>NW_026521764.1:4440000-7180904 GCF_021234435.1 Artibeus jamaicensis
TGTGTGTTTTGGTTTTTGGTTTTGTTTTCTTGTAAGCCACATAGCAGTTTCTTCCCTGTCCACTGGGAGACCTGACACAGGGGAGCAAACAAGAGGCGGAAAGCTGCTGGGGTCCCTCCCAAGGACTATCTGTGGGCCTTGGGGGGCGAGCACAGAAAACAGGCCCTTGTGCTACAGCGCTCTAGTGCTTATTCGGCAGATAATATCCTGGTTGACTTCAACAAAGACCTCGTCTTCCCTTGGCTGCATGAAAAGGGGACATCTTCCCTCACTTAGGAAAGACGCAAACATAGCATTATTTTGAAATACAGCCTCACTTGTACCCTGCAGCGGGGTTTGCTCCAGCGATGGGGTACTTCGGAGACCAATTTGTTTAGCTGATCACTGTCTCTTTGACGTGGCTGCAAATGTTACCTTTCTTTTTCAATCAAAAACACAGCAGGGGGTGCCATCTGTTTGGCACAGGCCTTTGCTCACTTCCCCAATGCCTTTTTGTGCAGATCATTTTACGTGGCAATTTGCTAAAATCTTTCATTCCTTGATTTTGCTAAATATAACTTTCCAAAATGGGCTATTTTCTCGGAATGTCAGCAAGACTCACAAATGGATGCAGTTTTTTTCCTGAACAGCCAATATCAGATCAAATGGAGCATTTTTCAGATTTAAAAAAAAATGAACAAATACTTCAGTGTCATCTCATTGTTTACTTAAAAGCGACATGTTTACTGAGGATGGAGAAATCACATCCACCGCACCGAATCTCACCCCATGGTCTTTGTCTTCCTTTTACAGAGGTGCGTGGTCACGGACCCAAGCGGCACAGTTTCGAAGACCCGGGAAGAGAACAGGTAAAGCAAATGCACACACAGAGCAACCATATTAAATAGTCATTAGGAAGCAACGGCTAGCAGGAAAGTGGTTAACTGTTTTCCTCGGCTCGGATGCATTCAAAGCAGTGACTCCCCCGCCCCCAGCGCCCACCCCCAGTAGGAACAGATGATCAGCACCACGCGCTGAAGCCACAGGGATGCGCGTGGATTTCTAAGTGCTTTGTAGAATACAAATGAATGATCCTCATTCTTCTCCTCGCAGAGCATATAGGCCAGACCTCATTAGAATTCAATATCACTCTGCTTTTCTAATGTTAATGTACCAGTTATATAAGAAATACAGGGTGTTGGGGGGTTATTCCACAATTATGTTCAACATGATATCATAATTCTGAAAACTGGATGTAATCTTTGTTAAAGGCAGTGATTGCGTTTTACCATTTTATCTTTTGCTTCTAATGTAACTTAAATTCCCATTCTAATGGTGGATTATAAGAGGCTTTAATTCTTTGTGTCTCTCTTAAAGCTGCAGTGACTACAATCCCAGCTCAACGGCTTTTTTTTTTTTTTTTTTTTTTAATGCCGTGACTAAAGATCAGATTGTGAAGGCTCCGGGGCCATCTCCCTGTGAAAGGACGCGCCGCACATGGCATTTATAAACAACTGTAGGAGTTTTCTTCACCCAGAAATAACTCAGGGCTTTGAGGCTTAAGGGCTTTTGTCTAGAGTGCAGGAAGAAGTGTAATGAAAACAAAAACATCCACACATAAAAATACAATTTACGCTGTTTTATCAAGCCAGGAAAAGTTGGTTAACGTTTGAAGAGGGAGCAGTAATGTAAAGTTATTGACAATTTTATTGTAATAATTAGATGTTTACACAGTCTGGACATTGTGGCTAAATCACTTCTAGCATGTTTATTTGCAGGGAGCTGTTTTCTGGGCACGGCAGCCAGTTCATTAAGAAGACATAGTGTATTAGGATTCAAAGAAACAACCAGCTCTGTTTTCTCCTCCTCTGTTATATATTTAAAAAAACAAAAATAAAAACCTACAAATAATAAAGTCAAATACAGAGTTCCCTTCATAGGGAAAACACCTTCCCTCATGGCCCCAAAATAGCTTGAAAATAAATCTTATATTGAGTGTCTTAATACACAGCACTAGAGACCACCTTTAATGACTATGACTAGATTTTAATACCTACTGTATAAATGGTAATCTGTTTTTTACTAAGTTATAGCACAGTATTTGGGAAGCTCTTATTTCACCTTTTTCTTTAAAAAAGTATTTATTTTAGATGAGAGGTTTCTCTTCTCAATATATCTTGAAAGAGAAAAACCTCGCTTATAGGAAAATACTTCTCTTAAGCAGTCTCAAACCAGATTAATGGATCAAAATTGCACACCTGAATAATTTGATGAAATGTAAACATTCTACAAGGCTCTCCCATGAATCGTTTTGTGCGTCTACACTGATCTTTAACGTGTTGCTCTGACAGGGTTTTTGTATTCCAAACTGAGCTGAAATGAAAATGACAGATTTTCGGTTATGCAAAAATAGCAATGAAGTGTCAGGAAAAATATGTGAACAAAATAATCTTTAAAAAAGATATGAAATGAGAATCATTTTATACATAACACGGATCCAATAACAGAAGCATATTCATGGCAATTATATCAATTTTTAAAATTTAAAAACTGTTTAAAAATTAAGGTACTGAAGGCTAAGCTGTAATGAGTTTCCAGCCTTTGTATGCTTCCATTAGAATTAAGTAGTAATCAATATAGAGTATTCATTGCTATAAACCACAGCACCAGAGGAAGTCAAAATTCTCGACTGTAATCATGTAGGAAGAGGGGGGAATGTTTTAGGAATGGACTGAGTTTTACTTTAATCACAGTCACTATGGTTTATTGCATTCTCAACTATGTTCCTTTACCAAAATAGTAGAGTAATGAAAATACATTATGAAAGTAATAATTTTCCCATAGAGTATAAGATGTCAAGAGAAGCTTTAATGTTAGTTTAGGAAATAATATAAAAGCATAATTGATGAATTAATGGCCCAAAATAGTCAAACAATCACATAACAGAGCATTATTTTAAATAGAAGTGCTAAAAGTTAACTCTATCCTATAATAATGTTATCAGATATGTTACTGAAATTATATGCTGCATACATTATAGATTATAATTGCTAGGCTAATAATGGATTCTTCAATGATGCTATATGATAACAAATATCTTTAATAATCTTAAATAAACTCAAACTTACTTTGATATCTACACTTCTAAGTTATTTAATACATGAGAAATGAATTTTAAAAAATCAGATCATGAAACCATTATTATTTGAAAGAATATGCTCAATCTTCTAGATAATTTAAATTATTTAAGGGTTCTTTGCATTTTTTATTAGCTTTGCCTAAAGTTATAACACTAAAGCGTTAAGGTTACATGTAATGATGTCTGGTTCACCCTTATCTCTAGTCCCATATTTTTACAAACTACAAACTGAGATAAAATTGTCTCAGTCCTGGACAGAATTCTGAAGAAAATGTTTAACTACAAAATCTTCATTCACATGTAAACAATCACAGATACCCATCTGGAAGGAACAGTTCATAAAGGAAGTAGAGATTGGCCAAAGGAAATCTGTACAAACTTTTTGCTTAGGGTATTCATTCCAAAAAGAAAGTCTCTGCTGAGTTCAACCAAGCATGGACAACATGTACCTGAAGTCTATTATTCAGATTGATGCATTTAAATGTCAAAGTTTGTTTTGAATTTTACAGAAGAAATAACATGTTATTGAAATCTCTATGAACAGAAATGATCATAACTTGGAAACCAATGGCTTCATTCAAAACTGTCTTTAAGATCACAGGAGAATTTAATCCCAAACTCCTCTAGGATAACTCTGATCAATTCTTGTTATAAAATAACCAAACCAACAGCTAACATTATTCTAAGCAGTATTACAGCTAGTACTGAGTATTAATTTTTTTCCCCCTTGCTTGCTTCTGGTGTGAAGGAGAATTTTTTATTTTGACCCATTGTTTCATTTCAGTTCTTATACCTTCTAATTCAGGAAAGCCATATTTAACATTGTCACTGACTTTACAAGTCACCTCCACATACGCTCTCACTTGAGCCTAACTGTACCCTGGGAGGTAGAGAGAACGGGAATAGCCGGTATTTTGCAGACAAGGAAACTTTTTCTGAGGCAGGCACAACAGGGCAGAGAGCTGAAACGAGGACTGTGATAGACTGCAGGCCCAGTGGTCTTCCTCCCACCCACTCTGGGCTGAGAACCCCTGGTACGACTCTGTCCTCAACTGAAGGAAAAGAGCCCTAAAGGGCTAGGGGTGAGCCTCGCCTTCCAGAATTATGCTTTACCATAGTGGGCAGCAACTCTGCAAAGGATGTTCACGTTATTTACACACACAGCAGTTTGGTTCCCCTCACACTTCACTCAGTAGCTATAAGCATTTCAGAAATGTTCCCCAAATCAATCCTTTTATCGGAAGCAACACTGAAACCCTCTCTTCCTCTCCATACATTCAAATACATGTAAGAAAGGGTTCCTAGTTTGTTTCCAAGCTAGCCTGCTAGATTCAGATGTAACAAAATTGGAGAACCTTTTCTTTCATGTCTCAGCACACTGGTCCTGATTAAACTTGCTAAGAATTGCACCAAGGTAAGCTTCCTGGGGCTGTTCTTCCCTGAGTTAATGTCCTGTCTGTTTTATTTAGACTCTGAGTCTGCTTAGGAAAGACTATGTCGAATTCTATGTTTGAAATGCCCCTAGCACACTGTTGGCACTTAAATGTAATTATTCAGAATGGAATCATTTAATTAGATAGGAAGAAAAATAGCAAGCCCTGAGACGATAATAAAGAATAAAGCAAATATGCTGACCGACTGAAGCGAAGCAACAGACAGAAAAGAGCATGCACTCGCAAGATAGCCAAGCTGTGATTCTTCGACTCGGATGCACAGAATCGGGCAACGCTGTGACATGCCTTGCTTTTGCCAGTGTCACAGAAAGCAGAGAGCATGACTGATATCGATAACTCCATAGAGTGACGGAGTTTTATGTCTCACACCTATGACTTAGCTCTTGGGGAAGGCTGAGGAGGAGGAAGGCAGAGGAAGGAGATGAAAGCATGGAGTGTGGGCTCCCCTGCTTTCATCTCCTTCCTCTACCTTACTCCTCACCCACAAGCGCTTGAACCCGGGATTGGGAACCCAGTCTGTGCACCTGGATGGGGCAGGTCGTACACACCACCCAGACCTACTTGGTGGGCAGCTGGGGATGCGTGCAGTGCAGAGCCATTTGCTCCCTGTCCTTTAGAAGCATGGCATTGTGAGTACCAGGCAAAGGAACATTTCAAAGTATGACATAGAATGGAATACTCCTTGGAAATTGACCTTCCATACCCCCTCCTCGTTTGGGCTCTGAGACAGTCAACACTTCAGGGTGTACTTTCGACCATGAGAGGGTTCACTCTTTCTCCTCCTCTGGCAAAATTCCAGAGCCTCAGAATGAATGTTAGTCCTTACTTATCTCCTATTCCCCCCACGTCTGCCAGCCTCCAATCACTCAGTGAAAAAAAGATGAAAAAAAAGATTTGTTCAAAAAATACAATAGAAGACGTTTGTTATGGACAATAGCTTTAATACCCTGTACAATACACCATGCAAGTGCCCAAGGAATAAGACCATGTATTTGAATGCTGAGTAATCTAATGAAAGTTCTCCTTAAATGATTTCCTATCTTAATAAGTAAAAGTCATTGCCATCACTTGGTTACAAAATTATGCAAGTTTTATAATGAAGTTTGCTCATTGACTGTAAGGCCTGAATAGTTTAATAATAATCTTTTAAACTGGGGAAAAAACTATGTAATTGAAAACTATTTGAGACAGATGCAGCCAGTTTTCACATCCTCTCCAAGCCTTCCCTAGCTGGTCCCTGGATTGACTTTCGAGGAGGTGGAGAAGATAGGAAAAGGTCCCTTGGAAAGGGTCCCTTTGGCCTGGTGTCCTCTCTTGACTCTGCTACTTTGACGAACTTCCTCTTCAGCCAGACTGGAAGTTCATGGGTAGACATCTTCCTGCATGAAAAGTTTCTTCTCCGTGTGAATCATTAGCTGCTTTTGGATTCGTAAGTCACCATGGTGTACTTTAACCACAGACAGCAAATCCGGCTGTCTGCTAGTCTGCACTTGAACTTTTCATGTGCTTCAGGCTATTTTACGTGAATGGCCAGTAAGCTTTTATTGAGTGCCTATTATATGGAAAGAATAGAATTAAGTATTTGGTTTGAATTCAGCATAGTGCTGGGAAGTTTAATGGTGCTGAATTTAAGGGAAGGAGGCTGAGTATCCTGTTGCTCCTGGGCTTTGGGATAAATCACTAATCTCCCACCCTGTTTTCTAATCAGGAAAATGGGAAGAAACGACAGAACTTACCTCACAGGGCTGTTGGACAACTGAACGAAAAGTGCACAGCATGAAAGTAGTAAACAGTTAATGCTAGCCATTGCTATTACTAGTCTTACTTAAACTGTTATCATCATTTTGACACAGTGTTTTCTAAATGGGCTCCCATGGGACCAGGGAGGGGCGGCTGTGTTTGGGAACCTGCTCATTTGCTGGAACTTTCTTCTCTGAAGCAGTCACTCCTACTTGGCATGCACTGGTGCCCTTAATTTTCTCCTTTGACAGCACCTGCGTGACCCTTTCTTCAAACAAGAGGCAAACTGCTGCTCAACAGTCCCTGCATCTATTCTAGCGGGAGTGATACTTTTTTCTATTACAAAGTTGAGGACAATAAATATAAAGCAGACAAGTGCTGTTCTGTATTATGTCTCTGAGCGGCAACAGTGAGGAGAGAAAATGAGAGAAACCTTCCAAGGACCCAACATCAAGAAAAGCACTTCAGAGAACGGGCTTCTGGGGCAATTTCACAGTCACAGGTGTCTGGCGTGCTCAGCCTCCCAGCCCCCTTCCAGTGTTACACACCTAGGCTGGGTGCTGGGGTGACTACGGCTACCTTCTGTACTTAACCGTTCCTGTCATCCAGGGGACTCAAAGAATTCAAGTTAACACAATCATACAGCTTTAAAGAAATAAAGTTTTAAGAAAGGCAAAAGTTGGATTAGGCAACAACTGGGAAACTTCCACCTTTTCTATGTGAGGTGACAGCTAGATGCTTCCCAGGTAGGAACCACCTGCTGTTGCTCAGGTGGCACGGGGGGCAGCAGTGACTGGGATGTGCAGGCAGGGAAACTGGATCGCCTGCCCCAAGCTGCCCGCTGGTCCCGATGCTGGAGAGGAAGGGAGGAGACACCTGACGGCTGACTGCCACTTTGTCACTCACAGTCTCACTGGGTCCGGGTACCGACAATCCAACCCAACCCACTTGTTGGGAGTAGTATACTAACAACCTAGGCCATTTGACAAATGTTTTTATGTTTTATATATTAATTATATTCCTTCTGTTTTGAGTGAAGCTGTACTTTCTACAGGTTAATCATGTTATAATCCCCACCACACCTCCTTCTTTACCACATGGGTGGCTTTTCCAAAGTCTTCAATCTACGGAACTCCAGAGAAGTACAAGCGATCCTTTGTCGTTTGTGTTTATGATCCTGTTCAACGAAGACGCAAACGATGGACCTGCCTGAAGTTTGGAAGCACTTCCCTTGATTTAGAAATTTTCACAATGCTTCACTCAGTCTCATTGATGAAGTTCAAGCTTTTAAACAACATTCATGTTCAGGTAAGTGACTTTCTAGTGGCTGAACTGCAAATCTGGATCATTAATGTACAGTCCGGGCCTGGGTTCTGTTTTTAATCATGACCCTGGAAGGTACCAGACTCTATGAAGTGATAGGAATAGATTATACTGGAGAAAGTATAGAAAAAGTCAAAAGCATAAGAACTATGAGAGAATCTCGACCAGAAACATTTTAGGAACAACTGAATGGAATCTCTACTCTTTGAGGTTATATTTAACGTGTTTGTATATAATAGCAAAAAACAAAAACCCACATATATATTTCACCTACAGATGGTTGAAATGTGATTTACTATGATTTTATAATACTTTATATAATCATCTGTAATTAAATTAGTGTAAGGTAAAAATAATAAAAAAATAATATAAAATACTGAAAACAATTGCTAGTCTAACCAGCATTCTTTTTCATAAAAGAAAGTATCATATGCAACAAAGTGGCAAAAACAGAATGGAGTGAGCTGTGGTTAAGTGTAAATCTGTATAGCGATGAATATCATTTATATTATCCTTCCTTCTTTGAATAAATTCAGATGACAGCCCTATTTCATTTCTTCATTCACTTTGGAGGCCAGATGGCATTAGAATCATTTACTTCACCTTGTTGTGCTTAATTACTACAATCAACACACTATTTTCCAAATTAATCATAACAAAGTAATTTCATTAGTAACACAGCAGGCTGTTGAATTATTAGCATCATAACAGTTTGCAAACAATTAAACTTTATTTGAACCTTAAAAATTTGCAGAGTGGAACATTATTGTAAGATCTAATGGCAACAGAGTACAAATTCAGTACCGAGCAAATAATCAAGTAAAATGCTATATAAAATATGACTTACAATCACCTTTGAAAAATATTAGCTAACTGTTCATAGAAAAACAAATAGAAGCTAAGCAAACATAATGAGAACATAGCAATTAGCATCTTCTCTAACAAGCCGCGTTGTTTAAATTCGCATTAATTATATTATTACGACCTTTAGTGTGTGGTGCGTCATCAAGGGTGTACAGAAAACTTTCTCCCTGGTCGCATACAAATGATTTCATCAAATGAATACAACGTTGTCCAAGACTGAAAGTGACAGTTATTTTTCCTGTCACTCCACTTTTACATTTTGTTTTCTTTCCTATCACCCACCTAGACTCAAGTTAAAAAAGAACAAAGGCCAAGAGGAGCTCTGGACAGAAGTAACTCTTCATTTCTGCATTGTCGTTCACAGAGAGACCAGCTGGCTGGGAATTGTTGGTCATCCGTTGGCGAAGGACTCCCTCTCCTGGATTAACTGTAAAAGGAGGCAGAAATGTTCTAAATGCTTTACATTCTGTGTGAGTTTGGGCCAGAGTGGGGGAGGGGCTTCCAAGCGGCTTGGTGTGCAACAAGAAGCTGCTGCCATCTGCTGGCCCAGAGCTAAAATCTTCCCTCAGCCAGAAGCGCCAAACCTGTGTCCACTCCACAGGCAAGCCCATGTCTTCAGTGGAAACCCACAGCTGCTCTTGCTTTACAGCCTCTCGGGCTTTGGAAACCAGTCCATTAGCCTCGCCTCTACTTGTTCTACTTTTCCCAAGACGATTTCAATCTATTCCAATGGCTTTCTATTAGGACAAGATTAATGAGTGCACAAATTACTTTCTGAAAGCTTTGATTCAACAATGTTTAATTTATATAAACTAGAATTTACCCCAAATCTCTACACTTAACACTTTGACACCTGAAATCTCATGACCACGATGCTGCGGAAACAACGGCACCGATGCACTCAGAAATGGGGCTTGTGAGTGGTTTTACGTACGAGAGGGAGGTTTTCGGAGAGTATCAGCTTCTGTGGGAGGTCAGAACCTTTATCTTTACGAAAGCAAAGATCTGAAAAATTCAACAAAGGTAGTATGTACTAATCAACAATTCAATGTAAGGAGATTAGATATGCTCCAAATAATTATCCATGCGGCAGTACCTTCTGATGCATATATTAAGGCCAGGCTGGTTCTTTATAGACACTTAAAATGCCTTTGAGTTCAAATATACATGAAAAGGTAATGATCCGATTCTGCAGATCTTGCTCAGGCCTCAGAGCACATTCTTCCCTCCAGTGCCGGGCCGACGCCGCCCTTCCACGCCTGCTGCTGTGTGTGCCCACTGTGGTTCCCGCACGCTCCACTTGGAGCCCTCTGTCTTCTTCGCTGCTCGGAGGTGTGCAGAAAAGACTCACGTCTGGAGTTGCACTGTTTTGCTGTGGGACTTTAGAAGCTTAGCCGTGATCAGACAGGATGAAAGAGAGCGAGGGGTCACACCTTCTTACTTCTGGAGTGCACTGAGAGTATTTATACTGGTGGGGAACGGGCTTTCTCACGGCGGGAAATGTCGGCAAGCGCGTTGTCTCGCCAGGGTGTTACTAACACAGGGCTTCGCACACAGCACAGCTCTGGCCTGCGTGTGTGTCCTGGACGGTGACGGCGCACTGCGGCTGGCAACCTATCCTCGCTTCTTTCCTGTGGCTATTCTTAATGTAAGGTAATTTGCCAATTAGTAAGCATTCTTTCCTGAAACCATGTTACTATTGTGTGAAAAATAAACACTAAGATAAATCATCTAAAAGTTTTAATAAAGCCTTATTCTTTATGTACCATCTATCCAAAACTTGCATAACATGTTCAATTTAAATTTCAATGGAATTATATAGTACAGTATACAAAAATAACTGGTGTCCAATATTGAAATTGCAACTTATATCAGAAGTAGCAGTGACTATATAGAACATATAAAATAGTGCTGAATTCTCCACACAAGTCAAACAAGTAAGTAAAAACTACAATTATTTCTTTGCAAAATAGCAACAGGTATAACTTTCCTGCTTGTATCTAATTTGCATTAGTATCCTTCATTTAGTTTCACATCAGAGGGCTGTTATAATGAATGCATAAAATAACGAAGATGCGTGATGCTCAACAAAACAAGGGAAGGCTATGAGCTGTCACTCGGGCTTTCACGGGGTTCTGAATCCAAAGCATTTGCGGCAGCAGGAGAATATTCCTCTCCTGCAGGCAGAAAGGGAAAGTTGCGTTATAACTGTTTCCTTCAATTAAAATGTTGATGTTTCCTGCTTAGAAAAAATTACATTTTTTAGCCAAGGAAACATGAATGTTTACTCAACCTTTTGTCAACTTTTTTTCTCAGAAAGGCCATAAAAAGTGGCATTTTCCTAAAGAGGTGAAGGTTTGGAAAAACAGCTGGCAATTATCAAAGGGGCTTTCCCTTAATAATCTGTTTAGAAAGTAAATTCTATGAAGTTATTTTTAAATATCAAACAGATTTTTTTAAAAAGATGCTGATGATTAGGGAACATAATCTCTGTGTTATCAGAAAAATACCAAGACTTTTAAAAAGGCAAAGACTCATAAGGCAGAGACCAAGAGAACATATGAGCCATTACAGAATATTGGATTAAAATGTACTTACCCAGGACTCTCAAATATCATACATCTCCATTATGTAGGCTTTCGGCACCAAGCCAATGGCTCCCTTCATTTCTCCTACCCACCAGCCATATCTATTGTATTCCTAATTGAAAACAATATGCAATATTAACCTTTAGACTGGTGGAAGTACAATGTTGTTTGTGTGCAACTTCTTAGAAATGTTATTTCTTTTTATAAAGTTACAAGAGCTTGAGCTGCAAATTGAAACATTTTAATCCTTTTTTTGTTTGTTTCTGGACACTTTAAAAATGCTGTTAGGCAAAGATTTAAATTAATGTATAAGACAAAGCCTGTTTATTACTGGGTGTAAAACACAGAAACAGTCACTTACAAGAACCTGGCAAGCTCATGCTCGCTCTATCTCCCCCCACACCCTTGTAGAGGCTACGGGGTCACAGCCAGGATCCTTAGGATACTGTCTTTGCCTTCAAGAAGCTTATCATCTAGCAAGGATAGATTTTTTTCACAATAAACTACTAATTCCTACTTAAACTCATATGACCAAAAATGGTTTAGAATATGGAGATATCTCCCTTCTTTAAAAAATCTAATATATGAGTATAGCCACTTTAAACATATAAATTAGAGAAAATAAGAGAACACTAATAATACCAAAAAATTAATTATAAAACTATTCACAGAAGGGCTCCTTTAAAAGAAGATTCCCTAAGGCATTTATTGTTCTTTTTATTGACCATAAACTGCAATAGATCAAGGATGGGTAGAAGGAACTTAAAGGTGATGTTAGATTCACCCTGACAGCAGAAGATCATCAGGAAGGGAAAGTATCTCATGTTATAAAGGTGACATACTCATCCAGCTGTAAACAAGAGTGACTCGAGGTGGCTGTGGCCCTCACCCTGCAGGATGAGAGGCCCCGCCCTTCCGCTTCCCCGTGGCCTCCATCAACAGACCAGCCACTGCCGCAGTTGTCAGAACAACTGGTCTCCCCTGTCTGCCAGACTGATTCACATATTTTTATCTCAGATTTATGTTTAGTGAGAGACAAACAAAGTAAAATGAATTACAAGTTTCAAGAATAATATCCTTCAAAAGCAATATTCTACAAAAGCACCGGAGTGCCCAAATTTAATTTTTCGCATAGATAAATTTTTTAAATCAACCCCTGCAGTAATTCAATAGGCTGTAATTTTCTGACACACGAGTCACAGAAAAATGTGCGTATGCACACTGAGTTGCACTCGGGGAGGGGACGGTCACACCAGCACAGGCTGCACGTCTGTACTGATTAGCACGCTGTTGACCATGGGAGGGGGCGGGGATCATGCAATGCTTCAGTAGGAATGTTGCAACATTAATGTGTGTGCTGATGTGTGGTCTCTCAGTAGAAAGATTATTGGGTTAAAATCTACACGTGCTTTTTAAAACTCTGACGCATCAGAATTAGGTTTGCTGAAAGAACAAGGAGGAAGCAAAAAGGGGAGAAGGGCCAGCCCTGCAGCTCTGCTGCTAGTAAGGGCGCATCCAGCCTGTGAGACAGTGGACTCAAGATTTTAGGGTTAAAAGTTCTCTGACCATGTGAACTTAGTGGACAAGCTGTCTAAGAAATGAAAATAGTCTGATGCCCAGAACTCAGTGATGATGACTGTAATGTATGTAGGATATATTTATCACAAGAAAATACCAACTTACTGAAAGCTAAGATTAACAACCATTATATCCTAATACGTACCTAATAAAACTGCCCTTTTCAATTTTTAAGGCAATGAATACAATTAGAGCCTAATGCTTAGCAAAACAAATGTATTTAACCTTTCAAAGGCCAAAGGCTTACACTGTAAAATTTCCAGATGGACGGTTAACAGGGTAAGGTGTGAGGGCTCTTACCCAATGCCAAGCTCAGATTCCCGTTGATTTGGAAGGAGCAGAGAAACTACATTCCCCAAAGGGCAGACTAGAACACAGTCCGTGGGAAGGCATCTTATGACTCAAACCTGTGTTCAGAGAATAGTCCACAATCTGGGTTTCACTGTTTAGAGTCTAATTACAAACCAGAAGCTCGTATTACTTTATAATATTCTGCTGTGGTTATAACCTGTGCTCTCAATTAAGGATATATTATTGTTCTCAAAAAGCTGACTCACATCCAAATTTTTAAAAATTTATTTCCAGCAAATAACCAACAAATGATCAATGACATGCTTCGCACGGGAGAGATTCTGAGATAGTAACTGGTAAGACTCACGAAGTAGGAAACACGGCAGTAAACAGCAGGGAGGAGCGTGTTCGGCTGTAAACAAATCCCCTTAAAGTAACATTCTAGGAAAAAAAGTTTTACACTGAAATCATTTTAAATGCTTCACTTAATTAATTTAAAATAATTGAAAGCATATGAAATACACACCTCATAAAAGTACTCTAAAATATCACCGGTTTAAATCAGAAAAGGGCACAAATAAAAAACTGGAATGTTTATTACTTTACATTCGTAAAGGATTCCATATAATACTCCTGTGTGGAATTAAGAGGTAAGATAAAATATAGTGAGGTAGAAATCTAAGAGGCAAATTTATGGATTTACACTGCAGCCGTTAGGGTACGTCGACGAGACTGCAAACACAGAAGCTGTTACTTTTATCATTACCATCCTCTGTACGAGCCTCCTGAGCCACATGAATCCCAATTAAACCATTTGCAGCCTATAAATTGGAATGAAGATGCTTCTTGGAGTACAGTATCGGAAACTTCAGCCTGAAGATTCAATATCATACAAGATGCCTCTGAAAAAGAAAATCTGCCTTTCCTCGCCTTCCCCCAAACAAATGTGATTATGAATGACAGATTACTTACAGTGGAAAATAATACAATCCATACAATGTTGTCTTGCAGTCCACATACTGATTACAGTACTGTTCTAAAAGTCACAGGTGGGTCATCCACAAAACAACCACCGTCAAACCTGGTCTTATTAATAAACAGAAAATAAAGAGACAAAACCATAGCGGGCTGCCATCTACGTCTTTGAGAGGTCAGGAAGCACCATGTCATCTTTATGGCACACGAGAGCTCAGGTACAAGAAGATCTGCCATCTGGTCTTGCTCACCCTATTCAGTCTTAACATCAACTGAAATGCTAACATAGGCAAGTGACTGCACTTCAGGAGGACTGATAAAATAATGAAGAGTCCTTTAATCTACAGGAAACCATTCTAGTCAATTTATAAGAAATATTGCATCCCTTTGTAGGACGTGTAATTATTTTCTATTAATCATGTGCTATAAAGCTACATTATGCGGTTATTCTGTTATCACTAGAAAGAGGCCTGCAGTCAGCTTCTGACAATGTTAGGTAATTACTAACACAAAGCTTCTTTCTCTTCCGGTCGTAATGCTATCAAGATCCAGAGGTGTAGTGAACACTTATTGTATAAAAATAGTACTCAAACAAAATTCAGTATCTGCAAAACAGATGGCTTCAAGGCAAAATGTGATGTGGTGGTCAAAGAAGAAACAAGCCAAACTGGCCAAATAATCTGAGAAAATAATCAGAAAGCAGCACCAACAGTTGTGATGTAACTCCTGCTTTCAATTTTCATACCATTAAAATCGCTTTTATTAGTTTGGTTTTGTAGTTAAAAGTTTAGGCCTCAACTAATAGGTGGTAAGCAATAAATTACAGTGATTGCATAATGAGGCAGGAAAAAAGGACTAGTTTTGATAAAGTGAAACAGGGACTCGATCCAACACAATGGTAAATGTTGTGTCCTGTTTACTCACTAACTACACCTCCGTCTGTGTCGGTGTGCCATTTTACACTTAAATGAGGCCCCGGCATTTACTACTTAAACCCTTTTCAACAGCACGATTCTCATTTTTCTACTATGTTAATCCACTTTCTGCTAACCACGTGGTAAAAGAATGCTGCCTTAAAGGAAACCTGAAACACTAATAAGGTTTTGTGATGTGCTCCCCCTTCCAGAAATTAGTCATGATCTGTTTGAAAGCGGCAGGTGTTAGAAAGGTCCTTTTCTTCTAACATATATCTGTGTTCTAACTATTCACTGTGATGTTTTCAATTCTTCCAATTATTGGAAAGCATAGCAACATGAAAACTAGGTAGTTATGTAAAATATGGAAATACTTTCTTCAAGGCTACCTCTTCAATCTCCAATCAGAAACTTTATAACAATCCTTCCATTCCTCACACATCCCTCATTTCAAAGGATCTCTTAAAATGCACAACGGGAGTGCCACGACCTCAGCGTCTTACTGCTTTGGCTGCACACTAACTGCTCTAGTCAGTCTCCTAACCTGCTGAGTGAGGAAAGGGACCCCAGCAGGCCCTAAGGTCCTCCCTGAGGTATGAACCCCATTCATGAACCCACTGGAACAGAGTCTCCTGGCAACTTCTCACTTTATAACTTACTACATGGGTGTGACCTTTGAGTTACTCTAACTCAGAGAATTACTGTTTTTTTCTCTCCTTGCACTGTGCAAGGAAGGACAAGTAAGCAAACTGATATAAGAATTTAATTCTTATAACACACTGCAGTTTATATTCCAGAGTCAAGACACAATTCAAATTCTACCCAGTCACCATTTACAATACCTTACAGTAAAAAAAAAAAAAACTGACATTCAGGTTAATGACTCATAGATTCTGTCAGGCAAGGAGAGATCCAACTAGGCTCAGCAGAAAGCAGCCTTGGTGCTCAGTGTGTTTCGCCAGTCGACACCTGACTCTGATGGCTGCCCTCTGGTTCACCCACGCTTCTCTCTCTTCCCACAGCCACCACTCTTGCTCAGGCTTCGTCACCTCGCCCTGGATAGCTGCACCATCAATTCTGCCTCGCTGTTCTTTCCAGAAACTTCCTTTGCCAGTTTACTCTGCTGCTCAAGAACTTATACTAGCTCTTCAATGCATCAGCCGTGAACTCCCCAGTATGGCTCTTCCCCACCCTGCCGGCAACGTCCTTTTCTCACTTGCCTGGTCACCAGAGTCCAGTCTTCCAGGCTCCGCTGGTTCCCGCCTGTGTGTGGTGCCTCCTTCCCAGGGAATGCCACCCTCCCTCACCCGGACCCTAACTGGAGGCTAAGACCTGACTCGAGTTACCCATCTGCCATGAATTTTCCTATGAATTATCTCCCATTTCAAGCTGTGCATTTGTTCTTCTGTGGATTTTATGTACCTTAGTTTTATCCTTTCAACTAAAACTACAAACTGGGACGATCCCAGATGGCGGCAGACTAGGAGGAAGCTACATTCACCTCCTCCCAGCCAAACTGGAATTGCAGCTAAAATATAGATCAGCCTGAATAAACAACCGAAGACCAACTGAAGAGAAGTGCTACAACCAAGAATGCGAAACGGGCTGGCCCCCTCCCATGGGTGGTGGCTGAGATTCTGGAGAGATATCTGAGCTGCAAAGGTCCCCCCTGAGAAGACTGGGGTCTCAACCCCAAGTAGGGGTCCCTGGCCCAGAGCACAAGAGCTGGGAAGAGGCGCCCGCATAACATCTGGCTAAGCAGGAATTTCGTCCACCAGGGATAGATGGGGATCCACAGAGACACAGGCACCCTCTGAAAGGGTGGACACACAAACTCTGGTTTATAGCCAGTCTAGTGCGGCATGGACTAGAGTTGTGTGAAGAGACAGCAGAAGGGTCCCTGTGCTAAGTCGCTCTTCGCACTGCAGACGCCATCTTTCTTGGGTAGAGCATTCCCCTCCGTACAGCATCAGCCTGCAGGAAAGCAACAGCCTCAATCTTTGGGCTCCCTGCAGCCCCAACCTGTGGAGCTTGCACTCTACTATGTCAGCTGCCTGGGCTGATGTGTATAGATCTGGGCTGACTCAGGTTGAACACCACTCATTTCTACCTGGTAACTCACTAAGAACCTACCTTATGCAACCTGAGTACTGCCAGAGGCTCTTTCAGTGACTGAAGCCAGCAGGGGAAGCTGGATGTTGGGGTGCCTTGAGACTTTTGCTGACCTGCCCCCAAGCCCAGTGCTGGTAAAAGCCAGTCTTGGTGCCTTCCCATACACACCCAGGCCTAGCAGAGGCAGCCACAAACTGTGAATCACTTTGTAGCTTGAAGTAGGTTGCCCAGGGCCAGCGACAGGCAGCACAGGCAGTGTTTGACATTGGCCTGCACTAAAGTCGCTCCCAGGAGGCCCCAGAACCAGCACACCCAGTAGCCAGCTTCAGACAACATCAGAGTAGGATCCTGTTAGCTTCACAAGGGGCATCTCCAAAGGGAGATCTTGGCAGGCACCAGGCCCTGCTGAGGTGAATTCCGCTCTGTGTGATTGGCACCCGAACAGCAGCTCGTACACTGTGGTCAGGGTTGATCCTCACAGTCAGCCAGCCTCAGAGTTCACTAAACACACAAATGGGCCAATAGCAATGAAGACCCAATCACAATAGGAGGGCCCACATAACCTATGCAAGGAACACTGCTGGAGCACCATCCTCAGGTGATCAAGGAGACTGCACCACTGGGTCCCAGAAGACACCTGCTACATAAGGCCACCCTACCAAGGCTGGGAGTCATAGTAGATCTACCTAATACACAGAAAAAACCCACAAGAGGCAGCCAAAATGGTGAAACAAAGAAACATGCCCCAAATGAGAGAACAGGAGAAATCTTCAGAGAAAAAGCTAAATGACATAGAGACAAACAATTTATCAGATATAAAGTTCAAAAAACTGGTTATAAGGGTACTCAGGGAACTTGGTGAGAACTACAACCACATGAAAAAGGACATACAAACCATAAAAAAGATCTAGTCAGAAATGGAAAATACAATACCCAAAATGAAGAATACACTAATATACTGAAGTGGGACATAAAAAAAGAGTTGCATTTTAAAGAAATATTGGAAATGAATGAAATTCATATGAAAATTTCCATAAATTTAAAACATAAGAATACACCAGAAGGAGCAGACAGTAGAGTGAATGAAGCAGAGGATAAAATATGTACTGGAAGACAAGGTAGCAGAAAATAGTCAATCAGAGCAGCAAAAAGAAAAAAGGGTTTTAAAAAATAAGGGTAGTTTAAGGTACCTCTGGGACAACATGAAGCATAACAGCATCTACATCATAGGGGTACCAGAAGAAGAGGAGAGAGGGCAAGGGATCAGGAATCTATTTGAAGAAATAATGACTGGAAACTTCCCTAACTTGGTGAAGGAAAAAGACACACAAGTCCAAAGAGAGTCCCAAATAATATGAGCCCAAAGAGGCCCACACCAACATACATGATAATTAAATGGCAAAGGCGAAAGGCAAAGAGAGAACCTTAAAAGCAACAAGAGAAAAACAGTTACCTAAAAGGGGGCTCCCATAAGACTGTCAGCTGATTTCTTAACAAAAACATGTCAGACCAGAAATATTCAAAGTGATGAAAAGTAAGGACCTACAACCAACACTACTTCAAGTTAAAAGAGAAGTAAAGAGCTTCTCAGACAAGAAAAAGCTAAAGGAGTTCAATACCACCAAACCAGTATTACAAGAAATATTACAAGGTCTTCTTTAAGAAGAGTTTTAAAAAACAGAGCTATATCATTAAAAAAATAAAATGGCAATAAATATATACCTCTTAATAGCACTTTAAATGTAAATGGCTTAAATGCTCCAATCAAAAGATAGAGAGTAGCTGAGTGGATAAGAAAACAAGACCCACATATGCTATCAACAAGAGACCCACCTCAGAATGAAGGATACACACAGACTAAAAGTAAAAAGATGCAAAAAGATATTTTATCCAAGTGGAAATAAAACAAAAAGCTGGGTTAGCAGTACTTACATCTGAAAAATTGGCTTCAGACAAAAGACTTTATAGTAAAAGACAAAGAGGGACACTATAAAATGATAAAGTGAACAATCTGAGACTATATATGCAGAAAACATATATATATATATATGAATATATGAGTGTATATATATATATATGTATACACATCTACGTGTGTGTGTATCCCTTGTAAACATTTATACATCCAACATAGGAGCACCTTAATGCATAAAGCAAATCTTGATGGACATAAAGGGAGAGATAGACAGTAATACAGTGATACTTGAAGATTTTAACACCCCACTGACATCAATGGATAGATGTTCCAGACAGAAACAGCAGCCTTAAATGATACACTAGACCAGATGGATTTAATCGATATTTTCAGAGCATTTCACCCCAAAGCAGTAGAATATACATTCTTTTCAAGTGCACATGGAACATTTTCTAGGACAGACCACATGTTAGGACACAAAACAAGTCTCAATAAATTTAAGGAGACTGAAATCATACTAAGCATCTTCTCCAGCCATAGGTTATGAAACTAGAAATGAAGCCCGGGAGAAACACCTGAAAAGCACACAAGGTCACGGAGGCTAAATAACGTGTTACCAAACAATGAATGGGCTAACAATAGGATCAAGGACAAAATCAAACGTTACCTTGAAACAAATGAAAATGAGAACAAAACAACCCCAAACTATGGGACACTGAAAAAGCAGTCAAGCAGTCCTACGAGGGAAATTCATAGCATTTCAGGCCTACCTGAGGAAACAGGAAAAGTCTCAAATAAACAACCTAACTTTACACTTAAAGGAACTAGAAAAAGAACAACAAACAAATCTCAAAGTCAGTAGAAGGAAGAAAATAATAAAGATCAGAGCAGAAGTAAATGAAGTAGTCTAAAAAAGTAATACAAAAGATCAATGAAACCAAGACTTGGTTCTCTGAAAAGATAAACAAGATTGGCAAACCTTTAACCAGACTCATCAAGAAAAAAAGAGAGAGGACCAAAATAAATACAATCAGAAATGAAAGAGGAGAAGTCACAACAGACACCAAAGAAATACAAAGGACTGTAGGAAAGATTACAAACAACTGTATGCCAACAAATTGGACAAGTTGGTTATCATACAAAATTTATAAAGAACTTATACAACTCAATACCAAAGATACAAAAAATCCAATTAAATGGGCAAAGGACCTGAATACACACTTCTCCAAAGAAGATATACAGATCGCCAGTATACATATGAAAAGATGCCCAACGGCAGTAATCATCTGAGAACTGAAAATTAAAACCACAATGATATATTATCACCTCACACCTGCCATAATGGCCATCATCAATACATCAACAAACAACAAGTGCTGGTGAGGACGTGGAGAAAGGGAGCCCTCGTGCACTGTTGGTGGGAATGCAGGCAGGTGCAGCCACTGTGGAAAGCATTATGCAGCTACCTCAAAAAATTAAAAATGAAACAGTCTTGTGACCCAGTGATTCCATTTCTGGGAATATATCCAAAGAAACTTGAAACACTGATTTGAAAAAAATATAAGCACCCCTATGTTCATTGCAGTGTTATTTACAATAGCCAAGATTTGGAAGCAGTCCAAGTGCCTAGCAGTAGATAAGTGGATAAAAAAGCTTTGGTACATTTACATAATGGAATGCTATTTGGCTATAAAAAAGAAGAAGAAAATATTAACTTTTGCAACAGCATGGATGGACCTGGAGAGTATTATGCTAAGTGAAATAAGGCAGTCAGAGAAAGACAAGTACCATATGATTTAACTCATATGTGGAATCTAATGGACAACATAAACTAATAAAATAGAGAAAGACTCATAAATACAGAGAACTGACTGACAGCTCTCAGAGGGGAGGGAGGTTGGAGGGCTGAGTGAAAACAGTGAAGGGATTAAGGGAGCAAACAAACTCACAGATGCACACAACAGCACTGTGATGACCTGAGGGAAACGGGGCAGGGAAGGCAGAACAGGGTAAGGGGGGAACAAATGGTGATGGATGGAGACTTGACTTGGGATGGTGAGCACACAATACAGCATACAGACGATATATTATAGAATTGTACACTTGAAACCCATATAATTTTATTAACCAAAGTCACCCCAATAAATTCAATAAAAATAAATGTTAAAAAGCTAGAAAGTACAAACTCCCTGAGATCAGGGCCAGGTCTCACACCAAATCTGTATGCCCCACACTTCAGGATGTGTATAGAGTATTCAGTAAATACATACAGGATGATGAGACATACTCTGTCTTCATTTCCAATGATGCACCAGTTGCATATTCTAAATATTTTCTAAACAAATATAATTTCCCATAGGAATATCCTTTTCTTTGTGTATATTAGACATACTTGAAAAATTTTAGTAGTGATGAAAAAAATGTTTGTTCTTAAGTACGTTTAGCTTTGCAATCTGAAGTGTGTCGCTCCTGCCAGTGGCTGGCTGCCGCCCACCATGTTTTCCAATGCACTATGTACAACACCTTGTCTACAGAGCTTAAACTCCACTGCCAGAAAGAAAGATACCTGTCTCCTGCAGACCCTGTGCCAAATAATGCCAGTTCTCACAAGAAGTTAGCTCAACTGAATTTATTTAAAGTATTGACGAGGTTAAGACAGAACCCTGCAACCGAGGAAACTGGGTGGCAGATGAAGGGGACCATCTGCTGGGTTTTCAGCTCCTTCCTATTGTTCTCGATTATTTTCTCAGAAGACCCAGAGTCTCCTCCAGCTCTGTAACTAACTAGGTATGCAACCTTGGGTAATCCCCAAGTCCACTAGAGACGACTTTTTGTCATTGTCTCCACAATAAGCCAGCTACAATTAAATCCAATTATTATATAACTCGTATTTGAACCCTCACAGAATTACCCTTATGAAATCTGTTGTTTTACTACACATTTTTTGTTGTTGAGGGTATCATCTGCCACTGTTTTACGTATTATGTCAAGTGGTTGAGGTCAGATCATCAATCAGTGAACATTCTAGAAATTCATTTTTTAAGTAGCCAGTGCTGGGAAAAGTCTAGCTAGATCTCTCCTTTATGATTAAGAGAAATTATTAGCCCTCTGTCTCTCCCATTTTTAGTTTGATTGCCTAGAAGCTCAGAGCTGAGTTGGAAGCTTAAGGTCTCCACAGGAGTAGTCCTTTTTCCTTTGGTCTTTTATTTATTTTGCCTCCGTTATCCTGAGCCTTGAGATTTCTTTACTTTTAAAGTAAAGGGCTGGTACTAAATCTATGATTCTACGATTCTAATTCTTTTAAGAAGTTTGGGATCATTTCCTACTGTTAACTGTATTTTCATAACACATATGAAATCTCTATTTGCATAATGTTAGGTATTTGGGATACAAAAACACTTAAGACACATTGTCTACTTCAAGGAATTCAGGGCTGAGAGAGAAAAATAGATCATCTTGGTCTACTTCGATAGCAAAGCACAAGGAGAAAAAGCTTTAGGGTCAGATCTGCACTGATTCCAGAACAAGGTGCTTGCTACATGGTCTCTTCGGGCAATTCACCACACACAACCGTACTGAGCATCAGTTTCCTCACCTGCAACATTACAATGCCTGCTTCACAGCGTCAGCTTATGAATCAGATGAGTGCCCAGAACAGGAGACTGTAGGTAAGCAAGAAATACATTTTCATTTTCTCCCTCTCCCTTCCTATTAACTGGTGTAGCAAAACACCAGGACAACAAAAACTAGAGTATTTTGGAGTGCAGTCTAAGGCAATCTTGTTATTATGAGTTGTTTTCTACCCTGCTCGGCCAAAGGGAACCTGACCTCTAAAGGGATGAGCAGGGAGGCATCTCAAAGGAGTAAAAGTGGGTGATGTATGCAGTCAGGGCGTTCTTAATTTGTGAGGTGGGGACTTGGAGAGCATAAGCAAGCATGGATTTTTCAATTTAGGATTAAAATAATCAGCAGAGCATTTTTCTTTAAGGTATTTTTGTTGCTGCTGCTTTTTTGTTTTTCGCTTCTGGCAAACGTGTGCATGTTCCATATAGAGTTAAATCACACAGGCCCTGCAGCAGGAGCTCACCCGGCCTTGGATTCCGCCATTCGGTTTCTCCTCTATCTCTCGAGCCACTGCAGGGGCTCAACCTGCCAGCCTGCCTTTGTAGTAAGGACCTTTCCGTTCACTCGTCAGCATTTTCCTGGAATGCTCCCTCCATTTCATATACGAGAAGAACATAGAGAAGTACTCGAGCATGTTTGCAAGTGGATAAGGAGTCCCACGAGTGGAGCCAGGACATCTTCTGACGTGGAGCTGTGTCCCTAAACTGTGTATCAATATTAGGGAGCGGTGGGCTCCTGCCTCACTGTACCCCAGGCCACAGCGTCCCTGTTTTGATAGCATAGGAAGCAAATGCCACCGGACCTAAACAATCACAGTTACAAGTACAATTACCCCCCGGTACTTCTCCTCCCCAAAAGGCTGTCAGATATGACAACATTTTGGGAACCAGCCTAGTGCCAACAACATGTGTCCTACATTGAGACGTCCTAGTTACTCCTCAGCAGTCGGCCATGCTATTTGTGGCACAAGGGGTCAGACGGTCACCAAGGAAAAACCAAGCTAAAAAGTAACCCTGTATTTCCCTGTGCCAGGAGAGCACAGCAAGACTTTCGTTTTATTTTATTTTATTTTTCTGTTAGGTTAGAAGCCAAAAAAAAGCTCTAGTAATGAATCTTTACATTTTCACAACGAGAAGCAAACAATCGGTGACAAACACAATTCACTAATCCTTGGAAAAAGTGACAAACAAAAAGAGCAACAACTGGAATTCCAACCAATATGCACTAAAAAAAGTCCTTTTATTGTATATTAGTGAACACTGTCAACCTACATTTCCTGTTTTTGACCTAAATTATTAAAAAAAAAACTGGAAAGCTCAAGTCACATATGCCCGGGACTAGATAAAATATTCCAGGATTCTTTACTCTCTTGATTTTCCTGTTAGTACCACAGGAGCACGCCTCCCTCCTGCTGAAGCACAGCTCTTCTGTCATTAAGTCTCTAAAAATAATTTATTGCTTTAAAAGTAAGAGTAGGAATGTGGTTAGCAATTTACCAATGAGTACAGATTGAAAGATAAACTAAGGGAAGATGTAAATCCAGAACAGCAAGTAGAATAACATACCAAAGAGGTATGCCACGGAATACGCCTATAGCTACATAACCTGGATCCTGCTATTAAAATTATAAAATTTCACCAACATAGTTGTAGGAAAATAGTATTGACAGTGATAATAGACCCATGTTTTAAGTGGTAATAAAACTGAAATGCAAACTAGTAAAAGAAGTTAGCATGATTTTAAACAACCTGATTCCTAAATAAATACGAGATTTTCTATTTCAGATATATTATTTTTACCTATGAAGTTAATCTGAAACCAGGCCTTGTGTTTCAGGGCTAATTCACTAACAATGCAGCTGTTATTAAAATTACAAATTCCAGATTTACCCACCTCGGATAATGTGCTCCACTTTGGGGTGTGTGTGGGGGGGGGGGAGACTTAGAAATCTCCCCTGAACTATTCAAGTCTATATAAAGTGTTTTATTTTAACATGAAAAACAGCAGCAACCCTATATGAAAAGAACTGTAAGCAAAACATTACCACTGGCTCGCCTTTTTAGGCACTATTTAGATTTATTACTTGTGAGGTTCAAAGGTTAGAACTAAGAAACCGGAGGGCCACTTTGAAGGAGGAGCCAGCTCAGCCAGGGTCACATGACAGCTGCTAATTGGAAACCGTTAAAAAGGCAAGGGGGGTGAGGGCGGGCATCTGCCCACTCTTCTTTCTTTACTGCAACATTTGATTTTCACTGAAAATTTAAAAAGAAAGGCTGAGATCTGTAAAACTCCCAAAAGAGGCCTTAAACTAAATAAATTGACCCCTGGCTGACTGAGCACAGCCGACATCCCTTCCAGGCTTCCTTGCAAAAGCAGAAAAAGACTGCATTTATAAATGAAACTTTCTCTTGTGAATTTTAATGAAGACAGTGTAATCATCAAGCCAGTTAAATCTCTTCTGTCATTCCATTCACAAAATTAAAACTCTCTTTAATATAATGTATGCCATTTTATTTCATGAATTAATATTAATTTATATCAAAAGTCCATCTTTTCTTAAACTATCTTGTGCAGACTTTTTAAATAGTATTCTCAGAACTGACAACTTCTAGAAGGTAAGGCAAACAGTAATAAATAAATACTGAAAATTATAGATCAGTTAATTACTAAAAGCAAGTTATATTTCCTTAAACTCTTAAATGCTGTTATTATTAGGAAAGGTTTAGTGTTAATTTCTTCACAAAATACATTTTCTATGTCTCCATAAACACTGTGTATTTTTCCTTATGTATACCATTTTTACATTTCATTCAGAATGATGAAAAAATTTTCCTGATTAATGCCAATACTTTATTGACATGAGATAGCCAAGTAATAGCCCATAGCTGGATTTAAAGTTGGATCTATGACATCACTTTGATTGTACACATTATCTGCAATTAGCTGCACCACTCATTCTGAGCCACTAGATGGTGTAAAAAATAAATTAAACCGGTAAAATTTCATTCCAGCCCGTGAAGTCTTACTATAACTCTGAGAAAAATTAAACAAATTTCTAGGCATGTAACAATCTAGGGATTTCTATAATAATTGTACTTTAAAAAAATCTATCAATCTATAAGATCAGCTCTACTTTGATCTAAAAACAAGCCCTTTCGAGCAATTTTTCACTCTCTTCTACTGAGGGCCTTGAGTTCTAAATTTACAGTAAAGCCAAGTATTCAAACTACTATCTTCATTCATATATTAAGTGAATTGATGATATTAACTTATGGTCTATGTTTACCAAAGTTTTGATAAAAACAGAAAGGCCAAGGCCAAACCAAGTAAAACTTTAGTTTTCAGTGTGAACTTGCCCAGAGCAAAGTGGAGAAACTAGACTCTTCACAAACATACACTAACCCCCAAAGCCACCTGACAGCCAACAGCCACAACATCCATCAGTGGCCCCAAATGTGTCCAAATTTCAACGAGGAATAGCTAAGTGTCCTCTACTTCACACTCACTGAGATTCACCTGGTGGATTCTACTAGGTCCACAGCCGGGTGAATACGGACAGTTAATCACTCGGCCAATGCTGATCATGTGCTTTTTAGCATTTAGAAACCTTCGATGTTGGTATGCTCTTCCCGTAGGCTGGACCACCTCTACCTTTGGCTCTACGGTCAGGTTTCACATACAAAATTACAATCTCCACAAAGCAGTTTGGGGAGTACCAGCATTACCTTCCCTGAAATCCTAGAAATACAATGCACCTATATGATCACATGTATAATTTCATATGAACAGAAAATGCTTTCACAGGCAATGGGAGGAATGGTAAATGCCTAAATGGGAATCTTGCTTCTAAAGGAAGACTTTAAGAATAGATCCACCTGGGCTTCCTGGGTTTCATATTTTACCACAGAAACATAATGGCAAGCCACCATTTACCCCTGTAATCTGAAACTCTGAGTGGAAGCTAATCAACATTTTAATTTTATACACAATTGCAGCTAAAGCGGTGAGAGAAACTGTGAGCTAAGTAAATCTCAGGAATGATGCCAAGGAAGTTCGTCTAGAACTGAAACTAATCAGTTTGGTTTCTATATTAAGTAATTAATTCAAAAAATGTTGTCCTAACTCAGGCAATTACATCCCAATAATAAGTTTGATCCAAGAGTTGTGATACAGTTATCTATAGCTTCTAAGAAGTAAAAATGTCTTTCTTAAAAAAAATTCCCACACTAATGAACAGAGGATTGAGAAATAAAAGACAAGTCTTAGGTTTGGGCACCTCAACTAGCAATTACCACAGTTGACTATATATTTTCTAAATATTTGCTAAATATTTTCCAAGTGATTATATCTTATTTCTTTTGCATTTCAGGTGCTTAGAATGGGACCTGGCACATTATGGGTACTTTGTGACGGCTTCAAACTAAACACAGGTGGAAAAGAAGGGAGAGAAAAGGGAGGGAGGAGAGAGGAAGAGAGAGAGTGATGGAAGAAGGAAGAAAGGTACAAGCACAAGAAAAAAACAGAGCAGAAAGCCCTGGTCTGGAAGTCGAGATGCCTGGGTAAGCACAGGCTCTGGCACTTTCTTGACCAGGTTCCCTTACCTGTAAACACAAGGAATAGACAGATGACCCCTCACTCAAGGGCTCTGTGATTCGCTGTTATGATTTTATGCACCAGCCAACTAGTGTTAAAATTCAGTAAGTGACCTTATTTCCAAAGTCTCTTCTGTATCTAACGATCATATTCTTCCTGAAAAGTCTAAAATATTTCTCTAATCATGAAACCACATTAAGTTCCTAGACTTATAATTTATATAACATTGCCACACTTATAAGTAGTTTCCATATATCATTTGTTTCTAAAATAGCCTCATAAAGGAGACTGAAGGAAATACTTTTTTATTATCCATATCATAATGGGAAAAGTTAAAATGTTAAGTTTAAGGGAGCTCACACACATCATCAGAAGCGTAATCACAATAAGAAACTTTTAGACTGAAGGAAAGATTTTGAATAATCCAGTATCTTAGAGAGGCAGAAACATGATTTTTTAACATATAAAGATGGGTTCATAGCCATATACTTTACTATTATGTTAAACTTAAAAAAATTACTTAAACCTGTCTGAATAGAAAAGCATCGCTCTTAAATTGTCGGAACACCCGATGTATTTACATAAAGATGAAAAGCTTATTCTATAAACACAGTGTTTCCAGTAGTGAATGGCAGACAAAATCAGAGTAAGCACACAGAAGAATAAAAAGGAAGAGGAAAGAAAAACATAATAAATAACCTAATACCTTACAATGTTAACTTTCACATAAGTATATTGTTTCTGGAGAAGGCAGTGTGTGGATGTGAGCCAAAGGCTAAAGTGATAGGTAAACACACTGTGAAGTTGAATCCTGTTATCTGATTGTGTTTAAATTTTGATTATATTTCACTTGACAAAATAATTAATTATTGTGAACTCCCGATTGTTAACAAGGACCGAGAAGAATTCCAATTGGCATTTTCCCCAGTGCTGTAATCCAAACACACACAAATCCACTTTTGCATTCACCCTTACAGTTGTCATTTCGAGTATCTTCTTACCTTGCTAAGAATGTAAATCACATCACCACGTTTAAATGATAACTCATCAGAAACAGCACCTGTGCAGTCCCACAAACCCTGGTAAAAATTGGCGTAGTCAGTGCTTTTATCCCCTAGAAAGAAGAGAAAACGTGAGTTAGAGCTTTTATGTAAGAGACCCTCATTTAAAAATAAACCAAGAGAAATTAAGGGGCCACCTCAAACCACCAAAGGAGTCTTAAAAAGTCCGTCTTGATTCAAAGAAAATGTTTCTGACATCTGCACAAGAATCCTACTTCTTACTACCATCTAATTCAGAAGCATTTTCAAAAAGATCTGATTTTGAATGTCTCTCTTTTTTCTTTCTGTCCCTTTCTTGTTCATCTAAAACCTGTAACTGACATTTTCTCATCAAACCAGCGCCTAAGAGTTACTTCCCAGTTATGTTACACAGGAACCTAAACTAAGCTCACTTGCAACATGCTTTGAAGGTGAGATCCACACAGCATAGTGAGCAACATCCAAAGATGTGATAAGCACATTGCAAATAAGCACTTTACTGAACTGGGGCACTTCATAAAATGATAATAAAGGAGTTAAGGTAAAAATCTGACCCAAATTAGAAAACATTTTTTTTAAAATTCTAAAACCTCAATCTAGTTCAAGAGAAATGATAAAGTAGAAATAATAAAAAGGGCAATTCCAGCTCTTATCTTTCAGGACTTTTGTACCCAAAGCCTCTCAAAGTTATTCAAAAAATATTTCAACAACTTAGAAAATGCCAATGCTGAAGCTGCATTTTTCAAGATTTCTGTCAGCCCTGGTTTGAGACATTAGGCTCTGAATAAACATGCAACATGCACTGGAGTTATCAGCTCATCCTTCTAACAGCATAAGCACAATGGATGTGATGTGCTCAAACTGCCATACAGACCATTAACTGATTGATTATTTAGCGCTCTCCACTCTGTGATACCACAATAAACCGGGTAATAAATGCTTTGTCACTTACACAATGTGGGGCTCCTGAAACACGGCACAGAGTTAAATACACTGGACGCTTTTGTTACACTGAGAACTGTTTCCTGTTTTTAATTTCATGATAATTGAGTTTTGATGAGTTAACGCAAAAAGAATGCAAGCAATATCAATACAATGTCCGTGTGTTCAGGAACCAGGCAGGACACACACGTGCTGACAGCTTCCATCACTGAATGTCACCTTTGAATTCGGAGGGGATGGCTGTGGAGGGGCACATGCTGGAGCAGTGTTGTCATCGTAGTTTTGTTACGTGGCTCTCAAACAGCAAGCTCCTTGGCAATTCCGGCACAACCAGTCAGATTAGCATGGCTTCAGGGCATTCGTCTTATCACACATGGTTTGTGTTATGGACAAAGTGCTGTGTTCATTAGACATTTTAAAAATTCTCTTCAATACTGAAAACGTTTTTTAAAGCCAAAAAGAAAATCTGAATAATAGGGAATCTGAATATTTAGGAAAATGAGACTTTTTAATTATACTTTTTAAGAAAATAAACAAGGAACTAAAATACACTATCTAGCAAAATTTTCCTATTAAATTTTTTCTCTTGTTTTCTAAGAATTAAAACAAAGAGAAGGAGGGAAGGGGGGAGGGATGTGGGAGGGAAGAAGAAAAGAGGGAGGGGTGGAGAGAGGGAGACAGAGAGAGAGGAATACCTTGCTGACTTCTCCACTCTAGCATTTGAGCACTCATCACGGATACCAGCGGGGATGTGCACAAGCCTGGGAATCCAACCAAGAACTAACAATGCTTGTGGCCACCCTTCATTACATTCCCCCCACAACGCATATATTAAGTAAATTCTACAAATGGACACTAGAGGGCACTCTGGCTGGACAGATCACTCCAAACATTGTCAAATTATTATTTTTTTAGAAAAAATGACTTAATAATAAAGTGACTGATTTCCTTTAAAAACCACTTATTTAGATAAATAGAGATTTAGAAGTTGAAACATCCTAGCCAGATTGAATCAACTGCTAAATGGGTCAAATGTTGCGCCCCATGCAGTCCGTCAGTGTCAGTTTTAAAGTCCGGGAATTAGAGCAAAAAGAGGATGACATCATTTCACATGCACGGCCCTCCCCTGCAGTCACTGGCCAGGAGGTAAAAGGATCTGCATAGCTGAGGCTCCTGTGTGTTCCCCATGCGGCTCAGCCTGAGGCTTGATCCAAAAAAAGCTGAAGAACCAAACTTGGGCTAACAAGTAGAGTAGAAGTTGTGGCTTGGCTAGGCCGGCGGCGTCCCAGCGGCCTCCTCAGCTGTCCAGCCTGCTGCCGGCTGTTTCCTTTTTCAGACCCTCTCACAATAGTTTCTCATTCAATAGATTTTCAAGAGGTTCAGGGGAGGAAGAAAGGAAACGAAAAGTATATGATGATTTCTAATGCATAATAATCCTTATCACTTTGGGGTCTCTCTTCCCCTCGATGCGCTTGGTGAAACTCCCATTAACACTAATGGGAGTTACAGGAGCACATGAGGGGCACAGGACCCCCACTGTGTGCCGAATATATCTCTCCCTAGATGTGCATCACAAGCGTTTCATTAAATCTCACTGCCTTACGAGGTGACCAAACTAGCGATGCAGCTGTACTGGGGAGAGGACACATTTTCCGCTGTGCTTCCTATAATCTTCATGATGGTGTTACCCAAAGACCAACCTCATTTCAGTGTCCCATATGTGAGTCCTGGTAAAGAATAATAAGTTGTTTGTGTCACATGGCTACACGTATACACAATTTACTGTTCCATTTCCACATATATTTCAGCATAAAGTAGAATCCCAGCCAGGGAGAAAATGTGGAATTACATGTTTCTTAGCTTTAGTCTCCTCAGGAAAGTAACGCTATGATTCTTGGTATAAATTCTAGACATAAAAATTAGGCATTATCTTGTTCCTTAGAGAGCAGTGAGCTCCTCTGTCTTACTTTTTAAAATTTTAAGTGTGGCTGAACATACTCCAAAACATTATGCACAGATGGAGCCTCAGAAGCACAGCGGCTTCCCCAAAGTTAACACCGTTCACCTATGCACTGAAAAAATAATCCATGTGAAGTACGTTTCTAAAAAATACTGAGACATGGGATGAAGCATAACGTCATAAACCATAGATAAGCATACGTTCCAAATACAAATTAAGTCTGCTGTCTTTATAGCACAGATTTTCTTATTTTCTTATTCTATCCACATGATGATCTATGTTTTCAAAATGACATAAAAAAATCAACAATGTTTCTTGTCCTGAGAGGCATGATTAAAAAAAGAAAGAAAAAATTTAAATTACTCAGCCTGTGACAGATTTAAACAATAGACCTGCTTCTGCTTTTTAAAAAATACAGAAGTGGATCATTGGGCAATAATAAAATTATTGTGAAAATATAAACTAAACATTGGAGATACTTTTGCAAAAATGCAAAGGTTTTGAAAATGATGACAATGAGTGAAATATACAACAATAAAATAATAGAGAATCTTTCCTTCAGTAGTGTTAAAAACTATTTTAGAAAGATAAGCATATTGTACGATGTTCAAAAAAATCAAATGGAATCTTTATTATAAATATAACCAACATATTCAAGACATATAAGCTTGAACATAAAAGAGCTTGTAAGAAATCCAAGATTAATTTTGCTTTTGCTTACGTATTTTACATTAGTCTGACTTTTTTTTAAGTAAAATCACTCAATGTGAAAAATATGTAACATTCTTGAGTAAGGTTAGAAGTTCACATCATGTGATGCTCAGCGAGATAGCAACACCCTTGTCAACTCTCTGCCCCGCACAGCAAACAAACTTCTAGTGTTACATCTCTGACAGCCTGGGGAGGGCAAAGGTCACCGCTATGCAAAAGCGTTAAAACTGTTGCTTGAAAAGAATTTCATGTCACGAAAGATAAGAATTATTGCAGGGCTAATTTATAGCTATTGCATGAAAAGCTAGATCTATTTAATGCATTCCTCTGAGAAAAACCTGATTTTTTTTCCCCTTCCCTCAAAGGCAAAAATTTGGGAGATAGTCACTATAAAAGGGTTTTTGGAAAATACAACTGCTTCAAGACAAAATACTTAAATTTGTGGAAAGTGCCTCTATATGTGTCTATGTTCTACACCTGCATGGAAATTCTTAAAAAGAAATCTATATGCTTTTGGCAGGAGCTTATGACACATAATAAAACATATATACTTAAATTACTGGTGAACATCATCCTCAAGGTTTCACTCCGCCGGAATGTTTTATAGCTGCATTTTACAGGGCCTGAGTGCTAACATCTAATGACTCCATCCTCACTTCCTTTCTGAAAAAAGCAAACCAAAACCTTTTGCAGCAACCTGCTCCTGCTTTCCTGTCCAGGTCCGGAAATCAGGCCTCTGTTTCCTCTCCACATGTCTCAGTAGGAAGGACTCTAGAAAGCCACTTCCTGAACACACACTTCTTGTCCACCCTGCCTCTGACAGCTCGAAAGAGTGATGTATGGACGTATCAGAGAGGGGAAGGTGACTCCCAGCTCAGGCTCTTTGCAGGACATGGGATGATACGGCAGACCTTGCCCCAGCTGACATGAGGCTACAAAGAGGGGTAAAGTCCTGATAAGAAGGCAGTCCTTCTCATCTTTCCGTGTAAAATAATTGTTGGTTTATCAAAACTCACCTCCTGCTTCCACTACAGATATGGTTTATCTCCTGTTATTTGGAAATAACAATCAGCAAGAAAAGTTGAGCATGTTGTGCGATTTTGTCCATAGCCTGGGCAGTTTTTTCAGTCTTGGTCATAATTAGTGCATGGGGCAAAGTGCCAAGTGGAAATGGATAAGGGGGCTATCCTTCCTGGACTTGTGGGCCACCGGCGTCCTTTGCCAATTTTCAAGCTGCTGTCACTGGACCCTGGCATTTCTTACCCAATTCATTTGCTTTCTGTGTTAATCATATGCAATGAAGATATGCATGGCCAACATTTAAACAGGCTGCAGATCAATTAGCGGTCTTAAGTTTATCTGATTTTTATCAAAGAAGACAGAGCTGTGGGTCGATTGTCAGAGCCTGTGTCAAGTTGACCTTTTCAGAGATGTCTACATTGCCAGTCCCCTGGGCAACTTGTTGTCCCCTGTTAGTATCTGAATGGCAGAAGTCTGTTCTGCTCAAGCACAAAGTATACACAGATGTCTATATTACATTCTTATAGGTTTGACAGCAACTGCATGTTGTATCTATAAACTGTCCTTTAGCAGTGACACTTCCTCAATGATGATAAGCTAATTTATGCAACTAAATCTCCTTTGTGCAGAAATGAAAGCTAATTGAGTCATTACAAAGTAATTCAGGAAGGAATACCTTGTATAAATTGGCTTACTTTATAAATCCTTCTCAAGTGGTTTTCATGCATCCTAAATGGGGCTAAGCAGTTTATCAGCCGGAAGATACCCGCACTGGAGGAGCCAGCTTTGAGGAGCTGTGGCAACGTCTGCGGGGCGGTAAGAACGTGAACAAAACCAAAAGAAGCTTCCCTGAGAAGCCTCGCGATTCATTACCTGTGGTGTGATGAGCACTGTCCTGACTCATCTTCCTTTGTTCCTCCACCTTCCTGGGAGCGCCGTCCTCTTCCTCCTCTGCAAGTAAACAATGCACAGGGCACACTGAAGGGTTTCCTCTGAGATAAGGACACAGTATTCCCCATCTTAAGAGCAAAACTAAAAGTTGATAACACATAAAGATTCCTATTCAGAGAAGGAAACCACTCAACAATTCACATTCCTTTGTCAATAATCTAAAGCTGAACAAATAAACCTCTACCTATTTCCAAATAGCAACCTTACCGGCTGGCTTAATAAAATTTAACATATGTACTAGTGCTTCGCATATGTTGTGTTACATCCTTGTAGAGACTGACCTGGGACAATCTCAGACCCGGAAAAGCCCTGATGTCCAGTAAAACGATGGCCAGCTCTACACAGACGGACTACATTACACTGGCGAGAGTACCTCACCCCAAGCCACGGTGCCTAAAACATCAATATTCTAGCAAAAGGAAAGCGTGTAATAAAAAATACAGTCTCTTATTGAGTATGAGAGACTTGGTAGGCTGACTCACTTGATCTTCACAGGAGGACGCTAGAAGGATCCTTACCCTTCAAGATAACCGCTTCACCCCATAATTATACTGAGAATCTACTACGTGTCATATACTATGGCAGATGTATAGATTTCGTAGGTAGATAATTTTTAAATCCTCATTTAACAGGTGAGTACAGTGAGAATTGAAAATGTAAAGCAGTTTCCAATTTTTGTCATTCAAACTCAGGTTTGAATTATAGTTTGAATCAAACTCAGGTCTGATTATAAAGTCCATGTTCCTTAGCCCACATACATTAAGTGCCTTACCTATATTATTTCCATACTCTCCCATCACATTCCTTCTCTGAGTTATAGGAAGAAATATAGTAAGATTAAGGAGAACAGTTTTTAACAGAGCCAATAGACTGATTCTTTGACAACAAAGAAACACTTCTTATATTACCACTTTCCTCACCTAGGGATATATAAAACTTAGAAATACTTAAGGCAAGGCATATGAACGAAATGGTATGCTAAAGAAACACTGGGTTCAAAAAGAATCACAATTTCAAGAAAAATCCAGAACTTTAAAAATAAGTATGCTAAATATATAAATATAGCTGTTATGACTATTAAATAATTCAACCAATAAATCTTCATTGAGTACTAACTACAGGTAAAAGAGAGATTCCACCAAGAAGTCAAGGACAGTAGGGAGATTCTGCCTCCAGGAAGCTGACAACCTAGAGGGACAGAAGACAGAATCTAAAGGAAAATGGGATAGGGGCCTAAAACCTGACGTGTGATGTCCAGGCATGAAGGAGCAGAGAAGAAACCACCCAGCAAGGAATACCATGAAGGCCCTGAAAGATGGAGAGAATCTGAACAAGGGGAGATGGCAAGTTCTTTTTAGCTAAAGAACGTGGTACTCAGAGGAAGAGAGCAGGGTGGGAGAGAATGCTGGTAGTTTGGGCCAGTCATTGAAGGGCATTGCACATCCTGCCATGGATGTTCGACTTTTACTTGGTGGGCAACGCAAGTCCCAGAAGATCTGTGAGCGGAGAAAGGGCAGGACTGAAATTATGCCCGAGGAAGGCTCATCTGCTCCCACTGTGTCAGATCCTAGAGGAGGGGCCTGGGGAGAGAGACACTCGGAGTTTGGCTGAAGGGGAAGGAAACCCTGAGCTGAAGGGGCAGAGGAAGTGGAAAGGAGAGGGTCAGGAGGGGTAAAGGAAGCAGAATTGATAAACTCTGTGCCTGACTGGATAGGGAGGGTTATGGAGTGGGGAGAGCAACCAAGGATGACTGAGGTTTTGAGCTTAGTTAACTGAGCGATGGGAACATCATTATTAAAAAAGAGAATAGCAGAGATAAGCCATTTTGCTGAGGAAACACAAGGAGTTGTGTTTCTGACAAGAGACGCTGAATGCACTGGTAAGGCAACCCAGAGGAAATGTCCAGGGGCGGCTGGAAAGGCTGGTAGAGAGGTCAGGACTGCACATGCAAATATGGAAGGCTCATGCAAATTTTAAAGTGGTGATTAAGGAAAATCAACATTTAAATCAGGCTTGGAGGTTATTCTGCTTATAAGACAAATACAACCGTTGCAGATTTTTATAATTCAATTCAAACAAAATAATGAAAAGCTCCAATGTAAGGAAGAGCTGGAAACATTTGATAATTTATATATATTGAGTTGAACCTAACACTGTCAACTTAATATGGTTTAGTCAAAGAGTAATGAATACCTAAAAGACCTCATAAAAAGTCTGATACTAAATCCTGTCTCTTTTCTCTTCAACAACAGTTAGCTAGCTATGCCAAACTTCAAGGCCAAGCTATCATACATGGGCTAAAACAGGGTGTTTTCATAAAAATTAGGGACATTTACAGTCATTTTGTCTAACCTACTCATTTTACAGATTGACAATATTTTCAAAGGTGAGGGAGGAAGCTCTCTCTTACTTTCATTTTCCCCAGTACTCCCTCTCTTACAATTTGGTCATAAGTACAATAGTAAGAAGTAAATTCAAAAATAATTAAGGGCACTTGTCCTTAAGTCAAAAGCCATAACCCCATCAATATAAGGAGCAGTATTCTTGGCTCTTAAGAAGAGACTATGGGATTTAGACTCACCACCCAAAGTCATTGTCAAGATATCAAACTAATATAATAATTAAATTTTAAAAGTTGGCTCTTGGCAAAGTTAATAAGTTAGAATTTATTACTATGAATTTATTCTTATTTTACTAAAATTTAAGTGCCTTAATATGCACAGTATATTCTTAAATTACCAGAATATTAAAAATACTTACTCAATATCAATATTTACTGTAAGTATCCAAATTGAAAGCCACATGAAATGCTTAATAAGCAGTATTTTAGAGGATGAGATACTGATTAAAATCACTTTGTTTCTCCATTTCAAACCTAGTACTGATATTTTTAGGTCAAAGGCTTCTATGTTCCATACATCAATTTTGTCTTAACAATGTTCCAACAACTCATTTTATCTTGTGCTAACAATACAAGTAGCTTCCATAAAAAAGACAACAAAGTCAAATCTTGGTGTGTGCGTGTGTGTGTTTGTTTTAATCTTAGGGAAAAAAACTCAGACTGAATTTTGAATAAAATACGATATAAGGGAGATGTTCAATAAATACCAAGTGAAGAAATGGATTCAAAAATCATGAAAATAAATTCTATCATACTCATTTATAACAGAGCAAACCTCTCTATACCACTCAAAAATATGTTAGGCCAAGTGACTGAGATTCTAGGAAATAATCACCATCACAATATATTAGAAATAGAAACACACAGTGTTCTATTTAGGTCCATTGTTAAACATTTATTTTGGTGTTGAGGTGTGATGTCATTATACAATACTAATTAATACCTTAGATAGTCCATGTTTGTGGGTTAATATATTCCATTCAACATTTTAATAACAGTAAACAAAAACAGCTCAGCTATGCAGTAAAATCCATCAAACCACACAGATGGTTATAAGGTTTTCATTATGTGGTTTCCATAGCAATCATATTGCAAATCTGGAAGCTTCTTGCAAATAAGCAGCTTGTATTTACACACCTCTCAGCTGCAGCACCAAGTCCTCAACATGTGAAGTTAGTATTCCAATCACACGTTGTTACAGGGATCATCAGGAGGATTTTCAATCAGACAAGATGAAAATAATAGTAAAGTGAAAACGCAGAATATAGTTCAAATATAGTCACACATTCAGTAAACCAATCAATGAGTATCAGAAATGTTCTGGTAGTCACTGAAAGGTTTTAACATTAAAGCCTGTCAAAAATAAAAACTTCCAGGAGCAATTGTATCTGACAGAATCTAAAAAGCTTAAACTCTACTCTCGCTCATCTTTTTCATGCATATTGAGCCATTTATTAGGATGATGACCATTGAGGAAGCGCTAATTGAGAAAAAACTCGAGACCCCTTTTTTTCCTGCTAGATTAATCAATTTAATTTACAGATTGATCCAGTGCATAACAGATAGATTAGTACCCTCATAAGAATCACAACTCTAACTATGTACGTTTCACAAAATGGCTATTTCTGCTTTACTAACTTTTTAAAGAATAAACAACAACAATAACAGAAACAAAGCAAATAACACATGTAACTGACATTGCTTGAAAAAGACTCAGTACAATTTGTTAGGACCAAACCAGGAGATGTGATGTTCACATCAGGGCTGAGGCCTAATTTTTAAAAATTTTATTGAATTTATTGGGGTGACAATGGTTAACAGAATTATATAGGTTTCATGCGTACTGTTCTATGACACATCAGCTGTATATCGTATTGTGTGCTCGCCACCCCGAGTCAAGTCTCCTTCCACCCCCATTTCTCCCTCTTTACCCTGTTCTTCTCCCCATCCCCTTTCCCTCTGGTCATTACCGCAGGGATGAGAGTTTTTATTTCTTGAGTGTCTATGAGTTTTTATTTCTTTTTTTTTTTTGCTTAATCTCTTCCCTTTTTTCACTCAGCCCCCAACCTCCCTGTGGTCTGACAGCTGTCATTCTGTTCTCTGTACCTATGAGTCTGTTTCTGTTTTATCATTGCTAGGGAGAAGAGGACAGCAATGTAAGAAAATCTTTGACTCACACAATTATTGCCTTTCTCACTAAATACCTTTCGAAAAGGGATCTACTGAATTACAGTGCATTTTAAAAGACACAAAACACAGAATCAAAAGTTATGCTCTGAATTGAAGCTTGGGCTTAGATCTAACCCTGCCAAGGCTTCACTGATTATGTGGCCATATATTTGTCTCAAGAAGTTACTATTTATTGCTTAAATGTTCATACTAGATCCATTATATAACTAAATCCTCATAACAATTCTATAATGTAATAAAAGATACCTTTACCATCATTTTGTGGATGCAAAAGTAAAACTTACAGAGCTTGAATAACTTGTCCAGGTTCACATATCTGGGTGGAATAAGAGCTGAGACTTCAACTTGAACCTGTACTCCTAAAGCCCTTGCTTAAGTCATAGTGCCACTTCCTTGATTTTCATTAAAATCTTCAGTTTATAGATAGATTGTTTTCTAAATTTTCATTCAAATACTGGTTGTTTGTGAACATGGAAAGCATTTTCACATAAATGGGTAAATTCTATCCTACCACAGCATGGTACTTGAAGCAAATCTTAGGTCAAGCGATCCTTTTAGAGATACGTTTAGAAACAGAATTTCAAGTTGGGATGCCCCAAACCTGCATCTTCTCCTCTCTATTCTCCTGTCTCCCCCTCCCCACATCTAATGTTCCACAGGCTGAAATGCCCTAAAGCCAGTGCACAGTATTTCATGTTTTCTAAATGTCTCTAATGCAAACTCGTAATTGAGAATGGATTTATTTTTAGGCCAGCCAACTTTTCTTTCTCACTTAATTTCAATATGGAAAACATGTTTAAATGTACATGGTTAAGTTGAGCCTTCCCACAAACCAAGATCTGAAAGTTCAGCTACATTTCAGAGCAACAGGCTACCCTGCACAGTCATCAAGGGTTCAGGTCCGGGGTGTTGCCAGCAAGATGGCCCTGGGCGGGAGAAGATGGGACCCAAAGACCCTCTGGCCAGTCCAAGCAGTGCTACGTGAAAGAGGGGGAGATGTGGGAAGGATTTACATAAATGGTATCTCCCCTGTTCTTTCTTAAGACCTGGGACTAGCTATGAAGCTGCTGGAAGGGTTGGGAAAATGGAAGAACACAGTGAAGGGGATACAGACAAAGGAATTCAAAATTATGATGATAAGGAAAAGTGAGTTCCCTAAGGGCCTGTAACCCCTGCTCCACTGATAATTTCAAATATGACACTTCTAAAGAATTTTTCTATCTTTAATAGACTGCCATTTTACAGCAATAACAAATATACTATTGTAAAGAGAAAAGCATGTACCTTTCAGTATTATCAAAACTTAAAAAAAAACCCAAAAGATAAAGATAACTGAAATAACATATTTAGAGTCAAGTTTACTCTCCTGGAAATTAGGCAAACTGGGGCCTATTGCTAAGGTTCTAGTTACTCACGTAACCTTGACACTGTTTCTAGTTCCCAGCGTCATCGTTGTAAGGTGGAAACAATGTCTGTCCATAGCACTTGCACAGGATTTGAGGGGGACAATGAGATAATCACATTTCTCAGGAGGAAAATAATGCACAACCAGCACGCACCATCGGGTTAATCACTGTAAGAGCAAGGTGCTTTGCAACCATTTATTAACTTAACAACCAAGAAGATTAATGCAATATAAAAGGCAACAAAATAAGCAATAGTTGTTTAATCACACAATCTAATTTTCAACCTTGACATTCATTCTTATAGGGTTTAACACTGCATTTCAAAAGCAAAAAGATGTCACTACATTATAGTAAATTTCTGTACTATATTAAAATTAATAATTTGTGCACAACTGAAAGTACAAAAATAATGATTTTTTTTTTTTTGCAAACACAAAACTTGTTAACATCAGGCTGGGATTTGGGGGAAAAAATAAAATTCAAGGAAGTATCTCTTTTGACAGAATCAGGGGGAAAACTTGAAAGAAACCTTAGATGTAATCCCCTTCTTTTGTTTAAGGGGAACCCAGCGGGGGCTATTGAGTGACTTGGCCAAGATCGTGCACCTTGTACCTGCTCTTCTCTCCCTGTGCTGCCTTCTGTAAAACACGTACCACAGACATTGCTGAACGAGCCTGCTGCTGCCCTAGAGGGACTTGTCTATTCAGGAGGAGCCTTATATAGACTTGATCACCTAAAGGCAATTAGGACAGGCAAAGAAACCACATAAAAGGGGAAGCGAAGAAAGGGCCGAATGGAATTTCAACTCCCTAACAGCAAAAAAAGAAAGGGCTGAATGTAATTTTAACTCCTTAACAGTTAAGGAGTAGTTACATTTACACAGTCCTAAAATTATTTTGGCCCTTTGAAGGCAACCATAAGGCTGATGTGGCCCCCGGTGAAAACGAGTTTGACACCCTGGGCTAGAATCTGTCAGAAGCAACTGTGAGTCAGAAAATGACCCTGCTCCTAGAGTGCTGGGCAGAGGGAAACTATGACACGTGGCTCCTTCTTGTCCCAGTGTAGTATAACCACTATCTGTTGTAATGTAAAATTCTTGTAACTATTCTTTAAAGATCAAATTCTTAGCTTTTTATTTAAAATTGATCATTTCTGCAGAATGATAATTCTTTTAACCCAAGAAAGTCCAAATTAAATTACTTCTCCATTAGAGTAACTGCTATATGGTTACAGTAATCGCTAGATGGTTCTGGGTGTCTAGCACAATTATAGTTTGCCACATGTAAGTTCATTTTTAAAATTTAAATTAACCTCTTCCATATTATTTTTGTTATATTCTGTTCATTGTTGGAAGTCAGAAAAGAGAAGTAAGCAAAAAATAAAAATGGTTAAAAATCATCCAAGACCTACCTATGCATTAGCAACTCTTTTCTAGAATCTTTACTCAGTTTCTGGTTTTTCTTTCTTCTCATTTTAAATAAGAATATCCCAAGTGTACAGGGACTTCATTAGAAACTGTTCTGAATCCTTTTTTAGAAAGTAAAATATGTCATCTCAACTTAGATTTTGGTCCGTTTTAAAGTTTCATCGTTAAAAAAAAATACCATCTAATCATAAGTCGGTTGTGTGAAGAAGATCATGTCATTGTAATGTGGCTGCAGAATAAGGATCTACGACCGTCTACTCTACCCTCAGGGGAAAAGCAGATATCCAGATGCCAAGCTCGGTCATTTTGGCTCAGTCTCTCTTTTCTCCATTTGCTTATGCACGAACACTCCTCCCCTTCACAGGCAGTGTGCCTTCACCTCACGTCCAGAACCCGAGAAAGCAAAAGCACAGACCCTCGGAGAAAACATCACCGTTACTGGTTCCACATACCCAGCACCAGCACTGGTTTCTTTTCGAGGGCTGGAGGGTCTGGGAGGGTCTTTTCTTATTTTCATAAGAAAATTAAGATATTTGCCTTTTTCATCACGTTAACATTTGCACTGATGCTGCAATGCAATGATGGGTAAGCTGCTGACACCTCAGCATAAGTCAACACAGTGGAACCAAACTGTCCCTGTGTTCTTCGCCGCCTTGTACTGAAAACAAACAAGCCAATTTCAACTAAAAATATCCTTGACAAAGGAGCAAAAATTCTCATTTTAATTTAAGGACAACCTGGAGTACATGTATTTTTCACATTCTGTGGGATAAAATGGGAAGGACACATAAAGCGTTTGTGCCGCATCTCCAGATGCACCAGAGGACGGATGGAAGCCAACCCAGCGGCTTTGCCCAGGGCACACCACTTTTACTTGAAAGAATAACTGAAGAACTACGCTTATGTAGCCTTGGGAATGTGGCAGGTATTTCTCAAAAATGAGCTAAGCAAGCTTCTTATTTGAAAGAAAACAACAGACAGTCGTTTTTTTGCCAATGATTACATTTGAGCTTTCAAGTAAAAATTAGAATTTTAGAGACTTACATCTGCCACTGTGAGCTTGGCAGCTCCCCAGTACTTAAAGAGTTCTCTAAAGAGACTGGTGGTGCTATTAATGAATGTGCTTTTTTAATTGTGTCAATATTTGGAAGTTCTGTACAATGTAGTAAACCAAAATTTTCCAACTGGTTAATGATGCTACAAAAACACACATGGGTGAAGGAACCATTCAATGTACCAGACAGACCCACTGATGTTATTGTAACAGTGTGAAAGTTCACTGATATGGTTTTGGACTCCACACTGCAACTAACTTCTACCCCTTGTCAAGTTTAAGTACAGTATCAATGATGATTATGCACAAAAACCTGCAAAAACTATTAAAATGCTTCCCTTTTCCTGCTACATATCTGTATGAGGCTGGATTTTCTTCATATGCTGACCGTACTTAAACTAAACTAAAACAACATATCACAGCAAAGTGAGTGCAGAAGCACATATGAGAGTCTAAATGTCTCCTGTTAAGCTTAGATACTAGCAAGATCTGCAGAAAATGAATACCGTGCTCCTCCCCTTCCTGATATTTTGGAACAATATAGTTATTTTCCCTAAAGATACTTATTTATGTTCACATGCAATGGGTTTATTATCCTAATTTTAATTCATTACTAAACAATGAAAATATTTTTCAGTTTTAATTTCTGATATATAACAAATCCTAAGAGGCAGAGCCCACATAAACTAAAGCTTTTTGGGGTTCTCAGTAATTTTTAAGATTGTAAAGGGCTCTGAGAACAAAAAGTTTGAGAATCATTGTGCTGTACTTTCTAGAGGAGTACAGTTAAATATCTAAACATTGCTGACCTGCAACATGAAAACTCTGATACCCTGCCAGCCCACAACACTGGTAATTACTTTATATTCCCAAAGCACACACTCTCAGGGATGAATTACATTACGCTGTTGACTCATATTGAGCTGTTGACCAAAATCCTTGTGTTTTTCCCATTTGCTGAGCCAAATCTTTCCCTTCTCATACTCATGCAGCTAGATTTTTGGAACAAGTGTGATAGTCTATCACATTTCACCTTGTTAAGAGTTGATCCATGATTTAGGTCATTTGAGAGCATTGCCTGTATATCTTCATTCAAGGCATTGATTAATATGATATGAGAACACTGAGAATTAAGCTGAAGGCATTTACAAAATCAATTAATCAACAGCCTTAGGGCACAGCAGTATAACCAGTTACCCAATGGTTTTCATATCTATAAAGCTTTCATGAGAAGCCTGGCCAAATGACTTACTGATGTCTATTATGTGTCTATCATTTCCTTTGAACTCATGTTGGTTTTTGTAATCGTTATGTCTTCTTCTATATAATATAAAGGGTTCCTTGACAATGTATTTAGTAGCTTCTCTGGAGTCCACTTCAAAGTTCCCAAACAGTATAGAAATTGCAGAATCCACGTCCACTGGATAATGTGGTGCTCCTCCCAGATGCCCCATTCAGGGCCAACACAACCATCCCCCCACTGCGGGGACTCAGATTGCTGCTGGCTCACAGCTGTGTCCCTCCCTAGAAATCGCCCTTGGCTGCAGGAAATTGCCTCAGTCAAGGTCACACCCCTCCCAGAGGACGGCCTGGAGCCAATGATTAGTTGGTGTGGGGATATAAAGACAGGCCCCTTTGCCTCAATTTGGCACAATCCTGAAGACTCATCCCAGTCTCCTGGCTCCTGGAAAGAAAGTTCAGCTAAGGCCTCAGTTGCAGCTGCATTGTGGGTCAGCTTCTCCGGTTCAGTTCTACCTTCCTCACTTTCACGCAAGGGTATCTCCGAAGATCACTCACCAATAAATCTTTTACATACATCTGTCTCAGAGTTCCCTGCTTCAGGGAACCCAATTAAGATGCTATAGCTTTCTACTGTTTTTAAAAAGTTCACAGTTCAATTGCTAGACTACACACTTCTAACATCTCTTTCATCCTTCGTGTTTCCCTCAAAATCAGTGACAGTAGTACAATGGTTTCATTTATAAGTTGTGTTGGATGTAGTCTTATCTCGGCCGGAAGACAAACAATTCCTACTCATCTTTAAGACCTTGCTCAAATGTTCTCCAGTTTACAATGCATTTCCCAAACCTCCCGCACCCCCAGACAGCTGGCCACTCATGCTCGTCCCTTCATGGTCCCTTCAACGGACGAGCGTGCTGGTCCCTTCATGCTCGTACAGCCTCCGGCACAGGCCTCATTATTCTTCTCCTAGAGTAAGTCTACTTTCCCTCCGAGTGCAAATTCCCTGCCTGTTTATGGTACACAGCTTAACACACACTGGAACAAAAAAGTGTTTTCCATGAATGTTTCTTGAGTGAAAACTAAATGGATTTTGGCTAGCTAGGTATTACATTGGAAGCTCTTTGCTCACCCTGGGCTTGTATTACCAAGTCTTATCAGTTGGAGGATAATTCTTGACAGAAAAAGTGCAAGTAAAATAGAAACTGAATTGCTTTATTTGAATCACTGCCCCTGGTGAATTTCAAAAACAAACAAAACCACATAGCAATTGTACACCCTTTGTTGTACTTAGCACACTTTGCGAATTTCAGTTACTTTCATAAGTTCTTTGGTTATCTTGGCCATTTCACGGTTAACATATGGCTCTTTAAAGTTGCATTCATTGGATAGATTCTAGGCATTCTTCTAATTTATCTCCCCCTTTTCCTCATTGGAATCATTCGAGATTAAATGGTATTTTTAAATACTTGTTTGTCTTTAACACCATACACTCGTGCCTATTCTCTATCTAAATTTTCTAAAATATGCCTTCTTCCTAAAGTCTAGGCAATTATGTCTGGCTGGTGACCAGTTTTCTCCTCACTGGCCATGACAGATACTAAGTAGACAACTGTTTTTGTCTAATATTTTCCACAATTAAATCTGGACATAACAGGAGTTTCCCTATTTATTTCCTAGATCCTCTGGCCTCATTCATTTTTTAAGATGCTACTTCCATGCATAAACTGTATCTGAAGAAAAAAGATGAAATGGTAATGAATGTTTATTGCTTTTTCTTTCTCTCCATATTCTTAGGGTCAGTTCCTCTTAGTTAAAGATTCCCGGTTGCTAAAGCCTAGAAAAACCAACCACCTGGCTGTGTGTGTCTCAGCCAGAGGAGCTGAGGGCTGGAGTGACTGTCTGTGACTCAGTATCTGTACTCACTTGGTTGTCTCTGAAAGCAATACTATACCACCTGCTTAGAAGCCCTAAATCCAAGGAATGGAAGGGATTGAGCACACAGTATTGAATATTTAATATTTATACGGCAATTATCAAGTAACAGCCCCACTTGTATTTTTCTATTACTACCACGTGGTCCCTCTGCGATATATAACTTCCAGTTTGGGACTAGATATTATGAGCTACATCAATATCCCTGGCATAGCCCCATGGTGTGTTGTTCACCAGGAGTACTGGGGTTCAGACTTTAGCAGGCATCAGGATCATCTGAAGAGCTGGTTTAAACCCAGACTGCTGGGCCCCACGGATGGTTTCTGATTCAGCAGATTTGGTGTGGAGACAGGCTTTGCAGGGGAAAGACAGCACAAGGGTGTGCGTTTCTAACTAGTTCCCACCCATGCTGCTGGTCCTGGGACCAAACCCGGAGAACGACTGACCTAAAGCCTTATCTTCTGAGGATTTCTTTTACATAAGGATTCAAGTGGTTTGTGTTCTATAACTGTTTGAAAGTAAGTTAATTAGAACATTGTAGCTTCAAATGTCTCTTGCCTTTTAAGCATCAAAATATAGGTGTACCTCCCCAAATAATATTAATGTAAAATTAATTATAATGAAATTAGCAAAGCAGAAACTAATCTCCTATTAATCCCAAAAGATACAATAGGGCTACAGAAATGCAAATAAAATTCATATTCCAGAAGTCCATATTACCCTCTTTTACTAGCTGTATAAACACGACAAGCTAATTGAACTCTCTGAACCTCAATTTTCAATCTAGAAAACAGAAATACAAAATACACTTTAGAGAATTATCGTGAGGATAAAATGAGTGAAGTAGCCAATGCCCAGTCCACTGAAGATTTATAGTAGTAGTGGTTATAATAATAACCTGAAGACTTCCTCTGCACTGGGCACCATGCTAGCCACTATGCTCATAAATCTCCTTTAATCCTCAAAACCCTGTGGGAAGGGTATTGATCTTGTTCCCACCCTAAAGATGAAGAAATGGAGGCACAGAAACACCTAAGTAGGTTTCTCAGCATATCACAGCTATAAGTAGTATCAGGATTTGAACCTGGGCAGTCTGCCTCCAGAGCCCCAGCTGTGAATGCACTACACTTTTTCTTTGATGCAAGACCTTGTATAGATCATTTGTTTCTGTATTCGTTAATTAACCAAACAGCACTTGAACCTACTGCCGTAACACGCAACTTATGAGAAAGTTAATATTCATGATGTCATATTGACATATATTATTTTTAACAATCTTCAATGGCAAAATAACTTGGCTTACTGTGACAGTCTAAAGAAAATGGCTCCCTTGAAAAATAGTGTGCACTGCAGAAAAACAGGAGAAGAGCTGGGTTTGTAATGGCCACAGAAAGTGAAAAGCTTGGCATTTGCCCCCTCCATTTTTCTTTCAGTTGGAAGGCAGCTTGCGAATGGAAAAATCATCTCCCATCACCTCCCTCTCAGAGACCGAATATGATGAAAAGACAGAAGAAGGCCAAGCCGGGAAGCAAGCAGAGCTGAGAGCAGCTTCCGTCCTAGCCAGGAGCCTAAGAAGATTGATTAATCCTAAAGAAGACAGCTATGGTTCCTCACCAGATTTGACTGCAGTGAGACATGAAAAATGCAGCAAATTAAAGCACTTATATAACACCAAAGAACAGCAGTCTCAAAATACAAATGTCTCTGTACCTACTTCAAAATTATGATTTTAAGGCACTTTCAATTCTAAGGTAAGAGGCATTTTTTTTGACACACAGACAAATTTACAATAAAATGTTATAGAAAACAAGAGATTAAAATATGGTGTAGAAAAGGAAAGATCTTCTAGAGCTAGGGTGTTTTTGTAGAAAGAAGTTTCCAAAGAGAAGCAAGGTAGGACCTGCAGGGGGAAGAAGGGAAGGCTAGACATCCAAAGCTCATTTGATGGAGGTCTTGGTCTTCATTCCTGCAAAATAGTATCTGATGTTCTTCAAAGTACGTAAGAATAAAAATCTGAGCTTAACAACAACATACTTATTCAGTGTTGGCACCCTAAAGGGAAAGGCTGAACTCTCATTTGCAAAGTGCCTCCTACTTGGATTCTAGAAAGAGAGCCAACATAAACAAAATGTCTGCTCTTACACACGAGAGCCAGGATATTTCCAATGCACACGGTGGATAAGCCAGATCTTGCTCTTTCAGGGTCTGACCCAGCAGTGTCCCAGGGCAGCAGGAGTTATCCTATTGGCTCTGGAAAGACACATCCCTGCCACTCGAGGGTCCCAGGGTCTAGGCAGAATCAGGGCTCTGAGTCCCACCCTAGCCTATGTTCCAGTATGACAAAGCGTCCTTGTCTTCTTGTATCCCCCAAAACTACAACTATTCGGATGTTTTAAAGTTAAATATGACATTTTATAAACTTTGCCTGGCATTTTTAGTTAACATAAATGTTATGCTATAATTGCATATATTAAAATGCAATTTAGGGTTTATTTCTACCTAATTAAATAATGCAATCACACATGTAAATTTAACGGTACGCCCAAATATAGTACTTAATTAAAGGGCTATTCAGTGTTTATTGTCCTTCTTTAGCGTAAACCATTGATATAAAGAGAATACATGAAATGACATGTGAACTTTCTTAAACAGTCTAATGAGGAGAATAATGCTGATTATCTGAATGTAGTTTAATTGCACAACTTATTTATACATACTCTAGTTAAATAAAAGTAGTTCTCAATCAGTTATAGAATTCAGGTAGTTATAAACAATGTTATCACACGATCCTCACTTAGCTTTGGAAAATGATTTCTGGATTAAAATAACTCAAGAAGAAAAATGATCTCAATAGAGTTCCCTTTAGTGAGGAAATATAATACACCACTTGGCGTGTGTCCACAGGAAAGTCTGGCTCCCAGATGCTTCTTGTCAGCCCGCAGTGGACCCGACGATGTTTAAACAACTGACAATGTGCACACACAGCACTGATGACACAGGGACCAAAAACTCAGCAGCAGCCCGTCTCAGGGGTATTTCATATATTGAAAAGTAATAGCAAAACAAAACAAATCATAGACATATTCCACAAACCAAGAAGATTCCACTCAATTCAGTTAGGCTTTTTTAGCGTAGATGTCACCAAAATTATGTGAAAGTTTACAAAGAAGATTTGTTATACTGCTACAAGAAACACAATTTTTTTAAATTGTACTAGTGTTCCTGCAAAGGAAAAATACAAACTCTAATTGGGTTCCTCTATCTGAAGTCCAACAATAACTCTTCCCAGCCACAGATTATTTCCATAGCTCATAACAGTCATGCAATTTACATTAACATCTATGATTTCCTAAAAGTCATACTTGTTGCTAACAACTGTTTCTATCAGTTTGAGCCAAATTAAATTGCCAATATATTACCCTTTTGACATCCAAAAACAGTACCTTCCTAAGATTCAAGGATAACAGGAAACTTCAAAGTTTTGACATCAAGGTGGTAGTTTAATTTTCTTAGGTACGTAATGTATATGTTCTTCATAACTAGCTTACAAGTGTACTATTTCACTGGGATGATACACTTTCTAACGTGAAGGTTCTGAGTAAAACCTACATCCTACTGTACTATATATTTGAGCATAAATAAAATATTGATAATATTTAATATGAAATCAGCTGTCACAAATGTAGCCAACAGTGAAAAAGCCATGATACAAATAAAATTACTTTGTGTGATTTTTCCTATTTCCAGATGACAAATTTCTTGGAGATGATAGTCTCTCTCCTAATAACAAACAGCTTCTGTCAAATAATGTTTATGTCATGTCAGTTTTACAAATCAATAGTGCAAAAACTGGTTTGACTTTCTGGGAGAGAAAATGACTGACTGGCATACAGAATGTAAATTAGAAGGACTTCATTTGACTGAAATGCCAACACCTTCTTAAAGATATATTCTCACATAATCACATTAACCTCACTTGACATGACCTCAAACACAAATACACTTTATTCTTAGCTTATAAAACCAAGATACACATTTGGATCTGTGATGATCTCTACCTTGATATAACTTGTGAGTAATTCTTTGCATATACAAGTGTCATTTTCCCCTAAATAGTAATAAATAGCCATTTAGAACCATTTGCTTCATAAATTCAGCATCCATTTAAGATCTCTTCCTTCATAAACCCAACAAAAATCTCTTCCATTCAAGAAATAATTAATAGTAAGAGTATATAACCCATTAGTACCCAGGAGACAGGAGCTTTAGACACCTGGCACAGAGCCCTGCCTATAGTACATATACAAATTTTTGTTTGACTTAAGTTTCCAAATCAAGCACTTATAATGAAACTAAGTATTGTAGTGTTTTGCAATAATTGATTACTTATGACTTGAAATTCAACCTCCAGAAATATGGTCAACCAAGCTGAAAGAGAAATGTCTCTCCCTATCATTTGCAGGGTAGGGTTGAGGCTGGAATTTTAACATCTTCACGGATACAGCAGATATGGCCTTGAGCCAATCAGGAGCAGAGCGCTGGAAGTAAGGCCACCACCAGCCCATGGAAGCCATAAAGAAGCTTTTTGTCTTTCCAGGGCTCTGGACCATGGGGTCAGAGTGGGAGGGAAAGGGTTTCTTGTGAGAAATCGAAACCCCAAGCCTGAACAAAGTGAGATCCAAATTTATACTATCTTCAAGTGTGCTATTCCCAAGCCAAGGAACTTAACATAAAAAATTGTGAAACTCCCAGCTCTGGCAGAAACCAATGCAAACCCACTGTTCAGGAGCATTTGCAGAACCCAGGGCACACAGCACTCCCACAGGGACAGGAAGAAAACCTCGTATGCTCGCAGTATTTGGAGCTAGCAAAAGAAACGCCCGTGTAAACAGACAATTCCTGTGTGGACAGCCCTGATAGAAGTCAACATAGAATGCTGTAAGAGCACCAAGGAGAGCTAAGAAATTCAGGAGAAGTCCAAGGAAATGTCCGTCTTTATTTTAATAGCATTGCTGAGCTAGACAGTCAAAACGCGAATTGCACTAGTCTAGTTCCTCTGCTTTCACACAGCGAAGGACTGATCCTGCATGAGTGTTTTCTGGGGCTTTGGACCATCTGGGTTTTTATGTGTTAAGCCATGGGGTTTCTTTCACCACTTCCTTTAGAAAGTCTTTGTTATTGTTGTTGGGGAAAAATAGGTTTCAATGTTCAGGGGACTTGGCAGTTGTTTTTAAAAGGCTTTTTCTTTCCTATTCACTCTTAAATCTTTCCATAAATATAAATTCCCTTCTTTCTCTATAACATGAGTATGCTAGAATCTGGTCTCTTCCATATATACCATTAGCTTGGTGTATCTAAACATTTTTAAAGGTCTTCATTTAATAAACTCCCTGAATTGAATCATTTTACTTTCATCTTCAGAATGCTCCTTAGATGGGGCTAAGAACCCCACTTTGCACGTTGGATATGAGTGCTATTGGGTGAATAGTTCCTTTCTGGTATCTCACCTACTGACACAGACTTGGCTTTGACTTTATCAGTCGCTCTTCAGTCTCTGCTAACTTTTTCAAAACTATTTCTTCTTAAGTATTTGTTATATTTTATATTTCTACTTAACAAACTCTGAGTTATATTGGTCAACACTGCATTCCACAGTGCCTAGCATAAATAATTGACAATAATTTATCCCATGAATAACAAATAACTGAATTGCTTATGTAAATGTAGGGCTTTTCTTTTTCCTTTCCTCCTTTCACCATTTCATTTCATTTTCTTCACCCTTCCTCTTCAGTTCATTTATTAAAATATTTAATAATCTCTTGAGAATACCATTCAATTGATGCTGGGCTCTTAGCCCTCAGGTTCAAAATACATACTTTAAAGTATCTAGACATGCATATCTACAAACATTGAGGTTACTGTCTCATCCAGTTCTGTCTTAAGCAACACAGGGAGAGATTATATATAAATGACCCTTCCCTGGGCTCACGTAATCAAGCTAAGGTCCCAGGAAGAACTGAGATGCAAGGTAGTTTCTCAGAGGAAGCGCAGGCCAACCAGGGAAGTGAAATCAGGTTATCTGGTGTAGGAGACAGTGTAGCAGGCAGTATGAAATCAGGCTCAGGACACGTAAACAGCGGGCTGAATAAAGGAGCTTGCCTAATTGAAGGAAAGGGTGTGGAGTGGAGAAGGGAAATAAAGGGCTTAATGTAAACCATGGCTGGTACTGGGAGTGAGCAAACTGAATACTGACCACAGCCTTCCTGTTTTCTAGACCCTTCAATGACTCCTCCATGCCCACTGAATCAAAGCAGTGGCTTGAAAGATACCTTTTAAACCCCTTCCCCTAGCATCTGCCTAGTCACTGATTCTTAACCTTCGTTTCACCACCCTTAAAGCTGCTTATGCAACCTTGCATAAGTTTATTTTTGAACATGAAGCTCATTATTTTCCTACTGGTTAACTCAAGCACTTTGATATTTGTCCTTGCAGATGTCAGCTTTTAAAAATCATAGTTATGATCTTGTGCTCTCTAGACCTACTTTACCTGTGGTCTTTTATAAATGAGTAGAAGTAAGGGAGAATGTCATTTTCTGGGAAATGTCTTGCTTGAGATGACTAACCTACCATAGGGAACTGGTACCTCAAGTCAGTCCTGCTGCTCACAGTAGGTGATAACCCTTAACGGCACAAAAGATTGATGATATTGGAGCTTTTCATCACTCACTGTGTTCCATTTCTTAAGTTTATTTATTTGAGACTATGCCGACTGGAATAGTAATGTTAGATTTTAACAAAGTTTTGGGAGACCAGCCATAGTTCAATGTACCACTGACAGTATATTGTTTAGTACCTCATTCTTTTAGGATTCTGCAGTAATTGGTGTTATTTGGAAAAGAATCATCATAAAGCGAGAAAGAGTTTCTCCTAATTTAACTAACAGGCCACTCTAACTAAAGACTACATTATCCAGTATTATTTATTAACTTCTTATGAAAAAGGCTTTTGTCTAAATATTCTAGGGGATACCATGAAATACAAGGTTTGGTCCATGTAAATATAAAGTTAAGTTATAAAGATCCATCCATTTGCTTGTTTGCTGAATAATCACATGAAGAGGAACATTAACATAAGACTTATAGAACAGCAGGTAACAACATGAAAGTGTCCCATCACTGTGTGTAATTAGTTTTCAAATGAACGATGCTATTGCAATTCAGAGAAGCAGAGGCCATTTCACACTGGAGTAGGAAGAAGAGGCTTTTCTGGGGAGATAGGATTTGGTCTGGGCCTAGAAAGTACGGAGAATCTGGTTAGAAACTGAACTAAGAAGACAGCATTCCATGCAGATGAAAGTGTGTAAATGAAAATGTGAGGTTGGAAAAGTCTGGGGTGTCTGGGGACAATCAAGAACAAGGCGGTTTACTGAGACCGGAGAGCTGCTGTAGGGTAGTGGGGACCGGGTGCAACTGTGAAGTTCTGACCCGCCTGTGGAAGGCCTCTGAAGGCCAAAGTAAGGGGTGTGGGCTTCGTCCCAGGGCCAGTGGAGAGCTAGCCAACATTTGGAGCAGTAAAAAGATATATCTTAAAAAACTCCTGACATATGTTTTTCTTGAAAATGTTTTCTCCGTTCAATGAAAAAGTACTAATCTGTTTATAAAGGAGGTTTTTAATTATTTTATATATGTTGTCTCCTAACATCAAATGAGACATTCTTAAAAGGGTTAATGCCCAGAGTGACAGAAAATATGATATTATAATATTGTATTTAGTATTTTACCATAATACTATACTGTATTTAGTATACTATTTTATACTTAGAAAAATACTATACTATACTCAGTAAATATATAAAATATATAACTATACATTTTGTTTCTAATCAAATGACCATAATTTCCACCTACATGGGTTAGAAAAGGTATTACATTTATAGTAATAGTATACAATGGTGTAATAAATATACAGAATCAACAAGGGTTTTTTCATGTTTCTTATGGGTGACTACCAAGGTTCCTTCCTTATATATAAAGGGTGACTTCAATAGGTATAATTAGGGAAAATATGGCCAAGGTGTATCATAACACTAATGGGCTTTGTAATTAGTAAGAGTGTGATTTAGATAGATGGATAGGTAGACAGACAGATAATGGTGATAATTCCATCCCTCTATATGTTTAGTTTTATTGTTTTTTCTAGAGTTTGGTATTCATATATCTGTTTCTCTGATTAAATTGTAGCATATTTGAGAATAAAGCTATTTATTCATCATCTTGGCCTCCATTCTGCATCTTATAGGTAATAAGATGTAGTAGAAAATATGGTAGAGTTGATTGTGGACTGTTTAGATGGAAAAATAAAAAAAGACTTAACCAAAAGTTCTAGCTATAATCTATTTAAATGAATTTTGTCCTTTAATTATTTCATTAATTAAACATGTTGATTTAGCACAAGGTACCGAGTACCATGGTAGGTGACGAGGCACTGAGACGAACCACAAAGCAGGAATAAGCAGGGGTGACAGGTTCAATCTGTGCAAGCATACAGGGTCGGAGCATACAGGGTCGGAGCGGCAGGAACAGGACTGGGAAGGTACACGTGAGTCAGACTGTGGAAGCAGTTCGGGCCTGGCAAGGGACTTCAAACTTGCTTCAGTAGGAAGTTGAGACCCATAAAGGTTACTGAGCAAGGGATTAATTTGACCACGTTATATTTCAGGAAGATCAGTCATCAGCAGTGTATAGAAGAGACTATCAGGTTGGTTGGTGAAACAGAGAGACACATACAAAAAGCGGGCAGAGCATTTAGGTCTTACAACGATCCAGGCAAGAAATCATTAAAGCCCGAGTGACTGGAGAGCAGAGAATGGATAATGCATTAGAGGCAGAATCAGCAGCAATTGGCAACCAACTGGACTAGGTGTGCGGGAATCAAGGAAGGAGTCGAGGATAGTTATGGGTTTGTTTGTTTTTTTAAACACGTGTGATGACTGATGTTAACAGAAACAGAAAAGAAGAGCGAGCAGTTTAGTAAGAAGGATGATAAATTTGATCTTAGATACAAGTTTGACATGACAGACAAAAGTCACTTGAAATGTGAGGCCAAAGCTCAGAGGGGAGGCCCAACATGGAGATGTTGACATGCTGTTCTTTCTGGTGTCTTTTGTGCCTGTGCCAGTAAATATTTGGTAGCTAAGAACAAAGTGATTCTTACCACAGTTCTGTTGGAGAGTCAGTTATTGGCTGGAAGTCTGACCTCCCCAGTCAGAATGCATAGGTCAAATCCCAACTCTACCACTTCCTAGCTTGTGACTCTAAACAAGTTACTGAATCTTTCTGTGCCTTAGTTTCCCTACCTGTAAAATAGAGGAAGTAATAGTACCTAAGCCATGAAATATCTACACTTATTAAATGAGATAATACTCAAAGTACCTACCTGGCATATACTAAGTGTTAACAATTATTGTTACAATTAGCATCATATCATTTAAATTCTTCTGATAAATTAGCTACTCAGTGAAGATGTTTTGTTATTACATTGCTCTAACCATATGCATGTACATGTAGTCATACTTGAAGATATAAAGTTGCCCAGGGAGAGAAAGTAAAGATAGAAAGAGCTCTCCAAATCCATTTTTTTCCATCACATAGGATCACTAACAATCATTTGATGTACATGGGCAACCTCACATAATTATACATGTCGGCCTCACTTTAGTCACTCAGTACACATTTTTCTAGTGTCATTTATACACACAGGACTGCATTAAAGATCAATTCTGTCCTACTGCACAAAGGCCCTGCTCGACCTGGCTTTTACCTATCACTCCAACCTCCTTCTAACCTCTCTCTGGGTGGCTACCTGTGGTTCTCCTTTTTGATTCCTGAGGAGCCAGCATTCTCCAGCCTTGGGGCCTTTGCAGCACTTGATGTCCCCTGTGCCTAGAAAATACTTCATTTGGGTTGTTGCATTTGTCAGTTTTATTCAAGAGGTTTCAATTTAAATGTCACTTCATCCTTAACCACAGAATATAAAATAGTTACTCCTTTCATATCATCTTCTTACCTTTGTAGCACTTAACTACAATCTGTGATTATTTTAATAGAGACCACTAGTTCTGCCTGTTTTATTCCTGACCCCTCAACAGCTGGCATGTAATGGCCTTTCAATAAGCATTTGTGGAATCAACTGATTAAATGCATAAAAATAAGAATGAATGATGAGAAGTTAAGAAAAGGCAAAGCAGAAACAAAAAGCTTCACTATTAAAGTGAAGCTTCACTATTAAAGTGAAGCAGAGGCAAAGCTTCACTATTAAAGAAATAAAGGATAAATCGGAAAACCATTTGAAACAATCAAAAAGCATCAGAAAATGAGGAAATCTAAAATAGGGCAAAGGCCTTTGTTTATAAATATTATCTGTAACAAGAAAACAAAATGGGAAATGTCAAAGGAAAGAATTTCAAAAAAGGAAGGGGTGGCTGGTAAAATAAAATTTCCAGAGATGAATTAGAGGATAAAGACCAATGACCAGGAGAGTATTGGTGACTCCGAAGAAGCCGTTTTAGTCAGAGGGTAAGGATGGAAACCTGAAGTGCGGAGGGTGAAGGAGCGAGCGGGTGAAGAGACACAGTGGAGACAGGACTGGACTGAGCTCTCCAAGAAGTTAACGCTGAAGAGAAACAGAATTAAGCTCTTGGATTGTGGAAAGAGGCCCAGACGAGGAGGCGGGAGATCTGGGATCTGGTTCCAAAAAGGGCTCAAAAATGCAACTTTCTATCTGAATCTCATTGTTGGCCTCCTAGAAAAATATTCTGCTCCATCTCAACCTTTGTAATAAGAAACAAAGGGGCTAATGGATAAGTAGATATAAGGAGTTGCTTCTTCTTGGTAAGAGTTCTAATGGCATTCTAATAAGGAAGAACAAATCTACAGAGGAATGTTTTATTTGAAACAAAATCAAGGTAAAATTTTGCTTAAGCTTAATTAAGTTAGATTGTTTTTTTCTCTCACTTTATTGAAGGCTTTGTACTTACTCAGCTGTAGCACTTGCTGAGGCCAGATATGAAGAGTGCTTATATTTATCACTGACATTCTGTTGAACTTGCCTGTTCTTATTAATCATTGCTTTAAAGTAAGCAGCTGAGTACTCTTAGGAAGCCAATAGTCCCGGCTGACTGGTTTGCAAAAATAGTGGAACCCGAAGCTCTCCACTGCAGTCTCCTCTGGAGATGTGTGTTTGTGGAGGGGAGTGCATGTGTGTGTGTGTGTTTGTGTGTACTGGAAGCTGAAGAAGCAAATACAGTTTTGTGAAGCTACTACAAACTTTATCATATTCTGTCTTCTGAGAGCATGGAGGAATAAAAAACAAAAGCAGGCTCTGGTCTGGTTATAACCTACATGGCAGGCAAATAATATCTATAGTATGAAGACTCCAGTTAAAACATCTGATACAAGGTGACTAGAAGCAATGCTTTGGAACTAATTCTTCAGATTTCTTGGTGCTAAAAGATGCAAAACCTGCAGCATGAATAACTGCCTCTGGTGCAGTTTTAGGATTCTTCATCTAAGATTCAAAAAATATCTTAATAGTCCATAACTATTCATGTAATTTTTTTCTTACTTTATAAATGTTAGTGTTTTAGGCTTAGAGTGGTTGACATTTGCATATCTTTTGATTCAGAATTTTTAATATGTGTTCTAATGGTACCTTAGGCAATGTAAACATAAATAAATGAGCTAAAAAATTTACAATTTGGTGGCTAATAATCTAAACAATCAATGATTTCCAGTGAAATTTGATTTGGTTCTTTTTTTAAAAATCTGTTATGTTTTCATAGAATCCTTTTCTCTTGTTAAAATTTCTATTTTTTCATTTCTACAATAATTTTAAACACACTTGTTTTATAGTCTTTTTTCACACTGTTCCCTCATCTCCAGTTCTTTTGGGATTAATTCTCTCATTTGTCTTACTCATCATCATATCTGTCTATACGGGGGAAGCACCACAGCACAAGTTTCTATCTGTACTCTTTTCAATGTCCTTCATAATTACATATATTGTACTTTGCACTGTGATTTCCTCTTTTAACTCATGAGCTCTTTAGAAGTTTATTTCTCAGCTCCAAACACAGGGACTCAGGTATCTTTAACTCTCTTCTTAGTGCTGGTTTTTAATTAAATTTAATTGTAGTTAAAGAACATAGTCTGTACGATAGAGAATCATTTTTAAGTGTGTTGAGATTTCAATTGTGAACTTATATATTATCAATTCACATGAATATTCTATGTGTATTAAAAAGAATATATACTTTTATCTTTCTAGATAAATAAGATAAAATTTGTTTTTTGGGTTTTTTTTCTTTTTTGGTTCAAACTTTCCACACCTTTCTAATTTTTTTTCCCCTCTTGGTCTATTGGTTTATAAAAGCAGTATGTTAAAATCTCCCACTATGATTGAAGATTTGTCAAATTTGTCTTATAAGCTTTCACTTTATAGAGTTCAAGGTTATGTAGTTAGACACACTTGCTATTATTATACAGTGTCATTGTGTAGTCCTGTTATTGCTTTATGCCTTAACTCTAGACTGTGCCCGATGGTAATGTAGTTGCTATCCTCACACAGGTCTGCCTGGTATACTTATTTCCATCCCCTTACTTTGAAAATTTCTATGGAATTTTTGTCTCAGGTATGTCGCCTTTAAGAAAAATGTTGCTGGATTTAAAAATACATATTCTCTGTAATAATTTCTGTCTTATAACAGATTAAGTTAATCGAGTTACATTTATTGTAATTACTTTTGTATTGAGGCTTATTATTTCTGTGTATCTTCTCTGTGTTCCTTTTTTTCTTTTATCCTGCTTTCTTCTGGACTCAAATTGATATGTCCACCTTTTATTTTCCCTCTGTTGCTTTGGGAACCCCACTTTATTTAGTATTTAAGTTTAAAATGTTAGCGTGCGTTTCCCACCAAAGACTAAAGTTACTCAGTACTTCTCGCCCCTCCTGAACAAGACGACACTTAGTGTGCTCTCGCTACCCCGCGTCACCATCTTGGCCCGCCTAATTTTTTGTTAGCCAAATTGAGTTTTATTCCTTCTTAAATTAAAAATACTATTTGGCATAAGCTTCAGTTTAATCCCTTCACCTTTTTTACCCAGTCTCCCAGCCCCCCTCCCCTCTGACAGCTGTCAGTATGTTCTCTGTGAACCTGGTTCTATTTTGTTAGTTTATTCTGTTCATTAGATTCCACATATAAGTGAGGTCCTATGGTACTTGTCTTTCTCTGACTGGCTTAGTTCACTTAGCAGAATATGCTCCAGATCCACCCGCACTGTCACAAAAGATAAGATTTCCTTCTGTCGTATGGCCTGATCGTCTTCCATTGTATACATGTACCACGGCTTTTTTATCTGCTCATCTACCAAACGGATTAAGGGGGGGAAGAGTATGATGATTACCAGAGGGTAAGGGGGATGGGTGGAGAGAGAAGAGAGTAAAGTGGGGATAAATGGTGATAAAAGGAGACTTCGCTTGGGGTGGTAAATACACAATATACAGATGATGTATTATAGAACTGTACACCTGAAATGTACATAATTTTATTAACCAATGTCACCCCAAGAAATGTAATAAAAATAAGCTTTATTTAAAATAAACTAACCAGCCCTGGCTGGTGTGGCTCAGTGGTTGAGTGCCAGCCTGCGAATCAAAGGGTCGCGGGTTTGATTCTCATGCCTGGGTTGCCGGCCAGGTCCCCAGTAGGGGGCACATGAGAGGCACCCACACATGGATGTTTCTCTCCCTCTCTTTCCCTCTCCTTTCCCCTCTCTAAAAAAAAAGTAAATAAGATCTTTAAAAACAATAAACTAATGAATAAAGTTACTGACGGATTTTACCTGTATCCACTATTGTTTTTTGTATTCTCCACATTTCTCTCTTCTGGCTAAAGTGCAGGGTAAGGGGCAGAGCTGGGGATAAAAGCAATGTGTGCTTGTCTCCAAAGTCCTCACTCTCAACTACTACAATTTACCGGTCACAGACTTACAGAAAAGTATTCTATGTGCAGGGGCGAAGTGGAGCCAGCAGGTAAGAGGCAGACGGAGAGAAGAAGGGGAGGAGGAAGAGGATGGCTAGAGAGGGTGTCAGCACGGTTTTGTCACCACAGCTTTGACACAAAGTTAGTTTTGACACTGTCTGCTAGAAGACATGAATGTAGCAAAAATACGCAAGACATAAATAAACATGGGCATTAAGTGTGTAGAACTAAGTCAAGATTTGGGCCCAAAAGGGCAGAGGCGGCTGCACCTTTGAGGCTTGTGGAAGAATGGCACAGGGATTCATTCCTAGCATCTAGGTACAGTACCTGGCACACATCAGGTGCTCAAGAATATTTATGGAATGAAAGAAAGTACCGTACATAAGAAAAAATGGATGCAAATGGAAGAGGGAGGGAGGAAAATAAAAGAATGAGAAATGGAGGCAGGTAATAAGAGTAGGAAGGAACCAAAAGGCAAGAAAATAAAAGGGCAGAAGAAAGTAAATTAAAAAAGGATGTCATTTAAAAATTTTACATGTGTTCACATATTTGTAAATGGGCAAAAAAGACAAGATTCATATCAAACTGTTAACAATGTTTACTTAGGGTAGGGGTGAGTGAATTTCACTTTTTAATTTTACACATATCAGTGATATTTAAGGTTCTTCCAGTGAGCATGTATTATTTGTAAAAAAAAAAAAAAAAAGACATTAACAATAAAGAGCAAAAAGGAAATGAAAAGAATAATAAAGAACCACCCGATGTGGCCTGCTGGGAAGTACACTCAGTGAACCCGCCTCCCTGAGTCCCTCTAGGGGTCTCTCAGTGGCCCCCTGTCGACCCCCAGGGGCAGACCATTTTTCCTGCCATCTGCCCATTAATCTCTTCAAAATCCAGTCCCAAGAAGGGAGAGAATTCCCATAAGAGGGCTGCCTCCCTTTCTAATGCTACTTGTCAAACTGCAGACGGCCCCAGAATTGCTCAGCCGCACATTCTCCAGGGATGCCTAACTCACTTTACAGAAGATCCAAACCCTCCACACAGGTCTTTCCATCCGCCTCAAAAGAGCAACCTTATCAAAACATTATAAATCAAGCATATAAGAAAGACACATATTCACAACATCAAAAAAGACTCTCCTGTCACATATTTGTAGTTTGTGAAAATAGAGAAAATAATTCCCTCTTTTTTTTTTGGCTTTTGTGGTTTCCTCATTTCTCTCATTAACATAACTTCAACCCCTCACCCCTGAAGGAAACAGTCACAGACAGGTCCAATTGGTGCCTTGTGACCTAGAACCATTCCATGTAATACTGCTTTTATGTATGTAAGAAAACCTGTGTTGTGTCCATAAAAACAAACTCCTATGCAGAGTGTGGGTTATGGGCTTTTATAACTCAGGAGACATGGACAAAAAGGTGATAAAGCAACAGCTGTCTTTCACATCCCCGCACCAGGATTTCTCAGTCTCAGCACCAGTGACATTTTGGGCCATGTAATTCTTTGTTGTGCAGGGCTGTCCTGTGTATTATAGGGTGTTTAATGGCTGCATCCATTGCCCCTATCCACACACACACACACACACACACACACAGAGCAGCTGTGGCAACAAAAATGTCTCCAGGCATTAAATCATTAAATGTACCCTGGGTCCCCAAATCTCCTCTGGTTGTAAACCACTGATGTAACTCTAAGTTAGAAATCTTTCTACCAACAGACATGTTTTGCACCCACACAGGTATTTTGGGCTTTAATATAGGTTAAGCCATCTCTTGTAATGAAAGTAGTTCATTTGTAATGCCAACGGTGAAGTAGAGAAAAGCTACGTGGCAGGCACAACTGTATTCTAAGGCTTCATGCCATATGATGAAATAGGCAACTCTATCAAGAACACTAAAAACACATCATACTCGGCAAAGATAAAAATATAAACAATTAGATGTGTACAGTGACCCTAGTTTATGAATATTTTCCTTATATTCTCTAACTTCAGATAACCCTCTCAGCAGAGTTCAGAGCTGAAACCATCCAAAAAATTGACTCTAATCTAGTTACCTACTTGAAAAAAAATCTTACCACATTATATATTCAAACACAATATCACCATGCTTAATAACTTTATAATTCAGGTCCATGGTTTAAGGAAGAAAAATGCCAGCAGACTGCCTGGACAAACAGTATTAAAACTCCGAATATATGTGGCTCTATGAAAGTCAACTGGTATCGTTCCACTGCATTCTAAAGAAGAAATGAGAAAAATTCTTCGGTGAAACCAGAACTTACCATCACTTATAAGTGATGCTAATACCAGAGACTCCAGGATCCCTATAACCTTGATATTAACTTAGTGATATGAGTAATAATCATTCAGCAAGAAAATAAAGCCAAAATATATTTGAGGGATTTGTGACCACATATTGATGAAGTTAGCATTTGTATTGACCTACTGGAAAGTACTCCAAATTTAAATACTCACACACTGTTCTTTTTTATGTATAAATAACAGCTTCACTGAAAAAAAGAATTATAGCTGCATTTTGCTTCAAATTCCACTTTCAATACAAATACTTGGACTGAATAAATTAAATATGAAATGGAATGACCAAAGGACAAAAACATCCTTGGCTAGCTCCGAATAGTTCAATCAATCATTAATTTTTTTTAAAAAAGGAATGAATTAACACTTTTAAAAAACAGGTTAATGGAATTAAAAATTTGTCTTCCTGTTTTATGTTGCCCTCTCTCCTCTACTCCACTTGCCAGAAGAATTTCAAATGCAATTCCTCTGCAGGTTACAAATCTAAGAGACTAATGGGTGGTTACCGTTCTTGGTGCTGGGCTGATTCTATTCAGTCTATATCTAGAAAAATATTTTTGTTGTTGTTGCTTTTGCATAATTTCCTGACATTAAAGAAAAGTTAAAAAGCAGGTGACTTGGTAACTAGAAGAAATAAGCAAGAGGAGTTGATTCCTGCAGCACTTTCACAAGCACTATTTTCTCTTTTCAAGATTCAAAATCAAGTAAAAATGTTCCTCTGCATTTCTAATGGAAAGATGAGCGATAACTTTGGAAATTTATGCCAAGCCAAATGAACTCATCACTGTGTTATGAAACAGTTTAACGCACTTTGATCAATACATTAGCTCTGCAAACACAAACACGCTACAGGAAGATCCCAACGTGAGCAAACCTGACTTGGCCTTTGCTGATAGGTCCTAAGGCGTAAAAGATGTCAAAGCAATAGGGTGTCTGAAGAAAAGCCAAATACTTTTAGTGCCCTCCAGAAACAGCACTCTCGACTTTTCCATACGTATGTATAAATCCCCTAAATGCACAGTCACTTTACAAATTTATTCTTACTCTTTTATGAAATTAGTTAAAAATTAATGAACAAGAAATTAAAGAGAAGTTGCTGTAATAAAGTTAGAATATTCTAACTGAAAAACAATTACAATGAAACTACTTACTCTCCCATAGAATTATAAATGTTTTTCAAGGGATATTTCATAATATGATTTTTTAAACAGTGTCTTCTTCTTCTTACTCTTGAGACTTAAAAACTGTGGGTTTATCCTACATTAAAAATACATTTATTAGAGTAAGAGCTTTACTTCCTCAGAAAAAGAACTCTATGATTTAAAGTAACACACCGAATGCTTAGATTTTTCTTCAAACAGATTTACATGCTTCATCCTCCAACTACGAGGATTAGTTTTCAATAATATGTAATTGACAGAAAATTGTGTTGAAATCATCACATTTACTAATTCTGGGAATTTAACCAGTCAGATTTCTGAGAAATGCAGTTCTCTGTACAGAACTGGAAAAACACCAACAGTTTGTGAGTGTGTTCACTGCTTTTCCACTGTTTTCACTTCCTCTCGAAATTATATTCCCATTTCACTGAAATGAAAGCAACCAGCTTAATTCTCAACCTGGGAGAAGAATCATTTTTATTTTTAAGGAAAAAAGTTACCTTTCTGCTTTTAGATATTTAATCAAACAAATGCTTAACTCCAAAAGACAACTTTAGAGCTTTCATTAAGAAAAATCCCCTCTGTAGCAACTGGCTCAAACTCGACAAACTTGAACTGTGCAGATGTTGAAGCGCGCCTTGGTTCCACTGGGGGAGAGAGGAGTATGAGACATTCCACAGCTGCCTACGCCAGTCGCCTTCCCAGGGGCACAGCTGCGGGTCTATCAAGCTCAATCACTTTGTATAGCAACAGGGATCCCAGGCAGGGGCCAAGGAATCCCAGAGCAGCTTAGATTTCTTCTAGTATCACAGCAAGGAATAAGACTACTTAAAGAGTAACCAGTTACTTCCAACAACCATATGGCCCCGGGCCAAAAAAAGGATGAAGAAGAACATCTGTAGTGAGGGAAAATATAAGATGTTTCATATTTTTAAGATTTCAAGCTATTTACAGGAGATTTTCTTTGGGTCTTTGTTATAAAAATGACTATGAATATTTGATCTTTATTCATCACTGATATTTTATTTGGGAGGGTGAGGAGAGAATGATCAAGTTGAAGAAACACAGAATTTAATTAACAGTTAATTCAACAACTGTAATGTAACTCATTCATTGAAGAGTTTTAAAGAAATGAAATGTGTAAGACGCTAATATGTAAAGGCATTATCCTTTCCCATTTTACATCAGTGTACATTCTCACAAGCTCTTAAGAACATTTTAAAACTAACATAATTGTATTAATAATATGATGTGGCTAAAAGCAAGTAGTCAAGAGAATATTCTTCCTTACTTGAGGATAACTGATACTATAGCATATGCCATTTCCTTGGGATAAATCAGAAAGGAAGGAGGTATAAACATATATGTGTAGCTCATTAAAATAAAAAATATATAAAAATCACTATTACCCACGAATTATGTCTTTATTCTAATCATTATCTTCTAGAGTAGTAAAAGACAATATGTAGTCACAGATTTTGAGCAGTTTTTATACTATCTTCAATGTATAATGCCATTAAAATCATTAATTCTTACTTATTCAGAAAATTATTATTATATCTCACATAAGCACTTGTAAGAATTTACCAGATACAATAACGAAAACAACAGTGATGTATAATTTATTGTGGACTTGCTATCATTTGAGCATGGGACTAAGAGCTTTAGATGCATTAGCTCATTCCTTTCCCCACCATGATATTATTCCCATTTTACAGATGAAGAACTTGACTTTTAAAGCCACTGAGCTCCCTGGCTGGTGTGGCTCAGTGGATTGAGTGCCGGCTTGTGAACCAAAGTGTTGTAGATAGCATTCCCAGTGAGGGCACATGCCTGGGTTGTAGGCCAGATCCCCAGTAGGGGGAGTGTGAGAGGCAACCACACACTGATGTTTCTCTCTGTCTCTTTCTCTTTCCCTTCTCCTCTTTCTAAAAATAAATAAATAAAACCTTTAAGAAAAATTAAAGTCACTGAGCTAGATGGTACAGCCAGAATTTCAACTTTTTGATTCTAAAGTCCATGATTTAGTTATTTGTTGTAGACCACTCTGCCTGGTTCTAGGAATTGTAACTCTACTCCTTGTGGCTAAGGGCGAGGGATGATGACCTTTGGAATTCAAGCCCCAGGAGACAAAGCTTGTCTCTGGAAGCAAACACTGCCTCAGTTTCTTCTCCCTGCTCCCAAACCTTGGTTTGAAGTCAATGATGGGTAGGACCCCTCACAGTGGGGGGTAACCTAAGCCAGACTTGATCACTTGGGAGGCCTTCATGGAAGGACTGGGGGGGGCGGCCTGTGACAGGGGAGCAACCCCCCGCCTTTGACAAAGCCTGAGTCCCCATGTCCTCTGGGAGAAGCACTTCCTGGCTCTAATCCCCTTAAGCCTGAATACCTGTTGGGGAGAGGTACAGCTCCTTGCCTTGCCAGAGCATGTCCTGGGGGAAAATCTGGCATCATAAAGACTTCCTGATAAATCTGTGAAATCTGCTCTGCTAAGAGTACTTTCATTCATATGTTAAAGGTTCAAGCAGGAAACCCTAAAACTCTGCTCCTGACAGACTGACTCATACTAAGCCCTCAGATTTCTTTGAAATGTTAGCTACTGTTTGATCCTTGCTGCCCTGTATTCCTGTGTATTACAACCCAATAAAAGCCCCTGGAGGAGGAAGCTCAACGCCTTTTTCCCCTGAGAAACTGGCCACTGGTCACAGCCTTTTTCCTCTGGGAAAATGGCCATTTCTCCTCCCCAAGCAGATCACATCATATCTCAGTCATGATTACTCTCATCTGTGGTGGTCGGGGGACTTGCAAGGAAAGTCACCCCGACAGTTATTATGTTAGACTGACTTCATTGAAAATGATATTTGCACATTAATTTATAACACTTTACATATTCTTGAAATCAATTTTAAGGTTTATATTATGTCATTAAATTGTTTTATTCAGAGAAAAGTAGCCCCTCTAGATGTTAGTTAAATCTCACTTATCCTGCATATAATCCTTTTTATTCTCTAAGGACTGATTTTTTAACAGCCAGAAAAAGGCTCATTATAATCTAGAGTAATGCGATAATTCCTCTAATGTTTTCATATTCTAACTATCCTAAGTTCTGATGCCTATCTTTCTATTTTAGGTGGGCCCTTGAAACTACAAGTGAAATAAGCTAATAAACAATTAATTTTATGTTACATAACAGATACTGAAGTACACAAACACTACACTATGCTTCAAAATGTAGGATAAAAAAAACACTCATATCAATACAATTTCAAGTAAGAAAAATGCAAGCCGTAAAAGGCTTTTGTTTATAGCTCAACAATACTCCTCCAAGACAATGCCATACATACAGGAAGGAGGAATAAGAGGCAGAAGTTGTTGACATATGGGGTGTGCACAGAACTTCTGGTTAATGGAAGTTCCAAGATGGATAAATAAAAAATGATGTGTGAGTTCGTGGAAAAAACTGTAAGGCAAGTCAATTTTTTAATTAAAAAATTATGTAGCATAAACAATGCTAATGAGCCAAAAGTCCCGTGAGATTAGGACTGTATCTGCTTCATTTTAACATTCCACTCACTTTTCATACGTGTGCATCCACACGAAATACCTCAGGCAGAACCTTTTTCGTAAAATAGAATTTTGAGGATTTTCTTTGTCCTTGTTGTTAATAGCTCATGATTTACTACTTTAAAAAATACTTTATTTATTTATTTTTAAAGAGAGGGGAAGGAAGGGGAAAAAGAGGGAGAGAAACATCAATGTGTGGTTGCTCCTTATGTGCCCCCAACTGGGGACCTGGCCCACACCCAGGCATGGGCCCGGACTGGGAATCCAACCAGGCAACCCTTTGATTCACAGGCCTGCGCTCAATCCACTGAGCTACACCAGCCGGGGCTCATCATTTACTACTTAAGTTGTCAATTTGATGACATTAAAAATTAGCAAGTCCCCAAACCCTTAAATGAATCACCGGATAATAAATACCTGGAAGTTCTTCATAAATTTCATCATCAATTGGCTGAGTGCTGGCTGGTGAGCTGCTGGTTGGTAGAGGATGGTCAACATCATCATATAATTCTTCTCTTTCATCCTCCTCCTCAGGAATAATATCAGATCCCATATCTACAAAACACATTTCAGGAAGCAAATTTGTAAAAGACACAAGAGATTTGCAAAACCCTATTTTCTAAATTCAGGCAGCCCTACCAAGTCACGGTATTATTATATGCTGTATCCTTAACCTAAAACATTTTTAAAAATTATTGTTGCATAAATATGTGAATTGCAAAGTTGCCCACTGGAACTTATAGAATACTTTTATACATCTGAGTTCAGTGGTCTATACTGATACCACTTATACTCCCTTCCCTGGTCATTCACACAGAAATTCAGTAAGCTTTTGATATATGAAAATCCAAATCATTCAGTTATTCATCATTTAAAGACTGCAATAACTTGTTCAACTGATTGCTCTTACCTTGTAATACAAATTTCAGCTGTTGTACCCATTCTTCGGCATCTTTGGGAGAAGCTGCTGTGAACTAATAAGAAACCAAACAATAACAAGAAAAATCACCATGGTAGAAATGAAAGGTATGTCGCATTCTTATCATTTCTTTAAAACCATTAGTAATTCTTCTCATGTCTAGTACTACTTTTCTTGCAAGGATGCTTCTTATAATGTACAGTTAATTTTGACAAATTTACGTAATTGAAGCAGAGGATGATGGATTTGAAACTCTGATCAGCAGCTGGCAGCTGTGCAGGAAAAGAAGCTGCTTCTCTTCATCAATGTCAGAGACAGGACTGATGAACAAAATTTGCCCTTGACAATTAGAAGACACCCATGAATTTCTTTAGACTGCTGGGTACAGTTTTCTTAAAAATGTTCTTGTCAGATTCCAACACACTATCTGACAACTTAATTAACTGGCTTTCAACTGCAATCTCAGATATTTAAAACTTATTAAACATACATTCCATATTGATGCTCTCTGATAGCTCTTAAATTGCAGAGCTGATACATGCCTTCTACCTTCATTTTCTCCCACAAACCTAAGCACTGCAATATGCATTAACACTCTGATATTTTTCTTTTGATAATTTTACTCTTTCCACTGTGTAATTCTTTTAAGAAATCACACAGTTCTATTAAAACAGACATAAAATGAAACATGTGAAGTAACTGATAAATCACATACTCTCTTGTTCTCTTTCAAGAAGGTATCACTTGAACTAATCTGAATTTTTAAAAAATGTATTACCTCTTATATAAATGTTCAGTGTATAAAAACCAGTATTTTTTATTATTAACATGCTAGGGAGAGTTGTTTTAACAAAATGTTAATGTCTTTATAAATGAAATCGGAACATTTTATCAACTTAATTTCAAAACAACATAAAAACTCAAACCTGATAGACACGTTTATCAGGAGCGGAGATTTCAAAACAGCAATCCTTCTTTGCATCCTTCCTGAGAGTGCTGTTCATCCTGACGTTGTAGCCATCAATCGCAAATTCGCCTTTCTGCTGCTTGTCTGTTGAAGACAGAATGAAAGTCAGAATTTCACTTATTATTGTACAAATGCCCAGTCAATTATCTTTTATTTATATTTTCTTTGTCAATTCTCTAAAAGAGTAGTTTTTGGCCATATTGTTTTCATAATATGTTTAAGTAATGTTTCTAGATATCACTTTTAATTCTAAAAGTACAGAAATATTTGGGATGGTTGGGTTTTAAAAGGACATACGAGGGAACCAGAAGAGGTCGGCAGACAGTGGTCTTATTCAGGAGGAGGAAGGAAAATAAGACACTTTCATGTAGAAAAAAAATTCAAGACCTGGAACTCAAAACTTGCTAGACAAACCCACTACAAACCTGCGATTCTTTCAGGCTTAGTGAGTCCATGGAAAAACCTAACTAGATGAAAACCCGCGGTGCTGTATTTTCCGCTCTCTCTTCTCATCACCACACTTCCAGACCTACCCCCGCCCAAAAGCCCATAAATGCAACCTGTCTTTTAAATTGGTATGCATTGATCTAAATTTAAGAAGCAAGGCAGAACAAAATAAAATTAATTACTAAAAGATGTGAGGGGAAAACAAAATATTTGGATGGAGAGGAGTGGTAAAGCAACTACAAAAGCATGAATCACCAAAACCAAATCAAAAAAAGGTTTCTTAACAACAAGTCAGTGAACAATTAAACCAGTAAAACACGTGTGAAGTGTCCAAAGAAAAAGGTGAGTTGAGCTTTAGTCAGACAGTAAAGAAATATAAAGCAGGAATACAACAAAGGATTCGATACTCCGAAAAGGAAATATAATTTGCTTTTCTATTCACACAGTTATGCCATTTTGACAGAAAAGTTGTACAACTATAGTTTTATGTCATAGATTAATACACAATATTAAAGTCATATGGACACCTCTCTTTTTTATCAAACTTGGCGGAAATATAGAAATGCTTCCATATCATGGACTAATGGGCTCCCTCAGCTCAATGCACCAAGGAATATTTATCTCCTTTTCTTAAATATACTAATTCAATGCCTGAAATAACATGTACTTTAAAATACATGGAGAAAAGTGGCTCTCCTGCTTCAAAAGGGCTCTACCCACATGGCCACCTACTCTAAGCCCATGCTTTCTCCCTCAGATTCTCAGCAATGTAACAGGAGTGGGGATGGAAATGCATTAGGATTGGGCATTTGTATCTGGAGATATAAAATCGGCACTACAAAGACTGAGTTGGGAAGAGCTGTGAGGAATGGGATATCTTCCCATGCTAGGTTAACTAGGAATAAGACAACCATCAGGGCAGCCAAATTAGGTGATCCCTCCTTAGACTAACAGATCCAATTTAGACAAAAATGTCCGAGTACAGGCTATGGGACGAGCTATCAGATCCTCTGTTAGCGTCTAATAGGAGGATGGAAGTAACCTCTAGTCAGATGGACCAGAGAGAAACCACTAATCCAATACATAAGCATCCCAGATTATAGAGACAAGGATCCTTGTCCAAGGATGAGAGGAAAAGCAAAAAACAAAACAAAGCCGAACAAAAACAAAAACAGAGGTGCTGTAAACATGTAATGTAATGCAAAAATATAACAAAGCGCTCAAGGTTTTGGAGCAAACGACAAGACACAGAAATAAATATTAGGCAACTTGCTTTGTATGCTTTAAAAATGAAAAAATTGATTCTGAAAGAGATGCAAGGTGAAACAATGTAATATAAAATAAAAAAGAAATGACTGAGACTGGTAGAAATTGAAATGGAGCTGCTCGAATAACGGAAAAATACTGTATAAGGAAATAGAAAATGGAGCAGCAAAACAAGTTATATACTAAAATAATAAAAAGTTGAAAATTTTGAAAATTGTTGAAGAATCAGATCTATTTTTCAAAACTCCCTTGGTAGGTGGAGGGGGGAGAGAGTAAGGAGGAAAAGACGCAATAGGGAATAGGATGTATACGGAAGACTGACAGAAAAGTGCCAATAATCAAACATAAAACAGCAGAAAATCTCTTTCTGCCAAAGACAGACCTAAGTCTACAAAACAAAAGGTGCTGTTTAACAAAGTAGAAATAATTTAAAAAAACAAATACTTAGACCTATTCAGCTTGTTGTTGAGAATTAAATGATAAATAATCATATAAATGTCCAAGTGGGGGTAGGAGTATGGTACAAGAGAGGCTGAAGAAAATAAAGGGAGAGTCATAATTCTTTCTCAATAGCTTTTGCAAATCCACAACCATAAAGTAGCCACATTTCCAGTTAGAAGACAGGACGTTCAAGACATGAAATGGACAAGTCTGGCTATAAGACTCTGCTCTTCTCCCTTCATATTAGCATCTCTTGTAGACAGAGAAAAAGAAGAAACTCTAACATTCTATGGCAATCCATAATAATTTACATATAAGTTAGTTCGGCAGTGCCTTCAGGGATAGTTTCAAGGCCACCTGTTGGCCTGAGAAAGATTATTAAAAATAGGAACATGTTAATCACATGGGGAACAAGGTCATGTAAGTTCATCTATCCAGAACTGTAAAAGACTAATAAAACATTCTATTTAAGTGAACTTCCCAAATAGCAGAGCTTATTCTTTTAAGTGCCAAACTCTAAAATGTCAGTAATTATAATGGAAATGTTTCTGAAATATATGCTTTTCCAACTTCTCAAACAATTCTTTTAAACATAACCTAACATGTTCTTCATTAGCTAGTAGTATTAATTAGAGTATTAGTTTTTACATTGTTATAACACATTGATGCCCTCAAGACTTTTTAACGAGTCCGTCCCTCTGTTAAATTTCTCTCAGCTTCTCTTTCACACTTTAACCTTGCCCATATCATGCTGCTCGTACTTAATGTCTGTAGAACTGAAGGCTGCCAGGAGAAACCTAGATAATGAAATCCATTAAATCAGTAACTTAATTTTACACAATTCTAATTCAGTAGGCTCAAGGTAAAAAGCAGTTGGGTCTGATCTCCTATGAAACAAAATGCATAAGGTTAATGATAGCTGTTTCTTTCTCTTTTTTCACTGGCTTTTAGGTTTACAGCTGTGTTCTGGGTTTTTCAAATACCAAAGAGACAACTGACAATTACTGACCTCCTTCTTCTATATGCCAGGAACTTAATGTAGTGTATCTCACATATACCCTGTAATAATTCTAAGAGAGAGAAAGTATTTATTATATTCCTAGAACTGATGAGAAAACACACCTGAAAATAACCAACCTGCTCATGACCACACAATCAGTAAGCTGTAAAAGCCAGGGCCCTAACGTAAGTCTGGTTCCAAAGCCTTGCTTATTCAACATTTCACACTGACTAGAAAGGTGTTTCTCAAGGTACATTTTAAGAATTACCTATGTTAGAATCATCTTGGATGCCTGTTAAAAATACAGAAATGGCAACCACTCTGTACTTGCTATTTAGGAATTCCACAGGTAGGTTCAGGAAACCAAATTTTTAGCAAGCGCCCCAGGTGATTTTAATACACATTTAATATCCGAAGCACAACTGTCCTAGAATACATAATTATGAAGTCTCGGGAGAGAAGATAAAACATTATCTTTCATTTCCTCCTGCAACCTAGGTCCAACTTCCTCAGCTGGCTTCAGGGGCTCCTCTGCACTGGCCTGTCTCTTGCACTGCCACGCGGGGTTCCGCTCTAAATCCTGGTCCTTTCCCACTCTGCAGTTTTTGCTGGGCAACTGCACCTGACTCCAAAGATTAAATTCCTATCAATATGCTTACAACTCATAACTCACATTTTAGTTCAACTTCAGAACTGTACATCCAAATCTTCATCTGCCCACGACACGTGTTTTATCCCTGAAATACCCTATATTATATGAATATAACATGCCCATAGTGGAAGTCATCTGACCCCTGCTTCCCCAACACTTGTGATCCTTTTCTGTCCTCCTCAGTAAAAGGTACCTCCATTAACTGAGCCCCCAGAACCGAAACCTAACATTCTCTGTAGCTCCCTCTCCTTCATCAGTTGTCCCCATGTTCTCTCCCTGTACCCCGCTACCACCTACCAAAAGCCAGTCAGTCCTACTTTTCTTGCTAATGTGCTTACTTTTTTCTCTTTTTTTAGAAAGATTTTATTTCTTTCTTTTTAGAGAAAGGGGAAGGGAGAGAGAAAAAGAGGGAGAGAAATCTAGATGTGTGGGAGAAACACTGATTGGTTGCCTCTTGCATGCCCCCAACCAGGGATCTGGAACACAACCCAGGCAGGTGCCCTGACCGAGAGTCAAACTGGTGACCTTCCGTTTGCAGGACAATGGCCAAGCCACTGAGCCACACCAGTCAGGACTACTTTTTCTCTTCCTTACAGGCTCTCAGAAAATATGCTTAAAACATCTACTACTTTCCCACCATTTAAAAATACAGTACAAATATAGCAAATAAATAATTCCAAATCATGAAGCATCCCTATAAGCAGTGTGCATTTGTGATCTGAAGATCCCCAGAATCCAAATCTCTTTCCTATTTTAGTTTGGGGACTGTTGGGGGGCACAGCCAACTTCCCACCACAGATGCTAGAGGGAGTAGGTTTTCTCTGATCCAATCAGCCAAGCAAATACTCCACTTAGGACCTGAAACTGAACTGAGTAACAAAAGAATCAGAGGAGAGCTCAGAACCCATTCTTGGGGCACTGGAATTCACTGATTCTTGTCAACGCACAAGGGCAACATCACAGGGCCAGCAGTGTGTCTGCCTGGGGCCATGTACGGGCCTGAGTCCTCATCTGCTTTCTGAGCTTGGTTGGTTAGCCTTCCCATCAGTTCTGTCTGAGAGCTGATATTCTGCCGATAAATCTCCCTGTCTATGTCGTCAAACAAAGTTGGCTTCTGTCGTTTATACTGAAAATGCTAACTTGGTACAAATGGCTAGCAAACAGAAAGATATGCAATGTATTCACAAATTTTCAATGTCTGCTCCTTATATTTAAAGACCTTCTTCTTATTGAATAACCTAATATTATTTTATAAGTATTAGTGCTCATTTAATTAGCAGGCAAGAGGAAAATACTCACTTTAATACTAAACCCTTCTAATGAACTTTATTGCACTGGCTAACAAGTTCTTCTAGGCTTTCAGTTAAAGACATATGAACATTTACTTTTGTTTTTATGGTTTAAAGAAACACAGCTGCTAATGCTAATTTAGAAATATACGTCTGCTGTTGAGTTATACTGTGAGGAAATATCAAATTATGACTTTTTAAGTGAAAAATACTATATACTACATATATTTTTATTTAAGAACTCCAGAGATGGCCCTGAATAATAAACACAGGCAACTGTATAAATCTACAGAGAAGTATTTTCGTTAGAATTGAAATTTTTGCTCCCATGATCTGGCAGAGGAAATTTTAGGCATTTTCAAAACTCTTTAAAAATTTAAAATAAATATGAAAATTTTTTGTATACAGCCACACATTTTCAACAGCAGATATGATTAGGATTAAAAAACAAGGTAGATCAGTAGATGAGTAGATAGAAAAGCTGTAGTACATTTACACAATGGAATACTACACAGCTATAAAAAAGAAGGAAATCCTACCTTCTGAGACAGCATGGATGAACCTGGAGATTAGCACTAAGTGATAATAAGCCATTCAGAGAAAGAAAAGTGCCATATGACCTCACTTATATGTGGAATTTAATGAACAAGATAAACTACGAACAAAATAGAAACAGAGGCGTGGACACAGAGAACGGACTGACAGCTGACCGAGGGGAAGAAGGGGACTGGAAAAAAGAAGGTGGAGGGATCAGACAAAGACCACACACGCATGACCCACAGACACAGAGAACAGTGTGGTGACGGCCAGAGGGCAGGGGGCACAGGGACTGGGTGGAGGTGTACAAAGTGGGGCCAAGGGGGACAGCTGTAATAGTGTCAACAATAACAATAACGTTAAAAATAAAACTAACAGATACAATGTTTTTACTATAATTTAAAATAAACATCTGAAAAGTAAAAAAACAAAACAAGGTAGCATGAGGTAGTTGTGAATGGAGAAGAAATAAATTACGGGCATTTTTGTAGAATGGGAATTTAAAGCTCCATGTCTACTTTTTTGACTATATCCATTGCTTTTCTCTGCAACTGAAATTCAGATAACAATTATGATATGGTCCATTAGACAGTCATAACTTATAGCTATTGTTAAGATGAACATTGCACAGAGTACCTTCCTACCCTACAGATATCTCCCTCTTAGAGTCTCCTATGGTAACTGGAAAATAAAGGACACACTTGCTACTTGTGCAACAGGAGAGCGGTTCAAACATCTCAGATACCCTGCAGCTCTTCCAAGGCTCAAGGTGGCAGACGACCTCTCTGAACTCAGTTACTCTCAGCTTCGGAACACATCTTTGCCCTCCGTCTCACCCTCCTCTGACAGCTGTCAACATGATCTTCTCAACATCCAGTCAGATTCTCCTGCGATCTACTTACCTCCAATGCTTACACACATTAACTGTCCCTCAGACAGGAAAGGCCAAACTCGTGACATGGAACAGCTTGCTCCCGCCCCTTCCTGGCTCACAGCCGTCACTCACCTACTGCCCCTGTGCGCCAGCTTCTACATATCATAATGCTTTATGAGTCTTCTGTGCCCACTCCTGCGAGTGAGTGTATTATGCCACTTTATATTAATAAGACCCGACACATAGGTTTTCAAAGAAGGTCTATTGGTATAGATGTTGCTTTATCTATTTATATATACACAGATAGATAAAGCAACATCCATATATCTATATAATAGTTATAGCAGTGCACAGTATTTGATTTACAATACATCTACCTTCAATCTCTACATATCTTCAACCTATATAGGAATGTAGCTGTGTTTTCAATCAAATTGTACCATAGTTTATTGCAAACCAACATGATTTGTCATCATCAGACCCTTCATAAGCCCTATTTGTATCTGAGTAATTCTACATGTTGATGAAATCCTACTAAATAGCAGATACACATTTTAACTTCTCTATACTGTTACAAAATCTCTATAAAGGCAGAAAATAAAGGCCTTTTATTTAACATTTACTGTGATAAACTATTAAGTTAATATTTGTATATTGAAGGTCCCAAAACCTATAAAATTGCAATCACTTGTAAAAAGTAGAACTAAGTATCCCTCTTTCTTAAAAAATAACATAGGTATTATCTTTCTGTACACAAACAAAACTATAATATAAATTTTGAAATATGAGTTCATTGATACATCTTACATACAGTCATGATACAATTATAAAATGCTGATGCCCTGACCCAGGATATGCCTCTATCAAATGAATCAGGAAAAAAAGGCGAGCTTTTGTGGCTATTACTGAAGTTGCTGCTATAAAACAACACAACTTCCAACTGTACAAATACTCTGTTCTTTAACAATATTTTTAAAATATTCAAAAAGAACTATGATGCTGTTTCAGCATCAAAAGCACTTTTTCATTTTCATCCAGGCCGAACAGATAGATCCTATTTTTCTTGTCAATGGTGAGGTTGCAAAGGAAGTGAGAGAGCAGAAGTCAATTTCAATAAAAAAATTTATTTCCTTGCCAACCTAAAAGTTTTATTTAAATTATCTGTATTAAGCCCAATTTTCTAATTACTTTTATCATATATTAAAAACATAAAACACTGAAAAAATGACAACCCTCGTCATGTAATCAATGACTTCTGGTATACATTTAGGATGATGTGGTAGGACCACGCCTGCCTACAGCTGCCACATGCTGGGTGGTGCTAAGATTTTCTCTAATTGGAGAATGGAGGCAGGGAGAGCAAAACCTCTGGAGCAGGAAGAAAAGAGAACACTACAGAGTAACCTCTCCCCTTTCAGAAGTGGGAAGAGATAAGAAAGGTCCATAATGCTGATTCAAGGTCATATGGAGGTTAAAAAGAAAAAGGGAAAAGCAAAACGAAACGCGAGTTTGGAACAGGCTCCCAAGGGAGCCATCACTGGCAGGCGTGTTGGAGGGCTGATGATAACTGAGCCGTGGGAAGAGCATGCTGTGCGGCTGGAGAGGTCCGCCCTGACCCGTAATCGGCCGGCAGCAGTAGCCCTGCGACAGCCTTTCTTGGGCACACTAGTTCAGTACCCCCCTAAATGATCTTGTGGACCAGGTCTCTATCCATCCCTACCCACCCTCCATGATGCCATTACAATCACTTCCTAAAAACTAAATGTGGTCTTTAAGCCCGGTTCTTAATCAGATCCTGGCCCACTCCTTTAGCCTCATGGGCCTCCTCCCCCTCACTTTATTCTGCTCAGCCTTGAGTCAGCTTTGATCTCATCCAAGGCTTTTCGCAAGTCAGAATCTCCACTGTTCCCCTGCCTGGAACACCCATTTTACCTCTCATCACCTGACAAACTCCTCATTATGTAAGGCCCAACGTCCTCTCCACTAGGAAGTATTCCTGAACTCCCCTGGGCAGTTGGCCACCCCTCCTTTGTGATCCAAAGATATTTTATTTAAATCACTTACTATGGCTGTTTGAAATGATCAGTTTATCTACCCAGCCCCAACCTACAATCCTACAACTTTCTCTCTTCTTCTTACTTAAACTGTGAGTACCTCTAAGGCAGGATTATCTTTGGATTCCCAGTGCCTAGTATCTAATAGATATTTAGCAAATAAAAATAAATAAATGAATGAAAGAGTGAATGAACAACTACCTTGAAGGCAGTCTCAGCATCTAGAACCAAACAAGTCTGATGAATGAGATTCAAACAATCAAAGGAAGAGGGAGGAGATGAAAGGATGGATGTAATTTTATGAAGGGATAAAATATGTACTCTCTCTATATATTTATTACTGGAGGGCCCCAAATGGCCATGAATAATAAATACAGATAATATTTATGGGTGCAAAGGTAAGTGCCTTATTTACCCCAGAGGCTGGAACTACTCTTTGTAAGCCATTACTGTCTTGATGGGTCAAAATGGTTTTTGGCATACATAGAATGTTAGAAAATATGAACTATGTATCTGTCAAACAGTAACAAAGTACAGTTTAACCTAGTAAGTGGTATCAACTCCTTCTGTGCCTCTATAATCCATTTATCTAAATCCCACGTAGTTGGAGGATTATAGTTCTCATATATCTAAATAGCTTTCAAAAGTTTAGGTAAATGGTTCACACATAAGGTAAATAGGACTGCACAAATTAGTTATCCAATTTCACAAAAGAAAATAAAAATTTCATGTGACACATAAATTTTCCTGGAAGGAGATACAAAGGAAGGAAATTAAGATCACGACAAGCAAGCAATTAAAAATATCTAAAGGTACATTTTTCCCCACACCCCCAGAAGGAACTGGCCAAGAATTCCAAAGGAAGTGGCCACAGAGAAAAGAACCACTAAACGCAGATATGAAATCTCCATGGAAAGAGGAGGCTTTATAGTAACAGATAGGAAAGAGTTTAAACATCAAGTAAGACTAGAAATGGGAATGTAACTAATTAACATCCCCCAAAAGCTCCTGGAATTTATTAATTGAATATTACTTTGAAATAAATATAAACACTGATAAGGTTTTCGGAAAACTCTTGCCAACCTTTGACCTAACAGTTGGTAAGCCAGTTAGGACTGGGAGTGGAGGAAACAGACATTAGCATTCATTGATTCTTAAAGAAATTAGAAATGAGAAGCCTAACTGAATAAAAGTCACAGGTCTTAAAACCTCTTTCCTCTGGTCTTATAAAACTGAGGATATTTCTTTACACAAAAGTCAGATCTTGATCTCAGCACACAAAGCAGTACAGAATTCTATTTCTATAATAGCAACACATATTAATGACCTATGAAAATTAGAATTGAATTTGGACTCTAAATTTTCAGACAAAATCACCTACTTACCCTTAGCACAAGAAAGAAGGCTACCTGATGATAGTTATTTACAGTTTACACTTCGCTGATACCATTATTACATTTGAACATATTGTAAATTATGACAGAAAACAAACTACCAACTAGCCAAAACGCCGGGTCAACTCCTGGCATCATGCATGTTTTTCAAATCTACCTGAAATACACTCAACATATCTACCCAAGTTTATAAGAAAACCCCCCTAAAATCTTCAAGTAATGTCAAATAAATGTCCAAACAACACTGATAAGTAACAATACTGATAAGAATTCCACAGGAGAGTTTAGATTCCATGATATTAAACTTGTACATCTTTTTTCTCCTTAAGTGTCCTTTATGGATATGAATGTTAGCTCTTCCTATATATCTATATATCTACTTACTCTACAATATTTAACTTATGACCTTTTCCTAGAAAAAAATCAAAACTAAAAAAAATTCAGTATTTTACAATGACTTTTTTGTTGAAATAATGAACTGAAAATTACATGAACTATGACTAAGAGACTTATCAGTTAGCAAATGGAATTAATTATAAAATGTATCTCACTGTTTCTAAGTTAATATAGTGACAATGACAGTTAACAGTATGAACTCTAACCATTCTGCTTAGATTCAAAGCCCAGATCTGCCATTTACCAGCTCTGTGACCGTGAGCAACTTCCTTAACCTCTCTGTTCTCAGTTTTCCAAACAGTAAAATGAGTGGGGCTAAGAATAGTACCTTACCACACAGAACTGTAGTTAGGCAAGAGAATGTAACTGAAGTGCCAGACAGCCAAACTTTCATAGCCCTATGGTCTTAACTCCTCCACAGAGATTCTACGGCTATGGCCTGGGTGATAAATATTTCCTCAGGTGAAAGGCCACACAGGTGAAAGTTATTTTATCTCCTTTCCTAATTCAATAAAACATAATTGTATTAACTTTTAGGGCATTCTGGAATTTGAAGAATTTGTCAAATAGTGAAATAGAATTATACATCAGTCTTAGGCTATAATTTTTGAAGTTCTCAGTTATTCTTTCTCCATCTGTCTTCAGTTTACTCTGTACCAAAAAAGGAGGGTGAAAAATGGCTCCCAAACCCTCATGCAGTAGAAGTTGAGAAAACTGCACACCAATACTACCTTTGTCACTTCCGTAATAGTAGAATACTCCTTTACTGAGAGCACACCACCGTTTTTGCCATTCAAATCCCAGAAAGCTGTGATCTACAATAAAGGGGGAAAGGGTACAGTTTAGCTAACATACATCACATGTGTACACATAACACCAATTCTTCATTGTAAAGGATAAGGTTACTTAATACGATTTCCAAGGTTCCTTTTTAGCTTTAGAATTCTAGGACTAATGAATTTGAATCTTCTTTTCCAAGAGACAGAAACAAAGCTAAAAAGAATAGAGTGAAGCAGAGACGGAGCTGCTACATTTATGGGCTCAGCAGCACCACTAACTTGCCTGACAGGGAGGGTCAAAAAAGCATTTGACTACAGGGCCTGGAGATAAGTGATTCATCTGGGTCTTATTTTCTCATCTGTTACGAAAAGGCAGCGAGGGGAGGAGTTGACCCAGATCTTTTCTGTTATCTCTTTCAGCTTTCAGCTTCAGCTAAGAAAGCTAAGAAAAGCAAATGGAATATAAATAGAAAGGCCTAAAGGGACTCCCGAGAGATATGCAGAATGGTAATGAAGAGACTTTCTGCCCTTCATTTCCCATATATCATAACACCACCTCCGTATTTCATTTCCATTATATATTGGTGTTGAAAGAGTGGGACCACATGGTCAACTCCCTATTATCAAAGCCAGTGGACAGGAATACTGAATGAATAACAGAAAATGGCAGAAAGTATGCCAGGTTCGAGCTGGACCATAGCACACACGGTGTGTGTCAGGTCAGGTAGAGGGTGACCTGCTGCGCAGTGGGGTCAGACAATGGTATGAAGTTCCACACCTGAGGTCACAGTCCTGGCCCCGACAACCTTCCTCTGAAATGCAGGAAACAGCTCCTGAATCATTTACAAATATAACTGAGGTTGATCACTAGAACCCTCACCAAATGTTTCATTCTAAAAATTATTTGGAGCTAAAAATTACTTTTTTTGGTTTGGATAACATCATCCAGATTTTCTTAGAGTCATACAAGTCTTCGATCACCCGAAGAGAGTCCTGGTCCCACAATGCATACTGCAAGCATGTTCTATCTAAGGGTACAACCATTTTTGAATTTTCCATTAAATCTTACAATTTACCTTTCCTGCGTTTTTCCAGGTAGCCAGCCTTTAAAACAAAAGGCAGGTCTTGTGCTGCAATTGGCGGAAACTGGTTTCCTGTGGGAGGTAGAGAAGAGAAAACACTAGTGAGTGACCCATGTTAGAGAAATCAAGTACCAGCTCTCATTTGATGCTGTGTACTTTCATCACCCAAATTAATTAAATCCAAGTTTATTATTAGCTTTGTTTCAGATCCATTCCAAAGGAAAGACTAGTCCTTTTCTTCCTCCTATAAATCTCAAGAGAAAAAAAAGTTCTGTACTCCTACATTTTAATATATTATGCTTCCCCAAATATAGTAAGATTATGATTGATTTGTAAAGGGCAATACTTTTCAATCTACAGACTAAGGGAAAAACTAGGAAACCACTACAAATAAATGAAATCAATCTCTGAATGAGAAGTTGGAGATTTCAAACAAACTATGTAAGCTTCTTTATATTTATGTTGGATTAACTCTTTAAGCATTTTGATACATATTGACTCTTACTTGCATGTCCCTCTTCTTATCAAGTAAAACATAATAAAATGACTTTTCACCCAAAACAAATTCTAAAATTTGTTTCTCAGAGTCTATAACCAATATTCTCTTTCTCATTGTACTCACAGAGAAATTTATTTGTCTGAACTTTTTGCTATTTGTCTAATACCTAGGGTTTATTTAATATACATGTAATTTTTTTAAAATGTGAAAGTTTATTGATAATAATCCCTTTAGATACTTTAGATTTTTTAAATTAAATGTATTGGGGTAACACTGGTGAATAACATTACATAACTTTTAGCCGTACAACTTTATAACACATCATCTATAGATTGCATATTCTATTGTGTGCTCAACACCCAGGTCTAATCTCTTTCCATCATGTACTTGACCCCTCTACCCTCTTCATCCTCCCCCAAACCTGCTAGATTTTAAGTTCTTAAAGGAACCATTCATTTGCATAGCATCAGAAACATATAAATACAATGCTCCTTGATGGTAGAAACTGAAGGTTTGTAACATGACATAAAGAGTGTAACTGCTCTGTAAAGAAACATGAATTCTTACATCGTTTACACCTCATAGCACTACGCCTAAAATAATCAATAGCATGCCACCATTTAAGAAGATTCACGCTGATTCAAAGAATTAGGCTATGAAAATGCAGGTATAATGCTACAGGAAGGCTAATTTAAACCTACCTGGTAACCAACAGAAAAGAGCTGCCAAACATTTGCCAAACACCACAGTTACATTTTCTGACCACGGGAAACCACGCAACACAGCCAATCACCCGACACTCCAACTAATTCTCAACGATGTTATCAGCTCTGTTTCACTAGCAAAATTCACACCCTTGTCCCAAAAAGAAGTTTAGCTCTAAACCTTAACCCTTTGGCACATAGCAGGCATTCAAAAAATGTTAGCTTTTATTAATTGTTATAGTTAAATATTATTATGTGTTAGTGTAACTGTAACTATTCATTTGAATGAATAGATGCCAATGTATACTTAAGACTAATGTTGCTTAGAGAAATTTAACGAGAGGAAAAAAGATTAGGTTACTGAACAAGTTAAGCATTGTAGTTACTTTATTTTGTTATTATTTTTGTTTGTTTCAAACATCCACGTGAGGGATCCACGAACATTGATCGACTGCCTCTCGCACATGCCCCAACTGGGGATCCAACCCACACGCCAGACATATGGCCCAACCGGGAACTGAACCTACAACTCCACCTGGTCTATGGGACAATGCTCCAACCAACTGAGCCATACTGTCCAGGGCAGCGTTATAGTTATTTTTTCCTTTTAGTTGGGTCAAAGTAGTTGATGGAGCGATTACTCTGCTTCCAACTATTACTCCAACTATTAGTAGTTGCAGGGAAGAAAAAGAATTAACCTACATTGTACAGCAGCCTTAGTATTTGTCTGTTTCTACTGCAGACAAATACTACATGGGCTCGCTTAAGTGGCCACAAAATTTCGGTACCCTAAAAAAATAAGCATATACTGACAAAAGACTAGTTTCCTTCTTATAACATGAATATGCATTGCTTATATAATATCCCACTTTTTTAAAGCAGTTCAACACATTAAACACTGAAAATAACACCCTGCTGGAGTAGGCAAGGAATGGGTCTTCTTCCAACTTGTAGTTTGGGGATCTGAAACAAACACAATTGTAAGAAGGTTTCCATACATTGAAATAAGCACTATCAAGTGCCTACTGTATTCCTAGCAACTCAGGAAGGGGAAAGGCAGTAGTGGGATACAAAGTTTCTTCTAGTTAGGTTGGTATTTTATATACAGGGCCACTGTTTTTATAAAATAATTCAAGGGTTCTAGAACATCTTGAAACTTCTTCCTTAAAAATGAACTGCATAGATAATGGATATATAGTCTACCAGCAAGCTAAAGAAATAAAGTGTAGAATCTGAACAATGGAGAAGAGTTCCACTACTTTCAATATTTCATGCATTATAATTTTGTATAAAGGTAGAAAAATGCTTTCTGTTTCATTTCCTATACATTTCCAGATGATGTTCAGTAGCTTGTAAACATTTCTGGCACAAGGGTTCATTGGGTACTTACTTTTAGAAAACAATCTATAAATGAACTTCAGTTCCCAGAGCTATTACTTACTCAGAGCTCATTATAAGTGCAATTTAATTACACTTTACTTCACATTTACACACACAAACTATCATTTTCCCTGTTTCTAGAGACTCTGTAATAGATACAAAGACAGAGTTGCTGGCACTTTTTTATTTTCAATGTATGGTTGCCTCTCCTGTGTACCCTGCTGGGAACTGGCCTGCAACCCCAACATGTGCCCTGAACGGGAATCGAACCACGATTCTTTGGTTCACAGGCCTGTGCTCAATCCACTGAGCTACGCCAGCCAGGGCTGAGTTGCTGACACTTTTTTCTTACTACTCTAAAAAGTTTTAAGTGCAAAAATTCACTCATACCTTTGTATAGTTATAAAACAATTAAAAAAAAAAAACCCTATGTCCTAATGAGGGAGAGAAACCTAAACATAATGAATGTAAATATTAAATGAAATGGTCTCGTGTATAACAAGTACCCAGAATCTTAGTTTTACATCAATACTGAATTCAAGACACATGGTACAGGGTAAAGAGGTCTGTAATAAAATCCCAGTTCTACAAATTTGTGACCTTCAGCAAGTCACTAAGCCTCTCTGTGTATCAGGTTCTTCATCTAAAACATGAAAAAATTAGGTTATATAATCTCTAAGGCCCTCCTAATTCTAGGATTCCATGAAATATATCCATACTAATATTTTTTCTTGTACATTCATGAACAAATGGCCAAGATCCAAGATGGAGTCAATTTTCAAAGATATTAAATGTGGAAACTGCTCACAACACATTTTTTTTTGCATAGCAACTGATAACTTCTGTTAGATCTAGCACAGAATTGTTTTGTCATTTTAAGGGTTTACTAAAAAAATAATAAATATATAAAGGTTTACTTTCTAGCTGGAATCTTGGTCCAGAATATCTATAAAGCAAATAAATACATAAATGAAATATTTTTTATGTTCTACTAATTCTCCCCTCCACATGGAAAATTTGGAATTTCCAATCTTTTTAACCATATTTTTAGTGGCAAAGAGAAAATTAATACTTTCAATGGACATATGAAACAAAAACCTATAAGAAAAAAAATCACGACAGTACAAATTACTAATTATGTTACTTCAGCATAGTCCTTTCACAGAGCTTATTTTCTCACACTATTACTCTCTTCAGAAAGGATTAACCAATGAATATACTGACTAGTACTGGTGATGTCTAATGTTATCATAATACGTCCTTTAAAAATAAAAGGCTCAGAGCATGCTTGGACACCAAGATGGCCAATTTCTAATTAGTAGGACCATAAAATCCCCAGGGGAGTTAGCACTGGAGACAAGGCTGTAAACACGAATACACTGACCCATGTAATGACACTGGGGGCAAAAGCAGAGGCTGCAACTGACACGTTTGCCATCTGTTAGTCTCTCCTCTCTCTGTAAAGTGGCAAGTCACTCTGAAAGCTACCAAGATAAAAATGAATAACTAGTAGGGTAATTCAAGTTTGTCTTTATTAGCTTTACTTCTTGAAATGGAGACTCCTATAGCCTCATGGGAGTTCCAATATGTCTTCAAATAGGACGATCTGAAACCAAAGAAGACACTTGCTATTCATATGATAGCAGTGTGCATGCAGGAAACGCTTTGCGAACATGGACCAAAGATATATTAAGGGTTTATTCACAGTCCATTCAAAAGCTTCTAATTTATATCAAAAATATATGCATATATTATTATAGCTGCTACCAACTTTCATGAAAGTCTACCAAAATATATAAAATTCAAATGGTGATAACAGAACAATTAACAGAATAATTAAGAATCAGAATTAAGACAGATCTGAAATCAAGTGCGTTCATCAATATCCACTAAAATAACAGTCAAAAAGCCATACATCAAAAGTAGGGTTATAGTACCCTGGTCATTCACTTAAAACTGCTTCTTTAGAGTATGCTTAAATGTATGACCAGAATTTGAACTATCTACCATATTTTTCGGACTCTAAGATGCACTGTCCCCCCAAATTTGGGAGGAAATGGGGGGTGCATCTCATAGTCCGAATGTAGCTTTATATTTACATTGGTGAAATATTATGTTATTTATGTTATTAAATATTTTACTACATTTTTTGCTTCAAAATTTTTTTGTATTTTCTTCCTCTAAAACCTACATGTATCTTATGCTTCAAAAAATATGGTAATTACATATTTGAAGATTGCTTTTTTAAGATAAGTTTTTAATATAAGACCACTGTCCTTAGCTCATATATACAAAAAAAAATCTCTTTAAGATTTCTGATTCTTTGCTCTAATGAGAGTCCATAGGTATCACATTCTATAATAGAAATGATTCCTTATAAAATTAAAAAATGCTTTTTATCTAAAAATTCCAGAGCTATTGATTTGTAGAAATCCCTATAAGACTTCCTCAGTTATTTACAGTGATGGAAGTATATCAATATACTGAATCAGTCATTTAAAAATTTGCTTTAATATAAGAAATTTCACTCAAGACAATGATATTAATTCATATGTTTATAATATAGGGTAGCCTTTCTTTACACTTTCATATTTTGGTAAAGGCCACTTTTTAATAATAGATCATTATATTTCATAGAAAGGATTTAAATAAAATTTTATCTTTTATATAGAATAACTTCTCAGATACTTTGTATCTGTCTCTCTCTCTTTTCTAATGTGGCTTAACACAAATTTAATATCCCACAGTTTGGAAGGTCAGAATTCCAGAAAGCATGGCACTGGGCTAAAGTCAAGATGCCAGCAGGGCTGTGTTCTGGAGGATCCAGGGGAGAATCTGTTTCCTTGCCCATTCAGTTCCCAGAGGCTGACCTACTTCATTGGCTGCTGGCATCTTTCCATGCCCAAAGCCAGCAATAGCCAGTTAAGTCTTTCTCACAATGGCCTCTCTCTGGTTCTGAGTCTTCTGTCTCCTTCTTCCCTATTTCAGGATTCTTGTATGTTCACTGGGCCCACCTGAATCCACCCTTTAATGTAAGGTCAGCTGATTAGCAACATTATTCCACCTACAAACGTCATATCCCCTTGCCATGCAACAACACATTCACAGGTTCCAGGGACCAGGATGTGGGCTTCTTTGGGGAACTATTACTGTGCCTACTGCATCCCTTATTATGCATAACAAGTGGCTACTGATACATATATGTGTGCATGTACCTGCCTGTATCTTAATAAGCTTCTCTAAAGCAAGAGAAATTTAATGTTGCTCAGGAAAAACAATAGCCTTTTAGAAAAGGTCTATGACACATACACACTTTGAAAAATTGAGATATAAGCTTTAAATGGAATACACTTTTCTCTTTAAGTTAAAATAAACTTCTAAATATATCAAAATTTTTACAGAGACTCTAAATAATACAAAATTAAATATATACAATTGTGAGCTGGGGTTAATTTAATATGTTTTCTTTCACACAATAAAGTTGCCCTGATCTGATCTTGCATTTTAGAATTGTGGTTAAAACCCTGGGTCTTGGATTCAAATTGCTGCTTGACCACTAGCTGTGATTTAGACAAGTTATCAATATTTGATTTCATTAATTTCATTTTCAAATCTGTGAATGTAGGTAACAAGAGGACATATTGCGGAGAATTACTGTGAAGATTTAGTAGAAGAGCACTTAAGATGACTCTAAGAAATGCTCTTAATTTTTTTAATATGGCAATTTAAATTTGCCAAGTCCATTATTTCATACACACACAAAAAAAAATAAAGTTTAAAAGATAAACCACTACAATAAAATTTGAAGGTCAAATGCCTTTTAACAAAACAAATTCCTCCCAGCTACAGATATTTTAGCAAAAAAAAATCTGATGCATGAAAAAATATTTGATGTGTTATATATAGTAAAAATGAGTATAAATAAAAAGTAACTCTTAATTCACTTATTAAACAAATATTTACTGGTATATTATGTCCCAGGCTCCTTTCTAAGTATTACCTAAATAAACAACCAACAACATTAAAAATTTGTTGAAAGCATTTTAAAAGAAACATCAAATAATTTATGTATAAAATTTAAAGAATAACTAATAATTGATCTTATTCCTTCCTTACCTTTTCCATATTGCCAAACTAAGTTTTTAAGCATCTTTCTTTTTTAAAAAAAATTATCAAATAAAAATCAATATATTTATACATTTATGTATATTCATCAACAAATATACATGACCAAAGATCAGCATGGTAAATTCAGTGAAGTAATAATAACTGCAACTGCTAACATTTATGAAGCCTTTGCCACAAATTAGTTAGGCATGATATAGTCATCATTTCATTTTAGTCTCACATGTGTGAAAGAGGTAACCATTCTTAGCTCCAGGTTACCAACAGGAAATCAAGGTCACCCACAGTAAGTGATGCAGCCAGCACCCAAGTCTGTATCTAAGAAAGCCCATTTCTGAAATGCTATGTTCTGCTGTTGAAGGAATAAGTCACTGCCTTCTACAAGAACCGTATAAGACAATATCACTGAATGACTGCTCTATGGCATTAAATGAATGGCAATTATTTATAATGAATTCAATTTTAGACTCCCAGTCAAGATGGCAGCACAGGCAGACATGGCTTGCCTCTTTGCACAACCACATGAAAATTAAGACTAAAGTATAGAACAACTATCGCGTACAGTTGTTCTATATAACATGTATAAAGGACACATGGACAAAGCCAAAGGGGGTAGGCTTGAGGGTGGGAGGTGAGGATGGGTGGGGAGGGGTGAAGAGTAAAAATGGAGACAACTATACTTGAACAACAGTAAAAAAAAAAAAAAGCAGCAGGAGAAAAGAAGTTAGTTACCTACAGGGGAGTTCCCATAAGACTGTCAGCTAATTTCTCAAAAAAAACCCTTGCAGATAAGGAATTTGACCTGAAGTATTCAAAGTTGTGAAAAGCAGGGACCTATAGCCAAGATTGCTCTACCCAGCAAAGCTATCATTTAGAATTAAAAGGCTGATAAAAGCTTCCTGGACAAGAAAAAAATTAAAGGAGTTCATCACCACGAAACCATTATTATATGAAATGTTAAAGGGACTTATCTAAGAAAAAGAAGATCAAAACTATGAATGATAAAATGACAAAAATATATATCAACCACTGAATCTAAAAAACAAACTAAGCATAAAAGACAAACATGGACAGAACCATGGATATGGAGAGCATTGTGATGGTTGCCAGATGGGAAGGAGTTGTGGAGAGAAATGGATGAAGAGGTGAGGGGATTAATAAACATAAATAGGTAGTTATGGAATAACCATGGGGATATAAAATACAGTATAATAAATGGAATGGCAAAAAAACTCACACGCATGACCCACAGATATGAACAATGTTGAGGGGACTGCCCGAGGGAGTAGGGGGTGCTGGTTGGAGGGGGGAAAAGGAGAAAAAATCAGGACAACTGTAATAGCATAATCAATAAAATATAATTTTTTAAAAGATTTTTAAAATAACTTAATTCAATTAATTCAATTTATTTTTTAATAATTAATTTTATTTAGTTATTTTTCAAGTACAGTTTTTTGTCTATTTTTCCCATCCCAGTCTCCCCCCCGCCTTGCTCCCCACCTCCCTCCCATTTCCACCCCCCTTAGTTCTCATCTCTGTGTCCTTCCTATTTGTTCCTCCAAATCCCTCTCCCTTTTTCCCCTTAACTTCCCTTCCTTCTCCCCTCTGGTTACTATCCCCTTGTTCTCTATTTCAGTGTCTTTTTTTTTTTTTTCTGCTTGCTTGTTTGTTTTGTTGTTTAGCTTCCTGTTAAAGGTGAGATCATATGGTATTTGTCTTTCAGCACCTGGCCTATTTCACTCAGCATAATGCTTTCCAGTTCCATCCATGTTGTTGCAAAAGGTAGTAGCTCCTTCTTTCTCTCTGCAGCATAGAATTCCCATCAGTAAATGAATGGATCCAAAAATTGTGGTACAATTAATTCAATTTAAAATTCTAGAATGTTTGTTTCATTTTCCACAAGATTTTAGAGAACTCAATTTTGCTTCCTAAAAATGTCATTTTAAAAGACTTCAATTTACAAACATACACACAAACATAGAACAAATTAGTAATGGGAAACTGATGTTTATGAAAGAAAAAAGAGGCTCTTTTTGTATGCAGATTCCTCTAGCAAACTGCATAAAAGTAAGAAGTGAATATAATTCAGACTGGATTCTTTATTTCTTTTTCATTCAAGTATGTTCTATTTTTAGACAGACCAGTGATTTTTACCCTTTTCCATATCATGGAGCACATAAACTATTCACTAAAATTCTGTAGCACATCAAAAAAAATTTTTTTTGCCAGTCTGACAGAAAAATAGGTATAATTTTGATTAATTTACAAATAATAATAATAGTAGTAATTACCTACCCTTTTTCCTCCAAAGTGACTTTTTAAAAACAGCAAGGTCCTATACTTGTATATAAGGACTTCCAGTACCAAGAATTAACCAATCAGATGCAACCTTATTATGTGATATGACCAATGAAATGCAACTCTATTATACAACCTATAAACTTATGGTTCAGGATGGGGCATTCAAACTGGACAGCTATTCTTGTGTTGGTGGTTGTTATTTTCATTTGACAATCTAAAGGAAAAGAGGGCAGTGCCCTTGACTAAACAGTCATTTACTATATTTTATTAAAATAACTGCAGCATATGGGTTGAAAATCACTAACAAAAACCATAAAGCAAGCTTTTACCTTTTCTTTTGCAACTGTTTTATGTTGTGAGTTTTAAGCTATAAATTTGCACAATTACTCTCATAACATGAATGACATTTTTCTAATTTTTTAAAGTTCATTTTTATTCATTTATTTTTCCTATTCTGGCTAAAAGAAGTTTAGAGCCATTAATAATACAAATTCATACCCTAAGTATCCGAAATAGGAATATGCAGAGTTAGAATGTCTTCTACATTGTATAACATAATGAAGCATATGTTTTTGGTTTTGACTTGAAGAGAACAGGTATATAAACAATTGTCATTCTATGAGGGCGGGCATAAAAAGAAAAAAAAATGGGATTATCTTCCTGAGGGCAGGCCCCTTGCGGTGCAGGCTTCCCCCTCTAGGTGAGTGTTCTAGGAACCCATCTGTGCCACTGTACCAGCTGGCGTTGTTGTGAGAGGCTGTGCTTGGCTTCACTGAAAATTTTTAAAGACTTTTCAGTGCATTTGTTCTTTCCACAAAAGGTGATTTATGAGCACACCTGCTCACAGTGCACTGAATGTTCAGCAGTTTTTGACCCCAAACAGCATGGCCCCTGTGCCCCACCCTCCCTATGCACCCAATCTCCCACTGAGCAACTTTCATTTTTGTTTCCTTCCCTGAAACTAATAAAGACTCTCTACTTACAGTCCTACTCTGATTCCTTGATTACTATCTTGGGGTGGATTATTAAAGAAAATATATCCCCAAACATTTTTCATTCTTTAGTATTTATTACCTGTTTCAGTTTAGGAAGACAACTCCCCAATTTTTATTTAGATCAAAAAGCCTTTGGCAAGACTTCCGCCAAGATGGAGAAGTAGGTGGAGGATCCACCTCACCTCTGTGCACAACCAAATCTAAGAACAACTATTTTTAACAGCAGTCACAACCAAGCCACATGGAAAATCGACAATACGGAGTCCAAAGGACAACTAGATACTCGGCTGGACCGGTACGAGGAGCAAGGCCAGCAGCGGAGCAGGTTAGCAAGAAAAAATTCCCGAGGCAGTGCGCGGTGCGCGCAGGCAACCGAGGGCGCTGATCGCCAGCGAGCTGGCTGCCGGAGCGCACAGGGAAGAGGCGCAGTCGGTCGGTCGGTCGCGCGCATTTATGTGCGGAGAAACCAGTGAGAAGGGAAACCCGCGTGGTGCAGCAGGCTCGCAAAATTAGGATCGGATAAGCAAGCCCGAGGCGTTTGAGTGACTGGAAGCGCTGGGCTAGCGGAGAGGAACGCCATTGCTCCCTCTCTGACCCCGCCCCCACACACAGCGTCACAAACCAGCGACCTGGGTCGCCCCGTCCAGGTAAACAACTAAGGCTTTGCTCCGCTCACTTAACAGCACGAATAGACCAAAAATGGCTCTGGGACAACTTAGAGCCCCAGAACCGATAGACCTAAGTGATGAAGAAATAGCCAGTCTTTCAGATGCACAGTTCAAAACACTGGTTATAAAGATCCTTACAGAACTGGTAGATTTTAGTCACAAATTAGAGAAACATATGGAAGCTAAATTAATTGAAATGAATGCTGATACAAAAGATACCAATAGTAATGGAAAGAAAATTGGGACTCAAATCAAGGGAGAGGACCAGACGGAAGAAAAAAATGATCAAACAGAAAGGAATGAAGAAATAAGAATTCAGAAAAATGAGGAGAAGCTTAGGAACCTCCAGGACATCTTTAAACGTTCCAACATCCGAATTATAGGGGTACCAGAAGGGGGAAAGGCACAACCACCAGTTGAAAAATTATTTGAACAAATAATAAAGGAGAATTTCCCCAAGATGGCAAAGGAAATAGACTTCCGAGAAATCCAGGAAGCTCAGAGAGTCCCAAAGAAGTTGGACCCAAGAAGGAACACACCAAGGCACATCATAATTACATTAGCCAAGATTAAAATGAAGGAAAGAATCCTAGAAGCAGCAAGAGCTAAGGGGACAGTCACCTACAAAGGAGTTCCCATCAGACTGTCAGCTGATTTCTCAAAAGAGACCTTACAGGCAAGAAGGGGCTGGACAGAGGTATTCCAAGTCATGAAAACCAAAGATCTACAACCAAGATTGCTCTACCCAGCAAAACTTTCATTTAGAATGGAAGGGCAGATAAAGTGCTTCTCAGATAAGACCAAATTCAAGGAGTTCATCATCACCAAGCCCTTACTATATGAAATGTTAAAGGGACTTACCTAAGAAAAAGAAGATAAAAAAGATGAACGGTGAAAGGACAGCAAACTCACGGTTATTGGGAACCACACCTAAAACAAAAGCAAACTAAGAGGATAGCTAGATCAGGAGCAGAACCATGGAAGTGAAGATCACATGGAGGGTTAGCAACAGGGGAGTGGGAGGAGGGGAAGGGGGGAGAAGGTACAGGAAATAAGTAGTACAGACAGTAGATAGAAAATAGATAGGGGGGAGGGTAAGAATAGTAGGGGAAATACAGAATCTAAAGAATTTGAGACACATGCTCATGAACTAAAGGGGGAAATGGTGGGGGAGGGGTATGCAGGGTGGAGGGGAAGGGAGGGGGGAATAGAGCAAATGTAATGGCATAATCAATAAAAAAAAAATAAAAAGCCTTTGGCATTTCCCCTCTTCTGTCATTCAAAGTGTTGTGTTCTAAATACATAATTCTTAAAATACAGACGCACTGTCTTTCTTCTCTCCTTCTCTATCTCTCTCTTTCATTCTCACACATGTGTACATACACACACTTTATCTTGCTTCCATCTAAAACAGGTCTCTCCACAGGTCTCTTTTTAAAAATATAGGTATGAAATTAATATATTCTTACCTATTAGCATAATTATTTTAGTAACATACCATTTCATTTCTTCTAAAAAGCATTTCACAGACATTTGTACAGATACACTTGTAAGGAAATTAAAAGCAAATAGGAGAAAAGTATGTGTATACGGAGGAAGAGAAAGCAAATACCTGTGTAGAAAAATATTGATTATGTGAAGGGAATGTGAGTGAAGGTTGTAATGGGAATTCTTTGTATTATTCCTGCAACATTTCTACAAATGACATTTCAAATTTAAAAATATATAAGTAACAAATCATAGCAAGACTAGAAATCAGGGCACAACGCAAAACAAGTTGGAACTACAAAGTCATTTACACTTAGCAGGGGTTGGCTAAGAATGGCTAAGAATGTTATAAGCTTTATAACAACGAACATGAAGCAAAAACTAATGAATTATGTGATTCATTGCCCAAAAGATAAATACAGATCATTGCTCACAGAGAAATATACACCAACTATTCCTGGCTCCTGGTACTGAAATGAGAAAGAAATTCCCCCATGTGTTCTCAATGTCCGTAATAACATTTTTACAGTAAGTAAAATCAAAGTTTATAGGGCTGTTTTGTCTAACATCACTCATATCAAGACAACGGCATAATGCCAAAGCAAAATTCAGTCGGAGCAATTCTACAGGGAATAAAACCAGGTAGCCAAGTGCGGTCCACAGCTCCCAAACAGCACTGTTAAACTCAAGGCTGATACCATAGGGTATCTACAGGAACAGACATCCTACATCTTTTTTGGGCAATCCTTCCAAAGTGCTATTTGCCTTGATCAAACTTTAAATATTAAATCCCTAACAGAAGAGAAATCCCTGCAAGAAACTAACTCAGCTATTTTGTGTTACTGCGTAAGAACAACATATTTAACAAACTGCCAAGCTGGGGGTAATGTTAATATGCTCTTATTTATAAATTTACATAAACATTTACAAAGGTTAATAGCTTTTCAGGGACACAGGACTAAATAAAGATCACTGTAACATAGAAACAAATCAGCAACTGCCCGTAAAGTTTTAGCTGAGTGCCAAAATGATTCTAGCTTGCAAAAGATTTAAGCATATGCCTACTTCGAAAAACATCCACAAAACATTTTACTGAGAATGATAATATGCCTGCATCTATTCTTCAGTATGAGCTGGTAATGATATATATATCTGAGTAACTGAAAGAATTATAAAGTATTATTACCTATGTAACTGACTAAATGACTAGAGAATCTATACTAAAACTTCGATATTATTAGAACAGTTAATGCATAGCCTTTCTCCCCAGTACCTGAAAATAAAAGCATACCATATGCTCATCCTCTTTCTGATCCTTAGCTTCAGAGGGCAATGACTGTGAACAGCCATAGGTGAGAATGGCCAGGGAGAGCAACGTTCATGTGGTACCTATGATCCCAGGCTAAATTAATGTGGTCACTGGTTTGTATTTTTCATGAGACTTCAGGCAGGGGATTGTAGACAGTGATTCTCAAACTTGAATGTGCATCAAATTACCAAGGGTATTTATTCAGAATTGTAGAGGTACAATTTTGAAGTAAACTCTCTACATTGTACTTACTAGTATACTTAAAAAAAAACCCTCTCTTTTAATACTTGTTTATTGGATTTATAAAAATACTCTAAGATAATGTTTAATATGAAATCAAAAGAATATCAATAAGTAGATTAGAAAAAGTTCTGTAATCAGCACAACACTGAAAACAGAAGGAACATATATACACACACATACATATATTAGAATATATTAAATTAGAGAAAAAAGTAATAATTTCCTCAAAGGATGAAAAATTATGGAAATTTAACACTTGGTCTCATGATCTCTTATCAACCAAAGAAGTCAGATATGGTATTACACATCCATACATGGATAAAAAACTAGCACCATCATTAATCTAACAAATGATAACTTTTTCAATGGGCGGATAGGAAAAAATATCTGCACAGACGTCACAATAGACAATGAACTCCTGCACATCAATAAGAAAAAAACAAACAGCTCAACAGAAAGGTGGATAATATGAACCAGGCAATTTACAGAATAAGTGCAAAGGCTAATGAATATGAGAAAAAGATTGTTCACCGCTTACTCGTCTCTCCCCCGACTCTCCTCACCCTCACTGGGTAAGGAAATGTAAGTTCTCTGAGTCTGGAGATCACAATTGTCTTGTCCACTGTGTATTCCTAGTGCCTAGATTAGCGCCTGGGAAACAGTAAGTACTCACTAAATTTTGCTGAATTGAGCCAAAAACCTCACAAAAACTAAAGAAACAAGCTAAAACAGAATATTACCTTTTAATTGATGAGACTGAAAGAAAACTAAAAAAAAATTAATAACATCAAATAGCAGGGAGAACAGAAAGAGTACCCTCATGCACTGCTTTCAAGAGTAACTTACGACAGATCTGTGGATGAGAACTTGACTCTAAGAATCCAACTCCTAAGAACCTACCCTTTGAAAATGAAGCACAGGTTCATAATGAGGTATGTGCCAGAAGAGACACTTATGACAGCAGAAAATGGAAAATGTCCAGCAAAAGGGACATTATGAAACCATTTTAAATATGCATATAGAGATCTATGTACTGATGTGGAAGGATATGTACTAATGTAGAAAGATGTTCATGATACTTAGGTGAAAAGCGTAACTTGTAGGATAATATGTATAGTTATATTCCATTTTTTTAAAATCCGATTTCATATTTATTAGAGCACAAATATGAACTGTGTTCTGTAAAAAGTACTGATGGATTTTTGGAAGTCCACATGGACGAGACATGTTCTTGGCTGGAAAACAAGCATTGATGATGAACTTAAAATTAAAAAAAAATAAAACAAATCTAATTTTTTGATATTGTAAAAATGACACCACAGTATATTTTTTGCTCTACTTCAACTTAAGTACCTGCAGACTGATTCATGTACCAATCTGTGTATAAATAATCGTGCCAGGCTATAACTGGTATTCCAAAATCCACTTGGGAAATGAATTTTATGGCTATACTATAAACTTCTAAAATCCTGAAGTTTTAATAGATATGCTGACACAACCTGGGCCATAACAGTTCTAGAAACTGCTGCTATAATAAATCTGTCAGTTCCTATAATGCCTATGACAAATCCATTAATATGAATGATGTACACTTCACAGAGCACACTACACAGCAACGGCACGGGTTATGTCATCTCCATTCTGAGTAGCAAATCAGTAATCAATATTTGCAAAAGCAGCAGCTAATCCTTTGTAAAATCAGTGGTTCAGTGATTGAAGAGTTTGCTCAGTCCACACAGTTAATCCCTCTTCATCTGCTTGAGCCCTCTATTTATCCCAGCCTCTTGTAGTGCTGGGCTGTGGCAGATTAATACATCTCCACACGTTAAACATGGCCTGACAATTGACACAGGAAATTGCTGACAGGATAAGCTCTACAAATGCTGGCCTTCTAAAAGAAGCTTGAAATTAACATCAGAATCCCAAAGTTTACAAACAGGCTCACCACTGTCCCTTCCCAACTCCTCACCTAATTTACTGAATTTACACTCCTTAGGAAACGTATCCCCATTTTTGGTTTGAAAAGTCTTCTGGCTGATTCTAGAATGCTGATTAATAAAGCTTGTTTTTTATTAATTTTTTAAGTCAAGGTAAATAGAAGTTTTCTGGCCAAGAAAAGAGGCTCATACATACAGAACAATTTAGAGAATTTCTACGTATGAAGTGAGTGGCCTGTTCTCAGCTAATGGTAGGTACTTCAAAATTCCATTAAAATAGGACAAAGTGGAATCAGGTAAAGGTAAATTGTCTTTTAAAAACTCAGTAGTGAACGGGGTGGGGAAGAGAGGGAACGACGGCCGGGGAGAAAAGCATTTCCAGTTTACTTTCTAATTCACTGTTTGTAGCCATATTCCCTTTTCCATGTCAAATTGCACTTCAATGAAATACCAACTCTTCAAAATAACTAAAAGCCAATACTGCAATTTAAAAAGTCTGATCATTTTTAACCTCATTTAGTATGAATGCATCAGTATGTGATGTTAAAAAATGAATAATAGGTTAAAAATGATAACTAGCACTGAAAATTTAGAGTGACATCTGTAATGTAATGCAAAAATATCTTATATGGTATGTTGCATATTTTAAGACTGTGACCTTAAAATCTAATCGCTTTTCAGATATTAAGCAAAATAGTTTACTAGTCAGTTGAATTTGCTACAAGAAGAATTATACACATCACCATCACCAAATCTTATGAGACAACTGGTTCTAATTAGCCTTACTGAAAGAAGCTAATACACAGAGTGAATAAAAAGACTGCAATACTGATGTGATATTATAGGTGATTTGTCCATGTCAAGAAAATGGCACATTAGATAAGCAGAAAAGTTTGCCAACGGCTAAGAAAAATAAATTTCAAATCTCTTTCAAACCATAAAAATTACTTTAGAGGTCACAGTCACCAATGCTGTTCATGCAATCTTGAAAAAGGGGTATTTTTCTTGCATATTTAAATTCTATTGCAAAGTTCTATTTATACATAACTTTAAAAAACATCTATTGTGCAAACAACACATTTACTCATATTGAAATCTTGTAGGTCTACTGTTGCCTTTGAACCTCCTAATGAAGTTCCTGAAGACTCAGGACATATGATTATTTTAAGGTTCTCTCATACAAACACATGTAAAATGTGTGTATACATGTATGTGTGAAATGCACACTGCAATACTGAGCAGTAAATCCTAGAGAAGCTAATGTTTAACTTATTTTTTAAATCATAGCCATGCTCACAACAGCTTATATTTTTAAATACAACTCAAACAATTTTCTAAGAAATCATATTTTTTTAAGGTAAAAGGTAACTGAATGTTTCAAAAGATGGCCATTTATAACTTCTTTCAAAAACCTTTCACATGCTTAGTTAAAAGACCCAAGTAACCAAAATCACAAACTTGCAAGCTAATTTGCTAATGTTATATGCACACCAGAGACCAAAATAACACCCATATAAGATCAAACATGTAACACTGGACAATACATCATAACTGAACTAACTTGCTAGGCAAGCATTAGTTTCAACTGTGTCATTGACCAACTGAAGTTACATGTTCTGAACAAAAAGTTACATGTTCTTATTTTCAAGCCCGAAACTTTAAATTCCTGTAAATATTTTCATTTAAACTTCATAATACCAAATATTTACTTGCCAGAGTATCACTTTCTTGTGTTTTTAGTCAAATTAATAAATCAAGTTATCAAGATTTTCCATATCATAAAAATCTCAAAAGAGGAAAATTCACAGTCACACTGAAAGTGATCTAGTGATACCATAAACTTCTTTGTAGATTGCGATCTAAAATATAACATCCAAATATCTTATTCTGAGGAATCCCAAAATACAAAGGCAACAATTTTTTCCCCAAATTTGTACCACCATCATGGCACAGCACACAAGAGCAGGAGCCACAGGATGCAATGTTTCTAACTTTAAAAAAATAAATAAAGACATCAGAAATTCTTTACATGGAGAAACTAAAAGCTAGACAAATGATGACAGTTTGAGAATTGAATATTTAGGAAAGAAAAACAGCTGATTCTTGTCCTGGTAGACTCTGCCAATATGATGTTGTGTGTGTGCATATACATTTGTGTGGATGTATTAATATTTTATAACTACATAGCAACCAGGTATAACATTCATCAAATATATATTGGGAAAAAATGTGCAATAAAATATAGCAGCAGCATAGTCATCCTTGATAGAAGATAAAGAGAAAACAGGTTAGGAATCAGAAGAACACTCCTGTCAGCCCCTACACGTCACTGTGGATACACAGATGAAGTCAATTGTTCTAGGCTTTGCATGTAAAATAACAGACAGAAACTATATAATTTGTAAGCTTCTTCCAACTCAAGTATTCTATATCCTAGTAACACTAAAATATGGTAGTTTATGCAAAGATGTTTTTCAAAATCTTACCTTTGCCACATAATATTTATACCCATCTGAAAAAAAACACATTAAAACTGGAGGAAAGTATAATAACTGTTTAGATAAGGCTTACCCAATGATATTCCAAAGGAAATAAAATCATAATTCTCCTCAGGAACCTTCTGGTTATGATTTATAACACAGTAGTCATTATTCTACTGTTTATATTACATGGTGTAAATTTCCTCCAACAAAGAAAAAGAAAGCATTGCTTCTGCAAGATAAGTGTTACTATTTGTTAATATGCCAACTTACCCCTAGGTATAGCTCGTGATGATAGAGTTTTTAAATAATACTCAGTCTGGGACCAGAGGACTCAAACTAAAAGGTACACCAGCCTGCTCTACTCACAAGGCCTGGCTTCTAGTGCTCTTCTCCCAGACTCAACAGAGAAAACAAATCCGAGTTTTCGCCCCAATTGGCCATGATGGCTTAAAGGAAAGGAAGTCAACAAACAGCAATCAAGGCTACAGCAGACGACTTGTGGTCCATCCAAAGATACAGTGGTGGTGATACGGTTGCTATTCACAAGCTACAGTGAACTTCTAACACCGGGCGGTGGGGAGGGGGCACAAAACCTGGGCTGCAGTCAGCTGTGCGTACGTACATTTTCTATAAAACATATAGGAATAGGCATGCACGTTTGTATAATTAGTAGAAAATGTACAAGTAGAATAAATACATAATTACTAAAATTGAATAAATACTTATATTGCCATTTTCATATTTGTGACTTTATATTTACTTTTTCCACCTGTACCATGGAAATCAACAAGCTTGCTGTCAATAAATGTACAAACCTGACAAAGTGGATTTAATAGATTCTGAAAACAATAATAAGTACTATGTATAAAGCAAATATCTGTATTTTTATTAAAATAATTTAAACGATCAAAGTAAAAAGCTGGAGTGCTTTTTATCCAGATCATTCTTTCAACATGTGGCTCAAAGATGACAGCAGAAAAGCAGCCAACAGAAGGTTACGTTTGATAACAATCTGATTCGGGGAGATGCAGGTATGGGCATAAGCGATGTGACAGCTGACCCACTGAGGCTCTGTTCATCTTCCTGTCCCCACTGCACAGTGCCTTCAACATCGTAATTTCATAAAGGCATGTTGAATGAATAAGGGTTATTAAATAAAGATATATATTATAGGGATCATCCTTTACACAGAAAGATTATTTTTACTTTTTATGTGAAGTTACAATAAGCATGGTAAACCATAAAGTCAGATAGTGGCCTCCAAAGGAAATAAAACTCTCACTGCAGTCCATGAGTACTACGTAAATACCAGAAAAACCAAGGCCTATTGAATTTTTTTGTAGGCAGCACTTCACAAAGCACTTGGCCCGCATTCAGCCAGCCAGAGGAAATTCCAAGTGAAACTCAATCCATGTGTGTGTTTGTTCTGTGGGAGCCAATTATTTTTATGGCATGTAACTTTAATTGGTGGCAGAAATGAAATATTACTGTATTTCATACTACACTTTCATTTAGCTCTGCATAGAGACCAGAATATTTAATGAATCAACTTTTAACACTAGTGGGAAATTCGGCACCCTTAGGTTAACTCGAGGCCCAGTGGTGACACAGAGCCTGTCCTACCCAGCCTTCAACCAGTTCTGTTCGCTCAGCCCACCAACGGCCTTCATGGCTCAGTCTGTTATCCGTAAAACACAACTTGTGAGGGATGAGGAGGATATTCTCCATGAGTACACTCTGTATGATTTGGAGTTTAGACTCGTGTTACCCCACTGAAACACCCAGCAGGGGGCCAATCCAGGCCTGCAAGTCTGTAGGCCCACAACCAACAGCCACACACATCACGTCCTGCCCCCTCCACGGGCATTACTCACAGATTGGCTGGAGAAGTGAGATGCCATGTCGCATTTTCTAGTCCCGTCTCCCGACTAAAGAAAGGTAAAAACCCTCTTTTTTTCCATTTCAGGTTATATGAATTGAGATTTACTGCCCTTCTGAGAATGAAGGCAAGATAATTAATATTAAGTTAGCTTTCTCCTTAGATATTTTTGGCATGCTACAGGCGTTTCTCGGTGACAGTTACTCTGCATCTTCTAGCTAATGCACTTCCAAAGAAGCATAAACAAACATCAGGTAAGAACAGTGATTCTGCAATTGGATAGCAGGATAAAGTGCTGGATACCTCTCAACAATTTCTCCCTTCTCCACCAAAACCTCCTAACTTCCATTTTTATTTCACAATAAAATATAACCTTTTTCACCCAATCTCTATCCCATGTCCACAAGGCATGATAGCCACCATTCAAAGAGTACTAATCATTTACTATGAACCTGGCCCATGTCAAGGACCACACTAGACCCTGGGGAGACAAGCGACAAAGACAACACAGTTCCTGCCTTTAAAGGACTCATATCTTACACCTGAAAAGCAACAGTATGTTGAACAACAACTAAGTGTTACACAAGCCTAATATGTAAACTGAATGAGGAGTAACTACCACTGCAACACCTGGGGTAAGGCCATTATAAGGTAGGACATGAGAAGCCCACTGTGGCTGAGGCAAGCAGGGTTGGAAAACGTTCACTCAGCACACTTCTCTTTCTCCCACGTCAATCTGTTTTACAGGTAAAAGCTGATTTTAAAAGCAATCAAGGACAAATTTGAAAAGACACAGGCTTCAAAGGAGAGCAATATGCATGCTAAAAAGCATAAAGGAGAGAGAAAGAATTCCAGCGTCTCTGCCTCGCTGAAATTTGTGGAGGAAAGGACGAGATCAAGTTGTGCGTGTGTACACCAATGCCTAGCTATGCTACCAGTCCAAATGGCCTCTCCCACTGAGCAGCTCAACCCTTGGCTGCTCCCAGCCCCTTGGTTCAGGATGACCATCCCAAATCACACTTTCCTGGAATGGATGTAAATCATGCCATCACTTCCTCTGACAAAGCCCAATAAGTGAGCAATACCATTTGAAAACTCTGAGTCTCAAGATATGCTATAAATAGTAAAATTTGTGTCATGGCACTGATTCAAATTATAGCTCAGAAAGAACAGGAATACCACCAAGAATTTGTATAGATTTTAAAAATTTTTTTACAAATATTTTGAGTTAGATCAGACTGTTCATTGCAATTTTAAAAAAAGAGCAGTGTGCTACTCACATAACCTTACAAAAACACCTTATTTGCTGTTGCCTCTGGTGGATAAATGGCGCCACATCACACACGCAGATCTGGAATAGAGAGTTGCTAAGTTTTATTTTAAAGAGAGCTTTTTACAGTCAGGATACCCAAGTCAGTCAGAGTATTGATTAAAAAATAATTTGCAATGATTAGTGTCTTTTTTATGAGTCAGAGAGACTGAGACAGACAGATAGCTATAGCAATGGGGGTTGGGGAGAGAAACTATTAAGAGGGAGCTCTCTCATCTCCCGCCCCTGCCACACACATTTGTATTCACGCCCATCCTTATACCTTTCCTCTTGACCAAGAGAGAGTTCTCTCTCCCTCTCCACTGCTGCGTCCTCTGCAACACACACACACATGATCAAGTCCCCCAGCTGTGCATCTCTTCTGGCTGTTCCTTCTTTCTTCCACTTTACTACTTAATTTTTTTAAATGTTAATTCAGATAACGACAGAGTCACATGCAACTGTAGGAAATAATCCAGCATCCCTTTAAATGCTTTTCCCACTTTTCCTCAACATAACATTTTACAAAACTGTAGATAATATCACAACCAGGATATTGATATTGATACAACTAGTCATTCTTACGCAGATTTCCCCACTTTTACTTGTGCTCATTTGAGTGTATGTGTGTGCGCATGTGTGTGTCAAGCTCTATCACTTGTGTAGGTTAATGTATGTACCTCAGTCAAGACACTGAACAGTTCTAGTGCCAGAAGGATCTCTCATGTCACCCTTTTATGCCTATAGCCACAACTCTGTCCTCCATTTCTATAATCTCGTCATTTCATTTACACGTCAGACTATGTGCAGTTTCTAGTAAGTCATAAGAGTTGAAATCACTAATTGATTTGATATTCAGAGGGCCAGAAATTTTAAATGCTTAAAAACATTCTAAATTTTTTAAAAAAGAACAAATATTTCTACCATTTAAGGTAAAATGTATCTTGTCTGGAGATAGTAGTCACGTGGTTCCTTTAACACCAAAGGATAAAATTCAAATGGCCAGAAAAAGAAGTGCAGTTGTTGATATCATCTTTGTGGACACCCAAATATAACATTAAATAAAGTCTAAATCATGGGGTTTTTAAGGTAAACCTCTCTTTATTTAAATAATTTTTTATTTTTCAATTATGGTTGATATCCAACACTATATTAGTGTGAGGTGTACACCCCAGTGATTAGACATGTGGATTTTTCAGAGAAAGTGTGAGATACTTTGCTCTCCAAAGAAACAAAATAACAGAGAAAAAGGAAATGAAAGTTGCTTCTGGTGAAATTTTCTCAACAGCAAATAGTACACACCAACCGTTCTTTGAATAGGTGACATTCCTCAGATGTGCAGGACTCCCAGTGACTTAGCTTCAACCTGCTTTCATTATTCTTGCTATTATGCTTTAACCACTGATAACAGACTTATCGATCCCCAACCCCAGGCAGTGTATTCTTCTGCTTATCCACAGGGTAGCAGTGTGTTTCAAAATAACATCACCCATCACCACTGTGGGAATATAAACGAGTGCCCAGCTGTCTGCAGAAAGCAGCTGGTCCTTTTTGTACACATGCAAACGTCAGAACACCAGGGTAACAGCTGTAATAAAAAACCATGTCAAATCTCCTTCCATCACCATTTATCTGCCCTATACCAATAAATTCATTAAAAAAGAAAGCATGTCAAAGAGAAGCATGAATAGTATCTTGAGGTAAACAGAAAAACAGACTAAGTTCCTGGTAAAATATGACATACCCATTGTTTTATAACCCAACCTCTATAAATGAACTAATTTTATGTATTTAAATTAATAAGATATTGGAAATATATAATTCTATGTGCTGTACATTTTGACATGCAATATCATGAATTACATTTTACATAAGTTCTGCTACAAGGAAAGGTAATACAGAATCCTTTTGATGACTGAATTTATTTCTGACCATTAAGACTTAGGTCAGAACAATGCCATGTTATAAGAATTGTGGAGACAAGTCTAAAAGTTTTTGTTATAGGAAAATCAGTACTGGTGCATAAGAAAGCCCTTACTTTTAAGAGCCGGAAAGAACATATCAGGGAGGCAGAATTTAGAATATTTGAAAGCATAGGGCTGGACTTAGCACAGGCTCCCTTGGGAATATAAGTTACTTAACCTCTATTTATCCTGGGTTTCCTCAGCTACAGAAGTAAATAATAAGAGCACAAATCTCACAGGATTGTGTCTGAAGATTAAATGAAATAATCTATGTAAAGCACTTAGAACAATATTTGATAGTTTTCCAGGCCCTGCTGGTTCCACGTTCTCTGATTCTACACACATACTCAGACTTTAGGTTCTATAACAAGAGCGTTAAAGATAGCAAAGCAATTCGAGTTGGTGAGCATATTTCTATCACTGCATTAATTATTTTGCACTGTAATCATCTGTATGTTTGTGAAGAACATAGCATCTTGGTCAAAGTTAAAGGCTCAGGAGCCAGACAGGACTGAGTTCCCAGTTCAAATTCTTCCACTCAATAGCTGGATGACCTCAAGTGACTTACTTTTCTGGGAAAGGAGTTAACATCTTATATCAAACACATATATTTCTTAATATGTCTAAAAATATATTTTGTAATTAAGTAAACATAATTCAACTATTACATATACTACCACATATATATATATCAAATCAATTTAAAGAAAAAGTAAATTTACTTTCTTTCCTTCAAATATCTGATACAATAACAAAAAAGCAAATAAATGAATTATAATGATCTGTCTTGCCAACATCAAAAGCAGCTATAAAGATAATTTTTTCAAACTATCATGTCTGTCTTAATAGGTGAGACATTCTGAACTTAAGTTTAGACTTTCAAAGAATTCAGGAAATTAAATCCACTAATTGAAATGAACTAGGAGACAAAAAATTTAAATGACTAAAAATTGAATTAAAAGAAGTTTTATAAGACTGTGATATTGTGTTCTTAATTTTATTGTGAATAGAAATTTGAATCTATCAATAATTCCAAATAAAGTTCTTGGGGGAGCCTCCTGCTTTTAAAAATGTATTAAGGATTACCACAATGCTGTCATTAAATACTAATTCTAAGAAGATATTTTCTCTACAACCTTTTTTTTGCACAGTGAATAAACCCACTTTTTCTTCTAGAGAGAATACAACCTCCTGCCTTATTAGCACAAATTCTGAATTACTGGAATGGAATTTCATTAATTTTATAAGCAGTTTTCTATATGCCGTAGATCAGAAACATCTGCAGCCCAGCTATACTCATTGAAATTTAATAAAGATAAAATGCAACTTTGTTCATTGATATCAAATATCCCAAGTAATATCCAAGACAGAAATGGTATCATTTTAATCTTTCCCTAATGCCCAAATTGACAAACATATGACAAAGCACCTCCATTCATATCATTCCATAAAATATATTATGCTGAAGTTAGGATTAGCTTCTCATTAGATTCTGAGGGAAAATTTTCTCAATGAATATTCAATACCATCATACAAACAAGATTTATATTGGCGAATCTATTCAAATACATAATCAAGATCTAAATTCTAAGTGTGGGTCAGGCAATAGTTACAATGGGAATTTACGGATGAAGGGCTGGATTGATTGTAGAAGGCATAGAAGCTGAAGGCAGGGCTTCTTGTGAGTATGGGAAGATAGTGCGCATGACGGATGAACGCTGATAGCTCGTGAAAGAGGCCAGCCTAATTAATACAAGCAAAGGAATGTGGACTTGACTCAATAGGCAACCTTTAACTGCTGCAGGAGCTTGAGAAAGGAAATGATTCTATCAATGTAGTTATTTTATAAAACCAGTCAGGCAGGTTAGGATTGAGAGCATAAAAGAAATTTAAGAGATCGTTCGGCTTAGGAGGCACCCACAACGATTTTTTGTGATGAGGTCTCAGACTGAAAGGTAGCATTGCAAGTAGATCTCTCTCATTCATTTCCTTCACAGAGAGAGCCTGTGATATGTCATGTACTGTGCTAAGCATGGAGACTACAATGGTGACCAAGATTCACGGTCCCTTCTTTTATGGGGCTCACAACATTGCAAGGGAAGTGGGGAGAAAAGTAAGTAACAAATAAATACAAACATTACAAATTGTGATAAATGCTATTAGGAAACAAGCAGGGATGAAAAATAATGCAGGGGGCAGAGAGGGAGCCTCATTTTAGAAAGGGTACTCAAGAAGGGCTCTCTGAGGAGATTTTTAAGCTAAGTCCTCAACCTTAAGAAATTGGAACTTGATTTTTAAGTGCAATGGGAAACCACTGGAGGATTTTGATCAGAAAAGTGACATTAAGTGTTTTTTTTAAGTAAAAAATAATTGGATTGGTCATAAATTACATATGAACAATGAATAAAACACAAAGTCCATTTAAAAAAAACAAGTAATTTGTGTTTTAAGACTGCAGAGGTTGTGCAATAATGGAACCTACTGAAGCCAGCACTAAAAAGAGGTTGAAATTGAAGTTGGATAAATAGCACTGATTAAGCTCTTACTAATACAAACCTATTATAACCCAGGCGTGCCTTAAGTGAGAATAAGCAACTGGCATCAAACAAAGAAAAATACCCTTACCTCCTACTCAAGAAATGGCATACCAACAGGAAACACTTATAAGATGCATACATGTGAGAAAAGCGCTGGGATGGATTTCAAAGTCAGCTCAGCTAGTCTGTTTTCAGCACTGACTTTGGACAATTTACTTATTCTGTGCTGTTTCTTATAATGTGAGACAAACCAGTACTTGGAGCTGGTGTGTGAATTAAGTAACTCAATGTGTATAAGGCACTTAAAAGAGTATCTGGCACAAAATAAACATTAGCTGCTGCTATTATCGTGGTAGAGATGTTTTACTCTGCTTAGTTCAATTCATACTCTTGTCGTCCCTGTTTTGAAATCACGTAATTGGTTTTGAATGACTTACATCATTTCTATTCTTGCATAGGGGATAACTAGATCAGTGGTGGATGGTAAATATTTTGGTTTATCAGTCAGAAAGACTCTGTCACAACTACTCAATCTACCACTGTAGCTCAAAGTAGTCACAGAGAATACATAAACTAATGAGCGCTGGCTGTATCCCACGAACTGGGCGCTGAAATTTGAATTTCATGTTATTCCCCTGAGTCACCACATATTACTCTTTTGGTTTTTGTTCAACCATTTAAAAAATATAAAAACCACTAGCAGGCCATAGATTGCCAATCTAGACACTGAAAAACATGAGACCCTTTCAGTAATAATTTCTCTCTCTATAAAACCAAAGTGAATGTAATCAGCTTTCCTAACTTCTACATGTTCAAATACCAAAATTTCTTGTCACATGAGAAATAGTATCTGGCTCATGGGCTCCATGTTTTCCCCAATTTGCCTCAGCAAAACATACCACACAAAAAATCATGGCTAGCCCTGGCTGGTGTAGCTCAGTGGATTGAGCGCGGGCCTGAGAATCAGAGGATCACAGTTCAATTCCCAGTCAGGGCCTGGGTTGCAGGCCAGTTCCCAGCAGGGGACGCACAAGAGCCAACCATACATTGATATTTCCCTCCCTCTCTCCTTTCCTTCCCATCTAAAGATAAAATTTTTTTAAAAGAAGAGAAAAAATCATGACTAAAATACTGCAAAAGACTATTACAGTAAGTTTCTTTGGGGTGTGTATTAAGTACGTGGTTACACAATCAAAAGCTTACAGATATGACTGTAACAAAAGTTTCCATTATGATGCCAACTTTATTTACCAATGCTTATTTCACAAGATAACTAGAGCTATAGCCAGTTTTCATAAACACAGCAAAAGAAGATACTTAGCCAGACTTACTAAATCCCTGTCAACAGACATATTTTTAATAAAAGAGGAAGATGGTGGCTTATCCCTCAGCAATATTCTATCAATACAAATGCGACCCTCTTTTAGCCTACAGACCAGTGTGTCATACATAACATTAGCTCTGAACAGAGCAGGGTGCATCTAAAAATTCAGTGAAAAAATAATGTTTTGTGGGGGCGTTTTGTTTAGTAAAAAATGCTAAAGTCTTTCTGAAAAACAATAAAGGTACATTTGCTCACTTTGCATATAATTACAATATATATCAGTAAAAATTCTTTATACTTGTCAAAAGAAGATAGAACTGCAAATGCCAACCTGGGTTTTATTGCTCCTGGCAGAGATATTTGCATATTTACCTGCTACTAAAATTTTCAATGAATGAATTTGCAACAAACTCTTATTTGAACAGGAGTCTTATTAATGGAGACCTTTTAAAAGGAAGCTAGGGATTATGCCTAGGCTTTATGTGGCTGCCTTTTCTTTTTTCTTTTTCCCATTTCAATACTAAATCAGTGGCAACTCATAAATACAATGAAGGCTTTAAATCAAAAGCGAAGACTCAACTTTTGATGCCTCCCTCTCTGCTCATTCATCACCAAGTCCCATGATTCGGCCTCCTAAGGATCTCCACCATTTTTTTCTTGGGCAGCATCTCCATTAGTTCTTCTAGACCAAGCTACTGTCATCCTCACTCTGGGCTTCAGAAGCAGCCTCTTGGCAGCACCCACCCCGCCCACTCTCATTCACATTGTTCTTCACGCCACAGCCACTGTTTCTTTCTCAGGGACACTTTCCCGACTTTCCTGGCTAGGTCAGATTCCCCCGTCAGCATCATATACCTCGCCTTTCTAGCATGGGAACTTGTAGATATCATTGCTTTTGTTAGTTTCTATCCTGTGTCATTAATGCCTATGTTCTCCACTAGACAGTAAGTTTCACAGGGGCAACACTGATATAATCTCAATACTTGGCACAATCTGGGCACATAACAGGAATTTGATGGTTTTATTAGTTGCTATATATATGACACTAAATCATTTGTATAGATGTTGAAGAATGTTTTTCATCAGCACTGAAGAATCACCTTAAACGACACTTATACCCTTGGCTGGTATAGCTCAGTGGACTGAGTGTGGGCCTGTGAAGCACAAGATCTCCGGTTCGATTCCCAGTCAGGGTTGCAGGCCAAGTCCCCAAGCAGGGGACACATGAGAGGCAACCACACATTGATGTTTCTCTCCCACTCTTTCTCCTTCCCTTCCCCTCTCTCTAAAAATAAATAAATAAAATATTTTTTTAAATGACAGTTATATAACTGATAGTTAATAAAAGGTAGTGGTTAAGTCATAAAGTCTGATTTACCACAACAAAGTCAGATGCAAATCACCATATGTTACATCAAATTATAATAAGTAAATATTATCTTTAGCATCTTCTGAACAGGTTGACTAAAGTTTGACTTTGTTTTTACAATGTTAACTAAAAAAGATTGCATTAAATAACACATTTTAGAAGCATGCACAAAAAGAACATCAGAACGTACCAAATTATTACTGCCGTCCCTGAAATACATACATTATGATGATCCCAGACAGGTCTCCTCATCTCCAGATCTCTACCCATTTACCAACATCACTACCTGCATGTCCCCAAAGCAGTTCCAACTTAGTATTTTTAAATCTCCCCAAATCATTCCTCCTCCTTGAATTACTTTAGTGAAATGTCCTATTCTGCATTCATTTGCCCAAGTCAGATATCTAGAATTTATCACTGACTTTCTACTCTCCAAATCAGTCACCAAACCCTAACTACTCATGTTCATAAATATCTTTATGAAGATAAATATATCTTCATAAAGATAAAAATATCTTACTTGTCTTCTCTTCTCCATCCTTCCTGCATTTCTTCTGTTATTCTACTCATTGATACTGTTACTAGGTTGATGTTTTGAGGAAAAAAATACCATTCCCCCAACTTGAAATCCTGCAATATTTCCCTCACTGCCTCAAACTTCTTCACAATACATTCAAGAACTTCTAGTATGTAAACAAGCATGCTACTAATCTGGCATTAACCAGCCCATCCCCCTAGTCTTCATCACTGAACTCATACTCATCCTTCAAGAGTCAGCTTAAGCACCATCTCTTCCAGATTCCCTCTGGGAATCCCTTCTGTGGACCCCCTTCTACTATATCATGTCCGGTGGTATGCGGGCGCACCGGATGCTGAATCATGAGTCAGTTGCTAGCATCTCTTTCCAGCTCCACACTAACACTGCACTGGTTGCTTGGAATTGTCTAAAGAGACCAAAAACCCAACAGAAAATGCAAAAAGAAATCTCACCTAAACTCCCCTTATCAGACTAAAACAGAGTTTTAGAAGAGTCCACAGCCATAGCACCCCAGGCCACTCCACCCCACTGCAGAGGTCTCTTGTCAAGGAGGCGACTAAACTTGTGCACCAGGCATTTCAAACAATTGTGTAAACAAGCCTCACCAAAAGCATTTGATAAAGTACAGTCAGTACCCATTTACGATGCACTCGGTGAAGTGGGAAAAGAGGGAGCACACCACAACATAATAAAGGCCATATACAAGAAACCCACAGCCAACGTCATACTCCATGGGCAAAAACTTAGAGCTTTCCCCCTAAGATCAGGAACAAGATAAGGGCGTCCGCTTTTACCACTTTTATTCAACATTGTATTGGAAGTTCTAGCCACAGTGATAAGACAAGAAAAAGAAACAAAAGGCATCCAAATTGGAAAGGAAGAGGTAAAACTGTCATTATTTGCAAATGACATGATAGTGTACATAGAGAACCCTAGAGGCTCCACCAAAAAACTACTTCACCTAATAAATGAATTTGGCTAAATAGTGGCATACAAAGTAAATATTCAGAAATTGAAGGCAATTTTGTACACCAACAATGAAATATCAGAAACAGAAACTAGGGGGGGAAAATCCCATTTCTTATAGAAACAAGAAAAATAAAGTACCTAGGAATAAACTTAACCAAGAAGGTAAAAGACCTGTACTCAGAAAGACCTGTACTACAGAACACTGAAGAGAGAAATTAGGGAAGATACAAATAAATGGAAGCATATATAATGTTCATGGATTGGCAGAATTAACATCATTAAAATGTCAATACTACCCAATGTAATTTATAGACTCAATGCAATCCCTATTAAAATACCAATGACATATTACACAAGTTTAGAATATTTCAAAAATATATACGGAAGCAAAAATGACCCCAAATAGCATCAGCAATTTTGAGAAAGAAGAACAAAGTAGGAAGGATCATAATACCTGATATCAAACTATAATACAAAGCCACTGTAATCAAAACAGTCTAGTATAGAATCCTGAAACACCAATTCAAAATAACCTATGCACCCCTATATTCACAGCAGTGTTATTTACAATAGCTAAGTGCTGGAAACAGCCTAAGTGCCCATCTGTAAATGAGTGGATCAAAAACTGTGGTACATTGGAACACTACACAGCAGAAAGAAGGAACTCCTACCCTTTGCGACAGCATGGATAGAACTGGAGAGCATTATGCTAAGTGAAGTAAGTTAGACGGTGAAAGACAGATACCATATGATCTCACCTATAAGAAGAACCTAATGAATAAAACAAACAAACAAGCAGAACAGAACAGGGAACAGACTGACAGTGACCAGAGGGGAGGGAAGACGGGGATAAGGAGGGAAAGAAGGGGAAGGGTCCAGTCAAGGAACATGTGTAAATGACCCATGGACATGGACAAGTGTGGGGATGAACTGTAGGAGTGGAGGCCTAGGCGGGGCAGGGGAGGGCAATGGTGGAAAATTGGGACAACTGTAACAGAACAATAAAAAAATCAAAAATAAATTTTTAAAGCTTCACCAGAGTCATCCATCCTTTGAAGCCCTAACCCCCTCCATTTGTTAAGTTTATATACAAACCTTTACCTCTGGTTATTCACGGAGATACTTATCACTGAGTGCTCCCACATGAGTGTGGATAAACCTCATTTTTCTCCCATTAATCTCTCTGTCAGTTAATTCATACAACACCCCTGCCCCCCACAACAGACCTAAACTGATGGAGGAAAAGTTTTTCCTCCCAAATGGCCATGGTGGAAATATTTATACAATGGAAATCAGCAAATGCTACAAATCAGAGTTTCTTCCTACCAAGAGTCAGTGGTCAAACATTTACCAGAATATCACTATTTATCACTTTGCATTAGAGTTCTCCATGTCGCTGTCTGTGCCACCACCCCCCCCCCCACCCCGAATTTGTTTCTGAAGGAAATGGGCCATTTGTATCCTTCTTGGGACCTTCAAAGTCTGATTTTCCTGAACAAAATCAGATGCAATCACCATTTGTTGCATCAAGTTACAATAAATAGTTACGGCATAGGCATCTTCTGAAAAAGACTGACACAGGGTGGGAGATCAAACTCACCACTGAAGAGTGAACATAATAAAGTTTATCAAATTATAGGGAAATTTTACTTTAAAAACTTTAAGTGTCTAGAGTGAGGTTTTTAGTCTCCTGTTAAAAATGAATCCCCTCAAAAGAAGAGTGGATAAAATAACGATGGGATATTTATACCATGGGATTCTACTTGGCTATAAAAAAGAGAAAAAGTTTTACCCTTTGCAAGAGCATGGATGGATCTGGAGAACATTATGCTAAGTGAAATAAGCCAGTCAGAGAAGGCAAATACCATGATTTCCTTCATAGTGGAATCTAATGAACAGAGTGATCTAACACGCAAAAGAGACAGATTCATAGATGGAGAGCAGATGACAGCCAGTGGGAGTAGGCGGAAGGTTAGGGGTTGAGGGAATGAGCAAAAAGGGAAAAGGACTCATGCACATGGACAACAGTGTGGTGATTGCTGGGGCGGGGGTGGGCAAGATATAAGGGGACTAAATGGTAATGAAAAAAATACAATCAAGATTAAATTTAAAAAGAAAGTATTTTTGGCAAATAAATAAAAAAGAATTCTCATGCTTAAGTATTTAGAAGGAAGTATACTGGTATCTGCCATTTACTTTGAAATGCATTTTAAAAATAAGAGGAGTTGAGCCCTGGATGGTGTGGCTTAGTAGACTGAATGCCAGCCTACAAACCAAAAGTTGGTGGTTCAATCCCCAGTCAGGGCACGTGCCTGGGTTGCAGACCACGTCCAAAGTAGGGAGCGCACAAGAGGCAACCACACACTGGTGTTTCTCTCCCTCTCTTTTTCCCTCCCTTCCTTTGTCTCTAAAAATAAATAAATAAAATATTTTTAAAAAATAAGAGGAGTTGAATAAATGAATACAGGCGTGGGAAGCTGATATGTGATAAAGCAAGAATAGGAAAATGTTAGTAACAAATCTAAGTGGTGGGTATACAGAGAGGTATTCACTGTAAAATTCTTCTAATTCTCTGCTGTGTGTTTGAAACTTTTCAGAATAAAATATTGGAGCAAAACTGACTTCTCATTTTCTTTGTTCATAAGGTATGCAAATGGTTTTTACCTTTATTTAGAACCTGCTAAAGCACTTTAATATACCCAAGTTCCAGGCAAAGGACCATGTCTTTAGGATCCTGAGGAAGATACGTTTTAGATACAGCACTCAAACCTCCCCTGACATCAGCGGGCCTGGAACCAGGGTGCAAATGGAGGCACACACAGCATTCGTCTCAACATTAGGATGCTGAGTGGGGAACGTGGTGGACGGGAAGGCAGGAGAGGAGAAGCTTGAGAAGCCGCAGGGAACTAGAGCCACTGGAGGACCTGGAGAAGCAGAAAAATCTGAAAACGAAGACTGCTTCTCCCAGTAACGGAGGGGAAAGTTCAGTCGCTGAGCTTGTAAGTTCAGCCTTATGAGCACTGAGAAGTGATCAGCTGAAGAAGCTGCAGACCTCCCAACAAAGCCTACGAAGGTCCCCAAGTGTGGATTTGCCACAGGTAATCAGACGACAAAGAAAGCCTGAACCATGTTCATCAAACGTGGATCAAGTAAACCTAAAGAAACTGTTCCAACTCCTGCTCCCAGCTTTCAATGAAGATGAAGATAGCGAACGAGAGGAAATGCCCCCAGAGGCAAAGATGAGGATGAAGAACGTTGGAAGGGGTATACCAACATCAGCTGGACCAAGCTCCTTTAATGAAGGAACACGTGGGTTTCCTGACAACGAGAGGCTGTGGGAGCAAAATACGAAATCTCATCTTGGAGACGTCCCTGACCAAGGCCATTAAATGATACGTTTTGAAATTGGGGTGTGGAGCAGGTGCAGAGTTAAAAGGAACAATTTCGTTTTTAAAGAATGGTGTAAGACTATCTTTGAAGCTGCATTTTTTTAAAAGATTGAATGGTACACTAATACATGAGAGTTTGAAATCAGAGGTAACTTATGTTTTATATACAGATTTCAAGACATTTGTTAATTTTGTAGTTTCATGTGATTACTTTCCAAAAGTTACAGATATTTTTTAAAAAATCAGAAATGGTACTTTCTAAAAATTGCATATTTTTAGACAATTATTAACACACTAAGAGGGAAGCAAAGAGTTATTATCTGTTTAAACTGCAAGTGAGTACTCTCTAACTTAACTCCCTTATTAACCTAAACTTTCTGGCTCCCAGGAACAGCGTTATAGAGAAGGAGTACGTACTGGAGGACAATATTACTGGAGTATTGACTGAAAAAAAATTAGTGTCATCAGAATACTGCTTTTTTTCTAATGGGCATTTATTTTGTCTCAAGTCATAAACTAGATACTGCATTGCTATCAGTGAATACAAAAAGTTAGCTCTTTAAAAACACATTTTTAAAAATTTTATGGAAACTGTTGAGTATTTGATATAGCTCACAACACATTAATGGGTCTTGTCTACCTTCATTAGTATTTTGAATGTGCTTTGAATGTGGTTTTTGTTATTATCTAGTTCCTTTAAGTATTTCCACCAGACTTGAGGCAAGTCACAGGAAGCTGTTTCTTTTAAAATATAAACCACCACCCAAAATTTTAACTGTACATAGTACTTAAATATTTGGCTGTTTTTATTTTTCAAGGTAACAAACAGCATAAAAGCAACATTGTATAAAGATGGAAAATGAGAAAGATATACTTTCTGTAACTGTCAAAACATTTAAGTTACCAACTTCTGAAATCCAATTTAATTTGTACTTACTACAGGGACTCCTATTTAATACACTAAAACAGTTTATTTTAAATGTATGCATATTAATCAAAGGTCTCTCAAAAGTACATATTAGATATTGAAAAGAGAAGAAAATGCATCTTTCTGTAAAGTTAAACATTTTACAGAATCTTTGACCACATACACTTTGTTAGAACTATGAGCTATACAGTTTATTTTTTGTCTTTTTGTATTGTATGTGAGTTACATTTTAATCTGATGATTAAACACATCTGTAAACTCATGGTCATAGATAAAAGAATTCAGTATAATGATTTTCTTGAAAATTCTACAACATTAAATTTGCAGGCAGCTTTTTCAAACTGTCTTACTGGTGGTAACTACTCACTCAGCTCCTCTAAAGGTAGTAACTCCAGACACGCGGCCTGTGTTTATACTCCTAACACTTTGTTCCCTTTCATTCATTAGAGTAAGTCCCAAGTAAAGCAATGGAAATGTACATAGAACTATTAGTTCTTATTTACTTGATTTAATGCTATCAAGATACATGAATGTAAATTGCTTTAATGTAGGCAAACCTTTTATTTTTGTTCATTTTACTCTTTATGTTAAAATAATGTCCTTCCCCGTATATTTGTTTCTTGACTTAAAAAAAATACTAACATGTGGTCAGGATGGGAGAGAGAAATGATTGAGATGAATGTCTTTATTACGATAATGATAAATTTGTCGAACTCAAAATAAAAAATAAAAAATTAATACTAAGACGCTACACATCGAGCTAATAAAACTATTAACTAACATGGTCTATCTTTCAAATGTGACAAATACATACTACCATGATGCTGTGGGAGGCCAGGGTCAAATTTAAAATCTTGATTCCTAAGAGTTCCACCCACATCTCTGTACTTCTCACCTCTGGCTGCATCACACAGCCCAAAAAGCCTTATGTACATGCCCACCTTTCCTACTCTGTCTGCACTCACCTGCACAAACCCATGGCCACTCCCTAAGCCTGTGGTGTACACACTAGTACTGTGGCCCACCCGCCAGACAACAGATCCAGGGAAGAGGCCCACACAAGCCCTGGAAGCAAGCTTGGGGACATCTGGGAGGGAATTTCAGGGACCCTGGGTACCCAGAGCATGGTGTAGAAAGTAAAGTGGGATAAAATAAAGTATATACATGAGTTGGGCACCTGCCCTTGACCCCAGTGACTGGACCTGTGGAGATGGGTACAATTAGAGAAGGGCCCAATTAGGGCCCTACAAAGTATGGAATTCAAAGCAAGGTCCTCTGCTTGCCTGAGTATAAAGGCCATCCTAGCAAGACCATGCAAACTATTTAGTAATCATGGCAGGAGAAATTAGGACCCCGGGGAAAAAATTTTAAGATTAGAATTCAACCCCCTCCAGGAGAGAAACAACTGGGGACACAGAGTTGAATAAGACAAACAGGGTCTCTACCCTCAGAGAAATTACATTCTAGTGAGAAGAAACAAATAAGTAAAGAAACATGTAAATAAGACAATTTCAGGTAATGGAGGGTGCTGTGGGGAACATAAAACAGACTAATGGATAGAGGCTGATGTCAGAAGTCACAGGATTACTTTAGAAGGGCTGGTCCAGGAAAGCCTCTCTACAAAGGTGACCACTGAACTGAGGGATGTCAAAGAGCCAGTCAGGTCAAGATGGAGGAAAGTGGGAGGGAGTGGGGGAGAGCATTCTGGGCAGAGCATGAGAATGGGCATCAACCCACGGCAGTAGTGAGCCTGGCACCTTCAGAGGGTGCACGTGTGCACACATGTGTGCACAGGTAAAGGAGAAAGTCGCTCATTATAATAAACAAGTGCCCTAGCTAGAGTAGGGTTGTGGTTGCTTTAGTATGTAAGGTATTTGTCTCTAAACAAATACTTTCTCCCCAAAGTGACAGTTGTAGAATATACTGTTTCTGTGAGCATATAATGCTTCCAGTTTATTCTGCCTATGGAGTTCTCTACTTGTTTGTTCGTTTTAGGTTAAGAAAATCATTTATCTCTCTTCTCCTACAGATCATTTTTTTTAGTGAGCCATGCTATAACATGTAATTAACACTTTGCTTCTCTTTCTCCATAACAAATTAATTTTTAATCATGTGAACACTTATATATCCACATGGGACAGGAAATGAAGTGAGAGTAGAAATCCACTGCCTTCAATTCAACTCACTTTTAGCTTTCATGTACTCAATGTCCAGCTATCTGAGATCAGTACGTAAGAGAGAATAGAGCCAATTTCCTCAGTGTAGCTCAGAGTTTTACTATAATCCATAGCCATAAATAACTTTTAACCACCTCTTTCAAACTCCCACCAACTCAGAAATTATATTGGTCAAGAGACAGTATTATGTGTGGATACACAGAACAGAATTACCATAGGTTCCAGGAACAAGAAAAGAAAATGTGTCTGAATAGTTATAAAATACTATGCAAGATGTTTCATTAGATTTCATGAAAGCTGATTGTGACCATTTTATATTGTTACAAAGTTACAGTAACAGAAGAGTACGAAACCAATTAGAAACCAGTTCTGCTTTTGTATAATAGCAGTGTCACTAGCTGTGATCTTGAATAAGCCACAGAATCTTTGTAACCCTTGTCTTCCCAGCGGTTTAGGGGAAAAAAAAAACAAGAAAAGATCTTACAGGAGAAACCAGAAAGCATTCAGAATTCTTAAAAAAAAACAACTAGTAGATAAATCCAGGTGATAATTAGTATGTCTTTCTCACACTACAAATTAAGAAACGTAGGCATGTCATAAATGAAGTGATTAACCTCAAACTGCCAGAATTTAATGCAGCCCTGCCTGTTTCTAACTGTAACTAAGCAGATAAATACCAAATAGCACATTATCCTTACATCCCTTTTTAATGATTTAGAAAATAATTCATGTATAAAAACTGACTTTTTGTTACTGTGAGCATAAATTACAATTCTAATCGAGTGTGTAAATTGGAAAAGTAGATTCTTACTCATATCAATTTCTTGGAGTTTCTTCCAAATACTAAATTCTCATACCCTGAAAGAATATGCTTAAAACCATAAATGCACACACACACACATACACATGCACACATATATTTTGGAAATAATTATAAAGTTATATGGTGTACACTACAGGCCTTGGCAATTTTCTGAGTGTAGAATGACTCAGAACATCCAGTGCTGGTATAGAAATAGTAAAATACACTGTGAACTAGATGCCAACACTTCAAATGCAATATGAACCATGATTAGTCAAGTGTTATTATCAAAACCAAAGACCACATTATCATTGTTCTACTCTATTAGAATATGTAGTAGACTTTAATTTATGAAAGAGCTGGAAGGTTGGGGAATAAATTTTTTCCCACTATGCTGACATAATTAATGTAAGGGAATTTAGTTTACATATCTAAAGTTTTCAAGGTGAAGGTTTCAATTAAAAATTTTTTAACACAAACATTTTTACTATATAGTTAAGTTCTTAACAGTATTAGATGTTCAAAAACCTTCAACTTTATCAGGGTTTATAAGTGGCACTAAAAGTAAGCAGATGCCCAACATACATCATTAAACAAGACCATATCATATTAAAGCAGCGCTCACACAACCCAATTTTGCTTTAACCAGGATGTGCTTTAAGTGAACGCACATGGTATTAATAAGCATCATTCACACAAAGATGTTTAATTGTCTGTGTTACATACATATATAGGGTTGTCACACTGAATAGTCTAACATTCTAAATTTTAACATGTATTTTCCATGTGCATTTTGCATCATATCATCTAATCTTTTTTTTTTTAAGTAGCCGCTGTTCACTTCCATGCTTTTTCATTTTCTCAGCAAAATAATAACTCTTGGTCATCACAGGCAGCCAAATATCAGGTCTTAACCATCTGTCAACTGGCTTGAATTCAGCAAGCATGCTCCTGTAGTTTTAGTTCTAATTGTGTTTAATGCTGCACTAATTATTTCAATGGGGAATAATTTTGTACAGTCAAAGTCGACTCATTTTATAAACTGGAAGCTCCTAAGCTATAAATTGGCAGGTCTCATCCTTCATTCCTCCTAAGCGTTGTGCCAAAGGGGAATAAGTATATGGTTGCTCTGTGACCAAATGTCATGTGCTGGGCAGAAACATTGATCCTGGCTATTAATCACTCTGCAAGCCCTCCCAGTAATCAAAGGGCACAGCTGCAATGATATATGACCAGTGTCAGAGCAGAAAGCCCTTTACAAGACTGCATGCTTACCAGCTGATGGCCAGTACGTACTACTGCGTGCATACTGGCCAGCCCAAAGTGCTCCGGCTAATTAATCATTACCTCTAACTGTTCGTTCTATCATTAAACACCTTTATTGGCTGAATTATTGGAGGATTCCTACCCCCCTAATTACTTAGGTCTGGAAGCAAAGAACCTTCTCACCTGGACACAAAAAGCTGCCTATTATCTGTTCGGACCAGTTTGCCCTTTCATTCCCTTCTCCATAAAAGTTTGCTGACCCAGCAATGAACTAGAGAGACTAGAAGAAAATTGAATGATGCTGTGACTGATTTTGGTGAGGTTCACATCAAATGACTGAAAGAAGAGCTATGAAACATGAAATCGTCTAAATTTAATAAGGTGAACTTTTAGAAATATTACATGTGGATTTTACAACACAAGTTATGAAATATTTTGATATAGCAAACTATGAGGTATAGTTAAGAGCAAACCAGTTTTTAGAAGAAATACTAAGAAAAGGCTTTCCCAGTTATAATTTAGTTACTGATGTGATTTAATATATTGTTCTATGTGGTACTATCTTCTATCTCAACAAGAGCCTTCATATATTAGTTATTTTAATAAAACATTTTATATTTCATAAATATAAAATACTAGCATATGTACTGTAACTTTTTAAAGTGCCCAGTATAAAGCCATTAATGCTTTGGATATTATAAAAACAAATTCTTAGACAACACTTACTCACCTTTAATTTTTATGTAAATAATTATCCCTTTTCAAAATACTGTTAATCCAAAAAGAAAAGCAGAAACCATATATCAGCAGGATTTTTTATTTTTTACTAAATAGTCATATTATACAAAAAGCCTTCAGCATAGTAACACTTTCTATTATGCTAAGACACCAGATGACTTCAAAGTACAGAACTACAAGAAGAATGCACTAACTTCCACGCAATTTTTTTTAAACTGGGATGATTATAATTGATTTTAGAATCATGTCCCAAACCAATCCAGTATCTTTAAAACAGATTCAACTAATATGTAAGAAGATGCTATATTCTGGTTGCCTTCCAACTTTAAATTCTTAGGATTTTGGGATAAAATAAAGATAAGTAGGTAGACGAGTTAAAAGGTAGTACAAGCATCAGCATACCTACTTGAAAAACTAAAATGAAAAGACAGACAATACCAAGTGCTGGTGAGGATTCAAAGCAACTGCTACTCTCATTGCTGGTGGGAATGCAAAATGGTAAGGCAACTTTGGAAAATGCTTTGGGAGTTTCTTATAAACTTATCATATGACCCAGCAACCCCCTCCTAAGAGAAATAAAACATACACCCTCACAAAGACTTGACGCGGGCATTTACAGTTGTTTTATTAATATCAATTAAAACTGAAAACAACCAAAATATCTATCATTAGTGAATGGATAAACAAGTTGTGGTACATCCATACAATGGAATACTACTCGACAATAAAAGGGAATGAACTACAGATACATGCAATGCTACTGATAAATTGTAAAAGCATTGTTCTAAGCGTAAGGAGTACTTCCCTGGCTACCTACAGCATCATTCCACATAAATGACCTTCTTCATGAGGCAAAACTATAGGGCAGAAATTAGATAGTGATTGCCAGGAACTGGGAGTGAAGGCTTAGGATTGGCTACAAAGGAGCATGACTGAACCCTTTGCAGTGATAAAAATATTCTGTATCTTATCTCAAATAGGGACCTGTACCCAGGTCCATACATCTGTCCAAATTCATCAAACTATATACTTAAAAACAATGAATTTTATTGCATGTATATTATACCTCAGTAAACCTGACTTAACACAGAATAAAACAGCAGAAGTGTGGAAAGATCTCAAGAGCAAAATTGGTTGACTCCTTTCCACAGAACTCACAAATATTTTGAAACCACTGACCTGTATAACCCCAATGCATAATAATTTAGTTTAATGAACTATAATACTTTTTATCTAACAATAAAACTTTAGTCCACATTTTAAGAACCATCAGTTCTAACTCTGATATAAATGAAAAACTATGAAACACCAAAATACCTAAAAAGGGAGATTACTTTTCTTAACATTTTATCATTCATAGAGTTGAAAAAATTTATCTGATATAAATTATCTAATCTCAAGATAAGAGTGAGTGAGCTGCTCTAAGATCCACAGAAATAAGGCACTTTAGTTCAATTAAATGATTTCCCTGCAGGCAATGTCTTTTCAATCTGAGCTAATGACATCATTTAAGGAGGACGGTCCATTTAACTAAAAGGATCTTTTACTAGGCAGACAGACAGAAGGCAATCTGAGAATATTTGCAAGAACTTTCCATATTTCAAAATCATAATGGTGAAATGCCTACATAAAATTCTTAAAGTTAGATATTAATCAATTTGTTGCAGAAATAATTTCATGAAAAAGAATGTAATAAAGCTCTTAAGAAGTTTCCCCCATTATTTTTCCCTTTTAAGAAACCAATTCTTTCCTAATGGTAATTAGAGTACTCTGAACTAGCAGTGACATGGAGTTTGCTAGAAATTAGGACCTTATTTCTGAAATGCTAAACTTCTTTACCTCCCTGCTGTTTCCAGGATAACCCTCCCTAGGTCCTACAGGCGTACTTTTACCTGACTTTAAACTTCTGCCTGTGAAACAGGCAAAAAGCACAATTGCCAACTACCAACTATCCTTAATGGAACTAGGGTGGCCAGAAATTAAAGTGTTCATTCTCCAAGATGAGAAAGAGTTTCAGGAATCATCCAGAGGGCTCTTTCCTTAGCCCTGTGCCCTAGAATCAGAAATAGAGAGTGTCAAGTGGACTAGCCTTACATAAAAAGTCCTCACAGCTCAGTGTCCAAGCAAGAGAAGCCACTTTACCACCCACAGCCTGGGCAGAAGACTGATGACTCTTGAACCACAAAGTAAATGAAATCACACCAAACTCTCCAGGAAAGGTTTCCTTTCCTAATTCTGAGTATTAAGGTCAGTTTTTTTATTTAGCAGTATAAACAGTGACTACTATTGTGTATAACCTGGCAAGGAAGTAAGACCAGTAAGGGCAAGAGATAAAAAGTCTTCATCCTAAATGAGAGACATATAATCTAAATTATAGAAGCATTTCTGCCACTAACAGACTGTGTAATCGTCGGTGAGTCATTCACACGTCAGTGCTTCAGTTTCCTCATCTGCAAAATAATCTCTAAGGCCACTTTCAACTCTAGCATGTGATGATTCTCTCACATATCAGAAAAAAATTATTCATTTTTAAAAGCAGATGGATGAAATATAGAGCTACTATAGAATGAGTCAGGTTTTGCACTTGCTAATATTGACAGTGTTTTAAAGAATCAAGATCCAGGCTTTAAAAACAATTAATTTGCCTGGCTTTCAGAAATTAAGCCTGTCTTAGGAAATTAGAGCTCAAAAGAAACCAAGACCAGAATAAGAGATTGGCTAAGTACCTATGAAGTATTTGATGCATTCATTGAAACTGCTTTATCAAATCTTTCTATTTGGAAATGGTCATAGGTTAAAAGTAAAGAAAAAATTCCCTGTCAACTGGTTCTATAGTCAATTGAGCTGCTATCTCCAGAAGAAGCCCAATTTTTAAAAGTCAACCCTTTTTTTAAATGATATAATGTATGTTCTCTTATTTTTTAAATGCGGGCATTAGTAAAATTTGGATTTTCATTTACAGAAATTACAAAGCCAATATCTATCGTCTATAATAATTTCCTTCATATAATCTTAGGGGTAGGAAGAAGTGGGTGAAGGAGTAGACAAAACAAGCTATTTTGCCACATAAACAGACAAAGGCCAAACAGTGTACAAGAGCCACAGAGATTCAATATTGCTCTTGTTACACAGCATTTGCTTCAGTTCATACAAAGTCCCCCATCTGTGAAATTCAGGCCACTTTCTTATCACTTGTGATAGATACACTTCAGTAATTACACACAGCTAAAGAGGAAGAAGGCAAAAGATTTCAATGTTGGTCTTTTCCAGTAAACAATTTATTTCTTTTGATAAATATCTTAATATTAAGTCATACCCTTTTCCCACCAAAAAGCTCTAAGCTTTTTAATAAGATTAAATTAAGTGTTAAATATTTTAGCCTTATCTTAAATCATAGAATGGATAAACTCCTAAGTAGATTTTTGAATTTTTCTTCTTACTAATAAGCACCTCATTTTGATAACTTTAAGAGTAGTGTAAATTTATTTAATCAACATTAACAAGGTACAATTATCAGGATTATGAGTGAAATTAAATTTTAGTCCCCTCAAGTCTATTTAGAAAGAGATGACATATACAAATTGGCATGTCATTTAGGCCCCCAGGTTCTGATTAGATTTACTGGGCAACAAACAACTGCATGGTCCAGATAGGGTCTTACAGAAAGGTGAAGGATGTGGTTAGTCAACAACAGGGTACCACTGGAGAAACCTACAGTGTTGCTTAACGTAAAAAAATGAATCTCTCCTTCTAGCTAGTGGCTCTTACCTAATACATCACCACTGGTTAATTGTCTGGGGTTATTAAGAAATCCTTACTTTTTAAATGCAAATAGCAACTAATGAATCATACATATCCTTTACTTGCTTTACCATGAACACAGCACAGAATATTCGAGAACAGGTTAAGACATAATGGGAGAAGGGCCAAAAGAGATTGGAGGAAGAAAGGGAGAGAGAAAAAAATAAAGCATCTTTATCTATCAATAAAGCATCTTTATCTATCAATAAGATGTGCTGGGCTACGTTTCCTTTGCTATTTTTCTACCTCTAAAATTCTATCATTTATTCTTTAATCAATACAAATTATAAGCAAGGAAGAAATATTTAAAACCTACATGATGTTTTAGATTCCTTACTATATACTACATGTTTAATAAAGATAAAGAATATGCCAATTTTTCAAATGAGCAAATACATAAAAAGGCAATTCACAAACACTACAAATAATAGAAGTGTGAAAAGATTTCACCACCACTAGTAATAAAAGAATACAATAATGTATATGTCAATTATATCTCAATAAAACTAGGAAAATGTAAGCTAAAACATTTTGGGCAAATACTTCAAAAATTTACAAGCAATGTATAGAAAAACACAATATCATGAAAAGATGTTTCCAGTATATAATATGGAAAAATCAGATTATAAGACAATATCTATAATATGAGGTCAGGTATGCACAAAAAATGTCCCCAGAATGCTATATCATAATTTTAGCAGAGATTATTTATATTACTCCTGATTATTTTCTTCTTTACGCTTAACAGTTGTGGTGATTTTACAATATGTTCACAAATTCATTGACACCTTTCCCTTCTGAAAGCAGACACTAATCCCTTTCCCCTGAATGTGAGTCAATGTCAATGCTTTGCTTCTGACGAACAGAATGAAGCTAAAGCGATGCAATGGGACTCCTGAGAATGGGTCATAAAAAGGATATCACTTCCACTTGGATCTTCCTTGGATCCCTCGCTCTGGGGGAAGCAGATGCCATGTCATCAGGACAGTGAAGCAGCCCGTGGGAAGGCCCATGTGAGGGGGAACTGGGACCCCCTGACAGTGGTCAGCACCAACTTGAAACCATGCGGGTAAGTCACCTTGAAAGTGAATGCACCCATTTGTTTGTTTTTATTTTTGTTCCCCTTGCCTAGGGGGATATATCAGAAAAAATACTGCCATGATTCATGTCCAAGATTTTACTGCCTATATTTTCTTCTAGGATTTTTATGGTTTAATATCTAACATTTAAGCATTCTGCATGTATCTGTCCAATTTTCCCGACACCATTAATTGAATAAACTATCTTTAGCCCATTGTATGTGGTTGTTTCCTGTCTATAAAGGCATAGGTTTGTTTGGGGCTCTCTATTCTGTTTCATTGATCCATGTGTCTGTTTTTATGCTGGTACCACACTACTTTGATGACTATGGCCTTATAGGATAATTTGATATAGGGTAGTATGATTCCTCCAACTTTATTCTTCTTTCTCAAGACCACTGTTGCTATTAGAAATAAAAAGTTTTTAACATCAAAGGAAACCATCAACAAAATAAGGAGACAACCCACTGAATGGAAGAACATATTCACTGATACATCTAATACTGGGTTAATATCCAAAATTTATGTAGAACTTATAAAACTCAACACCCAAAAAAACAATCCAATTAAAAAATGGGCAAAAGACCTGAATAGACAGTTCTCTAAAGAGGGCTACACATTACCAACAGACATGAAAAGATGCTCAACATCACTAATCATCAGAGAAATGCAAATTAAAACCATGATGAGATATCACATCACACCTGTCAGAATGGCCATCATCAATAAATCAACAAACAAGTCCTGGCAGTGATATGGAGAAAGGGAAACCCTTTTGCAGTGTTGGTGGGAATGCAAATTGGTGCAGTCACTGTGGAAATGATGACGATACCTAAGAAAATTAAACATGGAACTGCCTTACGACCCAGCAATTCCACTTCTGGGAATTTATCCAAAGAAACCTGGAACACTAATTTGAAAGAATATAAAAAAACACCTCTATGTTCACTGCAGTATTATTTACAAAAGCCAAGATATGGAAGCAGCCGAAGTGTCCATGAGTAGATGAGTGGACAAAATTACTATGGTATGTATTTATACAATGGAATACTACTCAGCTATAAAAATAAAGAAAAATTTACCCTTTGCAACAGCATGGATGGACCTGGAGAACATTACGTTAAGTGAAATAAGCCAGTCAGAGAAAGACAAGTACCATGTGATTTCATTCATATGTGGAATCTAACGCACAAACTGACTAAGACGCAAAATAAAAACAGACTCATAGATAGAGAGCAGGTGGACAGCTCAGGATTGGGGGACAGGGTTATGGGTGGAGGAAAGGAGCAAAAAGGAAAAAGTTCTCTTGGACATGGACAATAGTCTGGTGATTGTGGGGTGGGTGAGGTGTTAGGGGGATAAATGGTAATGGAAAAAATACAATAAAAAAAAACGTAGATTCTCCACCTCCAGCAAACTTTCAGATGACCTGCCCCCACTCACATTTTGACTGCATTCTCATGAGATACACTGAGTTGAAATGACACTCCTAAATTGTTCCCAAATTCCTGACCCACAGAAAAGGTAAGAAAAATAAACTGTTTGTTATTTAATAATAAATAAATACATAAATAATAATAAAGTAATATATGTTTTAGGTGAATTGCTATGCAGCAATAAATAACTACACATCTACCTAGGGTTGTGGTAAAAAATGCAAGATATACATTACTCATAAATAGCCTAAAGGTTAGAAAACCCAAGTGTCCATCAACAAATGAATGAACAAACTGCAGCACATGTGTGTATAAATATATACATATATATGTACAATCAGATATTATTCGGCCTTAAAAAGGAATGAAATTCTGATGCATGCTTCAACAGGAAAAATAAGACGTTATGCTAAATAAAATAAGCCAGACACAAAAAGACAAATATTGTGATTCCACTTAAGAGTAGAATAGGCTAAGGTGGTGAAAGAAAAATACCATATGATCTCACCATTAACAGGAACCTAATCAACAAAACCAACAAGCAAAGTATAGCCAAAGACATTGAAATTGAGACCAGGCTGACAGTGACCAGAGAGGAGAGGGGAGAGGGGAGGGGATAATGGAGGAAAAGGGTGAAGGGTTTACAGGAACAATTATAAAGGACATATGGACAATAACAAAGGGGGGTGGAAAGGGGGAGGGAGGTGGGGAGGGCTGGGATGGTGGGGAGGAGTGGGGGGAAAAGGCAGAAAAGTGTACTTGAACAACAATAAAAAAAAAAGAGTGGAATAGGCTAATTCATAGAGACAGAAAATACAATGGAGGTTACCAGGGGCTGGGGGAGGCAGAATGTTATTGTTAAATGTACTAAGTTCGTGTTTGGGATGATAAAAAAAAGTTCTGAAATAAATAGTGGTGATGGTTACTCAATACCACTGAATTACTTACTTAAAAGTGGTTAAAACGGTACATTTTATGTATATTTTATCACAATAAAAAAAGGCAAGGCAGGTCCTGCAGTCAAGACTGCTCAGGTCTGAATCTTCATTTCAACACTTACTAGCCACTTTTCTTCAAATGTACAATGGGCATAACAACAATGTCTATTGCACAGCATGGTTATAAGAATTAAATTACATTAACCATGTAAAGCATTTAGCCTTACACTTACCGCATAGCAAGTGTTCAAAAATATCAATCATCATAGTAAAGTGAGCATGTTTTGCTTCCAATATCTTTAAAAATGTTATTTTTTATTACAAAAATGACAGACAAACATCATGTCATATATAGCAATATATACAACCACTAAAGGAATTAAGAGTGATTGCAATACTTAGAACCAGGGAGCTAGTGCCTACAAAAGAGGCATTCAAGAGCTAAATCATGAATGAAATTTTCAGGGAGGAAAGGAACTCAATCTCCAAAAAGGCAGTGGGGAAAAATATTTATGACAATGGTAAGATTGGACAAACTACGAGCAAGCATATTTAGAGAAAAATAAGTATGAATTACAGCCTTGAGAAATAATGATAGTTAAATATTAGTGTGACAATTTCAGAAGTTCTTGATACACCTCATATTTGATGGTTTCTAAGAGAAAGTGTCCCAAGAGTGAGCCAGAACAAAATTCTAGGAGGCCCAGAACAAAACTGCAAGACTTATGAACTAGCCTTAGAAGTCATACAGCTTCACTCCAATCACACACTACTGGTCAAAAGCAAGTCACAGAGCCAGCCCAGACTCAAGAGGAGGGGACTATACCGGGTGTGAATACTAGGAGACAGGGCTCATTGGGGGGTCATCTTGGAGGTTAGTTACCATAATAGACACAGAAATAAATATAGACATTTGAAAATGTGTTTAAACATTTATCTATATTACCTATACTTCCCAGCTCTGTCTACCACGAGAGCCCAGAAGCAGTGACACATCAGTAGCATGGGCACATCTCGAGCACCTACATCTTGGTTTCTAAAGACCATTCTCCACAAAAAGGAACCAAGGCTTCTTAGAGAAAAGGCTGATTCCAGGACCTGGGTATAAATGTGCCTGGAAAACTTTAAGTGAAGTGCTCAAAAACTAATGGGATCATATTATAAGGACACAGAAATAAACCTGAAAGGGTTCCCCCACTGGCCAGAACTGGGACAATTTCAGCATCAAAATAATGATAGTAAAGGAAAGCAATAGACTATAAATATATTGAATAAAGTAAGAATCCTTTAAGTCTATGCTGATATAAGTAAATAAGTGGAGAAGGGGAACACTTTTTCTGACTGAAATGTCAATAAACATACAATTAGAAAAGCATCAATGGATGCTGAAACTAGCATGAAAATGCCATGAGAAACAGGATAGTGAGATAGTCTCAAACTATCCCCTTATTATTAATCACAAAGGAAAAAACTGTAAGTTTAGAGTGGAGAAACCTGGAAGATACGAGTTTTGCCAAGTGACCAGCTTAACATCACTAACACGAGAACAAGCAGGTCTCATCCTTGCTCAAGTCCTGCCAAAAAAGCACAACCCAAACCTTATCCTAAGAAAATATCAGACAAACCCAAACTGATGCACATTCAATAAAATAATCACCCTCAGCCTGTACTCTGTCAAGATCAGAAATAAAAACAAAAACAAAGAAAAGTCCAGGAACTGTCTCAGAGTAACAGAGACCAAAGAGACGTGATAATTAAATGTGATCTGTGATCGTGGACTCAATCCCAGACTCAGAATTAAAAATAGCTATAAAGGACATTATTGGAACTAGTAATAAAATCTCAATAAGAACTACAGATAATATAGTAATAATCAATATGAAATTTCCTGAGTTAGAGATTATACAGTAGTGTTAATAAATCATAATGGTATCGTGTACCTTGATCTAGAGGATGAAAATAGCACTTGACTTCTGTGGTCTTCCTCCCAAATATCCAAAACCTGGTCTAAGCCTGAGAAAGGTATCAGACAAACCCCCACTGAGGGACATTCTACAAAAGAGCTGACTTGTACTGCATAGGCCATTAAAAACTAAGAAAATCTGAGAAACATTTCCAGTGTGACTAAATACAATGTCATATCTTGAATAAGATTCTAGTCCAGAAAAAGAATATTAGGTAAAAACTAAGAAAATCTAAATTAAGTATAGATTTTGGTTAACAATTATGTATCACAAATAATTTAAATTGCTTTAAGATTAGCAATAACGTCCTCCTTGTCCAATCTAGTATTTTTTCAGTCCTCATATTCATTGACCTGTCTGTTGCTTCCTCCTCTGATGTTCTCTAAACCGAAGCTGTCTCTTCTCTATGACACTACACCATCCTAATTCCCACCTACCCACCTTTACCTCTGTAGCTTTTTCTCCCCTCCTCTCACTTAACCAAGATGCTTCGTTCTTCCATTTCAATTTCTTCGACAAGTTCACAATGTAACCTCCAATTTTATATAGATGGCTTCATATTTTATAGCTCTATGTCTGTCTTCTCATCTTTTCTCTAATTTCATGCTATAGTTCCAAGACTCTAATGGGCATCTTTACTTGGATACATCACTAACATTTTAACTACCTTTCCTATGTTCTAATAATTCTTCCTAAGAAGAATCCCCATTACTTTCAATAACTATTCATCCTTTCAAAGATGTGTCTCCAGCACTGATAATAGGAATTACAGAGCAAAGTAGGTTCTCCCTAAATTTTGTTAACTGCTTAAATGCCAAAATTAATATCCTTGTCATTGGACTCATAAACTGAGTTCTCTCTGATCTCTTCTTTTCCTGTGTCAGTTACCTATTCATTCTTCTTCCTCTATCCCATTTTGAAGATCTGACACACTGGCCTCCAACATCAAAATGCAAAAATCAGGCTTTTTTCCATTTCAGTTATTTCAAGAGCCTCCCAACTGGAAACCAGATCACCTTTTATGTTTTTCCCACAACAGTCTACTTTCCTTCCTCCCTCCCTCCCTCCACCTATCTCTCTCTCTCTCTCTCTTTCTCCCTTTCTTCTTTCCTTTCTTTCTTTCTTTGTTTGTTTGTGTAAGTTTAAGGTGTACAGTGTAGTGACTTGACATACGTGCAGTGTGAAATGATTACCAAAATAAGTTTAGTTAACTTCCATCACTTAACATAGTTATTTTTTAAAATGTTTTGTCCTTGTGAAGAGAACTTTTAGGATCTTCTATCTTAGCAACTTTCAAACATACCAGTCAGCAATGTGAACCATAGTCATCATACTGTATGTTACATCCCCAGTACTTACTTATCTTGTAACTGAAAGCTTGTACCTTTTGACTATCTTCATCCGATTCCCCCATCCCATCCTCCACCCCTCACTTCTGATAACCACAAATCTGATCTCTTTTCCATGAGTTTGGTTTTTTGGTATTTTAGATTTCACATATGAGTGAAATTATACAGTATCTGTTTTTCTATGTCTGGCTTATTTCACTTAGCATAATGTCCCCAAGGTCCATTCATGTTGCTGTAAATGGTAGGGTTTTCTTTTTTTGTAGCTAAATAGTATTCCATTTTGTATATATAACATATTTCATTACACATTCATCTGTCAATGAACACTTACAGTTGTTTCCATGTCTTGACAATCGTAAATAATGCTGCAACGAACACGAGGATGTAGATAATAATAATCTCTTTGACAAAGTGATTTCATTTCCTTCAAATATATCCCCAGAAGTGGAACTGCTGGATTATGTGATGGTTCTATTTTTAATTTTTTGAGGGACCTCCATACTGTTTTCCATAATGGTCGTACCACTTTACATTCCCACCAACAGTGTACAAGGGTTCCCTTTATTCCACACCTTCACTAAGATGTTATCTCTGGTCTTTTTGATGACAGCCATTCTAACAGGCATGAGCTGATAGCTCATTGTGGCTCTGATTTGCATTTCCCTAATGATTAGTGCTGCCGAACACCTTTTCATGTACCTACTGGCCATTTGAATATCTTTGGAAAATGTCTGTTTAGATCCTTTGCCCTTTTTTAAATTGGATTTTTTTGTTTGTTATTGAGTTGTGTGAGTTGCATATTTTGGGTATTAACCTCCTTTCAGATACATGATTTGCAAATATTTTCTCCCATCTGGTAGGTTGTCTTTCCATTTTATTGATGGTTTCCTTTATTATGGAGAAGCTTTTTAGTTTAATGCAATCTCACTTGTTTATTTTTTTATTTCAATGCTTTTGAACAGTCCACTTTTCATAAAAACACTAGATCATCTTCCCAAAGCAGGATTTTTATCCTCTTCTCTGCATGTACTCTAAACAGAGTCCAGAATTTGAAGTCATCCATTGATGACTGGAAAATCCACACTGGTGGCACCTCGTATCTCAAACTCTATGGAACCCCTCTATTGCAGCCCCATAATTCTTATGGATAACTCCAAGGGTTTTGTATGTTGTTGTATCTCCATGCAAAGTTCATCAGACCACTGAATTTTTATATTTCTAGATCATACAGTGCCTCCAGTTCTAATTATAAATACAAATATTTTATTAAATTATGCATTCAAGATTAAAGGTCTTGGCTACTGAACTGAGTACAGACAAATTCCAGGTGAGACCAGAGATCTTTTTTAAAAATGTACTTATGTCTCACATATGTTACAGTGCATATTATATCACCATTAGCTTCTGTTCTATAGTTTTTAATGTATATGATCATTCAAGGACCTTGTCTTACTTTGTGTTTCCCTAACGGGATAATCATTAATTCTTATTAGTATTCATATCTATTATGATAGCATTTTTCTCAAAATATCCCCATATTCTTGTTTCTTGTATTTTTCTTATCTCAAAATTTTGTTACTTAAAATCAAACTATAATAAAATAAAATACCTATATTTTATAAAAGCACTATTTTACATACTAATTATTTAGTTATTAAAACACTATTAGCTATAATAATGTAAAACTATTATTAGAAGTAAAACCTTCATTAGAAGGCAGACAATGTTAAACATCAGAAAAAGAGATTTAGTTATGGAAGTAACAAAAGAACATCTTTGTAAAGTGATCTTACTATAAGGCAGTCCCATTGTGTGGCCCCTAAAGATGCACTATCACAAGTTAACATACAATTACTTCTGAAGGAGAAATTATGAAAGCATTTTGGAAAAAATAAATCAACCCACAATTAACTGTATATTGCTTTACCCATTTAAAAAACTGTTTTATACTGACCGGTTTCTCCCATTGCAACAAATACCATGAAGTTGTCACCACCTATTCCCCGGGCATTTTGCAATTTTATTGTACAAACTAATTTCACTGTTAATCCAGGCAAAGTTATATTAAGAAGATACATCTGCCATGGAGAAAATAAAAATCATCTACTTCAAAAGCATATTCTACTAGTTTTGAATAGTCTACTAGATTGCCACTATTTCCCTTCTTTAAGAAAAATGGTAATTAGGTGATTATACCTTTCAGAAGAAAATTTATTTTGCTACTATCTATGTCAATTAATGTGTTTTTATACCTAGCCTTACAAAATGATTCCATCCTGAAAACCAATGTAGGATTCCTATCATCTTGTAATTCTCTCATATAACTGGAAAAAGGATTCATTTTTTTTAAAGCAGATGAATAAAAGGCTACTTAAATCATGCAAATTTTATACTTGCTCTCAGATTCTTGCTAAGAGATTCTTCAAAGAAAATATGGATGTGGTGTGAGAGGACCATGTTTCACCAATTAGAGGCAGGAGACTGAAGTCTGGGGCCTGGTGTTCAAGGGAAGCAGATGACATATTAGAAACACCGTCGTCATACAGATTCTGGTTTGGATTCTGCCTTCCCACATCCTAGCAGGGTCAGAATCCTAAAATTCAGTTTCTTTACCAATAAAATGAGTATAATGCTTCCTACATAGAGACCTATGAAGATTTGAAATAATATATGAGAAGCAGCCAGCACGGTGCCTGGTGCAAGTCCAATACATGGTGCCAGCCCTGGTGGTGACGCCACGTGTTGCACACGTGACCTTGAGGAGCCCACGAACCGTTCTAAGTCTTATGCGCTCACCTGTACGATGAGGAAGTAGCATACTAAATGACTTTTAAATCTTTTCCAGAACTAAAAAGACTATGTAATTTCCATGGTTAGAAATCAAGAAACAAGAATTCAACTTCTTCAAACCGTCTGGACCTTAGATGTATCATTAAGTTAGGAAAATAATAATTCCTTACTTTAAAAAAATACTGTCAGATCCACAAAGAAAATCAGTGTAGATTACATAGGCTTCAAATAACCTCATGCAATAGGTATTATTATCCTTATTATTATTCTAACTAGAAAATGAACTTTAAAGAAGCCAAATAGTTTGTCCCAGTCCAAAGCTAGGATCAGAGATTTTATCACTTGTCCGACAGCTTCCAAAGGACATGTTCCTAAATACCACTAGCCAACAGGACAGGTATCAGTGCTCTACAGGACAAATGACCATAGGCTTTGGAGAAGGAAAAAAACCTAAATTTCCACCTCATTTCCACCATTACGTGCTATGTGGCTTTGGACAAATCACCTAATCTCTCTGGGCTACAGCTTATTCAGTAATAAAACAATAATTCACAATGAATGCCACTGAAATTAATCTGACCTATTTCTCTCAGACTTTACCTTAAAGATCCAAGGAAGCCACCTGAGCACTGAAATTTCTAATGAACTGATAATAAAACCCGTCATCACCCTCACCTCCCCACCTTGACCCTTCCCTACTCCTGCTTCCTCTTTAGCTAGAGAAAGAAAACCAGAAAGCCCTATTTGTTCCTGTTCATCTTCTCCCCCAACAAATGGCCCTACATGTAAAAATTTAAGTCAAAAGAACATCACTCAGTACATTACTTTGTACTTCCTACAGTCGCAATGGGAAATGGAGGGAAGAATAATAACACAGACCTCCCTATCTATCAGTGACAACTGTTACAAGGTCCCACTACAAAAACTGCCTTTACTATGTACCCCAAAGAAATCATTAATAGAGAAAAGGACACGGCAATAAATGCCACCTCATGATACAAGTAATTTTTATGTAGATTAGAATTTTTAAAGTGCCAGTTTTGGTCCTGGGCAGGTGGTTTAGTTGGTTGGAGTATCATCCCATAGACCAAACATTTGGGAGTTTGATCCCTGGTCAGGGGACATTACTAGGTTGCAGGTTTGATCCCCAGTTGGGGCCCACATGGGAAGCCACCAGCCATTTTCTCTCTCTCTCTCACACACACACACACACACACAAATCAATAAACATATCCTCAGGTGAGGATTAAAAAAATAAAATGCCATTTTTGCAAGTATTTGTCAGAGAGTTTAGTAATTTAAGGAATATTTTCCTTATTAAATCAAACCCATAGTTTACCTTATAAATAAGATTCACAAAGGATATAATCTTAATTTATATAACATCGAAGTCACATCCTACCTTTTATAATTTACTGGCAGACACATTAATTTTTAAGCAATTTAAAACCACTCTTAAAAGTATCTTCCATTTCCTCCTAGAGCTCCGATTGTTTTTAAGGGACCGTTGCAAAGACGTCAGCTAGAACTGCGCAGGGACAGCTGTGGGACGCAATGAGGCATAGGACCGCCTTGCAGTAGCAAATCACTCAACCTCGTTCCCCTTCCTGTTTGGGGCTCTAGGTTGCCACTGAAGTGGCTATTTATTAGTAAGTAAATACAGCAATGGTTATATTATGCACACTGATATGCCCTAAGGTCCTTTTATTGAGAAAAAGGAGAGTATTTGCCCATATACACTTTATGTCTATGTTAATGTCTGCACTTGCTTTAACTTTCTCTAAATCCCAAAACACATTTCAAGATTTGTTAACTGGAAAATTTCACACCAATGCACTTTTTTTGTTGTTCATTTTAGATTATAGAAACTCTCACATCCATCATCAACCTTAGGAGGCAAATTTTTTTTTAAAAATCCCTTAAGTTGGAAAAAAAGTGATATGTTCTAAATATACTATTATAGAAGTACATAAAAACTTAACCTTATATTAATTTTACATATGGAATCTCATTTTACCATGAATTGTGTCAACAATTTATCCAAAATAATGGATTTAAATTATGTATATCAAAATACATAGAATCAAATAGTTTTTGAACTATTCCTTTAAGGTATAGTAGGTATTTTTTATTACCAAAAAGTATGCAAGAGCAAAATTAACATCATCTATGGTCATATCACTATTTATGCCATCTTCCTTAAAATCTTGAAACTCAAGTCCTAACCATATAGTTTGAGTGAGAAAAGCCATAAAACCATGAAAAAAAGAGAAAAAAAAACTATTTTTTCCAGTCCTGTCTTCCCAGGATCATAAAACTCAGACTGTCCTTCTCAAATTTATCTTTTCTCACTTGTTTCTTAACTGCTGGGTTATAAATACCTTAGTCTTCTATTGAAGACACATGTTTTCTTCTGCAGATTGGCTCCTGTGAGAAATATGTTCCAAATTCTATATCCACATTGTATAAGAATTTAAAATTTGACTTCCAATCTTATGTAAAGACTAGTTCTTAAATTTGACAAACTATATAACACCTCCACTAATAATAATTTTTCTTCAACATCATTAGTTAAATTTTCTCTAGCATTAATTCTAGTTGGGAGAGATACTCAGAATATGAATTGTATGTACATATATACACTAGGGTCAGAACTGATTTCCTATCATTGAACCTGCTGGGCAAAAACATAACAGTATGCGATTGTATTCATTCTGTACAAACTTTCTTGCTAATATGCATATTAAAATTCTAACACATTGGGGTTTTCTGTGCCTATTTATAGTATACATACATTTATTCTATGCTTTTTCAAAACATGTTATGCATAGGTGAAAATTTTTAGAGGCAACAACAGCAAAAATGGTTATTAAGCCTGCCTTGTATTAGAACTTCTTTTGTCCGTCAATCAACAATAAAGTATTATTCTACCATCACAAAAGGAAAACCTTTGGAGGCAGAGAACTATGGGTTGTGCAAATGTGCAGTTGCTAAGAAGCAAATATGCCTCTCTTCTAATCAAATAGCCCAGCTCAGCAATGCCGCTGGCTTGGGGCAAGAAGCAAATTCCACCAGCCACAAACTTAGAAACAGTCTTGAATTATTTGTTGCTGACCGCTGGCTGAACCCTTCCTGATGAGCACCATCACCATTAGCCACTACTCAGTGTATTCCATCAACCAATGGCAATAGCCGCATGCTACAGCTCAGGCTACAAGAAATTGATCAAACAGGGTAATGAGACTATTTCTTCACGGAGGTTATTTTAAATGAATATAAATATTTTCTTTCTACATAATTTGCCACAAAAAGGTCACTGAACTCTCTGTGATTCTAAAGAAAAATGCTCTACTGTCCCCTTTACATATTTGACTTAAAATAAAGCCAACAAACAATTCAGGGCATTTTTTGATATTAGGAGCAAATTCTAATAAACTACCATTTGAGAGAGCAGATAACCTGCAATATTTTAGCTTCACATTAAGTTATAGCTAAAAACTGATCAACTGATGCTCCTCTATAAAGATAAAACTAATCATGATTTACCAATTAAAAACATTTATAAGAGTACATTTTTATTTAAAGAAAGCACAATTAATCACTAATGTAGGTGATTGTGAGAGCATGAATCATATGCATGCCTTCTTAGCTGAAGTTATTAAAATTTGATATAATTGTTATAAATTATTTAGTGAAGAATTCATTTTTCTATAGCCCACCTCCTCCTGCTAGACAGTAGAATAAAATGCATGTTAACTATTCCAGTTAGCACATGAATCATTCCGCTGACATCTGATTAAGCTCTTCTTACGGAGTGACATTTATTGCTCCTTTTCTCTATATATTTTAAACCAAAGCAATTAAAAACAACTGGACTGCACATCACAACATGACCAGGCCACAGAAGTTTAGCTGTATATTTGATCTAACATAAAATTAAAAGGTTCTGCAAAACCTAGTTTTCAGTTAGTATGCTTCTAAAATGGTGGTGTTAAAATAATCCCAGCTAAATGATCATTTAAGAACTTCAAACACCCACATACCAGCATCAGTAAGTTAAAGTCAATGTTTCTAACATATCGGTATAATGTCACATTATAACCAACATCAATTACATTACATCCAGTTAGTTTAAACTCAGGGAAAACACTTGTATATGAATAAACACCTCTAAAGACTTCTTGAAAGATGTATCTTATTCCATTAAAAATGAATGAAGTCTAATATGATAAAGTAAATACATGTCAAAATGAACTGCTTTATATGCAGATTCTGTAAGAGTTTAAGAAATAATTTATTTTTGTTTGTGGTCTTTATTTTAGAAACAAGTAGGTCAAGTAATTCTTTGCCTTCATCAAAAATGTATAGTTTACTATGTAACATGAAAAATTTGCTTAAACATGTAGAAATGCGTGCTTAGGAAAAAAACTTTAATTACTGAAACTCAGATGTGCTTTTAACAGCGATTATTTTAAACTGTTTATGGATGTTATTAGATATAAGAGCAAAACCACCTCATCTACAAAATAAAACAAGATAAACACAATGGCCACTTTTTAAGGGGATAAGGTATGGCTGGAAGTTAGAAGGTTATCTGTGCCACTGACAGGATTTCTAAATATTCATTACTGATTGGTAAATGACAAGCAGTCATAATGAGATTTTTAAATACATATTCAAATAGTTTTTAACTAGAGATGCAAGTTTTTGAATGAAACAGAAAACCTCCACAATTAACTTTGAATTAATCTCTCTTGAAAGGGAGGGCTACTAAAGAACTAAGAATATAACCCAGAGATGAGACTCTCAAGGCCAACACACAGTATTTGTTTAGGTGCATTCTAATCTTTTCACAATACGATTCTGCCATGTTCTCAGAAATGGCTGAAGAAGACTCTCTCAATAAAAATCAATAATTAGTTAAAAGAAAATTAGGATCAAATAGCAGAAACATCCCATCAGCTGTCTAACAATATGACAAATTCAGCAGCAACCACAAAGAACCAATATAACTTCTGGTGCCAAGGAGCCAGATGGTACTGCTGGAAAAAATTAAGTCTACAGATTGGCAGCTCGACCCTGTGATTATTGCCCAAGGGAGGACAAAGTGGAAGAAGAGCGGGAGGCTCAGTATGATGGGGATAAATCAATTACACTACTCACTACATCCTTCCTATCATACCCTACATTCGGATTCTAGAGTCCCGGTGTTAGTTGGGAGTGATAAACTAAAATACAGTAAAAAGTAAAAGATAATCTCACCTTTTCATTATAGGCCCTAGAAAAGCACATTGATAAGCTGACCCAACTGCACAGGATCTCCATGCGGCAAAAACTAAAGCCTTTTAGTTACAGCTCTGTTGTGAAAAAAAAGCTATATACTTCTTATATTTGTTTTTATTTATACTCAGTGAGAGCATTTGTTAAAATTCTGTATATTTTCCAAAAGTAGAGTAATAGACAAATAATAGTAACATATGACAGTCTCATGACTAAATAACTGACTTACATATTAAAAATATTTCATTTATTTTTTTATTTACAAAAAGCACCCCATTTTGTAATATCTAAAGAACATTAAAGAAACAGTTCAAAGTCAAGATATGCTCAAAGTCAGTTGGTGGTAGGGAAGGGTATGTGCATTGTGAATTTATGCAATTAAAAGAAATTTAATATCAGTTTTAGTCATACTTTTAAAATGTAAAGTGGTTATGCATTCAGAAGCAACTGACAAAGCTTATGCTAAGGGAGACTTTATTTTTTCATTACCACATTTCCTTACTCTACCATCACCTACGAAAATAATTGTTTGTATTACTCTAGCTTTAGTAGCTTGGAGAATAAGATGAGCAAATTAAGATATTAGAGATTAAAAATGCAAAATATTGATTTTTAAAATCCTAAGAATATGTAATTGCACAATATAAATATGTGTTGATTCACTTAATATATTAACAGGTATGTACACAGATGCCTTTGGATTTAGTCTTAAAACCAATCAGTGACAGATCAATTAGATTTCATTAATAAATAAATATGATAACACCAAAAAGTTTTTTGGTTAATTAGCTTGGAAGTATAAAAGCAAGAACTGAATTTACAAATCTTCTAGGAAAGAATTAATCAAATCATAAGATATACACACACTAATTTGATCGATGTTCACTGAAACCTTCTCTAATACATTTTCTAGCGTACTGCAGAAGGATAGGCTCTGAATTGCTAACATGAATTGCTCAGTGCACCCTCTGAATCCCTGTGGTGGGCACTGATAACTACAGTGATGGAAAAATTAATCTCAGAGGATGTGTTTTATATAAACCAGAGATTTTCAACTGGTGTGCCACACGAATTTTTAAAATAAGCAGTGCCTGAATATTTAGTCAGGGGCATTGATCTCTTTTCCGTTGGACGGTCAAATTTTTAAAAATGACAATGCAACAGCCATCTGGTGTGAATAAATCAAAATTATACATATTTTTTGGTCAGACCAGCAAAACATATTTTTGGTGTGTCACAGAATTTTGGTAATGAGTTTATGTGTACCATGAGATGAAAAAGTTTGAAAAGTTTGATCTAAATTATATCTAACTCACTTTTCTTTATATAACAAAAACTGTGTTAGGTAAAGAAAATTTAAATAGCTTGTTTGAAATACTGTTACAAAATTTAAAATGGACATCAACATTTCAACTTCTTAGGACACATTCCCTCGCCACATTTTGGAATAAGTAGCTATTTAACCTTCGTATTTCTGACTAAATAACAGAGCAGCAATGTTTTATAGTCTCAAAGGGATACAACCAGTTCACAAAAGTGTCTGTATTTGCACAGGTCAATAGGCTCCTATATCCATAAAGATTCATAAAAGTTATTAAATGTATTTTAATGTTAGAAGAAAATCAGAACAGAAAGAGTAGATGAGTTAAAATAAGGTCAACAGAAAAGAAATAGCTCATGATAACAGACATCTCAGTAAGTTCAATGGGTAGTAAAACAGGGCAAGAAAAATACATTGGGGAACAATTTTAAACTAAAAGAACTACTGCTATGTAAAATCCAAATACTATGCATACAAAGGACAACACTAACTTATAGTTTGTATATTTTTATCACCCAAAGGACAACTTGGCAAAATACCAATTGATGAAGTTCACCACAATAATATTAAGACTTTAATTTTTACTTTAACTATGAAACATATAGTTGCATGATACAGGTTTACTTTATTTTTTTAACTTTTATTTATTTACTTTTAAAGATAGGTAAAGGGAAGGAGAAAAAGAGAGAGAGAAACATCAATGTATGGTTGTCTCTCATATGCCCCCTTCTGGGGACCTGGCCTGCAACCCTGGCATGTGCCCTAACTGGGAAATGAACCAGAAATCCTTTGGTTCTCAGACTGGGACTCAATCCACTGAGCCACACCAGCCAGGGCCACAGATTTACTTTTAAAAATAAAATATTTAAAAACATGATTTTAAAAATAAGAAAAGGAATAACTGTCACAAAATAACACTTTCTTTTATAAAAACAGGATATACTAACAAGTTCTCTTAAAAGTTACCTCCTAGTACATTTAAAATGTGTCTTGGCTTCTAAAACTTTATCTTAATATAACTCTATAATATCTACATACCTTAGTTTTTTGCTCAAGTGTAAAACTGCCCAACCAAAGAAAACAGCCATTAGAATTTCAAAATTATTCACACCTTTATTATATTGTCATCTTTCTGAAAAAGTAATCTCAGCATTAAGGCTCATTTTGATCAAATTCATATGCTACGATTTTATTGTTTTCCTATTTTCTAACAGAGACAGGAAGCAAAATACAATTGACCCAAATAAGAAAGGAATGGATCACTGGAATTTAACATAGTTTGTGACATATGTGACCACCACATTAAACTGCTTGCCATACTTAGAGTAAAAAGTTGAATATTAAATAATTAAAAACAACCCTAGAGTTATCTTTTAGGTACTCACAATATGACATGATTAAATTAAATATCATCTAACACAACTTAAACTACCTAGATTCAACCATGGGTTAAAATTCCAGAGAAAACATATACTAAAACTAAGTAAATCATCCAATCCCTTAGTCATCTTGCAACATAACAAGAGCTAAGAGATAACAATGAACAAGTCCTATGTATTACACACTTTTCTTTACAGCCATCCTATGAGATACTATAATTATCCCCATTTTTATAAACTAAGAAACCTTAGAAACTGAGGTTTAAAGGGAGAATAATTCTTTCAAAGTCATGGTGTCAAACTAGGACTGAACATAGGTATATGTGATACCATCATCTGTGCACTTAACCAACCACAATGAAATCTGATCCTTGATATGATGAAATACAAAATCTATCCTATTTAAAGCCCTTAACAAGGTAGCTTTCACCCTGGCCCGTGTGGCTTAATTGGTTGGAGCAACGCCCCATCATCAAAAAGTTAAGGGTTTGATTCCTAGTCAGGGCACATACCTAGGTTGCAGGTTCAATCCCCAGTTGGGGAGCATACGGTAGGCAACCAGTTTATGCTCCTCTCTGTTTCCCTCTCTCCCTTCCTCTCTCTAAAAGCCATGAAGAAATGTCCTTGGGGGAGGATTTAAAAAATGTTAGTTTTGAGATATTAGAAGTATATATGGTCTGCCTTGAAGATTGCTTAAACTGTATAAACTGCCAGGGCAAACTATAGTTAATAAACATACCTGAATTACACAGAGGAAAATAATCAGACAATAAAATAAAGAGAAAAGAAAAGCCTAAAACCATACCAGGATTCAAATGAATGCCAAATAAAACTATCAAGATAAAACATATCTCCACATCGATATGATCATACTAAGGAATGAAAGTAATTAATGGCTTCTAACATTCTGTAAATTAGGATCATAAGAAGCAAAAGCAGCAATTCTGGTTTACCTGTGAGGAAAGCTGGGAGCAGATGTCTCTATTCTTAACCTCCTGATCTATCTCCTTCTACAATCTCTGGCAAGTCTTATCTTCCTCATGACATTCAACATGTTCAGTCAAATAAATCAATGATTCTCCATATCTCTCTCCCATATCTCAGACTCCCTCTTAAATATCTTTGACTGAGTTTCTCAATACTCCTTCAAGTTCAACAGACTTGATCTTTCTTATCCATTTTCCCATTTTCTTTACAGATGGTATCATTTCCTGGAGGAAAAAAAATCTGAGTGTCATAAAGTCAAGTTGGTTCCCTCCAGGTACTTACTCTCCTTTGTCCCTTCCCATCAAGGTGATCAAGGAGCCTTCAGTCAGATCTTTGCAGACCTGCACCCCCTGGAGTGCACCGATCTCCGTCCCTCTTCACTTCCAGCTCCCCTCCCACAAGCAACTAAACTTTTACACGTCTTATGATGCATTTCTTACAACTTTTCCTCCACTTGCTTAATCTGGTAAGTTAACACTTATCAGGTAATTAATAATAATAATTAATCTTATTATTTTCTTTGCCATATCTGATCCTTAGTCTTTATTTCTATGCTGATAGCTTCCCATTATCACCTTTGTTAAATACGACAACCGATGAGCGAAAGTAATAAATATAAGAGATATGTCATTTGTTTCTCATCTACCCAACTGTCTTTATATTGGGATAGACCTAGAATTATTTTCTGAGGAAAATTTGGTCTGCCTCTGGGCCAAATTCCTTAGCCTACTTTCACATACAGGTGTGTTGGTCTTCTAAGGTAGGCGCATAACCTCGATAAGCTCCTCAAGATAATATCAACCCTACCTCCAACTATGCTAGTGAAAAAGATATGACTCTAAGTAGCAATACAGAATTATTATACTCCAAGAAGTAATCAAAGACTATACCCTAAATTTCTCTGCTGTTCAATGCCATTTCAAAAACACGTATATTTTAACATAGCTGCAGAATGTATAGCCTGGCTGTTCTTCTAATTCACAGGCTAAAATCTAAATCTCTCCTGTCACCAACAAAGTATATGAAGGAGGCCATGACTGGGGGTAACAGTGATACACAATGCAAACTGGGAAGAGACACTGCACTAAAGGGGAGGGATGAACGCACTGCAAGCCCAGTACTGAGAGATCATCCAACTTTTTCAGAGGCGGTAGAGAACTGAGTATTTTTCTGGGTTGCTGTAAATTTTCAAAAAATAAACACTGGTTTGGCCAAAAGACATCTATAGGACAAATTTGTAACTTGTGACCTCTGCTCCCCACACTTTGCATTTCTATCTTAATTTTAAAGCAACCCACCACAGAGTCATATATCTAAACCAGGGGTTGGCAAACTTTTTCAGTAGAGGGTCAGGTAAGAAATATTCCAGGCTTTGCTGGCGGGACATTAGGCCTCTGTCACAACTATTTACAGCTTCTGTTGTAGCAAAACACAGCCAGAGACAATATGTAAACAAATGGGTGTGCCTGTGTCCTGACAACTTTGGTGCACATTTGAGATACAATTAATCCCGGTTCCCTTCATTTTCCCTATCTACCTTCCTTCTCCTCATCCCTGATCTCCTAATTCACTTTTTAATGTTGGTATAATTTACTTATCTTTGTTAACTGCCTCTATGGTTTTTTTTAAACAATACAAATTAGAAAAAATTAAAAGGCAGATTTCTTACAAATTAAAATAACCTAAAATCTACATTTTTTTCAGCTCTCATCTACACAACTCTACTTTTTATACAGGTGCTAAAAATTAGGTGATTATTTCATCTATTTAATCCTTTATATTTGTAATATGTTATATTTTTAATACTTGTTTCATATGTTTACCCTTTTTTATACATACACTGTTTTAAAAAAATAAGAGTTAAAAGTAGGACAGCCAAATAGTAAATAGCTTTAAAAAAAACTTCACTAACCGCAAAATCGGCCTTGAAGGAAAGTTTGGAGATTTTTAAAAAGTTAATAGTCTAACAGAGATGAGGACTGGGGGGGGGGGGGAACAGGAGGGAGGGGGGAGACCGGGGGGGGGGGGAAGAGGAAAAAAAAAATGTACTTGAAAAGTAACCAAATTAAAAAAAAAAAATAAATTAAAAAAAAAAAAGTTAATAGTCTAGACAGTTAGTCTTCTTAACAACATTTTTTTTTTTTGCCTCCAGGTCTTCTTTCTATAAATCAAATCAAAATTTAGCAAGCTAAATAATTATTTTAACCTACCGCCTTAATGGCATTACTCTCCTCTAATCGGCTTGAAATACCCACTCCTAACTGTATGTCTGAAAATACTGTCTACCCCAACCTTTTATTTTCCTACTTCCTTATACATGCTTTTAGAACATTCAGGATTAATCACACTTTTATAATATCCTACTTTTCAGTAGATATGTTTTTGCCTGCTCTGAATTGCTTCTTTGTATCAGTAAGAGTACCTTGAAAGAATGACACCTCTCTCAATCTTTGCATGGTTCAGGTGGGGCTGACCTCACCCCCACCCCTGCCCAACTCTTTCTGGACATATGACCCAGTCCTGGCCAAATGAACACCACCATCCCCAGCCCCTAACCCCCCTTCCCTGCCCAAACCAGAGTAATTGATTCAGAATAAGCATACAACCAAGTCAAGTACTTTTGCTACAACTATCAAAGAAATCTTTCCATTAGGGTTGCTAAACTGATAGAAAATATCTAAGATGCTGCCCCTGGCTGGTGGCCACCCTGAAGGAAGCTACACACAGGAAAGCAGGATGTGAATACGAATACTCATTACAGTTTGAACACCCACCTGAATCCAAGCGGGCATGAAGCAAGACTCCAACTCTCATAGGCAAACCAATAAATTCCCTTTTCTGCTTTTTGCTTAGAGCAGTTTGATCTGGGTTTCTTTTCTGTTCCATGTGCTGGAAGAGTCCTAACCAAAATAGCCTTTAACCAGACTGTTCTACTAATCCAAAATGCTATTACCTCAGTGTTCCACATATCAGAAGCCCTTGTATTCTCCCAGACCTGGCTCAAATGTCACCTCCACTACTAAGACTGTCTAAATTACAATCCTAATTACCACCTTCTTTCTCCCTTTATATGTCTTACAGTAGTGATTATACCAGCCTGCTTTGAATTAAGAGTTGCTATTTGCATTTCTCTTTCTTCTACTAATCTGTAATCTCTACTCATCATAAAGGCAGTAACACGTCTATTAATCATTTTATCCCCCCCAGTCTAAATAAAATCTGTTGAAACACTTTTATTCCATCTAGCACTCTGCCTAAAACATCAGTCCTTATATTTTAAAAGATCCATTCTTCACCTCCTATAAGATGCATTTTCTTTTTGCAAAGAAATCCTGTTCTAAGTATATTAGAGGTTTATAGCATGCATGCATCCCAGGATACCAACACCAAAACAAGCCCTCGTCAATGAAAGGAATACGTGTGGATTTCTTTTTCCCCAGGGGAAGACATTTTACTGTTTTTATATTGAAATACTGTATTATTTTTATTACCGTCCTTTGGTGTCATGGAAAGTGACAGGACTGTTCAAAATAGTAAAGCGCACAGGTGGGGAGGAGCTTTTGGAGACATTTAAACAAAGTCTCGGAGAAGCACACCTCTAAAATGAAATTACTTTTCTGATAGAGATTTTAAGTGTGACACTACCTGATTCTGCTTTTTAGGCATGGAAAAGAACTACATGGTATTCAGATTACACTAACATTTTCTCTAGAGCCAATTTTCAACCTTCTCATCTCATGGCACACAAAAACTAACTACTAAAATTCTGCGGCACACCAAAAATATATTTTTTGCTGATCTGACAAAAAATAAGTATAATCTTGATTGATTTATAAAAAATAATAATAGTAATTACCTGTCCCTTTTGCTACAAAGTGACTTTTTTAAAAAATCATGTGCCTTACTTGTATATAAGAATTTCTGGTACCAAGAATTAACCAGACATAACCTTACTATGCAACATGACCAATAATATGCAACTCTATTATTTGACTTATATATTTATGGCTCAAGACAGGGCATTCACACCAGTTGGCTATTGTCACTTTTGTAATTTTACAATCTAAGGAAAATGATGCGAATGCCCTGACTAGTCAGGTACTGCATGTTTTAAAATTTCTGCATCACACCAGTTGAAAATCGCTGCTCCAGATATTATGAATGCAAAGCTTTGAGGCTGCACCGTTGCTCCTAACACCCAAACTCAGACGCTGCTCTTAGAACTGCCATGTGGAAATAGAATTAAATAGCTGAAAATGACATTGAAACCTGAACATATATTTGACAAGAAATACAGGTTCAGAATCACTAAAATTTCTCCATAGTGAAAATGAACTTAATATTTAAATTAAAATATGCTATCACTATGACTGATGATATAGAGAAAAATATAGGACTTCCTCTAAAAAACCACCAAAAATCATAAGTTAGGAGTTCTAAGATTACTGTAATCAGTTCTTTTTCTAACCCTATAGCAATATTTCTAGCTGTGGTAAAAGACTAGTTTTCCCCTAAGACATCACAAATTAGTACTTTTACATTATATGTAGGCCATATTTGGATAATGCAGGAATTGCAAAATGCTATAAACATTTCTAAGTGCTTACTCTCAACTTTTGTACTTATGTTGTTGCAGAACTATTTGCTTTTGTAACAAACCGATCCCAGACCTGGACCAGCCTGCAGACTACACATTGAATAGCGATGCTTAGATAATTCACATGATTTCCTTGTGTTTCAGTTTCAGTATCTGTCAAGACCACTCAGCTCAGTGACTGACAAATAGAAAAAACAGATAAACACATGCCCTTATGAAAAGAGACAAATCAAAGAAACAAACCAACTTTTCTTTGAAAGTTAAAAATAGCAACTATTTTCCTAAGGTGATCATACCAGCCCCTTTAAGTCCCACCACCATGACTCTATGTACACAAAGCTTAGCCCAAAAACACCAGAAAAACCAACAAAATAATCTACTTAGATTATATGTTCTCTGAAATAATTTGTTAAAGTTACACTGACTTGAAGAAGAGCTATGTGACTATACATTTTTATTTGTAATACAACAAACCTTACTGCATTTACATTTCAAAAGACATGGGTGATACTGCTAGAAATGAGAGGAGTGGTATTACATGCAACAACACAAAGCAAGAAATCTTGTTTTCAATGATGTTAAAGGCTACAGAATTCAAGAGTTCACTGAGCCAAAAAAGCACAGTGAAAAAATTAATTTTTGTCATTTGAAGAATTTTTTTAAAAACAAACTAAGCAACGATAACATTAAAGGAAAACTAGGACTAGAATATAATCCCTGTTTTAATCAGCATATTAATCTCAGCTCTTTAGAGTAAAAGAATACAGTATTTTGAGAAACAACTTAGCTTTAAGTTAAGAGCACCTTAAAAATCTTTAGTTAGGTGAGTTTTTAGACATCACACAAAAAGTACAAGCAATAAAAGAAAAATAAGACTTATTAGACTTTATCAAAGTTAAAAACTTTTGTGTTTTAAAGGCCACCATCAAAAAAGTGAACTGGTTTATTTCATTTAGCACAACACTCTCCAGGTCCATCTGTGCTGTTGCAGAAGGTAAGATTTCCCTCTTTTTTACAGCCCAGTAGTATTCCACTGTGTAAATGTACCATAGCTTTTTTATCCACTCATCTACTGATGGGCACTTGGGCTGCTTCCAAATCTTGGCAATTGTAAATAATGCTATAATGAACATAGGGGTGTATATATACTTTTGAATCAGTGTTTCTGGTTTCTTCAGATATATTACCAGAAGTGGAATCCTGGGTCATAAAGCAGTTCCATTTTTAATTTTTTGAAAAAACTCCATACACACAATAAACAGATGATGTATTATAGAATTATACACTTGAAACCTATATAATTTTATTAACCAAGGTTACCCCAATAAATTTAATAGAAACTTTTTTAAAAAGAAAGTGATATGACTATCCACAACACTGGAGAAAATATTTGCAAATCATATATCTGATAAGACACTGGTAACTAGAATATATAAAGAACTTTTAGAACTTAATAAAAAGACAGCCCAACTGAAAAGTGGAAAAACTATTTGAGTAGTCATTTCCAAAGAACGTATACAATTGGCCAGTGAGTGTTCAGCACCTGAACACTCACTAGGATGGTAAAAAAAAAGACAGACAATAACAAGTATTGAAGAAGATGTGGGGAAATGGAAACCTTCACTTACTGCTGGTGGGAACATAAAATGACACAGCACTTTGGAAAAGAGTTTGACAATTACTCCAAAAGTTAAACTCAGAGTTACCCTATGAGCCAGCAATTCTACTCCTAGGTACACACCCAGAAGAAATGAAAACATTCACACAAAACCTTGTACAAATATGTTCGTAGCAGCATTTTAATAATAGCCAAAAAGAAGACGCAACTCCAAAATTCATCAGCTGATGAATGAACAATGAAAATGTGGTATATCCGTATAACTGAAGCACTGCTGGGGTGGGGGGGTGAAGAACTTACTGATACCCGCTACAACATGGATAAACCTTGAAAACATTATGTTAAGCAAAAGAAGCCAGGCACAAAAGGCCACATATTATATGATTCCATTAAATGAAATGTCTGTATTGGGCACATCTACAGAGACACAAAGTAGTTCCACGGTTGCCCTAGGCTGGTGAGGGAAAGGGGGAGGGGCATAGTTGGGGAAAATGGAGAGCAGTTGTTTCTGGTACAGGGTTTCTCTCTGCAATTAAAAGAATGTTCTAAAATTGACTGGGGTAATGCTTATTTAACTCTGTGAATATATTAAAAACTACTGAACTGTATACTTTAAATGGGTAAATTCTATGGTTATATTAATTATAGCTCAAAGCTATTATTAAAAAAAGAATAAGAATCCTAAACTTTACCCCCAGACTGTTGATAAAATCTGTAAAATCAAAGCTGTCCTTTAACTCATAAGTGCCTATGTCCTCAAAAGCCATAAACTGAGAAGGATAACAAGAGGGGAGGGAGGACAGGAGAATGGGAGGGAAAGGAGGAAGTTTTCAGGAACATGTATAAAGGACTCATGGACAGAACCAAAGGGGGTAGGATCAAGGGTGGGAAGTGGGGATGGCTGGGGTGGGGGGGAGTGGTGAGGGGAAAATGGAGACAACTGTACTTGAACAACAATAAAAAGAGTTTTAAACAAAGCACGAGAAGTATAAAAAAAGAAAAAGAAATTGCCTTAATTTTCGCCCCAATTCTGCACTGCAAGCTGCTTCTCATATGTAGAGAAAAAGGTCCTAAAGAAAATACTTTACTCAAGTTGATCCTTATACCTTCCTTGCAGAGACTTTTCCTCAATGGTATGTATATTATTTTAAATTCAATAGCTCTTTCTGCTGGACCTGCTTTGCCTTCAACAGTATCCCATTTGGCTGTTAAATGAGATGAGTGAGACATTAATTGGTATCCTTGTTTCCTAAAAATTTCAGGACATTCACCCCCATTTTTCTCCAATATATAGCTTTATGAGTCTTTTAATATAATTCAGACTCTTTCAACTACTCTCAAAAGTCTGCAAATATTTTAGTCACTGCTTTTGAGCTCATGAATAAAATGAGTGACTCCTTCCACGGGCTCATGACACCAATCCACACAATTTTTCCAGGTATAAAATTTCTCTCTTCTCACATTTACAGTATTTACTCAACAGAGAAAAGTTAAGGCACACAGAGGTAGAACACTTCTGGGGAAAGGCGTGGTAAATTTGCTATGGAAAAATCTAACCACTAACAGTTTTCAACAGAGAATATTCCATTTAAAAACTGTAAATTCATATAAATGGAATTTATACAATTACTCATTTGGACCTTTACAACTTCCGGCTGAAAATCCTATGGAATCCAACTCAGCCATCGAAACAGAAGAGATGTGCAGCACAGGAGACAGACAGCACCTCAGGCACACAACTGGGTCAAGTGCAGAAATAAACATTTCTTTCAGGCAACCCCCCAAACAGGCCAGACAACAATAACACCTTACATGCCATATGTTCTTACTATGGGCCAGGAAGTAGTCTAAACTCTTTATAGGCTTTATTCTGTTTAATCCTCATAATCCTTGGGACGTGGGTGCTCTATTTATCCTTTTTGACAGATGAGGAAACTCTAATAGGTTAAGCAACTTCCTGGAGGTCACAGAAATTAGTAATGAAAGAGCCATAGGTAAATCCAGGCAGTATGATCATAGGAACTGTCTTCAACCACTGTGTTATATTTTTAGGGTTACTGAGGTAAGTCTCATTGCATATCTGCCCCCAAAGGGATGAAACTAGAAAGGGAAGGAAAAGCTAAGGGTCACTTAAGCTCAAATCCTGTATTTACAGATAATCACTAGGCAGTCTGGATATCCAGTTACCACAAACTGTGGTAACTATTTTCATCTTCCTCCAACCTACTCTCTTCCCACTTTTCATATTTCAGCCAATCCTCCCAGTCAACCAAACTTAGGATTTTGTAATTATCTTTGGCTTCTCACTCTTTTTAATTCCACCCCTACCCACTTACCAAGTCCTGTCCATTCTTCCTCAAATGTATCCTTTCCTCTTCCGTTTCATTGCTCCTGTCCTGGTCAAGTCTCTGATCACGCCCCATCTGGCTTCATGGAAGGGCTGCTTATCTCATGAACTAAAGGTTTCCACCCCCTTCAATCCGTCTGCATCACACACCTAGCTAAACATTTCTAAAACACTTTTCATCATAATATTCTCTGGCTCAAAGTCTAAAATGAATACTCTTTTGCTTACTAAATCAACTCCTTATGCCACCATTTGAAGTTTTCACTATTTAAATCCTACCTCACCTAAAATAATGGAATTCCTTTTAAAAGTAGAAACAATCCCCTCGATCAGAGGGGAGATGGGAGGGGATAATGGGGAAAGGGTGAAGGGTTTTCAAGAACAACTGTAAAGGACACATGGGCAAAACCAGCAGGGGGGCAGGAGCTGACTTAGAAGAGGGGGGTGGGGATGGCTGGGGTCAGAGGAAGAGGAAGGAGGAAAAGGCAGGCAACTGTACTTGAACAACAATTTAAAAAAACAGAAACCAACCCATAAAAGTAGTGCCTCGGCCAGAGTAACTCAGCGTCAGAATCAGAACCTGAAGCTGGAGCTACTGCTTTCCACACGCCACTCTTGTCCACCTTCATGCCCCAGTCTTCCCAGTCTTTCTCCGCCATCTAGTCTTTCCACAGTTCCTCAGCGAGGCCTGTTTCCGGTTCCACTTCCTTCTGTTCTCATTCCCTCGGCTTATCCGAAAAGCATTCTCCCCTCCACTCTTACTAATTAAATTCTACCCATCCTTGTTAAGTTCCAGTTCAAACTCCAATTCCTTTTATAAAACATTCACTAACAGCAGTTTGCAACAGATTCTTCCTCTTCTGGCCTCCTAGAGTATTTAATGTCTATGGTACACATTTTGTATTGGAACAAAGTTTATATGGCTTCCTACTGTTAGGTATGCGTATCCTGTACCCACAATAAGACAAGTACTTTTAGGACAAGGAATAGTTTTTTCCTATTGCTTGTAGCATCTGGGTTCTTCTAGAAAACTAGCACTCACTCTAAGAGACTATACCTAAGGCTTGATGAACATAATTATTTGGACTACCTCTGACCTATAGCCAGAGAACACAGTTATCCCAAAGGATGATTCCAGAAGATAACTGGAATAGTTGTGAAAATGTTTTAAGATAAAGAAGTCTTTTGGTGTCATTAAAAAAAAGGAACACAAACTGAGTACCAACCTTTCCTCCTAAAAGTCCTCTTGAAATTCTTTTTGTTTGTTTTTAATGAATAAAACCTTAATAACATTGGTAATCAAAAAAGGGTATCTTCAGTGGGTCAAAAATTCTGTGTAATTCGTAGCAACTAGTAGGTAGAAACTGGAGTGATGGAAACACAGCAGAAGACACCAAACCTAGGTGAACACCAAGCAGAAAAGGTGTTAGTTCTCCCAAAGGAGCCTCAGAAATGCTACAAGCAGAGTTACATGATTGTGAGGAGGGGTACTCATGAGAGAACTCTAATCACAGCAGCTAGAACCATTGTGTCCATCCTCCAAGGCATCGACAGTAATGACATGTATGCCTGAACTAAGTCTCAAGCTCCACTCTCTGAACAAAGCACACTAGTCACTCTAAGTTGAGAAGCTAAGCAGAGCTTCAGATGGCTCCAACTGCCATGACCCCGACCCTAAAAATGGAGGGACGAGTTTAAAAACCTGTACCTAAGAATGAAACCCCTGAGTAATGCACTTATTTTGACAACTGTGGAGGTTCTAGTCTGCCTCTTTGCTTCTCACTAAGATGCCTTGGAGGCAGGCTGCCTCTAAGCAAGCCCTGCCCACTTCACTCACAACCACCAATCGGACCTCCCATCCAAAGGAAACACCTTTCAGGATAACACACATTCACAAGCAAAGGAACCCCCTACAAGCTACCTGCACACACTATCCAACTGGGCCCTTCACTCATAGAAGTGAATCAATAGCCGAGGTTCTTCAGACATTTGAGGGAAACCAATAAACATGAATGAAAAGGACCAATGTTGAAAATTCAACATGTACACAAAGCACAGTTGACTTAGAGCATCAAACATGCATGTATTATAGACCTAAGCAACACAAACATAATTTAACGAAATGGGAGTTGAGGAGAGGGAAGAGAGATGAAAGGAAGGACTCATTTGCACACATTTATAACAGTCACAGGCGGCGTCTGTGGTCAGCTGATACAAAATAAGAAGGATATTATTTATGTGAGTCCAAAGTAAATACAAGAAGAACTTAACATAAAACAACAAAAAATCGGGAGGCAGAGGTGGGAGAGACGGTGAGAGGAACCATCCATCCATCATAGAGGGAGTCAGCAGATACTACTCGAGGTTGATCAAACGAGAACTAACAGTCAAGTGTCCAAAGTGATTACAGTAACCTCAGAAGAACGTGTAACACGTAGCTGCCTCTGGGGAGGAGATCTAGGGCTTGAGGTACGGTGAAAGGAGGCTGTTACTTCTTATTGAATACTCTATGTTCTTTTTAACTTTTTAACCGTATGCGTGTCTCTTATAATTAGAAAGAAAAGTCACCTAAGTTTAAAGTAGCAGGGCAGAGCAGGTCCAAAGGAGTTGAAGTTTGCTACTTACAAGTTGGAAACCCTGGTCAAAATATCAAAATGTGTCAGAGGATCAGTTTCCACCACAGCAAAACAGGGGAAATGTCTCCCTTACAGAGCAGTTTTGAGCCAATTAAAGGAAACAATCTTATCTTGAAAGAATCTGGTTAAGTTCCAGACTTCTTTCTCAATAAATATTAATTAAAGATTGTTTAATCCCTTAAAGACGCTACCACAACCACTAGCACAGCCGCCTCTTCAGTACCTGTCACAGAGGAAGGAAGCTTTCTTTGGAATCCACGCCAGCAGCATGCCTTCCTCTGAAATCAAATGGGTCATCTGGCTGGTGTAGCTCAGGGGATTGAGTGCGGGCTGCAAACCAGAGGGTTGCTGGTTCAATTTTCCCAGTCAGGGCACATGCCCGGGTTGTGGGCCAAGTCTCCAGTGGGGCCACACGAGAGGCAACCACACAGTGATGTCTCTCTCCCTCTCTTCCCCTCTCTCTAAAAATAAATAAATAAAACATTAAAGAAATCAAATGGGTCAGCCCAGTGTCTTCAAGAACCTTTGCTTCTCGGTTTTCATACTCTAAATTCATACTTGGGCTCAGACAGGATTGAGGTTGCAAAGAGGAGACACAACTGAAAACAGGAAGTTACACCGTGTGAATTTCCAAACACTGTAGGCCAAATCCATATATAAACTGCAAGAGAGACAAGCCTGTTGTTATGTGTCTACGTCTTAAGGAGATATGGTGCCGTGTGACAGCCAAAAACATCTTTACCACAGGCCTGATACCTAAAGATCTGTGAGAGGAGCTTGAACTCTCTTGGGTTAAGGAGTAATTTTTCAGAGCCTTCCCAATGCACCCGACTCAGAGTTCAATTTGAGAGGGAAGAGGTTGTGAAAATAGGTTCAAAAATGGGACAACTACCCACAGAGCAGTTCTCGGGAGGGGGCCCTGTGCAGCCAAGGATGTCACAGCATCAGGGTGCTGAGGGACCACAGAAAAATGCTGGAAGGGAAGGTAGGTGTCCACAGAGAATGCTATTTTTCATCGACCTCAAGGCACTGCCCAGTGCCACACCTGCTCACACGCTTGCATGTGCAGCCCAAGTGCAACAGCACAGTCTGGCTCGCCCTCTTTTTTAGCTGCAAGGGCCAACGTGATAAATGCCTCTAAAACACAGCTTCTCCAACTTTAATGTGCATCTGGGGATCTTGTTAAAATGCTAATTCTAAATTTAGTAGGTCTAGGGTGGGGGCAGAGATTCAGCATTTCTAACAAGCTCCCAGGTGGCACTGACGCCATTGGTCTGCTAACCACACTTGGGGTGGAGAGGGCAAGCCAATCCCTTCCTTTTCAATGCCCTGTCCACTACTCTGAACCCAGATCTCATCAACAGCCCCTGAGCCAAAAGCAACAGAAGAGGCAACATATAGTGGTTTTGAAAGCACAGAATGATCCTTGGAATTAGACATAATTTCAAATTTCAGTTCTGCCACTTAGTAGCTACATGACCTTGGGCAGATCAGCTAAACCTCTCTCCCCCTGAGATTCCCTAATTGTCAAATAGTGATAATATCTACCTCACAGAAAGGCTGTCAAGATTAAAACTAAATAATGTAGCAAAGCATTTAGCTTGCTGCTTCCACTAGATGGTCCCTTGCCTTAATTCATCCTATGTTTAAACTGCCAGGACAATCTCCCTCAAATATGCATGCGTCAGATCCATACATTACTTCAGGAATATTTTAAAGACTATGAAATCAAAGTTCAACTACTTAATGCCCCTGGGTGTTGGGCTTCTACTGCCCCCTATGCACTTAGCTCTAAGACCCCTTCTACTCCTTCCTATTCGACATCACGTCCGGTCATTACTTTCTCCAGGCAAATCACCTCTGTGCCATCATTAAATTTACTAATTCTGAAACATGGACACGAGCACTTAGGGATCCAGTGAACTTCCAAGCAATCACCTGGTCCAAACTCTTCATTTCATAAACCAGAGAAATAAAAATCCAAGGAGGTTAAATGTCTCAACCTTGACAACAAAATTATTACCAATCAGTATGAAAACCCGGTTTCTGGACTTCTCCGAATATTTTCTTCTGCATCTTTTCCCACTTTCTCTCCAGCAAAATTGGGGAACCATGGAAAACTCAATTAAATAGAAGGCCCTCCCTCCACAATTTAAACCACAACCTCTCAGAGTGGCGCATAAACTCTATGCTTTGGTTTATTCAACATGATGCCAAGACATAAATACTGAGTTAGTCGATAAATTAAGAAAGAAAATGAATGAAACTAATTATGTACCTCAGTACAGATCAATTAAATTTTTTTTATTTTAGTGATTATGCCATTACAGTTGTTCTATTTCCCCCCTTCATTCCCCTCCACCCTGTAACACCCCTCCCCCACCATCCCCCCTTTAGTTCATGAACACGTGTCTCAAGTTCTTTAGATTCTATATTTCCCATACTCTTCTTATCCTCCCCCTATCTATTCTCTATCTACTGTCTATGCTACTTATTTTCTGTACCTTCTCCCCCTTCTCCTTCTCCCACTCCCCTCTTGCTAACCCTCCATGAGATCTTCATTTCTATGGTTCACTCCTGATCTAGCTGTCCTCTTAATTTGCTTTTGTTTTAGGTGTGGTTGTTGATAACTGTGAGTTTGCTGTCCTTTCACTGTTCATCTTTTTTATCTTCTTTTTCTTAGGTAAGTCCCTTTAACATTTCATATGATAAGGGCTTGGTGATGATGAACTCCTTGAATTTGATATTATTTGAGAAGCACTTTATCTGTCCTTCCATTCTAAATGAAAACTTTGCTGGATAGAGCAATCTTGGTTGTAGGTCTTTGGTTTTCATGACTTGGAATACTTCTTTCCAGCCCCTTCTTGCCAGTAAGGTCTCTTTTGAGAAATCAGCTGACAGTCTGATGGGAACTCTTTTGTAGGTGACTGTCCCCTTATCTCTTGCTGCTTCCAGGATTCTCTCCTTCATTTTAATCTTGGCTAATGTAATGATGATGTGCCTTGGTGTGTTCCTTCTTGGGTCCAACTTCTTTGGGACTCTCTGAGCTTCCTGGATTTCCTGGAAGTCTATTTCCTTTATCAGAATGGGGAAGTTCTCTTTTATTATTTGTTCAAATAAGGTTTCCACTCATGACTGTTCCTCTTCCCCTTCTGGTACTCCTATAATTCGGATGTTGGAATGTTTAAAGATGTCCTGGAGGTTCCTAAGCCTCTCCTCATTTTTTTGAATTCTTGTTTCTTCATATTTTTCTGTTTGGTCATTTTTTCCTTCCTTCTGGTCTACTCCTTTGATTTGAGTCCCAATTTCCTTTCCATCACTATTAGTTTCCTGTGCATTACCATACATTTCAATTAGTTTAGCCTTCATATGTTCCTCTAATTTGTGACTAAAATCAACCAGTTCTGTGAGCATCCTGATCACCAGTGTTTTGAACTGTACATCTGAAAGTTTGGCTATTTCTTCATCATTTAGATTTACTGGCTCTGGGGCTCTGAGTTGTTCTTGAGCCATATTTTGATCTGTTTGTGCCTGTTACGTATGAGGAGCGGAGCCTTAGTTGTTCACCAGGGCGGGGCCACCCAGGTGGCTGGTTTGTGACACTGTATGTGGGGGTGGGATCAGAGAGGGAGCAATGGCGGTCCTCTCTGCTCACCCAGTTCGCCTCACCGCTCACCCCCGCCTGTTTATCTGAGCGCAAGTGTGCGAGCCCGCTGCCCTGAGCCTTGTGGTCTCAATGCTCACCTCTTCACTGGTGTATCTGCGCATAAATGCATGACCGACTGCAGACAGTCGGCCGCGCCTCTTCCCTGTGTCCACCCATAGCTAGTCCAAACCTGGGATCCGTGCCCTCGGCTGCCTGCTCACCTCCCGGGTCTGGGGATCTTTTTTGCCCGTCCCACTCCACTGCAGGCTTCGCCCCTCTCACTGGTTTAGCTGAGCGGTTCGTTATTTTCAGACTCCGTATTGTTGATTTTCTGTGTGGTTTGGTTGCGTTTATTGTTGTTAAAACTTTGTTGTTTTTAGATTTGGTTGTGCGAGGATGCAAAGTGTTTCCACCTACGCCTCCATCTTGGCGGAAGTCCCAAATCAATTAAATATTATAACACATACTTATTACTGTTTTTGGAATGCGCCTTACTAGAACTTAGATTGCAAATTACCTCATTTCAGGTGATTGCCCTCTCTTTCTATCTAGATTACACGTGTCTTGAAAATAAGAACTCTTATCATTTCATCTTTGAATTCGCCATTGCCCTGTATTGCTCCCTTCTTCATGTATTGTGTAAATAACTGCTAATTTACCATTTTAAAGTTGCATTATTTTTCATAATGCTGAGTTTCATTACCTCTGCAATATTTATCCAACCCCCTTTGTTATAGTCTTACTCGCCCACACTGTTTTATTCTGATGGACTGAATTTCCCATTCAATGGCATAAAACTTAGAACAATGATTCTCAATGGCTGTGCTTTTACTTATTCATATATACATTTGTATCATAAAAACATTCCACATGTGTGTACTTTACTTGTATTTATCTCCCACCACACAACACATATCTTGAGTGTTCAAACACTTCTATTTTTATCATTTCCCCAAACTATAGGACTTGAAGTTATGCTATACACATTACAGGACTAAAATAATCATTGCTCTTATACTGCTATAACATACACAAGCTAGCAACTGGTATATTTAAATAACAAAAAAAGTTTTAAAAAAACCCACAAGTACAACAACAATATATGCTATACACACAAGGATATGTACAAACTGCAAACTTATCTAAATTATCAGAATAAGATACAAAAATATGATTTTATTATCAACAACCACACGGGGTACTATAGTAGAAAAACACTTACCCTAACTGATCAGTTATTGAAAGGACCTTTTTTCCTAGTTTTAATCATTGTCTCATACTCTGCTGGAACTCAGAGAAAAGTAAAGCATATCTATGCTAATAAAGCGTATCTATATTACCTATCAGTTTACAAGATCTGATTAGTGTTACAACCGATTTTACCCCCAAAATAAGCTTCCTCAAAAGTCTGATGAGTAATGTTTACACATTAACTTATGTATGTGCAAGTGGATGAGCTTATAAGCTAAACGTGTTTTAGATGCATTGTGAGAGCGCATTATTTACAGGCATCCTGGAGCTAATCCTGCTTAAAGCAGTGTTTTGGAATAAGTGGTTTATATGTTTTATAAATCAAAATTTTTATGTACTGGATTTTCTTGAAAAAAAAGTATACCAAAAAAGAAGAAAATCAGTACTTAGTATTGTAAGTTATGATCAAACAGCCTTTTTTTCTAAATCCCCAGGCTTCAAAAAATAATTCCATTCCTAAACCAATATTTATTCATATGAACCCATGTCCTTGCAATGCCCACAGTTCTCAGCAACCTATGACACTTGAAAATATTTAGTGAGCAAGATACCAGGACAATAAATGACTATTTTTCACCCCAATAAATTCAATAAAATTTTTTAAAAATAAATGACTGTTTTATCTCTTTAGCTTCGTTTTAGCCTTCCTGTATTCACACCCTAGAGGTTCCAGATTCTTATCCACAAAGTGATTATGGTCTAGGACTGAATCAGATTTGTAACAAACGTCCACTGGGACCCTTCGACCTATCGTTGACAGCCAAGCCGATATGTCTTCTAGCTCACTAAACCCTTTCACCTCACCTCAGGGACTGTCCACAACCCTATATGGTTAGAAGCTTTCTTTCACAAATGATGAAAATGAATGAAAAATGATTTCGGAATAGAAAAATGGATACTCAAGTCATTATACAGCATCTAAAGGCTACCCTGCATCTACCACCTTGGTGCCCAAACATTCTAACATGGGTACAATAAGAGATATTCTTCTGTAAAGCTTTGAGTTTCATTATATTTAATTTCATCTGATTACTGACATGTACTATTTATTAACACTTCCATTTATCCAGACACACAATAGCATAAAACTTTGAACAGTGATCTATAATTATCTAGAACCCATTGTGATTTGTTTTAAATTTTCCAGAAGAAATAAAACACAAAGCTGATAAAATAAAATTTCAAATAAGTATGACTTTTTAAATGAACACTACCATATCAAAATGAAACAAACAGCAGTCACATAATCATTTATAAATAAAATACAGACTCTTACTTTTTTCTTAAAAGGTAATTTAGCATGTTATTTTCTTATTTTTTGCTGTTGGATCTTAAAATTTCTCCTCAAAAAATATAAATAAAAACCACATCCAAAGAGAGAAGAAGAAATTACAAAGTACAATATTTTGTTAAGCTACAAACTGTACAAAAATCTGTCACCATCTGTGTTACCATTCTAGTCATCAATAAGGTACTTTTTTTCAATGTACCACTCAAAAATCAATTATATCAACTCTTTTGTATAGAGAAGCAGCACACCTTTCAGGCAACTAGTATTAATGAGTAGACATGACTATAGAATCTCCATCTGTTTCTCTGACAAAGCTGTGGCTACTCTAGTCTCTCATTGAAATTCCATTAATCTGGTGCACCAAGGTCCAATGTGAAAATCAAAACTCCATCTAACCCTTTATCAGCTCACAATAACCTACAAGTGAACTCTGCCTGTTAGCATGCAGCAAGTTATGGTTTTGCTATCAATCAGGCAGTTGGCCAATGGAAAAAAAAAAAGGCAGGCTGGAAACAGCATGTCTGGCAGGGTGGGGAGACTTTGTTTTTGTTTTCTGTTTTCATCCCCTTTCAGTTTCTATAGGGTGTCTGGACCTTGTGAGATTATGCATTATTCTCCTTGGCTGTGATTTAATTGCTACCAGCAATCAAGTCGAAGCATCACTGAAGTGTGCTTGAATTTCATTAGAAGATATAACTTATGCTACTTTCCTACAGTACCTAATAAACCATAAAGAAACCAAAACACATATGGCTTGAGGGAATAACTGGAAAATTAGGTAGCCATTTGGGAACTGAGTGAACTTTTGAACCAGAGAAACAGAGAAAAAGAAATATTAAAGGAAAAGACAGACTTAGAATGCACATAGAGATGTGCAGGTTTGACCTTTTCGGTACCTTGAAAATTACATTAGCATTATGAAAAATACATATCATGTTTAGAGTTCATCATCCGTCAAGGTTCAGACACTTTGTTAGCATCTACCATAAGGTAAAAGTCAAAAGGACAAAACAACAATCTGGTTTGACGAAAGGCCTTTTGGTGACCTGTGCTAATTTAGTTATACTTATTGTTAAATGCATTATCTTTTTATAATTAATATATCATTAGACTGACATCATATCATGAAGGAAAATGTATTCATCAAAGGAAAGAGAACACATACAAATCTAAGTTGCAGACAGAAAAACTGATATGACTAGATGACATTTTAGTGTGAAAAATTAAAACTCCAAGTGGTGGTTTTAAAATTAACTTATACCATTCTCAGAAGAAAATATAAAACTATCAAAAATGGTATTATTTATATATCAAAATTTAATAATACTGAAAGTTAAATTTTCAATCTGCTTAAGAAATGCCTACATAAATATTAGTGAAAAGCATCAATATTTAACAAGAGATGTAATGTTATACATAAGTTATTGAACAATATTCAAATATTGATAAAGCAACCTTTTAACAATAAATTTTTTCATGATATAATGTATTTCCTATATATTTGGTTAAGAAATAAACATAATAAATTTTTCATATAAAAGAAAACACAATAATCATCTAACTACTCTGTAAAAACAGTCACTTTTTCTAACAAAGCCCTGACTCTCACAGATATTGAATGGTTGCATTTCTTAGGCTGCAATTAAAAAATATATATATAATGTTCCCTTGTACATCAAAATATTTATACTATTATGAGAAACCCTGAGTATATATATGTATTCTATGAATATATTCTATGTATGTGTCCATGTATGTATGTATGTATATGTGTGTGTACGTATAGTCTCCTGAGTATAAATACTCTATCTCTGTGTATATATACATATATATGTATATATACACACACATACTCTTTCCCATCTACCACTATTCTACAGGGAAGCAAAACAAATCATTGTAATTATCTGAAAAATAGTTCAACTCAAATAATAATTCACTTTGCCTGAAAGGATTGTTTTATCAATTATAAAACATTTTCTCATAGAAATGCTTTTGAAGATCAGGTGAGAAAGGGTGACGCTCCATTTCAGATAGCAAGTACAACCAAAGAGAAGTGAGTATCTGTTTTAAAAAAAAGAACATATAAGAGAAAAAAATCCCTTCCTTTAAAAACAGAAATTGTTTGCCAAAATATAAAATTCAACATAAAGTGGATGTGATTATTACTGTTGCACATGGTACAAACTTCTGAATATAAAGAAAAGATTATGTTGTTCTGAATCAGTGGTTAGAATGTTTATCACTTATGCATGTACTTGACTTATCCCTGTTCTGCAATAGACATAATTTTATACCTCATAAAAGCAATTTATGTTTCCAAAGGGAATAATCTGGGTAACATAAAACGTGGAGTGCTCTGTTGCAGGGAGCATATTTTCATTCAGCAATTGTATGTAGAGATGGGACTGCACAGTTTGATCACCATACAGCGGCAGAAGGCATTATTCATTTCTGTGTCTATGTGAAACTCGGAGTGCCGCAAATTAATATGCATGGCTAATTTATCGATACACATTTTAAATTTATAATGACACATCACTCTGACAAGGTCTCCTTAAAGCAGATGTATTCAACTGGCTGTAACAGAGAAAGCATACATTACACGAAAAACAAAGTTTTATAACTTTGGCAAGTTTTTTAAAATTACTGAGGTAAACAATCGACTTAATTGCTAGTTCAATTAATACAAAGCACCGTCATATTATTGCATAATGTGGGGCATTTGTAGGTGATAATCCAAAAAATGAAAATGTGTGTTAAAAGATGTATTTGATAAAAACCTGTCTCAATGTGAGAAGGCAATGTAGGAATAATTAATTTAATATTTTATGAACTAATTATGTATGAAGTTTTCAGGAAAAAAGAGAGATCAAAAACCTTCTTCATTATTTATAAAATAAATAATACAACAAGCCATTAGCAGCATAATAAAATTAAGCAAGAATCTAATAATATTAAATTAACCAACAAACTCTCTAGTAATATGTGCATGATGATAAAAGCACTCCTCTAAAAATCCTAGTAAAGAAAATTTCCCAGGAAATAGAGGAACTACATACTGAGGAAAACCACTAGAGAGAGCTCTTCTGTTCCTTAAAAGGTTCTGGGAAAGTTAACTGAAGCCTCTGCATTTATCTGCTTTCTGGCCAGACCACGCGTCTCCATCCTGCGTGGTTTGGTGTTAGTGTCCAGGGCTGTATTCCATGGGAAAATATCACTTACCGTCCGAGGGGGCTTCGTCATCTTTATCATATTTGTCTGAGGCTAATGAAATAGTGTCTGCAGGCCCAGAAAAAGGATCTTCATATTCTTCCCCATCTTCTGCCTCACCTATAAAAGAACCAGAGAAAAAACTTTTATAATTTTTCCGCCTTAAAAATATGTAACTTTAGATGAGAGGGAAGTGGGGAGCACGGGACAGAGGGGGAGGGGCTGGGATGGGAGAAATAGACAAAAAACTGTACCTGAAAAATAACTAAATTAAAAAATATATTTTAAAAAATGTAACTTTGTCAGAAGGATTAAATTTTCTTATTAAGTTCAGTCACTGTCTTTTAAAAAACAAAGAAAAAATTTTGAAGTGGGGAAAATGGGTCCTGTTTGAATGTATATCCACTATAATTTAGATAAGGTAAGAGTCTCTGAAGGTCAGTATACAACTACTTGTTCCTGGTACAAAAGAATACAAGCCCAAATCATGGTGGTCTCTACAAAGATGAATACAAAAAAGTAAAGGCAGGATAAAAAAAAAAAGAGTGTTCATCTAAAATAAACAAAAAATTGAAACCAAAATAATAACAATAATATTTTTTTAAACACAAAAAATACAACTGAGAAATTATTCAATTTTCCTACTCAATACTTTAAAAAGTATGAGAAATTGATCATTCAAAGCCATATGAACATGTGCTTTCATTAAAAATCACAGGATAACATTAGGGCAGATTAAAAACTGGTGAGATATCACTGAGTAAAAATTGAAGGTATCTTAGTTTGTAAATAACCTTGTTTAAATGTAAAAGGTGTATATGAGTTTTAAAGCAGCTTTTCCTATACAGGATTTCTATCTTTAAAAATGTGACTATTTTCAATCTACCATAAAATGTTCTAGACAGTTTTAATGTTCCAACCAGTTTTCTACATGATTTCAGAATCCTAGGATGGTTGGTTTGTTGGTTGGTTGGTTGATTGGTTTGAAGTCATTGAATACCCACAATTAAATCTTGTGGTTTGAATTTTCCCCACATACTCATTTAGAATATTTTTTTTAAAAAGAATGTTTCAGATTTTTGCTAGCTTAGTTAGATGTAAGCAATTGTTTTTCACCCATATTAGCAATAAAGAAAAGATATATTTCATATTATATCGATTAGCTATCTGTTAATAATTTTAGTTATCAGTTAACAATTCAAGAGAAAACCAGCCAAAAAGCAGGGTGAAAATCTCCACAGGAGTACCCAAAGAATTACTTTCAGACCATGGTTGCAGAGAAGGTCCCAATTAAAGCTACCAGGTGCTCCAAAACCCTATCTGTATCCTCTGACAACCACGTGATGGGCAGCACCCTGTTGTTCACGACACCATCAAGTTAACTTAAAAAATCAATATTCATCTGTATTTCCTTATAATGTTGATATTTCACCAGGATCTGTCCTCCTTATGCTGAAAATAAAGACAGGAATATCTCCCACCAAGACAGTAAGAGCAAAATATAAAGATGGCCATTTATTGTCCTTAGTGATTCCATCCCTGGGTGTGCCACATAGGGTGATGTTTCCTCGCCAATTAGAATGTCATAGTAATAGTACTCATTCTTCAGACCTTAACTGCTGCTCTTGTTTATAAGATGTTCAAAGTGTTTTTCCGAACATTCAGGGATCCCTTCTGACACTTCTCTTTATGGAAAGAGCGAAAGAGCCATGGTCTGATTTTAAACGTGAACTAAGAGAGAAGCTCCTAAAGTGCTAGTAAAAACACATATGGATGTGGAATGATAACCCCTGGAATATGGGGTAGAAAAGATCACAAAGTTCTCAATTGCTCTTAGTTGCTAGAGTATCCTTATATTCTTAATAAGAATTTTTATAATAAGAATTTTCTAAGAATATTTCATATCATTAACTATAAAATAAATTTTGCTGTGAAAAAAAGTATTAAAATACTTCAAATATATCACCAGAACTTAGTACTTAACATATGTACTGTTATGAATATAAAAATATAACACTAAAACCAATGAATATATGGAAAGAATTTTGAAAAATATTCAGATCCTTAGGCTTAAGTCTATTAAACTCTAAGTGGAAATAAGCTGAAGAAATAAAACTTTAAAAGTTTTTTTGAAGTCAGAATTAATTATCCTCCAATAATATCTACATATATTTTATGTGTATATCCATGCATATGCACACCTATACATGAACACACAGCATAAAGATCATTATTAAAGCCATTAATTCAATAATAGTTAGCATAGTTATGAATATTCTATACAAATTGGTCAATGACATATTAAAGACCTTTGTGGTTTTTTTAAAGGAAATTATTTTGGATTATATATATTAAAGTAAAATTGTCTTGAACAATTTTACTCGTTTAAGTAAAAGAACTGCAGCTCATTTCAATTTTTTTTAAATCAGTGTGATATTTATATTTAGCTAAGACAATATGAATTAAGTGCTACTGCTGGATTCAAGTCTTCCCCCTTCCAGCCCTTTGTTAAAGCTTTTCCTTGAATTAGAAAGTAAAGAAGCAGCATCTCTGGGGTATCTGCACAGGGCTCTTCCCTTCTCAACGTTCCTTTAGTTGAAAGGACACATCATTTTTCAAAATGGTCTTCATTTTACTGTTGTCCCAGTGACGATCCATCCCTTTCTCCCCCTCCCTCATTATTTTTACAACCTAGTAAAGAGCTGCCCTGTTATGAAAAGCTTTAATTGAACACAGGGGGCGCTCTCGAGTAGTGCAATGTATTTTTCTCCCCAGGGGCTGAGTGTTTGCATCTATACCTGCAAAGACTTCTATAAATTAAAAGGAAAATGTTCAACTTGTGTTTATGTAGTAGAAAACTGAACTCCAAAGTAACGATGGGCATCAGGTAAACGTATCCAATACAATTTACAGACATAATTGAAAGCATTACAGCCTAATCAGACATCTAAAAGAAAAGCGTGCTCAAATAAAATCTCTACAGAATCATTAGTTGGCAGCCATTCTATTACAATCACACATAATGTCAGTGGTGCCTTGAGCCCGTGCCAGTGACAACAGCATAAATTTTGCATCTCATTTCAGTGGTCATAAAATTAATGATCAGTTTAAAAATACTTCTTTGTAAAAGTTATTACACAAAGCAAAGACATCAATGTGTTCCTGTTATGTACTCACAAGGATAATTACGGGGTTGTTGCTCATTAATACTGTTTCTTGTTTCCCCAGAAAAGCATTTGATTTATCCTACAACTTTCAAAAGTTTAATTAATGATACGAAGTTAACAGTCTACTAAAAGACAATGATCCAAGACTTCCCTTCCCATATTCAGTGGCAACTAAAATATCAGAGCAAGACCAAGGCTTCATCATACCACAACAACACATTTATCTGAAAAACATTTTAAAGTTTATAATGGTTGAGTTCAAAGCACTATTATACCTTCTATTTTAAATGGCTCATTATCAATGAACATTTCTTTAAATGCTTAGGGGTGAAGCCCAACAGCAAGTGCACAGTCATGATCTCTATCACCACTGAGGTTGATTGAGCCAACTTACTGCTTGTTTTGTCAAGTACAGTTATATTTTCAACACAATCGAGCAAACATTAGACTATATAATATCCTAAAATTTAGGTATAACCATTTCCTTTTATAATGTATGAAAGACAAACTTGGGGGCGGTGAGAATTACTCGAGTGAAAAAAATTAATTTTTAATTCTCGAACTCAGTTCATTAGTCCAAACTAATTTCAGAAGTAATAAAATACAGATAAGTAGACAGAACTACAAGTTTAACTTGTCATTTCTTAACATAATCTGTAGTCTAATTCTTAAAGCTTGGAAAGATTTAGGCCACCAGAAATAAGATTCCCTTCATAACTCTTCTACTATAGCAGTGCTAATTTAGAGTGTGCAGATATGAGGCAGGGTTTTCAAACGAGGATGCCATCTCTACAGCACTACCTCTGCAAAACATAATACTTCTTCTATTGCAGTAGGCCCCATAACCTCAAACATGCTTCGCACATTTGTACGAAGCCAGAGATGGGGGGCAGGGGAGGGCTGCAGGTTATCTGCTCAGATTTCATTGAGGAGCTAACTTTCAACAGAACATACACTATGTTAGGAAAGAGAAAGGAAAAGAAATTCAATGTCATCCAAACTTCTGACATCTCTGCTGTTCCTAAGAATCCCATCAGAACAAACTAAAATGAGTCCCCTCTCACCTACCAACCCTGCTACTTTAGAAACTAGTTTAGTTCATTAACAAATATAATAACACAAATTAGGTCAATGAAAATATTTTTCTAAGTAAATCTATTCACATTTAACAGTATCAGTGGAGTCTTGAGGACAAAATATATTGAATTTTTTAATTAGAGGAAAATATTTTAAAGGAGAAAATAAGAGCTTTTAAGCTATCACATCTAAAGGGAATTGAAAGCAATAGATTCGTGTTGTTTAAAGCACTAATATCTTACAAATTTGAAAAATATTCTCTTAAAATAGTTGTCTCGTGCATTTGTAATGCCCTTCTCTTTTTTTTTTGAGTTTATAATATAGTTATTTTTCAAGTACAGTTTTTTGTCTATTTTTCCCATCCCAGCCTCCCCCGCCCCTTGCTCCCCTTCTCTTAATAACGTATAATTTCCTCAAAAACTATCTAAAAACTAAATTACAAATCAAGATTTACTTAAATCCTCTTGATAAATGAAGTTGAGGCTGAGGGTATGACTATTTATTCAGCACCTGCTATGGGTCATACATAGGTATCTCCACATTATCTTAATCATTCTATTCAGAAAATCATCACGCCTGAATTGTCACTGGAGTAAAACAAGACTAACACAAGGGCAAGATATAACTACAATAAAAGGTTTTTTTATCATGTACTTAATATATATTAAGTACATTAATATATATAAATTTTCCAATATATATTAGAAAATTATATTTTATACTGGGTTAATAACAGTTTTTACCCAATTAGTAACATATTTCTACCACAAAATAATTACTTCAAGTCATATTTAAGAGACCTATGGCCTTGTTATGGGACACAGAACGAATTCTAAAATAATTATAATTCTATCCTAAAGTAATTCTAAAATGAACATAATTCTAGTGCATAAGCTTTATATTGCTAGGCTACATGGCAACTAAGAACAGGAAACAAGGGTTAACTCATGATTCTGTCATGGACAATATCTGAGGGTCACAGGAAGGGACTCAGTACTCTAGATATTTCCAATGATTAACAGGGACTAGACTAAGCAGGATGGGTTCTGGTGGCTTAGATGCAGACCTTTCTTATGTACAAGCAAAATTAAGAAATTTAGAAAACCAACTGATCATTCGTTCTAAAGTCACAGTTTGTCAGATCTCCTACCATTGGAGAATCTAGACTTCAGGATATAAAGAGATAAAAATGAGAACTTTAAGAAATTTAAGTAACGAGAAAGGAAGTGTTAAGACCACAGCTTGCTGAGAAAATGAGTATAATAAACAGCAATTAGGAAATTAACTTAATGGACAAGCTTCAATGACCAGAAGCCACTGTAATAAAATAAGTTTCTTTTAATACAAAAAGTGGAATTAAAAGTTTTAATCTTCTAGAATCTATGCAACTTAGCGTACCAATTCAAATAGTTTTAAGCACTGAAATACTGCAAATGGTAAATTCTGCGCTGCTCAATCTTTCAATGGGGGGAAAGGGGCAGTATCTACAGTGTAAGAGAGAAGATGTGGGGGGGTGAGGAAGGATATTAGCTGTGTACATTAGAGAAACTAACAGCTTACTTAATAGAAGTGGATCCATCTGAATTAATCTGTCTTATTTAAGAACTCACTACCTAGTCCTTTTTTCTTCCCAATAATGATATTAAGATAGTAATTAATGTCATTTGAAAAAAAAGTATGTGAAACAAATAGGAGCTCAAAGGTAAAAAGGAGGAACACAGCCTCTGTTTACTTCATCGTGACCCGGCACTGACCTGAGAGAGAGGTGGGGTGGGGCGAGAAAGAACAGGAAAAGAGCCCAGAGGAATCTGCCCAGGTCTCCTTAGATGAAGACAATCCAAAACCCCAAGGGGAAATATAAGGGGAAAAAGCAGCACTATCAAAACATACACAGACACACTGAGTTTACTCAGTGTAGAACCTGATCATTAATAAATTCCTACTTTTGGAAAAAAACTATCTTGAATAATTACTTTGTAACTATTCAGTGTGCACTACTTCTGTTTACTATTGCTAATAAATTACAGGAATGGTCCTTTTATAACAAAGCTGAATATACTTTGAGGGTAAAATGACAAAATTATTCAGCTTCTCATATTTGTCCAAGGTATACATCTGATTTATCCACAGGCTCACTTCTGAACAGGCAGCCACTCTTGGTGATTAGTTAACTCAATACATCAGTATTGAGCTACAAATGACATTCAAGAAAAAATTATTATGGGGAATCTCTGAATTCTGTGTTATTTGAACTCTTATTCTAGGCTCGTTTTTTAGTTTCTATGAAATACTACATAAAGCTCCATTCTCTTTAGAGACAAAAATGGAACTCAGTAATGTAATTTCAATGTCCACACACCTGAACAAGTCCTAAACCAGAGAGCAAAGGGGAAGTTCCTACCCTATTACTGAGTCATATGCAATTGCACAGTGACTTCCCATTATCATGCTTTCTTATATTTGTCCAAGGTATACATCTGTGCATAAATAAGTCACAATGAGAATGCGATAAATAATCCCTGGTCCAAAATACGCCTTTTAAGAAGAGAGGCAAAACCTAGTATCCTTCTATAAACAGTGCACTATATAAAAGTTATCATAATTAAAATATGAAAATGTATTATTTCTGTATTCGACCAAGCAAAATGCAACATGATTAAACACATAGTTTAGGGTTTGTTGCAGATTATTAAAATGTGGGTACTTATGAGAAGGAGGAGTTTCCCCGTTCTCCCCTTTTAAAAATTAATATAAAAATAACTCGTTCTCCCCAATCACAACAATCTTAATGACTTAATGTGAAAAGTACTGTGGTTTCCTTCTAACTGTTTGATTTTAGGCTTGTCTGGCTAAGTACTTGGTTTACTGAAACTGTCACTACTCTCTCACTTATCGGTTGGCAGAGATATGAATTACTCTGTGGTGTCTGCTAACCCCAGTTAGAAGACGTCACACTGTTTTTTTCCCCCAAAAGCAGATCCTGGCTCCACATAGGTTAACTGACCTCACGTTGTGACCCTCATACCAGCATTCACAGGATTCAGGTCATGACCTGTGAATTAGCATCATGCAAGGAAGGGCCATACCCAGCTTCCCTTACAGAACTGAAGACATGAGAAAGTAGGAACTTCCTACTCCTTTCCTGATTTGGTCTTCAGTGCACTAAGCAGCCATCCCTCAAATCTAAAGGAAGACAAACAGATTACCAGTACTCTCACATATTTCAAAAAAATGAAACTGGACTCCCTTCTTTGAAAATTTCTATGGCGCATTTATTCATTTCAAAAGAATAATAAAAACCAGCACTTGAAAAAGATTTTGCTCACATTCTCAGCAAAAACTGATCCCATTTTTCAAACAATTATCCTTAAAAAAAATCATTATCTATGAGCACCTAGCCAGGGGGCCTCCTGTTCCCATCACTACCCTGAAATCATCTCTGTGGAGCTAAGTGGTGCTGGGCTGGTATCTCACCTATGCTTCCCTGAATCACTCCACATATAACTGCCAAGCGTACACCTTTCACAACCAGTGTCTGCCACAATGTACTCTGAGACGTTAAAACTTAAGAATGTTAAATACGGAGGATTTCTTCAGGAGAACATTGTGCAGAGTAGATTCTGGATAGGCGTTTTAATTTTTTTCTCAGCAGGGGGAGCCAGCACTCTCATCTTGAAAGTCTAAGTATACTCATCGGATACTTAAATTTTGAATCCGACTATCACATTTCAGTATGTGTTAGATTAGCCTATTGAAAACTTCTACAAGGAAAAATAATTTCAGGTTTGATACACTCAAAAATTTACCTTTGTCTTGAAATTCCTGAAGATAGCTGCAAAATAAAACAAGAGCATTATATTTTTAAATGAGTACTGACAAATCAAAACAATGTCCAATACATGGCAGTAATTCAAAACTATTTTAATATATTTAGAGGGAAAAAAACTACTTCATGTCTTGAAATGACAGTTGCAGAAGGTTTGTGGATTTAATAGAAAAGTATTTTTAAAGACCTAAGTTACAGTAGTAAAATCAGAACATATCCTTAATACCTATAATGTACATTTATTCATTTCCATATCTGGCAGTTATTTACCATATTTATACTAAAATTATCAACTAACTATGTCTTATTAGTTAAACCAAATATATCCTCACCTAATAAAAATAAATGGTTGAATATTGCTAGAATACTTAGGAAAATACACACTCAGGAACCTTTACAAAAAAGGGTATTGTGGTAAACATGTCCATTTTTAAAAGCTATTATAGTGAAAATATATTTTTTCCTTTAAAAATACTTAACAACTATTAAATAACAATATTAAAATTTTAATGCAATGATAATCAATTCTTTATTAATATGTTAATTACAAACTTGCTTCTAAGTAAAAAGTTAGTAACAAGAGGTAAGTGACTTACGTAGACTTTACATCTTTTATCTTCTTAATAAGAGATTCTCTTTTTTCCTTTGCTTTCTTGGATAAATTTTCCCCTCTCAGTATGTCTGCCACAAATGTTTCAACATCTAAACCATAAAATGTAAGAAACAGGATACAAATTATAAGAATCATTTTTGTTAAGACAAACAGGACAATGATTGTGCCTACCCATAACTGTTAATAGCTGTACAATTTGTTAGTTATTTATCAATCGAAAGCATAACAGCTGAAGTATGTTTCAAATACTAAGCTGGACAAATTTGTTCATCACTCAGCTAATAAAGTCTGTATGCTCTACTTATGCTTAGCATAGCAAATGCTATTTGGATGTTTGGCATCATTAAACCGGGAAGAAGCACCCAAGTTTCAATAAACTATGGTGCCCCATAAAACAAATTCTCTCATATAAAAGCAAGCACAGAGCTTTTATGCACGTGTTACTACCATTTTATAGTATTTTATGAGTTCCTGTATGAATAGGTCATTCACTGTATTATATCGGTATAAGCTAATGTCTCTGGCAAGGGCCTATTTCTCCCCGTGTAATCTTTTCAGATGTTTAATGATTTACAAGAAAAAATAAATCTCCTTTTCTAGCCAAGACTCCCCAAATCATACCCTGTTCCTTCCTACCTGCCCCATCCACCTTCGCCAGCCACCCTCAAATAAAAAAGATAATCAAGTGTGTGGTTTTGTGTGTTCTACCTTCTTGCCTTGGTATTACCACCTGAAAATATTTCTTTAAAAGGAGGAATAAGTAGTAACAATAAAAAAATCCACTATTTAGAAACACAGTAACCTAGAAATAAGATTTTATGGCTTCATATAACTTTCCACATAGTCTCTTTTTTAAAAAGTTTAGTAAACTTCTAAATTATTCTGATGTCTAGTTCTCTCTACTATAAAATTCCAACAAATCCTCACTGGTATGATTGTATAATAGCTCCTTTCTTGTTGTTTATGAAATACTGTACAACTTTAAATTAATTTTATATATAGAATTTTCAAGTCTCACTTTAAGATCTCTAATATAGACGATACCATAAAAAATGTTTCAAGTAGGTACAACTGTAAACCATCATATCTCATACTGAAGAAATGTGTGTACATTGTGAGTTTTACTTTCTTTTTACGTAACTGCTTTGTCTCCTAATTCACATTGATAAAGAAACAGTATCAAAATATATAATAACATTACATGTATTAATTCAAACAGTATAATAATATTTCAACTGTACTTATAACTAACAATTTTAAACCTAGTATTGAGATATGATCTAATCAACTTTAAATTCTTGATTACAAAAGCATCCTGATCTCATAAGCAAAGTTGATTAAACTGTTATTCTATATATTAACAATAAAGGTATAAAGGTAATTTTCCCTAAATCAATATGACAAGTAAAAGAATTGAAATTTAATCTTGATATATTTTTTAGAACTAGCTTTCTGGTTTTAATGTTAAAAGCTAGTATCAAAACAAAATGAAAGCAAAGTGTCACTGCTTCTCTTTCTTTGAGCTGTCCATGTTTTTGAAGATGGGGACACAGGGACATAATCCAGTATCAGTGCAAATTAGACTCAGACTTCTAAAGTAAGTTCAAAATAATGAAACATAAAAAAGAAAGTGTTCTCCTCTAAACTCTTTAAATGTGGCACCCAGAGGAGCAAGCAACCTTTGGCCATTCAGATATTAGCTGAAATGGAAGAGATCATTGGCTTCTCTAGGATGGTTACAATAAATCTGCTAAGAAAAATGGAATAAGGGAAAGAACATGAGCATCTCTACTGATTCTTTCTTCCAACCGGACTCAGTCCTTGTGAAAATCACTGGCACAATGATTGGTGAAGAGTCTGCTTAATGTTACTTTCGCTCAGTGTTTGTCTTTAATTCCCTCATCCACGAGTATTTAATTGCCTATTTTACATTTTCATTATACAATCCAAGTTTAAACAAACGGGATCTATTTCCATCTCTGGAAGCAATAACAGAACAAATTACAGCCTAAGAGTTATTACTTTAAAAGGTCGTTTCAATTCTATAAAAACAGAAAACATAAAAAGCTGATGCTCTATACAGTGTTTCCTAACACTCTCAAAAAAATGTTTTTAAAATACCGATCCCTGCTACTATTTTATGAGGAAATACTTGTTGAGAGAGTGAAGCTGCAAGAAAAAATCTATGTTGTTTGTTTATTCAGGGTGAGGGGGTAGATTCGAAGATTGGGCAAAGGAAAAGATCTATATTTTCAGGGTAGTCTTAATGTTTTCATTCCTAAGTTTATCCCAGAAAGGGGGTTTAAGGCAACTAAAAAGATTTAACAAACATTAGTTTAAGAAAGGAGACAAGGAAAGCGTTGAAACTGCTTTGCTAGGGGTTTTTTTTTTTTTTTCCTCTTTTTTTAACAAGTAAGTGAAGAGCTTTAAAGTAGAAGCAATTACTGCAATCATCCTAGTTTGTTGGTGCCCACTAACTACATGGGTTAGGTTTTTAAGGTTTTCAAATCTGGTGTTTTGGTTTCCCACCCCGATAAAACCCACGCCGTGCCCGGTTATTTTCGAATCCAACGAAACCAGCCTCTTCCAGGCACAGGAGACCCGCTGGAGGTGCCCGGGCCCCGGGCCTACACCGGGTCCCAGCGTGAAGACAGAGCGAGCACTGAAAAGTTATTGAGGCTTTACTGGGAGACGCTTGGGCGCTGAAGTTCGTGACATTCGACATCTGACAAGCGGAGTGTTAAACCCCAGGGTCCCAGTCATAGGAGCTGTGAGAAGGAAGCGCTAGGTTTGGGGCAGCGCCTTCACCAGACAAATGGGACTGGATCTGCTGCGGCTTTGTGGCTCAGAGCCGGGGTAATATTTCAAAAGCAAGCAATAAAAGTCCTGGGCGAATCAAGCGCTCCTCTGGCTGGTTGGAAAAGAGATTTGAAGCTTTTTATTGTACTCTGAATAGCCCTGCAAACGGCAAACGAGCGAGTGCAGTAGTCCTCTTCTACCTTCCTTCAGGGGTCGTGTCCCTGGGTTAATATGTAGATCTCACCGACTAGATTGTCTGCAATTCAGGGAACAGCCATTATTCGATTACAAGGAAAGGTCAGCCTGCCTTCTCACTTGCCTCTAGGCCTGATGAGTTAGAATTTCTCTTCCTCCAAAGGAGGGGTCTCCACTCACTCGCGCCCTCGCTGCGGGAGAGGAGAAACCCAGTACAAATTTGGAGGCGCCCAATGCACGAGGGCTAATCCCCTCACCTCACAACCCTTCACTCCACAGTCTCCTAGACTGCAGATCAGCGCCCGGGCATCCTCTGAAACCCTTAGAACTAGCCCCATCTGCATCAGCCTCTGCCCTCAAGTCATCACGGGGGGGGGGGGGGGGGCGCTGGAGTTATACCAACTAATGTAAATGCAGTGGTGATTTTTGCTCTTGCTACTCCTTAACACTGGCAAGAGCAAACCCTATCTCCCGGTAGGACTGTAAAAATCTGGGGGAGGGGGCCTCTAAAAAGATGAGATTTACAGTTCCTCTGTGGATAAATGTTAAGGTCTGAAAACAAAATTAAAAGATGGCATCCTCTCTGGGCTCAGCAATCGTCAGGCAGTTTAAGCTAGAAACCTCTCAATAGCCATCTCAACCCCTAAGAGGCAAACACTCAGCTCACACCAAATCACCAAATGGTACTTACTCCAACCGCCCTTTCTCCCCTGTTGGATGAACTCCCTATACATAAGGACCCCCTAGAAAAACTGCCACCTGAGTGTCTAGGACAGGTATCTAAACACAGACAAAGGCTAACTGCTTTCCACAAACTTCCATACACAGTGAAAAGGTGAAACCACACAAGGTTAGAACAGTCTTTAAATTCTTACAAACAATAAAATAAAACTGTCAGCTCCTTGAAGCTAAGTACACAGCACAGGTTCCCATTCTTGAAGAAAGCGGATGTTTGACCACTTGCCCTTACCATCCTCCACCAGCAAACAGCCTGGAATATGCCTTTCAGGCTGGAGGTTGTAAACAAGTCACAAAGGTAACACCTGGGGTCTTCAGCCTGTCGCCCAACCATCTAATACCTGAGTGGGCACACACACACAGCCTGTGGTGATTGGTCTGAATAGCAGATGAGAAGGAGGCAAGAATTGAACTGCGTCAACTACCATTTGCTCAGCCCCAGATCAATAAAATAAGTGAAAACCCAACCACACTATACTCCAAATGGTTTTACTACTTAATTCTACAGCTTTCTCTGCTTCATGAATTGGGCCAGATTTTAGTTTGTATTCAGTGAGGTTTTATCACCAAACTTAATGTGGCAAGGACCCCAGCCAAAGTTTAAGCTGGCATCAGAACAAAAAAAAATGCTTTTCTCTCTCTTAAAAGGAGACATAGTTGACCAAACACACCTATGGGTGAAACCATAAAAATCAATTCAACTGGGTACATGTAGATCAATGGAGCCAAATGGCCAAAGTTGGAAAATGGTTAATTCAAAAATTATGGACTGCTCTAATCAATGTCTTCCTCTTGATTATCTCCCACTTCAATAGGTTATAGTTAAACTGCAGACTTTTCCAACATGGAAGAAGAGGCATGAACAAGCACAGGAGTTCTCACAGAAAACATAACTCTTACTTCCTATCATCTGACAAAATTTTCAGAATTGGTTTTGGAGGGTAAATGATTTATTTTGATTTTTAAAAACTGGCCTGTTGAAGGATAGGGATGAACATCTTTCAGCTCTAAAAGGTGATTCTTGATAAATGGCTCCTTAAAATAATCAAAATCTTTTTGCCACGTATTTTCAAAGAAGCCCCAATGAATAACACATTAGTCTGAGAGCCACACTATATTCCCTGTTAGGCAGCATCTATTATAATGTGTTCAGTATGTGATTGAAAAAGAAATGTAAACTCAGTGGAATGAAAAAAAATACACTTGGCTTTAATTGAAAAAGACAAACTAAGTGAATAATGAGTGTATAAAAACTAGCCTCTGCCACTTTTATCACCCATATATGACACTTAATCTTAAATTTATGAGAGACAACTGAACTGTGTTTCAAACCACCAGAGGCTGTTCCTACTCTGCTGTTTCTATCTTCTTTCTAGTCATACTTTAGTGCTGGTAATGAAGAGATAAAACTCATTTGGAAATTTTTTATATCCTTTCCATTTTTAGTACAGATTCCCTTTTTCACAAGAAAACCACTGATAATTTGGATTGAGTGACTGTAAAAAGAGCGGGTACTATCAAGAGCCTTATTTAGTAATCTGAAATGAAAATACTTCTAATGGAAAGCCACGTGGGGGAAAAAGGCAGCCAAAACCCCTGCTCAAGAAAAGTAGGACGTCATGTGATTAAGATAGGCAAATAATTTTCCTAACATCACATCTTAAATTCATCTATGTTACTTATATAAGACACTGAAATTCTGGTCCCTTGATTTACAAATACATTTTCTTATTTCTAGAAGAGAGTATCTTAGAGGTATCAGAGACTGGTTTCATTTTAAGATAAAAATCTTCTAATATCAACTTTATGCTCATTAGTTACTGCTGTCAAAATGGGGCCAGCTTGATCTTGCTCTGTAGGAAAATCCAGGTGCTAACGAAGTAGGTGACTATTGGTGACTCAGTAGGTGGCACTCTTCCCTTTACATACTCAGCCAAGGCGCCAGTAGAAAGTTATGGGACACCAGATATACCATAAATATTTCTCATAGGAAGAATAAGGCCAAAATGTTGACCAAATTATAAATGGAACTTTGGAAAGGTGGAAATCAAACCATACTATCCTCAGCATTGGGGAAAAAATTCTGCCTCTATTTCAACTGAGCAGCATTCTTTACCTAGTGCCCCTAAAGGGATCATTGATTATAATGTGCGAAGGTTTTAAAAAAAATGTTCTGCAGATCCCCAATAGGAAAAAATGCAGTATTTCAATTCAAGACTTGTCAGATGAACAAAATCTCAAGGTCACTTGGCAGAAATCATACAGCCACTCTGTTTATTGTCGGTTTGGTTTTGTTTGGTTTTGATTTTTCAGATCCACTATATTCTTCTGTTAACATTGGTTTCCTTTTCTAATTTTATAAAAGGATCCTAACATCTTCTTACAGCTCTCCTTTTTAAGTATGTTGTCCTAACACAAATGAATGAGAGTATCTGACTGCAAACCACCAGCACTCCAGTATTCAAAGGGTGATTGAACGAATTAAAGAGGCTGGGGGGCCAGTGGTTCCAATGCCTCTCACTTTCTTGGCTGCCTGGAGGAGAAACTCACATAAATCAAGATTATTCTTGCTGTTAGTCCTAGTCAAAATATTTGGATGTAGGAGAAGATTAAATGGACAAGATTTGGGATTATCCTTTGATTCTAATTTTCCAGGCTAAACCTGTTCTTCCATTGTTGTGGAAAAAAATTACACACAATGAGATATACAAATCACATATCACAGAAATGTACTCTTGAAACCTATATAACATTATTAACCAATGTCACTGAATAAATTTAACTTTAAGGAAATTAAATCAAATTTAAAAAATTAAAGATTGCCTGCATATGGCAGTTCAAAATTTGCTTTTAACAACAAAAATCTGTAAATATTTTTCCATTCATGAAATGAAAGAATAACTCAACACTTCTATGAAAAGTGTAGGCTTTCAAAATTTAAGTACTGATTCCATAGCAATATAAATAACTAACAGTTTAACTCTATAGCTGCTTTTTCCAGAATATCATTAAATGTGAGTTAAGAATGATAGCCTCTATGGGTTTTTGCATTCCTATAGTGTTTTTTCTTTCTTTAAGGGGGAAGGAATGAGAGGCTTTCCCTGGAAAGCCTTTCTGTTACAAATTTTAAAAAGAAATAACAACAAAGAAAATAATAAACTGGTAAGAATACATGTGAGCCTCTATCAAGCTGCTGAAATGTCAAACATTTAACACACATGATATGCACTGACTTGAATACCAGGCACATGGAATACAAAGGGAAATGTCCAAACAATTTTATTTTGAAAAACATTATCTTTTACTTTATATTCATTTTTCTAAAGGCAAGGAATTTTAAACACCTGAAAAGTTTAGGTGCTTATATTCTCTATCTTGGAATTCTAGCACAGTCCATGCATTCCAAGAGCTCTCAGCTGCTAACTACAATCAACCAATATCTTTGTTCTTAGTTCCAAAGAAAGAGCTAGGTAAGTCAGTAACATCTCTAAATGTCACACCAATACTAACTTTTTTTCCATAGTATTAGTAATTTTATATCTAACCATATGCTACTACTCAACACAAATCATCATGCACAATTCCAACAGATTTTTAATGAAAACTGCGGAAAAAAAAAACCCGAGAGCATTTATTCTTGAAAACTTTCCTACCTCAAAAAAATATTTTAATTACAATCAAACCTAAAATGTTAACTTTCTTTGAATGAGTCAAAAAATTAAAAAAACACTGATTCACTTATTTTATTTCTTTAAAATATTTTTTCTCACATCCATACCTCCTGAAAAAATCTTCTGAAAATAAAGAATAAGCCAAATTTATTATCTCCAAATGTTTTATGTTTTCATATTTCTTTTCATTATTTCGTGTGTTTTAATGTATGATTTGCTTTGCTAATATGAAATATTGAAAATATCAACAAGATAACTTTTTAAATGCTGACTGCAGACATACAAGTATACTATCTGACCAAAGAGAGAGGGAGCTAAAGTATGTAGGAAGATAGCATTGGTAGATAATTTAACTATTATCTAATTCTAACCTTTCAGTTGAATTAGTCAAATAAGGGCACATGAAACACTTGTAATATATAGGGATCAGAGAATACAGGATCTCATAACCTACACTTCATACTATCGGCATGTGTAGGATTATGGATCAAAATAGGAAACTGTCTATTGTGGGAGCTGTCAAGCATTAGAAGTGTGCACCCAGAAATCTGTACTTTATTTCTTAAATTAAAAAATTCACACCTTAAAAGTGGGGGGGCCAAAATATTCAGTCCTAGACCTAGAACATCCTGAAAATGGTAACATCAATTTGGGGGGTAATGATAAATACTAATCTGATCTGGCTATTAATATAGTATTCTAAACAATATCTAAGCAAGTCCAGCATTGTGACAACAAAAATGTTAACTGTAGTAAAACAAAATATATTCATGTGAAACTCTAATATAATGGAATGAAAGCTGTCTTTTCAGTTCTTTCAATATTTCCCTTAGTGGTACCCATTAATGACAACAATTTCTTAGAGTAAAATACTGTCTCACCAGAAATGCATTCATCACATTGTAATCATGTTCACACAAACCAAGTCTGCATCCATATGCTATTGATTTTATTTCCTCTATTATATTCATGATGCTAACCACCAAAACAGTGTAACAGTGTATTAGATTTGCTTTCACACTATAATTGTAACTTACTATTTAAAATGTCACATTTTAGATATTGCTTTTTAAGAATAACCAACTTGTAATATAGGCATCTAAGAAACTCTTTTACTCCAGGTATTCATGACCAATATAGAAAGATAAATATTTAAGAGACAACTAAAGTAAAACTATCAAAATTAAGTTTCCAAAATTCTGCTGTACGTATGACAAAATGAATGATGGTAAGAATTCCAGAGCATCAGAATATATAATATTTGTGTTACCCTACTATATTTTCTACCTTATGCAGAAATACAAATTTTTCATTGGCCCCAAGTTACAGTACACACCTCTATATCTAGTACATAGCTTTAAGAACCGCATCTTTAACTCGTAAAGCAAGTTCCTGTAAATGGTCAGTTAAAACTGAAAAGGGGAAGATGAGGGTGCAAAGACGAAATACTTTCATCATGGTGACACAGGAAGTTGTACTTTAATACATCCTTCCTTTTTAATGTTACTTAAGCTGAAGACTAGTGGCCATTTGAGAATCAGGCCCTCTTTGAAAGACTTAAATATGAGTGGACTGGATGCTCAAGAATAATGAGAGTTTCAGGATGACAAACTCTTCTATCCCATAACCCCTAACACCTGTAGCTCAGACACATCTCTTTGCATCTTTACACCCTTCTCCTCCATTAGCCAGGCCACCAAAAAAGTACTTCTTGGACTACTGATCGCTTCCTAGTTCTCACACTTTACACTCAAACTCATTCGTTTTTCTCGCGCGCGCGCGCGCACACACACACACACACACACACACACGGCGTCTTTACCATGCACACAGAATAGTGTAATTCATCCATAAGGGCTTTCCCACCATCCCAGCACCAAAATTCAACACACACGCCCACGCCTCTCCTCAGATCCTGTCCCAGTCCCACGCTCACTGTCCAAAAGAAAAGGGGATCGTGGGGAGGGATGGGAAGGACTCTGAAACTCTGAACCGCTGGGCTCAGTGTCCCCTCGCCCCCCGCCTCCGCCCCGCGGTGTTACCCGCCCCCTTCCCGCTCTTTACCTGCCAACAGGTTCTTAACTTCCTCGGGGAGGGAACAGGGAGAGGAGGTACTGCTGGGGTTGGGCATTTTACGGAGCGCGGGGGCGTGCGGGGGAAGGACCTGAAATGAAAGGGTAACCAACGGGCTGGGGTTTCGGCTGCGACCTAGACTCTGGCTACCGGTCCGGTAAGCAGTGCGGGACTACGATTCCGGACACTGCTGGGCTGGGGCTCACAACAAGGAAGTCACCGAAGCCCCAACCAGCAGCTGCTGGACTCTCGGCCCAACCCCGCTGGGGAGACCTGGGCGGGGCTACGGGCCAGGCGGAGACCGATGGCTGAAGCGCACAACTGCGCATGTGTGTTTCTCGGTTTTCCTTACCTCCCGGTCTGGAGCCACTGAACACACCACGCCCACCTCCAGGACTAGGAGCGGGAGGAGGAGTGGCTGGTGGGGAGGGAGCGGACTGGGGCCCCATCGCCTGAAGCGGATTATCGCCATTTTTGTTACTGGTATCGCCAAAACTGCTGACCATTTCCCCGGGCACTCGGGTAATGCGGTGTTCTTAGTGCCTCCACGTTTTGCGATCAAGACACCCACTAGCGAATGGTCTGCGCTGCCGAGGTTGAACACTTCGCCTGGGAACCCGTAAGGAATTTCCGGCTGTCCGGAACTATTACAAGCAGTCTTTGTCCGACTGAGTGCTGGTGACAACATTCCATCTTCCGCCAATCCTCCCTGAGAAGCCGGAGAGCTATCTGATTGGCTCTTACTTTTCCACCTAAAACGGCTTCTTGAGGTGACTGATTTCCCCAGCTGCCATCAAAGAGGAGGGGGTTCTAATCACTGTCTTTCTGAGTTTAAAAAAAAGAAAGAGCTATGTAGACAGAAATATCACTGTCCATCTATAGGCATCAAATTGCTGGTGATTAGTAGAATGGAATTATAAAATTTGTTCACTCCAGCCTAATCGTTTAGTAAACAAATACTTCTTGATTGTCTCCTGTCTGTAAATCTTCTCAGGTTTACTGGAAAACTACAAAAGACACTTCTCGGTACTGTGTGCGTGTAAAATATACGTATTTTTCTATTTCTTTTCATAGGAACTGCCATGGAAAAGCTCTTTCCTAGATGCTACTATTGTATTTTGAAGATTATTATGGCTCCAAGCACAATGTATATTGTTTATTCCTCTACTCTCCAACACTGACTACTAGATCATTGGCACTTAAACTTTAGTTTGCATTAGAACCCCAGAGAGAACCTATTATAATACAGATTCTGAAGTCCCACTCCCAGAGATTCTGACCCTGTCATTTTAGGACTGGGCCTGATTATTTACATTTTAAATAAGCCTTCTAGGTGGTCCTGATGTTATACATCCTGAGATTTGATTGTGAGAATCATAGGGCACAAAACCTGTCATTGTCCTGACTCAGTGACTCAGTTGATTGGAGCATCATCCCACAGACCAAAAGGTCATGGATTGGTTCCTGGACAGGGCACATACCTAGGTTGCAGACTCCCTCCCCAGTAGGGGCAGGGTGGGGGGTAGGCATACCAGGGGCAACCAATAGATGATTCTCTTTCTCTCTCCCATCCTCACTCTCTAAAACCAATATACATATTCTTGAATGAGACTTAAAAATTTTGTCATACATGTTTCTCAGATATAGAATGAACATTTCAGAAATGTATATGGAACCATAAACGACCCTGAATAGCTGCAGCAAGTTTGAGAAAGAAGAACAAAGTAGGAGGGATCACAATAACTGACATCAAACTATGTTATAAGGCCATGGTAATCAAAACAGTCTTGTACTGGCATAAGAACAGACATATAGACCAATGGAACAGAACAGAGAGCCCAGAAATAAACCCAAGTTTCTATGGTCAATTAATATTTGACAAAAGAGAGCAGAAGCATAAAACAAAGTAAAAACAGCCTCTTCAAAAAATGGTGTTGGGAGATCTGAACAGCTACATGCAGAAAAATGAAACTCAATCACCAACTTACACCATACGCAAAAATAAATTCAGAATGGATAAAAGACTTAAATATGTCATGACACCATAAAAATTCTAGAGGAAAACATTGGCAGGAAAATGTCAGACATTCCATGCAGCAATATCTTCACTGATATGTCCCCTAAAGCAAGGGACATAAAGGAAACAATAAACAAATGGGACCTCATCAAATTAAAAAACTTCTTCATGGCTAAAGAAAACAGCATTAAAATGAAAAGCAAACCAACTATATGGGAAAACGTATTTGCCAATGATACCTTGGACAAGAGTTTGATCTCCAAAATACATAAAGAACTCACACAAATCCACTCCAGAAAGACAAACAACCCAATTAAAAAATGGGCAAAAGACTTGAATAGACACTTCTCCAAGGAGGACATACAGAGGGCCCAGAGACATTTGAAAAGATGCTCAGCATCCCTAGCCATCAGAGAGATGCAAATTAAAACCATGATGAGATACCACTTCACACCAGTCAGAATGGTCATCATTAACAAATATCAAGCAAGTATTGGTGAGGATGTGGAGAAAAGAGAATCCTAGTACACTGTTGGTGGGAATGCAGACTGGTGTAGCCTCTAAGGAAAACAGTATGGAATTTCTTCAAAAAACTAAAAATGGAACTGCCTTTTGACCCAGCAATTCCACTGCTGGGATTATAGCCTAAGAACCCTGTAACACCAATCCTAAAGAACCTATGCACCCCAATGTTTGTAGCAGCACAATTTACAATAGCAAAGTGCTGGAAGCAACCTAAGTGCCCATCAGTAAATAAATGCATCAAAAAAGTATGGTACATTTGGAATACTACACAGTAGAGAGAAAGGGGGATCTCCTACCCTTTATGACAGCATAAATGGAACTTCAGAGCATTATGCTAAGTGAAAAAAGCCCAGCAGTGAGGGGCAAATACCATATGATCTCACCTTTAACTGGAACCTAATCAACAAAAGAAAAAAGCAAGCAAAATATAACCAGAGACATTGGAATTAAGAACAATCTGAGAGTAACCCAAGAGGGGGTGGGAGGGATAATAGGGGGAAGGGGAAGGGTTTTCAGGAACTATTAAGGACACATGGACAAAACCAAGGGGGGGTGGAAGCAAGGGAGGGAGGTGGGTTTGGCTGGGGTTGGGGGGAGTGGTGGGGATAAACACAACTGTAATTAAACTACAATAAAATAATTTTTAAAATTTTGTCATAACTTTTAACCCCACATGGAACCTTAAACCTGACATGGAATAACAGCTCTCCTGATACTTCACACAAAAGAAATTTCAGACAGTAACAGTAAAAAACAATTAAGTGCAATGATATTTTTCTGTAATTCTCTAAGAGGTACACCACACACTATTGTAAAAAGAAAAATTTGAACCTTTTGGAGTCTTCTCAAAATAAAAAACAACACAAAAGATTTACAATTGAAAGAAAATATGTAAAATAACAACAAAAGAGACACCCCCCAAACAAATCCATTTCCTAAAATAGAAACTAAAATTTCTATTCAGATTTAGAAATGTGATGTATTATAGAAAGGGTGCTGAAAACTAGAACCCTTTTGGTGGAAGTAAAAGTGAGCAAAAATCATTTTATAACATAGGTCTTCTAACTTCAAAGAATTTAGAATTATTATTCTCAAACTATAAAATTATCTTCTTTCCAAATAATGAAACTCTTTCATGGACATTTTATTTTAGTGAGGATTCTTCCTCCCCTTACAGTTATCACATATAATTCTTTATCTTTTCACATTTTTTAAATTAAGTAGGCCTCCAAATGTTCCTATCCTTTGTTTCCTTCTAATAGGAAAAACCTGACCAGATTTTGTTTTCTTCTTGTGTCTCATTCATTTATTTATACTCAACTCATTCCACAAAGGAATTGAGGTGATTTACTCTTGTATCAAATAGACAGCTTTCGGGAGTAGATCAAATGGACAGTGTCTACACTGCTCATTATGACAAGTCATTCTTGTTATGGAGAGACAGGAAACTATTAAGATTGCCTTAAAATATATAGCATCTAGTAGTCCAAATAAAAAAGGCAATAACAGAAAATGGACTTTTTGTATGAAACACATTTCCCCTATTTAGGAAACCATTCTCAGACACAGGTTCATGATGGATTCACTTGGGAAATGCTTTGTATACCCTATCATTTTTACTATTTATTGTTAAAGTTACCAAAATTGATTATAGACAGAAAGAGAAATAAACAGAGGCTAGAAGAAATATATTCTTTCTCTTGTTTCCATAACAAAATCTAGGGAGAAAATCAAATCATACTTTACATTCTTTAAAGTAGGTGTATTAGATAAAAAATGAATAATAAGTGAAACTTTAAATCTCAACTCAAGTGAAGTAGCAGCTGCCCTACCATTTTACAAGAAAGAGACTAGACTTGGAAAATATTATGACCTGTCTTCTCAAAAGAAAATCCTCCAGTTCAAAGAGGGTATATACACAGTCATGCACCACTTAACAGTGGGGGATACATTCTGAGAAATGTGTTGTTAGGCAATTTCATCATTGTGCAAACACCACAGAGTGTACTTACACAAACTAGATGTTATAGCCTACTACACACCTAGGAGGCTATCTGGTATACCACTGTGTGTATGGTCCATTGCTGACTAAAACATCATTACATAGCACATGTATATCTCCCTATAAATAAAGCTAACTCCCTTTCTTGTATCTTTCCAATTTAGCTTAGTTCAATATATATTTGCCCACAGGAATAGGTTTGAAAGAATCTAAATGAGACTTGAAGAACAGGGAGCTGCACTGACTGGTGTGGCACAGTTAGTTGGGCATCATTCTGCAAAGCAAAGGGTCACCGGTTCAATTCCCAGTCTAGGGCACATGGCTGGGCTGCAGACTGGGTCCCCAGTGAAGACACATACGAAAGGAGGCCAATCAATGTTTCTATCTCACATGGATGTTTCTCTCCCTCCTTCTCCTCTCTTAAAAATAAATAAAATCTTTTTTTTTTTTTAAAGAAAAACAGTGAGCTAAAACATTTTACTTTTCTCAGTTTGGCTTTCATAGCCACCAGAAAGAAATACTTAGGTATTGTATTAGTTATCTGTTGCTGCAGAACAAAACTTAGCTTAAAGCAAACACTTAGTATCTCCAGTTTCTGATGGTTAGGAATCCATGGGCAGTTTAGCTGGACAGCTGTGGCTCAGAGACTCCCATGAGGTTACAGTCAAGCTATACGCTGGGTTGTAGTCACCTGAATATTTGACCATGGCTAGAGGATCAGCTTTAAAGAAAGCTCACCCACAAGACTATTGGTTGAAGTCTTCCAGCCTCTCTGGCTGCCAGCAAAAGGCCATCATTCCTCAGCACATAACTTCTTCCACAGGGCTGCCTGAGTGAGTCTCCTCATAACATGGCAACTGGCTTTTCCCAGAGCGACTGATCTAAGAGACAGCACAACTGAGACAGAAGCTGCAATGTATGACAACATCAGAAGTAGCATAACTTGACTGCTGCCATATTTTAATGGTCACACAGACCTGGCATATACAGGGAAGGGACTACGCAGCCTATGAGTACCAGGAGGTAAGAATCACCGGGGCCATACTGAAAGCCGATTACCATAATCAGCCCTCTAGCCCCCAGTGATCCACACCTCTCTCAATACAAAATAAAGCCATCCCCTCCCAAGTCACCTGTGAAGTCTCATCCCCTCACAAAGTCTCACCAGCTCCAAGTTCAGACTCTCATTTAAATCAAGTCCAGCTGTGGATGATGCTTCTTAAATAGCATCTCCAGTACAGTTCTCTTTATCTAAAGACCTATGAACTAAAAGGACAAGCTGTCTGCTCCCCCATATATCATACAATGGTGGGACAAGCACAAGATAACCACTACAGACATTCCTGTTCCGAAGGGGTGGGGACGATCCATAGCAATTCTTTGATTAGAACAGTTTCACTCCCACATGGAATACCTTCTCCATGGATCTTGGTTCTGCCGTCTGATTCATACTTGCTTTTCCAGGAAAGGTAGCCCATGTTTTCAGCTGTGTAGTTTTCTCAACCTGCTTTTCATTCTATACTGTCACTATCCCTATCCTGTCACTGTCGCTATTCTATCAGGGTTCAGTCAGAGAATCAAAATCCCTGGAATGAAGATAGAAATAGAAAAATATATAATATAAAGGAATTTGTTACACAGATTTGACCCTACACAGTCATGGAAGGTGGTTAAACAGATGCTGGATCTTGAAGTCCACAATGCAGAGTCAGGAAGGGACTGTGGAGATTTGTAACAACTTGGCATACAGAAGCACCAGCCATAGTCCATAAGGACAACCTGAAACTCAAGTTAGCTCTTGCTGCCTCTAACTTTGGTGGTGTGGATGTCCTGTCGAAGTCAAGGTCCTTCCTTACAGAGTTAAACGCACCCTTGACTCAGTAGTCAGTGAGCTGAAAGCTGGATCCAGCAGTAAATGGATCATTTGCAGGCCCAGCTGCTGCATCATGCCAGTGAAGTGAGCTAGCAGATAAACAACAATGTGAATTATATATGAGCTACAAAATATAACTGGAATCAGCCCTGGCCAGGTAGCTTGGTTGGAACTGCATCCTGATGCACCAGGGTTGCAGGTTTGTTCCCTAGTATATATGTGGGAGGCAACCAATGAATGCATGGATGGGTGGAACAACATGTCAGTCTCTCTCTTCTCTCTCTTTTCTCTCTCTCCCCCCCCAAAAAAAAACAATCAGTAAAAAACTTTTTAAAGGTATGATGAGAATCGGAGCTAAAAAATGTTTGCAGCTTCACTTCTGCAAATCTCACATAAAATCTCTTTTGTGGCCCACCCTAACCAGAAACAGACAGAAAAGGGAAATCCAGAAAATATAAGTTGACAAATAGCAAAGCCATTGAGCATACACTCCTGTGCTGTCACAGGTAAAGAGTGGAATAGATAAAAATAATTAAAATTTTGCATTTATTTTGCAGCTTTTAAAACTTTTAAAGCTATTATTATGTCTTTTAGTCACCTAGTTAGGGTTCTTTTAAAAAGTTTTTAGAAATGAAGATTTGCTTTTATTTTCTAAATTCTTATTCCTCTCTTCATTTGAATCTTCTTGGGCTAGTAGATATACAAGGGGGGGCTAAAAATACCCAGAATTAATTTATAAAAATTTTGTATTTATTCTTACATGTTTAAACTGCAGTTGCCTTCAAAGTACTCTTCATTTGATGCAATACACCTACTGAGACTTTTCCCCACCACTTGAAACAGTTTTTGAACTCTTTGATTTTGAGGCCATTTAGTGCTTGTGCCATTTTTTGTTTCACCTCTTCTACATTGGCAAAACATTTCCCTTTGAGGCCTTTATTTATCAGGAAAACAAAGACAGTCACCTGGGGCAAGATCCAGTGAATAGGGAGGGTGGGGCATGGGGGTCATACTGTTTTTAGTCAAAAACTGCTGAACACTCAGTGCAGTGTGGGCAGGTATGCTCATAAATCACCCATCATGAAATGGGCAAACACATTGAGTCTTCCAAAAAAAATTCACTGAAGCCAAATGCAGCCTCTCACAACAATGCCAGTTGGTACACCAATAGAGATGGGTCCCTAGACCACTCACCTAGTGGGGGAAGCTGGTACTAAAAGCGGCTCACCCCCCCAGAAGAAATTCTGGTTTTTCGGAGGGGTGTCCTCTTACAAGTTTATCATTGTGTGGCATCAGCAGGAAAAAATTGTAATCCCCACCAGATCCATTAGATTCTGATAGAATTGGCTTGGTAACTTATCTTTTGAGTTTTTACATCATAATTATTATTAATCCTATTCGTATAATTTTTTAAATTAGCAAGATTAGGTAACAGATTCTTTCTCTTTTGCTCTCAATCTCATTTGCATACACACAAACATATACTCAGACATTTGGCTATTATGGCCAATCATTTAAATATAAGGATAATAAGCAATTTAATATAGAATGAATTTATTAAATGTCAATAGTAGATTTGAATTCTTAAGATGCTGTATGGAGACTTCCACCAAGATGGAGGCATAGGTGGAAGCACTGCGCCTTCTCACACAACCAAGTTTAAAAACAATAAAGTTTTAGCAACAAAAACGCAGCCAAACCACGGAAAATTGAACTACACGGAAGTCTGACGACAACAACAAACCCTTTGGCCAAACCAGTAAGAGGGGCAGAGCCAGCGGCAGAGCAGAATCGAGCAGGAAAGATCCACCAGACCGACCCGGGCGCACAACCCAAGCGCACAACCCAGGTGTGCAGGCAGCTGTGGGCAGATCCCAGGTGTGGAGTAGCAGGTGGACCCACTGAGGGCACAAGGTAGTGGACTCACTGACGGCTGACCACAGTCACACATTCAAAAGCAGATAAACTGGTGAAGGAGTGAAGTAGTGGGACAGACCGTGCAGGCCCCAGTGGCAGAAAGTGGCTGAGGGGGCCACCATTGTCCCTCTCTGACCCCACCCCCACATACAGCGTCACAAACCAGCCACCTGGGTGGCCCCGCCCTGGTAAACACCTCCTGGTATGTAATAGGCACAAACAGATCAAAACATGGCTCAAGAACAACTCGGAGCCCCAGAGCCAATAAATCTAAGTGATGAAGAAATAGCTAAACTTTCAGATGCACAGTTCAAGTGCTCACAGAACTGGCTGATTATAGTGACAAATTAGAGGAACATATGAAGGCTAAACTAATTGAAATTAATGGAAATGCACAGACCACCAATAGTAATGGAAAGGAAACTGAGACTCAAATCAAAGGAGTGGACCAGAAGGAAGGAAAAAAATGACCAAACAGAAAAGAATGAAGAAACGAGAATTCAAAAAAATGAGAAGAGGCTTAGGAACCTCCAGGACATCTTTAAATGTTCCAACATCCAAATTATAGGAGTACCAGAAGGGGAAGAGGAATAGCCGCAAGTAGAAAACTTATTTGAACAAATAATAAAAGAAAACTTCCCCATTCTGGCAAAGGAAATAGACTTCCAGGAAATCCAGGAAGCTCAGAGAGTCCCAAAGAAGTTGGACCCAAGAAGGAACACACCAAGGCACATCATAATTACATTAGCCAAGATTAAAATGAAGGAGAGAATCCTAGAAGCAGCAAGAGATAAGGGGACAGTCACCTACAAAGGAATTCCCATCAGACTGTCAGCTGATTTCTCAAAAGAGACCTTACTGGCAAGAAGGGGCTGGAAAGAAGTATTCCAAGTCATGAAATCCAAAGACCTACATCCAAGATTGCTCTATCCAGCAAAGCTTTCATTTAGAATGGAAGGACAGATAAAGTGCTTCTCAGATAAGATCAAATTCAAGGAGTTCATCATCACCAAGCCCTTATTATATGAAATGTTAAAGGGACTTACCTAAGAAAAAGAAGATAAAAAAGATGAACAGTGAAAGGACAGCAAACTCACAGTTACTAAGAACCACACCTAAAACAAAAACAAACTAAGAGAACAGCTGGATCAGGAGCAGAACCATAGAAATGAAGATCATATGGAGGGTTAGCAAGAGGGGAGTGGGAGAAGGAGAAGGGGGAGAAGGTACAGAAAATAAGTAGCATAGACGGTAGGTAGAAAATAGATAGAGGGGAGGGCAAGAATAGTATGGGAAATATAGAATCTAAAGAACTTGAGACATGTGGTCATAAACTAAAGGGGGGTGGGAATGGTGGGAGAGGGATGTGCAGGGTGGAGGGGAATGAAGGGAGGAAATAGAACTGTAATGGCATAATCAATAAAATATATTTTTAAAAAAGATGCTGTATGTCTATAGGATTCCACAAATTAGGAAAAGCTGAGGAGGAATTGTCCCTCCCATTTCAGACTTATCAATGCTACCTGTTCCCTCTCCAGGTAACAGTCCTCTTTTCCTTTTAACTGAAATTAATTCTCCCTACCCAGACTCAAAATGGCCAGAGACCTTACCATTGTAAAGTCAATCCTGATGATAACTTGGCTGACCTTATGTCCTAGTTCTAGCTACCCAGTTTCTGCCTGGGTCCTGAGACCAAGCCTTCTTTACCTTGCCTACTTTCAAAAGGGCCATCGTGTTTGGATTACTTTTAGCACTCTTGGACTGTATATAGTTCTGCCTTATTTTTGCAGGGTTGATTTAAAGGCTGGCATTATATTCTAGATGGGACCTCAGAGAAGAGATGGACCCAAGTCCCTGTCTTGCCTTCTACTAATCAGGCCTGGTCCCAGAGTATGTGCACTAGGAACATGCCAAGAAAATTCTTATTCTTTATTTCTGTAAAAAAATGAATGCAGACCCCCTCCCTCTCCATGTAAACTTTTTGCTACTCTATGGTTTGGTGAGGTTACTTTGAACTAGGAGCCCGTACATAAAAAGACAAGAACTTTTGATTCTCCCCTATTTCTTTTCATCAAAATCTCTACTTACTATCTCAGACACTCAACCTTGAAGATTCCATTTTTCTCTTAGCTAATAACAGATTTAGAAAGAGTTATCCTTGAGCCTTAATCTAAATGATATGCAAGGTCACTGGCATAATTTAAGCCTTCCCAAGGATAAGCACAACTTGTGATTTGCACTCCTTGAAATTCCACCAATTAGAGACTTAGGAAAGTGGGTGGGTAACTATCCACCTTCACATTTCAGACTAGATTTCTCCTTTTCTAGACTGGTTTGAGAAGTCATGTCTTTTTTTTTTTTTTTTTTTTTTTTTTAGATTTTTACCCATTTTTAGAGAGAGGAAAAAGGAAAAAGAAAGAAACATGTGAGAGATACATCTCATCAATCGGTTGCCTCTCATATGCCTCCAACTGGCGGCCCGACCCACAACGCACAGGCACGTGCCCCAACTGGGAATCGAACTAGCAAACCTTCAGTTCGCAGGCCAGCACTCAATCCATTGAGCCACACCAGCCAGGGCAGAAGTCAGGTCTTCTAATACCTGCATTAAGCCCACCATGGCTTTGGATGAAAGGTAACTGAGACAGTATTTTGGAATTTGGAACACCCTGAGAGAAGGCAGGCTGCGTGGACCTTCCAAGGAATGGTTTCAAGTTCAGCCATGGAAAGCAAACCAGGTGTTCATGGGAATATTTTATACTGTGTGCCCTCTTCTTTCTTTAGGATAGTTCTGGTCCTACAGCATCCTTGACAACATTTAATGGGAAGATAGGCTTCTTAAAGCATGAAATTGAATGGCACGACTGCCTTATTAATTAAACTTCAGAGGTTCTGAATCAAAATTGGCTCAATATGGACTATTTACTCAATTTTCTCTATCCTAACCCATGTTAATTATTTTTTTCTAACCCATGTTAGTTATTTTTATTACGGGAAATTTTGGTTTTGTTTTCTTATTGCAGTTATTATTAAGAGCATGAATTTAGATGAAACATAATTTTCTAGTACACTTCTACAGATAGCGTTTTATAGCTAAGGTAGCTGAGGTTTTAGGACATTAAATAATTAGAAACAGGTCTAAGTGTTTTTCTCTATCCAAAGAGAAAATAGTAAATTGTCACCAGAGTCCTTCCTCTTGTTATAGTACATCTATTCTCACAAGGCAATGTTAAAATACCAAGCTGTCTGCAGCAGCAGTAATTCAATGGGTTTGCGCCTAATATATTCATGAAGGGTTTTGATGGATTTGATAACCATAAGCAGCTGTTAACATTAAATTGCCATTTAATTTTTTTCAGTGACTTTCAAAGTTGCCAATATTAAACAGTAGTGTTTTACAAATGACTACCTTAAGACCAATAAGAGTAAAATTAAATAAAATATAAAAGGCTCAACCAAATTCTTCCTTTTTTCTAGTGTCCCACTACTAAGCAAAGAAAAAAATATTTTTACATGACTTTAAGCACTGCCTCAATATTTGCATATTATTTGCATTGTATATTACTGTACCCAGAAACTCTTCCATTCCTTCCCCTTCTTACTCCCCTCCCCCATTTAACTTTTGTCCTTTTTTATATATTTTAGCTCTAGTTAGAAACAAAAACTAATCTGGAAAACTACTGAGAAGGTCCACTTAAGATTAAACAACTTAATGAGTCATATAAAACATTAAGTATGTTTGTTCTCATTCTCCTACAAGCAGCTGAGGCGTGTGGTTTTTTTCACTTTTATTTATTGATTTTTCCAGCTTTAATGAGATATAATTGACATATAACATTGTATGGGTTTAAAGTAAACAATGTTATGATTTGATATACGTGCATTATGTAAAATGCTCACCACAGTAATGTTAGTTAACACATGGAGGCATGTGCTCCTTAATGGCCATGGCACAGCCGAACAAAGGCCGTGAACTAAGATGAAGTCTACGATTCTGTGTTGATGCCTTACTCTTCAAGAATTAAATGAGATCTCTAGCTCTTAAAGTTATTTAATTTTACTTGCTCACGTGAGGAAATAAACTTGATCTGTTATGTTTCATGTTTTAAAAACTATAAATACAACACTGAACCAATGGCAGTTGCTTTTTGAAATTGTAAATAACCATTTTCATAAACTATATAATACAATTTATTTTCAATATTGTGAATATGGCCTGTTAATAATCACTCAGAGAATAGATACAATTCAGCCATGGTCAACACAGGAGACTGAACATGCAATAATTCAATGCATGATTAAGAAAAGGCAAATATACAATATTACCTTGAAAGGTTAAACAGGAAAGATTGAGAAGATAGGAATAGCTATGTAGAGATAATATTATTTATATTTATAGATATATAAATATAGTATTATATATAAATATATATATCAAATCTATGTTCAATCTCATTTCCTAATACAATTTTCATCTGCATCTCCAACAAAATTTTTTGACATTTTTCCCTGATAATGTATATCTCACTTCTCCCCCTTTTATTTTTTACTTGTCGAATGACTACTTTAATGTTATCTTACAGATTAAATTTCAGTAGGCAAAGAAAGTCAGTACTGTTGACAAATTGTGACCCAGTCTTCACAATTTGTAGACTGTCACAGACATGCCTATGGCACAATGAAGGACATCAAGAATTATGTCATTTCCCATGCTGGCAGGCTTCACTGACCCTCAGTCCATTTGTTCAACATTCTGGACACACATTACTGTCTATCAAAAACTAGCTTCCTCATTTGAGTTCTCGGCTTTGATCCCGAAAGCATTGTGCCTTCCCCAAGTACTCACTTGAGCGCCAGATGCACTGGCAAATCTGATTCCTCTCCAGCCATCTTGCTTTACATTTCTGTGAGCACTCGGTTTTATTTTTTTAACTATCCTAATTTTTTACAGAGATTTAAAAATCTGCATATTATATTTTTATGCAGTGCTGTCAAAATGCATACTTTTTAAAAGTTCTCAGTTTAATTGATACTCTCATGAAAAATCTGCGTAATCACCACAGATAAAGTCACTAAAGAATCTTTACTCCTTCTGTTGTCTAATCTCCAGGTCACTTTTTGCCAGCACCAACATTGGCCTTTGCAGTCCCCCCCGACTTTCTTCACTGTGTTCTTGAGTTCCTTTCTCTGTTTTCCTGAGGTCTTCTTCTCATATAGACCATGTTTTGCAAGTCTGTGTTTGGGTTAATTTTTCTTTGCATAACCCAAGGAATCATATATCATGCCAAAGCCAGTTGTCTTGCCACCACCCAGATGGGTTCTGAATCCAAACACAAAGATGATATCTGGTGTGGACTTACACATTTTCGTTAGTTTCTCCCAAATTTTTGTCTTGGGTACTATTGCCTCACCAGACTAAAGGACATCAGTGACCATTTGTTTCTGCTGAAGTAGTCTGCTGGTCATGAACTTCCTGGTCCAGATAGTCGGTTGTTCACGATGGCTGCCAATCTTTAAGCAGCAATGGAAGTAAAGAGCAAAACGCATACTTTTTAAATCTAGAAAAATTACTTTAACTTGGTGGAGCACAAAAAAAGGAAACCCTGAAGCATCCCCAAATTATGTGCTTTAATTGTACTTTACTACATATTAGAAGAGTATATAACTTATTTTTATATTTTCAAAGAAAATACAGCCATGTGCTTCTTGGGCAACAATGTTCAATAGAACATTTTATTTTTAAAAACATTTTACTTATTTACTTTTAGGGAGAGAGGAAGGGATGGAGAAAGAAAATCAGTTGCCTCTCACAGGCCCCTAACTGGGGACCTGGCTCATAACCCGGGCATGTGCCCTCACTGGGAATTGAACTGGTGACCTCTTGGTTCACGGGCTGGTGCTCAATCCACTGAACCACAGTAGCCAAGGCTTATATGGAACATTTTAAAGGGAAATATTTATTTTTGTTCAAAAGTGAAAACCACACTGCCCACATTAACTAACCTGAGGAAAAGACTTTTGTTTGTGCTTTTCTCTATAAAAAACACATTATATATTTATAATATTTGTACTATCATGCTATTACCAAAATAAACTAAGAACTATTTACACCATGGAAAAGTCAAACATTTTCAAAGTCATTTGAGTAACATTAGAAGACTTACTTGTCTAAAACAAAATGTTATCCTCTTAAAGGTAAAACTCTATTTATTTGCAAATACAATATTTGTAAAAGTATTGTCCAGCACAGTAATTGCAAAAGAGAAGCATGTACAGAGAACTAATGCTCATTAGAGGAACTTAACAAAGTAGACTCAGAATATAATTTGCCAAAGGGCCAATCTTACATATCATTTGGAATAACACCCTCTGGCAGGTAGCAGAGCGAAGTATCCTCTGCTTTTCTAGATACCTTTGTGGTTCACATTTTTGTGGGGGGGGGGGGGTTGTTTGGGTTTTTTTTTCCCAATTGAAAATATTTGAAAACCACTTTGTACAACTTAAAGTTTCAGTCACAGTGATATTTACAGTCACTTCAGTCACTCAGTCATTTCAGTTTGAGTCATAAAACATAACATTTTGTAAGAGGGACCTGAGAGAATTCATAGAAAGGCTACCTCATTTTCATATACCATTTCTTTTTCTAAAAAATAAAAGCTAATATAAGAAAACAATAAATTTGACACATGAATTATTAGCGAAAGTCCTCAAATTTTGTGCACTCAAGTATACTCAGATTCTTGATTTTCAGATTAAGAAACAGCATCATTGTTCCTCAGCGTCCACTCTACAGACCAATACCAGTCCACAAACCGTTACCAGTGAGTGAAAAGATAGGCATCAAAAATGACAGTATTTAGGAACTGCACTGCCTTAGTATTTCTAATCACATTTTATTTGTGTATCAGTCAGTATGGATTAGAAATTTAACAACAAAAAGTAAATGGTCCTTCACTATACATAGCTTGAGAAGCACTGGTATATAAACAGCTAAAATCAACAGACATTACCCCAGTCTTAAACTTATAGTTTCCAATATTTTTCCTACTAAATTATGTTTTTAATATATTTCTTGTTATAAATTATAGAATCTCAGAGGCAGAAGCATAATCTGAGCCCAGAACAACTGGTCATTTTTTAAAAATTGCTTTTTAAAAAATCAGAGCTATAATACCAGTTATGAATGCACAGTCAACATGAATAGAACAGAAAGATTTCATTAGCTCAGTGTCAGTAATATAATTTCTATGATCAGTAATGCAAATTCTAAAAACTTTTAAAATAGTCTGTATCTTTTTCTTATACGTATCCCTAACACCTACCTCACTCACAAACTAGCCACTCAATAAAAATTTGTTCAGTTACGTCACATCAGTGTACATTGCCCATGATGAATCACGTCAATGAAATCTTTGCTATCCAACTCAACCAAAGAATGACCTTAAGTTTTTCTCTCCTATTCCTTTCCCCTCCTTTGGGAATGTCTGTGAGCTCCAGGTAAATGGAGAGCATGGAAGCTTAGCTTCCATACGTCTGTCCAGAACTTTGCTCAATACCTAGCACCTAGTAGTTAGGCAGTTGTTAAATATATGATGAATAAATGTGATCTAGTAAAATAACTAGGAGTAAAGAATAAAATTGAGAAAAAGAAAAATTGCCATAAAAATGAAACACAAGTTATCTCACACCAAAATTCACTGACCTAAAACAACAATAATTTATTCTCAGATATCAGTGGAGAGGCCAGTGGTCAGCTGAAGGGTAACTAATCCAGTCTGGTCTGAGGTAGGGCTATATGTGACTCTTGTCTTGGGTATGTTCTTCTCATGGTAATGCAGAGGTACAAGACAGCATGCCCAGAGCTCTCTTTGATTGTATCACAGCTGCTACAATCCCATTGGCCAAAGCAAATCATGTGGTCAATCCCAGAACCAAGGTGTGGGGACATACTCCTTAACCACAGTGAGAGGACACAGAAAAAAACTCACTGCCCCAGATGTAAATGTATAATCCTATTTCTGGGGAGGAATGAAGAATTGGAACAATAATCCAGTCTACCATACTGCAGGAGGCAAAATAATGACCCTGTCCCAAAGACATCCACATCCTAATCTCCCCAACCCGTGAATATGTTACCTTACACAGCAAAAGAGACTTTGTCAATATGGTTAAATTAAGAATCTCGAAATGGGAGATTATCCTTGGGTGTAATGGAAGCTCAACAGTCTGTACAAGAGGGAGACAGGAGGGTCAGAGTAAGAGAAAACTGTGAAGACAGAACCACACAGAAGATTTTGAGGTGCTATGCTGCTGCTTTGAAGACAGGGGAAGGGACCATGAACCAAAAGATGCAGATGACCTGTTGAAGCTACAAAAGGCAATGAAGAGGATTCTCCTCCAGAGCCTCCAAAAGAAACACAACCCTCTTCACAGCTCGGTTTTAGCCCACTGAATGCCATTCCGGATTTCTGACTTCCAGAACTGTCTGATTATGCACTTGTGTGATTTCAAGCCCTTACATTTGTGGTAATCTGTTACAGCAGCAATTGGAAATTAATACACATAACCATAAAATCTATAAACTGAATAAGAGATTTCTAAATAATCATAGAAAAGCATATGTAATCATACTACCAGCTAAGTATCATTTTAGTTAATAGGTCTATTTGTAAAAAAAAATGTTAATGCCTACAATTTTAGTTTTCTTATTGTTGTATACAACTGTTAAATAGTTTTCTTCATACAACAAACACATATCCCCTCAAACACATACTGATACAATCATCCTTAAACTCCAGGACTGAATAACAAATGTAATTTGACAACATATTTACAAAGGCAATAACTACTGCAATCCAGCCTTGATAAATTTCCATGAGTTTCTTCCCATTTTCAAATTCATTCCAGTCTGCCTTCCAGTCTGCTTTTTAAATCTCACCATCCACTCATTAAGCTTTTTTGAATGTAGCAGTGCCCATATTTATCCCCTTGCCCAGACACTAAAATCAGAGGACACTATTTCATTTATTGTTGGCCCACAAATAGCAAAATTTCTTCCTGGTTTCCAGAATGGCTTCATTTTTCCTTATTTCATACTCAGAGTAAAATTTTTATAAGTAGAATTCAGAAATATTTGAAGTAAAATGTATTAATAATTTTTAAAATTGAATTGCACAGTGCTTTTTTTGGGAACAATTTTAAATTATGTTGTGGTTCTATAAAATACATAGAAGCAACCCAATCTTTAATCTTTTAAAAGGCTTAGCTTTTTATAAAATGAATTTTCATTGAAAGTTATTTTCAAATGTTTATTTTTTTTACAGTATCAAATTTTTTAAATCTATTTTATTGATTATGCCATTACGATTGTTCTATTTCCCCCCTTCATTCCCCTCCACCCTGCCAGGTGGACCCAGTTTAGATGATCCCTGTTTTGTTGGCAGCATCCAAAGCCTCCTAGTCTGCAGCCAGTCAAGCATATGCCTTCTTCTCCCCATTGAACTTGATCAGGGTGTTGACCTTGGCCATGTCAATGTCATAGAGCTTCTTCACAGCCTGTTTGATCTGCTGCTTGATGGAATTGGCATCTGCAATGAACACAAGTGTATTGTTCATTCTTCTTCACAGCTTGCTCAGTAGTCAGAGTGAACTTGATGATGGCATCGTGGTCAGGCTTGCTGCACCTGGGAGCTCTCTTCCAAGGATATTTAGGCTGCCTTCAGAGCCACAGTGTCTTAGGCTTCTAGAAGGTGGGTGGCGTGCAGATCTTCTATTTTGTGGTTGTGGACATCTCTTAGCAGGGCTTTCTGTGCCTTTAAAGCCTTTGCCTTGGCTTTGGTTTTGGGAGCAGCAGTCTTCCTTCTTCTCTTTGGGCACCATATTTATGAAAAGGGTTTCAATTGTTTATTTTTTAATGAGAGCTTTTGATGAGCAGTGTCTATGCTGTACTGATTATCTGAAAAAAATGCCACTTAAGAAATACCATGTGTGAGTTAAATGAAAGCCATCCAGTTAAATCACAGTGACCCTAACTACTTCATCACACACTCATAGCATAGTCTTTTATTATTTCTACTCCTCATGAAGTTTCATCTGAAAGAAACTAACACTGAAATTTTTTCAATACTACATTTTCTGATGGTTTGGGAATTTGCTGCCCTTATGTGATTGCTTTAAGTAACAACAAATCAGAAAGCCATCATAAAATTCAGATGTAGCAGCCATTCTTGCTTCCTGGGTTCAATATTGGTTATCTGGGAACATGTAAATGAAAGTGTGCTCCTAAAATACATCAATAATCTTCTTATCAGCTTGAATCAGAGGCATATCTTTTTTCTCTTTACTTTAACATCTTTTCCATGTGGGTCAGACGATCAATGTCTTTTTACTGATGTATGTGATAATAAAACACTTCAATAAATGTAAAGCATTTATTGTTTCTCTACAAATATCCATTCCAGTTTTATCAAATTTATTTTTATCTTCCATGGCAGTGGGGTCCATGTAAGTAGTTAAATATGAATTTGTAAAATGGGAAATTTTGGTAAACTCTTGATATAATGCAAATATTTCAATAAAGTCTATTAGGAATAACATCATTTTTTTCCAGTGGAACTGCTCAATTAACATTGCACTTCTTAGTGAGCTCTATAATGAAATTAGAAGACTAGGAGACAATCTGCAATTATCTGTGTAGTGCAGATATGTACACTGATTCTGAGGAATTCTTTTAGTCAGGAAAATACTGTGAAAACTGGCACTGTGTATTCTGTAGTCACAGTAAGGTACTCTGTAGGAATAAGGAAATTGGGAACATAAAATTTTCCTCTGACAATTAAACCAAGAATTCAACACATAAATGGGGTAGGAGCAGATACATGCAACCATAAAAGAGAGGGAATATCTATTTCCTCACTCCAGAAAACTTGGCTGTAACCTGATTAAATATGGGGACCTATTTCTCAACCTTGGGGTCAGTTATACAAGCACAGAGAAGAAGGAATCACGAAGGCAAAAACTGACCATGTTTACTGAAACATTATCTAGAAAGGATAGAGACTTAGGCAGGAAATGTTCATTTAATGGGCAAGACAAGCTTGTTTATACACAGATGGGAAAATCCAGTTGAGAAGATATTTAAAATATTTAAACAGCATTTGTTCCTGAGAAGGCAGGAGGTGTTGGGACTCAAAGCACAATGGACCTTGGGCATGAGGGGAGACATCTCTTCTACTGTGACATGAGGGAGGAGGCTAGAATGAATATAAGCATGGGTGGGTTTGGAAATCTGGTATTACAGAATTGAGAGGCTTCCTACTTGAAGGCTCCCATTTTCTCTGAGAAGAGTTGAAATTATCTACTGAGTGCATGTGAAGTGCAGGAGGGGGTGGCAGGAAAGGGGAGGAATTGAAGGTTTGATTTTTTTTTAATATTTAATAAAGATTAGTCTAGCAACAGCGAGACCTTCCTTCTCAGCTAGTTTTCAGCTAACACACAATTTGATTCAAGAAACCTGGAATATTCCTGGCTGGTGTAGTTCAGTGGATTGAGCCTATAAACCAAAAAGGATCACAGTTCAATTCCCAGTCAGGGCACATGCCTGGGTTGCAGGACAGTTGCCAGCAGCAGATGCACGAGAGGCAACCATACATTGATGTTTATCTCCCTCTCTCCTTCCCTTCCCCTCTAAAGATAAATAAATAAAATCTTTAAAAAAAAAAGAAATCTGGAATAGAAGTATTTTTTAATTTTGAAGTAATTTTTAATTGAATTTGTTGGGGTAACACTGGTTAATAAAATTATATAGGATTCAGGTATACAATTCTATAATATCTGTATATTGAATAAAATAAAAGTAAATAAAAGTAAATGTGCTCTATGACATCACACAACAAAATGACTATTCACACACTCTTAAAAACAAATAATTACTAGTTTGTGTCTATTATGATTTATGTATTTATTTCATTTCATTATGCCTTGGTAGAAATCAGCGATACAACTGGGATAAGAACTCAGGCTTCACTTTATATTTCAACTGTATTTTAGAAAATGTTTTCTACTATGATGTTTATTTTTGTTTGCTTTGATTTTTTATCTATATTATCTACAACAACAACAACAAAAACAGTCCATATCTCTTTTTATCGGATTTTAAATAGGTAGTGGTTTGCTCCCAACATGGACTCATGAGCCTTAAAGCTGGTGTGTTCATTAGTTTAGGTTTGACACAAAGCCCCAAGTCCAGTGACCTGAGCAGGATAAATGCTTATTTCTCCCTCGTTTTAAAGTCCAGACAGGCAGTCCAGAGTTGGTATAGTTGTTCCATGAGCAGAGATCCTGCCCTTTTTTCTCCGGTTCCTTCAAAATGTGAAGTTTCAACTTCATTGTCTAAGATGGCGGTGTCTGTGTCCCAGGCATGAAGATGGAAATGTCAAACAAGAGTGACAGAAGGTACATATTAGCCTTCTCTTCAAGTAGTTGTCAAGCTACCACAGGACAGTTCCACTTATATCTGGCCAGAACTTAGTTACGTGACAACATTTGCTCAATGGGGCCTGGGAAATAACATTTATTTGGAGCAGTCTCATGTCAACTAAAAGTTATGTTAGCCTGGAAGAAAGGATGTTAGGGAATGACTCAGTGCCTGTTATGGATGTTGGGTATGTTTCTTCTTGCTGAATAACCACAAAACAAGTTCTATGACAGCAACAGCTTAGTGAATTTGTTTTGCTTCTTTTATGTTTTAGGGAATAGGCCTTTTCATTTGTCAGATGCTGTGAGCAACTTTGCTCATCTCTCCTGGTTGAATGTTATTGTGTGTTACAGAGTCTATTCCTTTGTTTCTCTGTTTTGGTTTTATAACACCTTTCTTTCCAAATTTAATTGTGATATTTTCTGAACTTAGAAAGTTAGCAATCTGTTTCAAGCTCCAGATAATGGGAAAGTTAATCTACATCTTTTTTTTTTGTAATATGCCAGGTGATTCAGAAAAGGGTTTGTAATATTTAAAAACCCAAACAATAATTGTTCTTACTGCATTTTTTTAGAGGGCTAGGGGTGTAGTATCCATTCTCTGTTAGCTAAAAACAGCATTATCAGATCAACTGACTAACCAAAGTAAGTGCATTAATCATAAATTTAAATAAAATTGACTTGAACCTTCACATATTCTTAATAAACTCTGACTGCATTTTGAATGCATTATGCAAAATGATGGGATGAGAGTGTTCGTAAAAATACCTTACTTTAAAAAAGAAAAATGTTATCATTTTTGTTAAAAATTAATTCATTGCCCCATAATAAAAAATGAGTTAGACCTTCAGTATACTCAAAGCAGAATTTTCCGGCATAAAGCATATTTAGAAAACGAAACCGATGCAGAGATTTAAAACATTTTGTTATTTCCATATTGCTAAGGCTGGTCTTTTCTTAGGTTGGTTTTAATTTTTCTTTTCTTCTTCTTCCCTCAAGATTCTCTCCAAAAATCCCTACAATGATAGAAGCTTTAGGAAGGTTACTTATCACCTCATTAACAAAAAATTGGAAGCTGCCTTTTCCTCTGGTTCTTGTTGCTCTCCCCAGCAGGAACAGTTAGAGTGCTGTTGGAAGAAATCTGAGATGGAAAGACACAGCCATTCCAGGGTTTCTGGAAAGTGCTTACGACCGGCCAGAGGCATTTTTATTTGAGCTATTGTGTCCTATGCTCAGAATAGAGGGTGTAACAGTCTACACTGAAATCGTTATCGTGGCTCACTGGGTCACTACTGTGTTACCATATTAAAGTGAAAGTTAAGCCTGAACTACGTAACTGATTGGCCTTCAGCTTCTTTAAGGAATAAAGACAAACATTAATGATTCACTTTTCTTTTGAACATTCCTACCTTAAAAATGACACAGTATTCTTTATTTTAAATGATTTAATTAAAATGAAAATATAACACATTCTCATGCAACTCTTAAAAAAACAAACCGGCATAAAGTGTAAAGTACCTTTTCTATTCCCCAATATTGTTACTCTGAATTTTAATCAGTATTTCCGAAATGCCTTCTAAAGATTTGCACTAATTTATATCCCAGTATTCTTTAAAGATAGTTGTAAATAAATATACTTAATAACTTATTATTTATTTGCTCAGAGCCTGTATATCTTTATTAGCTATTAATCTAATCCAGTTTCACAGCTTTCCTATAAGATCAAGATATTAATTTCCAAATTTTACAAATCAAAAAACAAAAACAAAGAGACTTTAAGCGGTGTGCTAGGAAATGAACTTAAACTTCCTACCTTGTGTTAACATTATCCGGCACTTCCGTATATGCTCAAGACAGTTGGGAAAGGAAAAAAGTAAAACCTACAGAAAATTATTAAATAATATTTAAGTATTGAGAACCTGGTAAGCATCAAATATCAGCCAACCATTCTGGTCACCTAATTTTTTCTCTGACTTAGAGTACAAGTCACATTTATGACCAATTTAGTATCCTTTCTATATACGTGTCAGTTGGGACTCATTAGTCAACAGCATGGAGACTAATAATAGTACTCACTAATAAAAGCTGTAACACACTAGAAACAATACAGTTTCTGTGTTTTAGAGATTCTGGGAAGTGCTTTTTCTTTAGTTTCACATCTCATCACAAAAGCTCTGTGTACCCAGGTAGCCACTGTGTCTAGTTTAGTATTATTACTTCAGAGACAGTGAAGTCCCTCTGGTGTAGAGCAGGGCTGACTGGAAAGCTCAGTCCTGACCTCAACTGTGACAGTCATTCTATAGATTATCCAGAAACCAGATAAAACTTATACGAGAATTAAAGTTACAGCTCTGCTCTACCATAAAAATCCAATGGCCACAATTGTCTCTCCTAATGTTCCTTAGGCTGTCAAACCAAATCGTGCCCATTGTTCTCACTCAAATGTTTTAAAAGAGGCTCTTTCTCTGCTGCTATTACCTCTTATGTTCACACTTGGCCTTCACAAGTGTGACTTAGGATAGGAATTTATGGTATAGGGACACCTTTGAGTAAGACAAATGGATGTCCTCCTCTCTGTTCAACTAAATCATAACTCTGTTCTAGTAACAGCTTTAGAACTAGGTTGTAAAATTCTCATTATGTTTAATTCACTAGGTCTAAGCCTACAGGACTGGAATTGTATTTATTCAATTGATGTTCATAGTTTCCTGCAAGGTTGTCTCTGGATGAGAAGTGAAAATGTTAGAGAAATATCTTGAAAGCTAAAAACGAATCTGGTTATTTTGGAAATATCCAGGTAACAAACTGAAATTCAAATTCACTTTGAAGCTGAATGTTTGAGGTCATATAGGCACAACCTCTATGTCCCCTATGAATATGTAAGAAGTAAGAAAGTGACTGAGCTTCATATCGATTTTGTTTACTCCATGAAATTCCATCTCTTATTACCAGCCCTGTATTCTCTCATTTTGATGCTTTTCAATCTCTGTTATTAAATCCTAATGGTTTCTGATGGTTTCTGCAGAATGGGATGGGGCTGGATTCAAGGTATCTAATGCAGATTCAGCTTTTCTTTAACTGTGCATTTGGATGAAAAGTGGCTTTCCTGGTAGAACTGGAAATACAGTCAGAACAGACTGATGTGTGAAGGAGCAGATGGAAATCTGACCTTGTCTGGATAAGCTGGGAAACAATCAGCAGCCTGATATCTAGCCTCCTTCTCTCTTTTCAGCTTTAACCCTATCCTGTATGGCTTCGGAGAAAGAGCAAGTCTGGAGTTTCGGCTTTGTTCATTTATGAAGGAACTTGGGCAAGTTACCCACCCTGAGTACCAGTTTATTCATCTGAAGATGAGGATGAGATGATTGTTGTAGGAATTATAAAATGCATTTGTATGCCTGGCACACAGTAGGCCTTCAATAAGCATTAACCGTAGAGCTAGTCAGAAAACGGTGAGCATTACCAAGCTGCCCTCTGAGACACAGATGTTTTCATCACCAGGCTTTCCTGTTACTCTTTCAAGCGCTATGGACAATAGGAACATGCAAAACTAGCCTAAAGCTCATAAGAAAAAAACCCAGAAGTTCATTTATTTGTTCAAAAATACAATCAAAGAGGAGGATGCAAAGAAGTTAGCCCATACGGAAAGTCATGTACACACATCGCCATATTACATGGTAGAACAAGATATACACAAGATATATTGAGTCAAAGTATTACGGAGTTTCAAGAAAGAAAATATTTCTTTCAAGTGAATTATCAGAAACTGTTATACAAAAAAGGTAAGTTTAAGCAGAGTGTTAATTGGCAAAGTATATTTATGATACAGTGACTTATTCAATTTAACTAAAGCATGGAATGAATGAAAGGATAAATAAAGTGCAACATAAGACCAAAAAAAGGTGGATTTAGACCATACTATTGAGATATCAGAAAGCCAGGATAAGGAATTTGAGATTTTCCAGCAAAAATATGATTGATAATAATGATAGCTTTACTAAGAGTTCACCTGAAAGCTTTGTAGAAGAAAGAGTGAAAGGAAGAAATGGCAAATCCAATTAGGAGTCGGCACAAGTGAAAGATTGTAATATGCTGATTTAAGGTAAGAGCAATAGATTTGCAGCCAGAAGGAGCAGATTCGAGAGTTGGGAGAACTTGAAACACTAATTTGAAAGAATATATGCACTCCTATGTTCATTGCAGCACTATTCATAATAGCCAAGTTTGAAAGCAGTCCAAGGGTCCAGCAGTAGATCAGTGGGGAAAAAGCTGTAGGACATTTACACAATGGAATACTGCTCAGCTGCAAAAAAGAGGAAATCTTACCTTTTGTGACCTCACTAATGGACCTGCAGAGTACTATGCTGTGTGAAATTAGCTGGCCAGACAAAGACAAGTACCATACGATTTCACTTATATGTGGAATTTAAAGAACAAAATAAACTAACAAAACAGCAACAAACTCATAGCTACAGAGAACAGACTGGCAGCTGTCAGAGGGGATGGAGTGGGAGCTGGGTGAAAAAGGTGAAGGGATTAAACAAAGAAAGAAGCCTCGTAGGCACAGACAACAGTGGGTGATTACCAAAGAGAAAGAGGGTGGGGAAGGTAGAAGAGGGTAAAGGGGAATACATGGTGATGGAATGAGACTTGACTTGGGGTGGTGAACACACAATACGATATACAGATGATGTGTTATAGAATCTTATACCTGAAACATATAATTTTATTGACCAATGTCTCCCCAATTAAAAAATAAAAATCATTTAAAAAGAGTCGGGGGAGATATAATGTACAGGGATTAGCAATGATGCTATTAATTAGTAAAGTGGGTAAAAAAAAGATAATGTGGTATAGTTTTTCTAGCTTCTTTTGTTATCACCATTAACATGTATGCTCTGATTCTGCTTTGATTCTCATTAGAATAATGGACTGTTTTTAACCTTATGTTAATTAATTGCTTAATAAATGTATGATATTTATTATCCGTAATTTACTATAATTTTTAAAAAATTTAGTCCTATGTATGACTTCTCTGTTTTATTCTTTCTGAGTGTACTGGATTTTTCTCATTCCTAGAAGATGGTTCTTGATCACAGCTGCTCATTAAAATTCCCTGGAGGACATTTTTTAAATTCTACTACCTGGGCTTCAGCCCGGAACAAATGAATCAGAACCTCTGGGAATGGGACTGGGGCATCAGTATTTTCCATTTTACTCTCCCCAGTAATTCCAATGTGCAGCTTCAGTTGAGAACTACTGACCTTGAACTAGATATACTGCAGTCTCTAAATAAGCATACTTGCTCACACGGCTCTCTATCCACTCATTGTAAAACTCACTAAGTACACTCGTGGTGTTCATTCCTAAGTCTCAATGAGGGGCAGTTCCCCAGAATTCCTTGCTGGTCTTTCCCCACTCCATACCTAAAATGAATAATTTCTCAATTCCTGCTGGAAGTGCAGATATAAGAAAAATCAACCTGAAGATAAAATAAACGCCATTGATAACAGGGAACAAAGACAGAAAGAGCATGGGTCCTCAGTGAATTAAACTATTATATCAATCAATCCAGAAATGTAATCTACCCCTGGACTTCAGGTTATGCAAATCAAGAATTTTTTCTTATTATTCAAGACAGGTTGAGTTTTGGTTTCTGTTTCAGCCAAAAGAGTATCTTATTATATTATTGCTCCTTGAAATAAATGGTGTTAGACCTCACCTGTTAATACCAGACTTCAGAAATGACAAACTGCAAACCTGAAGTGTGACATCTTTTATAGGGTACCTGACAACAATAATCTTGTCTTAGAGGCATAAATGCTTGGGCTGTAAGTGCTACACAGCTGTGGGAACCTAGACTTCGAAATCTGACACATTTTCCAGCTGTATCCTGAGCATTTTACTGTGTTCTTTTGTTTTTGTTTTAGTGGTATAACCTCCATTACATGAAATTTCCTTACAGTATTATTTCAGTGAATTTTCAATGAAGAAAACAATTCTAATTTTAGTCTCTGAATATGCCCTTGAAATTTAATCACACCTATAATATTACCAGTAACTACTATTATCTATTAAATTTTATGTGTTGAAAATATACCAAAGACCCATTTTTTCAAAAGGTGCTTCTTAAGATATGAAAGAGTGTGAAGAGGGGAAAACAATAACATATATAATATATAACATATATATAAATATAAATGTAGATTGTTGCTGATGTGTATTATTATTGTATACGTATCAGGAAACCCTGAAAAGAAGAAATTAAGAACAATGGTTAATTTCAAGGAGAGTAGGGGAACTGGGCAGTTGAAGGTGTTGGGAGGAGACATTACTGTAAACTTTTTTATACTTTCTGGCCTTTGAAATAATGTGCCATCTATACACAGTTATAATTAAAATATGACTTTAATAAAAATAAATTTATTTTTAAAATTGTGAATATACTCTTTACCTAAACCACAAATTAGTTGATTATTCTACCAAGAATCCACCAACATGAGAAACCCCTACCATCTTCACCAAATGCCATATAGACTTTTACCTAAAATAATACTAAATGAGAAATTTAAAAGCCTTTCTGTGGAATGCTCTTCTTAGTGATCCAATTCTGTCAGGACATCCAAAACATTAAGTGAGCTACCAATGACCCTGGAACCACATAGGAAACAATGAATGTCCCAAACAGGGTAAAGCAATCAGAATAAAGGGAGAGGAGATATGGTTAGAGATGAACACAGGGGGCTGAGTTGTCATTCCAGCCCAGAGCATCTGAAGAACACACGCAACTCACAACCAGGTGTCTTACAAATGGCACGTGAGTATTGATTGGCTGTGGCTAATTGGAGCGTCGTTTGCATCTCTGTCCTCCAACTTGCCCCAGCTGCCATTTCAAACAAGATCTCGTTCTTTGCTTTCCCATCTCTAGGGATAGACAATGAAGTCCAATCCTAATATCAATGATAATACCAGCTAACATTTATTGATTGTTTATTATACTCATCTCCCACCAAGTATGCATTTCAGGCTTCAGCTAAGCATTTAAGAGGCACTCATAAACACAACCAGATCACTAATAAACATGATTTTTTAAATGTATTCCCTGAAATAGATTTATGCTTTATACTATAGCAATACTTTATAATGGTATGAAGATGTGAAAATAACTGGCAACTATGTTAATACGTAGGAAAACATGTAAGATATAAAATTAAATCCAAAAAAGCAGAATGCCAAATAGTATATAAACTCACTATCATTATGTAAAAACAGGCACGTGGATGAGGTTCAGAAGATACTATACAAATGTTAAGGTATTTGTATTAGAAAAGTGGGATTTCAGTTGATTTTTTTCCTTTTCTCAAAATTATTTTTAATCTTATCATTATCTCATGCATTGTTTTTACTTATATCAGTCAGCATATAGATTCAGCTGTGTAACAAGATCCAACATACTGGCAAATTTAGCAAGATTTCAGTTCATTTCTCTGTCCCATTGCAGTCCAAACATAAGCCATGCAGAGCTTATATGATGGTTCTAAACTGCATGCTACCTAGAAACTGTTACTAAGAATGGGAGAGGGGATGTTGGGAGTCAACTAGGATATTTTTGCCTCACTACTCTTTACTTTTCCTAGGGGTATAGAAATCAGCCTGCGGTTGTTTTAAACCCTTGTTAACTGCAAGCACTCCACCCATCTTTATTTAGTCACTAGTTCCTTAAATTGATGATGCTCTCTGCCTTGTACCAAGCACCCACACTATTAGTGCTCTCGTCACCAGGTTAAGTTTTATGTTTCCCCAGATCCTCATATGAGTGGCTCCTTCTTATCGTTCAGGTCTCTGCTCAAATGTTGCCTCCTCAGATATGTCATTCCTGAACTCTCCTATTTAAATATATTTAAAGCAGCCTCTCATACAGGCACTATCTCTTACCTTTGTTTTTATAGTCTATCATTATTTGAAATTAGTTATTTCTCTTTATGATTTGCCTTCCCTCAACTTAAGCTCCATGAGACAGAGACCTCGTTTACCCCTGTATCCACAGCAGCTGTTATATGGCACCAAGCACAGTGCCTGACACTCAGGAAGAAGACCAAAATGTGTTGAATGAATAAATGAGTGACCAACCCTGCAGTAACTCTAGGGCTGAAAGGGCCCATCAGGGAAATAATAAAAGATATGTAACAATGACCAGATATAGACCCCTGATGTTTCCTCATGGACCTTATAAATATTGGGGGGTGTGGGTATTAAGATATTTTGCAAACTAGTAGGAAAATATCTGATTATTATCTACATTAATTTAATTTTGGAGGACAGATTGGAGATGCAGGCATATGTTTCTCAGTAGAGCGTACCACTCAGTTCCATTAAACCCCTTCATCCAAACTCCTGGTCAGCTCATCTTCCTATAACCTTCAGAGTTCAAGGTCACCATTGGTGGTGTTAACAGAAATTACCCTAACTAGAACATTATGAATATGAAAAAGTATTCTAAGTGAATTTTTATTTCTCTTCCTTCTCATCCGAGGAATGTACAATACCCATTGAATTCAAGGGTACATCCCAGGGTGAATCAATCTGTGAGTTAGGAGAATAAAAGTGCTGTCATCTAAAAGGGAGATAGTGTTCTAAATTCAGTTTTACTGACTTTTCAACCAAATTTAGCATTGCGTTCATGTTTAATAAACAGCTCTTGATGCATGCCTTATAGAGAAGCCAGTAACAGATTCTTTAAATATGCATAAGAGGTAATTTCTAAGAAATGCAAAGCTAAATAAACACACATGTGAAGAGATAATCCCCCTCTAAATTATCAGTAACTGTACCTTAGATACTACACTTCCTGCTAGAGTGTGAGTGGGTGATGAAAGCTTTAGAGAGTGTCTGGCATGTTAATATCGCTGGCGGATTCTTGTGCTGAGAGCATATAACACAATTCATTCCATATTATATGACTTCCTGGCATGGCACATAGGAGGCCACTAGAAAGTTGAATTATTCGTGTTATAGCCTCTGGAGTGACACAAAACTTTAGGTTTCATATAATCATCGATTTAAGGAATCTGTTCTTGAGAAAATAATTTTTCACTAAGCTTGAGAACTACAACAAACACCAGTTTACCAAACGGAAGTCATCACTTTCCTTGAAAACCAGACCTTCCTCTTGGGTTCCACACTAGTTAATGGCGACACAGTCCTGCCAGGCACCGGGTGATATCTGTTGTATCTCCCACGTTTCCAACGTCCACAGAAAAACTCACAAGTGCGCCCCTCATCTACTACCTAATAGCTTTTAAACTTTTCTCCCTACCAACTGCATAAATTTGTGTTTCTTTCCTACGGTATTTCGGGTGCGTTCCAACTTGGCTTCCTTTCACTTTCCAGCATTACCTCTCACTACAGACTCCCTCAAGCACAGTTAAAGACGTTCATGTCTCCGTGTCATCACTCATACCGTTCCCTGAGTCTGAATTGCTAAAATACCATCCCTTTCCTTCCATTCCTTCTTCCTGTTCATCTTCCAATGCTCAGCCCATTGGTACTCCTTAGTTACCTTGATCCCAGTGCCATCAGTCGAAACGTCTTGTATCTTGCTCCAGGGACATTTTGCTTGTTTATAATACAATTTTAAATATTTAGTTGCTATTACTATTGTTATTATTATTAAGACCTTACTATGTGCCAGATACTTTGTTAAACAAGCACTAACTCCCTTAGTCATCACCACCATTATTCTATCTTAAAGAGGACTTTACAAGATAAACCCATTTAAAGCCATGCAGTTGGGAAGTGGAGAATTGAAATCCAGCTTCCCCAACTCTAGATAGCATTCTGCCTGACACTGAAATTAATATTCAAAACTCTGTCTCTCCATCAAAACTGTTAACTCCTTGAGATGTTGGGTTGTGCCTTTATAGCTCTGTATCATCACAATGTCTAGCACTGTATTTTGTGTATCATAGGCACTCAGATTTTTTAATGGATAAACATAAAAGAGGATGTGGAAATTTGAAAATTCTAACAGAATATAGTTTTCTTATACCACTCTTTCCTACCATTCACTGCCCCCCCAGTTCATTTGTACAGATTACAAAAACTGCATATAATCTCTAAAGCAGAAGCTGCAGCTGTCATAGAGCTGAGAGACCTGCATTAGTTGAACTATCCTGAGAAGCAAAGCAGTAAAAGTGCCACATGATAAGCAGCCTACACAGGCTCAACACTTGAGAGTCAGCTAGAAATATGGCCATGGTTTGAGCTAATTTCCACACAAATGGCAACAGTTTTGTTGAAGCTGAAAGCATCCCAGCCCTCCAAGTATTATGACCGTAATATTTATTGAGCAATAACAATTGCAAGATGCAATTCAGAATGTTGAATTGGACATCATCTTTACCTGGGAGACTGGTAATTTAAATTCTACAGACTGACATAAATGTAAGGAGTATCCCTGGACGCTGAATTAGGCACTCAGCAAAGATGCATTAACGTAGGCTGAGATGATAGCATTTTGTGGGCGAGAGCAGTGACTTGCTACATAGACCTTAGTGTCCCAGAGAAGTTAGTACAGCTTCTCCATGTGATTAATGTTCTAACACAGCTTATGATGTGAGATCAAAGATGGAGCCAGGGTTGGCCCTAGTTAAAGATTGTAACCAAACTAGAAATATAAATCTCACCTCTTCTAATAGCATCACCTTCTGCTCTCTGGTACGTGCCTCCTTTATTCCACAGGCTCCATCCCATTTCTAATTTCAACTAATCTCTGATAAACATTTAACTGGCAATGAGCCAATTAATGCATTACATTTTAAAGTTAATTGTAATTTTGATCAAAGTAATACATGCACATCGTTTAAAAAGTAAAACATAACAAAAAGCAGTCCTCTAACTCACCCTTTCCCAACCCCTAGTCCTGTTTCCTTGAGTTGACCACTTTTAGTTCTTTTAGCTGTCTCTTTTGATGTTTATATTCATTTTATAAATAATGTGCTTACACTGTTATTTCCTGATTTTTAAATATTAAACATTATTTATTTACTTCCCTCTATGGAACATGAGGAAATACCTCTCTTAATACATCCCCACACACACCCCCCCCCCCCGCAAAACATGCACACATTTTCCCTTCTCCATCTTCCCGACATAACTACCACAGACATTTAGGTCACATGCATAGTTAAAGTTTACATAATTATGAATCTATTAATACTGTTTATAGCTCAGTCACATAGTATAATTATATCTCTGTACAACTTCTTATTTCCTAAGAGTTTTTACTTTCTTCTATTTTTTTGAGGGGCGGGTTGCTTGATTTGCTGTATACCTATCATCAAGTCATTCTCAAACTCTCCATTAGAATGGAAAACTCTTCTCAATGCAGTCAAACACCTCGTATAATATGTCAGTGTAATTTGCTTCTTGGAGATGTCCCTGTGGACTCCTTTATCTTTCCATTACAATCTGGACTGACTGTTTGCTAGGTTGCTGGACACCGGTCATTGCGGGGCTTCCCTTTGCCGTCGCCCTGCAAATACCTTTTGCCTCCCTCCTGTGTTAGATCCTTAATCTTTTTTATTTCATGCCTTCCTATTTCTTATTTTACTGAGTCTTTCCATGGAGCATATCCATTCTTTTGTTTGTTTTTTTGAAAAAGAGTATAGGGGCAATAACTCTGCTGAGACCTCAGATACCTGAAAACACATTTACTCTCATGTTTACATGCATATAGAATTTTAGTTTGGTAAGCATTTTCTCTCTAAATTTTTATAGCACTTCTCCACTGTTTTCTAGTGTTTAATATTTAATATTAAAGAAATTTAAGGCCAGTGTAGTCAGTGGCAAAACTAGGCCTCAGGATTATATCTCTTTAATTCCAAGTTCAGGAATATTCTTTGCCTATAATACCCAACCTCTATTTATTAAGTATGGAGGGATGAAATGAAATTACTTCCAGCAGTATTTGTAATTAGATAAAGGACTCATTTGTGGATCTAAAGCTTGATTCAAAGGAGAGAAGTTATAATGGTAAAATAATTGCTATGCACTTAATTTTAGGGACAGGACCCCTCAAATCACAGCATGTAACTTCTGTTTTTACTCCATGTGTCAGGCTGGTAGCATGACCTAAAGTTTCTCAGTACTGCAAAAATTGAGTGTGGGAGAAAATTCTTCATGGGTCTCTCACATTTCTTTACATCTTACGAGCAGAAGTCTCTGAACTATCTTTTTTAAGGATATGTGTAGCAAATAGCCATATGAGGTACAGACAACTTCTTCTTCTGGAGCAAAACACAAATTTTGCTTCCAGCCTTGGAAGATAATGCCTCCTTCTAGAGGAAAAGGCACATAAGCTTACTGCCCATTTAAAAAAAAAATCTGGGCTCCCTAAACTCAGGGAGCTCACCTATAATACTCCTCACTTGCACATGCGGTTATCCCCTGAACTTCTGCACATTACCCAGCAAGAGTTGAGGCCCAGGGAACTGGTAAGAATGCTGATACTATTATTACTGTGAGTAATAAACTGTCCTTGGTTTCTGATCCATGAGTATCATGTCTTCTGCAAGCACCCATGAAATTGTGGCAGGCTAACTTCTTGGCTTGCAAGAGGGATAAAATTTCAGGCCCTTTTCAGTTCTTGAGAAACATAGATCAAAAAATATTTAGAAGAAACATTTTGAGGAATACATGAACTAAAAAGAGTTTCCTGCTCCGGCTGGTATGGCTCAGTGGATTGAGTGCCGACCTGCAAACAAAAGGGTCACCGGTTTGATTCCCAGTCAGGGCACATGCCTGGATTGTGGGCCAGGTCCCCAGTAGGGGGCATGCAAGGGGCAACCCCACAGTGATGTTTCTCTCCCTCCCTTTCTTCCTCCCTTTTTCCCCTCTCTCTAAAAATAAATAAATAAAATCTTTAAAAATAAAGAGTTTTCTATTAAATTTTTTTGGCTTAAGAATACAGAATTCAAATCCAGCCACAGTCTCGGAGTCTGGAAATTAAATATATTTTAAAGTTGGCTTCAGTGAGCTAAATATTTTTGCATTATACCTGAAGCGCTTATGTGTTTCTTATTAGCATTCAATATTTTTGTCGTCAAGTATTCTCTATTTTTGCAGAGCTCTTCATAAGATATTTACCCTCTAAGATATGACCATTTTGGAGGCAGCAGGAAGACAGATCCCTTACAATGAACTAAAACCTTCAAGAACCATTTCAATTATTTCTGTAGGTGCAAAACACAGTACGATTTCTCAAATGTCTCAAACTAAACCAAACTAACTTAAACTAAACCATAATGCCTTGAATGTCTTCTGAATAGATTCATTCCTGCTTTTGGCATCACTGGCAACACCATTGAATGCACCAAAGGCTGTGAACTCTCACCTTGTAAAGTGCTGTATGTTCAGTATTACTGCAAGTTCATCTTCATCATCACATCATGCTTTAAATATCCAACAAAAAGCATGTGTCAAGAAGAAAACACCTGTTTGCCATCATGCAACCCAATGAGGAAAAAAAAACAAACTGTTCAGAGCCTAGCATATATGAGACTAAGACCCCGGTGCACTGTAATTCTAAAAAGTTCATTTACTGTACTGTCATCTCCCAAAGTCATCCTGGTGTAGAGGTCACCGAAGAAAACTATAAGAAGTTTCCATGATGAACCAAAACAGTACTGCGATGAAATTCTGCTAAGCTGTGGTAAAGGGGAAAGCACACAGATTAGGGGTGCAGGAGAATGCTGTTCAAATTCTGGCTCTGCTCTGACCAGTCATGAGGATTTGGGTGCATATTTTTTACCTTTTCTGAGATCAAATGTGGTAACACCCACCAGGATTGTTTTGAGGATGCCAAGCTAAAGTTATGTGAAAATGTCTGACACATGAAGAACTCCTAATAAATACAATCGGTTGAATCCAAATTACAGAGTAGGCCCCAAGCAGTGCTAGGCCTTCCAGGTTAATATAATATACAATCTTCTGACCTATTCAAAACTTGATGTCTCTGTCTTAAAATAAGAGATAATTTTTTCCTTATGGAAAGTGCTTTTTCTTAAAATTAAGTAAAGTTAACTTCTTTTCTGAGGTTAGTGCATTAAGATGAAGGTGGAAAATAGATGTGATGCCTGCTGATTGCGAGCCTTACATGTTAAGTAGGGATTTGGGTTTTATTCCCTAGGCTGTGAGAAAATGGTTAATGCTTCTAAACCAGGGAATGACAGCTTAAGGAAAATTGCTCTGATAGCAATGAATAAAATGATTGGGTGGTCGTTAAAGAGCACTGTGGGAAAAACCTGTTCAGAGACAACTTAAGTTTTCCAGAGCAGAAGCATCAGACATCCAAGGAATGGTGGTAGTATCAGTGAACCTGATATGAAGTCAAAAACCTCTGACTGGCCATAGATTGCTCCTGGAAAATGAGTAAAGAGTTTAATCTTTAATGACAGTGTGTTTATCAAACATTAGTCCCAGTAATCATTTTGTAAAATAATTCTTTCTGGTAGTTAAGTTGATATTTTTTATAAACTGTTTTATTTTTTTAAATCCTCATCCAAGGACATTTTTTCCATTGCTCTTAGGGATGGGGCAGGGGAGAGAGAGAGAGAGAGAAAGAGAAAGAAATGAAAGAGAAATGATTGGTCGCCAGCCGTAAGAGCCCTCACAGCCCTCACTGGGAATTGAACACACAACCTAGGTACTGTACTTTATCATGTATAATGCTCACTTTTGCCTAAATTTCTTAGGGAAAAATAAGGATGGACATTATACATGAGTAGTACTTTCTTGTTCCATGTATCTGCTCTTGTGTTTTGTAGTTATCTGTTACATGAAATTTCTTATACCATAATATGTTTAAAAATAAATGCTAAAATTCCTTTATAATACAAAATACAAGTATCCAAGTATAAATAAGTAAAAAAATGAATTAAAAAATTAAAATAAGAGATTTTTTCCCTGAAAGTTGGGATCAAAAACATGGGTGCACATTATACACAGCAAAGGATGGCACGTGCCCAGAGCAGGGATCAAGCCTGAAACCTTTCTGTCTAAGGGACAATGCTCCAACCAACCGAGCCACACCAGCCAGGGAAATATTTTTATTTACTGTTCTTAAGAGCAAATGCATAAAAATGCATCTTGCTTAAAAACAGACATATATTGCTTCTCGGCCTTTCGGCTAAGATCAAGTGAAAACAGACATTTTTAAGTAAATTTTATTTATTTGAGCAAAAACTCTTCAGTTTTGAGGGAGCAGGATAGAAAAATTATCTTAAGAGGACAAGATGTAAATCTGAGAGTCTAGTGAAACTAAATCAGAATTTGGGCCTAAGCTTTTCAGTTTATGAACATGTTAAAAAACATTCTTATGCAATTAAAATGTGAAATGGTCTAAGAATAAGAACACACCGAGTTTCTATTACAGGTCTGTGTGAAAGCAGAAGGCTCGCCAGTTGCAGGAAATCGTGGCTAACATTTCAGGTATATGGAGCAGAAGAAATCATCTTATTATTTGTGTCCCAATTTGTGACTGGAAACTCATCCTCTCAGATATCGCCATGGTTTTTAGCAAGCAAGATCATTTAGGTTTGCCATCTCAGGGGCTATTAAGAAATATCGAGTGGACATTACTGGGTTCATGTGCTTGTTTACCTCTTCCATTTTTATTTTGCCGACCAAAGGACGTTACAAACCATTATGTGCGACTGTGCCATCATTACAGATTTATGAGAGAAATAAATGACTCCTTTGATGGATTTAAGAATGCAGAAGCCTTAAATATATGCTTTCCTCAAAACATAATTCCCTCTCCCACTCCCACACCTGACCTCTCTCACACTCCCTCCTCCTTTGAAACCACTAACCCTCGGACAGAGAAAGCATATTTTTAAAATTTTCATGTAATCTACCATTACAATATTCATTTTTCAAACAAATCATTTTCAAACAAACATTAATCATTGTCTTCAATATTCATCTTCTTAAGGGCAAGGTAAGTTTCATGGAAAACATCACTTCCCTAATGATAAAGAAAGGCGTCCAAAGTTCATGAAGGGTAAACCATGCCCCCCACGTAGGACAGTTTTAATCAACTACATCTCAAATAGTGCAGAATAACTGAATAATTTTAGTGTGGCATTCTCAAACAAAAACTGAAAAGATCTCAAATTGCCAAAAAGGTCCAAAACCACATAGTTTAATTAGGTATTGAATTAGGCCAAATGCATAGTTTTAGTAAATCTTCACACAGTTTTGATCAGGTAGCCTAAGTGAGGCAGCCAATCAAACTGCTGACAAAGCTAAGTCCTCTCAATATCTGAACAAAGAAGATGAGAGAAACTGAAGTGAAAATGGAAGGGATGCAGTAGGTGGCAAAAGGTGGTCCACTGCTTCGTCCCCTTCCTGGAAGTGTGGTCCTGTGTACTGTCACTTTATTTCATGTGGACAGATCTGGGACAGTCTACTGATGGTGACAAACATGTGGCCATCACTCAGCAGACACAGAGCAACCACCAGACACATACAGAGCCATCGCAGACCTTTTAGCCTCTACTAAGCTAGGCTTGCTTTCTTTTCCCCTGGGAAATTTGATATGTAACATTGTGTGAATTTAAGGTACACAGAGTGTTACTTTGTTACAACTATATATTATAATATGATTGCCACTGAAGCAATATTCATCACATCACATCATTATAGTATGATATTGTCTATATTCATTATATTGTGCATTAGATCTCATAGTTTATTTACTACTTATTACAAATTTGTACCTTTAAACATCATCCATCTTAACCCTCTACCCTCAGAAGATGAGCCAGTTTTGATGAGAAAAACATGAAGCAAACCCATAAAACTGTGAAAAAAATAGATATTGTCGTTTTCATCTATAGTTTTGAACAGTTTGTTATGCAGCAAAACTAACCAATACAGAAAGTGGTACCAGGACTGGAGTTCTGCTAGAACAGCAGCTTTGGGACCCAGTGGTAGACAAAGACTAGGAAAGTGACAAAAGAATGTTAGCTAAAATTGGAAAAGCTGTGAATAAATTGCTAGCAGAGGCCAGAAAGTTGGTGAAGAAACCACAGCAGCACCCTGGAAAAGTGGGAATCTGTGCCCATCTAGTAGTGGAACAATGGCAAAACTGTGCTCTACAATAACTTGGAAGACAGAAAATTTACCTAGCAAATTTGTAGATTTGGCTAAGGAGAATCTCAGGCAAAATGTTGAAGGAGTAGTTTTTTCTTTAATTGCACAAGAAAAGATGCGAAAACAAGAAAATGAGCTAAAGAGAAAACTGCGTTGTTTTCCTGTAGAACTCATATGCAATATAAACAGCAAAGACTTATGAGTTTAGAAAACAAAACCATTTCATATCTCTGGTCTCTCTAGCCACTGAAAGATTGTCAAAGTAAGAACTGACGAAGATCCAAATCAAGGGTATGGCTGAGAGGCCATTTGTGAAATCATTGACCTGGCTAAGGCAGCACCTAGAATCATAAGGATGCTGAGTTGCAGCAACCTGCCATGCAACCCAAGCTGAAAGTAGCTTCTGAAAGTGTTGGGGATGTGGCCCTTGGGTCATAGTGTAGGCCCAAATGAGCTTCAGAGACAGACCACAAGTTTTTAAGAGAGTGATACCAACAAAATCCAAGCCAGTTTAGAATAAAACAGAATTCAAAATAAAAAGATTCCTCTGGGTCCCCAATTTTCTACATCAAGAATCAGGCTTGGAAAGCAACCCAGCTACAAACATGAGCTGTTTGTTGTTGAAAAAGAAGTGTGTCTCCGAGGGGAAGGAAAGAACCCAGAGAGCAGTAAACCCTTTTCTCTGAGAAGAACCCCAAAGGACAGTAAACCTGGGAGTCAATTCTAGGAAGAACTGGGCCCTGATTAAGAAACTAGGCTTGACCTACTTCTTTTTTTTTTTTTTTAATTAAATTTTATTTAGGTACTTTTCAAGTACATTTTTTTTTATCTATTTCTCCCATCCCACCCCACCCCCCGCCCGGTCTCCCCCCTCCCTCCCATTCCCCCCCCCCCCCAGTCTTCATCCCTGTGTCTTTCATACTTTTTCCTCAAAATCCCTCCCCCTTTTTCCCCTTAAATTCCCTTCCCTCTCCCCTCTGGTCACTGCCCACTTCTTCTCTATTTCAGTGTCTTTGTTTTTATTCTGTTTGCTTGTTTGTTTTATTCTTTAGCTTCCTGTCAAAGGTGAGATCATATGGTATTTGTCCTTCAATGCCTGGCCTATTTCACTCAGCATAATGCTTTCCAGTTCCAACCATGTTGTTGCAAAAGGTAGTAGCTCCTTCTTTCTCTCTGCTGCATAGAATTCCATTGTGTATATATACCACAATTTTTTGATCCATTCGTTTACTGATGGGCACCTAGGTTGCTTCCAACTCTTGGCTATTGTAAATTGTGCTGCTATGAACATTGTGGTGCATAGGTTCTTTGAAATTGATGTTTTAGGATTCTTAGGATATAATCCCAGCAGTGGAATTGCTGGGTCAAAAGGCATGACCTACTTCTTGATTAGGGGAAATCTAGCAACATGTGCCAGGATGAACTTCAGAATTACTATAGACAATTTTCTTAGGTGTTAGCAAAAGTATTATTCTGATTGTTAGTTCTTTAAGAGCTTTAGGATATAAAGTGTCCCAGGGGTGAGGGCTTGGTTCTCTAGTAATTGAAACTAGAATGACAACAAAATAGTCCACCCAAACCAACAGGAGAAACTATGTTAGTTTACCCATTTCGATTAGAAACCATTGAATTCTAGATGATCGGGATGATAAACTTTGATGAAAATCTTGCTAGTTTCATTCATTTGAAATGCAGTTTTTTTCTCCCCTGATGAAATCTATATATGCTAGTATCTGGACTGCAAATCTTTATCTGGCTTTCCTACTTTATCTTTTATGTTCACTGGAAAGGGATTCATGTGGGTAGTTTCTGGGGGCAAATAAGAAACTTCTCTAAAATTAGTATTTATTAACTATAAACAGAAATGTTACAGTTCTTCCTGGAATTGTACCTCCCTAATTTTGTTAAGTCACTTCCATTTTACACTTCAAAGGGCCACTGAGAAAACAGCAGCAAATCACATTAATCTGGCAGATATGAGAGCACAAGTTCAGGCCCCGTGTCTTTGGCAATGGGGCAAAGGATACAAGAAGTGAGGAAGGTGGGACTTGAAAAGGAGTGCTTATTCCAGTTACCACATTTCTGTCTCAGTATTCTATGTAGGTATAAAGCCAGATAACTCCAAGAACTGCATCTGAGAAGATGTGTTCAGAGACCCTCATCCACATCTAGACCAGCTGCACATCACAAGATCCTGGACTTCAATCACAATACCTGGGAATGAAATTATTGGGTTTGGGGCACTTCCTGACATCAGTGAGCATATTTTATAAGTAAGAAAAATGTGGAAGGACAGATAAAGTGCTTCTCAGATAAGATCAAATTCAAGGAGTTCATCATCACCAAACCCTTATTATATGAAATGTTAAAGGGACTTATCTAAGAAAAAGAAGTTAAAAAAACATGAACAGTGAAAGGACAACAAACTCACAGTTATTAACGACCACACCTAAAACAAAAGCAAACTAAAAGGACAGCTAGATCAGGAGTGGAAACATAGAAATGAAGATCCCAAGGAGGGTTAGCAACAGGGGAGTGGGAGGAGGAGAAGGGGGGAGAAGGTACAGAAAATAAGTAGCATAGACAGTAGATAGAAAATAGATGGGGGGGCAAGAATAGTATGGCAAATATAGAATCTAAAGAACTTGAGACACATGGTCATAAACTAAAGGGGGGGTAATGGTGGAGACGGGGGGGTAGGGTGAAGGGAAATGAAGGGGAAGAATAGAACAATTGTAACAGCATAATCAATAAAAAATAAATTTTAAAAAATGTGAATGATATGTGGCCAGAAGAAGTCAGATTAGTAAACTGTAAAAAATGGCCATGTCTTCCAATCCCTAAATGCAACCCACTTACCATATGACTTTACTTACAACCAGCTCATCAAGAGGTAACATCTATTACCCCTCAAATTTGATCTTGACCACATTCTTGTTTTAGCTAGCCACAAGCAAGCATGGCCCACATTGAGCATTTTCAACAAGCCTTCCTACTTGTTTTTCTGTCTCTCTGGAACACTTTCCAAGCCTCAAATGTCACTTTTAAATTTTTATTTATTTATTCTTCAAAGAGAGGGAAAAGGAGGGAGAAAGAGAGGGAGAGAAACATCAAGGTGTGGTTGCCTCTCGTGTACCCACTACTGGGGACCTGGCCAGGAATCAAACCGTTGACCTTTTTGGTTTGCAGACCAGAACTCAGTCCACTAAGCCACACCAACCAGGGCTCAAATGTCACTTTTTGAAGATGCTCTCTTCCTGACCACTCTTTCAAAATTGTAAACTGCTTCTTATTTCCCTTCTCTGCTTTTCCCTCCCCCCCGCCCATGTTTAAAACCTTCTGATGTCCTATGTAACTTATTTGTTCAGCTTATTCTCTCTCTCCCTGCAGTGAGAGGTAAATTTTTAAAAAGCAGGGATTTTTCTCATTTTATATCCCAAACACCCAAAAGAGTGACAGGCTTACAATAAGGCCTCAATAAATGTTTGTTAAAGAATAAATTCTTTTGTCATTTCATTTGTCTTTGGTACTGTGTTAGCAGACATTTGTGGTATTCACTGCCAAAACAAAACAAAAACCAATGTGACCTGAATGTGATATCCTCCTCACAGCTAAAGTTCAATGCTTCCACCAAAAGAAGAAGTAAAACTGCGATATGAATTGATTCACTTGCTCAGAGCCGTATAATGAAATAAGAGAACTGCAAAACTCCTAAAATGATCAGCTTGTGCATGAGGCATAAGATTCTATTACCCCTTAGTATCCATAACTACGGTATTATGACTGGTCATAAAATTATCTAGCCCTTTGTAATTTGTCTGTTGACTAAATCTATAACCTCCCAGGGTAGTAAATTCCACAGGTTGGCCATATCTTGGGCGAAAAAATATTTTTCTTATGCTTTTTATATTCTAAATTTATATCAGCCATTAATTTTATAGAAGGAGTGACCCTTGTCTTAATAGGTGGAAGACACAAAATTAAGTAAATTGAGCCTGCAATAAGGATGTCATATTAGTCATTTTGTGTGGTCATGTTCCATTTATCATACGAACATGTGGCTGTGTTAGAAGAAAATGAATAGCTAATTGTTTTTCTTTTTGGTTTTTCACCTTCGTGGGAGGATAGAGAGGAAATGTCAGGATAAAGATAAAGGGAAAAGGGAGAAAAGGAAAGCAAACAAACAAGAAACATGCGAGACTGTCAAGATCCTGGACTGCTATCATTCCACTTGAATTTTTTTTAATTGCTATGGTTTAGTAAGATAAAGAAAATTGATTCAATCAATTTTAAAGCCGACTTCTTCCCAGCTGACAATAACAAGCATTTGACTACTTCTATCCCTTAGGTTAGAAGCAAATGAAAGAAGAAGGATTTGCTCTTGACAGAATCTTATTCTTAAGGCCAAGGTTGTCTTTAAAACCTGTTAGCAAAGTATTTTCTAATATAATTACTGCACGGGATTCTCATGTGTGTGTCACTTTTTACAGGCTGCGGTCCATTTCATTGAGATGTGTAAGGTCAGCTAATAACAGGCCGTTTGCTGCCTGCTGCATGGTTAATCAGTGTGGAGGCCTCAGGAGGATTAAACCGTTGCAGGAACGGGAGTTGTTTGCTTCCTTGCTTGCTTGTTTGCTTGTTTGTTTAGCTTTGATAATTCAGAAGACCTTTCCTTACTGTACTAATTAAAAATTTTTGTAAGAACACAAGATCTCCATTATTTAAGGTGAGATTTCCAATGAACTCTTTTAGAGATGATACACAGTTTCAATACAAAGCAAGAAGTAGTGGACATTAAGAGTGAAACAGCCCTGGCTGGTGTGGTTCAGTGGACTAAACACTGGCCTGAGAACCAAAAAGTTGCCTGTTTGATTCCCAGTCAAGGGCACATGCCTGAATTCTGGACCAGGTCTCTAGTTGTGGGCATGCAAGAGTCAATTAAAAAATATATCATTTACTAAAGCAAAAAGAAATATACAGTGCCTAGGAATAAACTTAACCAAGGAGGTAAAAGACCTGTACTCAGAAAACTACAGAACAATGAAGAAAAAAATTAAGGAAGACACAAATAAATGGAAACACATACCAGGTTCATGGATTGGAAGAATTAACATCATTAAAATGTCCATACTACCCAAAGCAATTTATAGATTCAATGCAATTTCTATTAAAATACCAGTGACATATTTCACAGGTTTAAAACAAACATTTCAAAAATTTATATGGAACCATAAATGACCCTGAATAGGCTAAAAAATTTTGAGAAAGAACAAAGTAAGAGGGATCATAATACCTGATATCAAACTATATTACAAGGCCACAGTAATCAAAACAGTCTGGTACTGGCATAAGAACAGAAACATAGATCAATGGTACAAAACATAGAGCCCAGAAATAAACCCTACTCTCTATGGTCAATTAATATTTAACAAAGGGGCCATGAGCATGCAATAGGATAAAAATAGCCTCTTCAATAAATGGTGTTGGGAGAACTGGACATGTAATGCAAAAAAATGTAACTAGACCACCAACTAATACCATACCCCAGAATAAACTCTAGATGGATAAAACACTTAAGTTTAAATCATGACACCATAGAAGTCCTAGAGGAGAACATAGGCAGGAAAATTTCAGATATTCTATGCAGCAGTATTTTCACTGACATGTCCCCTAGTACAAGGGACATAAAGGAAAGAATAAGCAAAGGAGACAACATCAAATTAAAAAGCTTTTGCACAGCTAAAGAAAGCATCATCAAAATGCTTTCTTTAGAAAGAAGCGAATCAACCATATGAGAAAACATATTTGCCAATGATACCGAGGACAAGCGTTTGATCTCCAAAATATATAAAGAACTCACACAACTCCACACCAGGAAAACAGACAAGCCAATTAAAAAGTGGGCAAAGGACTTGAACAGACACTTCTCCAAGGAGGACATAGAGAGGGCCCAGAGACATATAAAAAAAAAAAAGGATGCTCAGCATTGCTAGCCATCAGAGAGATGCAAATTAAAACCACTGATGAGATACTACTTCACACTAGTCAGAATGGTCATCATTAACAAATCGAAAAACAAGCATTGGTGAGGATGTGGAGAAAAGGGAACCCTAGTGCACTGTTGGTAGGAATGCAGACTGATGCAGACACTGTGGAAAACAGTATAGAATTTTCTCAAAAAACTAATAATGGAACTGCCTTTTGATCCAGTGATTCTGCTGCTGGGATTATACCCTAAGAATCCTGAAAACCAATTCAAAATAACCTATGCACCCCACTGTTTATAGCAGCATTATTTACAATGGCCATGTGCTGGAAGCAGCCTAAGTGCCCATCAGTAAACAAATGGATCAAAAAACCATGGATCATTTACACAATGGAATTCTATGCAGCAGAAGAAAGAAGGCACTCCCACCCTTCATGACCACATGGATGAAACTGGAGGGTATTATGCAAAGTGAAATAAGCCAGGCAGTCAAAGACAAATACCATATGATCTCACCTATAAGTTTAACCTAATCAACAAAACAAACAAATGAGCGAAAAAGAGCCAGAGACATGGAAACAAAGAACAAACTGACAGTGACCACAGGGGCTAGGAGAGGGGGATAATGGAGAAAGAAGAAGATGGGCCAAGTCAAGGAATATGTACAAAGGAGCCATGGACAAGGACAATGAGGTGGGGATTGTCTTTAGGAGCCAGGATTGGAAGGGGGAGGGGAGAGCAATGGGGGGTGGGATGGGAACAACTGTGACTAAACAACAACTGAAAAAACAGAGTGCAAAACAGTGAAGCATCTTGCCACCTGAGAATTTTAGGGAATGAAGCATGTGCTCAATGATGGAGAATTAATATCACAAATTATAATATATTGTTTATCAATATCTACATATGATGGCACACATGCATTAGAAAAAATCATCACAGCTGAGAAGGATTTTGTAATCCTATGGTACGAGTTCCACTTTTACAGAAGAAGAAGTGAGAGCCTGAGAAGTGAGGTGACATGTTCAAAATAACAGAGCTACTCAGTGGAAAGCAGATAGGTGTGGCAATCGTGCTGACTTCCGTCAACAGCCAAGGATTCTGCCTGAGTCATACGGTCTTCAAAGAGGGGGACCTTCTCAAATGTGACTGAAGGCTGGTCACTGAAAGATTTCATTCCAGGCCTTGTTTGCTCCAGGCCAGAATAATCTGCTCCTCTTTCTCTTGGAGCACTAGCAAGGTGGTTTCGCCCTGGACATGATCAGCGGGAGAGGCAACTCACAAGTTTACGTGGAAAGAGTCGCACTGGTGCTCTTTCCTTTGGGAGGCCCCTGCTGAAAGGTAAGTAGACTGATAAAGTCCTTTCAGCAGTGCACCCTTCAATGCATAGGACAAGAGTACGTGGATCTAACATTTAGAAAATATTATTTCCCAAAACATATGATTCCAGTTGTCTTTATATTATGGCACACAATTATAACTTTCGTTCACATATTCTGGGTCTCACAAGAGGCGTGGAATCATGCCTCTACTGCTTCTACTATTACTAATTCTCTATTCTTTAGAGATACTTTTATGTTTTGTGTGTCATTCTGTCACATGGAGTATGTTGTAATGAGTATATTTATGAGTCCAGCCATTAGGAGTGGGAACTGATGTATTATGTAGCCTTGCACCTCATGTGCAGCTGAATTATAACACAGACCTTAACAGCCAAGAAGTCTGTGTTCAGAGGGAAAAAAAGAATTTCAAAACATAAACCATGTTCTTGGCACTAGCCTCGAATACTGGACATTCATAACCCACAAATGCCCAGACTATAAATTTGCAAGTTGCATTAATATGGCAGTAAAAGTCACTCTTCTGAAAGCTGCACTTGTAAAATATTTATAAATTCACATGGTTGTTCCTGGCAAATAACTGCATCTGTCAGCTCTATGTTTTTGTTCCCAGTGCAGCAGGGTTGTGTCCTGTGTAATTCACAATACAGTCATAAAATATTATTTTGAAAAAGTCAAGACAGAAGACACTTCGTTCTAGAGGGAAATGTCTCTGGTCCTCCAATGGTTGGACATTGCTCTTTGATCTCCTGAGATTTTTTTTTCTCTTCAAGGCTTTATCTCTGAACAAGTTTTCATTTTATGGGACTTATCTAGTTTCCAAATGAGCAAGCTAACCCCTCTGGGGTTTTCTTTAAAATCCCACATTAATATGTACAGCACAGTGTACTTTTTCAGTCCCAAGGTCAATATGAGTCAATGTCACGTGGTGATGGAATTTTCTGTGTGCACCGTTAGCTCCCTGTGATATTTAGATGCTTCACCTACAGGGGACTCTCTCTAAGAGATAGACCTATCTAGATAGTTGTTTATTTGTTTATTTTTAAGATAGGAGAAAAATAAAAAGAGAAAAGATACCAGATTGCATTTTCATACAAATGTACATCACCTAGGGTTTTTTTTTAGTTCACTGTTTCTGTAAAACACAAACAGACCAACAATAAAAAATGCCCTCCAAAATCATACCTACTAACAAGCTGAGTAACTGGTGATAAAATGTGCTGCTATATTTATGTTTATGCAATTTTTATCTAGTTTTTCCTTTCCTCTCCCCCCACAAAAATAGGATTTATTTATAATTGAAATATATTTATTGTACAGACAAGGGAGTTAAAGGTGATATCAAAGATATAAAACACCATATAGTGCTGTTGTCCTTCATTTTTTTTCTGGGTAATGTATCCAATGAGAATCTGATGAAATCTTATGTTTTTTTCTGTAGATAAAATGTGAGTATACATTCATATACAACACACACTTTTGCAAACAAATGCCGATGTTTAGAGATGACTAATGCATTTCATAGACCATCACAGAGGAAGAGGAAACTAGAGTAAAATTATTGGTAAAATTAAGCTTAGAATTTAGCTCTAATTGTTATAGCCAAAGCAAAAGAGAATTCAATAGGTTGTATAGATCTCAATGTTTAACAGAGGAACACACATCAGGTTTGCAGGAAACACATTGTAGCAGGAAATTTCAGCTGGATGGATCTCTACTTAATTATTAAATATTCAATGGACAATGTCTTTAACAGCAGTTTTGCAAACATGCAAAACTATTTTTCACATGGCCATTTTTACATTGTCCCCTTAATAAATTCTGAGGATATCCTTATTAAATAGTAATTTTTATGAGCAGTTACACCAACTGAGCCCAGGGAATCCAGCTTCTATATCTGAACTGACATGGCTGTAAATGATTTTCCTCTAGAGAAAGCTCCAATATTCATAAGGCACAATGTACCTTCAGTGGCCTTCCCGGAACAACTAAGGAACCGCAGCATCAGCAGGGCCTCCTGGGAAATTGTGCAGACTCACCAACCCACGTACCTGGTGGGTGGAGCCTCATGTGGAATCAAAGTGACTCTAAGTAAGGGACCAAGAAATACATGAGTTTGAGAGACAGAACTAAAAACTATAAGTGGGTTAGAGTGGAACCAAAGTCTTGCCTGGCTTGATTTCTGCATGCTGTGGAGAATCCTCCAGTATCTGGGTGGAACTTTTTCCAGTTGTAAAGTTGACCAGTCAGGTATATCACCTGGGAATAAGGGAGCTAATTCCATACCAACTATCCCTCACTGAGAGAAAGAAGGACTGATCAGAGAAATCCAAAGTCTCAGGAAGAATATTATTATTAGAACACTCGACAGAAATGGACTGCCTGATTATATTGACCCACCAAATGCTATTGTGGTGATTAGCAACTCAAATCATATACATACACATTTTTTGCAAACAAGACAAAACGACCACAACAAAAAAACCCTGTCATGTAAGCTTCTTTAAAGCATTACAGACTGATATCTTACCAAGCCAAAAGAGCAAATTTCTTGTTAAGATGCTTAAGATATAAAGACCTGTAATGCTTTTTCTAAACAATGTTAAAATAGCCAGTTTTTCTCCATAAATAGAGGGGTGGGATCGGGGATTTCCTTTGTGGGATTCAGTTAATTTTGCAGTTGGCACAGCATATGAAAGGAGTTTTCAACATGTGGGCCTGGAAGAACTGGGCTGCGTATTCATAGCATTGCCTGGGACACACTCAGTGACTAGAACACTTTAAGAATGGCAACCTTTCTCCAGAACTTTCTTTGGAATGACATCTGGGGTGAATTAAGTTTCTGTTCAGTCTCAGCTTTAGCTACAGATGTGGAGGTGTAAATGTGCTTTCCAGGAACTGTAGATTATATGGTCATGATGTGGACCACTTTTATTAGGAGCTCAAGTACCACATTTCCAGAAATATGAAGAATGACAGCGAGGAAAAAAGCCTTTAGAGCTTAAATTACAACCACATCTAATGAACTCAGAGGTGTTTTTCACTTACTAGGGTATTGCTTTTCAACTCCTGTAGCTTAAATGAATCTAGTGATCATAACAGTAAATATGGGTTCCAAAGATATCCCAAGAGGTATCATTAGTCACATATTACATCCTTTTCTAATTTGTACACTTTCCATGTTTCAGGGTTTCACAGGACTGCTGAAACCTCCAGAATTTCATGTTTCCCTCAGCAGTCTACAATAACCCTTAGTCTGAATGACATGTATTATTTCCTCAGCAAACATGTGATGTGGGAAGCTTACTAAAAGATTTATTATAAGAAACAGCTCGATGTTTTATTTCCTCCCTTAATTGAATACATTATTGCTCTGTGTTTAGAAACGCTGTGTTGATGTATTACACCTCAGAACAACTATGCACATGCCATCTGCAACAGGAAGGTTTATTAGACTACAAATCAGGACACAGATGTTGGCGGAAAAGCCATGTATGTTAAGTCATAATACATTACAGCACATTTTAAATCTATAAATCATGGTGGTCTGGCAGGTTTTTACTTTTAAAAAATTAGATATTGGTACTTATGAAAATGAAGAAACTAGAAGCTCTCTCTTTCATTATACATATGATAGGTAAAGTGATAAGCTGCTGAGGTAGCTACAATGTCCCTGTAGATGGGGAAAGGGACTAAGTAACTTCAAAAGAAAAATTTTACCTTCTTATTCCTTAATACTAGTGTAAAAGATCCATATTTAAAGTAACACTTAAAAGCGAATGAGCAGATAAATCTTCTGGGAGTATAAATGATCACATCTTTATCGATCTATTTCACAAAATCAAATTTTCATCCATTTATTCAAAGAGCACTTATTGAGTACCTGTTACTCGCTCTAGGGTTTTATTAAAATGAGACTCACTTGTATGTTTTGCTGCAAGAGCAGCTGTTGAACTTTCCTTTCTTTCTCCAACTACATCAAGTTCAGGCCTAATAATGGACAGACTGCCTCCAGAAAGTTTACACGAATAACATTAGCTACTTCATTGGTCAAAAGGGTTAACAGCTGAAACTTGACCAGTGCAGCTAACATTGCTTTCCTGAGAGATGATGTGTTACTCTTCCATTAGATTCTCAAAACTATAACTCAATTGTATCAATCTTAAATAAATAAAATCTAGGATGCTCACACTTTCAAGAAGGATTAGTGTTCTGTAGATTTATTGATCTCCTGCACTCTTCTTAAAGCATCTGGGGGAATCATTAACCACACTTTATTCTGATCTACTTGCCTGTCATCCAAGGCTCTTCCAGCTCTGTACAAATACATTTGTGCTTTATTCACCATGCTTATTCTATAAAGACATAATACTACTGGCATTTACAATTGAGAGGCTTAAGATTTTTTAAAATTAGATTAGATACATCTTTTAAATAAGGTGTAGATTTTCAAGAAAAAACAATCCTCTTTCCCTGGAAATATACAGAGAAGAGTCTGCCTTTGGCTGGGCAGCACAGGCAAGAGCAGTGATTCAAGAAACCTCTGTAAAAATGCACATGTCACCAGGAAAGGAGAACATCTCACTTCCTGTTAAGCAGAGTCAAATGATTATTATTAACCATTTTTCAAATTGTACAATTAAGTTGCAAGGCACTGCCATATTTACTGTACTTGTTTCATTCGCCATGTAAAGGAGGGTATGTATTCATTCACTCTTCAAATATTTTGTGAATGCCTACTAGGTGCCAGGCATCACACTAAGCTGAATAAGACATGTTCTCAGCAAGTTGAGTTTCTAATTGAAGAGTAAAATGTAATCCTTTCAGATGAGTCTAACATGTTATAATGAAGGGCTGATAAAGTACGGAGGCAACATGGGGTTCCTGGAATCCCAGTCTTATTTTCTAGGAAAGGAAACTTATCAGAAGTGTTAATATTAATAGTACAAGGTAGTTTTAAGGATTAAATGAAAAACTGTATCAAAGTACTTAGTAGTAAGCCATTAGTAATTCATAGTCAAGACTCCAAAAATGTTACTACTGACGAGGTAACATAGACAAAGAGAGCATGGGCTCTATGAAACTTTTTGGCTTCAGTCTTAGCTCTTCTCCTTCTTAGCAGTGTGGCCTTGGGGAGAATCATATGATCAATCAGATCCGTTTCCCCAGGGCTCACAATAACAATCGTAACCATTTCCTAGGGCTGCTGTTGCGAAATGGTTGCTGTGAGGATTAATGTGACATACACAATCAAAAAAGGTCATCTGCAGTAAAGATCAAAGCTAGGAGGAGGGCTAAAAATTTTAAGTCGCACCAAACTTGTAGTGACTTCTCATGAAACAGCAATATGTGGCCCTAAAGCCTTCTATGCTCTTAAATCTCACTATGGAGAGGATAGTTCCCATTAAAGGGTTCAAGGTGGGAAAGGCACCTTGGCAGCGAAGAGAAGGCAACAAAGAATATTTGGCATCTTGAGAATTTGGGGGGAAACTGGCCCAAATGGAGGGGGCCCCAAAGAGAGGGAGAGCATGGAAACTGGAGGGGTGGGGTAATGGGGCTTGGGCAGGGGTCAGCATAGACTAAGCGCAGGGAAATGGCTCTGAGAAGACCCGAGGACTATGACACCCACACACCTGAATTTTTTTCTGACACTAGGTAAGAGATAATCCTTCCAATATGTCTGATCCATATTTTGCCAAGTGGGTACATTCTTTATTTTTTGGTAAAAATAATTTCTAAAATGTTATATACAGAGCTTAACTAAGCAAGAGTATCTAAAGGAGTCCAATAAAAACCTTTGAAGATATTTAGTGGAAACACATGCTCTTTTCTCTTGCCCAGGTTCCCATAGGAAACTATTGGACATGAAATAGAGGCTGAAACTGCTCTATAATGTGTCTCAGGAGACAGAGAGGGTTTGTACATTTGCTACTTTGTATTCATTTTTTTGAATGAGTGATTTCAATGTTCTTTCTGTATATGATGGGATAGGAAGTGGCTGAAAACAGTCCATATATGATCCTGAAAGTGAGCATAACCTAAAATCATGAATAGTAAGAGCAGTAGTAATAGAACTGAGAGAATTCCATTATCTCCAAAAAAGTAGCTACTATGATAAACCCTTCAGAACACCTTGTTATGTTATTTTTGAGGTATGTCTTCTCTTGATAGCTGAGCAATAGAGAGTCATGGCATTTTGGAGCTAAAAAGGAAGATAAATCATTTCATCCAATTCCCTTATTTTACACTTGACCAAACTGAGGCCTTTAAACAATTACTGACTTGACAGTATTTAACAGCCAGATTACTAATTCAAAAACAAGAGAGCAATAACTACAAACTTTTATTGAACATCATGATGGGTCAGGCACTAGTTGTTTTACATGTATTCATAATTTTCTTCCCTCACAACAACACTGTCCCCCCAAAAATTATATTATAAGAAAAGCCTCCATTTTTTCAAGAAGGAAATATGAGCCTTAGAGAAGTTATTTAACTCACCTTAGGTCACACAGCTAGAAGAGCCAGAAATTAATAAAAACTCTAGGTCTGCATGAAATCAAAGCACAAGCCCTTAATTACCAGTACTGCCTGTGATGACTCCGGAAAGGATGCTTGGGCTCTAGCGCCAACTTCTTTTCATCATCACCCAGGGACATGCTTACTGATTATAGAGGGAGGGGAAGTGAGGGAGGGAGAGCAATGTCACTGTGAGAGAGATACATCGATTGGTTGCCTCTTGCATGTGCCCGGACTGGGAATAAAACCTGCAACTTCCGGTCTACAGAATGATGCCCCAGCCAACTGAGCCAAACCAGCCAGGGCACTAAAGCCAACTTTCTTGATAACCTGAGACATGGTTTTGGAAAGCCACTACCTCTCCACTTCTCAGTTTCCTAACACTAGAAAGAGGAATCATCCCCTTCTTGTTTGTACCACAGTATAATTGTATGAGTGAGGTGAGATAATATACACCAGAGCTATTTTTAAAGTATTTTATGAATATAAGGAAATATCTAAAACCAGAGAATAAAACAGTGGTATACAAAAAGACATTTCTCTTTGTATAAGCAAGAAGATATATGGCTAGTTTAATAGCAGACAATCAATTCATTCACTTGTTAACATTTTTAATCACTAGTGGCATGGAAATGTCACCTGTGACCCAATATAAAAGCTGTTGTCAAATGAGGGCTGGAAGCTTCCTTTTCTGGATGATGAAGCTACTCCATGACAGAGTTCAGAATTAGACCTCAAATTATCTACAAATAGTGCACGTTCACTGCAAATCACCCAGTTTCCCTACAGTAGGGTTTCTCAAACTCAACACCATTGGCAGTGTGGGCCAGACAATTCTTTGTGGTGGGAAGCGGTCTTGTGCGTTGTAGGACGTTCAGCAGTATTCCCGACATTCTCACTCGATGCCAGTAGACCCTCCCACACAAATGGTAACAACCAAAAATATCTCAGATATCGCCAAATGCCCCCTTCCCAGCTGAGAACCACTGCACTAAAACATTAAAGTAACTCCACGTTAAAACATGGAAGTGAGGAAAAGGATAAGCCTATTGTTTTAAATACTAAGAAATGATGAAGAGAAAAAAATATGCCCCAAATAGCCAATTACCATATTATCAACTTCCAAGGTGAAATCAGTCAGTACAAAATTACATTGTCACAGAGCAACAAAATTAATAAATAGAGATCTGAGGAGAAAAAGACAATAGGAACACTGACAAAAAAGGAAAGGGGGGTGATAAACAGATTTATCAAGACAAAATAGCATACAACTCACCCATTTAAAGTGCACAATTCAATGATTTTTACTATATTTATGAGACTGTACAACCATTACCACAATCTGACTTTACAACAGTTTCAGAGAATGAGGGAGATTCAACCTATGGTTTCAATACTGCCAGTTTCATGGGTCTCTGCTCTTGCATTAGAGATTATTGGAAGTCTCTCTCTAGAAGTAAACATCCCAACCAGCAATCTCTAAGTGTCTGATTAAAACGCTAGCATATTTTACTCTTTGAGTGACTAGTTTCCTGTGGAAAAAATGTGTACATATTGTCTCTCCTCTTTTATTACTTCTGGAATAATACTGGTCAGGTTGTAGGCTAATTGATTACATTTGGGAACATTTGGAGGAAAGGGTTCTTTAAATTAAAGCACTGTATGCATGATCATGGATTTTTGCTGTACATCACTATCACTAAGATGACTTATAACTAGCATGGCATGTCGAGGCCAGTTCAGGTCCTTGGCAGTAATAACAGAATTCTTTTAATAGCCAAGTTCCAATAGGTAACCCTTTGACAAAGGCATTTATTGTTTGTTCTATTTACTGTAACCAGTCTTTGCATACTTGGGGGCATAGGTGTGCAAAATGGAAATTTTATTCTAAGTTATGTGCTACATTTGCATATAAAACAAAAGTTGTTTAAGTGTACATGGGAAACTCAGATGTAATTCCTCCATAAAGAAAATTAATCTGTGAACAAGGGTCTCACTTGAGATTGTGTAGAAAAGGCAAACACATACCTGCCCTCTGTGTGCTGCCTAGTCCTGTCCCCTCCCCCACCCTATCCCGATCCCTGCATTACCAAAAACTTGTCACGGTACTTGAACATGATAGAATAAGAAAGGTATTTTAACAAAATGTAAAATGCTAAGACAGTCTCTTCAAAAAGACAGTTATTCGTTTATTCCTAAATCAATAAGCCAGCAAAAACAAGACTATATTTGATCTGGTGAAACCTGTGCTTTCAGATATGGTAAAAAAGGAAAAGGAAAAAAGGATCTTCCATATTCTTTGTGCATTACAAGAGCACTCATTAGATGATGTTTGTTTATATACGTTGATGACAGAGTGGTTAGATGGGTTCATTGCTTGACATTGGAAGGGCAGTGCCCTGGAATCTTCCTCCAGTTTGGTCTTATATAAACAACAGTCCTTTTGATTTTCAGTGGACTAACTTGGCTCAAATCACACTATGAATTACTTTTGTATGAAGGCTGCCATAAAAAAATTTACTACCGAATGCTCCACTGGCAGTTAGAGCCAGTACAAGCGAATGCAAACAAGTTACACAAGTTAAAATAAACAGAAGAGAATTGGGTGTGAAAAAAATATTAATCAGGTATTAATCCGACTGCTATAACTTTAAAACATCTGCAGAGTAAAGCTAGTTTTTGTCAAGGTCACTTGCTGTTCAGAAAAAGCATTTCAACTTCAATGAAAATATTCAAGAAACAAAACAAGGGCAAGAAATAACATTCAAATAGGTGTGTTTCATTTTCTGCCACTTGTAAGAGGCAGGATTTTCAATCTAACATGAGATTCCCAAGTCTTTATTCCTCTCTAGAGGCACTGTTCTGATAAGTTTTAGGGCTTCAGACAAAGAAGATATTTAGAAAATGAATGATCATCCAAATCACCGACATTTCTTCTGAGAGCTGTTACTGGAGGAAGTCTCAGGGGCCTGCTCGTCCCCCAAACCGCCATCCTACTAGCATTCCATGGAGTCTGAAGACTCTCCCATCAGCATTAAACAGGGGCATTATGTCTTTAGAAACTCCTTGTTAAATATACATATGCTGTCCATAAAGATTACCACCACACGCTAAATATTTGAGACCTCCCTCTCAATGTCCATTTTACTTGCCTTCTATTTGGTGAAATTAGATAGTTTAACACATTTCTTCAGAGCACATACTCCAGAGGCAAAACTTGGCCTCTTCACTTACTAGTTGTGTGACTCTAGTGATTTGATACTTACTATAGTCACCTTTCCCAGGACACGATGAGAAATACTATAAAAATAACAGACATAGAAATTGAGCTTATTGGAAATGAAAGAACAAAATGATGGACTTCTAGTTCCAAACTAGGGATTTGGGGCAGTCCACAGGCCCTGGGTATTTGCAGCCCTAGTCCGGGAAGGTTGACATAGTTTCTCAACTATGAATAAGGATGCTACTAGTAGCACCTTTTTCAAAGGGCTTTTAGAAGAATTAAATGAGATAAAGAAAATAAAGGACTCAGCACATGCCTGGCACACAGTAAGAGCCTGATAGATGTTAGCTATTTTTGTTTGTAGGTCCTTTTTGTTTGTACGAGGCTCAAACAGCAAGGGGAGAGAGTGAAAAAAGAGGTAGGAGACCACCCAAGGCAGTGGGGTCTGTGCTAGCTGAAGAATCCTTTATTTACAGTGAGAAAGAAAAGACTCACTAAGACTTTCAATGAATGCACTAGAGCAAAAGATTAGCCAGGGACACCCTACTTGCTTAAGGTGCCAAAATTCTGTGGATCTTGTTACACCAAGTTTCCAGTCCAACGTGCTGCCACTTTGGGACCTATTGGCAGGTGAGCCAGATACTGAACCTTGTTCAAACTACAGCTGTTTCTCTCTCCCCTGGTAACAGAAACTCCAACTTGTGTTTAGGTGGTTGGCAGAGATACCTGAATTTCAGGAAGGTCAGGTCCCTACCTCAGCCACAGGGAATGAGCTAAAATAGGTCTAAATCTGTCATAGTAATCTCCTTCCCCCTCTTCATCAATAGGCCAAAGAATGGGTGCATGACCCAATTCTGACCAATGAGTCTACCAGGGAAGGCTTGTTGCCTAAATAAAAAGATAAGGTTTCACAAGGAGAATGTTTCCACATGCCCTCCTTTCTGCCCTGAACCACCACAGCAGCTGTATTCTGGCCAGGAAAATGCCCAAGGACTTGGCCCTGAAATCATTAGATCAACACAGGCAACGGCCTACCTCCAGGCATCGTGTAACAAATAAAAGATCCCATTTGTTTAGGCCTCGACAGATGAAGGTTCTGTTTCCTATAGTAAAATGCATTCCAATACAGTGCTTTGTCTGCTTATTTCTTATCACTACCTGGACCATCTAAGAAATGGAGCCAAGCTATTTTTTCTACTTTATTTGAAAACAGATTTTAATAATCAACCAGAAGAAACTAGTCTATTGATCTGCTGCTCTAATACAAAAGGAAACAGTCACATCCTGCAAAAAGAATTTTGCATCCGACTGGTCAATAAGTTGAAAATCCAGGTTAAGCAGGAAGGTAAAACCAAACAGCCTCTTACCTGCTTGCTTCCCATCTCTCCCTCTGCAGGATGTAACTTCAAAGAGACTTTGCCACTCCATCATTGCCACTGACAGAAGCACATTTGTGATGCAAAAATACGTGGAAATTTTGTAACTCTTTGGGTTCCTTGAGTAAGTGGGATGAGACACTTGTGTGCCTATGTCCTCTTCTCCTCTGTGTTGTCTGCCACCACCCTAACCTATACCCTCTCAAGACATCAGTTGCCACAAGCAAGCATCATTATTATTCTAATATTTTACATATGGATGCTGTTTGACAATATTTCGGAGTGCTTCTATAAGTATTCTCTCCCTGAAGGCTCATTACTCTGCCACTTACCCGCTATATCGTACCCACAGAAAGTACTGCAGAGACTCTGAGGGAAGGAATCCTCATTTTAAAAGAGAGGTATCATTTTCTTCCTCCCCTAAGTCTAGCTCAGCTGCAGGCACTAATAACCTCCTACTACCTACTGAGCACCACTCCAGTCCTGAACCAGTTATGACCCAGAAGCAAGAGGCAAGGGCCCTAAGCTGCCAGGCTGTAGAATACGTCTCACTGCCTACATTAAGGAAAGAATTCACATGTCCACATATGGCCCTCTGGTCTTTCATCCTAGCCTGAGTAGTTTTTCTCCTCTGATCAGACCTCTGCTGAGGTTTTCGGATGTGATATCTGAATCCCAGGTTGCAACAAGAATTCTATTGAAATTCTGGATATGTTCCACTGCCCAGCCTTCCCCAATCTCTTATGCACACAGACTGAATTTCTGTTCTCCACTGGATTGATCCTTGAATATGTGATATAAAGCTTCAGAACTTACTGCTATTTGAGCACATAAAGCAGATTCTGGTTGGTTCACAGCAACGCTCCATGAATATTTGTTGACTGTATAAATGACTCTGAGAACTGTCCATAACTAGAGATTTCTCCTACTGTGCCCTAATCACCTGATCAGAACCTTTGGGTATTAACATCCACTGAGGCCCATTTATAGTTTTCTTACCTCTTTAAATGATATCATATGGGCTGCTGCACATCCCTTCACCACTGACCTCCTATTTCTACCTTATTTCCTTTCCCTACTGGTCCACGCAGGCGCATCCTTAGGATATTAAGCCACCAGCTGAGTCTGCCTAAAAATACACCTTCATAAATGAGACTTTAGGGAGATAACACCATGAAAGGGTTGAAATCCTCAAAAAATAGGACACTAAAAACAAACCTTGTCTCTTTCATATCTTCAAATGGCCAAAAAGTAGTCCACATGAAAAGATAATCAACGTTATTAGCTATCTTGGAAATGCAAATCAAGACCACAATAAGATACTACTCCACACCCACTAGGATGGTTATAATAATAAAGAATGAAAATATCCCTGGCTGCTGTTGCTCAATAGATTGAGTGTAGGCCTGTGAACCAAAGAGTCGCTGGGTTCTATTCCCAGTTGAGGCACATGCCTGAGTTGCTGGCCAAATCCCCAATAGGGGGCGCACAAGAGGCAAGGACACAGTAATGTTTCTCTCCCTCCCTTCCCCTCTGTCTAAAAATAAATAAAATATTTCAAAAAAAGAATGAAAATAACAGGTGTTGATGAGGAAGTGAAAAAATTGGAAGACTCAAACATTGCTAATGAAAATGTAAAATGGTACGGGTACATTAGACAATAGTTTGGCAGTTCCTCAAAATGTCAAACATAGATTTACCATATGACCCAGCAATTCCACTCCTAGAGATATACTCAAGAGAAATGAAAAGAATATGTGCATGCAAACTTTATACAAATGTTTATAGCAGCACTATTCATAATTGCCAAAAATCAGGAACAATGAAAATGTCCGTCAACTGATGAATGGATAAACAAAATGTGGTATACCCATAAATAGAACGCTATTTAGCAATAAAAAGGAGTGGAGGAGAATTCATGGAACGTGGCAGAGTAGGAAGCAGCAGATATCTGTCTCCCTGCCTAGACAATAATTACACTGGCACAATATGTCTGATGTAACTATTTTGGAAAGGCTCACAACATCCAGAGGAAGACTAAAATTACTTGGATAATAAATTGCAATTAATTTCAATCGGTTTAAGCTCTTTGCCCAGAAGTAGCTACCCACCTCTCAGGCCAGTGGCAGGCAGCTACGCATGTGTTGCTGGAGCAGAGTTTGCTCCACAGTTTGCAGGATTCAGGGTGGGCAAAAGAACCTCATCCTCCAAATATCGGAGACATGTGCTCTTATCACTAATTGCTGCTTCTAATCACAGATGTGCAACAAAGGGGCAGTGACCATTGTTGTTGTACCTCCTCCTGTAGTTGCAAGCCCCCTGGATCTCTGGCTGGAGTGTTTTCCTGGGGAAATTTAAAGGGCCAGTATCCCTCCTCCCTCATGTTTCTCTTCTTCTCCTTTTGGAAGCCAAACATCGAAGACTAGGACACTTAAAAGCAACTGTATATATGGGAAGAATTAGAAGGTCACTATGCATGCCCAACAGGAAGTATAGGATCAAAAAAGACCTGAGAAAAACTTATGTTTATACCTTACTCTTATACTTCACACAAAGACAGCCTACAACAATTTTTGTAAGCACTGGCAAACCCTGGGAAAGGGGAAGAATCTGATTTCCAGAGTTACCACATTAGGAGATTTAAATGTCTAGTTTTCAACCACCACAACAAAAAATTATAAGGCATACAAAGAAATAAGCAAGTATGGTCCCTTCAAAATAAACCAACAGAAACTGTCACTGAAAAAAGACTTAATGGTGGCCCTACTAGACAAAGACTTTTATTTTTTAATATTTTACTCGTTTATTTTTAGAGACAGGGGAGGAAAAAAAAAAGAGAGAAACATTGATGAGTGAGCGAAATGCCCATTGGTTGCCTCTCACACACCCCAACTGGGGACCTGACCTATGACCCAGGCATGTGCCCTGACAGGGAATTAAATCAATGACCTTTCTGTTTGTAGGACAGAAATCTACCAAAACCCAACATACTGAGCCACACCAGTCAGGGCTAGACAAAGACTATTAAACAGCTGTCTTAGAGACACTCAAAGAACTAAAGGAAGATGTGAAGAAAAGAAATTGATATAAAATGGAAATACAAATAAAAATATGGAAAACACAGAAAGAAATTTTGGAGCTAAAGAGTATAATAACTGAAATGAAAAATTCACTCAAGGGATTCAAAAGCAGATTTGAGTAGGTAGAATAATCAGCAAACTTGAAGATAAGACAATAAGAATTATAAAATCTGAGAATCAGAAAGAATATAATGAAGTGACCAGAACTTAAGAGACACCAACAGGCAGAGTAACATGCACATTATGAAAGCTCAGGAGATGAGAGAGAAGGAAAAATAGAGAAAGAAAGAGAGCGACAGAAACAGAAAAAGAAAGATGGAGCAAGAGGGCAAAGAGAATATTTGAAGAAATAATAAGCAAAAACTTCACAAATTTGGTGAAAAGCACGAATATCAACATTTGAAAAGTTCAGCAAACTCCAAGTAAGAAAAAAATCAAGAAGTCCCATATGGGCCACATTATAATTAGACTGTCAGCCTTGGCTGGTGTGGCTCAAATGGATTGAGCGCCAGCCTTCAGACCAAAAGGTTACAGGTTCAATTCCCAGTCAGGACACGTGCCTGAGTTGTGGGCCTGTTCTGCAGTGGGGTGGTGTGAGGGGCAACAAATCAATCCATCACTCCAACAGTGATGTTTCTTTCCGTCTATTTCTTGTGCCTTTCCCCTCTCTCTAAGAAGTAAATAAATGAAAACTTTAAAAAAATAATAATTAGACTGTCAAAAGACAAAGGATTTTTTAAACTTTTTATATTGCTGTTCAAGTACAGTTGTCTCCATTTTCCCCCATCTCTCCCCCAACCCCAGCCATCCTGACCCCCCACCTTTGATCCCACCCACCTTTGGTTTTGTCTATGTGTCCATTATAGTTGTTCATGAAAACTCTTTCCCCTTTCCCTCCCTTATCCCCTCGCCTTTCCCTGCTGGTTACGGTCAGTTTGTTCGTAATTTCAATGTCTCTGCTTATATTTTGCTTCCTTTGTTTTGTTGATTATGTTCCACTTAAAGTGAGATCATATGGTATTTGTCTTTTCCCTCCTGGCTTATTTCACTCAGCATAATGCTCTCCAATTGCATCCATGCTGTTGCAAAGGGTAGGAGCTCCTTCTTTCTTTCTGCTGCATAGAATTCCATCATGTAAATGTATGATAGTTTTGAATGGATTGAAAAACTATGGTACATTTACATGACAAAGGATTTTTAAAGCAGAGACAGAAAAACAACTCATCAAATACCAGAAAATAGTAAGCTAAAAATTCTAAATGTTACTCAAACAAATAAAAACTGTCGACCAAACTGCCTTCAAAAGAGGGAAAAATTAAGACATCTAAGATATCTCCAGATAAACAAAGGCTGAGGAAGTTTGTTACCACAAGACCTACCCTGCCAGAAATGCTGAATAGAGAGAGACCTGTAGCTTAAAATAAAAGAACACTACACAGTAACTAAAAGCTGTATGAAGAAATAAAGATCTCAGTAAAGGTAAATGCATGGGCAATTGTAAAATCTGTATTATTGTAACAATGACGTGTAACTCCACTTTTTGTTTTTATATGACTTAAGAAACTAACACATTAAAAGAAACAATTATTAGTCAATAAGCTAGTATAATTGTAACATTGGTTGACAACTCCATACTTTGTTTTCTGCATAATTTAAAAGACAAATGCATTAAATATTATTAGTCTACGTTTTTGGTCACACAATCTATAAAGCTATAATTTTGTGACATCAGCAACAGAAAGGGGTGATGACAAACTTATTAAGAGCAGAATTTTTGTATGTTATTAAAGTTAAGCTGGTGTAAATTCAAACTAGAGAGTTAAATTTCAGGTGTTAAGTGGAATCCCCATGGTAATCACAAAGAAAATAGCTAAGGGGATACACTAAAGGAAATGAAAAAGGAATTTAAACATCTCACTACAAAACCAAACACAAAAGAAGACAGTAATAAGGAAATGAGGGTCAAAGAACCTATAAGACACTTTAAAAAAATAGCAAAATCAGCCCTGCCTGGTATAGCTCAGTGGATTGAGTGCAAGCCTGTGAATCACATGATCGTGGTTTGATTCCCAGTCAGGGCACATGCCTGGGTTGCAGGCCAGTTCCCAACAGGGGACACACAAGAGGCAACCATACATTGATATTTCTCTCCTGTCCTTCCCTTCCCCTCTAAAGATAAATAAATAAAACCTATTAAAAATAGCAAAATCACAGAAATTCCTTCATATCAGTAATTCCTTTAACTGTAAATCGATTAAACTCTCCAGTCAAAAGACAGAGATTGGCAGGGTAGATTTTTAAAAATGACCCCACCATATGCCACCTGCAAGAGACATGGGAACTTTTGCTCAATGGGTAGGGAGTTTTGGTTTTGCAATATACAGGGAGCTCTGTAGATGGGTTGCAGTAATGGATGCACTATATTTATGTACTTAATGTTACTGAAATGTACAATGGAAAATAGATAAGATGGCAAATTTTTCTGTGTGTATTTTACCACATTAAACAAAGAAAAAATGAGATGGAGTCCTGACACGTAATATTGCAACATGGACGAACCCTGAAAACATTAGGGCAAGTGAAGAAAGTCAGACACAGCTTATATCATTCGACTCATATGAAATGTCCAGAATAGGGAAATCCACAGAGACAGAAAATAAATTAGTGCTTATCAGGGACTGAGTGGGGGAGGAAGGGAGAACGCCTGCCAATGGGCACAAGGTTTCTTTTGGGGGTAGCAAAAACAATCTCAAACTAGATAGGAGCTACGGCTGCACAACTCAGTAGGATATACCACTCATTATTGTACACTTCGAAAGGGCAAATCTTCTGATATGGGAATTAAATCTCAATAAAACTGCTACACCAAAACAAAAACAAACAATAACCCTTCTCCCTTCACCATGTTTTTAGGGCTCAAAAACCAAGGTAAGATGAGGCTGAGATGGAAACTTAGATCTTCTTCTGCTTCCTCCCGAGTGGCCTTCCAGTCCCTCTGCCGCTGCCACCCCCAAGCGCTCACTGCTCCATCGGCCCACAGAAACAGTAACAGGCAAAGAGGCGGCAGAAAAGCACTTTACCAAGTTCCCACCACTGGGACCCAATCGAGTTAGAGATAAACTCTGCCCCCCAGAACTGCTGCCTTGGCTTTGTCTAGGGCAGCATTCTCCTTGTAAATTACAGTAATGCAAATAGGAAATATAAAATTTTTACATCTTGTCTATGAACTAAAATGAAAAAATGTTTCATTTGGCCTTTAATATGTTCTTTTTAATATATATCTTAGAGATAATGGCAAGCTGACATGAATTGTTTTAACTTTCTTGCCATTTAAACCATATTGCTTCCATTTTTTTCCCCCTCTTACGGCTGAACAGTGAAAATTCCTTTCTCACAAAATGTACATGTTGTTGCAATGTTCCTTACATATTCTAACTTTCAGAGCCACCATACACTCCATCTTCAATTTGCAACATCTAATCCTCAGTCAGAAAGGGGAAAACTAGATAATCCCTTATTTAAATGATCAATGGAAGGGAACTGATACAGGATAGCCGACAACTCTCACAACCCCATCCTTCAGAAGTTACAGAATTTTTAAAATAACATTTCAGAAACATAAATACTTTAATATTTTAACAGCAATTTTCTGCCTCCCTCGGCTCCTGGCATCCATATATCTATTGTTGAGTCTTCCTGCAAGCCAGGCACTGTGCAGACACCTCACAGTGCATGTTCTCACTTCATTCTCATTACAATTCTCCTGTCAACTCAGGAGACTTCCCCGCTGGGCAAGGACCGAGACGTAGAAAAAGAGTGTAGTCCACTGGGGTTGGAGTTGGCGGTATCTTTCCTTTGGTTGGTTATGGTGCCTGAAATTCCATCAATAGGTTTAAAACTCTTCTGCTTTGTTTTTAGAACACAAAGCCTCTTTAAGCCATAATCAAACATGACCTCAGTCTCATAGATTCTGGGGACTCAGAGTAAAAAGAAACAGGATCAACAGGGGAGACCAGAGAACCCAAGGCCAAATCCCGCAGTTTGGCCCTGAAGGCTCTCCTCGTGTGAGGATCATGGGTCATAATTGTTATTTCTTAGGAGTCCTTTGAGAAGTCTGCATTGTACAAGGTCAAGGTGGCTTTCAGAGTCCCTGTTTTCTTAGGTAGTTCATCTTCTACTCGCTATTTCACTGGCTTCTGATAAAAGTCATTTTAAAAATTCTGTCCACCCTTTACAAAGGATCAGAATGTTTCAGTGATTTGCCCCATGTCACAGAGTAAGTGGTAGAACCAGGATTTGAACCCTCACACAGTTGGTGTTCATAATAACTGCCCAGTATTTTTCCCCCTATACAAACACAGCTCCAAGCAGAGTTTCCGAAGTAACCCAAGAATGTTTTGTTTTGGGTAACCCTGATTATTTATTTGACTTTTTGAATACTATTTCCCTAATGCCTTCTCCAACCTGACTTTCAGAAGCTTTATTTATACCAAGGTGAAAAAATGACTCAATTGCTGGCTTTCCCTGAATACCTTCAGCTTAATAGAAACAAATAATCTAAACTAAAACAATTAAGATTTCGTCTTAGAATGTCATGTATTATTGAGAATGGAGGCTACTCCCAAATGAGACTAAGTGGATTTGAAAGAAATGTCTTAAGCATGGAAAACATCAAAGACCCTTCAGCAACCAGAAACATGTTTTCAGCATCATATGACTAAAAATAAAAGTTTGGCTCGAAGGGAATTTTCTAAGATCCTAATGTAAATCAGCAAATGAATGGTATCAAGTCCCCAAAACATAGACCATTTGATGGAGTATTTTATCAAGACGTATGAAAAACAGCATTGCTGTGATACTTCAAATGGTGAGAGAAAAAGGGTGGTTGCTAGCTGAAGTCCTTTATGCCTAATTTAAAGAAAGGAGAGGAGGGGAAGCCCTGCTTTTTAAATTCTTCTCAGTCTAGTTTCCTTGACAAACCTGTTTGATGGGCATCAGAGACCTGAAGCAGAGCTTCCAGGAAAAAAGTAGCCATCATTCACGCTTCATTGGATTTCTATGACAGAATGATCACGTTCTGTAGAATCTGGCATAAGCACATCATTATGAAGCCTTGTTTTAGCATTTCTTAACCGATCACGGATGCTGTGGTCCTTGGTGGCTCCTCTCTGCTGGCACTGTTTGTAGTTATTTGACCTTTTCTCAGTGGATAATCCACACAAAAAGCCCTAATTACTTCCCCAGCTTTGACCAGCCAGCAGTGTGAATAATCAATGACACTCATTTAGGTATTGCACAATCAGATGCTTATGGTGTTTAAAGAACATTTTTCCATTGACCCGCCACAGCTGTAGGACAATTACAAGCAGTAAAGCTGCTGTTGTAATCACAAGATGACCAAGTGACCTTGTGGGCTTAAAGTTGATGACTGGAGCATAGTCATCATACAGAACATATTTGGGAAAAGAAAGGAGGCTTCATCGTGTGCTAATATGACATGTTGAGTCCCAAGAGCTACTTTATGAAATATTGACAAATCGGAGGATTCATATTGGCAAGTAAAATTCAGTATCTGTATCCATGGCTTCAGCTACTTCTTCCTATGACACACAGTAAATAAATAACATTAGGAAAAATACTGAACCCTAGCCACACCTCTTTCTATACTTTTTCTTAAGGTAGACATGGAAATGAAACTGAAGTGAGAAGGTTTCTTTTCTAAATAGATATATAAAGATGCCTATGTTGTTAAAATTTTTTAACATATTCAAATTAAATTAGATCCTTATCCACTCTCATGCTTTTTCCCACAAAGGTGACTATTAAAAAGATATGATGTCTGTGGTTCTTTGAAATTCTAATTTGTTATCGAATTACATATAAAGCTGAATTATAAAATGAGTTATAGGGATGTTGGAATATGGCAACATTTCCAGAGTGTGCTCCTAGGAACCCTACTCCACCGAAAGTCCTGGGGAAACGAGGATTCGTCATCTAGTACGTTCAGGAAATGCAGTATAATTTCCTCTTGGAGATTTGCAATGCACTTTAGCATATTAAAAATACTGGAATGTGTTTCTCAAAACAACTTTGGGTAACACTAGTTCTTTTTTTCCTTATTATCATCTTACGTGAAAACTGAACCTGTAAATATTTGTTCCTGGCTCAGAGTGTCAACAAATACACTCTGCTTCACTTGCAAATTCCCTTAAAATTCTCATAAAGTTGTGTACTTATTTGTTAAAAGGAACACAAAATAAAATCAGTATAAACAAACAAAAGAAACAAATTGGCAAGACAATAAAACAGCTATGTTCCTGGCAGATAAGATGAAGGAAAGGAAATATCCTAAATTGAGGATGTAACAGAAAAGAGTTTGAGAGTGGAAAGTGGCCCAGATAAAAGAAAAGGTCAGAAGTAATGGCACAGACCCTCCTCTCCTTTTCTGAACTGGAAGGCTGGCCCGACTCAGTCTGGCAAGAGAAGGCAAACCAGCTCATCAGCATGCAATTGATGATTTATCCAGCCTGCTGTCAGAGGCAGCACTGCCTAAAGACAAGGAAAGAATGAGGAAAAACAGGCAAAACCCAGCGGGTAAGCCAGGAAGGCAAATCCCTGAAAAAACATACACAGCAAAAAGATTGTGCATTGGATGGTGTAATCTTGATTAATCCCACGACAGCTAAAGCTTCCATATATGGGTCTTCTGGGACGTCTAACCTGAGTTTTTTACTGATACTAGAGGAGTCCAATTCATAGTATTCGCAGAGAATTGCTGTTTTTTTAAACATTACTTTTCGTTTCAGCAGGCATCACTGAGTTTTCCTTTGGTGTAAAGCACGCTTATGTGATATTTATCACTCTTGCCTTATACACGTTCATTGCTTTGTTGGAAACTGAGGCCTATATTTTTGGGGTTCTGCAGTACTCCAGGACTAGGGTAGATCTTGCACCTTATTCAGCAGTACTTTCTTTCAAGGATCCAGTAACTCGGTGCAACCAGCTCCAGCTTGAAATATGTCTGGAAACTTTTCTGGCCATGGAATCTACTTATTTCCTCCCCAAACATTAATTTTTAACATGTTGCCAAACTATGAAGGATAGGAGGCTATGACTAAGGTCAGTAGTGACAGGCAGTTAGAAACATAAAGGTTTAGGGGTTGGGAAGCAGGGTAGCAGCATTAGGTACACTTACCCGTACAAATTGCTGAGTAAGTAATTTCTTAGGCAATTTTGGAAAACAACTTTGTAATTAAAGGCATACCAGTGAGTGTGGCAAGACTCACTGTGGGGGTTGTATTCAGAAGGACTGTTACCTGTTGTCACATATTTCATCTTTAACCCCATCATGACTGTATGTGGCCTTTATATAACTCATAGCATTTCAGATCCCATTCCAAATCGAAGCCAGAAATTTCTAAAAGAATAAACTAAGAAGAAAAAGGCTGAGAAAGCACATACCCAGGATGTAAAATATATGACTATCTAGTATATTTTACTACCAGGAAGTAAAATATATAAATCCCTGAATATTGGGAATGTGAATGTTGAGACCGAGGGGCTGGGATATGCGCTATATGAAGCCACATTTTAATGTTTTGTGGATGAAGAAACTGAGGCACAGAGAAGTTACGTGACTTGACAAAGATAGTCATTGTACGCAGTAGAGTAGACCATAAAAAGCTGATCTAAATTTAGTGCTTTTGACTTTCACCGTAACATAGTTCTCCTAAAAAATTCTCTGTTAAGCCCTGTCTAGTGTGGCTCAGTGGATTGAGTGCCAACCTGTGAACCACAGGGTCACAGGTTTGATTCCCAGTCTAGGGCACGTGCCTGGGTTGCAGGCCAGGTCCCCAGTAGGGGGTGTGCAAGAGGCGACCATACATTGGTGATTCTCTCCCTCTCTTTCTCCCTCCCTTTCCCTCTCTAAAAATAAATAAGTAAATAAAATCTTTAAAAAACTCCCTGTTCAATATGTGGTATATAAAATTGCTATACATATAACAAGACATTTGCACACACATCAATTAAATTTTTGTGTCACTCTTTTTAGTATAAGAAAATACCAGGTTTACTATATGTCAGAAAAACAGAAAAGTACTAACATGGTTATAGGTGAGAAATATTGTTTAAACTACGAACCTGATTTGTGGGTGTTAAAATTATTCTTGTCACAATAATTCAGCTGAGAAAAGATGCTTCATTTATAGTACCCATAATTCCAAACCAAAACCGAAAACATCGGGGTCGTTATGGTGAAAGCATTTGCCCTGCATTTCCTAAGGATCATGCCATGCAAATCCACTGAGCATTATTGGGATATTTGGATAAGGACACCTAATTCTATTTTTTCCTTTCTGATTAAACTGCTATATAAAAGAGAGCAGCTTCTACATTTACAGTGAGTCCCTCCATGATTGAGAAAGCAATTCAAAGGAATGCTTTTTAAACTTACAGCAACTTAGCAACTCATTATTGTTAATATTTTTATTAAACCATTCAAAGCTTTCTTGACGTAAACAAAATGTCCTTTCTCAAATCACTCAGCATATCTGAACATTAAAGCTTGTTTGATTTTCCCAGAGTTTGTTTGGTTGTTAGCTCTGGGGTAGTTGGCCCATTTTATAAAGTTAATAGGGTTTAGGAAAGGAACTATATGAAATTTTCTGATAATGCAACAAGTTTGTTTACCAAGTATTTCCAAGAAAAGATTTCAGTTAGTCACTTGGCTGCTTCATCTACAAGATGCCCAAAATCTGAATGCCCCAAATGTATTCTTGCATATTAGATAAATACTAAAATTGGACTAGATAAACTGTATCAAAATCTTCATAGCATTGTTCCTTATAAAAATGAATTCCAAGTTCCAGTTTAGCTTGCCAGGAACAAATCTCTGCTCGGCCTCTTGGCTGAAAATCTATCCTGTGACCCAGTAAGGCAGCTTCTTCAGCAAGAGAGAGATATTCTTGAGCGCCAGTAACCTAACTCCCAGGTTGAAAATGGGAAGAAGACTCTTTAGGGCACACACTGCCCTAAGGTAATACGAGGTAAGATCCAAGAGTGGGCTAGGGACAGGCTTTTCCCAAGCTCCTGCGTAGGAGTAGTTAGAACCAGGCTGTCCTTTCTCTCAGGAGTACATGGCAGCCCTGACTGCTCCACTGAGTCCCACCAGGGGACTCATCCCCTATAACAATTACAGTCTCATCCCTATAGTCTCATCCCTATAACAATTCAGGTCCTGGGACACCAACCTTTGAACCATATGCGAGGAACAGTTACAGGGCTGAAAGCTGTCACAGAAACGGGGAATTGGGATCATCTTAAAGATTATCTGGTCCAGGGGTACTCAAGCTTTCCCAGTTCATGACCCTATGAGAGTCTTGGTAATGTCTTTTTGTGGTACCTCTAAGCCAAAAACAGTATATAACAGCCTTAAAAAGTTATTAAGTAGTTAGGCCCAAATATTTGATAAGTATTTGTGTCCTAACAGCTTAGTAGCCATTTTGTTAAATATACAAATTAGAAGAAATATCTCATTTTAATTTAATTTTTAAGCAACCACCATTTCTTCCTTTTGAGACTGCACATCTCAAACCTTGGAATCAAATTGGATGCCACTGTACTCCTTTCCTCTTCTACACTGATTTTCACATAGTGCATTTTTTTTATCACCCAGCTTTACAGAGCTATGACATCAAAACAAATGTACTATGAGCTAATGTGTGAACTATGTCCTGTATCACTGCATTTTCATTGAAAATTTCAGATATCTTGCAACTCTCCCGTGAGTTCATTGCAGCATCCTAAAGCACCTTTGCATATAGTTTGGGAACTGTGAGTCTAGACTAATCGCCTATTTCATGAATTAGCAAGGTGAGACCAAGAAGAGTTAAAGAAATTTTCCAAGATCATTCAGCTCATTATACACTAAGTCAAAATAAGAGGATATGTTTAAAATACTGAGAATTTAGCCCACATTCTTATTTAACTAGACACCGTAGATCTTGAATGTGCAGAGTAACCCACGGATAAGGAACTAACTCCCAGGGCATTCCTGCCTTTGCATTCACTACTACACGGTCTTCAAGAAACCAGGTGCAAAGAGATAAGGGACTTGCCTATGAGAAGAGAATTAATTTTGGTAGCAAGAGTAGTACCTTGTCTCTGGTCCTTCTGTCCAGAACTTTCTTCATCACATCACAGTTTCCTTCATTCCCTAATCTAGAGGCCTTCTTCACCCTTTCCTCAAATACCACTTTCTCCTTGTTTCTCTTTTTGTTCTTTAGTAGCACTCTACTTCCAAGGGCCATAGGTCCTTATTATCCCCAGCTCCTATATACAAGATCTTAGATAATGTGATAGAAGCTGCTAGTCATCACCCAGTATTCATCCTTCCCTTTGTCCTTGTAGTAGAACAGGGACATTTTTCTTGGGCTATCTACAATAAGGGCTACATTTTCTGGACTCCTTTGTAGCTAGATATAGCCAAATGACTAATTTCTGGCCAATGGCATATAAGTCAAAGTAATGCATACAATTTTGGAAAGTGCCCCTAAAGAGAGTGATGTGCCTTGATCCCCCCATCTTCTAGCTGCTGGCTTAAGTGCAGACATGATGACTGGAGTTCAAGCTGCCCTCTTAGGTGAAACTAAAATGCTGATTGGAAGCTCTGAGCATATGAGTAGAGCTTGAGGACTTTCAGTATTACTGTAGGTTGATATCTGTAGGCTCTTTGTAGGGGAACGCAACAGGAGCAGTATCAGAATCTATAAGGAGGAAGCCACATGTTCAGGATATAGTACGACAATATTAGAAGAGTCTGGGTTGCTATTGATCTTGAACCTCCTTATACACTCTGACCTGTTTACCTCTGGACTTCATTTATATAAGAAAGAAATACATTCATATTATTTAAAGCACTTTTATTCAAGGTTTTCCACTGTTATTTGAGGTTTTTTGTTAATAGTAGCTAAACCTAGTACTAATAAATGCAGACTATCTTCCTAACAATATAATAACACATTAGAGCTCTGGCTAGTGTGGTTCAGTGGACCGAGGGCCAGCCTGCAAACCAAAAGGTTGCTGATTTGATCCCTGGTCAGGGCACATGCCTGGGTTGCAGGCCAGGTTCCCCAGTTGGGGGTGTGCAAGAGGCAACTGATCAATGTATCTCTCACACATGGATGTTTCTCTTTCTTCCTCCCTTCCCCCTCCCTAAAAAGTAAACAAATAATTTTTTATAAAAAACACATTATGTATTACTATAGAACAACTCCTACAGATTGCTTTTGTGCTCTAGTGACAAATTTGAGTCAATGTACCCAAAGCCCAATATATTTATTATCTGGCACTTTATGGAAAAAAGTTGACCTTGCCCTGGAAGATGATGAAAGAAGATCTTGGAATAACATACTAGTTATTCGCAAGTGTATACAGCAAATGGCCCATACGGGAACAAACCAGAAAACCGTAGGAGACAGGTGTCCAAAAAATAAAATTAATGAATTCCTGAAATGTGCGAATTTACTGAAAGGAGATTTGTGTGACCTGGAAAGGATTGGGGGGATAAATTGGCTATAAGTTCACAAAAAACTAAATAAACGAAGAACAAGAGAATTATTCAAGGAAATTATGTTTTTAAATAGTGGTAAAAGAAGAAAAATTATTATTGTATACTACATGATTCAGCTGTGAATAGCATTTATGTAGTCATAATAATGTAAGCACTAAATATTAAATAAAATTACAATATGATTATATGAGAAAAAAGGAGAAAGTAGAAATGTAGACGGCAGAAATGAAAATATTGGTGGCAACAAGAGTAAAAGAAAGATAAATTCTTATTTTCCATAGAGGAACATCAATAAATAGTGCCTAAAAATAAAAAGTCATGAAGTATTAGTATAAGAATATTTAATGACATAAAGGTAAGTACCAAGAGAAACAGCCACAAATGTTAAAAGTAATTTCCTCCAGCAATTGGAAAGTGGAATTATGATAGTGGAAAAGGAGGGGAAAACCTGCCTTTTCAAAGTAAGGCTTGAAGGACTATTTAATTTTTAAACTATGTACATGTATAATCTTGATTTTTAAAAAAACCCAAATGTGATTTCTAGCCCCCAAAAGAACATTTCTCACATAGATTCATGATTGTTTGGCAATACTTTACCAGATAAAGTATTTGTGTCCTAACAGCTTAGTACCTAGTTCGTTAAATACACAAATTAAAAGAAAAATCTCGTTTTTATTTAATTTTTAAACAACCACCATTTCTTCCTTCCAAAGTATGAATAATGTTTATAAATATACATAATTTCAGAATTGTAAACTGTTTGAGAAATACAGATTTCATTTTACTTACCAGTGTAAGGTTAATAAGTAAAAGTGAAAGGATTTTTAAAAACTGAATATTTTTAAAGTGTACAATTCCTTTACACTGTTTCTACTCTGTTTACATAATTACTGCTACAAAGAACTTATCTAACACTAAGCACTTCACTTGATCTTACACACACACACACACACACACACACACACACACACACATGAAACTACTTAAAAGATCTAATGGAAGGGCGTTTACATTAAGAAAGATAATATGATAAGGGAGCTAATGTAAAAATAAGCTCTCTTATTAAATAGGTTGTCCAAGAAGGGCATGTACTAAGTACTTCTAGGATCTAGCTAAAAAACATAAACAAATGTAAAATGAATGCATTAGTGTTGCAATTATTAACAATGAAAATATTGCTAGTAATTAGACACATTCCAAATATATTTTTCAGTGTTATCTTTCTAGTAGTCACAGAAACCTGGCACATATTTTTCAAATGTCCTAGAATTTTTATGAATTGTACACAGGGCTTTTTATTTGAAGATTCATGCTGATATCTGACAATCACTTTAAAGCTGGTTTAATTTGCAGTTTTATTCCCTAACACTGGTACTCTCTGTTTTTGAGTTTTAACGCTTCATCCAAATGATGATCCGTTTGTGACGATTAGCACTTCAGCCAGGGAAGTGTCCTACAAACTATTCCCTTTTACATCCACTTTCTAAAGAGAAAAAATGCTATTTTGTTTAATACTAATTCTATTTTAAAATTGTGCCTTGAATTCATTTAGAAAATAATGTTGAAAAGTCAGAATGACTAGGAATGTTTACCTGCATCCCCAATTAGACTAGAATGGCTTTTCTAAGGAGACTGCAGACCCTCTACCTGTTCTAAATGAAATGTAGCAATTGCCTCTCAAATCACCATGATGGGAGCATTAAGCAATTTAATCTGTCTATATTCTACTTCTGCTTTATGTTATTGTATATGAGCTCTACAGGAATGTGTTCTATCATTGCAAAAGCCAGATAAAATAGTTTAACTACTACATCAAATTGGGGAATTATACATATAAATTGCCTGCTGCTGTCTACAGATTGTGTCTGTGAAAGATAAAAGCATTTTTCTCCTTTTAGAGAGAATACCTTCTTTGCCTCACATGTAAATTATCTTAGGAACCAGGTGCAATGGGCAAAGAACTGGCTGTTTTCCCAACCCAGCTTTGAGTTTTTATTTCTAAATGTACTTGTCGAGTTAGGAATCACAGAAATGCAGAATTTAGCGTTTAAAGACACCAAGTCAAGAATTGTTTTTTTGCACCTTTTGCCTTAGGGGAGACAAAAGGGGGGTGCTTTTTTTTTTCATGTCAATTGAAATGAACTTAATTGCTTTTCCCGTGGGTCTCTCTGCCCGGACAGGTGGCTGTGAGAGTCCTCCTTGTCCCCACTGATCTGTATCAGTGTGAACATAAAAGGAACCTAGAATATGGAAATCAGGTTAGATAATCAAGCAGCTCTCCAGCTTTGGTCCAGATGCAGGATGAACATGTTTTCATTGGAAGCATTTGTGTGATGTGATTAAATTATTGATATCTAGCAGAACACCAGTGCAATAGCAGCCCATTCCTCTCAAACCAGTGTGGAGCCAAAGCCTGAACGCTTAGATCCACACTGGAAGGGGGCCTTTGGGTAGAGTCGACACTTGGTAAATATTTCTTCATTGATACAGTTTTGAACTCTGGCAGACCTGCTCCAGAGTACTCTTGGTAGGACAAAAAAAAATTCCTAACTGGGAAATGGCCGAAAGGGAGGTTTTGCTCAGAAAGAGAAATTAAAACTACTTTTTAGTCTGGTTTGTACACTTGTCACCATTACCCCTTCTATGTTCCTATACCCAGGTTGCTATAACCCAATGAGAAGATGCTTCTTAGATTCTTCTCTATTTAAGGAAGTCAGTGCAATCCCCTTCATTTCTGATGGATTCAACTCAGGTCTATCTCTTGAGGTGTTTTACAGCACAATCTCTCAGAATACTATTAGTGTCTTTCAGACACTGGCCACGCTGAAAGTTGAAGAAAGACATGGAGCCTTCACATTTGTTGTTCCCTGACCTAGAATGTTCTTCACACAGCCAGCTTCTCATTCTTCGGGTCTGTTTAAATGTCACCTTCCTGAAGATATGTACCATTCCCATCTCTTATAAAATAGATTTCTTGCACCTCCATCTCTACTAACCCATCACAGCACTCTGCTTCTCTCCTCCGTGCAATTATTACAGCCACATTTGTGTTGTGTGTTTGTTTTCTTATCTCTTTGAGATAAGACATAAGAAAGTATCCCCAGTGGAAGTTTCAGGAGGTATATTGTATTTCTAGGACCCAGCCAGTACCTGGAACACAGCAGCTACTCCATAAAATTCATGGATGACTGAGTACTGAAGACTACAAAGGAATTTTACTTAAACTTCTAAAAGTTTCTTTTTGATAAGTATATCAGTCAGCTTTTACTGTATTACTCAGCAAAAACAACTCCAAAAAAGCTCAGGACTTGAAAAAAGATTGTTTCTTGCCTACTTTTTATGTAAGCTATAGGTTGGTTACAGTTTTGCTCCAATAATCTCCATTCCTAGGCTTAGGATGAGGCCATGCCTGGCTCATGCCTGGGGTCATCTCATTCCAAAGGCAGAAAGAGAACGAGGGCTATTGGAGACATATGGTATGTCTTAACCTAGGATCTGGTGCATAGCACTTTTGCTTACAGAAAGATGTTCTCTTTTAAGTTACTGGGAAAATAATATAATCAACCACAATAGGATATTGCTCAGAAACCATTACTTACAAATAATCCGTAACCTAATTTTGTTTATATTTTTGTCCATTTGCTCTGTACTCACTGGGTTTCTTGGATTGTAATCTTATCAGAAATTTATATGCTAAAAATGGAGATCTGTATGTAAGTGGTACTTTTATTCTGTTCTCTTGCCTGATCATGCCTTTGCAATTCCTGGGTCATGGCCTGAGTATTTCCTAGGAATCTGCATGTCCTCATCTACACAGTAGAAAGCAAATGGCCACACACTCCCAAGTGACTCCAGCTCTGTAGGTTATAAAGTTAGCCTAAGTTCCTCCCCCCCCAAAAAGGATGTTCTTCCCCAGTCACAGTAAGTGGTTGGAATGGATGAAGAGAGGCCATATCTGGCCTGAATACTAGGGGTGGCATTTAAGTAATAAACTTCATCCTAGATACAGTGCATTAACCTCAGGTTCATTATTTAGTCATAAATTAGTATGCGTTCAATCTGACTGCTCACTTAGGTGTCTGTCAACTTCTATTCTCTAATTTCAATTTTTATTACAGATTCCTCTAAAATTGTTCAGCATTACATACATAGAACTGTTGGGAGTGCCTACTTAAAATGAAAGTTTTGAACTGTGGTTTTAGCAAAGGTTAAAAAGAGAATTAAACCAGAAACAACTCTCAACTGAGAACTACTGTACTGAAAGTTTTTTGTCTTGTGATCTTTCTCCAATCACATGGAACTGTGTTCTGTAGAATGTGTAGATGATATTTTTTACAATTTATAAGAAATTTTCTTTTCAAATCTATTTACAATATAAATCAACATAGCAAGACTTTATGTGCATTTTTGAAAACCAAAGATATATGTGCGGATGTGAATTTTATCTGGTTTGCTCTGTGAGTGTTATTAATCACATCACCCAGAACAGTGGATACAGAACTTGAGATCAAAGTCTCTCTATTTCCATAGATATCTTCTTTACACCCAAGCCAAAGGGTGTGATTACCATCTCACTGAGAATTTCCCTCTTTGTGCTTCTGGCCTCTTTCCAAGAATTATCCTCAGTTGCCTTATCATTTCCTTATGAATCTCATTTTCCACATTTTTTTGGTCATTTTTATAATCTACCACTGTGTCTGGGCAAGTCTTTACTGCAGCTTAGACATCAAAGCTTATAGAAAGTCACAAACATATGCGTCCAGCACACAAACAAAATATGCTCCTTTTCACAAGGTTTTTATAGAAATTTCCCAAGTTTCACATATTTGGATTTGTGTAAATGCCAGGGGGAACTCCACACAGGTACTCTTGCTTTACTAAGTTTCATTTCCTCAGTATTTCAAACATCCAAGAAAAGAAATCAACAATAGCCCCTAGCATAAAAGAAACAGGATCAGGTTCATTTTCTGTTCTTCTTCTTCAGACACAACTGCATACATTTCTGGTCATTTTAGTACCTGCTATGGTTCCATCAACTTCTCTAACAGCTGTGGAATGTGAAATGTCTACATAAGATTGCAGAAGTCGTTATTCCCCCCTCCTTGAATTACTACCAGATACAAACAAGATGATATGTCCCTACACGCTACTGTTGCTAAACTGTGAGCAAAATAAAGGAAAAGGAAAGACTGACTTTGATAATACATCTAAGATGCTCGTTGAGTGAAATATCAAGTAGATTCACGTCTTGCCTTGTCCATCATCAGCCAATCAATGACACTTGAACCTGGATGACCAGGTCAACTTGCTACCACTGCTACCAAGTGGGAGAGGGAGTGCATACATTACCTCTCAGAATGACAATTACTATGTAGAGCTATGGTAATTCCACAAGCCCTTTTCATTGTCCTGCTTAGCAAGAGGCTTCCTATGCTCCCACAGCTAAATACCAGCTCACTCACATCTTGACACAAGGGAAACAAAAAGGCTTTTAGGATATCAACTCCCTGGTGATTCAGGTCTGATCAAAATTGAATTCCACTCTGCTTAAAACACGTTTGAAAAAAAGAAAGAAAAAGATGAAAGTAAATGAAGCCTTTGAGTGAACTGTGTTCTTTCTTTTGCATATAAATGAATATGAATAGGGTCAACAGACAAACTTTTGCCATCTTCCTCCCACTCCCACTCATCCTGGTGACATTTATTTTTTTAGTGACTCAGACAAGAATGTCGTCATAAGAAATAAATCCATCATATTTCTGTTTGGGATCGATACTACATATTTACCGTTAATTTGTCATGCTTTCATACATATACTTGTTGTAGCCTGTAATCCTTAAATTTGCTCTGGAGATTGGGAGATTTCATCAAATTCTCAAGATCAAAAGCCTTACATTTTTGTTTGCATTTACATGCAAAGCTTACAAAGTTCTCCAGGGAAAATGGTGGTAAGAGCATTCTTCAAACTCTTGTTAATTGTTAACTGTCAAAGCCTGAGGGTGAAATCTCAGAGGTTTGTTTTAACAGGAGGAGAAAAACATGATGTTAATTTTAAGTTTTCTTAAAATTCAATGGTGAACATGAACAATATTTTTTCTCTCCAGCTCACTTAAAATATAAGTGTGCTAGTCAAAACTACAAGGGCATATGAAAACATAAACTTGTTTTTCCTCTTTGAGAGACAGATGTAGAGTCTGCCTGTAGGATCATAACTGAGGCAAGCTAAGTGGGAAAGCTGGTATTGTAGGCGCATTATTTTAAATTACTTGAGTCCCTAAAGAAATTTTCAGTAACAGCTGTTACTTTGATCATTCCAATACCATTAGAAATAATATATAAAATTAGACTACTGCATATTTATCCCTAAAATTAGCAATAAGCTGAAAGACACAGATATAAATCACATTTTTAAATTTGCCTGTCTTACTATAGAATGACTCAATTACCAGTAATACCATCTGAAAAGACAATACTAAATCAGTTCAATAAAGAGACCTACTATTTTCTCATGTGAGAACGAAAGTTCAAAGTATACTGTATTGTGTGTTTATTTATTTTGCCATGTGTAATGTACATTTTTTACCACATTTTTTAGGGAAAATAAGAATGTGCATTATACATGAGTAGTACTAATTCTGTATCTATATAAATGTTTTTAATTCTAAAATGGGAAAAGGACCTGAACAGACACTTATCCAACAGACACAGAAGGCCCACAGGCAGCTGAAAAACGGATGCTCAATATCACTAGCCATCAGAGAGATGCAAATTAAAACCACAATGAGGTATCACTTCACACCGGTCAGAATGGCCATCATAAACAAATCAACAAACAACAAGTGGTGGAGAGGATGTAGAGAAAAATGAACCCTAGTACATTATTGGTGGGAAGGCAGACTGGTGCAACCACTGTGGAAAACAGTATGTAATTTCTCCAAAAATCTAAAAATGAAACTACCTTTTGACCCGGCAATTACACTGCTGGAGGTATACCCTAATAATCCTGAAACACCAATTCAAAAGAACCTATGCACTCCAGTGTTCATAGCAGCACAATTTACAATAGCCAAGTGTTGGAAGCAGCCTAAGTGCCCATCAGTAAATGAGTGGTACAAAAAACAGTGGTACATTTACACAAAGGAATATTACACAGCAGAAAGAAAAAAGGAACTCCTACCCTTCATGACACCATGGATAGATCTGGAGAACATTATGCTAAATGAAATAAGCCAGGCAGTGAAAGTGAAAGACAAATATCATATGATCTCACCTATAAGTGGAACCTAATCAGCAAAACAAACAAGCAAACAAAATATAACCAGAGACAATGAAATAAAGAACAAACTGACAGTAACCTGAGGGAAGGAGGATAACAGGGGAAAGGAGGATCGTCAAGGAACATGTATAAAGGACCCATGAGGGTAGGATTAAGGTTGAGGGGTGGAGGTTGGGGGGTAGGGGAGAGTGGTGGTGGGAAAATGGAGACAATTGTGCCTGAATAACAATAAAAAAAAAAAGGCTTTAAATTATTTTATTTATGCTTATGCACCAGAAGTATAACTCTAAAAAGCAATAACAATATCCGTATACTCAAAAATAAATGCTAAGATTCCTTTATAACACAAAAGACAAGCACCTAAATATAAATAAATAAATAATTGAACTAAAATGACAGATTTTTTTTCCTGAAAGTTTGGGACAAGAATGTGAGTGAGCATTACATGACAAAATATAATATTATTGTATTTCTAGAAAATAAAACTGCATCATTTACAAAAAAACAAAATCTATTTTAATAGGCTACGTAGCTATTTTCTAAAAACTTCACTCATATAATAAACGATGGGAATTATTAAAAATTGCCTCTCAAAAATACTCAGCCTTTTTAATGAGTCTAATGTTAGAATTCATTTACAGTCAAGCCCCCAATAATGATCCCAGTAGATATGACGACATGCTCTGCACAGACAAGCTTAGTAACTGGCAGAATTTTCACAGAAACTGACTGTCTTTTGCCTTAAAATATTCAATGATAATGATGGCTCTACCATGTTTAATCTCCAGATTATATTACTTTGAAAACTAATACTACCAAAGAAAAAAACATAAAGGTGCATTTTTAAAATGAAAGTTTTGTTTTATTTTGTTTAGAATGGTATACTCAGAAATATTTATTTCCATTCAAGAGGTAATAAAAAGTGACAGAGAATTTTGCCTACGTAGTTTACTTTCTAATGTTTCCTGTATATACTATATACTGCTTATTCTAATATCTCCCATTTTATGTTTCCTGAAGAGGTCGAATCAGTGCCATTCATGCCTGCAGACTTTTCAGTTTCCAACACTGAACAACTAAATGATTGGTGACTGAACTACGCTGTGGGTGCACTATGGGTCCAGTCGTAGTAGGACTGAACCATACTGGGTGTTGAGGGGAATGCCTGTCCAAAAGGAACTCATTTACTAGCTCGCTTTCAGTGTGAACATTTGTCATTTACTTTCCGTATGTTTTCTTTAACTGTTTATTGCAATTAGCAGAAATACTTTTGCCCATTTCCGTTTGTTTTCTCTGATTGGCTAGAACTGTAACATTATTCCTGGAAATGCTAGTCAGGGGAATGAGAGCACTGCCAGGAATATAACCACAACAAAGTGATTTGGCCTAAATACAGGCGTTTTAATTGAGTATGTGTAACACAGAACATTTCTTAAAAGCAGTGTGAATATTAGTCTACTCAAACTGCAATTTCAAATTAAGATATTATTGAAAGTGTACAAGTGTTTCCTTAGCTCAACTTCACTAGTTCTTCCTTTGAAGGATGTTCATCCTTTGTGAAGGATGAAGGTTAAGAGGAGAAATCATGTGCAAACTCTGAAAAGGTTAATTATTTTATTCCAATTGCTCTTTTCTTTTGGAATTTGCTATAACCCATGTATACTCTTCTGAGGAAAGGTAACTACATCAGTGTAAATTGGTAACTACAGGGATGACAAAGAAATATTTTCACTATCTGAGATTATTCAAAGCCAATAATGCACTTAAATTTGCTACTGGTGGTCAGGAGCAGAAATGTAAACACACTTTTCTCTGTACCTTTACACTTCAGTGATATTTCAGGTGCATAACATAATCCTGCATAAGATCTGAATCACTGGAGTTTGAATAAATTATGTGCAGTTTAGCTTTGGCATTAACTGAATTTTAATCTATGTTCTTTGTAATTATGTTCTTTGAAAATCAATTGTTGATATAGAATGACTGTTGATTTAGGAATATTTTAATAACCAGAGCATTCTATTTTCTAACTGCCTATTAGAGAAGATGCTTGTAATAAAATGCTCATTAAAATTTGGTAGTTGATATTCCATTAAAATTCCTTTTTCCTCTATCATTTTAATGTGTTTCTTGAGATGCTGCTTCTAACTGAAATTTTCATTCTTCTTGTACCACAACACCTGAGATTGTTCTCTAATTAACCACAACCTTTACCACAGCCTTTTATTCAGCTTCTCATTGCAAAGATTCCAAATAGTATTAAGTACTGAGCACTCTGAAGTTTTACTCATCACAATGACCCGAAGGTACGTAAATTATTTACTTTTACTATCCTAAGACAATATAGGGCAAGATAAATAGATCTTCCTTTCTGTTTGCCCTTGGCATCCAGCTCTATCTGAATGACTCCCTCAGCATATCCCAAGTGAAAACAAAGTTGGTTCTAAGAGCCATTGAGATTAAATCAAAGATATCTTTTTCTCCGTGATACTGCCCTTAGAAACAATGTAAAATGATTCTTGTTCTGAGAATAAAGACGAGCTAGTCACCTAGACTGAAGCCATTTGTTCCTCTGGGTACGTGTGTGTTTACAGAGATTGGGAAGTGCCCACAGTGGTAACGAAGGACAAGGACGAGGACAAGAGGTCCTATGGTGGGGAGCTACCCAGAAACATAGAGTCTTGAGAACTCAGAATTAGATGTCCTGTGCTTTTCACTGTGCACACAACAATTTCCACTGTTGCTCCACGTAATTACTGTTTCACAAGACTTAAATTTTACAGTAATTAGGTATATTAGCTTCCTACAACTGCCTAAAGGCAAGGTATCAGCAGGTCTGGTTTCTTCTGGAGGCTCTGAGGAAGAATCCATTTTCTTGATTTTTCAGCTTCTAGTGGATTCCTATATTCCTTGGCTTTTGGCCCCTTCCCCCATCTTCAAAACACATCACTCCAACTTCTGCTCCATCATCATCACATGGTCTTTTCTCTCTCTCCGTAAGGACCATTGCAGTTACACAGGGCCCACACTGATCATCCAGGAAAACCTTCTCATCTCAAAATCCGTTATTTAATCACCTCTACAAAGTCTCTTTTGTCTTATAAAGTAATAGTCACTGGTTTCTGGCTTCTAGGCCATGGACATACATGGAAACAATTATTTAGACTACTACACTAGGCTAGGTGTGTCTGGACTGATGAAGAGGCCATGGGAGTGAGCTGGACTCTCCTATAGGTACAGCTGTAAAGTTCTACCAACCACACATACGTGGCTCTGAATGTGCAAGGGGCAGAGACTAAATGGGCATTTTCCATCTTCATAACTAATGGTAATAAACAATGGAATAAGAGGGCCTGTGAAAAAAGAAGGCATATTTGAGCTTAAATGAAAGCTCAGAAACAAAATTTTTCATAATATAGTCAATTATTATAAAGTCTAGGTCAGAGACAGGATGTAATTTTAAATAAGTGGTATTTTAATCACGATGTCTGCTAAAGGAAAAAGCTAATCTTAGGAGAAAAATGAGGTGTAGCTCTGATTATTTTAAGGATTAAATTAGACAATTTATGTAAGACACTAAGCATAGTGTCTGCCACTTAGTAAATGCTCAAAACTGTTAATTATTATGATTTCTTACAATTCTCTGAGATAAAAAACTATTTTCTTCCCCTCAGCTAGCAATGATGAATCTACATTTAGTTCATTCCTTGTCAGATAAGCACTTGCATTACTACCCTCAAAGAGGGTGCTGACAGTGAGCTGAAAGAAATTTTGAAAGACAACCATCCCCAGCAGGCCACGGTCCTCCCGAGCAGACCACCAGCACAATCTCTGACACGCTCTTCTCTCCTAGGTTGACCTCCTTCTCCCGGGTTAAAGTTGAGTAGCCGGGCATTAGCTGCTACTTGGAAAAGTGCTGAGTGGCTGATGTGTGCTGTCAGCATTACCAGGGCCAGCCGGAGAATGTCGGCCTGGCTCCTTTCTTTCCACTCACATTTGGCAAAAACTTACGTTGTGATGCTTAGGAAGGTGGGAAGTGATGAAAATGTATAGCTCTTTCTAGCCATATCACACACCCACTTAAAAGTTTGTTGAGCCCATAGAAACAGTAATGAAAATGACCAAGGGGAACCATCATTTTCAGGGAAGTTTGGTCATTGCAGGCAAATTTAAAAATCAGTCTATCTATTCCATTTTCTCACCGACCTGTAAAATGTTAAATGGCATCTATTCCCCATCATAACAAAGGTAAGTAATCATAATTTTTAAATAAAAACTGCAGAAAATATGCACCTATATCAGCAAATGAGAAATAATGGGTAATTTACCTTTCGGAGTCCTATCTTTGTCCTGACCCAACACAATTTAAATTTGTCACTGGAGGCCTGGCTGGTGTGGCTCAGTGTACTGAGTGCTGGCCTGTGAACCAAAGGGTCGCCAGTTCAATGGCCAGTCCCAGCACATGCCTGGGTTGCTGGCCAGGTCCGCTATCGGGGGCATGTAGAGGCAACCACACATCGATGTTTCTCTCCCTCTCTTTCTCCTTCTCTTCCCCTCTCTCTAAAAATAAATAAATAAAAACTTTAAACAAATTCATCAATGGGCTTGATGGACTTGACTTTTTCCTTCCCTCCTCACCATTTTGAACCTCCAAAAGTATTTTGGCCTTACCATCCACTTTCATGTTTTTAAGAAATTGTGACATTTTCCAGCAAAGGCAAGAAGAGACAACCCTCTCTCAAGTCAGAATTCTTTATCACTCTCCCAAATCCATTTTTCTTGTCTCAGAAGTATCCTCTGCTTCCCTGTAATTCTAGCAGCCAAGTCCTCTGGCGCTCTGGTTTGCCTCCAGGGAATTACTTCTCTCTCTTAATTTTAATCCAACTTATTTTTATACAAATAAAGCAGAAGAAAATGAGGTGTTATGTTTTGTTTTTTTTAAACCCCACTGTAAAATGCTCCTAGAATATTTGAAAAATGACACTAGCCTGTTACAATGTTTTTGTCTTCTAAATGGTATCGAGGAAACCATCTAAGTATCCACTTCTCAATAAGGAAGAATTGTAAAGTAGATCAAAGAAACTAAGACTTGTTCTTCTTAGTGAAAATAATGACTCCCTGCTATCTGAACATCCCTCACTTGCTGATGATCAATACAAAACTCAGATCAAAGTTTAGAGGAAAGTAGTTAACTACAGAGCTAAGAAAAGGAAGGGAGGGATCAGGTCAGAAAATATTTAAAAATTTAAAAAGTGAAAATTATTGCTCTCTCTTCAAGGTTATCAATTCAGCAGAGGTTTAGGGCAAGGTAAACTGCCTCTGTATGAATTATTAGCCTTTCAGAGAGTGATTACCTTATTAAATAGGTTAACTACCAAATTCAAACCCAGATACAGAAGGATGATTCATAAGGGGAAAATATATATATGAAAATGTAAAAATATATATGGAATGTTAAAGTTCAGGGTAGAGGGGCTAGGGAAATTAATGAGTAACAAATTCCAAAGAAAAAGATAAGCAGGACAGTATTTTTTATATCCATTTAAAGATCAAAACATACCAGAAATTATTATTTCATGACCTATTGGTTTCAAAATTGTTGTCATGCTCCTATAATCTTCTAGTCTCCAACAATGAGATTCTACACACACACAAACAATCATCCAATGAGACAGTTGGGTTACATACACAATTTTCCTATTTCCTCAAAGGTTTCCTAACAGGACTTGAAATCTACTAGGAACAAAGTATGATGAAAGAAAGTAAATCTGTATAGTCTACCTTAGACTTAATTTCATATGGTATATTTAAAATGCTCCTATTCATTATCTGAATATCTATGTGCACTAGGAAATAAAGAGAATGATTAATATGTACTAAGGAACAGAAAGGAAATTGGCACCCCCAGCCATGACCCCTAATGGAGTCAACAACCTACACGGCAAATCATTAATATTTCCCTGCTCCTGCATGGCCAACCTCACACTAAATAATCTTTCTCATATAAGTTACAAAACACTAGACAAAGATACCTGGTTTCTTACATGAAATGGCTACCACAGCATGTAGAATATATTCTGGCATTCAAGGTCAGCCCCCCACCGCCGCCCGACACGTAGTTCCAGTCTTCTTTTTCAACCATATCTTTCAGCACTTGCTTATAAAAACTCTCTATTCCACGTTGTGGAATTGTGTACCTGAAACCTGTATAATTTTGATAATCAGGGTCACCCCAATAAATTCAATAAAAAGGGAAAATGATGAAATAAGTTAATTACTTTCTACTCCAACAAGACTAGCACACTCCCTGTCCCCATCCACATTCCCACCTCACTTACCTCCAGCCACCTGGAAAATAGATGGAATGCTATCCTACATCAAGCCATTAGAATAAGATATCACAGAACCTTTGTATTGGGCACGATTTTTTAGGTCATTCGGTTTAATCTCCTATCCTATGATTTTCCCCAAAGTGACCCAATTTAGACCTGAATACCTATTTTTCTCCCTTTTTATCCTGATCTTTACTATTCCATGAGTATCTTCAGGAACAAAGAAAGCAAAAGGAACTTGGAGGCTTGTATTGAAGAATTACTGGCTAACTATGCTAACAGATAGAATTAAGGGGTGTGGGGACAATGAGCACATATAGCGCCCAGATTTCAGTTTCTAATACTATTCTCCAATAAAAGGAACCAGGGCTCCTTGGAAAAATGACTGCTTCTCTGACTGGGCCAGGAAACATACACGATGAGTCTGGAGCATCTTTGCAGTGCCAGGAAGTAAGGAAGTGCTCAAAAAACCCACAGTGGTGGTGTCTATCAATGAGCCACTTGAGCCAAATAAAGGAGTCTCCCATAGCCAAAACCAGGACAATCTGAGCAATAAAGTAGTATTGAATTATAACCCCCCAAATAAAATAAATATCAATGAGTCCATACTGATATAAATAAACAAATACAAGTGAATAGACAGATTTCCCTGGATTAGAAGCCCAAAAATTTATGCAAATATTCTACCCTCAGAGAAGGATAACTCCCCACTCCTTCAGTGAAGGTGGTACAAAGTGGCCTGGGTCCAGGGAATGTGGTTAGAAAAGGAGGAAAGAGATGGACCTTACGGTACCCGATGATCCCTCACTCGGGCAGGTATTGAAGGCTGTCAGTTGTGATAAGTCATTCGATAATATATGTCTTCAATATAATGTAACAAAAATGGTTCTCTATCTCTGTGGTCTTCTTTTTAAAAACATATAACCCCCATCTAATCATGAGAAAAACATCAAACTAACCTCAATTGAGGGGCAGTCTACAAAATGCCTCACCAGTACTCCTCAAAACTATCAAAATCATCCAAAACAAGGAGAATCTGAGAAATTGTCACCCTCTACAGGAATCCAAGGAAGAGATGTGATTAAATGTAATATGGAAGCCTACATAGGATCCTGGAACACCAAAGGGATGTTATGAGAAAACTAAGGAAATCCAAATAAAGTATGAACTTCAGTTAATAATAATCTATCGATATACATTCATTAGTTGGAACAAATGTACTTTGTAATGTAAGATGCTAATAATAGGGGAAGCTGGGTATAGGGAACATGGGACTCTACTATCTTTACAATTTTTCTATAAATCTAAGTCATTCTCAAATTAAAACTTTATTTAGAAAAATATAGCAGGGCCAGTGAGGAGTTAGGAGAGGTGAGTAAGCAGTGGGATGGAGAGGAAATGAGAGGATGTAAATATGGGGCCATCAGGGAAGAGCCTGAATCTCACTGGAAATTAAAGTACTCTCAGTTTCAGAGTGACCTGGGTTCACCTGGGATCCTTTTACAAGTGATCCTTGTACTCCTTCCCAGTCCACCCCCACCCCCAGCTTACTTACATCTCAGTCCTGAGAAGACAATACTAACAAACAGGACACTTTCCAGTAAGTAGAGAGAGAGCAAGAGGAAAGTATTAAAAAGGAGGAAAAATACAATGAAAGCTCTTTCTTCCTTCCTTTCTTCCTTTTTTCCTTCCTTCCTTCCTCCCTTCCTTCCTTCTTTCTTTCCTTCTTTCCATCTTTCCTTATATCTTATCCACTTCCTTGTCTTCTCTTGAAGAAGGATATCATAAAATCAATATTCTTAATACTGCAAACATGTGATTTAGAGTTTAATCATGTAAACGAGCCACTAAAAGTATTTGAAACAGAGGAAATTGTTAACAAAAGTGACAGAAGAGTTAAACCGCAAACTGGAGACAGTGAGGTAGACCAAGATAAACAAAATTTGGGAGCATGTGCACTACCACCTCCTAGCCTAGAAGGCCAAGAGAGGAGGCAATTACCGGAACCTAGGGATTAGGGTCACCTCGCAGAAGCTAGAACCACAGGTGAAGAAAGTTGGTGCCTGTCGCAGAGCAAAAGCGAGAAATATGATGGCTTATTCCTTCATCTTGCCCTTTAGGGACCCTCGCCCATTTGGAAGTCAGGGAAATGGAGCCTGAAAAGGTCTGCCCTCCTCTAATACAGGCCGAACAGTGTGAGGATGAATCTAAAGCAATCAGATCTTCACAATAAGCTACCTCTGTAGAACTATTTCTAGTTTGATTAATAATTACGTCTGGGTAAAATCAGAAGATTGTTGAGGTGTTTTTTAATTTGGAATTTTTAAAACCTTTTTTATAAGTATTTTCTTTAATGAATATGAATGATTGTTCTAAGTTTATAACTGGAAGGCTGAAATAGAGCTGTTTGCATGAAAGAGATCTCAGACAAGGGCTGGAGGAAAGACAGAGAATCTGCTTTGTTTGCAGCACTATTTCCTGCTGTTTCACCTTTTCTCCATTTTATTATGCAGAGGATCACCAACTGAGTTAAAACTAAAACTGGAAATGCAGTGCTTTGTCCAACAAAGTTATTCTTGTGCCAAACTTACCTTTGGCAATTGTGGTTTGATTGTTTTCTTTAAAGCCAGGATTTGCTCTGAACAAAGTGATAGGTCTACCCATTCTAAGAAAACAAACACAAATTACAAACAACTTCCAGTCAAGACGGAGGCATACATAGACATGTGTTGCCTCCTTGCACAACCATAAAAAAGAATTAAAACCAAATCTCAAAACAAATAACACCCAGAACTGTCAGAAAAATCAAACTGTATGGAAGTAAATCAACAAAGGATTTAAAGAAGCCACATTCATACAGATGGGTAAGAGGAGCAGAGATGTGGAGACACAGTGTGGTGGGGAGAGGCAGCATTGGAATGGGCATGAGTGGTTCCAGATTCACTTGTGGTGAATAAAACCAGGAGGGATACCTTGGGAGCAATCCCAGCCCCAGGCCAGACCACACAGCCCAGGGTTCCAGCACCAGAAATATAAATCGCCATAACTTCTGGCTGTAAAGACCAGGGGTGGAGTTGGGGTTGCATAAGAAACTGCCAGATTTTCAGAAAACTTCACTTAGAAGGCCCACATGATCTTATAGCATATGCAACCCCACCTACTCTGGGATTCGACACTGGAGCAACAGCTGGAAGGGTGCCAACTGCATATGGGGAGTGAGTGAAGAGACTGGAAGTGGGATGAAACCCCCAGAATCCAGGCAGTGGCACAGTCCCCTCTCCAAGCCCTCCCCACACAAAGAGCTGAAAAGCAGTGAAGCTGGTTGTCCTACCATGGCAATTACCTAAGGCTCTTCCCCACAAAATTTACATGTGCTCTTTAAAGGGAGTCAAGGAAACTCTACCTAATACACAGAAACAAACACAGAGAGGCTGCCAAATTGAGGAGATGAATAAATATGGCCCAAATGAAAGAACAGAAAAAGAACTAAGTGAAATGGAGATAGCCAACCTATCAGATGCAGAGTTCAAAATGCTGATGATCAGGATGCTCAAAGAACTCATTGAGTACAGCAACAACACAAAGGAAGAAATGAAGGTTACACTAAGTGAAATAAACAAAAATATACAGGGAACTAACAGTGAATGGAAAGAAGCAAGGATTCAAATCAATGATTTGGAATATAAGGAAGAAATAAACATTCAACCAGAATAGAATGAAGAAATAAGAATTTTTAAAAAGCAAGGACAGTATAAGAAGATTCTGGGACATCTCCAAACATGCCAAATAGGGATGCCAGAAGGAGAAGAGAAAGAGCAAGAAATTGAAAACTTATTTGAAAAAATAATGAAAGAAACTTCCCTAATTTGGTGAAGAAAATAGATATACAAATCCAGGAAGCACAGAGAGTTAGAAACAAGTAGGACCTACAGAGAACCACACCAAGACACATCATAATTAAAATGCCAAAGGTAAAGATAAAGAGAGAATCTTAAAACAGCAAGAGAAAAGCAGAGAGTTACCTACAAAGGAGTACCTATAAGACTATCAGCTGAGTACTCAAAAGAAATTTTGCAGGCAAGAAGGGACTGTCAAGAAGTATTCAAAGTGATGAAAAGCACTGACCTACAACCTAGATGACTCTATCTAGGTAAGCTATCATTAAGAATGGAAGGACAGATAAAGTACATCCCAGACAAGGTAAAGCTAAAGGAGTTCATCATTATCAAGCCATTATTACAGGAATTGTTAAAGGTACTTATTCGATTAAAAAAAAAGAACAAAACTATAAACAATAAAAAGACAACAAAATGCCCTGGCTGGTGTAGCTCAGTGGATTGAGTGCAGGCCTGCAAAGCAGAGGATCGTGGTTCGATTCCCAGTCAGGGCACATGCCTGGGTTGCAGGCCAGTTCCCAGGCAGGGGACACACGAGAGGCAACCACACACTGATGTTTCTCTCCCTCTCTCCTTCCCTTCCCCTCTAAAGATAAATAAATAAAATCTTTAAAAAAAGAACTTTAAAAAAAGACAACAAATTCACCACTATCAACAACTGAATATTAAAAATAAAATAAATAAATAAAAATTAAGCAAACAACCAGAACAGGAACAGAATCACAGGCAATAGAAATCATTTGGAGGGTTATCAGCGGGGAGGGGGAAGGGGAAAATGGGGGGAAAGGGTCAGGGCTTAAAAAGTATAATTGGTAGGTACAAAACAGACAGGGGGTGTTAAGAATAGTATAGGAAATGAAGAAGCCAAAGAACTTACATGCACAACCTATGCACGTGAACTACGGGGAGGGTGATTGCTGGAGGGAGGGTTGCATATAAGTGGATGGGGGCAAAGGGAAAAAATTGGGAAAACTGTAATAACATAATCAATAATATACTTAAAAATTACAGATGAGTCAATATTTTGTAGTTTCTGCTAATGTTCAGTCACTTCGGAGATAAGCAGCCAAAACTCAAAATGAAAGGATGCCACACATAAGCAAGTTGAAAAAAAGAAACATCTAGCAACTTTTGAGAATGTGCCTTGTCTTTTTAGTAGTCTTGTAGCATTTTAAAGGGTATTTCTACTACAAAAAGTCCCCCAGAAATTGAATGGACCCCAGGGAATGTCACAGACTCTCATCCTACATCTTGTGTGACTGAGCCAACTGGATTCTGGCTGTCTTAGCAATACTCTGAGAATCCAGGAAAAAGTTTGGAAGCTTCTTTAGTGTGGGTAGAAAAAGAAGGTCTTAGACTATTCTGCTCTTGTCTGAGTCACCCTGAAAGTTTCACACAGGACCTTTCTTGCTCTCCCTGGGATTGTAGGGAGCTGAACAAGGGGGAATTTGATTGTTCCAAGAATACTGAGATACTGTGAATTCACAGTATGGGTTTGAAAGGCTATTAGATTCCTGGGGTACAAACCAAGGGGGGAAGAGTAATCACGGTGGTGGTAAGAACATAAGTTTTAGACAGGGTAAGACAGGGAGCATGTTTTATAATTCCGAAGGTGATAGGTATCTATGTTTAAAAGAATTTAACATGAAATTAACATCTGTGTTGGATCCCCAAACTGTAACACTGAGATAGTATAACTGGAGGTCTACTACCCCAAATTTGGTCTTCTCAAAACACTGTACTCAGGTGTAAATAGGGAGAAAATGATGACATGAATTTAATAAGGAGGTACAAATAATATTTATGTCTCTCAAGATATTTTTCAGTTTTTCATTATCACTAAACACCAATGTAATTTCTATAGGACTTGAACTTCATAGGTGCAAATAGCAATCCAGCTGAATACAAGCATTCAGTCAAATTAAATTGAAGTAAAGCACACAGATTTTCCATCTTATTATGTACAAATGTGGATTGATTTTATTTCATCTAGGTGAGGGTAATTTATTATGTTTATCAATATTATTATCATTGTTTTTATAAAATTCATCCAACTGCATATCAATCACTTTAATAAGAAGTTTATTTTGTAAACTGAACTTAAACCAAAAGTAAAGCTGCCTTTTAACTTAAAAATAAAAGCTTTATTAATAAAAGTCCTTTGAAGTGATACAAAAATCACTCCTGCTTCATTATCTTCTTTTTCCTGAGGAACTTCTTAAGATGAGTAATAGCCTCATTTTGCATTTGCGAACAGGAAACTCTACAATCTATATACCAAGAGCAAAGCTTAGTTATTAGGTCAGTTGCTTACAAATATTTTTAGAACGAGCATTACTTCAGCATTTCAATATTGGCTAAAACAGCTTTAATATTCAAGACAGGATGTAAGACGTTTAGCTGATCCAAATGCCAGTCTATGGATTTGAAAGACTAAAGATCACATCACTAGAAGGTTGACAGAAGTGACACTTTGCAAAGTGCCAATGATTTATGCCAATGTCTTGCTTGATGATACTGTTATAGACAGCACTGTCATTAAAAAGTCCCTGCTGACTTCCTGCTACATTTATGGTGCACAAATTATAGGTGAGCCCAAAGATCGAACCCTCCCTGCCTTTTGGATTTCAATGTAGTTCTCGTTTAGGTTAGTATTGCATCTATGCCCCTTTCTACCCACTTCCTTATTTTATCTACAAACACAGCAATGAGAAGGCAAGAAATGAAATTTATCCTGCCAGGAAATGTGGAAGTTAGAAACATTACATTCCCTGCAACTCGCACAGCCGTAAGCTGGGAGGAACATTTTCCAAGTATCTGAGTAGCAAAAGTCTTTCACAATCTGCTCCTATTATGACAAAAGATACCAAACAGTTTTTAAAGAGCATGTTTGGAAGCAAAGCTGTGGGGTAAACTGTCAGGATTGCTACGGCCTGACCCAGAGCAATGCCAGGGACGTTCTGTCACTGTGTGGTGACTTGAGAATTTCCAAAACAACTCTTAAAACAGCAAAATGTAGATGAGATTATTCATTTAAATACTTTTTATAATTTTTTTCTGTTAAACTTCTGCCTCAAATATTTACTGTGTAAATAGAATTCAGTTTTCAGAAATATTCTGAAGGCAATATTAAATGACATTGTTCTAAAGTCCCATTTATAGAGAGTACTTTATCTTGTACTTGGAAAAAAATACTCCAAGTCTTATTAGCTAATCTCAATTTACTAAAGTAAAGCAACTAGACATTGTTTCTTTTTAACAAGGATTACAACAAACTTGCAGGGATATTTTTTTTCCCTGAAAAAATCTCAGACAAGCTCAGAAACATTCATATGTGCTAATTTTTCTAAATGACTACTTTTAGTTTCTTCATATATTTACCTCACAGGAAAATAGATGACTTCGAAAGAACAGTGTGAAAAGAGACTTGCCCAAAAGATTTCATTGCAACTGTAATTGAGAGTTTATAGTGTTAGTTTGTTCTTTCTTGGTATGTTATTAAATACAGCTTTACACTAAATTTAATTCATTGAATATTATAAAGGCCAAATAAAGATAAAATTATGTTGAAAATGCAAATGTATAAAACAAGAACTGCTTTTAATTTTTTTGAAAAAAGGAGATGAAATTAAAAGTTCAATCTAATATAGCCACATGACAGCATTAAGTCAAGATTTACTTTTCAGTAAACCAGCCACCCTGAGATTAACATGCTGTTTCCTGGAAGCAACAGAGGCTGACAGTGAGCAGGCCAGGGAAACCGAGTTCCTGCCAGAGGAAGGGGATTTAGGGACAGCCTCGACCACAACGGATTGCAGTGCCCCATGGAGAGCGGCGACCCCCCGGCACGCTGGCTGATGAACTATACATATCAATGGTGCCACAGATGCACCAGTTTGCTCTAGAGATGATGGAAGAGGGGGCAAATGTTAAATGGTTGGACCAAAATAAGTGATATTAAAATGTATAATTTTTTTAATCCCTATCCAAGGACATGCTTACAGAAGGCAAGGGAGAGGGTGACCGAATCATCGATATGAGAGAGAAACGTTGATCAGTTGCCTCTCACACATGCCAAGACCAGGACCGAACCTGCAACCTAGGCATGGGCTCTGACCGGGAATCAAACCCACACCCTTTCGGTCTATGGAATGACCAAAATGTGGCTCCAACTAACAGAGCCACATTGGCCAGGGCTAAAAGGTTTAACTTTTAATTATACAAATAGTACAATAATATATCCTTCTTAAAAAAATAAACACAACAGCCCTTGCTGGATCGGTCTGTTGGTTGGAGTGTCATCCCCTACACCAAAAGGTTGCAGGTCTGATTCTTAGTCAGGACACATACCCAGGTTTCAGGTTCAATGCCTGGTCAGGGCACCTACGAGAGGCAACCAACTGATGTTTCTCTCTCATTCTCTCCCTCTTTCTTTCTTCCTCTCTCAAATCGATAAATGTATCCTTGGGTGAGGATTATAAGCAAATGAACAAACTTAAATTCAGATACGCTTTACTTCAACCCTCTGGATGCTCCAGGCCTTTTTAAGCTCATTTACCTATAGGAAATGACCTAAATGCCAACCAACACACGAGGATGGCTGAAGGTCATGCTTTATACATACTAAGAGGTACTATGCAACTTTAGAATGACAGCTTTTTAATGCACAAACATGAACGACCTCTAAGACACACTGCTGAGTCAAAGAATGAATTACAGAATGAACATACCTTATGATATTATTTATGTAAAATGTCATATATGTAAAGCAATATTAGCACTCATCACTGGGGATCTCCTTGTGGATTCCAGCACCCATGTCTGCCCCTATCTTGGTGCATAATTGTGAGTCATCTTGTGACTTGTTTTCTAGTGTCTTACACTATTATTTATGTGTTTCATTTAAGTGTACTTCAAGAAAAAGAAACGCACATAGCACTCTGTGCATACTATTGCACAAATACTTGTATGCCTAATACGACTGGTGATAAAAAGGTAACAGGTATAATTTTTGAAAGCTTATTTTTACAGACTTCAAATAATGTGAAATTCTATGTAAATGTTTATTCACCTTATTTTAACAAGAGGAAAGTGATGACATTTTTGTTTTACAACCTTTAAAGTGTTCATGAATACAAAAAGGCTGTGGCTAGTCCATTTCCCACTTACTGATTATCAGTACCCACTTACAGTACTTAGCAAAAACTATTTTAGAGTCTTTCACTTCTTTTATTCTCTATGTTGCACATTCAGTATGTGGCCTGAGAGAAGAGAGGGTCATTTAAAAAAATTCTCCGGCTGGTAAATTGTACTTGTTTATAAGTATTTGCCTATGGTTTAAAAGAAAACACACCCTTTTCTTTGTCTAAGCTAAAGTATAATTTTACTTTATCCATCAAAAAATGGCACCCGATCTAATATGGAACTTGAATTAAATCATGGGGTTTCTGTCTTAAAACTTTTTACTCCTTTTTCAAAACACCTCAGCTTGCTCCTTGTTATTGTAACAATTTATATTTGTAATTATTCTCCTAACCAAAGGAAGATAAGAGAATGTTGTGCTTCATTATCTAGGCTCTATAAAGCCTACAGTTAATATATTTCACACTGTAATAACTGCAGACAATCTGAAAACATGTAAAATTACTGAAAAATTACCATACAGTCATTTATTTTAACCCAAGAGCATCGCTTGAAGGTTACATTTTAAGTAAGTGCCCAAATTTTAGTTGTGTGGATCAAAACTTAATGGATCATCTGCAAACAAATCTTTAAAAATAATCCTCAAGTTTATATTTTCTCTCATTTTCACACTGTATTATTTCATATAGAATATAATCAAACCTGTTTGGTTATAACCAGCCTTAATCTCACTTCCTGGCTGTATGTTCAGCCATTCCCCCAAACATAACCCATGTTCCTGTCATACCACATTTCTCACTTTCCAGGGCACTTTTCCAAAAAAAATGATCTTAGCACATACTATTCCTTCTCCCTGTGAGGCCTTACCTACTGTTTTTACAGACTCCCATGGATTCTTTCAGACCCAGCTTCAGCAGTACTAACACCGCGAAGCCTTCCCTGGCCACAGGCAAGGAAGGTTATTACGTGCTTTGCACTTTTCTCCTCATTAGGATTTTTACCTTATGATGCTGCATTTGTCTATTAGACTCTGAGCTTCTTGATGGCAGGGACTGTGCCTTCTTCATATTTTTATTTCTAGAAACTAATTATAATGCCTGCCTCAAATAAGTGTTCACTAAATGCTTATGACACTCATGAATTTCTCCTTTTCAATGTAACTGTCCCAGATCCCTTAGCATAAGTCATTTGATGGCTACAGACAGAAGGGTGCAGAATGACTCTGCAAGCCAACAGGGTCTAAATGGACACTAGTAGGAAGTCTGTCTTGGCCAGTAAGCAGGAAGTTCACAAAAATAACTTGTTTCTTTCAAAACGAAACATTTCTCCATGACACAAAGGGTCTCAGTGAACAGCCTTGAAGACAGAAGCTCTTTATTCCATATTACATAAATGGCATTGAAAGAAAAAGTGCCTTAGAATCTTAAAGCTACAAAATGTAAGTTTTCCTTTGTTTAAAAAGAAAATAATGGGAAAAATACAAAACTGCAGAAGGGAGCCAAGAAAAAGAATCTCCAGTTATCTGGTAATTAAACAAGCCATCCAGACGGCTTCCCAGCTTTTCCGACTGCCTGGGAACAAACAAAATGCAATACAAATGGCAGAAACAGTTCCCTGCCTTTTCCTCTTATGTAGCCCACTCTTACTGAGAATACAAATAAGCAGTTTTCTGCACGGGTTCAAACTGAACATTTCAGTAGCTGGAGTGCAAACTGAGCTGGGAATCCTCTGCCTGCTTACTCCTGCCATCTCCTCATGCTCCAACGCCTTTGTTTACAGTGGGCTGCGAGATCTCTGGCAACAGTTGGGAAAGCTGCTGTTCTCATCTATTAGCAGGTATTTAAGGAGCACTTCTGGAAAAAGCACTGCAGGAACCCATAGAAAGGAGGCTAGCAGAAGGGTCATAAGCAAGTTAATTTACAAAAAAATGAATGAAGCTTAAGCTTCTAGCGATGTGCTTACATGGTCATACATTTGCAAAATAAGAGACTTATCCTCAACAAGGTAAGCGCACTGCCTCTTCCCACTCAGACTTTCCTTCCATCACACTTACTCTCATACAGAGGTATCTCAGAGTGGCTGCAAACATTTTCCGATCCAAGAGGAAGCGAAGTTGGTGATATAATTAGTTTGTGCTTAGTGAGATATTTACGTGATTTGAAATCCCTTCCACATATAAATTATTACTAGTTGTTCCCAACATAAAAATGACTTTCAGGAATAAATTTACCACCCACTGTGCAAACTAATTCAGTGTCAGGAGACGAAGGTGCAGGGCCAGATGCTGTTCGCCATTTGTCTGGATAGTGTGATGGAGGATCCTACTCCCTGTTCCCCCATGATGCTTACACTATGTCCTCTGTGCCTTTGCTTTTGTTATTTCTTCTGCCTAGCCTTGCCCTCCCACTTCCTCCAATGAAAATCCTGCACAAGATCTGACCAAGTGCCCTCTCCTCTTGTGAAGCCTTCCCAAGCGAAGAATAAATCTGTTTTCTATTCTATTGCTTTTGTTTGTATCTCTACTTAAAAACAAGCAAACTGCTAAGTTGTCTTTTACTTATTTGTGAATGTGACTACTATCTTTTCTACTAAATCATAAATTCTTTAAAGGTCAGAAAACATCTTACTTAACTTTGTACTTCCCACAGTGTCAACCACAGTGTTAAAAAATGGGGCTAGAGCCCTGGCTGGTATGGCTGAGTGGATTGAGTGCCAGCCTGCCAACCAAACAGTCATTGGTTCAGTTTCCAGTCAGGGCTCATGCCTGGGTTGCAGGCCTGGTCCCCAGGAGGGGGTGTGTGGGAGGCAACCACACACTGATGTTTCTCTCCCTCTCTTTCTCCCTCCCTTCCCCTCTGTCTAAAAATAAATAAATAAAATGTTTTTAATGGGTCTAGAAAATGCTGATGAGAACTTAATTTTCTAAATTGATTTGTTCTTTCATTAATATGAAGTTGAACATATTTATTTGCCTCATGCACTATTTCTGCTTTTAGAACAGGGCTCCCCCGACCCTGACTAATGTGTCTCAGCTGGGCATCACCCCACAAAGCAAAAGGTTGCCAGTTAGATCCCTTGTCTGGGCACATGCCATGGTAGCAGGTTCAGCCCCAGCTGGGCCACATATGAGAAGCAACTAATTGATGTTTATCTCCCCCTCTACTCCCTCTTTTCTCTGCTCTCTAAAAATAAATAAATTAAAAAAAGAACAAGTTTCCTCCGAAAAGATATAGAGATTGAGACACAGATCTACATACATATCACTCATCTGTAAACAATTAAAAATCTACTAATCTAACTCCTAGCGGCTTCATAAAATGAAGTTCTAGGTAGTAAATTAATCTTTGCAAGACTAAGGGCTTAAAAGAAGACCGAAAAGACCATTGAAGGTCACAATTTGCATATTGATCTTACTGTATGCTTATTCTCTTACAAACACATAATTAACTTTGCTTTTATTGAATTTTGGTTCTAAACCAATTTTATTAGTCATAGTTTCACTGGTAATTTCAGTGAAGTATGAGAGACAGATGTTAGTTAAGAAGGTAGCATGTATACTAATCTATCTGGATAATAGATTTAATACAAACTGAATGCCTTACATTGTAGGCACTGGATTTGATCAATAGCTGTGTTCTGTTCTTATAATATTTCATGGGGCATGAAATATCTTATAGTTAAAACTAATTTAGTCAGAAAGTTGTTATACAGAAGCCACAATTAAAAGCAACAATTATCTGATGTGTAAATAGAAGAATTGATTGCAATAATATGATCTTTCTCCAAGTATTGGAATTTGAAAAATGTCTTTCTGTAATCAGTGAGGGTATTAGACAGTGCACTGACTTGTGAACCCAAAGACCTAAGCTAAGCCCCAGCTGTACCATTTATTATTTGCATGACTCTGGGCAAGATGGTTTAGCTCAATAGCTCTGTTTTCTCATGTGTGAATGGGAATAATGATATTCAGCATTAATACTTATTATGTTTATTATATAGGTCTGTTCTGAATTGATGGCATTCATTCATTGATTCATCAGCATGTACTTAGTACCTATGTCAGAAAATGGATATTAAAAAGACCTGTTAAAAATTATAAATTTCACCCTGGTTGGTGTAGCTCAAAATGAATTGAGCACAGGCTTGTGAACCAGAGGATCACAGTTTGATTCCCAGTCAGGGCACATACCGGGGTTGCAGGCTAGTTCCCAGCAGGGGATGCACGAAAGGCAACCATATATTGATGTTTCTCTCCCTCTCTCCTTCCCCTCTAAAGATAAATAAATAAATAAAATCTTTTTAAAAATTATAAATTTCAAAGACCTATAGAAATAAAGATGATGTCATTGAGAAAATATTTGATTTGGGTACTTAATGTTATAGTAAGAGACATAACTGTGGAATTGTTTTATCCTCACTTGAGGACATACTTACTGATTTTAGAGAGAGGGGAGGGAGAGAGAGAAAGGGAGAGAAACAATGATGTGAGAGAGAAATATCAACCAGTTGCCCCTCATACACACCCCAACTGGGGACCAAACCCACAAGCTAGGCATCTGCCATGACTGAGAATCAAATCCACAAACTTTTGGCTTACAGAACAATGTTCCAACCAAGCCACACTGGACAGGGAAAAACTGTGGAATTTTTCAACTATCTTACTGAACAGGAAAGTAACAGTCATTTTAATCAGTACAAAGCCCTGCCTCCATGCTTTAGGTGAAAAACAAATATTTCAGCATTTTCTCCCTAACCTAACACCAAATGCTGAACTCATTCTACATGTGTAAGAAATTCTAAGAATATCCATGAGGTCTGTCTGGAAGAAGTCCAGACATTGCTAATATAATGAGAATGGTTTGCTAGATATCAATGTAACCTGGCAGCCAAGGATTGTGGACTACAATGCGCATGTGTGGATAAATGACAACTTCACTGTATTAGTCAGTGGGGGGTGGTAGACGCTGTTGAGAGAGCATGTGTACTGTGTGGCTATCACATTCAAAATGACTGAGTGAGCCCTCGCTGGTGTAGCTCAGTGGATTGAGCACGGGCCTGGGAACCAGAGTATCAAGGTTCGATTCCCAGTCAGGGCACATGCCTGGGTTGCAGGCCAGTTCCCAATGGGATGCAGGAGAGGCAACCATACATTGATATTTCTCTCCCTCTCTCCCTCTCTTCCCCTCTAAAGATAAATAAATAAAATATTTTTTAAAAATGACTGAGTGAGTAGAGCAATAAATCTGCATCAGATTTTGCATTAAGCTTGAACATTCCTCAATGGAAACTATTCCGATGATGCAGAAGGCTCTTGAGGACAATGCAATGAGTGCAACACAAATAAAAGTGTGGCACAAATGCTTCAAAGATGGTGGAGAATCTGTTGAAGGTGATCCACATTCTGGAAGGCCTGCAACAAACAGAACACTTGGGAATGTTGAACCTGTGCAGGCTGCAGTTAACAAAGATTGGTGACTGGTGATGAGAACCAGAAGCTGATTTGGAGATTCCAAAAAGTACTGGGGTTTGGGAAGGTGTTGCCCATCATGAGTATGCCCCTCAACGCCAAACAATCAATAAGGAGTACTACCTTAATGTTCTTCGGTTAAGAGATGAAATATGACAAAAACAGCCACAGCCATGGACAAATGGTGATTGGCAGCTTCATCATGACACTGTGCTCATTCACACATCACATCTCATGCAGAGTTGTTTGGCAAAACATCAAATCACCCAGGTGACTTAACCCACCTATAGCCCAGATTTGGCACCTTGAGATTTCTGACTTTTCCCAAAATGAATATCACCTTTGAAAGGGAAAAGATTTCAGACCATTGATGATATTCAAGAAAATATGACAGAGCAGCTGATGACAATTCTAATAAAGGATTTTGCAGAGTGTTTTGAACAGTGGAAGAGATGGTGGGAGAAGTGTATGAGATCCCAAGGTGTGTACTTTGAAGGGGTCTGAGGTGTCATTGTCCTATGTACAATATTTCTTGTATGTTGTATCTTCTTCAATAAATGTCTCTATTCTTCACAATTCATGGCTGAATGCCTTCTGAATAGACCATACAATATATATGAAAATATGTATATGTATGTGTACTTATGTATGTGTGTATATATATGCATATATACATAAACAACACACATACACTCAAATATCCAAATGTCATACTCCAAAGCCTCAGGACTTGCACGTAGTTGAATCTGAAGGCATTTGAATTCTAAGGATTGTTTCAGCAGCATTTCTAAAGGACACCAACAATTTTTCAGTCATTGCAATATTAACATTCTTTTATTAAATAATCCAGTATTTTCACTATTAATTACTGCCATGGGATTAAATATGAACCAGGATGGCTCCAGTGGGAGAGCAAAGGTCAGAACCACATCCCGGATGTCCTGGAAAGTCCAGGATATCACTTAATGAAAAATATTTACATGGCTTGCTCTTTTGCACAGTCAGGCCTAATTGCTATACAGAGAGAAAAACAGACAGAAGAAAACAGGCTCTAACTGCTCCACAGTTCAGCTGAAAAATCAGAAAAGACATAAGAAAATGTATTTAGAAATCACTCACAGAACAGCCCAAGTACAAATGAATACCATATTGTACATCTTACCTCTGTCTTCAGTGTCTCACTTGGGTGCCATCAGAACAGCCTAGGAAAGCCACTTTGCAGAGAGAGGGAGAGAAAGGGATGTGCTGGTCACTACACTAAATGCTTTACTTGAAGAAACAGATGCATGGGTTTTAAATAAGTATCCTAAACAAGGTCAAAAATCTATTAGGTAAGATAACCAAGTTTCAAATCAAAGTCTGTCTGATTCCAGTGCCCCTAACCATTACAACATATAGCAACTTGTAAGAATACTAAAAACTGTAATAATGTTATTGGACATTTTTTTAGAATCTAGTAATTGCTAAGAAAATCCTATTTAGATTACTTCTGTGGCTTACCGTATTACATGAAAACCATTGTGGGCAATTGAGTGCAAAGGGATTAGACAGTGAAGATGGAGCTAGATAGAATCCAATTGACATTGAGGTGAAGGGATGTCAAGAGGCTAAGTTAGTAAGAGTCACCCAAGTTCCCCATCTAGGGAGAGAACCAAGTGAGAGAGTAAGGAAGAACACTGGGCAGGACAGTGTAGTGAGGAAAGGGAGTCTTAGTGATACCCACAGACCACCGCGTCTAGGAGTTTGAACAAACACCAACTCCAAGAGTGTCCCAAACAAAATGACATTCTTAATCAAAGAGTTCCCTTTTTTCTGAACAAAATATGCCTCCACACCTTTCCACATGCTGTCTCCTCTGCCTGGAACACTCTTCCCCATATAGCCCTGGCAAAATATTTCTCGCAAGACTCAACTCAAATGTCAGATCAGTGGCACTGTCTTCCCTGACTCTCCAAGGAAGACAGCATTACTGGTAGTTAACAAACTTTTTATAGAGCGTGTGTGTGTGTGTGTGTGTGTTCACTTATGAGTTGAATTCACTTATAAATTGCTTGGTCCATATAAGAGTGCAAGTTGTACACACCTTTCTCACAGTAAAGTAATCATTCTTAGAGTAAGTTCTGGTTGCCTCTTTAAAAAGTTTGAAATTATATGCACGTTTACAAAATAAGGACTTCATTACTGCAAGTGAACTCTTATCTTTACTTGAAATGGTGAAGTGTTCCATCCCTCACTTTAAGCCAGGGGGAGTGTTCATTCTACTCTTTTTGAAGTGCTATTCTAGAGAAAACTGCCCATTTTGAGGCATATCTCATTTATGTTAAGACTAAACTGCCTCTGAATGTACAACAATAGGAAGAAGTTTCATGGGGAAGTAGAAAAACCACTAGTTTAGCAAACAGGAAAGCTAGATTATAGTACTAACTCTGCAGATTTATGGAGTCGCTCCAACTTGGGCCTCAGCAATTTTTCTCTAAAATGAGAAAGTTGGTTAGACCAGTTGTTTTCTTGGGTACTTTTATAGCTTCACACAATATTATATGATTCTACTATAAAATGAAGGACTAGAACTCAAGGAGCAATTCAAACTCAGAAATAGGCTTTGCGTGCAAGTATCATAATGCAGTGAAGCCATCCATGGTTGTGCCCCAGGACACAATGCAAGCACATCAGAGAGAGAGAGAACAGTCCTCCTCTTCCACCTTTACCCTTAAAAGTCACCTCATTGAGTGGACCTTACTTGAGCCTCTGCTTCTTTGTTTTTTCTTGATTATATCCAATCAACCATTCCTGATTTTTCTTCTGAATCATAAGTTTACCAGAAAGTGGTATATAATGTAGGAATTCTGCATCATTACTATTCCTAGAGTTTGCAGGGCAGAGTATATAATTGAAAGACTTAGAGACTCTTTCTCTATTGCCAAATGTATGTGTGTGTATGTCTTAAATTTAATGCTGTTATTGTCACACACATACACACATACAGAAATACCCTTATAAAAACTATAACCTACATTATTTTTTTAATTTTTATTTATTTATTTTTAGAGAGGGGAAGGGAAGGAGAAGGAGTGGGAGAGAAACATCAATGTGTGGTTGCCTCTCATGTGTCTCCCACTGTGGACCTGGCCTGCAACCCAGGCATGTGCCCTCGCTGGGAATTGAACCAGCGACCCTTTGCTTCACAGGCCTGTGCTCAATCCACTGAGCTACACCAGCCAGGGCATAACCTACATTATTTAAATCAATATATTGATGAGTGCTTTGTAACCTGCGTTCTATGAAAATGCTTATTATTAACATTTCATCATTTTATATTTTAGATAAACATGCTTATTTAATGTGTTCAACTTTGTTATAGAACAAATATCTTTATATATTTTTTATTGTTCAATGTTCATAAAAATATCTCCATTACATAAATATTGGCCAAAGATATTAGCTATAGGTTTTGAATCTTTTAAAGTCACTAAACTATGTCTAGTCAAAATGTTTTAGAAATTTAAACTTCATAGTTTGTAAGACTTCATAGCCTAATTCAAAAACAACTATCTATATGAATGTTATGATATCTGAGACTTGCTTTAAAATACTCCTCCACTGCTGCTCCTCCCAAGTAGTGGGAAGAATAGTTAAAACAAGATTGGAAAAATATTATGTTTAGTGAAGCTGAATGAGAGGCACATAGGGATCCATTATATTCTTCTCTCTACTTTTGTGTATATTTGAATTTTTCCATAATAAGGGGATTTTTTAACATAATGCCTCTACATAGCACCTGGTATATCAAAATTCTTAATGAGCAGATTCTGGCCTGGCTGGTGTGGCTCAGTGGATAGAATGCTGGCCTATGAACTGAAAGGTCACTGGTTTGATCCCCAGTTGGAGCACATGCCTGGGTTGTGGGCCAGGTCCCCAGTCGGTGGGTTGGGGGCGTGTGAGGGACAACTGAATAGTGTATCTCACACATTATTGTTTCTCTCCCTCTCACTCTCCTTTCCCCTGTCTCCAAAATTAAATAAATAAGATCTTAAAAAACACAAGCAGATCCTGAATAAAGAGCATTAATAAGTGGAAATAGCTTTGAAATCCAGTGTAGATGAACATAACCATTGAAAAACTGTATTATCTTCCTGGATCCCTTTAGCGTTGCTTTCCCTTATACATCATGTCATTCTTTGACCCTATTGCCTTCCTTTGTGAACTAGAAAGTACACCAAAGGGGAAAAGGAAGCTTGTATATCATCAACAATTAACATTCACAGGGTGTTCAATATATAAACACACAGCACTCTTCTAGGCTCTTTGTAATACATAAAACAATAGTGTAGAGTGTTATCTACTGAGAGGCATCTTTATGAAACCATCGGAAGACCATGGGGAAAGAACAATTGCCATTCCTGTATAGAGAAAACGTATTTTATCACATTTGTGTTTATCTACTTGTTCTAATTGTCCTACACTTGTTATCGCTTGCTTACTATGTTAATCCACACGAGCCTACTGCCACTACATACAAACCTTAACCGCATTGACTAAAGTCACTTTTTGACTTTAGTCACTATGTGTCAACTTTTAGAACTAACTACTACTTTTGAGATCATCTGTTACTTGCAATTATGACTTTTCACCATATTCATAATGTATTCATTGCACAAGTATGGCCATTCACTTTTCCCTGAGCACTTAGAAAAGTCTGAATACCTAAATCCGCATTATAAAATAAGTAAGTTCTGGAGACCGAATGTGCAACATGACGGCTACAGTTAGTAACAATGTTTTGTATACTTGAAATTTGCTAAAAGAGTAGATAGCAAGTGTCTTCCTCACACACACACAGAAGATAATTTATGGGGGGGGCAACAGATTTGTTCATTAGTTAGATTATGGTAATCATTTCACAATGTATACCTACATCAAAACATCATGCTATGTACACTTTTTATTTGTCAATAATAAATTTTTTTTTATTTTAAAAGATTTTATTTATTTATCTTTAGAGAGGAAGGGAAGGAGAGAGGGAGAGAAACATCAATGTATGGTTGCCTTTCGTGTGTCCCCTGCTGGGAACTGGCCTGCAGGGAACCGGCCTGCAACCCTGGTATGTACCCTGACTAGGAATCGAACTGTGATTCTCTGGTTCACAGGACCACGCTCAATCTGCCGTGCTACACCAGCCAGGGCTTTGTCAATAATAAAATTTTAAAAAACCTATCTAAGGCAGTTTTTTAAGGGTTTAACTTCTTGTTACCATGAACAGACTGAAACAAAGGCTTGTCCCAAAGAGAGAAGTCATTTTATCTTAAAACTGAGGTGATAGGGGCCTTACTGCAACATTAAAACTTGGGCAGGATTTCATGAGCTATAATCCAAATTGCTTTAGACTTTAGGGCATAAAGTGTGTATAAACAAAACAATTTAACTACCTATTTCTATCTATCATAAAATCTAAGATCAAAATTTCTCTTTTCACCCTGATAGGTGTGGCTCAGTGGGTTGAGCGTCATCCTGCAAACTAAAAGGTCACCGGTTCAGTTCCTGGTTAGGATACACACCTGGGTTATAGGCCAGGTCCCCAGTGGGGGGTGTGTGAGAGGCAACCAACCAATGTTTCTCTTGTACATCGATGTTTCTCTCCCTCTCTTTCTCCTCCCTCCCCTGCTCTCTAAAAAATAAATAAATAAAATATTTTAAAAAATCATTTCTCTTTTCACTTTTGCCATGCTTTTTGAACATTAAAAAGGAGCTCTTTTGACTGAAAAGACATAAAATCACATATAATACATTAGCCATAAATGGATCCTAGTTTGCAAAAACACTCTAGGCATACAAGAACAAATGGAGAAATTTGAATGTGGACAGGTTACCACTGGACGTGTGAGAACTATTGTTCATTTTCTTAGATATTATTGTGGATAGGTAGGAAAATGTCCTTACTTTTCGGGAGTGTTTGCTGTAGTATTTGGGTTGAATTGTCATGATATATGAAACTTTACTTGTAATGGTTCAATAGATAAAAGCAATAAGCCAAAATATTAACAATTAATGAATCTCAATGGAGGATATAATTCCTGTAGGCTTTCAAAATTTTCAAAATACAAAATTTAAAAGGAGCTCTTTTTTGTACTTAGACATGCTAAAGGATGGCCTAGAGAATAATGTATGGGGACTGATGTACCCTTTTGACCTGGAAGTGTATTTTTAAAGCCAGGTTACTTACTGCCCTAGGGTTCCATAGATAGGGAAGAGACAATGAGAAATCCAGCCCATCACAAAGGTATCAGAGATGGTTATCATCACCTCAGCAAACTGCCATACCCTCAGTAACACAGTGCCCTCAGCCGCCATCTCCAGATCAATATGGCTATCAATGACAGATGGCCAAAGCATCAGGTCATTCTTAGTTCACATTGTCCGACAGGATTTAGGAGTCTTGTGTCATTAGACTGTCTTCAGAAAACAACCTAGCCATTAAAGGCGGAAGCAGAGTGATGTTGTATGTCAGACAGCACACTGTTGACAGTTTAAATATACTCTGAAAGCTTAAAATATGTTGATTTTCTGTGTGCTACAATTACATTTTTACTGGCAGAAAATGTATCATTAAAAGGTAAATGCATGTTGAAAGCAAAGCTATAAAAAGACTTTCTGTCTCAAACCATTTCTAGACACAACATATGAAAGAAGAAATGGTAATATTGTTCAACATTGATTGGATCAAAATTGTAGCTCCCGTGGAAAGGAGAAGGGACTTTAGTCCAAGTGTAATTTTTAATGTGGTTTTTACTTTACAGAATCTGATTTGGGGTCCATTTAGTTTGGAGGCAGCACATAAACAGGCCAGGAAAAAACCTTTGCAATAACATTTTATGAAGACACCAATAATTTTCTAGTCATTGTAGTAGTAACAACCATTTTGTAAATAATCCAATATTTTCACTATTAATCACTCAGCCTGTCCCTTGAGTTACCTAAGGCAGGGAATCACCACCTCTGCCCCAAAAGGCATAAATGCTTATGCAACACAAACAAATATTGATGAAACACTACATTTACTACAAATAAATATCTCTTCTCTATTTCAGTCCTTATATAAAGCTAGTTCTGTGAATAGTCACCAAATTAGTTATAGATGCACAGGGAAATTCACTTAACTAATTTTAAGCAAGACCTTGGAAGATATTTAGCCATTTATGTTTATGACATGCAAGTAATAGATTTATTACTATCATGGGGCACATTACTTCTTGCATGTACCACTGCCTTTGTTTTCTGAGGGTTGGACTTGGCCCAAAGTATATTGACTCACAATATTTTCCTTCATGGTAGGATTTCCTTCATGTTGTTTTAAATTGAAAAACAGACGCAGGGTCATTGGGGGAGGCGGAAGGAAGTGGATGGCTCAGCCATGGTGAGCCATGTGGTCACCGAGCACAATGACCAAGTTCTGGGCAAGGAAAAGTCATAAGTACTCCTTTTAGACAGACAACCTCAATCTTTTTTTTAGAAAGAGAAAAATAATTTCTTTAGGGAGAAACATCCTTCAGTCAAATCTCGAAAATAAATTGGGAACATTTTATATCGTAGTTGCTATAACACTTCCTCACTGACAAGAGAGGATTCAAAAAGAAAAAGAATCTTGGCCTCTAGAAAAAGCAATGGGAAACCTCTGGCCCTCAGTTTCATTTATTCTAGCTAGACCATAAAAAGTTTTCTAAAACCAAGTGTCCTGTGAGCCTCCCTTCTCTGCCATTAAGAGCAACAAATACAGCTGTGCAAACAGCAGGAATGTGTGCTCTTGTGGTAAGACGCTTGCTCGGGCCCTTCCTGGGGGAATTCTCTTTCAGACATGTGCACCATCCTCTGAGTCAGCAGACTCAAAGAGGGATACGGAGATGCATGCAAAGGTGAATTCCAGCCTGAACCACTAGAAGAGATGCAAGGCTGACCAGTGGGGGTTGTTGCACAACAACAAAAAAAAAAGATTCTGACAGCTGACAAGAAGGAAGGAAAAGATTGAAAGCCCTTCAACTGGAGATGCCAAAAAGTATAAGCCGAGAAGATGAGCAAGGCTGCTCTTCCCTGCTCATCTATTTTTTAAATCTTTCTGTCTTTTTAATCTTTTTTCCACCTTATCTTTTCACTGGTGAGAACGTGGACCTTGGAGCCAGTGTCTAGCCCATCATGTACTGTGTGTGGTTTTGGTACTTTACCTACCACCGCTAAGTGTCAGCTTTCACATCTCTAAGATGGATGGAATGATACGCATGGAGGCGCTGCAAGGATGGAATCAGATAATATAAAATACACTGCAGGTGACTGACTCATTGCGGGTGCTTAACAATGTGTTCGCACCCTTTTCTCCTCCTTCTTTTATTATTTTCATCTGTATTTCTTCTTTTTAACATCAATCGCATCTGCTAAAACTTTGGGTACTTTACTTCATTATTCATTTTCTATGGGTCAGTGACCTCAGATAGAAAGATTTTCCAATCCCTCGAGTAAATGGGTTGTTCGGTCAAAAGGGCTGATGGCTTTCATGGTTGTCTGAATCCCAAAAGACTGAAGTTTCCTGTTGAGCTGATGAAGAAGCATTTTCATAACAGGAAGTTTTCCAGAATCTGGGAATTGGAAAAGAATGCCTGGCTCCTCCTCATCACCGTGTTATACTTGGATTCCCTCTCAAACAATGTCACGGTAGGTAGGCAGAGCCTCCAAGGCGCTGAACAGATTTCAGCCTGGCCTGAGCTCTGGGACAGAACATGTATGCCCTCCTTTGTAACAACAGGTGGTAGGGAAGGCACCCCAAATTTATTTCAGGAGGCAACTACAATTTTAAAAAAGAGTAAAGGGATAGGAGAAAGCAAGTAAGAGGGAGGAGGAAAAAGAAGGAAACATATACTCAAGGGGAAGCAGTTTCTCTTCCTAGCCTCCAAGAGAGCACGCCTTCAACAAGCAGCCCAGGGCGGTTTGCCTCCAGTGGGCAGCCCTGTGACTGCTCCTTCCTTCCTGGGACTCCTCAGCCCCTGGCTTTCTGGACACATCTCTAGTCTATTTCTTCTCCTCCTGCACGCTCCCTGATTAGTGCCCAGAGTCACCTCCTTAGCGCTCTCGCTCCAGGAGTTCGATCTAAGCAACTTATTTGTACAGCTTCTCCTACACCTTAAATAATGACAACTCCAAAATATACATCTTTATAAAACCACTCTCTTCTCTAAAACCCCCCAAAGGTGTTCTCTCCACTCTTCCTAAACCTCTTTCCACCATCCACAGCCTATCTACCAGTTCCCAAAGCAAAAGCAGTCTGAAGTCATTATTTATTTCTCCTTCAACTCCCAACCCAACCTATAACCAGGTGCTGTGAACTGTACTCCATGAATCTCTCTCCAATCTATACCCTTTTTCTAATCCTACTTCTACTGTTTTACATTAAGCTCTCATCATCTATTGGCCTCCTCAATAACTTCTCTGTTTCTGTTTTATTTTCTAGACAATCTTTTTATCAAAGAGATCTTTCTAAAACATAAATCTAATATTTTCCCTTTTAATAATCTTAACCTCTGATAGATCCTCTCTGCTTCCAAAAATGAAAGTCCGAAGTTCTTCATAATCTTGCTTCAGTCTTTTTAAATATCCCCATCTCCTGCAATTCCCCCTACTACAACCCACAACTCTTATTTCAAGCCCTGTAGTTCAGCTACACCAAGCTACTCGCCACTCTCAAGTACATGCTCCTTGTTGTTGTTTTTTTTTGCTGGAACATGTTCTGTTCCCTTTATATGAAATGCTTTTCCTTCCTGTTGAGCCCCTTCCCCACCTTCTTTAAGATTAAGCTCAAATGTCACACTGTTCTGTAAAGGTTTCCCTCACTGCCAATAAATTACTTACATCTGCTGTGGCATCTTTGGTTCTTTATTGGGGCACTTCTCAAGATGCACTGCAAGTACTGGTATATATATATATATATATATATATATATATATATATATATATATATATATATATATATCCCTGGACAAGTGCAAGAGAGATTGTGGGCTTCTCAAAGACAGGCGTCATCAGATCTTACTCCTTTTGGTATCCCCAGCTGTTCACTAGACACTCAGTGAAACCTAATGGGTATCAAGAGAACTGGCCTTCCACACAAAGAAAGAACCCTAGGGCCCTCCAGACGGTGCTGCCCCTTCCCACAGAGGGCTCTTCGGGCCCATGTAGTTTGCCCGGTCTACCAGTCCATAGTTAGAATGAGATAAGAATACTTTCCTTCAGCTTAAAAGAGGGGCTGAGCGACAGCAGGAGAGAGGGAGAAATGGACAGAAAGAGGAGTAGATGGGCGGGCACTCCTTCCATGGCTCCGTGCACTGTGGCCACTTAGAGAAGGAGACTCGATTCCTTGGCTACACAGTTAGGACTAAACAGAACCTTTCCATGGTGCTCTGTTTTCAGTAGACACTGAAAAGCACTTGAATAAATTAATATATAGGTAAATGGTATCTAGTTGGTAGGAAATTCGCACTTAAAAAAGAACTTAGTTCCTCACTCACATTAGCTTTCTTTCTCCAGTTTTCCATCCCTCTCTCTCTATCTCCCTCTGTACTTCTGTCTCATTTTCTCTCTTCTTTATTTAGCTGAGATCACTTCTGACAAGCAGAGAAATGTTTAAAACGGCCGCTGGGAAATTTTTCTAGCCTTTATACCCTCTGGAAAAATACACTTGATTTACAACCACAACACATACAACTGGGTATCTTAACTGTAAATCTAGTGTAATGATTGTTCCTTTAGATATTTCCTTAATTTTATGTGAGTAATAAATACACCCTTTAACGACTATAGGTTCTAATCATTTCCAAATGACTGATTTTCACTGCATTGCTACCGTACATTTCCTTTATTTAAATAACTAAATATTTCTAAACTGCTCCATTAGTATACAGAAAAACATTTGCTATTTGTTGTTTAATGGCTAGGGGGAGGCATATAAGCATATTGACAAAAAAATGAGCGTTATAACAATTCTCTAAGCATGTTATATTTGAAAAAGCACTACTTATGCATTAGAAAGTATATTAAAACCCAACAAGGTTCTATAAATTTATCCTTTTAAAATACAAACTATTAAAATACTTTCAGAAATATGAAGAGAAATCTTTGTATGCCAATTCCATATCAAAGTTCTCGGGATTTTGCATTTACACAGAGCAGAGTTCATGAACTCCTGCTAACCACGTTAACAATCTACTAGGGTTTCTAAAGACTCAGCAGGGGTTAGAATTAGAAGGCTCTGCCATTAACATCAATAACAGAAGCAGTGACACTCAGGAGTTTTCCACCATGCTCTTCAAGGAGAGCTTGGCACTTTCGTTTAGGGACTATAGCTCACAAAGGAAAGAGGTCTGTAGTTAGTAATTCCAAATAAAATCTGGAGAACACATTTTTTCAGATTTTGTTTTTGAACAGTGAGAGTGTTTTAGAAGTTACATATATGTGTGTATTTGTGTGTGTGTATTTTCTGTACATTAATATAGTGTATACAATGTCATAACAGCCATACTTATGTTTTTGTGCACAAAAAGTAAAATATTTATTTGTGTGTGTGCTTAACTTAGATTTTTATTTTTTTAATTTGTTTTAAATTTTGATTAACTTTTTTAAATTGTTGCTCAAGTACAGTTGTCTCCATTTTCCCCCCACCCCAACCATCCCCACTTCCCACCCTTGATCCTACCGAAAGAGCCTTACCACTTGGAAGGAATTTTGAGTTCAAATTTTTGTTTTGATTCACAGGAAAAAGATGAGAATAAAACCACAAATGTTTCTCTGGGGTGCAAGAAAAATAGCTAATTTGCACTGGGTTACTGGGTTACTGGGTTGGAGCATCATCCTGATATGCCAAGGTGGCGGATTCGAATCCTGAGCAGGTCACATACAAGAAGAATCAACTGGTGAATACATAAATATGCAGAACAGCAAATTGATGTTTCTTTATCTATCTATCTATCTCCCTCCTTCCTCTTTCTCTCTCTAAAATTAGTTTTTTAAGAAGAAGAAGAAAATGGATAACTCAAGGTGGAAACCCATTGGACATATAATGACCCAAGCAATCTGGTGCACCCTGTGCCCAGGACAGGTGGCTGATCACTTCAGAGACATAAAAACAAACAGAATACATCTGAGTTTACGGATACACATTAGAAGCTAATTTCAAACCATTTTTGAAGACAATAGAACTTCGTGCAATATGAATTTGTTACGTATGGATTTTCACAGGCAAGAACATATATTTTATATATAGTTTTAAACAATCCTTACCAAGACCCTTTCTTCATTCCCTTCTCCATAAATGCCTGATTTTTTTTGAAATGGTTATTAGAGTTTAGTAAAAAAAAAAAAAAAAGGACAATATTCAAATATTAAGGCCAAGTTAACCATTAATGTTCTTGTATTTTCTCTTCTTTCTTTTTGGGGGCCTAACTAGTATAAAATATCTGTATTTCCTATGGCTGCCTGGGGCAGGAAGAGAGCATATCACCTTCTATCCATTTGTTTTCGAAGCTGAAGGACATGTGTGTGTGATCTCTAAGGCCATGTTTACTCTGTGGCGGAGTCAGCATCAAGATTATTCTGTATATACGATTTGCATTCTAGTCTTCTTGATCTTTAATTTTTAGAGAGCTCAAACATTACAAACACATACATTTATAATGACCAAATCTATTGTCCTCCCAGCTCATCATCATCATAGCAGCTATTCCACACTAAACAAACACTTCTGTGAGATTTTATAGGGTTCTTGTTTACTATTCTCTAATTAGTCTAAATGATAAACTCAATTTTGGATCCTTTCAGAGAAGCCTAATTTAATAAAGCCAAAACTAGTGATTTCATAATAATCTCAGTCTTATCTGTCCTTAATTCCGAGAAGCATAACCATGGTAGTCATGGCAATTTATACTAGAGAGCTAAATTGTCTCTTTTCTAAATTACCATGTGCATGTGCACAAATTCTGCCTTTAGGGAAAGTGCTTATGTTATTTGCATCCATGGACAAGCTATTTATATCTAAGACATTCAAACTGACAAAAAAAGTTAAGAGAGAGAAGTTAATAAGAATACATGCAAAAAAATTTACAAGTCAGCAATTTTCCTTATTACTCTTTCTATATTCACTTTATCAGAGCAAAGGGTTGCAGAGTGAACCAGACTGTTGTCTCGCCCAATTGTTTCACAACTCGATTTCTGTTGCAATATCTCCCTTAACACGAAGCAACATTTTCCCTTTTAATTTGCTTTAAAAATTGAATTTTTTTAATATTAACATTTTAACAGACAAATTTGCTTGCCTCAATTATGATACTCACTAAGCATCTCTAAAACAACTTTTTAACTGTGGAAAAAATACTTAACATAAAATTTACCATTTGAACCATTTTTAAATACTTTTAAGATTTTATTCATTTTATTTTTAGGCAAAGGGAAAGGAAGGGTGAAAAAGAGGGAGAGAAATATCAATTTGTGGTTGCCTCTCACAGGGGACATGGCCCATAACCCAGGCATGTGCCCTGACTGGGAATCGAACCTATGACCCTTTGATTCACAGGCCAGCACTCAGTCCACTGAGCCACCCCAGCCAGGGCCATTTTAACAGTTTTTAAGTGTACAGTTCAGTGGCTGTTAAGTATATTCACAATGCTGTACAACCAGCACCACCATCCATCTCTAGAATTCTTTTCATCTTCCCAAAATTAAATTCTGTATTTATTAAACAATAATTCTTCAGTCCTCCCTCTCCCCCAGCCCCTGGCAACCACCATTTCACATTCTGTCTCTATGAACTGGCAATTCTGGGAACTTCAGATGAGCACAATCATAAAGTATTTATCCTTCTGTGATGTGACTGGCGTATTTCGGTAAGAATAATCTCTTCAAAGTGCATCCATGTTGTGCGGCATATGTTGGAATGCCCTGCCTTTTTAAAGCTGCACAGTATTCCATTGTACGTATCCACTATGCTTTGTTTACCCAATTCACCCATCAATGAACACTTGGGTCACTTCCACCCTTTGGCTGTTGTGCACAGCCACTGTGAACATGAGTATTCAAATGGCTTTTGAATCCTTGTTTCACTTCTTTGGGGTATATACCCAGAACTGGAATTGCTGGATCATATGGCAATTCTATTTTTAACTTTTTTGGAAATGCCACACTGCTTTCCGTAGTAGCTGTACCATTTCACATTGCCATGAACAGTACAATTTCTCTACAACCTCACCAATACCTGTCTTTTTTTTTTAAGTACTAGCCATCCTAGTAGGTAGGAAGTTGTACCTCGCTGTGGTTTCGATTTATGTTTCCCTCATGATTAAAGGTAGTAAGCATCTATGCATATGCTTATTGATCATTTGTATATCTTCTCTGGAGAAATATCTATTAAAGTCCTTTGTCCATCTTTTTCATGGGTTCTTGGTTTCATGTACTGTTGAGTTGTAGAAGTTCTTCACATATTCTGGTCAGATACATGATTGGCAAACATTCCCCCCCGTTCCTTGTGCTGCATTTTCACTCTGTTGACAGTGTGTTTATTGAATTTTTAAGCTTTAGTAATTTAATGCTACAAATTTTTTAAAATCATCTGAAAGTTTAATTAATTCAAATTTTTTTACTTATGTGTTTATATAAATTTTGATAATAAATTTGTAATTATTCCTTTCAATCCCTCCAAATACACATAACAAAACACCAAAATTAAAAATTACTAAAATTCACAAAATTAAATCAATAAATATAAAATAAATATTTAAGTGATATTTTTATAAGTTTGCAGTATTTAGAATTCTGAAATTATTAAAGCACAACTCCACACTAACACTTTTGGAACACTTTATTTTAATTGCAGAATTCAAGTGGTGAATAAATGGGTGTACTATGCAATTTTATCACCTCTTTTGTATTTTATTTTTAATTAAAATATTTTTAAAATTGGGATTAAGAGATATCATTTAATTGTGTTAAGTTAATAAATATGTATGAAGAAAGAACACAGAAGCAAAGTGATCATCAATATTACTGTGCTGAACACAGAAATTCGTGGTGCACTCTCTGCCTTCTTTCGGAGAACTCGTTCCGAGATTTCTTTAATGGCCAAGGCATGCTTTCTAGGTCCAGAAAGGCTGTTTATTTGTTTCCTTAAAAAATGACTATGACACTTCCTGTGACTCTCTGACATGTTAGAAAACAGTGGTAAGGTATTTTACTCGGTCAGTTGTTCACCAAACATGTATTGAGTAAGTATGTCCTACAGTGGGGATAAAATCATAAACAAAGCATAATCCTTAACCAACAAAAATGTATAGCCCAGTGAGGGAGAGAGCAGAGGGCAGGTAACGAGAGCCTCATCACAAAATATAAAGTGCTATGACATTATGTCTAGCATTATAGCACTATGGTATTATATCAGACCATGGAACCACAAAGGAACAGCATCTAACCCTCCTTACAAATATGATCAAGGCTTTCCTGTGTAGGAGACACGCTTGGCAACGGGGTGTGGTAAAAGTATAGAAAATAACCAAATAAAGACAGTAGTAAGAAATGTTTCAATCAGCCCTGGCTGGTGTGGCTCAGTGAATTGAGTGCCAGCCTGCTAATCTGGTCTCTAGTTATATTTTGCTTGCTTGTTTGCTCAATTCCCAGTCAGGGCATGTGTCTGGGTTGCGGGCCAGGTCCCCAGTAGGAGGTGCATGAGAGGCAACCACACATTGATGTTTCTCTCCCTCTCTTTCTCCTTCCCTTCTCCTCTCTCTAAAAATAAATAAATATTTTTTAAAGTAATGTTTCAATCAGAGGGAACCCCATATGTAAAGTCTTAGAGGCACCAGGTAGCCCTGGCTATAGAAGGAATTTAAGAAGGAATTTCAGAAATTCACAAAAATAATCCATTCTCAGCTGAAAGCGAAAGAAAGCTAAATATTGCTCAAATATTTCAGTTAGAAGTGAATGCAGTTTTGGTTACATTCTGCTTCACTGTATGAATCCTGTGGAACTAAATTTTAAAGTTTAAATTATCCAAAGTGACTGTTTTAATTTGCTATTGCATTCTGTGAATTGAAATAGGCTGATGTGTGCAAAACATGGACGGATGTCCGTTCACACACGTGCACGGATGACATAAATACACTGAAGCAGGTGTACAGGGTAACCTTTTAGCAGAAGCCCTGAAACTTCAGTAAGCACCAGCGGACTACACAAAATGCCATTTCTATGTCTCATTCTTAAGACTCTGACTCAGGTCATCTGGGTGTGGGACCTGGGACTCTGAAGTTTTAGCAAAACCATAAGAGATTCTTGTTTTAACTCTTTGCAAAGGAAATTTTAAACTGTACAAAATTAGAGAGAACAGTAAAAGGTTACCCATCACCCACCTTCCATAAATAACCAACATGGACCAGTCTTGTTTCATCTGTAACCTGCCCACTTACCCTTCATCACTATTTCATTTTGAAGATAATTCCAGGCATCTTAACATTTTAGCCATTAACACTTCAATCTGTATCTCTGAAACAAACTTACTTTGTTTTCTAAAATGACTACAATACAATAATCACACCTAAAGACCTGAAGCGATCCTAATGCAACCGGTTCATGCTTTCAGGAAAACTGGACTGTCAGCCTGTGGAAGTGGGTAGTAAGTCAGTGTCCAAGTGGACTGACCACTTAGGGAAATACGACTTCATCTGTTTTATCATGGATTCCAATCTTCTGGTTCAAGAATAAGCAAGATATTCACTTATGTTTCTGAAAGTTTCACCTTCAAATCTTTAAAAAATATTTTTCAAAAGCATGAAATTATTAAGCTAAATTATATTTGAAAACTTTTTCTAGTTATTTGTCAATTTTTTGAAAGAAAAAAGTTGCATTGGTTAAATAATAATTTTACATCTTACTTATCTTCAGAAATGTCTTCAGAAATGAGAAAACAAATTACTCAATTTGCTTCTCCTCCAGAGTTACCTGCATTTTACAATTATTTGAACTTCTAAAACATTTTCCTCAATGAGCCTTAGAAAAGTTTCCCAAAGTAACAAAGACCACAATAATGGGTCCTGGAAAGCTCCCTACAACTTAATTAGCTCCAAACATTGAGGAACCCTGCTATATCCATAGAATGCACATTTGAAAAGTCTTCTGTAGAAAATCAATGTTAGAGAAATTTAATTGCATGCCTTTGTCATACGTAAGCTTCTTTTCTTTGTAGCTACCTTATCATCTTCACTCAGGACCAATATTTATAAAAAAACAATATTTCCTTGACATTTCTCTCTGGTTCATCTGGTTCTTTAGAAAACAAAACAGAATAGACTTTTAAAAAGGAAGAGAAAGGAAGGAAAGAAGGGAAGGAAGAGAAGGAGGGACGGAGGAAGGAAAAGAAAGGAAAGGAAAGGCAGAAAAGATAATTTGGGGGTTTACATCTGAACACCAGTAGTAATATTGTTCTCTTCCTTGACCATGCAAATCAGGAAATTCCTTTCAATGATAACAAGTTTAAAGCATATTCCATTTCACTGTCAACCCACAAAACAATGTTTGTGTAATGCATAAGTTATACGTTTGTATTTTTTATGTATTCCATTTTTTAATTATGGTGATAATCTACGATATCAGCTTACAAATCATCCCTATTAATTAACAGATGAAAACCATGAATCCACATCAAAACTATGACATAAAATCACACATATATGATTATTAACTTTAAAAAGCAAAAGACTAAATTGCTTCTTGATCTTGTCATCAAAACAAGCATTTAGTAAACTGCTAAATAGTATACATTTAAGATATGTCATTTCCACTTTAAATACTTTACCCTTTGCTGAAGTTTTTTTATTTGACATGTGTCCAAGATACAAAGACAAATCTTCTCTCCTCTTTGATAAGGTGTCAGAGTTTACTTAAAGTTTAAGAAAAGAGCTGCTGAACTTTTTTTTCTATTGCAAGTTATATATGAGAGTTGGCAGCCGCCTGTTGAAAGAACTTCACCGGTAGATAATAGTCCTTATCTCACCTCTGTCTATCATGCTATCAATTTCTTTATTACAGGAGTTTACCTTTGGGCGGCTCATATACCAGCTGTCAATCTGTCCTCACCCCAAGACTTTGCAACAAACCAAGCTCAGATGTCTTGAATCTTCACAAGAATAGATTGTTTTCCTTCCTTCTCCGACTAGGACAGGTGTAGCCAAATGCAAGCCTCTGGCATTCCAGATGTACTCTGTCACAGTGCAGCCAGGATTTTTTTATCCATGCCTCCCAGGTCACAGCTTCTTATCTGGAGATTTTCTAGATTTTGCTTCTTGTACTAGTTTTACCTTTGCCCCACACCCACACCCCTGCTGCCCACATCCCCTCACTAGGGCAGCTTTTAAAAGACTGGAACAACTCGAATGTCCATCAATAGTGTACTGGTTAAATAAATTATGGTACTCCATGAAATGAATTACTGTGCGGAAGGAAGGAAGGAAGGAAGGAAGGAAGGAAGGAAGGAAGGAAGGAAGGAAGGAAGGAAGGAAGGAAGGAGGAGGGAGGGAGGAGGGAGGAGGGAGGAGGAGAGAGAAGAAAAAGAGAAAGAAAGAAAGAAAGAAGAAAGAAAGAAGAGAAGGAAGAAAGAAAGAAAGAAAGAAAGAAAGAAAGAAAGAAAGAAAGAAAGAAAGAAAGAAAGAAAGAAAGAAAGAAAGAAAGAAAGAAAGAAAGAAAGAAAGAAAGAAAGAAAGAAAGAAAGAAAAAGACACTGAGGATGTTCTCTATTTATGTATTGGTATGGAGAGATTTCAAAGCTGTATTAAGTAAAAAAAAGTACAGAATAGTATTTACCTTTTGCACTAAATAAGAAGAAAACATTTATGATCACTTGTATATCCATAAGGAAACTGAAAAGATACATTTAAAACCAAACACTGGTTAGTGAGGTTGGGAGTGTGTGGGAAGTACAAATGGTGAAAGACAGGTGGAGTGAGAAAGCCAACCTTCATAACATATCTTCTTATACATTTTTACTTATTTTTTTAAAGATTTTATTTATTTATCTTTAGAGGGGAAAGAAAAGAAAGAGGGAGAGAAATATCAATATATGGTTGCCTCTCATGTGTCCCCTGCTGGGAACCGGCCTGCAACCCAGGTATGTGTCCTGACCAGGAATCGGACCGCGATCCTTTGGTTTGCAAGCCTGCACTCAATCCACTGAGCTACACTAGCCAAGGCCATTTTTACTTATTTTTAAACTATATGACATATTGCCTATTCAAATTTTTAAATTAAAAAGAAAGAAATAGTAGCTTTATTCAGTGCAAAGAGGCTAAATGAAAGGACAAAGCAAGTCTCATTTTTGGTTCCTGGCACTGCACAGGCAGCCCCTGACCTGTGGGGCGGTTTGACTTAACGATTTCAGCTTTCCCATGGTGGAAAAGCTGTACACACATTAATCCTTCCCATGGCCAGTGACGTGTGGTACGATACTCTTGTGACGCTGGACAGCAGCAGCCAGCCACGGCTCCCAGTTAGGTGCGTGACCACGAGGGTAAACAACCCATACTAAACAGCAGTGATTTTTAAACTTTTTAATCTTGTGTCACACATAAATTGATCGCTAAAATTCTGTGGCACACCGAAAAATATATTGTATTTTTTGCCAATCTGACCAAAAAATAGGTATAATTTTGATTCATTCATGTTAGATGGCTTTGTTGTATTGGCTGCTGTCAGTTTCTTATTTGACAATCTAAAGGAAAAGAGGTCAGTGCCCCTGACTAAAGAGTCAGGTATTGCATGCTTTAGAAATTCTTACAGCACACCAGTGTGCCTGCCATAGCACACAGATTGAAAATCACTGCTCTACAGTGTACGATGTTGCCAGCATTTTTTGCATATTGTGTTCTGAGCATGCTTAAAGTAGTCTAGGTTAAACTATAACACTCAGTAGGCTGTGTATATTAAATGCATTTTTGACTTAACAATACTTTCAGCTTACTATGGGTTCATTAGGACATAACCCCATTGTAAGTAGAGAAACATCTGTAGTCTGTTGGAGAGAATAACTTATCAGAAAATGTAAAAGTAAATTTAGTAAAGCATTAGTGAAAGAAGCTAGAATTGGTTCTAGTTGAAGAACAGGCTGAAAGACTCCAAAATATTATCTACTAATCCTATAGGTTCTTTTTCTTTTTATTTGTTTGCATCCATGTTTTAAAAGTGAGTAAAAAGTATTCTAAAGAGGAATTACATTATAGTAGGATTGAATGCTTTCTCCTTGAGCATTTCCTTCCATTTTTAAGGACACCACATGTACTGCCTCTCCCACATTTCAGATTCTCAAGGCAGAAGGTGAAGTGCAAAGGCCAAAGCTCTGGAGCAAAGCTAACTAGCCCCAATGCCAGCTCTATGACTTACTGAGGGTATGGCCTGTGCACATTATTTAACTGCGTAGGACCCTGTCTTTTCATCTGCGCAGTGGGGATAAGAATATTATCTACCTAGAAAGATCACTATAGGAATTAATACACAAAAAGCACGTATAACTATGCCTGACTTCAATAACAACTGTGTAAATGTCTGCTATTTTACCTGCTCTTCAATCGTTTTGCTGTTGACCTCTCTTTAAAGGCGCTGCCTCCTTGGTCTGCACTTACCCTTCCCATTAACCCTTTGGAGTTTTTTTCCTCCTTTTTCCTTCTTCCTTTCTTTTTAACAAAAGGATGTAATCAGATACTAAAATACTCCCACAGAGTTTCTTTTTTAAAAACTTGTTTTTCAAATACAATTGTCTCCATTTTTCCCTCACCACTGTCCCCCACCCCTCTGACCCCCCACCCTCAATCCTATGCATCTTTGGCTTTGTTCATGGGTCCTTTATATATGTTCCTTGACAACTCTTCCCCTTCTTTCCCTGCTATCCCTCTCCTCTCTCCCCTCTGGTCACTGTCAGTTTGTTCTCTATTTCAATGTCTCTAGTTATATTTTGCTTGCTTGTTTGTTTTGTTTATTAGGTTCCACTTATAGGCGAGATCATATGGTACTTGTCTTTCACTACCTGGTTTATTTCACTTAGTATAATGCTCTCTCATTTCATCCATGTTCTCACAAAGGGTAGGAGCTCCTTCTTTCTTTCTGCTGCATAGTATTCCATTGTCTAAGTGTACCATAGTTTTTTGATCCATTCATTCACTGATGGCAAAACAGTGGGATACGAAGTCAATATTAAGAAATCAAAGGCATTTTTGTACACTAACAATGAAACATCAGAAAGAGAAATCAGGGGAAAAAATTCATTTGCTATAGCAATAAGAAAAATAAAGTACCTGGGAATAAACCTAACCAAGGAGGTAAAAGACCTATACTCAGAAAACTACACAACACTGAAGAAAGAAATTAAGTAAGATGCAAATAAACATGTTCATGGATTGGAAGAATTAACATCATCAAAATGTCCATATGACCCAAAGCAATCTATAGATTCAATGCAATCCCTATTAAAATACCAATGACATATTTCACAAATATAGAACAAACATTTCAAAAATTTATATGGAACCACAGAGTCTCTAAGATAAGATCATCCCAAAGAAAGGTATTTATAAAGAAAAGAGGCCCTGGATGGTGTAGCTCAATGGATTGAGTGTGGGCTACAATTCAAAAGGTCACCAGTTCCATCCCCAGTCAGGACACCTGCCTGGGTTGTGGGCCAGGTCCCCAGTGGGGGCCATGTGAGAGGCAACCACACATTGATGTTCCTCTCCCTCACTTTCTCCCTCCATTCCCCTCTCTCTAAAAATAAATAAAGTCTTTTAAAAAAGAAAAGAGAAAGTGTGGGAAAATTCATATTTAGAACAATGACATAAAGCTAATTTCTTCCATTTCTATACCACTCTGTAAAGCTATATGTTATCTGATTTGAACCTCACAGCAACCCCTGGAGGTCATCAAGGCCAATAAAAATAAGTAAATAAATAAAGCAAAGGATGTTAGAAAGGGTGCCTGAGGCTAAACTGAATATTACAAGTTAGCAACAATGTCTGACTAGCTCAGTTCAATTTATCAAACACTGCTAGAGCCTGGGCACCCTCGACCTCCACCATTGTCTTGACCTCCACACTCCAGAATGTTCTTCGCCACAGAGCTTCCATAGTATAAATCACCTCTCAGAGTTTCCCTCAACATGATGGTCATGCTACTTAAAAGCTACTGTGACATCATGTAGTAGAGAGGACTGGGGATCCCTGGGGCAAAAGATCTTGGACTTCCTAACCTTGGATAACTGACTTAACCTCTGGAAGCCAATTTTATTATCCCCAAATATATGAATAACACCACCAGGTGGTTGTAAGGGTTAAACAAGAGAATGAATATGGAAGAAGTTTGTAAACTATAAAGTTCCATAACAGGTATTAGGTTCTGCTATCTGACTTACCAGTGGAATGTGAGATCAAACCTAGGTGGAAAGAAGAAGACAACAACCTGATAGAAAAACATCCTTAGGTCCTCAACCCTTCAAAGACCTCCTAGGGAGAGTAGCAAGAGTGCAAAAACTCACGCTGCCTCCCCTGCCACGGGCACCCACCGAGTCAGCAGGGCAGGCAGCATGGGTCAGTTCCACTCTAGCAAATGTATTCCTTTCCATTTGCTCCAGCTGGTGGTAGAAGGTGAAGAGGGGGAAACCAGACAGCTGGTGCTGCATGAAACAGAAAGATCTGTTTTACCTTAGAAAAAAAAGTGTGAGAAATCGTGGGAGAATGAAAGAAGCAGGCAAGTGCTCGGGGCATTTCAGCTGGTAAGTGAAAGAGAGAGAAACTGCCCCAAGACAGATACAGTCCACACCCTCCATCTGCAGTCAGAGGGAGGCTCACATGTCAGAAAAAGTTTGTCTTCCCTCAGGGGAATTGTGAAGGCTGTCAATGTTCTAGCCATGAGAAAAGAAAAAATCTATATAGAACATTCCGACATGTGGAGGCCTGACAGAGCTCAGAGCAATGTTCTATGGGAGTTTGACTCTTGCAGGCTTCTCACTTGGACTGGGAATGTCAGCAGGAGGCATGCTTCCCAGGGAGGGGAGGTGGTGTCTGAACCTGCTCAGAGGCAGGCCCACTGCTTGTGATTTAGGAAATCAGTAGAGCGAAGCAGTTAGGTAAGCCCATTGTCAGTCACACTGCCTGAGTTCACCTCCCAGCTCCTCTGTTTACATACTTGACCCTTGTGGCTTTGAGTTGCTTTCCTTTGCAAGTTGCTTAACATTGCCTAATAAGCCTCGGTTTCCTGATGTATAAAATGGGGGCTAATAATGATGTTGCAATGATTAAATAAGACAATGTTTATAAAGCAGATAGAAAGTGCCTAGCCTATAGTAAGTAGCTATTAAATGTTGGCTAGTATTATAGTGTTGTTTCAAAAAGCAAGTTTACTAGGTAATCTCAGTTCCTAAGGCTTAGAGAATAAGAAATTAGAGTAGAAGAAAGTGAAAACTTTCCTGTAGCATTAAACATAAGAACAGACCTTACACACTCACTGGTAACTGGAAAAAGTTTCAAATTTTTGTGTTGTGAGCTAGTTTAGATAACAAGTTCAACATCTCTATAGGAAGAGAACAAATCCCAGAGACAACCCAGAATTGGAGCTGAATTTGGATTCTAGCTCCTCCTCTCATCAGTTCTATGACCTTGGACAAGTCACATAAGCTTTATGTCTGTTCTACATTTGTAAAATGAGATGATAATAATAGTATCTACTTCATGATGTTGGAGAAAAGATGAGATCATTCATCTGTCTTAGTACAGCCCTGGTACGGGGTAAATGCTTAATCATTGATAGCTATTGTTTCTTTCACTGCAAAAAAAAGAATCAGAGGGTTGTTTGCAATTAAATTTAAAGTCCACCTCTCCAAGAAGAAAAATACTCTCTTTACTGGGAATCAGTTCTTGTTCTCATCAGAAGTTACGTTCTCTTTTAAGAACATTTCCCAGTCTTTCCTAGAAAGAAGTAATTTACCAGGGCATCAGAATACGTTTAGATTGGCCCACCATGCAATTTGACTCTCATTACTATGCTTCAACTAAACTGAGCAGAAAATTTATCTGAGGTAATTAAAAAATTTGAATTGTCTCTGGGAGCTATGATTAATATTCTGCCTGTATTTTTGTGTTGTACTTTATAATTAAGTCATAGTCATAAAAGCAATGAGGCAAATATCTCAGAAATTCTAGCAACCCCCCCCCACATTTGCTTAAAGGTTTATAAGCTTTATAATACTTCATTCTGCATATTTTAAAATTTTGCCAATTCAGTAAATTCAGTAGTAGCACAATTTTAGAATGTGTAATAAGTACATTGGAAAATATAAATATACCCATTCATTTATTCAGTCAATAAATGTTTCTGAACCCCTACTATGTGCCAGACACTGCACTTTGTTTTAAAGCAAATATCTGTATTTATTCACTTTTTCAATGTTCCGTCATTTATCATTATCATTATAACATATCATTCAAATTTTCACATGCTCCAATAATGTTGCAGCCTGATTAAATCAGTTCAATATTCAAAACTCTGGCACTTTAAGAATTTGCAACATTTTCTATTAACATTCCTCTCTGGTTTTATGCACTTGGTCTGTGCTGTGGGATGGAGCATAAATTATCTGCCTTCAGCAAAACGAGCAGCTGAAACGCACTGCCGCCTGACAGCACTTGTTAGGCCCCGAGCTGCTGGGAGCACGCCCTGTGCTGGTGACTGTCTACCTTCCGGCTGCCTCCAGGAAAGTGTGCAGGTAGTTCAAAGCACCAGGGTTGTCATCCAGTACCCCCAACGAGCCCGGGGTTCTAGCCTCGCGCTTGTAGGTTAATTAATAAACGACAGGCTAGGGTGCGACAATATTCGTAGCAAAATCCTTCTAATAGAGCCTAAGAAGAGGATGAGTACATTTTAAAACACGAAAGTTATTGTTTACTTACTAAAAGTCATTCTTAAAATATCACCTCTTTCCACCTCCCCCACCCATCGGCTAGCTCCGTCTGGACGATCCTGCCTCACCCCTCCATCTCCTCCTCTGTGTCCACTCCATGCCTCCCCACCCCAGGGTGTTTTCGCAGAACCCTGGCTGGAATCAGTCTGAGCACACGCTGGGTGCCCTTCTGAATTCTTTTGCAAATTCTCCCAGGTCACTTTTTAAAAAGTTATTGGTGTCTCTACACATCTCTTCAACTCGCCTTTGCATTTCCCCACTGGTGTTTCTCACAGTGCCCTGTTGGGATCTGTTAATGATGGGTGAGCAAGCCTGGGTCAGGACATTCATTTTCTGTATCTCAATGTCCTCACCTGGCAAGTGAGCATAACAGTATCTGTTCTGCCTAACTGGAGTTTGTGGCGTCAAATTAGATAATAAATGTGAAACTGTTTTTTTAAAGTACTGCACATTCTTTGGAAAGTGATTTGACCATATTTATCAAGAGCCTTAAATGTTTTCATTTTGTCATATTCACTAATTGATACTTCTAGGCATCAATCCTGATGAAAAACTATAAACATAGAGTGATTTTTAAAACACTATTCAATATTTATAGTAATAATAAATGAAATAATTAAGGCATCCAACAAAGAAGGCTAAGTAAATTACTAAACATTGACTCAATAAAATATTATATACCATTTTCAACCATGAAAACTATTTTAAAAGAGGACATAATAAATGAGAAATATTTAAGATGCAGTATTAAAGAAAAATGAGTACCAAAATTGCACATCTAATTTGACATGTAAAAAAAATATTTACTCACAAAAATACTGATTAGGAGTAAATACACCAAAATACTAGCAATGGCTATTTGGGAGTAAGAGGAAAATTAGTATTTTTTTCCTCCTTATGTTACTTTGTATTTTTCAAATATTGTATAAGTACATATTACTTTGAAAAGAAAAAGAAGGTTTGAACAACATTATGTTCTTAGATTACATTACTTCATTACCATATATAGGCTCTGGGATTCATCATTTCTTAAATAAAAATAAACTAATTAAATTAGGGCATGCTATATTTGAAGCAGCTTGTTAAAGAACCAAGAAAAATCTTTAATCAGATTTATTCTGCCTATACTCAAAAATAACCTGAGCTATTTTAACCAGTGAATACAAAAGTCACTCCTCTCCTTTTTGTTACTCAGGTATGGAGTCAGCCACTGTGAGCACCTGTCTTCTAACTCCATGGGTGAGACCTAAGTGCTAATGTTATCTTTGGGGTATTTTAGAATCCAAAGCTACCTTTTACTTTCACTTCTGAACCTTATCTTTCTTAAATAAAGTTTTTCTGTTTGAAAGAATCATCCTTGTCCACATGTTCAGCAAATTTAAGTACTTTTCTAGGTCGTCACCAAATTTCAAGGTAATCAAGTTTTTCAAATGTAGTTCAGGCTACTAAATGTTTCACTGGAGGGAATTTTTTCAAAAAGGAGAACAAGAGGGTGGAAAAAAGAGAGTGTCTGCTTTCTTTTTATCAGAAATCTCATTTCATAAAGTCATATTTGAATGTAAGTGGTTTAATGTTATCTTAAATATAAAATTCTAAATATTTGCTTCTCGTTTTTAGATACTTCCCATGTACTTTTTAAAGCACATCTCTTACTGAAGGTTGTAATTCCCATTCTCTTTCTAGTAATGTATATACTGGCTTAACTTACATAGAGAATAGTTCTTACTACGAAAGAAAGAAATCTAGCTTTGGAATTTATTCTAAACCCAAATCTCCCTTTTAGAGCACATAAATAAGAAACCTGCTTCATTTGACTATACCATTACTCTACCACAAGTGAACTTCGTTAATATGCTTTATCATTGACTTAGTCCACTCCCATCTAACTGACCCAAATATCTTATCAAGTGCCCAAACTGGGTCAAGGACATAAGCTGCTAGTGATGCTATTTTAAGAGAAAACAAAAATGCACTGAAGCTCAACCAGCTCCTATTCTGTCAAAATGCGCCATTTCTTTGGCGCACATATGTTACGGTTCACCAGTAGGAGAAACAGCGGTAAGCTGTCAAGGTAGCTCATTTCCAGAGAACAGTTTGGCTATTTGGTCTACGGGCATGCACCGATACCTTTTTAAATAAAAACATATTTAATAATAAAATCATATTTTTACTCACAACTAGGGGATTTAGAAATTACCTGCTAGCTATAAAGAATCATCTAGAAAGATCCCAATTTCAGGTCTTTCGTGGATGAGAAGTGTTATCTCTTTTACCTCTTATATGCAGTATCTAGCACATTTTACCTGCACATAGTAGGTGCTCAAAAATTTGTTAGACTACTGACACAATAACATAATTGACTTACTGAAAAGCAACTGCCAAGTTGTACCATTCTGCAATAAGCACTATGGCTAATTACCTCCGTTTATTAGTGTAAGGAGGTGAGGTCAAGCAAAGGCTCCCTCCCCCAAAAGGCATTTTGACCTTGTTCTAGTCATGACTTCATATTTTCTTCCTACAAGTCATCTCTCCCATGGATACAAGGAGAATCAGACAGGCAGAGAGACAGAAATAGTTTAAGATAATTCAATAATTAAGATAATTAACTCAAATTGATCATCTAAAAATTTTTATTTAGAAATTAAACTGATAATAAATGAGCTGTGCATCATTTTGATATGGAAAGTTCCAATATTACAGTATGTGAGACTTGGTTAAAAAAGTAAAATAGCAACATTAACTGCTACTTAAACTAATACAAATTATTATTTGACCCCTCTCTCACTTTATTATAACTGAAGTATTCTGTCACACAGTTCTGCCTCTGAGGACAATAGTCTTCTTGTGATTGGTATAAAAGATCACTTAGTTTAAAACATTTGGCTAATGAAAGGGCTTCTATTTTTTTGAATAAAGAAATTTTAATAATATGCTTGGCAGAATAAATAAATAATATGAACATATGCAAGACAGCCTAAAAATATACCTTTTTAAAATGTTTTTATTTATTTATCTTTAGAGGGGAAGGGAAGGGGAGAGGGAAAGAAATATCAATGTATGGTTGCTTCTGCTGCGTCCCCTGCTGGGAACTGGCCTGCAACCCAGGCATGTGCCCTGACTGGGAATTGAACTGTAATCCTTTGGTTCACAGTCCCACGCTCAATCCACTGAGCTACACCAGCCAGGACAAAATATATCTTTTTTAAGGATCCCACAAATAAACTTCTATCATAACTGAAGTCTATTTTAGAAGTTTAAATACAGGAGCATTTTAACTTCTAGTAAGACCTCACTAGCTTTAATATCTCAGGAAAGTCAACTCTCTCCTGCCTGTGCATTTTCTTACTGTGAGAGTAGACATAATGCTATTTACTGTTTCACGGGGGGCGCTATGTGAATTAATTGGTTAATGTTCTTAAGGCACTGCCTATGTGCTAAATGTTATCATTAATGTGCACTGTATATCTATCTCTTTGCAATTATCTGCCGCCTTAAAATTCTATGGCTTGCAAGGGTACCTCACTCCTAGAATGTTTACAAAAGGTTAAGGAAAGTTCAAAAAGTTAAAAAAAATAAAAAGTACATGAACTGAGAGTAGAAGAAAGGGAAATTTTGAATTTGGTACATTTTATTATATCCCTCTTGTTACATCAAGTTAAATGCTTCTGCCTTGGCTGGTGTGGCTCAGTGGATTGAGCAGAAGCATGTAACTCAAAAGGTCTCAGGTTTGATTCCCAGTCAGGGCACATGCCTGCATTGTGGCTCAGGTCCCCTGGTTGGGGGCATGTGAGAAGCAACCAGTTGATGTGTCTCTTGCACACTGATGTTTCTCTTCCACTCTTTCTCTCTCTCTTTTCCTCTCTCTAAAATAAATAAATAAAATATATTTTTAAAATTACATGCTTCTTAAACTAAAAATCATTGAACTAAACATTTTAAATGGATAAATTGCATAGTATGTGAATTTTATTTCAATAAAACTATTATAAAAATAATAATAACTCTAACCTTATCATCACACCAAAAAAAGTTATATACTTCTAGAAAGCGTGGGACATTGTTCTAAAGGAAAAATTTCTATCCACACACATTTTGAGTTCAAAATATACTATACAATTTTAAGAAATCAATTTGCAATAGAACTAAACAATTAAATTATGCATTGAGATAAGTATAATTCACTTTTAATAATTTAATTATTAATTACAATAGTTGTAGATTTGATCCGAATGATTGAAACTGTCTTGACATCGATGAGACCAGCTGCAGGTAGTGGTTAGTGGGTGTGGAGAGATCAAGCAAAAAAAAAGAGAGAGAGAGAAAGAACTCATGCACACGGACAACAATGTGGTGATTATGGGAGGGGTGGCGGGTGGAGGTGGAAGAGGGTATACAGAGGATGAATGGTAATGGGAAAAATACAATAAAACAAAAAACAAAAGATAATAAATCACAACTGTTGGTGAGGATGCGGAACAACGGGAACCCTTGTACAGTACTGATGGGAATGTAAATTGGTGCAGCCTCTATGGAAACCAGTATGGACGTTCCTCAAAAAAATTAAAACTAGAACTGCCATATGATCCAACAATTCTAATTCTGGGCATTTAGTCAAAGGAAACAAAAACACTTAACGCAAAAAGATATCTGCACCTTCATGTTCACTGCAGCATCGTTTGCAATAACCAGCCCCTGAAAGCAACCAAAGTGCTCATCAATGGGTGAACTGGTAAAGAAAATGTGACCTATGTAATAATGGAGTATTATTTAGCCTTAAAAAGGAAGGCAGTCTTACCATGTGCGCATGGATGGACCTCGAGGGCCTTATGCCAAGTAAAACAAGTTAGACAAAAACAAATAAGCATGATCTTACTTTAACCTGGAATCTTAGACAACAAGAAACCCAAACACATAAATACAAAGAACAGAAACGGGCAAAGCTGGTTAAAAGGTATGAACTTCTCGTTACAAAAACAAGTCCTGGGATGTGATGTACAGCATGGTGACTGTGATAAACAATACTATATTTACATTTGAAAGTTTCTAAGAGTAAATCTTAAGAGTTTTCATCACAAGGAAAGGATACATATATATATAGAATAAATGTTAACTAGACTTGTACGGTGATCAGCATATACAAATATTGAATTATGTTGCATATCTGAAACAGATATAAGGTTATATGTTAATTATATCTCAGTTTAAAAAAAGAACAGCCCTGGCTGGTGTGACTCAGTGGGTTGAGTGCCAGCCTGAGAACCAAAAGGTCATAGGTTCAAGTCCTAGTCAGGGCACATGCCTGGGTTGCAGGCCAGGACCCCAGTTGGAGACATGTGAGAGGCAACCAATTGATTTCTCTGGCACATCCATGTTTTTCTCCCTCTCTTTCTCCCTCCCTTTCCTGATCTCTAAAAATAAGTAAAATATTTAAAAAGTTAAAAAAGAACAGAGGCTATATGTCAAATCATGCACATCATTTTAATAATCACTAAATAAGGAAGACTTCAAGTACTTATCTAAAAGGAAAGAGATTACTTCAGAAAAAATTTAAAGGCTGGCCTGAGCCCTGGCCAGTGTAGCTCAGTTGGTTGGTGTATCGTCCAGTAAAACAAAAAGTTGCAGGTTTGATTCCCAATCAGGGCACATGGCTAGGTTGCAAGTTTGGTCCCCTGTAGGGGAGGCAACCAAGCTATGTTTCTCTCTCACATTGATGTTTCTCTCCCTCTCTCCTTCCCTTCCTTCCCCTCTTTCTCAAATGAGTAAGCATGTCCTCAAGTGAGGATTTAAAAAAAAAAAAAGCTGGTTTGATCATTAAGACAAGCCGCTAAAAATGGCAACTGAAGCTTTCACGTACCTGGAATAACAATTGTATTACTTTGCTTAAATACTTGTGAATCTCTAGTGAAAAACCTCAGGTAATTTTTCACTCCAAGTATCCCTAACACTCAAAAATGATTTTTCTGACTTTCCGTTTTAAATCATAAAGAATATTAAAAACATCTAGTATATTTTAGTCCCACCCACTCAACTGACTCCTGCCAGGTTCCCCATCCTTCCTGACCATTCAAGCTGTTTGACCTCAACTGCATTTCACCTTCTCCTTTTCCTCTTCCCCTACTCTCCCACCCGTGGGGTCAACTCTGACCCCTGTCTCCGCAATCAATCCTGACCTTAGACAATAATGACTTAATGAGTTTTAACTCAATACTATGGGACCACGCTCAATTTATCCCTCTGACTGGTCCCACTAGTCCAGGTTGATCAAATGCACTTTGGTCTTACTCCATAGGTCAGATCTCCATTTATGATAAATGAATCTTTGGTGGCCTCATTCCCTGCATTGGACTTTGTACTGCAGTCCCTGGGAGTTACGACCCTGCCAGGCTTTGTCAGGTCCCTCTAAGGAAGAGAATCTTGCAGCAGATCCTAAGTCCTGAGGCACAGGTTTTGAAATATCAACCTGACCTTGTCCATTTTCAACCACCACAAGCTCCTGAATTCTTTGCACCTATGTTTTGCATGTCTGTTGAAGAATGCCATTATCCCCACATGGGACTCTCAAGATATACATAATTTGATTGACATATCTTTCATCTCATCTATAATGGAGAGCCCAACAGGCCACACTTACTCTCTAGACCCACCCAGAGTCTCACAATAATGAACATTACAAAAACCTCAGTTCAATTACAGTCTTACTCCTTCCCACCCTGTCATTCCTGCCCCAGGTGGCCTGTCTGTGCCTGACTCTGTTCTGAAACGCCTTTGAAAATTTCTGCATTGCTGCCCTCCTTTCACGACTATACCTAAAGAATTAATTACAAGATTCTGCAACAAAATAGTATGTGTTGCAAAATAGTCTCAGCATATGACAGATTATTAAAATGCTGGACTTTGTTTATAAGTTTAAGACTTTTTCAATTCATATGGGCCCTTAAGGAATTACTTAAATGCTAACATAAAATAAAATTATAAAAATCCAAGTGAAAATTGTATGTATATGATGATTGCAATTATTGGGGAAAATTATGGATGTCCACAAAGCCTGAAAAACAATCTACAGACAGCAAAGCACTTTATACACAGGTTAAGTCAGAATAATGTAATTACGGACTTCTTTACTTTTCCAAATATATTTACTTTTGCATTTTGATAAGGAAAAGGAAATTGTGATATTTATCACAAGATAATCCTTACCCTTACATGTATGCTGAGATAATTTCATGAAAAATGTGATAGTGAATGCTTCCTTTTTAATGAATTCTTTCTTCCTTAATCAAATCTTGGTTTAGTTGTGTATTGATTTAGAACATGCCCCCTTTCATATGCACACGTGTATTTTCCAGAGAACCCAAAAGGTTAACAACTGTTATTATATACCAGGAGTTGGTATAATGGTTAAGGACTGAATCAGCGACCTTAATATCGTCTCCTTAGCTCTATGACCCTGGCAAGTCACTGATCATCTATCACCTCAATTTCTCTCAAAACAAACCATAACTGTTGAATTAGGAATATGCCTATAATGTATATTAAGAGCTTTTAGTGATAAATGAGAAATGAATGTAAACTAATGTATTATAGAGATCCAGTTCAGCTAGCTGACTTTCTTCATATAACACATAAAATTTTAATTTGATAAAAGTGCATTCTTAGGACTATTGGCCATGGAATGGAAGCTAGATTATTAGTATACTAAAACACTTTGCTAAATATCAGAACTTTTGACATAAATATTTAATGAGAAATACATAATGACATATAATTGTTTCCATAGCCCAAAGTTGGGATTTACAACTATAAAATAAGAATTGTTCATTGGTAAAGATGACTCTAAACTTGTAAATGGTATCTCTACTTAAAAAGTGTAAAGTTCCTTTAAAGTGTGTCACAGTCATTCTATAGATTCACCAATTGTAATGATGCTCTTACAGAAATCCTGCTTTTTTACAAGTCATTGCAGAAATATTGCAGTAATGATAAATTACCATTCTACTGTTTAAAAAGTGTACCTTCAAGCTGTTAAATGAGTGAACAGTGATCTGTTATGACTTTAACAAGAACCTTATTCTCCATGGGGGTTACTGCTGTTAACAGTGGGAAATGTAGCTTTTAAAGACATTAACATTGAATGGAAATGTTTTCATCCATTTAAATAAAAGTCCTTGTTCTTTACTTCACAATAAAACTTGCTTTTGCTAGCTTCTATATTGTAAGTATTTATACAAAAATATTCTGGTTGCCCTGGCTGGTGTTGCTCAGTGGATTGAGCATCAGCTTGCAAACCAAAAGGTCACCAGTTCTATTCCCAGTTGGGGCACATGCCTGGGTTGTGGGCCAGGTCCCCAGCTGGGGGCATATAAGAGGCAACCATTTTATGTTTCTCTTCCTCTCTTTCTCCCTCCCTTCCCCTCTCTCTGAAAATAAAATCTTAAAAAAATATATTCTCATTGTGCCATTTTAGATGGCTTTTGTATTTTTAAATCTCTATATTCTAAATTATTTTCTATAGAGACACTGGTAAAGAGATTAAATTAATATAACAGTGTTTGCAAGCTGATACATGAAAGGCTCCATTCCAGCTACAAACATATTAATAACACTATTAGTCAGCTACTTAGTTCAAGATTAGACAAATTATTAACATTCAAAGTTCTTAGATCCCACATTTGTTAGCTTTTGTCCCATATGCACTAGATACTATGTAAGGAATTTGATAAACATAAAATATATTTGTCAATGTAAAAACAACAAGTGGAGGAAAAGAGAATAATCTTTACATTTTAAAATATTTAAAAAATTATGAAATACCACGTCCAAATATCAAATTGGAAAACATTTAAATTTGTTTTCATCCCAAATACTGGCCAGAATGCAAGTAAATGGATATTTATACTCATTTAATTTTGGAAAATCGATTGGTTCTTTCTAGGACGCAATTTGGATATATGAATCAAGAGCCTTGTAAATAATCTTACCATTTGAGATATAGTATTTAGTGCTTCTGGGAGTCTATCCTTAAGAAGTAATGGAAAATGTTGACTATTTACTCTCAAAGCTATACCAGAATTGTTTATAATAGCAAAATGCTGAAAAATAATCTAAAAGCTCAACAAAAGGAATACTTAAAGCAAATATGATAATAGAAGAAATAAAATATTTTATGGTTATTAAAATTATGAATATAAATATTTTTAAATGAAAAGTCAAAATGCTTAGGATGTAATGTTAAGTGAAAGGGTAGGATACAGCAGATGACAGAACGCTGTACATAGAGAAACCTAAAGATTCTATGAAAAAACTACTATAACTAATAAATGAATTCAGTAAAGTAGCAAGATACAAATGAAATATCCAGAAATCAGTTTCATTTTTGTACACCAATAATGAACTATTAGAAAATGAAATTAAGAAATAATCCTATTTACTACTGCAACAAAAAATAAGATACCTAGACCTGTACTCAAAAAATTATCAGATACTAAAGAAAGAAATTGAGGAAGATACAAATAAGTAGAAGCATATACCATGTTCATGGACAGGAAAAATTAACATATTAAAATGTCCACACTACCCGAAACAATCTATAGATTCACTGCAATTCTTATTAAAATACCAATGGCATATCTCATATATCTAAACAAATATTCCAAAATTTGTATAGAACCACAAAAGACCCTGAATAGCCACAGCAATCTTGAGGGAAAAGAACAAAGTTGGAAAATTCATGCTACTTGGTATTAAACTATACTGCAAAGGCCATAGTAATCAAAACAGTATGGTACTGGCACAAAAACAGACATACAAATCAATGAAACAGAATAGAAAACCCAGAAATAAATCCACACTTTTATGGTCAATGAATATTTGACATAGGAGGCAAGAACAGATAATGGAGTAAAGATAATCTATTCAATAAGTGGTGTTGGGAAAATTGGATAGATACATGCAAAGAATGGAACTAGACCACCCTCTCATACCACACACAACAACAAACTCAAAATGGACTAAAGACTTAAATATTAGACTCAAAACCATAAAAAGCCTAGCAGAGAACATAGGAAATATAATCTCAGCCATTTCTCATAGCAATATTTTTTCTTATATACCTCCTCAAGCAAGAGAAACAAAAAAATAAACAATTGGGAATACATCAAACTAAAAAGTTTTTAAGAGCAAAGAAAACCATCAACAAAATGAAAAGATAACCCACTGAATGGGAGAACATACTCACCAATGAAGCATCTGATAAGGGGTTAATATCCTGAATTTATAAAGAACTTATGAAATTCAACAGCAAAAAAAATCCAATTAAAAAACAGGCCAAGGACGTGAACAGACTCTTCTCTAAAGGGCTCGGCAGCAGTAATCAGCAGAGTGTGATGCAAAGTGAAATAAGCCAGTCAGAGAAAAACAAGTACCACGCGATTTTACCTACTTGTGGAATCTAATGTACAAAATAAGCTAACAAAATAGAAAGAGACATAGATAAAGAACAGACTGACAGCTGTCAGAGGGGAGGGGTTTTGGAGGGCTGGGTGAAAATGGTGAAGGGATTAAACAAACAAACAAACAAACACATAGACAGACAACAGTGTACTTATTACCACAGTGAAAGGGGCTGGAAGGAGGTAGAAGAGGGTAAAGTGGGGAGAAAATGGTGATGGAAGGAGACAACTTGGGGTGGTGAACACACAGTACAACATACAGATGATGTATTACCGAATTGTATACCTGAAGTCTATATGATTTTATAAACCAATGTCACCCAGATAAATACAATAAAAAATTATGAAAGGGTAGACTAAAAATTATGTGTTCTATGATCTAAATAGGAATGGAGAGAGGAAAGCAGGTTTTAAAAAGATCACAATGCAAAGACAATACACGCCCCTGTGTTCACTCACTGCAGCATTATTCACAGTGCCCAAGACATGGAGACAACCCAGTGGCCTGCCGTAGAGGACTGGACAAAGAAGATATAGTACATACATACTATGGAATACTACTCAACCATAAGAAAAGATGAAATACTGCCATTTGCAACAACGTGGATGGGCCTTGAGAATATGCAAAGCAAAATATCAGTCAGAAGAAGCTAAGAACCATATGATTTCACTCATATGTAGAATATAAAACTGAAACTCATAGTTACCAGAGGGAAGAGGGTAGTCATAGAAGATGGTTTGACTTTGGGGGGTGAGCATACAGTGCAATATATAGATCCTGTATCATAGAAATGTACACATACGCCCTGGCTGATATAGCTCAGTGGATTGAGCGTGGGCCTGTGAACCAAAAGGTCACCAGTTCAGTTCCCAGTCAGGGCACATGCCTGGGTTGCAGACCAGGTCACCAGTAGGGGACACATGAGAGGCAACCACACATTGGTGTTTCTCTCCCTCTGTTTCTCTCTCCCTTCCCTTCTCTCTAAAAATAAATTGATAAAATCTTTTTAAAAAAAAAAGAAATGTACACTTACAACCTATATGATCCTATTAACCAATGCCACCCCAATAATTTAATAAAACAGGGGAAAAAATCACAAAGCAACAAACAACAAGTGCTGACAAGGATGTGGAGAGGAGGGAACCCTCCTGCACTGCTGGTGGGAATGCAGGCCGGTGCAGCCAGTGTGGGAAACAGTATGGAGCTTCCTCAAAAAATTAAAAATGGATCTACTTTTTGATCCAGCAATTCCACTTCTGGGAATATATCCAAAAAAACCCCAAAACACTAATTTGAGATAATACTCATATATGCACCCCTTGATTTCATGACAGCATTATTTATAATAGATCTAGAAACAGCCCACGGGTATAGAGTTTCAGGTTTGTGAGATGAAAAGTTCTGGAGCTCTGTTGTACAACAGTGTGAATATAACTAATACTACTGAACTGTACACTTAAAATAATTTAAATGGTAAATTTTATGTTATGTGGTTTTTACCAATATTTTTTAAAGGTATAACTTCATGAAATTTGGTATGCGTGTGGGTGTGTATCAGGGTAAATACCAAACTGTTAACAAGAGTTTTCCCTTCGAGGTAGAGAAAGATGATGGTTGGGAAGGGACTTTTTATACTTCAAATGCTTCTTTATATTTTTACTATTTTCAGTGAGCCAATACTATTTTTACATCTTTAAAAAAAGTTGGATGGGACCTGGATCCATCTGTGGTTTCTTGAGCCTAAATGCTGTAACTTCCAGTAAAAGAGTAATGAGTTAAGTCACTTGTATCCAATTTAGTAGTCAATAGAAGCAATGCAGCCCGCAGATCAAAGCAGATTTGAGAAACGTTTAAACACATGTATCATCTCCCTGAGAAGTTACCCTACCTTTTCATCAACTTTTCAATGTCAAAGTGTTGGACAGTTAAAAAAAAAACACGTTATTGTGCTTTGGGAACAGGATAGAAGAGATGAAAGATATCAAACTGCTTGCAGAATTATTGATCAGTTCACATTCAAGATAAGAATAAAAATTAAATTAGAAAATGCTAAGTAGCTATTAAAAATTACCTATGTAAGATGAGCTAACTCATCAACAGAAGAAACACAACCCTTTGCAATCAAATTTATCGTTGACTACGGTTGGTCTATTTATAGTAGCACAATGACAGATATGGAGAGGAATCCATGTGTCAGGCTTGGTGATCGTACCTGCCTGCTCGAATTGCTGAAAATCAGGGTCTGAACTCTTCAGATACACTAGCAAAGAATATGCATTCATTTATTCACTGACTCATTTGATAATTATTTATTGAGCTGTGTCAGATATCATATGAATGTAAAACAACCAGAATTTTGGTTTTAAAAATTTCCTGGGAACCATCTGTTTTTAGCACTCTGTTAAGTATGGTGGTTATTATAGAGGAATGTGGAGAGGCAACTATCACCTTATACAATCAGCACTTAAAATAAATCTCTAGGCCCTGACCAGTATAGCTCAATTTGGGGGGCATCTTGCTGCAGAATGAAAGGTCACCAGTTCAGTTTCCAGTCAGGGCACATGCCCGGGTTGCGGATTTGGTCCCCAGTTGGGGTATGTGAGAGAGGCAACTGACCCACGTTTTTCTCTCGCATTGCTGTTTCTCTTCGTCTCTTTCCCTGTCCCTTCCCCTCTCTCTAAAAAATACACAAATTTTTTTCAAAAAAAATAGATCTTTAGGATTAGAAGAAATATTAAAACACTCATTTCTTACTTATTTGTAGTTAACACTTTTTTAATGAACTGATCATTTTATTTGACAGTATTTATTTTTTAATCGCCTTGCTTGGGCCACTTTGCAACCATACACAATTTTTCTTTCTTTATTTTAAAATGTTATAAGAACAGCCATAGTTAGGTAGCTCACTCGGTTGGAGCACATTCTGTAGACTGAACGGTTGTGGGTTTGAGCCCCGGTCAGGGGGCTCACAGGAGGCAACCGATGGATGTTTCTCTCACAACAATGTTTCTCTCTCTTGCTCTTTCTCTCTCTCTAAAATCAATAAACATATCCTTGGGTGAGGATAAAAACATTAAAATTTTACAAGTACACGAAATCTCAAAGTTTAGAAATCATTGTTCTAGAGGTCATCTAGAGAAGAAAGTATATATGTAATTCTATGGGCAATTGAATGGTCTCTAACTAGTAAAATGGTAAGATCAGAGCAGTATAACGGTAACAGGTTAGAGTCTCATTATTTGTTGACACCTCCTTAATAGATGTCATTAGTAAACTGCAAAGGCAGTTCACTAAAATGTAATCATAATAATAAAAACTATATAAAAAGAGAAACTACCACACAGAAGTACTTGAATACAGAAAACATGAAATACAAATAGAATGAGCAGAACACAAGTTTGAGTGATTCAAACTACTTCCAAACACACATATAACCACTACAACTCAGCAACAATCAGATTACTGTGTGTGTGCTAAACTGAGATATCAGAATTAACTCAATACACTGTACATATTCTGCTCAACGCTATTATTCACAAACCTAAGGAAAATAGTAAGTCTTGAAGGATTGCCTCTAATTTTTTCAAGTCACTAAGATGCATTATTATTTACTTACTCTCGTTATAAATGGTGTTAGTACTACCTCAGTTTTAATTTTGGATCATGACACTGACCCAAATGTGACTTGTCACTGCCTTGGCTTTCTCAGAGAACACAATAAGAGAAAAAGTAAAGACTGATAAGCCCTGTTATTTATTCTGTGGGAATGTACCAAGAACAGTCCTACGAATCGTGGGATGAATCACTGGGTTGCAGAAGATAGCATCTGCCAAGTTTCCATTCCAAAAAGCCAGCATTTCTAATGCTCCCTTTGTTCCTCCCTTGCTGTAGGGCAGATGTCTCACACTAGAACATCAAATAGTGGCTAATCACCAGGACTCAATAATTTCACTGTCAAACTGATAGCTTCATTTTTATTTCTCCTCTAAAATATGTATGTCACTTCTGATTTTCTTCTTGTATCATTTTTCTCTTGAAAAGCTACTCCTTTTTTTTTTATTTACACAGACTCATCAAGCTACCTGCTCTGGGTTCTATAATTGTCCCTCGAACACATTTATTTATGAACATGAACTTCTGGACATTATATAAGCTATTTGATGCCAGGCTTGATCTTTAAGGAAACTTTGCAGGGTGCTATACTTGTGGTTTCTTTAGTGAACCTACTAGGAAACCAACATCTGCCCACTGGAAACAAGTCTTTGTCCTCAACAATATTTCACACCTGAATGGCATTAGAATCATTTGTGTGGCTTCTTAAACACATGGAGGCCCAACCTTATCTCAGTTCAATTAAAATCAGAAATGTGTGGTGAGATGATACCCGCACATATATAGTTCCATTCTCTACTTTGCAGCCATAACTGGAAACCACTGATAGGTAGAAATCAACTATCTCCAGATCTGTTACATTGACTTGTCCATTATTTCTTTGCATGTCTGTCTCCTCTACTAGACATAACTCCTTTAAGACAGTATTTGACTTGTTTTATCCACTCGTCTATTGGTGGACACTTGGGCTGCTTCCATATCTTAGCAATTATAAATACCGCTGCAATGAACACAGGCGTGCTCATGTTCTTTCAAATTAGTGTTTTGGGTTTCTTCAGATATATTCCCAGAGGTGGGACTGCTCAGTCAAAAGGCAAATCCATTTTTAATTTTTTGAGGTAGCTCCATACTGCTTTCCACAGTGGCTATATCAGTCTGCATTCCCACCATCAGTGCAAAAGAGTTCCCCTTTCTTAACATCCTCACCAGCACTTACTGTTTGTTGATTTATGACAATAGCCATTCTGACAGGCGTGAGATGGTATCTCAATGTAGTTTTAATCTGCATTTCTCTGATGATTTCACTCATTTGTGGAATCTAATGAACTGAACTAACAAGAAAAATGGGGACAGACTCATAGATGGAGAGCAGATGACAGCTAGTGGAGGGCACGTTAAGGGAGGAGAGATCGAGGAAAAAGGACTCATGGACATGGATACCAGTGTGGTGACTGCTGGGGAGAGGTGGTATAAGGGCCCTAAAAGGCAAAGTAAAAAATATATAATAAAGATTACTTTTAAAAAAAAAAAAAGACAATTTGGCAGAGCCAGTTTTCATTAATTTAATTTCAAAACAAAAATCTCAACTCCTTACCTTGACTTACACGGCCGGTGTGGTCTTTTCCCTACCTGCCCAGCTCACATCTCCCCCTTGCCCCTGAGTTTCTTGCAAATGTAACAAATGTAATCCTATTCACAGGCTTTTGCATTTAATGTTCCCTCAACCAGAAACACTCTTCTCCCAGTCATTTATTTCTCCAGCTCTCTCTCATCGTAAGAGGTCTCTGCCCCGCCCTTAGGAAATCCTTTCCTAAACAGCCTATGCAAAGTAACCACTCCCCCCACAGTCTCTACCATCTCCCAGTCTTATTTCCGTCATGAAACTTGCCTCTATCAAAAGTTAATTTTCTTATTTATTATGTGCTGACTTCTTATTTCCACTCATCCATTCCACCCATTCCCATACTAGAAAATTCTAAGAGTCAGAACTTTGACTTCTTTGCCATCACATCCCCAGGGCTTATTGACTGTGCCTGGTGCAGAGTGGGTCTTCAACAAATACTTTTGAGTAAATGTTGAATAGGCATTTGAATAAATGAATGAATCTATGAATGAATGAATCTATGAATGAATGAATGAAAGTATAACCACTCAAAAGTTCAGGACCTCTTGTCCTTTGTTTTAGTAATATCCTTTCAATGTTCTTTTCTTATCCCTCTATTTTCCTTTGAATACATGTCAATAATTGCACTATTTGTTGAAGTTATTGTCGATTTTAAATCATTTCATTGTCTTTTTTCCTGCAATTCACTCCCTCTTGTACCCAATCAACTTGTGTTTATAAGGTCAACAATTTCTAAAAGTACCAAGAAATGGAATGTGAAAATCGCATGCTGCCCGGAATGGTGTGGCTCAGTTGCTTGGCACAGATCCACAAAGCAAAGGGTCACCAGTTGGATTCCCAATCAAGGCACAGGCCTGGGTTGCAGGTTTGATCGCCAGGTGGGGTGGATAGAGAGGCAATCAATTGATGTTTCTTTCTCTCTCCCATCGATGTTTCTCTCCCTTCCTTTTTTCCTCTCAGCCCCTCTCTCTAAAAATAAACTAATTAAATCTTTTTTTAATATTTTTTATTTATTTTTCGAGAGAGGGGAAGGGAAGGAGAAAGAGTGAGAGAGAAATATCAATGTATGGTTGCCTCTCATGCGTCCCCCTGGGAATCGGCCCGCAACCCAGGCATGCGCCCTGACTGGGAATCGAACCGCGATACTCTGGTTCACAGGCCCGCGCTCAATCCACTGAGCTACGCCAGCCAGGGCTTAAATCTTTTTTAAAAATAGAATTTTTAAAAATCTCAGAGCTGCAGAAGTGACCCACGTGTCAGGTCCCTGATGACACCATACTCTAGTGTTGGGCAACATTCTCAGTCTGTAGGTCTCAGTATTCCCACCACATGCGATACTGGAAATGAAAGACCTGAGGCTGCATGTATCTGTGTGGATGCATCTCAGTCACTGGTCGAGCAAACAGCAGTAGCAGAGGGGCCTATACACTGTGATGCTGTTGATAAGGATGCTCCCATAGTCACAGCAGAAGACTGCTCAGAATCACCCCGTATTGCTAGAGCTTAAAAAGGGGGGACATACAATGGGCACCTGGTAAGCTGGGACAATGGGATGAACATCAACCTGCATGAGGTGATCTACACATCCGGGGAAGGAGATGAGTTCTGGCGGATGCCAGGCTGCCACATCCGCGGCAGCACCATCAAATACCTGCGCATCCCTGACAAGATCATCACATGGTCAAGGAAGATGTGGTGTCCAAAGGTCGTGGTCTCAGTGTCACACAGCAGCAGAAGCAGCAGAAAGGCCATGGTATGAAGGCTGCTGGGCAAAGTGTGTTTGGTGGCCGCAGCCCAGAAAGGATCCCAGGCCCCAGCAGAGGTCAGCCAGCAAAGAAGCCGGGCAGGCAGATTAGGAAAAAGCGAGCTGGTGCTGTGTCCCCTAGAGACCTGAGCACCGCACCCCACTCTCAACTGCGTGTCTAGTCCAATCCTTGAGTCTGTTTGGAGCAGAAATACGAGGCAGGTGTTGGTGGGACCCCCACCTGTGCATTTTGTTAACCCCCTCTTTTATGTAAAGTGCTTTTTTTTTTTAATCCAGCATTTCCACAGTTCAAAATGTTATTTGGTGTTTTTAATTTTGTGAAGTTGTAGCCAACTTGATTCCTGGGAGGTTCTGTGGGCTAATGCATCTTTAGAGTCCTCGCCCTTGTGTGTTTTAAGGGGGGCGTTTTCCAGACAGTTTCTGTGTCTCTGATCGGGTCGCTGTGTGGCAGACAGACAGGAGGTTTTCCTTTGAGCTCTTGAGCTCTTAGCCCAGAGATCGACAGTCCACAGAGTTTTCCTGAAACGCGGACCTGAAGCTGTCTTTTCAGAAGGAATCTGGGCAGACGTGTGCCTCAGAAGCTGTTGCGGGAATGTACTTGGGCCCTGCCCCTTTGCCTCCTCCCTTCCTGTTTGGGTTACAAAAATAAAAATGAAACACAACTACAAAAAAAATCACATGCCATTCTGCTGTAGATTATTAAGATTTGGAGGTTAATAAATTATGAAGGTTATTTATTCTGCTCTATTATATTTAATTAAGTCATTGGCATCTTCTAGAATAACATTTATTTTATTGTCTTAAAAATAAAAATAATTCTGCTTTAAATTTACATATCAAATGTATGTAAATTATATATTTAAACTCAAATGAACATATTTTAATTGATTTTTTTAATTTTTAAAAATTGTTGTTCAAGTACAAGTTGTCTCCATTTTCTTGCCACCACTTCCCCCACCCCACCCACCCCAGCCCCCACCCTCAATCCTGTCCCACTTTGGCTTTGTCCATGGGTTTGAGACACACCAGCCAGGGTTTCGGTTGCTTAGATCATATTTAGATGCTTTTTGATCATGCAGTCTTCCTGTACCAAATGATTGTGGAGGGCCTTGCAAATCATGTAATGAAATTCAAAGTTTATCTGAAGAGCAATGCAGTGCCATTGAAGAGTTCTTAAGCAAAGAGGAATCTTATCAGATCGGTGTTTTAGAAATTTTACTCAGCAGGATGGAGAATATAATGAAAGAGAACAGAGCTAAAGCCCAGGAATCCTAAATGAGAACTATTGACATGGAATTGGACAGTGGTAGTGAGCAGCGAGGAAAAACAAAGAGACTGAAGGAGGTGAGGCAGACAGAACTTAATCACTGTTCTTTACTATATCTTGACCCCTTTTATCTACACTTTTAGTGCACTTTACATGTGAGGAAGGGGTTCGAAGTTTTTCCACATTAAAGACTGATGTAAGTGACATCTTGCCCCCTATATTTCCCAAAATCTTGGAGGAGTTACTAAAGCGAAGCTGTAACTGATTCACAGGATACTGATAAGGTATAGTCATATCAATATATTTGACATGTAATTTCTTTAGTCCCTTAGTAATACATAACTATACGTAATATATAAGAAATAAGATGACGAACAGCCATACCACTTGCCTGTCCCTATATTCAAAAGATTATGGCAGCTGCCTCCCTATGGCTGTTCCGTAAAAGACACAGTGGTTTTCAATGGTCTGTAGGGCCTTTATTTTCTTTCCTGCCCATGTCTGTATGTCGAAATCTAAAATACACTCCCTAGTTCATTTCAACTGCCATTTCTCCAAGCTGGCATCTCAGATGCTAGAACCTGGAAGTAACAAGTCTTTCCTCTTCAAAATTCCCACATTCCTTTTGTGATATTTCATGTTCCACTTTGTGATAAGGTCTTATCTCCAGTAGACTATAAGCTCCTTGTATCCAGGGTCTCTGTCATTTCTTCTTTAATTTATCCACAGTACTTAGCACAGTGCCCGGCACATAACAGAAACCCCATAAATACTTGTCACACAAATAAATCAATAGCTGTTGCCAGCTGCTCCTTTCACCCCTGCCTTATTGCACCCAGATCAATAGCAATGGAAATGCTGCCAGAGATCAAAGCCTCAGGAGACCTTCGGAATAATAGGTTAGGAAACAAGATTCACTGGTAACTTTGTAGAAACTATACCAGATATTTTACTTAAAGGGATACTGCTAAACCACAAGTCTAAACTTTGATTTATAACCTCTCTGAAAAAAAATCCCAAGGGAATTTTTTTAGTATCACAGTTGTAACCGCAAGTCTTTCTTGGAACTTGGTTATCCCTGCGCATCAAACTGTACGTGAGAAAGTGGCTCAAGCTAAGCAGACTGGGCGCCTGTATTGAACCCAAGATAGTATTAATAACATTAAAATTAAGTTGGAGCTTCACACACATTTTATAGGTAGTAGTTTTCTAATGCGATCAATTTCTAGAAAACATCGTTTTGAAATCTTAAAGAAGAAAATCTTAACCCCCTAATAAAAAAGACAACTGTTAAAGATGGTCAGGTTCACAAACCTGGAAGCTGAAGTACCTTCCAAATGTCCCAACTGTCTCAACAGAAAGCCAGCTGAGGTCCTATCTATGTAAGCATAGAACACCTATCTTTTTAACTCCTTTCTTATTGCTTAAAATGCTGTAATCTTTCAGTATTGTGAATACTCACAGGCCTGGTACTGGGTCAGAGATGTATTTGGCTTCTGTGTTTTTAGGAAAAAGGAATCCAAGCTCCTGATGCCCCAGAATATTTGGGTTTTTAACTAAATCATTCCTAGTTGCCTTAAATAACAATACCAAAACAAGGCTATTAAAAAAACATTTGATACTGAAATGGCAGCTGTAAACTGACATGATATCTAGGATTTGCTGTGCAATATTCCAGCAGAGGAGGAAAAGGAGATGATAGGTGAAGAAAATGCCAAAATCTAGACAGCGCTTTAATTTGGGTGGCAAGTAGATGGGAGTGTGTTGTACCATCTCTCTACATTTGTATGGTTGATTTTTTCTCTTTGTGTAATATTATTGCAAAAACAATTTTAAATTAAAAAAAAACTCCAGACGAATAGTGCCCAGAGTCCTGAATCCTCCTTGGGAACTGCCATCCTGCTCTGACTCTAGACTCATGTCCTTAAAGCTGGCTCTCAGCTTTTATTTCTTTTGTTTCAGGGGGGGGTGAGGGGTCAGTGCTTTCAGAGAGTCTACTGGACCTATGGCCCAGGACACTGGAAAACAACCAGAAATGTCAGGGCTTTTTTCAGTTGAACTTACTGGAGTGACATTGGTTCTTGACTTCATACCTCTCTCTCTACATTTCTGGGGACACAGTATCTTCTTGGTAAAGATATTTTGCCTTGTGCTTGTGGTAGACTTTGTTTTTGTTTCCTGTGATAACAATTGCTAAATTTACATTTGAGGATCTACTCTAACCCCATTCTCAATCCATGGTGAAGCTGATTCTATCACTGAATTTGGGGGTGGAGTTTAAGACCAAGACGAAGTCAATCAAAGCATCCCATCCCCCAGCCACTGCCTGTCTTCTAGATGGATACATGACCTAAACAAGGAGATATGGGTCTAGCATTTCTGTTTGTGCTATGGGAAAAGTGGACTCTGTACCACTAGATTTGATATTCAGTTGACAGGTTCTTGTAGTTGCTTAAAGCCATATGTATAGCCACAGACTTAATACAGCAGAAGGTAGCCATATAACCACTGCAGGTGAAAGAAAGGAAGATAGGTTGTAGTGACATCATGTGAGCCCTGACCAGCTGCCCTTGAAGATTGTCCCTGGCCTTGAGCTGTGTGATTAATTACCTGAAACACTCTGATATGTAGCTTAATCCCTCCCTTTCATAATTAAGCCACACGGTATTATCAGATGGCTTGACAGCATAGCACTTTGTAGAGCTTGCACTCCAAAGGAAGATGCATAAACTTAGAGCATAACTCTTACTTATCAAAATACACAAGTGCGTTCTGAAAATGGGGCATCATGGCCATTCAATTCTATGATGAACTCAACCCATATTGTATGCTGTGGGGTGACTGTGCAGGTGCCGATTCCAGCAATGGCAGGGCAGCTCAGCAATGGGAAATAACTGCAGTCCCTAAATGTTTCCATTTGTTCAGCTGACACATAACTCTGTCTGAGATTTTCATGGCAGAAACTACTAAGAGCATTTCAGTAACATAACTGGTACTGGCTCAACTCCCTCCTGGGTAGTGACCCAAGTGACACACTCAGGCTGGGGATAGGAGAACAGGGGTTAGAAATTGCTTAGGGTTTCCCTTGGATCCTGAGCTTAGAACAAGGACGATCCCAAAGGTAGCTTCCAGGAACAATCTCACTAAGACAAAAAGTTAAGGGAAATGGGCACAGAGTTCAGTAAAAACAAGGGGAAGCCAATGGAGAAATCAGGAGCAACTGGCTGGAACAGAAGATTTAAGAAGATGGAGGATCTCAGAGACTTGGGTTATTACATCTTCACTCAACACCTAGGAAAGAGCTGTGAAGTCACCAGGCTATTTCAGACAAATAGCAGAAAAATATGGTAGAATCATCATTATTTTTACTACTCAAGTGAAAAAAAGTTCACTTGTCTAAATGGAAATCAAAGAGCATGAGAAAAAGAAAGAGAACCCATAGATTTTTTTATTCTGTTACACATTTTGCTTCTTCAGGTTGTGAAGTGGAAATGGTAAATTAGCAATCAACATACATTCCATTTCCCCTCTAGTGTGTCTCCCAGTACCGCACAGACTGGAAAGCTGGAAAACTATTTCCCTATATTCCCCTGCAGCAAGAGTTCCGGAATCAGGACCCAGTAAATAGATGCAATCAGATGAGATCTGGAAATTGGAAGGGAGGTAACAGCAATCACCCTGCTATTCTCTCTTGCTGCTGGCAACTAGGGTTAGGAGGGAAGAGACTGCGCTTTTCTGCGCCAGAGCACCCATGTCCGGTCACTAGCTGTGTGAGGCGACAGGCTCTCAAATTCCATAGTTCCGTGGCAGCCTCCTGGTTGTCCCTCTTTCCAGGCCAAGTAGCAGCTAAATTTCAGGCCTGCTTAGCACTGTTATCCTGGGAGTTAGTCTTACAAGCCCAACAGTGAGCTCACGACTCCAATTTTACAAGAACGAAATTCCTTATATTTAAATTTCTTAAGAAAGCTAGAACAGTTTCTGCCTCCTGAAACTGAATCATGAAACATTCTACTTCCTAAACATTACAGATTTGTGATGATAAACAAGTCAAGCCAAAGATGAATCCCATTTACAGAGAGGTGTCATTAGGACACCAAAGATAGTACTTTAAAAAAGAAAATGCATTTGGTGTATGCAAATGAGCAAAGCAGCAGAATATATAAATCTCTGCCGCAGTTGGTAGTCTTACTGTCTGTCCTCAGGCAGAAGGCTTTCCAAGGGGCAAACGTCCATAATGCCAAGCCATCCGTTCAGCAGTATTAGCCAAGTTAATGAGGTTACTGGTACTCACTTGTTGTCATTTCCCCATTGTAGGCACTTAAGGCCCAACGTGAAACATTAATAAATAGAATAGGTCACCAAATACAGTGGTCTGGTCAGAATGGAGCTATTTATAAAGGTTATGAATCAGATTAAAACCCTCATTTGTCGCAGAGCTAGGGACACAACACTCTTTCCTTAGCCACAGATCCCTCCACATTTCTCAGAGAACAATTACATAAACCTAGATTACAACATTATTAGAAAGCATTACCAGTTAGTGTATGCAGATCACTATCTGCTTCTGTCATTAAAAGCACAGCAAGGAATAATGACCATGAAATGCCATTCCTGGAAGAATATGGGCTTGGAAGTAAATGTGGCAGTTGAATTTGGCATCTGGTAGTGGCCCTGGAGGGAAGGTGATTCAGCTAGAACTTGGTATTTGTGAAGATTTTATTCAAAACCTCTGTCATTTTTCAGCAAGGCCAATAGGAGGCAAAGGGCTTCCCTGCCCCTGCCACTCCAGCGCAGTCAAGGTGGGGGCTATCGCTCTACCCAGTGTTCAGCGCTGCCTCAGGGTCATGGACTCCCCCTTCCTCCAAAGACCTGGGAGTCCAGTTCCACAGTGACTGACAAATTCCAAATGCAGGACCTGCTTACAAGCTGCAGTGGTCTTTGAAAAATTAAAAATCACAGAGACTTCAGAGACACAGAGGATTATTGTGATTATTTATTGTTCGTGAATAACCTTTTAACTGTATTTTACATGTGGAGGAAATTGTAGAGATGTCACCTTATTTGCATTTTCACTGATTGATATGTAAACATTTTAGTAATGATGCACATGTTAATAGTATAGATGATTTGATTTATATTTTTTTTATGGCCAGTCTATCCACTTTTCACTCATGAAAATCCTAGGAAAAGAAGTGTTACAAAAGAGAAAGCAACCCAGCCCTGGCTGGTGTAGCTCAGTGGACTGAGCACGGGCCTACGAACCAAAGGATTGCAGTTCGATTCCCAGTCAGGGCACATGCCTGGGTTGCAGGCCAGTTCCCAGCAGGGGATTCATGAGAGGCAACCATACATTGATATTTCTCTCCCTCTCTCCTTCCCTTCCCCTCTAAAGATAAAAAAAATAAAATCTTAAAAAAAAAAGAGAGAGAAAGCAACCCCAAACTTTCTACTTTAGTCACTGAAAGCTCATGGGGTAACTTGAACTCCTATTGCTTCACTCCTCTAAATGTCCATCCTTTTATTAACAACTCTGCTTTATTAAAATAACAATTTTACACAGCATTTTTGCAGCAAGAGAGCATGACGATCAAGTCCAAATTCATATTCTGCAACTCTGTATATACTTTTCCCCTCAACTTATCATTACTGACCAAATTATAAAGATGTAAGCAGGAAATTTACAATGTAAGCAAGACTTAGAAATAAAGATCTATCTAAACAAAACAAAGGGTACATTTTACTATAAAATGCCGTGCGTGACTTTAAAAACTCTAGAATGCAGTGTTCTAGTACCACAAAATTAATTCTTGATATGTATATGTGTGAAATGTATTCATAGTGCCATATCTGAAGACATGGTCAAATTAGACTATTGAAAATAGTATAAAAACTTGTTAGTTGTTCTTTTATGAATCTTAACTTTACAAAGCAGAGAGCAGCTAAAATAAACATTAAGCACAACTCTATTTCAAAATATAAAATAAAAGAGCATGGAGTTGGCATCACTGTTTGTCACCTATGTATATATCAGACCTTTCAAGTAATTCTGCAGTTGCCCCACAGTGGGGGCCTCCGGGCCTGTCAGATATCTGATTCCTCTGCTCTGCAAGGTATCTAACTCCCACACCCAGCAGAGCACAGGGTCATTCTTGGGTCATGGTGGTTAAAGATGGCTGTCAATTCATTGCTTGGGCTAGGTTTCAAGTCTCCTTTATATCTGTTATATTGATGATTCCTGGTGATAGCTTAGGAAATTAACCACACCATCTATATGCATCTTAATGGTGTGTTTCATAGCACCAAAATGATGGTATTAAAAGCTCAGTGTGCTGTATTTAAAAGAATCTGTTACCCTTTGAAAGCTAAGAACTGGAACAAATATACTTTCACCTGAATAAACAGTTATGGTTCTATGGTGCCTTGCAAATTTAAAAAAAGAGGGGTTGTAATAAAACAAGTTGAAACTAGCTGATCCTGCCTTTTCCCCATGCAAAAGTAATTATTACTCAGTCAAAAATATACAGTGAAAAAGAGTAATTGCAAACAAAGCCACTATAATCCTGAGAGTATCCACCTGGTGTTTATATTTTGATGAATACCCTTTTGGTTCCTATGGCTGCACGACTTAATGTTTGTCACAACTCCCTATGGCTCAGGGGAAAGACAAGACTTAACTGCAAATTTGCACATGCTTTATTGCAATGCAATGACATTAACACATTTAGCAGGATTGTCATTCCATTTAATTACTCTGATTTTGACATGGACCTACCACAGATAAAATTGATGGTATGAGTTATGAGCACCATAAAAAATTACTGCTTTCTCTTCAAGGGATGTCCTTTTATATTCTCTACAGCTATCTGACTTAGGTGAAAAGAAAATTAAGCATGGTAATAGGATAGCCATCCTCAAATTGCTTCCTTCCAAACTGAGTTATTCCTGCCACATGATGCTGATGATGCATGGTCATTTAGTTTTTAGCCTACCTGGGTGAGATCTCTGACATCTAAAGAAAAATAAACAAATAAACACACGAGCAGGCAAAAATAGAGAAAATCCTCTGCTAGATTAATCCTATGTTTATTTTCATTTATTTTCTATTATATTTTCTATTTCTCAGCAATATTTGATGATACTCATTCAGCTTTTGCCTGAGACAAGTAAAAAGCTCGGAAGCTAGATACTAAACTCAAAATGTATTCGGTTAGACAGGAGTTACTATCGTTAGGGCTGTGCTGGTAGTCACTGCCGAGATTTACAGCCGACAGTATGAGGAAGTCGGCAGCTCTATTCCAGTGAGAGTGTGGCGGGATAGGGCCTGGCGTCTTGGCACGCGTTGCCAAGTGGAAAGGTGCCAGATACTGGCTAGAAGAGCATAATGTGCTGGCTTTCTCCTTCACAAGTTGAAAGAAAAGCTTCAGCAGCACAACATCAATGTTTTATGTAACCACATTAAACACTCTGCTACTTGACTTCATTTTCCACATTCTTGTTTATGACTCACTCATAAAAGAAGCTGGTGTTTTCTTAAAGTATCTCCATAAGCCTCCCTCCCCATCCATGGGAAAAAAAAACTAAATTTCTAAACACATGTATAATTCAATTACCCAAATAGAAGATAAAGCAAAGCATTTCTTTTTCAGTCTTTTTGAAGATAAGCTCATATTTATTTGGCCATTGATCAAGTAGAAATCTTCAGTAAAAATATTCTGCCATGTGGCTTCATCCCAAGATTCCTTTGTCTTTCAATTAAGAAATGGTTTTATGTTGTACAAATAGGATAAGATATTCAGAGGATTAAATCAATAGACTATAAATTATACGTAAAAGAAAACATCAGGTCACTGCCCTGACACAACAGATTTATTATTAAAGTAGGTAACTCCATGGCAATTCACTACATTAGATTTTATAAAGTAAGAGACACAGAGAGATCAATGGTAACTTTGGCTTGCTATTGCTTTTAATGGTTCATTTATAATAGCTACTTATCTCCTATTATTTTAGCTTGCTATAATAATGTCAAGCCAAGAAAAAAAGATGATCACCATTATGGGAATATATATTTAATTCAAGTCTGACTGACTATTCCTTAATCTGATTCATGTGTTTTGTACAGTGGCCAGAAATACTCTAAAATGCATAGTGATTCTTAGGTACACATGAAAACTCCATTATACAGTCTACATTAGGGTTAAAGTACAAGAAATCTGGCACTTTTGGCTGCAGTTTCATAGGCGTATTATTAGATGAATGACCACATTGCAAGGCCCATCCATAGCCCACCAGCTCAAACCTGCCTGGTGCTGTCAACACCAAGAATAACAGCTGGATCTCAAATGGACCCTCACTATGTTTCCCGGAAACTATCTCTGACAATATAAAGTACACTTTGCTCTAGACATGCAGATGACCCCACACGCCATTTGTGGATTCTCTGCAGCCGCCTTGGCATTCTTGAATAGGTTTGATACAGGCTTCCAAAGACTGTCTCAGATGAAAGAGAATAAACTCATCTATTTCTTCTGGTAAGACTTAAGGAAAAGGGGTCTTCACCAACTAATGCCCTAGATATTTTCTTCCAGGGAAACTGGGATTAAATAAATATTAAAGGAGATGAGGGGTGGTTGAATCAAGGAGGGATCTCCACCACCACCACCACCACCACTATTTCTTAGTGATACAAGAATGATAAATTATTTTTAATTATATTTTACTGATTATGCTATTACAATTGTCCTGATTTTCCTTCTTTGCCCTCCTCCACCCAGCACCCTCCACTCCCTTAGGCAATCCCCCCACCATTGTTCATGCCCATGGGTCATGCATACAAGTTCTTTGGCTACTACATTTCCTATACTGTACTTTGCAACCCCGTGGCTATTCTGTAACTACCTATTTGTATTTATTAGTCCCCTTCACCTCTTCACCCATTCCCATTGGGCAACCATCAAAATGCTCTCCGTATCCACGATTCTGTTTCTGTTCTTCTTGTTTGCTTAGTTTGTTTTTTATATTCAATTGCTGACAGATTTGTATTTTTGTCATTTTATTGTTCATAGTTTTGATTTTCTTCTTTTTCTTAAATAGACCTCTTTAACATTTCATGTAATAATGATTTGGTGATGATGAGCTCCTTTAGTTTTTTCTTGTCTGGGAAGCACTTTCTCTGCCTTTCCATTGTAAATGGTAGCCTTGCTGGATAGAGTAATCTAGCTTGTAAGTCCCTGCTTTCTATGACTTTGACTATTTCTTGCCAATCCCTTCTAGCCTGCAAAGTTTTTTTTGAGAAATCAGCTGGCAGTCTTATGGAAACCCCCCTGTAGGTAAATAACTTATTTTCTCTTGCTGCTTTTAAGATTCTCTCTTTATCTTTAACCTTTGGCATTTTAATTATAATGTGTCTTGGAGTGGGCCTCTGTATCTACCTTGCTTGGGACTCTCTGTGCTTCCTGGACTTGTATGTCTATTTCCTTCACCAAATTAGAAAAGTTTTCTTTCATTATTTTTCTTTTTCTTTTTTTTTTAGATGTAATTTATTTAATTTTAGAGAGAGGGAAAGGGAAAGAGGAAGGAAGCAAGAGAAACATCAATGTGTGGTTGCCTCTCACATGCCCTTTACTGGGGACCTGGCCCACAACACAGGCATATGTCCTAGGCCAGGAATTGAACCAACAACCCTTTGGTTCCCAGGCTGGCACTCAATCCACTAAGCCATGCCAGCCAGGGCTGATAAATTCTTAAAACTTATGTGTCTTTGTCAACATAAGGTAATTCCACTACTGCTTCCCCTGTTGGCTGTCTTGTTACTGATCACTCTGGATTCTCCACACTATTGGTGTTGCACTTGCACATGTAATTTCACTCTATTCTGAAATAGATTTTACTTATATCCAGAATATATAGAGAACACCTAAGACTTAAAAACAATAAAACAAAAGTCCAGTTAAGAAATGGGCGAGGACTTGACAGACATTTCTCCAAAAGTAATATATAGATGATAAATAAGCACATGAAAAGATGCTCAATATTACTAATCATCAGGGAAATGCAAATGAAAACTATAACAAGATACCACCTCACACTCATTAGGATGAAAAAAAACAGAAAATAACAAGTATTGGCAAGAATATGGAAAAAATGAAACTCCTATACATGTCCATTGATAGTAAGAGTGTAAATTGGTACAGCCAGTTTACAAAACTGTTTGGCAGCATGTATTAAAGTCAAACATATGCTTAGCCTATGATCCAGCAATTCTAGTCTTCAGAATACATACAAGAGATATGAATGCACATTCTCAAAAGAATATTTTAAAAAGATATCAACATAATGTTCATAACAAAATAGCCAAATATTAGAAGCACTCCAAATGCCATCACAATAAGATGGATGAATGAAATGCAATGTGTTCGTACAATGAAATACTGCACAGTGATTTTTTTAAAGAACAAATTATTATTATTAGGTATAACATGAATGCATCTTACAGATATTACATTAAAGAAAAAAGCCATATAGTAGGTACTATATGATTCCACGTATATGAAATACAAAACAGATAAGACTACAGTGGTAGCAGGCAGAAAGAGGGATGGGGTATTGACTTGAGAAGAACACGAGAGAATCATGTGGGGTGCTGGAAAAGTACTGTATTTTGATCTAGGTTGCAATTATACAAATATGTGATGAATCTTAGAAGCATGATAGAAAAAACATCGAACATATTGGTATGATTTCATTTATGTGACAAAATGGAAAAGGCAAAACTATAGGGATAAAGAACAGATTGGTGGTCACCAGGGACTCAGGGTGGAAGGCGGAGACTGACTGTGGAGGGGAGCAAGGGAACTCTCTGAGAGGACGGAAATGGCCTGTATCTTGAATGGGGTGCTGTTCCGCAACAGTATACAGTTACCCAAACTCATAAAACCCAGCATTTTAGAAAGGCTGAGTCTTACTATAACTAAATTATAACTCGATACCTACTTTTAAAATATTCAACAATCTGTACACTTAAGAGCAGTGCCCTTATGTACTAGCTATACTATGTATATGTTTTATTTCAATAAAAAATTAAAAATTTTTTTGAAGTAGAGGTTAAATGGGCTATGAAATATGTCTTCCGATCCAAAGTTGGCTACTGGTTTGCTAAGTCCAATACTCTAGCTGTTGCAACAGAGTAGAAACACAGAAAGAGTTAGGTCTGGAATGAGCCCTGAGGTTTACACAGTATCTCCCCTGCACCCAGAGAGGAGAAGCGATCTGTGAAATGCTGCACAGCCACTCAGTGTGGAGCCTGAAACTAAAGCCTTGGACATCTGACTCTCAAACCAATAGTCTAACTCAATTCCAGTCTGAGGGAGATTTTTTTTTTAAGTCAAACTGACCATTTGGCACTGCGTAAGCAGCCCATTTCCAACCAGTTGTGACCCACTGGGCCTCTTGGCACATATTTGCTCTCAACTTCCGAGAAGACACTGAGAGAATGAACCAGAAGTTGTCAAAGTGCCTTGAGCTCTTTAAGCAGCTCTGCCTGAATAATCTGAATCTACTGTTACCAGAGTTCCCTTGATAACAGCAATTTGCCATAAAATGGGGATTATGGCAGTGCCTACTGAGGTGGCTGCAACTCAAAATGAAATCTTGCCACAACCTCTACCCTTCCCTGTCCAGGGCCATCCCAAATATCACATAGTCAGTTATGCCAAGTACTCAAATCGTCTTACTAGATATTTTGTGATACAGTCTATTTTATATAGCTTTAATTAACTTCTCTTTAAAACCATAGTTCCTCTGCAGTAAAGTCAACTTTTTAAAGTGTACACATGCTCAGATCTTAACAAAGCCTATAAAGCAAGTGTTGGTATGCTAAATAGTTCTCAGCATTTTTCTCACAAAATTGCAAACATGAGCAGTTCTGCCATACTTCTCTCTAAAGTTGAGAGTTTAAGGAAGAGCCAAAATGGTCCCTAGTTCCCCTTCCTATGTTCTGTTTCTACCTAGATGACCCTTTGACCTCCCATCCTCTCACCCCCACGATGCCCCAAGCACCAACTCTTCTCTGACCTCCACCCCCTGTCAAAACAGAAAAGACTCTGGTATCAGTTATTTACACTTTTTGATTGACTGATGAGTTACACTTTAGTTTCAATGAACTTTGGTCAGTATGTTAATTCAAGCAACATTTATATTTGAACCATTTTACACTTCATTGTAAAATGAAAGGTCCTGTAACTTAAAGACCTTTGAACTTTAACTTAACTTCAGTGAGCAAATAAGAAAACATTTTGGAATCAAGGAAGAACTTGAAATCACTCTTTGTGTTCCTAACCTTGGGAACTCGTGGACCACAGCAAAACAGCTGAGAGGCTACAGAAAGAACCCAAAGAATTATTCCCTCGTTGACTCACTCATTCACTCAAGCATACATTCAGCAAACATTTATCATTTGCCTAGCATGTGCCAGGTGTTACAAGGCAGAAAGAATCAATGATTAATAAGATACAGTCTCTCTCCTGAAGAAGTCTACAAAGAAGAGTCCCAAAGACTGAAAGTGAGAAGTACTCTAATAAGGAATACTGAAGGAGCACAGGGGAGTGGGAATTCACTCCCCTCTTCCTCTGGCAGCTTTCACAGAGAGCAGACCCATGAGCTCAGTTTATAGGAATTTGACAGGGCAAAAGGCAGAGGAAGGGGCAAAACGGGTTTTCAAATCTTTTGGCCAAATGGGAGAGGGATGCGTACCTTTCCTGTGCAGAGGGAATTTTAAGGCAGCAGAGGCTAACGCCAGGGCTGGTGTCTCCTCAGGCACAAACATAAAGACAACTTCGGCTGTGGCAGCAGCTGGGCCCCTTCCTCTCATCTGTAGGCATGTGCGAAGGTCAGGTGCTTAAAAGCCTTGCCAAGATTCCCTCAGCCACTTGTAGGGAGAACAGGTGCAAGTGCTGTCATTCAACTCCATGCTCAGACTCCACTTACTAAAATGCTATTTTTTGTATCAGGATGCATACATTTTATCATTATCCTTTAAAGTAGTTCCTACTCTCTTCTCTTTCCATCCCCTTGACTTTCCCAGGAAAGCTGGTAGCATAAAATTTATATTAACATTTCCCAGACACCTTATCTTCTGTAGCAAAAGTCATTATAAAACCCAAATCACATGTTGATCATTGTCCCAACCATAATTAAAAGCTTACTCCTCAGGTAAGTGGGGGAGCAAAAAATGTCACCTCCAATTGTTCTACAAAACCTTGATAATAAAATTCTAAAAGTTTAAATGTTTAACTAAATTCTGATACAAGTATTAATAAATAATGTGATATGACATGTTAGGTAATGAGTTATGTTTTGTAATGATTTGTATACACTTTTAAAGGGCTCGTATCTTCTCTCTGCAAAATTTTATATCATCCCCAAATAAATGTCTTCAGTAATAAAGGAGCAGTCATGAGACAGGATTCAAATATAAGGCAGCAAGAAAGAAACCAAGATAAGGAGACAAAAGAAGTTCCAAGAGGAAGAAGGAATAGGAATAGCGTTAGTGGAGATAAGGAACAGGTGAAGCCAGAATGAATTCTTAGAGCCAGAAGAGCAAATCTCTAGGTGCTTCTGCAGGGCACCTACAGCCAATAGGTACTGAAGCATCGTCCACCTGACACAATTATAGATGCTCAATCAGGGACTGGACTGAACACCTTTATGTCATACTCAAATAAGAAAGAAAAATGAGAAGAGGGTGGGGAGGAGAGAGGCAGGGAGGGAAAAGGCAAAAAAAGAGAAAGTTGAGTCAATCAAACCAGTTAGGGGAAAGAGGATATACAATGTTATTAAGAATGACTTATTTATTTTATAAATTGAAGTTTGTACCTTTTAAATTCCTTCCCCCATTTTGTCCACCCCTCATACCCTGCATGTAACAACTGCCAATATATCTTCTGTATCCATAAGCTTGTTTTTTTTATTCTGAATAATAAATGAGATTATATGGCAAGGAAAAAAAAGAATGAATGCTCAGAAGCCAGACTGCTAGATTTAAAAGTAAGCTTTACCATTTTCAAGCTGGATGAACACTCCCTTCAGGTTCCTCTCCTTTAAAATAGGGATTCTAATAGCACCTACACTTCACAATGTTGTGGGGAGAATTCAAATGAGCCAATCCATGTAATGTGCTTAACACAGTACCTAGCACAACATAAGCTGTCAATAAGCCTTTGCTACTTTTGCACATACAAGCTCAGCCTCAGAAAAATAAACATTCATGACGATAAGATAGAAAAGCTGTAAAATAAAGTAGGAAATAAGTTCTCTTTTACAACTCAATCAGATAAATTTGTGTTTTCTTGGTGGGCAAAGAAAGAACCATCTTTGGCTCTTTTTATGTATTTGTTTAGGTTTAACAAAGCAAAAGAATGTGTAGTTAAAAAAATGTGGTGGGGGAAGGAGAGAAAATGGAATTTGAAGAAGCTGCCATCTGGCCCATCTTGTACAGATACTTTGTAAATCACTTAGTCCAGCTTCCATCCCACAATCCCGGGATACAGCCCACAGGCCCTAAAAAATATCAAAGCGCCAACATTCGGTGTAACACATGGCAGGTACATCAGGATTCTTAGTTCTAAGCAGAAAATACTATTGCTGATTTAATTGGAAAAGAAACATTTGGGTAACTCAGCAATTTGCTAAGAAGACTGGAAATCCAGCTTGAAAAATAGGAAGCATAGCAGCCAGACCTAAATGTCACCATAGAGTCAGTCTAGTGAGGAGACAACTGCCCCTGGCCCAAACTGTGACCTTGCCACCTGCCCTGCCAGACCACTAGACCTGGCTGCTGATAGAGACCACCTCTAGAACTTTCCCCATGGCTGTGTTGGAAATAGATGAGGCTGCTGAGAGCAAAGATGCGGCTTTTTCTGACTCACAGTGAGAAATTGCCTGAACATAAAAGGTTCAGACATTGGCCAATCCTGCAGAAAAGAAAAGAAAAAGAATGAAAGAGAGAGAAAAAGAATGAAAGAGCCCTGGCTAGTGTAGATCAGTGGATTGAGCGCAGGCCTGGGAGCCAAGCAACCATGGTTCGATTCCCAGTCAGGGCACATTCCTGGATTGCAGGCCAGTTCCCAGCAGGGGACACATGAGAGGCAACCATACATTGATATTTCTCTCCCTCTCTCCTTCCCTTCCTCTCTAAAGATAAATAAAATAAAATCTTTTAAAAAAAGAATGAAAAAGAAAAAAGAAATATACTTAATGTAATAATTAATGGTACATCTACTGTTTTAACCAATCATTAAATTCAAAACATGCCACATAAACAGATAATCTCCATGATAAAACATTAGTGTACCTGAGTTTGTTCCTTTTTCATTTGTTCATTTGTTTTGTTTTTTAGATACATATGAGTGAGATCATATGGTATTTGAAAGGAACTGAGAAGTAGAAATTACCACTTATTAAAATAGTCGTGAGGATGTAAAGTACAGCATAGGAAATATAGTCAATAATACTGTAATAACTATGTATGGTGTCAGATGGGTACTAGCTCATCAGGGTAACTCCTTTGTAAAAATATGAATGTATAATCACTATGTTGTACATCTGAAATTAATATAATATTGTATGTCAACTGTAAGTGAAAAAAAATTTAGATAAGTTGTCACAAGTACTGAAGTCTGGATTTCTCTCATTGAAGGGGTATTTTAAAAAATAATTTATTCATCTTCAGAAGGGGAAGGGAAGGAGAGAGGGAGAGAAACAGTTGATGTTTTGATGATTCAGTGTGTGGTTGCCTCTCGTGCATTCCCTGCTGGGAACTGGCCTGCAACCCAGGCATGTGCCCTGACTGGAAATTGAACCACAATCCCTTGGTTCACAGGCCCGCGCTCAATCCATTGAGCTACACCAGCCAGGGCAGAAGGGGTATTTTTTATGTAAAATAATGAATTGCAAGTTAAGTCCTTGTGGTCCGTAGGGAACACACCAATGAAGCCAGAATGCTCCCTCAACTTCTGTGGCTCCTGAATCAAGCAGCTACCAGGGAGCTAACACACCATTTGAATGGCAGGAGCAGGGCAATTAGGAAGCTTGGCTTTCTTCCGGGTTTTCTCATCTCACCTCTATCTCATCTGTCAAACCATATGCAGAATTTCTGAAGTGGAGGAAATAAAATGGGTTGGCCAATTGCTCTGTACCCATGGGATAGAAGGGATCTGTGCATTAGTCACCCTTTCTGGAGAATTCATGGAGGTAAGCAGGGAGAAAGAAACCCTCTGGCCATATAGCTCATTATTCATACCTGCTTATTCTGAATAACTTTGAGATCTTCAGTATTTAATTATTATTCTAATTAATTGCTGTAATTACAGTACTTATAAATAATTAATCATTTAATGTTATTAATATATCTAGCCCAAGATTAATTTTTACTTGCAATTTTTAATACCCATTTAAGTTTATATTAAAGATACAAGGAAATATTTTTCTTACCCCTATTGCTGCTGGCACCTTTCTGGGACTTGGTTTCTTCACCGATAAAATTGAAAACCCAGATTAGATGACTTTTATTATCCCATCTTACTTTCTGTCATTCTAGAACTAAAAGATATGAGAAATAATTGTAATGTTTGTAATGACACCAAGTCTTTGTTCACTATAAAAGTTAGAAAGTAGGAGGAAGTAAAGTTATGTTCTTTTTTTTAAAGATTTTTATTTATTTATCTTTAGAGGGGAAGGGAAGGAGAGAGGGAGAGAAATATCAATGTATGATTGCCTCCCATGTGTCCCCTGCTGGGAACTGGCCTGCAAACCAGGCAGGTGCCCTGACTGGGAATTGAACCACGATACTCTGGTTCACAGGCTCACACTCAATCCACTGAGCTACACCAGCCAGGGCCTGTTCTTCTACATACAACTTTTTTTTTCCTTCTCTTAGAAAGGGAAAGGGAGGGAGGGAGGGAGAGAGAGAAACATTGATCAATTCCTCTCCTGGATGGTTACTGACCCCTCAGCCCAGGCATGTGCCCTGACCAGGAATGGAACCAGCAACGTTTTGATTTGAGCCAAAACGCCCAACCAGTTGAGCCGCACTGGCCAGGGCTCTACATAGAATTCTAACCTGACTTTGTCTTAATTCAGATCTGAGAATAACAGGCTTCTAGAGACTGGCTCTTTCTAAGCCTCATTATATGTTTCTTCAAAATCATGTCGAAACTGGTTCCTCTGGTTATTTTTAGTCAAGAAGTGCTAAGAAGTAAACTATGAGGACTAGCCCTCTTAGATGAACATAAATTATTCTTTTGTTGTTGTTAAACATACATTGTGACTGGGTTTATGGCACATAAAATGACCAAATGAAAATTGCGGGGTGGAGTGTCATGCATTCAAATGTTTCCAATCATCTGGATGTTAGTTTTCACAGAGACAAAATATCTGTATTTTATATTGAATATTTCCATTTTTGTCCACCTCTTGGATGTGCCACAGAAATAAGTTGTGAATGAATATAAATGGTTTCTTCCCTCTGCAATGAATTTCCTTAATCAGTTAGTGTCTGGTATGAAAAAAGTCTTTTATTGTTAAAGTTGTCCCCTCATTGACTTTATCGTTAAATTTGACCTCTCTTTAACTTTTGTTTTCACTCAAATATTTGTCATTTGCTTATTTTCCCAAGGATGTGTAGCCACGGTTGGCACATAGGGGTGGTATTAAACAGTTTCTCCAGCTCTCTAATTCTTGATCAGTAAGCAACTACCCCATTGTGCGCATGTGCCGATAATGACAGCTTGGTAACTCTACAGAGGACTCCTGTGGTTGGCCCTGTAGAGAAGCACTACAACCAAGTGGCTAGGAGTGTGAGCTCTGGGTTCGGTGCACAAGTTACGTACTTAACATCTTGTAAGCCGTCCATTTCCTTATCTGTAAAATAATAATAAAAATACCTCCTTCTTGGGGCTAAGGACGAAATGACAACGTGTGTACAGTATGTGATGTAATATTGGACATTACTTGGCTGAGAATAATTCTGCACAAATACCAGATGTTCGGCATACTGAAAAACTACGTATATTTTAGAGGATAAACCTTAGAAGTCAACAAGAACAGTCACCTTGGTTTGTAATGTGAGAATCTGTAAGTACAGAAAGGTGGAGAATCCTCCAGGGATTCTCTCTTCATGTTACTGGAAATCGAGGGCCCTGCCCTCCAGAAGCTTAAGGTCTTCTTGGTGGAGTCGAGAGTAACACGCGTGGACAGTCTGGTGCACAGCCCCCACGGTGACAGAGCTTCCAGTGTCGGGGTGTCTGGGGAGGGGCTCGATAGAAAGGGTAGGAAGTCGTACCGACGACTTTCTACAAAGAAGTGAGACGTGGGCGGAGTGAGGACAGTTGCATAGGACGCTTCCCGGCCTAGAGGCGCGCTGGTCTGTCTAGGAGCACCCAGTGTTCAGAAACGTCCACTCATCACTCCCGCAACGCACCCTCTACCCTTCAAAACACCTGCGTTGAATACGAAGGGGAGTGCACGTTACTCAGTTACGCGCAGTTTGAAAATATCTGGGGGGAGGGAGCCAGCAGCGAGCAGAACCTCCCTCCCCCTTTCAAATCTTATGAACTTGAACCAAGGGGCCGGGCTCCCTGGGGTTCCCGGGATGCAAGCCCGGAGGCCCTCGCCGCAGGAGGCCGGCCTCTCCCTCCCCGAGCACCTGGACGCTGGGCCCTGCTGGCGGGACAACCAGGAGGGACAGTGGGGCCTTGTGCCGCCTGAAGACGAAGCGGGGCCCTCCGCAGTCTCAGGGGACCAGCCCGGATTCAGGCTCCGTTCACCGCCCACCCACCGGCGAGGGCTGGGCACCGCGGAAGGCCCCAGGCCGGCCTCGAGGCCCGCACGCCCGCCCGCGCGCTGCTGCTCGGGGTCCGGGAGGGACGAGCAAAGGGGCGGCGGTGTCTGCCGAAGACGTTGGCGAGAGAAGGCGGGCCTCGCAGACCCCGGGCGTCCTCCCGGGCGCTGAACCCCGCACCCGGCAGCCGCACTCGCGCTGCCCGCAGGAGCCCAGCTTCCCCGGCTCCCGCTGCTGCCCCTGCGCTCCTGGAGCCGGGCCCCGATTGTTCCCGGGAAGGACCGTTTCCCGAACCGCGTGGCTGACGTTTGGGAGGCGGGGGGCAGGGAGGGCAGAAAGTCCCTAGGATTTCAAATCATTGCTTTCTGCACTTCTCTTAGGGTCCTGTGGCGATTTTTTCTTTTAAAAGGAAGCCGATTATCGTTTGTAAACCGTCCGGCATGGCTAAAGAGTATCCCTGTTTTGTTTTGTTTTGTTTTAAGTCATTCAGTAATTTATTTTATTTTCCGCTGCAAACATTTGCGTATTTTTCCCCAAACCAAGGAACCACCCAAGCCTGAAATGACAACGCAAAACAGTCTGATTTCCACAGATTGGCCTTAGGACTAGATGGTTAACGAACATATTTCTAATACTAGAATATTTAATAGGCTGGTTTTTTTTTAAATGGAGACCTTTTTAGTTGTGGCTAGCAATGCTGGGAAAGAGACGTTTGTCTTTTCATTTATTTCCAATAAACCCCCAAATGCAGTCTTTTTTAGGTATTTTGCAGGACATAATGGGGGTTTGGGATTTCCCCCACCCCACAAAAGGCCGCATTGTTGATAGGCTAGATTCATTATTTTGTTTGCAGTTTCTAAATCGAAGGTCAACTATATTTAGTGACTGATGTTATTTAAAATAAGGATCTAAAACTACAGTGATTCCAGTTCAGCTTTTCAAACACTGACAACCATAAATGCCCCTCTGGGCAACAGGTTCTGCTGAGATCGATAGAATCCCATGGAGGAAAGAAAATGTAGAAAGTTACATTTCAAGGAAACTTTAATTGTTTGGGCTGTTGTTTGTGCGTGTGCATGTGTGTGTGTTCGGTACATCAGTGGGCCAGGGGGGAAATTAAGAAATATGGACCAGAACAACCCAGGAGGCTATGCTGTGCCACAAACCAAACAGGGGGAAAAAAAGATTTAGAGTCAAGACACAACCTGGACTATTTCTTGCATCTCTAAGCCCTTTCCAGCTGATACCTCTTGACAATTTAATGGAGGTTGAATTTGGGTGCAGGTAACTAACTCCCCTTGTCTATATTTAAAAACAACATCAAATATATGTGTTGAAATCTACCTGCTCTCTGTCTTCATATTTTAAGAACATGTCTTTAACAGCAAGTAGCCCAACATTTTCTTGTTCAAACAAGATGGGCAGAAACATTCAACTGTGAGGTTGTTTCAAAGATTCAGTAATCCTACCCTGGCCAGGTAGCTCAGTTGGTTGGAGCATCTTCCCAATAGCCAAGGTTGTGGGTCCCATCCCCCATCAGGGCACATCCAAGAACCAATCAATGAATGCATAAATAAGTGAAACAACAAAGGAATGTTTCTCTCACTCCTCCTTTCTCTCTCTAAAATCCATTTTAAAATTAAAATAAAAATTCAGTAATCCTAATGGCCTCAAAATCAAGGACTTGGCTAGTAAACCAGAAGTGGGAAAACATAGACAATAACCAGCCTGAAACAAATTACATGGAATAAATGAGAAAGTGCCAAATCAAACCAGAAATTTAGAGTTAAGAAGAGCACTGGCCACAGGTTCTAAGCCACTCTGACTTTTGTTTAGAAAGTAAGAGTACTGATACTATGGTCTCTAAGTCAAATCCATTCCCGGCTGGATGCCTTGTCTTTCTGATTCATAAAATGAGAACTTGGGTAATGGGTCCCTGTCGATTCTGGATATCTAGGCACAAATAGTCCCACCCCAGAGTTTTTGTACTCCTAGATCTCAGGCAGAAGAAGGAGGAGAGGAAGGGGAAGAGGGAGAGGAGAAGAAAAACTGAGGCAAAAAGTAGGCTTATCTACACCAGGGCGTCACCCAATTTAGGCAGCTAGTGAGTAGCTTATCTGATAGGGACATGTTAACTTGTGTCCTTGTGTGTATTGAAAAGCCATAGCATTTCTTAGAGTTAGAGATGCATTTACAGTCCTATTCAATATAAAGAGAGATGCTGTCAATGCACTGATTTCAAAATTTATAACAGAAGGTTTGTCATTCAAAATAGTAAATTAAGGACTCAGACTCCTAGAGCTTCTACTGCAAGAATGATTATTCTTCAGGAAGAAACACAAACAGCAGTGACTGTTTTCTTTCTTTTTTTTTCACAGACGTGCTCAGCCATCAGAAAAGCTTAATAAATCCCTATTTAGTATGCATTTATGCAGTGATTACATGAACTTTGACCTCTGAAGAGCTGTGGCAATTAGCTTCAGTGTCCAGCATCTTCTTTCACCATTCCCCACTGGCTTCCTTGGGTCTTCCTTTTTCATCTTAATAATTCGTGCACTAGGAGAGCGTAAAATTTTAAAGTGGACTTTCCACCTGAGATATTTGCTTCTGCACAAGTCAATTCCCTCTCCTCACCCCTCCCACTCCTGTCTAAACAGCCATCTCTAAACAGCCATCTCAGATGGATATTGGGGCTCTGATTGTCAATATTACTCAAACGCAAATGGATTTCAATTCAATCTTGCCCTGTACTTTCGCAAAGAAGATAAACTCTAATAGCCCAAAGAGCTTCATTTCATAGCTCATGGCATCAGAAATAAATCGAATCTCTTCTGTCAGGCTAATTTAACGTTTTTTTAAATATTCAATGTAATTTATTTTAAGTCAAATGAAACCTAGTGGATTTGGAAGAAAGCTAAAAGGAGGAGGCAGAAGAAGGGCAGCTGGAAGCTCCGCTCCCTCTCCCCCCAAAAAATAGCCAGGAAGGGGGATGAAAGTGTCTTAACTTTCTAGTAAACACTGTTTAGCAAAAGAATAATAGGAAAGTTGCCCTTTTTCCAAAGAAGGATGGAACTGTAATTGTTGCCTTCAGCAGAGAGCTCAGATAAACCGCTGGGACTCATTCTAAAGTGACCCATCACTGCATTCATCTCTTCTTGAACTTTCGGTGAACCTGAGATTAAACAGGGGTGAGCAGCTAAGCAGTTTGTTGTTAGCAGCCTTTTCAACAACCCTTTCAGACTGAGTAAATATTGATCGGTTTGAATCTGATTGCCCCAGAGGAAAACACCAAGGCATTTGAATAGCCTCCAAAAGTAAACTTTCAAAGGTGAAGCCCGGAGCACACTTCAGAGCTGGCAACACAATCTCAACACAGCCTAGTTTGGGAACTCCCAGAATTTCGGGAGTACTCTGAATGAATGTGAGCGGAGAAAGGAAAAAACACTTGAAAACTGGAATTTTATATTGTGCTTATCCCAAGTCCCTAATTGAGATGCTCGTGCTTTTAAAATCTAACGATAAAATGTTATTTTCTGCTTTTCCTCTTCCGTCATTTCAGTTACCATTGCTGTCATTTTTCAAGGTGCTCCTCAGAGACCAAAACAGAAAAAGAGAGACCTTGAAATAGGCTGTGTTAAGCGCCTTTGATTTAATCGATTGGGACAACTACAAAGATACAAATGTTTTTCTTGTTGAAAGGTATATTAATGTTTCCTAAATGCATTGCTTATTAACTGATTTATTCCACAACCTAGAGAAGGCTTGGGATATTTAGCCATAATTTATTGCGCTCTCTCTCTCTCTCTCTCTCTCTCTCTCTCTCTCTCTCTCTCTCTCTCTCTCTCTCGGCTACATTAAAACCAGCACCTTGAAGACTGGAATCTCCGGGATTCCAGCAGCTCAGGCCCTGCTTTTAGATATTGAAATTTTGGCAGTGGCATGCAAATGACACTTTAACACATTAAAGTATTTGGAATCCAGCCATCTGTTTTGCTGTGTGGTCTTACACTAATAAACAAAAGATACTGTATAAGGGCAAGCGGGGAAATGAAAGAAAGAGTTGGCCCACTTTGAAGTTCTCCCCCATCCACTTGAGTCTTTTAGAAGCAAACCCAGAGCCCGGGAGCTGCGGGGAGGGCACCGGGCGCCCTTGATATGGCCGCAGCCACCGAGCCTGCAAAGTCCAGGCTTTCCCCGTTGACAAGGAGGTACAAGAAATCTCATTGTTGCTCTAGGAGGTCTGTAAATGTTAAGTTTTTGTAGGATTTCCTCCCCCCCAGAACACCAGCCCATCCTTTGCAAAACACCCTTTGTAGAGGAAGGAAGTTATACGTCTGTATTTGTTTGTGATGCTGTAAAATTTCTGTTCTAACCTTGGGGCTAAATTAAACCCTCTAAAAAATGTGAAAGTAAAGGAAAAGTGGTAAGTAAAGGAAAAGTGGTAAGCAGTCTAGCAGGGCCCCTTGGAACTCTCTGATTCACCAGCTTCCTCTGTTGCAGAAACACATGCCTTAGTCAGAAGCAACTTGAACAGTGAAAGACTTCAGAGCAGCTTCCACAAGTTCACCTGGAAAAACCTGTTGAACCCTGAGAAGAAAATCAAAACTGTACTCCGGGGTTATGTGGCATGGAATTGAGAACTGAAGACCCACTGCAGCCATGATGGCTATGAAATCAAAGCTGAATCGGATGTAAATGAGATTTGTAACCTAGAGACGATGGGGGGGTGTAGAGGGTGGCAGGAAGGGATAGATACTGAAAGGAGGAATGGGAGGAGGGCTGCCAGGGTTTACTGAAAACAGACCACACTCAATTCAAAGGGTGAATAATATTGGAACACTGACCATCCAAAAAAAAGAAAGAAGGGTGGGGTGGGGTCCCGGTCTTCAAACACCTTTATACTGGAGCTAATTAAACGTGAATCTCTTAGCTCTTGGTTCACTGATGTGAGGAAAGACTGACTGAAGAGCTTTGGCTTTTGAAGGGGGTTCTGTTTATATATACGTCAACATTCAGCTGGGGGTGAAAAGGTTAGCACTTGACCCAGGAAGTACCCATGTTTGTTTCAAAAATAGATCTCCTTCATAAATTTCTTCACCATTTTTTCCATTATGAACTTTCATTATAATCAGGGAACTGTTGTTGTTTTAAAGAAAGTCAACCTATTACAAATATTGGTTAGGTGCAATTATACTCATAAGGGACGCTTCAACCACCTACTGGAAAGCACTTTTTTCCCCCCCAGAAAAGTCCCACCTCTTTGAAAATGCACACTGCCCTTCTTCCTTTCCCCACATGAAATGACCCAACTTTGTAGGAACCAACAAACTGTCACCAGGCCAAATACAGGGATCTGCAAGCATATCTGAAACTTGAATATATTTATTACAGACTTCTTAAGACCCGTAAACTCTGCTCTGGATCACATCACTCCAGGATCTCAGAGCTGTTCATGATTGTACAGGAAGTGGGGAATATCATAGGCTCACAAAGGATAACTGATAGAACTCAGTGTGGTACTTCAGGAACATCAAAACATTGTGCGACATGCAAAAGACTATTCACGAATCACACAAAATATACATTCATTGTGCCATCCATCACATTAACAATTGGGCTGAAAATACATCACATCCAGCTAAGATAACTGTGGAAGGAAGAAGCTGGTTTGAATAATACCTTTAGGTTCCGAGTAATCCAGTACAAAGTTTAAACAGAGCGTGACCAGAGAAACAAGAAAAAGATGGGGATGGGAAGAGACAAGCACAGGAAGCAAGGTTTCTGAACCTAGTGGTCTGCAGGCCTTCCTAACTCACGAAAAGAACGAATAGAAGCTCCCTCTGAGGCATCCTATTCAGTTTAAATGAGGGCTTTTATTTTTTAACCTGTAATCATACAAAAATTGTACCAGCTTTGAGAGTTTGCCCACCCTGCTCCAGTCACTAAATCCAAACATCTCTAGAAAATCTGTATAAAGATAAATCTCTCAGGACAAAGTATTTACAACCAGCAAACTCACACACGAATCTGAATTAAATTAAAGGTGAAATAAATGTGTAAACATGTTCATAGTGCATCTCTCCTTCATGAGCTCCTGACCACTATCCTTTCTGTCTCCCCTAGGGCAAAGTAGGGGAGAATTGTAAATGTACAGATAGATACAAGGTGTGAAGCTTCCCTTTGACATGTTTCTGCTGGCAAAGGAGACTATTTTCCAAAGAACATCTGACAGGAACAGTAGATTCTGTGGAAATCTCCTAAGAATGGGCGTCATCAGAAAATCGGTGCTGGCACCCCATCCTCATTAAAGAGTTAGCAGCCCGCTCCCCCACCCCACCCCAATCAAACATCTAGTCCAGAATTCTCTGGAAAGACGTTATCCTGCCCAGGAGCTCTCCAGATAGGATCAGAAAGACAGAGCCTGCAAACGGAAAGGAAGATAAGCGAAGAATGTGCTTTGGGTAAGAAGTCCCAGCCTGAGGAGTGGCCTAGGCTGCGGAGCCCGGGGCTGCGGCGGCCTCAGTGGGAGGTAGTCAGCGTGTCTGAGGTAGAAGACCCCGGGGAAGGAACGCAGGGCGAGGAGCTGGACTTCTCTGAGGATTCTTCGGCCTTCTCCTCGCTTCCCGGTGGGGTGGCAGGAGAGATGGGCAAGAGGCCCTCCTTTTCTCGTTTCTTCTGTTTCATTCGACGGTTCTGGAACCAGATCTTCACCTGGGTCTCATTAAGCTGCAGGGACGCGGCGATCTCCACCCTGCGGGCACGCGTCAGATACTTGTTGAAGTGGAATTCCTTCTCCAGCTCCGTGAGCTGCTTGGTGGTGAAGTTGGTGCGCACCGCATTGGGTTGACCGACGTAGCCATACTCGCCAACTTTTCCTGGGGCAGCGATGGGAGAAAAAAGTACAATTTTAACAGTCGGTATGAGATCCTCTACAGGTTCAGAACGATATTCAGATAAAGAGGAGATGGAGAACATCTCAGACTGGGCTGGGAAGGGTGAGTGATGAGGTGCAAAGTGTTCGTCTGAAGCCAGCAATTAGCGTGGTCAGACCGGTGATGAATGGAGCCTAGAGATACTACTAGGATTCCCCCAAGCACACACACCTACCCACTTCCTACTTCCAGAACCTCTAAAACTCAGCCCCTTTGGAAACGCAACAGTCCCAGACCTTCCTTTGCCCCAACACACCTGGGCAACCCCCCAACGCTCCCATAACACTGATGGAAGCAAGAACTTTTAAATATATATATATATATATTAATTTTCCTTAGAAACTAAGCACACCACCTCAATCAAGGAGCAACCACGGAATGGCAAGACTTACCTGTTTTGGGGGGGTTTCTTTTGACTTTCATCCAGTCAAAGGTCTGCGCTGGAGAAGAAGTTTCTGATGCAGGGGAGCGACAGGCTTCTTGGTGGCTGGCGTGGAGAGGGGACAAGGAGTTATTATACGTGGCCAGGGCCAGGTTCTGATGCTCTTGTCCATATGAGTGGTGAATGTACTGAGGCGATCCCACCGCGCCCCCGGCATAACCCTGGTGGTGGTGGTGATGTTGGACCATGGGAGATGAGAGATTTCCAGAGTAAACAGCGGGAGCGCACGAGGGGTACCCACCACTTACTTCTGCTTCCTGATTTAACGCGTAAGGGCTGTAAGGCGCGCCGAAGTTCTGCGCGCCGTAGCTTGGACCACAACTCGAGTGGGAGTAGGATACCCCCAGGTTCCCAGGAGTCTGGTAGGTGGCCGGCTGGGAGTGGTGATGGTGGTGGTGGTGGTGGTGGTGGGGCGAGCTGATCTGCACCCCCCTGCCTACTAGGAAGCGGTCGTCGCCGCCACAGCTGCTGGCACTGACCGCGCACGACTGGAAAGTTGTAATTCCATGGTCCGAGGGATAGGTTCGCGCAGAGCAGGTCCCCGAGTCGCCACCGCTGAGAATGGGGTATTCCAGGAAGGAGCTCATTCTTGCATTGTCCATCTGTCACTGAGTGACTGGGTCCCGAGAAGCCCTGGGTGACCGTGCCAACTTTCTCACTTCCTCCATGGGGCCGGAGAAGAAAAATGATATGAATGTACAGTGCGCAGGAGGGGGGGGCGGGAGGGCGGAGGGCTCTACGGCAGGCACGTGACCTTGGCAGCCAATGGCGGAGCCTCCTGCGAAAGTTTGCTGGCTCCCGCAGTGATGGATCACCGTTTCGGTGGCATTTAAATCCCAGGCGCTCCTCAGTCTAGGTGATGCGCAGTCGCCCCCCCAGGCGGCCCAGGCGGCGGCCGCAGCTGCGGTGGCTGCAAGGGCAGATTCGGAGCGCTGGGGCGAAGGGGAGCGGAGCCTGCCTTCCGAGAGCGCCGACTCCGCTCGCCCCCCCCTTCCTCTGGGAGGTGGGGGCTGGGAGGCATCTCCCCCACCCCGTCTCCGCCCTCTTCCCCACCGCACAGGAAAGATGAACTGACGAGAGGTGAGAAGGGAAGAGGGTTCCGCGCTCTTTTGGGTGGGGAATCAGTGGGCCAGAGCTCGGGTCGCGCCGAGCAGGAAGGGCTAGAACCCAGCCCACAACACTGCCCGAGCTCCCCGGGAGCTTTCCCTGCAGTCCCCGCTGCGGTGCCTTGGGGCCGCGGGCAGCGCGGAGCGCCGTGGCGTAGAACGAGGTTGGGCCACCAGCTCTCCAGGCTCCAATGAGTAATAAAGCCCGCAGATGACTGACTAAAAGGAACCTGGGTGGGCGTGGAGAAGACGTGGACAAGAAAAGAAACTTTCTTTCTCCACGGAGGTCTTGGAAGCTCCCTACCTCCACCCCTTCTCCCCCACACTATTAGTGTGGCAATGCAAAGCTTTTGTAATTCGATGCCTGATAGCCGGGTGAGCCTTGGGAGCTGAGCCTGCCGGAAAAGGCCGGGGCTGGCCCGGTTCATTGCCCTCCCTCTCTGCTCGCTCTCCGCCCCTTTCTCCTCCCCACTCAGCTTTGCTTTGGGAGTCTGACAGAAGCGGAGCTGCTGGGCCACTGGATTTTGCGGGGGGGGAGGGGGGAGATGACGCTAGAGGACGTGGCCAGCGTGGGGGCCGGGCCCTACGCTGCAGGCCATCTGGCGGCTCCGCCGGACCTAGGAGCCTGCGCGGTCTGACGGGGATCTCAAAGGGCCAGACCACAGCTCCCACAAAGTACGCTGTCTACCCTCCCCCACCCTCTGCGACGTTTCTGGTTTTCTTAGGGAAGAATGTCAGGAGTTGACTGAACTTCCTTTATGCACATACACACCCATTCTATTGCACATCTGAAGTGGGAGTGTGGGCTGGTAGGTGGGGCGGTGGGGGGGGGGCGGTACACAGATGGCTGATGGTGGAGGGAACATTTTCTTTCCCAACAACACCTCCTCTCCCTTGTAACTGACTGCGTAGTTCCTTGTGTGAACTTTCAAGTCTTTCCCTAGAGAGACGCGTTCAAATCTGAGCGTCACCCCAGGCCAGGGGTCCTGTTCTCCATCACCCTCCTACCACCCTGATGCTGATGGGCCATTAATCGCTGTTTACCATTAGGTTTCTTGTCAACCCTTGGCTTGTAAAGAGAAAAGGCCAAGCAGAGGCCCAGGCTGAGAGGTGATGCATTCTAAGGTAGAAGAAATCCAGAAATCATCCAGGAAGCTTTGCAACCGATGATGTGTAGACCTTACACTGACCATATTTACTCATCTGAATCCTACAGATTAAATTTATCTGAGGATTGTATGTGGGTCTGGGGATCACATGCCCCTGTAGTTTTCCCTTCCCAGTTGGAAGAAGGCAGTCTTGCTTAAGGCCAGCAAACACATTTCAGGGGTGTTAGTGAACCTTTCAGATTTCTGCGTTCTGTTCTTCACATATATAGAACTTCCTCCAAAACCTGCCCTCACCCCAAGGGAAAACTTGCAGAAATTTGATTATGGACTCCCGTCAGTAGCAAAAAATCCTTTTTCCCTAAACATTTTCTTTTGAAAAGGTATTTATATGACCTTTGACCTATCCCCCATCACGTTTAAGAGGGAACACAAGCAGGAAAAGTCACTCCTGCCCCAGTTTCAGCACCTGGGGAACTTCATCCTGGAGAAAGGAACAGGCGTGGTGGCCCTCCTGGAGGCGGCTTCCATGGGAGCGCCCAGGCCTCCGGCACTGGGGAGAAACAGGGCTCCTGTGGGGCGGGGTGGGGGGTGGGGAGGCGGGACCTGAGGGAATCAGTGCTGACAGTGCGGAGGATCTGCTCTCCGAACTGCAGCTCGTCGGTACGTTCTCCCCCTTGGCTTCATTTCTGGCCCTTTCTTGCCCTCCAAGGCGCCCGTTTACGTGACCCCCTCGGCCACAAGCTTGTGCCACAAAGCCACCCCTGGCCACAACTGCTCTCCTTCTTCTGATACTTCGCCTCTGCGCTCCTCTCGGACTCTCTTCCTCCCCGCACAGCTCTCCTCACGGCCAGAAGGGGTGGGTGCACTTCTTGGAAACACAGGCTTGCGCCCGGGCTCGGCGACCCACCCGCGGCCTCGCACTGCTCCCGGCCGGCCGGACTCTGGCAGCCGCGCCGGCTCCGCCCCGGCTGGCCGCCCTGAGCGCAGATCTCCCAGCGCCGTTCACAAAGACGGCCTCCCTGGCCTCGAGCCCGCAGGCTTCCGTAGCTCGGGTCCTTCCCCACCCCCATGAAATCCTGGGGCTCATTCTACCTTGTAGGAGACCCTCCGTCCTCCCGGCAAGTAGGCCAGCGCTTCAAGACTCGAGCTAAAATACCTTTAAAGCCCAGGGAGAGTGTGTGCAAGGGTAGTTTGGTTACTATTTAAATGACCCTCTGCGAGCAGCTTGCACTGCTGCAAGCGCCTCTTTCCGGGCTCTTCTACTAGAAAGGGAACGAGAGAGCAGCAGACCAAACGCCGCCGAGGCCGCGAGCTGTTCCTGGCATCCGCGGCTCGTCCAAGCTGTTGTTTTAAAAGAGCAATAAAAATGAATTATGACTAAACGCCTTCTAACTTAATGCTTTCGGACGGGGATCCCCGGCAAATACGTAAGAGGATTTTTATTTGTGCATGTGTTCCTGCAATTGATCTCTTTGATGACATTCTCATTCATAGAAAGCGTTTGATTTATGAGCGCAGGACGAATCGCAAACAGCAGCGGCTCAGCTCTGGCCATTGCCCGGCCGCCCTGAGCGGTGCCGAGCCGGGGGGGCAGGAGACCAGCCGCGGTCCTCACGCGCCTCCGCCGCTACCGGGATTTAGGGGGCAAAGGTGTGGGGGAAGGAAGAGAGCGAAACCTTGGAGGAAGATCCCGGTTTCAGTATCATTTCCAAGCCTGTGCTATTAAGAGCAAGGTTCTTAAATCAACCCGCCCCCAACACATGTTGCTTACGCGCTGCGTTTTCTCACGGTAAGTAGCGGCCGGAGCAGAGCTCAGGAAGGGAGAGGCGAGCGTGGGGAGACACAAGAAGGGGGCAAAAACAGAACAGCCCAGTAACACGCCCTAGATCACGTTTTATTGATATTTAATTTAAAGTGCTTTGTCGCCGTCTTTTTCTAGAAGCTGGTTAATTTATAACTTAGGGTTCAGAAACACTTCGTTTTAAACCTCAACTTGCTAACCTGACTTCAAACTTCTAATGCTCCATTATTTGCTGTGTAAACAGATTTAAGAATGAAATATTGATTTTTCTGACCTTGGGGGGGGGGGGAAGAATCCTAGAATGACTGAACCAGAGGATTGGAAAGAATCTTTTCTGAAGTGTATTTGCCAGCTAGTGACCATCGTTTTCTTTTATTTTTATTGTTCTCTGTCTTTTAGGTTTATTTGCCTGGACCCATCAACAGCTGGGAGACTAATCAACAACACTGGAAATGTTCAGGATTTGTGGGGGAGGAGTTGGAATGTAGATGTTTGAAACAAATGTGTATAAATAAATGAATTGTTTATAACTTAGTTATTGTCCTGGAGACTGGTAGCTTGTTAAAGAAACTCCATGTTCCTGGAGTCGTGGGTTTCTGGAGGCACTTTATTTCTCCACTTTCAGAAGGCCGGGCTTGGCCCAACACTGAGGCTGCCCAATCCTCTTTCTCTTACCAATTTAAACCGATAGCTTGAACCTCTACACTGAAAAACCAAATTCATTCCCTTAAAAAAAAAATCACTTCTCAGATACCCTAACCTTTTCCTGGCTTTCTTTTTTGTTGCTGCCTATTGAAGATTTTGCTCATACCCCCTTAGTAAATATATTAAAATTGAAAAAAGAAGATGAATTGTGACCAGAATTTTATTTACCAAGTTAGACTAAAAGAAGAAAAAGAAACCGTTAGGAGCTTGGAGAAAGAGGGGGAGAAAAAAATAAGAAAGCTACTTATAGCAAAGGAGAATTTATTCTACCAAAAATACGCATGACAATGCATCCTAATGTAATACAAAAATAAAAAGAAAGTGAAGATACAATTATATGATCACTTTCTTGCAGGCCTCATATATTGCTTTCAGTAAATCACATAGAGGGTTGTTGGATTAGATTTAAAACAACTAAAACTCCAAAATAATCTGTAAAAGATGCCTCTGAAAGTGGGTCAGGGGAATCACTAAACAGAAAATCTTCAACATTTAGAGGAGGGAGAGGGTAGGTCAAGAAAAAAATAAAATAAAAATCAACTCTCAGAATAAAAGAAGGCCAAACCACCTGGTCAAAGGGGTTTTGTTTTGTGATGCTTTGTTTTTGCTTTAATGTTTTTAGTAATTCAGATGCTGCAAGTCGATTGTGGTGAGTGTGTCTGTAAAAAAGTCAAAGCTGTCAGCTGAAATATCTACAGGACTGTCGAGGGAACCTGGCAAACTGGGCGAGACTGCATCTGAAAGCTGCAGGCAGGAATCTGTGGAAAAAACGTTAAAGTCCTGCAAGGAGGGGACCTCGAGGGCCTCGGGACTGTCATTGTTTAGGCCAGAGCCACAGTTCTGGCCCATTGTTGACAAGCAGTTAGGAACAGTGGGTGACTGGTGCTGAAAATGTTTCAGATTTTTCTCATTGCTGGTTAAAGGCGAAACTGGGAAACTTTGGGAGTCGCCATTGTGTCCGTTGGGAGCCTGCTGCTGAGAGAGGGCATTCTGCTGAAAAGTGTAGCCTTCCCTCTCCAGAAGGGCCCCGGAGACGCTGAGGGCTTGCTCAAAGAGGGACTTCTCTTCCTCGTCCTCTTCCACTTTCTCCGCGTCTTCCAGGCTTTTAAATTTCCCTTCGCCGTTTTGGTTCTCCTTGCACTGGGTCTGCCTCTTGTGCTTCATCCTCCGGTTCTGAAACCACACTTTCACTTGTCTCTCAGTCAAATCCAGCAGCGCTGCGATTTCCACCCTCCGGGGTCTGCAGAGGTACTTGTTGAAATGAAATTCTTTCTCCAGCTCTAAAAGCTGCGTGTTGGTGTAAGCAGTTCTCAGGCGCCGCGAGCCCCCTCCGCTGCCATCCGCGATTTCCAGGGATTCTGCGGAGAGGGAAACCGAGAAAAGACACACTCACAGTTGGAGGTGGAGGGGTCCGCAGAGGGGTGACTGCACTAGAGAATAAATGCAGCAGAAAAGATCAACGGCAACAAGATGGCCGCCCCTGGATGCAGGAGGGCTATTGTGCCGCCTTCCCTGGGCGCCCAGCCCGGGGAGACCCCATCTCTTCCACCTCCGTCCGACTCCTGCCTGCAGCTCCCCCCAACCTCTGCATCCGGGAGCAAACTTTATATTACCCACACCACAATTTATAATTAATGCATCAGCTGCTTAGCTGAGCAAGAGCGATCTATCACTCTTCATTACTGTCAAAAAGCCAAACTCTAGGACAACGAGACAAGAGGAGGTCAGTTCCAACTCAAATAAATCATCCCACATTACACAAGTTAGGGAAAGTTCCTCCCCCCCTTCTTAAAAATATATGTCTCATTGTGGAGCGTAGGATGCCTTTTCTCTCCATCAAACCCACTTCTGAGCCCACAGGGGAAGGGAAGGCAGCCAAGCATCTCTCCCTCTCCGCCTTCCTCCCAGCCCACGCTCCCCTCCCCCCCAGAACCGCTCTCGGGGCAGCCCCGAAGGGGCCCGGGGTCCCGGGACCCGGGGCCACGTCTTCGGACTGACCTTTGTGGCCGAGGCAGGCAGGGCCAGTGGTGGTGGCGGCCGAGGCGGGCGGCAGCGCGGTTTTCTTGGCCGCCTTCTTCTCCTTCATCCAGGGGTACTCGGGCGGCTGCAGGGCGCCGGCGGGCCCTGGGCTGCCGCGGCTGCCCGCGGGGCTCGGCTTGGGGCGGCCGCCAGCGCCGTGGCGAGGGTGACTGCCCGGGTTCAGGCTGGGAATGGTCTGCTCAAAAGGAGGAGGAATCAGTGTCGAGTGTGAAAGCGTCGAGGTCTTGATTGATGAACTTTGAAATGTATCAGCGACAGGGGGAAAAGATGTCAGGCACTCAGCGAGCGACGGCTGGCTATTGATAAAACCAATCTCTCGCTCAAATTCGTAATTCATGGCCTTCTCCTTGGAGCCCCCTCGGAGAAAAAGTTCCCTCTTCTGGAGGGGCTTTGGGGGGGCGAGGCCCAGGAAAAAGGCGAGTGCGGAGGGAAAAAAAAATCTATCATAGAAGATCGCTGCTGGGGTGTTTTTTTTCTAATTCACTGATTACAGCCGTATGGGGACCGCGCTACTATTAAACTATTGAATTCATGGAGACAAGGTTGAAATTGGACCGAATTGGCTGTCACATGATTGCTTCTGCCCAATGACAATTTGGGCTTTAATCAAAAGAAGCCACTGTCTGTTTGATTGATCCAAAAAAGTCGGGAAGGAACGCCTCATTGGGGGCCAGCGAGGCTTTATTTACACTTTTTTCTGGGCAAAAATACATAGATGAGGGTGTGGGTGGGGATGCCCGGCAGTGCGTGGGGGCGAGGGTGCCTGCCTGCCTTCCCATCCGCGAGGACCTGGGGTGCGCGCCTGGCGGTGCGTGCGAGCGTGCGAGCGCGAGCCCTGCTGCCGGTCCGCCGGAGGCTGCCCTCTGCCTCCCCCGCGCGCTCCGCGCATTGTTTGGGACTGTCGGGAAGACGCCTCGCACCTCACAAATCATTTAAGCACCTCCGTCTGACGCCTGCAGTCATTAACAAAGTAATCCATTAATCTTCAAAGTTTTGACACCCGAGGGCCCCCCCATCCCAACCGCATAAGTTCTACTAAGGCAGGAGGAAGGAGCAGGAGAGGAGAGATATGAAAGAGAGAGAGAGAGATTCTTGGGACCCCCCTTTTTAATTTTTCTCCTCCGCCTTTTCCAAAATCATTTCCTGGATCTCAAAACTGATCTCTCTGTCTCTGTCTTCTGTCTGTCTTTCCCTCTTTTTCGCCCTCCTCTCTCCTCTCCCCCTCCCTCTCCTCTGTCCACTTCCCTCCCCACATCCGCAGGCCCTCCTCGTACCCCTCCCAATGCCCAGCTCCCGGTCCGCTCCCCCAGACCCGACCCGGGCCCATTGTTAGCCGGCTTTTCCACCGCAGCTTTGCGTCTGGCTCCAGGAGGAAGCGGAAAACGGGAGGCTGCTCTGGAAGCTTCCCCATCTTCCTGCGCCATCAACTTTTCAGGAGTGGCTGGAGAGAGATAGATGCATGTGCCAAGCAAGACAACAAACCCAGGTCCATGTGTTCAAATCCTTGTAGCCAGGGCGGCGGCCAGCCAAAGAAATGCCGCCCCGGAGCAGGCGTGTGCGGCTCCTGGCATTCTGGGTTTCATACCCGTAGGGCTCGGGTGCGGTGAGTATTTCCGATTTCCAGGAAGTCTGTTGGAAGTTAGCAGCAGGGAGGGAGAAGGCGCCTGCTTCTCTTTTCCTTTTCTCCCCTACTCCTTGTCGCTCTGATTGGGGGCTTGTTGGCTCAGATGCAGTGAGTACTCCCCGGCCGCCCCAATTGTCTCCTGCACCTTCCTGCTCCTTGGCCACCAAGGATGTGTGCACTCAGGTTCTGTCGTAGGAACCAGCACCGCAGGTGAGACAAGGCGACCCAAGGAGGAATTATAATGTTTCTCTTTCTCTGTCTCTCTCTTTTCTCCAATTCTGAGACTTGAGACTGAGCACATCTTGGACTGTGCTGGAGGGTTCAAAAGATAACACCTTTAGATACCCCCCCCCAGCAAAAAAAAAAAAAAAAAAAACTTTAAAAAAATCCACCAAGCTGGAAGGGAGGGAGGAGGCTGGAGGCTGAGAAATCTGAAGGTATCTCTTTCCCCCAAAACCCCGAGGATGATAATTCCCGTTTGCTCCCTTTGAAATGGACCAAGTGATCAGACTCGCCCAGAGCGGCAGGCATCGGTGGCAGGAAAATAAATCATTCTGATGGCTAGGGACAGAGAGGTTGGCGGGAGAAAGCCCTATGTAGAAAACAAGCAAGGCCGTGCAAGGCGCAAGGACAGGACTCCATCTCTGAAGCCGGCATCAGAGGGGGCTTGGGTTGGAAATTAGATATAAAGTGGCCTCCGTCGTTGACTAGCTCAGAGCATTGCCTTACAGATAGAGATGCTATTTTGGAAAATGTGAGGTTTTTCAGTTTTCTTGCTTTTATTCCAAACAAAGCTCTGAAGGAAGTCTGGGCGCGATCAATCTTGCTCACCAAAAGCCTTGACAGCTTCTAGCCCTTGAGAACACATTTCAGCTTCGAGCTCTTTCCAAGATCAAATGTGGCCGAGCAAAGAGGAGAGCAGGAAACGCAAGTAAACAAGGAAAACTAGTCTTTTTAAAGATATTTTTTTGGCAGCAGATAGAGTTATAAGGCCGCTATTAGGAAAGGTGCTTTGCAGACTCTGGGATGGCAGCTTTTGGCTTTTGCTTTTACCAGAAAATATTGAGGGGTTAAGGGGGGGGCTACAGAGAGGGAGCAGTGCTGCCCTTGTATCACCAAGGCTTTGTCAGGGGCTGCGTGGGTGAGAGCTTTCTGCTGCTTCAGCGGCCTTAATTCAAATACCATCTGGAAGAAAACCCTTTTCTTTCACCATTCAACACTGGAATCTTCCCCAAATCTATTACTTTAACTCAGGAGATATTTTAATAAGGATTTCTTTTTAATATCTAGGAAGCTGGGGGTGAGATGGATGTTTTTGCTTTGAAAGCCAAAATGAATGTCTTGACTGGCAAGATGTGGAAAATCATATTGGAATCTCATTTAAAAACTCTGCCCTGGGGGAAGGAGGAAGTCTCCCAGCCAGTCATCCCTCAGCTAAATAGTAGATTTTAGAAGTGGGTTCCAATAGTAGAATCTCTGAAAGATATTCCTCTCTCTGGGTGGACCCTCCACTCTTCCTTATTTTCCTAGGTAATTTTAATCTTGTGCACCTCTTTCTTCTTCTTTTTTTAAAATTAATTTAATTATTGTTCAAGTACAGTTTTCTGTTTTTTACTCCCATCCCAGCCCACCCCCCTGCACCTCTGTAAAATTATTACTTAAAAGAAGATTCTTGAATCTGTTCAGCCTGCTTCATTTAGAGGTGAACAACCCAAAGGGCGGAAGCTCCAGTCTTTACAAAAACTAATTTTCCAGCCTCTCTATTTTTGAGATGTGCCCCATTTTAGCGGGGGTGCTGAAGGTGCCACCTTCAGCCCAGTGCACTTCTTTCATAGCCCAAAGTCTTTAGCTGTATATATGGAGACCCAGGACAGATGGGGGGGAAGCACCTCTGGCTGGGAGAGAAACACCCAGATCTTTACTGCCTAGGTTTGCATCTTCTGATCCCTATTCTTTTTCTTACAATGTGTGGAGGTTCCCTAAAAGCAGCTCCTGCAGGTACCCAGAAATGGCTCCAGTTCCTGTTTCTAAAAATTATCTGAGGGAGCTTCTGGGGGGGAAAGACAGAGGCCACGAAGATGAGTATTTTGGATTGCAAACAAAATGGCGACATTTCCCTCCTCTGCCTCAGCCACAGAATTCAAGGAGAAGGGGGGATTTATTTGTCACATCAGAGGTTCCTGATCCCCGGATGCAGGTAGTTCCTCATTTCCAGCTTTAAAGGAGGATGCTGATGGGGATGCAGTTTGGAGGTCTGCACTTTCTGAATGTTCTGAGCAATTCTTTGCTCTGAAGATGAAAATATTTCCCTTCCCTGCGCCTGCCTTTGCCTCTGCCAGCCAGCCAGTCGGCAGCCCAGGAATAGAAATGTAATATTTAGCTCCTGTAGCATCAAATGAAACAAGTACTTATAAAATTGCGTTTTTATTAAAAAGACATTAATCTTCTCTCTCTCTATCCCTCCCCCTGGGGCCATAAAAAGAAACCAGGGAGTGAAGAAGGAGAGGAAATAAATCCAGAGAAAGCCAAATCCTAAATTCCAGGAGGAAGCCGATGCTGGGACTTGAGCGGTCGGAGGAAGGGCTCAGCCTTTCCTGGGCTGGGGATCTGGGTGAACCTCAGTCTCTTTCCAGCCGCCTCGCTCCTAATGGCAATTTTAGAAGTGATTCTTCCCTCCTGGTTTGATGAAGGACCACGAAACATCCGCGGAGAGTCCGGGTGCTCCTGGAAAGTGCTCGGCGATTCCCCAGGTTGAGATGTGGACCAGAAGGCTTTGACCGGAGGAAGATCGAGGACAAGGAGACAGCCCGCTGACTCCCGCGTGGGGCCGTCCGGCACCTGTGCGCCCCCCGCTGCGCCTGGGCCGCTGCCTTTGTTTCTCTTACAGTCAGCTCTCCGCAGCCCCTGTGCCCGCTGCCGGCCTCTGTGGCAGCTGGGAACCAGGCGGCCCAGCGGGCTGGCCGCTCGGCGTCTCCAGAGCTGCAGCCGCCTGGAGCTCCGGCTGCCTTCCGGGGAATTCGCCGTTCTACGAGTCGAGCTGCCCCGCCAGGCCCGGCCGGAGCTGCAGCGCGGCTGCGGCCTGCTCCGCCGGTTCGTCTCCATTCCACGCAGACCCCCATCTTCGGTCAAAGAACCCCTTCCGAACGCGGATATTATTCAGAATAAAAACTTTATTTTTTTTGTTTTGTTTCTCAGAGTGTGAGCAGCAAGGAATGTAGAACTCTCAAAACAAATGTAGCATTTTTCACGTTTACAGATTGTTTTCTTCAGTTTCGCCGGATGTTACAAATTAAATCACCGCTTTTCGAAAGCTGGATCCTCTCTGGTATTATTGCATCATTACCGTTTTTTATAAAGGAATTACATTTCCCTTTCAAATAAAAAATTTCCTATGTACGCCAATACACTATTGAACAAAAGGCCCAAGAAACCTTCTGAACAATCAGGGTACAGAATTTCTTTAATATAAATACGAACGGATGGGGATAAATAATATTTAAAACTTAGATTATTCAATGCTTGCAAAAAAAATATAAATAAATCTGACTGTTCACCAGCATACACACACGGAAAGACGTACACGTAGTTAACCTTGCACAGGGGGTCCCTGTCTCAAAGCGCCTTTGATTTTTTTTTTCTCGCTCTTTACAAGAAGTGCAATTAAAAAACTAAAATTAAAAAAAAGTAATCGCGTCCCCTCGGGAGCCATAATGTACGAACAAATTCACATTGAAGAACTCGGCTAGAAAATTTGTTCATATACCCTGTTTCTGATCAAAGAGTAGAGAAGGTCGAGGGTGCAGGGCCGGCGGCCGACGAGGGGCGGGAGGAGATAAATATCGCTACTGATACAGACAGCCATTCCAGCAACCAAGATTGCTACGTCACAAAAACTATAAAAACGAGTTACCGAAGAAAACAAAACGGGGAGAGGGGAGGGAGCAGAGGAGAGAGAGAGAGAGAAAAGGGAGGGGCAGGGAGAACCTTAAAACAAAAAAAGCAAAGGAGGAGGAAAGGGGAAGGGGGGGCTCTCCTGGCGCGCAGCCCCGAGCCCACCATCACAGGTGGGTGAGCTTGGGGGCTTCCTGAATTCTTCCCTGAGAAGGATGATGGGCGGTAAGGTCCGTATAAGTGGGGTGCGGCTCCCCTGGCCCGGGCCCGTGATGGTGGCCGCTGCCCAGCGGCCCAGCACCCCCGTAGTCCATGGTGGCCGAGGCGGCGTGAGGGAGGTGAGTTAGGCCATAGAGGGCCGGCCCAGAGTTGCTCAAGGGCTCCACATAGCTGCCCCCTACGAAGACGGGGCTTCCCTGTAAGTGTGGGGTCCCATAGCTGCCGTTGCCCTGCAGGCCATGCGCGTGCGGGTCATAGTCGGGTGTGCCCCCTGCCCCTGCTCCCGCGGCTGTGTAGCGCTTCTGTGGGGGTGGCGGTGCGCAGCTGGGCAGGGCTGCAGGATAGGAGGCAGGGGGCAGCCCGTAGGCGCCCTGAGGGGGCTTGGAGAAAGGCGGGGGCGACTGGGGCTCGTAGGGAACACTGTTGACTAGCGAATGCATAGAGTTCAGATAGCCGCCTGCTCCCGGGGGCACAGGGCTGCGACTTGGGGACTGGCCCCCTGATGACGTCAGCATGCCCTTGCCCTTCTGATCCTTCTTGTACTTCATGCGGCGATTCTGGAACCAGATCTTGATCTGGCGCTCGGTGAGATTCAGCAGGTTGGCCATCTCCACCCGGCGTGGCCGGCACAGGTAGCGGTTGAAGTGGAATTCCTTCTCCAGCTCGACCAGCTGCGCGCTCGTGTAGGCCGTGCGCGCCCGCTTGGAGGACGCCTGCCCAGGCGGACTCTTGTCGCCCGCGCAGCTCTCTCCTGCCAGAACAGAAGAGTAGAGGAAGAGTGGCATCAGGGGCAGCTCCGCAACCCCACCCAGTCCCTGACCTAACCAGGCTCCTCCTGGCTCCAGACCCTAAAGAGCCCTCCATTTGTCAGGGCTCAGAAAGGGGGAGGAGGAACTAGGTGCTGTCCTCCGTCCTGGACAGTGCTGGGAGCTGGGTAGCTAGCCCCTCATTCAGCCAAATTGTAAATCAGCCTTCTCCAATTGGGGGGGGGGGGCGGTAAAGGAAAAGAAAACAGAACCTCCAGTTTGCCTTCCTGGTCTGTTATTTCCTTCCTGGAGCTACTCACTTTCTGACTCCTTTAATGACCCTGCAGGCCTACCAGACTAAAGCTCCCCATGGGCAGCTCTCACCACCTTCATCCCCTTCACAAATGAAATGTGGGCCACCTAATATATGCTCAATAAACCTTCCCCTCATTCACTGTCTGTCTGAAAGACTGGACAGTTACCTCAACTGGCCACTTATTTAACCTCCTCGGTGGAGATGGGTGGAGTAGAAGCCCCAGTCTGGAAGCTTCTTCTGCCCAAAGAAAGAGGTTCCCATTAACAGTATCCATCTCTAGTGGGGAGGCCCAGACCCCCTGATGCTGTGCCCTATTACTTAGGGTTCTCCATGTTCTCCAGCAGCCTGCCCCAGCTTTGCTTACTAATCTTGTGACCTCCTGTCTTCCCTGGCCTCCAAATCGTGGCTCAGGAAGGTCCTAGATTCTCAGGACAGCACTGGCAACTGGAAAAGGCAGGGGCAATAGTAATCAAGAATACTGGGAAGCCGCAAGACCCAGGGCCTATCATCCTCTGGAGTCAGGTTCCAGGAAGCCCATGTGGTTCCCATTAGGATGACAAGTCTGAATCCCCTCCCCCAGGAGATCCCTGGCTGCCTTCATTGTGCTAAGTCTGAGGAGGGCCTTCCCAGTGGTAAGGCAGACAGCCACTCCATCTGCTGGAGCAAAAATTTAAAATAGGCTCTGATGATAAGCAAAGTATTGATTCTGAATTGGAGGGTGATTAGGCCTGCTTTTATTGGGCCACATTTCAGTGTGGAGTGGGTGTCACTAGTTCATTAAAAACGAGTTGTGCTAGCTCCCGTTTGTTCCGCACAAAGGTCCTCACTGCAAGAAAGGTGGAACACGAAGAGACTCCTAACTCACTAGGCCCCACTTGCTCTTGCAGAAGTCCAGAGAGGCTTCCATTAGGTCTCTCTCTGGGGTTCCCTGAGCACACAGAGTCCCATCACCTCCCTAGTGGCAAAGACTCTGGAAGCCTGTGCAGGGTGGATAGAGAAGTAGTGAATCCTTGGAAATATTCCGGCGCTCCAGGCCATGCTGCCTGTGCCTGGAGGTGGCCTGGAGGACCAGGAGCCAGGTTAGAGGATCCTGCTCCGGAAGGCACCTCTTTACCTGAGCTGGAGCCGCTGGTTTTCTGCTTTGTGTTCTGGCGAGACTCCTTCATCCAGGGGAAGATTTGTTTGGCCACGGTGGGTGAGTTGAGTAGGGGGCTCTTGGCCGCGCTGGCAGGGGTGGGGTTGCTGCTGGCATTCTGAGGTGGGGAGACTGAAGACGGGGGCGGGGGCGCGGCAGGAGCCGGAGCAGGGGTCTGTGGTGGTGGCTGAGGCTGTTGAGGGGCAGGGGGCGCGGCCTGGGGCGGCGGTGGGGCCAGGGGCGGCTCGCCCAGGCCTGGGGGCTGGCTGGGCGGGCCGCTCAGGGTGTGCAGACATGCCTCGCTCAGCTCGTGCGCCTTTGGGTGGCCCCCAGCGCTGGCAGGTGACTGGAGCGAGCAGGCGGGTCGGTGGTACTCGCCCTCGGCGCCCAGTGCCGCAGACGCCGCGTACGGCTGCTGGCTGGCATTATAAGCGAACCCGTTGGCTGCCTGGTAGGGGTAGCCACCGTAGATCGCGGAGCTGTCGTAGTAGGTCGCTTTTTGCATCGCGTTGTTTCACGGTCTTGATCGCACACTCTGACAGGGGCTTGACACCCGCGAGGGCGCACATTGGCACGCCCCCGCAGTCACGTGACGCTCCGCCGCCAATGGCCGCCCGGCGCAGACCTGGGGGGTGAGAATCGCCGCGCGGTGAGGGCTCCGCGCAAATCCATCTTACTCTCAATAGCTAAGTGACATGAAAGCCATAAAAGAAAAAGTGGTCAGCAATATTTAGCAGCACGACTTGGCCCCGGGCGCAGAGAGCCGCGCTATAAAAAGCCGCTGGAATTTACTGGCGGCTACAAATATTTGCTTAACTTGCGTCTGGGGTTGGGGGGTTTTCCGGGGAGAGAAAAGAGTGAGTGAGGGTTGGAAGCCTGGTCTCGGGAGCTGGAGTCCAAAGCAAGGAAGGCCTGATGGGCTAGAAAGGAACGGGGTTGGGATCCTTCTTTTCCAGGGAAGAAGAAATTCGGGGTGTCCCTTCCTCCCTTCTCCCTGGCTGCATCCGGCAAGCCCCGCGACTCCTTCCCTGTAGAAATTGTGGGGAAGGAGCAAGGAGGCAAAGGGGAGCTTGTGTCTCCAATTTTCTTCCTCCTCTCTTTGCTTTAGGACTTACATTTGCCAAAAGAGCCCTGACATGGGTGTGACATTCTATCCAGCCCCTTTTTGGACGTTCCAGAACCAGAGAGGTATGCACACAAGAAAAAAAAATCAGGCAACTGCCCCGCTGGACCCTACTGGATTTCAGAAGCTGAGATTGTTAGGCCGTCTACCCTTGTGCGGGGATGGGACTCACCTCCGAATGAGCCCCTTGTGGCCAAGAGGGGAGACAGAAAACTTTAGATGGAGCATCCTGTGTGGGAAGGGACGACCACCAACACCCACTCCAGCAAGTCAAACTCAAATCTGGACAGCTTTTTACTCCTCTTCTTTTCCTGTTTCTCAGGCATGTCCCAGCAAGCCATTCCTACCTCTTCCCCTCTGTTACAAAAGGTCCCCAGACCCTCCTGCCTTGGACTTTCTGAGGTGCTGTTATTCAGAGCAACTATCAAATTCTACCTGTTAAAACATGATGGATTAGAGAAAAAAACAACCCACCAGGAACCTGAAAAACCAGCGTTCATCTCCATGACCACGGCTTGAACTCTCCTTCCAACTTAACGATAATAGATTCTGTCTTAGAAACTGCTGTGTAATTTGATGTATGGGGGTCATTTGGCTCCGGACAAGGGATGGAAGCACCAGCCATAAAATCCTGCCAGAGTTCCCTGATCTTTGTGTGCTGCTGCTGATGCTGTTGTTGTTGGTATTTGTTACTTGGCCTATTTACCTGCTTCAGAAACACCAAGTAAAGGGCAACCCTAGAAGTCTAAAAAGCAATTGAAAGCCTTCTTAACTATTTTTTATTTAGAAAGCACTTTGCAGAAGTAAAATCTGTTTCATTTTTTTTTTTCAACCTTTGCATGGTCAACCACTGGTTCTGCTCAGAAAAGTTCCACGTGAGTTCATATATTCACACTCACACTCTGACACACTCACAATGTTTGTCTCTGACCATTTAAGAAAATTGCAATGACAAATTCGTGAAGAAAATGGTTTACACATCACACCCCCAACTGTGTGGATTTCAGTCCTGGAGTTATTCAAGTTTTCCAGGAATAGCAAGCACTTTGTTAACTAGGAAAAAAATAATGTAATAAGCATGTACCAGTGGATGATTATACTGTAATTTTGTCTTTGATAATGTACTCCTTTGGATTTCATTAAACCAAGAAACTGACCAACATCTGCAAAATAGCACGATTAATTTTCCAGAGCCTCAATTAAAAATTACAGCATGCATTAACCCAGAGTTACTGTATGTGATCTGGAGACCCGTAGTATTGTTTCTCTTTTGGAAATGGATAGAAAGCTACAGATACCATTATCAAAAATAAATAAATGGTAAAATAAAATGTAAATCTGAATAGCACTTTAATGTCTGTTTCCTGTTCTTTCACTGAAAACAGTTCCTATTGCATTTGGCAGTGTTAATGTCTGCCATTATAAATTTTTAAGATACTAGGCCTGTGTAAAATAAAACGTCAGGTTAAGAAAATTACTTCAGACACTTGAACAGCAAGATATTAGATAAAACAAAATTAAGTTATTTTGAACATGCACTCTTTCAAGTGACTTGCTAATCCATTACCACAGCAACATCACCTGCCTTTTACCTACGCCTTCTCATCAAGTTTTGTGTCGTCTTGTAAAATAACAATACCTTTCAAAATCAGAGAGTAAACAACTCCCGTAAACTTAAAATATGAATTCACCTCCGAGGTCCCACCAAAGGACTTCCTATTGTCCGAGGTCAGCAGACAACCACCTTGGGGCCCACAGGGTCCACCTCTCAACTCAGCCCCCAAACTTTGCAACCTAGTAGAGAAGCTGGAGATTTGCCAGCCAGGAAACTTTGCTCCGCACCCCCAAACAAGGGCTGGGGATAAGAGGAGATTCCTCCTAAAAGGTCCGTTTCGGGACAATGAACCCCAGGTGCAAGAGCTGAAATAGAGTTGAGGAGGCTAAGTTGAGTACAGGAAGCAAGCCCTATTGTCTGTCTGGAAGATCTGCCCAAATTCAACCTCCTTCCTTCAGACACCGCTCCTTCTTTCCATTCCCGCCCCTTCCTCAGCCTGCCCTCACCCCAAGTTTAAGTGGGAACACGGGGTAAGAGCCCCCACGTCCCACTGCCCACCCCTCCCTCCCCAACACGGGAAAGTTGCGGCTGGGCTAGGGGAGAGGATAGCGGTGGGGGCGGGGATGGGAAAGCGGCCTGAACTCGAAGTGTAAGGGTATCAGTCACTGCCGGGAAGGAAGCTCCGGCTTGTGAACTCTTCTTGAACCGAGATTTAAGTCTGCGGCCATAAATCACCGAGACGTAAACTCCGCCATTCAGCGCTGAGAGCGGCCCGCGGTGGCCCTGCTTACCTTAACTTCTGACGAGCGCCGCGAGCGCAGGCTCGGGCTCCGGCCCGGCTCGGCGGCCCGGCCGGTCCCCTCGGCGCGGGATGGGCACCGACCCTCAGCATCAGCCGAGACCACGGGCGGGAGGGAGACCCGGAGGCCGGGACACCGCGACGCAGAGCGTGGCCGCCTCGCTGCTCCGGCACGGTTCGCCCAGGGCGGAATGGGGCGGCTTGGACCCCCCCTCCCACCCACCCCACCCACCCACCCCTCCCCCACACCCCCGCCCCCTGCCCTTCCCGAGGGCAGCAGCCGCGGGCCGGAGATAAGCGCTAGCACCGCGCGGGGCTCTGCCTGGGCTGGTGGCACCGACTTGGGTATGTTTCTTATGAATATTACGTGCGGAGCAGCGGCTGGTAGGGGGTGCGGTGGGGGGTGCTGGGGGCGGGCGGGAGGGGCGGCCGAGGCGGCTGGGGCTGCGCGGGCCGGCCTGGGGGATGGGGCTGAGACGGGGGGAGGGCCGGGAGCGAGAGGGGGAGCTCGGCAGTGGCGGGAGGAGGGCAGCCTCCCCCAACCCCCACGCCCTCCCTCTCCTCGCTCCTGGGCGTCACTAAAGTCCTGGAAAATTATGCTAATGAGGACAAACGGCTCTCACAAAGGGGATCTCTTGCCGGGCTCTATTTCGTAGGAATATGTTTGGGAAACCATGTAACCCTCTGCCCTGGACACTTCCAGTTGAGGGGCAAGGAAGAGAAACAGGCGAAGAGAGTTTCCCGGACTTCGGGCAGTTGACCTCACCTGCCACCCCAAGGAAGAACCTCAAAACCAATCTGTGGGGGGCTCGGATAGGGCCTCTTTTCTCGAGAGACCTCCCAAAGAACAAATGGGGCTACCTTTGGTTATGTTGGTAGGCAGAAACACTGAAATCCTGGCAGCCAGGAGAGAAGGAGCCCGGGGGAGATGCACGGTGTTTGCGCAGTGAAATGGGAAGCTCTGGACTCAGGTACACACACCAGTCTAGAAACCCCGGGGTCCAGCTCTTGTGTGGGGGTGTCACAGTCCAAACATGCAGGTCACTCAGAGGGAAAGACCGATAAAGCTCTGACCTCAACTGCAACTGACATCTGTGGTATTCCACCCCCACTCCCCAACTAGTGATATACAGGGACGCTGAGCAGAGGAAAGGCCTGCTAGTGCCGGCAATATTTCCACGACTTTAGGAAGGATAGTCTTGCTCCCTTCTCTCGCCTCTCTCAATTCCCCAGAATCAGAAGCAAACTCTGCAAGGGTATGTGTGTGGCAAAAAGAGAGAAATGGAGCTTTCGTGCAATTCCAAGGTGTCAACGGCCGGTCCTCCTCAAAGGAAGGTGTTAAAAATATAAGTAGTATGTTTAAACTGTCAGGGAGCCAAAGTGTCACCTTAGAGCAAAAACAAAGCCAAGGGAAAAGGGAGAAATCAAAAAGCACTCCCGGCCAGGGTGGCCTCATGCATACCAATGGTTTTTGTCATTTACGGCTGGGCAAGATTTATGACTCGGCGCCCCAACGCTGTAAACAGAGCACAAAACAGCAAACACTTGCTCCTTATGGCATATTGCTGCAGCGCAACTTGAAAGGGGGAGCAGGGCCGCGTAGGAGGCCAGAGCCGGCCGCAAAATCCGCTCGGCGGCATTTTCTCTTCAAACCGTCCGGGTTGGATGTGGCATTTGAAGAAAGAAGGCGTGGGTCAATAATCAACCCGCACTTTCTCCTCCAAACTGCTGACGTGACTCTCACGCCTTCTCAACTAAGCCAGCTGCAAGCAGGGATGGCCAGCTCTCTGTGAGAACCTGCAGGGAAGGGGACGGCCTGGGCCAAGGGAGCCGAGGGCACCGAGGTGAGGGCTGGGGCGCCTAGGGCGCATACCTTTCTACCTGCGCCAAGACCGTGCCAGGCAAAACTCGGGGGCTGGACCCGCCGAGCTGGGGGTCCTGGGGGGAAAGCAGGGGCAGGAGCTCCGCCTGCCCAGAATAGGTGGCTTCTGGGCATGGCCTGCCTCGGGCAGAAGCGGGGGTGCTGACCTCAAGGTTGGAGTCTGGAGCCTTGGCACGCACGCAGACTGCCTGGAGTCAGGCCTCTCTGCTGAAATCCAAAGTGCTGGCTTTGGGAGCACGGCAGGCGAGGTGATTAAAAAATAATAATTTATAATAGCGGAAGGCATTTTGTTTGTTTTTGTTTTTAAGATAAAAATCCCTCCTGTCGATTTTCCATTGACGGAAACTACCCGGTCTCTGCCGCCTGCCCTTTCTAAGCAAATCCTGCAGCTACTCACCCGGCTCCACCAAAAACACTGAGGTTTTCTTTGCTAAGGCCGTTCAGCTCCCCAATTCCCCGAAGTCCCTGTGCTCCCTGCCTCTCTTGCCCATGGGGACCAAAAGAAAACATTTTCTCAGTTCTGGAAGAATGTTTGAAACACCGAAGGTGTGCTGGTGCCCTTCTCAGGGAACTCCTTGTGACAGCCCCCGAGAGGGCCTCCGTGGCTGGGGTTGGGGTGGGGGGACCGCTGGCTGTGCGGCCAGGGACCGAGGTGAGGAATAACTGTTGGCAAGAAGAGGCACGGAAATCCCAGAATGAGGAGGAAAATTAATGAGGAAATGCACTTGCCTGTGAGGGGGAGGCTGGCATTTTGAGGGCAAAAACGGACTAAGCCTTTTTTACAGCTGCAGTTTGGCTATAACAGAGGGGCTGTAGCTCTGTCCTTAGAGGAAAAACTGCCCTGTGCTCTATTCCATGACTGTCGGTTTCTTCTCCCTGTGTGTGCTTTTGTGCAGAACCAGCTCGAGAGTCCTTCCTGAGATATTTATTTTGCTTGCTGGTACTAAAGTGACAATAAAAAGATGCCTTTAACAAACCTCTATTCCCTCTCTCATTCTTTCTAGTGAAACTATATTATTTATGAGTCTTTAACTGGGTCAAAAATGCGCCAGAACTGGGTCATAAATCAAATGAAATGCTGACAAGTAATTGAACAGCAATTAAAGCTTACATTTTATTTCCAAGGGGTGTTTTAGAGCACTTGAAATGGCCTCAGTTAAACACGGTTAGTGCCGAGGCTGGCAGAGGGGGAGGGCGGAGCAGCCCTTCCGTTCTGGGGAAGTAAATCCCACTCAAGTAGGGGAAGCCTCGTTTAGTTTTTTCCAAGTACAAAAAGAAATCAGATTTTTTAGAAAGAAAGTTGCAAGGCTATTCTGCTTTCCAGCTCCTGGGAAGCACCCCTTTCCTCTGTCCTGAGAGCTTCAAGAGCAGAAGGCAGCTTAAGTTTCCTTCACCTTTTCCGGGAGTTTCGGTCTTTCCCAGGAGTGCTGGGTCCCCAAAGCCCAATTAGCTGGGGCTTCCCCAGTAATCTAGAGGCACAGTGTAACTCTCGTCTGCCTCCACCCTGGCTATAGTACCATTTCCCAGAGAAAGTCTGCCTCTGCTTCCTGCAGACTCTGCCTCTGGACTTCCCTCCAGCCTAGGGTGCACTGCCAGTCCTCCAACTCTCCAAGCCAACTGGGAGCACACAGGGGCTCGCCAGGCCATGCTCATTCTGAAGCCCAAACCCAGCTCAGGCTACCTCTTTTCCTCTCTGTGCCCCAACATTAGATTAACAGAGCTTTGGGGCATCCAGCGTGCTTGCCCCCAGCCCAAGCCTGTCCCGAATCAGAGCTGTCCTTCTCCACGCCTATGGGGCAGAGGGTGTGCGGGGGAAACAAAGGCGAGTCTTCGGGGTCCAGCTCCTTCCATCCGTGTGTGAGAAAGCGCGTCCTGCAACCCAGCACTAAACAAAGTGGCCTGAAGCATCATCAATAAAATGGCAGCGCATCTGCACACTCATTGATTTCCTTCTCCCAGCTGCTCCGGTCAGCCCTAGCCTTCCATCCTGGCCGGCAAACGGGGGCAACGGGGGAGCAATTCCCGTTCTCCTTCACTCAGCTTCCGTCCACCCCATCCAGTGTCGCCTAGGAACACAGCAGCGGCCACCTTAGCCTGAGCTCGGCCTGCTCGGGGGCTTTGAGACCCTCCCCTGCCTGGGGCTCGGCTCCGGGACTCAAGTGCCGCTGTAGTGGACAAAGCCATCCTAGAGCTGGAGGCCACCAGGCCCACCGATTAGCAACCAAGGACCCTTTTCCTTCATACCCCCACCACCACTTTCCAGGGAATTAAACTCAGACTCAGGCATTACTGGGGATCTTTCAAATGGTTTCAGTTCTAAAGGAGAAACAAAGGAAGAGAGGGGCTGAGGGTCCTGTCCCTGAACCAGGGTCTCCTCGCCTGACCTTTGTCTCTCACAGCCATAACTCACTCTCGATATGAACAATCAACGGAAATACCTTAAAATAAATTCCATCCTCCTGGTGTGGCCTCCAGTCCCATCGGCTAGCTGGCCCAGTACCGCTCCATAAGCACTGAAAACTGCAACCCGCTAGGAGAGCGCTCTCCGGAGAAGGGGAAGGAGAAGGAGGAGGTGGGTGCGTGGGGGGGGGGGGAGAAAGCTCTCTCTCTGTAGAGAATCTACAAAACGTAATCACAGGCAAAGCCGCCCGGGTCTGCGCTCCAAATGCCACAATAATGCGCTGTATTATGTGCTCACGTGGTCATACGTCAACTTAAATCCTTTTATTTGAAATAGGGAATCACTGAAGGAACTAGGTTTCCAAGCAGAACATTTAGCTTTGGGGGAGGGGAGGTGGGAGGCCTTGACCAGCAGGAAGGAAGAGTTTTGTCTAAGGCAGTAGGATGCTGGGGGCATGTGCCCTTCCCCCGCACCCCCACCAACATGTGCCACACAAGGCCAGTTATCTCCAATTCTATTTCTTTGCACTTGGATCCGCACATAAGAAACAGCGATGCTCTCTCCATTCTCAGAGTCCACATAACTTTCCTTACAGTCTTCCGCGCAGGGACCTGCTGAACCCAGCACTCCCAAGCACTGCACTCTCCTCTGGCCAGTACAGCACAAGGCAGGGCTCATGCCCTTTTTTCCAGAAGAAAAGCCAATAATGATTGGCCTAGTCAGTGGACTCCCTCACAGGTCTGCCATTGTATGGAGTTTGCTAACACCCACACCATACACCACAGCCACTGTAGAAATCCAAAAGGCCCATAATTACCTGACAAAAGACTAAAGCACCTCCTCCAGGTCTGGCTGGTTTTGTTTGATAAGAGCCCCTAGTAAAAAGGTGCTCAGCTCTAAAGTGGTGGGTCCGAGTTCTGCTAGAAGGACTCAGTGCCTGGGCCACACCTGCATTTATGCTTTTCCTCTGTGCACAGCGGAATGGTACATGAAATCATAGGCTTCTCATGATAACAAATGTAAGGGGAGACGATTTAATTGTCTCTGCAAGAAGAGGAAATAAAGAACCTTTGCTCACATCCTTTGATTTAACCGACAAGACAACCTGGGACCCTCGCTGTGGACAGGCTTACTCACCCTCCCCAAAGACACCTCTGGCCACCAGCAGAAACTGAACTGGACCGACTCTTCTCGGGAGGAACCTGACCGAAGCGCACATACACACACATTCCTGCCTTCTTCTTGGTGACATTCTCCATATTTCAACACTTCAGCCTCTCAGGAGCTGTCTAAAAAGTTTCTCTTTTCAGGTCGTAGTTTCTGAACTTTGGGAGTGGCCTGAGGTGGTGAGACCCTCATGTCAAATTCTTTTGTTCAGTAAGCTTGGCCTCTCTGGGCATGAGGACTCGCTTGTAGCAGCTGCAGGAGGCTATGCTTGATTCTTCCCCTCCCCTCCTCTCTTCCCCTGCAGGGAAATAGAAGGGGCCTGGTGAGACTGTAAGGCCCTCAGTAAGGGGGCCTGGCCATGGGGTGTCCCAATCAGAATGGCAATAAAAGAGGAGGAGACCTCACCCCTTGGAAATGAGCCCTGGCCTGAGCTGGTGGCAATATTCCAATAAGGCTCTGCCTGTGGAATAGCTGGGGGAGAACCTCTATGTCAACTTTCTCAGTCCTTACTTAAGCCACAAGCTGGAAAGTAAGAACCCAAAGTGAAAACCTGCTTCTCTCAGGTTTGGGGGTAGGGCAGAGGATGGGACCAAACGCTGGTTTTCAAAAAGTACTGCCCAGTACCCCCCAAAACTCAGACCACCACTACACTACCTTCTGCTCCTCTTACCCACCCCCCAATATTTTACACTGAGCTCTCCAGATAGTGTATAAAGGACCTGAAAGTATTGCCCAAGCCCTGGCAAACTCCCCAACCAAAGTTTCTGTGAAGGTTTCAACTCGAAGATGAGAAGGGGCCTTCTGCAGAACTCTCAGAACCGTCTGGAGCAAACAGAAATTCCCAAGGCCATAAATCAACAGGGGAAGTCTTTGGTCGTGCTTCAGAGAAATGCCTTAACGCCAGCAAGGCCCAGAGGCCCCTCAGCTCCAGCCAGGAGCCTCCATGCCCCCATTAACAACCCAGTTAATGCTCCAACTGCTGTTTAACAATTAACATTAAGGACTTGGGGGTAGGAGGGGGTGACTTGGTGGGATATAAAGGAAAAAGCCTGAGGAAATCCAAAGACATCTAACTTTTGAGGTGAAAAGAGCTTTTCTAAGAGAGACCTTGGTCTGGGCAAGTCACCAGGGAGCCAGCAGCTGAGCGTTCTCCTTCACCACTCTGAGGTCTGCTTTCCTGGAGCGAGGCTCTGGGCCTTTCAAACTTCCATCCCGGAGAAGAAAGATGGAGATGCTGGAGCTGCCAGTCCCACTCCATGCGTGCCCCTGGCCCCCAACCTGGCCAGCCGGAGATGGGGATGCACGCCCTGGATCCAGGCCACCAGAGCCAAAATAGGCAGAAAGTTGTCTTGGAAGGAGCGGGTGACTTAGGATACAGAGCTTTAGTCAATATTTGCAAGGCTGTTGGCAGATTAGATATAGCTGTATTCAAACACTGCAATCTGATTTCTCTGTCACAAATACACTTAACATTTTTCTCCCCCAGTTAACTCCAGTGGTTTTTCTACTCACTGTCAGGTTAGGCCCTCCTCACTCACTTTTTTTTTGGTGGAGGTTACACATCATTATTTAACATGAGATATTTCCTGTGGGTGCAACTGCACTACAGATGGACTCCCAGTTCTCTGGACACACGTGAATGTGTATATCACTTTATACACATGGTCTTAAACTCCTGCAACTGTTTATACACTCAATGCTCTGTGTGGGCAGAGATGCAAATCCCACGTGCACCCTGAGTTGCAAATTCCTGAAATGCTCCATCTATACTTGATATACATGGACATACAGTAGCTGAGAAGGTAACCCAACTTTACTATGATTCTGTTTACTTCCCATCGAATAAACTAAGAGTTGTATCCAGAACACCACATCAGCCTTAGAGCGTCACTGAATACATGTTACAATTAATTAGCAACCTGGTATTTATGTGGGGAACAAATTTTAGGGAAGAGCAAGGCCTGGGGAGTGAAAAACAAAATCTCAGAAAACTTTTTAAAAGAAGTAATTCCTCAAAGAAAAAAAGCAAACCCATTGCTTCATACTAACCTTGGGAAAGCTATTCCAGCAGCCCCTCCTCCAAATCAGGCACCAAATTTATGGATCTTTTACAAGGTAATAAACCACAGTAATTACCTCCCTGCATCCCAAACTAAAAGAACAAATTAAGCCAGAACCGGGAAAGAATTTTAAAGAGTTTTCCCCGTGTTCCAAATAGGAAAAGAAAACGCCGAGACACAGAAAACCCGTGTTTTTCCCACGGGAAGAAGAGCCGATCGGCTCGGCTGAAGGGACCTAGAAGCCCCGCTGCCTGTGATGGTCTCCACTTTGGAAAAACAGCCACTTCCCTCACGCCAAGGAAAAGCAAAAGAACGGAATAAGCTGCAAGGCGGCGAGACCACTTTTCTCTACGCAGCGATGGATTAACCACAATTTCCGCGCTCACAGGCTCCGCAGACGCCGCCACCCATGAACAAGGACAGCGGCCCACGCACCCGGTCGCTGCGCCCGTGGGCTCTACCGTCCTTTGCCCTGCTGTTCCATGTGGTAGTTTGTTTCAAACTGACCAGAAGAAACAAGCAGACCCTTCTAACGCCCCCGCCCCCTCAAGCACGTACATCTTTGGTCTCTGCGACCTAGCGCCTCTCCCGCAGGACGCCGGTTTTGCGGGCTCTTTGTCTGCCCGAAGCCCCGCATTCTCGGAGCACGCAGCTAAAAAGATCCCAGCTCCAAAACTCCTCCGAAGTTAAATATTGACCAGAACCTCCTACCAAAGGCTGCAGCTGCCCCCGGGAGAGCAAACTTCTGCCAAAGGCTCACTGCAAAGCCCCAAGCGACGAGTTTGGGCGCAGTGCTTACCTCGAAAGATGTTTAAGACGGAACCCCAAATTGTCTCCAACTCCGGGCGCTCAGTGAATCGCCTTTTCCGGTGTCCAGGCGCTCTGCGGACAAATAAACAGGAGACGGTGAACGGTGACTGCAAAGAAAGGGAGTTGGAGGACCAGAGTTGGAAGCTCGGCCGGTCCGGGCGCCAGAGTGGCCCCCGGGGTGACGCGGACACGGAGGAGTCGCCAGGGCATTCGTCCATGCGGCGCACTCATTGCTCGAAAGGTTCCAGTCTACAAATGGCCTGAAGATGGTGATTTATTTTTGTAAAATAAATACATACTCCATCTCCGCATCCACACTCTTCATTTTCTTTCTTTATATAGAGGGTGGGAAGGGGGGAAGGGGGAAGAAAATGCACGAGGCGGAGCAAGATAGGACGGTGGAAGGTGCTTTGCTCTTGGTGCCCGCTCTGCTCAGAGAGCTCCTCACGCACCTCAACTTGGGGAATGTGAATGCACGCTTTATTTTCTTTTGCTAACAAAGGGAAGCCTTGTCTGGGAGCATTCAATCACGGACTCTCCCGAAACCTCACTAATAGTGTTCATTTCTGTTTGGCGCGAACTCAACCCAGGCTCAGCCCATGGGCCAGGGGCAGCCTTGAGAGGTTTTGTCTTCTGGTTCATTCAAGCCCTGGGCGTCACTTCTCCATCCTAGTGTGCTGGCTGGACTACCGCAGTGCCCAGCCCCTCACAGCAGGCCAGCTACGGCTGCTGGAAATAGGGGTTTCGAAACTGAGAAAGACACAGCCATTGATACCCCATCTAGGGGCCCTATTCAGCCTCAAGTTTCTCAGTGGGTATAAGCCGTTAGATGACCCATAATGCTACCACTTCACCCCTCAAGATATTTGCAATCCTCTTTCTCTCTAACTAGCAAATGGTCAACCAACTTGGGTGGGAGCGGGGAAGACAGTGGGAAAGGGGCAAGAATCGTCCTAGGCAATGGGCTCTGGCTTGGAGAAGTTCTCTGCTGGGCTAGGACTCTGCTGGGTGGATTGTTGCCACAGCCTTGTTCCTGCCTCACTATCGCTTCGCTCAAACCCAAATGCCTTCCCACATTCCAGCGGGCCCCAAACCGGCCTTCAGTGGCTGTCCCACAGCCACTGGATCCTGGTGATTGCGCCAAGAGCGGCTACCAAACAGCTCACAGGTCCCCTGACCCTCAGGCATAAGAGCCCCCTAGCACACTGAACAAGTGGCCACAAACCATCAGCTAGCTGCCCTCTGCCACCACCATGGATCGCAGTCCTCACCCTCCATCAGGCAGTTGCAACTCAGAATCCATGCTGGGCCCCTTTCTTTTGTTCAAATTAGCCCTCTGTGTCCCCAAAGGGAGTGCCCCCTGGCCTGGGGGCACCTGGTGTGACTCTGAGCAATGTGGGGCTTAGCTACACTGCACATTGCCACTCAACTTCACCCCAGAAAAACCCACTATGCCAACGCCCACCACGCCACCCCGACTCAGCGATGCTTAGGAGTATTGTGATTATTATGGTTATTATTATCGTTGCTATTTCCTTATCCCCAAGTCAAATATTCATGCTGCTGTTCCCCATAAATCGTTCAGACTAATGAGTCACAAAGATGTTGCCCAGGTCTCTCCCTCTGCAATGGCTGCCGCCTGTAGCCTCTCTCTGGGAGTTTTTGGCGCTCCCTTGCTCCCTCGCTCGCCCAGCCCGGGTGATTTATGAACACCGGGAAAATTGAACAAAGCCGCGCGCCTGTTCTGTGGTATCTCTGCAACGTTCCCCCGGTGTGAATCAGAACATTACCAACTATCTGCGCATCCGTCCCACTTCATCACCAAAGCCAGAATATGACCGCAGAAAACCCAAGCTCCAACTCACATTTCCCCCGGACACAGCGCGCTCCCCAGACTCGGACTCGCAGAAATCCTACAAAAAAAAAGTCCCGGACCCAGCGTGGGCCCACCAGCTCAGGTCCTTCCTGCTAAAGGGCTCTCTCCTGCCTTCCTGAAGAAGTAAAAAGCCTTTGGAAATAAATCTGAGGGAGTGTGTTTTAAAAAATCAAATAGTAAGTTGGGGGTCTCACTTCTGAGAGATTCATTCCTAGTGAGGCCCTGCCGACTTGGAACCATTCTTGATGATCGGCATTAATTATTTAATGAATCACGTGACCTCAGAGCACAATTTCAATATCTCCATCGAACAGGCACTACACCTTTAGCTGCTGCAACCAGGGCCCTCGGTTGGCTTTTTTAGTTGCTGGGCCTCCAGAACACAGATGCCCTTGCCCAGCTCTGGGGCAAAGAATGCCATGGAAATACCAGGGCGAGCACAGCAGAATTGGTCATTCTGGGACTATGAGAATTGTGGACAGTCGGGTGTCCACTGCTCTCTCAGGCACCCTGCTGTCTGTTCCCTCCTGAGCCCAGAGGTTATCCCACCTATCTCAGCACCCTGGCTGAGGAGATTTGGTTACCTAACCTCCCCAGGACCTTTGATGGCTCATCAGGCAAGAACCCACCTTTCTACCCTGGCAAAGCACACCTCTGGCCCTCCGCATTATGTGTGAACCCAGACTCATCGGTCCATTCCAGACAGAATAACCTTCTGCCAAAGAAACATGCTAGTACACTTATCCCTATTCAAGGTGAGACCAAATCTGCAACTCATGAACATAAAGAACAGGGTGGGGGAGCATTCAGCTGTTTCCTCACCAGGTAAACTGAGTTGGAACCACAGTGACCTCCAGATCTCTTTTACCTGGGATATATTTTTTCAATCAGGGATCTCTTTTAGCTTCAGGAATCAATTCCAGAGAGACTTGGGTCTGGCCTGAAAGGGGGCAGGGATTATTCCATGATTTGGGAGCCTTGTGAATGACAGGGTTCCAAGACAGATATTTCAGATGACAATATTTCACAACAGCCCAAGTAGCTTCCAGAAGCTATCAAAGAGTTAGAGTACAGGTGTCTTCCTCCTCCTATTTTCCCCAGCCCATATGCTTTGAGAGAAGAAGCAGTTAGTCTTGAATCAGTATGTAATATAGAGAAGGGCAACTGCTGGAGGAACAGCTGTTGGGAAGGGCGAGCCTGTGTTCTTCAACATAGGACCTCGGCTAGGGCTGCGGATACCAAGAGGGTGTAAAGAACAGCCTATTATTGCCTGCACAGAATGCATTCATACAGATGGGAAGCCCGGGTTTGCGTCTCTGGATTTTTTTTCTTTCTTTACATTCTAAACAGTGGCTGACCTGTTTCAATGTGAAACGGTTGGAGGGAAGGCAGTAGTGGGTGAGAAACTAAACTTCCAAACTGTGCCAGTCTGTGCCAGTTTGGAAGCTTAGAGGAGCAGGGGAGCAAAGGAGAAAAGGTGATGCCCACCCCATGCGGAGAGATGGGGGGAGGAGGTGGGCACCCAGGGACAGCGGAGTGGAAAGTCAGTGACTCTGTACAGAGTGACTGTACACTCGACTCTGACCCCACACATCTAGGTGATCTCCCCAGGAGCTCCATCCTGGGTATTAAGTGCTCTACTGTGCCTGTCACAGTTGAATTCCTCCTGCAATAAAACACCGGGTATATCGTAGATTTCAGCAAAACTAGGAAAGAGAGCCTGCAAAGTGCCATTTTTCTTCAGGGGGGAGACTGTTAAGTACTTAATTCAAACTGGGACCATTAAAGTGTCTCCTATCCGATTTGGGTTGATTTCAGATGTTGACGAAACTTTTATCTCCCGAGTCACCGCACAGCCCAGCTCTGTGAGGAAAGAGGATGAGTGTGTGTTACAGGAAAGGAGATGGAAAGAAAAAAGAAGAGAGCGTGTGTAAGGGCCATCTTGGTAAAAGAATTATAGAGCTTACACAAAATACTGTCTTTAAGGTCAAGGGTTTGAGGAGCCAGTAGGGTTTTCTTTAAAAAAAAAAAAACAATTAATGAGATAGAAAATTTGTCCTCTGGGTGAACTCTATGGTTGCCCTAGCAAAGGGGAGACAATGCAGGATTTTGAAGTACAAAGTGGGATTTTTCTAAGCTGTTATAACAAGCTCCTTTAAAAGGCCAAATCTGAAACAGACGAGAACACCGAAGAAAGTACACAATCATCTGGATCATTTTGGACAATTTTGACTTGGTAAAACTTACCAATATCTTAATACTCAAGGCAGTTTGGGTAAAAATGCCATTTTGCCCTGGAATATTGGAGGGGGGGAATCTCCATCCTCTCTCTCTTCCTTTCGTGGATGGTCTATAAGACTCCATGAAAGAACATTACTCCTTTTAGCCCCATACAGCCTCCAGAATGCGGCTAATTAATGCCCCCACCCCTCCTTCACTACAGAGGAGAAATATAAGAATTTACCTTAAATGATGACACTCTGCCATGTGAAGTTTTGCAGCTCGACACTCAGTTTCCACCAAGAGCCTAGGCATTTTTTGAGCAGACAGCCAAGATGCTGCGTCTTTGCCCGAGACCACATTATTTGCAAGAAGATCCCTTGCTTCGCCACAGACTTTTCCCAGAGAATGCCTTTCAGAATTGCTGTTGAATTACAAAGAAGTATTTATTGTATGAGGTGATTAATGATTCCTGGGAAAATTGCTATTTTCAGTGTGATCTAATTTTGTTTTACAAATGCGTGTAGCAGAGGAAGGGTTAATAAGTTTCCGCAGCAGTTGCAGCGATTCCAGAAATCCCTGGCACTCCTTGACACCTTATAAAATGCATTTTATGCCAGGTTTGGCCCGACCTGGGAAGAAGGGCACTTGCTTGCCCCTGAGTTTTCTTGGGGAGAGGTGGAGGCCACTCCGAGGCTAGCATCCATCACTTCCCTCTCAGAGCTGGTTTGTACATAGGTAGACAGCTGCTTGCCTTTGCCTGTACCACATACAGAAAGAAGGAAGGACTAGCAGCACTGACCACTGACCACTGGCTAAGGGTTCACCACTGATGAAAAAAATGTGTTTAAACTCCTGTTATTGCAGAGGTAGGTGAGCGCCCCCTCCCATGTCTGCGAAAATTACTACATGAATTAAAAATTGCCTTCATTCAAGGCCAAGTGACAATTCTAATATTCTGGGGCTAGTGTGTGTTGGGGTTTTTTGTACATTGTCCCTTCAGTGACCACCAAGTCTAAATTCTCTTGACTGATTTGCAGATCAGTAAACAAATACTAGGGATATGGACATTGAGAAGCAGATTTTATTTCACCCTTTTGAATTTAGATCTCTAGGTTTGGCAGAAAAATCTGGGAGCATTTGAGGAAAGTGACCCTAGTTCAGAGTTTGGCTTTCTGCCAATTCTGAATACTCCCAGGTCTTCCTTGCTTGGGGAACACTTTGGGGTGTCATTACACTTTTTCTTTCCTTGGAAGAAACTTTGGAGGGTGTACTGAGGAAATTCAGTTTATTATGAAAGCTCTTTTTACAAAAAGAAAGAAAGAAAGATGCAAACAAATAAAAATTCCTAAGCTATAGTTAGTGAGCAGAAACTTAAAAAGAGGGAAGGAACAAAGGCAATCTCAACCCTTTGCACGAACTATTTTTTATCTCCAGGGAAACAGGCAGATTAAGTGTGAAGGTGCAATAAATACCAAAGGGACTACATCTTTCCAAGTGTGTTCAGAGTTCAGCGAGTGGAGCAGCTGCAGGAACTCCTGGGCCCGCAGCACTGCCCGGTTTCACCTTTCATTGCAGGGAAGGACACGTCTCTATGTTTCTACGGCTTACGGAGACTTGAAGCCTGGCAGCCTGGCCAAGTTTGGGGAGAAGAGGAGCCCTCTCAGAGCTCAAGAGGCTTCATGCTCTTTGGAACTTTTCCCACAGTGGGTCAAACTTGACAAGAGTTCAGCTCAAGTTGAACACACTCACACGAATTATACGAGCAGTCAGAATCCAAGTGAACACAACTCAAGCCATCTACAAGAGTCTCACATGCAAGGCCAAACATCTCAATCCAGAGCACTTTTTTTCAAATTAAAAATAGGAAGGACACAGATGTGTTTTAGAGCTTTAATGTTTTTCTTAAACAGTGTTTAATCTTAGCACATGGCTTTCTATGTAGCCACACCACAATTTGTACAGTTGCACATGGGTCTAAATGCACTCCCCTTCCCCCAGGACTGGGCCTCGGGAATAAGACAGCAATATCTCTACAATGATATTTTAAATAAATGCAAAGAAGGGAAACTATGTGTCACATCTACCATTGAGGACTATATATTTTGAGAATTAAATAATCTTGTGAGGTCCACAATGTCTACTCATTCCATTCAAGACAAGCTTGTATGAGCTGCCTTAATGAGACAGGGGAGGTAAGGAAGGTGGGAAAGGGTCTGTTTTCTTCTGCTTGAACAATATACACATCCATGTCCCCAGTCAGCATGGGCTGCCCAGCGGGCCTTCAGCCACCTCTAAAGTATCTGATGCCAAGTGGTCCTTCTGAGGTACCCAAACCTGGCAGCCTTCTTCAGGCCAGCAGGTTGTTCCACCAGCCAGCATCCTGGCCACTGTCCTCTCTTGGGTGGCAACCAGCACACACTCTTACCAGGATAATGTAGTCTTCTTTTTTAAAAAAATTATACTTTTCATCAAACTGGGTTTTGTTTTGGCGTCTGTTATGGTCCAGACAGGGAGAGGTGGATGGGGGAAGGGGCAGAGGAGAGGAGAAGAGCAGGTGAGGGGAAGAAACTGGTCTAGATCTCTGGAATATTATATGGAGGAGGGAACGGGCGTGGAGGTGCCCGGATGGGGATGCGGGTGCGGATGCGGGTGCGGGCTCTGAGTTTGTGCTTTTCCTGGCGGGCCTGCTGAGGCCGAGGCCGAGTTGGAGGATCGCATCTTAGTGTTGGGCAGTTTGTGATCTTTCTTCCACTTCATCCTCCGGTTCTGAAACCAGATCTTGACCTGACGCTCAGACAAGCAGAGCGTGTGGGCGATCTCGATGCGGCGGCGCCGGGTCAGGTAGCGGTTAAAGTGGAATTCCTTCTCCAGCTCCAAGACCTGCTGCCGGGTATAGGCGGTTCGAGAGCGCTTGGGCTCCCCTCCGCTATAACTGGGGTTGACTGAAAGCCCATAACCCCAAGGAGAAAGCCAAAGAGGAGGGAGTGAAAAGAGAGGGAAAGGAGGAGGAGAGATAAGGTGGGGTGGGGAAGAGCAATTGGACATCATCATTATATAATAACCTGACACCAAGTTCACGCAAGACACATAAAACGGCAAAGAAAATGTTTCACAGGCTATTGACAACGGGAAACACCCGAGAGCCATAAAGAATGGTTCTGGGCCTTGGGGCTGAAGAAAAGCTTCAAAGACACATGGCCTGAAGCCTCTGCCAGGGCAATTAAATTTATGGGGGCTATAATTACTGCCCTAACAGTTTGGCGTCTCGTAAATCTCCCGATAAAGGGACCCCGGGTACAAAAGGATTCTCACATTGGGATCAGGCGGCTGGCTGGCGCACATACACCCACATCCCACTGTCGCCCGGGCCAGATGGGGGCTCCCCTCCCGAGGTCCTCTTCCCCTTGTCCTCTCCTCCTGACCCCCGCTCAGACCCTCAGACCCCGGCCGGGCCCCAGCCCACCCTCCCACGCCTCCCCAGCGGCGCCACGTACCGGCGCTGACGTGGATCTTCTTCATCCAGGGGTACACCACCGGCTCCTTGCCCTTCAGGCCCGGCGGGCCCCTGTCGGCCAGAAGCAGCGGGCACGGGGGGGCGCTGCCCCCTGTCGGGACGCCCGAGGTGGCAGGAGCCGCCTCGCAGCGCCGCGGGGGCGCCGGGGGCGCCGCGGGATGCTGCGGGGGAGGTGGCGGCGGGGGCTGCCGCCCGGGCGGCAGGACGTGGCTCGCGTGCAGGCCGTGCGCGGGACCCTTGGCGTGCGCTGGGGGCTGCTCGGGCTGCGGTGGCCGCCCGGGGCTGGCGCCGCCGCGGTAGCCATAAGGGTAGGCGGTGTCGTGCGCAGGGTAGAGCGGGGCCGCGGGGTAGGAGGGCTCGCGGGCGGCCCGTGGCGCGTAGTAGGAGGCGGGGGGCTCGCGGCTGCCGCCCGCGTGGGGGAGCTGGGGCTGCTGCGGCGGCAGGTGCTGGGCCGCGGGCGCTGGGGGATGCTGGTAGCTGGAGCCCCCGCCCGGGCCGCCGTCTCCGCCGCCCGGGCCGCTGTGCTGCGCGTACTCCTCGAAGGGAGGGAACTTGGGCTCGATGTAGTTGGAGTTTATCAAAAACGAGCTCATGGTCATTAATTTGTGAAGTGCAAAAATACTAATTTTTCTCGCGTTGTCGTTTTTCTGGGCTCGCCGAGGCCCCTCCCCCTCCTGCCTCTCGCCCCATCCCCCCGTTTCGTCCGCTCCCTTCCCCTCCCCCGCTGTCAAGCGCCCACCCCTCCCCCTCCCGCCGCCGCCAATGCCACCAAAGTTCGCGCCGCTCCTCCCCCGCCCGCGCCAGCGCTCTGCCCACCCCGCACCCGCACGTGACCCGCCCCCGCCAATGAGTGCGCCGCGCGCGCGGACCCGGATCAGGAAGCGCGCGGGAGGTGATGGATGCTGCTGTCGGGTCCCGGCCGGAGGGAGGGAGTTGGCGCTTTGGTCCCCCAACCCCCCAACTTTGAGTCCCGCTGGGAATTCGGGACCCTCCAGGCTTCAGGTCGTCTAGGACGGCCATGCCGTGCCCTGTGCGTGCCCTGCCCCTGGCCTGGGCCTCAGGGCAGCGGGGCACCGCGGCCCAGCGTTGACCTCGGGCCCAGCCTAGCCTGGACTGGCGTCCTCTGGTGTTCGAGGCCGCCCGGGGCAGGGAATGAGGTTGGGCCAGAGGAAGTATCATCGCTTCCATCCTGGCCCCGGAATAAAGCGAAGGAGACGAACAGACCCATTTTCTCACCAGCTGATCCCCTTCCCCACCTCGTGCCCGCCGCGTCCGCACTGAGTCCCGGCTTTGGGAAGCCGGGAGCCGCGGAGGGTGGGTGGGTGAGCGAGCAGCCGAGAGAAATCAGCCTGCAAATGTCAAGCTAGGCCATTCCGGTATAACCGGACAGGCACTTTTCGTTTCTTCTTTCTTTTAGAGGCAGAATCTGGCTTTGCTGCCTAAGAAAAAATCAGAACCTTCTAATAGCATCTCATTTGATGGAGGTGTTGATGTAAGAGTTAAATACGCTCGCATTTACTAGGTGCGATTGTGACCGAGAAGGTGGTACTAGGGTAGGGGAAAGGACAGCAGCGACGCCTCCACAGAATAAAGCTTTGAAACCAACAACTGCCTATTTCAGAACAATTCCCAAACAAAAACAAGCTGCGGATAGAATAGGCTTTGTGCCCAGTCTGATCGCCGATGGGTCCTTTCTCGCTAAGAATTTTATGTCCTGTCTTTTGGATGCTGCTTTCTCAGACTGCATCTGAGGGTAAAGTTCTATTTATAGACTGTCTGTAATTTCTGAATTGCCTAAAATTGGCATATTAACGATAATAGTGGCTCTGGAAAGGGGAGAGAGGACTATTGCCTGCCATTTGGTAATTGAAATTTGATGGGTAAACTAATTACACCATTATTAACAAATAAATTACTTATTAATTCCACCCAGTGTTGATCTTTGAAGTAAATACTGATGCTTTACTTGTGTTGTGTACTTTCCCTTTACTTTTCCGAGTAACAGACCCACCTAGATCCTCTACCTTTCAACCTAGATTAAAGCAGTACAAGCTAGAATCGTCACCATTCTAAAAATACTTTCATGTTGGCATGCAGACCAAGGATTTTTCAGCCGGTGCACCTTACTGGATTTTTCAAAGAGCAGTATAAACAGTCTTCTCACAACTGAATCTGGAAGGCAGACAAGGAAAGTTATAGCCTAAGCCTGGAGACACTTCAAAAAGAATGTCAATTCTATCTTCATTTATATCAGTTACTCATATGAGTTACTAAATGCTGGAATATCCATTTGATGGATAGTCATTTAATGCTAAGCCACATAAAGCCTATTATATGGGACTAATCTTTAAACTAATTTACAAAAAGAGGTTTTAAAAAGGGATCATGTTAGCTTTTTAACTGGAATCAGCCTGAAGTGGTACGAAGAGGTTTTCCACATTGGCTGTGTCTGTGAAGAGTGCTGTCCATCCAGGTGGTGCACCCTGAATATATGGGGTTTTTTTCTTTAATGAAATCTGAGCCACGGAGAGAAATCAACGCTGAGTGTAATCTTTCCGCATGCTCCCTAGATTCAGGGCAAAACCTAACCTGTAATACAGCCTAAAGCAATACCTTTCTACAGTAAGGAAAAATAATATATACTGAATCTATGTAATCTGAATTATACAAATAATGTAATTTACAAAACCAGGCTCTCTGAGCTTCAGGGGGATAAAAAAATGACAAGGAAATTTTGCCATCATCCTCATGTCATCAACTCTGAGCAGTAGGGTCTTAGCCACATTTGTTTAATATTAGTTACAGACATTAACACAAAATTCATGTTGTTTAGCTCAGAACCTTCTCCTGGGTTTCTACTTTAAAGCATTAACAAGGCATGGACACTGTTTTGTATATGGTTAGTTTAAACGAGTTAACTTCGCCTGGGTTTCATGTGGTTCTGTTACTTTAGGAAGATGGGCTTACACAGAATCCCCCAGGGCCTGTAACTTGTCTTTGTGGTTCGTATCATAAACACAAACGGAGCCAGGACCACCAAGTGTTATCTTACACACCGACATTTTGACATTTTACTGCAAGATTTATGGCTGTAATAAACAATCTCAGTACCTTTTCTGGTCCTTCCACAATCTCTCTGTGCAAGCCACAGCATCATTCCAATGAATCCAATGATCTTTTGAAAAACATTTTAAAAGCTCTCGCCTTTACGCAAAATCCAAAACACCAAAGTAAAGCCAGAAAGAAGGTAACTCAATTAATAAATAAACTGAAGTTTACCAACAGCATCTCACCGGGGAAGAAGATGGGATGATCTCAAAAGGAGCAGAGAGGGAGCATGCTAATCTTCGCACACCAACTGGCCCCAGTCCCAAGCAGGGTGAAAGCGTTACCCTTTTCTTGGGAAACTGGTAAGCACATTTGCTCATTTCCACATGCAGGGATAACATATATTCCCAACAAAAGCTTTCTTAAGATCCCATGAAGTGAAATAACTTTTCATCATGTCTTCGAATCCCAGAGGGATAAGGAGAGTGAAGGGAGTCTAAGGGAGAAGGGAGGGCAAGAGGAAGGCAGTATTTGCAGCCTAGTTTGAATCTGATTTGAATCATTTTGAATATATTTGGAATAGCCTTCCCTCTTGAATGCAACCCTGTCCCAAGTTTCAAAGTGACCGAACAGTGACACCGTGTGCATTTTGTTTCTTATTAATCTTACACATTGACAGTCTTTGTTAAGTCACAAGGCGCGCCCTTCACCAGCCGACATTTTCATATTTGTTAGACGCGCTGACCTGAAGTTCACCTCGGCCTTGGACTTTGCGCTTCTAAAAGGTCTACACAGTGTCTTTTAGAGAGCAGGGTCTTTGCCCAGGTCACTCCTTCTCAGGGAAAACCAAGGGTGGGGGGAGCAAAGGAAATGTAAACGTTATGGAATGTATTGACTGTATTTGTCCTTTGTTCTACTGACTGCTCTCTATCTGAAGCACATCTCTGTAGCGCACACGGGAATGGCTGAATTTCTGAATGCCTGGGGGTGGCATTTGAGAGCTTTCCCCCACCTACACTAGGCAGATGATTTTAAAGAAGCAATACTTTATCAGCTATTTGACCAATTAATTGTTTGGGGGTAATTTCCTTGCAGTCATTAAAGTAATGAGCACAACCCAGGCATAAAAATTGAAATTTATACTCGGATTATGTATGAATTTACACCAGCATTGTGCAAAAGGCCTAAAAAGTCACAATTTTCCAAATAAAAAAGTAAGCACTCTAAAAGCAATAACTTCTGCAGGTACCTTTTTCTTTTACTTTAAAAGCTAGCTAAGAGGTGTCTGTGATTATTGAAGCTGACTTTTTTTAAGGCGTGGAACATTTTTAACCAATAGTACAGTAACAAGTTTTTTTCAGACAGACACATAATTGTCTTGGTGAGTAATAGCAGGGGTTTCAGTTTTCTTCATTTTACTAGCCCAGATGTGGTGAAGTGTTCATTGCTATAACAGCAATCTCCACAGTTGTTCCCTTTCTTGTTTTCATCTGGCACACCCCCATTTGGCTTCAAGCTCTTGGCCAGAGTGAAAACTTTACACATTGAACAGTGGCAGCCATCTGATTGCTTCCACGAAGGCAGTGTTTGGGAAATATTTACCACTGAACGTACCTAACACCAGCAAACCGCATCAGCTGTATTGGGGGGGATCTTAAACAGCCCTGCTAGAGTTTACATTCTGAGTAGTTGAATTGGCTTATCTTCTCTATAGTTCAAAAGAAAAACCTAGAAAAAAATTTTTCGCCTTTCCTCTTCACCTCCCTACAATGATCATTTAAAGATCGATACATGGAAAAGGAAAATAGGCCCCCCAGAAAATAGATGCTAATGGCACCAACACTTACAGCTAATATAAGTGCATAAAAAATAAACTATTGTTTGGCTCTCCAGTTGCAACTCACATGCGGCTCGGTTCCAGTTGCCTTCCTTAACATACTGTTCCCTCTCTTTTCCACTCTCCCACCCTTCCTCCTCAGCTTGCTTCCCCTCTCCTTAGCTTTTATGCCAAATGTATTTTTAAAGAGTATTTTCTGGAGAATAGAAGTTGCTCTGGCATTTGTGGATTCCACCTTCCTGCTCAAATGTCATATTCTTTACAGTTTAGCCATTCACTTACAGATTGTAGTATTTCTCAGTGTAGAGTGAACAATAAATGTAATGAAAATTTCCCAACAACAGGGACAATCTCATGATACCAATGAGCATCTTCTCCCTGGTGGAGGGGTAGAGGAATCCTGTCTCTTTTGGGATGATTTCCATTTCCTTCCGCCCCTTCCCAGCTGTAAGAACGCTTTGCATTTAGTGGATGACAATTTCAGAAAAAGCGTTCTGTGTTTGAAAATTGCAAAGAATACATTTTGCAAGAAGTGCCTTTGTTTGCCCGTGTTCTCACACACGTTAGGGATCATTATGGGTACTAAGGGGGGGGGAAGGCAAATCAAAGTCACTGTTTTCAAAATAAGGAAGTTCCCTGCCTTTCAAGGTACAACGGAGCACTGCAAACTTGCCAAGTCATTTCTTAAATGCCCACTGATGAGCTTGGAGCATTTTGAATTTTGTCCCCATCCATAGCCTCCCGGTTCTCCAAGTAAGGTGTTGGTGTTTCAGTAATCTAAGCCTATTTACCTGCTGCTATTCCCTCAGAATGGGAGCAATAATTCAAGATGAAATACAGCGTGTATTACTCTTGAAAAGAGGAATTTTCTATCCTTTTCTCCGTAATTGAGGTCATTCAACCACTAGGGTTCACCTGGAGTCCATACCGTGATACACGCGTCACTCCAAGCCGTTTTATCTTTTGTGCTGATAGTCAAGATCGCAGCTCTAACATTCACGTCCAGCTCCGTCTGGGCAGATGACTAAGAGTGCTGCACAACGTAAACTTTTGACCCTCAACTTTTTGACCTGCAGTTGCAACGCGCACGAACCACAAAGATATACAAAGCTGTGCCTTTTCTTTCAGGGAGAAGACCCCCGCCCCAGGGTCTCAGGGAAGCCCTGTTTCTGCCTTTTAGAAGAAGAGGGTGTACTGGGTATTTTTGTGTGTTTGTGACTTTATTTTCCATCAAATCTGCCTCTTAATCCTTGGTTGTCAGCACTTAAAATAGGAATGAGATTATTTTTGAAATCACTCATCTTTACATTTACAAGGAAAATTGGGAGTAGGGGTGGAGGAACCTCACAAAGAGCAAAAGAAAAAAGATGGGGAGAGCAGGTAATGGAAGTTGGAGACTTTTTCTTCTTTATTTAAAAATAAAGACGCAGCCCTAATTGTTGGGTGAGCTGGCCCAGGCAGGCGAGTTGACTGTGAACTTGTACTAAAGCGTGCTCTGCTGGCGATTCCTAGGGTGTGCAGATTTATCTTCTCTGCATTTACTTAACCCGGCAGTGAACTGCGCGGGCGTCATTTGTTAGGTGATGACAGACTTCACCTCTAGCAAGGGCTGCTTCACAAAATCGCAATAATTACCCAATAACCTTCATAACAAATATTATTATTGAAAAGACTGCTTTGTGAGGAGGGGATGTGGTGCAAGAAGGAAGCTTTCTTTGTGAAAAACACCACACAAAATAAACCTAGGCTGATCTTCCAGTTCCGGGGCTTTGAATGGCTAGGACTGAGGTGCCCCACTCCTATGAGGGCTGAAGCCTAGGTTGACCCCCTTAGCCCTGTCTGGAAGCCCCATTTACAGTTTTATCATTGACTGGAAAAAATTTTTCTGCCCTAGAAGCCAAAGGGATGGAGGCACACTGTTCTGAACTCTCCATGATGGGCGCACCTCTGACAGACCCCAAGCTAAGTAGGGTAGAGAGAGGCTTCGAAAGGCATCTTTTAGGCTCAAAGGACTGTTTTCCTCTTTAATAGCCCATCTTTCAGGATGCAATTTGCTCTCCCCTCACTAATGGTTTGGATATAATACTCTTCACATCTCAACACAGGAACATGACTCCGTTTCTGGTAGAAAATTCTGTCTTGCTCTCCCAGAGCTGCCAATAATGAAGCAGAGGAAAGAGCAGAAGAAAAGGAATCTTGGCATAATGTTGTGAAATTAGACCATGGAAGCCCTAACCAACCCCTAAGTGAGTGTGACCAGAGCTTCCTATTATATTTATAGTTCAGGAAATATTGTCTCTCCGGCTTGTAGAAACAAACGGGGCCCTGCACATTTTGGACACCTCCTTCTACAAGAACCATAGACAGACACTTCTGCCACCGGCTGAGGCTGGATATCTTCCTGAAGCCCTCAGTGAAAGGGATTTTCTTTTTAAGTAAGTTTCTCTGCAGCAACAACCTAAAAGAATGCACGAGAAGAAATACCTTATCCACAAAATGAGCAGAAAACCAGCCATCCTCTTCACTATGCCTATGAAACTAGGAAGAAATTTTAAAATTCCTCCAGGAATGCTCACAGAGGTCTGACTGTGCATGTGAGTTGGCCTTCTCCTTACACTCTCAAGTTTTATGGAGACTACAACTAATAGAAATAAGCAAGCTGATCATATTTATAGCCTCTAATTCTTTTAAACCATGGGAAAGTTCCTCTATATTGTGGGATGCTGAACATGGGGCCAACAGCCTTTCTGCCCATCTCCACACCCAGGCTGGGATGTGGCCACAGAGGTGACAGTGGCCGCTTCCGCCAGGCAAAGTTACTCAAGTGAATCTGCCAGCAGCTCTGTCACTCTTTTTTTCTGCTACTAATTTTAGTCACCAAGAAGTTACTCAAGCAAGATCACCCAATGAGCCACTGCAATAAAATCTTCACCCGGGATTTTCCAATAGAGAACCCCAAACTCGGTGCAGCAAAACAAAGACTCCACAATTCCTACACTTAAAATAATAGAAGAGAACCCAAAGAGAGTTTCTATTTTGGTTTCCGCCCAGAGGCAGGAACCTTTTCCTGAGTGCCGAAATAGCAATGCTCACTTTAACAGGTCACAAAAAATGACTTCGGGGATTTGCCTTGCCACTCACGATTCAGGAGGAGTGGGAATTGTAGGAGGGTTTCAACTTTTTTAGAAAACTTCCCAGGTTTTGCTTGTTGGACCTCTGACTTTGGGGACATCTGTTGGACTGATGTTGAGTGTGAGTGGCCTCTGGACAATAAAGTATGTTGAAATTCCAAGTCTCTCATTTAAAAATTTTCACTGTAAGCACTTAGCATTTATCTTTACCAATTAGCACTTGCAGAACACTACCCAGTTCCTAAGGAGAAAGGCATTTGGAAACAGAAGATCCCATTTTCTGGTTTGTTTGCTTCATTTCTAAGTTGGAGAGTTTGGGTTAGTTCCTCAGACCGGATGGGGGAAATCCGCTAGGTCCCCTGTGGGTACACACCCAGAGAAACACCCCAGGACAGGCCACAGGGTCCCCAAACACCACTTTGCCATCCAAGATTGGGGGGGTCGGGCCAGAGGGGGTGGCTGAGGCCAAGCTGGAATTGTACCCAGGAAAATTTTGTTTTACCTCGCTTCACCCGTTGGTGCAATATCGAGGACTGTTTTGGAAATCATAGATTATGTAAATTTCCTGGGATCTAACAGAAGGAGCAGCTAACAAAAGAAAGGCGGAAATCTCCTACTGACAAACGACCAATTCCTTCCCTCAACTGCCCTTTATGACGTGTCAGGGAAAACAGCCTAATGGCCCTGGGGACTTTCAAGTTGGGCATTGAAGACACCTCGATTTCCCCCCAAACTTTAGGGCACAGTTCGGAGGAATTCCTCCTGCATGTTGAAGGGGAGTTAATTTCTCTAATCTTTAGTGTTATCTTGGGGGACGCCTAAGTTGCCTTTTGAGGGTCCTGTGCATAGATGTTCTAATTCCACAAAAGAGGAGAGGAGAAGGAAAGAAGAGAGTGAGAAGAAAGGCAAGGCGGAAGAAAAGAAAGCGCTTTAACTCCTTTCATTTAGCCTGGGGATTCAAAGACTAAAGTTAAATCCGGCCATAAAGTTTATTGCTTCAGACTCACAGGCGGGTGAGAACAGTCCCACCGAACTAAAAAGAACGGGCAGGCCAGCAAGGTTCAGGGCCTGGTCCCGGGCGCAGGGGAGGGGGTGGGCAGCCCTCCCCACAGGTGGGGTTCCCGCGGTTCCCGGGGTCTTGGGCTCGGCCTGGCAACCCAGGGGCCCAGCCTGGAGGTGCGGCCCGCGCCTCGCCGACCTCTGCCACCCTCCGGCTCTCACGAGCCAGCCTGAAACCCGGCCCCGAAGGCAGCCGCCTCAATTCAGGGCTGCCAAATGACCCAGGCCTGCGAAGACATATTGCCTCAGCCCCACAAGGAATCCCGCCAGAGTCCGCCTTGGCCCAGCCCGGGCCTTTCTTTCGCACTCCCCAGCTCGGCGCGGCCCTCCGAGCCCGCAGCCCGCGCCCCACTGTCTCCCAGCCCCCACCCCGGGGCTCCGAGACCCCCGAAGAGCCGAGACCCGCCAGTCCGGAATGGGGGGCAGCCCTGCCAAGTCGCCGCACACAGGCCCATTCGCACACAAAAATCATCTTTTTTGCACGCCGGCGAAAGCAGCGGAAGTCATTAACATCCGCGGTGGTGCAGCAATTAAAGTTGGGCCTGGGGACGCGGCGCGGCCACAGGCGCTGTTCACCGTGGGGACTCCGCAGAGCAGGCTCCTGGCGCTGCTCAGGGGGCAGGGGGACAGTTTGCGCTCCCCTTCTGAATTTAGAGGCAACTTCCGAGTTACTGAACCAGATAGAGAAAGGGAGAGAGAAAGACCCAGGAAGAAAGTTTTTAGAGGACAAATAAACTCGAAAGCGCTCAGGAGGCCAGCTTACCTTAACGCGGAGGGAGCCATTTTTCAGAGAGTTTTGAGAACTTGTGGTTTGGACACTTCTGGACCTAAAATTGACAATTTGAATGACCAAGCAGCACACGTAGCCTGCAAAAGAGTCAAATGGAGTCCAGCGTCAGTGAGATTATATGTTATGTGGTATATAATGTTGGATGTCAACTCCCCAAAACCATAAAACTTACTTTAATGGCCCCACGTGACGTTTTATAGCCAGTGAGCCGATCTGTCTGTGCTATGGATGATTTTACGATCTAATTCATAGACAAAACCCTATTCATTTGGCACCCAAATGTCATATAGCCGGAACTGGGGCTTATAAAGTTTACTGTTTTATAACTTTTAAAAGGAAAGACGGCATCAGTGTAAGCAGTCGGTAAATGTGCAAATCTCTAGTTGCGCTTTAGCTGCTCTGAGGAGTTTCTCAATCCAGCTAGGATGGGGTAAGTACCTTCCATTTGTAGCACATTAATTGTAGCCAAAGAAGCCAACTGGGTTCAGGGTGAGGACTGGGAAGGGGTGCCTGGGTGGGTCAGGGGGCAGAGGGTTTGGGGGCCACAACTTGGCATAGCAGCCTCTCCAAGTGGAAGCCCAGGATGGCCTTAGGAAGCAGGCAGCATCTGTGTGGGCCTGTGGGCCACCAACAAAGCCCTGGGCTTTTCTTCCCTTCTCTCTCTTCCTCTCTCTCTCTCTCTTTTTTTTACCCAGCAAGTTAAACTTGGTTTCTTCAGAGATGGGCAGGTTGGACTTAAGCTTTGGAAGCATCTACAGCTTTTCCACCTTCTGCCCTGAACTCTCTGGAAGGTCAGCGTCAGGGAGGCTGTGGGTCTGAGGTGTCCTGGCGCCGGCAGGCTGCTCAGGTAGCCTCAGACCCACCGCCTCCAGGACTGGACAGACAGAAAGAAGAGCAAAAAGAGCCGCTCACTATGTGGCACAAACCAGACCAAGAGAACTTACAATAGAAAGTTTATTTTTGTTTGTTTCCAGTCAGTATTTTTTTTCCTTAAAAACAAATACAAAAAAAAAAGCTGATCACAGTTTGCTTAAACAGCCAGACTTGGACAATATTTGTAACTTTGTTCACAAAAACATACATCACTGAAGCTGCGCTTATAAGAGCCACTTCCAGAGTTCGTGCAAAGGGTCCTACAAAGGCACGCAGGGACACACCGCTCAGAGTCACAGTTTTCGTCACAGAGCCACTAGTCACTACACGTCAAACAAGTTAAGTTGTGTCTCATCAAGTCACCTCTACAACAGCATTAATTACACAAGGAATATAGGTAGTTCGAATAAAAATATCTTTAACAGCTTGGAGCTATTGACAGGAACACTTCCACTCACATGCACAGTTAAACAACTGGGGTGCAGCGCACGACATTGGCACTAAACGGGGTCGAAGGGGGACTTTTTTGTGTGTTTTTTTTATCTTTTCTTTTTCTGTTATAGTTACTTCAAGTAACACAGCTTGCTTCATATAAATAAGTTAAAACATCTATTTTTTTTCAAGACAAAGCCATTCAGGACAAAGAGATGAACAGAAAGCAGACCTACTTATACAGGCGCTATAATGGCAATAAACAGGCTCATGATTAAAAGATGAATTAGGGCAACGAGAACAGGGCTTCTTCACAGAAGGAACACAAGGGAGTTTCAGAAAGTCACCTTAGTACTGACACTACGCAGGATCCGCTAATACTGCTCAGTACTTTAATCGCTCAGATACTCAGGGGCGGAAGGCCCCTCCCGCCGCCGCCATGCTCATGCTTTTCAGCTTATTATCTTTTTTCCACTTCATTCTCCGGTTTTGGAACCAAATTTTAATTTGTCTCTCGGAGAGGCAAAGAGCATGTGCTATTTCAATCCTCCTTCGGCGGGTCAGGTAGCGGTTGAAGTGGAATTCCTTCTCCAGCTCCAGCGTCTGGTAGCGCGTGTAGGCCGTCCGGGCCCTTTTGCCTTCCGGGCCGCCTATGTTGTCTGCAACAGAAAAGTCAGCGGTTTAGCCACCAGCTCCTGAGCTCCTGGCCACCAGAGTCCGCCAGCTGGAGGAGTCAGGGTGCTGAGCAAGGTACAGGGGAGAAAAGCTCAACAAGTCTTTCCTCCTCGACCGCCCACCCCTCCCGAATTTCCTTCCCTCTTCCTCTTTACAGAGAAAACAATACAATTTGGACTCTGGGAACAATCGGTCCAGCCGAGGCTGGAGACACGACCCGGAGGATCGTCCAGCTTTCCCTCGGCCCTCTCCTGCCCTCTGGCCCTGCCCCTGGCGCCCCGAGGCGGGGGCACAGCCCTTCCAGGCTGCCCACCACTCAGAAACCCACGAAAGCAAGGCCCTTTTCTGAGAGCCTACGTGGCCTCCAGGTTACCCTCCCTTAAAGTTCCAGCCCCAAGAGCCGCCTCCTGTTCCAGCCTGCACGCTTGGGGCGCCTGCTTTCTTTTTCTTCCCTTTCCCTTCCTGCTCTTCCTCCTGCCCCCAAACTCCAGAATCCCGCCGGCTCTCGCCCGGATTATTCCACCCCCCGAAGCCCCTTTTCGGGGACTCTAATTAGTAACGCTGTTTCCCTAGCGTAGCCCTCCTCATAAATTATCCGTCCTGACAAGCCCGATTCACAGCCCCTACTGCCATCCTCTACCTCTCCGTGCCCTGCTGGGCTGGTCTGACCCAGGAGTGCGTTCCGAGGCGCTGGGGTTCGACTTGGGTTCTATCCTTTCCCCCCTTTCACTGTCTAAACTTGCCAATCCATTGGCCCTTTCCCCCGCACACTTGCGAGCCAGGGCTCTGCAAAGAACGGAAGGAGGACGAAGGAAGGCAGGGAAGGAGACCGGCGGAGAGAGGCTCCACGGGGCTGGGAGAGGCGAGACCAGGAGAGAGACGGGGAGAGAGGGCGTTAAAGGAGAGAAGGGGACCGAGAGCCGCGCCGCCGCTGCCGCGTGGTTTTAGAAAAAGGCTGGCTTTACCATGACTTATGTGTAGCTTGCGCATCCAAGGGTAGATCTGGGGTTGGGCAGGCGGCGCCGGGCTCGGCTCGCTCTGCGCGCTCGCCTGCTCGCTGCTGGCGGGGGCGTCCTCCTCGGCTCCGGACGCCGTGCCAACCCCCTCTCTGTTGCTGATGTGGGTGCTGCCGGCGTTGGCCGAGGCGCCGCTGGAGTTGCCCAGGGAGTTTTTCCCGCCGTGGTGGCTGTCGCTGCCGGGCGAGGGGGCCACGGCCGAGCAGGGCAGCGGGTCGGGCGGAGGCGAGTGCGTGGACGTGGCCGGCTGGCTGTACCTGGGCTCGGCGGGCGCCGCGCTGGCGCCGGCCGCGTAGCTGCGGGCGCGCTCCCCGGAGCCAAAGTGGCCGGAGCCCGAGCGGCCGACGCTGAGATCCATGCCATTGTAGCCGTAGCCGTACCTGCCGGAGTGCATGCTCGCCGAGTCCCTGAATTGCTCGCTCACGGAACTATGATCTCCATAATTATGCAACTGGTAGTCCGGGCCATTTGGATAGCGACCGCAAAATGAGTTTACAAAATAAGAGCTCATTTGTTTTTTGATATGTGTGCTTGATTTGTGGCTCGCGGTCGTTTGTGCGTCTATAGCACCCTTGCACAATTTATGATGAATTATGGAAATGACTGGGACATGTACTTGGTTCCCTCCTACGTAGGCACCCAAATATGGGGTACGACTTCGAATCACGTGCTTTTGTTGTCCAGTCGTAAATCCTGCCTGATGACCTCTAGAGGTAAACTCGTGCACTAATGGGGGAGTTGGGTGGAGGCGAGAGGGGTGGTGCGCGCGCCCCAGGCGCGTGCCCGCCGCCTGCCGCCGCCGTTCAGTCGGACTCGAGCGCCACCCGCTGGAAGCACGGAGTATCGCTCCGCTTCCGACCCGGGGCTGCAAGGGCCGGGGTCGAATTGAGGTTACAGCCCATTATAGCAAAATTATTGCATTTCCCTCGCAGTTCCATTAGGATGTACCAATTGTGAGGCCGTCAGCTGCCGATCGCGTGCCCGGCGAGGATGCAGAGGACTGGGGGGGGAGATGGTGACTTGGATTTTATTTACAACAACTTTATTTCCCCGCTGTGCAGCCCCTCTTATTTTTGTGTCGAGGTCGGGGCCGGTTCTGCCTGTCGTGCCGGCAGCTCTGAAATTTGAAAATACAGATATCACCTTCGGGGAAGGGGGGGAGGCCATTTAACCAATTGGAGAAATAAATCCTGCCCGCAGCAGCAGCTACAATTACGGCTCTGTTTTTGCGAGCGCATGAGGGACAGTGTCTCCACCGCTCTTAAATGACAGGCGTCTATTAAGGATATCTTTTGTGTAGTGTTTCTCCGAAGTGAGGTCAAATTCCATACACTTTTATAACCACATTTGATTTTTCTTTCGGGTAAATATAGTTTTCGTGTCATTAGTTTCCTGTTTGATTTGCTTTAAGTATCCAGCCTGGAGAATCTCCACCACTGGGTCCTCTTCCTGGAGCCAGCCGGGCCCCAAGTCGGAGGGTTCTCGGTGAACCCAGCGAGTGGGCCTAGGCTCCCCGCAGCCACAGACTCTTCTTGGGGGCTGGGGATTCGTGGGCCGAGTTTTCAGGGTCTTGCTTAGACCTCCAGGAGTAAAATGAGGGCGTTAATGGAAGCATTTCGTGGCAGTCAGTGCCTGGCATCTCCGTAGTTATTTTCCTGGGATCTGAAAGATGAAAGTAAATCACAAATATAGGCGAAAGGCATGGGAGGGTTTCCCCGCTGGAGGCCCGGCATAGCAGGCGCCCCTGGCACGCTTGGAAACCGTGATTCGTGCCGCTCCCATGGCCCTGGACCCCCTTCTTAGGTCCTGAAAGCTGCTATGGTGGCAGCGCCAGCACTGTCGGAGACGGGGAGCTGGAATCCGGAGCCTAGAGCTTTCGGGAGCCCAGTCGCTCCCAGGCTGTGAAGTTCCGCCCGTGCCCAGGTTGACTGTGCTCGGCTGAGGCTGTTTGCTTCTCTTCCACGGATGGTTGCTCGCGGGGCCGAGAGACTAGGCTCTCTCGGGGCCCCCTTTGTTCCTCAAGCTTCTTCCTGGCAGGGGGCGGCCTGGGAGGCCACCGCAGTGCTAGGGCCCCAAGCTTTAGGTCCCCTCTTTGCAGTGGTTGGAGTTGATGTGGTGGTGCCCTTCGGGACTTGGTGGCGAGGAACCGAGGTCGAAACGCCCAGACACCAAAAGCGGCTTGGTCCTTGGGTTCTTCCCTCTCCAGCAACCCCGCGTCCCGAGCTCAGAGGCACGCAGAGGCTCTAGCACAGGAGCCGGGGACGAATCCGGGGCTCGCCCTGGGATCCGGAGAGGGCTTGGGCAGCCTTGGAGTGCAGGGCTGTGTGTGCAGCGCGCCCCGCTCCTTCCCTGGGGTTGGCTGTGTGTCTTTTTTTTTTTTTTCTTTTGTAAAAAATAAGTGCTCGGGCGTTTGCAAAGCTCCGAGCTCCCCTGAAGCTGCGTAAGCCCCCCAAAGGGTAGCAGGCGAGGAGAAAAGTTGGGGAGCAAGCGAGTAGGGGCAAAGCCGAGGGAGGTTGCGGTACTGGCCTGGTCCCTGCCCAGGCGTCTACTCGCCCGCCTTTGCCTCAGCTTCCTCCCCGCTGGGCTGTGTGGAATTGATGAGTTTATTTTCCTTTTTCCACTTCATGCGGCGGTTCTGGAACCAGATCTTGATCTGGCGCTCGGTGAGGCAGAGCGCGTTGGCGATCTCGATGCGGCGGCGCCGGGTCAGGTAGCGGTTGAAGTGAAATTCCTTCTCCAGCTCCAGCGTCTGGTAGCGCGTGTAGGTCTGGCGGCCTCGGCGCCCGTGGCTCCCGTACACAGCACCTGCAGGCAGAAATGGCCAGACGCCGGTGAGCCAGGATCCGGGCAGCCGCGCCTCTCAACCCCGTACCCCACGCCCCGCGCCCCTGGCCTCTGGGCTGGAAACCACCCGCCTCCACTCCAGCCTCTCCCATAAGTCTTGGGCCAAAAGCCGGCTGGATGGGAGACGATTATTTCACACCAAGCGAGATGTTTGCCACCTAAAACTACTTGGGGTGGGAAGTTATTGTTTTTGAAGAATCTTCTCTGTAAGAATACCATTACAAGCAAAACACTGTAATGAGCATTTTTAATTCTGGGTACCTAAGTCTCGTTTGGTGAGTGTGGCGCATGTATGCCTGGGAGTGGGGGTGTGGGACCCTATGAGTAGGGTAGACACTCTAAATCCACAAAGGGGTTTTGTGAAAATGTTACTGTGGCCAGCCATCTCAGGACTCAAAGCGCTTTTGGGAAAATTAAAAATGGTCAACCTTCTTAAGTCTTTGCAAATGTCCCCAAATTGTATGGCCCTTCTGAGAAACAGAGAGCCTCCTTGGGGGGGGGGGGAAGAAACGAGTGGGTTTTAAAGCAAAAACACTAAATTTTTAAATCTGCATCAGGCGGCGGCCAACTCTAAGCATTCCCAGTGGAGGGTTTGGAAACCAGGGGCAAAGAGATGGCGCTGTGGGCCATCTGTGGTTCCCGGAAACCGGGCTGCAATGGGCTGTCTGTTCTGGTGCCAAAGGGGCCCCTGGGTTGGGGCTCCCCCCAAGCTGGGTGCCTGAGATTCAGGCAGGGTCTCAGAAGGAGGCAGAAGTCGGCTGTAAGTGAGCAGTTAAATGAAGGGGGAGAAGGGGAGGGAGGAGAGAGAAGACATACTGAGGTTGAGGATGTGGCCCTCCAAGGCTTTGGGATGACCCTGGAAGAGGCCAGATAAGGGCCTCTAGCTATGTGAATTTCTGAAGGGCAGTAAGGAGAGGGGGTTGGGAGGTGAGGGGGAGTGATCAGTGATGGGCGCAGAAGGCCTTCTGGGCTTGGGAATCTGAGCAGGGTGTCACCAGGGTGTAGTGTGGGCAGGAGCTCCCTCCCGTCCAGCCTGGCTCTGTCTTCAGGTTGCCCTTGTTTCCAGTCGCACATAGGGTGGCAGTGACCCCCCCACACACACACGCACACTCACAAACGTGATCTCTTAAGGTGTCACCTTACATGGACACTAGCGCCCTGCCTTCACTCTGCCACAGCTTGATTGCACCATTGGGAATGGGATGGGGGGTTTAATATCTTTTTTTTTTTAAGCCAAAGAAACTTTGTTCATTCTTCCTGTCTTTCTATTTCCTCTGTCGACTCTCTATGTCTCTTCCTTCCTTCTTTCCTTGCCTCCTTCCCCCTCTCCCTCCACTCTCTTGGGGGGGGGGGGGCGCTTGCTGCTGCCGGGAAATGCCTTACCAGCGCAGGAGTTCATCCGCTGCATCCAGGGGTAAACGGGGCTCGTGTACTTCCGGTCGGTGCCTTCGTCGTGCAGGGCTTTGCCCGGCACGCTGCTGCTGTCGGGTTTGTACTGTGCTTCGGGAGGAAAGTGCAGGTAGTCCCCGGGGCCCCTCTGCTTGCCACTGCCCGAGGGCGAGGCGCCACTGAGGTCCTTATCAGAATAGAAACACGAGGCCCCGTACTCGTAGGACGCCCGGTTGCAGGCCAGGACCGAGTTGGACTGTTGGTAGAAACAAGGTGAGGTGTACGTCTTGTCCGGGAGGCTCGACGCCCCGTACGAAGCCGGGAAGGGCCTCAGCGCGTCATAGCCGGCCGGGTAGAGGGGCAGCTGGCCCAAGAAGGAGTCCTGGCCGCTGGGCAGGCTCCCGGGGAAAGTGGGATTCACAAAATAAGAACTCATTTGCGCGCCCCTCTGCAGGACTGTGATTTGTTGTGTATTAGTACATCTGGCTATAACTATTAGTAGTCATCGAACTGGTTTGTTTCTGGATGGCCGAACGCCAAAAGCGACAGCAGCAAATCGCACCAGCTGACGCGGCGGCGGCCAATGGGAGCGAGCGCCGGAGCCCGCTCCCCGGGGACCACGGCGACCGAGGCAGCAAAGTTACAAACAGCCCCCAGCCCGCCCGCCCGCCGCCCGCCCAGCAGATTAATGGGCGCGCACAGCCGGCCGGCCCGTCTCCCTTTCCGAACGCCAGCGGCGGGCACTGCCCGGACGGGAGTGTGGGGATCAGGCCGGGGTTGGGGCAGCGCTCCCGGGCCGCTGCCAGGCCCCACCGGGCCCGCTCGTTCCTCCGCCCCTTTTTGCCCTGTCGGATTTTGCTGGGTTTTCTCTCCAAACAGGAAACCTGACAGCCCTGCGCCCAGAGGGGCGGTGACAGGGACGGCTTTGCTCTCTGTCCTGCCCTCCTGGCAGGGCCCAGAGTTCGCCCCTCCCCCTGCACTGCTCTACCCGTGGGTGCGGTTCTGGAGCTGGAGGAGGGTTCTGAGACACCAGGCCTGAGCTCCTTGCTCCGCACTCCTGCGCCTCAGGAATTGGCGCATCCCCTCCTTTGCTCCTTCCCCACTCCCACCGAGCGCCTAGGCCTGCCAGCCGCTGAAGGCGGAAGGCTCACCTGGAGCTACCCGGGACTCCGCCGAAGGTACTCTCCTGCCCCGCCGGCCCCTCCTCCCACGCACAACAGATCTGAGTCCCGACTCCCTCCGCTCCAATGGCCAGCGATTGTCTGGCCTCAAAGCACCTCCACCTCCGCAAGCTGTGCATCCCCGTTCCGCCTTTGAAACCAGGAACTGATAGACCAGAAACCGCTGGTTTCTACAGGAAAGGGACCGACAGAGTGGCCTTGAGACTAAGCTCTGAAGCCAGCCGCGGGACCTGCTCCCATCGTGCAGAGCCTGGGGAATCTCCCTCCACCCCCTGGACCTCTCAGAACTGAGACAGATCCACACGGAGAATCTCTCTTATTCCAGAGGTGCGGACGCATCGGGGTCTCTGACCCACCCGGCCATAGAGGGCAGTTCGCCTGGGCCCAAGTCCGCGGGATAATTGATGTGCTTAGTGTCTGGGGCGCCCCATGCCGGGCCCCGTCTTGGACTGTGTCCTCTTTTCTGCCTCGTCTGGGACTGGTCAGGGGCCTGCCCGGGACAGTCGCTCCAGAACGGGGACCAGTTGTTTCACCAGCTCCAGGAATCGTCTGAATTGCTTTGATCGCAGTCCTGGGCCCGGCCTTCCCCAAACAGGACAGGAAAAGCCTGCCCCCTGGGCTGCTCTCTCTTGCCTGAGAGGTGTGCCTTCGAGAGAGTCGACTTTCACGGCGCAAGGATCAATCTCATTTTGTAAAATGTGATATCTTTCCAAGGGCATCTTTACGACTGTATTTGGGGGGATTGCAAAACCCCTTGAATTAGCTTTAAAATCCTCAATTCTGTGAAGACTGAAGAAAGACTATTTATATGATTTGGTTGAATTTCCAGAGGGTGTTTATAACCTCTGTAAAACTCTGGCAAATACAGAGAATAGGGTTCAGGACTTGTGGGGGTGGCCATGCCCCCCTAGGAATCTGGAAGTGGTTTTGTTCATCTCTTCCTTGCTTTTCGATTCCCCACCCTCGCCCTCACTCACTTCCCCCAAAAGGAACAGAAAATGGAAAAGAACTGGGCCGAGGTCAGCTAGGTGCACGGAGCCTAGGGTACAGCTTTGAAGGCGGCTGCTCCCACCCTGGGGGCTGTACCTAGAAGCCTTCTGGTTGTGCCCCAGTCAACCCAACAGAGAAAGTTTCTCCTCTGCATTTATGAAAATGGTCCTGGCAGGAAAGGGTAGAATTTTGTATTTCCCTGGCATTTCTTCAGGGAAAGGATCTGATAGAAGAAAATAAAAACTCAAGAGTCAAAACATTTCATGGGAATTATTTTTCAAAAGCTACATCACAAGAAAATCATGTCAAGTTATCGTTTCTTACACAAGACCATGAGATGACAGTGGTTTCAAGCAAGTTATCACATAAGACGCAAAACCGTTTGGAGATATTAACAAATGGTTACATTTATAATTTCTGCTTCCTTCCTCCACGTCACACACACTGTTGGGGTTGGTGGCAGTTTACTGCTGTTATTATTATTTGTGATATTTTGACCTGGATTCTCAATCTCCTAATAGTCCCAGTCAACAAGATAATTTGAGTTCTCAGCTAAGAGCCAAAAAAATTATATTTCTAGTTTCTATAGGTAATAAGGTGGAAAATATATTAAATATAAATCTATGCATGTTAGCCAAGGCTGGTAAATATCATGTTGGCAGCCACCCAAATTTATTTCTCCAACCAGCGAATACACACGCACACGCACACACACACACACATATATATATACACACACAGAGAGAACACTCAGGCAAGAATATGAACCGCAGACAGTGGAGGGGTCCTTTCCTGGGATGGCGAGAATGGTCACCAGGGCGCTCTCTTCTCGGTCACAGCCACACAGAAAGTCCACTTACCTTTCAGCTTCTCTTCAAAAAGGGGACAGGATGGGGAGCAGGCCCCCACAAGCCGCCCCTTCCCTGGGCTGCCCACTGAGCTCCTCGACCTCTGCCAGCCTGGAGGGCGCCCTGCCGGTGTTGGGGGGACCTTGAAGGCCATCTCCTCAGCCCTGATCTCTAGCCCAGACCGGAGCCCACAGCACACAGGTGTGGCCTGCTCCTGTCACCGGGTCTCGCCTGGAGCCAAAGCCCGCCTTCCTTGCCATAGCCAGTCCTCCTTAGGGCCAGGCCTGCAGGCCTCAGGACTACCAGTGGTCTCTGTGATTTCGAAATCCCAAAGCGCTGCGTTCCCCGAACCAGCCTGCGCCCCCAGGGCGCCTTGGGACGCGCAGTTTGGACTGAAGCAGCCATGACGTGCCAGGCGGCCTGTGCAACCAGTCTCCATGGTGCAGGGGGGGAGGGGGAACCCGAGTGTAGTCGGGCGTCCAGCTCCTGTCAGGTGGCCAAGGCGGGGGAGGTTCCCGGCCAGTAGGGCCCTGGGAGACCGCCCCTCGGGTCCTCCCTCGCCCCCCTCTGCTCGGCCTGCTTGGGAATCTGTGAGGGGCCCGAGCAGCAGTCGCGCCAGGCTGCACGACGCGGGGCTGCGGCTGGCGTCGGTCCCAGAGATGGCCACAGCGTGGCAGCAGCGAGCCGCCCGGGCTCGGCCGCAATAAATAATGGGCCCGCGGCAGCCGCAGTCAGGCCGCCCGCGGCCCTGCAATGCAAATGCGCGGCTTTATCTGCCCTGAGCGCACCCACAGCGCCCGCGAGCGTTTCGAACCTCCACAGCCACTTATTTCTTCATTATCTCATGCACACCAAGGTAGTATCTTAAGGTGGAGAAACAACGTAAACCAAAAAAACCCCCAAACATAAAGAACTCGAGCCCAAAACCTCTGGGTGGTTTCTGGCCGCTGTCTCGGGGAGCTCCGGGGGCAAATCCGGCCGAGAGGTACCCAGACCAAACCGCGCCGTGTGCCACCGCGCGACGTAAAGATAACGCGGCAGTCCCCTCCGCCGCCCGCGCCCCGGACGCTCCTCAGTCCTCTCCACCCCTCGCCGACTGCGGTGAGCGGTCCGCGGCCCGCTGCGCCGAGGTGGGTGGGTGGGGGGTCCCCCCATCGCCCAGACTCGGTGGGCGTCCTCCCTTCACCCGCAGCAGCGGGCGCCTGCCCTTCGGAATAACACCACTCAACCCTCTGCACCGAAACTTCCCGCCAAGGGACACCCAGCCAATTAACCCCATCCTCTCCTTCCACACAGAATCCCACCCGCGCGCCTCTTCCCTCTCCTCGCGCCTCTGACATCGCTGTCATCCGAAAACCGCGTGGAAGGAACCAGGCCATCAGCAGAGGTCTCTGGCTGGATTAGTAAGTTTTTGTTTGTTTCCCTCCCCGTCGCCCCCCACCCCCAATTCTACCTTTCTTTCCAGAAACCAGTTCTCAGGAAAATAGAAGGTACTGTGTTGATGCTATCAAACGCCTGTCAATAAATTCACTTTGCCTTCATCTCTTCCCGCCTTACCAGGCAGGGATCTATCCCCCCAGTCGTTGGGGAATTCAATCGAACCAATTTGGTCATTAATGAAAAAAGAGGAAAAAAATCCAAATCCGAGAGGCTGGCAGGGAACGCAGGGTGCAGGGTCATTTCCTCTGGGGCTCGGCCAGGTCGCTGGGCAAAGGGAGAGAGACCCCGGCGCTCCCGCCCCGGTGCCCGGGCGCTGTGCCACCGGAAGGAAGGCGGGCATTCGCTGCCACTGTGAGCCAGGGAGAGGAGAAAGGGAGTGTGTGTGTCTGTGTGTGCGCGCGCGGTGGCGGGGGACTGTGGTGTCGTGTGACGAGGGGACGAATGTGAACGGGGGAGTGTGGGGGACCGGTAGCATGCCCCTCTTCACAGCCACCCTGGGTGCCCTCTCCCACCCGCGCCGGCGCGGCTGCCATCTCACCACCTTTGCTCCTGTCTCCCCACATGTCTCACCTTCAGATGGCGGCTCCCAGAAGCTCCTGCCCCTCTGACAGCTGTCGCTCGGGCAGCCCGGGGAGACGAATTGTCCTCCTTCCTGGTGCCAGAGGACGCAGGAAATTAGCCAGGTTGCGAGTTGCAAAGCGGCCGCCGCGGCGCCGGGGACTGGGCGCGCCCCACCTCCAGCTGGAGCCGCCAGGCCCGGCCGGCCCGGGACCTCGTCTCGCCTTCCATCGCCGGACAAAGCGCAGCGGAGCCGGGCTGTAAGGCAGGGAGCTCCGAAGCAGGCAGGACGGAGCGGAGCGAAAGAATGCGGCTCTATTCTCGCAAGGGAAATTATAAAAAAGTTCATGTTCACGGTTCCCATCCACATGACCGACAGCGGCCAATGGAAGGGCCGAACAACTCATAAAGTTGTATTGCAAAGTTGTAAATTTTCATAAACAACAACGGATTTATGACCCTTTCCCCATCTCTAAGAGGAGGCAGCTCTTACACCGGCGCCATCTTACCACGGAGGCCGCCCCGACTTGGGGCCGCAGGTTTTGCAGACCCAGTTGGGCCGGGTTTTCTAAATGAGCAACCAGAAGCGAGCCCAGCCCAGGCGGCAGACTGGAGTCGCGGTCCTCGCCCGCCGCGCTCACTCCGGGGTGCGCCATCCACACCGCCCCTCGCCCCTTCCCCAGCCCCTCATCGTTCCCGGCGCCCAGACGCCCCTGCCCAGGCTTCCAGCGGGCGCCTGCGGCCCTTGCCCCTTCTCAGGGTTCCGAGCTGCGGCGGCGGACACTCAGCCGGAATGCGGAGTGGGGGCGGCCTTGGTCAAAGGCCCTGAATCCCACCTCCCAGCCTGGCGTTAGGTTCAGGGCTCCTGGCGAATTCCAGGTGGGTGGCGGGGTGATACCCTTTTGCAAGCCCATCCCACAGCCTTAGAGGAAAGAGTGGATTTTACATTTGCTCTTGGACTTTATGGAGGTTTTTAGGGAGGTTCATAGAACATAATGTACCAATCGAAGGTTTCGCTTCCAAAGTACCTGGAGGCTGAGTGTGCGTGCACACATACACACCAGACGAAAAATCTCCACCCAGAGAAATTCACACATACAATTGTGGCCACACAGAAACGCATACACTGAATTATGGACAGATAAATACATGCAATTATTTGCATGCAGAAACACTTTCATTCCATTAGACACAGAAATACATAATTATGGGCTCGTGTAAAGCTGCACGCAGATGTACAAAGAAATACACATACAAAAGAGGCACACACATACATATATACACCCACGCTTTAAAAATCCACACACAAAAAGAATTTGACACACATACGCACCAATTCATGCACACCCAACACTTGGACCCTATCTGTGCTTCCACTTTTGCCTCCCTGAAACCCCTTTGCACACGCACGCACACGCACACACACACAGAGCCAGGGCTTGCTTTCCAGCCATGGCTACCCTCTTTCCCGGCACCCCCCCCCCATAAAGCAGGCCACGTTTGTCACCAAGCATCTTTATTTTTTTTTTGTTACACAAAACATCATTAGCTGGGCAAGGCTGGAAGCACACCTTCCTGCTCCTGGAATTCCAGGCTGGAGCTGAGGGGGATACAAGGGGGACGCCGGACAACACAGGAGATGAAGGGCCCTGGGGGGGGGGCATTGGCTCTCCCCACCTGCTACAGAATCAGCTCAAGACAACACACCATGCTACAAAGTCACCTCAGTAACACATCCTTCCCAAGTCAAGACATTGCCTTACAAATGAGCTCCAAGACTATATAAATGACAAAAAAATCTTATTCAAATATACAATATTTGCTACTGTAGGAAAAGTCAGGGTGTACATATTCAACATGGCTGGGCAGTAGGACACAGGGACAGGGAGGGGCAAGGAGGCTGGGAGCATCTCTGTGGTCCTACTAAGCAGAAGCTAACTCAGAAATCTTCAGGTAGCTTGGGAGTGCTCCCCTCCAGAAGTGGGGGGTGACGGGCCTGAACTTGGAGTACTCAGGCCAGAGAAGAGGGATTCTAGGTTGCAGCACTTAGAATGCTTTGGAATAAATATATTAATTTTCAATTTAAATAGAAGCCAATGCCCTGGTCCCCAGACCCCAGCACCTTCTCAATGCAGCCTCAGGGACCCTGAAGGCTGCCATCTGCAAGCAGTAGGGGCCTAGCCTGGGAGGGGCCGGCACTAGGTAGCAGGCAAGCCAGGGAGCACAAAATAGGTAGTTTGGGACAAGTAGGTAGTACTGAGAGAGTCGGGCCCTTGATGGTGTGGGGGAGGTGCTGGGTGTCTGCCAGTGTAGGGACACTCTGGGCTTCCTGGGAATGGAGGCCCGCTGGGGCTGGGCCCATAGGTAGTTTGGGGTGCCTCTCTCGGAGGCATGTGCTAGGTAGTACTTTAGCCATACCAGCTCAGAGCCAGCCGGCCTTAGGATGAGGGGGGGGTGTCTGCTGGGGGGCTCCTCAGAGGCAGAGAGGATCCCCAGGGGGACTCAGTCTGGGCGGCTGCTGTCCAGAAAAGTGGGAAGCTGGAGTGGGTAATGGGGTAGCTGGGGTACAGGTTGGGGACTGTTTCTTTCTTTCTTTTTTTTTTTTATAACATTTCCTTTTTATTTTTCCACTTTTGTAAATAAAATCAGTGAGTCTCTAAAGACGCTTTCCTGACTGTCTGGTGCAGCCGAGGGCCGGGCTGGGCCGCTCATTCCTCCTCCTCCTCCTCCTCATCTTCTTCATCGTCCTCCTCTTCCTCAGCCTTGTCTGCCGCAGTGGCGGCGGCGGCGGCGGGCGCAGGGCCCTCGGGGGCTGCAGCCGAGGCGGGCCCCTCATCCTTATGCTCCTTCTTCCACTTCATGCGGCGGTTCTGGAACCAGATCTTGATCTGGCGCTCGGTGAGGCAGAGCGCGTGGGCGATCTCGATGCGGCGGCGCCGGGTCAGGTAGCGGTTGAAGTGAAATTCCTTCTCCAGCTCGAGCGTCTGGTAGCGCGTGTAAGTCTGGCGACCCCGCTTCCTGTCAGGCCCTGCAAGCAGACATGTGGATACGTGGACACACGGACAGACAAGCCGACAGGGACACAGAGAGGACATTGCATTCGCCAGGCCGCCGCCCCGGAGCTCAGACCTTCCTTCCAGCCCTGACCCGGGGCGCGTCCCCCTCTGCCCGGAGCCCAGCTGGGGGAGGAGCGGGAGTGATAGGGGAGACCCCAACTGCGGTGCCAGACACACAGGCAGCTCCCTGAAGAGGGCAGGCGCAGAATCCCAACTTTACAACCTCCCTTTCCAGCCGGCTAGGCTTCCACAATGTCTAGCCTCCCCCTGACAAAGGGAAATTGTAAATACAGAGTGTGGGTAAGTGGGAGACGCTGCACTTTTTGTCATTCAAAGACGAGACGGGACGCTCCCCGCCTGGCTAGGCAAGTGGGCAGCCTTCGGTGGTCCTCACTCCAAGGGCCCCCTTCCTCCCCAGTGGCCCGCGCCCCCATCCCCAGACCTTCCTAGGGCATTCGGCCCCTCTGTGCCCGATCCCACCCCCGCCTCAGCCTTTAAATGGCCCCTGGCTCAGGGCGTGCGAGGGGCCCTGACGGGCTAGGCTATTCCTGCTTTTAAGAGAGAAAAGCCGGGCAGAAAGAAAAAGGAGGTGGGAAGGACAGAGGAGAAAGGGGGTGAGAAAGAGAGAGAATAGCGAACAAATAAAGTTAATGTTAAAATTCCAAGGCAAATGGAGTTAAATAAATTTACGAGGATTGAATCCATTAATTGGGCCATAAAAAGTTTTATGAGCCTCATTTACATACAATGCTACGGGCTCTCCACGCTATGGCGCCTCGACTCTAATTAAAACCAGAAAGGCTGCGCCGCCAGGAGTCACGGGGCCGCCGGCTCGCAGCCGCCCCGCGCCCGGCTCCGCGCTCCGCAGCCCCGCGCTCCGGGCTCCCAGTCCGCCCGCCCCTGCGGCCCGCCCGGCGGCTGCGCCTACCTGAAGACCGCATCCAGGGATAGATGCGGAAATTGGCCTCTGCCGGACCGTGCAGCGCGCCTTCGTCCGCCTTGTCGCAGGCGCCTTTGGCGAGGTCACTGCAGAGTCCGGGGATGTTTTGGTCGTAGGAGGCACAAGGCAGGTTGCCGTAGGCGTCGGCGCCCAGGCCGTAGCCGGACGCGAAGGGGCTCTGATACAGGGGGCTGTTGACATTGTACAAGCCCGGCACGGTCGAAGCGAAGGCGCCGGCGCCCGCCCCGTAGCCGCTTCTCTGCGAGTTGGGTGCAAAGGAGCAAGAAGTGGGCTCGGCATTTTGGAACAGAGAAGCCCCCGCCGTATATTTGCTAAAAAGAGCGTTCACATAATACGAAGAACTCATAATTTTGACCTGTGATTTGTTGTCCGGCAGCTTTCAGTGTCGGTTTTACGAGGTAGCGTGATATATGATAACATTACACCCCCAGATTTACACCAAACCCCATTTTCTTTTGGACGGAGCTCGCCGCAGCACGTGACCGCCCACATGATCGCCTCCGCCAATCTCCGCAGCCCTCACAGGTGGTCTCGCTGTGCGGGGCCCGCAGCAGCCTAGAATGGAAGGGGAAGGGTCGCAAATCCGTGGCCAACAGATCTGCCCGCGCCCGGCAGGCCCGGCGGGACCTGCGGAGGAAAGGACCCCAGCCTCCGTGGGAGCGCTCAGCCCAGCGCCACCTGGACGCCTGGCCTGCAGAGGCAGCGTGGGGCCGGGAGGGTGGTACCCGTTCTTGCCTATCACCAAACCTTAGCCCAAGCCTACGGGTCCTCTCTGCCCCTCTTCTGCCCACTGACCCAGCCCAGGAAGGGTCTCTGCACCCCGAGCGCCCGCGCGCCCTAAGGTGGCCTGATGGGCAGGTCTCTCTGCTCTGGATGAATCGACTCTTGCCCCTGTCTCCTCCCACCCAGGTCCAGCGGGCGACAGGCCCGCTTAGACTCCGATGCAGATGGGGCCGGCGCAGCGTCTCTTCCAGCTGCAGCGAGAATGCCACAGCAAACTGGAACCATGTGGTTCGAATAAAGTCAAGGTCCCCAGCTTCCTTTCCTTAATCAGGGGCGCACTGTTTATCCGCCCTAAAGGAAGCAGTGAAATATTTATCTGTTAATGAGCCTCATTTGCCAACAGATTTACTAACGTGGGATTCCCTTCTCTCCTTTTGGACACTGCGGCCCCTCCTGTTCTGTGCTTTTCCTCCTGGGCACCTGACTGGCAGCCCGAGAAATGGCTGGACATTCTTTTGTCCTTCCCGGCAACCTTGGGTTCTCCCCGGCTGAAAGAAAACCGAGTCTCCTCCACGTGGCAGAAACCTCAGGCCCTGCACCTTTCCAGGTACCGCTTGTACCCTGAGGTTTCTGGTCGCCTTCCTGTGGCCACCCTGGGCCTCTGCAACCCCTCCCTGGGTCTGAGTGCCTGGAAGAAATACATTCTGTAGAGCCAATTTGGAGAGGAGAAAGTGGGGCCCAGGCGCTTGGAGGCTGCAGCCTACTCTGGGTCTCCATTTCTTTTGGAGACCCCAAAGACAAATAGAGCTATCCCTCCCAAAAGGCTTCACTTTTTCAAAGGCCAGCTCACAGAGAGTGGAGTGCACAGTAGTCTCTCTCCCTCCCATCCAGACCCCCAACTGGTGGAGCTTACCTTCCAAGCCTTCAACCCCAGGGCAAGGCTGGAACAGCCAAAGCCCCTGCCTGCTTCGCACCGCTCCTTGGAGGGTGGTGGGGTGAACACTTCCCCTAAATGCCTCATAAACTGCCAGGCCGAGTTGGAAGCCTGGCCGACAGGTCAGTACGCCTTTTACTGCTCGGCTCTATTGCACACCATAAACCCGACCTCACAATGGAATTGCCCCGGAAATTCTCTAAATTATAGAGTTTGGTTCTTCATGTACAAAGCGCTTCCCCTCACTGTCAGAGGCTCCAGCCCGCCCCCCGTCCACCGCACCCTCTCAGGGGGTCCTGGGAGCACAAAAGGTGGCAGGAGGGTTCAGACCCCGGTTGCAACGGAGCCCCAGCTCTGGCCTAGTGGATGGCCCAGGGCGTGGATGGGAAGTTGGGGGCTGTAGGGACAGGTGGAGCCAGGGTGGTGTCCCCTGGAGGTACAGGGGCCATGGGAGGCAATATCCGGATGCCCTTTATGGCCGAACAGAACGATAGCTGTCTTGGCTGGGGAATTGAGGGGCAAGTCAGGAAGGGAAGGAAAAACCTAAATATTCCAAATAGCATCAATTTCTGGAACGAAATAAAAGCCTAAGGAAGTTAAAGGAACACGAAACAAACAAGAAGAGGGCTAGGAGATCAAAGAGGAGGATTTAGACCAATAAATTGTTCCTCCAGCGACACAGAGCAAGATGCAAAGGGAAAGACCCGGCCCGCCGACCGCCGTCTGTCTAGACTCCCGGGGCTGAAGCGGCCGGCAGTGAAGGCGTTTCCAGTAGAACCCGTCCCCTGTCCGGAGTGAGCGGGTCCGACAGACGGAGCGGGGAGCGATTTCCAGGAAGATGGGAAGGAAGGCACTGCTTGCCAAGAGCGCTAGAGCCCGGGACACCGGCTTCTCCCCGCCGGGTTTTGTCCCATGCAGGTCCAAGCGGTCCTGGCAGGACATGTTGCCCCTCGGCCTGGGCCAAGAACGATCTCGATACTGCCCGCAAGGCCTCTGTGGGCCCCAGTCAGCCCCCTGGACCGAATCCCCCGGTGCTGAAACCTCCCTTTCGTTTCTGTCTTCTCTCTCCGCTCCTGCCTTCTGTGGCAGCGTTTCACAACGAAAAGGCTAGACAGAATCAGACTTTCAACAGGGCCTCTTTAACTGCGTGTCCTTGAGCCATTAGTTTCCTAAATATTTGGCTAAAATGTCACAAATGTCCTGGGTTATATGTGATAATATTCCCAGAAATACTCGTTGACGCTTGGCCTGGAGCAGGCGCTTGTAGGTGGGGTTCTCATATGTCCCTCCGTCTTTAGATAAAGCTAGTCCACCGCCCTCCTCGGGCCGGGTTCCTATACCTGAAGAAGAGCGTGTTTCCCCTGCTTCTGAGTACCAAATAATCCTCAACATTTCCATCCAGTTAAGAATATAAAACCCGCTCCGCGGCAGCCATTGGAGCCTGCAGGAACCCGGCGGCTGGCGATTTGCTTCTCTAAACGTTTCTCCCCGCGCGCCCTCGCGCGCCCTGCGCATCGGTCCTCCATCCGGCCTCTGGTCGCGGCGCAGGGGCAAATCCATCCCGACAAACGCCAAGGAGCTCATGCTGGCGCGGGGGTCTCGCCCGGGTGGTTTGCAAGGAAGCCGGTCCGAGGCAGCGGGGCAGGGGCAACCATCTCCCAGCCGGCCGGCAGGCCAAGGGCAAGCGAGACCCCGCCTGGCCATCCACGAGGCCTTCGAGATCCCCGCCAGGCGGCACCTCCCTGGGGCCTCCGTGACCTGGGGAGACCAGCAGTGGCCACTGACCTTCTCTGTCATTTATTGGCAGCTACATAAACCAAGCTTTCTATCTGATGCTTGAATACTCGGCCACGGACAGCACTCGGGAAGTTATACAGCCCTTCTCACAATCGGACTCGGTGACATATTTGTATTATGTAAGAAAATATAATAAAGGCATTGTGTCTGTAATACCAACCTGTGTGTATAAACAGAGAAAAAGGAAAGGAGAAGGGCGAGAGAAAGCGAGAAACACCCGGGAGAGATGTCAGCCAAAACCCAGTCCCCAGTTTTACAGCGTGTACGGGCGGAGAGGCAGGTTGTAAACATTTTGTGGGCTTGGCAGAGGCTGTTACAACCCAAATAAATGCACCGCGTGCGACGTTCACAAGGCTTCGGGGCTTTTTCCAAGGGTCCTCTGTTTGCTTTTGCGTTTTCCCCGGGAATCCACCCTGCACCTGGGGCTGAGCCTGGCGCGCGGCCCTCCGGGCGCCTCCCGCGAGACTCCGGGCAGGTTCTGCACCCAGAATCCGGGGCAGGCTGGGCCTGGACGGGCGCCTCGTTCCTCCTCCCGGCCTCCGGTGCGGAGGAAAGTCGGCGGCAAGAGAGAGCAGGGCCGGCTTCCACGACGTGAACGCCTATCCTGGAGCCGGAATGTTACTTTAAGCATCGTGTTTATTTCAGAATCACCGAAGCAGCCCCTGGTCTGTTCCCCAAAATGCCCATTCCCAAGCAACTCAACCGCCAGACCTACATTAGACAGCCACCAAAAATGCCTTTACGCCTGATTTTCAGCCCCCCAGTTTTACTGTCGCGGATTCCAGGTGGCCCAGCCCCGCAGTTCTGGCTCGGCCGGGGCGCCGGCTCCGCGGGGCCCTGCACGGGGCGCAGCCTTGGGGGGCTCCCGCGCCCCAGGGCCTCTGGCCACGGGTGCGCCCTCTGCACGCCCCCTGGGGAGGGGTCACCGGGTCCGGGCCTTAGTCCTCGCGTCTGTGCGTCGCCCAGACGATTTCTCGGGGAGTCCCGATGCCCCGAGGCTCGCCCCGCGCTGGGGACAGTGACCCCGGAGCCGTCCCCGCGCCCGGCTGCCGGTCCGCCGCGCCCCCGGGAGGGAGCGGGAGCGCAGGGTGCGGGTCGGGCGAGCCCCCACCGCTCGCTTGTTTCCTAGTGAGGCTCCCGTCCTGGCGTGAGCAGCGTGCAGAATGCACCACCGCTGCTCACTAAAATCTGGGGGCTCCCACTCCAGAAAGGCTCGCGTCCAGTCGACATCTTAGGAACGTCCCGGGGTCGCGGCGGCGGGAGATGGCGGCGCCGGAGCCTCTTGCGTGGAGCCACACTGCCACCTGCTGGCAGAACCGTGGAACTGCGGCTCCAGCGGCCGGGCCTGAACTTCGCCCGCGGCCGCGGCGGGCCCGGCGCCACACGGCCAGGCCCTCGGACACCCGGTCCCCGGGGGGTCTGCGCGGAACCCGGAATCTACGCTGCTCAGAGGGCAGTACCCATAAAAGAGAGCTGTTTCCGCAGCGCTTTATCGGCTGCAGACAGAACAGACAAATGAAAGGGCTTTGGTGGAAAATCTTAATTGGGGCTGGACAGTTGTAAACTCATTAAGGGCCGAATTCCAGACAGTTCGCAGACCCGGCCTTTATGGCACACCCTCGGTGCCCATTCTTTGAAGTTCCTTCCGTCTGCAGCAACAGAGGGCGTCCCAACCTGGCGGCAGGTTGGGGGTGGGGGGCGTGAGGAGACGCCCCATTCCTGGCGCCCTGGTTCCCCTTTTACGCGTTCCAGGACGGAGATCTTTGCAGAGGTCGCGGGGGACTGGGGGGAAGGAGCGGAGAAGAAACGGGGGAGATGAGGCTGAACCCTCCCGCCACATCTACAAGGCGCTCGGGCCTCCGAGGTTGTGGCCTCCCCCCTCCCCTCCCCCGCAGCCCTTTACACCCCATAAACGGTAACAGCCCTCATTTTCTTTTATGGCGCTAGGGCTCGTCGGTTGCCTGGGCTTTCTGCTTCTGCCAGGACTTGCGCTCGGGGAGGGGCTCTTCGAGCAAGGCCCAGAATCCCCCTGGGCCAGCCTGGCAGGAGGTGGGGGTGTGGGGGTGCAGGCCCTTGGTCCCCTGAGAGTTCCCCAAAGTGTGTCCCCACAGCCACGCTGGGGCAATCCAGCTCCTGTTTCCCTCCTCGGAGGTTGTCTAGGAGGCAGGCCCTCAGCTCATGGTCCCTCTGCCCCCCACACCCCTATCCCCCACTGCCAGGGAAGGCCCAGCAGTCCCGGTGGACACGGGTTTGGGCAATTTCTTGGGGCGCCAAGATGAAAGAATAGCCTTTCATTGCTACAGGCCAGTGATACCCGGGACGCCAGCCCAGCTCCTCAGAGGTCTCCAGGGGCCTCTGGCAAATGGACACAAAGTGATGAGCCCGGCCTCTCCGCCCCATGTCCCCCAGCCTTCCTCCACTGCCGGTGCCTCCAGACAGCCGGCCCGGTGGGGAGCCCTGAGGCCAGCCTGAGGCTGCCTGCAGTAGGTTGCAGCTCCCCGAAGCCCCAAGAGCAAATTCGAGGTTCTGTCCTTTTCCATCCCAACCTGGCTCCGCCCAGAGGCTATTAAAGCTCCCCTGCCCCAGGAGAAGGTGAAAAGAGCCGACCCGCAAAAAATAAAAAAATAAAATAAAATAAAATAAAATAAAATAAAATAAAATAAAATAAAATAAAATAAAATAAAATAGAATCAATATATTTTATTTGGCAAAAAGTTAAATATCTCAACACAACAATTTGGTCAGTAGGCCTTGAGGTAAGTAACTATTGCAAAATATACAGTGTGTGTTCAGCCCAATGAAACCCCAGATTTATCAAGAATACAAATCTACAGTAGCCCAGTGGTGGTTTCATGGTGTATAATTTATTATCAATAAAATTAACTCCATTACAATATCATTTTCCCCCCGTTAAAATTAAACGTAAACCATAGGTAGTAACCTTCTGCACATATGTATAGCTCTGAATTTCCTCCCTGTTTGTCTGGTGTAAAAACAATCTTCAAGCTGGTCTGAGAGCTTTTAAAAATATGAGGATTATATGTACAATGTACAAGACAGGTCTATAGACTATGTAGAGAGAAAAAAAATGCCAAAATTTCCAAAGTGGAGAGAACCATGAATCTATGTACCTCGGAGAACTCATTCTTTCTTAAAAAAATTTTTTTTAATTTCACTGGGAAATCCATACAGCTAATTTACAATCCAAGGTTAACAGCCTAGTTATACAAAAGACATATTCCACAACAGAGCTATACGCTATGCAACTCTCCCCCTCGTAAACAACCTGAGTTCAAATCGAATTCTAGCAATCACAACCACAAAGGGCCCATCACCTGGCCCAGAAGTCGGAGTCACAAAACATAATCACCAGGATAAGACAGTGTTCAAGTAGGTCTCTGGGCAGATCGCGCTGCCACACAAAGAGAAAGTTAAATTAACTACACAGTCTAAAAACTATACAGCCCACAGTCGACAGTTGTGCATTATAAAAAAAAGGTAGTTTTTGTTTGTTTTTAAGTCAGGAACAGGTAGATTTTACAAAATATATACAAGAGAGCATACGCTGCCATCAACGCTAATGCCGCCTTCCCCTTTTTCTTCTTCTTCTTCTGCTTCTTCTTCTTCTTCTTGTCTTAAGAGAAAATGGAAAGCTTACAATACCTCCTCCACAAAAGCGGCAGGCCAAGGAGCCAGCCTGAGAAGGGTTTGCCAGGGGGAGATGAGGCCTGGGGTTTAGCGCTGCGTTGTACCGAGTGCTGGAGGCCTGGGTGGTATGGGGGTGGGAGCAGAATAAGGGCAGTCCTTTCTCTTTCTCTCTAGCTCCGTCTCGTTCCTAAATGAATACAAGTGGCATCACTCATCTTTTGCTCGGTCCTTATTGATTTTCTTCATTTTCATTCTGCGGTTCTGGAACCAGATCTTAACCTGCCTTTCCGTGAGGTTGAGCAGCCGAGCCACCTCGTACCTGCGGTCCCTGGTGAGGTACATGTTGAACAGAAACTCTTTCTCCAGTTCCAGCGTCTGATGTTTGGTGTAGGGGCAACGCTTCTTCCGAGTGGAGCGCGCATGGAGCCAGTTGGCAGCCGGGTTGCCTGAGGGGGGAGGGAGCGGGGAGAAAAAGGGGATTTAGAAGGAGAAGCACCCCCTCTCCGCTGGGAGCTGGGGAACCTCCTGGGGTCTTCGGCTAAAGTGCAGGACGCTGCTGAATTGGTTAGGGAGGGCGGCAGAGCCTCGGACACAATGGACCCCTGGCAGACAGACGCTGGGACGGTCACTTACAATTGCACACAGTAAAACCTCTGCTCCCCTCCCCCACCAAGGCCCTCCTTTCTCCTCCTCTGTCCTCCGGTCCTTTTCTCTCCCCTCCCACTCTCCCCACATCGTGTGATGAGTGAAATTTGAAAACAGATCTCCTTTCGGCCAGGCAGGGGGAAACCACTGCTGCCCTGCGTTCGAGTAGCAAGATTAATATTCTTTTCTCCCTCTCAGTAACTCCTCCGTGTCTTCCCTTCCTCACCTTTCTTTCTCCTCTCCTCACACTCTGACATCCCTGGAAGGCCGTGGGAGCGGGGCAGGCCCTTGTTCGCCTCTTCAGTTTATTAGAATAATCTGGTGTGAGGACCCGCGTGGCCTGGCCCCTTGCAGCCTCATCTTGGGCAGGATTTACACCGCCACTGGCCGAAGGCAAGAAGTGGAGGGAATCGGCCGTCTTTCCCAGCGCCCTGCCTGCAGTCGCTGCTCTCGCTCTGGGACAATCTAGTCTCACAAAGGACTCTCTGAGACGCTGCTTTCTAAGAACGGCCCAAAGTATCTCCGTCCAGGTCTCCGGGAGCCAGGGAGAGGGGGTGGCTGGTCTTGGCTCGGCCTGCAGTGCCCGCCCCGCCCCCTCTCTCGGTTGCCGCCTCCCCTCCCCATGAGCTCGGCCAGCCGGCCGCTCTTCACAGCTCTGTGGACTTGGGACCCTGATCGAGGGGTCCCCAATAGCAACTTCTGGCTCCAAGACTTTTCAGGAGGCTCCCCATGCGGGCGTAGGCAGCCTTGGGAGAAAGCTGGAGTGCAGGCAGATCCGGGTGGCCGGCGTGGAGGTGGCGGCTGGTTCAGAGGAAGGAGACACTTACTGGGATCGATGGGGGGCTTGTCTCCGCTGCTCTCATTCTCAGCATTGTTTTCGGAGAAGGCACCTTCACTGGGCTGTTTTTCTCTATCAACTGGAGGAGAACCACAAGCATAGTCAGTCAGGGACAGAGTGTGAGTGTCAAGCGTGGGACAGTCACCCCTTCTGGCCGACAGCGGTTCAGGTTTAATGCCGTAAGGCCGGCTGGAGGGCAAGCCCGTGAAGGAGAGCGCGCCCGGCGTGGGCTCCAGCCAGGAGCGCATGTACCTGCCGTCCGGAGCTGCCGCCGCCACGGGCGCCTGGGGGTGCACATAGGGGTGGTGGTGGTGGTGGTGGTGGTGGTACACCGCCGCTGGCACCGCGCTGGCGCCTGCCGCGTGCACCGGGTTCCACGAGGCTCCGAACACCGCGGCCTTGGACTGGAAGCTGCAGGGGCTGAAGTCTGGGTGCTCGGCCAGTGCCGCCGGCTGCCTGGGGGGCTGACCCAGCGCTCCTGCAGCGTAGCGGCCCGCGCCGAGCTCGTCCGAGGCATCTGCGCCCAGCAGGAATGAGTCCACATAGTAGTTGCCCAGGGCCCCCGTGGTGGCCATCGCTGCGCCCTGCGCCCGGCCGGCAGGCCCGACCCGCGGAAATTATGAAACTGCAGATTTCATGTAACAACTTGGTGGCACCGGGGAGGGAAGTACAGTCACCTAATAAGTTGCCGGCGCCCGCTCCCCCATTGGCCGCGCGCGTCACGTGTCCGCCCAGCAGAACAATAACGCGTAAATCACTCCGCACGCTATTAATGGCCCGGTGTTTTGCAGTCATAATTTTTATAGCAAAAGCCATATGTTTTTATGCAAAGGGATCGCGGCGCTCAACGATCAGGTTTGTTTTAATTGTGGCCAACGAAGATTAAAAGATCAAATCTGGCCTTGCCTCTGGACTCCCTCCCCTCCCACCGCCGCCACCAGACGCACACTTCTGAAGCGGACTATTTTATATCACAATTAATCACGCCATCAGCAAGGCGCGGGCCCCGCGTGCGAGTGCGGCCAGCGGAGCCCCTCACATAAAATTAGACAATAATTGAAGCCATAAAAAAGCAGCCAAGTCGCATTCTCGCTCTACTGTATTTAAATCTATATTTATATTTCATAAGGAGTTATTGTTTCAGAAGCCACACAGGCTGGTGGGAAGTTGGGAACGACCAACAGATTCGTTTACCTCGCCGTGGCTCCCAGCTGTAAAAATTTACGAGGACCTGGAAAGGTTAAATTAGACTGTTGTGTTTGGTTGGCGGGCTCCCTGTAAATAATCCCCGCAGTCCCCGGAGAGACGAGTTTACCCCATGCTGGCCACGAAAAGTCAAATTCAACGCAGTAGGCGTCCCAGACTGAGCCACCACCGCCCCTGCCGGAGCGCGCTGGGAAAGGACGGGCCGCCCAGAGGACGCAGCCTGCTGCGGGCCCCCGGACTCTGCCCTGCTGGATCGGACCGCCGGGTGCCGGGACGGGACCCGCATGACCGCTGTGCCTCCAGCGAGCTCCCCACCGAGGAGCGGCCGGCCAGCCCAGAGCAAAGGGGTTAGGGGCCTGGCTGTGTCGCGCCTTCCGCCCAAGAAATTGCCCAAACCAGTGTCCGCCGGGACTGCTGGGCCTTCCCTGGCAGTGAGGGATAGGGGTGTGGGGGGATCTCGCACGCGCACGCCCAGCGCGCCCTGCTCAGCGCCGGCGGGGATCACAGTCCCCCCAGTGGACGCGGCAGGCGCCCCAGCCCTGCGCTCGGACCTCCGAGGCCCTGATTCCGAGCTCTGCTAGCCGTGTTGCGCTCCCAGAATCAGTTCACACACACACACACACACACACACACACACACACACACACACACACACACAACACAAACAAACCCAAAACCCCAAAACAAAAAGCACGAAGCAGCATCAATAAAAGGAGAATTCGACCTAAGGGACTCGTCCGCTCAGTAGCTCGGAGCCCAGCCCGGAGCGGCTGGCTTCTGGGCCTAGTATGAATCCGTCAGGTCTCCCTCCTTCCTGGCCACTGCCCCTGGAGGGTCCGCTTCGGTTACCCACGCAGCCCGGGCTGTCACAAGGCCCGGCTAAGGGGGCTGCTGCTCAAGTCCAGGGCCAGAAATTAAAACTGGGAGGGGCATAGGGTATTGACTTTAATCCCATTCCTCAGCTTGGCCAAATTGAGGAGGGTGTTTCTCACCGCTTAAGAGTTTTTCAGTGATAAATTGAAAGGTCTAGGCCACTCTGTTAATTGGAAGAAGAAGAAAAAAAAAAAAAACCACCCCAAATACAAACGGAAAGCAGCAACTCCTAAAAATGGGGTAATTAAATTCACGTGCGAACACTATGCCTGCAAGAGTGTGTTTTTCATTAGCCCACTTCCCTGGCGGCGAGGGCGGGCGGCCTCCGGTGCTTCCATCTCCTTTTCTGCCTTCACCCTCCTCCCAGTCCCAGTTACCACTTCCCCACGCAAACCCTAACACGTCCCTATCCTGCGTGGTGACCCTCAAATGCCAGGCTCTCCCAGCAAGGCTGAGAAGCCAGCGGAGAGCCACCGGGGGCCCCTTTCTCGGCCGGCGCTGGAAGAGGGAAGTGGCCGACACAATGAACTCCGACGTGGCCGGTCCCGGCCACCTCAGTCCCCTCCCCCGCCAATATTTTTCCTTTCCCTGTACATTCCTTTGCGTTATCCCCACCTCCTCCTCAGCCAAAGTGTCCCAAACATCAGGCAGTTTGCTAGGCCTCTGAGATTTTCATTAAGGAAAATTAATCGGGGAGGAAACCTTCACTCCTAATTGTAATTGTCTGTGAACGCTGGACATGCCTGGCTGCCTTTTCCTTTCCTTTCTTCCTTTCTTCTCTCCTTTCTTTCTTTCTTTTTTTTTTTTGCACCTAGATAAGATATGAATTATCTATAGTATTTTTAAAAAATAAAAAGGCTTCCTGTAAATACCCTTAGCCTCCCCAAATAGGGCAGCTACTACCAAGTATTTAGCAGGGTTTGAGTGTTAAGTAGCCCCTACTGGGGTCTAGAAGTGTGCATATGTGGGGGTGGGGGTCACCAAACCAAAATCACCCCCCCCACACACACAGCCCAGAGGTTTGTGAGGAGATAGTTCAGACCCCCACAGAGCCTGGCTTCGTGTGTGTTTTATGCTGGAAGTAAAAGGGATTGTGTGCGCATAAAGAAATAATAAATGGGTAGGACTGCAAACTGTTTCTCTTTGCCTCAGAGTTCTAAAACCATGGCCTCTAAAAACAAATCCAACACTCGGGTCCTGGATATGCTAGAGAGGAGTGGAGGGTGACTTGCCTGAGCCTTTCAGATGACAGAACCAGGGACTGAGGGGTGAAAACATTTCCGGTGCCCAGAGCAGCGCTGGGACAGGCAGCGCTGCCCAGTGGAAACAGCCCGGAAGCCTCGCGGGTGCCCGTGTGTCTGGGGAGGCAGCTTTCAGTTCCCAGTAATAACCAGAGAAGCCCGACTGGCTTCCCGTGGTGGACGACATACAACTTGGAACAAGAACCCACTCCAGTCTGCATCCCAATGGTTCTGGAATTTAGGATTACTTTTTTTCTATTATTCGAAAGCCTGGTGTTGGAAGGGTCCCCTTCTCCAGCAGTGGTCCTCACAAGGTGCCATGTCTAACATACTCTGAACCTGAGAGAAGCTACTGACAACCAAGCAGCCAGTCTTTGCCCTAGTGGGGCTACCTTATCGCGGTTAAAGCCGGAGCTGAGACCCGCAAGGCCTGCAGAGCCAGGGAAGCTTCCCCCGAGTCCCCTCCGTGGCTGTGGCCAGACTCCACTGAGCCTGGCTGAGCCTCAGCCCAGTTCCCAGCCTCAGGCCCCCAGTGAGGCTGGCGAGGGGCTTCCTGCCCTCGCTGTGGGCACCCCAAAACTCCGTGAATCCCCCTAATCTGATCTTCTAGGCTGCCGTTGCTGACGGAACGCAAAGCCGCCGCCATCCGGTCGTGATCGTAACCGAGGCCTTGTCTGCGCGGAGGCACACCAGGCCCGGATCCACAGTCCTCGACAGACGCCCCAGGTGAGCCCTTCCTAGGCAGAATACACCTCTACTTGAACCCACAGAGAAAAATAAGACACCTCCTACCCCGAGCTCCCTGGGCCAGCCCTGGGCTCCCTGCAGGAGGACGAGCTGAGGACAAGAGGAGATGGAGATAAGGAGAGAGAGAGAGAAAAAAAAAAAAAAAAGACAGAGAACCCGAACATAAAAGAAAAATAAAGAAAAGGGAAGGAAAGGAAGAAGGAAGATATAAATAAAAGAAAGTAGAGTAAAAAAGGGGAAGGAAGGAAGGAAGTAAGAAGAAAAGAGTCGGAGGCAACTCCTGAGAGCAGAAAGCAGCTTGCAAGAGAGAAGAAGGGTAAGCGACAAGGCCAGGATCCCAGCCCGTCTGCCCCGTCTGCTCTAGTCTGGCCCGAGTCTCCACTGGCAAAAGGATCTTTCCTTACGTCCTACCCTGGACTGGGGCTGACACGGTCCTAGCTTTGCAGGAGGATCGCGCGGTCCTGGCTAGCACAGGCCAGGAGCGGGGGAGGCCCAGGATGGAAGTGTGCGCCCCTGACCTTGAATGGCCCGGGGCCCAGAATTCCTACCACGCCCCCCGGCGTCCACTAAGGCGCAGCTAACCTGACTGTACCTGCTTGGGGCCAGGTGGGGAAGAGGGTGAGGCCAGCAGCCTGGCAGAACGCTGAGAAGGAGGTAGGGACGAGGCTCCTACGTGAGAAAGGCCGAGGTCGCCACCGCAGGTCTGGCACGACCGGAGCCTGGACGCCCCGCCCGGCCCTGCCCCCGCGCACACAGGTACCTGGAGACGATTTCAACTGAAGTAATGAAGGCAGTATCGTGCTGTCGAGAGAAAGGTGGATCCCAACAACAGGAAACTACCTAAATCACCGACCAGTTCTGGTGCTGCCCGCGCGGGGCTGCCTTGCCCGCTGCCGCCGCCGCCGTCCCTGCCGCCGCCGCCGGAGGAGGAGGACCCAGAGACCGTGCCCGGAGCGGCCCCTCGCCAGTCCGCGCCCGCGCTGCCACCGCGCCACCCTGGCTGACGCGAGGGCAGCCCGGACAGAGAAGCCACCGGCCCCTGAAAGGTAAACCTGGGAGAGGGAGGGAGGGAAGGAAAGGAAAGGAGAGAGAGGAAGAGAGAAGGCGAGACGAGCCGTGTTCTGCTGGTTCCCCAAAGCGTACAGCTCAGCGAGCCGACGCCGCGCGGCGGCAGCCCCGGGCGACTCGGAAGCGCCGGGGACAGCCCGGAGCTCGGCTCCCGGTCTGGTCTCGGCCTCCCGCGCTCGCTCCCCGCCGCTCGCTCTCCCCCTCTCTCCCTCCCCGCAGGCAGCCAGCCGGGGCGCGCGCTCCCGCGCCCCCTCCCCCTACCATCGCCCCCCCCCACCTCCCGCGAGCAGGAAACGCGTGGCCCCGAGGAGGGCGACCAGGTGGGGGAGGCTGTGCTGGGGGAGGGGGGCGTCCAGGCGGCGGGGTCTCTCTCTACGTAACCGCGGGCGCTCGCGAGGCGTCGTGGGCCTCAGCCTGCTCCCTGGATTCCTAGATTGGGGGGTCATCGAGGACCAGGGGACCCACAAAATAACCAGTCGCCCTGGGGCTCCCGAAAGAAATCCTGTTTGGCTTCCTCTATGAAGCTCCTCTCGCAACTGAAACCACCGGCCCAAGACAGCCGCAACCCAGATATACTAGCAAGTCATAAAACTGAACAAAAGCCGACAAACCCTACGGCACCAGGGCTATATGGCCCAGACAAATTACGACTGTCTAGGTAATATTTAAATAGATGCCTCGAGTAATTGCAGGGGGAGCGGGCTCGTCGTCCTGTTGTAAAAGGGGTGGACGGGATAAAGTGGAAGGTGAAGATAAGAAGTCCAAAAAAAAAAAAAAGAGGTAAAATTAAAAAGCTTCTTCATTCCACAGCTTTTATTCTTCTATAAGAACATAAACATCGTCTTTTTTTTCCACGCACAGCAGCATTACAATATTAATTTATTCTGATTTAAGATTAGAATAGAGCTAGAACTAACATTTATAATAACGATAGAATGCATTTGCATAAAACAAGATTGGCATTTTTTCATAATAATAGACATTTATACAGATTTGCATTTATAGTTTTTTTTCTTTTTCTGCACCTACAGGTTTGACCCTTTTATGCATGTAACTTCACAGTATAAAGGAAACCAAAGAAATGTCTCCCTTCTCTAATCTATTCCGCTTGCCCCAGCCCTCCTCGGCTTCTACGAATTTTGGAAAGAAAAGAAGAAAAGAGTGTGTGGGGGGGGGTTGGGAGGAACCCTCCTCAAGACAGGGAGAATTGTGATGTGCTTGTTGTGTTACCAGTGGCAACAATTATTTTATGACAAAAATCTACTAAATCCACATTTATAAACTAAACTACATCAGATTATTTGTCTACTGTTTTCCAGAGGATATGGAAATTCAGAGAGAAGGGAAATAATTTATGTCCACAATGCCAGAGCTTATACAAACTGGAACAGGGGTTTGCCTGTCATGGTCATTCTCTCTTTTTTTTTTTCTTTCTTTTAAAGCTGGGATATCTTACAAAGAAAGGAAAAAGTTTATCTTTCTGACCCTCTCAATTTTCCAATCAGCCAAAGTTAAGCACTTTTGCCAACCTGTATGCCCATAAGCCCTTCTTCTTTGCCAAGGAAGGAAGGAAGATGAAAGAAAGGAAGGAAGGAAGGAAGGAAGGAAGGAAGGAAGGAAGGAAGGAAGGAAGGAAGGAAGGAGGGAGGGAGGGAGGGAAGGAAGGAAGGAAGGAAGGAAGGAAGGAAGGAAGGAAGGAAGGAAGGAAGAAACCTAGGGGCCTGTACCCCTGATTAAACACAGCCCAGCACTCCAGGCTGGCCAGCCCTGTGGCGGCTCCTTGCACCATCGACCTCAGGCCAGACACCTCAGCGCCTACAAGAGGACCCGGGCCTCCCGGCTAGGTTTCCTGGGCCCCCCCCCCAAACCCCCCACAGGAAACCAGCTCCACCAGGAGGCCAGGGGCCATTTCGAGCAGTGGAACACTGAGACAACAAACCATCCCAGTTCACCCTTTGACACTCAGGACAATATTCATCTATATAGAATTTTAGAGCAATATGGCTTTTTCCCCCAGAAAACAACAAGTAAACCAGCACCTAGCAAACAGACTAAGAGACAAAAAGCCAGAACAAACCAGCCCTGCACAGACGTGGCCAGCGAGGTGGCGAGGTGGGAGGGAGGGATGGGGCTCCCGCACAGGTGCGAGTTCCTGGGCAGAGGCCGACGACAGGGAGGAGGACGGCTCTCTGGAAGCGGAAAACAAAAACAAAAACACGGCGTTGCCTGGAGCTTCATCAGGAAAAATTAAAGTTGGCCGTGAGCTCCCGGATCCGGTTTTCTCGGTTCATTTTCTTCAGTTTCATCCTGCGGTTCTGAAACCAGATTTTCACTTGTCTGTCCGTGAGGTGGACGCTGCGGCTGATCTCCAGGCGCCGCTCTCGAGTGAGGTACATGTTGAACAGAAACTCCTTCTCCAGCTCCAGCGTCTGGTGCTTCGTGTAGGGGCAACGCTTCTTCCGGCCGCTCTTTGCAGTGAGCCAGTTGGCTGCGTTTTCGCCTTTGGTATTGCCTAGCATTTAAGGGAATAAGGAGGGGAAGGTTAAATCCAGGCTATGTGGGCCGACTGCAGAGGGGAGTGGGGGCCGCCCCTGACACAAGCGGCAAGCCCTAAGTCATCCACAGACGTATGTCCCCCCTTATCTTGCTTGTCCAGGAAGCAGGTTCCTCCAAAAGGCTTGTGCAAAATCCAGTGGACTGTCCACTACATCTACCCTCTCAATTTACGTTTTCCTCTGCTTTTCCCCAAACACCTGTCTTAGCACGAAGCTGCCAGGTGCTTGCAGAATAAAAGGCCCCAGAAGGCCGGCCTCTATACCTTGAACTTAACGCCTTACTTTTTCTTTGCTTCTCGCCCCAAGGAAGACAAGCATTTCCCGCAGCACCCCCAGGCTGGGGGCCGCCTGCTTACTCGGAACGAGAGTGGGAAGCATGGCTGTGTCTCACTCCAGCCCCTTCATTGACCAAGGCCGGATGAGAGAAGGGAGCAGGACATCACTGGGACACGGGGAAGGCACAAAAAAAACTGACTCGGGGTCAAGGGCCTGACGCTGTCGGGTCTCTTCGTGAGTGAGCCCCAGACGCGCAGTCCCGGCGATTCTGGGCTCCAGAGGAAGCTGAAAGGTCCCTCTAGGATCTCAGCTCAGGGCCCCGGCGTCCGGGCCGGATATGCCTTTTCTTCTACCCGCAACGAGGATTCCCGCCCCTCCAGCAACTTTGAAAAAAAGCATGGGGGATCGTAAACTCGAACTTCGCCGGTTAATGGGCTTATTTATTGGTGCTGGCGGCTGCTTATTTTGGATGCCTTACAAACATCCACACTATCTGCGGGCGAGCCACTTTCCCTCCCTCCCCTCCCCCCGTGTGGGCCGCGCCTCGGAGACCGGGCCCAGACCACGGCTGAGGGTGCTCCGGCCCACGGAGAAGGACATGCACACGAGGGGGGCTGCTCGCCCGGGTCCTCGCCCCTAGTCGGGGTGAGCCGAGGCCAGTGCGGACGGAGGACGTCTCGGTGTAGGGCGCTGAACTGGACATGAATTTTTACTACGTCCCCACGCCCAAATATTAAAAAGCAAGTTCACAAGGTCAGCCTGCCGGCGGCTCGGGCCAAGGCCGGCCGGCTGCTGCGCGGACTCCCGGTTCTCTGCTCTTTCCCTTCTCTGGGCCGGCCTGCCTGTCTGCCCGCCGGACTGCGGCCCTTGAGCGCACCCTGCTTACCCCGGGAGTCCTTCTCGGGCGAGGCTTTGCTGCTCTCGGAAGGGGCCGGGGAGAGCTCCTCGGCGGCCGAGGACGACGCGTGCGCCTCCTCGTCGCCCTGCGAGCCCCCGCCGCCGCCACCGCAAGTCAGCGCGGGGGGCGGCGGCGAATCGAGGGCTCGCTCCTTCCGGGCTGCATCCGCCGAGCCGGAGGCGAGCACCGGTGGCGGGTCGAAGCCGCGCCCAGGGGGCTGAGAGGGGAACGGGCCGGCGCCGAGATGCTGCGCCCCGCCGCCGCCGCCGCCGCCGTAGCCCTTGGCCGTGCCATAGGCCTGGGAGAGGCGGAAGTAGCCGGGCACGGGCACCCCGCTGGAGGTGCCCAGGGCGCAACCGTCGGGCGGCGGGCCCCTCGGGAAGGGGGTCAGGTCGGCGGCGGCCGAGCCTTTGGGGCATTTGTCCGCCGAGTCGTAGAGGCAGTAGGAGCTCTCCTCTTTGATGTTCTGCGCGAAAGAGCACGAAGTGGCTTGCGGCGGGGGTTGGGGTGGCTGCGGCGGGGGCGGTGGCGGCTGTTGCTGGGGTTGCTGCGGTGGCGGCGGCCCCTCCGGCGGCTCCATCCGGCAGGACCGGGGCGCATCCAGCCATAGGTCTATAGGCGCGGGCGCGTAGTTGTGCGCCCCCGGACCCAGGGCCCCGCCGCCGCCGCCTCCGCCTCCGCCGCTGCCGCCCGGGGAGGCCGCCTCATTACGCTTGCCTCCCAGAGCCGGGAACAGCCCGCAGCTCGGCAGCCCGTAGGGCAGGTCGGCGGCCGGCGGCAGGTAGACCCCGCCGTGGGCGAAGTAGCCGCCGCCGCCCCCCGCGCCGCCGCCGCCACCGCCTCCAGCCTCGACTCTGCCGGAGCTGATGAGCGAGTCGACCAAAAAGGAGTTCGCGGCGGGGCTCTCGGAGCATGACATTGTTGTGGGATAATTTGGCGAAGGGAGCAGATAGCCCTTTCTGGCTGACATTTCTTGTGCAAAACATGCTGAATACGATTAGCAATCCCCCCGCATCGCGGCGGGCGCCTGCAGCCAATCCTGAGCCAGAGTTTCTCACGACCACTCCCAGTTTGATTTCGTAGGCGTGGGGCAGCTCTCGGAGGGCGCCCTCCGAGCCCGCGATTGATATAAATAAGTAATCTGTATTGATGGCCCTCGAGACGCACACCCGATAATCAGCCCAAAGGCCAGGAACTGTGGGGGCTGCCCCAGTGTGGCTGGAGACCGGGGACCTGGCCCGTGGGCTCGCCTAGTCCCTGCCCAGACGAGAACCGTCTTTCGGGGTCTGTCTGAAGGGCCCTCTGGGCCCCGTGCTATTAACAAGTGGGGTGTTTATGGTGTGCACCCAGGCCCGCCTTGGGTGCTCCCTGCCTTATGTTGGAATCTGCCACTATCCCTCCGTACACTCCAAACACTAAGGGGTCCTCTCAAGGCCTCAAGCTCTTTCCATTGAGTTCTGGAGCAGTCTGTCTCCCGAAAGCGGCGGACCTGGTCCTCCAGCCATCAGGGCCGTTGGAAATCCAGAGTGAATTGGAAGCTGACAATTGCTACCTCTTTTTCGCATCCCACACGACACTCCCCCCCCCCGCCCCATGCAATGCCCTGTCCTGTCCGCCCCTATACTCTCGCCTGCCAGTCTGTCGATCTAGTTAGGACCTTGGCCTCTGGTGTGCTTACCAGGCCTGCCCGTCGGAGGCCGTTTGGGCGCTGGTGTGAATGGGGGTTATGGAGGCAACTGGCAGCCTGCAAGGCTCCCCGCCCCTACTCTGAGGCCAGCGACAGGTCCAGGCGCCCCACGGCCCATCCTCCCGCCAGGCTCCACGCTCCAAGCCCTTCCAGGGAAGTGAAAGGGATATTGGTCTTCGGAGTCGTTGGCTTGCCCCGAGGTGAAGACCTGAAGGGAGACCCCCGGAGGAAGGGTGGCTCACGAACACCTCTGACACAGTCTCCTGGGAGTTCTTTCTCCCTTTAGCCTGGGCACCTGCACGCTCCTGGAGGCCACAACAAGAACCAGGGTCGCCACACTCCTGCCTCTCTGTCCCCACCCCTCTTCCCTCCTCCCCTCCAAACCCGGAGCTGGGGCAGCCCTCACTCCCGCGGTTTTGCGCATTTTAACGAGGCCCGTCGTGAGGAAATCCTCTCCCTGCGAGGCCGGGCTGGGCTCCTGGCCCAGTTATAGGAACCTTCAGAGCCCAGGGTTTCCTTAGTCCACGGCGACAGCGACGCGTTCTAAGTCAACTGGAAATGGCCGGCCTAAGGCGCTAGCCCCCAAGTGTGGGCCTCAAATGCGTCTCAGGAAATTCGACCTTTTCCGGCCGGATTCAGTGGAGCCCAGGAGGTCGCGGCCTTGCCCCTGGCCTGCGGGCTACAGCGCTCCAGGGTGCCCCAGGCCTGCCCGCCCCACCAGCTCTAGCCCCTGCAGAGGCCTTGACTGGGGCGCTGCACCAGGGGATCCTAGACAGCCAACCGCTCAGGCTTCTGCTCGGAGGGGAAAGGCCCTTGCATCCCGAGATATTTGCCAGAATCCGGTCTTCTTTCTCCCAGTATTAACCGATCCAAGTCGGAGGAGGAAGCAAAGCCTGAGAGAACGCAGGGAGAGTGCACGGGGAGAGCGGGCGACAGAAGCCGGGAGCTGGCTGCTGAGACGCAAGCAGTTGCGGTCTCTGCCGGCTCCAGCCGCTCAAAGCAAGAAGCCGAGGAGGCCGAGCCAATACCTGCGCTGCACCCCAGCCACTTCCACTTCTGCTGCCCGAGCGAGGTTACCAGCTCTGCGGACCAGGCGGGCATCTGGGGTGGGGAGAAGGGGAATAATGAAAGAAAGGAAGAGGAGGAGAGGAGAAGAGAGGGAGAGGAAAGCGAGATGGCGAGAGAAAGCCAGTTCTCTGTAATCCGACAGGGTCATGAGGCTGCAGCTTTGGGGCAGCCGAAGCGAGTCAGGAATTTGCACAAGATTAGAAATGGCCCTTCGCTCTCCACGTCGCTCTTACGCTCAAGGCCAAGGCAAATTCCTACCTGGCCTGAACTTATGCACGGAAAAGTTTCAGAGCACTTCAGCCTAGGACCCCTCCCTGCATGGGCCTGGTCCTTACCCGGTTTGCGCTGCCAGGAGGATGGGACTCACTATGCTCACCGGCGCTGATGAGAAAGGCCACGGTGCCCAGGACCACCTGAGAAGGGGGGCTTTCCCTCTCCACACTGTTCGTACCTCTCAGAAGAGCTCTGCCAAGTGGGAAGTAGGTCACAAGAACAAGAGAAGTTTTCTTGCAGAGAACATGAGCCTCAGCAGGCCAGTGGGCCAGGACTTGGTGTCTCTCCAGACTAAATGCCGAAAGTAACTGCCCAGGCCACAAGTTGAAAGGGCCAGTGACCACAGGACAGTGTGCTTGAGATGGTGGAGGCGAAGAAAATAAAGTGAAACATTATGATCTAAACCTGTCTTTCTTAACTTCTTTGGATGTTAAGGCCCCTTTGCAAAATCTAAGGCCAAGCTCTGCCTCTTGACCTGTGAAAAATGCACATCTGTGCATTCCCACACTTTGACCTAACATTTCCAAGAAGTTCACAGACTCCTCAAAGCCCAGAAGGCCCTGCAGAATGTTTCAGGAGTCTCCTGGAATTCAGCGCCCCATCAGTTTGGTAAGACAAGCCGGGTGCCCCCACTCCAGGCAACACAGGCCCGGTCTGATCAGGGCCCTGTAAGGGTGGCCAAATGGGCTTCTAGGCTGGATGGGATCCAAGAGCATGCACGTGCCAATCTAAGTTACAGGAGTGAGCTTGGTACTGCATCTGCTATAAGAAGGCTCACGGCTGCCAGCGCCCAGAACATCATGGCTTTGGCGCTTGGGTCTTCACCGACCTTTGGGGAGAGCTGGATGCTTTTTCTCTAGCATCATCCCTTCCACCCCCTCCTCGTAAGAAACCAGTTGAGATGTTGCATTTGTGCTGTTTTGTACTTAAAAAAAAAAGGCGTGTGTAAACTCATGTGGGGGCCCTCTCTGGCCCAGGACCGCTGCCCAACCCCCCACCTGGGCTTGCTGCACTGAGAGCACAAACGGAGAGGCTGCAGGTACACCTGGGACGCACACTGGCTTGTTGCCCCTGGTTGGAACCAGAAGGTATCAACATAGCAGAAGCTCAAGTGAAACCCTCTCAGTCGGTCTCAGAGCTCTCAGCATCCCTGACCGCTCCCAAGGCTCCACACTGCCCAGTCTGTAACACCGAGGTGAGGTGTTAGCTCACTCAATAGAATATTCCATTTATCGAACGCCTCGGCTTTCCCAAGGTCCCCTCCACCCCCCTCCAGAGATTAAGAAAAGCAATTCAATTGCAGCAAGAGTGGGCTTCTAGACACACTCTCTCCCTCTCGTACATTTGCCTTCTCAACCTCTATCCCTTTCGACCTCCTGCCCAGCTGCCGAATCTCTCTTGCCTTCTGGATGCCTTTGACCTAAAACTCTGCTACTGCTTGCTTTAACCAGGCCTGTGTAGGTTTATGTGAACCCCAGCAGGGCCCACGTTTTATTTAAGAGTAAATATTTTCTATCTCTACCTGGGTAATAATATCCCCCCTGCCCCCCGCCCCATGGCTGTTGAGCCCAAATGAGTACCAGGCGGGTGGAATAAACCCTTTAGCAAGGATTACAATGCAGTTCACCAGACAGCAGATTCCTCCTCCTGAGAAGGCCATTGCATTCAACAAAAACAAACTGTTATTACCAAAAAACATCTTAAAAAAAATACTAGTCACTGAGATTGAGGTGGGCAGCAAACAGCATCTGAAGATCACTCTGGCTCTCAGTGTTTCAGGGGCTCAGACCGGCTACCGAGTCAAGCTTTGGCCGCTCCTTCCATATCCGCTTTAACAAAAATTCCGGGGGGGCTCCAATACTGTGTTTACTGTAGAGTCAGAATATTTTTTGTAAATGACATTCTTTGCCCAATCATCTTTAAGAACAGTAATATTTCCAGGGATATTTGATGTGGTTGCTTTGAATCAATCAGGTGCAATCTACTCCTAAACAGCCCACTTCATTTTTTTTTTCTAAATCCAACCACTGACCTGGTTCTTTCTTCTGATGGGGGAAGTGTTGGAGCCTTTTCACACACACCCTAAATTGCAATATTCTTAGTTTTGTCCATAATAAACTGCCTCTGGCTTTGCAGCGCAACTCGAGGTGGTTCTGGGGCTTGGGGGAGAGCTCAGAGTGCAGCGAGCACCGTGTGGGTGCCACTGCTTGGGTGCCTCATTCTGGCAGAGTGTGGGAGTCTGTGCTCAACAAAGACTAGTGACTCTGATGGACCAAATTTACACGTGTGTATGTACACACACACAGGCAGAGCCGACTTTCACTACAGTCCCCCCACCTATGCACTGTATATTTGTGGGGAAAAAAGAACCATTTCCAGAAACCAATAAAACATATTGGAATAAAGATTTAAATGTTGGGAAAGAGGGAATTGGAATTTGCCCTCCAAAACATAAGTGAAATGATTATTCAAAACTTGCCTTACGACAATCCTAATGGAGGGATTAGTCGATCACAGTTTATCCTCTGTGCCAGTTTTTAAAAATATATAGATATTTACCCAATGCAATTTTTGCCTGTTTGCAAAATATGCAGAGGATCTCATTTTTACATCTAAGGAATTGCTGCAAAATTCCAGCCAGGTTTATAGCGGTACATTCCCAACAAGCAATACAGACTTCTCTGGAAGCCTGGAAAATCAAACGCGACTTTTCCGAAATGGCTTTTTTGGAACAAAGGTTTCTCCCAGGCTGCTAGGCAGACCTAGAGACCGTACCTAGTTGGGAACCAGCGACCATCCCGAAGTCTGTCTCCCCAACGACCACAGTGCTGTCCACCTCATTGTTTGGAGTAGAAACTGTTTTTTCTTTTTTCCCCAGTCCTTCCATCTCCTTTTTATGCCCCCACCACGACCCCCTATCCCAGCACAGCCGGGACCCTTTCTCTTGGATGCCTCCCATCCCCGGCTCATCCAATTCTGAATACTTTTACAAAATCAAAAGATTGCCTTGGGTTTTTAGGTGGCCCAAGGAGCTAAAATCCTCTACTTTTCCACTTAGGCCTTCCCTTTCCAACCTTAGGGAGAGACTGGGGGTGGGGGGCGGGTAGATGGGCTGACCACCTACAGCGTCACCCAGGAGCACACAAACCTAGCCGCTTTCCCCAGCCCTGCTCAGACATCGGCCACCTCCTCATTCCTGCCCCAGCCAGGTTGAAATTACTAAACTTGTAGCCTCTTACCTTGACACATTTCCGAAATCACTGCCAACGGACAACTGGCTTCTCCGCGCCGCGGCGCCTGCGAGGCCTAGAGAAGGCTCTTTGCTTTAAATTACAACACCAACCACTTCTTGAAGGTGAGCCCCCCTTTTTTGATATGAAAGGGAGCGGGACAAGTGAAATAATGTAACGCGCTGCTCTTAGTATCAGAAGCGAACAAAGGCCAAGAATCTCGCTGGGGTTCCGGGCTCTCCGGCGGCTTTGACATTGATCGGAAGTGCGCCATCTCGTGGCTGCTGGGCGCCTACACCCGGCCTGAGCTCCGACCAGAGCCGTGAGAGGGAAGCGGGCTCCAGGCTGAGACAGGAGAGAATGTGCCCAGCCCGCTGCTAAAGAGATCTCACTTTTACATCTAAGAAATTGCTGCAAAACCCCAGCCGGGTTTATAGCGGCGCATTCCAAATATGCAAATTGGCCGGCCCCGGACGGGTTTACGACCACATTGTCACAGCCATCGGAGGATGGGCTTTTATAGGGCTCAGAAATCAAACCCGCGCCCGCTCGCCGCCCGCTCGGGAACAGTCCTCCTGGCTAGACTCTCTCGAGCAACTTGCGAGACTTTGGTTAATCTTTAACCATCCCAAAGGGAGTCTTTCCTTAAACCCTGGGCTTCCCTGCCCACCCCCTCCCTGCCTCTCAGGAGAGGCCTTGTTCACCTCGGTGTCTGTCTATCAACCTAGACATCCATCTCCGGGGTCTGTCCCACTCCTCTTTGAGCTCGATTTTCCCAGTCGCGCCAGTTAGACAAACACACAAACAAATAAACAAAGCGGGGTCTGGGGCCTGGGGCCCTTCTCCCACTTTCATCCCCTGTGCTGCTCTGCCTCTGCCTGGGTGGCTAGGGAGAGGGTGGGGTGGGATGGGGTGGGGTGGGGTGGGGGTGGGGTGGCAACAAAAAGCCCTGGTCTTCCGCCCTGCCCCTCAAGGTTATGGGTGATGTCCAAATTTAAGGCAGAAGTTCAAAGGCAGGAAACAAAGAGGAAACAGGCATCTTTCTTTCCCCAAAGGAAAAAGGCAGCATCAGCTGGGAGCTGGGGAGAAAGCCCCTCAGAGACTCCTGAGAGTCTGCTCTCTCTTTGTACCCAGATGGGTCTCCCTCGTGCTGAAGGCTCCCCCAGAGCACTTCCACCTCGGGCATGCTGGTCCCGAGTTGAGGGAGCCCAGTCTGGGATCAGAGTCACTGGCTACCTCAAGCCCCAAGGTTTTCTCCCAGGGCTGGGTGGGTCAGAGAAAGAAACCCATATTCCAAGTCCTGAGATACCCCATTCCTGGAACCCCATTTCCCCTAAGGACCCTGGCCAGTCACCTTGGCTCCCTAAACCTGGCTTCTAGGGGAATTAAACCTGAAGTCACCTCCCCACCCTCTCAGGGGCCTGGTAACTTGCCCCTTTCTTGGTGTGTGTGTGTGTATGTGTGTGTGTGTGGGGGGGGGTAATGGGGTTAGACATTTGGCAGTAAAAGGTGAGCAAGGAGAGAAATGTCACACCAGCACCCGATACTCAAGTTTCCACAGTCTTTATTGTCCTTGTGCCATATCGCCTGTATACATGCTGCGACATCGGACATCCGTGGTGGGTGAGAACAGAAGACAGGCCAACACTCCTGTTACAAACAGAGCCACCAGATGCTTCTTAACACAGGGAAGCAGAGAAGAGTTGGGGGGGAGAGGCCTGGCTTTCTCAACTGAGGTCCCCTGACACCGTTGGGCAGAACTACCTCGGAGAAAACCCCCAATGCTTTCAAAATATCACAAGAAATCAAAAAGGCCATTCTAAACACCCTTCCTGCCCCCTCACTGTAGTACCCCAAAGGAAATCAGCAAATGGTAAAAAAAAAAAAAAAAAAAATCAAACAAAATAGGTTATGGTAGCTTTATTTACAAGTCTTTCGAACACCATCCCTGTATGAAGAATACATTCAAATATTCTTAGCAGTGAGTGAGTTTAACCGTGGAACATTGTAAACAGATAGAGCCTTTAAATATTTTCTTCATCATCTTTTCCCCCTCTATATTGTATCTTTTGAAATTTGCTTTGGTTCTGCAGGGAAATATATATATATATAATATAATATTTATCTTTTAAAATAATTCCAAATCACTCTTGATCTCTTGGAAGGTCGCACGCAGGAAGCTCCCAAGATCAGTTCTGGGGCATTGAGGGGCAGAGTGTGGTGGCACCAGAACCCGGTGTTTTGGAGAACTTGTGCCCCTCATAGCTGGGGACCGCTGGCCAGGCCGGCTCCTCCCCTGAGCAAATCCAAGCTTCAATTAAGTGGGGCAGAGGCTTTGCCAAGCTGCCGCACTCCACAGGCATTTCCTGCAGAGATCGAGGGGCCAGCGGCCTGGGCTCAGCCTCTTTGCTTTTTGATGTCTTCCACCTTGGGGAATAGTCTACTCTGCAACCAAGCTTTAGGCTTGCCTGAGTGGCAGACCAGGACGAAGACCCTCAATGATAGGATAAACTAGGTGGGCTACAGGAGGCAACTGCTAAGCAGCTCGGGCCTGAGACAGTGCGGTGAGTGGCTACAAGAGGTGGAAAGCCACCAATGCCACCAGGAATAGTAGATTTCTCTTTCGTTCTGCTTTTCCTCCAGGATCAGCATCCCTCTCCCACCTCATAATCCACCTCTTAGTCCAGTTGTCTTTCACATTGGCTTTGGAAAGCAGCCCCATTCCGGACATCTAGGAATCATTCCCTTTCCTTCCGCTCCTGTCCCCAAATTGAACTGGGTTTGGAGGTTGAAAAGCTTCTTGATGCAGGGGTCCTGGGGTGGGGGAAGGCAGGCTCCAAGTGGAGGGTCCTGGGAGGTCGATCTCCAGGGGGCCTGGCAGGGGGCCCAGTCCCTCATGGAGACCACACCCAGCCTGAAGCTCCTCAGGCTCCAAGACTGAAACACCAGGGGTCCCAAACCATTCTTCCTAGTTGATGCACAACTCTCTGAATCCAATTATTACTAGAAATCTTAACCACAGATGCCCCAGAGAGTCCGAGGCCGCCTTCTTTGGGGCTATCTCCTTATAGCAGCCCCTTCTCTTGCACACCTCCTTTCTTCAAAAGTCACTGTGTGCCTTGACCTTGTCAAGGGCAAAATCTGCATGTAATCTCATGTGTAAGAAGCCCCCCACCCAATTCCAACTGGCTGGAGCTTTAGAGAAGCGGGTTGGCCGAGTAGTATTGTAACCGGTCTCTGTTAATTTTTTTTTCCTTCATTCTTCTGTTCTGAAACCAGATTTTGACTTGACGGTCGGTGAGGTTGAGCATGCGAGACAGCTGCAGACGCTTCTCTTTGTTGATGTACACGCTGAAGAAGAACTCCCGCTCCAGCTCCCGGATCTGGTACTTGGTGTAGGGGCAGCGCTTTTTCCGGGTGCGTTGGCCACCTGCAGAGGAAGAGGCAGGGAGTAAGCCAGGTGTGGGGGCTGCAGTTCATCCCAGAGCCCTGTGTGGGGGAAAGGGGCTGGCTCCAGCGACGGAAGGCCCTGCCCAAGCCCCCTCAGGGTCTCTCCAGGCCCCTACCCTCAGGCTTCTACTGTGGGTTGGGGACAGGCTGCAGGCAGAGGCTCAGCCCCAGATAAAAGTCAGCTCCCTAGATAGGCCCCCAGGGAGGCCGCTCCTGCTGCCTACAAAGCAGAAAGGAGGGCTCCTCACAGCCAGGGAAGAGTTTGTGCCGGGGAGGCTCACTTCCTAGCTGAGTGGGGGCTGCTGGCTGCCTCCAGCCTGGCCAGACTAAACAAACAGTCGCCCAGGGACATTTCACCTTCCAGTACCTGGGCGGCCAGATCCTGAGGCAGTAAAGGCAGCCCCAGCCCCCAGCCCCCAGCCCCCTGTCCCAGTCTTTCTCCTGCTTAACATGTGGGGCAGCTGCCGGTTCTTTTGTCAGCCTGAGTCCTGGCCACCAGCTCTTGCCTCTCTGGCCAGCCTCCTGGCTTCTGCGAGGTCAGGAGGTGTCAGCGGAAGCCCCTACCCTGGGCCTTCTCTGAGCACCGGGCCACACCGCTGTCCGGGTTCCCCTAGGGCAAGGCTGCTTTTTTAGATAGGGTGGGGGGAAGAGGGTTTGCCAAAGCTGCGGCCAGGCTCCGCTCGCTCCCCCTTTGGATAAAACTCCACAAGACATAAAGAAAGAAAACCCCGCTTTTGACAGATTGAATAGCAATTGTGAGTAACATGCGGATGGACAGAAGGCGGCAAGTAATTGCCACAGCGCAGGAGGAGAATGACTTCATTTGGTCAAAAAAAAAAAAAAAGACAACGTTGGGTTAATTTGTTTCTTTTAATATATTGCTCGAGCTAAGCGGGCTATTTTATCTGCTAAACACGCTTCTAGCGCCATCGTTAAACAGCGATGCCTTTGAATCGCGGCCGGGACTGGAGACTCAGCGCAACACATGGTTTTTATAAAAATCTCCGGATTACCTCGCTATCAAAGGCTCCCGGAGCCCTTGCAGGGGGAATTTACAGGCGCCCACCTCCGGCTCCCCAGCCCCGAGCTGGCCCTGAGCGGGGTCGAGCTGCGGGGCCTGGGAGCCGAGAAGGGGGAAAAGGGAGTTTGGTTTTTTTGGGGGTTTCGTTCTTTCTTTCTTTCTTTTTTTTTTTTTTTGCAGGCATGCCTTGGCCGGTGGGTATTTCACGGCCAATTTCAGCACTCGCCACGTGATCCCGCCTTTTATAACAAAGTTTTGTTGGGGGAAACCTAAAGGCCCTTCATAAACCTTATATGCTTATAAAACAGCATATAAAAATTTAACAGCGGTGCTGCGCTAGCTTTCCAACTCCCCTTTCATAAAGCGCTGCGCCCTGCCTTTATACGTACTGGAGCCGCCGGCCCTGTCCTCAGTGTGGCCGGAAGACGACTCGGGGCTGCTGCTGCTCTCGGGGCGCCGCCGCCGCTCCTTTTCCTCCGCCGCCGCCGCCGCCTCCCGGCAGCCGCCGGCGCCGCCGTCCGAACTTGAAGTTGCCGGCGTGCCCGTGGCCGCTGCCGCCGCCGCCACCGCCGCGGAGGTCGCCGCGGCCGCCGGGGGGCCCTTCTCCGCGCTCTTGTCCGCGGGGTAGTCGGAGGAGGCGAGGTTTTCCGCGGTGCCGTAGGCCGTCTCGAAAAACTGGTCGAAAGCCTGGGGCAGGACGCCGTTCCTGCCCACGGTGCTATAGAAATTGGACGAGACGGCGGGGGTGGGGTGGTGGTAGACGTTGGCCGAGCCCTTGGCCAGCACGTCGCCGGGCACGCCGGCCGCGCCGGGCGCCTGCAGGCAGTCCCGGTGCACGAGCTCCTCCGCGGAGTAGCAGTGGGCCAGGTTGCCGCGGGGGTGCCATTTAGTGGCGGGCTCAATGGCGTACTCTCTGAAGGTCACCTCGCGCACGGGTTGGACCTGGGGCAGGTTGGAAGAGTAGGAGTATGTCATTGGGCGCGAAGACGGGGTCTGGGGCAGAAAAGAAGGGAGGCTGGAGAAATCTGGACCCGAGACGTAGTAAGTACAACTTGGCAAATACATGTTAGAGGAGCAGGGACCACGCTCATCAAAATCCATCATTGGGCTACCTTGGGCTCTCCGCAGTAGCCGAGCTTAACATGATTCTCCACTGCAGCTGCCTCTTTGAAGCGGATCCGTGAAGTAGAAATTTGGAGACGTAAGCTGACGTGGAAATCTATCCCCATCCTTAGCAGGGAGGTGCTGGTCATGTGACCCGATGTTGAAATTGACAAGCTGCGAGCTAGTCCGGGCCTTTTTTCCCCCCCTTTCCTTTTTTTTTTTTTTTCTCCCTCCCCTCCCTCCTGGATTTCTTTCTTTGTAGCTACCTCAGGGGAAGCAACAGATCGTCACTCGGTGTTCTCACCGAAAGCACGTAATCGCCGGTGTAACTCATGTTGGCTGGGGGGCCTCCCGGCGCGCGGCGGGGCTGGGGGGAGCCCGGCTTGCGCTCCGCCGCGCGGTCCTGGCCCTCGGGTGCGCCGTGGGCGGCGAGAGGGCTCCACTCCTGCCACTCACCACTCCCCGGGCCAGGGGAGACCCGGGCTGGGGGTGTCCGGGCGGGAGCTCCTCTCTGCGTGTCCCATGCGCGGTCGTGGCATCAGTTCACTTGGGGGATCGCATTCCCGCCTCCTTCTAAGCTGTCTCCCTCCCACAGGTTTGCTCTCGGAGCCACCTCTGCCTCCGACCCCGGCCGGACCCTCTTCGGGGCCAGGGTTCGCCACCGAGGATGTGCCTGCCTCGAGGCTTGCCCGATTTGCACGGTGACTTGATTACACGCTCGCATTCATGGTCACTTCCGAACCGCTTTAGTGCCTTCCGTCCCTAAACCGCCAACAACCAGGCGGCCTCCCCCGCGGTTTGTCAGGGATCCGCAGGTCCCGGAGGGCCTTCGTCCTACCCGGGATCCACCTCCCCTTCGCCCTCCTGGCCGGCCTCCTCTCCCCACTCTCTCCTCCCCGCTGCCCGCGGGGGGTCGGAGTCACTCCGCAGAGCCAGAGGCGCGGTGGCTGGGCAGGGGCGCACTGGTCCGCCCGCCCGCCTTGTCTTCGGAAGCTGAGGACTCTCGAAACCTTGCGGTAGAGGCGAGCCTGGGCAGCTTTAGAGGCGGTGACATTCGAGGAGTCTTTTCCTGGGTATGCCGCACCTTCAGGGACCCACCAGGCTTCTAGAGAACTCCGGAGCTATGCGAATAGTGGGGGCCGCGAGAAGGGGGTGAGGACCAGGGAGCGTGGCTGAGAAGGGTAAACATGCCTCCTCTCTTGCAAAACACGAGAGCCAGAGATGTGCAGGGCAGAGACTCAGCAGGTTCCGGCGCCTTTCCTGCTACTCTTCCCACAGAAGAAACAGAATGCCAAAGAAGAGAGATGCGTTCCCCAAGCTCCCTTCACCTGGGGTGACAGCTGCCTTTAAAAGGCTAGGTGGGAGATAAATATAAAGATAGAGGCCATAGCCGCTAGTGTGAGTCTAGTTTTCTTGGAAAAAGGAAAGAAAAAAAAATGATGGTGAAAAATGCTCACCCTCCTGCAAGAGTGAATGAACAGCGTTTGGGGGAAATCGAAAGAAAAAGATGCAGAGCGGCCAGACAGAGCCGGGGGGCAGGGAGGGGCCCAGCCCCAAGGCCGCCCCTCACCTATCTTCTTGGAAGGAGCTGAATGTGCCTGAAACGAAGTCGAAAATGAAAAAGAATAACCTTTTCCCTTTCCCCATCCAGGAAATAGCTGAAGGTATTTATATATCTTGGGGAGATTTAGAGTATAAACGCTAACATCTTTGGTATTTAAGTGTCAACATCGATTTATTTATTTATTGCTGAGCTGACTGTAACTGACTCAATAACAAATCTAATCATGTATTGCACTGGAAAAGGAGTATTCTCGTTATGTATTTTCTCCAAGTGATGGCTCACCATTGCATTCGAATGCCCGCTGTAAATATCAATGATATCGAATAATTACTCTGTAGTGGAGTAAACTAATTTATCAGCATTAATGTTTATGTGGTTCCTACTCCCCCCAACCCACCCACAGGGTAGCTTATCACAAATCACACTACTCTAACACACTGGTTTAATGAACTCTTTATTCAGGTTTTGCTGCAAGAACTTTCATGCCCTGTAATCCCTCAGAGCAGAACTCGAAATTATTTCTGCATCTTTAACGGGACACATTTGTCCACTGTGGCTTGTGCAGAGGGCGGTAGCAGTGTGGAGGGAAGGGTGTAGTGGGAAAAAGATGGTCGGAGAAGGGTAGCTGGAGACCACCTAAAGCTGCGAATCACAATCATGGGATTCCCTTGCAGCGGAAAGAAGACAAACAAACTTCGATTTCCAGCAGCGCCCAACAAGGCAAAATATTTATTTCTCCACAGTGTCTCTTTTTTGGAGACAGAATTAAAAGTGGGAAGAAGAGGTTTTCAATGAGCAGTATTTGAGCCATTCCCTGGCTTGATTTTGGTTCTCCCAAACTCTCTCCCAAGAGCCCACCCAGTCCCCACCACCCCCACCCTCAAACAAAAGGAATGCATGAGGGGCTTCAGTGACTGTGCTGTAACAAAGGCGCCACCATTGCGGGGCTTGCCCCGCCCCTGGGTGAAGGCAAACAAATTCTTGCACTTGTATTAGGGCTTTTAAGGCTATAATTGAACCCGGGGGCGTCTAGGGGAACCGAAAACAGTTCTAGACAGACCTGGGGTTTTATAGCACTTTTGGCAGTCAACTTCAGCTTGTGCCTGAGCAGACAGGCTGTGGTGGCCTGCCAGCGGGGGACGCCAGGCTGCCTCCCCCGGCTGCTTGCAGCCCCTCTCCTAATTAGATCGGTTACCCCTTGGTGCCAGGGAGAAGAGGTCCCCACAGAAAGGTCGGTACGGGGATGTGCTCTGCTCTGCATAACCAGTGTCTTCCGTGTCCTTGCGAACCCAGCAGAGGGGGTGCCGGCAGGTCTGGATCCCATGGGTGTCTGCAAGAGACAAAGGCAAATGCTGGAGGAAAGGCTGGAGCAGAGGAAGGGGCTCCGGAGCGGCTGGCAGGGCAATTCCAAAGGCTGTACAGACATGGGGTGCTGGGCGGGCCTGGTAGCCTGGAAGGGGGTGTGTGGGGGCACAGCTGGGAAGGTGGATGAGGGCAAAGGCTTTGGGTGCCAGGAGAAGGGAAAACATCTAGGGTAGTGAATGCTTTAGTTTCCCAGCAGGGTGGGACAGGCGTGGGCTCTCAGATCCCCAAGGCCGCGGCACTGCTCCCAGCTTCGCCCATTCCTGCCCTGGTTGCCCAGAATATACTGGCTGTGTGAATGTTTGGGGGAGGGAGTTTGAGGGTGGGCGCAGCTCTGAGGATCAGACCAAATCTTGGGGAAGCAGGGGAGGCAGAACCTGGGGTTCTTGGTTTTTGACTTTGCTCTGAGCCTAATTGACTCTTCCGCTTTGCAGGAGGCCCAACAGCGGAGCTGAGCCCACCCTGCTCAGGGCTCAGAGGAAGACCCGACGGGGACTAAGGCCGCCCTGGAAGTCCAAGTCCGAGTTGCATTTCTTGAAATGGCTGAGCCGGGCAAGACTATGACATTGGCCCTGGAGACTGGCTTCTCACGAGCCGTTCTTTCTCAAGATTTCCACAGCGTGGGGCCATCTCTAGAGAACAATATTCAGCATGTATTTCCTTCTCTCGTCAACCCGGAGTCCCACGGCAGCGAATGCAAGAGGCCAAAAATGTTTTGGAGGAAGAAAAACAAAGGCAGGAAGTGGCGGCGGACTGACGGTGCGTGCGTGTCTGCGGAGAAGGGAGGGAGCCGTTTCAATCTCTTCGTGTTGTTTTTCCAAACTTCTCTTCTTGTTGTTTTTCCATACTTCAAGGTCTAGGCAGCCCTCGCGGGGCCGGCCCCAGCGCTCCCCGCACAGCCTTTGGAGATGGCCACCCGGAGCGGAGAAGGCTGGCGCCCGCCCGCGCCAACCTCTTCAGGCGGAAATGGCTAACGAGGAGATTTGCTCAGCAAAGCAGACCTCGCCTTTCCAAGGCTTCGTTTGATTAGGCCCTAATGTTCGGGGGTGCGTGGGGGGGTGGGTAGGGGAGTTCTGCAGCACCTCTAGACCCTTCTCCAGTGGGCTGAGTGCGCCCGGGCAGGGACAGGCTGGTTCGTGCGCCCCCGCGCCCCCAGCGCCTTCCTAGGCAGGCTATCGGAATAAAGTGTGCCCAGGTGCTTCTGCCCAGCACTGCCGCCTCCGCTTCTTCTTGCAGCCGATGGGTCTGGGCAGCAGCCGGAGGGCGGTCGTCGGCGGTGCCCGGGGTTGGGTAGCCTTGGCTGGTCAGTGCGCACCGGGGCGGTGTGAGGCCTTTCCCTGGGCTTGTTGTGCTTGGGGACGTTTCCAGCGGAGTCATTCGAGGGACCTGAGCCTGAGCCCGAAAGGACTGTCACTTGATAGGCGGCTTAACACCTGCTCGGCAGCAAGGGAGGATAGAGCTGGGGGCAGAGGACACCTCCAGACTCCGCTGTTCCCGACCCCAACGGGCCCTGGGGCGAAGCTGTGCACTCCTCTTTTTCTGGAACTGGCTTGGGCTCCGGTAGTGGCTCATTGTCCCCCCACTGCCTGCACTTGCAACCCTTTGAGTGCTGGGTGTGGGGTCCATAGTGTAATCCCAATACCAGGCTGCGCGCTCACCCCATTTCCTCCCTGGCCAAGTCCTGTCTCCCTGCAGCCACTCCCTGCCTGTCTCCTGCCCTGCCTCTTTCCAGGGGAGTGCCCCCTTCTTCAGCCTCCTGCCTCTTCCCATGCCTCTCATAGGCTGAGCAAGAGCTGAGGTGCCAGTGGAGGGCACCCAGTAGTCCAGCACAGAGAAGGGGGCCTGTGAGGTTCCTGACGCTTCCTCAGTTCCAGCTTCCACCGGGAATCGGAACTGGATTTATCATCTTCTGAATACTCCATTCCAAGGCCCTACCCTGTGCTTTTTCTCTCCCTCCCTCTCTTTCCAGCACGTCCACCTTCTCTTCTAGGACCCAGCTTCTGCTTTTCTCGGCCCCCGCAATCCTGGGTGGCAGCTGGCCTGGGAGGAGTCAGGCTCACTTGATAAACTCTCTCCCAAAGATCTATGGTCATGTACCTATGGATCACTTAAGGCACCAATTTTTTTTTTTTTGGCCTCTCCTTGGTCTGAGCCTCTACCTTTCTTTGTCCGTAAATGTCACACCTGTTTCTAGAAAGCTACACAGAAAACTGGGTGACCATACTGCACACAGGTGCAAGAGCCAGCTGGAGGGCCCAGGGTGGAAATGACCACACGACACTTTCCTGGTCCCTGCTCAGAGGCCAGGCCTCCACGGAGGGCTCTCTCCTTCCCAGTGGGAGGTGTTCTGGAGGTACATCTGTCCTCCACGGCGAGCCTCGAATAGGGGTTGTCTGGAAAGGCCCAGGGCATCTAAGCATTTGTTCTCAGGAGACTAGGAAGTGGTCTGGCAGCAGATCAGTACCGTTCAGAGGCGGCTTTGAGGCTGAGATGATATTACACCCAGACAGTCCTCTCTGTCACTGCTGGGTAGAGGCAGGGGTTAATTTATCCTGATGGGTCGGCAAGACACCCACCTGTCCACAAGCTCTTCTCCCCTTTCCGAAAGCATGGGAACAGGTAATGTCTTGAACTTGAACTTTTGGTTGGTTCTGACCCACAGGCTCTCTCATCAGAGATCCCTAAATTATCTGGAGAAGTCCACATTCTTCCCTTGGCCCCTGAGGGGTGGGGCCTAGGGCCCAACTGAAGGTCTCAGACACCCAAACCACCTGGTTATTATTTAGTTTAGTGGCTCCAAACTGGTGGGGAAAAAAGGGTTACTTTTTTCAGAAGAACTATTATTTTTATTGTTGTGCACTCATTAGACACTTCCCCACCACCCACCGCCGAATGGGAACAAATGGGGTGGGAGGAACTTTGAAGGGCAAGTCCCTGGTTTTCAGCGTCTGCCTTCCATTCTTTCTGCAACTTCGGCCCAAACGGGTTTCCCCAGCTGATTACGTCTCCAATAAAGGGGACAAATGAGGGCCACCCAACCAGAAGGGGAGCTCTGGCCCTGGGGCCTGGGTTCCCTCAGCTGTAGCTCACAGGAAACCCCCATTTCCTCAGGGACAGTTCCCCAGCCTCCTCCCTTTCTACTCAGCCACAACTCATGGCTCATATTCCAGACTTGAGAAGGATGAGCCCCTGTGCATTCCAACCCTGCCCCATGCACTGCAAGGCAGTCCTGCCATGGTACCCACCCACAGGCAATCTCTGCAGCCACTAGTGTTCCCTCTAGGCCCTGCTCCACTAGGCAGCCCTAGGGATAAAGCCCAGCTTGTCTGTGTTCCGTTTGGGGTGGGGGAAGACAAAATCTTTGTTTTACCTGGAGCCATAAGCTCAGCAGCAAACCAGGCTCATGCTTTGTTGACTGCTGGGCCTGGTGTGGTGACCTGCTGCCCGAAGGCCACAGGCGGAGGTGAGCCCCCCCCCCCCGCCCCCAGAACACAGTGCGGGCATTCTTGGGGCCGAGGACCACGGATATTTACCTTTGGAAGAGTTCACCTCACTTCTTGGCTCAGACTTTAGGCAGGAGAGGAAGAGCATCAAAGGTCTCATCAAAGGCCTGCCATGCACTGAGGAAGCCACCCGGACTCAGGCACCTCAGGAGAGGCTCCCATCAGGGTACTTGCTCCCTCAACCTACTCCTGGCCCAGTGGCCCGCTGGCACTACCTGGTCCCTACCTGGTCTCTTATTTCTATGGGAGTTAAGGACTCAGAACTCAGATCCAGCCATCTCCATCTCCCATCTCTCCACCTTGCAGGCGTTGCTGCCTCTCACAGGGGATAGGCCTCACGGACTCAAGTCTCCCGCACCCTGCTCTTCCAGGACTCCATGGTGGCACAGACTGAGCCACACCACTGGCTGCATAGGTGGCTGCCGGAACTTCAACAGGGCTCGGGGTGATGGAGTTAGAAACCAAAAAAGAACCCCTGCCCCAGGTCCTCCAGCCCAAGCTATCAGAACCTGCATGTCGCCCAGCCATTGTGTATCCTGTCTTCCTGGGGCTGCCGCAGCACACCCGCCCTGACCTCGGAGACGGCCATGGAGTGGAGGCCTTGACCTTTGCGGCTGGAGGGGAGGTCGCTCTCTCAGCTGGAGGGAGGGGGGTCCTGTTGTCTCCAGGCTCTCCCACCCAATAGAAGCCCGCACAATCCTCTTCTGCTGCACCGTTCACCCCCACTCCCCGTCCATTTTGTGCAGGGTCCGCAGTCCCTCAGCCCGAACAAAGCACCCAGCAGTGCTCTCGCCATCTCCTTTTTGAGTTCTTGTCTTCAACTCCCCTAGGCCAAAAGGCTCGGAGATAAAGCCAAGCAGCCTAAGGCCCTACCCGGAGTCCCCTTCTCTCGCTTGACCCCGGCCGCCCTCGGCCAGCACCAGCTACTACTGTGTGTGCCAACCCGGCCCCTGGCCGCGCCAACTTCGCGCACTCGCGGGGACCTGGCCTCTGGCGGCGGACGGCGCCAGGCCGAGTGTCTCAGAGGCGCGGGGCGCGGCGAGGCCCAGGCGGAGACCCGAGGCCGCCCGGGCGACCGGACTTGGCCGCTCGGGCCCACAACTTGGCCCTGCGCGCGGCTGGCTCCCCGCTCGGCTCCCTGGGATCTCACCCCACCCCTTGGCCCGGGGCTCGGAAAACGGAAGCATTTGGTAGAGAAAAACACAATTTCTTTTCAGCCCGTCTCAGAACCCCTTTTAGAGAAAATGCCCCTGTCAAGTTTTATTTCCCGTTGCAAACCACCTTCCACGCTGCCAAGAATTAAAACCGGGAGAGATTAAATACCCAGTTCTTCTTTGGGGGAGGGAGGGGCGGGGCGCAGAAGGGGGCACCCGCACAAAACCTTCATTGCAATCCGCTCGTCCTCCGCAAATAACGCCCGCGGAGGCCCGCTCGGGCGGCGGTGACGTCAGCCTGCAGCTGCGGGGAGGCTCCCGGGGCGGGTGCCGGTGCCTCGGAGTCCGAGGGGCGCAGGCCGGGGGTCCCAGGCCTCGAGAGCGGTCCGCGCGCCCGCGAGCCCCGAGCGCGGCGGGCTCCGCAGGGTTGGAGCCTCCATTTTGAGTCGAGGGTTCGCGAACAAGCGTGGAGGGTTTGAGCCTCGCGTCTGCCCGCACGGGCACGGCGTCCGGAGGCTCAGAGCCCGCGGCGGCGCGGCTCCCGCGGGTCCGCGCCCCCGCAGCTGGGGAAGCCCCGCGCCCGCAGCCACCCGGCTCTTCAGCCGCGCGACGGGGCCGTGCAGAAATGAAATACGCAGCCTCGGCTGTACTAACCGAGACGGTTTTCTGTGCCAGCGTCTATTTTCTTCTCTTTAAAAATCTCATTAAAAATAGCAAACAGCGTTCAGGCCTTGGTGGACGCCGGCAGTTGCGCGACGATATAAGCAGCTGATCAGAAAGTGGGTGTTTTCCTAAAGAATGCAGTCACCTGTTATTTGCCCGGTGGCCTAGCAGATGAGACCTTAATTATTGTGTGCCTCTCCTAAAACCTAGGCAAAAAAAAAAATCTCTGCAGGCCTCTTGGATAACGCCTCTTTTTTTTTGCTTATGAAAAAATGGGATGTGGGCAACTCGCTGTACGTTTCTCTGATTCTCTAGGTCCTGGGCAGCTGACACGCATTCTATCAACTTTAAAGGAATGCGCATAAATCAGCTTGCCCCCAGCGTCTCCTCCGGAGAGGTCCGCAGACCCGGAGAGGCGCCTCTGAACCCACCGGGTCTAAGCTGAGCAGTCCCCGGGCCGCCTTCGTCTCGATCCAGCCTCGAGAATTCGCCGGGAGCGCCGGAGAGGCCGCATCCTCGGCAAACACACTCAACAAGGTGTGAGCGGCACAGACATCGCACGGTGAAATCTGTCGCGACCTGCACACGTACTAGAATCACCCTCAGTTGAAACGCGCTGCCCCGTGAATTTTAAGAAAATATTTCAATTAGGTTAAAATAAAAAAAAATAATTTTGTTTCCCCTTTTCTTGTATTTTTTTGTTAAACCCCACACAATTTAAATGCATGACTTCAGCTCTGCATCAGGCATAAATAGTAATGACATTTTACAATCATCCACTTAAAATACCTTAATAAATTTGACAGTATTAAGAGCAGATGGAAAAAAATAGGGTTTTCCCCTCCCAAATTCCATATTTACAATTTTTTAATGGTAACATGACAGGCCATTACAGGATTTAAAATCTTTGCTAGTCTAATAAATGAAAATGGTGTCTAGTTGTTTGCATATTTACAATATCTTACTCAAAAAGTTTCCCTTTTAGAAAAAAAGATATTCCAATCAGCTATGCAGCAACACTATCACAGTATCTGGCGTTATTTTTCCTAGATTGGTGGCTGGCGTCTGCCTGGATGTCTTTTTTCTAAAGGTTTAGACTGGATGATTTGGGAGCATTCGAGAGCCACCATAATCCATGCTTACTTCAGGGTGTCTGGTAAATCCAGGAGAGTTTTAAATAAGAGAGGAGTTAGGTAAGATCAACATTATTAACAACTGTTTTAGAACAAGGAGGGAGTAATTTAAAAAAACTCTTAAATATCCTCTGTCATTAGTTTCAAAAACTGGAGAGAGAGAGAGGAGGGGAGAAAAAACCAACTACTTTACCCAGAGTTCCTGCAGTGGGGATGGCTTGTGAAAGGGGCGGTATTCCTCTGCAGAGCTGCTGCTGACCTCCTTCCTAGGCCTGAGGCTCAGAATATTTCTTACATCTAAAGAAAAATATCTCCATCAACAGAAGAGTCCCCTTTGGAGCCGTTTGTAAACACACTGTTCAATCCAGTTTTGAGGGGATTTTCGATCCCTTTAAACATTTTGGGTGAAAGCTGTTACTTTGGAATGATGGCAGCCCATGCAGAAATAGAGTGTTGTGGCACAAGAATTGGGGAGGTGGATCCGAAGCATCGTTTTCATTTTGTTTCCACAGTGGAGTAAAGTCCTCGGGGCAGCACGATTTGATTGCACATCACAAGGCCGTTCCACATGTACATTTCAGGACTGTGCTGTTTTTGAGACAGTCTTAGAGAGGCCTGCTATATAATTCTCCATCTAGAAACAAGGTTTATGTCTTCGGGTTGGAGAGGTTTCCGGCAGGTTTGAAACCAAACAATATTATTTTCCGTAAACTGATGAATATGGTTCTCCAGGTCGCAATGACTTTCCTCTAACACAAAGATAAAATTAACTTCATTTCAAAATTCTGCATCATAAGGCTCCTGGTTCCACCAACATTGCAATATACTATGTGCATAGCATGGGTCCCACAAAAACATTACCCTGTGTGTATATTAAATATATAAACATACATATGTATTGCTTATGACTCTAAACACAGCACCTGATGTGTTGTTAGGGGTCAGAGCATAGGAGAAACAATAATTATCGTTTCCATGGTGGCTATTAATATTATATGTATATGTATCTTCCACAAGTCAAATGGCAGCTTTGCAAACATTGATGCAAGACTGCACACCACCCGGGAGCAGCACTCAGCTCTGAGCTGTCTAGGATCATGCTCCTTCTGCCTTTGTATTATGGTCATTTTTGTAGATATAAGATCTCTACGCGCTCCATGCTGATCTCTTAAGAGGTGGGTTTCTTTGAATTTATGAAATGTAACTCTAGAATTCTAGAGTGAGTGAGGCATCTGAAGCTTTTTATTTGCTGTATAGACTCACCTATAGCTCTAATTAGGATGGGAGACCCCCTTGGAGGGTGAGGGCCAGAAAAGGGTGCTATCTAAGAGCACCTCTGAGATCGTGACAAGAAGGTACAACTTTAAAGCAGATCTGCAGAAATCTGACGCAGAACGAGTCACTATGAAAACAAACTGAACTTGGCCATTAAAGAAAAGGGGCAAAACTTCATCATGCAAAGTACATTTTGTACCTCAACTCTAGAAATCACCTTAAATTACAACACCTCAGGTCAGCAGTAATTAATGATACTATATCTGTACAGATTCTACAAATATATATATATACACACACAAGCACACACAAGCACCAATATGCATATATGTATACACATATATGATATATATTCACATATGTACAGGCACATGTATAACTTACATATATTGAAATTTGCTCTGTCTGGAGCCAAAGAAATGAGTACTAAATCTCTAAGGAGTCAAGGAGGTAAGACCTTTTGATTCCCTTGAAGCTGAAGAATTACAAGGAAGCTTGTCAACACGAGGTGGCGCCCTTGATCTACTAATCCAGCCCAGGCCAATTCATGAGCTGTCAAAAGTCAAGGTCACAAATTGTCTTTTTTTCCTCAAGGTCAAGGTTTAAGGCCTTTCCTAGTCCTGTCATTTCAACAAATATCAAAACCTGCCCTCTCAGACGCATTCAGCTCCAACAGCAGATTTTAAAATACGGCAGCCTGGGCATCGCTGATACTAAACAACTGGTTTTCATTTTCTACAGGGAGCCTGAGAACTTACACTATCTCTTCTTCCTTTCTTTTTTCCCCTCATTTTCAGAATACCTGACATTTTAACCTCCTTGAAGCATTTTAATAAATTTTGGGGATTTAGGTTATGAGGGATTTCTCCCTTTGCTTAAAAATTTTGTAGAAAAAAAAATAAAGCCCAACTAAATAATAAAAGAATGGGGGAAATAGTTCTTTTCTCTCTGTGCAGTGCACTCTATCATAGGAAAATAATGAGTATTTCTTTCAGCTTTTAATGGCAGTGACTATTTTACTAACACAATTAACACCACTATAGCACTATCTACAGGTCTAAGGCTTTTTAATTATTACTTTTAGGAATATTTGGAAAGCAGGTGCACAAATACATTTTCACAGTGTGCTTAATGTCTTTATTTACAAGATAGCATTTTATAGTGAATATGAACAAAATGAATGTGCTGGCTGAAATAACTGCATGATTAAAAATGTGCTGTGAAGATGAAACCCTAAACTTTCTAGTGTGGTCTTGTAACACAATAAACATGGAAAAATACGAATCCCTTAATAGATCAAAATATAAAATGTAAACATCTAAATATTTCAGGGGAATGGATTTCCATTCTGAGTTTCCTAAAAAAAAAAAAAGAAGAAGAAGAAGAAAGAAAAAAGAAAATTATTTTTCCAGCAATATATTTAGTAAATATTGGAAAATAGCAATTTAAATGAAAAATTAATTGTATTTAAACCAAAGTCCACCATGTTGGGGTGGTACTTCTCTGGAGATCTGACAGAAAGTGAATTCTGTGAATTGTCTGATGCTTTGAATACTTTTTTAAAAAATTATATGAAATACTTTGGAAAGTAAATGATATCAGGGCGGAAAATACAGTCCAAATGCCACAACATAATCTTGCTATAAAAGCACATAAAAATTATTATCAGAAGGCCATTTCCCAGCCTGGGGTTCCCTTGCGGTCTCAGAGGCTCAGCCAGTTGTATTTACTACCAAGACAAATGACTCTTGGAGACGCTTTCTCTCTCTCTCTCCCTTCATAGGAAACAGTCCAAAATCATTACTTCAGTACCTTCTCTTTTCCCTTCTAAAGCTGTACATGACATGTTTTGCAGAACATACAACAACGGTAGAGTTTTCACTAAGATTTACCTGAGCAGTCACTGAGCAACACGCAAAGGGGGTGGCGATGGCGAAGGGCAAACAGATGTTCACAACAGCCTCCTGCGTTTGTAACCGGTTTTTGGATTATTTACCATATAACATAATGTCCTAAAATGTAACGGTCACATAAATACTTACAAGATTTCAGTAAATGCGTAACTTATCTGAAATTGCGTATTTGGGGGTTGACATCTGACTCTAGAGTTTGTCATTTAACGGTCTGGTGGGGTTGGCGGAAGAACTGGCAGTCTTTACCATTTCTTAAAGTTTTAAAATAGTTGATTCCACCAAGGAGAAAGAGATGGCCCTTAAGAAAGCAAAATGCCAGTGTCTCTCTCTTTCCCATTCTTCAATTATTATTAAGCATTAGAATCATTATCTGGGTAAAGCAATGAGTTCTGAAGCATTTCTTCAAGTTGCCCTCTTTCTCCACTTTTAATCCATTAACTAGTGGTCTTCAGTTTGTTGATGACTTTTTTCTCTTTGACCCTCCTGTTCTGGAACCAGATTGTAACTTGCCGCTCCGAGAGATTGGTGGTGGCTGATATACGCCTCCGTTTGTCCTTGGTAATGAATTTGTTTGTAGCATATTCCCGTTCAAGTTCTTTTAATTGCACCTTGGTGTAAGGGACGCGCTTCTTTCTCCCCCGCCTGTAGGAGCTGGCATCTGAGGGATGAGAGACCACGTCTGGAAGGTAGGGAAGAAGGCGAGTTACATGGGGATCAGACCCAGGCCAGGACACAGGCGGCAGCTCGAACGGAGCTAGCCGCTTTACAGCGCCCGGTACCCTTTGCCACGCTCCGCAAAATCCAGCCTTTTGCCCAAATCTGAGGGTCAGTGGTAGAGAGTGGTTTGTTCTGCACTGAAATGAAATTGCCCAGGGCTCCTCTGCTCATCTCAGCCAGGCCGCCTGGGATCCCTTGATCGCCCGGCCTAGCGGCCCACACCTCAGCACTGGCCTCAGGGGACAACAACAGTTCGGTGCCTAGCTCCTCTCCGTATTTTCCAACCCCCAACACTTGATGCTTCGACACTGAAACCATTTCTGAGAGAATGAATACGAGCAATTTAGTAAGCAGTTTTCAGGTCAATTTCCCAACCTTAAATCGATGTCAAGGGCTAGGGAGGGCGGGGCACAGAGGGAGAAGGAAGCCAACAGGGTCCCAACAAGCTTATTCCCAGCCATCCCTCACCCAGGAGAGCCAGGAGTCAGCCCAACTCAAGGGCAGGGCGGGCAGCGCCGGTCAGCCGGGTCGGGCTCCCAGGGGTACGTACAGCGCCGCTAGGGCAGGTCAGGAAGACAGCAAAGGGGGACCAGGGGGACCCGGGAGCAAGCGGAGGAGAAGCTGGAGCAGAGCCGGAGGACCGGAGCTGAGAAGGGGGGCGCCATTTACCGGGCAGAGTGGACTTCCAGAGGTGGGGAGGCTGCGCCTGCTCTTTGGGGCAGTACATTTGGCCGTTCCAGCCGTTGGGCAGCGCCCAGGGCTGGTAGCTTTCCATGGGAAGACCCAGGGGCTCGTGGCGCGACTCGCCGGGGCCCCCGAGGCCAGGCACCACCGGCATATCCAGGTAGCCAGGCACGGGCTGATGGTGGTGGTAAGGCCCGGGCGCGTAGCCCTGGTGGTAGAAGGCGAACTCCTTAGCGCGGGAGCTGAACTCCTCGGCCGCCGGGCCGGCGGTCTCCATGTACTTGTCCGCGAAGGCGGCGGCGGCGGCCGAGGCGGGCTGCGCGCACGACTTGATGGCGTTGGGGTGCGGGCCCATGCGGGCGCACGGGTAGTAGCCGCTGCCGAAATAGCCGTAGGGCAGCGCCGCGGGCCCCGACGAGCTCTGCGCCGCCGCCGAGCACGGGCTGCACTGCTTGGCCGCCTCGGCTCCCGCCGGGCCCGCCGGGCCGGGCCCTCCCGAGGACGACGCCGCGGCGGCCGCGGCAGCAGCGGCGGCGGCAGCGGCGGCGGCGGCGGCGGCCGACGGGGGCGCCTCCCCGGGCGCGCTGCTGTACGCGGCCGCGGCCCCGGGCGCCAGGGGCGCCGGGTGCGCCATCAAGTTGCGGCACTGGTTGGCCGCCGCCGCCGCGGCCGCCGCGGCCGCCGCAGCCACCGAGAAGTTGCCCCCCGCGGCCGCGGCGGCCGGGTGGGGGAAGCCCCCGCCCCCAGCCCCGGCCGCCGCCGCCGCCGCCGCTGCCGCCGCCGCCGCCGCCCCTTCCATGTTCTTGTTGAGCTCGTCGGCCACGAGGCCGCCGTTGTCGTAGAGGAACATGACGGTGGGCTCGATCCAGCGGGGGTGAAGGAGCACGGAGGCTGTCATAGCCCGAGCCGCATGGAGAGACCCCAGTGGCGCTGTTTTAAAAAGCCCCCAAGAAGTGAAGAGCGCGCCGCGCGGGGCCGGGGCCCGAGCGAGGGGGGCGGATCGCGCCCCGCGGGGTCGCGCCAGGCGGCCGCCCATTGGCCCGGCCCCCCGCTCCGCCCACGGCGTATGCAAAGCGGGCGGCTCCAGCCACGGCTCTGTGCTGGGCACCCGCCGCCGCCCGCGAGGTCCCCCGCGCCAGCGCCCGCCGCGCGGCGCACACCCTCCACCCAAGGGAGAGGCAGGGCCCCGAGAGGGCGGTGCGGCGGGGAGGGCGGGAGGCTTCCTCACCGCTCCCGGTCCTTTCCCTGATCCCAGTGGGGCTCAGAGCAGCGTCAGGCTGGGAGGGGACAGAAAGGTGCTGTTGGGTTGCTACCTGAGGCGATGGGGACAGGACAGGTAAATCTGCGGGCAACTGGGAATGGTATAGTAGCGAGGCGGCAGGGTGTTCCTTGGGGCCTCGGCGCTGTTTTCTTTTCAGGTATCTATCCACGCCTCTTTCTGCAGCTAAACGCCACCACGGACACTAGTGCTTTCCTCTTCTCTAGCGTCCGGATTTGGCTCTCTTTCCAGGGGAACAGTGGCTGGGCGGTTTCGGATGCGCCTGGATCATGGATCCCAGGACATTCCATCGGAAAGCTTGGACTGCGTTTAGGAGCTCCCTGTACTTCCTTGTCCTCAGAGTTGGTGGGCAATTTCATACACTGGCATTTAGGCCGATAGGCTTAGAAGGACCCATCACACCCACACCGACGCACATTTAAGTGTACCCTGATCACACATTCACACTTGCATGTACAGACTGCTCCTCACTCTGCACCAGTAACAGCTCTTCCCCCAGAGACTGTGAGGTGGAGGGCGAGATTTGTGTGCACCGTTCTCCAGTGCTTCCCCACCTCCAGCGGGGCTGGCCAGCTCTGGAAGGATTTTAAGAGGAACAGGCTGGTGGGGTTCTGGCTGGGACTCAAAGGAACCCCCCCCCTTTCTGGGGCCTAATGAAGCTTCATAGAGCCTGAGCAGGAGCTGACTTTCCAGGTATCTGGGCACCCCTATTTCTCTCTGTTCTACGCCAGGAGAAAGGGGTTCTTTGGGGCCACTTCGCACCTTCCTCCCAAGAGGGACTGGGAGAACAGTTTCTATCCTGCAGAGGGTACCTGGTCTTCCTCCATCCAAGAACTCGCCTGAGAAGCCTTGCCTCTGTGTCTGGGGAATGCAACCCTTTTCTGAGAGCACCGTGGGATGTTGGTGCTGGAGAAGCCAAGCAGTGACCACAACTGGGTGAGGAGTTCTGCGGGTCCTGTTGCTTGGGAAACACTTCTACTTCCAATCGTGGAGACTGTGATCTGGTCAGATGCCCAGAAGGGGAACGTGCATTCAAAGTGAAAGTGGGTGTATGTATTCCATGGGAATGTCAGGGGTGGGAGAGTGCTCTATACAGTCCCTTCCAGCCCAGGTGGACTGCTGAGCAGCCAGGTTAGGACCTGCCCGCTAGTCCCAGCTTGCAGACTCAGCCCTAAGCTCAGGGCACTTCGAAAATCCCTGGCCCCTGCAACCTCACTCCTGCCCCTCCACATGGGATCTCTAAGGCTCCCGGTCTTCCTGCAGGAGGAGGCTGACCGAGGAGGCTGGGCTCAGGCTTTTATCGATTTTGACCCCCAGGTTTGCCGGGACCAATGTAAGCATTGCCCAATAAAACCTCCTATGACTCGCCCCCCTGCCCCCACCCCGGCATTCACCATACACATAACCAGTGTGTCCTTTTCCTCCTGCATTTTTAGTAGCTCCGGGTAAATATTGATTTGCCCCCAGTTTACTTCCTCCCTGACTGTCCATTTGCAGGCTAAAGAACTGGCCTCTGTAGGGACCTGATTTTTGTACTACTTCCCGGGCCTGATTCCCTCCTTTCCTTCCTCCAAGTGGCATTGTAAAACTCATGGTGACAAAGAGGCAGGGTAGGGTTCAAGGCCTCAGTTCCTGAGGACTTCAGGGCTGTTTTACATACGGGTCAGACTCTCGGCTGGAGGCCAAGGTCAAGTTGAAAGTTGCAGTCTAGCCAGCATGAGAACTGCCATGCAAGCCTGCAGACCCAAGCAGCTGTGAAAGGCCCACTACCCATCTCCTCTCATTCTTGACTCCTTTCTCCTTTGGAATTCTTGTTTCTGGCTCTGTCTGGATATCCAGCAATTTTTGCTGCCTTTGTGAGGGTTTTGGGGCGGTGTTTACAGACTCTTCTTCTCTGCCTCCGCCCTGCTCTTGGCCTGAGCTTCAAACCTCTTCTGTTTGCTAGCCAGACCCGGAAAAACGAAAACACAGCTCGGGGAGCCCCCACCAGCTGGCGCCTGTGCCAGCTCACCTCTGGTCATGGCGCAGCTGCCGGTGCACGCAGCGGCCAAGGCCGGCTCTACATTCCCCCGTCCCTCTCCCCACTTCACTGGAGAGCAAGCCCTGCGCGCAGAGGACAGGCCCCAGCTCCACAGACTGCCAAAGTCGACTGGGGCCCTTCTCACCAAAAATGGTGAGACAAGATTTCGTCTTATCCGCTGAGGAGCCCCGGATCAGGTTTGTCTGCGAGGGACGCCGCTGCGGGAAGGCTCTGGGTTGCATTTCAAATTAGGCTTTGCTTCTTAAATTTGGCAGCACCCCCGCCCCCCCGCCAGGGAAGGACTTCAGGCCTGAATTATTTATTGAGCTTTGTTGTGGATCTTCAGTGATCAAGTTATTCAAATCTTTTCTTAGTTCCCTATCAACTTTCAAAAACTCTTGAGACATGGTTACTTAGAGGGAGGCAGCCTGCTCATTCTCTTCATGGCTTGGATGTCGATATATATATATGAAGTAACTTTTCTATCAGGCAAGTCAACGACGTCCTGGCATGCTGTCCCTGTTTTTAAAAGTCTGCAAGTTCCGTTAGATAGTGAGTCCAACCAGTGGGGGTGGTTTGTAAAATTTGAATGAGCTCCGTGAATAATTTTGGGTCTCAATTTCTAGGATTTCTACTCCCTTGGAAGCAAGAAAATCTTTCTCTTCTGTCCATGTCGTTTGTCCAGGGACCTAAAAGATTTCCTAATGGTTCCCAATACTGTTTTTTAGCCTCTGAGCCCTGCAGGCAGCCACCGCACTGGCTTGCTGTGCGGGGAGAAGGGTTTCGGGCAGTGAGGCACTGGCGCGTCCTCTGGGAAGCAAGCACAGCACTCCCGGCGCATTTCTTTTTCCCAACAGCAAGGTCAAGACTCGCTTGCTTAGCTCGTTGGCCCTGACCCCTCTCTCTGCTTTGTGGGTTGTTGTTGTTCTTTTTGTGTATGTGTTTTGTTTGGTTTGGGTTTTTTTTTTTTTTCCTATTACGCTCAGGAATTCCTATGGGATGGCAGAGAGGTGCCATCAACTTGAATGCTGGCAATGACAAAGTATCCCTTTGTGAGCTATGCTGGATCTGCCGAAGGCAGTGGCTCTTGAGGAAGAGGGTGGAGGGGTGGAGGTGCGTTCTGTCTGGTGCTCCCTGCTCTACCCCAAGGGGCCCTGAATGGGCAGCAAGGGCAAGATGGAGGGCAGCGGCAGCCCAGTGACTTGGCCTTTGTTCCAGGAGCTGCCAGCCCCTGCAGGCATGGCTTCCTATTTCTTAGGGCAAGCCGGGGTGCCCAGTGGGGCCTAGCTGTCCTGGAGCCTCCCGCTGAAGAAAGAGACCTTGGCTGTTTTGGGGGAGGTGGGGGTGAAGGGTTGGGACTCTTTACCAGTGTGGGCCCTGGGGCCCTGGGCTCTCAGGCTTGGAAGAGAAAAGGACAAAGGGAAACTATGTTTTAATGGAGTTTGATTTTCACTAGCAAATGAAATTTACCTGCTCTCACTTTAACCGGGAGAAGGTTGTCAGCACTGCTCCCTGGCACTGTTTCCCTGCATCCATCCAGCATTAGGATAAACATTCCTCAGTTGGTTTTAAAGACACTTTGTATTTCAGGATATTCATGTGTTTCTAATGTATCCAAGCAACTTTACGAGCAGCATTTGCAGAACATCTTAACCCTCTGTCTCCCACGGGGGTTGGGGGCCCAGAGATAATGGCAATGGAAGAAAGATACGGAGGGAAAAGGGCAGAGGAGGTGAGGGTTAGCATAGAGGGAAAAGAAAGAGAGGCAGGGGTGGGGGGGTGGGGGACAACCATACAGGATAGCCCCCAGCACTGCAGCTGCCAGCCCATGTGAGGAAGAGAAGAGTGGGGGGCCGTTTTGTTCATGGAGGGCTTTGTGAGTCTCCTCACCCTTATTCCAACCAGGGTGGAAGCTGTACTCGTTTTCTTAAGGAGAAAGGGTAGGTTCTGAAGAAGCCTGGACTGAAGTTGGTCAGTAAGCAGGACAATGGCCCATCCTGAGTGACTTGCTCAAGTTTTGGTTCTAGATTTTTGTGCGTTTTGAAGCATTCATGAAGCAGCAAAAGGCCCAAGGCTGCAGGAACAGGTTTGGACCCTGGAAAGTCACTTGGCACTGTGGTGACCCAGAGCCAACACAGTGAAATGGAAGTGCAAGATCCAGGAAGATCTACGCAGATCCCACACCATGCAAGAGCCTCTCATCCTGGGGATTTTGAGGGCAGCAAGTTTGGGGAGGAGCGGATCTCCAGCTGCCTGGTGGGGGGCTCCTTCAGTCCCAGCCCTTCAGTGCCACCGGGGCAGAGCTCCACGGAAAGGACGGCCCCAGGAGCCCAGGGAGGACCTCGGCCAGGCGCTGCCCTGTAGTGCTGCCCCCAGAAAATCCCTGAGCAGGGACTGGGGCGCCCCCACACGTTGTTTAGGACAACCAGCCCCACGACCCAGGTTTCTCTGAGGAGCAGTCGACTCCGCACAGTGCCTGCCAGCGGCGCCCCGACTCCCCAGGGTTGGCGCAAACTTGGAGTGGGGGCACTTTCCGCCTCCGAGACAGGCCGCCTTGGGGCTCACGGAGCCCTGGGCGATTCCGGCGGTGGCGGAGGCGGTGGCGGCGGTGAGGGGAGCGCTGCTTGCCCCGACGGTGCCGCCTGCTCTGCTGTTCACTGGACCTGGAGGCCCAGCCGAAGCAGGGGAGACTCGGGGGAGAGCTCCGCTGGAAAGAGGAATCGCTTTCCTAAAGGTCTCAGCTGGCCGTGGGGTACTGGCCCGCCGGACTCCGGGCTCACCCACCCAGGGAGTGAGCTCCCCGTCCCTCGGCCAGGTCACGGCCCGAGGAATCCGAGCGGCTGAGATAGGAAATATCCGAGAGGTCTCTGGGTGGACGTTATCTGTGCCCGCCACTGCCCGAAAGCCGTCCCACCCGCCCGCCTCCACCCCCGTGCTAGCTCGGTGCTCCCGGCCGCAACAAAACAGGAAACCAGCTCTGGGCTGGGGATTCATTAAGTCAACAAATACACCGAAGACATTCGAGCGTTTGAAGAAATTGGGGGTGGGGGTGGAGGTCAGACATAAGCCTGGTCCCGCTGAGTCCCGGCTTTCTCTCGCAGGACCCGGTGCAGGCGGCCAGGCGGCCTTGACCCGCCTGAGTCCATTTCTCCTCCAACCCTCAAGGCTCCCACGTCCCCGGCGCGGGCTGCGCGTTCTTGCTGCGGAGCAGCTGGAGGAGGAAGACCCGCGGCGCGGCCGTGGGGAAGGGGAAGTCGGAGGACGCAGAGGTGTGATCGGACTTTTACCAGCGCGTTCTGGGCTGTAACCGTAACGACGTGTGGGCCTTGATACGAACATGCAGATCCACGCATCAAACGCGCCCACACACAGTGGAGAAGACATGCAGCGTCACGTGGGCGACACACAGGCATCAGTGTGGAGGGAAAATATCACCCTGTCGGACCGGCCTGGCGACAGGCTTCAGGGAGGCTGGCGTCTCTCTCTCCCCCCGGTCTGTTTCCGACAACTCACCTTCCCCTCCCCCGCGGCTGGGTAAATACACCTGTCCCCAGGGGAAGGCGAGCCCCCGACTGGCATTTACCTGGGCTGGGTGCTGTCCCCAGAAGCGGTGGCCGGCTCCGGCGCCCCGCTCGGGGCCGACGAGGGCGCAGTCGCCGCTCCTTTGTCCCGCTGCTCCAGCCCTGCTCGGCCAGCGCTCAGGGGAACGAAGCCGCTCAATAAAAACTTTTGATATTAGTTTTTATGGGTATTTACACTCTGGTCAGGGGAGCTGAGTACGGAAGCTCCATGAATCAGCCCCCCCAGCCTCGGGTTCGGATGTTCAGTTTATGGGAAAAGGAGATCGCCGGAAAGGAGGCTCGGGGACGGCGGCGGATTCCAGAGAAATGAGAAGGGAGCGAGGTTGTTTTCCGTTCTTGGAAAACGAAGGTTAAATGGGTGCCTCCAGGTGCTACCCTACTGGACTGGGTTTTTATTTGAGCCCCCTAGCAGGGGTAATTTTTCCACCCTTGCTTACAACATTTAAAATATCTTTTTATTATGGAATTTTCCACACACACACACACACACACACACACACACACACACGAGTCTAATGAACCCCTATATACCCAACTCCCACCATTATCATTTTGTCTTTCACAAACGTTTCATCATCCACATCTGCTTTTTAAAAATATTTTAAAGAAAATTCTAGACATCACATTATTCCACTCCCAACACGGGGCTTGGGGGATAAATTTCAAGGGGTCGGGGTGTTTAAACTAGAATTGTTGTAATCACAGGCTAGAAAGAACTTAAGGGTCCACCCCAAAGAAATCTGGACAAAAAGGGAGTTTAGGGCTTGGGGGCATCTTGCGTGAAATTTTACGTCCCTTCTTTTCACATATGCACGTGGGGGAGACCTACAACACCCTTTTCCACGAGCATGTCATCCTTTAGGGGAAGCTTGCTACTGCGGCCTCGCGTGATCTGGGGGGAAGATGAAAACCGTGGCTCAGTCCTTCCCGTGTCCTACACTGACACACATTCCCTGCTTATTGGGCAGACGACCGGTTTGCATTTCAGTACCCCCCCCCAAACCAAAAAGAGGTTTCTAATGATGAAGCCAGGAAGGAAACGTTTGTACAGGATTGGTTACCCATCCCAGCAGCCAGAGTTTTCCAAAAGAAATGCTATTTAGTGTATTTTTTAAAATCTGCGCAGCAGTAAAAGGTGGTGTTTTTTTTTTTAAAGAATGATTAAAGGCATGGTGGTTTATTTTGTTTTAATTCAGTGATCTAATTGACAAGGAGCCTGATCCTCCCCAGCAAAGTCTGAAGCTCTGAAGTGTGATTTGACTAAAAGCCTTGGTAACTTCAGAAAGCAAAGAGGCAAAAGTGAAAAATAGCAAACCATTGAACTTGACCGGTCCCACACCAGCTAGCTACTTCTTCAGTGTACATGTCTCAGTGGATAGTTGTCTTTCTGTAGCTAGGTGTTTGGGTTATTTTGCATTTGGATAGTTTATGTTTCTTAATCACTACCCCCCAGGGGTTGTTAAATATCAGGGATGCTTTTATTTTGGATGCTCTTATGCTAACATATGCTAATATAACCACCCATTGCATTAGAAAAGAGGTTTTTGGTTGAACTCGTAAGGAACATTTAATTAAACAAGAGAATTGTGCTCACAATTATGGAATTGTGTTGGGGGCATCTGGGCATCTGCTGGCTGTAACAACTCCTGCTACACCCAGCAGAAGACCCTGAAGATACTGCCTGCTCCTGAGTCCCTGCCCGGCTGCCTCTGGATCATCAGCAAGATCAATCCCTACCGGGTCTTTGGGCACAGCAGCTGCTTCCAACATCTCTAGTCCCCTGACTCTAGGATGGAGTTCATCACAGGGGTTAGTGCTCCTGTCAGGGCCAGGTTGGGGACTGCAGAAGTGAGAGGATTCAGAGGAAAAGAGATGCCACCAGAGAAAAGCTGGGAGGCAAAGAGGAAGGGAGGGGATGGGAGGGCCAAAAAAAAAAAAAAAAAAAAAAAAAAAGCAAGGAAAGCATAATTCCTAACAAAAAGTCAAGCCAAGGCAGCCCAAGGCAAGCCTGTGTTTTTAAAGCTCTGCAGAAACTCATTCTCTGTGGAAGCCTGTTCGCTGAAGAAGCCTGGCTGGGGGCCCCCGGCTGCTGAGGAGCGGATACTTAGGCTGCAAGCCTGCCTGTGACTTCTTTAACTGCACAACAATAATCAGGGTTTTTGAGAAACTGATTGGAGTCCAGAATTAAATGTGGCCTTGAACTTCTGCCCACAGAGAACCCAAGCAAGGAATTCTGGCTGTAATCAGCTGTGTGGCACAGGTCTTTAGCCAGACTTGGGACAACCAATTGAACCTGCTAGCAATTATGTGCTCTCAGCCACTTTTAAAAAGGCTATATTTCTTTACATTTCTAGGACCTAATGTGGGGTTATGTCAGGTCATGGGACCCTTGGCTGGTGCAAAGTAATTTGATGTCATTGAGAGCAAGCAGACTCGTTTGTCACCCTGAGGAGTAGACTTCCCCACCCACCAGAGGTGGGAGCGGAGCAGAGCAGTGCTGGCTGGGACCGTGAACTCCAGTCATGGGTCCCATTCTGGCTTAGCCGGGTGGGCTGGAAGGGGGCTTTTAAGGTGGTATGTGTCAACATAGGAAAGGAAGGGGCCAGCTCTGCTTCAAGCATGCACATCAACGCATTGAGCTCCTGTGGGACCCAGTCTGGTCCAGGCCCTTTGATCTCAGGTTCATTTGCTACAGGATCCAAACCTCAGCTTTTCATTCCTTTAAAGTTAAAGCTGGTTGGTGCATCTGCAATCCTTCTTCCGACACACTACCACTCCAGAGCTCCGTATTGGATCCCAGAAAACCAAAGGGAGCCTGTCTAACCTGTGAGACAAAATTCACCCAGCAGAGAGGTGGTGAAGAGGAGTGGGCAGAAGGGGCCAGAACCCTCATATCCCTTTAGGGATGCATTTCAGCGTGTGAGAGTCCTGACTTAACATCTTGGGCTTCAGGCATTTGCCCAGAATGGTCTCATCCACTGTTGCTAGTTACTTTTAGTGTTTTTATTTGGAGGCGGGGGGTGGGGGGATAACAGAAAGCAAAAAAAGAGGGGTCCTCTGAGCTCTCTTTTGAGAATCAGGGAGGGATCAAGCCCTAGAATATGGGTAGGTGTGGAGAAAGAGCTTGATGAGCAAAAGCAGGGGGGATGAGGCCACTCGCGACAGCCCTAGACTGAGCTTAAGGGGTGGGAGGCTCCTACAGAGGGCAACTCCCAGCAGTCATCTCTGTCCCCAGCAGCCCGCATCCCACAGGGCTGGGAAAGTCTACCAGGGGAGCTGTGAGCCCACCGCTGGGGACCCAGTGGCGGCTCCTGGGATTCCCACGTGGAAAGGTAACCTTCAGGTACCCCTTGGCCTCTGTATCCTCAGAGGGCTTCCTGGAGCTGCTCTTCCTCCCTGCCAATTCCGAGACAATGCAACGCCACAATAAATGGAACAAGATGGAAAACTTTGACCTAGCCTAAGTGGTCACCCAGGGGGTTCTGAGGAGGGCGACCCGCTGGGTACAGGTGAAATCCGCCAATAGAGATGCTGCGACTGGCGACTCTGAGGAAGAGGGGGAGGCCAGCAGGGAGTCCGTGTGTCCTTCCCGCTGCTTTCAGATTAGAGAGAGGCGCTGGCGCCCTGGAGAGAGCCGAGGTAAGGCACAGCATTCCACCCGTGGGGTGTATCCCCCAGGGTTCTGAGAGACTCCCAGTCTTCATAGAAATTAGGTATTCTTGGCAAGAGGAAGCGGACAGGGCAGGGGCCGACCGCCCCACGATGAAGTGGGGGAGGGGTGGCGGAAAGTACCGCCTATTATTTCTGGGAAGCGGGGCTCCTACGGCTCCACAGGGCGCCTGCCCCACGCCAGCGGGCGGTCCACAGGGGTGGGATGGCCTTCGGGCCTCGGGCCTCACGTGGGTTTGCGCGCCGACCTCTTGGTCCCCAGAGTCACTCGGGACCCTCGAGGAGAACGCACGTGTGGTCGCTGCAGGGCTCCGCCCGCTCTGAGTTCGGAAGCCCCGGGTTGAGTTGAACGAGGAATGAGAAAATCCCGGGCCCCTCTTGCCCCCAGCTGGCCTTCCAGGACCTCTGGCCTTCCACTGAGAGCTGGGCCTTTCCCCTCCGAGGTGGAAGTGCCGCCTGGCTTCTCAAGACGGTCGCGTGCTTCAAAGGGGCGGTGGGGAGAGAGGGTCTCAGGTCTTCGCCTTCCCGGCCCCTCCCAACCCCGCGGCGGCAGGCGGAGGATGCGCGCGAGGCTCCACTGCAGTTCCGAGCTCTTCCCACTAGATGTCTTCCCAGTTAACCAGAACCGCAGGGCGCTGTCCCGGCGCCTGAGACTCGGTTTCCCCCGCCGCTTTTGGAAATGTGGCGTTCCCGTGGGAAAGCAAACCATTTTCTTCCTTTCTTTCTTCTGCCCCCCTCCTGGACCCTCACGCCAAATCCTGGCTCTGGAAATACACCACAATCAAACGCTGGCTCCCTGTGGCCTGCGTCAGACCGCTCTCGCCATTGGAATCTTTTTATGACCTTTGATGTGTTTAAATAACATAGCAAGGCTGAGTACACACCTGAGATTAAACTTTAATCGGCAGCAGTCAAGGTCGCCCAGGTGGTAAACGCATTTCCTCCGATGTCTCCTGGCGGACACTGCGGGGTCCGAAGTCTGTGGCTGTGGCCCCCACTGTGCCCTCCCGCCCCTGCCTAAATCCGGGTGGGGGCCAGGGCGAGGGCCATCCCATCCAGCTCCAAAGAGGACTGAGGAAACAGGATCGGAGGCAGACACCCAGGGTGGGCTAATGACCTGAGCACAGGTTTTATAGCTACTAGACAGCATAGTTAAAAATTCCAAGAGGCACTTGCAATTTCCCCTAACTCCAGAGACCAGTTGTGGATCCAAAGTCACGGTCAGTGCCTTGATTATTTCCCCCAGGTTGCCCACAGAGGGGTGGGGGAGTTGCTGGTAATGATGGTGCAGGCCAAGTTAGCTGGCTGTTGTGAAGGATGCCAAGCCCGTTTTGAGGTAGGTCAGGATCTAGAACCCAGGCTATATCGGCCCTTCCCTGTGCCAGACCGTACAAGGTTAGCCTGAATTCCAGCTGGGCTGAATCACTAGGGCTGAACACCATTTCCTGAACCAATACACTCATCATGGGGAATTGTCTTTTGCAGTTGTTTAGGAAAAAATCCAAGGTCGGGGCAGCATGTATAGTGAGGGCTACCAGTGCGCTCTTAAAAAGGGGGATATGTACATAGAGCTGGAAGGCTAGACAGACCATCTTCCTCTGGGGAGAACTGAGGTTCGAGAGTCAAGTAGAGAATTCACTTTTTGCTATAAATTCTTTTTGTATTGTTTGTAATGTGCATCAGTTTCATGTACTAGCCATGGAGGCAACACTTTTCAGAAAATAGGGTGCCCTGTTTATCTCATGGCCAAACATACACACACCTGGGGAGTGCCCTTTGAGCATCACACCAGGTGATGAAATAGGGCACCAAAGCTTAGACCTGAACCTTCCAGGCTATCCATGCAGACTCCCATCTCCTGGTAGGGGTTCTCAGGTCTTTCTCCGTGGGGTTGGCCCTAATCTGGAAACAAACACGCCAGCCCACAGCATGAAAACCCCAGCCATTCCCAGCAGCTGAACTCCATTGTCTCAGAAGGAATCGGAGCCTGACCAACTTCCCCCCCAATCCCCGAATTCCTGAGGGTTCACAGACAAGGTCCCTACCTGTTCCTTCATATTAGAGATTCCCAGAGGCCCTGGCCATGCATGGTGTAAATAGCAAATATCCTTGCTGTGTACATGTGTGTATCTGGTGTGTCATTCTGTGTACATGTGTATATTTGGTGTGCCCCCACGTTTTGAAAAGCTCCACGTGCTCAGCCGGGGTGTCGACGACTTGAGTTAGATACAATAATATAAGCATCAATTAAAGTTAGTTTTAAAAAGTGCTTCTTCATGGAGCCTGTTGGGGGTTGGTAATGTTCTATATCAGGATCCGGGTAGCAATCACACAAGTGTACACACGTATAAAAATCCGGCGGGCTGGGTGCTTAAGATTTTTATGCTTTGCTATATGTAAGTTATATGGCAATAAAAAAATTTAAAGTGCTCCCTCATAACGACCTGTGAAGTAGGTCCCGAGGTTGTTATAATCATCTCCATTTCACCGACGAGGCAACTAACGACTCAAGGGCAGCTAGACTGTCCCAGGCCTCTGGGGAAGAACCGAATCACTCCCAGCTTCTTCCTCCTCCGAGTCTTGCCGCTTCGGGTGGGAGCACTTTCTTTTCTAGCAGTTTTCTCAGGCAGCGGGAACCAGCTCAGTCTGGAGATGCTCTCCTCCGGGTGGTTGCCAGGCGAGGACAGGACGACCTGCAGCTCTCTTCAAAGTCTGCAGCCTTTGAGTAGGAAGAGGTAGGCGAGGCCGCTGTGCCCAGCGGCTGCGTGGAGCCCGGGGGGATCCGTTTGTGTCCCTCTAAGGAGGAAGACGGCCTCTGGGGCTGGGAACACATTTTCTTCTTATTGCAGTCACCCCTGAGGAAGAGGAGCACCCCACAGCAGAGCGCGTGGCCCGGAGGTCCCTCCAGGCAGCCGCCCCCTCCCTCGGGTCCTGCCCCTCACCTCGCTTCCCAAAGGCATGGGGTGGGGGGGTGGAGGGGGGTGTTCTGAAATAAAGGTGGCGGCAGTTAGATGGCGGAGGACATAGAAAGCGGTGGTTATTTATTCCAGGCACAGTCGCAAAAGGCTTCCAAAAATATCGAGCCGAGATATTTTATTGTCCAGCCTGTCTGCAGCCTGTAATTATGCGTTCAAGATGTTTAATGTGTGCAAATGCATTAGCCGCTTTCGCTCATGAAAACCCTAGCCGGGAGCGGGGGAGAGGCAAGTCTGCAGATAATTATGTCTTACAGTCGCAAACATTATTCCGCTCTTACTGTAAACGGCCCCGGCCACCTTTACGAGAAGCCAGGAAAACTTTGAGAGTGATTCGTATGGTCTACACGGACAAACTGTTTTCTTCTCTCCCGTATTGTTCGAAGTGCCTAGTGGGCGGCTTCTGTGCCAAGTTCAGGGGCGCGCTGGAGAGAAGGCAGCGGCCGAGGAGAGGAGCCGAGCGGCCCGCGCTGGTCCCCGAGGCCCGGCCTGGCGCACCGCCTGGCACCTGAGGTGGCTGGGGCTGGTGGCCCGGAGCCCTCGCGGCCGCGGGCAGCCCCCACCGTGGGCAGCCCGGAGCACGCCCCCTTTTCCGGGCTGTCCAGGTCTCCTGGGGCCCCTCCCCGCCTCCTCATCCAGCCGCTTCCGCGCGCTCGCAGACCCCACTCCGAGGCTGCTCCAGGTTGAAACGCGAGGTCCTGAGCCCCAGAACAGTTCTCGAAAAGAGACAGGCCGAGTCCTTGCTGCGGTGGGGTGCGGAGTCGGCTCTCACAGTGCTGACTCGGGGTGAAAGTGCTATTTTGGGTCCTGGGTGCTTCAGGGGCCAAGAGAAGAGCTAGGATGGCTCTCTCCGCCCCCACGCCCTGGCCAGCACGTCCTCCGCCAGCGGCAGCCCACCCCCACCTGGCCTCTCCGGAACCTTGTAAGGTCTCTGGCTGGCACCTCCCCCCCCCACGACACGTACACATGCGTCCGCTTATTCGGACAGCGGCTCGGCCCTCCCAGTGAGAGTGCCAGTGCGAGGACAGCAGTCCGGGATGGTGCCAGGCCCTGAGGGACAAAGGCCTACGTTTGCCAGCCAACGGCAGCCCTCATCTCCCCAAACTTCCACTTCAGCTCAGGCTTTTAGGCCAAAGCCACAAGGCCGCGGCGTGGTGCGGGACGGAGCTCCCCTCTTGCCTGGCTGGTGCGCCCGTAGTTGGGGGATCCCCAGCCCTGGCAGGCGGTAGGGGCCGCTGAGGTGTCCGCCCCCGAGGGCTTCTCTGCTGGGGGTCCGCACACTGGTCCGGGAACCACCAGGCCGTTTCCGTGAGTGCAACATTCCGCCTCGGGCCTGTGGCCTCTCACTTCTCGTTAGGAAACGACCAGATTTTGAAATTCATGTTAGGCCGCTGATTTAAAACAAAACAAACCAAGAACAGTTGGCGCTGGTTTCGTGCTGCGGGGCACGTAAGAAAATCTGCGTGGGAGTCAGAGGCCTGGCAGCGCTGCTCCTGGCCCCGGGGCACAGAGCACAGGCGGGCGTGGAAGGCTCTGGGCGGGTGGCCCACCATCAGGGAAGGGAATACTCACGCAGAGGGAGGGGGAGAGAAAACCACCAGACGGGGTGATTTTTCCTGCTCCAAAGGCATGTCCAAGGAGAATTCATCCCCTTGGGCTAAAGTTCCTTGGGGGTCTGGGTTTCTCACACCCACCAGTGGCGGGAGCAGTTTCTGAGATGTGAGCTCCCAACCTCCTCCTTGAGGGTGCAGGCTCTGGCTACAGGAGATGAAAGGGGGAGGAAAAGCCTAGAGGGGGTCCTGGGTGGCTGCAACCCCAAATAAGCTCCATGCTTTGGATGCCTGGCATAGGGCAGTCGTCAAAGCTCCCAGACCTGGAGAAAGGAGTTGGTTAGTTCTGCAGCAGCTAGAAATTTGGGGACAGCAAGACCCTGGCAAGAGGTGCAGATGAAAGCTTTGAGACTTTCTCCTATTGCTCTTCCTCCCTCCTTTTGTGTCTCCCTGTCATCTTTTCCCCACTCAAGGGAGGCCAGACCCCCAGGTACCAGTGGCTTTGCTTCCAGGTCCTGGCTGGGTAGGCTGGGCACACTGGGAAGTTGGAGGAAGGGTTTCACTAGTGGCTCAAATTTCAGAGCCCCCAGAACTGACCACAACCCAAAGCTCCAAAAAAGAAACTTGAACCACATTCAGTGTCCCCCAGGTTTGTGGCCTACAGGGCCTCAATAAGGCCATCTTCTAACCCGGAGGTTCCTGGTTGCCTGTGAGGCTGAGCAGAATTTTGTAAACAGAGGGGAGTGAGGGGTGGGGAAAGCTGGTGTTTCTGCAGATTTCCTGGCTCAGTGCAAAGTCAGTGCTCTCAGAAGAAGGGCATGCATCTTGTTACTGCTCTTTTGAAAGTAATTTTTCATAGAATCAAGGGTTTCTAAATGCCCACAGAGCAATCCAATATTTGATCCTCCCTCTGAGAAGTGTGATCAGGGCCCTCCTTGTCTCCCTTTGCCTCCGTTTTTTTCAGATGCTCAAAAGAGCCCACAGAGACACAGAAAGAGCCCGGGGGGAATTCTTGCCTCTGGAAATGACTCTGTCTGGGACCCAGAATTCAGCAATGGTGAGTGGGGTTTCTGCCTGGGTCCTGGGACTGGGGGAAGGCTGGGCTGGGCTAGGGTGGGCTGGGCTGCCAGCGGGCCCCCCTTGAAGCTGCACCCAGTCAGGGAGAGGGGTGGTCTCTGGGGAAAATGGGTGAACAAGCCACCTGGAAAACCTAGATTTCTCAGCTGCCTAGATTCCCTGGAGGAGGAATTCTCTGCCTGGGAATGATTGTTGCCTATTCCAGTTTCCAGATTGGGTCTTCTGGCCCAGGAAAATTGGGCCTTGTTTAAATCTTTTCCTAGAAGTTATATGCTCATTCTTTAGCTTTCTGTTTTCTATTAGGCGAACAGAGACTTCACATAAGATAATCTTGGTTTCTCCCTCCGACCTCTGAAACATGTAATTTGGGGGAGATACTGTATTTAAAATGCCAGTCCCCGTAATGAGCCCCGCTTAGCAGTGTGAGCTCCACCCTCCCCTTAATGAACAGTGCTGTCGAGAAATAATTTCACTTTGATCTAGTTTGTGACCTGATTTTTTGGCTTAAAGAAGACTGGGCAGCTAATTGGATTCTTCAGTTGCCTTTAATCTCCACCTCAACACTTGGAACCTGACCAAGCTGAATTAAAACAAGTCTGATAAACAAGATGTAGCTGGCTCCCAGGGTAACAGCCATGAGAACCCCCCCACCACCACTGTGGAGTTTAATGATCACAGCGTGGTTGGCACCTCACAAAAAAACAGGAGGCTGTAGGCCCCCAGAACCTGCAGCACGGAAGTCTTCAGAATCCTTTTCCCTTCCCTCCCAACACCCTGGATGTGGTTTAATTAGAAAGAGAAGGCGAGGGGCAGAGGAAGGCGGGGAAGAAAAACTTACAGTTGGTGAAAGAGGCAGGGTTGGGGGCTCATCTCAAAGGGAGGCAGGACGTTGAGGAGACTTTGTCCCTGGGAGAGGAAGCAGGCCCAGCCTTTGAGGGCTGGACAGTAAAGATTACAATCCCAATTTCCAACTGTGCTCCAGGAGTGGGGCGTGGGGGGTGCAGGAGGGAAATAGGATATGAGGGGCAGGGTTATGCAGCCCGAGGGGCTGGGAATCATGGGTTTTATTTAATCTTTTCAGATGCCAGGGGTTTTCATTCTGGGAGGCAAAGCAGAAGGAGGAAGGAGTGGGCTGAGAAAGGGTCTGAGAAAGGGCCTTCTCCGGCCGCCTCCCCATGCTCCGGTTTGCTCTCTGCTTAAGAAGCTGGGGCAGTTCCTCCCAGGCAGTGGGAGTTTGGTCTCGGTCAGGATCTCTCAACCGAGACACTACTGACACTTTGGGCCGGATACTTCTTGGCTGCGCAGCATGTCCCGTACACCGTAGAATGTTAAGCAGCATCTCTGGACTCCAGGCCCTATTCCAGTTGTGACAATCAAAAGTATCTCCAGACATTGCCCGCTGTGCCCTGGAGGCCAGGATTGCTCCCAGCTGAGAATCACCAGTTTAGGCCCCTATGAAGCAGGCCTTTCTGGGGGAAAAAAAGTGGAGTGCTTTGCTCAAAAGAAATGACCTGTGTAGGGTTTCAGAGAGCCTGGGGGTCAGGATAGAGGGCTCCCTCTCCTTGCAGCCTCTCTGCATAGCTGGGCCATGGACACCCTCTCAGGGCTGTCTTGAACCTGCACTGCAACACCTTCATGAAGATTTTGCATGTAGCTTCAAGGGCATAGAACCCAAACCTTTAGACACTCTAGGATAAATATGTGTGTGTGCGTTTAAGATAGCTGCTTGGGGAGGGGATCCAGGCCTTGCCTTTTCCTGCAGCCTTGAGTAAAAGAAAGCTGCTTTTCTAGGCATATCTGGCCTCGAGGTGGGAAATGGCTGACCTTTGTGCCACCTGTGCCGTTGGGTGTATCGGGGAGTGGGGCCTACCGCAGACGCCAAGGTGAGAGTCGGTCCCTACTAGGGATCGACTGTTGGCAGATTCTATCCAGCACGGGGTCTTTTATTTGTTGTTCAAGTACAGTTTTCTGCCCTTGACCCCCATCCCAGACCACCCCCACCTCCAGTACGGGGCCTGATAGCTCCTTTCCTTCCTCCACTTCTGAGACCCAGCCGGCCTCCCTCTCTGAGCAGCCCCTTCTCACGAGGTGTTCGGAAAACTCTAAGGTCCAGGAAAGTCTGAGTGTGGCGTAATTTATTGAACATTCAGCAATATCATTATAATGGTGATGGAAAATAATTTTAAAAATAAGAATTTTACCACAATCCTATCATCTCAACCAGATCCTTCCTCTTTGCCCCTCCCTCCTTCCTTCCTTCCTTCCTTCCTTCCTTCCTTCCTTCCTTCCTTCCTTCCTTCCTTCCTTCCTTCCTTCCTTCCTTCCCTCCTTCCCTCCTTCCTTCCTTCCTTCCTTCCTTCCTTCCTTCCTTCCTTCCTTCCTCTCTTTCTGTTGAGTTTTCCTTTCTTAATGTATGCACATGAAACACAAATGGGGAAAGTTAAGATTGAGAGAAATTGATTAATATTATAAGGACAGGTCTATCAGGCTTGACTGTCAATAAGGACAGGGTTAAACTGGATCATTCTCGTGTGTGTGTGTGTGTGTGTGTGTGTGTGTGTATGTGTGTGTGTGTGTGAGGGTCCCCAGATATATTAAGCTGTAGGTATTTGACAAAAATTGCTCATTGAGTGCTTATAGAGTGCTAGTTATTTCACAAATATTAACTCATTTAATCTGCCAGACAACTCTAGGAACTATTACTGTCATTATTTCCATCTCACAGATGGGAAAACAGGTTAATCAGTTTGCCCAAGGTCATCCAGCTACTAGGGGGCAATGCCAGGTGTGAACCCGGGCATTGGGGATCAGGGCCATGTTTTCAACTGGTGTTCCCCGCTGCTTCCTGTTAATGAATGGGCAGAAACAGTGGCCCAGAGGACGGAAGTTGGGGAGGTGGGCATCTTTGTACCAAGCAGGCAGCCACTGCTCTGGAAGCCTCACTCTGAGCTCCAGAGCTAGAGTCCCTATCAACAGTGGATCAGATGCTTTTCTGATCATTGAGAATAAGTTATGGGAAATGTAATGCATATCCCTGGCATTTACTACCTCAGGAACACAGGAGATGTAATGAAGGAGGGGAGGTTGTAACTGTAGGGAAACACCAATTCTAGTAACAGAAGTCAGCGGCAGCCAGAGACGTTCTCCCCAGGTTTCCGGCCCTGCTGGTGGCCCCTCCAGCAGGCTCCTTGCAGGCAGGAACCCCCCATAGGAGGAAAGGGGCCTGTTATAGGAGTCATCAACCTGTCACCACTGCTAGGGTGAATGTGGCTTCTGAGTTGGGGGGAGGGGTGGAAGCTCAGTATTTAGCACCAGCAGCTGCAGGGAAGGGGTAGGGGCTGTCACGTGGGGACTGCGAGGGGGAGGCTGGAGGTGGAGCAGGCTTTCCCTGTCTATGGCCCTGGAGCAGACATTCGTTGAGCCAGCAAGGCTCCAGGCTTGGCACTGCTTGGCATTGAACATGAGAAGAGGGCACTTACCCTCAAGGAGCCTTAACTCTCTGAACATTTGTGCATGTGGGGGTTTGTGTGGTAGAGAAAGATGGGGTGACTACGTCAATGATTGCACTGAAGGCGGAGGCAAGAACCCAGGGATGGAGGAGTGATAAACAGTGTGTTAAGAGTGTGTGGGTGTCCCTGGCAGGTAGTTCATTTGGTTGGAGGGTCGTTCCGATATGCCAACATTGTGGGTTCGATCCCCAGTCAGGGCACATACAAGGATCAACCGGTGAATGCATAAATAAGTGGAACAACAAACGTCTCTCTCTCAAATCAATCAATAAAAGATTTTTTTAAAGTGTGTGCAGGTGTGGGAGTCTGGCTGGGGCCAGTGGCAAGGAGGTGGGGCACTTGTCCTGGGCCTCCAGGGTCGGGTTCCCTCTGGTGGAGATGCACGGGGCACCTTGGAAATGAGCACAAGCCCCGTTTGGCCCGGGAAGGGAGGGGAGGGTTGTCCACACCCGTGTCCCAGACGACGGCTTGGTGGGATCATCTAACCCACCAACTCTGATGAATCGGGCACCACTGCTACTCCAGTTTTACAGAGCAGGACACTGAGGCGGCGGATCAGTGACTTGTACGAGGTCCTACAGCTGGGGGCAGAGGCCTTGCGGTGACTCGGGAGCCCCCTCCCTCTCTCCCTACCACTCGGAACCAGGTGTACAGGTGAACTCGTGCAGGTAAATCCAGGTAAAGGGGAGCCCCAGGGAAAGGCTTTTGTTTGTGGTTGGAATAAGAGAGAGCCGCATTGTTCTCACATTTCCGTGTTTTCCCCTGCTACCAGCACATCCTGTAGAAGACATCCAGTAATAATGAGAAAGTCGGGCTCCTTTATCGCGGCGGGTCCCTGGGCCCCATTGCTCAGGGCGTGGAGGCTGGAGAAGAAGCCGAGAAGGCTTCGGTGGACGACACACGGACAAAAGCACGGACGGACAGACGCGGCCAGGAAGACCGGTGGCCGGGCATGCGACAGCGAGACCTGGAAGCCCACGGGAGAGCCAGGGCAGGGCCGGCGGGGACCCCGCGGGCTGGGCCGAGGCGCGGTGACACCTCCTCCGGGCCGGGTGGCTTCCCGGGAGCTGTCCGGGGGCCGCCTCGGGGCCGGGGCCTCCTCCACCCGACTCGCCGGGTCGAGTCAGGGCGGCCGGCACAGCAGCAAAAGAGAAAGGGGACCGTGATCCTCCCTCTGCCGGCTGCGGGGGAGGACGAAGCTCGGGCCCTGCGACTTGGCCAACTGCGCGTCGGGCCGAGGAGCTCCTCCTCTGGGAAGGAAGCCGCGTGCCGACAGCGCCAGCGTGGTTCGCCTTCGCTTCCCCTCCCTGGAGGGTCTGATGAGGTCATTTATGCCGTGGATGCTTGTGATGTCCGCCTGCTGCATGACAGGCACTGTCCCAGGCTCTTTTCTTTCTAATATATTTATTTTTTATTTGTGCCCTTTTGGAAGAATTTAGTGCATAAAATTAACAAAATGAACACACCTGTGTGACCAGCCGCAGATCAAGGATGAGAACAGAGCCGGCCCCTCCGCCCGCCGCAGCCGCTATCCCGACATCTAACACCGGCAAATAGTTATTTTCATTCAACAAATAAATGATGCTGTAAAAGGTTATTACACGCAGACCATAAAGTGCTATGAGCGAGGGGTTACCTAAGTTAGCTGCTCAGAGCCTGGGTGGGATTCCTCAGTGCCTGCTCCTCCCGGGTCGTTTCCAGGGAGGAGAGGCCTGGGTTCCTAGCCCGCACCCCAGCCCCACTGGGCTTGCTCACCGAGCACTGGGGCACCTCCCCTGATCTCTGGTGGCCCCCATGGAATGTGGGGCTGGCTTTCACTCTGCAGACCCCTCCTTCTGTGGCTGATGAGAGTGGCTTGGATATATCTCAGAAACAATAAAACAGATTTTGGGTGTGACTTGTTGCAGTATTTATAATTACCAAAGCAAATATTAATACGTTCGTAACAGTAACAGATGTTTGAAGGTGAGTGTCTCCTGCTCGAGGCTCATCCTAAGTGTGGGGACTGATGCCCTGGCTGGTGTGGCCCAGTAGACTGAGTGCTGGGCCAGTGAACCCAACGGTCGCCAGTAGAATTACCAGTGAAGGCACATGTCTGGGTTGCAGGCAGGCTCCTGGTTGGGGGCGTGCAAGAAGCAACAGGAAACTGTCCATGTTTCTCTCACTCCCTCCCTTCTTTCTCTCTCCCTTTCACTCTCTCTGAAAATAAATGCATAAAATAAATAAAATAAAATAAAATAAAATAAAATAAAATAAAATAAAATAAAATAAAATAAAAAACAGATCTCCTTATTTAAAAAAAATAAATGTGGGGGCTGGGGTTCATCATAAAACTCGAAGAGGTGCTACCACCTTAAAAGAGATTTCTTTAGAGATCTCCAGAGGAGAGAGTTTCTGCCTGAGCAAGCAGGGTCTTCCCGCTGCAGGGTCGGTCCCCTCACGCACCACCGGGTGGTAGGTTGGAACGTCCATCCTCATTGTTGACAATGAGCTGCCATGATCCAACCTAAAAAATGTCGGGGAGGGGGGACCCCGAGGGGTGTTTTCTCTCACAAATTCATTCTCTGTCAGGGTGAAGGGTAAAGCCCCCCCCTCCCTTCCTGGGCTGTCTGACCAGTGCCCAGAGCCACCTCCGCAGAGACCGGAAATCCTAATCCAACAGAACTGAGTCCTTTATGCCACCAGCTTTCCCCCCAGGGAGCCAGACACCCTCCAAATGGGGGCAGCCTCAGGCATGGAGAAAATGGTGGAGTACCAGTTCCTGACGTAGGAGTGGAGAGTTACAGTGGACAAGGCCCTGGCCATTTTTCTCCATCTGTTTTGTGGGGCTACTAGGAACACTTCCCTGGGCTTTGATTTTGTGTTGATGGAAGGGTCCAGAACACAAAGACCTTTGCAAATGTTGTAGTGCAAGGTGACTTAGGTGACTCTGGCTTTAGCTTTGGAGTCACATAGACTTAGATTTGAGTCCCTACTCTGCCATCTACTTGCTTTGTGACCTTGGGCAAGTCTGTTCACATTTTGAAAATTAAGCTTGTTGTTTTTTTAATTCAACAATGGCTATAGTATCACCTAGATAGCCCATAAGACTGTTCTATGAGGCAAATAAAGCACTTAACCCGGTGTCTAGAGGTATAATAATAGTTAGCTTTAATTACTTATTATTAATATTGTTATATAATATTCTTATAGGCATGGCAGAAATCATTCTGATTTACAATGATAAAACAAAATATCAAACTACTAATATATGCCACATCATAGAGGAACCTAAAAATTTATGCTAAGTGAAAGAAGTCAGACACAAGAGACTACCTATTGTATGATTCCATCTACCTAAAATGCCCAGAAAAGGAAAACCTTTGGGTGCAGAAGGTAGATTAGTGGTTGCCTCAAGCTGGAGGTGAAAAGAGAAATTAAACTATAGAAGGGCATGAGGGATCTAACTGGGGAGTAAAAATGTTATAAAACTGATTTATTGTGATGCTTGTGCTACTTGGTAAAGTTACTAAGAATCATTGAATTGTACACCTGAAATGAGAGAGTTTTATGATATATAAAATATATGTCAACTCAGAAAGTATGGCAGAAGAGGGAGAACAGAACGCAGGTTTCCAATCAGGTATTCTTTAGACTTCGATGCAGTCATCTGTCTGTTATTGGGTGGGAGAGAGAAGGCAACCACCAGGGTGGGGCTACTGTTAGAATCCCCATCAAATGAAGATGGAACCAAAACAAGGTGGAGAATGTGGAGATCCCAGTGTCTAAGAAGGGGGAATGCGGAAGAATACGCTTTTGGGGGGGGGGGCTGTAAAAGACTAAATAATAATTGTGGCTTTTATTACATTCTTAGTAGTCTAAAAAACTTTATATTCTAAAGCTATATTCTTAGTATTCTAAAAAGCTCAGTGTTCTAAAAGCTTCATACAGATCACCTCGGTGAAACTGCACAACATATTGTAAAATGAGTAGTGTTATTATCTCCATTTTTGAAGTGATGAACTTGAAGGACAGGGGAGTTAACCAATTTGACTGAGGTGGGAAGCTAATGTGGCAGAGTGAGGTTGGAGCCCAGGTAGTCTGTTCTAGGGCACCTGCATTTCACTGATGCTATTAATGCCTGTGAAAGGGGGAGGGGGATGTCAGGAGACTGAGCAAAAATCTTGAGTTATGTGTCTTGAGTGTGTGAGCCTGGAATATTCTGAGATTTTGCCTAAGAAAATATGTTTTCATGTGTAAATAAGAACCATACCAGATGGCTTGGTGGCGGCAGATCCTGTTTATTGCTGCTGGGTGCCATTTTTCTATATGAATATTGTAAAATGCCAGGCAAACCTGCATTTCTGCTAGTTTAAAGTGTGGCCATGCTCACTTCTCCTAGTACGAACTGAGCTCATGTTTCTGGAAGAACATTCAGACTGATTTAAACAATCCTAGAATTACAGCCCATGTCCCAAATCACAGTCCCCTCCCAGCCTCTTCCACAGGGTCCCTTCTTCAGCCAAGAGTGCCCAACCCACTCCAATTTCTGACCCTGGAAATACTGTTCTTACTTTCCAAGGCTCTGCCTCCATAAAATATGAAGACTTTCTGGATTAAATAGAGACAAACGCCATGTTTTAAATGTGTGCTTTCATGGTTTGCTGCAATGAGAGAGAATTTGGGCAGCTACAGGGCAAAGCAGGCCACATCCATACAGAATTTGAGAAGTGATGGATCACAAACTGCAGAGCTTTTAAGGGCCAAGAAACACTATACCTAATCTTTTCATTTGAATTATAAGATAGATGGAGGGGAAGTAATATTCTCACTGCTTTCATTCTTTTGGTTGAAAGGATTTAAAAGCTGTTTGCACATATAAACCAGGCAATTTGTAAGTTGAAAAGAATGCAAGTTTCTCGGACACAGTTCAGGGATGAAGGGCCGATTATCATAATAATAAAAAGATCAGAGAGAGAAGGGGGGCGAGTGATAACTATCTGGTGGTCTTGAAATGAGGAAAGGGCATGATTTTAAAAAATCTTTATTGTTTTTATTGTGGGTGGGAAATACAAAACTAATGCATGCTTATTTTTTAAAAAAGCCAACTTTGAAAAAATATACTGTGGTGAGTTAATGTTCCCCACCTTCCCCGTCATTATCGCCTTGGAGGTAAACAATGTCACGTCTGGGTGTGTAATCCTCCAGACGTGTGTGCATAGAAAATATGCACATTTTCCTATATAAAAATGTGCGTATAAAATATACATATATTTCCTATGTAAAAATTTCCATTTGTGACATAAAAGGTCACTAATTATATCTGAGCGAGTTACAGACATTTACTTATGATGTCTTTCTGCATTTTAACAAATGTGGAATCATATCACATATACTGCTTTTTTTACAACCTACTTTAAAAGAAAAGTAATGTAAGCTTAAACCTGTTTGCCTGATAACAGATGTCCTTTTAAATAGAGTATTTCTCAGTGCGTATACTCATTATTTATTTAACTATTTTATCTATATGTCGATGGAGAGTTATTTCCACTTTTTCATTATCACTAAAATGTTGTAGTAAATATTTTTAATGTGTCGTATAAGGAAAACTTGAAGATTGTGGGGACAAGTGGAATAATAACTGTAAGTTCATAAAGGTCAAAATTACCTCCAGAGGTTTATTATTTTTTTGTATAAAATAATATTGGTATCACCAATAGTATTGGTGATACCAATTGTGTGATTGGTATCACCAATAGCGTGAGTGTGACAGTGTCCTTATATGCTCTCATCACTCTTCAAAAGGTCTTTCGCACGATCTGAATTGCATGGAAAACAGGGTTCTTTACTGGAAGTTGACAGAGGTTCGCCAACGTGGAGGGCAGGCTGGGACAGGCGAGGGGTTCGCGAAAGGTACACGACCTCAGGGAGCCCTGCTGCGCGTCCCGCGGGAAGAGCGAGGGCTCCTGGGGGTCAGGGGTCTGCAGGGCTCCCCACAACTCACCGGGGCCGCACACCGCCGCCTGGAGCCCAGCGCTTTCTTGGCAGATGGAGAATCCATTTTTAAACTAAAGTAAGAATGGGCTTCCACGGTTCCTCAAGGGTCGAATTTCCTCCCCAGGAAGGCGTGTTACTCGTTTTAGGGAATTCCCTGACTGCAGCACAGCCACCGCCCCCCACCCCCGCCCGTGGGCAGGAAGTCGCGCGCCCTGCGGTTTCTGGGCAGGTGCGGCTGTGCGGTGTCCCAGACAACCCCGCCCTGCCCCTCACCCGCCCGCCGCCCCCGTAGCAGTGTCACTCCGCACCTGCTGGCGGTGCTGTTTGCAGCTTGCAGTCGCCTGCGTCTCAGATGTGGCTGAACTCTGGAGTTGTGTTTCAGGTGTGGCTGGACCCAGGACGCTGGGGACCCACCACCGATCCTTGAGCCCCCAGAGGGTTCGTTCCTGCCTGCTGCATCCTCCTTTTTCCTCCCGCGACAGGCAGGCCCACCTGTGGGTAGAGGAAAGTAGGCCCAGCCTGACCTATAATACCACTCCGGTGCGCTGAGGAAGCTGAGCAGCAAGGTTGAGAAGCCTTGGCCAGGACTGCCGCACCCACCCCCAGTCCCGGGTCCCCAGGGAGTCCCTCTCTTCCTTGGGTCAGCAGACTGCAGAAGCCTCCAGCTGTCCTAGTATGCTGCTTTTGGCCTAGAGTCACTGGCCAACACAGAATTTTATAACAATTCAAATTAGTTGCCAACATGTAAAAACATTGAGAATGAAATATCTGGCAACACTATTAGCTGGAGCTGAGAATCTGCCACCCCAGTCGGCTCAATGTCCAAGGCGACCAAGGCCATCTTTTTCATTGCTACTACGGGGGCACTCCCACAGGCTTTGTTTGGTGTTTGTCCCCTGCTGGAGTCACAGAATGCCATGGTGGAGACACTCTGAAAAACGGATCCCTTTATTTCCTCTAATACTTGATGCTGTGAATTGGCCAAGGTCGTCCAGGGTGCGGCAGAGTTGGGACTGATACTCTAATCCCTGATGAAGGCCCAGAGGAGTAAAGTGACTTATCCAAGGTCACCCAGTCAGGTAATGGCAAGACTAGAGCCCGCTTTCCTGACCACTGGCCCAGCCCATTCTCCTGGCTGCCCAGGAGACCTCATGGCCAAAGACGTTCCATGTGATTGTAACCTGGGCTGGAGAGAAGCCCTAACACGGCGCAGGGTCTTCCTTCTAGGAACTGCTTGGAACTGTGGGCAGCTGCCCCCCATCCTCTCATCGTCCTCCTGTGAAGTGTTGAATGTGCTGATCTGATCCCCTTAGAAATTCGTGCATGTAGCCATGAGGGGAATTTTCCCAAACCTTCAAACTTGCTAACTACAGGGTGGACGGTGACCAGAAAAGTAACAGCCACACCACAGTGCCAGCCCTGTCATAATTCTGGGTTCTGTCCCCATTTTTCACTGTGGAGACAGGGAGAACTGGCTAGACTAGCAGAGGGCCTATAGCGGTGAGGCTTCCCTATCATAAAACCAGAACAGGGAACCGTGGTGGATGGAAAATGAGTTGTTAGAGATAATCACTGGTGTGGGAAAGATGACATAGAGCTGAAACGGGTTCTTATTTTACTTCGAGGCACTTCCCACCCAAGACCAAAGCATGGAAAAGTGGCCCGAGACCCTGATGTCTCTCCATCAAGGAACTACAAGTCTGAGGCGATTCTGTCAAGTCGGCATATGGAATATCTATCTGGAACAGCATTAGCTGTCCTCGTACCTCCCAGCGGCACGCGGACTGCCTACGAAAGCTCCATATTTTTTTGTGAGAAAGGCTCAATTTGGATTTGCAATCAAGAAGGCTTAACAATACCCACTTTATATGAAATTACCACCCCATTTTAATAAGGTCCAAGATGTTTAATAGCTTACTTAAGGTCTCACAGCAAATTGAGAACAGAAATAGAAATAGAAGAGCTGGCTCTTTCCTGAGGAAAGCTGGTTCATTTACTTTTTATCTCCAGAAACACTTCTCGGTTGCCCGCTTCACGATCCCTCTGCAATATCTCTCTTAGGTGATATCACTGTCAGGTAAAATGGCTTTATTTTTTAAAGGTGCCATATTGTACATGTAAAAATAATTAGGTCACTGGTTGTGCTTTAGCTGTGTTTTTTTGTGTGTGTGAGGCTGCCTGCCTGGAAAAAGATTTAGTGTACCCTGAAGTTCTATGAAGATACTGTACAATTTGACAGTGGAAAATATCACACACACACACACACACACACGTTTATCACCACCCAGAAAAACTTGGGAAATTTACATTTCCTTACAGCATTTTTTTCTCTCTCTCCCTCCCTCCTCTTTCTAGCTCTCTGCTTTTAATTTGGAAAACATGACTCCTCAATTTCCCACTCTCCTGTGGGCCTCAGTCTTTGTGGTGTGCTGCTCCCCGGGGTCAGAGACCCAGGCTTCCTCCGCCGTGTTCCTCGGTCCTGTGTAATTGCAGCACGTCAGTAGGCAAGGTCCAGGCGACAGGACAGAGGAACGACAGAGAAACCCTGTGCATAGCGCTCATATAGGGGTGGGCAAAGGCGGTTTGCAGTTGTGAGTACACAAAACAGTCTCTTCTTCTTATTTGTATTAATAAGATGTGTTATTATTTATTAATTATTCCATTATTTACCACATGAACAACTGTAAACCTACTTTTGCTCACCTCTGTATATTTCTGACCTTTAAAGAAGGCACCTGAAGCTCTGGCTGACGTAGCTTAGTGGATTGAGCACTGAGAATCAAAGGGTCTTCGAACCAAAGGGTCGCAGGTTCGATTCCCAGTCAGGGTACATGCCTGGGTTGCAGGCCAGGTTCCCAGTGGGGGCCATGTGAAAGGCAACCACACACCGATGTTTCTCTCTCTCCCTCTTTCTTCCTCCCTTCCCCTCTCTAAAAATAAATAAATAAAATCTTTAGAAAAAGATCCACTAAAACAAAAACTATCAGAGCTATTAAAAAAAAAAGGAAGAAGGCACCTGGACATTGACACGTTACATTTCTGCTGGCAGCCCAACACCACTCAGCTAGTAGAGTGAGTGGCAAAGCTGAAATGAGAACCCGAGTGTCTAGCTTGAGTCTGTACACTTAACTATTGTGCTAAATTGCCGCTAAAGTTAAGAGGGCAGTAACAACAGCTTATTATTACGTACAGGTCACTTGCCTATGCCTCTACGCTGCCATGAAGGGACCATTTCATGGTCACACTGGGTATAACCCCATTATCCTCACTATCACAGATCCCAGTGAATAAGGTTACAGAAAGGACATAGGACCATGGATTCCATCTACGAGAGCACTGCAAAGAGGCCGGCCAGATAATTCTTTATTTCAGCTATTTACCATCTCCAGATTTGCCGAATCCCAACAGATGCATGAGTGCACCCTCGTTTTGCTACATGCTTATTTACTTCTGGGAAATGTTACCACCATGTAGGGAGAGAGGTGCACCCATATTATTGGTCCCTGGTACCATTCTTCTCTACTTCAGCATCACTGCTGGTTCTCGCTCACCAGGAGTATAATGTTGAGAACGGAGAACCGCAGACACAGTAGGGGGAAGTAGGGACACTGAGAGGGTGGGACAAGAGGGAATTTGCATTTCCTGAGGACTCACTGTAGGCTGAACACTGTGCTAGGCCCTTTCTGTTTAGCATTTCATGAACTCTTTAGAGTAGCTCTGAGTGTCAGGCCTAGTATTATCTCCCTGACAGGTGCACCTTAGATCTGACATCCTGCAGCTTTGGTCTGCTCAAGGCTATAGGCTAGTAAGTGCCAGAGCTAGGGTTCAAGCTCAAGTCTGTCTGGTTTCCAAGTGCATGCTCTTACCTTGTCATTGACTGATTTTGAAGCACCAGAAATGTTGACTGGACAATCTTGGGAGCACACCTCCACCATCGACCCTGTTCTCACAGCAGTGACGGATCTTCTACCTTCCCAAAGGTCCCTGGGGTCTGGCTCTCTCCCTCCAGGCCATGCTGTGCTTCAGATCAGCTCCTTACTGCTCTGCTCCTGCTGGGTCAGAAAACCTCAGAGTTCACATAGATGCAGAGAATAGCCTGCTGGTTGCCAGAGGGGAGGAGGGTTGAGGAGCTGGGCGAAAAAGGTGAGGGAATTAAGAAGCACAATATAGTCACGGGGATGTAATGTACAGTAGAGGGAACACAGTCAATGTTAATATAATAACATTATATAATATAATAACACCACTCAATGTTAATATAATAACACCACTCACTGTGGTGCCAGGTGAGTACTTGAAATGTTGAGGGGACCATTTTGTAAAGGTGATGATTGTCCAACGACTATCCCATACACCTGGAACTAATACAAAAAATATTAAATGTAAATGGTAACAAAAAAATTTGGATAAATAAAAAATTAAAAAACAGTAACGGGGGAGAAAAGGAGAACATTTCAGAGTCTATATCCATAGAGAAAATGGAGTCATAGTATTTAGAAGTAAAATTTGGTATTTACAAGCCTGGGTTTTGTCCTGGCTCTCCCATTATTATCTGTGTGACCTCAAGCCAGTTGTTCAGCCTCTTTATGCCTCAGTTTCTTTGTCTGTAAAATGGGAGACCCATCCTTCCCTCTGAGGGGTGAGGCTTAGATGCAAGTGGGCACATCAAGCTCTCAGCTCAGAGCCTGAGGATGCAGGGATTTTCTCTATCCATCGCCCGGGCTGAGAAAAGACGAAGACGATGATGGAGGGAAGGTTCTGATCGAAGGAAAATTCATTAGTTGTTGGGGGGGGATTGGGCTCCTCAGTTGTCGATGGGCCTTATTTCAGATTAAAATCAGGGCCTGACTATTGCGGCCTATGAAAGTGCAGACCATTCCTGCGGGCCTAAGACCGGGCAGAGTTACGGCCTGGATGCGGGTTCCTTTGGCCCTTTCGATGCCTATTTTTAAAACAGCGACCTTTCTTTCCTCTTCTACTTCTTTCCAAGAACAGTAAGGCTGACTCTAGAATAATTAGAAAAACATTCCCAAGTTGACATATTGCCAATAATGGAAGCTATGAAACAACAACTTTAAGTCCATTTTAATGATAACGATTTGCATTAACAGCACACTGTATTAGGTGTACTTTTAAATTGCTGGCGGCATTTCACAACTGTCTGCCCTTCCTTTGTGCCTCTGTCAGTATTGCTGGGCTTTGAGGATGGGGTAGCAATCAAGAGGAACTCGTTCAGTCTGTAGAATCCTCTACAATATGTGTGCTCTCGCCTGTGAAGAGTGTGAGACGCTGACCCTTGTTGTGTCTCTGTGACCTTGGTCAGATCCCCTGAATTCTTCGAATCATGGCTTCCTCAACTAGACACTAGACAGAAAAGCTGGGGCCTTCTCTATTGCATTAGGGACCTGGGAGAAGCAAAGAATGTGTTAGATAGAGAAGCCTGTGCAGCTTCTTAAAGTAATGGGGATGTCAAGGATTAAGATGACAATGAATATGTGTCTCAAGTGAGAATGAAAGAAAAATAAAAAAAAAACAAAGACAAATATGTCCAAAGGAATAACAGTGTTCCTTGCCTCATCTGACATCAGTAGCTGAATGATTTTGGGGGGAAGGCAAGTAACCTCTTTGGGCCTCAGCTTTTTTTCATGCATAAAATGGGAATTACTGTATTTTTGGACTATAAGATGCACTTTTTTAACCACATTTTTTGCTTCAAATTTCCCCCTATTTTCCTCCTCTAAAACCTAGGTGTGTCTGGGGTCCACACCATAAGATGCATCTAGGTTTTAGAGGAGAAAATAGGAAAACTTTTTGAAGTAAAAAATGTGGCAAAAAGTGCATCTTATAATCCGAAAAATATGGTATATTAATAGCTCTTCCTATTACACAGGATTATGGTATCAAATGGGAGAGTGTGAAAATGTTACTGGGATAAGAAAAGGCCATCCAACTGTTAACTATTATTGACAATGGTGGTAGAAATGCCCGATGAAGTTGCAGTTTTCTCAGGGCTTTAACTAGTGTAGCCACCTTTGGGAATGAACTCTATCCTGGGAGATCACAGGGCATGGCCTCTTAGCTTCCACGGGCTGAGTCCAGTGAGCATCACCCTGGCCTTGGGCATCACCCTGCTGGGATTCAGATCTCATCCCTGCCCCTCACAGGCTGTGTGGTCTTGAGTAAGCGTTTAATTCTCTGACTTGGTTTTTCTACCCCACCTCACAATGGAATTGTGAGGATTAGTGACATGCAAGAGCAAAGCATTTGGAGCAGGCCCCAGGTCACAGAAGATACAGCTGTCTTCATTTGTGGGTATTCTTGGTGGCACCTTGGCCCCATGCTGCCTAATTTAGAACATTAGCTATAAAGTTAACTTATTAAATAGCACCCCAGAGTATGTCTGATACCAGAAAAATCTGGCTGAGTGAAAAGGCATCTATACATACAGACACACGGCCCAGGCCTTTTTGGTTCCTACTAAACCGGCTTGCTTTTAACCAGCCACAGCAGATGCCCAAATCACCATCTGCGAGTGGGAGGTGCTGGCAGAGCCCCTTTGTGTCCCTGCCCATGGTCCTTGGGGAGCCCACAGAAAACCTGTTTCTATGCCTCATATGTCCTTGTCCCCAGGCCCTTCTTTCCATTCTGCCTCTTCTCTGGCAGGATAGGGGTTCCCAGAGACGGCAGGTCTGCTTTTTTCCACTCTGGGGGCAGCAAGTCAATCACATGCCAAGGACCCCGATGCCCTTTTGTGAGAGAAATCTCTGGGTAGGGTAAGTTTTCCATTCTGCTCCAGATGCTTCAATTCCAGAGCAGTTTTTAATCTGCCAGCAAGGGAGGCGTGTCCTTAGTGGATGAACGAGAAGAAGAGCGAGGAGCTGAGTGAGATAAGACACCACTGAGTAACAGGTTAGTGCACCAAGAGACCCGTGGAGGCCGGAAGGTGGAAACAACAGGCGTGAGTAAACATGGGTAACGAGGCATAAGATCCTGTATCAGGGGCACCAAAAAATAGGGCGTATTAAACAACAACAAAAAAGGCATTCCAGGCACAGTGAAGAATCATGGGAACGTAGAAACCAGGATAATGAAATGGATCCATAGGGTAGCAGTTCTACAACCAGAGTGTGCACCAAAATCACTTGGAGGGCTGGTTAAAACAGATTGGTGCCCTTGCTGGTGTAGCTCAGTGGATTGAGCACAGGCCTGTGAAGCAGGGGGTCGTGGGTTTGACTCCCAGTCAGGGCGCATGCCTGGGTTGCAGGCCAGGTCCCCAGTAGGGGACACGTGAGAGGCAACCACACATTGATGTTTCTCTCCCACTCTTTCTCCTTCCCTTCCCCTCTCTCTAAAAATTAAAAAACAAAAACAAAAACAGAAAACAGATTGCTGATTGCTGCCCTCCCCAAGAGTTTCTAATTCAGTAAGGTCGAACGCTAACAAGTTCCCAGGTCATGCAGGGACCACACATGGACAAAGAGAATCCAAGCAGAGTACATTGTTTATAAATGGGCCTCAGGACTAAAACAAGCAACAATCACCGGAGGTGTGCACTGGAGGCCTGCAGGGACAGGGGTGTCCCAGGGCATCCCCAGTGCCTGAAACAAATAGGGTCAGCAAGTGTGTTGGGGGCATGACTGATCAGACTGGCTGACCGGGGGAATCTGTAAGGGCGCCCCCACCCATGTGACCCTCCCGTGTGATAGCCAGCCTCTGCAGTGTGTGCCTAGGGGAGGGGGGATTCCACACCCCCCTCCCAAAGGAGTTACTCCTTTCCTCCAGCCCCTCACCTGCTCACAGTCGGTTAGTTGCCCGTCCCTAGAAGCCTAGGGTGGTGGTGGGGGGGCGTCGATTTGCCACCCATCCCTCCTGGGGTCCAGCTTAGATGGTGGGCGGTTAAGATGGGGTGAGGCTCCCTACGGATCGAAGTTCGGCTGCCCTCCGGGGAGCGCGGGGTGGGCGGCCGCTTCGGCGGAGTGATGGGACTGGAGCCAGCACGGACGCCGGGACTCACCGCGATTTCCGCCTCTGGCGGTCGGCAGTGGGGGGCGCACCGAGACAGCAGTTCGGGAGCTGCGCGTTGTCACCGCAGCGGCGAGGGGCGGGAGGGGAGGAAGGCGCGGAAAGGGCCACGAGCTGGGACGGGGCGGTCGGCAGGATCCCAGGCCAGAAAAGGGGGCTCGGGGGGCTACGAACTGCATCCGGCTCGGCCCCCCGTGGGGTAGGAAGGGACTGAGATTCCAGGTCCGGGCCCGGTCTGTGCGCGCACTCCAGTCCTGACGGCGGGTGACACCCTGGACCGCCACCCCTCCTGCTCTCCCTCCCTACGACGACGAGCCCCTCACAGCCGGAACCCACCCGGCCCTCTGAAACCCTGTGCCGCAGGCGCTCGCGCCCTCACTCACCCAGGCCAAGCCCCGGGGACCCGAACGCACAGTCCCTCCACGTCGCGGCGCCCTCTGGCCCTTCCCGTTCTCGGCCACCCTTCCCGAGTGTCCTGCTGTCTGAGACTTACGGTGACAGCCCGGCATCAGTCTTGCCCGTCGTTCCCCCGCTGCCGCATCCGACAAAACCACCAGAGACGGGTGTGGGGGGGGGGGTGTCCTGCAGGCGTGCCCAGGGCACCGCGGTCGTCTGCCTGCCGCGGTAGGGAACGTTATCCTCCGGCCCTGGGGACACAACGCTCACGTCAGAGAGAGAGTGTGTGGCTTCCGGAAGCTGGACAATTTGGGCTAAAATCCCAGCTCTGCCGATGCCCAGCTGTGTGACTCTGGGCAGGTTCCTTAACCTCTCTGAAAGCCAATTTCCCCTGCACAATAGAAACTGTACGCGATCGGGGCTTGCGCAGCGCAATGGGAGGAAGGGGACTAGTCTGGGTCCCTCTGTGGGAAGGGGCTCTATCAAAACCAGTCCCCTGAACTCCTCACACCGGGGTTTTCTTGTGTCGTGGAGGGACCGGCTGAGTCTGCCCGGCCCGTCGGGCTACCCGGCTCGAGGGCGGTCCGTCTGACCCTCACTCGGAGACTGAGTCCTCGTTCACAGTCTGGCCCCGAGAGGCCGAGTGGGGAGAGAGAGGAAGGGGCTTCGGCCTCCCTCCTGACAAGGAACCAGGAGAGACAGACGCATGGTCAGCGAACCCACAGAAACAGATCACAGAGAGACCGCGCCCGGAAGGGATCGCTGGGGGGGGGGGGCGCTCGTGGAATTGCGGAAGAGCGATCCCACCCAGTAACGACTCCACTGAGATACGGATCACCGGGTGGGACCACCCCGGCCGGTGTGGCAGGAGGCGGGGCACGCCTTCCAGAACTAGGCTGCGGCTGTGGCGCACTCCATTGGGTAGGGCTGCCAGGCACTTGGAAAGGGTTTGTGCCCGGACGAAATCTATAAAAAACAAAACCGAAAACCTGTTCGCCAGGTGCCCCTCCTCCTTTGGAGAAAAGGAATTCTTGGTGTAAGGGGACTCCACCAATAACTACCAGTTCCCTTGGGACCCTTCTTATCCCAAGGGAAGGTGAGCCCTGCTTCATAGGAAAAGCCCCAAGACCATTCTCTGCCCGAGACGCACCTCCAGGGCTTGGATTTTGGATGAGGGCATATGCAGAGCCAGAAGGATGCGCTCAGGCGAGGATTCAGTGCGAAGGATCCTGGCCAGTGCCTCAGGTTTTGTGACACCGGGCAGTCAGTCCTGGAGAAGCAGCTGTCCCTTGTAAGGGACAGTATCCTGGTAAAGTCACACTCCCTATGGAAGGGATCAGGCAACTGTGCCTGGGGTTCGGTGGCTCTAGGGGCCCGTAAGGGTTGAGGGAATCCAGGAAACTGAAGGCCGACCTCAACGCCTCTGCGTATTGAGGTTTGCCAGATATGCGAAAGGGCCGTGACTCTGGAAAGGTTAAATGGGGCTGGGTGACCCTGGGCAGTTGTGCCCCTTCCCCGATAGGCGCTTGGGGCCACAGTAGATAGTGATGGTCAAAGGAGGTCTCGACTTTGTCTCTTAGGGTCTCCAGAATCAGCTGCTGCAGTGACAATTCTGATATTTTGGAACTCAGGCCCTGAAGACTCTTCCCACCTGCTCGCGTAGAGCAGGCGGTCCCCTCCCCCACACCCCTAAGGTGGCTCCAGCCTCCCTGTGGGCCCCTGCACAATGCCCACCCAGCTTCCGAGTTCTGTTTTAAAAGAGGGCAAGGCTTGGGGGTCTTCTCTGGGAAGTTTCCAAATGGTTTCTGGGCCATTTTTTCCTTTACTCTCTTTGATGCCCAAAGCAAGTGTGACCAGAGGTTAGTTGCCTGCAGCGCAATGCCCTCCCCGCCCCCACACATTTCTGCCAACTCCAATGACTCCACCTGGGAATGAGGAGGAGGAGGAGGAAGGGCTTTGGCGAAAACCACAAGAGTTCTGGGAAGGAAAGTCTCACAATGCAATGCCTGGTATTTTCTAATAGTTCCAATTGAAGCTAGAGAGATGGGGCGGTGTTAAGTCTGACTGTTACTTGTATATGAGCCTCCTCTCTGGGCTACAGAATAGGGATGATTCTTATTATCTTTGTCAGGCCTGTTGTGAGGATGGAAAAAGCTAGGACAGGTGAAATGCTTGGAACGGTGACTGCCGTTCTCATGCGGACTTCCCAGACTTCCAGGTGGAGCTTCTCTTTGCTCTCCTGGGAAATCACAGTGTAGGCCCTGAGCTCGCTCTCTCTCTCTGTCTCTCTCTGTGTGTACCTTTTCTGAGAGGCCCCTGGGCCGGCCTAGATCCCAGAGAGGGCTGGGGGCATGTGGAGGTTGCCTTATGGAGGGTTAAGCCGCTGTTGGGTATTGAGACAACCCTGCAGGCCAGGAGGGACAAGGCCTAAGAAGAAGCACTGGTTCAGGGTCTGACACTCAGGTAGGACCTCGCCATTTGAGTCCAGACCACTGGTCACTCTGCCACTGTGGGAGAAAAGGCACTTCAACAACTCGTTAAGGCCTTTTAAAGGAATGTTATGTAGATTAAACAAGAAATGGGCATTGATGTACTTCATAATAAAAGCAAATATCAGGAGAGTAACAGTGAAGGAAAAAAACCCTATATTATCTCTGTCAGGGTGGGAAGAGGGGTGCCTGGGTCTTTGGGGTCTTGGGTGTTGGGGAATTGCTCGTTGACTGGATGTGGGCCTTTCCACATTGTTGACTCCAGGCAGGGGCAAGCCTTGGGCTTGGGGAGGTGCTCAGGGCTCCGGTCCGGTCCTGGGTCCTCCAGCTCTGGCATGGGCAGGTGGTGGGTGTAAGGATGTGGGCTGGCCAGGCCTCGGTGCACAGCTCAGGCCAAGGAAGCTGCACAGCTCTGGCTCCGAGGACCTGAGAGCAGGAGGCAGCTGGGTCCGGAAAGCATCCAGTTTCCTGTCCCAGAAGCCTGGCCCTCTGCTTCAGGAGGCTTGGAGACAAGGGAGCACTTGTCCGAACCAGAGTTCCAGAAGCCGCAGGTTCTGCCTGCCTGAAGGAGAAAGTGTTCTGTGTTCCCCACCAGAGGCTCTCCAAGCCGGCAACTACCTCTGCAGGGTGGGCAAGGGGGTGGGGGAAGTGACCTAGGAGTGATCCTCCTGGGGCAGCGGGACCTCTGGAGGGTCCATCTCGCAGTGCATCTGAGCTCTGGATTCCCAGATGGGCCTCCACAGCTGCCAGGGACCAGACAGGACCGACCCCCGGGAGCCCCTCACCGCCCACGATCCCTGCCTCAGAGACTGAGCAGCTCCGGAACTTCGAGGGTCAGCCGCCAGCACCACACCTGGGAAGGTCCCCGAAGGCCCGAGGTGCACGAGAGCCGGGCGACGCTTATTGTTTGAAGGGCAGCTCCTTTTGTTCTTAGGTTTTGCCAAAGTGGAAAGCAAAACCAATCGTTTCCTGATCAAATTTTTTTGCTGGCACCGAAGCAGCAAAACAGCTCTAGAGACCCCGTGTCCCTGTTCCAGGTCTTCTCGCCCCTTCCTTTCCGCAGGGACGCTCGGTCGCCTCCGGGAGGCCCCGCATCTGGCCGGAGCAGGTACTCAGGCCGCGCACCACCGCCCCCGAGGGGTCCGCAGGCCACTGAGACATCCCCGCCCCCGCCGCCGCTCTCCCGAGAAGGGTTTTCTTGGGAAGCAAAGTGGCTCCGCAGGATCAGCGCTTCTGGTGGCCCAGACTCGGCTTCCGATTCCATTTAAGACAAATCGAGCTCGTCTTATCTCGGCGTCGCCTCCCGGGGATTCCCGCCCGCCTCCCGCGGCCCGGCTCAGCCCAGCCCGGGAGGAAGCGGAGCCGCAAGCTTTTGAAGTCCAGAGAATTTCAATCCAAGAGGAGCCGCCAGGACCTAAGCCTGTCACCCAGCGGGGAGGGGACAGCGGGCCAAGGGAGGTGAGAAGCCGTGGGGGCTGGGCCGGACCCTACTTAGGCAGCTGGGTCACCTCCTCTCCGCGTCCAGACCTGACGGCTGCCGGCGACATTCCCTCCACAAATTTATCTTCCTTCTCCAGCCGTGTCGAGAAGAAGTGATAACCACACTATCAAAATACCCTCCGAACCAAAACGGCAGAAAGTGTTTTCATCCAGTCCCCTCCTGTTTTCTTCCTTCTTGAGCTAAAAATACGACCTCTGTTCCTCTGATGTTGACGAAAGGATGCTTTTGGAAGTGACATTTGGTTTAAAATTTTTTTCCTCCTGTGCCCGGGAGAGTAATAGGCCCGCAACGAAAGGGGAGTTTGAGGCTGCTTCGAAAGGGTGGAGGCGGCAATCGGGAGAGGACTTGGGGCTGGGGCTGGGCCGTCCCTCAAGCTTCAGATCCCAGCCCCGAGGAGGCAGCCCAGCTCCTGGAGAGGCTGTGTCCTAGTTTGACCTCCTTCCTCCCGGGGAGGGCCCAGGAAGAAAACGCCAGTGGCACCTCTTGATCTCTCAATCCTGCCCCGCTTTCATCTAGCAGGGAAAACCCAGAGAAGAGGATCAAACGCAGAGCACTCCCAATTGAATGCAAAACGGGGGGCGGGGCAGGGGAGCGGGGGTCCCTCGGAGGACCAGGCCCCACCGAGGTGCCCGCAGCGGGGAGGAGGGGGCCTCTTTGAAAAGGCGGAGGGCTCCGGAGGCTGGAGAGCGTGGGCGCACCCCAGGCCCAGTCTTGGGGGGTGCGACGGAGGGTGGGCAACCTAGGCAGCTCTGACACAGATGCTGGGGGCTTGACTTTGACAGGAAGGAGAGAGAGAAACCAGATGGTCCCCCAGGCTCTGGCTGCTGGCTGGGAAGAGCAGGGTGCGACAAAACTCGCAGAAAACCGCACCACAGCAAAAGGCTCTGGGGTTTGACCCCCTCCAGTCGGAACCACTCCTCTCACCTTCTAAATACCCCCCAGGATTTGGGGGCTCGCAACGCTCAGCAGATGGTGGCATTGGGAGTCCCTGGAGTGGGGATGTCTATGTGGACATGACCATCTGAATCTCTTCCCCAGGTTAATGAGAATCTTATTGAATGTGGGAGATAAGTCAGAAGCAGGAATGAGAAGAGTCTGTCCTCTCCTTGAACCCCCTGCTTCCTCCACCTCCTTCATTAGCCCACAGACAGGAAGACTGAGGCAGGGAGATGAGTAGAGAAAAAGAAAAAGGGAGAGAAGGAGAGAAAAGTAGGAGATAGAAAGACAAAAAAAAAAAAAAGGTAGTGATGTGTGGATTTTCCTTCAGAATCTCAGAAATTGGGGTTTTGCCTTGGAACACTGGAGGAGGAAGGGGTGCAGGGCCAGCCCTTGGTGGCTTGAAGCTGGGAGGTCTCAGGGTGGGGAGAAGGGAGTGCGGTGGGCAGCAGTGCAGGGCAGGGGCCTGCCTCCCGTCCTTGGCAAAGTGGGGAGAGACCCAGCCCACCAGCCTGGCCCTGACCGCTTGCTCAGAGTTTCCTAACGGCTTCTAGTTTGTCTTCCCTGGAACAAGACCTTTGAGGGAACCTGTGGGCTGCTGCTCCCAAAGACATCAAGCACAACAAATGTCCCCCACGTCCCCCAGCTCTGCCACCAACGTTCTCCTGTCCTCAGAGATTCACGAGAGCCCCAGTCACTTGTTCTCTCCGGGCATTTTTGGTGATGTCTCTCTCAGGGCCGAAGGCCCTGGGGTGGGGGAAACCCCGTGAGTCGAACCTCTGTGAACCCCAATGCTGTGGCTCAAGCACTCTGAACCCCTGCCCCAAATCTCTGGGAAGAATCGTGCCTTCTTCCAGCAAGGGGCGCTGGCGCTGCCTCTGTGGGGGCCATATTGGTGGGTGTCTTTTCCCTCAAAAACCCCGTATTGGGGGGTGAATTCATTCATTCTGAATATGGGCAAGAAAAGAAGAAAAGGCCACTCTCAGGACCTCTCCCCGCCATACATACCTGAAGTGCAGGCGAGACCCCAACACGCCGGAAAGCACTTTCTTCTATGAATACACCTGGAGGTCCAGTCGGGCTGTCAAAAACTTGAGGCCACCTAGAAGGGAAAGGGGGACATGAAAGAAAATCTGTGAACATTTTGAGTCAGCAGCCAAGGCGGGTCTTTACAGAAAAAATTTAAGACATTTATCTCTTGCCCTGTGGGGGGAAGAAAAAGAGCAAAGTTCTCTTTTGATTCCCGGGGAGAGGGAGATAGCTGGGGGTGGGAGATGGGAGGAGGAAAAAAGGGGAAAGGATACCTCAGGCTCCAGCTCTCCAGACGACTTGGGGGGCGGGGGTTGGAGGGAATATGTTTTTGGAAAGCTTGTAAAAAGGCTCTGGAGCCCATTTGAGGTTAGCCGGCCAAAGACAGGACATTGTAATAATGCCGGGAGAAGCGAGTCTTGTGACTCGGCCTTCACACTCCTAAAATGCAGTTATGGATTCTCTTACCAGTATTAGCTCAAGGCACCAAGTTAAGAAAATCAAAGCCGAAGCAACGATTAAAAAAAAATCAGAATCATATTCAATTACCGAGTCCCGCGGCCCCTGCGGAACTCAGCGTGCGCGTTAAGCTCTGTTTTCTTTCTGCGGAATTCCATTTGCATCCCCTCTGCCGGGGTGTCTCCCTCTCTCAGTGTGTGTGTCTCTCTGTTTTCACACTCTCCTCCCCATTCGAGCAAGGCCCACACCTGGCGCATCACTGCCGAGCCATTAGCTGCGGGTCTCCTTTCATCTTCACTGTGGCAGACGTTTCTATTTATCCACTTGAGCTCGCCGAGTGGCGTCACCAGCGGTACTGTAATGACGATTGCAGCAGGAGGATGACAGCTTAGAAAGAAGAGGGCAATGGGGCTTCCTCCCAGAGGCGGTGCGGCGCAGAGGAGCGCTCGCAGCACAAGGTGACCCCAGCTCCCTACCGCCGCCACTGCCGTCACCGTCGACATTGCGCTCCGGCCGCGCTGCGCCTATCCAGTCGCCTGGCCTCCCTTTCTCCCTCCCGCAGCTAAGATCTGTCGGACCTCTGGGGACCCAAGGAGCCGGGGCTAGGAACTCACTTGGGGCTTTCCCCCTCCTTCCTCCCGAGAGCCCTGGGATGGAGAGCCGAAAGGACATGGTTATGTTTTTAGATGGGGGACAGCTTGGCACTCTGGTTGGCAAGAGGGTCTCCAATTTGTCGGAAGCCGTGGGCAGCCCGCTGTCGGAGCCTCCGGAGAAGATGGTGTCCCGAGGCTGCCTGAGCCCGCGGGCCGGTCCTCCGGCTGCCAGGGAACGCGGCGGGGGAGGTCTAGAGGAGGAGCCGGTCGACGGACTAGCAGGAAGCGCTGCGGGGCCGGGCACCGAGCCGCGGGCAGCCGGGGCAGCCGTGCTCGGCCCCGGACCACCGGCCGCCCCGGCCGACAGCCTCTCGGGCCAGGGGCAACCCAGCAGCTCGGACACTGAGTCGGATTTCTATGAAGAAATCGAGGTGAGCTGCACCCCGGACTGCGCCACGGGGAACGCCGAGTACCAGCACAGCAAAGGTAGCCACCGCGCCCCCTTCCCGGGCCTCCCACCGCGCCCACCTTCCACTTCAGTTCGGACGGGAGAAGGACACTCCTTTCCCTCAGGGTGGCCGGGGGGACCCACTTGAGCAGCTCTCCCCTGCTATCTGCGCCCTGGTGGGGGGTCTCCTTCTGTGCGCTGGCATTGGCGGGACTGAGGGTGACAGCTGTGCTTTGTGGGGGGGAGGGAGACGAAAGCCCTGGGTTTGAGGGGGAATCAAAGTGCACCCCATCCTCCGAGAGTTTTGTGGTACTGCTTCAACTGCGTCTGGAAGATACCTTCCCCGGGCGTGGGTGAGATCAAACGCGGGCTTCGGCAGTTTGTGGCTGGCGGGGTGTAAGGCGCATCCAGGCGCGGAAGCGCGGAGTCCATAAAAAAACCGTAAAATCGCTGCTGACCCGGGCCGCCTGGGTGCTGAGGCCCTTCGACCAGTTTGCACGTCGGCCAGAGGTCCAAATTACCTTGTCACTTCCCGGGCTCGGTGGCGCCAGGTCGGAAATGGTCCCAATGATCTAATTGCCTTTGGTCTCCGGTTGCATTTGAAAAGGCTAAGCTCTGGCCCTCCCCCTTTCCCCTTTCCTTCCTCGTCCCACTTCTCCACCCTAAGGAAAAGGAGCTGCAGGGGGCGGGAGCCCCACCCTTCCTTGGGTTTGGCCCATAGGAGGAGGGTGGTGGTGGCTATCACTGCTTGAGCTTGAGACCCCTTCCCTGACCAGGGGCTAGTGTGGGGTGGTGGTTGATGGCCAGGAAGGGAGTCTCCCTGAGAGGGTGGAAAGCCAGAGAACCCACCAGCAGGCTCTCCTCGGCAAAGCCAATGGGGTGGGTGGGAAGAGCCTACTATGGAAGAGAAACCACCCCCTGCCCCTGGCAGCCAACTCCTTGTGGCACATTCACAAGTTACCACCTGGACCCTGAGTCCCTAACCACAACGTGCTCTTAGAACAACTCATAATCTACTCACATATTCTAAGGTGATAGGGTCCTCACACACACACCCCTCTGCTATTCCTGCAACACATGCCTCCACACAAAAGCAAGGAAGACTGTCCGTGCCCAGCATCCCACAGGGCACCGAGACCCAGAGTTCATAATACTCCAGCACAATGGTGCATGTCCATTCACTTGCCTGTCAAATATTCACGGCCTTGCCCACTCCTGGCAAGAGTGGGAAGAAGGCTCAGAGGGGCTGCATTTCACCTGAGCCCCAGGGCAGGTGGGGCTTCTGTGCCCAGAGGGCACACTGGCCTCCCAAACAGAGCCACGCCAGGCCTAGTGGCTGCTACGTGCTCATCTGAATGGTGAGCCCCTGGCCTCCCTTCCTGGGTTCTTGAAGTCTTCAGAACCCCAGCAGAAGCAGTGACTGAGCCCACTGAGAGGGGAGGGGGTGTCTCTTTCCACCCTGGGCCTACCGCCCCCATCAGCAGCGCTTCTGTGTCTGTTGTGTTGTGTGTGCGTGTGTGCTCTGGGCTCCCTGTGCAGGGCCAGGTTCCGAAGCGCTGGCCAGCAGTCCCAACAGCAGCAGCGAGGCCCCCAAGAGCAACGGCAGTGGCTCGCAGGGCACCCTGAGCTGCAGTGCCAGTGACCAGATGCGCCGATACCGCACCGCCTTCACCCGGGAGCAGATTGCGCGGCTGGAGAAGGAATTCTACAGGGAGAACTACGTCTCCAGGCCGAGGAGATGTGAGCTGGCTGCCGCCCTAAACCTGCCGGAAACCACCATCAAGGTATGTGGTCTGGGGACCAGGGAGAGGGAGTGCGCCCACTCAGGAAGTAAACACCACTGCCCAGTTCCTAAATCGCGGGTGAGCCAGGAATCGGGTCTATGGTCTCCCTGCCCAAGTGGCAGCTGGGGGCGTCCAGGCCTGGGGCAGGCGCCAGGTGTGGCAGATTTACCCTCCTTGAGGTCGAGTCTGTCCCTAGCCAAATAAACAGCAGGGTTGGGGTGCCTGTGCCCGTGACAAGGAAGCTTCCCAAGGGACAGCTGCTGGAAGGGTCTGTGTTTTGGGGGAAGCGCTGCCTGCTGCTTCAGACCTGTGTCCCCCACCGCCAGCGCGCTGAATGCGTGGCTCTGGCAGCCCGGGGAGCTGACTGTGGGGGCAGAAGGGGGGGAGGACAGACACTGGAGTCACTCTCTGAGCCTCTCCTGGAGGGATTCCAGCTCCAGGTGGAGGTGGCAGTGGGACGAGCCGCTGCCCCGGTTCTTCCGAGGCTCCTCCCGGAGCTGCGGGCTGCGGGCCGCGCCCCCGCAGTGGGGCAGGACTTCCGGCCTCCGCGCACCGGGCCGAACGCGGCTCCGCAGCCCGCACCTCTGTTCCCTCCAGGTGTGGTTTCAGAACCGGCGCATGAAGGACAAGCGGCAGCGGCTGGCCATGACCTGGCCGCACCCGGCCGACCCCGCCTTCTACACGTACATGATGAGCCACGCGGCGGCCGCGGGCGGCCTGCCCTACCCCTTCCCGTCGCACCTGCCGCTGCCCTACTACTCGCCCGTGGGCCTGGGCGCCGCGTCCGCCGCCTCGGCCGCCGCCTCGCCCTTCAGCGGCCCGCTGCGCCCGCTCGACACCTTCCGCGTGCTGTCGCAGCCCTACCCGCGGCCCGAACTGCTGTGCGCCTTCCGCCACCCGCCGCTCTACCCGGGCCCCGCGCACGGACTGGGCGCCTCCGCGGGCGGCCCCTGCTCCTGCCTCGCCTGCCACAGCGGCCCGGCCAACGGGCTGGCGCCCCGCGCCGCCGCCGCCGCCTCGGACTTCACCTGTGCCTCCACCTCCCGCTCGGACTCCTTCCTCTCCTTCGCGCCCTCCGTGCTCAGCAAGGCCTCCTCCGTCGCGCTGGATCAGAGGGAGGAGGTGCCCCTCACCAGATAAGGGGCCGCCCGCGGGCTGCGGGCTCCAAGACGTCCGTGGGGGCCGCCCCCCAGACCCGGCCCGCGCCCCTCCCCGCCCCCAGGGCACCGAGGGGAAAGCAGAGGGCCACGAAGGACCAGCGGGACTCGGCCTCGAGGACGCGGACGCCCGGGAAGCGGCCTAGGCTGGCGCGTTTGGGCAGCAGGATCGGGAACGCGGAGGCGGAGGCTGAGGGACCTCCCTCTGGGGCGACCCCTCTCCGCTACTCTTCACTGGACCCACTGCTCCGTACCCGGGTTGAGGCCGTGGCTCCAAAGCTAAACAAACTTAGCAGCAAAAGCAACTAATATCCAGCCCCTCAGCCCCTCCCCCACACTTTACACCCCTTCCTCACCGGGTACCCCACCCCCGCCCCCCAAGGCCAAGCCGAAGCACTGGAAATCGCTCTCTCTAAACAAAATGCTGTGTATGCAGAGCGGGTAGAGATTAATCTTTGCCAGCTTTTCCAAGACATGGCAAGAGGCTTGTGGATGGCAATGCACCAGCCATCTAAGGGAGAGAGTGAGAGCAGTGATTTACTGCCACAGAGAACCCTGGCCTTCCTATGGAACCTGGGGGGTCTCTTGCCTACCCGAAGCCTCACTTCCACCACATCTTCTGGTTCTGCCATCTACCGGCACCTGCTGTCTTTCCTCTCTCCTAGCTTCTTGATATCTGTCAACTTGCAACCTCATCTCCAACCCCCCACCCTGCCTCCACCCTACCCGCACTTTTTTTAAACGTTGTCAGGGAGGCCACAGAACACCCCACCCTCCGCCCCCTGCCACTCTCCCAGGGTCCCTTTTTGGCTTCTACCAAGCCTCTTCTCCCTGGGCCTAACACACACCCTGATTAGTAACTGACGTGTGTGAGAAGGGTTTTTGAATGTTGAATGTATAATAATGATCACTAGGCAGCCAAGCCACAGAGGCCAGCGCTGAGCTGTTAACAAGGCGCCCAGGGAAGAGCTTAGGGAGCAGGACCTCATCTCCCTCCCTCAGTATCTGGAGGCAAATTAGAGGCTACTTCCAGCCTTTGCCTTCACCAGGAGCTTTCTGGCCCTTCCCTTCGCACTGGGCATTTTACATCATTCTTCCTCTCATTTTCCTCCCAAGCTGCCACTGGAGCCAGACTTTTACGTACTTACAGGAGATGCCATCTGCCCCTTTTGGGGACTTTGTCTTTCCTCTCCACCAGGGTTTGTTTGGGAGACACTCCCTAACTCTCACTCTCACACATTCTTGCAGCCAGTGGCTGAGGGATAGGAGAACCTGTAATCCCCAGTGCAAGCTTCGCCCTGGCTGGGAGGGAGTGGTTCTTCTTGTAGGTAATGAATTTGCTTTGGTTTTCCTTTGAAGCCCAAAGAATTTGCTGTTACATTTTGTTGACCATATTGCAATAAAAGCTGGACATGATTCTCACTTTAGCATTTTAATTTTTTTTTTTTTTGTAGCAGGCTGTAGGTTGTCTCTTTGAATTGCTAGTTCAGCAGGGAAGGAACCAAAAGATGCACCCACAGAAAGGAAGTCTTCCAAATTTTTGTTGGGTAGGAGCAGGCTCCAAACTGACATTGCACAGAGGTGGAGAAGGCAGGCTCCAGGCTGCCCTGGGGTGCATATCTCCTTAGTTCTTTGCACGCTGGGAGCCTTCCAGGGCTAAACTGGCAGAGCGCTGACCCCACTTGGGTGTGGCTCACCCCTGCAATGCTTTCTTCTCCACTTGCTCCAACCCTTTAAGGAAAGGTGACTCTGGACTATAGTTTTCGTGGATCCTACTCCAACCCAAGTAGAAACAAATAAGGCCATGGGGGTGGAGCTTGAGCGCTGCAGAGAACTGGGTTTGCTGGTCAACCTGGATCTGAAAATTAGGATTCAGGAAATGAGGGAGGAGGACTCCTTGGTTGGGACGGAACTGTCTGAATCATTTTCAAACTGAAAGTTAACTACAAGGGTGGATTTCTGGGCTTGCTAGGGCTAGGGGACAGACAGTCCTCAGCAGCCACCTCACCTCCATCTTCCATCCCCATAGGAGAGCCACTGTGGCTGCCTCTGAAGTCATGCTCCGGTAGGGAAGAGATGGGGGTCCTCAGCAGGCTGGGAGTTCAGAATGCATGGACTCCAAGGGTTATCTGTAGGTATATCCTGAGCAGGTGTGGACTTCTCAGTTGGCCTCCATCCTTCTTTGAACTCCCAAGCAAACGCTTCTGCACAGAGGTGCCTGCCCTCCCACACACAACCTGTGCTGAGGTTTCCTGCATCCTCCCTGCCACTTTGCCAGTGCCCATCCCTGCGTAGCTCCCTCTGCAGCTGGGAGGCTCCCTGTGCCAAATCCCGGCAAATTTCTCGGTTACTTTGCATCGGGCTGAGATTGCTTGCGACAGGTAAATGGGCTGAGCGTTGCCGTAATGCCAGGCGTATTTTCAGTTAATAGGGAGGGAAAATGAGGTGTCTGCAGCAATATTGGAAAGTACAAGATCGATGATCCGGCCTCGTGTCCAATCAGCAGCCTTTAATTGACTGTATTTTCTGGGTAATTGAGCCTCTCTTCCTCCAAATTGAAGTGGAAGATATAACAATACATCTTGCCAGGAGGAATTACTCATTACTTCATAATGAAATTTCCCTTTTGCCAAGGTTTGCGGTTTGGCGTTAGGCACTACTACTCACACTTCCTCCCCCACCTGAGCACCTAAAAACAGGTTTGCCCACCTGCACCCTGCAGCCACAAGTGGCCTGACACCTCCATTAGGGTGGCGGTGGGGGAAGGAGGAAAGACCATGAATAAGACACTGCCTCCCCACAGCCTCAGTCTCTTCACCTGTAAAATGAGGAGGCTAGACCAAGCGACAAGGCTGACATGATATTATCGTTGTCATTTTTCAACTTTCTGAGCACTTTCTGCCCCATTTCAGTCCCATTTTGCAGGTGGGAAAACGGAGGCTCCTGCTCTCCCACAGCTAATAGTGGCCCAGGCACATTTGAGCTTCAGGCTCTGGCTTCCTCTCCTTTGCCCTGAGCCTTTTGGGGGCCCATCAACCATGGTAATCCCTCGCGAAGTCGGACTCACACTTTCTCCGGGCTCCTCAATCCCACTGGGCAGGGTGGGCGGAGCTCTGTTAACGCAGACCAGCGCTGGACCACAGTCCGCGGGGTCCCGCAAGGCCCGCTGCCTTGCAGCCCCTGTGCGTTCTCAGCGCGGGCCGTCGCTCGCTTGTTAGCCAGTGATTGATTGCCTTATTAAAGCGTGTTCTTGTAAGTGTGACCAAACTGATTGCATTGCATATGTTTGGGATAATGCTCATTTTAAACAACAGGATAAAGAGGATGAGCTCGGCAGAGCCTCGAAGATGGAATGATTCTGGCCAGAAGCTCTCTAACTCTGGCATTAAATTGCCCAGTTACATAGCAAATCACTGGGTTCCTCCATCCTTGTCCCGATTTTTTTCCTGGCCTGCATTTCTATTGAGTCCTTCAATGTGGTCTGCCCCACGCGTGGCTTCTGTCCTCCCGGCCGAGAACACTGCACCCACACACCACAGACATTCAGTCCCCCTGCTCCATCCCGGGCAGAGGGAAGAGTGATTCAGAACGCCCCCTCTCCTCTTTTCCATTTTTATTTTCCAGCGGCGTGAGAAATCATGAGCAGCAAAGTCCCCTGTACCAGGTGGTGCAGAAAGTCCTCCGCAGGAACCTGCACAGGCACCAGAAGTTTCTGGCAATGGTGCAGCTGCAGATCACCTTGAAGAACTGTGACCCTCAGAAGGACAAATGCATCTGGGGTACGTTCAGGCTTAAATCCAATCCCTGCTCCAAGTTCTTCATATCTGTTTTGGGGGCCCAGCAGTACTGTGATGAGTTCAAGACCATGGACACACCCCACATGGGTATCAAGGTGCTGAAGAAACTCAGCAAGAGTAAGAAAAACTGGTCAAGAAGCTGGCCAAGAAGTATGATGCATTTTTGGCTTCAGAGTCTCTGGTCAAGCAGATGCCATGAACCCTGGGCCCAGCACCAAATAAGACTGGCACATTCCCTTCTTTGTGGACTCATAATGAGGACCTGGTGGCCCAAGGTGAAGAAAGAGGTGCTGTGTCTGGAAGTGGCTGTGGGTCACAGGAAGATGACACAGAATGAGCTTCCGTCCAACATCCACTTAGCTGTCAATTTCCTGCTGTTGCTGATCAGAAAAAACTGGCAGAACTTCTGGGCTTTGTCCATCAAGAGCACCATGGGCGAGCCCCAGAGTCTGTGCCAGGGCATGGCTTAACAAACCATACTGCTACCATTAAAAGCAAAAAATGAAAACGAAAGAATATACCCTTTCACCCTGGGTCTCCCTGGGGAGCGTGGCCCTAGGCAGTCACAGCAAATGAGAGCTCAGGGCCTCGCAGCAAGTCCTGAGCCTCCCCACCCCCACCCTCAGACCTTTCTCTGAAAGTTTAAAAGATTCTTTTGTTTCCCGGTTTCTCCCGCTCGGTTGCTTCCATTATTCCTCAATTGAAGACCCCCCCATCCCCCACAGGCACCATATGTCTGCCCAAGAGCGTGGATGTCACAGCGGACAGTTGCAGAAGATGGCCAGACAGACGGGATGGCATTCTCCAAGTGGGAAGAGCTTTTCCTTCTTAGCATCCTCCCCACGAACATCATCCCAGAGTGAGACAGCACAGTTTAGGAGTCAATGCGTGGCGGGGAGGGAAAGGAGGTTGGTGCACACAGCTGGGATTTCTTCTATTCACTCCACCCTCCGTCAATCCTTGTTCCCTAACAGAGAAATCCTCGGCTGGCCTCCACCCACTCAGTCGACCTGTAGGGGAACCAAATTGCTGGCAGATTGAACTTCCTAAGGGGCATCTTGGAGATACACCGAAATTCTGATTTGTTCAAGATGATGACGGTCATCAGAACCAGTCAGAAACAGTGCCACCCTTCTTGGTGTCATTTGTAAGTGCAATGACGTGAATTCGTTTTGCAAGACCCAGCTAGGATGCGTCTGGATAAGCAACTTGATCTGAATGGTGAATCTCTTCCATCACTCAGCTCCTCTCTGGCTCTGTGGGGGCAGGCACATCAGACTGCATTAGGGCGAAACGGAGGCCCAGCTCGCGGTTTATGCCAGCTTGCAGGACCTGGGAATGTTGACCCTGGTGGGGTGGGGAAGCCAACCATCTACAAGGCAAACAGAAACACAAAGTCGTTTCCAAAACTGCCTTCTCAGCAAGTAAGTATGTGAAATTCTGAGCAGGAGCAGGAGAGAGAGAAAGATGGCTACTTAAAAATAACATGAAAACATTAAGTAATTATTTAAAACAAGGCTGTTTAGAAAAATATTTGTATTTATTGCAGCTGCTCAATTGGCCTCGTTAAAGTCAGCAAGCATTTAAATTGTGTTACAATCTCATTTAAATCCCTCTCTGTTCCAGCAGGCTGAAGAGCTTGAATAGACCAATCACTTCATAATGATGATGAATGAGAAATTAATTCAGATACAAGCAAGACAATTTAGGCCTTCATCTGTTTAAATAGCCTTCCAATATTATTCGCGATTGCGGGTCACAGATTGAATCAATTGTCCAATCTTGTGAAAGTCATATCCTTGCATCTTCATCGAGATTATTTATAGCGCAGTGAGGGCTGCTGAAAGGTATACGCTGTTAACAGGGACAATTACTTAAAGGGAAGCGTTTATAAAATGGAAAACAAATGCCGGGGTAAGAAACAAATGGGATCAAAAGCAGCCATTCCAACCTGGCTCCCCGAGGGAAAGGAGCTGGCGCGGCCCCCGCAGTACAGGGGGAATCGGCTCGGCCTCTGGCGTCCCAGCCGCCTGGGTGAGGCCGGGTCTGCGGGGCGCGCCAGCCTGCGCCCTGGCTGCAGAGGTGACCGCCCAGACCAGCCTCGACTCCTCGTGCTCCAGGTCGGGCGGGAAACCGCCGTCAGGCCCTCGGCTGGTGTGGCCCCGCCGCGTCTCCCCGGGCGCAGCGTCCTGCGCAAGCCACCCCAGAACCTTGCACTTCGTGCCGGGCACAGACCCCGGTCGGACGCGGTCGGGCCACCGCCGCCCAGGTCCGAAGGCCTCGCCGCGCACGGACAGGGGTACTGCGAGGCTTTAGGGCTCCGAAAGCTCAGCCTCCTCTTAAACTTGGCCGCCTTCTACGGCGACGGCGGGGAAGGGCCCCCATTTTCTTAATGCCTCTACCCCTCACAGTCCCGGGGCAGAAAGCGCGCCTGGGGTCGCTGCACGTCCACCAGGGTCTAGACCCCTTCCAGGCCGGCCTCTCGGGCCCATGAGCAGCGTCCGCTTCTAAAAACAAAACCAAAAACCGAACTCTCCGTCCCCCCTCCCCCCCATTAAGTGCCCTCCCTGGCTCCTGAAATAAACCCTCGGACGAGGCAGTTCCCCGTCGCGGCCACGCCGCTGCAGGCGTCCCCGCGCGTCGCCGTAGCCCAGTGCAGGAGGGACGGCGGCCGTCAGGATTTGGAGACGGCGCGTGCCCTCCCGAGGTGTCTACCTCCCCCTCCTCCGCCCGCGCAGGCGAAGACCCCGAAGAGTGTGTGCGGGAGGTGGGTTTGCTTTCCCGGAATCGGCGCCCGCGAGCTTAGCTAACACTGTGTGCCACGTCCACACGGGCTCAGGGAGCGGGTCCAGGGGAGACGGAGCCTTTCCAGGAGGCACTTTTGGGGGATGCGAGTGATGTGGGCTCGCGACGTAGAAGCGGGAAACGTCGTTTGATGTGCAGAGCCTGGCGCAAAAGAAAAGGGCAAGAGGCTTCCAGTGCAGGCAGAGCGACGTCCGCGGGGTAGAGCACGCGCGCCACGCCCGGCAGCGTCGAGGTGGGTTTTTTTTTTTTTTCTTTCTTCCTCTGTATTTCTGTGTTTTGAAACAAAAGCCCAACTAATGGATTCCTGGCGCTCTGAGGACCCACTCCCGGGAACGACTTTGATGTATTGCTGTCCAATTAGTGCCTTTAATTGGTGTCCTCGGGGACGGGCTGCCCGGAGCTGGGACACAGCCTCCTCTCGCCTCTCCTGCACATTGGAAAGGTAAAATTTATAACGCACTGTAGCAATCCCAAGAGAGATGGAGCCAGGGAGGAGGCAGAGAAGGAAGGGAGAGATACAGTTCCATCTTGCAGAGCCCAGACCCCCAGCCTCCGGGATGGTGGAGAAGGGTCCAGATTACCCAGTTTCTACTCAGGTTCCTCACTCCCTCTCGGGCCTGGCAGGAGGGCTCGGGCGGGAGGGTTGCTGAGGATTATGAATTTGCTCGCAGAAAGGCCAAGGGAGAGTGTATTGTCTGTAGAAGCCCACCCCATGTGGTCTCTCATCTCGTTAATAATGGCTGTTTGCTAACAAGGATGCGGAGGTTAAATAATCCGGGTGGAAGATTAAACACGCCTCATCAAGGCGCTGGGAGCCGAGTGGCACAGAGACCTGCCGGGGAGCCACCGGCTCGCTGGAGCCTGGAGGAAGCCAGGAATAAACAGCCTGCAGGGAGCCCTGGGGTGGAGGAGAGGGAAAGTCTGGGCCCCCTTTTCAAGGGGACTCCCCTAAAGTCTGCGTAGGCCCAGCCCCTTGACTGCTGAGTGTTGAATAGAAAAATCCATGAAGGAACCAGCCCCAGTGAAGTGTGGGTATCAAATGCCGCCAGGGGTCTGCTGAGATCAGAAGTGGGACCCTGGGTCTGAATCCAGGGCCGCCCCTCCAGGAGGGTCTATCTGCTGCCTTCCAGGTCTTACAAAGTCACACCTCTGGCAAGTAAGGGCCGTTTGTACCACGTGGGAATAACCCTGGATTGGAAGATAGAAGATGAAGCTTGTAGCTTGGGCTCTGCCCCTAAACAGCTGTGTTATCTGTATTACATTGTTTTCCTAGCTTCACTTTCCTGCTGTATAAGGTAGGCAGGAGGTAGGGCTTGTTACAGATGATGTACGTATAACGTTTCTTTTTCTTTTTTCCAGCTCTCACTAGAGTTACGGATCTGAGCACCTGTGAGTTACTCTGTCTCCAGCCACCCTTGGAGGCTTCAGTCAAAAAGGACTTTATTCAGCAAATATTTGAGAGCCTACCATGGGCCAGTCACTGTGCAGTATATAGCCTTTCCCTGAGACAGCAGAACATCAATTTGTATGTCCTTGGCTATGCCGTTCCCAAATGCAATAGTTTGGAAAGGAAGACAAGGGAGAAAGAACTTGAGGGAGACAGTAGACTGGAATGTGTGTGTATGTGCAGGGCAGGCAGAGAAACTGTAGAGGGAAGGAAAAAGGAATCAGTAAAAAAGATCTCCTTCAGATGTCAAGGAAGCCATGAGGACAAATACTGCAGAAACAGTGCCCCGATAGCAAGAGCCTTCTCTCTGCCCTGTTAGGGGGAGCAGAGAGAATGCTCTCTCCTGGAGTTCTGGAGATCTGACAGTGAATTAAAGGTAAAGGATTCCCCAGTTTGACTAGCAGTCCTGTGACATATGCATCTAATATTGCCAATTTTCTATGTATATGTTGTTTCAATAGTTAGAGTTTGACTCTTGCCAATTTTCTATGTGTATGTTGTTTCCATAGTTAGAGTTTGACTCTTTCACTAATTCCCAAAACACGACACTTACTGAATCCACCAAACAGGGAACTCAGCTGCTGGGCTGGGACTCTTCATGTTCTTGGCAATGGGCATCTAGGTTCAAGGAAGGGAGCTGGCCAATGCTCCACCGACGTTTTCCTTCACATCAGCAGTAATCGTGGCTCCCACATCGCTCTGCCTTCACTGAGAAAGTCCAGGGACCAGATTCATGATGCTGGGCAGTGAGGTCGGACAGCTAACGTTTATGGAGTCCTTGTCACATGTCATTCACTGTCCCATGCTTTCCATGTATTATTTTGTTTATTTGCCACAACAGCCCCTTAAGGTGAGGACTAGGACACTTCTCATCTTACAGGTGAGGAAACTGAAGCATAATTAATTTGCCTGTGTCACAGTAGATGAGTCTGATTCCAGAGTCCACACTAAAGTCACGTTTGTGGAGTAGTGTGGTGGCTGAGGGCAGACTGACTGTGTTTCACTGAGTTGCTAAGGTCAGAAGTGGGCTCTGGATGAGGGCAGCTAGTGTAGGAGGCAGGGTGGACTCGTGTGTTTATTTTTAAAACACACAACTTCACTTAGCCTTCCAGAAATACAATATCTAGTTTTTGGCATTAATGAACAGTTTAGTCCAATGAATGAATGAATCAATCAATCAATATTTATTGAGCATCTACTGTATGGCCAATACCAGACTTTGGTTTACACATATTTAAAAATTATTATTATAATTTTTAAGTACCCATTCAAGAATATGTTTGTTAACTTTATAGAGAGGAAGGGAGAGAGAAGGAGAAAGAGATAAATATTGAGTGGCTGCCTCTTGTAAGAGTCCTGACAGGGAATTGAACCCACGACCTTTTGTGTATGGCTGATGCTCCAACTGCCTGAGCCACCAGCCAGGGGTGCCCTTTATTTTCTTTCTTCTCCAGTTCGGTGCTGATACGGCTTGGTTTGTGTTTGCAACCTGTTACAACTTATTTGTGCTTTGCTTGAGAACTCATTTGGTGATAAAAACTGTGGTTAGGGTGATTTTATGGTGGGAAATACAATTGCTTTGGTAGAGGACTTAGCAAAAGAGAGCCCATTTGCTACCTAACTTAGAACCCGTACATCTTTAGCATCAGAAACTTTACATTGTACAAAATATAAACACTTTGAAATATATTTATTAAAACATAAACAATTCAAGCAACTGAATAGCACAGATTGTGGAACCGGGGTTCCTGTTTGAAACCACACTCTGCTACTTACAAGCTGTATAACATTGAAAGTTTCTTAATCTCTCTGATACACAGTTTCTTCATCTGCAAAATGGAGATGATTATAAACAATAGGTGTGTAATAGTTATCTGTTGCTGTTACCCCAGCACTTAGTGCTGAAATCAATAAACATCATCTCAGTTGCTGTGGGCTGGGAATCTTTTCATGGCCTATGTGGGTGTTTCTGGCTCAAGGTCAGTCCACTGGGGCTGTGGTCTCATCTAAAGGCTCAACTGGGGGCAAATCTGCTGCCATGCTCTCTCATGTGGTTGTTGACAGGATCCAGTTTTTTACTGGTTGTTTGACTAAAGGCCTCGTTTCTTCACTGGCTGATGGCTGGGGGCTTTTTTCAGTGTCTTGCTCTGTGGATCTCTCTATAGGATAGCATGTGCATGCATGAGGGGAAGAGAGAGAGAGAGAACAGTCTTTCTGTTCCCTAATCTTAGACGTGGCATTTTGTTACTTTTGCTGTATTATGTTTACTAGATGTGAGTCCAGACCTATCCCAAACTCAAAGGGAGGGGATTACGCAAGGGATCAAAGCCATAGGGCAGGGATCATGAGGGACTTCCTCAGATGCTGCATCCTAGGGCCCCTATCTCACAGGGTCCTTCTGAGGGTCACATGAGTTTACAAAGATGAAGAGTTTAGGACAGCACCTGTTTGCCAGGATCCCAGAGTCATCCTCTGATCCAGGTGAGCTCTCATTTCTTATTTTAATTTCTCTTTTTTTTCTTGCGAAGCCTTGTAAAAGACTGTAGGAAGGGCAGGGCAGAGTCACTGCTGCAAGGAAAAGGGTAAGGGGAAGCAGACTAGAAAGAGAGCAGAATGAAAGTTTTGGGAAATCTCCAGGGTTGGATGCCTAGAGATGAGAGGTAATGTAGGAGAATTTTGTTGGCTAGCTTGTTCCTTACTTTTCAAAGGTGCTCTTCCTTGCATCAGGTGAGCTACAACTTTAGCGGAAGCCATGCAGAATGGCATGACATGGATGTGTTGCGGTGAAGAGGCAACTGTCAGGTACTAGGTGAGGGTTCCCGGTCCTGCCTGACCCAGTGAATGGAACCAACATGCTTAAAAGCCAACTCAAAAATGAGCAACTAAGAGGTCAAGTCACGGCATCCAAAGTGGCTCAGTCCTGATTCCGGTTTTTAAGGACTGAGCTACTCAGGAAGGGGGAGCCCAGTAGCAACAGAACAGAAGGGGAAGATGCATTATTACTCAGCAGTCTGAGGAAAGAGATAAAAGCTATGTAACTAGCAAGAGAAATGGGTGCAAGGAGGGCTGGACAAATAAGGCTCCCAAACTTGTTAGGGTGATGAGTTTCAGTTAAGACAGGAGCATCAGGCAGGGAAACATGGCTGAGACTTAATTGTCCCTGTCCTGTCATATCCTTTTTTTTTTTTCCGTAAAAAAATTCCTATTTTCAGCTGGGCAGATGGCCACTTAAATAAAAGTTACATGTCCCAGCCGGCTAGGTGGGCCCATGTGACTAAGTTCTGGCCAGTGGGATGTAAGCAGACCTGGTGAGTGGGACTTCATAGGAAGTGTCCTTGAAAGGAGGGGACTGTGCTCTTTCTGCACCTTTTTAGTTTTTTCTGGATGAAATTTGCAGTAATGGATGGAACTCAAGAAGCTGTCTTGGCCCATAAACAGGAAGCCACGTGTTGCGAAAGGCAGAAAAGGAAAAAGAGGAGCTTGGGTCTCTGACATTGTGGAACTCCCTGGACCACCTGTCTCTGGACTCCTTTTACATGAGAAACTTCTGTCTTCACGGAACTGCTCTTATTTTGGATTTTCTGTCTCACGGAGCGGAACCTAATCCTAAGTAATATAGTACTTCACATTAAATAGGGCAAAAGTAGAGCCACTCTTGCAAATCGATTGCACAAAGACAGAATGTGGAAGGACTTCCGGCATGGAGGTGATGTATGTGGAGATGGTACGGAGCCCTGAAGTTAGACCTGCAGGGCGGGGCGTGCCGCATGGAGAGAACATGTGTTAGAGGGAGAGACTGATTTAAATTCTTCTTTTGTTGCTTACTGATTGAGTGACCTAGCAAGTTGTTTAATCTTTTTCAGCTGCAGTTTCCTAATCTTGGGTGATAACTATAATTAAATGAGATAATAGCACTTTAATTCCTTTCCCTTTTCTTGGCTCTTTTTCTAATCTTTTACCCTTCATCCTAACTCCATTTACCCCCTGGAGTGGGAATGGGTTTTAATCCCAAGTCTCACCTTTTCTGGGGGTGGAAGAAGAGGTCACTTATGCAAGTTGGACCTGTTGGGATTTGTCACAGAACTGGAGGAGACTGGTGGCGGTGGTGGTTGTGATGGCGATGGTGGTGGTTGTGATGGTGGTGGTGGGGGCTGTAGCCATAAAGATTCCAATGTCGGCTGCACATTAGAAACAGCTGCCCTGAACCCACTGAACCTGAATCTTTGAAGCAGCAGTCTAGACATCTGTAGTTTTCAATGCTCCTCTAGGTGGTCCTTTTCCTTGATACACAGTGAATATTGAGAACCATTAGGGAAGGGAAGCAGAAGCTTGCCCTAGCACCTGGTAGGTACTCAGTGAATTCTATTAACTGTAATTGAACTGAAATTGGGATTAATAGGCAAGGCTCTGGGTCTTTTCTGTTTTTAAATATACAGGATTCACTCAGATGATCTACTGGCTAACCCAAGTTTCACCACGTTTTACTAGATACTGCATATCTGGAGGTGCCCTGACATTTCAGAGCCAGGACCGACCCTCTAGATCATTCAGCCAAACTATGTCACATTACAGGTCTTTTAGTTTTTCTGTAGTAAAATAGACCTGGAGTGGCTACTGTGGATTTAGAGAAGACACAGAATGTTGTATGGGACATATGCCACCTCTGTTCTCATTTTGTTTTGATGCCAAGGCTGAGGTGACTGCACATCCCTTCTGTATTTCACGGGGGCAATGTTAAGATGTGCAGATCTGAAGGTCAAAGCTATGTTTCCTAACAGCACTCCGGACCATCATTGGAAGCTGGCATTCCAGTTGCACATCTCTGGGGTCAGCAATTGAAGTTAGTGACAGGCAAGGCTCTGGAAGAGAAAAGGGTAAGGGCACCCTCTCACCTAGATGTTACCTCAGTAAACTATGAGGAAGTACACAGGAGGGGTTACAAGCTCCCTCGCAGGCCCCAGAAGGGAAGCTTGCACAGTGTGCCTGGGGTGGGGTGGGGGTACCTTTGGAGAGCTCAGCCCGTGTCTGTCATCCGGATGACCAGAACTGGCCAAGCAACTTTGCTGAAGATCAGAGATAAGGTTTGAGGGGGTGGCTGTGACTCTGAAAGAAATATGTGTAAAAATAATCCTGCACCTCCAAAAAGAGTTTCTAGAATTCCAGGGAAGTGCTCTTAGCCCTGTCTATATAGGGTCTGCTTCTATACCATCATGATATCCCCACAAAAGAGCCATCAATTCTACTTTCTACAGGGAAAAAAGTTTTTTTTAAATATAGATTTAGTTCAATACATACATAGTAATTCTTGAAATACCAGAGACATCTTGGTAAGGATATTATCTCTTTGTTGCCATGGCCAGAGGCTTGTCTGGATCAGATCAGAGGAATAAAAAAGAAAAGAAAGGAAGAGATGAGTGTAACTGCAAACTGCAAACCTCAGCAAACTACTCGAGTCACAGCGTGAGCTGGTGGGAACAGGAAACTGCACTTGGGTCTGGAGACCCACGCTTTGGGTTTGAGCTCATTGTGTGAAGTGGGCAAGCTCTTGGCCACTTAGAATTAATTACCTAGAGGGAAGTCACTGATCACACCCCTAGAATACACTGATGACTCTGCCTCAGATGCGATGCTCTTTTAATAAGATAGAATGACCACTTTGGCCTGCTGGAAATCTCACTCTTACTTTATCTGCAACAGGGTTTTAGTAAAATCTGACAAAGACCCCTCCATGGTTTCACTGTATTTCCCCACCTTGGGAGAAGCCAGCCTTTTTGTCTCTTCTTCTGAGATTTATTTTATCAACTAAACGTTATGCCATAGAAACATTTTGATGTCAGTACATCAACCTGACACCCTCCTTTGCATCCATGAAGAGATGCTGAGATATTATTTTTTTAAGTTAGAAAATGCTTTTTTATATACTTATCTTTTATCTTTTAAATGTTTAATTGTTCATGCTGTTACAGTTGTAGGCTTTTAATGGACTATTCTGTTCGTATGTTACAGGATCGCCCCTCTCTCAATTTGAGAGGACAGAGTGAGAGGCTTACACAGTCTCTGAGAAACAGCAGAGGCAGGTTTGGGGTTTGTTTCTTGCAGGGGCTGGTTTCCTGGACTATTCGTGGTGAGAACAGTGCCAGCCTTTTAATTTCTTAAACTTGGCATTTCTTATACTCTTCCTACAGTGAACTGTGTTTCAGATCCAATTCGCTCTATCACCGATACTACCCAGGAGCACTCAAATCTGCCCCCACCTTACTAGGCTGGGCTTCACAAAACCTGTTTAAAGTTTACTAGAAGGTTTTTAAGAGCCAGTTTCTGCTGAATAATAGTTGTGAAATTAACTGAATTTTATTTTAACATAGTATATATGTATATTTCTGAATGTGTGGTATAAGCTGGCCAGGTGGTACATGGTATTTTTATACCAGTGATGATATTGAGATGGATTCTTACCTTCAAAGATGAACTGTGGGCCCCTTAATCTTTCTCCTTATCTGTGAAGTTAAGTCCCAGCAACATAATTTTTCACCCTTCTTTCTACAATGTAATTCTTAGGCATTGGGCTGAAGAAGTTGCTGTGACTTAGGTAGTGACTGCTTAAATGCTTTGTCAATGGATAGTCTCATTGGTTAAATAAAGGAAGTGGCCTTGATTATTGTCTCATATGCAGGGATTAGAACAAGTTCTGTGCTTTTTTTCTCCTCTCCTTCAAAGTCAATTATTGCAATTTCAGGACAAAGCAACAGATCTTTGGGAGAAGGGGTATGTGAAACAGCCTTAGTTTGGGCTTGTTTTAGACACTCTGCCTTTGATCCCACTTTTCAGGACACATCTCTTTTCCCATCACGTGGAATCACGAGATACACAGTGAATGGCACAGGGGCCTCACAGTGCTCTGTGGATGGGCTGAGGAAAATTGACTTCCAAAATTTTGTGGAACAGCTCGAATGGAAGTCAATCCAGATTCATAAGAAAGGTACTTGCTTATTCAATAGCAACAGGGGCAACCGAGGTAATGGAAGAGCTGTGGGCTTAGAAACCAAGGAGGCCTCTGAGAAAGAATTCCCACCTAGCTCCTTTGTAAAGAGGAATGTAAAGCTGATAGCAATGTCACAAACTTCCTGCCTTCCCTGCAAAGACCAAGTAATTAGTAACACACCTTCCGGTACCTGAAGATAAGGTAGGAAGCTTGAAGTGCAGACCGAATCAGCAGGGCTGGTTTCCCTAGGGGCGATGTATACTTAAGATCTTCCTGCAGTGAGAATTGCAAATTGTATCACTAAATATACAAGTTTAAAATCCTGTCTGGATCATGTTGAATTTTGGAAATGTCAAGGCAACATGAGGCACAGTGGCTGTGCAAACACTTTAGAAGCCACGGTTGGTTCTGAACAGTGAGCTGTTTGGCAAAACAATACATGGAAAAGCCATCCCACTGGCACAGGCCAGTGGCCAGGGGGCTCAGCCAACAGGCCAGGGTCACTTTCTGGATGTGGGAGACCCTCCTCTCTTTCCTTTTCTCAAGGATCCTGAGAGAGTTTTCAGAGGGTCAGCTGGGAATTTGGGCCACAGGACAATTCCAGCATCCTGTTCCCTACCCTCCCCCAGGCCTATACCTGGTCTGGAAAGACACCTCTCCTTATGCCCCTCTCTCCACTCACAACTAGATCAGTGTCTCTCAAACTCTTGACTGTTTCTCACAGCATAGAAAGACATCTTATATCACAACCTAACATAGACACACATAGCCCCCAAACAAGTTTGCTAAAGTAGTACTGACACTTATTCATGAACCCTGATGGCGTCTTTCCCTTCCCATTCCAAAACAGGCTGGTGGTGATCCACTAAGTTCCTCCATTTATTAGAGGGTCTCGACCCACAGTTTGAAAAGCACAGACTTAGATGACCAGTCCTCAGTGACACTGGCCTGTTAGAGAAGATTCAAACACGAGAGAGCTGCCCTAGATTCGTTCTCCCTACCCACATTGCCCCCAACCCTAACTCACGTCTTGACCAAAATGGCTGCCCTTGATTAGACATTGAGGGCCATTTGTAAACTTCCTATAGTTTCGGGAGCCCAGAATGTACCAGAGTGAATTTGCAGTTTCCATTCTAGGGTACAGCTGACATGGCTCAAAGAGCAGTGGCCATAACAGCTGGAACGGACTTTCTTGAGGCCCGAGTTTTTATAGAGGAGGAAACTGAGGCCAGGAAGGGTGAGTTGATAACCTGAAGCTAGAAAAAAGGAAAGAAAGCATTCTTTCTTTTAACGTGACCACATTTCCCTTAATGTGGCCACATTCACATTAAAGTTAAGAGCTGGTCCTCATAGCCCTGTTTTACTGCTTTATTGTAAATTGGAAAACTTATAACCGAGTGGGCTGTCTCAGCTCGTCTAGGTGCTGAGTAAGTGGCCTGATTAGGTCCAAAAGTCCAGGCCTGAAGGGAGGACATTTTCTATTTGTTGAAAAACTTGCAATTTCAGTCTTCAAACCTTTCCATTAATTTTTTATTTCTTATTCTTTCATCTCTGGTATTTTGCTTCCTGGAATTGATATGAGACTTTAAACACTCAATATATAGATTTTTCTTTTTTTAAGTTTGACCTAATCAGCTTCACACTTCTGAAAATTTTATTTACTTACTCTTTTTAGAGAGATGGGAACAGAGGGAGAAAGACAGGAAGAGAAATAAAAATGTATGGTTGCCTCTCGCATGCAACCCAGGCATGTGCCCTGACTGGGAATTGAACTGGCAACCGTTTGGTACAGGCCGGCAGTCAAGCCACTGAGCCACACTATCTAGGGCTGGTAATGTTTTTAAAAAACCCATTTTGACTCTCTTTTAATTGGTGTGTTTAGGCCATTTACATTTAATATAATCATTGATATATTTGGATACATTTATTTTCTGTTTTTTCCTTCTTCTTCTCACTCCTTTAATTTCCCTTCCTTTCCTTCTTTTGGGTTATTTGAACATTTTTTAGTGTTTAGGCTATTTCCCTCCTTTGGCACATGTAGTCATAGAAGGAATGCTGCCAATTTGGAATCGGATGTGTGTCGAATCTCAGCTCTTCCGTTAAATAGCTGTATAGCTCTCACTGATAAAATGGAGAGAATATAACTCCTGATTTTTCTATTTCTCAAGTAAGAAGTGTTGGAACATTGTATTTTGTTAGAAAGCCTAAGAATAATATTTTCAAATGAAGAAATAGATATGCTGTTGGCTAGAATGTAAAATTTACATGATTTTAAGAGAAAACTATAAGAACACAAGAACTATAAAGAAATTTCATGGCATCAGTGGACCATTTTGAACTACATCCTCAGACCTTTGAGATCAAAGTTCAACCTCTACCAGTGGGGGCACTTAATAGAAAAGGCCAAGAATTGCCATGTATTCCATTATTATCTGAAGGAATAATAGTGAGAACCAAATGATCAGTGAGGTGCTCTAAGTATAATTAAGAAAAGCACTTTGTTATTAAAGTCCGGACAAACAGGACCTCCCTTTATTTCAGTTTTTGTTTACTCGGACTCTCTGTGCCTATCCTTCACCCCAGCAGCTGCTTTGCAGGCTGACCTTTTACCTGGACCAGTCCTTGCCCACAATGGCGCTGTCATGGGGTGATGAATACTGTGGGTGAATCAGTGTTCTTATTTGCTTTGCTCTCAAAGACCGACTTGACTTTCTCCTTGTCTTTCTAACTGGTTCTGACTCATAGCCTAACCGAACCCAAGGCTCTTGGGATCCCAGGAAGGGTGGAGTTCTGTGTTTTTTCTCTGCCCCTGCACACTTTCCCAGTGTTGACTGGTGGGAACTAGGGTTGGGGATAGGAAGACCAGGCTCCGTTGCTATGGTTACCCTCTTCAATGATACTGATGATCAGGGACGCTCCTTCCTCAAGAATCAGATCCCGCTCTTCCAGAAGTCATCTTCTACTGAGGATAAATGTTCAACTCTTCACTTACTTTCTGGAAACTTCTCTTGAATCCGCCTTGCCTGTAACAACAAACTCACTTGAAGTATTTCCAAATATCAAGTAGGAATCTTTACCTTTAAATCCAATTCACATTTACATTACAAACTGAATCTATTTGTTCTGAGTTGAACAGAGTAAGTATTTATAGACCGAAATTTTTAAAAATCACAAAAATAATGTAAGTTCATTAAGGAAAACAATGAAAACTGGTAAAAAAAAAAAAGAAAGCAATTCTCCACTATGAATATTTTAGTGTGATCCTTTTCAGATTAAAAAGATATATTTATTGATCTTTAAAAATTTTGTCTTTAGCACATGCATAATTATTATATTTTAAGTGGAAGTTAATCATAGCAGGGGGCTTCAGGGACCTTGTTTTCACATATAGGCATGTAAACTTTTCTCTGGGGAGAGGGCATATTTTCTTTCTATCAGATACTTAAAAGAATCCATGGCTCCAAACATCTTAAAAATCTAAGTTCACAGTATATGTTTTGTACTACTCCAAACAAGCACTCCCCCTGGATGCAGTTGATGCCAGTATATTACTGAGACTATAGCGGGTTTTAGCAGTTTAATTTTTCTATCTGCATTTGATTTGGCTCTTGTTGTGGAGAGTTAGGTCAGAATGTCTCCTTCAGCATGTAGGCAGTGGAAGGGCTCTGGACAACTGTGCCGAGTTCTAATTTCCACGATTCTGTTAGGTGTGTGTAGTAGGAGAAGCCAGAGGGGTCATTGTTCAAGGTGACAACATGCATTTCCAGATCCCACAATGGAAGAAAGTCTGATCCGTGCTGGGTTTAGAGTTAGTCTTCAATATCACTGTTTAAAGCTGATTTAATGTAGTTACAAAAATAGAAAATAGTTACTGAGTACTTACCACATGGCAGATACGGTTCTAAATGGTTACATACATTATTTCATTTAATCCTCCCTACAGCTAATGAAACAAGAAAGGTTATTATCTCTATTTTACAGGTGAGGATGCTGAAGTTTGGAGAGTTGAAATTGGGGGGGGGGGGTCAGAATTGGAATTGAGGCCATTTGGTGCCAGAGCTGGAAACTCTAATCTCTGTATTCAGTTGCCTCTCTTGGCAGCAATGGTCAAGCTAATACGGCCAAACGTTCGCATACTATTTTACCTGCTGCATGCTTGCCAGTATATTATTTCACCTACTCCTCACGTAATCTAGCTGTCATTGACTAGTTATTGAATGTTTTTATGGGAAATAGGCACGACTAGCATTTCCCTTTGATAAATGAGGAAAGCGATGCTCAGAAAAATTCTCGTGGTTTTCTAAAGCGCCAGGGGCAGAAAATGAGAAACCTGGAATTTGCACCCAGATTATGTGGCTCCAAACTAGCAAGCTTGTCCCTGAATCATAGCTTAGCATAGACCACCTTGGTCTTTATTTGGGGGATGGGTTTTCAAATACTTGGAAAGGTTTTTGAATGGTCAGTTGAGTTCTGTAGGAACTTGGAGGTGTCCGATGATAGCAGATAAAACTAGACTTGGTTTGATTTGGTTTGATCATTATTTCCTCACTCATGAGAGCAAGACGTGGGTGCACAAGTGAAAAAAAATAGAAGGAAGTTGATTTACTTGTTTTCTGTTTGTGATATCATAAAAAGATCCCAAGAAACTAATGAGATGAAAGAAGCTAATTTTCTAAAGATTTATCTCTATTCTGAGCATTGTGCTTGTTATGTCATTCTAGGGCTCTTCTTGTTCTGTGCTTAAAACATTTTCTCTAGTATTTAATGGCATTTAGCTCTTGTCACTGAAGATAAGTGTCTCATTGGAGAGAGACAGGAGCAAGATTTGTGGAATCTAACAGACTTGCAAAAGAGAAACGTAACAAATAATGGAAAGATACTAAGAAATGAAGCTATTGACTATGTAGGTAAGATGGTTACATTAACAGACGTTCACACTTTTCAATAAAAATGTGCTTCTAAGAGACCCAGTGAGATTTTTAAATTATCCTTATTATTAAAAGATTTTATTTATGTCGATACAATTGATAATGAAACTGCTCAGCAATAGATTTTCAAGATGCTGTACTTTACACAGAGCACATCACATTGATTTTTTCATTTCTAGATATTACGGTTTAAATGTTTCTCAAATGCTGTGCAAAATATCGAAGATTTCAGAAGATAGGGATATCATCCTGTATGGTATATATGCCCTGCAATTGGGCTTCCCAATGGGGCCGTGCATTTCTGAGAGAAACAATTAGTGTTGAGTAATTAGTTACAGAAGGTACAAGAGGGTATCCCCAAATGCCAAGGTAAAAATGCTTGACAATTAAGTGCAAATTATTTAACAACGATGCCATGTGGTAATATGCAATTTTTGTAATCAGCATTTTGATGTTTCATACCATTTGATATTTTTATGTACTAGGCAGTCTCATGTGGATATGAATGTGTACATACACACATATCTACACATCATTTATTACACTTTAAATTTTTATTTTAATTTCAAGTTTAAAAAGTAGTACATGTTCATGGGAAAAATTAAAACCATTCAAAAATTAAACTCTTTAAAAATTAAAACTATAGGGAAAAATTCGTTTGCCTTCTTATACCTCAATTCTCAGTTCCGCAACCCAGAGGTAAACAAGCTTAAAATTTCTTGCCAGCATGTTCACTGTCCTGTGTGCATATGTCCTCAAAACAAAACAAAACAAAACTCGACAAATATGATTATAATACTGTTCAGCAAGTGGCTTTCTTTAGTGAACATCCATCACACTTTCATTCTTTTTGATGACTGCATTACATATCATTGTAAGAACATACTCATATTTATGGACCAATTTCCTATTGATGGACATTTGGTAGCTTCTAGTTTTTTTCTTTCCTATTGCAAACCTATGCATAAGAATGCTCATCGTACCATTATCAACCCACATATGTGCAGGTATAGTGTTGGATGGTTAAGTTTCTAGAAATTGAATCCCTGGGTAAAAGATCATGTGCATTTTTAATGAACTAGTTTTGTACACTTAAGAAAATATGTGCTTAAGTTAAAAAAAGCGGAAAGCAAAAGTTCCCTTCTCAAGCCCTGACTGATTGCCACCTGCCCCTCCCACCCCGCTCTGTAACCATGGTTAAGAGTTTCTTAATTTCCTCTTATAACTTTAAAATAATATATATTTTATATATGTGGAACCCACAATACAGTGTATATAATTTTATTAACCAATGTCACCCCAATAAACTCAATAAAAAATACAAGTGAGATGATTCAATATGGGAATATTCACTGTCTCGAAGCTGTTAAGCTTTTCTTTTTATACTTGAAGTTCAGGAATTTGACAATGATATTCCTAGGGGTATATGTTCTATCATTGAACTTGCTAGTAACTTGGCAATGCCCTTTGAAGCTGTAGCCTGAGGAACATTTCTTCAATTAGTTTAATTACTGTATTACATCTCCCTCATCTGTTCTTTTTTCTCCCTTTTGAGCTCTTGTTACTTATCTAAGGCTCTCGGCCTTTTTTCACATTATCTCTACCTCTCTGTATTTTTGTTCTGTTCCTTCAGATAGTTCTTCCTTTTGGCCTCTAATTCACACCTCCACAGTGACTAGCTACGCTTTTCTTCAAATCATCTATTAATGTCTTTAAGTGAAAGTTATCAGTTTTATTCACAGAAAGTCATTTTATGCTCTAATGAAATCTCTGTAAGTGCTCTTATTTATTTTTCAATAACATTAAATAAGAGACCATTTAGATAGACCTGTACTTTTACTGAGACCTAGAGGGGTCCCTGGGTCTTCTCCTCCCAGCTGCAGTGTAGATGAAGTCTCCGATCTACACCCACCCTCTCTCTTCTGGGCTATTCACAAGAAACTGTTCCGTTGAGGTTCAAGTAAACACTGTTTGGAAGAAGACCAGAAACTAAGGTATTTATGTGTGCTCACTTTGCCAGCACACACACAGAAGAAAAGGCATTTATTTCTATTGCTATTTCCAAAAACATGTAAGATAATAATTTAAAGCTGATGGGCCTATAATGGAGATAGTCACATGGATCCGCACTATGGGAATAATTGGAGGGGCTGCCACCAGGAGGTTTTTGATTTCCTCCAGATAGTCCTTCCTAAATGTCACCAAGTTTTATTCTAATATGATTCATAGGCTGTGACTCATAATTGTCTCTGTTCTCTCTGGTAATGATTTGAAGCATATCACATAGCAGTTAAGCAAAAAAGATAAATGTTTATGGGGCAATTAGTTTCAAAGTCTCCTTACTCAAAACTACTTTGTGCAGCTTTTTTGCCAGCCTACTACTCACAGTTGTGTATGAGAGTTATATAAGGGAGAGGAGATTTAGGGTGGAGTAAAGATTATTGAATGATACAGAGGGAATACTTTTTCCAGTGGAGAAGAATAAACAAGCTTGTTTTGGATCCTTTTCCAGGTACACATCTGTCCCCTGGATTATTATGAAACTCTTGATATGCAGCTTCCCGGGTGCTCAATTTAATTTTTTTCTGTCATTTGATACTTGAGGTATCTTACCAAGGTAGAGAGGGAGATTAAAGATATTTCTCTTGCTGTTTAATAACTGGAAAACTAAAGCAAAAAAAGGCACCATATAGTGTTGGAGCCAAGAAGGAAAAAGCAAACCACTTGCTTCCAGGGCTAGTATGTCTTCTCTTGGATGCTGAAGCTCTTTATGCAACAGGTAAAACATGTGCCTCTCATATAACCTCTAAAGCAAAGTCACCATGGGCCTTTTCCTACCCAAATTCCCTGATATTTTTCAGTCCTTTCTCTTTGCTCTTTTTATGGCATCTGATACTGATGAATCCTTTGCTCTCACTGTTGAACCCTTTGCTCTTGCTCCTGGAGCTCTTTCGGTCTACACAATATAGGTCCTTTGATTCCCCCCCCCTAATTTTTTATAACTCTTTCTTATCTATTTCACTGTTTTTTTCTTCTTCCTCTCATTGCCTAAGACCCAGTTCTTGATCATGTGCTCATTCATGTTCAATGAATGCATTCAGCAAATATTTATTGAACACTTACTATGTGTCAGGCACTGTGCTAAGAAGTGGTAAAAAAAGGGAGAACAAGAAGGTTGTATCCATCTTCATAGAGCTCACCTTCTGCAGGGGACACAGACACTAAGAAAAAACACAATACTGATCAACTGTGATAAGTGAAATTAAGGACTGTGGTTAAGTGTAACCACGGAAAAAACAAGGTTTAGTGAACAGTGGGGTTTGAGTCCATGAGACCTGCTTACATACTGTAGTCTGAGATGACTTCTCTGAGGAGGAAAGACCTGCATGAGAAGGAGCATTTGGGAAGAGTCCCTCCGCAGGAACTAATAGAAGGTCATTTTGGCCATGAAACAGTGAGTCGGGGAGAGGGGCCATGAGAAGTATAGTTAGAGGAATAAGCAGGACCGAGATAGAGCAGGACATTGTAGCCTAAGAAAGGAGTTCACACTTAACTATGCAAATAGGAAATATTTGAATTTAGGGGAATATTTAATTAATTAGGGAAGTAATAAATCAGTGTTACATTTTTAAAATAATGCTTTGGGTGTTGTATAGAGAATGGACTATCTTGGGGGGAGTGGGGTATAAGGGGACTAAATAGTAATGGAAAAATATAACAAGTATAAAAAAAAAAGAGAAATGGACTGTATGGGAACAGGTCTGGAAGCAAGGAACTAGTTAGGAAGCCATGGCAGGTACTATTGACACCTACATAAAAGTTATCCCTTATCCTGTTCCTCCCACTATACTGCTTACTTTTCCAATTTCTCTTACAGTTAGAGGTGGCCATGCCTACTTAGCTATGACCCCTGTGCCATAGAAGTAAGTCTACTGGAAGGCTTCAGGGAGAGCTATTGCAGTTTTAGATAAAAAGAACAAGTGTGAGAGTTGGCTGGTGCTGCCTTCTCCCCATTGTCATGTGCCCTTGCTTTCTGCCTTTGCTCTAATGATGCCCGGAGTTGTGGCAGCCATTTTGTGACCATGAGGGAAAGGCCAAGAAAGTTATAGAGACACAGATATGGGACCCCTGAAAAACCTTGGATTCCTTGGGAAATCTGAATTTGTTCAGAATTTTTGATCTAAAAACAAATAAATGGCTTTATTATTTAAGCCACTAATAACTAAAATGCTACCTGCAGCTGAAATCATTTCCAGCTAACCCAGAAGCTCTTGTGTGGTCTAGCTGAGAGAGGTGGTGGTTTGGACAAGGTGATAGTGCTGAGTACCAACTTTATGCAGATTACTTCATGTTCAACTCTGACCCCTTCCTTCTTTCTCTCTTTCTCTTTTTTAATTGGTAGCTCCATTTGCTTGTGGTTTATCGCCTCATTTCTAAACACTCCAAGAGCCCTTTAATTTCCAATTTCCTGTTGATTCTTTCTCCTCCAATCATCCCATAATTGTTAGAACAATTTTAAGGTCACCTTCCTACACCCTCATTCAAGAGCTGACAGTGGATCCTGCAAGTCACTTTAAACAAATCTAAAGTGATTCAGCCTTGAGTTCAAGACATTTTGCCAGATGAGCCAACTCTACTTGTACAACCTCATAGGCTTAGCACCTTCTCTGCTTCAACTCCTGGTTACAACTTTGCTTTCATTCACTTAAAGAGCATCTACATGCCTTCCATGTCAACTACTTTGTTAAACCCCATATTTTCACATATGCTCACTGATTTAATCTTTAACAACCAACTCATGAAATAGGTTTTATTATCCTCATTTCACTGATGTGAACACTAAGAGTTATGGAGGTTGCCTCACTCAAGGTCAAAATGCTGGTAAGAGACAGAACCAGAATTTTGATCCAAGCTTCCTGGTTCCAATGCCAGGGTCCTTTGTTGGCTTTTAAGCCATCCTTTCAATCATCTCTACCTGTAGCAGCCTCTCTCTGGCTTTTTGTCAGTACACATTCATCTCTATCCCAAACTCCTTTCAAGAATTTTCCTTGAAATTTGCCTCATTCAGGAGTCTTTGTTATGCTTCCTCAGTGCTTTGCATATAGTTGGAACTGGATCATTACAGGGTTTTTTTTTATAATGGTGATTACTAAATGCGATTTGTTCATTGATCTCTGGTAATTCCATTTCTCTATGGCCTGCCTCTCCAATTAGATTTCAGACTTTTCAAGGGCATGGGCAAGGCACATAGCCTTCTTAATATTTTAGTATTAGCTTTTTAAAAAAAGATTTTATGTATTTATTTTAAGACAGAGAGGGGAAGGGAGAAAGGGACAGACTGAAACATCCATGTGTGGTTGCCTTTTGCACACCCCCTACTGGGGTTCTGGTCTGCAAGCCAGGCATGTGCCCTGACTGGGAATTGAACTGGCAACCCTTTGGTTCTCAGGTCAGCACTCAATCCAATGAGCCATGCCAGCCAGGGCTTAGTATTAGCTTTTAATGCTTAGGAAAATGCAGGAGGTGGTTATTTGATGCTTATCCAATAAGTGGCCAAAAAAAAAATGAAACTGTTGTATTAGATCTATGTATCTGGCTCCAAATAATTCTCCATATGTTTTGATTTCATCCTTATTTATAGTCACAAGAATGAAAGTACTAATTTCACTATTAAACACTGAGTACTAATAAACACTATTTTCTTGGTTTTTTTAACCACAAAAATTCCGATATATTCCCTGTTATGGTAAGTAACATATTTGATAACCTTTCTAATTAGCATTACATTTTAAATGCTTTTAAAATGCCCCATTACATATTTGTCCAATAGCCCATGACAGCTCAGATGCGTAATTGCTATTATGGATTACCTGGTGACCATCATTAAATAATTATACAGTCTCAAACATGCATAATGCTAATTAGGAAAGTTACCAACTACGGACAGTTAAGATAATAGGGAACATGGTGCTTTTGTTTTGGAACTGCAGTGAAAACATGACTTCAGGGATAAGGATGAAATCTGTTGTGAATTTAGTGCCCGAGGAAGCGAGGAGCCATTTTACAGAGGAGAATTCGGCACAGCAGAGGATGACTTTGTGAATTGCGCCTCTTTATTGTCACTCTGTTAATAACTGAATATAATGGCCAAAACATTTCTCCTAGGCCATGCCAGGGGAGCCCAAGGGGTCAAACTCTGAGCAAAATATAACTAGAGAGGGCCCCTTACCTGCCGCCTTGAGGCACTCCCCCGATCAGTACCACTATTTCTAGTCTTGCTATTGTAGACCTACAATCTCTTGGGCCTCTACTCAACATGTTCTATGAAATGGTGTTTTTCTTTTCTTTTCCTTTTTTTTTGGTAAGATTTTATGTATTTATCTTTAGAGGGGAAGGGAAGGAAAGAGAGAAACATCAATGTATGGTTGCTTCTCGTGAGTCCCCTGTTGGGAACTGGCCTGCAGCCCAGGCATGTGCCCTGACTGGGAGTTGAACTACAGTCTTTGGTTCTCAGGCCCTCGCTCAATCCACTGAGCTACACCAGCCAGGGCGTGTTTTTATTTTATCTCAAAGAAACAGTAACTGCTTTATTAAGAAATCATCCAAGATTGCCGTCCAAATTCTCACAAAGGCCACTTGACCCTGACCATGGTTTCAAATGGTTCCTGGAATGTTGAAGCATTGTTACGGCATAAAAGCAAGTAGCTTCTCTGAAAGAACATGACATGGTTTGGAAACACTTAATTTTTAAAGAAATATATGCAACAACATGAAAAATTTCATGTGTATGTGCACATTTTCCATAGGAGAAGGGCTAGAGCTTTCATCATATTCTGCCCTTGAGCCCTCTGGTAAACTGTGAGATAGATGCCAGGCACCAAGGAAGGATTCCATGTAAGAGACTTAGAATGCTCAGTGGTTAATAGTCGTCAAAATAATTGTGAAAATCTGATGGTGAAGCAAACGTTATAGTATCATAGAGCTCTCTTTTATAATTATGTGGCAAAGAGCTATGCAGATAGCAGGCTCAGCTCAAGGTCATCACTGTCCATCTGGGGCCTGTTGGCTGCCTAGAGACCTCTCTCAAGTCTTAGGAGAAGAGAGGAGAAGGTGGAGTTTTTACCCTTCAACCACACAATGTTCCAGAACCTCTTGGCCACCTTGACTCGGGCAATCACGATTGATTTTACAGAGCGGAGTTTTAGGTGGGTTTGGGGCACATGCAACTGGAACAGGGGTAGCTCTGCAATGATCATGGGGCTGAGATCACATCAGTAGTGCAGGCGGTCCACAGCTGTGCTTTAATTGCACTTTCCCTCCCCACCCGGCCATAATTCGGAACTCAAATTCTATGTTCAGACACTTGAGTTTATCATTTGATTTTATTAAACCTTGACCATTATCAGGGCCCGGAAAATATCTGGCTTCTTCATACATGGAATTCAGAATGAGAAAAGCAGAGTAAGGATTATAAATCTGAGTGTCTGTTTAGGTGTGACTGGGCAGGTTTGCCCTCCCGTTTTCCAGTTGGAAGCTATTCTCTGGTTCACTTTTTCATTCTCTTCATTTGGCGAACTTTGGTGGCATGCCCTTGTGTGCATGCGCTGGACTGTGTGCTGTGAAAGAAACAAGGAAGGCCGGTGTCCTACCCGTGCCCGGGCTGTTGGAGAAGGAAAACTTAGCACGGGGAGTTTCATAATGTAAGCAGTGAATAGCAGTTGGAGGCAGTGTTAACAGAGACCTCAGCGGCGGGCTGAGCCCAAGAGTCCCTTGCAGGAGGTGGGACTTGAACTGAGTCTGGAAGAATGGCAGAGAGGAGGCAAGGAGACCTTTCGGACTGAAGAGTTGTGGTTGAGAAATGCAATACATGTGTAGATGTTTAAAGCAGAAGAGAAAACTAGAAAAGTCAGCCTAGCCATAGCTCAGTGGATTGAGTGCGAGCCTGCAAACCAAAGCATTGCCAGTTCGATTCCTAGTCAGGGCACATGCCTGGGTTGCAGGCCATGTCCCCAGTAGGGGGTATGCTACAGGCAATCACAGATTGATGTTTCACCCCTCTTCTTTCTCTCTCCCTTCCCCTCTCTCTAAAAATAAATAAAATATTTTTAAAAACACTAGAAGGGCAGACTAGGAATAGATCATAGAATAGCTGGAATTTTAAGGGTACTTAAAACGATGCAGTAGATAACGAAATTTTGACAGAGGTTATTGAAGGGTCGAAGGAAGAAATCTGTAAAGCACATTTGTAAGCACCTGTGATAAAATGCCAGCCTCTGTGTTGGTCCTCTACTTATAGAAATAATTTAAACTCAAATGACCTCTCTAGGGAGCATTTCCATTTGTTCCATTGGGAAAACCAATTTAAAAAATATTTTAAAAAGTATGAAAATTACCTATAAAGTGTTCTTGCCATAATGGAAGTTCTATGTGATCAAGTTTCTAGATACTGCTAGGAGTTCACAGGACAGAGAATAGAGGAGTGTGTTAAATGATACATGAGGATTCAAACAACAGACTCCAGAATGTGACAAGTGGCCAAATTAAAAAAGAAAGTTTATCTTGAGAAAATTTCAAGAGAGAAAGCATAATGAACCCACTCTGTATTTATCACAGCTTCAGCAATTATCAGCTCTGGCTAATCTTGACTCACCTCAGTGTCCACCCGCCCCTAATTATCTTGAAGGAAATCCCAGTCATCATATCACTTCATAAATATTTCATTGTGTGTCTTTAAAAGACAAAGACTCTTTAAAAAATGTAATCACAATACTATCACCACACCTAAATTAAGTAATATTTTTAAAATGTCACCAAATAGCCATTGTCCACATTTTCTTGATTTTTCTCATAAATTAAAAACAAATGATTTCTTTTGCTTTAATCAAAAACCAAATAAATTCTATATATTGAAATTGGTTGCTGTGTTTGTTTAAGTCTCTTTTATTGAAATACTCCTCAGTCCTCTCCTCTTCTTTTCTTGAAATGTATTGGTTGAAGACACCAGATTTCTCCTTAGACTTCACATCTCGGACTTTACTGATATGTCTGCTTGTTTCATGGAACATATTCCTGTCCCTTGACCTCCTGTGAAATGGTGGTGATCACCAGCTCAGATTACGAGTGTGTTTTTTGGCAAGCACACTTATAGGTGGTGGCGTGTATTCTGTGGCATGTATTTTCCGATTTTGGACATCCTCCAGGCAGGAAGCCCTGGAGTTTTCACTGAGGTCTGATTCCAAACTTGTCCTCTGCCCACCTCTTCCCATCGCCCTATAAGATTCATCTGGCAGCAAAGGATGGGAAGAGGACAGGGATGGAGGCTGGGAACAGTGAGACTAATTTATCACAACACATACATGCCAGACACTCCACGGGGCGGGAAGGCAGCAGGCTGCTATGTAATGACGCAGAGGTGCGGGGACGAAGACTATGACTGCAGATTCCCGTCTCCCTGGGAAGGAAGATGCAGCCACGGGATCTTGTAGTGTTTTGGTTCCTGCAGTTAAGTTCTCAGGAGCCCCAGGTAGCTGGTCAACAGAAACTTCAAGGTTTCTGTGATTTTTGAATGTTCTGTGGAGCTCTTGGGGTAAATGGAGGGATCAGTACCCAGATGGTTAATAGATGACTCAAAAAATACTTTTATTTCTTTGTTCTGTCCCATTAAAAAAAATAATTTGAGATGGAAAATTTTTTCTTTTAAATTACATACGTGCTCTTTTTTTCAGAGAACGGCATTACACACTCATTAAAAACTCACCCATACAACCTCCGTCTCTGTTCGGCAGAGAAACCCCCAGAGCGCAGAGCTCCGGTGCGGGTGGAGGGAGGGGACTCACTGCCGCCAGTATTTAGTGTTAATTCGCTCTGCGTTTGAGTTTGTTTGGTATGTCTTCTATTTGTAATCAGAAAAAAACTGAACCCCAAACAGTACAGATGAGATGAAAATAATTACAACTTTCTTTATCATTTAATGATATATTTTGGAAAGTGAAAAAATTATTATGTAGGCATAGTTATATAGTTATGAGATTATGACATAATTATAATATAAAATTATTATTTGTAATAATATACCATGTTATAATCTAAGGCTATAGAATACATTCTAATTACATAATATATTGACTATTTTTATATACAATGTTATGTTATTATACAATTATGCAATTATAAAATGATTCTAGCCACTGTATATAGGGATTGCTTAGAAATTATAATTGTGGTGGTAAAAAATTATATCTATTAATTGATTTGTGGGAGGCTTATAATTCCTTAGATGAATAATAAATTCTAAATAATAAATTAGATATATAATTCATTAGACAAATAATTGTTATTCTGTTTTGTTCTGGGAACCCAGGGGAACTGTCTTAATCCTGCAATTAGTTTGTTCTGTCTCTGGCCTAGATTTGGGCCAACAAACCCAGTCCGGCAAGCTCTGTGGCACGTGGACTTTTCAGTCTGCTTATTTCCATCACGCACAGAGTGCTACGCAGTGTGGCTCTTTTTCTCCCCTCTCCCTCCCCTTCCCCTCCCCTCCCCCCTCTCTCTCCCATCTTTTGCTTCCACAGACTAGGAGACAGGATCTTCTTTGCAGATAACTAAGAAAATTGCCCTCCTGCTGTATGTCAGCAGAGATGTTGCAACAAACATCCTTGTCTACTAACACAGTACCTGAGTGCCTGGGGCTCGAAGTGAGTTTGAACACAGAGAATCAAGCAAAAGTCAAAGGCAGAGTCCCTGCCCCACATGTCCGAAATATAATTTTTCCTTAATAACTTAGTGCTGAAATGAAACTCACTTAACTTAGACACTTTGGTGGTATTTCTGGTGACTGTGAGTCCGTGTCCCCTCTCTGAAATGCCAGCTGTGGGGTGGGTTTGGAGGTAATGCGGCAGCCAGAGACTCATGACTGGGTCTCTGCATTTATGTGTAGTTTCCTCAAATGTGGTTCACAGGCCACAACACAATTAAATGTCCAAACTGCCAAGTTCAGTTTCTGAATGTACATCAACGTAGACCTGACTTGCATATTAAAAACATTCACTATATGCACTGATTCCAAGTATATTTTATTATTTAATAATCATTTAAAAGAATAGACATCACCAGATATGGAACTTAGAATATAATTATCAAAAACCATACGAATAATTAGCAAAACAAAAGCCACTCTGGAAACTGAGTTCACACGAACGTATTTCGCCAGCTTGGATTTTACATGAACACATCTGCAAATGTTTTCTCAAATGTAGTCCATTTACAGATATCTGCCAAGCTTCATCAAAACAAACAAGCCCCTATAATAAGAGTTAGCATATAAAGTGAGGGTGGACAGAGCAACAATCTTTTCCCTAGGGTTCTCTTTTATCAAACGATCCTGCCCGAAGAATAGAGGCCAGTGTTTTATGTTTCAAGTGTACCATATGGCATGATATGAGTGCACTTTAATGACTTATTAGCATATTCTTCCAACTAGACTTTCCTAGTTAAACCAGCTTGACAAAATCTGAATTTTAAAATATTTGCATGAAACCTCCTGGAATAAACATGGCTCAGTGATTTGTTTGCTTTTACTAGTAGTTGAAAGAAAAGCTCATTGCTCCTTCGTGACAGTGCTCATGAAAAACATCAGGTCGGCCACCTCCTCTCTAGCCCCTCAGGAGTGGAAGATGTTTGGAACAGCTACAATGTTATTTAGACGTTTTTCCCCTCCCCATGACGTGAAGATCCCCCACTTTGCCTGGATTCTGTGCTTTAAATCATGCTTCCACTGTCTTCTGTGACCTTGATCCTTCCTTTGTGGGGAACGAGATGCTCTGGCTGAGATCTAGTTGCCTGCCTGCCTGCCTCATTAAAAAGCCTTTCAGCACGTGGGGGAGGACCAGGCACCAGGCACCAGGTTTCTCACTGTGGCGTGGTTAGGGAGTGATGTGAACCTAAGAGAGAGTCACGTCTCTGTTGTGACTGTTCAGATGGTCTCTGAAAATGGGGTACATGAGGAGGAAGGATAGCAGAATGAAACTGTCCCCATTACGTAGACAGAGGAAACTATATTATCACACATGCTGTAGCGTTTTTCTTTCCAGATTTGTCTGAGTGTAAACGTCTCCTTTTCTCTTTTTCCCAAGTTAGTTCTTGGTATGTTCTATGGATCGGAATGCTGTTGGTGGAGGCTGCCAGTGACCACATGGGATGAAGGTGACAATTTTTGGTGACCCCACGATAAAGTTACCTTGTCATCTCTAGTACAACAATAACATGGATATGCAAATATTGATTTCACTCTAGGAAACCTTTATGCTTTATGGCAGACAATGCCACAAATCACTTCTCCCTTGTTGTTCTTTTTCCTAGTAAGAGGTAGCCATGTGGCACAACGATGGCCAATGAGATAGAAGTGGAAGTCTGTTGGATACAGTTTCTGGGAACGCTTTTGCTTTACTGGTAGACAGAGGCAAACCTAACTGGCCTGTGCCTTGCCTTTACTGCTACCTTCTTGAGTGGATTGTAGATGAAATGACTGGAGGTGCTAACGCTATCTTGCAAGCACAAGATGACAAGCAAGGAAAGAAGCCAACATACTAAATATAGGAAAAATACATTGATTAGGAAGCCAAATCCAGAGTGCCTCAGCAACTTGCTTAAAATCAAATAAATCCTCTGACTTCAAGGATTGTGTTCTCTCTTTACATTTTGTTCACAAGTCAAAAGGCAATACTTGCTGCTGTTATTGCACTCTCACTAAATGCTGGATCCTGATTAATCTTTAACATGTACTACTTTGTCTAACCTTTACGAGAGCCTGGTGAAGTGCTGTGAATTGATGGTATCCTCCAAAATGTATGTGTTGTATCCCCAACCCTCTATGGGAGTATATTTGGAGATAGGACCTTTAGGGGGTAATTAAGGTTAAATAAGGTCATAAAGGTAGGGCCCAAATCTGATAGGATTAGTGTCATTATACGAAAAGACACCAGAGAGTCATGTCTCTCTCCCTCCCATATATACACATTTACACTCACACACACACCCTCTGCCGTGTGAGCATACAGAGATGAAGAGGCCATCTACAGGCCGGGAAGAAAGCTCTCACCAGAAACCAAATTGGCCAACACTTTCATTTTGGACTTCCCAGCTTCCAAAACTGTGAAAAATAAATTCCTGTTATTTAAGTCTGTGATATATATTTTTATAGCAGCCAGAGCAAACTAAGGCAAGTAGGCACTATTATTATGCCCATTTTGCTGATGAGAAAACAGAAGATCAGAAAGATTAAGTATTTTTAAGGCCACATAGCCAGTCGATAGATGGCGTCCCCGTGGCCAGTATGTGGTCAGTCCTATTGATGAGTTCAATGCCAGATGATTTTCCTCTCTAAAGGTAAAACAAGATTTTACTTTAGGAATTGGTTCTCATCTGTCCACTGAGAGCTAAACAGGCTACTTTATGTGCGAGAAAGCACTTCATAAACTAGAATATGCCATGCAGATTCAAGGTCATTCTTTTTAAGAATCAGTTGTGTTTATTGCCTTCATGCTGTTTGCCTTTAATTCCTACCTGCATGTTTTCTAACGATAGAGCTCAGTCAGTGAGAGCGATTTGAGAACAGACCAGCGCCAGTCACGCTCTCATCTCCAAACAGAACCAACGTCTCCCTGACATCCAGAGGATTTTCTTTCTGCTCATGTCACGTGTCTCTATCTTCTCATTCGAACTAAGACCAAGGTGTAGTGAGCACGTCAGAGTGCAGAGAGTCTGATCTCCACATTGTCCTGGGACCCTCATCCCCATGGTCACCCTATCAGAACCTCACTCTGCGGCATGTCACCGTCTCCTTGGCCTTTTTTTCTGTGGTCACAAAGTTGAGGGACGGCGATGCCGGCAAACCTCCGAAGCTGAACGTGCCTAATTAACTTGCATACGCCACAGACGGGAGCCTGCACTATTTATGGCACCGAGAAGTGAGAAAATGTCCCCTACCATGGGTATCAGGTAACTAACACAGTTCTGCCAAAGTTTGGTTGTGAAACACGAAGCCTCTGAAACCCGTGGGTGTTAAGTGCACACCAAATATTCAATCCAGACATGTCGTGCTTGAACTATTCTGGGGCTCATAAACCTTTCATCAGAATCAGAGGTGAAATATTTGGCCTTATTTGTAAGTCCCATATTTCTAAAGACCTCGGGGGCTCATTTAGTATTCCCAGCAGAAAGGTCAGGAGGTTGGTTTTCAGGGGTCCTGGTTACGTGGAACTGATGACTTCAAGCAGGAGATGCCTTCATGATTTTCCAGGAACCAGCGCCTGACTCCTCCTGCACGTGGCCCACTCCGAGCTTTTCTGTCTCCCTAACCACTCCCCCCCACCCAAACCCTAAACCCAAACACTGTTGTGTAGGGCTGTTCAGAGCCCTTACGTCTTCTGCCCGAAACACTGGAACCTTTATTTAATATTTGGGGAGGAGTGTACTCCTTTTTGGGCAACCTGTATTAGAAAAGGCTTTGGAAATTGTGGTTTTATTGGCAGACGAGAGGTGACTTAATTTCATGGTAACCTGAAGTCTAAGTGTTAGAAGGGTCCTTTGAGATCATCCAGTCCACCCATAGTTTTACAGGTGAGTGGAGTGAGATCCAGACAGGTGAGGTGACGAGCCCAGGAGCTTGCAGCTGGGTGGTGGCCGCTCGCACTTGGGCACACTGGCTCCTGGGCCTCAGGTAGGTGACCTAACCACTCAGGCCTCCGGTTCCTCACGGAGGTTCTAAGGATTCAGTGAGACAGTCTATACCCAAATAACCAGCACAGTGCCTGGGACAGAGTCCATATTAGTCACAGATGTAACTGTCACTGCTATTATCTCCTAGATCACTCATTTCTAAGTTTCCCTTGTGCCAGCACCTAGCCCAGCAGGACCCCCACATTGGGACCTCGGGGGCTGGCTTACCATGGGGTGCTGTGATGTGGTTTTGGGGACTAGAATGACCTACTTTCTGAAATATTCAAAGCCTCCAGAGGTTCAGAAACCTCACGAACGAAATATCACAATGGGCCACTCCCAGATTCCTACTAAATTTGAAAAACAGCGATGAAAAATGTTCCCCTCATAAACAAGCCATGTGCTTCAAGTCTCTGAAAAGTTGTCCGATGCTCTCTTTCCCTTGGTGCGGCTAATTTCTCAGTCAATGGTTTGTTAGCGGTGTCTGCACACCTCTAACAACCTGGGCCGTTATCGGTGAGTATTATTTTCTCACTTGCTAACTTCGCTGCCTGGAGTGTTCTCTCCTTAGGCAGCCTTCCTTAAAGATGGTGGCACTAACTCAGGCCTCTGGGGGAGTCAGAGCTGTTTCTCCAGGAAGGTCACCTCCAAACACATCTGCCCTCTGGGACCTTTCTCAGCTCACAGGCTTGGCTCATGGCCGATGGACAAGAGCTAATGTTTCTTAAGCACCTACTATGGGCCAGGCCTTGGTTTAGTCATTTTACATTAATTTTCTCCTTGGATCTTCAGAACCATCTTATGAAGGAAGTCCTTTTACTAGTTGCATTTTGCAGATGTGGAGAAACCGAGGCACCTAAAGTGACACAGGAGTGGTCAGGCTGGGATGTGACGCCCAGCGCTCTCCATGGGCTGCGGGGCACTGTCTCATCCAGTCTCGACTGCTGCTGGGCAACTCGACCAGGAGTTCATTCAAAACAGGGATCCAATGCATTAAGATTCCTTCCTGCCCAGCCTCACAGATGCTGGTTGGGGTTGGATTATAGAGAATTTAGAGACAATTCACCCCCAGCTTCCTACAGTCTATGCTGCCCTTGCTCCCTTCCCAAACTTTAGGAAGCTTCTGTCATGGGAGGACTGGGGTGTATTTTTTCCTTGAATGTTTCTGAGCTTTAACTACAAATGTGTGCATTCATATATACTACACAGAATCATTTTGGGTGCTTTTGTATTTTATGAGACACAAATGGTATACTCAATAGGTTGCTCTACAACTTAAAAAAATATGTCATATGATTCTGAGTTTTATGCACATTCATTTAACTGCTATGTAATACACCAATGTATAATTAAACTCTAGGTTAATTTTTTAATTTCTTCTATTGCTCTCCAAAATGAATGTGCCAGTTTATACTCTCCGGAGAAAAGAATAAGAATTTGTATTTCCCCTCACTTTTTGCCAACATCTGGTATTCTCAGGCTTTAGACTTTCGTAACCATTGAGCTTCTTTTCTTCATGCAATTTACAGTCATTTTGGGGGTTTATAATTTTCAAGGTTTTTTTAATGTTATATTGTATACAATTGTGTTTCCTTTTACTTTTTTAAAAGATTTTTTAATATCTTTTCAGAGAGAGGGGAAGGGAGGGAGAAAGAGGAAAGAAACATTGGTATGCAAGAGAAACATCGTTAGGTTGCCTCTCACACCTTCGTCGGAGACCCAACCCAGGCACGTGCCCTGACCGGGAATGGGTTTGTACTACGACACCCAACCCACTGAGCCACACCGGTCAGGGCCCACAGTACATGATTTCAGAATTCAGAGCAGAGAGGCATATGCAATGAAAAGTAAGTCCACTCCCCATTTCTGACTCTGTCTCTCAGTTCCTATTTGCATAGGGGAATGAAATATTTTCTTATGTATCCTTCCAGAGATCGTCCGTGCATTTATAAACACATATGCACTGTGTGTGTGAATGTGCATGTACATACACACATGTGTGTATTTGTAAATGTACATGTGAGTGTCCTATTTGTGTACTAATACCTTGATCTTTCCACTTAACACATGATCTTGGAAGCTGTTTCAGTTCAGAATTATTAATATGTACTTCATTTTTCACGGTCAATTAAAAGTCTATTTCCATTTATTTGTATGAAAACAGAATACTTCTGTTATCCAGCATTACACTTTGAACACTCCCACCCTGAGATGCCCACAGTGAGGTGCTTCTTGACCCCTCTTCTCTGGCAGGCTTTTCTAGTCAAAACCAGTTATCCAGATAATCCAGACAGAAAGTCCTTGCCCAGGTAACTGTTGTAAAAGCAAGTATTGGTAATGACAACGAGACAGGAAATAACCGAGAAGTTTATTGTCTAGCTGGCATTTGAAGACCACAGAAGAAATATTTTGATCTTATTATCTGCAATTGAGTTTTTACTATTGCCGGACCTTGTATTCAACACAAATTATAGTTTTCACTCTCTCAGCATTTCTATGAAGCTGATACTATGATTTCCCCTGTCTTATAGCTATGAACATGGGGGCCCGGGGCACTTCCATAACTGGTCCAAGGTCTCGAAGCTGGTAAAAACTAGTGCAGCCAGGACTCAAACCCAGGCTGAGGTGACACCAAAGCCTGTTTTCTAATGACTGTCCTAATACCTCTGAATTCATATGTAATTTAGTTTATTTAGTGATCATAAAATGACATATTTGTAAGTGTCAGAAATGTATCAATGTATGCATTAATTTTTATAACCATACCAGTTACTAAATATTTTAATATCACTCTAGCTTCTCATTTTATTACTCACTGCTCCCCTAAACCTGACCGATAAGCTAGTTAAATTGAACCAATCACTCTTACCTAAACATATCTTGTGTTTTCCTGACTAGTATATATGCTTTGGCTCCAGAAGTGCTGAGGAAAGTCCTCATGTCAGCCAGTTCTGTTTTACAACAATTCAGTTCAACAAACATTTATAGAGCAAGGACTAGGTAGCAAGTAAAGAGAAAACAGTAACAGGGAGACTAGAAATGATGAGAAATTCTGGGACGTGGCTGTGCATCTCAAGTCTCCATTCACTGGCTGTGTCGATAGACTTGAATGGCTGCCTCCTTAATGGTACCCCCTGCAGGACACTCCCAGAGCCTCTTTCTCTTTGAAAATAGAAGAAAACCACCTTTCTCTCTGTTATTTTTATTTGCTTCCATCTTCCCTATTTCTCTTCCACCTCCTTAACCCCAGGTATCATTTCTGTTTTACAGGGTAATATTCTCACTTTGAAGTTTTCTCCATCTTTAACTAAGAAGGTGGTCATTTCATCTTTGTGAAACTCTGTTTTGCAGTGGGGCTGGTGCTGGGGGAGTGGAGGAATGAAGGAAAGAACTAACACTCTTCTGCGTGATAATATGAAGCATCAGCACGGCTACAAAGCAGTTACCTTAGGAATATGGCATTCCTAAGGGTCTGGCATTCACTGTCAGAATTAGTGTTTGCTTTGGGAAGTTGTGTGAGCATGTGGTTCAGCTGTAGCTGGATGAACAATCTTAAGAAGATAGAAGCAGGACAGCTGACTTCTCTTCAACCCTCATTGGCCACTTTGTTAGTTAGAAGGGAAGGTAGATAGCATCCTCCATTCTCAGGGCTTTTGCTCTAGCTCAACATTTCTCAAGCATGGCACTTAGACAGTTTGGGTGGAATTGTTCTTTGTTGTGAGGCACTGCCCTGTTCACTGTAGCATGTTTAGCAGCATCGCTGGGTCTACCCGCTGAATGCCAGTAGCATCCCACACCCAGTCATGGCCATCAAACTTGTCTCCAGACATTGACAAATGTCCCCTGAGAACCACTGCCATAGCTTTCCTGTCTGCCTGGCCCACTCTTCCCCCAAAGACCCATACTTCTCTTCCATCCCCTCACTGCCTTCAAATCTTAGTGCAGCTCTTATCCCACTGACGCTACTCTGAGCACCATATTTAATGATGCAAACTGCCCATCTCCCAACTCCCTGGTACCCCTTACCCTTATCTACTTTCTAATTTTTATGACCATTTAATGTACCATATAATGTATCTAGTTTTATGTGTTGATATTTGTTGTCTCTCACTAGGATGTAAGCTCCTTGAGGGAGTAATTTTGTTCCTTGATACTTTCTAAGTACAGAGAGCAGTTCCCCAAATGCTGTCAAAAAATATATGCAAAGGTACATAATGAAACTCAACCTCACATTCCTGTTCCCTGTGCTCCAAGTTTTCTATCTCCAAACTAAGGAACCAGTTTTTCTAGTTAGTGTTATATTCTTTAGAGTTTCTTTATGCAAAATCAAGCAAGTAGGACTATATATCTCACCCGCGCTTTCATTTTATATTTTATTTTTTTTTAACTAGAAGTTGGCACATGTGCTCACCTGTTTAGCACTTTCCTTTTTTATTAATTTATTTATCTGTAGAGGGGAAGGGAAGGAGAGAGGGAGAGCAATATCAATGTATGGTTGTCTTTCATGTGCCCCCCGCTGGGACCTGGCCTGCAATCCAGGCATGTGCCCTGACTGGGAATTGAACCGCGATGTTTTGGTTCGCAGGCCCACGCTCAATCCACTGAGCTACAGCAGCCGGGGCTAGCACTTTCTTTTTAAAAATCTAACTTCATATGAATTTTGATACTACTGTCTTTTTTTAGGAATTTTTTTTTGCCTAAGATTTTTACTTTCCTGTTTGAATGTTTCCTCTCTGTGGTTGAAACTTGGAGAGCCACAGCTTAGTAAATACTGCCCTGACTTCCCTGTCCTTTAACACAGAAAAACCTTGACTTGCCCTTTAAACTTGAACCCAGATTTCAGCCAGACCCCAGCTGGGTCCCAGCCAGTCTGAGGTCTGCCTACCTTGTTTCTTGCATGAGAGGGATTCATTGACTCAAGTCCATATGCCATTTGATTATGTTGGATTGTGTGACAAGCTTTTCATTTTTTTAATTAAAAAAAAATATTTTACTTATTTATTTTTTAGAGAGGGGGAAGGGAAGGAGAAAGAGTGGGAGAGAAACATCAATGTGTGGTTGCCTCCCATGCGTCCCCAACCGGGACCCGGCTCGCAACCCAGGCATGTGCCCTGACTGGGAATCGAACCGGTAACCTTTTGCTTCACAGGCCCGTGCTCAATGCACTGAGCTACACCAGCCAGGGCTAATTTTTTTATTTTTGATATCAGTTCAATTGGTTCCCCCTAGGACAGAGCCAAGCTTTGGTGCTCCTTGGAAATCAGCCAGCCTGTGAGTGCGGATGCAGACAGTGCTGATCTGGACCTTTGGGCGAGAATCCCCCAGGCCATCCCTCGGCTGCATTCCCAGCAGGGGCTCTAGGAAGGGACCCGGCAGAAGCGACTCCATACACAGCTTGGACTGTTCTGGAGGTGACCTAGACATTCATTTAGAACTGGCCTCCCCGGATTTTGATGGGGCGGGAGAAGGGCTCCCTCTGCCCTGTTTATACATAGGATGGGCCTCCACCGCCCTGAACAGCAGAAACTGGGAGGCCCAGAGAGATAACTTGTTGCCTTGGGAACCGAATTGTCCAAAAGGCCAAGAAAGAAATTCTGGCCTGGTGCCAGTGGTGTGACTCTGTGATGGGCACTTCATCCCGTGGAAGCAAATGAATGGTGTGTGTTTGGAAATTAAGCACTTAGTGATTATTACTTTATAGGTTTTAAAACATTTAGGTCTCAGTTTATCAGGCCTCAATGTATGACATTTCATGTTAGCCAAAACGACCGTATTTTTTAAAGACCTGAAAGATAAAATCCGTACCAACCTTTGAAATTGTAAACAATGAATTAGAATGACAGATCACTGGTTACAAGAAGCTATTATCTTGGGTGGACATACGAAAGATTCTCTTCTCATTTGGGAGGGACATGCTCAGGTCACGACAATTAAACATTGCTTTTCTCTCCTTCATTCCAGAAAGGTTAGCAGGAAGTTGCAGCAGGCAAACAGAACAGCTGGATCATGCATCTTTCAAATGGGAAAAACTGGTGTCCTCGGTCATAGATGAACCCGTGAGGAAACAGTTGAGCAACGATTGAACTCATGCAGCCTTTCATAGAAAACACAATCTAATCAGGAAGGATTAGGAATAATAGTCTGTGTTTATTTTTGTCTGGGATCTATGGAAATGTAAGTTTATGATTTGACTTGAGCTCTCACAGTTAACGTAGACAATGTATAGATAACAGCGCTAGCTGCCTGGCTGGGGCCAGGCCTGGGTGGATTTCACAAGGAAAGCAGTGGGCCCGGGCCTCCAGAGCCTCAGATGGTCACCTTTGTCATCTCAAAGTTAGAGTCCCTCCTGTCTCCTACTGTCCACTGTCACAGCCTCCCTCAGCAAAGTCATGGTCAGGTCTCTAATAACCATATTTAGTTCTGGTTTGCTGGGAAGAAAGCTATCCATTAGTTTAGTTGACTTTTTTATATTTAAATATATATACTAATATGGTTTATTTCAAGCTTGAAAACAAAACAATATTGTATTTCTTTTTTGCAACTTAACCTCAGATTTTTTATTTGTAGTATGTTTTAGGGGGAAAAAATCTAGGTATTCTTTTTTTAACAGCTTTATTGAGATATATAACATGTAGTTCACCAGTTTAAAGTGAGCAGTCCAGTAGTTTTTAGCATTTTCACAGAATTGTACACCATCACCAAAATGTAATTATAAAACATGCTCATTGCTCCACAATGAAATTTCATGTCTATTATCAGTTACCCCCATTACCCCGCTCCCCCAGTGCCTGGCAACCACTAGTCTGCTTTCTGTCTCTGTAGATTTGCCTATTCTGGCCATTTCATGTACATGAAATAATTCGGTATATGATCTTTTGTAACTGTCTTCTTTCACTTAGCATAGGGTTTTCGACATTCATCTATGTTGTGGCAGGTATTTTCTTACTGAGTGAGATAACCCATATACAGATATACTACACTTTATTTGACCATTCATCAGTTGCTGGGCGTTTGGGTTCCTTCCACTTTTTAAAAAATTTTATTTATTTATCTTTAGAGGGGAAGGGAAGGAGAGAGGGAGAGAAACATCAATGTATGGTTGCCTTTCATGCATCCCCTGCTGGGAACTGGCCCGCAGGGAACCGGCCTGCAGCCCCAGTATGCGCCCTGACTGGGAATCGAAACGTGACTGTCTGGTTTGCAGGCCCACACTCAATCCACTGAGTTACACCAGCCAGGGCCCTTCCACTTTTTGACTACTGTGAGTAATGCTGTCATGATCATTCATGTGCAAGTTCTTGTGTGGATGTGTGTTTTCACTTCTCTTGGGTATATATCTGTGAGTGGAATTGCTGGGCCATGGTTATGTTTAACATTTTGAGGAACCACTAGACTATTCTCTGCTTCTTTACAGAGTGATAACTGTCGCCAGGGGTCTCTGTCAGGATTTGGGTAAAGAGCACAGCTGTGAAATAGCAGGGGTCACAGTTGTATTTGCATATAACAAAAGCCCTTCTAGGCAACTGGAAAATGTTATTTTGCAATCTAAGGCTTTCTTCCTTTGGCCCATTTTCCCTTTCTTCCTCCTCACCTCCATTCTAATTGTAGGGTGTTCTTTTTTTTTTTTTTGTATCATGAGTGTCTATTGAGCCCAGTGACTGATATTGAAGGATTACAATAAGAGGTAAAGCAAATAACTGGTTATGAGAGCACCATAGGACACAGGAATGCACACAGGTCCATACTGGCCCATGCTTCACCCTCCATTCTCTAGGTGGGTTCTGGAAATATCACGGGGAATGCTTTGTAAAGTGTATGATTGTCTCACCACTATGCTGTACATCTAAAACTAATACAGAATAATACTGAATATAAAGTTTAACTGAAATAATTTTAAAAGTTAAAAAAATAAAAAGTATAACTTTGTTTTGCTAACAAAGTTTAAAGATTAGCAATATTTTTACCCATCTCCTGAACAATACAAGTTACTAGCATACATAAACTTCCTTCTGCATTTCCCTTTTCAATTTTCTACATTATAATCAAGTATTTTATTCCTCCGTGGTTATTATATTTAAGTTAATATTTATTTGGATTTACTAACAAATACAATTGATATCTTTACTCATTGTTGCGACCGCTTTCTATTTCTGTCTTCTGGACTCATTTCCTTTTTCCTAAATGTATTCTGTCAGAAAGGATCTAGTTGTATTTCACCTCTATTCTTGAATGATTGCTTATCTAGTATATTAGGCAAGAAAAATCCCACTCTTTTAGCTGCTTTCTTAAGATTCAGGTTGCTCTGCACAATAGTCAACCATGCCCAGCATTCCTGCCTCTTCCTTTCCACCACATTTATTGTTAAATCTCTGTGGCTCGCCACAATTAAAATGAAATTCTAAATCATACCTCAGTCTAAGATGGGTCACCTGGCTCTCCCGAGTGGCTTCCTCCAACCAGTGAATCAGGGTTGTCCTTGCTTCTTCTGTTTTGTGGTTTTGCCATGTGTGGGTCCTTTCCAGGGAGAGCATGGCTTTTTGTTTTTGTTTTAGTTTTTCCAGACAAACCTGGAAGTACTGTCCATCACTTCTACTACATCATGTCTGCTAGAAATGCAATCGCTTGGCCCTAAGGGAAGCGGGAGATGTAGCCATCCTGTGTATCCAGGAGGATATGAAAAAGCTTTAGTGAAGCCACAGCCTGCTGTGGCAGAGACTCCTCTATGTCCTGCTGTGGACAGAATTCTTGACTGGCAGTTGTTTTTCATCGACATTTGAAAGATTTGCTTCAATTTTCTTTTGGCGCCTACTGCTGTTAATGAGAACTCCTCGGTCAGTGTTGATGTTCTTTTGTTGATAATCCATCTTTTCTCTCTGAAGTAATTTAAGATTTTTTCATTTGTCCTTGATGGTCCACAATTTTACTTGTCTTGGTCTCTTTATAAGGTTGTTTTTATTTATCTGGATTAGAAATTGATGTGCTTTTTTAATCTAAAGAAACTTAAAAAAATAATCTGGAAAATTCCGAGTCTGAATATCTTTGAATATTGACTTTCTGCCACTTTCTGTTCTTTTCTTCTGGAAAATTCCAATCTAATCTATTTGTCATGTCTCTGTTATAGATTTCATATTTTTAGCTCTTAGAGTTATATTCTCAGTGATTTACTAAATTTATCTTTTAATTCTCTAATTCTCTTTCTAGCTATGTTTAATTCATCTGTTGAGGTTATTTTTAATTTCAGTAATATTTGTGTACTTATGCGATGTCCACTTGTTTGCTCCAAATTATCCTGTTCTTATCCTCTTATGTTTTATGAACTATATTTCTTCATCTCTTTGAACATTTTTAACACTTATTTTGAAGGGCCTTCAGATTAATTTTCAGATTAAAATTTCTCCCCTATTTGTAATTTGTTTGGTATGAATTCTCATATTTCTAGGTCTGTGGGTTAGCTTCTGTGAATCTCTTTTTCCGTGGAAGTCATGTGTATGCATTAGGGCTCTTTCACAGCTTTCTCTGCTCAGGACCTACAGAGTCCACCAGTTCTGAATCAGTTTTTATGCTACCTTTAAGCTTGGGGTTTCTTTGTGGCAAAGACAATATATGACTTGGCTCCCATGCTCAGAAAGACTTGACATTCTGGCTCCTTGAGAATGACCTATTTATACTTCCTAATTAGAGAGAATTTAGTTAGCTAGAGGAAGTAGGACATGGCAGTTAAGAAAGTTCTAGAGCCAGACTGCCTGAATTCAAGTCCTGATTTTATCAAATTGCAGGTACATGACTTCATTAATGTTATTTAGTTTCTCTGAGCCTATGTTTCGTAACTGTAAAGTGGGGATGTTAAAGATACCTACTTCATAACTTGTAGATGCTAACCATGATTTCTAGTTGCAGATCAAGGACAAAGAAAGATTTCTTTTTACCAAGTATTCTACCCAAGGAGGCCCTAAGTTCCTGTAAGGAGACCTACTTGAGTGAATGGTGAAGAGAAATATCTGTTAAAATTGAAGAAATGCCTTCTAGGCATCACTATCAGACAAACATCAAAGGTGAAAAGTAGGAAGGAATACTTAAGATATGGCTGTCTCCTATATCTTAAGCCCCTCTGGCCCCTCAGTCAATAACCACATTTGCCAATGATAGAGGCTCCTAAGGGATCCATCATCATGGTGTCCAGTACTATCTGCCTAACAGCGGAAAAAAGTCTTATTTCCAGACTTCTTTAAAAAGTGCTAAATGAATACTATTGTTAAGTGTAACTTTTGATGATTGTTGCATTGGAAAATATGAGGCAAAAATGAAGTTAATCAAACACTCTCATTATTTGTCATAAAGTTTTCATTTAATTGGATTTATCTCACTGTTAATGCAAACCTTTAAGTGACTTCATTATTTGGGAATCTAAAGTGAGCTTCATTTTTCCCCTTTATTTTACTTTTCTCTGGTGTTCTCACTTCTATCTCAATGCAACTTCCTCTAAGCATCTTTGTGTCATATTTGTCAATATGGAGAAAAGTTTAGCCAATTTGAAAGAAAGAGGAGGAGGATGTAGAGGAAGAGGAGGGAGAGGAAGGGGAGGGGGAGAAGCAGCACCCCTGGCTGGGTCGTTCAGTTGATTAGAATGTTGTCCTGACACACCAAGGTTTTAATTCCTGGTCAGGGTACAAACAAGAATCAGCCAATGAATAGGTGCATAAATGAATCAATGAATCATCCAATGAATCAATGTGTAAATAGGTAGAACAACAAATTGATATATCTCTCTCACTAATCAAATTAAAAAATAAGCCCTGGCTGGTGTAGCTCAATAGATTGAGCTTGGGCCTGCAAAACAAAAGATCTCAGTTCGATTCCCAGTCAGGGCACATGCCTGGGTTGCAGGCCAGTTCCCAGCAGGGGACACACTAGAGGCAACCATACATTGATATTTCTCTCCCTCTCTCCTTCCCTTCCCCTCTAAAGATAAATAATAAAATCTTTAAAAAATTAAAAAATAAGATGAAGAAGAAAAGGAAAACATTCCTCTCCCAACAGTGGTTTTAAGTTTTAATATATGTGTCACATGCCGATAAGAGACAATATTGCACTGATCTAGTCTTAATCATCTGTCTTATGCTCTGTACCCTGCCTTATCCTTGAATTCTAGTTTACCATGGCTGACTTTCTAAGCATAAGGCTAAACCCCAGATATGAGAAGCTTCACTCCTATTTAACTTGCCAAACAAGACTAAGTTCAACTAGGGTCCCATCTTTCTGGGTTGGAATAGGGGAAATATCCACTTTCACGTAGCACTATGAGCCAAAGGCTCCTGAACCACTGATTAGCTTTGCTCCAACACTTCACACTGTCCTATGGCACAGAGAAAGCAAAAGTCGGACAAATTAAACCCCAACCTTGGAGGCTTTAAAAAGGTCTGTGGAAAGAATTTTCTTTCCTATTTTAATGCTTCATAACCCTGATTATAATAATAAATAATGCTTACTTCATGTCTAATGGGGCTAACATCATGTACGATGGCACTGTATCTGAGGAGACACAAAAATAGGGCAAGAAATCATTACCAAGAATGCAAAGCAAATTTGAATAATCAGCAAAGTTTAAAACAACATGTTCCCAGTTGATTTCACATGCTTCTTGGCTGACGATGCCGTAACATGTGATCATAACTATGTCTCTGCTCAGAGACAGCTCCTCTGCTGGAGGAGCAGCAGTGATGAGAGATCAGTGTGACGCCTCTGCCTGGACCTGTGCACATGTGCGGCTCAGAACACTCTCGCTTCCCAGCAGGTAACAGGCTGCCCAGCATCCACTCCCCTCTTTTTGGTAATCTGATTCTCTTTTGAGAGTGGGGATCCCATTCTCCTCTATCGTGTAGGACTGCCCTGCCATCCCCTGGTTAAGTGATGGTCACATGACCGAAGACTGGCCAATCAGATGTTCTCTCTGGGGAATCTGAATTTTGAGTGGGGCCTCGAAGACGACAGTGACATTTATTGATTCCTTCCAACAATGGGGTGCCCTGAGAAAACTATCTTGTCCTTCAGCTTCTCCAGATTTTTCCATTGAATTCCTTTACCCTCTTGTTACCTTTTTGAATTCACTGCTGTTGCTTGCAACAAAACCCCAACTTGATACATGACTACCCTGCCCCCGAGGCTCTAGGTGTGGCAGTACGAGTCAAATAGTATTAAACATTTGTATAGTGCACGACACACATCACTGAGTTGCTTTCCAAATGCATGAGAGCGCCAGTGTTGCCACACCGTTACCAGCATTGTTATTAATTTCGAAATTATTTCATTTACAAATTGAATTATCCCATAATTCAATGGGATATATTTAGTATATGCTAAATATATGGGATATGGGATATTAAGTTATACTAAATATCCCAATGGGGTTATATTTAGTATAAATTAAATTTTAGATGTCCCGCAGGAGCCTACAAAGCAGCAGGGGAAAATACAAAATATCTTGTTTATTATGGTGAGAATTCTAAAGGATATTTTCACATAGACAGAGTGGAAACTTGTGGAGAAGAGCCGGGGAGACTAAAGAATTTCCTGGTGAATTTCTGAGGAATACTGATGCCACTTGATACATCTCTCTATCCTCTGCTCTTCAAAACCTCATGTCAAATCTATATTGTTTTGTTCTAAGAAATTGTTTTAAAAGGAATTTCCAAGGTGCAAGTTTTGATGCACCTAAGGGATAGCTATGTGCTTAGAATAGCGATTGGCCCACCCCTGACATCAGGGGAAATTAAAATCTTTGCTAATTAGATGTGTTTGTACTAAGGAAATGCAATGATTTCTATCACACAATCAAGTATGGGTATGTCTTTCATTTTAACTTGCAATTTTTCTTTGTTATGTGAAAGCAAGTACTGATTTTATTTTCAGATCAATAGTTAATGTGCTGAGTTAATAGATGTGAAATGTGAATATAGCATAAAACAGCAAATTAGGCTGCGTGAGTTTGGGGACATCATTCTAGTGCGATCACATGGCTTTGGCCAGGTTGCATGAATCACAGAGCCTGCTTCTCTGGAGTTTTCTGGATTACAGAGACCTACCTGGTTTGAGCCAGGCCTCCTGAAAAATCACAAGGGACTTCGAATAAATGCTTTCATCTCTTAGCCTTGTCTCATAAAATTGGTGTGGTTCTGAAATGTGTTTTCTCAAGGGGTGTAATGCATATTTGCTTTCTGCTGGGCGGGCTGAGCCAATAATGATTGCAATCAATAAGAAACGCTTTCATCAGTAGAGTTTTATGATAACGGCTTTAAGGGTCTCCTGATATGAGACGAACTTGGTTAAGTTTTATTGGTACTTTACCAGATATACTTCATGAATAATACTCAGAGGAGTTCAGAATTCATTTTCATCTGCAACCGTTGAGAGCCTACAAAGATTATAGGAGATGGAAACCCATTTCCTACCTTGCCAACACCCGAAGGTGCTAGCTCACTCAGCCAACATCCAAATGTCTAATCCTCAGCTCCCACGGGGGCATTGGCTGAGACGTATCTTCAACCCCAGTTCTATTCCTCTCCTTTACCTATCCTTCCTCCGAAACCTACCCACAAACACACATACTCACACACACACTCTCACACCTTACCCAGTTGTCCCATGTAAGCAGGAGATACTCCGATTGTGACAGTGTCCTGAGTTCTAGCCCTCTTCAAGAGCTTTAAAAAAAAACTGACATTCTGGACTTTCAGCCAAGATGGAAGGGTAGGTAGATACACTGTGCCTCCTTGCACAACCCAAAGAAGGACAAAAACACATTTTAAAACAAAAAATAACCAGAATTGCCAGAAAATCGAACTCTATGGAAGTCTGTCAACCAAGGAGTTAAAAAAGAAATATTCATCCAGAGCAGGGAAGAGATGGGCAACCAGGCATTAAGGATTCACCCCAAGGCAGTGGGTCATGGACCTTGTGAGGTGGCTGCTGGTGGAGCAGGTGGTCCCACACTTGTGTGCAGATAAACGGAGAGGAACAACTGGGGAGTGAGACAGACAGTGCAACCCAGGTTTCCAGCATGGGGAAATAAAGCCTCAAAACCTCTGACTGAAAACACCTGTGGGGGTTGAGGCAGTAATAGGAGAAATTCCTAGACTCACAGGAGAGTCTGTTGGAGAGACCCAAAGAGTCCTAGAATGTGCACAAACCCATCTACATACCTGGGAATCAGCACCAGAAGGTCCCAATTTGCTCGTTGGTAGCAGCAGAAGTGACTGAAAGCCCTACGAGAGTAGAACAAGCGCCATTGTTTCCTCTCAGACCCCTGTCCCATATACAGTGTCACAATGCAGTGACATGGCTTGCCCTGCCCTGGCGAATACCTAAGGCTCCACCCCTTACTATGTAACAGGTATGCTAAGACAAACAAAAAGGCCCAAATGAAAGAACAGATCAAAGCTCCAGAAAAGATACAACTAAGGGACAAAGAAATAGCCAACCTATCAGGTGCAGAGTTCAAAACACTGATAAACAGGCTGCTCATAGAAATGGTTGAGTATGGTCACAAAATAGAGGAAAGAGTGAAGGTTATGAAAAGTGAATTAAAGGAAAATGCACAGGGAACCAACAGTGAAGGGGAAAAAAACTGGGACTCAAATCAATGCTTTGAACCCAAAGGAAGAAATAAACATTCAACCAGGACAGAATGAGGAAACAAGAATTCAAAAATATGAGGAGAGGCTTAGGAACCTCTGGGACAACTTCAAACATTCCAACATTAGAATCACAGTGGTGCCAGAAGGAGAAGAGGAAGAGCAAGAGATTGAAAACTTATTTGAAAACGGTGAAGGAGAACTTCCTTAATCTGGCAAAGGAAATAGACTTCCAGGAAGTCCAGGAAGCTCAGAGAGTCTCAAAGAAGTTGGACCCAAGGGAGCACACACCAACGCACAGCATAATTACATTACCAAAGATTAAAGAGAAGGAGAGAATCTTAAAAGCAGCAAAAAAAAAAAAAAAAAAAAGAAGAAGAAGACAGTTACCTACAAAGGAGTTTCTATTAAACTATCAGCTGATTCCTCAAAAGAAAACTTGCAGTCAAGAAAGGGATGGAAAGTATTCCAAGTCGTGAAAGGCAAGGAAGGACCTACATCCAAGATGACTCTATCCAACAAAGCTAACATTTAGAATGGAAGGGCAGCTAAAGCGCTTCCCAGATAAGGTCAAATTAAAGTAGTTCATCATCACCAAGCCCTTATTATATGAAATGTTAAAGGGACTTATCTAAGAAAAAGAAGAAGATAAAAAGCTATGAAAATGACAACAAACTCTCAACTGTCAACAATCAAACTTAAAATAACAAAAACAAACTAAGCAAACAACTAGAACAGGAATAGAATCAAAACAATGGAAATCACATAGAGAGTTATCAGTGGAGAGATAATGGGGGAAAAGGTACAGGGAATAAGAAGCATAAATAGTAGGTACAAAATAGACAAGGGGAGGGTAAGAATAGTATAAGAAATGTAGTAGCCTCCCTCATAAAGAACTTATATGTATGACCCATGGACATGAACTAAGTGTGGGGGGATGTGGGTGGGAGGCAGATGCAGGGCAGAGGGGAATAAGGAGGGGGGGAAATGGGACAACTGTAATAGCATAATCACAAAACAGTTTAAGAACATCTTACAATATTTTAAAATTAAAAGAGATTTAAAATATTGTAAGATGTTCTTAAACTGTTTTGGGGTTGTGATGCTTGAGATCTATTATTTCATTTAGCCTTACAATGGTATTTTGAGAATACAACAGTTTTCTTATAGAGGAGGAGATTGAGACTCAGCAAAGTTAAGCAACTTGCTCAGGGTCGCACAACTATGACTTGTTAGGTGAGGGCTATTGAATCCAGCTCAAACTTGACTTCAAAGTTCATAATCTTGCCAGATACCACTTCGGCTTCCAGAGAGCGTAGCAAGTGCTGCCAAGGTGCGGCAGGATGCTCTCTGGAGCACACTAGGGTGTGCAAAGTTGCTGCACTTTGCTGTTGTGTTTATTGATGTGATTTGCACGTTGGCTTTTCACATAAACCCCAACTACTACTCCCATTCATTTCAGAGGGTGGGTGCTATTAAGAATGCCATAAAGGAGATTCATGTTCTGGTTGGAAGTTTGGGCAAAGCAGTCTCATCAAACTCAAACTTGGTTTCCTACAAGTCTTTTTGTCATTTGTCCTGGGAACCAGCTAGAATTGAAAGCATTAAATATAACTGATTTTAAAAACACATTAAAGATAAAAAAGATCCAAGTAACTGGTATGCAATTTATCCATCCAGACACTAAAACTTTACAGTCATCCATAATATTTTGTCCTTAGAATAAAAACATCTGAGCGTAATAGTAAAGCAGCAGGGACTCACCAGAGAGTGAAATTATCACCTGTCTGCAAGAGAGGAGACATTTTAAAAGCACTCTACTGTTTGTGGCCTTCTCTATTATAAAAATTTCATGGTAAATTCATCCCCAGGTAAATTCTAGGGTGATTTAAATATAGGGCAGAAGAGTCTCCAGTGGGCAACTGAGGGATAATGAGTTAAAGAACAACCAAAGTGAACAGAAGATCCTCTTTGTACGAGCTTTTTCTTTCTTTTCGAAGAGATGGACACATTCACCAAAAAGGAAAGGAACAGATGAAGAGGAAAGGGAGGCAGGGAGGTGAAGGGAAAGGACAGAGTCTAGACTTCTGTGCTTACGCAGTCCAAATAAATACCAAGTAGCATGCTGAAAAAGCTACGGCATACAGCATGTACCATGTTCAGTGTCCAAATGGAATGTTTCTAGCATGGTCACATTGTTGGATGTAAACAAAGAAGTATGTTTGGTGTAAAGAAATCTTTGGCCCTGGCTGGTGTTGCTCAGTGGTTTGAGCGGGGCCTGCGAACCAACCAATCGTGCTTTGATTCCCAGTCAGGGCACATGCCTTGGTTGCAGGCCAGTTCCCAGTGGGGGACACACGAGAGGCAACCACACATTGATATTTCTCTCCCTCTCTCCTTCCCTTCTCTTCTAAAGATAAATAAATAAAATCTTAAAAAAAAGAAATCTTTGGTCATATTTTGTGAGGTGCACAATAACAGAAGACTGACCTCTAAAATCTGCTTGCCCCTCACCCACATACACACACATTCCCTAACAACTGTTATGAGTTTCCACATCTCTATACTTTTAAAAATATCAAAAGCCTTGAAGTTGGAAACCTTCCTTCCCTTTATCCTCAGATCTCCCTTCTCCTTCTCTCTGTGAATATAGTCACCAGTTATAATCAACTTCAGAACTCCTTTTCCTTCAAAACACATTTACAATGATGGAAAATTTCTTTTTCATTTGTGAAATCTAATCCGTAAGTAACTTTAAACACTCATCTTTGCCAAATATTTAGAAGTACTCGACAATAGGTATCCTCAAGAAAAATAAAGTGGAAGTCTGAATGCTTGAATATTGAGTGTTTTATATTAGTTTCAAGGCAAGGAGAGTATCTGATTTATGAAAAATATATTTCTCTATCATATATCTTTGGAATCCAAAGAACTAGGGGTCCAAAGTGAAAACATATGTAAGTTCCATTAGATCTTTTATTATTTGAAGAAAGAATGAAAGAAAAAAACAAAGAAAGAAAGAAAGAAAGAGGGAGGGAGGGGATTACTCCTTTAATTGAAACACAGTAGGTTCTTAATAAAAGTCTTTTATATTTACCACATTCCCTCAATGATTTTAAGATTTTTCTTTTATCACTGTTTTTAAGCAATTTGATTATAATATGCTTTGGTATGGTTTTTTTGGGGGGGTGTTCTTGCAATTAGGGTTTATTGAGTTCCTTGAATCTGTGGGTAATGAAATTTTGAAAATTTTTATTCATCATTTCTTCACATTATCTCCTGCCCACTCCCTTCTTCAGGGATTCCAGTTATGTGTATATTAGGCCTCTTGAAGTTCTCACGTAGTTGACTGTTGCTGGGTTTTTTTTCCTTTAGTATTTTTCTCAGTGTTTCATTTTAAATAGTGGCTAATGCTCTACAAGTCCACTGATTCTTCCTTCTGCAGTGTCTGATCTGCTATTAATACCATCCACCATACTTTTCATCTTAGACATTATAGTTTTCATCTCTACAAATTTGTTTTAGACCCTGTTTTTTTGGCACATGATGTCACTTTGAAAATAATGTTAGACTTATAGAAGAGTTGCAAAGACAGTTACAGTGCTTAGAACAGTTGATCCTTTCAGATCTTATTTTTCAGCTTTTTAAGGCAAGGCCAGAGCTTCAGCCTAGGTCTAATTTTGCCCACTACTGAGGCAAAGCACTCCTGAGTAGTCTACCAAGAACTCCAGCAATTGTGAGCCTTCCCCCTCTGGCTGGTGGGAAGAGGAACTATTTCTGGCCCTGAGTGATTTTTTTTGGAGATTGTTTCTTCTAGTCCTTTTAAGTGCTCCTTTTGCCAGCCTTGGGAGGTTTCCGCATCTGCAGGCTCTAATCAGAGGGCGATTACTCTGCAAATCTGGGAAGCTCCTTGGGCAGATTTCCCTTCCCTGGGACACTGTCCTGTGTCCTGTGTTCTAGCCGTGCTGGCTTGCCCGTGTTCCCCAACCTCCCCAATGCAGGGAGATCTTGGGGCTTTTCTTGGGTTTCTCCCTGCCTGTGCTAGAGCCTGGAAAGTCTGAGGTAATTGTAGGGTTCGTCTTATGAATCCTTCAATCACTGTTCTTCAATATCTTATGTCTAATGTCTTGAAAAGTATACTTTGCTTTTTTGTTTGTCTCAGGCAGAGGGGATCATGGTCAGAGCATAAGTGTCAGTAAATTTGATAAATTTTGTTTAGTGAATGAATGAACTCTGTCTTGTCCTGTGATGGGAATTCATTAAAAATTGTGTGGGAGGGGTTTATCGTCTGCTTGTTTTTACTGAAAATTGTTCAATTCTTTGAAAAGCTAGATCAGGGAAGAACAGTAGTTCCTGAGGGCAAAGACGTTGCAACTATTTGATTGTTTTTTCAGGAGAGGTGCTGTAAGAGATAACCTTCAGCCATTTTATTTTTCTATCTGCATTCCCTCCTAATAACAATGGAAAACCCCGAGATCCTGATTGGTCCAGGTTGGACCACATGCGATTCCTTTGGCCTGAGCCTGCAGTGTGCCTTGGTTGGCAGTCCTATCAAAGCTGCTCACTGCAGTGGGAAGGCAAGGCTCCAAAAGGAATGAGGCATAGTCTATCCAAACAAAGGAGATGGATCCTGTGCGTCCAAAACAATAACTGCCTCTTTCTAGTAGTCATTTATAAAGGTGTTTATTGGATTTTTTTTAGTACTGAAATCTTGTTGGCTTATGATGTAATGAACCTGCAGGTAAATGACTGTTGATCACTTTTCATTAGACTGTCAAGCATTTCTAGTTAGGATTCCTAGATGACTGTTGTTCCACTCTATTTTCAGGAGAATATATTTATGCCTTGCTACACATGCTTGGCTTCTATTCTTAACTTTTAAAAATGCCCTTGTACCTAACATATTTTATCACCAGGACAGCTGCAAGATAAGGCAAGCCTCTGGTCTGGGAAGCAAGCCAGGTTGGGTCAGGTAGAAAGCATGATGTGAGGGTAGGAGGTTAAGAGTGAGAAGGCTCAGTAAGAATAGTTAGAAAGGGGTGTGTGTGTGTGTGTGTGTGTGTGTTGCAATCCTGAGAGTACGATTAAGATCTAGGCCTGGGGTGACTCTGATACCCAAATAGGCAGACTGGGGGGACACATGTGGGAGGAATCAGAGACTAGGCATTCAGGTACAATGTACCTGAGCTTAAAGGATTGAGCAGATAACTTATTCTCTAAGTCCTGTAATATGAGAGGCAATAACAGCACCCAGTGCATGTGGGGAAACGTACTGAGCACCCTAACTGCTCGTGACCTTTAAGGTTGAACCATTTCTTTGCCAGTGGCAGTTCTAGTGTCCAATTTTTCCGAGTAGTGCAGTTGGTCCTCAGACTTGTTCCTGTGGTAGGACACCTGTCTTGGTGCTCTTTATGAACTATCAACATGACAAAACACATCCATAACTTTGTGGTAAATCATGTCACTTTAATTACATTGTTGTACAGACATCAAGTATGATGTGTCAAAGATTTAAGAAGAATTTGATATAAAAACTTAAAAATAAGAGAAACCAATGTATTAAGTTTTTGTCCTGTGAAAATGGAAGAATAATAAAGTTTTCATTTTCAACTAGTGGGACATTTTGATTGTTTAACTGGTACAACACTGGAGGTCTGTGTGAGTAGACATCAAGATCACTTAGTATGGAATTTTCTCAGAAAACTAAAAATGGACTTGCCTTTTGACCCAGAAATTCCACTGCTGGGATTATATCCTAAGAACCCCAAAACACCAATCCAAAAGAACCTATGCACCCCAATGTTCATAGCAGCACAATTTATAATAGCCAAGAGCTGGAAGCAACCTAGGTGCCCATCAGTAAATGAATGGATCAAACAATTGTGGTACATATACAAAATGGAATTCTATGCAGCAGAAAGAAAGAAAGAGCTCCTACCCTTTGCAACAGCATGGATGGAACTGGAAACTATTATGCTGAGTGAAATAAGCCAGGTGTTGAAAGACAAATACCATATGATCTCACCTTTAACAGGAAGCTAAACAACAAAACAAACAAGCAAGCAAAGTAAAAACAAAGACACTGAAATAGAGAACAGGGGGACAGCGACTAGAGGGGAGAGGGGAGGGAATTTCAGGGGGAAAAGGGGAGGGATTTAGAGGAACTAGTATAAAGGACACATGGACAACAGCTAAGGGGGGTGGAAATGGGAGGGAGGTGGGGAGCATGGGGGGTTGGGAAGGGAGTAAAAGGCAGAAAACTGTACTTGAAAAGTAATTAAATAAAAAAGATCACTTAGAGAAGAGGGTACGTTCCTTTTTCTTAAAAACACTTTTAAGTGAAATACAACATAATATATTTATGTATCATGTTAAATAGTATATAGGCACGGTCCATCCCTTGCACTGTAAGGATCCCTTTAAGAAAGAACTCATTGTCCAGAGGCAAGTATGGTTGGCTGACAACCTCTCACGGTTAATTCCTTCCGGTCTGCTTTTGAGCCAAAAAGGTCACACTCTTCTTGAGATGGCCCCAGCCAATGACTAAGCAAGGCCTAGTCTTTTCTACCTACCACAGATTTCGTCCATGAGCAGCCTTTGCTGTGGACACCCAATGAGCTAATGGTCTGACAGCTCTTCCCACCTTCCTGCTTCTCCCCCTTTTGCTTTGACAAATGTCACTCACTAATAAACCTTTTGCACTTGTCTCTCCTCAGCATCTGCTTCTAACCCAGCTGATGGACAGGTGCGCATGCCAGAAGTGAACAGATTGGTCAATTTGTGCAAACTGAGCACGCTCATGTAACCAGCACATTGAGAAGATTCTACATAGTCCCCTACAAGTCCCCTTGTGGGACCTTTTCCCAGCCATCACCCCTCATCTTGGGGTAACCATTATCCTAACTCCTCACATCCTTCATTAGTGCAATTTATAGCAATGAAATTTTAGGGCATATTTTGTGTTTGACTTATTTGCTCAAAAGGGTATATTTTTAAAGACTATTTTAAGTTCATTATAGTTGAAGTGTAAGTTTTCAAGTAAATGCTTGTACTTTTTCATCTTTCCACTCTGGTCACTCTGTCTGTCTCTATGTCCGTTTGGGTCTGTCTCCCCTCTCTTACACACACACAGAACACACATAATAAACTTTCAGTTCAACTTCCAATCTAGTGTAGAATATGTATGTAACAATAGTAAAAATTGCACGGGATGTTCAGTACGCTAAATTAGCCCAGTTAACACACACTGCATTGTCGCCGCCTCTGTTTGACTACCAAGTTTCTCTAGTGTGGCTTCCACCAGATCTGAGTCATCAGGGACAGATCACCCTTTAACATTATTAGAGGGCAGTGACTGGTTTCAAGCAACTACCAATGGATCATTGACAGCTACACGTATGTTAAGCGGATCTGTCCTGGGTGTTAGTTTAATCAATTCCCCAGTTCTGCCCTAGAGAAATGGAGATATTGTTACACAATCTTTTTTCTCAATTCCAGACATTTCTACACTGATTAACTGCCTCATGGTTCAATAGCTTTAGAAAAACTCTAATTTTCTTAAATGGCTTGATATTCAAGATTTTACCCACTAGGTATACATGTTAAAGAATTTCCACCTTTTCATTCTTCCTCCCTACCAAACTGGGGAAGAACATTTTTTAAATAATAAAGGGAAATGTAAAGGCAGTTCTCATACATGGGAATGTACACTTACGAATGATGTAGAGGCCTCTGGTGAGAGGGCATCTCCCAAACCTTTTGTTTTAAGATTTTTATTTATTTATCTTTAAAAAGGAAGGGAAGAAGAGAGAGGGAGAGAAATATCAATGTATGGTTGCCTCTCGTGTGTCCCCTGCTGGGAACTGGCCTGCAACCCAGGCATGTGCCCTGACTGGGAATTGAACCGCGATACTTTAGTTTGTAGGCCCGCGCTCAATCCACTGAGCTACACCAGCCAGGGCCCAAGGCCTTTTATTTATAGCTCTGTTGTTGGTGGGATGATTTGCAAACCATTTCAAAAAGAGAATTCTCCATTCCTCCCTGGAGCAGGGCCCCTCTTGCTACAGATTGCTGTGCTTTTGTCTATGATTTTGTTTTAAAATCTTCAAACTAAAATGTCTGTTTGGCTGTCTGAAGGTTGGTATATAAAATTAGACTTCTTTTCCTATCCTTGAAAACACAAACATTCATGGCAAATGAAATCAGGGTTCTTGCACTCAAGAAAATAATTTTTTTCCTCAATGCAGAGACCTGTCAGTATCACTGACCAGATATATAAATTTATTGGCTTTCTGAGGAATAAAATGCTGGTGTTCACAGAGCACATTTTAATAGGATAAATGAATAAATTGATATAAGAGATTTATGGGCTTATATGTTTTTAAATCTAAATAGCTCCTACAAAAAGAGAAAGGTAAATGATTTGTCTTTTGCTCAAAGATTTCAAAAGGTTTATTGGTATCACTTGCAATAGAGTTTGTTATGAAACATACTATGTGTTAATCTAGGTAATTTCTTTGAAATCTGATCTGAGAGAAACAATCAGTTTAGTAGATTTTAGTGGGGCTATAGTGAATTAAATATACTTAGAATATAGAATCTTACTACTTTAGAACTAAAAATCACCTTAAGAATAATCTCAGGCCACTACCCCACCCCCTGCACACCCTCACAAATGGGGAAGCTGACACAGAGAACTGAGAAATGACTCTCCATGTCACCCAGCCAATAGATCTGGGGCTGTTCACACCGTCCCCATTTTGGGACTTCAGCTAGACTTGACCGTTGTTCTCCAGGGGTTGTCAGTGTATTGACCTCCAGTTTACATATCTTTGGTAAAGACAAGGCTGACATCAGAGGGTCATCTCATTTACCTCAACATTTGAGGTTATTCCAACCTATTCCAACAAGTTTCTTTTCCAATGTATGTTTAAAAATTCATTCGATCAAAATGAACTGGATGAACCAGATTTAGGGCCTGTCTTTGGGGAATGCCGAACCAAGAGGAGAGGACAGGAATTATGACACTGTGTGAGGTGATAATAGAGGAAAGTTACAGAAGGACCCTTAAGCTAAACTTGAGAGGGGGGGTGGAGGAAATCGGGTGAGAAAATGAGCACTTCAAAGAATGGGAGAGCACGCCATGTCCAAGAGATACACCTCTAAGTCTACAGGAAATGTGTTTCTAGATTTAACATGGAGAAAACCAAAAAGGAAAACAACAGGAATTCTGGTGCGATCCATTCTGCTTTGAACACGAAACTTGAATCTAAGGTTAAGAAAACCGACAAGCTCTGGTGGGGAGAACACCGGTCACCCAGGTTGTCCTCCCGCCTCTGCTGGTAGGTAACTGGCTTCATGACCTGGGCATGTTGCACGACCTCTCCTGACCCAGGGTTCATCACCTGAAAAATAAGGAGTGGGGGATGGTATCCAAAGTTCCTCACACTCTAGCATCTGAGATTCTCCAAGTCTCGGTAGCTTTATGCACTTATGTTGACTGCAGGAGGAATTATAATGAGTGAAATTTCTGAACTCTGTTCCATCCTTGTGAGGACTAGATTACAAATTAATAAAGCTCTTTCTCCTTCCCTTCCCCTCTCTCTAAAATATAAACAAATAAAATATTTTAAAAAATATTTTAAAATATGTTTAGTTTAGGCAATACAGACTTTCCAGTGACTTTCCTTTGCTAAAGGAGAGGAGAACGAATATTTATAATCTATTGTGTTTCAAGCATTTTTAAAATTGTTTTATTTATTTATCTTTAGAAGGGAAGGGAAGGAGAGAAGGAGAGACATGTCAATGTTTGGTTGCTTCTGGTGCATCCCCTGCTGGGAACTGGCCCCTGCTGGGAACTGGCCTGCAACCCAGGCATGTGCCTTGACGGGGAATTGAACCTCTATCTTTTGGTTCACAGGCCCGTGCTCAATCCACTGAGCCACACCAGCCAGGGCTTCAAGCATTTTTATTTAGCCATTAAAATAATACTGCAGACTAGATATGATTATTTTTATTTTACAAAGGAGGGAACTGGAATTTCCTAGGGTCTCTCACTTTCTAAGTAAACGATTCACACTTTAATCCTTGGCTGAGTCTCTATTTCTAGGGAAAGCCAATTCAAGGCCCTCCTCCTTGGGTGAAGGTTTTACAGGAACAATTATAAAGGACATATGGACAATAACAAGGGAGGCAGGGAGGGCTGGAGTGGCGGGAATGGGTGGGGGAGAAAGGCAGAAAACTGTACTTGAAAAACAATTAAAAAATTTGTAAAAAAATAATTAAACAATGTAAAAATTTAATAGAATTAATAAAAATTCATTAAGAAACAAACAAAAAAGACCTTCCTTCTTGGCGGTGGGGGTTACCCATCAACTAGCATATAAGAGGCCCTGAGAATATTGATCTAGGGTACACAGGAGCTAGAGGAAATGATCTTTATCTCAAACTGATTGAATTTCCTAAGATTTGTTGATAGTAAAATAGATCGCTCAAGTATTTTTGATTCAAGGTGCTTTACACTGGTGTCATTTGACATACATGAGAGTACCTGGACCTTACATGTGCGACCATTCCATTTTGATTTTACCTCTTTGTTTCTCTCTCCCTGAAATGTGGTTTACACTGTATTCTTTTGTTTTACTACATCTTATAAGGAAGACATGGTACAGCATTTTTCTTAGCATAACTGTAAATCTTGGTTGTGATCTTGAGCCTGGCTCATTTTAGGTGTCATTTTGGGAACTCTCTGGGTTACTACAAACATCTTTGTGATGTTAACAGATGATGCAGTTTGGTCTGTCAGCATAAGAATTTTCTCCATTGTAAGATTTAGAATCACAATAATTTCCCAAGATTACCATATTATCCAAAGCTGTTAACTAATAGATTTCCAGCCATGTCATTATTCTGATCTCCAAAGTTTAAATCACATGTTATTGTTAAAATACTGAGATGATTTTATATTGGGTCCTTCAGGTACTTTCGGATCTAGGTAGAAGAAGATTCTCATTTGGGTAAATAAAGCATATTTTAAAGGCAGCTGGAGCACCTCACAAATGTAATAGTATCCTATATTGTTTAGACAGTGTAAGACACATTCAACAGGTTATAGTATACTTTTAAATGCCACTGAATTTGTTAGAAGATGTTTGGCGGCAAGTAATGAAAAACACCAACTCAACCATCTTGAACAATAAAGGCATTTCATTTTCTTATGAAACAGAAAGTTCTTAGTCAGAATAGCCCCAAGGTTGGTGAAGCCACCAAGTGATTATCAAGGATCCAGCTTCCTGTCACTCCTCTGTCATTCTCAGTGTGGTTGGCTTCTTCCTTAGGCCAGCTCACCTCATAATCATGTGATAAGCTATGGATTAAAAGGAGGGGACCGTGGCTCTGTCTGCTGTGGCCCAGTTGGTTGGGCATCATACTGCAAAATGAAAAGCTGCTGGTTCAATTTCTGGCCAGGGCACATGCCTGGGTTGTGGGTTGCATTCCCATCAGGGTTCATGCAAGAGGTAACCCACTGACGTTTTTCTCCCTCACTTTCTCCCTCCCTTTCCCTCTCTCTAAAAATGAATAAATAAAATACTTTTTAAAAGAAGGGGAAGCCCTGGCTGGTGTAGCTCAGTGGATTGAGCATGGGCCTGTGAACCACACGATTGCGGTTTGATTCCCAGTCAGGGCACGTGCCTGGGTTGCAGGCCAGTCCCCAGCAGAGGACCCACCAGAGGCAACCATACACTGGTGTTTCTCTCCCTCTCTCCTTTCCTTCCCCTCTAAAAATAAATAAAATATTTAAAAATAAAATAAAATAAAAGAAGGGGAGTGTTTATTACTGCATTATATAGATCATGGATCACAGTAATATACACTTGAAACATATATGACCCTATTACCATGTCACCCCAATAAATTTATTTTTAAAATTTTGAAAAAAAATTAAGGAAGGGGAGTGTTTATTACTGTTCTTCTCTTTTTAAAATCAAGGAAACTGCCCCAACAGGGTACCTGGTAGACTTTCCCTTGAGCCCCATTGGTCAGAATTGTGTCACATGCTCTTTCTTAAACCAGTCACTGGTTGAAGATGTTAATACCTTGATTGGCCCGGTCTACTCAGGTCTATTCAGGCATTACCTGTGAACTTCAGAGGGAGGATGGTCCCCAGACAAAATCAGGGCTCGTCAGCAGGGGGGATAACTGTTGGGTGGACAACCAGTCAGGTCTGTGACCATCTCTCATACTGTTTGTCTGGGGATAACTGGAGTAAATGAGCAGCAGTTCTAAAGCTATTTCTTCTGTAGTGTTTTTCAAACATCAGAGACAAAATCCTAAAAACATTAGTAGTGATGAGCTATCATGCTGTGACTTAAAGAGAGCTATGGAGCATTCTGTGGTGTTCAAAATCCCTAACATAAGTTTGGTAAGGTATGAAGAGGAATGGATTTGAGGTCAGAAGACCTAAATTTGTCCCCTGATTTCAACAAGTATCAGCTTGACTTGGCTTTTCTGAACCTTAGTTTCATTTCTAAAATAGAGAGAGCTACCTCACGGTACCTCAAAGTTTGCCGTGAAAATCAAATAAAATTTGATGCAAGGAAAGTGCTTTGTAAACTATTACATAGCCCATACATGAGAGATATTTCAAAAGAGAAACACTAATGTGCCATTTATTCGAGTGAAAATAACCATACCAGTCTTGGCAGTAGACTCAAAGAGGCAGGCTCAAAAGGAAAACGTCTGGAAGGATTACAGCAAATGAATGTTTTTTTGAATGAAACAAAGCTGATTTATTAACAACCCAAACAAATTTAGTCTCTTCTAACTTTTTTTTAAAGCTAGGAGGGGGTTTAGATGTACAAATGCGTGACCTGTCCCTTCCAGTTTCTGGGCTTAAACAGGGGGGCACTGGTCTGACACTAATTAGGGAGCCTGTTGACTTGAACGTGAACACAGTGGCGGTTGGAAACCAGAGTCTTTCGCTCGGCAGCAGGCTTGCTCCCCTCATTATGGCAAAGTTCGCATAAGGTTCTGTCACCGCATGGGAAAGCCTGGTCACCTATCAAGTTCTAACTAGCTCCGACCTGCACACATTTCCCCTAGAAAAATATTTTTTCTCCTAACTAATAAGTCACTGTGATCTCAGTTTCTCTCACCGCCTGAATCATTCAGCTCAGCCTGGACTCCAGCTGCTCGTATAGAAGGAGGCCCTGTTGACCTTGAGCGTGAGAATTTGTATGTGTTGTAATACGGATGTCATTAAAATATAACATTTACCCGCTGAGAACAACATTATACTATTTATGAAACCATATAATTTCAATAACTAAACTCAGCAAGATTTTATTGCTCTCTCCACCTGTAATCACAGCACTGCTGACTCATCACTCTTGCACCACTGCTCATAGTTATGCAGCTTCACTAAGATCCACATGAGCCTTGTTTTTTCCATCCTCTCTGTGTAACCTTTTTTTCCTTCGCAGTTCAACAATTCCCTTCTAAAAGGTTATGATTAATTAGAGGCTCGAATTAACACCAGGAAAACTTTTGTGCCACAAAATGTGCAGTGCCTCCATGGTTAGAACGGACTATGTTTTTAATACCATGGTGATAAATTCAAATTCACTAATGTCTTTAAAACTTTTATAGGCATTTTAACAGTCAATTTCACTTTCTCTGAAGATATACTAAAAGAAGACTTCTTTGATGTACCTAAGTGATTTCTTCCTAATTTCCTTATCCCCTACTCTAGCTTATTTATTTTACTTTATGTTACAAACACATACCCATGTAATTTTCTTTTAAATGCAGTCTCTTTTTATTGGAATGTTTAAGCGATTTGGTATTTCTCTTAAGGGCCTTTAGATATCATGAAATGACCATTTATACTGCATTACATCTTGATCCCCACAAAGGAGGGAGAGAGTAATGACTTGCCACAGAGAAACAGACAAATAGTTCGCCCAATCCCTTTCCCTCTTGAACCACAGTTGACATCAATATGGAAGGTGAGAGATGGTGTGAGGACACCAGAAAAAGTTAATCGTCTGTGTACCCAACACGCCGCATTTATATCTCAACAGCTTCCTGTTTGTCAGTACGTTGAGGACATGAGTGTCTTCCCGGCTCCAACTGTATATGTAGAAATGGGAGGATTGATAGTTACCAGCTACTCATGCCATTCTGATCTGTAGAAGTTTTACATCATTTAAAAATTTGTACTACGCTGTCAGCCATCATCATGCCCCAAAGCAGTTACTTCTACAGGTTAATGATGTGTTCTATAAAGAACAATTTCCGTTTAATTCCTGGCGAATTTGCCTTTTCATTTAGCAGCCGTTTTGTCTTCCGTTATAGAAGGGTGTAGATTTAACTGAACTCTCCAAAGACTGATAAAAATCGATGCCTGTTTGCGCCGTGCTTTGAATGATACTTCAACCTTTATAAATGGGATTTACTGTTTTCTTTTAAAAGGGAGGATCATAAAGAATATTTAATCATTTTGGTGAAGACAAGCTTCCCTTAGTACAAGAGTTGGTATGTTATGGAATGACGTTTATAATCTAATGTTATTTAGATGAAGGGGAAAAACACAGCAGCAGGACATCCCTAAGGGAAGCAAGTCTGGAGAATAAGGCTGTCGGGTACAACATGAGGCGACCATTGTTCTCTTGTTCCGTTGACCTTGTCATTACCTGCCGGAGAACCCTGGCAAGGCCGCTCAGAGACTGGATGTATTAATTGTTTCAGCAAAAATGAAGAATGCTTTCAAAGACAACACCCTCTCCCTAGCTTCACAGAATCATTTTAGGTTTGACCATTAATAAGATTAAATAAGAGATGGGCAGTAAAGATATTGGAGCAGAGTTTATTATGAGAAAAAGTACACATGCAGAATCAGGCTCTTCCACCACTTAGCTCACCACTCTGTACACATTCTTTCATTCAGATTTTTTTCAATTGCTGTTTGCTTAGGGGGAAAAAAGTCCCCTGTGAAAGAATGTGGGCAAGACTACATTAGCTGCTCCCAACTTTGTAGTTCTCGGCTGACTGGCGTTGCAGGCCGCTACTGGCCGAAACCCAGTCCTCCCCTTTGCAAATAAAAGAGTCATCTGCCAGCGCTGTGTTTGTTGGGCCTCTTCTGAGCCAATAGTGCCTGCCCTTGATGGAGGGGATGAAGAGAAGTTTATAATAGGATCAGTTTTTGTTTGTAATTTGTTTCTAATAGACGCCAATAAGCCAGTTAACTAGGCTCCGGTTAATGGACATTTTATTGTTTCTCTCCCCGCCATGCACATGACCTTCCCTTAGAAGCATTCGCAGTGCCCCAAACGTGAATCTGCTGCCTGGTAGCCGGAGGGCTCTCTCTGCTCTAGAAAACTTGCTTGCCAACCCCGGACTGCAAAGCAGACCCTAACACTTTGATCATCCTGTCAGTGAGAAATTTACAGCAACGTTCGGGCTTTTGTTCCATGTGTATTTCTCCAAATATAATATCTCCTTCAAGAAATCAATGATAAGCTGTTAAACTAAAGAGCAGGGTAACATCCACAGAGCAGTAAATTAATGGTCTTCGGTGGATAGATGGTTACAGATTTCATCATAAAAAATGGATAAAAGATTACATATCACACAGAGCGAAACTTTTAATAACTCAACATGACTTTTCTTAATGGGTTTTATTCATTTTAATCATTATAGTGTCAATGATGATTATAGCCTTATTAGATTGTAGTGATTGAGGGGCCTGTTTATGAGATATTGAAAATCTCAGGCTGCTCAGAATAGCCCGGCGGCCTGTGTGGGTTTGATATGTAACTTTATCTGGAAGAGTAGGGCTTGACAGGAGAGTTTCAATTAATACTTTTACTAAATTGCTCCTGTCTTTAGTGACCTGGGTCACAGATGACTTAGGGATCCCACAACATGAGCTTTTCAAAACAGTGGAGCTGCAGCATTGTAAATCAAAGGAGGTTGTGAGTGTGTGTGTTTAAATAGGGCAGGGCCAGGAAAGGGCCTCAAGTCCTTCCACCTCATTTTGCAGCCAATAGGGTCCTGCCTTCCTGGTGCCTCCTGCCCAGAAAGGAGTTACTTGTAATAATAGCATATAAAGTTGGCCACAGGAATCTGGAAGGGTGAATTCTCAGTTTTTCCCTCAACGTCTGGACACATGATTATATGAAAGCCAGGACTCTGTCAGTGATTCCCAAGGTGCTATTCCACAGATGCGCCTCAAGGCACCGCATCTCTAGAAAAGTATTGTAACAAAGGTGTTGATGCGGTTCCTACAAACAAACAAACAAAATCCTGCAAAGGAATACCTACGGTGGAACCAGAAGCAGGACACCACCCAGCCGATATCCTCCTGATGTAGTGTTAATTCTTAACAAAGTCTATTTCCATTACAAACAATCTGCCACGTGATCATTATTCCACAGGCTTCCTGATCATGGAAGTCATGTATAATGGGCCTGGGAAAAGCAGTGTGATACGGCGTCACAGCAGGAGACCTGGGTTTGTATCTGGGCTACCCCTTTTAGCAGTGCTGTTTCTGGGACCAGCGACTCGAACTGTCTATGCTAGGTTCCATTTCCTCATTGGTAGGAATAGAAATAATGCTACTTGTTTTGCCTATCTTCTTCACAGCCTATTGAGAAAATCCAATGAGCCCACACTGGTGTTTAAGAAGCTCTGTTTCCAGCTTAATCTTAAGATCTCTGCTAAGATCAAGGACTCAGGTGACCTGGCTTTTATACAGGGTTTGGTATTTAGGTAGAAATATGTCATATGATTTGATGATCTCAAAAAGCCAAATTTAATCTGAGTATAAGTGATATAATCCAAATCACTTGAAAAAAAGAACAGTAAAAATCAAGAGGAATCTAAAATAAGTTCTCATTCCTTTTCTGGAGGAGGAAAGGTAAATATTTGGATTAAAACATATAAACTTTTAAAAAAATTTTAAAAGATGGCATGGGCTTAGGAAGCACGATTACGTATCAGTGGTATGTATCTATCTGCCAGATGGGCAGAGCTAAGAATCAGCCTCAGTCCAGATGTTAGCAAAAGAAGAAGAAACCAAGGGAAAGATGGGCAGTTGACAAGCAGCAGCTGGGTGAGGACTGTTGAACCTTCCAGTGCAAAGGGAACACACAGCAAGCAGTGAGGTGATCTAGTGGAGGAAGAGCATGGGCCTTGGGATCAGACAGCGCTGGCCCAATCCTCCACTATGGTCGGGATGGCTCCCAGCTGCCAGTCCTATTCAATATCCACTCACCTACCAAGGGATTCGTGTGGATCCACTCATGTGTATGTCTGCTGGGGTAGATATAGTCCACTTCACGATTGGGGACACTCAAATGGCCTCAAAATGTTATTGCCTTTGTCTATAGACTTTGATTCTTGGTCTACACACTCCCTGGGAAATTCCATTCAAGCCTATGGTCTCCCCTATGTACAATTCACTCGCAGATTTCTGTCTCTAGCTCCCTCTGTCCCCTGGGGTCCAGATATCCCTTTCCAACTTTGCCTTGCTTGTCTTTGCTTAGACATGTCCTGAATCTACCTCTTTCTCATGAAACCTCTTTTTCCTCCTGAATTCCATATCTTGGTTGGTAACATTTCCATTGACCCAGGTGTTATAGTCTGAATGTTTATATCCCCAACAAATTCATATATTGAAATCCTAACCCCCAATGGGATGATAGCGAATGGTGAGGCCTTCAGGAAGTCATTAGGTCATGAGGATGTGGCCTCCGTGAATGGTATTGGTGCTCTTGTAAAGGAGACTCCAGAGACCTTTCTCATGCCCCTTGCCATGTGAGGACATAGAGAAAAGATGGCCATCTGTGAAACAGGAGGCGGACCCTCACCAGACACTGGATCTGCCTACACATTTCTCTTCCCAGCTTCCCAGACTCCAGACCTGTGTGAAATAAACGCTTGTTGTTTTAAGCCACCCAGTCTATACTGTTTTTGCTAGGGCATCCTGGATACACTAAGAAAACACATGATTAATTTAGAAGTCATCTTCCACTCTATATCCCTCACTCCCCAGATCCAATCACTAAGCTCTGTCCATTCTAATCCCATGTTGTGGTCATTTTAAATATACTTACAAATTCTTTGATATTCTTCCCATTGAAGGTGGGTCTATGCCTCTTCCTCATGAAACTAGACTTCTCTGACTGTCTTGACCAATAGAGTGATGAAAGGGATACCATGAGACTTCCAAGGCTAACCCATGAAAGGTGATTCAGCTTCCACCTTGCTCCTTGGGGCTCATCAGCAAAAGGGCTTAATGTTGTGGGGAAGCCCAAACTATCCCATGCAGATGAACCACACAGAGAGGCCCTGACTACATGAAGAGACAGAGAGTCTGCCTGGCTCTCACTGCCCCGCCCCCAGTGCTTTCCAGGTTCTAACCCTTATCTTACAATAAGTATGATGGCCCTGCCTGCATAGACTGCCTGGCTGAGCCCTTCCCAAATGTTGACCCACAGAAACCACAAGAAATGATAAAGTGATTGTTTTTGCTTTAAGCCACCAAGTTCTTTAGTAAACTGTAACATAGCAATAGAAACTGGAATGATTAGCATCCATCCCTTCCCCTTATCACCACTGTAGGTCAGGTCCTCACCTGGCCGGGCCCACTGGCTGGCATGGAAGAGGCCCAATCAATGTATTCAGCTTAATGAAAGCTGACCTTGTGAGAATAGGCTTTGTGGTCAAGATTAGGATCTCAGATCTAGCTAGGACAGAATTTTGTGACAACAGATTTCTTCCTGCATTGTAAACTCTTGATCTCTGACCCGGAAAATCCCAAAACTAAGGTGAGGTACGTGTCTCTGTCAGATCTGAAACAATGAAAGGGAAGAGAAAAGGGTTTTTTTTTAAATGAGCATTATTAATTCCCTAGGAGTGATTTGTTTGGAGTCAGTTCAGATCTTCCCCTGCAAGTTTACTTTTTTGTTGTCCATTGAAATCAGTCCAGTTACTTGAGTCTTTTTCCAAAGGGCAAAACAAAAATTACCTAATGTTCTTTTTTCTTTTTTTTTAAGATTTTACTTATTTATTTTCAGAGGTAGGGGAAGGAGAGAAAGAGAGAAACTTCAATTGTTCACCTCCCCCAGTCACCTCTTGCACGCCCTCAACTGGGAACCTCGCTCACAACCCAGGTATGTGCCCTGACAGGGAACTGAACCACCAACCCTTTCAGTTCACAGACCAGCCCTCAATCCACTGAGCCACACCAGCCAGGGCTCTCATGCCAGCTGGTGCATGCCGCTTTCCACTGGTGACATTTAGGGTTCAACTTCTGTGAATCCTTAGACAAGACTAAAAGCATCCAGAGAGCTTCTGATTTACACCTTCAGTGAGAAACAGCCTTCTGATTCTTATAGCCTCTCACGTTCCATTTTTCAGTTTTATCTATTGGAATGTAACATTCGCAGCCCTTTTATAAATTGCCTATTAATATTTAACTTCTTATATTATTGTATCGTTAGCAGATATCCACAATCACTACATGGAACGATAACAGAAGGTGCATTAACTATCAATGGACACAGATAACAAAAGTAACACACATAAAAAATAGTCTGCCAAGCAGCGTCAGCCTCAATGAGCATGAATTTACCGTTGTGTACAGTAGCCCCAATGGTTCTCATTGTTGATTCATTCTCCGATTACTCTGTTTGCACGGTAGACAAAACGGTCTAAACGAAGACCAAGGTAATAAGTGAACTATCTGTCATCTCTTTTATTTTTATTCCAAGCTAGGGGAATTGGCAGAAAGAGAACAGTAAATGGAGATTCCTGCTGGTTCTGTGTCATAAGACTCTTTGAAAACACAGGAGGTGCTGTGAATTATTTAAGGCAGAGAATAGAAAGCAGGACTTTGCGATTTTCCTGAAGCTTTATGTCAAGTTCCCTGCCCACACTCCAACCACAGTAATGATGTCGGGTTACAGGTTTGCTTTCAGTAAAAGGTAGAATGGCCAAGTCAGGAATTAATGAAAGGGTCATGGAAACAAATATTGCAGGTGCAGGTGGAGGACTCAGAGGACTATTTTCAGTTAATCAGAGAATCTCTGACTTTGGACCTTGAAGAAGTCATTTAGTCTGCTCGACATCTCTACTCAGGGGCCCTGCCGGCATCTTAAATTCACCATATTAAAGCTAAGACTTATGATTATATTCTTCCCTAACCATTCCATAACACAACAAAACTAACCCTGTTCCTTTTCATCTTGATTTTCTTTCTTGCCTTAATTGCACCATAATTTTTGCCCCTTGCTGGTACTCATAATCTTACTTCCTGTTTCTATGTCCACTTACTATATCCAATCATTGCTGAAAGAAGACACATTTTTTACCAAGAAGCAAATGAAGCTTAAGTTCAAGGCCTCTCCATGTACTGGTCTCACTTTCAGGGTTCTGGCCAGCGCCCCAGCAATGTGTTTTTGTATGGGCCATATGTTTCGTAAAATTTGGCAAAATAAGATGTTTCAGATGTCTCTTGGCACTTGAGTTTGGAGATACTCTTATTTGTGGTTCATGGGACATATTTATGTGTTTTGGTGGCACTTCTGTTTACTCAGTTATTGCTAGTTGTGTCAGTATAAGGGTTGGCTTCCAGTGTCATTGTACTGCCCACCATGCTGAATCACCTGGGCTCCTACCACAAAGAAGCAAGATCAGGGGTATGTCATGCTGGGCAGGTGTGGAGGAGAAATAAGATGTGAATGTATGAAACCAGAGCTGGTTTGTAGAAAGTTCTTTCAGTCTCTCAGACACATAAAATTACAAGCATGGGGTTCACTTCTCATTAACACCTGGTCAACATACCCGTTCTGTCCCATCGGGAATATACTCTAAAATGCAGTGTACACAAACAATTAGGACTCCACTGTACATTCATTGTTCTTTTTCAATAGGAATTATAAAAAATAGAACTCACCAGCTTGTGCTTGTAAGGTACAACTCTGTACAGGACTATCAATAGTAAGTGTATCTACAGCCACTCACATATGAAAGGAACTTAATAGAAATGTTTCTCAATTTGAAAAAAATCTTAATATCTTATATATCTTAATATCTTATATATATGAATGTGACTTCACTGATAACGAGTGATTAGCCAACAGAAACTGTTCTAAACTATCAATAATAAAAAAATTTTAAATCAATCAGGCTAGAGAAAAGACTGTGTTACTTTCCATTCTCTCTATAGAAAATTCTATTAATAAAATATTGGTCACCAGAAGAGGCAATCAAGGAGCAAATCACTGGAAATGTACACAGACAAGATTCCTAGACATATGCCAGGAAGTTCATTTTTAAAAATATGGGCATGGATGGAACTGGAGAGCATTATGCTGAGTGAAATAAGCCAGGCAGTGAGGGACAAATACCATGTGATCTCACCTTTAACTGGAACATAATCTACAAAAGAAAAAAGAAAACAAAATATATCCAGAGACATTGAAATTAAGAACACTCTAACAATAGTCAGAGGGGGGGGGGGAGGGGACAGTGGGGAGAAGGGTTTTCAGTAACTACTATAAAGGACACATGGATAAAACCAAGGAGAAAACAAGGGAGGGAGGTGGGTTTGGCTGGGGTTGGGGGAGAATGGTGGGGAGAAAATCAGACAACTGTAATTGAACAACAATAAAGTAATTTATTTATGTATATTTGTATATCATATATTTATTTATGCATATTTTATATATTTATAAATATAAATGTACAAAATATCACACACACACACGCACACACACACACACAAATGAGGCTTTTGTCCCAGCTGCTGTAACTCAGTGGATTGAGTGCTGACCTGTGAAACAAAGGGTCGCTGGTTTGATTCCCAGTCAGGTCACATGCCTGGGTTGTGGACCAGGTCCCCAGTGAGGGGTGTGTGAGAGACAACCACACACTGATATTTTTCTCCCCTCTTTTTATCCTTCCCTTCCCCTCTAAAAATAAATAACTAAAATCTTTTAAAGAATAAAAACATGGGTTTTTTGTGATGCTACTGGTAGTTTGTTTTCTCAGTTTTGTAACTTGTTATAATTTCTTGTTCTAGATAAATGTTCACTTTTATGCTGAATAGTTTATGCTTTTTTCTTTAAAAAGAACTCTCACTTATGTCAGATTCATCGAACCCTGGTTCACCCCGGACCCAGCCCTACTGGGCCTTCCTTCATGGTGTTTCTTAACTCTGTGCCTTCCTTCCCTTTGTCGCCAACATCGCCTTTCTTTAGACTTCATTTCCTTTCTTGTGTGACTAGTCTAGCAGAGTAAGTGGCAGAGGTGAGGAAATGAGGACTCAAAATGTTTAAGTAACTTGCCCAAGGCGGCAAAGCAACCACCTGCCACAGGCAGAGTTCGTGCCCAGTTCCTCCAATTCTCTGCACAGAAAAGGTGGCCTCCCTCTTTTGTGAAATGCTCAGTGTCTCTCACTGCTTCTAGAAAGAAACCTTAACTTTTAGCCTTCCACAGTAAGTCCCTGGCCTTTCCTTCCAGGCAAATGTGTCACCTTGCCCATGGACATGCCCCACAATGCAGCCAAATCGAACTCTCAATGGCCTTTAAATACGGAACATCTTCTCCTTGGTGCTGAACTTCCCCCTCCTCAATAACCTCTTCACAACTTCATGGAAACCCCTGAATGCCAATTTCCTGTGCCATCTCCATTCTCCCAGATGGATATAGTAGTTCCTTCTGTTTAGCTCCCAAAGCACCCTGATTTTGCTCTAAGATATTATAGCACTTATTTTACTTCCTTTGATAGAAAGAATATGGGCACTCACCTGTACACTGTTGCAATCGTCTCATTTGATAGTTTGCTTATTTCATTTAACATCAGAGACTTTTTCTGCATTTCTTCATAGTCTTAGTGATTTCCCTATGGAATGTTCACATCTCCTATTTTTGACATAGATTATTTAAATATTTCCCTATATTTAGACATTTTTGTTTCAGTTTTTATTTGTGGCTTTATTGTTGTGGTTTGTTACTGTTAAAGTCAGCACTGGAAGGAAAGTCTTTGGGATACAGATTTCTTTCCTCTATGGAGTGATTTCACCAGGATAAAACTTGGAAGTGGTGTTATAAGATCAAAGTGCATGAGGTTTATGACACCTACGGCCCTGTTACTTTTCAAAGATTTGCATAATTTACACTGTAATTAGTAGTACAGGATTGTATTAATTTCATCTTGCACACTGAATGATATTAGTTAGTTTTTGTTTTTTTGCCACTAGTAGGTTATTCCCTTTGTTTTTATTGGTTTTGTTTTTTTTTTTGTTTGTTTTTTAGATTAAGTACCTTTATTAGGGCCACAGAGAAGAAAAGAAAGCAGACGGACTATGGGAATAAAATTGGTTTAAATTTAAAAAAATTTTAAATGAATGGCGAAGGCAGGATATGTGGGAAGAGAAGTCTGAGTAATTTGATACACAACTACAGCAAACTCCTCAAATCCTCACGACTATTACCTGACAACCAGGCTCAGCTGGCTGATGTGTGGTGCATATACCACGGCTGTGTCAGACGTGTAAGCGACAGCCACTGTCAGTTACACAAGGCAGCAAGTCGAAAGGGTCCAGGGGATAACTGATTCTCCAAATTAGTAACTCAATTACTATTGTAAGTCAAAATTACAATGCCTGCTGAAATGCCCCTTCGGGGGTGTCAAACTTATTTTCACGAGGGGCCACATCAACCTTGCAGTTGCCTTCAAAGGAACGAATGTAATTTTAGGACTGTATACATGTAACTACTCCTTAACAGTAAAGTGAGAGTTCGGTGGTACCACCAGGTAGAAGCAAGATGGAGGGCCAGAATCGGCCCGCGGGCCTTGTGTTTGCCACTTTTGCCTTAAATTATGCTCTAATACTAATTAGAGGCTTTTCCTCATGTTCTATGAAATATTTCCCTTTGCCAATGAAGTACTAAGGGACTGGTAATTTAGGCAAATAAATGATGATTGCCTGATCAGATCATTAATTTAATATAAAATGTAATGGTAGTAAATTCTCCAATGAAAGAAAATGGTTTAATATCTCAAGAGGGAGGGAGCCAAAATTACATTCTGCAAATATTTAGATACATTTTTTATAAGGTCCAGCAGCCCATTCCATTTTGCAGGTTTGCTTGATAGGTTCATAGAGCCATCTTTCTTCTTTTACTATGGCAATAAGTAATTATGTCTTTTCTATGCCTTTGTCATACCTAATTGCCACTTTATTGTTCCCAAAGGGCAACTGGACTAAGACTTTTAAAAGGCTGAAACTAACATCACTAAAAAGGATTCACAGAAGGAACCCAGAGACTGCAGAGCCATCACAGCCAGATGTTATTTCCTAGTTACATTTCAAGGTAAATTACCAGTAATCACACGATATTGAGAGAGAGTAATTGTGCTTTCCCAAGGTCTAAAACTTTAAGAGTCACATGCTCACTCTCACTCGTGACACAGCATCATCTGATTCTCTCGGATACCTCTTTCTATCCAGCACGGCCATTTTTTTAAAAAAAATTAAATCATCCTGATGGTGCACAAAGAAAAATGAGTCTGAAATAGAAACAGTTGCTTTTTCACATATTGAGAATTCCACTTAATACACAGTATTTAGTGTGTGATACGATTTCTGGCATCTTCTCAACTGTGGTTCCCAGTTATTTTATAGAAAAGAAGGTCATGGCCCAGTCTCTGTGCCATAGAATAGAAATTTCACTAAAAAGCAAAATTGTGGGTACCTACTAATTGCAAGACCGAGTTCTGCAGCAATGATGATTTTGTATAGATGAGTAATTTGGCTGCCTTGAATGCAACTTATGTTGAAATTATTCCCAGAACTCATTAATATGTAAATAGAACCTGAAAGTATAATTCCCTACTGTTGCAAAAGCCATGTAAAAATCGAACATGATTTTTGAAATATTTTTTGACAAAGCAAGTTTCTCCTGGATCCTGGGTAATTTGCACCTAAAAAGGAGGCTGCATTTTCTGTGTTGAGAACTCACTCCGGGTGTCGACTCTGAGCCTTAATCATCGCAATTCCAGTTGGTCTGCCCCAAGTAAAACACAAAATCGTATTTTAAAGGGGTGAGTAGATGCTTTAAAAATGTTTTCAAAATAAATGTTCTGAATGTCAGTTTGGTTTCTGGGTTAAATTGCCTCTAAATTACCCAGTTCTAAAATCTCATTTCAAAGCTTCGGGAAAACCTGTCTGGGGCCTGTCTAGACCTTGGAATTGGCCTGGTTTGTTTTAAGGTTTCAACAAGGCCCAGGCCTGCTCAGTTTGCCGAATGCCAGGGAGACACATGTGTGAGACATGGTGCAGATTTCTAAGGTACTGTTGTGGTTTTTTTTTAATTCTACCCCGTGTGGAAAAATAATTTAAAATATGATATCATGCTATATTTCTGGAATTGCATCAGCCCTTGTCTTCAGATCCTCTGAAGTGAGGACGGGCAAAGCGGGGGATCACAACCCGTGAAGAGGGACCAGAGACCTGGCTTCTCAGCCGACACCGTCACTAACCCGCGGTGGGGTTTTGGGGAAGTCATTCGACCTCTCTGGGCTTCATGTCTGACAAGAGAACATTGGGAAAATGAACTCTTTATATTACTGTCTCTTTGGTTCTATACTTCTATGATATTACAAAAAGTGCTGATGGATTTTCTCGATTTTACTGTATACTTTATGCTTTTACTGGAAAACAAACCAACAATTCAGCACTAATTATATACCAGGCAAATCTAAAACTTCCAACAGACTTAACAGCTGGGCAGCCATAAGCTCATAAACAAAGGTTTGTGGAAAGCCAGAAGAAGCTCACGCAACTCAGGCACCAAGCCAGCTGGGGTCATGCATCTGTCACAACTGGTGTGACAGAAGATTCAAACTGAATATACATGTTTGAAACACAGACACACTTTGGTTATTTCATTTTAAAAAAGGGTTTTGGAGAGAACTAGACACATTGATCAAATCAATGAGCTCATACCTTAGCAGTTCTGCTTTGCATGCATTTGGCAGGGGGAAACATTCGCTGTAGGTATATTTAAGCCCCGGTCAGGGCTGGATTGTGTAATAGTCTGGCATGTGTGATTTCTACATTTGTCTAATTACTGCTTCATGTGGCACCTGCGATGCAAGTTGAGCACCGGGGGCTAGGGAGCCAGCCTCACACCAAAGGCACGGAGGGTGGTGCTAATGCCTGTTGTGTGAGCCTTTTAACTTGGGCAAAGCAAGCCGGTCGGTGACTGGGGGCTGGAGCACTGGGCATCATCATACTGAGCCCTGTTGTTCCAGCCAAAGCCGTCCACTCCCGAGCTCTGAGGAAGGAGGCCCTCAGGGCAACACGGTGTCCTACTTCTGGCGTCTCCGCCCTGATTAATGTGGTTCTCCCTGTGTGAGAAAGCAACCTCATCTAAAGTAAGGCACAGTCAGTCTTTCCTTAGAGAAAGTGAGATGAAGTCTTCTCAGGAAAATCATTCTTTTGTCTTAAATAATACCTATTGGACAGACTCATCGGCTAATTGTTAAACTCCCTTCTTATAGACTCATTTGGTGATGTGAATTTCCCCTCAAAATGTACCCCAGAAACTGTGTCTCATAAGAGAATTGCCTATAGAATGAAAAAGTAAATAAACTCTGTGAGAACAGTGTTATATATACAGTTTCAAGAAATTGAGGTGTTGTTCACACAACATATGAACAACTATTTTAGGGTGTACAATTCAGGGGGCATTTAGTGCACTCACAAGACTGTACACACATGACCTCACTCTACTTTCAAAACTTTTCATCACCCCAAAAGAACACCCTTCGCCCAATAAGTAGTAATTCCTCATTCCCCTCCCCATCTCCTAGCTTCCCTCATCTACTTTCTGTCTCAGTGGATTTGCTAATTCTGATTTTTTTTTAAGTTTTGAGGATCTAGTTTTATTCCAAAGTATTCAGCCCCTAAAGAAGATAAAGCCAAAGAGCATGGGTCTGCAGAGAGAGTGTTCCTGTAATCACTACACATTTACTGGTCAGGGCCTCCAGCTTCCTGGCCCTGAATTACAAACCCCTTTAGAGCACCACAGGCTGTGGACCAGCCAGGAGGGAAGAATGCTGTCCATCTGGAGCTCCAGGAAAAGCATACAGAGGTCCGAATAAATGATTTCAGCTGGAGTTTGGCCACATCCAAAGACTAATGAACGGGGATTATGAACAAAGTGAGGCATGTGCTCCTGGCTGCCACCAAGTCATCAATGAAGTCACTCTGGCTGGCAAGTGTGCTAACCTCGATAGAAGGGCACCCTCGTGCTCCGCTCAACATACTGAATCTGCTAAGTGCCGAAGGGAACTGGACTCTCGGAAAAAGATATGTAGTCTTTTATTCACTCTCTGAGAGGTTGGTGCTTAAATCTGTGGGAATCTGGGCACTCCACTGTTTGATCTTAAATCTTGGAGCGAAGTGGCTTGGTTACTAGGCTCCATTAGGGCGCCATTCTGAAGCTTCAAAAAGCCAAGAAAGAAATCATCTACCTTCCCCCTCTTAACAGAGACAGTACCGGTTCCTACACCTGGAATGGACATGATACAGGGTGCAGCCAAGAGGGAGGCCCCAAAAAAGGATTTGGAATGGTGTCCAGAACTCAAAGTGTATAGGAATATTGGAGAGACATATAAGATGTCCTCACCCCTTCCCCCTCAGGTGCGAGTTGGGGGAAGGGACACATGGATCAGGAACATGCAGGGCTGTTTTGTACAGCCACAGCCCTGCAGCTAATCCATGGCCTGGTCATTTAACATATCTATAGCCTTTGTGTGTACCTGATTTATGGTACACGGAGTTAAGACAGGGGGAGAAGGGAGCACTGTGTGTGTGTGTGTGTGTGTAGGTGGATATCCTAAAGGACATTTTAATAAAGACATTAGGTCTGTATAGCATTAAATAAACACTTCCTTTCCTTTTCACATATCTCTGGCATTGAGAGATGTCTTTCCAATTGGTGACAGACGATTGGGCCCAGTAGGTGGTCTGGACAGTATTAGTACACCATCCTCTGGAGTCCAGGCCAGTGTATCTGTTCTGTAACAGTTTTCAGCATCCCTGGGTGGGCCAAATATTGCCCCCCCTCGGACCTCTGTTCTGTAACAAAAATACTTCTGTACAGGTGCAAAATAGGAAACAAAATCATGGACCAACCAGAGCAGCTCTATGGACTTGTTTCTTCATTAGGTATTGTCCAAACCTGGCAACTCGAGGACTGCTAGCCCGGAGACAGAAAGGGAAAGTTAAAACAGGGAAAAAAGGTCTTTTTTTCCCCTTTCAGGCATTATTCTTCAGTGAGTAAAAAAGTTTCCAAATGCCTGCCTGTGTTCTATGAGTATTTAAGAAATCTTACCAAACTCTCCTCACTTCCTTATTACTTCATGGCCTCATTATTTTTTCCCTCTAGAGTGAAGTACCACATTGCATTGCATAGAGAAAGCATGGGTTTCATCCAAAACCTGTCTTTTTTCTTGGGTGAGCTCTTCTTTTACTCATATAAAGTGGTGTTGTACATAAAACATTTAAAATTTCCAGCCCATAATTTTTAAAAAGTAACTTGACTTTCTCTGTGAAGTTCTGCGCAGGTAATACAATGAATAAAAACCCTATTCTCTGCCATCTCGGTTTTAAAATTTGGCAACGGTGAGGATTCACTGAAATTTTACTCTATTGCATGGGGTATAAACAGTGTTTTAAGAGAAAAGGGAAAGGTACAAGCAAATGGGAATATAGTTTGTTTTCTTGCTTTCACATTGGAAGAGGAGTTATTTTGTATTTTCTCAAAGCCTAGAAATAAGCGGGCAGGTTGGGGACGGGTGTGTGCAGGGCAGAGGCTGAGGGAGGAGAGAAGGGGGAGGCTGTCTACAGGGATCTCCCTACCTCCAGGACAGCGCAGGTGATGAGTGTGTGAAGAGAGAAGATGTTATGGGAGCTGGTGACTGCCTCCCCCACCAGGAGTCCCAGGGAACCCCAGGCAGGGACTTGGTGGAAGACGGGGCAGCTTCATGTGCGTGTGACTTGCACAGTATCACAAAGCTTGGCGATCAGAGACCCACACTTGGCTTAAGGCTTTGCTGTCAACACATTGACATTCTTTTTTTTTAATTTTTAAGATATTTTAGTTATTTATTTTTGGAGCGAGGGGAAGGGAAGGAGAAAGTGAGGGAGAGAAACATCAATGTGTGGTTGCTTCTCATGCACCCCCTACTGGGGAGCTGGCACGCAACCCAGGCATGTGCCCTGACTGGGAATTGAACGGCCAACCCTCTGGTTCGCAGGCCAGCACTCAACCCACAGAGCCACACCAGCCAGGGCACATCTTGACATTTGTAATAATTCTCTTTTTGAACTTGTGTTTTGTATACAAAGTCTGACAGGACATGGGGTGTGGGCTGAGCATTCATGTGGACCAGGCAAGGGAGCTGAAAGCCCTAAGGCACCAGCCTCTCCATTCAGAAACTCGCTTTCCAGAATTTGTTTCCAATGCAGAAAAAAGTGGAGTTCTAGGAAACACTAACAACCAGGGAACCAAATCGGATCCTCTCATACCTGTGTCACCACTTTTACTGAAAAAGAGGATGCAAAAGGAAAGGGGAAGGTAGGGCAAACCGCGGTTCCTTTGCCATCATTCCCTCCCTCCTCATCAGTCAGCCAAAGCCAAGGGGAGAGTATTGCTAGAATATGCCCTTGACCAGAAGGCAGGCAGGCAGGCAGAAAGGTATTTTGTGCACTGTTTTCACTGCTCTGGAAGAACAAAACTCATCTGCACGGATGAACTGCAAAACAAGAACTGTGTGATTTGGGGGATTCTGCATATACGTTCAGTGCTCTCATATTTTCATTTAAAACTGACATTGCACAATAATAAAGATGAACAGTAAAATCCGTGCTTATAATTTAAAAAAATTTTTTTCTTTATGTCGTACAGCACATGGCAAATAAGAGCACAGCATGATGAGCTGAGAAACCCAGAAACAAAAGGAAAAATCTTCATCACTTAGGACCTTTAGTTCCCACTGGTTTTAGAAGAAGAGGGGCCCACATTTTTTTTGCAGTGGCCCCCACAAAGTGTGTAGCTGGCCTAGCGGAGGGTGTCAGTGCTGGAGCCTGAGGGCACTGCTGGAACCGGAACACAGATCGAATCTCTGTTGTTGAAGTACAGTTGTCCACATCCCCACACACACACTCCCCCCCCATCACTCTCCACCACTCCAGCCATCCCCGCCTCCCTCCCCTGTTCCCATCCCTTCTTGGTTTTGTCCACGTGTCCTTTACAGTTGTTCCTGAAAACCCTTCCCACTTTTTCTCCCATTGTCCCCTCTCACAGGCCCTCTGGTTACTGTTAGTTCTTAATTTGCATGTTGCTGGTTATATTTTGCTTGTTTATTTTGTTGACTAGGTTCCACTTAAAAGTGAGATCTAATTTTATTTTTAAAAGGGACTCTAAGTTCCTTGATAAGAAAATTCCTTCCTTTTTCTTAACAAATTTTTAAAAGATTTTATTACTTTTAGAAAGAGAGGGAGGGAGAAAGAGAGGAAGAGAAACATGGATGTGTGGTTGCCTCTTACACTCCCCCAACTTTAATAATTTTTCTTAATACCAAATACCATGTTTCTCCTCCAAAGCACTTTATCCTACTGTATTTCTGTGATATGGACCCATTTTTCAAATAAGAACGGCAAGCTCCCAGCAGTGGCTTGTCCTTGGGGTCCCCTCCCTGGGCTGATGCAAGAGCACAGGTCCCTGTGTACTTTCTAGGGATCTTGGCTGGTTCCTATGAGCCTTATGTTCAAATTCGTCATTTTATGGTCCATTAAAAAAGTTTTTATAAAAATTTTTAAAGAACATTCACAATGTAAATTTTTAAAAAGTAATGCAAAAAGGTTAAAAAAAAACATTTTGGTGACATTTATTTTCACAGGCCCCCAAACCACAATTGGATATTATTATAATTTGGGGTGTCATTTGTCACACCTTGTATTTGTTTTCATATTTATGACTAGGGTTTACTAATCTCAGAGCTATAATACTTTTTATAACTGTGGGTTTGAAGCTGTACCCTGGGTTCAATTTGTAATCTTCTTTTCTGTCATTAATTTATTGGTTTGTTCTACATATTTCACAAAAACCCAACCCTTGAAAAACAAGCCTTGGTAATTTAGTTCCAAACATACTCTAAAACTTAAGAAATGGCTAGATGTGTTTCATTTATATGCTTTATTATTCATTTGACTTACAAAGTACATAGGCATGGAAATTGCCTGTCAGTTTTACTACTGAAAGCTCCAGCTACTCTTACTTAAGATTAAAGTCGTTCTTTTTTATAATCACTCACTTTCCTCCAAGAAATTCTCTGTGTGGGGGGAAATCGTCAGTGGAGAGGGTTTCTGGGTGGACTTCCAACACTTTATCCTAGATTATTACGGTAGGATGTTAAGTCAGGAAATGACATATCGGGCAGGAACCAGTGGTGCTCCCTCCCAAGTCTATTTTAAAGCACTTTCCATTTTAAATATAGCAATAAAATATCAGCCTCGAAATGTCTGATAAAGATAAAAGCCATAGATCCAAATCCAATCTAAATCTGACACTGCCAGGAACAAGAATTCACATTGGTAAGTCAGGACTCATTTATGGGGCCATAAATGGGTGGGCCAGCTATAATTTGGGTATTAAACTTGTAAAATATATTGATGGTATGTAAGAGCTAAATAAATAATTTACTGCGAGAAAATTGGAAATCTTTATACGTGGTACTTAATTGACCAGTTGGTCTCCCAGATCCAGGGTCCTTGCTCTGCATTTGTGTAGGTTTTTAACAGGCTAGATTTTTCTTTTCCTCACTTCAGTTTAATTTCCCTCTGCAGTGAATGATCACAAGTTAGTGCATTTCTGAAAACACACAGTTTCCATTTAAAATTCTGCCAATCCATTAAATGCCTTTGACAATTTCATTTACCTTTGAGGAGGATAAATGTGCCACACACTCTGTTTAGGGATTAGACACATTTCTTTCTGGCCCCCAAAAAGCCTCTTCAATACCACGTCTCAATTTCTGTTCTGAGCACGGAACAGAAGAGGCTTCAATGAGATGCTTTAGAAAAGTCACTGTATCCTTTTGTTTGGTATTTTGGGAATCTGCCGAACAGGGAGAAAAATGACATTGGAAAGCTCTGTCCCTGTTTCCCACACATCTATGACAGGCTAAGTACAGTTGAGAAGGGAAATCAGAAAGAAAACAGGGAAACTCCAACTAAAGGCTTGGATGCAGAAAAACAAGTAGGTTTCTTGGGCACATTACAAATTTATTTACCCTAAGAATAACCGTATCTCAATATGTCCTTCTATATAACAATGGCATGCTTCAAAGGGTTTTCGTATCTTCTGTCTCTTTGTCCCTGGTCATATTCCCCCATAGTAAACAGGACAGGGATTACGATGTCCATTTTTACCAGATGAGAAAACAGGTTTGGGCAAATCTGCATTTGCACGAAGTAATTCGGCGTGGTTGAAGCCCTTAGCCCCGTTCTTCCACATCTCAAATTGGCTCCACCGTGAAGGGTCATTTTTTGCTTTCAGCTCCAAGCAGTGGAAGGCCAACTGAAACAAACTGAAACAATAAAGAGCCGCAGTGGCTCATAATGGGAAGGCCGGAGTGGGTGGGCTTCAGGCTTGGTTCCAACCAAATGTTGACTCTTCCTCTGTAGTTTTTTCTCCTCTGTGCTCTTGACTTTTGCTTCTGGTTGGCTTTTCTCATGGCTAAAAATAGAGGTCAGTAGCAATTGTGGCAGGCAAGAGAGCCCAATTTCCCCAATGTTCTTTCTTAAAAGCAATAAATGACTTTCCTAGAAACACCCAGAAACGTGTTTTTTTTTCTTCAGAACTGGAGCACATAACATCTTCCATCAATGATGGAGCTAGTGCCGTGAAACTACTATGATCGGCTTGGTCTAATCAAAGCTTGAGTCACATGGAATAATCAGGGGGAGACAATGTACCTGAAGAAAGTCAGAGTTTTCCCAGGGAGGAAGAAGTGGGAACAGATAATGAGCAGACAATCAACAGAATCCTGTGATTTTGGTTGCCCATGAATTTGGGAAAATCGATGTGTTTGCCATGGAATAAGGAAGTAAAAAGAGACTGGTTGGGGCGCTGACCAAAAACTAAATTCTATCATTTTACTGTCCTTTATGTATTTGTTGATTTTATTTCCCTGGCAACATCCCTGCTACCCCACATGGCTTCTGCTGGCCCACGTCAAGACCTGGGACGCCTCACGGGCACACTCGTTGTGCATTACTCTTAGGAAACCTAGCGGTGTGGCATCCAGGCCCCCAGGGACCCTAACTTAATTCTACGCTAGATCCCATTTCAGAAGGAAAAACACACAGGGAAGTTAGTAATATAGAATCCTATTCAATTCCAAGAGGCAAAGCAGGTCAGAGTTCCTAACTTTCCCTGAAGTGAGGCCTGGCAGTCCAAAATACCCCGGGAAGTATATGAGAGGGCCCTCCTCTGATACTTCCTATCCCAGCCCCCAACAACAGATGTCCTGAGAGGTGGTTCATCTACAGTGTGTCTTCCTAACACCAACTACTGTCCAGTAGGGCTGCCTAGTTAACTGAATCCTGTCTCTTCCCTGCCAATGACTTTGTTGAACAGTACGTGCCCTGGAGCTTTTTGATTTGATTTGATTTTTGTCTGGAAGAATCCATGGTCTTGCTCAGGGGGATCACTCTGTAAGTTATATAAATGTTTAACCACCATGCTGTATACTTGAAACTAATATAATATTGAATGCCAACTGTAATGGAAAAAACAAATAAAAATAATTATAAAAGAAAACCAGTCTAAAAAGTTTTTAAAAATAAAAAAATAAAATGACTGAAGGGGGAAAATTCCCTGTTCTAAATATGCAAAGCCTTCTTTGTGACCTCTCAGCCTGAAGGCAGGTGACATCAATGAGCTGTGAAACCAGGCTGTGTCACATCCTCCCCGGCTATTGTACCAGACTCCTCGGTAGAGGGGACACGCAGTGTTTAAAATGGAACTCATTGGATATGATGAAGATGAGAAAGTCGGGTAGGCTTTGATAATATCCTGTGATTTCCAGCGGAGGGTTCACTGAAGAAAGGGAAAGAACTTCCTCCATAGGCATCAGGGCCCAGGTAGGTAATAAGAAGCAAAGAACACAACTCTAAACCCAGACTATGTCTTTTGAGGACCCTAGTGCCCTGCTGGTGGGAATGCAGACTGGTGCAGCCACTGTGGGAAACAGTACGGAGCTTCCTCAAAAAAATTAAAAATCGATCTGCCTTTTGACCCAGCAATCCCACTTCTGGGAATATATCCTAGGGAATCTCAAAACACCAATCAGAAAGAACATATATATGCACCTCTATGTTCATAGCAGTGTTACTTACAATAGCCAGGATCTGGAAGCAGCTCAAGTGCCCATCAGTAGATGAGTGGGTAAAAAAGCTGTGTTACATTTACACAATGGAATACTACTCAGCCATAAAAAGAATGAAATCTTACCCTTTGCAACAGCATGGATGGACCTAGAGATTATTATGCTAAGAGAAATAAGCCAGTCAGAGAAAGTCAAATACCGTATGATGTCACTGATACATGGAACCTAATGAACAAAATAAAATGACAAACAAAACAGGACCAGAGGCATGGATACATGGAACAGACTGACAGATCTCACTGGCGAGGAGGGTGGGTGGTACTGAAAGAGAATAGCCAAAGAACATATGCATATATGCATAGCCCATGGACACAAACAACGATGTAGTGAAGGCCAGGGTGGGGAGGGTGGGGGCTGGGTGGAAAGGGGCAAAGTGGGGGAAAATAGGAGACATCTGTAATGGTGTCAATAATAAAAAGAAAGAGTCCTAAGGCTTAGTTACTCATATGACTTGCAGGACTGCTGACATAATTGGTAGAACCCCATGCAAAATGAAAATGTAGGCTGCTTGTTGAAAGGTATTAAGAGTTATAAGACAGTGATAGTAGAACATGAAATCAAGCATGGAGTCTTGTTAAGCATGGGACCCTGTGTGGCTGCACAGGTCTCAGGCCCACGGAGCCTGGTGGTTATACCTTTTAAAGTGACAGTACAAACTTTCTACCCCTATTTACTATATATATTTATTCGATTTAAATAATGCTTTTCTTCCAAAGGTTTAGGATATGGGAAACTAAATTGCTTGGCTAGTAAAAATTGTTTTAATTGGAGAGGCAGAGCCTGGAAGGAGATTTAGGAGAAGCCAAGAATGCATATATAAAATTGTCGATTGTGTTCAGTTTGCTAGTCACACCTTGTTTGATTCTGTATTAATTTCTGAATGACCTTAAATGAAGCACTTAAGTCTCAAAGTCTTAGTCTCACATTCTGTAACATGGAGTGAATTCTAGTACCCACCTTATTGGGTTGTATAGAGATTAAATGCAATATTGAATGTAGAAGGCTTAGTATTATAACTGGCTCATAGAAATTGTGCAATAAATGTAGGCAGTTGCGGTTGCCATAGTAACTATTCCCAGTTCCCAGGGAAAAGGGGTGATGAGGACTGGGAATCCTCCAAGTGGGAGTTAGGGTTAGCAGGATCAAGCTGTGTTGTCTTTTCTTGAGTGAGCCTAGTCACCACCAGAAATTGTTTAGTTTATTTATTTTTTTTCTGATAATGCGCCCTTATTTCTAGAATATTTCAGGGAAAAAACGTGTAATCCTGGGTTAATCATTCAGAAGTAACTGTGAGTACTTAATGGATTTTCCTCAAATTTTGATTGCATATATATGAATAAAAAGAGGATCCTAGTACATCTACACTTTTGTATCCTGCTTTTTACCTCTGCTTACTATGGCTATCACCTCTTGACATTGTAGGTATTACCTCATTTCATTAAATGATCTTCAGAAATTTTTTATGACAGCTTAATTCTAGATTGGGCAGATGTTCCACAATTTGTTTCCTTATCTCTTGGACTTTAAAGTTGTTTCTAGTTTTGCACTATTATAATTTGCACAGCTGGGAATAACCTTGAGCACAGATCCCTGATCACGTCCCTGATATTCCTCCTTAGGGAAGAGTTCTCTCTTAGCAAAGGGTAAGGAGCAGGAACAAGTTTGAGCCTCCTGATATATAACTCCAAAAAGACCAGGCAGTTTCTTCGCCATCGGGTATGGATGGCGGGGTTCTGTCTCCTGCAAGCTTCACCAGCATCAAGCATTATCATATTTGCAAACCTCTGACCATTTTATAGGCAAAAAATTGATTGTTATGTTTATAATAACTTGATTGCCTTGATCAATAGTGAGGCTGGACATGTTTTCATGTTTATTGAGTATTTGTATTACTTTTTGTGAATTGTTAAGTTCATAGCTTTGCCAATTTTTCTACTGAGGAGTTTGATTTTTGTCCTGTGTTATTTTTAATAGTGTATCCCGAATTCTTACATCTTTCCCTAACAATGCGTCTTGAATACATAAGGTAGTTTTCTATAGTAATGTATTTTCACTTCTAAAAGCATATAGGACCAGAGCAGAGTAAGAAGCAGGGATAAGATGGGAAGGTATTTGACAAACATCGCCACAGACAGCACCTTCCACCATCGTGGTCATGTTAGATGAAGCTTGCCTTTAAAAAAGTTAGGACAATACAAATAGAGAGCGACTCTTCCATATTTTGCATGATTTTGAGAAGACAATGGGCTATCACCAAAACATCAATAGTAATTTGTTTTCTGTGTAATGGGACAACACATGCTTGTTTTTTGTTCTTTAGGGTTTTTTTAAAGATTTTATTTATTTACTTTTAGAGAGAGGGGAAAGGAGGGAGAAAGATAGGGAGAGAAACAGCAAAGTGTGAGAGAAACGTTGATCAGTTGCCTCTCACACACACCGAACAGGGGACCTGGCCCGCAACCCGGGCCTGTGCCTTGACTGGGAATCAAACTGGTGACCTTTCACTTTGTGGAGCTGACACTCAACCCACTGAGCCACACCAGTCAGGGCTATTCTGCTTTATTTTATTCCACATACTTTCCAATATGTCTATCCTGAACACACATTATTTTTATTATTTCTTTTATAGTAAAAGTAAATAATAAAAACAAAAAATCCAAGGACATAGTGATAATTAGAATGAGCCTATACTTTTGCTTCACCTAATTTAGCAGAGCTGAATTTTATGTCAACTAATTATTTGATGAATTAGAAACGACCTACTTAGGCCTATTACCTTTCTAGTCCTCCGATAATCGGGTCTTGCAGTTAGCTGCCTGCTAGCCAAGCGCTCGCATGGAGGGGTGTGTTGCCACCACAGGCTTGTGTCAACCAGATCCAAGGTCAGATCCACAGGGCCTCGTATTGGTTGTATGATGCTGGCCTTTCATGTTTTTGTGTTTCACCTTTGTCTGTAAAGTGGGACAATACCTTCCAAGTAAGGCTGCTGTCAGAAGGAGATGAGCGTGGTGCCGAGCCGACTTGACTGAATAAATTGGATTCAGCTACAGCACTGAAAGTCAAGTCTGCAGAGGCCTATTTTATGCCTCTTATGCCTTTCACCTTAAGTGAGTAATGCCAAGGGACAAAGGTCACTGTGGTTACCCCTACCTGTCTCACCGAGGGCTGGGACGGGACAGACCACTGCTCTCACAGGGGAGATCCGATGTGGCTGTGTGTGTGCACTTCTCTCTCTGTCCCTAGGTCTCTCCCTGGCTCGCCCTCTCCATCACTGTCTCTCTCACACACTCTTTAATTTCAGCCAGTTGTTGTGCACAAAGAAGGTATACATTATTACTTTTAACTGATTTTTAAAAAATTTTTATGGTTGGCACTATTAATTACAGATGTCCCCATTTGTGCCCCCCCCCCCACTCTTTACCTGCCTCCACCCAGTTCCTGGCCACCGCCCCCTGCCCCGGCCATCCCCACACTATTGTCTGCGTCTATGGGTTATGCATATATGTTCTTTCGCTAATCCCTTCTCCTTCTTTCATCCAGCCCCCTGATTTTCATTTTACAACACATGGTTCTAACCACAAATGTGGTTAAAACAACTAATTGGGAGAAGATTGGTAGCAATCAATGAAAAGTTTAAATTAAAGAATGTGTTCCCTTTAAGTGCAAATATATTACTTTTAAGCATATTTTATGACTGGAATTAGCAGAGTTCCTGCTGGGCCAGCTTGACTCAACAGACAGACTCATTGTGATTAAAGCTGAGGCCCATGGCTGCAGCCCAGAAGACGGAAGTTCTTAAAGCAGTTCTTCCCTCTAAATAGATGGGAAGGCCCTGTCAATCTTTACCTAAAATGTTGCCTATCAAGTTGGCAAAGAATTATGATGACTTCAATGCTGGTAAGGGGAGAGAGGCATTCTCATATTCTACTGGTGCACTGTAAATTGAGACTGCCACCTGAAAGGCATCAAACCCAATGTATATCATCAGTGAAGATACTTACACATGCAAGTAGTAGAAAACCTAGACAAAAATGACTTAAATAAAAAGAAAATTTATTCTCACATAACAGGATGTCCAAAGAGGAGAGAGCCCCAAGGCTGGCTAATTGAGTGGCTCAATGGTCATCAGGGTCCACTGTCCTTTCTGCCTTTCTGCTCCACCATCGCCAACATGTTGGGTTGTCCTCATGATTAATTCCTCATGGCTGCAGGATGGCTGCAGCGGCTCCAAACATCACAGACTCATTCAACAATGTACAGAAGGCCGGAAGAAAGAATACCCCTTTTTTATTTCTGCTTAATTGGAAGAAGACTTTCCAGGAGCCCCTCTATATACTCCATTCTGAAATTTTTCTCTACATAGCTCACTGGCTGGAATCCTGTCCTGTGCCTATTCCAAACCCTATCATTGGCAAGGACAGTGGGTTACATGATTGGCTTTGGGCTGGGGAGAGATTTGGCATCCTCTGAGGAGAGATTTGGAATCCTCTGGAATATCTCTCAGTATCTGAATCATATGTGAGTTCATTTAACAAGGAAGGAGTTCGTGAATTCTCGCTGTCTAGGCATCAGTAAGGTCTGCTTTAGTAAGGTTACCATCTTCTCCAAGGCAGTGCTTCCCAGTGGTTTCCACAACATACCCCACAGAGAAAAACCTAATCCCGCATGGCACACTGGAGTAAATTAGAAGGAATAGGAGAACCTCTATGGGGCTTGGTGAAAATGATCACTACTTTTTCTCTATGTTATTTAATTATGATAGGAAAGTGAAATAAAAATGAGATTAACATTGAATTTGTATAAAACTTCTAAATAAAACCTTTTCAAAAATTTTAAGATGAGAAGCTTGAACTAGCTTCTACAGATGTATATTTTTCTATGTCAGGTTTTGTGTTCGAAATGGCTACATTCAACTCCTAATCAGGACTTTGAACAACAATCTCTTTGGACCCTTTTGGTTACCAGAGGAAAACTGTACTCTCATAACCATTCAGAAATTTTCTACAGTCGCCAAACTAATTAAAGGTTTAATGGGTCTTCCTTTTCTTTCACTGACAAATAGTGAAATTTCTTTTATTAATCCGATTGAGTTTTAAATTCATTTGAACATTTTCACAGCAAGTCTTTCAAAATAACAACAAGATTCCCATGTGCCCATGTAATGTTAGAACAGACGTTGGCGCCTAGTCCGGAAGCTGCTGGAAGGGCACTCCAGCTGCGAACAGAGAGAGGTGTGTGATGTATGTGAAGAAAATGGTCCCCACTTGTCCACTGTTGGTGAGGAAGTAAATTGGTATAGCCATTATGGAAAACAGTATGGATTTGATTTATGATTGTTAAAAACAAAATTCAACTGAATACATTTTAAAGATTTTATTAGATTTATTCAGTGATTCATGAATAGGGCCTCATCCAATCTAGCAAATAGAATGGAGCTTTGATGAGCTACACAAGGCGAGAGATTTTATATGCAGAAGGGAGCAGCAGAAACAAGGAAGTTGTACTGGGCAAAAACGTGGGTTGGTTGTTATAAGGTTATGTTTCTTATAGGGGATTGCAGGGGCCTATCGGAAAGATTACCTAACTAACGTTGATCAGGTGAGTCCTGACTGATAGGTTTAAAATTTTATCTCTGAGAGAGTCAAAACCGTAAGTGTCAGTTTGGCGATATGAGGCTTAGCACAAGTGAATCCATTTTGGACTTCTTTTCTTTTTTTTTTTAAATAGTTTTTTAAAAAGATTTTATTTATTTATCTTTAGAGGGGAAGGGAAGGAGAGAGGGAGAGTAACATCAATGTATGGTTGCCTCTTGTGCGTCCCCTGCTGGGAACTGGCCTGCAACCCAGGCCTGTGCCCTGATTGGGAATCGAACGAACCACAGTTGTTTGGTTCCTAGGCCTGTGCTCAACCCACTGAGCTACACCAGCCAGGGCTGGGCCTATTTTCTTGTTTTTAATATAGTGAAGCTGAAAATTAAACCCAAGTATTTTGTCTCTAATTACTGTCCTCTTTTTGACCCCCCTAACCCCCACCAAAACAAGGTCTTCTTGTCATTTTATGTAACACATCCTCCAAAGATCAGGATCAACCTTATTCCTACAGACTAATGATAGGCCTTTCTGAGACTTGCTTTGTCTAAGAAAACTATTTTTTATGTTGATAAACATTCTTTCTCTTGAGAAATTCCTTCTTATTTAGACTAACATCTTTTCTTTTTAATTAAGTCTGTTTTTTCTCATTCTTTTCTGATAAAAAGTGGGGTTAATAATAACTAAGTTGATTGAGTATTACTATGTTCTAGGCATATTAACATGTCTGTCATTGTTTAATCCTCACCCAAATTCATGAGGTAAGTACTCTTATAGCCCCATTTTATAGATGAGGAAAATCAAGGCACAAGATCTAAGTAACTGGCCCAAGATAAAATGACTCAGGAGTAATTAAATGGAGATTTCAGCCCTGGTATTTTGACTCTAGAATCTATATGCTAACTCCAATGCCATGCTGACTTAAAATGAGGAAAGGGATCCCTGCTAACCTGCTTTCATTTCATATTTAGTATAATTCCTTCTTCTGTCTCTCCAAATAAATCCATCTGCTTTTGTAGTTTTTCCCAGATCTTACTGTTCAATTCATTGTGTGCTCTCTCTCTCCCTCTCTCCATTGGTTGCACTCTAGTGGTAAACACACTCGGGAACCTATATCTATGTTATTTGACTCCTAGGTTATTGCTTCCACCAGGCAAACCTGTTATACCTAATATGGGGGAAGCCCTTCTTCAGGAAACTGTCCGAGGGCCTACCTTTTCAAGCCCAGTGGGAATTCCCTCCTACACTCTGCTTCCATTCTGTCCAGGCAACACACTTCTGCTCAGAAGTTTACGTTACACAAAGACTCAACCAAGCATTATTCTTGAGGCCGCTATAACATTCCTGAATCTAATGAGTAAAAATATTTTCTTTTATTTTGAATAACTTTCAGGTTTCTTTATATGGATGAATAAGAATAAAATAACATCAAACTAAAGTCAAAACAGACAACTGAACCTGTTTTGAAAGCTTGGCATTCAGGGCTGTTGAAAGGAATGGGATTAAGCCCTGGCTATAAGGCTAAGAAAAGAGGCTTTCATCCTTATTCCTAAAAATCTAGAACAATTCTGGGCCCAAGACTGGGCAACAGACACAGGGATTGCCCTATCCAGCAGGATACCTGCTGTTCCTTTGGTCAGAAACTTCTTCCTAATTTGTTCTGACCATCTCTGGCTGTTCCTATTGCCTGATGTCCTCTTTGACATTTCCTCTCTGGGGAGCCTTCTCTGATGCCCCCAAACTGGGTTAGGTGTCCCCTCATGCCTCTCCCAGTATTTTGTACTTTCTAATTCTGCCAGATCATATAGCTTCTGTCCTCCCTGGGATTTCAGGTTCTTGTGGGCAATGAATGACCTTGCCTTGCCCTTCCCTGGATTCTAGTCCTATCCCCTAAATGGAGTCATTCATAGATGCTCAATAAATATTTAGTAATGAATGAGTGAGAGCCTATTACTGGAGACACTTCTGTTTGTTTATTTCATTTCTATGTAAAGGCAACCCTGTTTTCCTATGTTGGTAAACATAATTACAGTGTTTTTCACCCTGACTTTTTTAATTACATGGATCGTGAAAAACCACAAAATACTATTAAAAATGAACTTGATTTGGAACATCCCTCCCAATTACTAGCAGTTCCCAAGGATTCTACAAAGCATTTCTGTGGCGCTCTCCTTTTCTCACCAATGTTTCCAAAGACTGGGCCCCAGAAGAATGTCTAAGAGGGGGCAAGCAATCAGCGTGCTCCGGGGCTGCTTTTTTCAACCCAGGTTCCCAGCCAGGCCTTTTCTTCTACTGCTTCCTGCCCCCTGCTAAGCTGGACCAGGGGGCTGATGGTTTTACTGTTCTTCAGTAATCATGCAGATTAACAGCTGTGTGTTCGGTAGCTTGGGGCCTCCCTTAAATTGAGAGGGCTGGAGTCCACATTCCACAAGCGGTTGGAAACATCTTTGCCCTGCGTTCCTTATTATGAGAATGTGGCTGTGGCTCTGGGCTAGACTGGGAATAAAGCAATGGGTTTGATGTCTTTTGTTTCACGCAGCCCATAAAAAAGCAGCCTTGCCTCCCTTTCCGCACTTGCTTTGGGCAGATAGACCCTCCACCATGATAGCCCTTAACTTTCCCTCTCACCCGCCCCCGCCCACCCTCGCTGTTACCTGCAATGGGATATCTTGCATATCCTGTTTCATTTTACAATGGCTTGTAGCGCCCTCATGATGCCCACCCCCACCCACTTGCTTTGAAAACCTGAGTCAGGAAGCTAAAGAGTTTTGTCTCCATTTGGGGCATACTTCACCAGCCTTCTCGCCATTAAGAAGCTGCAGCGAGTTTTGTGATAACCTCTTCTTTTCTGCCTCAGAGGTGATTTTAGGCAATCTGCGGAAATCTAAATCTCCTGCTGGTTGACAGGCAAGGGCTGGGTACCAGAGGCCCTGCAGTTGATGGGGTATTTGATTCTTTTTCATTCTGATTAAGCCCCAGGAGACTCATAGTCCAAACCTGAAGGACAAATGGTTTTTAAATTAGTTGTTAGGGTCTAAAAACTCTGGCTACAGTACAAAGAGGTTAATGGTCATGTAGCATTTTTACCTGCATCTCAGTTTTATAGCTTCGAACCCTTATGTGAGCCTATCTGGGCTTCTCTTTGGCTGGAGATGTTAGAGAACTAAACCCAGGAGGGAAAGCAGTAGTTCAAGGAAAGACAGGTGACCTGCAGAAAGACTAGTAGGCTGTTTTCACTTTTCTCAGTCTGTGCCAGCCTGCTTTGGGGAGGGTGGGGACATAGGTGGAAGCCCCCATCTCAGACTAGAAGTGTCTGGGGCCAGCACAGAATCAAGGGAAGGTGACAAAGCCCTTCTGGAGGTTCAGAAGGAGCCACTCAAAGATGTGCCTCAATGGTATGCAGATTGTTCTGAGCTCAAGGCAGTTTTAGCTTCCCTTTAACTACCTGGAAGAGCTTGAATTTAGGGGCCTTGACCATAGTAAAAGGTTATCAGTCATAACTTCTTTTTGACCCATCTGTATAGCAGGACAAACTTTTATTTATTAAACACCTGCTTTTCTTATCATCCTGCAATAAACCTTTGAGACACCCTAGGTGCATTACCTCATCCTCAGTTCAGAATGTGTTCTAACCTATGTCGCCCTTCTTATCGCTGAACTGCTAATGCAGTGGAGTTTCTGATTCTCCATGTATGTGGGGCTCCCGTACAGGTGCATGTATTACATTTGGTTGTTTTTCTTGCTAACCTGTCCTGTATTTATTTGATAACTATACCAGCCAGAAGAACCTTGAGAATAGAAGAGATTCGGTTCCTTCCTCAGACCTTTCTCCCCATTCTGATATATTCACTCAGATAGAATGTTTCTGTTGCTTTTTTTTCTTTTAAAATTTTTTTGTGTGTGAACAATGGGCATTTGTTAAATGAAGGAAGAGGCCATCTGCAGATCTGTGGTCTGTATGCCATAATTCATTCAATATCAGAAATGGTGGAAAGCCAGATACAAAACAGCAGATACTAAGTGAGAAGCATAAGAGGTGTATGATTTCCTCAACTAGTATCAAAGAAAGTGATACAATAATGTCACAGAATGGATGGGGTGGGGGACAACATACTATTACTGAATGGATCCCCCCTTTCCTGGGGTCCCCCTGTACTAGGTTCACCTTGCCTGCTAGCAGGGAATTATAGCTCTCAGTGTCAGAGATTGGTGAAAAGGAAAGGAATTATTTATTCCAAAGTTATATAGATTTAAGACTAATGACTTAATGTCTTCATTAAAATCACAATGCTCTTAGAATACCCACAAACGCACAGTCCTTCCTCCCCCACTTTGCTCAGTCTGGGGTCCCATATCTCAGAAGAAGAAATAGAAGTGCATGGCTTAGGTAGCCCCCGGTTCTTCCCAGTAATCTTGATACAGGGTGCAGCCAGGGGGGCCCCCCCCAAAAAAAAAGATTTGGAAAGGTGTCCAGAATTCAAAGTGTATAGAAATATTGGAGAGACATATAAGATGTCCTCACTCCCCCCCCCCCCCCCCACAGGGGGGAAGAAAGAATGGAGCCAGGGCCATTGAGAGCTATTTTGCATAGCAACAGTTTTGGAGCTAACCTCTGGAGGAATAGTTATTTAACATATCTATAACCTTTAACTGGTTTCATAGATATGTTAAATAGCAGTGGCCAAGTTTGGAGCCAGGGAGAAGGTTGTGGCGGAGACTCAGAATGTAACTAAGGGCTGCTCTCCTGAGTGAGTGGACTGGGACTCAGGAGAATGTAACTAGGGTCGGCGCTCCTGAGAAGGGAGAAGGTAGTGAGCAGGGGACTCAAGATGGAAGTAGCTGGGACTGAAGATGGGAACTAGGGGCTGCACTCCTGAGTGAGAAGGAACTAGCAGGGACTCAGGATGGAACTAGGGGGACTCAGGAGGATGTAATCAAGGTCTGCACTCCTGAGTGAGAAGGGCTTGAGGACTCAGGATGTAACGAGGGGCTGCGCTCCTGAGTGAGAAGGCCTGGGGGAGAGCCACGCGGTTTCAGCAGAGTGAGGACCCCCTCTTGGTGAGGTGAAAGAGGGAGCCACGTGGTTTTGGCAGGGTGCGGACCCCCTCTTTCCCAGGTGAAGGGAAAAACCACGCAGCTTTGCCAGAAGGGAGATCCCTGCAGCCAGGTGAAGAAGAAAGCCACATGCTTTTGGTGGAGTGAGGACTCCTGCCGCTTTGGTAGAAGAGGCCCACGCGGCTTTGGGGTGCCCCCTTTGGCCTCGGGGCCTGAAAAAGCAAGAGAGACTTTGACTGGAACTGGGTATAAAGGACTCTTGCCAGTGGACCATGAGAGGGTACCACAGTACTTTGGATTAACTCGAGATCCTGCACAGTGACACAGCTGACGGTGCCAGCAGCCTGCAATACAGACGTGTGCTCTTTTCCTGATTTACGGTACCCGGAGTTGGGACAGTGGGAGAAGGGAGCGCTGTGTGGGTGTAGGTGTATACATAAAGGACTTTGATATTTTAGTAGTGGTGTTAGGCCTGAATAGCATTAAATAAACATTTTGTTTCCTTTTCACAAATCTCTGGCATTAAGAGATGTCTTTCCAATTGGCGGCGGACAGAAGGGCCCAGTAGATATTAGTATTTTGTTTTCGGGAGGGGCCCCTGTTGTATAGCAGTTTTGGGCATCCCTAGGTGGGCCAAATATTGTATTGCCCCTCCCTCGGACCACCACCTGTTGTTCGGTAACAATCTGGGCTTGGCTGGCAGGCCTCCTGCAGTTCCCACCACCATCAGCTGTGGCACTGCAGTGATTTCCAGTTGTTGTTGTTTTTTTTAAATATTTTATTTATTTATTTTTAGAGAGAGGGGAAGGGAAGGAGAAAGAGTGGGAGAGAAACATCAATGTGTGGTTGTCTCTCATGTGTCCCCAGCTGGGGACCTGGCCCACAACCCAGGCATGTGCCCTGACTGGGAATCGAACCAGCAACTCTTTGCTTCACAGGCCCGTGCTCAATCCACTGAGCTACACCAGCCAGGGCAGTGATCTCCAGTTTTTAATCCAAAACGACATGGCACCTCCTCATGGCCCACCAGCAAGAGTCCTTTTGATACAGGGTGCAGCCAAGGGGCAGGGCCCAAAAAAGGATTTGGAATGGTGTCCAGAATTCAAAGTGTATAGGAATGTTGGAGAGACATATAGGATGTCCTCACCCCCCCCCCCCAAGGGGGAAGGGATGAATAGAGCAGGGCCATTGAGAGCTGTTTTGCATAGCAATAGTTTTGCAGCTAACCTCTGGAATGATTATTTAACATATCTATAACCTTTAACTAGTTTCATAGACATGTTAAATAGTGGTGGCCAAGTTTTGAGCCAGGGAGAAGGGAGTAGCTTGGACCTAGGATGTAACGAGAGACTGCCCCTGAGTGAAAGCGCCTGTGTGGGAGCTTGGAAAAGACTGGCTTCAGGACATGAAGGGTCCCCGCTTGGCCAGATGTGGGAGAGAGCCACACGGTTTCAGCAGAGCGAGGACCCCTTCTTGGTGAGGTGAAAGAGGGAGCCATGTGGTTTTGGCAAAGTGTGAACCCCCTCTTTCCCAGGTGAAAGGGAAAACCACACAGCTTTGCCAGAATGGAGATCCCTGCAGCCAGGTGAAGACACGCGCTTTTCGTGGAGTGCAAACCCCTGCAGCTTTGGTAGAAGAGGCCCACGCGGCTTTGGGGTGCCCCCTTTGGCCGTGTGGCCTGGAAAGCAGGAGAGACTTTGACTGGAACTGGGTACAAAGAACTCTTGCCAGTGGACCATGAGAGGGTACCACAGTACTTTGGATTAACTAGAGAGAGATCCTGCCTGCACGGTGACACAGCTGACGGTGCCAGCGGCCTGCAACACAGACGTGCGCTTTTTTCCTGATTTACGGTACCCGGAATTGGGACAGTGGGAGAAGGGATCTGTGTGGGTGTAGGTGTATACCCTAAAGGACTTTGCTATTTTAGTGGTGGCGTTAGTCCTGAATAGCATTAAATAAACATTTTGTTTCCTTTTCACAAATCTCTGGCATTGAGAGATGTCTTTCCAATTGGCGGCGGACAGAAGAGCCCAGTAGATATTAGTATTTTGTCCTTGGGAGGGGCCCCTGTTGTATAACAGTTTTTGGCATCCCTAGGTGGGCCAAATATTGTCTTGCCACCCCCCCCCCCCCCAGACCTCTTGTTTGGTAACACTTTCACCCCTTTTCTTCCCTCAGCATCTCTCCTGCATTCTTCCAAACTGCTGAGAGCTCTGCATTGCTGCTGCATCTTACTTTGCAGCTACCTAAACTGTGTGGCAAAGGGAGCCCCAAAGCCATGTGCATCCCCCTTCTCTTGACAAAACCGTGGTCCCCTTATTTTTCATGGTTGCTGTTCCTGGGTTTAAATCCCAGTGTGAATCTTCCTCTGCAGTCCCATTTCTGACTCCTCCCATAATCACCTATACCTCCAGCATTCCCATATTTTTCCAGCTTTTCTTGGCTGCCATAGAAAGTCTGGGCAGGTATGGCCCCAGGGTGTAGAACAAATCATCTCCAAGCTCTGACACAGGCGCTGCAACCAGGGGGTGTTGCCTCCCACTTATATAACAGGTCAAAGTCACTCCCATCCCCCCGGGCTCAAAGCATGGCCACAGCTATTTAACATATCCATGAAACCAGTTAAAGGTTATAGATATGTTAAGTGATCATGCCTAAGCTTAGTTGCAAAACTGTGGCTCTGCAGAACAACTCTCAATGGCCCTGCTCCGTGTGTCCCTTCCCCCAGTTCAGACTTGTGGGGAGTGGGGTGAGGACATCCTATATTTTAATATTTCCTGGACACCCTGAGTTCTGGACCCCATTGCAAATCCCCCTTTGGGGGGCCCCCCTTGCTGCACCCTGTTGCAATAACAGGTATTTGATTAAGAGAAATTCATGTGAAGAAGATAAATAACCATAACCAAAGTTGTTGAAGTCACATGCCATCTCTATCATCTTCATCCTCAGCTCAGATGAAGGTTGGGACACACAGCTAGCCACCAGGATTTCCTGATTCCAAAACTGAAAGCAAATTTTCAAGTACCAGGACGAAATCTCTTGCAGTAATATACAGTGTAATAATGTTATCAACTACTAGAGAGACCATCAAAGGTCTGCCCCTGTTTTCAATGACTGTATTTTAATGGCCATGCATGTTATGTCTCTGATAGAAAGAAAGGCTGTCCTCCAGGAACCTGAATAGCCCCACAAAGCACACTTATCACTTTCAGACAAGGCACGTGGGGGATTTCTATGGGAAGAGTCTGTTTGCTTGCGTTGAGCGGGACTAATTTGGAAAGGTGGAGTGGGGGCACTGTTGCAGGCAGGAGGTGCTCTCATTCAACTAAGGATACAGGTAGCTATGGTTCCTCTGCCACCTTCATCTGGGTCATGGAGGCAGCAGTGGGCAAAAGGAGTTGATGGAAACAAAGGAAAAATAAAATCTATGAAGTTGAAGATTGAGTATTAGGTAGAAAAGTTGTATTGTCACACAGGGGATCTGTGTCTAGGCTCTGAAGGATGAGGTGGGAGGATGGGGGAGAGATGGAGCAGGTCCCCAGTAAACCTTTCTGTGTCATATTAGAAAACAGAGTCTCTGTGTGTTGCTGAGGGACTGGTGATGTGTGAGCTGGTTGGTGGGTTGGCGGGAGGTGGTCAGCTGTTTAGCGGGGCCCTTGTTGGGATATAGTGATAGGGGATGTGGTGTCTGGGTGACCGTCCTCTGCACATGACACCAGGGTCAGGATTGTGGGGCCCAGTCAGCTCTGCACCAGTATCAGCAAGCCTGTGGCCAGGTTAGGGTTTATCAGTGGCCAGAGTGGTAGGAGATGAAGAGAGGACCCTTCACCCATGTCCTTTCTGTGGATGACAGTCCTTGGATCATTTCTACATTTAGTCACATAGGAATCAGGAACAAGAGCTACACAATTAGTTTAGCGTCTGTGAGCCTCAATTTGCTTACCTACCCCTGATGCCCCTCACCTCTCCCCACCCGCCCCAAAACCCGCAACCTCATGGACTGATTTCTTATTCTTCCATCTCTTCCCAGATACTACGAACTCCTCCAAACACTGAATTTCTCATGAAACCAAACACAGGTGTCTAATTTAAAAGATGATCAGTCAGAAAACATAGGTGTGAACTAGAGAGCCAGGCCCACCTAGCATATCCCTGTTGTTAGTGTCTTCTTCACAGTGGAAAACAACTCATTTGATCCCTTTCAGCAGAAGAAAAAAAATGCATTAAACTCTGTGACCAAGAACATTTATGAGCCATCTGAACCCAAATCGCAAAACCCATTGAAAAACGACACTGAAATCTCAGCACCCTGAGATTCAGCCAAGATGAGTAAGGAATATAGCTAAAAGACTGTGTTCCATCTTTGACCTGAGCTATTATTTTTCTTTTAAATATGGTCTTGATAAATGATTTCCCAAGTAACTTCTTCCTTTCTCTGTTGCCCATAACCTTGAAACTTGATTTGCAACTGGACTAGACTGGATGGGGGAAGAGGGACCTATAGCCTTGGAAGATCCCTGCTGTCCCCATCCCAGGGGTCAGAGAGAGGGGAGATCTGAGTGGTGCTTTGCTGGGGGGCTACTCAAGGTAAGGGCATTGTGGGTGGTACTCCCAGGCCCTAAATGGGTGAATTATTCCAGTGTACCTTAGGTGTCTGCTCTGCAGAGCTGTGGTGTTAACACTCACAACACTCTATAGCAGCAGTGTTAAGTCATAGGGTGAGAATGCTGGACAGTGGCCTTTACCGCTCCCAGGCAGAACACAGGCCAGTGCTCTCTGTACACATCAATGGTAATCTAATAGCCACGCCTTTAAAGAAGCATGTAAGAGACTTAGTAATTTTTCATCGAGGATGGATTTTTGCCTGGTGCTAAAAATGCATATTTTTAAAAATCATCTTTATGTTTCTATAATAATTATCACCTCCCTTCTCCATTTCTTCTTTCTTGTGTCCCTACCTCCAGTCCTTCCATCTGGGCATCCTCAGACAAAACTGTGTAGGCAAAACTTGCCCATGCAGGATCCAATACTTTGTTTGTGCTGTTCCCCAACCCTAGTCCCCAGGAAACACCCTCACTGACCTGCTTTTCAGTGGGCGGCAGAACCCAAGCTCGGAGTGAGCCCTGAGCTTTCGCTCTCACTTCAATCATTTACTACAAAGTGACCAAAAGAATACCACTCTGTGCCTCAGTTTACCCATACATGTACATGGATAATAGTCTTCACTCTATCAGCAAGATGTTTTCAGCAACAATAACAAAAAAATCCAAGTCAAGTTGCTCTCAACATCTGCATATTTACCAGCTCCCAGACAGGAAGCCCAGTGTGGGGAGGAGTTAGCCCACAGCTCTGGTTTCTTGTCCCGGCATCTCCAGCCTCCTTTTCATGTGACTACATCCTTGGGCTACAAGGGGAACCAGAGGTATTAACTCCCTACCTGAAATAGGGGCATAGACCACCTAGCAGGGAGGGGCAGAGTTGTTTCTGGAAGCTTTCCTGAAAGACTAAGGTAAACAAGAAATTGTCCAACTGCCCCAGAACTTCAATTCAACTTCTTGAAACTCAGTAGCCTGAATTGAGTTACATTCCTGTCCTGACTCCTCACCAGCAAGAGAGGTGGGATCTTCCTCAGACCAACTAGGCTCAGCCCTGCAGCTGAGGCAGGTGGGCTTCCCTGAGGGCACTGCAGCTGTAAGGGGATGGGGAAGTGCTGGAACAAAATACACCTTCCGTTAGAAAGGGGAGGGGGAGAAGGATATTCTCCACTCCAGGCACATCTCTGGATCGTCTGAGACCCAAAGTCAAAAAGGGGAAAGAAAAACAGTATGGAGTCTGAAAACATTAAATGAATATGAAGAGTAGTTCAAAAGCCAATCCTGTCAGGTTTTAGATGATTTCGTTTAAAGGGAACATCCATCCTAATGGGAGATAAAGACGTACGAAGATTCCAGTCTTTAATGGTGAGATTGAGCACTCGGCATATACTTTGGGTGTGAGGTAGACTTCCAATGACTGGCTGTCATTTCTTGCATCAAAACACAGGGCCAGCCCTGCTTCCCTGGGCATTTGAGAGTCTGTGCACATCAGAGCATGGGAGCTGGAATGGCCGTACCTTCTGTGGGGTAACCAGTGTCATGCTCCACTCAGGGGAGGCAGGTGCTGATGCGCTCAATTAACACCCAGAGCTGGAGACACACCTTGAGGATGAGATTCAAAAACTTGTTCAGACACAACAGGCTGTGTGACCTTGGGTTCCCTTGGAGGCAAGAATGCAGAATGAGTCAGTGTTCCTTCCTCTCTGTGAGTGGTCTTTCAGAAGCCACAGATGGGTGGGCCACACACCTGAGTTTCTGATCCCAGAGGTCTGGGGTAATTTGCACCTAGAACAAGTTTCCAGGTGATGCTGATGCTCCTGGTCCAGGCACCACACTTTGAGAACCAATGACCTCAGAGGTGGATGCCAGACTATGTTTTGCAGCAAAGAGAAACCAGCAGCTGCCCAGACTCAACAGGCTTCCTCCCTACTCTGGCTTACTTCATTTATTCCCATTCACTGAAGTGTCCTGGATCATTCATTCACGGCAGGAACCCATTTTCACCCTAGAGCCTGGAGCTCCTTATAGGGGGTGGCAGGGTTTGTAGTTTGTCGACTATGAGGAGCTCAAGATTTTGCCTCCACGGCTGTTTGTAATGTACAAGAGAAGAACCCAGTTCCCTGAGGGACTGCCCTCCTTGCACAGATACTCAACACTGGGAAGCCCAAGGAAATCCCTAACAGGAACCCTACACAGCAGCTCTGGAAGACTTTTAACTAGTGGGCACTTGTAAATCTAACAGGATTTCCTACCAGTGTGAATGCCTTGGGTAAAATGCTCATTAAACTGTCAGCCTGCAGAGAGGTGTTGCTCCTGGAATGAGGGTCACAGCATCCTGGGGTGGAAAGAAGCCTCCCCAGGCCACCAGGGTCCTCTCTGCTCCCCAACACTCACAGCCACCCCAGATCCAAACCCTATTTCCAAAGCCCGTCAGAGGATTTTACAACTCTCCTCCAACTCCATCAAGAAATTCTTATTTTCCCCAACCCAAAATATACATTCCTCTTAACTCTGTTGTTTCCTCTTGTTGGAGACCTCCTCTGTGGAAATTGGGAATGGCTGGTCCCTGTCCGTGGTAGAGGACTTCTTCATAGACTTCAGGTCCCCAGTAAAATCACCCGAGTCTTTATTTTTCCTTTTTGTTTTAACATTAAAAAAATTACATTTATTATTGTTCAAGTAACGTTTGCACATAGTAAAATGAATTTTAATATAGCACAAAACAGTAAACCATGAGATTTGACTTTCCTTCCTGCCCCTGACCCCTGGGCTGATTCCCTGTCCTCTTCACAAACATTTTCATATGTCCCTACCGGAAGTTTTTCGAACCCATATTTGTGTACACACATATTGGTGCCACTTTTGAAACAATTTCATGACACATTTTGGGGTCTCTGAACATCACCACATGCTCCCTTTTAAGAATACACTATGCGTTATTTCATCAGCCCCTTTGGCTCTCTCCAGTGTTGTACCTACAGACAATATCGCAGGTGCAACTTCAATTATGCTGGTAAATCAACTCCTAAGGTGAGTTTTTGAGCCAAAAGACTTGTGTATTTTTCATTTTGGAAGATTACATTCCGTAGAGGTTACACTAATTCATTCCCTTCAACAATATTCAAAGTGCCCATATTTTGCAATACACTATGCACTGTGTTTACAAATTTTTGCTATCAGGCAAAAATTTAAAAGGAACACATGGACACCCTGGTCTTCTGATTTGAATAAGAAGGCTTTTAGGGTTTCTCCATTCAATATGATCCAGGCTTTGGTTAATAATCTTGTTGCTATTAAATTAAGATTTTTGGAAAGCATCCATCAATAGAATTTTGTTAAAAGTTATATAAAAATAAGCCCTGGTTGGTGTGGCTCAGTGGACTGAGTGTTGGCCTGCAAACCAAAAGGCCGCAGGTTCAATTCCCAGTCAAGGCACTTGCCTGGGTTACAGGCCAGATCCCCAGTGGGGGTCATGTAAGAAGCAACCACACACTGATATTCTCTTTCTCCTTCCCTTCCCATCTAAAAATAAATAAATAAAAATTTAAAAAGTAACAATAAATAAAATCTTTGCCCTGGCTGCTGTAGCTCAGTGGATTGAGTGCATGCTGCGAACCAAAGGGTCGCTAGTTCGATTCCCAGTCAGGGCACATGCCTGGGTTGCAGGCCAGGTCCCCAGTAGGGGACACATGAGAGGCAACCACACATTGATGTTTCTCTCCTTCTCTGTCTCTCTCCCTTCCCCTTTCTCTAAAAATAAATAAAATATTTTTTAAAAAGTTATATAAAAAGAAAAAGTGGATGTAAGATAATTCCATGATTTTAGCATCTATGGAAGTGACTATGATTTTTCCCTTTGCTCTAATGACATGGTGAATTATACTATTAGCTTTTGCCAATATTAATTAATGGCTAATATTTATTTAGCATTTACTATGTGCCAGGCACTGTTCTAAGCACTTTACATACATTAATTTATGGAATCCTCTCAACCTACAATTATTAACTACATTTTATAAATGAGGAAACTGAGGCACAGGGAAGTTCAGTAATCACGTGTCCTGTTCCTGGGGGGTAACTCAGTTCGGATCTGAACAGCAGCACTTTGGCCCCCGGATCTGGGACAATCAGCCGTCGTTGACATTCCGGTCAGAAGGTGTATTCTCTTAACATAATGGTTTCTGCTAAAGGATTCTTTTTGCTAAATTTCTTTTTTGCCTTGATATTAATAGATTAGTTTGGAGTATAGTTTTTCTTTTAGTACATGTATTTTAGAATTAATATCTTGCTAGCTTCAAAAACTAGTAATTTGGAAATTTCTCTTCTTTTGCTGTGGCTGGGCACAGATTAAGTGGTCCTGGAATTGTTTTCTGTAAAGATTTGATAGAAGACATTCTTCACATCTGTGAAAGTGATTTGGGTGCTTGGGGGAGGGGTGGATTTCTGGTCACTGGTTCTATTTTTCTACGATAATTAGTTACTTGAATTTCTTACAACTTCTATGGCTGGTTTTAGTAATCTATATTTTTCTAGAAAACCATCCATTTCATCCAGATTTTCAGATTTATTTCAATAGAGCAAGACAAAGAAGTATCTTAGACTTCTCTTAATTTTGTATGTATCTATTAGCTCCCACTTACTGTTTTCATTTTGTATTGTTTGTTCATTTAAAAAAATTAGATTGGGTAGTAGATTTATTGTTTTGTTTCATTTTCAGAGAACTTGCTCTTGGATTTATTTGTTGGTTATCCATTTTATTATAACTTTTTCCTCTTTATCTGTGATTACGTCTAACTTTGTATGTTCTTGTTCCCCCAACCTGACTAGGTGGCTAATGATTTGTTTTTCTGTTTTATTGTTTTCTTTGCTTTATTTTTATTTCTCCCAAAAGCCATACCTTGGGTCTATTTATTAGTTCTATTATTTTTAAAATCAGTTCCTTTTGCCTTATTTAGGTATATTTTATTATTATTTTTAACTTGTCTGATTGCACATAGTATTCATTTTTATTCTTTCCTTTTTAGTAATGCAAGTAAGTAGAACTATGTGGTGAGATGTTGGGAACCTTACACCTGGCTTCTAGCTAAAAACATTGCATTGATTACAGGAACCTGTGCGCTCCACAAGCCAATCGAAGGGGCGGCGCTCCCCAAGCTACAGGCTTGCGCGCTCACATGAGGTGTCCACGAGTACCAGTTGCACCCAAGTAATCAATAAGCAGGCCCTTCTTTGTCTCAAGCTAGCCAATAGCAAGCAACCTAATCTCTCCCTCCCCCCACCCCCATATATATACCCAGTTCGGAAAAATAAAGTTTGCAGCTTGATCAGAATCTTTTGTCTTGCTGCCATTCTTCGCGCCTCTTGTTCCCCCAACTCATTTGTTCTAGGTAGGTGGTCAAGCCCCAGTTGATTGCTCCGCGGGCCGGAGCAGTGAGAGGCAGTATCTCAAATGTTCTGATACACAGTTTTTGCATTTGCAATATTCTCTAGATACTGTATTTTTTTATTTCCTTTTTGAACCAAGAGTTAAGTGAGAGCTTCTCAATTTCCCAATGGTTAAGATATTTTGTCTATGATTAAAGAATAATTTTCAGTTTAATCACACTGAGCTCAGAGGCTGTGGTCTGTAACAGTTTTATTTTTTGAAATATATTGAGATTTTTTCTTTGTGGTTCAACTTTTACAATATGGTTATTTCTGTCATTATTTCCAGGACAACTGAGTAATAGGCCTAGTCCCTGCATTCAGGGTTTAGAGGTATTGCCATATAGATACAGATACGAATAATATATACACATACGCACACTCATGAGCTCTACTATATTAACTATGGGATTCAGATTTCAATAATCATACTTTTGCTTTTGTCAAAACTTGATCTGACATGAGCTGAGAAGAATTATTCGAATTTTCCCACCACAATTGCCTTTTTGTCTATTTCTCTTTGTATTTTTAAAATATAATTGATTAATTATGCTATTACAGTTGTCACATTTTTTCTCCCCTTTATTCCCCTTCTGCCCTGTAACCTCCTCCACCATCATTCCCCCACCTTAGTTCATGTCGAGGGGTCACATATATAAGTTCTTTGGCTTCTCTATTACCCATACTATTCTTAACCTCCCCCTGTCTATTTTGTACCAGCCATTTATGTTTCTCATTCTTTGTACCTTTTCTCCCATTCTCCCCTCTCCCCATCTCTCCCCATTGATCACCCTCCATGTGATCTCTATTTCTGTGACTCTGTTCCTGTTCTAGTTGTTTGCTTAGTTCATTTTTGGTTTTGTTTTTTTTAGGTTTATTTGTTGATAGTTGTGAGTTTGTTGTCATTTTACTGTTCATACTTTTGAATGTCTTCTTTTTCTTAGATAAGTCCTTTTAACAACTCATATAATAAGGGCTTGGTGATCATGAATTCCTTTAACTAGACCTATCTGGGAAGCACTTCATCTGCCCTTCCATTCTAAATGATAGCTTTGCTGGATAGAATAATCTTGGATGTAGATCCTTGCCTTTCATGACTTCAAATACTTCTTTCCAGTTCCTTCTTGCATATAACATTTCTTTTGAGAAATCAGCTGATAGTCTTATGGGAAGTCCTTTATAGGTAACTCTATCCTTTTCTTTTGCTGCTTTTAAAATTCTCTTTTTATCTATAATCTTGGGTAACTTAATTATGATGTGTCTTGGTATGTTTCTTCTTGGGTCCAACTTCTTTGGGACTCTCTGAGCTTCCTGGACTTCCTGGAAGTCTATTTCTTTTGCCAGATTGGGGAAGTTCCCCTTCATTATTTGTTCAAATCAGTTTTCAATTTCTTGCTCTTCCTCTTCTCCTTCTGGCACCCCTACAATGCAAATGTTAGATCTCTTGAAGTTGTCCCAGAGGTTGCTTATACTAGCCTCATTGTTTTGGGATTATTTTTTCTTCTTGTTCTGATTGGTTGTTTTTTGTTTCCTTATGTTCCATGTCATTAGTTTGATTCTTGGCTTCATTCACTCTACTGTTGTTTCTGTGAAAACTGTTCTTTATTTCAATTAGTATCTTTCATTTCTTTTTTCCCCAGTATTATTTTAAAAAAATTTTTATTGTTGTTCAATATAGTTGTCCCCATTTTCCCCCTATTACTCTCCCCTGTCCTAAACCCCACTTCCCTCATTCAATTGTACCTCCCCATTGACTTTGTCCATGGGTCCTTTATACATATTCCTTGTCTTAATTCTTCCCTGTCTTTCCCCTATTATTCCCTTCCCCCTTCCCCTCTGGTCACTGTCAGTTTATTCTTTATTTCCATGTCCCTGGTTCTATTTTGCTTGCTTGCTTGTTTGTCTTGTTGATTAGGGTCCACTTATAGGTGAGATCATGTGGTATTTATCTTTCACCACCTGGCCTACTTCACTTAGCATAATGTTCTCTAGTTCCATCCATGCTGTTGCGAAGGGTAGGAGTTCCTTCTTTCTTTCTGCTGTGCAGTATTCCATTCTGTAAATGTACCATAGTTTTTGATCCACTCATTTACTGAATTTCCTTCTTTTCTGACTGGATCTTTTTTTATGCTGTTGAGATTCTCACTAAGTTCCTTGAGCATCCTTACGACCAGTGTTTTGAGCTCTGCATCTGAAAGAATGTTATCTCCATTTTGTTTGGCTCTTTTTCCAGAGTTTTGATCTGTTCTTTCATTTGGGCCACGTTTCTTTGTCTCCTTGTTTTGGCAGCTTCCCTTTGTTTATTTCTATGTATTAGGTAGAGCTGCTTTAACTCTGTGTTTTGGCAGTGTGGCTTAATGTAGTAGGCGTCCTGTAGGTCCAGTGGCACAGCCTCCCCTTTCACCAAAGCTGGGTACTCAAGGTGCACTCTTCATGTGTGCTGAGTACACTCTCTTCTTGTAGTTGAGCCTTGGTTGCTACTGGCAGATAAATGGGAGGGATTTACCCATTCAGCTGCAAGGATTGGTTGTGACCACTTACCACAAACTTTCCCTCCTCTGTAGAATATCAGCTGTGCAGGGGCAGGGTGGTGGTGATCTGACATGGTAGTTTAGAGGTAAACTACTGGGTATACCCATCTTGTCCACTGGGTATATCGGCCCTGGAATTTCCCAAGTGGTGCAGGCCAAGGTCATCCCCTACCTGTGTTTTGCCCAGGGCCATTCTGCCTGAGCTATAAAGTAATCTAAGATGGCTGGTACTTGTACTGGGCTTAGAGATTCTCAGACAAAGCCAAGCTGTGAATCTAGCCTGGCTGCTGCTAGTGCTGGGCTTGGGGTTCACTGAAGCCAGCTGTTGCTTGTTTTATAGGATTTAGGAAGTTGTGAAGCATGAGCTAAGACTAGCCATTCATATGGAATAGCAGCTTAGGTGGACCCATAAGTTGGGTGGGGCTGAGTCTCTGGGGATCCCCAAGGTGAGTCAAATAGTGTTAGCCAGGTTGATGGAGTCTCAGATATGGCACCAGCTTGCTGGCTCTGTGAGGAGAAGGTTTAGAAAAAGGGCAATGGCTCTGCTTGCCTTGATGCCAGACATTTCAGTTTCTCCCTGTATACCCCATTGGTGCTTTTAAAGCTGCTACCCTGATGCTGGAGCTCAAAGGGAGTGAGTCTGAGTAGGTTATTCTGTGAATGGGTTCTTTAAGAGGAACTGCATGGGTCCCTAGAAGTTTATTCCAGTGACTAATCTCTACTGGCTTTTGCAGCCAGAAGTTGTAGGAACTTATCTTCCTGGCACTGGAATCCTGGGCTGGCAGGCTTGGTGTGGGGCTGGGACTCTTTTCTCCTGAGATATCCCTCATGAATTTTTATCAACCACACATGGGTGAGGGACCAGCCTGTTCTGCATCTGCACCCCTCCAACCATTCAATGGACATGGTTTCTTTAACTCCATAGTTGTTACATTTCCATTCAACTTGATTTCTGATGGTTTGAAGTTATGGTTGTTCTATAGTTTAGTTGTAATTTTGATGTGGTTGTGCAAAGAGGTGAGTTTATGCTGCCATCTTGACCGGAAGTCTTGCTGACATTTCTTGATTGAGGAAGCCTGAGAGGGAGAATACTGCACTGTAAGTTGGGAACCAAGATTCTAATAAGTGACATACTCGAAGACACTTTGATTGGCAAGAATTGATTCCAGGAAAGAATCTCTGTTTCCTGGCAACCAGCTCAGTACTCCCTGAAGGGCACTTTGAAGGAAAGTTCAATCAATAGACAGGTCAAATGTTTTCTTTTTCAAACGTCCATTTTGCATGTAATGGCTGCTCTGTGTGGACTTTACAGGGTGTTCTTCCCCTACTGATGAGATGGAGGGTCCTTCTGCACAAATGCATGTGCTATGGATAAGAAATTACTTTAACTGAGTTTATTGGCATTTCTTAGAGCATATGAGTTCAAAGAAAATTATTACAGTTAAGAGCTCTTCCGTTAAGACACCACTGTATAGATTACATAGTGATGTATATGGTCAGAGAGACGTCTAAGAAAGCTAAGCACAGATCTTGCCAATTCCAAAAACCAGCCTTGACAACAAGTCGATAAATCCTTCTCCTGATCCCAAAGTCACCTGCTTGGCCCTAATCATTTTTTTGAATGTGACTGAATTCTCCCTAGTGGAAATAAATGGAGTATAGAAAAGGTGTTATACTGAGTCCTTAGTTCGAACCTGGGTTTCTGCCTGGCTTAACTTTGCCAAAACTTGATATCTTTAGCTGTGGACAGAGTGAAATCATACATTTCATGGGGGTGTCCAACCTATGGCCTGTGGGCTGCATGAAGCCCAGGATGGCTATGAATGCAGCCCAACACAAAATCGTAAATTTACTTAAAACGTTATGAGATTCTTCTGTGATTAGGTGTCACAATGTATTTCATGTGTGGCCCAAGACAACTCTTCTTCTTCCAGTGTGGCCCAGAGATGCCAAAAGCTTGGATGCCCCCTGTTTTGGAGGGTTGATGCAATACTTCAGTAAGGCTATATGCAAAAATTTGCCACTTGGTATGTACTTCACTTGACCACCACACCTGCTGGTTGTCGAAGATTGGCACAGAGGCCTGGACCAAATGAAAACCAAAGAACTAACTAATGTTATATCATCATTCGTGCTCAATGAGAAACTTGTCAATTTCTCTGTCAGCTCTCAAAACTCTCCATTAAACATATATAACAACACCTCAAGACTTGGAGACATGGATTTTCACTTAGCAGGCAGAAAAGGTGAGTCATCAAAAGAAGTAAGATCATCAGTCTCAAGCTATAGATATCACTGGTCAGCTCTGTGGATGTTACCCTTGGGGATACTTCTGTGAGCATGGAAGGGGTGCTACTGGATTGAGTGTGGAAGGATCACTGGAGCCTCAGTGCTCTGGAGAGCTCTATATGATGCATCTCCTTAAATTCTGAGTTGCCACACTGCAGACATTTATTTCCCCACCCATAACCATTACTATTTTGTATGCTAGAAATAATGCATTAGAGGAAATGGGACAGCCTTTCAGAAGAAAGGCCTATAAGGAATTAGCCCAAATAGAAACAGTGAGTTGCCATTGCTAAGTCACTCAAGTAACATTATTGAGCACTTTGAGTATGCTAGACTCTGTGAGTGCCAGGTGGCAGGGGCACTATGGATGAATCAGACCCAACCTGTCCAGTGTGGAGCTGCAAATGACTAGAGAAGAAGGTGCTGTGTTAACCTCAGCCAAGTTAACCTGGACCTAAAATATAACCTAAGTATATAAGAGAAAAGAGACCTGGACCAGGTGATAACCCAAGATCCATGTTACTTCTCTGATTCTTATTTATAGAAGTTTACCCTAACTTCCTATTTTTTAAAAGCGCTTTTTCAGATAGAAGGATATAATAAGAAACAAACATTTTAAACAATTTTACACCTTAATATCTTCTCTAAAAAGATTTAGAGTGAGCTAATAATGATGGCTTCCTCCAAGAAGCCAATTTTAGCTCAACGTTTAGGAGTCAATGTGGGAGAGTCCCAAGAGCCTCCACAGTTCTTTCCTTTTTTCCCTTTTTGTTCCTTCTGGTCTGCTGCTGCTCAGAGTTTTCCATGAAGATTCCCCCCCCCCCACCTTCTTGCTGCCTGCTGGTTCTTCCATATTGTTTACTGCCTGTGTTAATTTACTCTTATTTGACCTCTAGCATCATCCATCAAACTCTCATGCAGTCATTAGCATATCATTGTTTTAGTAGGGGCTCAGCAGCTTCAATCGATCTCTGGCCAAAATTTCTGCAACTCTTGCTGCTCTTTTTTTCCTCCTTCCTCATCTGGCTCTACCTCTTTATGGGTGATATTAGCATTTATGGGTCTTTGCCCATCCATCCCGAGTCCCCTCCTCAATCTCAGCTTTCAAAAATGAACAAAGTGATAATGCTGTAGACACTATTGTGCTAAGAAAACTGGAATTTTGCTTATTAAAGATGTGTGGTTTTAAACCATAATAAATTTGAATTTGGGGGGGAACATTACATGCAATTACATCGTATGTAAGCTAGGCTCACAACCTATGGTTTATACTATTATAATTAATTAGCAGATGAAATAAAAATGATCAAACACATTGAAGAGGGAAATACAACTTGAGAATATCTGAGAAATGTTAATTCAAGACATTTCTTTTTTTTCATTAGTCTCTTTGTAATTAAGATCACAAACTAAGTGAAATTAAAGAACAGGATAAAAGAAGGACATCCTGAAATATCCAAATTTTTGTAATTATCAGACATTCCCAGGTTGCTGAAAGTCATTCCTATTCATCTGCTCGTCTGGACACTGGAGGGGTGGGGGTGTGAAAGACACAACAAGTTGGATGTTGTCTCTTCTCCAAAACTTCTCACTTTCACAGGTGGGGGTCAAAAGGAAAACGAAAACAAAAGCAAGTGACCAAATAAATGAACATAACCATTTCAAAATGTATTAAGTTCTGTGAAAAACAGATGCCAGGCAGGTGGCAAAGGGTGCCCGAGGAGACCTGAGGGTGCCGAAGCCTTGAGGAGGGGCCATTGCTGAGGGCACTTAATGATGAGAAGGGACCGATCATACAGGTATTTGCACAAAGAGCCTTCTAGGGTTATAATGTTCTTTAAATGGAAAAAAGAACTCCCGCTGCAGAAACGTGTTTTCTGAAAGAGCCTTAAGAAGATGTAGAGAGAAATGACCAGTCGGGAGAGAGTTCATAAACCAAGCTCTAGTAGGAGGGGAACATTGCCCTTACAGGGGCCGCTTGTCAAGCCAGAGATGATGCCAGCCTGACTCCCACTTTACCTCTTGGATCTCCCCTCCTCATCACTTTCTCTACTCAGCCCCATTGATCCCCTCGCTCTTCCTGGAACACTCAGGCATGCGGGCACACCCCCTCCTCAGGGCACCGTACATGCTGTTCCTGTCTGCAATGCTCTTCCCCCAGAGACTATCTTGCTCTCTTCCTCTGGGTTGCTGAGCTAATACCACCTTTTTTACTGAGGACTTCACCAGACACCCTACTTCAGTGGGAATGCCCTGCTCCCACTATCACTTTATTTATTCACCCCCCCCACCAAAGCATCATCGTAAATTATGTACATTTTGTTGATTACTTTATTTCCCAGCCCTTTCTCCACTAGAAAGTGAGCTCCATGAGGGTAAGGAATTTTGTCAGCTTTGTTTAGAGCTGTATCCTCAGGGCCTAGAACAATGCCTGGTGTATAGTAGGTGTTCTGTCTCTCTATTTGTTAAGTAAATAAAAGAATAAACAGTCATATCTAAGTAGCAGAACTAATCCCCAGTATTACAAGAAAAATTTATTAGGCTTCAAGCTAAATATATGTGTGTTTATCGTCACCTCCTCCAGAAACCTCTAAAAGAATATGAAAGGCATAAACTCACAAAAACTAAGAGAACAGAAGACGGCAGTATAGAAGAGATTTCAACAAAGCTTTAATGGCTAATAGTCTTAACTATTTTGCCAGGCTGGGAACAGCTGAAACATGTGCCTGCAGGAAAGAAAGCAATTAGAAACAAATTGCCACAGATCCTTGTGGCAATTTGAGTCAGGGGCATCTTGCAACTCCCATGCACCTTTCTCAGAAAACTACTAGAGGATGTACTCAATAAAGAAAAAGACTGTGGATTGATGAAACAGGCTCCAACACAGGGAAGAGGTGGGGGAGGTCCCAGCCTGACAGATGGCGGGCAGGCCTAGGGAGCAATCAGTCCAGATTGTAGCAGGAGAACAAAAGACTCCAGGGTCGGTGTCTTAGAAAAAAAGAAGAGACACATAGGTAACCCGGCTTATTTGAACATACAGAAAAGAGATTTTCACAGTTCTGTCAGTTATAGGGACATGGAAAACTAAACAAGAAAAGTGATCATTAACTCCTGGGACCACTGAAAATCGCACAGGAAAGGACTGGAATGATCTCGGACTGTGGTTCAAGTGCAAATCGTATTTACTTGTGCATCACAATACTACACTGAGAGGTTGGGGGAGGGCCAGTATTTGATGTATGTGCGAAGGTGACAGTTTCATAAGAAGAAAAAAGAAGAAGCCCCAAAACTCCTACAGTTGGGCATCTGTAGATATCATCTAAAACAGAAAAATGAAAAAAAAATAGCAGGAGCAACATATTATTTAAAACCATGGAGCTAAAAACAAGAAGAAATGGCTAGACATTTAAAGTGTTAAGGTCTGGAAGGCAGGATGAAGGGTAGGGAGAGGTGGGATAGGAACCCTAGGTGTTCGTGATAAGATCTGTAAGCCATGGGTTTCTAAGCTTGTGCATATGTTATATTTTGATAGAAATAAAAATGAACAAAAGGAACTTATGCTTTCATCATTCGTCTCAAGGGAAAGATTTTGAAAGAAGACGTGCTCCTCTTGGAATACCCATACATAAAAGATATTTTGTTCCATAACTAACGAATGGGAACGAGAGCTGCCATGAGCCTATTTAGAGTTCACAACCTATCTCAGGTGGCAGGATGAGAGGCCCTGCATCGGAAAACAATTTAAGGGAGCTCAGAAAGCATATGCAATTGTGTACCCCACCACAATGGAGCCCTGGGGTTTCTGCTCAGTTTAACCTATTACACACAGCGTAAGGCTGGCAAAAATTGCTCATTTCCGTAGCGCTGACTCCACAGATTCAAAAAGTCCTGAATGGGAAATAAATATGCTGCTCTTAATAAATGTCTGGTTAAGGTATAGTTAATATAGTTAAATGTGAAAGTGTATAAATGATATATTTTAATAGCATTCAGAGCACATTTTGGCATTGAGATAAATGCAAAGTTAAAAAAAAATTCTAACATCCTCTAAACACATTGCCTGATCACAGCAAATGATAAATTACTACAGAGAAATGTTATTCTGCAGTGTTGTGAAGATTAAGTAGAGTATGAGTGAAATTAACATTGTGTGTAAGGGAAGCTGTGACTATATCATGTCAGAGTGGTGATAAAACTGCAAAGGGGAGAGAATTAGAGTTTTATGCCACAGAAATGGAAGTAGTTTTCATTTTAATTGTTTTTCTTTAAATGGATTGTTTCTGTAATATATTATATTCCTTCCAGTTCACAGATGTTCAGGAGGGATAAAAGAGTTATAAAATATTCTAATGAGAGCTTTTAAAATAGCTTTTTTGGAATGGAAAAAGAACAGCCTAAAGAATTCAGAATTTTTAAAGAACAATAAAGCATTCATATTGCAAATTTAGTGATTCTCATTTTGCAATCCAGAAAAACAAATGGCCTTTTAACATTTATGCCAGAACTGGCCTGTTGGTCCAATAAATCAGTTTATTTAGGATCTTCTTTTTTCAAAGTCAGGTGTCTCCACAATTCAGTTTCTTTCTTCCCCATCTTGTCTCCTGCCGGCAGTTCTTATTCCTGAAAGGATCTCCCCCTTTTTCTACCACATTAACGCAGCTCTGGGCGTCACCTGAGCTCACCCAAATGTGGTGTGCCAAGCAGTCTGAGGCTCTGGGCTATCCCCCCACCACCGCAGAGGCTCAGCGACACCCACACAACCTCACAAATTTTATGCTTGGTATTTCTCTCTCCTTTCTCCCTTCTTTATACATTTTTTGAGAAATTCATTATTTTTCCACAATTCTTTCTAAAGCTTTGTGTACCCTTTGTGCTGCGTATAAGGATTCCCATTTATTCGGACTGCCCTGCTTTTCTCCTAACATCATAGTTGCTTTTTTTCTTCTGGGGGAACACGGTCAGAGCTTAACACGTATGTCATGAGATGGGAGCCACTGCCCTACATGGATTAGAGTCTTGTTGGAGACAAGCATTAGGATTAAACTGTCACTTTATGCCTTTATTTATTAAATAACAATGACAACAAATATTTACTGAGTGCCTACTATGTAGCAGGGGCTGTGCTCAGGTCATAATGTTGAACAAGATAGATGGGCTCTGCCCTTGTGAAGCTTACAATCTGGTGAGCAAAATATATGTAGACCATTCAACTGTAATGGACTCATCATGAACCCATGAACTTCAGGTATGGTAAGGGCTGGGAGAAAGGAGTACGGGGTGCTCTACGTGCATATGGCTGGGGTATCTGACCTCCTGTGGGGGCTAGGGAACGTTTCCTTGAAGAAGTAGCATTAGTAAATAAAGAGTTGAAGAGTAAATAGGAGTCAACCAGGGGAAGAGTAGAACATTCTTTGCAAAGGCCCTGAGGCAGGAGAGACAGTGGGATGTTTGAGGAACTGCAGAAAGGTCAGTGAGGAAGAAACAGAGGCAAGGAGACAGTTCAAGGATGAGGCTGCTGCTGGCAGAAGGAGTCCGATCAGGCGGGCTGCTCCACGAAGGGCAAGGGGGGGAGAGTGGGGGTGTGTGTGAAATGAAATTGTGATGAAACCAGATTTTCCCTTTGATGAGACTGGTGTGTTACCCAATGGATTGGAGGGGTGTTAAGTGTGGATGAGGGACATCATTCCGATTCTCTTCCATCTCTTAGGTAAATCAGATTCACTGGGTTTATTCAGTGGCTTCCTGGGGGCCTCCCACTCTGTCACACACAGGAGATGGGGGAGTTTGGGAGTCAGGGAGTGATACACCCTACCCCCTCGAGAAGCACAGATATGACAGATGCATGCTGCCTTGACCAGGTGTCCTCACCTAACAGGGATACAGCTATTAGAAGACCATTAGATTTTTCTCTGGTCATTTTTCAATCTTCAACCAATGATTGTTTCAGCTTTGTCTCTGCTTTCCTAAAGAGTCTGACCCTCTAATACCCCTGTGGGTGGAACAGAAAATATTAAAATAGCAAAGAAATGGGCACTCACACTTGTTTTAGTGTAAGGGCCTTATCATTGTCTACAAAATAGAGCTATACTTGAGGTAGGGGCACCATGTATAATTCTGAATGGAAAATCTAGTCATTAACTACATTTTAAAAATGGTTGACAAGACCAATAATACAATAAGGCATCAAAGGAAAACACAAATGCCTAAGTTTCCAGTCCCCTGACTGAGAATTTGTGTTTTCTGTGGCTTTAAAATTCCATCAGTCAAGCCAAAGGGTTAGGATGATCCTCCTTTCTTCCTCTCCTCCCCACAACCCAATAAACACATGTTCCCTCTGGGAGGCAGCACTCTTTGGTGATACTTTATTTCCATCAATGATTAAGAAAAATGTTGTGCTACTCATCATTCCATGTATAGTTTTGAGTATCAGAGTACTTTCTAACATTTTTCTTATAATTCAGCACTTTGTTTCACTGGAATAAAAATGCTTTCTAAGTATACGAGCAGATCCCTCCCTATTTCCCTACTTCCCTTCCTGCCTCCCTCGCTATTTATCAATGTCCCAATACTGCCTCAAGTCAGATGATGTCCTGCCCACATAGATTCTGCAATCAGAACTCCTGTCTAGTACATTTATTTTGATCCTACCCTACATGTGTGACAATACAGCTGTACACAACAGAATTCAAGGACAACCTAGGCACCTGAATGAATGTCAAGTGCCACAGGGAGTGGAGAGGGTACCCACAGTCAAGTGATGGGAGACAGGGGGAGGCAGCAGGAAACTTGGGAGGATGCAGTTACCCATCCCTTCATAGTGCTCAACTAGGGCACCATCGTCTCCCTGACCAGACAATGGAGAGGCAGAGGACATCACGCATCTCCCTCCAGCCCTCCTCACTGGCATGATGCTCACCTATTGTGTCCTCAGCAAACATTTAAGAGAGAGGGAAATACATTGACCACAGACTATAACCTGTGGCAGAATGAATAAAGAAGAGACATTGTCAGGGATGCAGGGAAAAGTAGGAATTAATAGTGGTGGAGTTGGGGGTTCAGATATGGGAATTACACAAAACAAGGTCATGAAATATGAGACTATAACATACACAAAGTGGCTGATCACCGTTCATGTCAAAGAAGCCTAATGTGTGAAAAATTTTTAAAGATTTTATTTATTTATTTTCAGAAAGAGGGGAAGGGAGGGAGAAATAGAGGGAGAGAAACATCAATGTGCAAGTGATACATTGATTGTTTGCCTCTTGCATGCCCCAACTGGGGACCTGGCCTGCAACCCAGGCATGTGCCCTGACTGGGAATCCAACAGGCAACCCTTTGGTTTTTGGGCTGGCACTCAATCTACTGAGCCACACCAGCCAGGGCTAATGTGTGAAAATTTAATCTTAGAAAAACTATATGGGACTATTACATTAGAAATAAATGCTTTACTTTATAAGAGAAAGATTCTTTAAATAACAAGTGTGTCTTACATTACTATAATATTAACAGAGGGCATAGACTTAGATTAAAAAAGTCGATATATTTGTGTGGAAAATGGTTCAAGCTACAGACATGTCATTGCACATTGCTTTTCATAATATTTCTATTACCTAAGCCAAAATATGTCTGTCATTGTGATCACAAGTCACAACTAATAGTTTGTAAATGCAAACACATTCATTTGAATATAACCAACAAACTGAAACTAGGTAGCACAGTAGGTAGTCAAGCCCTCAACCACTGGCCAAGAGGCTCCCACTACGGGTCACTTGGCAGAAGACCATCCGCGTGGATTATGAAAAATTTCCTATAGTTCCCCTTTTTGGCTGCACGTTAACATCATATCAAGAGCCTTTCAAAAATCCCAGAGTCCAGGACATCTATCAGAATCTCTAAGAATAGGACCCAGACAGTAGTCATTTTTAAAGCTCCCCAGATAATTCTGCTGGGTGGTCAAAATCAAGAACCATTGCTCTAGGGAAGCGTTTCTTTGATTTGAATGTGCATGGGGTCTTGTTAAGTGCAGATTCTGATTTGGTAGGTCTCCAATGGGGCCTGAGATGCTGCACTTTTCATCATCTCCCAGGTACTGCTGATGCTGCCAGCCCGAGGACCACACAGAGCCAATGCCATTGGGTTTCACCCATGGGCACCTGTGCATCTCAGGGAGCATCTGATTGAACAGTGGAGACTTGATTTGCCCAGGTCTTCTCATCCTGGACAACACATGGAATTATATAACAATAACTCAAATTCTCCCAACTCTTGTTTAAACCAGTTCTCATGGTGTACAGCAGCCCTACCTGTCCCCCATGGAGAGACACCCCATAAAATACATCCAATGTCCTGTGATAGTTCTTAGGGGGAGTCCATGAAGACGGTCTCATATGGACTCACACATATTCCCCCCCTTCTCTTGATTAGCTCCATTTGTTTTTACTGAGACCCCATTCCCTACCGCCAACCACAGGACCCACAATAATTCCACTGAGGGGTCCAGCCAGCAGACAATTCTAGGTAAATGACACCACACTGTTTCCATAATCGCTTGTTGCAAACTACTGCGTACAGTTTCATGTGTCAGAGATCTTCTTCCCTTAGAATGACTCCTCTCTCATTAGGGTCTCCATTGCCCACTGTAAAAACGCATTCCAGGGGCTCTGCTGCCCGGGTGGCTATCCTCTCTGAATCCCTACTTATCTTCAAGGTAGGAACCATGGCCATACCCAACTTTGTATTATTTCTCAAAAGAACATATAAAGTCCAATTAAAAAAAGGAGTGAGGAGACAGGAGGAAAAGAATTCTTTAGAGAAATCAGTGCCAAGGAGCCCTATAGCCACAATCTCCATAGCAACAGGAATGCTTCTTGTGATCCTTGACCAATGGGCTATGCTGTGCAGGAGGGCTGGCGCCCTGGCAGGATGTTAGCACAGGGCTTTTGATCTTGCACGGGCTGTTTCATCTTCGAGTGACCGGCTGGTGGGTTGATGGGGTTCCTCATCAGTGAAGAGATCCGTGGTTACAGAAGTGCCTCTCTCTCCTGCTGCTGTACCAACCTTCCTGTGATCTCTTCTCACCAACTTTCCAAGTTTTATTTTTCTCTCTGTTTGCTCCATTCCCATCTTTACATGTGTATGATATGATGTGTCTACTCCCTATGCTACTGTTAAACACACACTTCTCTTTCCTTACCCACATGAATATTTTTGTGGTTATTCAAGGGGCTGCTAGCCCATTGAAGTGGCCCTCATAATGATGTTAAATGTCCCCTTGCAACAATTTACAACCTTCAGGAAATATTGGCATAGAGGCTCACTGCACTGCAGTATAAAATAGTAAATTCTTGGGGAGTTAAATGAGGCCTGGATTTCCAAACCATTCTGCTGACATTTATGTCACATGGGCCTATAACATTATATATTTCACTCTCTTGTGCATATTTCTATTATTTCATAAATAAAGCTCTCTGGAATAAGTATAACGTTCCTTCTAAGTGGAGTGGAGGTGCCAAGATGGTCATATCCTCTGAAGTTTTGCCTTACAAAGGCAAGTAACTTGAGTGAAACCATGTTCAATTATTTGAGCATAGTTTAGATGTAGGAAAGCAAACCGTGGTAAACACCACCTCCACCACTGCTGATGTGTGGAAACCCAAACTTTCCACACATGCAAACTTAATCCATGCTGGACCTTTCATTACAAAATTTTCTTTAAATAGTGGCTTCCTAGAATGCATTCACATAAGGGCATCTTTTCAGAAGTGAATCTACATATTATGAAGCATGCATGCTTCTCATTCTGCATAAAAGTCTAATTTTTAATAATGTAGTCGAAATTGAAATGCTTGCTAAGGAGAAAAAAGCCCCACATTTTTACATCTATAATCAGAGGACAGACCAAGATCAAAAGCCATCTATGAAGTCAAGAAAATGTAGTCCTGGAGAAGAAGAAAAAATGCACAGTGATCGCTAGCATCCCTGTAGTCCCCCGCTGAGCTGCAGAGCCGGGGGTAGGTCCCACTGTTCCTGGGGCCTCCTGCCCAGGATGATGAGGGGGTAGCTGGCTGTGGGCCACGATCATGTCCACCATGTGGGCAATGGCTCTCTGCTCATGAGAAATTTTCCCAAACCTGGTGAACTTATCCAATGAGGCCTCCCTGGGTGACTGACGAAGCATTGGTGGGCTGGAGGGGTCTTAGGAAATCATGTGGCTCGGTCCTCCACATATTATACATGAAAAGGCAACACACTTGCCCGAGTTTGTAACACCACTGAAGGCTGGAGTAGAGATTAAAGTCTAGTGCTTTTGACTTTTGGTCCGAGACTCATCTCCACTGTGGGAACACACCAGAGAATTAACTTGGCAGTGAACCTGGCAGTTAACCTGTTAGTTAATAAAGAGTGACAATGGAAAACTCTGGACCCTAGGCATCTACAGCCATAGCTTGGGTTCATCAATAGGTTGACGTAACAGACCCCAGGCTTCTACATACTATCTACTCCTGAACCCAGCTCCCTGTGCTTGTAGCCGGGGGTCTCTGTCCTCTCCAATTCTCCCCCAGTAGAAACCTGAGGACCCAATACCTTCAGCTTCCACGTACACAGGCACAGCTGGGCATTAATGCTGCCTTGATTTCCCCCAGGAACAAGCAAGCGCTCCTGGAGTGTTTTTCATCGGTTCCGCATGGCTCCGAATCACAGCCTGTGGCCAGGAGAGCTGCCAGCTCCCTCAACAAAATGGGGAACTTTGTGGACCCCGTGAGAGGCCTTATTTATTACACCTCCCAGAGAAAGCAGACTGGGGCAATAATCGTCAAAGTAATATTTACCCCTTAATAACTGCCTATTTTTATACCGGTGTTAGAGGTTAATAGCAGTGTTATTTACTCCTCTGCCAAGAAGAACTGAAGGATGTGAAAGTAGCAGTCAATAAAGCTGAACAGTCAGATAAATAACATTCATATTATTTCCTGACAAATCCTTCTGCAACCTAGGATATAAATAACCCTAAGCAAGCAGTTTCTGCATTACAAGTTTACTGATGTGTAAAATGTAATTTTAAAAAGAGCTTCAAATCCTAGAAGCATTGGATTCTATAACTATATACACCGACAGACAGCCCCATGATGTGTGCACACATGTGAGTCCTCTGGGAACACACGTGCATCTCAGACTCACTCGGTATCATGTGTCCTTGTCAATGTGGTGTCAACATGTGTAGTAACTGCCTCTCATTTCCTCTACTCTTCTCTGCTTCTCTTCCTTCTTCGCTGATGGCTCTTTCTTCGTCTTCCCCTCTTATGTTCTTAAACTGGAGCCCACACAGTCTCCGTCCTGGTCCCTGGCTTTCCGCTCTCGCATCATTCCTGGGTGATCCCACCCATTGCCGTGGCTGCCTCCCACATGTATACCTCAGGCCCTCAGTCTCTGAGCTCTGTCTGACCTTGACAGGCTCTTTGACATCTCCACTTGGCTGTATACCAGGCATCTCAGTCATGGTCTGGCCATAATGTAGCTCTAAATCCTACCTCCAACCTGGTCCACAGTCCCCCAACACCTGTTGTCTTCCCCGAACCAGCAAATGGCACCACTTCATTCAGTTAAATGCCTGGCACCCCTTTACTCCTTCTCTGATAGTCATCTGCCCCTCACCTGCTGCCTAATCCACAGGGAAGTTCTATAAATTTTTCTTCAAAATCCACCTGGAATCCATCCATCCAGCACTCTCCCCAAGTCCACATGCATCATCTTCCTGACTGCTCCCCCAGCTTTCCCTCCAGCCCCCTCCCTCATTCTCCTCCCAGCAGAGCAACCTTTGAAAATGTGAACCTAGATGTCTTTCCTTGGCCTGCAGACTCTATGTGACCTGGCCCTCTTGCTCTCTGACTTCCTCTCCTGCCTTCACTGTCCTCCGGCCAGTGTCCACCTCTTTGATCCTCAAAGAGATCAAGCATGTTCTTTCTGCCCAGAATGTTCTGGAGCTGGTGTTCCCATGCTGGCTCCTTCTTGTCATTCTCTGAGCAGACCCTCCCCAGTTGTCCAACCACCTAGTCTAAATAGGTGCACTACAATCCCATGTCACCCCTTCACATCACTGCGACTACTGTCTCCATAGCACCTACCATTTCTTGAAATGATGTTCCTAGATTGGCTCTGGAATGTAACCTCCATAAAAGCAGGAGTCTGTCATCTTCAACGCTATATATCCAGTGCCTAAAAAACAATGGGGGACATAGTAGGCATCTGCATTAGTTTGCTGGTGCTGCAATAACAAAATACCACAGATCTGGTGACCTCAACAACAGAAATGTATTATTTCGAGATTCTGAAGGGCCTGAAATAAATGTGTTGGTAGGCTTGGTTTCTTCGGATGTCTGTCTCCTTGGCCTGTAGACAGCCACCTTCTCCCTGTGTCTTCCTGTGGCCTTCCATCCGTCCATGTTCATGTCCAAATTGCTTCCTCATAAGGACACCAGTCATACTGGATCAGGGCCCAAACTAAGGATCTCATTTTAACTTCATTTCCTCTTTAAAGACCCTGTTCCAAATACAGTCACATTCCGAGGTATCAGGGGTTATGTCTTCAACATAAGAATTTTGAGGAGGGACACAATTCAGTCTATAAGAGCATCTAGTATAAAAATAATAGTGATGATTATGAAAGCTGATATTATTGAGATATCATGTACTGGACATTGTTTCAAATAACTTTCTTGTACTATCTCAAATCTTCACTATTAAGATTAAGAATTAAGCCCTGGCTGGTGTAGCTCGGAGGATTGAGTGCAGGCCGGGGAACCAAAGGATTATGGTTTGATTCCCAATCAGGGCACATGCCTGGCCAGTTCCCAGCAGGGGACCCATGAGAGGCAACCATACATTGATATTTATCTTCTTCTCACCTTCCCTCCCCCTCTAAAGATAAATAAATTTTAAAAAGAGATTAAGAATTAAGAGTGTCATTGTATTAACTCCATTTTCCAGATGAGGAAACAGACAAGGGGAAATAGCACAGGTTATAAGTTTGATTTTGGGACCTGAGTCCTTCCCTACTACCCTATACTGTTGACCCCGTGTTTATAAATCTCTGTTCAGTGAATGGATACAAGGGAAACATGCAAGTATTCAGGATGCTGTAAGTGCACGAACCTCAAAGGCAGTACACATTAGCCAAGAATACCTTAGTTGTATCTTAGATTCCCTTCTAAAAACAATTTGAAGCAAAATATATTAAAGGACATTTATATAATCTACTCAGTAAAACTGAAATTAAAATAGAACATTGGGAGGGAAAAAAGAAGAAGAAGAAGGAAACTTGCAAACCGTGAACACAAATAGAATTGCTGAGATTGTATCGGTTTTGGCTCTGAACTTCCCTAGTTCATTTATTCAGAAGGAAAGCATACTGATTCCTTAGCAAGATAAAGATTATCCCGGAGCTAAATTCTAAATACATGTCTCATGCAGGCTTTCACATAGTAACAGTCATTAAGTGACATAATGGACAATGGTCTTTCATCAAACTCAGGAAAAAGAACAGCTGGATTTTACTTTATAAGGTGCTCCACTTGCATTATTTGGAAGCACCCACTTCCCTTCTTCTGCCCATCAACGAGAGGCTGTGATTTCACTCATTTTCACTGTACTGACCCATTCTGAGTTGGGCCCAGAAATTCTATAGAGTCCCCCTGACTCTCCACCTTTGTACCAGTGAGGTGGCAGGGCGGTGCTGCCCCCTCCAGCAGAAAGCCTCAGAGGGCGGTTATCTGGGGGCTGCAATGCTAGCCAACTGGCCTTTCCAAAGAGGAGGGCTGGGTTTATGTAAAGTAATAGAATTTTTTCTTTTCTTTTTAAATTAGGGTGGGAGTGAAGAGTTGGGAGGTCCAGAGTAGATAGCTTCCCTTTTAAAAATCAGTTTCCTAAAGAAATAACTCGGATACAAACTCCAGTGTCAGAATTTGGCAGTGGGCATTGCCTGTAAACTCCCTAGCACAGGGCCTGCTTTGTAATAGCATTAGCTAAGTATTAGTTATTATACTAGTGGCTTAGCAGAAATGGTCAGAACTCCTTGAGAAGACTGATAAGGTGTTTTCCCTAGCATTTTCAATAATATGGACATGGAATGGGTGTACATTAAGTTGTGGAACTTCTGGTAAAAAACAAATTGGAAGGACATTTCCAGAGACATTTTAAAAATGTGTATATATAGCCTTAATAATAATCATAAGCATCTATGATTTTACTCTGAAATAATAAAGATGTGCAAAAAGGTTATGAATAAAGATGTTTATTATGGAATTATTTGCAATAATGACAAAAGAAATGTAGGGGATTGAAAGGCATGGAAATCATGGACCAAAGATTGGAAAATTCTGAATAATATTATATACCTCATTCTGTGACTTATTTTTTCCCACTAAATCTATCTTAGTTTCTACAACAGTGTCTATAAGTCTATTTTATTCTTTCCCTACTGTCCAACTATTTATCACAAAAATTTTCTAATAAACAGAACAGTTGAAAAAATCATACAATAAACATCTGTGTGTTCATCTTTTCAATTCTACAATTATATTCTTTTTAAAAAGCTGTGGAGTAGCCTACCTACAGACACACTATTTAACTTGCTCCTTACTAATGTACATTTATGTTTCTTCCAGTTTCTTGGTGTTACACAGCACCTTAAACATCACCTTTCTGTATATATACAAATAGGTCTGCAGTGTAAATTCTTGGAGGTGGGAACCACTGAGTCAAAAGATATGTATAGATATGTATACTAGAAGTTGATGTATATTGCCATGGGGCTTACCAAAATGGTTGCAACAGGAGGCTAGGAGAATGCTTATTTCACTTTACATTTCCCAACATTGGTACCATCAAACATTTAAAGTAGCTCTTAGAATCTTGCAGATAAAAATGGCATCTCTCTTAGTCTGCTTGGGCTGTCATAACAGAATCACAAACTGGTGGCTTACACGACAGAAATTTATCATTTATCACAGCTCCAAAGGCTGGAAGTCCTAAATCAGGGTGCCAGCCTGACTGGATTCTGCTGAGGGCGCCTTCTCCCTGTGTCCTCACATGGCTGGGAGAGAGAGATAGCGAACAAGCTTGTGTTGTCTCTTCTCATAAGGGCCTCCCTCCCATCGTGAAAGCCTCAGTCTTACCACCTCATCTAAACCAAATCACCTCCCAAAGTCTCCATTTCCAAATACCCTGGCACTGGGCTTTCAACTTTTGAATTTGGGGGGCACATAAGCATTCAGTCCGTAACAGGATCTCATTATTTTTGTTTGTTTTTACTTATGAATCTTTTATGTGTTTTTTCTATTTATTTTTCCACTGACTGCTTAGTTAGCTTCCTTATCTGTTCTCCTACCCTGTTGATTAATAAAAACTTTTGAATTTTGGACAACTGAGCCATATACAACTTTGTTGTATATGTTCCAAATATTTTTCTAAATTAGTTATCTTCTGATTGAATTTATATGGCGTTTTGTACATAAATTCTAAGTTTTTATATAATCAGATTTATCCATTTTTTTTCTTTGATTTCCTGTCTCCGGCAAATTCAGGGATAGGTTTTGCTCTTTAGTCTTGAGGGATGAACTGTTACTTAAACATGTCATAAGAGTAATTCTGTTCGGGAAGGCTTGACCAATGTTTTTCTTAACCTACAACACCAAGAACTTTGGGCATTGAATGAAATGGTGGTGAAGACTCGAAAATTTGCTATTTCCAAGCCTTCAGGATTTTCCCTTACAAACAGCTCTTCTTGTGTTGTGTCAGACACTTGGTAATTATCATGACATGTACATTCTTCTAAGCCACAAGTTCTGACATTTTTTTCCTGATGGCAGCTATGTTTGATTTTTTCTGAAGTTCTCAGAGAAGGCAGGGAAATGTGTGTGTGTGTGAGAGAGAGAGAGAGACAGAGAGACAGACAGGAGTGGGATGGGTTGTTTATGGAGATCCAATGACTACTCCCTTCTCTACTCGGAGTTCCTGAAAATCATGGCTGATAGAATGATTGAGTAGGTCAGGGAAAGAGGGGGAGGAAACACAAGGATGCCATAAGAAACTGATCTGGAGACTGATCTAGTAAGGCTAGGAACTCTATTAGTTGTAAATATTACAGTCTTAAAAAAACAAATATTGCTGAAGGATCCTTAATATGGCATGTTCCATTCTGCAAACTTCAGGCAGCTACTATCTAGCATCACATGGCACATCATCACAGTCTCTTCTGCTAATTTCAGACAAAAAGAATTGGCTTAAAAAAAAAACCCTCTTAACATCTCCATCAGTTTGTAATCAGTGGATACAGTAAGTTCAGGGGGTTGATGACTGTTTGCAGAGTATGTTATTTTATATATTTTGAGGGAGAGGTTGAGAGGATTCTGTTTTTAAAAGCTGCCCTAATAAATGATTTACCAGGGCAGCTAGAGATCAAAGAAATTGCTCAGAAATTGCATCTCAGGGCACCTAAAATTGTAAGTTTATGGAAGTCCCCAGAACCCCAAACCTTTTATGACTTTTATATTAGCTCAGCACTAAATTTTCAAAGCAGTGTGAGTACTGTGGGTTTTAATAAACACTGAACGTTCAACCCCTCCTCCCTTTAATAAATGTAAGGGTGATGCGGCTGAGGGACATTTTGAAAATATGGCAAATGTCATGGAAGACGTACCTTGGAGCAAGGCTCAGCCTGATGGTGAAAATTTGAAATTCTGATTTAAAAAATGGACTCAAAACAAATCCTATATAGCTTATAGCAAAATGATAGGCATTCTACCTGCACTCCTACCTAGAGTCTTCATGTTCAAGAGCACTGCGAAGGCTAAGTAGCTCCAGAGATTGGAAACAAAATTTAGTGATGTCAGGCAGGCTAGGCACTGATTACTCCTGGTCACTGTTTGAATTAAGAAAGCAAATAGAAAAGTTGCTCAGCATCCTCAGAACTTTAGAGAGCAAGACTAGCCAAGATGTATATGTGGCCGCCTCTGACTCTCCACTGCGCAGACTCCAAGACCTGCGGAGGGCCCTGGATCACGTGCTCCACGTGACTCCAGGGCTATGAACCCCTACTGTGCTGAAAGGACACAGAAGTCCCCAACAGCATGTTTGCCATCCGCACTCACCCAGCATCATTCTTTCCCTTGTCTGTTGTCTCATTGTCCCCAGCATGCTCACAGCAGCCAGAAAGAAGGGAGGGAGGGAGGGCGCAACTGACACTCCAGGAAGGTTTATTGAGTTTAACAGCAGATCTGGATAGATGCTGGTGGGAGGGGTGGGGAGGAGGCTAAAGGTGGGACCTCTAGGCTATCCCTGAAGGTATGTCTGCCTTCAGGCTTTAAGTGGTCTGGCTCATTTGCAACATTTGTGAGCAAGGTTGGGAGCAAAGCATTTTGGGAAATTCCTGCAGTGAATCTATACAAGATGAGGGAGGGGAGCTGAGTTTGAATGTTGCTTCTGCCACCAAAAATCTAGAAACATTTAACCTCTCAGATTCCCTTTTATCACAGAGGTGAAATGGAAGAAGCATTTTCTTTCATTCTTGGTTCTAACAACCCGATGAACAAAAGTTTATGGAAGCACATTCAAGGCTCTAAAGCACTAAAATAACATCTGTTTGTGTTTTTGTTGGTGGTGGTTTGTCTTCCAGACGGAAATCCTGGCCCATGACAATCTTCCACAGTGGAGGGACACTGATACAGACACGACCCTTTTTTGTGAGGCATCAGCTGTATGCCTCTTCAGAGGGCTCACCAGTGAATTTCTTCCTTCTCCTTTTCCCTGTACCTACTCAAGTACTTCCCCTTAGGACTTGTCTTTGTACCAAACTATAGTCCTCCTTCCCAAGGTGTCTGAAGGGACCTTGACGGAGACCATTTAAATGGCAATACTACTTGGACTGCTACTCAGAGAATTACTGAACTTGGAGTTCAGTGTCACAGACTGGATTTTTGTCTCTCAAAATATATTTTCTCTTCTACAATCACACAGCTTTTAGTGGAGCACATGGGTGCTGAATGAAAGACCAAATTTCCCAGCTTCCCTTAGTGTGGCCATGTGACTGAGCTCTGGTCATTTGGAGGCAAGCAGAGACATGTTCAAATTCTGAGACATTTGCATAAAAAAAGGAACATAGAACATAGGAACATAGGAACATAGGAACATCTTCCCTTTCCTGCTGGTTGGAACATCATGCAATGGCAGTTGTTGGAACAGTCACCTGAGAGGACACAATGGAAGCCTTGTGTTGAGGATGGCAAAAGAGACATTGGAAGCAGCCGGGGTCCCTGACCCTGCTAAGCCCTCCTACCTTTGGTAAAAGACAGAGAAATGAATTTCTCTGTCTTAAGTCACTATATGTGTGGGTCTCTTGTGATGGTAGCCTGATATGTATCATAACAGAAATTATGAGGGATACTGCGAGGTCTATAGCCTCATACTTTTTGAGCCTGGTACATTCATGTCTACTCTAGATCCTGCTTTAACGTAGGAGAAGCTCAGATACTCTCCTATGACTTTTTCCTCCTATGTCAATGTTTACTACTATTATTACTGTTGTTGTTACCATGAACACTGCTTTAAATGAGCCAGAGGACATGAGCACAAGCAACAGTAAGAACAAAAAATAAATAAGCTGGACTTCATCAAGATGAAAAACTTTGATGCCACAAAGAACATGATAAAAAATGAAAAAAACAAGCCGCAAGTAGGAAGAAAATATTTGTAAATCATATCTGGTAAGAGTCTAATATCCAGAGTATATAAAGGATTCTTAAAACCCAACAACAGAAAGATAAACAGCCCAATTAAAAAGTGGACAAAGGACTTTTTTTCTCTAAAGACGACATATGAATGGCCAACAGGCATGTGGAAACAAGGTCACCACCAGTGGTCGTTAGGGCAACGCAAATCAACACCAGCATGGGATGCCACTCCACACCCGCCAGAATGGCTGGGACTTGACAAAATAGGAAAATAGCAAGTATTGGCTGGGATGCGGAGAAATGGGAACCTTTGGACACTCATGGCGGCAATGAAAATGATTCAGTTGCTGTGGAAAACAGTTTGGTGGTTCCTTAAAGAGTTGAACAGAATTACCATAGGAAGCAGCAATCCCATTCCTAGGCATAGCCCCAAGGGAAGTGAAAACAGGTACTGAAATGAATACAGGTACATACACCTGTGTAGCAGCACCACTCCCAATAGCCAAAAGGCAGAAAATACTGAAATGTCCATCAAGGGATCGGTGGAGAAACACAGGGCAGCAGACATACGCAGTAAAATATTCAGCCACAATAAGGAATGAAGTACTGATACATGCTATAACCTGGGAAAACCTGAAAAACATTATGCTGTAAATGAAAGACGTCAGACATGAAAATGTCACGTACTGTATGAATTTATTTACAGGACATATCTAGGGCGGGCAAATTCACAGACACAAAAAGTAGACTGGTGGCTGCCCAGGGCTGGGGAGAGGGGCAAGAGGGAGTCTGCTCACTGGGATTTCCTTTTGTGGGGATGAAACTGTTTTAGAACTGGGTAGCTGTGGTGGCTGCAAAACATTCTGAATGTACTACATGCCACTGAATAGCTCGCTTTCAAAGTAAAATGGTAAATTTTATGTTACCGAATCTCACCTCAGTTTTAAAAAATTCACCATGGGGTCTCAAAGCAATAGTAGGGTTGTTTGTTTCCAGAAAGATGCCCAGCAGTGTAGGGGTCTGCTTGAAATGAGCGCCTGAACATCTGAGCAACTGGACCACTAATGAGCTCCTCTCCTCCCCCAGAAGCAAATGCTCCTGCTTCTGCTCCTCCTTTCAGCCATTCATTAGACTCCAACCTGCTACTTGTCAGGTAGCATTAGCTGTGCAGGTATCCAGGGGACTGCTGCACCCATGCTCCTCCCGATTCCTTATTTATTATGTTAATGAGAACATGACCACTGCGCTGAGGCAGAAGCTCTAAGAAGGCTATTTGGTTTGTAGTCAAGGGCAGCAGACCTGCACAGGGTGCTGGAGAGGGATTCCCACCAACAGGTCTGCTTTCAAACCCAACTAGGTCACATGCTTGCTCTGTATTCTTGAGAAAGTCGGTTATTCTGAGACGGAGTTTTCCCACTTTAAATATGGGATTACATAACATTCTCCATAATTAACTTCAATATCCAGAAACTGATTTCCTCTCAGCACCTCTCTTGCTATCACCCTGGCTCGAGCCACTGTCATCTTTCCCTGAATAAATACAGTGATCCCCTCACTGGTCTCCCACCTTTTGCCTTTGCCCTCTCCCCAACCTATTGTTACACTGCCATAAGACTTGAAAATCTCTTATTTTAAAAGATTTTTTTAAATCTTCATTTTCAATAAAGGTTTATTTAAAATAAAATATTTTTTTATTTACTGATTTTAGAGAGAGAGAAGAAAGAAGAGGGAAATAGAGAAAGACATTGATTTTGTTGTTCTACTATTTATGAATTCATTGCTTGATTATTGTATGTGCCCTGCCTGGGGATCAAACCTGTAACCTTGGTGCATGAGGATGTTGCTCTAACCAACTGATCTACTCAGCCAGGGCAAGACTGGTCCTTTTAAACACAAGTCAGACTATGTCACTCCTCTGCTCAAAACCCTCTAGGGCTCTCATCTCACTCAGGGTAAAATCTAGATCTTTACACTGCCCTTCAGGGTACTACATGATGGCATCTTGTTTCCACTCTGATCTCATTTTCTTACCACCAGACCCCCTGCTCACTTTACACCCAATGGCCTCCTTTTTGTCCCTGCCTCAGGGCCTTTGTGCTTGCTGTTCTCTCTCCAGGGAGGGTTGCTCCTGCCCTTAGCTCCTCCAGTTCTCTGCTCCAATGTCATCCTACCAATAAGGTTGTCCCACCCTAGCACCCCCTATCCCTGTACCTGCTTAGTTTTTGTTTATATTACAATACACTTAGCACTGTTCAACATTTAACTCCAAAGAAATGTATTTTATTTGCTTGTTTTTTCTCTCCCCCAGAATGTAAGTTCAGTGCTTTGTTCACTGCTGTATATGGAGTGTCTAGAATAGTGGCTGGAACAGGGCTGCGAGTCTATCAGTATTCACTGCATGAAGGAATGGCTTCTTTTGAAGATCAAAGGAGACAATGAATGGGAAAGCACTATACAGATATACAGTATTTTATTATTGGTATCAAAATAAAATTTACCCCAACAGTTCTACAACAGTGAGATTTATGGTATTTAGAGAAAACAGAAAACAAAAATTTACATTTTTACTATTCAGAAAACCTCCGTGAACCCCAAAGGATATTTTAGGATCCAACAGAGCCTCTGTTGTTATATCCTCATCATTAGTAAACTTCCCAGGACTCATTTTATCAACCTCAACACAATGGACTTCAGATGAGCAGATTCCTGATACTTGTGAGTTGAAGAAGCCTGGGTATTTCATAGCCTGGGTGGGATTTTACAGACATATCAAATTGGCTTTTTATTTGCAACTGCAAACATTAAATTAGGAATGAAAGTAATTTGGTTCAATGAAAATAAAAAACTAAACTCAAAGTAGAAGGGGGAAAAAGGGCAGTTCCTACCGAGGTCAGGACTGCCAGCAAGGCTCCTTCTTTGTAAAGTCTTATAAATAGAAGGTCATTTCTAAAATGTCAAGGGTTTCTCGGCTCAATTAAAATTATTTGTAGCACCAGTGGTTGAGACTGGGGAGTACTTTAAACCACGGAAATGCAGTAACAAGAATAATAAGCAACTAGGTTACTGTTGTTCAGGAGAAGTCTTATTTAAATGTTGAAGAATTGCAATCATGTCGGATGCCAAGAAAGGACAAGTTATAAAGGGAAGAGGAGGTGTTTTCCATCAGATTGCTTTCCTCTTGCTTCCACTTAGAAATGGGAAACAGCCAAGAGCCATTTTGCAATCGAAACGGCTTCATTCCCATGTCCACGTAGAAGAAAGAGCCATCACTCAGCGAGTACGCCTCCAGGACAGGTTGGGGAATGGCTCTGATGTGGCAGCCCTGAGCTAAGAGCATATAACTCCTTTCTAAATGTGTTTTGGACTCCATGGCTGTCATCCACTAAGGGATGAATTTTGCAAATATTATGAACTTATCCATTTGGGAAGCAAAAACAAATATCGGCTGGACCCAGCTTTTGTCATAGATAAATAGCTCTTTACATAGCAAGCCCAGGAGTGTTCAGAGCGACCTTGCAAAGTCCAATGAAGTGTCAGTTCAAGCCAGAGGCATTATCATTTATTGTCAACATGAACTGTCGCCACTCATGGCCATAATCAGAAAAATTACCCATGATGGATACTGACGGCAATGATGATTACTCTTGCAATAAAAGTAATTAAAATAATGAAGTGCTATGGCATGTGACTTAGTTGTGGCATGGTCACCAGGCAGCATGGCATTCATATGTCAAACCTGACATAACCAGAAAGCCCCGGAAGTATTGTGTGTGATTCCCACGGTCCCCTCCCTTGTCTGCGAGACCCACAGTTCCCATCCCTCTTCCACACATAACTGTCAGAAAAAGTGCAATGACAAGAGGTCTGTTGGTTACTCATTTCAGCTCCAGATCCAGCCATGCAGATGCTTGGACCGGTCTCCTCTAGGTTAGCCTTCCTGTGGAGATGCTTACCAAACTCCGTGGGGATGACGGGCTGAGCAGTGAGAGTTCCCACCACGGCCAACCTACCCAATCAAAGGTGAGGAAAGCCCTCAGAGAGAGGGGCTCTGGCCCCCTGGAACACCTCCTTGGAAAGCTGACCCTCGGCTAGCCTAGACCATTAGTGCATTTTCCTTCCCAGAGCTTCTAACTGCTTTCTTTTCCTCATTTCCTTGAGCACCTGGGATGTGGGGGAGACAGGAGAAGAGAGGATGAAAACCTTGGAGGGACTTCTGAACCACCCAGAAGGCCAGCCAGGCCCCGTCTTGCGTCCACAGCACATAATTGGTGAGGGCCTTAAAAACACAAACAGCTCTCATCCACAGCGGGAAGATCAAAGGGACATTTACCCATTCACTTGACTTAGAAAAAATAAAACACCCAGCACAAATTGTGGGCTTTTAACTATCTTGTGGGACCAAAAGCCTAATCAGAGTGCAGAGGACTATAAACATGTAGGAAGGGAAGCAGACAGTCATTAAAATCTGATTATGAGCCCAGCAGCGCTGATAGGGCCTGATGGCCACCTCCCTGCACAGGGACTCGGGTAGGAGAGGGGAGAGTGAGCGAAACCAGCCCAGAACATCTTTCCTTCACGTGCAAAAGAATTTGGAACCATCCGGGTTAACACGACTTGTCTCCTTTCAAGAGAAAAATTGGCCTCAGCAGTTCATAGAATTTTTTGGCCTTCTGCTCACTGATGAAATGTTCATTGTATACCAATCATAGGAAAATGCAGACTCTCATAAAACGAATCACAGTAACTTTCTCTGGCTCCCGGGAACTGAGATTTGTTTTATTCATTCAACAAATATTTATTGAGCATCTGCTGCATGCCAGACTCTGTTGTGGGTGCTGAGGACACAGCACTATCAAGACAGACACGTAAGCTGATAGAGCTTACATTAGAGAGACATCATAATAAACACATAAAAAAAAACCTGACTGTGTTGGAGGGGCAAATATAACAGAGAGAGGAAGGTAGGAAGGAAGTATGTGTGGGTGTGGGTTTTGATTTTAGCTAGGATAGTTAGAAAGTCCCACACTGAGAAGGGGACACTTGAGTGGACATCTGAAGAACTGCTTCTTAGAAGAACCAGAATTGGAATCAGGAAGAAATATCAGGACAAATTATTTTAAAAAGGGACAGGAGTAGCATTTGTGGAATGCCATCCTGTGACACGCACAGTGCTGGCCAAGTTACCTATGTCTTCTCTTTCAATAGTGCCTTCTGTTAGCACTCATCTAATTGCAACGCGTTAGGCGATCAAGGTCAAATATACTTGGCCAGTGCCTCAGGGTGTCTGTTACCCCACCTCTGAAATCCTCTTGTCTAAATGAGTCAGAGGAGTCACTCTTGGATTAAGATCTTGCCTTCAGCAGAGCTAAAACACACATTCCTTGGACCCACTACCTCCAGTCATTCATTTTTTTAATTGATTGTATCACTCAGGGTGCTATTGACATTTGGACTGGATAAGTTTTTGGTGTGGGTGCCTGTCCTGTGTATTGTATGATGTTCAGCAGCACCCCTAACCTCTATGTCAATGTCTCTAGACTTTGCCCTGAAGGAGGAAATCACCCCAGTTGAGAACCAGTGACCTAATGTGAACTGAATGAACTTTGAAAATACAAAATACACATATTTTAAGAGAAACTCAAGAACTCTCAGCACTGATTCAGCAGCATTTATTCAGCCACTCTTTGGCGAACCTCTCCTATGGTCCAGGGGCCACTGCCGTGAAACTCTAGGTTGGTTCACACTCATCTCCTACCGCCTGTCCATACATAGCAGGTCCTTCCTCTTCGGCTTCCCTTCCACCAATCTTCCCCTTGCCATACTCTATGCAGCCTCCACATAGTTTCTATAAAGAGATCAGATGCTATCACCTCTGTCTTTTAAAGTTTTCAATAGTCTAATAGAATAAAATCCTAATGTTCATCGCAACATCTGGGACCCTTCACAGCTGGCCTTAATTTACCTGTCTAGCCTCATCTGCACAGCACATTGCCTCAACCAAATACTCCAACCTCCCCTTTTAGTCTGTGTGTCCCAAATAAAGTCATGCCCTCTTGCTCTGACCACACTTTCCCCTCTATCTCAGCTCGTCACTTTTAAGTAGCAAAGACTTACTTATCCTTTAAGACCCAGCTCTAATCTCATCTCTTTGGCTAAGTTCTTCTCCAAATCCTCTCAAAACAAATGGCTCCAGAACTATATTCCCATAGTTCCTTGATCACATGCTACTATTGCTGCATTGTATCTCAGCTCATTCATCTGTCAGTCCATTTATCCATTCATCCATCTGTCCATTCATCTATCTAACAAATGTTTAGCACCTACTATGTCTATGCGCCAGCCACTTTTCTAAACTCTGGAGATGGAGATGTAAGTGAGCCTGGCAAAATGTTATGCCTTCCCTGAGTTCATGTTCCACATAGAAAGCTAGAAAATAAATTAAATAACTAAATACATATCAGATGGTCATGGTGCCAGGTGCTACAGCAGGTTCTGGGAATAGAAATGAGCTAGGCCCAGTCTCGCTTCCAAGGAGTTCATGGTGATGGGAGGAGGAAGGGGGGGGTGAGAGACAGCAGAGCAGCAGTGGGGAGTTAGGGGGGAAAGGAGGAAAGAGCACTTAAATATTGTGCCCAAGTGAGGAGTCCCCCTTGCCACAAAGGTCAGTGATGTGTGATTAAAGCCTTGGGGAAGGCTGCAGTTTTGAAACTTCCCACCTGAGCTTCTGAAGAACCTTCTGGGATGGTTAGAACATTTGCGGGGTAGAATGCATCTTAGGGAACCCCAGCCTCAGAGGTGGGGAGGGGGAGGACAGTTTCTAGAAATTGTTTGATAGAACCCTCATCCACATTAACCTCAGGCCAAAATTGTCTCATTTGCTTCAAGGCCAGCTGACAAACAGTGGTGAAGACAGGACTGAAAGCCGGAACTCCACACTCCTGATTCATATCCTGCTCCTGAAACTGCCACTTCCTGAATGTCCGTGCTCTGCAGGTGGGACTTCCTGTTGGAGGCAGAGCTAAAGAAACTGAAAACACCCCTATCCTTCCTAGGATAGGCCTCATTTGCACCTAGGTCAGACAAATTTCCATATGCCACCATCGAGGGAATATCCGGGATAATAAAGTCTGCCTCCCACACCGACCCCCAGAGCAAGAGGTCAACCAGAACACATAAAATAGAAAGCCAAAAACCATTCTGAGAAGTCAACATTAAATGGACAGAAAGACCCTGTGGGTGTTTCCTTGCCCTGTTTTACATGATTGGCCTGAATTGTCTCCCCATCTTGCCAAGGCTTCAGGGATAAGTGGACTTTCATTTCCTTGAAATGGTTAATCTTTGCAACCAAGGTTCCAAATGGGAGGTTTAAACTGGGGATCAGCTCACTCTGCGTGTAGGTCATTTAAGAGCTCAATCTCATCTTTGAAATATAGATTAGCCAGTAGAGTATGAGTTCAGCATTTCTATGTAATGTTGTTTCATTGATCCTGCAGGCCAACTGGACATGGCTTCAGACAGATACCTAAAAATTAGGTTTAAAACTTTCCCATCTTTTAATATTTTATAACCTGTCAGAAAATCAATTATGGACTCTGCCCCCTTTCAATGCTTGGTTTCATGGGCGCTGATGTTTAACCAAAGCGAGGTTCTTTCCTCTCCTTTATGCAAAGCAATAGACAAGTTCAGAGTGAATGATGACTTCAGGAAAATTCTTGGATTTATAAAGATTTGGAGATGAATTGAATAGCTTTGACCTTTCAACTACAGAGCCTGGGTTTTTCTCTCTTCTGTGCAGTAGCCAGAGACTGACTCCTCTGAACCCTGAAAAAGATTGGGGATCCAGAGTTCAGTGCCGTGGGTACCCAGCCATAATTTGAACTTGTCAAGCCCAGGGAATCACAGAGAGCTTTCTCTAAAACCCACCTCCTTATACACATGCCTACACGTGGGCACAGTCTTTAGGTTTAAAAATAATTTCTACTGTTTTGTGGTAGAGGAGGATTTAAGGGAAAGAAAAATATTAGGAGAGATTACTGGAGTGGTTTTAATTTTCTTCCTTGTCTTTTGTGTATTCTATAAAATGTGTAATATGAAAATATATTCATTGTAGAGGAAAACATTTAAAGGTTTTTTTTTTGAAAAAATAAGAACTTAGATAAGGTCACGCCAACATACAGAGAGAACCTGTGGTGAAAGAGAGTGGAATTCACTTGGCATTGGGTTAACAATAAAAATTCCACTTTCATCACATGGGAGTTATTAAAGGAAGCATATGCGCTCCAGTCACTACTGAATGGCCGCATTCACCACAGTGAATTACAGTTTGTCCCGTGACAATAGGTGTCTTAAGCATTTGTGTTCAAGAAATGGGGTGAGGAAGGAGGAAGAAAAAGAAGGAGAAGAAAAGGATAAAGGAGAGCCCTTAGTCTTGGGCTAAGGAGAAAGAAATAAAAAGAAGAGAAGAGGAAGAGTAAGAAAAAGACAGGGAACTGAGTCAGATGGACATGAAACCGAGTGTCCTGTTGGGTTGGAGCAGAGAAATTCCAGCCCCCCGCACACCCATGGTTATTGCAGCAAATACAGCAGCAGTCCAAACCCCTCATCCCTGCTGGTGTCTATGGCTCAACTAAATGGAGTTCTATAAATGGAAGTAAAATGCTTGCTTGCTTCCTTATGCTGACATTTACTAACCAGAAGAGGATTAACCAGAAAAGGCCTGGGAGAGAGACATCCACAAGTAGCTGCCTTTGGAATGTTGCCTGAAACTTCCAGAACAGGGATGTCAATTATCTGCCTTTCTTTCTACTTCCTAACCAACTGTATAAGGAAAACCAGCAGCCACAGGTCTTAGCTGAACGTCTTGGATCTCCCAGTGGCTAAAAGCCTGGGAAGCCCTGGGGAGAAGGTAAGGTTGCTGGTAGAAGACAAAGGGGTGAGGAGTGGTGAAGTGGACACGCTAAATCACAGTGAACTTGAGTTTCTCCAACAGATTAACAAAGAATATGTTTGATTTCTTGCTTTCTGCCTACCTGTCTCATTGGTTGAGAACTAACGTTATTTCTTGCTTACTGCATTTACTGAATTTGCCTAGTCCTTGAAATGTGTTATCAAGCAAATTAACCCAGTGTGTTTTTTCCTCTAAATGGAAGGAACCATACTATTTTCTTATCCCCATCTGGCAGTGATGTTTCACCTTGGATGGGGAAAACGTGTAAGCATCCTCCTAGTTGTTCGTAATAGAGGCACCCTAATGAAAGCCTCACCCTCAAGTCCACCTGTCAATAGTAGTGAGCAAATTCATTTCCCTCTCTCTCCCTGAGTTTCCTCACCTCTAAAATGTAGAAGATAATATGACATACCTCGTATGTAAGGTTGTAAGGATTACTCAGGTTAATGGATGTAAAGCATTTTGAAAAGTGCCCGTATATATGCCTTCAGCGATGTGTCCACTGTTATCATTTCAATAATCAGTACATACAGTAGTTTCCATTATCTGAGGAGCATACATTTCAAGACCCTCAGTGGATGCCTGAAAGCTCAGAGAGTGTATATACTATGTTTTTTCTTATACACACACACATACCCGTAATAAAGTTTAATTTATAGATTAGACATGGTAAGAGATTAATAACAATAACTAACAAAATAGAACAATTATAACAATATATTGTAATAAAAGTTATATGAATGTGGTCCTTCTCAAAATATTGCATTTTACTGTGCATACGGCAGGGACACACTCCACATCCCAGGTGGGCCGACAGAGTGGGGTAGCACAAGATTTCATCATACTACAGAAGAGCATGAAATTTAAAACTTACAAATTGCTTATTTCTGGAATTTTTCATTTAACGTTTTGGACTGAAACTGCAGAAAGCAGAACCGTGGGCAAAGGAGGATTACTGTATTTTTAGTTCCTGTTGTGTGCCAGGAACCTCACCGAACACCAAGAATAGTTTATATTCCAGTAGACTAATAATAAAATCATAACAAATAACAATAACAATGGCAGCTAATACTTATTGGGAGAATAATGTTCATAACCTACTTTGATCTTCATAATAACCTTAATATGGTTATTAAGGTAGATAGTATTATTTATAGGAGAGGAATCACAGGCTTAAAAAAGGTTAAGTACCCTGATCATACCACATAGTTGGTGAGAGACAGAACCAGGCCTGGAACCAGCCACAGGGCTCCCGAGATCGAAGTCTTAATCACGTCTTTCATTCACCTTAGTGGAATGTGGGCACTTTCAAATAACAATCATTGTTCTGGGAAACCACACACCTGCCCTGTCCCTCCACATTAAAGAATCATTGGATAGCCTCTCTTTTTTTGTGCCAGGAGTAGAGTTTTTGGTAGCCACTCACTTAAGATGATAAAATCAACTACCCGGCGTGTGGCCTTGTCCCTGCTGGTCAGAGGAGCAGCTCAGCACTTGAAAGAACATTTAACAGTGTTCGGCGTGGCCTCCATGCTGGGAGACAGGCACACATCTCGAGGCCTACCCTGAGCCAATCACTGGAGAATGGTTTAATTGGTTAATCATATAAATTACAATCACTTAATCATTTTAATCGCCATCAGCCAATTAGCTTAGAGTTATGGGCTCTGAGGTAACACTTATGCAAATGTTTGTTCCACGGTAAGCTATTAACAGCCATATTTTCTCCATCAGGCTGACAGAGACTGATGGGTGGGGGACGAAAAGGAAAGTGAGCATTTGTTTAGCTTATACTTCTTTCCTGTTGGGTTATAATGAAGCGTTCAGTGGGCAGAAGCACCCAGCACGATGGTTTCTTTATCTTAGTCAACGTGAGTGTGCCCTGAGTGGGTTAGAGGGAGGCCTCTGAGGAAAGAATAGGTCGGCTAAGAAACTGTCGCGTCAGGGCCAAGAGTTTAGTATGCTACTGCTGCAAGTGGTGGCTTTGCTGGTGGCCAGGTCACTGTCATGTTTCAGCTAAGGAAACTGAGGACCAAGATGGGGATGTGACTTTTGCTGCTGCCTTTCCTCCACTGGGCAACAGGGAGTGTCCACTAGTAATGCAGGAGGATTAGATCAAGTTCAAAAGGCCCATGCATCTATACTTATTCATTACCGCCTACGATAATAACTACTATATAATAACAATGAAACCCATATAACGGCCTGGAAAAATAAGTCAGCACCAGTGGATCACAAATTCTGAAGAATACCTGAAACATTGGTGAGGTGGAGTAATTGTGTTCTGTTGAGGTGGACCCCAGTTCATGAAGTTCACCACATTGTGGATGAGGCACGAGAATTTCACAGGGACTACCGAGTCCTGTGGAGGAAAGGAAAAGGGACAGCATGGCTTCCCTCTCAAGAGGAGAAAAAAAGCCTTGGCCCTCGCCATGACAGGCCTTTATTTCTTTTCTAGGTACATCACATGATGGTCTTCATTTACTACTCACAGGTTTGCTTTAGGTGGTTACCTTTTACAGAAAACAAAGAAGAGGATGCTGCTAATCACATCACAGAAGAAGGATATTTGCAAATGCAAAGGGAAAAGTGGTTGTAACTGGTTACACTCATCCTTAGGAGTTTAGCACAGACTTTAGGAAGTTACAGTAGGCACTTCTCTGCCTCAATTCAGGGTGAGGGAGTTTTAGCAAAAGCAAGTCTCAAAGTGGCCAAGGTACAATGCAAGCCTGATTCCCTGTGGGAGAACCTATCCATGGGTGTGGGTCCTGTGCATCTCCTAGTGTGAGCTAGGCCCATGCCATGCAGAATGGTCTCCTATATTCTATATATTCAGTCCCTAGGTTAGTGCCTGGCATGTAGTAGCTGCTCAGTAAACACTTGTGAATGAGTGAATGATTAGTGGCCTGATATGAGCCTAAGAGCCAGGGAAATAAAGAAGTTCTAACTTGTTTAATGTGACTGAGCTCTACTGACATGTATGTGCTGGTGTGCAAAAGGCAGCTGGCCTCTGTAGTGCAGCCTTCTGCTGGTTTCTACCTCCCACAGGACCTAGTGAAACAGCTTTCTCTTGGGTGGTCAACAGAGTGGGCTGGCTCATTCTCAAGCCTTCCGCTATAATGTTTTCAAGTGCCAGGATAGTGAGGGACAATCAAAGTTTCAAAAATAAAATTAATCTTGTCAGGAATGTCCAGGAAGTGATGTGATTCTCTTGTCCCTAAAAGGCACACTGGGACTATGGCAGTCTAGTCTCTCTTCAACTAATACTTTAACTGTCCCTGAGACTTTGCCTGCCTTTGCTGGTTAGTTACGCATAACGTTGGGGGTGGGGTCCCTCACATTTCCCAAACACATACACACACACACCATGTTTGTTTAGTTTCTTAATAATGCACATTGAACTTCCTGTGTGCCAGAGATCATGACAGGGACTAGGCAAATGGCACTGAACAGCAAAACACTTGTGAAAGGATGATGAAGCATTTTTGGACACAGAGCAGAGAGGTCAATTCTTGAAAACTGACATAGTCTTGGAGAACTTCCTGAAAGAGATGAGGTTTGAGCTGAGAAGAAAATGGATAGATGAAGAAATGAAGGTAGGGAATGTCAAAGAGAAAATTAATTTGCATCACAATTTATGACACAAATATCTGAGTAATAGCCACATCATTAGCGTAGTGAAAGTATCTTTTTTTGGTCTTTCTATTTTCCAATTTGGCAGGTTTTAATTGCCTGAATGAAGTACCTGGACTTGTGTGAACTTGTTTGCACAGGGCCTACAGCTGCCACAGGCTGGTAGGTCAGTCAGAGTTTCTCATGTAGCTTCCTGTTTGACCTAAGTCAATGACATCTTCCCTTTTTCTCACCTGACTTTTCTCTTGCTCAAACAAGGAAAATGATATTGACCTAACCTGCTACTGCTGTTGGGGAAAACTGATTAAAAAAAGATGGTGACACAAAAGTGAGGAACTGCTGTAAAAATGCCTAACGATGCGTATGCTTCGCTTAGTGAGACATAGAAAACAATGAGCAGAAATGGAAAATTGGACAGAATTCACACAAAAAGGTTTTAAAGATTTTCTTCCTTCTGCATTTACAACACTCTATTATTGACTTCAGATATTTTCTTGCACTTAATTAGTCATAAAACCAGGCGAACACTCTCTCAAATCCTTTCCTAGGTCAGACACTAGCCAGAGTCCACATTCCTGAAGACAGAGAGCTGTCCACCACTCTCAGCTTGGATTGCTTCCCCTGCCCCAGTTTTCATGCATACTCAGCTTACACTATGTTTATGGGCTTTTGGAAGCATGGAGTCATTTTGCTTGTCTCTGGAGATGGCCTCACCTTTGCCCCAAAATATAATACAGGTTCCTGACTTTCTGGAGGTGGGAGAGCTGCTTTATGAGGATACTGTAGCAAGACAACTCTGTTCAGAGATCTTAGTACAATTAGGACAGCAGATTCAAAACTGAATCTCATTCCAGCACCTAGGACATGTGGTCAGAATACATGCCCTGTTTGGTTCAAATTCCTTTACTTTTTCATGCTTCGGGGCAGAGTTGGAAGTGACCCTAGGAATTCCCTGGACTCTTCAGTCCAGACTGATTTATGTAATTTAGGATGTTTTGTGTCTTAGTATGAGCTCCCCCAGAGATAGATCTAGAGACAGGGATTCAAATGCCAGTAATCTATTTGGGAGGGGCAGGGAACACTGGTAGGGGAAAGGTGAAGACAGGGAAGGTGGCCAATCATGGGTGAGTAAGCCCAGTGTCACAGCAAGTGACTGGAGCCGAGTCTAGGGAATGAAGAAGGACATGCACCTCAGAACTAACCCACTGGATGGTGGGTTTCGTGGATACTCGGACACTAACTCCTGTCAGTCATTGGTTGAAGGCTGCTGGGGAAAGGGTTGTTGACTCCTGGCAGAGAGATTTGCTGGGTTCCAGAAAGAGCCCTCTGGCTTGGAGATCCAGCTACTGGCAGGAGGAAGTCATCCTGTTCTCGGGGGGCACAGTACAATACTGGGGTCAGAAGGATGGCACAGGGAGAGCAGCTGCTACAGTTTGACCCATAATCTTCATATTTTCTTGCCCGAGGGTACAAGTTTATAAATACAAGGTGAAGAAGTGCACTAAAGAGACTTCCTTGCCTTTCTTTTATTCTACAGTCACTCTGCATGCTTAAGAAGCCCAGATACTTTCAAAATATGTGCCTTTGCATATAAACCACTCTATTCCATACAACCAACTGAGCTTCTACTAACCACCCTGAGCATGGACAAATGGCACAAATCGGCCCTCAAAGAGCTCTTCACTGATCAGCATATTATGCCAGTGCTTCTCTGACACTGATGTGCATATGAACCTCTGGGATCTTGTTAAATTGCAGATTCCACTTCATTCCAGCTGGGGCAGGGCCCAAGAGTCTGCATTTCTAACACACTCCCAGTGGATGCTAATGCTGTTGGTCTGCAGCACTTTGAGAAACAAAGCATTCTGGCACATCTGATTGCGTCACAGCAACTGAGAAGATGGCTCGGTCAACAAACTGAGCCAGAGCCTGATTCCCTTCCATGCATAGGCTTAGCCCTGATCTTACTATCCCCAGAGGTGTGGGAGTCCCAGAGTGTACACCTTCCAGCACAGGTGACCTGAGGGTCGTCAGGATGACCTTATACTTCTGCTGCAGTGTGGAAGAGACGAGCTGGTGGGTGCAGTCTGGGCGCTGCAGGAAGGTAAGGCATTTGCATACTGTGCACCTGCAGTGGAGTCAGGGTCTCAGAGTATATCACTTTTCTTTTCCACCCTGGAAACAGTTGAGCACTTTTTCATTGTCACATCTAGTTGAGACATTTCATAAATCTGCAGGGTAATCATTTAGAATTTAAGTCCTTTCCCACTAAGAAGTGTTCATAGAGGGTATGAAACTTAGCATAATGCAAAGAATTTTTTTCCCCACATCACAAATGTGCTTCTTCAGCAACTAACAACTTTCAAATGATCTGTCACACTTTGCATAATTAAATCATGGTCCCAGTGGTAGTGAATCACTGCAGGAACAGTTAGACAGAATTAATAGAACATGGAGTACAGAGGAGAAGAATTTCTTGGTTAGTAAATTTCTCTTTCATCAGGCTAATTACTCTGCAGCAGCGAATGGAGGTAGAAGGAAATAAACTCTCAATTTAGATCCACTAAGAGAATACAAGGGGGGAACCCCCCCAAAATGGAATTATCTTCTGGAGGGGCAGGCCCCTTATTGTACAGGCTTCCCCCACCAGGTAAGTGTTCTAGAAACCCATCTGTATCAGTGTACCAGCTGGCATTGTTGTGAGAGGCTGCATTCAGCTGCAGTGAATTTTCTTTAAGGACTCTTTCAACGTGTTTGCCCATCTCATGATGGGTGATTTACGAGCACACCTGCCCACACCACGCTGACCGTTCAGCAGTTTCTGACCAAAAATGGTGTGACCCCATCTGTACACTCCCTATTCACCTGATCTTGCCCTAAGAGACTTTTTTTTTGTTTCCTCAGATAAAAAAGTCCTCAAAGGGAAACATTTTGTTAATGTGGAGATGAAACAAAAAATGGCAGAAGCACTAAAAGGCATTAAAATCAGGTTCAAAAACTGTTTTGAGCAGTGGTAAAAAGTCTGAATAGGTGTACTGCATCAGGTGGAGAGTGCTTTGAAGGTGACTGAAATTTAAACATGTAAGAATAAATACACAATTTTTGGTAAATAAATTCTGGGTTTAGGGGGCCCCCTCCTATTTCTAGAGCACCAACAGGGGTGATCCCTACCCTCGAAGAGCCTGCCATCTTACAAACAAAAGGTCAACAACAAAATAGATTCCACGCATGGTGTTAGGAGCACCATCTGAATAATATGATAATTTAGGTTGGTTATCATAAGGGTCATCTGACAGTCATTTTAAATAAAAAATATTATGTCCACTTTGTTACACTCACCTCGACCACCCAACAGTATGGCTTCCTCATCCCTTAGAACTCCTCTCCCTCCAAGACTCTGATTGCAGATCCAGTTCCCCACTGTATTGTTATTGCACTCTACCTTTCCGGCACCGCACTCTCAGTGCACACCACCAGGACTTGCCATCTGTTCAGACAAGTGTGGTGATTCAGAACACATAGGAACATAGACTCCAAAGCCTGCCTCTCTGGGGTTGCGTGACCTTGGGATAGTCACCTAATTACAGTGCACCGCAGTTTTCTCACCTGAAAAGGGTAATCGTAGTACTGTTTCAGGAGGTGGTTGTGAGGATTCAGTAAAGTCAGCAATGCACGTAAAGCACCCAGAATGGGAGCTGACTCCTAAGTGCTTTGTAGGTGTTTGTTCTCCTTACAGTCATCGCTCCTTATTCTCATGGTCCATCTCCTGACCCATGATAGCGGTCTGCCTTGACTGTGTGCATCCCTGGAGACCCCTGAGGTTGGTCTTCTCCACTCCCACTGCTAAGATGTCAAGCATCGTTATAGAGAAAGACAAAGTCCTGGACCCCTTGTGGTATGTCCATCAGGCTCACCATGACCCCTGTTCTTTGGAACTGTCCCTAGCACACAGAGGTGGCTGCCAGTCCTTGTCCCCTGCCTGCAGCTGACTGGTCTAGCAACAGACTCCTGGGCCCATCATTTTCTCTCCAAGGAAGTTGAAATTGGATGGAGGCCTTGATTTGAGCCATATAAATGGCAGAACTTTAGAGAGAGGGTCCGTGACCTCTTCATGCTACGCCCCCTAGCATTTCCCAGCTCCTTCATGTCTCTTGGCTTCTATTGAGATCCTTTTGTGTCTTTCCAACAAATTCTTCCTTTCCCACATGCTGGCCAGAGTGCATGTCTTCCTTCCACAAACCAAGGGACCCTGGAGAAACAATTACTATTACTGGAGAAACTTCTACAAAGTTTCCCTACTTAATCTCAGATGGTCCATCACTATAGCTTAGCAGTTATTTATTCTTTTTTTTTTTTTTTTTTGACTCCTTGGGCAATTTCCCACAGCAGCAGCTGTTTCAAATGTTCTCCACTCAGGACTCACTCAATTGTCCCCTATGCCTTAGTGCAGTGGTTCCCAACTCTGGCTACACATTGGAATCACCCAGGGAACGTAAAAAATGCCAATGCCTGGGTCCCACGCTCAGCGATTCTGACGTAACGGGTTGGATGGCAGCCTGAATTATTCTGTGTGAAGGGCTTTCAGGCTTGAGAACCGCCCAGAGCCAGACCAAGTCTATTCCGTACAAGCTGCTTCAGCAGACTTTGCTCATTGCAACAATTTCACTTTCTCTAGTCCTTCTTCCCTTCCTTGTGGACTTAGAGGATGGCCAGTACCTACCCTAAGCTAAGGCCTCTACTGGAGAAGATCCCTCCAGCCAAGTTCCCTGCAGGAGTGGTCTACAACCTAAAGGTTCCACTACGTGCTAACCCAAATGAGAAGACTAAAGAATGCACTTATCTTCCTTGGCATCACATGTCTTGATCATTGCAGTTAAGAGTTTTCAAGGAGTGGAAAATGTGTAATAATAATAATAGCAAACACGTCGTCCAGCACTCACTACAGTCATACCGGGCACTGTACTGTGCACTTTTCACATGCACATGTATTCTCTATTCTCACAACCACCCGATGAGGAGCTGTGCTTGTTACTCAACAAATAAGAAACTGAGACACAGGGAGCCTTGGGAAGTTGCTCAAGGACACGGCTGGGACCCAGGGCAGCTAGAACTCAAGGAGATTAATAATAAACATTTAGTAACATTTCCATTTAAGACACATACACATGGATGTTTTGTTCTGACTTAAATAGCTCTCTACATATGGTTAACTCCAAGTTTGATTTTTTAAATGGCAGTCTGACCAGAATTTTAAAATTCAGACAAAAATTAAACAGCTGCCATCCCTTAGCCTACAATCACTAATTTCTGTAGTAATAGCATTTTTTTTCATGAGAAAGAGAATGTGGGAGGGTAATTGACAGCGCTTGATAGTCTGTGCGAAGGCCAACAACTGTTTAATCTAACCATGTCATATGCTAATATTGATTAAATTTAGTGCTGAGATTTTTCAGCAAATAAAAAAAAAACTTCATTCTCTTCATATCAGCCTAGAGGGAGCCATTTATGGCAATCTTGCAGTTTGTAATTGCTCGCTGTTAGAGAGATGCTGTGCAACACCGTTGCTCTCAGTGATTATTTTCTGAGTTCCTTAAGAAATTACAAGTTACTCTGCCAGGCCAGTCTGTACGAGCTGACGGCAGAGTCACCAGCAGGCCACTGCCACTCCCACCGTCATAACTAGCTCACCCCAGTGACAGACAAGCCCGCACTACCACCTGGCTGCAAAAAGCAATTGACTGCTGCTCAATTAAGCAGAAATGAGACTGTCACTTACTGAGGTGGAGACGTGAGAATTGCCTTATCTGGTTCTCAATAGCAATTTGGGTTTTTGGAAGTTATTTTACAGTTGTAATTACAAAGGGAAATGAAGTCTGCTTTGTGATGTTACCAGGTGCTCTTCCTTCCATTATAACCTTGATGAATAGCCCCCCAGAGCAAACTCGCTGGCTGGTCCTGGTCTGCTAACTGGTTTTATTACACAAATACAGGATTGAAAAAAACCCATTCACTTTATCTGCCCATCCATTGATTTCATGACTTGGAATACTTCTTTCCAGCCCCTTCTTGCCTGTAAGGTCTCTTTTGAGAAATCCACTGACAGTCTGATGGGAACTCCTTTGTAGGTGACTGTCCCCTTATCTCTTGCTGCTTCTAGGATTCTCTCCTTCATTTCAATCTTGGCTAATGTAATGATGATGTGCCTTGGTGTGTTCCTTCTTGGGTCCAACTTCTTTGGGACTCTCTGAGCTTCCTGGATTTCCTGGAAGTCTATTTCCTTTGCCAGATTGGGGGAGTTCTCCTTTATTATTTGTTCAAATAAGTTTTCCACTTGTGGCTGTTCCTCTTCCCCTTCTGGTACCCCTATAATTCAGATGTTTGAATGTTTACGATGTCCTGAAGGTTCCTAAGCCTCTCCTCATTTTTTTGAATTCTTGTTTCTTCAACCTTTTCTGTTTGGTCTTTTTTTTTTCTTCCTTCTGGTCCACTCCTTTGATTTCAGTCCCAGTTTCCTTTCCATTACTATTGGTTTCCTGTGTATTTCCCTTCATTTCAATTAGTTTAGCTTCCATATGTTCCTCTAATTTGTGACTAAAATCAACCAGTTCTGTGAGCATCCTGATCACCAGTGTTTTGAAAGGAGCAGAGCCATAGAAATGAAGATCACATGGAGGGTTAGCAACAGGGGTATGGGAGAAGGAGAAGGGGGGAGAAGGTACAGAAAATAAGTAATATAGATGGTAGGTAGAAAATAGATAGGGGGGAGGGCAAGAATAGTATGGGAAATATAGAATCTAAAGAACTTGAGACACGTGGTCATAAGCTAAAGGGGGGAATGATGGGGGAGGGGGTGTACAGGGTGGAGAGGAATGAAGGGGGGAATAGAACTGTAATGGCATAATTAATAAAATATATTTAAAAAAAAAAGAAAAAAAACCCATTCAACTGGGGCAGCATCTTCAGACCTGGGGAGGCAGTGGGCAGCTCTCACTCAAATCTTTAGGTGAATGATAAAAAAAAATTTTTTTAAGTCAACAAAATCCTTTCAGACCAAGGAAACCACATTCCAATCCAGACTTTTTATTTTAAAATTAGAATTTGTGAAATAGGATCAACATTTGCTAAGAGCTGGGCTCTTCTGTGAACTTGCTTCTAGTCCCAGGGAGTCTCTGGAGACAAATGCAAGCTCCCCCAACTGGCGTCACGCAGAGCAGGACTCCTCGAGAGCGCTCTGCTTCTAATTTCTCATGGTTGGACTTCAGGATAAGACCCTCCACTCGATGGAGTTTTCTAAAATGGAATCACTCCTAAGAAGGCCTATAGAGAAAAACACTATAGAAACAGACCAGAGCAGAGTTGTGGGTTCCTGGAATATTGGAAGGGACTCCTGTTGTCTAGTCCTCTGTCTGACAGTGTAAGGGGCTGAGGCCTGGGAGGCAGAGTGACTGCCCCAGGCCATTGGGTCAGTTTGTCACAGGGCCAGAGAGAAAAGCAAGCCTCAGTCTCAGCTCAAGGGCCAGTGGGATCCAATGCAGAAACCACAACTCACTCCTTATGACACACAGCGGGTTGCACAGCACTTACTATTTCTCAGAAAGAGCACTAGCTATCAGCACTTGGCTGTTGTAAATAGAGCTGCCATAAACATTGGGGTGCATAGGTTCTTCTGGATTGGTGTTTCAGGGTTCTTAGGATATAATCCCAGCAGTGGAATGGCCGGGTCAAAAGGCAGTTCCATCTTTAGTTTTTTTGAGGGAATTCCACCTATAAGTGGAACCTAATCAACAAAACATACAAGCAAGCAAAATATAACCAGAGACATTATAATAAAGAACAAACTGACAGTAACCAGAGGGGTGGAGGGAGGGGAATAATATGGAAGAGAAGGGGAAGGCTCTGCAAGGAACATGTATAAAGGACCCATGAATAAAGGAACATGTATAAAGGAATATGTATAAAGGACCCATGAATAAAGGACCCTTTATACAAGGAACATGTATAAAGCCAAAGTGGGACAGGATTGAGGGTGGGAGGTGGGGGTGGGTGAGGCGGGGGAAAGTGGTGGCAGGAAAATGGAGACAACTGCACTTGAACAACAATAAAAAAAAGAAAGAAAGAAAGATAATTGGCTAATAGTTGAATGGTCAGGCCTTTCCCTCTTGAAGTGGGCATCTTTGTCATGTCTATATTAAAGAGGGCACCAATGATATGACATTTATTAAGCATGTGCCATCTGTCGGGTGCTGCCCCAATCAGTAAGCTTTCTGATGAGATTACCGTCTCCCTCCCCACATAAATGAGGAGTAGGATCCTTTCATACCCGTCTGCCTAAAAAGTTTCCTCTACATCTCAGACACAACAATAGAACTAAACCAATGAATCTTTGTCTCCCAAGTATTTCAGAAACTCTACACCTCTGGTGGCCTGAGCAAGAAACCACTTGCAATGAACGGGGTTGGTGTGCTAAGAGCTAACCTTCTGACCCTTGCAATAAACAAATAGTAAAGTTGTCTTTTGCTAGTCAGTACAAAACTCCCTCTTGCTGCTCTAAAAACCATTTGGAATTGGTCCAGCTTACATATCTGTTGGATGTTTAAGAAATAGATTAAGAGGTCAGCAGAGAAAAGGAGACATCTCCAGATGTTGTCTAAATGGAAAATGGTAAGAAGAAAGGAGTGGGGGGTGGGGTGGGGGTAGTTATGGTGAAAGAAAAAGGGGCTGATCAAGGCCACAGAACCAGAAGAGCCCAGGGTCACCAAGTGAGGGGGCCTGTGATAGTTAAGATTTGTTCAACTAAGAGGAGCAGGAAACTCAAGTCAAAGGGATTTGGCTATATTAGGCAGTGCTCCCTAAACTTCCGAGTGCACAGTAATTACCTTGGGGTCTTATTAAAAGGCAGATTCTGACCCAGTGAGTCTAGGGTGAGGCCTGAGATTCTGAATTTCTAGCCAGCTCCCAGGTAATGCTGCTGCTGCTGTTGCTCTTCGGACTTCACTTATGAGAGTATTTCAGGGGTCGTGTCCCTCACAAGGCAACTGCAGGGACAAGCTGTCCTCAAGAATCCAGTTTCTTTCCACTTCTCTGCACTGCTGGCTACGGCTTTGGCTGAAGTCAAAGGATGCTTCATCTAGTGCTCATGTGATAGCTTCCAGGGCCTGTCTCTTCATTCTCATTCAGCAAGGGAGAGATGCCAAGCAAATCTCAGAAAATCAACCCTATTGGATGAGCTCAAGTCACATGCCCAACCATAAACAATGGGATATATGAAATTTGCTTAGCCCATCAGGCCGCCCCTCTCAAGTTGGGTGAAGTAGGAGGTTCCCCTAAAGCTCAAGGACCCCATGGGCAAGAAGTGGCTAACAAAACACTGAGTACTGGAGGAGGAGGCGTGGAAGAATGGACACTTGTCAGCAAAACTACAGAGAATTTTGCCACAAAAGTTAGTGAAGGTGTGGGATGACTCTGCATTCTTTGCAATCTTGGGTCCTTCGATGGCCTGAAGCTTTTTCTCTGTATTCGCAAGGCCATGCTGAGAACCTCACACCCACAAAGGGTTCTGCCAACGTCCCCCCGACACACACACACTCATAATCCACTAAGGAAAGGAGGTAAGACAGAGATGGGGCATTCATGTTTCATGAGAGAGTTTGTTTTCTGGTCTCCCTTTTCTTTTCTGTGCCATGTACTCCCTTCCTTGCCCCTACCATTTGTACTGTACTTCTTCAAGAGCCACATGTGTTTTGGGGGGAACCCAGTAAAACGTACCTATCCTGTGTTTCACTTTTCAATGTGACAACTAGTTGAACTAAGAAACTGCTTGACATCATAATTGCCCAACAATGAAATGTGTCCCTCCCAGAGGGACCATGCTTACATTTTTAACTGGTGTTCCCTTAAGTCTCAGGACCTTGAATTAAAAGGACTGAGCCCACTAATGGGACTTCAGACATCACGACAGGCCCCTGGGAGATGACATTTGGGGCAAATGAGCTGTTTGTTGCAAGGGTCAGGGGCTTTTTGGAGCCCCTCAGGCCACAGCATATTGGTAGTAGCCATGTACTCTCACCCAGAGCAGATGCTAGCCCAAGACCAGTGGAAAACGGAACTTCCAGGTTAAATGCTATTTCTCACAAGGATGGGTTCTCTCACTGTGGTACACACACACCACCACCATCATCATGATAATATAAAAAAGCACGTTGCTTACACCTCCGTTTAGAATCTACTTCACCCGGCCAAGACGGAGGCATGGGTAGAAACCCTTCACTTCCTCTCACAACCAAAAGGAGGATAATGACCAATCTAAAATCAATAAACAACCAAAAGTGCCAGAAAATCAAACTGCATGGAACTCCAACAACCAAGGAATTAAAGAAATAGTCAAACAGAACAACCAGACCTGTAAGGCTGTGGACGAAGAAAACCCTCTGTGAGGCAGCAGACCGTGCAGCAGGCTGCAAGGGAGGGACTGACTTAAGGGGAAACTGAGACTTAGAGGTGGCTGTGGACTATGGCAGTTGCCGTAGTGGGAAAAACTCCCAGTCTCGCGGGAGAGTTCGTTGGAAAGTGCGCAAGACCAGTGCAGGTGAGCTGCATTGTTCCCTCTCTGGCCCCTCCCCCACAGGCAGCACCACAGCAGCAACAGCAAGGAGGGTTGCCCTGCTGCGGTGAATACCCAAGGTCCCGCCCCCTTACAGCTTAACAGGTGCTTCAAGCAAATAAATAGGGCCAAAATGAAAGAACAGAGCAAAACTTCAGAAAGAGAGCTAAGCAATAAGGACATAGCCAACCTATCTGATGGGGATTTTAAAGCCCTGGTAATCAAAATATTCACAGAACTGATTGAGCTTGGCTGAAAAATGAAAGAACAAATGAAAGATACCAAAAATTAATAAAGCAAAAATATTCAGGAAACCAACAGTAACAGGAAGGAAACCAGGACTCAAATCTAAGGACTCTTCCTTTTGCTCTAATTTGGAGCAAAAGGAAGAGATAAACATCCAAATGGAACAGAATGAAGAAACAAGAATTCAAAAAAATGAAGAAAGACTTAGGAACTTCTGGGAACTTTCCCAATCTGGCGAAGGAAATAGACATCCAGGAAATCCAGGAAGCCCAGAGAGGAACACATCAGGCACATCATCATTAAGTTACCCAAGATTAAAGACAAAGAGAGAATCTTAGAAGCAGCAAGAGGAAAGGAGATAGTTACCTACAAAGGAGTTCCCATAAGGCTATCAGCTGATTTCTCAAAAGAAACCTTGCAGGCAGGAAGAGAATGGAAAGAGGTATTCAAAGTCATGAAAGGCAAGGACCTACATCCAAGATTGCTCTGTCTAGCAAAGCTTTCATTTAGAATGGAAGGGCAGATAAAGTGCTTCCCAGATAAGGTCCAGTTAAAGGTGTTCATCATCACCAAGTCATTATTATATGAAATGTTAAAGGGACTTACCTAAGAAAAAGAAGGTCAAAAACTACGAGCAGTAAAATGACAACAACTATCAACAAATAAACCTTAAAAAGAAAAATAATGAAAAAAAACTAAGCAAACAAATAGGAACAGAATCAGAGAAATGGACATCACATGGAGAGTTTTCAGTGGGGATGGGGAAAGGAGTAATGGGAGGGAAGGTACAGGGAAGAAGAAGCGTAATTGGTAGGCATTAAATAGACAGGGCAAAGTATAAAATGGTATAGGAAACAGAGAACTCGAAGAACTTATATGTACAACCCATGGATATGAACTAAGGGGGGAAAATGCTGGAGGGTTGCGGGGTGCAGGGGGGAGGGGGGATAAAGGGGGAAAATTGGGAAAACTGAAATAGCATAATCAATAAAATATACTTTTAAAAAAGAACTTACTTCACTTCAACTGCTGCTGTGTTTGTTTCTCTCAACCAGATTGCAAGTTCCTTAAGGTGGAACATTCACCGTGCAAGCCTGGTAGCTGGTACAGGTAGCTGGTACAGGTACAGATGTTCAATATACATGTGTGGCAAGTGGAGTTGAAGCCGTGAGGGCAGTCACAAACCCACACCAAGACTGTTGCAAGGACTACCCTCTCTTTCACTGAGATGCTCTACAATAAGTGTAACTAAGAATACCACCAATGATTCCCTTCGATTGTTTTTGAAATTGAAAGATACTAGTAGAAAGAGTGATCCTTTCCAGCCAGCAAGAATTACACTCCAAAAGTGGGAAGCAATAATAGAATCATGGACTGAAAGCTAATCATATCTGAATATAGCTCACCCCCACATTTATAACACCTTTCTCAAAAAAGGAAGTGAGGGAGGGAGACAGGAAGAGAGAGAAAGGAAAGGAGGGAAAGAGGAAAGGAGTAAGTGAAGGAGGCGGGCGAGAAACAGCTAGGCGGGATGAATACTTCCGGCTGCTGAGCAACAGGATTGAATACTATGTTATTTTCTCCTGCGTAGGAGGAGAAAAAAATCAAATAAAAAGATCAGATAAAATCAAAATTAAAAAGGAAAAGAAGGGCCTTTTGAGGATTGCACAGTACTGTTTGTATATTCCATTAAATCTCCATTTGGGGAGTAGCCAAGGCGACCCGCCACACGAGGAGTGGGACAATGCCAGGCTTCCTCCCAGAGACAGCAGTGCCATCACTGACATTTTGCTGGTAGTGACTGTCATCAACTCTGACACAGGATCACTTCATTTTGCACCCAGAGGAACCGGGTGCCAAGGGAGCATTGGAATGATCTTTGCTTCCCCAGTCATCCTGCCCCCTGTTCATTTTTCACCGAAACTGACAGGAAAATGATCTAGATTTCCATTTTCAAATGTGTTAAACTTGTTTTAATGCTGGTTTAAATGAGTCGATATTGGGCCATTAAGAGAATAGTTTTAGGTACAGGCTGACATTGTAAAACTCTTTCAGAATCTGCTTCCTAAATTGTAAAAACTGCTGTTTTGCTCAGAGAACCACAAGACATGATTTTCAGTTTCTTAGATCTGGCTGTGGAAGTAAAAAGAGAGAAGATGTTTTTCATTTTCTTTCCCTAGAATGGGCAGTATTATATTAGAAAAAAGACACAGGAGATCAGATGAGACTGTTAGCATCTGCCCTGCTGGTGAGAGGTGCAGCTGGGGCCCAGGGTCAGAACACCAACACCTGGCTTCTCCACATGGCCTGGGCTTCCCCAAAACACGGTAGGTGGGTTCCAAGGGCAAATGTCCTGACAAGGACTGAGTTGGAAACTATACCCTTTCCATGACCTACCCTCAGAAGTCTTCCACCACACTCCACTGGTTAAGACAGTCACACTAAGATTCTGGGGGCAGGAAACACAGATCACAATCTCTTGGTGGAAAAGCACCAGGCACATGGTAAAAAGAACCAATGTGATGGGTTAAACATACAGACACGTCCATCTCTGGGAAACACAGCAGCCAATACCATCCAAGGTAGGCGAGGCTGCTGCTAGTAATAACATCAATGCTGGGAAGGTCTATTAGACGTGGTTATTGGCATATGTCTTTTGTCAAATCCTGGACTAGCCCTACGCAAAATCACTGAAATAGCTAGGGCTTATCTTCAAAGATGTTTCCGTTCCCATAGCCTTCTGTATCAGTACTCTATTACAGACAGCTTCCTTCCCTCTCGCGGCCGCAATGCCTCCTGGGTGTCCAGGACCTTAACTTTTCTACTCCTCTGCCTCCCATGGACACTTGTCCTTAGATGTCCCACTCCACGAAGGCCCCAAGAGGTTTCACTTTTAAAGGGCTGAATCGGTAGATCAACTGGGGGGAGAGAGAATTATGCGGATAAACTCACAGACATAATAATGAGTAAAAGGAGCCATCATAAATAGTACACACCATGTAATTCCATCTGCATAAAGTTCAAAAATTGGAAAAACTCACCTATTGTCTTAAAAGTCAGCATTTCCCTTTAGAATATTAGATAACAACTGGGAAGACACACATGGGCACCTCTGAGATTCTGGTAACCTTCTCTTTCTCTAACGGGACACTGGTTACACAGGTGAGCTCATTTTGGGAAAATCCATTGAACTGTCAATTTGCAGTTTGTGTATTTTCCTGAATGTTATGCTCGAATAAACTCTTAAAAAGAAGGGAAACTGTGTTTCTGAGAAAATGTGTTAATTATCAAATACTCAGTATTACCAGCACGTTCTCTGCATATACATATATTTCTCACTTATTAAGGTGCCTTTTCCCTTGCATTAAATATTTTCCTTGTGCATATTTTATATTGTAAGTCTAAACTTTCATCTAATAATTGGTCAGTAGCATAATTTGATTGTTCCTTCACTCTGCAGTATAGACAGCTTGGCAGATAACAGAATCTGAGTTCCCAAGGGCTATAAGACTTTAAAATCTGCCCCTCACCCCTTGGTGCCACACTGCTGAATACAATGCTCAGATGAAGAAATGCCCAGCTAACATCGCTGTATCTGCCCATTAGGAATTCACTGCAAAAGGGTTTCACTGTACTCTGTAAAGCAGTTTGGATTCTTCATGATGAAAGGTTCTATATAAAGAAGGTAATGTAATGGACTTGGCTTCCAACTTCTTTCATTTAAGCTTTAACAGAAACATGAATCTACTATATTAGCATCATAAACCAATAGGTGCTATATAAGTGCTGAATAGAAATATTCTGGGTGAAGAAAATTGCAAATATAGCCATGTATTAGCTTTACCCAGTATTATGCAAATGAGGATTAATAAAGCAATTACACTTAATTAAAATAATAATAGCAATAATAATGCTACTTTCTTCTACATTCTTCCAGGTCCCTTGGCACCCATTGACTTAGTTATCTGGTGTGTGTCTGCCACCTAAATCCCAAGCCTACTAAATGCAAACTCACATGAGTTGCCTCTTTGGAAGGAAACGGTTCTCCTCTGAATTAGTACCAAGCAAAAGCTTCCAGAAAGTTAGGCAGGTGGGGACAAAAGAAGCCCATCTCACACACAAGATTCCCTAGATGCTCTGAGAGAGTCCGTGACACTTGAAACAATACTCCCACACCCTAGACAATGTGTGACACTGCCCAGAGTGACATCGATGTTTCTCAGCATTTTTCCAGACGAGATGCTGCAGTGCTTCCCTACATTACCATCATCTCTGAGGAGTTACTGGTTGTCATGATAGTGACGCCCACAAACACCCAGTGTTCCCCCTATGTGGAGCTTAAGAGTTATTAGAACACTTTCTGGTGAGAGGTTTGCTAACGCAAGTCCTGGTCGTCGTATTGTTCTTTCTTCATTCCATCTCTGGGGATCAAGAGGTGATTCCCACTTCTATAGGGGCTGCAGTTCAGACAAAATAGTTTTGTGGGTCTCCAAGTTCAGATTTACAGAGAAATGTATTAAATCTATAACCACTAGTTTTATGTGTATGACAGATGAACGACTCTACTGTGTGGGTGAAAAACAAAATTCTGTCTTGACCTCTCATTTTTGGATGGAGCCCAGGAAGGCTCTCACTAGAAGCCAGTTCCCTTGTAGATGCAGCCCTCTGTACCTAATGATGTAAACCACCAATCTTTTTGTAGAAAGTTCCAAAACTTCACTTTGGATAGACACAACCTCTAAAATGGGGATGGGGAGAGATCACCCAGTCAAGAGATTTTGAAAGCGGATGGCGAGCAGCTGCTCCAGTGACCAAGGACCCCAAGTGTGAGGGTTGGTTTGTGCATCTGTGGAAGGGACCTAAGTGAAACGTGCAAGAGATTTTACAAGAAATGGCATATTCTGTGCAAGAAGATCCTTGTCTTAAGAATGGTCTGGTGGGTTCTGAAGCTCTTTTGGATATGGAACACTTTGTTCAAGGAAATCTTAACATGAAACCCCAAATAGAAAACAAATGAAGGCCATCAAAGGGGGCCCTCAGAGGTCTGTTATCACTGCTCTAATCTACTGAAGTCCATGAGGTGAGGTTATTGTTAGTTAGATACACACAATCTTCAGTGACATCTTCATGAAGGAGATGGGACTGGAATCAGGCTTTACACGGTTGGTAGGCTTTGCCTGGGCAATGTGTCTCTCGAGGTTCAATGCAGAAAAAAGAAACCACTCCAAGCATGACAAGGAAAAAGGGATGAAACACAGGAAATTAGGTGCCTTCCAAGATCACTGGAAGGGCTGGAAGTATACGTCCGGGGGTTCTTTTGGCAAAATGTTTGGTTTCAAGGTCACCAATGCAGAGGTCAGGAAACTGCCAGAAACTCTACTACCGTGGCTGTGTCCACTCCACGGCCACCCCGCACGCATGTGCTGGTGGAGCTGGGCTGCTGCAGCCACACTGGTCAGGGCCCGCTTGCCAGGCAGCACCGCTGCAGGAAGAGAGCCTCTGCCTCCTCTTGTTGCTAATCTTCATGCAAGAGCATCTCACCGCAGAGCCTAAGCCACATCCAGAACCACAGCCTCAAAGGGGTCTGGGAAGGGAGCTTTTAGCTTTCTGGCTCCATGACTGTACCTAGTCCAGGGAATCAGGGGAGAGACAATGTTTGGGAAGAGTCTGGCAGAGGTGGAGCTAATACCAACTGGAAGATGAATTCAGGGTCAAGTGGAAGCTGCAGTTCGGCTGTGAAGTCACTAAGAAGCTCCAGTAGCCTTGAATGGATAAATGGAGGGCCAGGCATCGCCCCCCCCAGAAAGGTTTAAGAATAGCTTGAGCAGTCTTCTTTAAAGATGATTTGAGATGCAATCTTTTCTTTTTTTCCTATTTTTATAACAAGTAATCTGAGTTTGTTGTAAAAATATTAGAAAATACATTAACCACTCCAGTAATAAAAGTCATTCACAATCCCACCATCTGGAGATAATCATGTATTGTTGAATCTCCTTCCAGATATTCCAGGGATATTTTTTTTACTGTAATAGCATGGTTCTCAACTTTTTCTTTACTCATAAGCAACTTCCCTCATAGCAAGTGGCCGTCTAGTGACATTACCAATGTCGCAGCGGCCACAGAGTCAACAGTATTCTGTCACAGAGATGTCTCATATTTTATCTAACAAATATTTTATTTAAAGCTCCTCTTCATTGGACGTTCAAATATTTTAGATTAATAGCGATGGAATGAAAAGAAAATGCAATATTTCAGAGGAGATTTGAATTGATAGATGCTAAAAGCAAAAATACCCATGACATGCCAGATGCAACGAAGCTGGAGTGTTAAAAGGGCAAGAGACTGAGAGGCCACCCTCCTCCCTCTTCCTCATTACTGAGCCGCAATCGAGGCCACATTTCATGCTTTCTTATCCCAGACTCTCCTGTCCTCCTCTCTTTCTTTAATCTGTCCTAAGGTTTATGTACAATTCATGTTAAGACTCAGATCTAAACAGCAACTAATAGAAACAATGAGGTCAACAGAAATTCTTTATTATAATACATTTCCCTGAAATTTTTTGAGAGAGACTTTTGTCTAACACAGGGTTTGCAGGGGAGGAGCTGTAAAAAAAATCAGCTGCAGACCCTACCATCAAAGCATCTACTGTGGACAAAGATGAGAAGGAACCTCTCAGTCACACAAAGGCTCCTGCTTACCTTTTATGTGGAACCAACCCTGGTCCCAGGTCCTTTTCTCCATAATCCCTTCACCTCTTGGGTTCCGGTTGTGAAAAAGCAGGAGAGTGAGAAAGAACTGGATATGGTTTTATATTTTCTAGTACAGGAATATTTAAGACAAGATCTCTAATAATTGTCTAGACATTCTCGTCTTTTTATTCTTTAGGTAAGGGACTAAGAGGTCACTCCTTGTGGTTTGCAGCCACAGTTCATTCCCAGAGGAAAGCTTGGCTTTTAAATGGTGTTAACACTGAAATCCTCCTCTTTCTTGTTGAAGTTTCCTCGTCTCGATCCTCCCTCTTCACATATTGATCACACATTGCATGTTTCAAAGTGTTCAGTTATTCATTCCATTTTTTACCAAGAGAGTAGCTAACTCTTAATATGCTGCAGGTTTCCTAGGACACTTCTTTCACCTTAAAAAAATATCTTGAAAGAGTTAATTCACCAATAAAGAATCTACCCAGACCAAAAAGCCATCCCACAACTTCTCTCAAACAGAGCTGGAGTGCAGACAGAAAATGTGGCAATAACAGTCACACACTATCTTGGAGACCCCAGACCCATAGGTCAACTGGTCCATCTCCAGTGGGAAGGAAACCTCAGCCAGTCACTCAGCCATGGACACTTGATCCACACCTTCTGAGATCTCAGCTGGATGCATTTGCAGCTGTTTGGGGATTACAAATTCCAAGCATGGTTTAAGATCTGGTCATTTTGCCTTGCTGTACTTGTATTCTTCCTGTTCAATAATTTGTAGCTTTTAATTTGTCTGGTCAGAGGAATAGCTCTTAGCAGATGGCTGTAATCAGTCCCCTGGGTGAGTCTTGCAGGGAAGTTGGATGAGAGGCTCCAGCAAGAATCAAGGATTCTGTGACTCACTCGGCTGGATCCCAGGCCAGGAGTGAGGGTGCTGATTGCTTCCAACCTGTTCTTCAGAGAGTCGTAAATGTCACTGGTCTTTCTTCACATGGTAGGGATGCAGTCATATAAGAGAATGTGAAAAAATAGTATGTGCTAAAAATGCATTCGCAGGATCCAAACTCATGCTTAGAATTAAGTTGTTGAATCCAGTCCAGTTGTTATTCTTTTTATGTTCAAGTTTTAGTAACAGGATGTTTTCAAATAGTTTACATTTCTCTTGGGATATATTCCCTAACCAAATGTCATACCAGTGTTAGCTGGGAGTTATTTGGATTTGCTCAGTTCTTGTTACTTCTAGCCCCAAGATACAAGCCATTTCTGCAAGCAGAATCCTGCATTGAAGATAATGGGTTCTTCTTGTCTGTCCTGAAGGAGAAAAACTATTAGATCAGTGGGAATTTTGCAGAGCATATTATTAAATCCTTGGACATTAAAAATGCTAGGTATTTGGCATCCACACACAATAGAGGAAAATTGCAACTGGCATTCAAAATATAGCTGATGAAAATGTGAATGCTGATACAGATGCTTCTTGACTTATGATGGGGTAGCATCCAGATAAACACATCACAAGTTAAAAATATTGTTCAGTTGAAATGCATTTAATACATGTGACCTACAGAACATTGTAGCTTTGCCTCGCCCACCCTAAATGTGCTCAGAACACTTACCTTAGCTTGTGCTTGAGCACAATCGTTTTGCTGCCGCCAGCCAGCATCACGAGACAGTGTTGTGCCACATATTGCTCGTCCAAAAACAGATCAGATGTCAGGGTTTGAACTATGGCTTCCACTGAATGCGTATCACTTCCACACCATCAAGAAATTGGAAAGTTGAACCCTTCTAAGTCAAGGACCCTGTGTATTTGTTGTTTTTATTAATATTACTTTATGTAATGTTAGTCTCTAAGGAAATTATACTTACTGGGCCTTTATTTTTTCCCTCTAAAACCTTTTACTGTGCTCCAAAATATCTTTCTTTTCTGTTCTGGTTAAAGAGTACAGCTTTACTATGGAATATGTGGGAAATAAAGAAAATATAAAGAAAACTTTGAAGTGCCTATGATTCTTCAGTCCTGGGGGCTTTATTTTTTAAAAGACAGTCAGTGGTGAACATTTTTTGAAACTTTATAAAACTCATTTTTTTCTGAATTAAAAACTTTCCAATTTAAAGCGTGTTTCATTCTTCTGACCAAAATCTAGTGTCAGGACTCCCTTCAGGCCACAAGTCAAGTGTTCTAGGATGGCTCCTAGTTCCAAAATGGCTCCTAGTTCCAGGATGGCTCCTAGTTCCAGAATGGCTCCTAGTTCCAGGATGGCCCCTAGTTCCAGAATGGCTCCTAGTCCCAGAGCAACTCCTCTTCAGATAAGTAGACAAGATATGGGCAAGAGGTGATTTACCACAGTTCATCTCTTTGGGGGCTTAGTTAAATGACTATTTCCTTTTTAATGTAATATTCCATGAATAAAATCTAGAACCATGCATACAATGGAGGGGATCCCATAGGATAATGAGACATATTCAACAAGTACCAGTCTGGCTGCAAGGAATTCTGGAGAAGTGAGTATTTGGAGTTGAACGTATTGCTGCTCTGGGCAGAATGATATTTCTGAAGTCAGGGCAAAAAGAGAGTGACTATCCAGTGGGCAGCTGACAGAGTCTGCTGGGGACATGATACTCACAGAGCCAGTGGGGCAAATCTGAGACACTAATGAGCTTTGAGCTGAGTGGACTTATTAGACCCACTTTTCCATATATGCAAACCCAAAAGCCAATCAAAAAGATAGTTGTGTTTTAGAATTATTCAACACAGGTAGTAAAAAATAAAGTAATATTCCTCAAACAAGGCACATGGAGTTTTTACTGAACCACATCATGGAGATGTATTTGTGGCTGAATTCACCTCCTGTCTCCAGGCTTTTAAAGCCAGCAAATGCTTTCCAGGTACAACTAGGCTAAGGTCCACGTCAAGAAACATTTATTCTAGAACCATTCGTCTTTCACACAAGCAAATTCTAAACTTGATTCTGCTGGTTTGTGTATCTACAGGACTTTAAATTTGTAGGGCATCATTTAATGGGCTTCAAATATACCTTGATTCTAAAATTCTCTCTAAAGCTACATTCTCATGACTTTTTCTCAGGCTTACTCAATTTGAAAGCACAGGCACTCTCCAGCTAATATGCCACCTTGAACTCACTCTAAGCTGAGAACTTGCTAATTATCCACCACCTCCCCATTCTTCACCTTGTCTTTCCTCCTATTTATCACTTCTATTCACTCACTCTAGCTAAGAGATTGGGAGAAGTGTCTAGAAGCATGAAGGAGACTTTATCTGGATCAGCAGCTGTCACCACACCATTTTGTTTTACGGTGGCCTTGCCCTTCCCTGCTCTTTTCTGCGAGGGAGTGGCTAATTGCCCAGAATGTCTATGATCTGGGGTTTAAAACCCCACTGTCTCTAGGCTGTACCTATTACTGGATGAGAAAACTACACTTGGCAGAGGTATGTGCAGCTGCTTTGATGGCAGAGGACGTTAATTTGCAACCACTGCTGCACAGAACGAAGGAAAGGCAACTGCTGTCCTCCTGGGAGAAGCCACTTAGGCAAGAAAATAAATAAGAGGATTTTGATTATATTAGAAACTCTTAGGCTTGTGCCCAGGGACGCTCCATCTTTAAACTCTTGTCGTTTCATGTTTACACAAAAATTATAATGGAAGAAAAAAGGCTCATAGTTCTCTGTACAAACACTTCACATTTACATACGTTTCCATGTTCTATTGGGGTAATGCAAGCCACAAGTTGCATTATCTCATCTCATTAAATGAGATAACAAACGTAAAGGGCACAGCATGGTCCCTAGCACATAGTAGGCTACCTAGAAATGTCCTCTTTCTTTCTTCTTCTCTCTTTTGCTTTGTACCTTGTTGCCCTTGCTTCCTGTCAGAAATCATATTGGAAGGGAGCCCAGCCCAGCATGCCTGCACTGGTTGGTCAGAACCAATGAACATAATATTCTATTGCCATCAAGCGCTCCCAGCGTGTGCCCATGGCACCTCATTGTTGGGTGCAAGGTTCTTCACCGTTTGGTGCCAGGAAGCCATGTTCATGCAGTTTGCTCTTCCCCCACCTACTACAATTAATTCAACAAATGGAGCGTTGGTCTATTTAAGGGAGAGATAATGAATGTAAATAACTGTAATAATAATACTGTATATCAGGTACTAGATGATAATACAGTAATAACAATGATGATTATTCATATAGCTAATAATAATTGAGCGCTAATTACATGCCAAATACTGTGCTGTTTGTACAGACTCAATATACTTATTTACTGAATGGGCCCAAAGAAGCAGGCTTTAATCTAAAAGCATCTTTATTTCTCTCCTTCAAACACGATCTGTCCAAAATGGGACAATGTTGGATACCTTTCTGTCCTGGTCACTTTCAGTTATTTCAGTTATGACCAAGTCCATTTAGTCCAGACTAAAACAGAAGTTTAGACTCAGATCACATTTAAATCTGCCTGGATCCTTAATGGCTTCCCAGTTGCCACCTGCAATTCCCGTGAAGACCAGCTGTGCCCGACTTCAGGGGCTGCCCCCCTAATTGCTCAATATCCTCTCTTTATTTGAGCAACCTGGCAGTCTCACAACAGCCCTTCCTCGACTAGAAGAAGATGGGCAATAAATTCTCAGCAGAGCTTTTGAGAAACAAGACACTTTGGCTGCAGCAACCTCACTGGCCACCACCCAACCGCTCTGGCAGGAACTGTCTGCCTTTCTCTACCTTTCTCCCTTGGAGAGTTCACGTGTTGTGGTGTCATGATTTTTTAAATTAACATCTTCGTGTGAAGGAGGCAGCAAGAGTAGGGGAAAGGGAATGCTTTTGAGGAGGGTATTTGGGGGGAAAGTCTTATCCAGGATCACAAGAAAGGTTCTGCCCTCTCACCTCCAGTGAAGTGAGACTACAGGGCAAATTTAATATGTAAGCCCCCTGAAGTTCAGTGAATCTCTCGTCTCCTTTCTGTCTGCTGGGGCCATGGTTGCTGGATCTCTTGGGGCTGGGTGATGTCTTGTTCTACTCTTTCAAATGTGCTGTTCCTCATCAGCTGTCTCTATTCTGGAGATTTAGTTAAAAGCTGAGACAACAGGATTATTTCTCTCCCACACCCTAGTGCACAAACATTATCTAACTTAACCTTCAGAACAGCCCTCTGAGGGAGATAGTAAGATTCCTGCATGCTGCAAACGAGGAATTGGAAGGATCTTATCCTAGATCACATGCTGAGTAATGCTATTACAGCATTAAAACCCAAGTTGGCCTAATTCCCAAGCCCATTCTTCCCACATCACCCTGGCAGAGAAGAAGGCAAAACATCTCCCCCTTAGCAGGGTGGCAGGGGGTGAGCCTGCAATGTTCGTGTCCCTGACGGCAAGTGTGTCTAGGGGGCTGCAGACATAATGAGCACTTGGGAGACTGTGGGAGACAGATCTGCAAAGGGGGGCTGAGGCCAGATTGTGGAGTGCCTTGAGTGTGTGATGTGCATTTAAAAATAGCAGGGAATTGATAAATGGATCAAAAAAGCTCTCATACACATATACAAAGGAATACCACACAGCCCTAAAAAAGAATTAAATCTGACCATTGGCTACAGCACAGATGGACCTAAATAGTACTCCATTCAGTGAAATAAGTCAGTCAAAGAAAGACAAATACTGTATGATTTCACTTATATGTAAAATCTAAAAAACAAAATAGATGAACAAACAAGTAGAGTCAGACTCATGGACAGAGAGCAGACTGCTGGTGGCCCGAGGAGAGAGGGTTTGGGAGACGGAGTGAAAAGGCTGAAGGGATTAAGAAGCAGAAACTGGTGGTCAGAAGAGTCACAGGGATGTAAAGTACAGCATAAGGAGTATAGCCAATAATATTGCAATAACCATGTGTGGTGCCAAGTGGGTACTGGAAATATTGGAGGGAACACTTTGTAAAGTATATGATTGTCTAACCGTTATGCTGTATACCAGAAACTAATACAAAATAATATGGAAAGTAAACTGTAATTGAAAAATAAAAACAAAACAGAACAAACAACAACAAAAAAACACTACCAAAAAAATGGCTGGGAAGTTTGCATTCTGCCAGAGATAATTGGAGTCATTAAAGTTTTGAGCAGGTAAGTGACCCCCTCATACCTCTGCTCTGCAGATTGTCCAGGTGGCGGAGTGGAGAACAGGTGGAGGGGGGCAGGGCTGCAGTCAGAAGCATATGGCAGCCGTCTGAGAGAGAGGGTAAGTCTGTGAGGCAGTGCTGGCAGGGATGGTGGAGGAAGGCCCGGTGTGGGAGAAAGCATGACGACCTGCAGTGCCCACTAGTCCACACACAGAGAGGGAACAGAGGCAGGGACGGGAAACCAGTGCGGGTGCTCCCCAAGGCGCCAGGGAGAAGAGCACGCCTACGGGCTTGCCCCCAGAGCCCAGCCCAGCTGGCACACAGAGGGGAGGTGCTGAGCTCTGCAAAGTAAGAGGAGGGCTCAGCAAAATGCACTCCTGCGGCATCAAACAGGAAGGCCCGAGCATGTGTTTATAATGGATTCCAGGGCTGCGAACAGTCAACGCAGCTAGTGACCTGTGGAGACTTCAGGTCCGGGGACAGGGGCTACCTGCAAATCTGGGCTATTACTCGTGAAGTTTGCCAAGGAAGCCTGGGAGGGCTCAGTTTTCTTCTGAAAATGTACATGCCTTGAAAGGGTGTGTGTGTGTGTGTGTGTGTGTGTGTGTGTGTGTGTTGTGGGGCACAGTCATCTCTGAATATCCTCTCTGCATTCAGCAGGCCTCTCCCTCTGCCTGCCTGAGGTCAGCTTGCCATGATTGGGAAACTCCATGTTGTGCACAAAGCTTCTCATTCTAAATCTTTTTTTTTTTTTTTTTTTTACTTTTATGTAGAAGTTCCACCAAACAGCACCCACCAATCAGGCCCTTGTTCAGCTGTGGCTCCTTTTAGGCTGGAATGAGGTGACCTAGAAGTGCCCGACTAGGGCTTGCGGGTGAAGTCAGGTGGAGCCCACAGTCCTGCTCCCTCCAGCCCTTCTTCCCCTTCCAGCCCCACCTCTTATCGAGCAAGGGCTTCCCAATTTCCCAGCCTTTCTGCTTCTCTGCACCCAGATGCAGGGGCACATTTTATTCTTTCTGCTTGAAATTTCCTCCAAGTGCCAGCACCATGCACACGCTGCCCTCTTCACCCAGTGCCAACCCACCTTTGATGCTCGGCGTGTGTGGCACCTCTTCCCAGAGCCTCTTCCGCACCCACTGCTCTGAGGTTCCTTTGTATTCACATGGCTTGGTCGCAACACTCCCACAGTGTATTTTAGAGTATTTTCCTCCACGTTGTAAGTCACTACGATAGAATATTTGGATGATACAAAAAAGCTTAAAGGAGAAACAATTACACATAAGCCCACAACTTGGGGTTATAAGCACTGTTAACATTTTGATAAATTTTTTCCAGCATTTTTCTACGCATATATTCATTCATTTTTACATACTCAGAAAAAGGAATAAAACAAAACCTGCAAAACAGATAAGAATAATATTGAACAAGCACTGGCTGGTGTAGTTCAGTGGATTGAGCACTGGCCTGTGAACCAAAGGGTCGCTGGTTCAATTCCCAGTCAGGGCGCACGCCTAGGGCACAGGCCAGGCCCCAGGTTGGGGGCATATGAGAGGCAACCACACATTGATGTTTCTCTCCCCCTCTCTCTCCCCCTTCCCCTCTGTCTAAAAATAAATAAATAAAATCTTTAAAGAAAAAAAAACATGAAATGTTTACTTATAAAAAAAGAATATCGAATGAAAACAGTTCAGTGAATGCAGTGTTTCTAGGTGACTGGTAATTTTCATATATAGTTCAGAAAATTTAAAGGTCAGATTGCAAGAGATTCTTTTTAGCACCAGTTTAACAAAAACATGTGCTGGAAAATGAATACTTAAAGCTACTTATACAGTTTGTATTCTCTCTCTTTTGGGGGGGCATTGTATTATGTCTACAACTCCTTTGAAGATACATTTTTAGACCATAATCCTCTGTTCTATGATTCTCACTGTATTCTACTGTTTGCTCACTTTTTGGTATCCCCTGCCAAACTACATGTGTATTTTATGCAGCACCTGTGAACTTTATCATTTTAAATCCAACACCTAACACAGTCTGACTGTGTGGTTAGCATGTAACAACATGAATTAGTGGAAGGTGACCGCACTGTCCCCAAACGTTCTGCTCGGTCAGCCAACCTCTGCCGATCCGTCATCTCCTGCTGAGGTGTCCGAGGCTGGGCGGGAGTCCACAGACCCAGTGGACGCCCAAAGGCACCACAAGCCACATACTTTTCCCTTCAAAGATGAAGGCCTGCCACACCCAGCTGCTGCAGCACTGCTGGCAGAAAACCTTCAGGGGCTGTCTCCCCTAAAGAGAGCTGCTTTGTCCGATGTCACCCCCTTTCCTATGATGGCCTGCATCCGATGACTGGTGCATGGCAGTACAAAGCCCTGGCCCCAATTCCCCAACTGGGGACAACTCTGAGGAGCTTCAGAACCTCCCTTAGTGTCTGCCGAGGCTGCAAAGACCACGTGACAGTTCAACCTCCCCACCCCCCACCCAATCCTGCTCCCTTCCTCTTTTTTCCTCAGGTGTTGGCCCCAAGAGTACTCCCAACACATGTCCTGCGCATCAGTCTCCAACTTGGAGGCTGCTTCCTCAGGAACCCAACCTACAGCAGCAGGGATCTCAGAGACAGCCCCACACACCCCTGACCTGAGTCTAACACACTTCCAGGTAATAGACTATAAGCTCCCTGAACAGAGGCCATGTCTTACACCTTTCATAGCACTGGGCCGCACCACCTTTTCCAGTACACAGAACACCCTCAAATATGGCCCCGACGAAAGGACAGTGATGAGTGGGAAGCACTGTGTGAGTGTGAGGGACTCTGAGTAAGCATCACCTCCGTGTTGCTGGCTAGTGGAATCGCAGGCAAGAATGACCAAGGTGGCTCCTGAGGCTCATGTCTGAGAAACCGAGAAAAGGGGATGTTGCAGGGAGCAGAAGTTCATTTTGCAAAAAAACTAGTTTAAGTCAGTTTGGTGCAAACACGTTGCATTTGAAGTGTGTCAGAATCTTCGAGGAGGAATGTCGAATTGGCAGTCGTTGATCCAGAACCAGGTGCTGTGTAAGAGACAGACCAGACATGTGGATTGAAGCAGTATAGAGTCGCACAGACGTAAGAGTTGAAGCTGTGAGAATGAGGAAACTCTGAGTTTTATTTTAAGTTTATAAATAGAAGAGGAGCAGATCCATCGAGTGATGGTCTTTGGATTAAAGGAGAAGAGGATGCACTGAAGGGAGAGAAGCGAGGTCACATATATTAATAAGAGACAGTATGGTGCAGTATCTTCAAAAACAAAAAAAGAAAAAAATTGTAATCGTATTGTTTTCCTGTTCATTTGGCTCAAGCCACGTGAGCTGTGAACTGAGTTATTTGCCCCATGATGTGTGTATCGCACAGAACATAGAGGCAATGCAGGGAGGAAGGGTAACTTCAGGGAACAATGACTGATATTCTCAAAGGGTAAACAGAATAGCAAGATATTAGAAAAGGGGATTTCCAATGAACACTATGAAAGCTCTTGGAAATGAAATACATGATAACCGAAATCTTAAATGTAATAACGTTGGAAGATCATTGACAATTCTCCCAGAAAGTAGGATAGGCAAAAATATGGAGAAGAGGGAGTTGGTAATTGCAAAAGTCTAATTTCTGACAGGACAGGTAAAACAAACCGGAGATTTACCAAAGAAATTAGACAAGAAAAGTTCTTTTTAGGACTTGAGTTTTTGGACTGAATGGGCTCAACGAAGGTCCAGGATAATGAATGAAAAACACAACAAACTGTATCATCATGACATTGTACAGTTCTGGGGATAAAGAAGAAAAATGAGAGAGAGATAGAGGTTAGGAGATAATGGAATAATATCTTTGAGGCTGTAAAGGAAAATAATTTCCAAACCAGAATCTTATACCCAGCTAAGCTTTGACAGGAAAGAAAGAGAAGTTCTAAAACTGTATATCTCCCATGTGTCATTTTCAAAAGGTTACTAGCAACTGTGCTCCACCAAAACAAGGCAGTTAGGAAAGAGTAAGACACGACATTGACAACAATAACAGCAAATAAGCAAATAAAAACTACTACAAGATCCAAGAAAGAAGAAATGGAAAAAAGGAATTCCAAGGATGATAAGGTGGAGGAGCACGAGAGCGCTGAGTTCTGATCTTCCACAGCAGGAAGCCAATGGGGAATAGCCATAACTAAGGAAAATTTTAAAGCAGTATAATATTGTTATTTAGAAATATGATGGTAAATAATGGAGAAATAGCTAAAGAGAGGAAAGGAATTTCCTAGAATCTCATGGAAGCAGAATTGGGGGAGGGGACTCAGTGGGAGAAGCCCTGCTGTGCTTCCTTCTAAGTCTTGTCGTAGTATTTAACTTTTAAACTAAGCACATTTATTACCGTCACACAAATTACATTTAAATGGCAAAGGTCCATTAATATGCCAGAAATAATTTGTAAATTGTGTGCAAAAATAGGCCCCTCGCCCACATTATTAGAAGTAGTATTTCAGGAGAAGGAGCAAGCCCCTCTGGTTCGTCTTTCTTCCCCTGCAAATGGTTTCTTGAGCAAATTCTTGGGAGCCCATCAATCTGCCAATTAGGAGAAAATGTAAGATTAACAGCAGGAATCATGACTGCAAGGAAACAGTTACCATCCCATAAAATTATTGCCTTTACCAAATTAGAATAAACCTGTCAAGACAACGTTTAACTAACTGTCTTTAGGTAAAAAATCACAACGGTCTGACTTCAACTGTCAAACAGACTCTTCCAACTTGTCTGCAACAAAGTGTTCCCTTGGTAAGTCGTATACTTCAAGTTGCATTTGCCGTTTGGGCGTATGTGGTTGGCCAGGCCGTGAATCCAGGAGCTGCCTTTTCTATGGTGGCCACCAGCGTGCTGCAGAGTAACTGGCTCATTTCGCTGTCCCAGCAGTTGCGACAGGCTGGGTGGATGTGGCTCCCACAGGAAAACTACAAGGTAAAATATCATTGCACTTTCACTGATCAATTAAAAAAAAAATCTAGCTCCTCCACTTAGATGAGGCGCAACTTTCTGTAGTTTCTTACATTTGCTAGAACTTTATAAATAGGTATCCCCCAAACCACCAGACAAGACAAATCAGTACAATACTAGTTATTTTTATGTGCTGCCCCATCATTTATACAAAGTATCTCAGACCACTTTAAAGTCAGAGGGAAGAATGAAGAGTGCGATTTATAAAGCCTGAGGGACTTGGACTCATGCTGGGGAAGTCGGGACAGCCCACTAAAGACTCTGGGGAAGGAAGGACAGCTAAGACTCGGGGGCAAGCCGTGCTGGTAGCCGTGGGAGGAGAGAACTGCAGCAGGAGCCACAAGTTCACTCTTGGACTTGAGCTTGTCACGGAGGGATGGTCAGAACTGGGAGACAGATGTGCACTCCCCAAAGTTGACATGCTTATAAATCTCTCTCGGCAATAATTTCTTTTTTCAAGAGATTTGTTGAGGTATCATTTATGTACCTGCCATACAATTCACCCACTTAAGGTATAAAATTCAACATTTTTTTGGCATATTTACAGCAGTGCACAAACATCAGTTTTGAAGCATTTTCATCCCCTCCCAGTGAAATCCATCCCCCTCGGCAGTCACTCCCTCTCCTCTTCCCTACCCGACACCCAGTCCTAGCCGATCCCTATTCTACCTTCCGCCTCTGCAGAGTTGCCAGACAGTAGGTGGTCTTCTGTGACTGGCTTCTTGCATGCAGCCTGATGCTTTTAAGGTTCATCGTGGTGCCTCATGTATGAGTGCTTCGTTCCTTTTTATGGCAGAATAATATTCCGTTGTATGCATACATCACATCCCGTGATCCGTTCATCAGCTGGTGGATATCTGGACTGCTTCCACCCGGGCTGTTATCAATACTGCAGAGAACATTTATGTACCAGTTTAATGTGAACATATGTTTTCAATTCTCTTGGCTACATATCTGGGAGAGGAATTTCTGGGTCGCAGGATAACTGCATTAAACATTGAGAGGAACTGCCAAACTGTCTTCAAAGGCACCCTTTTACATTTCCATCAGCAATGTATGAAGGGTCCAACTTTCCCACATCTTTGCCAACACTTGTTATTTCCTGTCTTTTGTTACAGTCACCCTCGCGGGGATGAAGCGTTGTATCTCACGGTCCCAGTGATTTCTCATCTTTCACTTGGTTCCTACCCTCTCTCAATATGCAGGCTTTAATGGCCACCAGCTCTTTTATTAACATTCCAAAATGGAAAGGGAAGAACTGACAAAGAACTATTGAGTTTCGGTACACTTTTAAATTGTTTATATATTTTTAATTTTAAAATATGTTTATTGATTTTAGAAGGAGAGAGAGAGGAAGGAGGTGGGGAAAGAGAGAGAGAAAGAAACATCGACTGGTTGCCTCCCATATGCACCCCGGCCAGGGACTGAACATACAGCCTGGATATGTACCCTGACTGGGAATCAAACCCCCAACCTTTTGGTGTATGGGACAATGCTCCAACCAACTGAGCCACACCAGCGAGGGCAAATTTTGATGCACTTTCTGAAGTTGTCCACGGACCCCAGTGCTTGGAAGGGATAACACAGATATTGAATAAATGACACATTATTACTGTTCACCACATATCATTACCTACTGAGGTAATGACCTACAGACCAACAAAAGACTGTGCCAAGTGCCTTGGAGGAAATTAAAAACACATAGGCTTCTTCCCACCGAGGACTCGCAGAACTCCGGAACTTGTAATGATAGCAATAATACTGTTTACACCAACTTTACAGATTATAAAGGGCTTTGAAATGTCTTTCTTTTTCTTTTTTTTTTTCAGAAGCTGAGCGTTAAGGCAGCCAGGGCTCTCTGACCTCCGCATCCCAACAAAAGAAGGGATGAGGGGCTCACCAGGGGGTGGGTGTGCCATGGGGCAGCACGACAGAGGGAAGGTATCTGACAGGACACACTTGGGGAGCCCACAACGTGGGGAGCATGAAGAGCCAAGAAGGACTGGTAGCCTGAGAAGGAAGTTCAACCCCATCACGATGCCACAGCCAGAAGAAACAGCCGGGTACAGAGACACACTCTTGGGGGCCGGGAGCTCAGACAGATCACAGATGACTGGGGGCCCCAAGGGCAGCGCCTGGGCACACACCAGAATGGCCTCACGCCTGCCACTAGCTGTGCAGAACCGCCTACCCTTCTCCAGCTGCCTCTTCTTCCCCGTGTGCTTTTTCTCAACGCTGTTTTCTGAGACATCCTCTCCAACTCCCACACTGCACTGCCAAAAGCATTGTGATTCGAGACAGTAGCACTTGCTTATGAAAAACCTTTGCCCTCTTGTCGTGGCACATAAGAAGGCGGCCAAAATGCAGCATCGAAGGCTGTTCCCGATTGGACCCAACCCAAGCCACATTCCCCAGCTCCTCTGCCACCCCTCCCCCCAGCATTTGTCATTCACCCCCTCACACTCTGCAAAGCCTTCCCTGACTCTACTAGGCAGAACGAATTGCCCTTTTTGCCTGTGCTCTTTCGGCCCTTGCTTTAGCCCCGTTGCCCTCATCATCATTTAGCACGTTACATGCGAAGGTGTGTGCATTTCAGTTCCTTGAATTGTGGGGTCCCTGAAGGTAGGGGCTCTGTCTCCTTCATCTTTGCATCAACAGTGCCAAAACGGGTTACCCAAGTGGCAATGGACAAAGATAATGCACAAAGGAGCAGGTACACAAATCAATGAACAAATAAATTTACGCAAAATGCCAGGCCAGTTTGGCAATATTTAGAAAAATACTGACTTGGGCAACCACCACGGATGAGAGTTCATCTCAACATCAGATCAGAACAGTTGGCAAATTGTGCTTATGTTCATACCTTTGTTCTCAAGAAAACCCATTTAAATGTATATATTTAGACTTGCTTTGATTAGAGCTTTTTTGCTTAGTATTCAAAAAGGATATATAAGTATTACTCAACCAAAAATTCAATAATGACAAAACATAAATGAAAAAATAAAATGCAAGCATGCTCTTATTTACCAATGGTCATCAACAGCATGTGCTAAAAGTGCAAACAGAAGTGGAGTTCCTGAATTTAACTACTCTTCATAGTAGTAAGATAAATTTTTAAAAGGATGGGGTGGTGCTGCTGGCCTTTGAGTTGATTTTCCAAGAAATGCAGTAGACTTGTGCACTTGTGAAACAGTTGGGTAGTGTCAGAAGTACCTTTTGTGGTACACGTACACTGTGCCCTCAGCAACTGAATTGATGTCCGAAGGGAAAACACCTGTAGTGAATTAAAGATGGCCATAAATTCTTTGCCATTTTTCTCATCAAGAGGTGGAGACTTTATCCTTTCACCTTGCAGCTGAGCTGGCTCTGTGACTTTCTTCATCCAATAGAATGCAGCAGAAGTCACACTGCACAGCCTCCAAGGCTGGGTTCTGAGAAATCGGCAGTTTCTGCTCTCGTGTGCTAGAAATACTCCTCCCTGGAACTCAGACTGTGCTACGAGAAGCTCATGTGGAAAAACTGAATGGTGAAAACTAAGGTGCTCTGGTCAACGGTCCCAGCTGAGCTTCCAGACAGCAGCCATCACCAATTTCCCACCATGTCGGTGAGCCAGTTTACAAGTTCCACACCAGAGAAGTCTCCTGCTGGATGAGTGCAGCCCCACACAGTGCCACGTGGAGCAGAAGAACCATCCAGCTGAGCCCAGTCAACCCACATATTGTATTTACTTAAGCCAGTAAGTTTTGGTGTGGTTTGTTAAAGCAGCGCAGATAATAGAAAACTCTGGTTTGGAACCAGGCAGGAGGGATTTGCTGGAAAGTAAGGCCAGTTCAAAATTCTGCTCATCCCTAGGAATACCAAAGTGGGGTGGAAATAACACTTTCTGCCTGCCTGGCTGTTCCCAAAAGAAACAGCTTAGCTGGCTGTGGAAGAATTAATTAGAACAATGCAGTAAAGTGAGATAAACTGCTACATCAGCAGTGTCACTAGCAAAGTGTGCAAAAACGGTCGTGTCATTACAGCAAGCAATCTAATTACTACAATATGTACAAAGTGAAATAATCAACCTGCAGTTTGATGAGAAGAGTCTATGAAATCTGTAGCTATAAAAAACACGGTGAAATCGATACAGTTTATGAAAACGGAATTGTGCGTGACTGCGGGTAACAAAGGCACAGTGTGGCCCATACTTAGGAAACAAGGAGAGGGACCTCTGCAGGCCACACTCAGAGTACAGGTTAACCACACTTACCTATTGCTTGATTTATTTTCATTACATCCAGGACTACTGAGTATATTCTCGTTTTTAGTTTCTGCTTCTGCCCAGGTGTCTGTCACTTGCCTATTTGCTGCCAACCCAGTGAACTCCTACTTATCAATGTCCAGTTAACACCACCTCTGTGAAGCCTTCCTTTATTTCTCCTGCAATAATTAATCATTTTCCTCACTGTGTCCCTCTGCCACTTTTTGTTCATAGAGCACTTACTGTCTTGTTTCAATTTCTGGTTGCAAGAACTCGCTGAGGGCGGGACTAAGCCCTGCTCAGTTTGGTGTGCTCTCTAATGGGTGAGACATGGTCTGGCCATGCTGAAAGACTGCGTAGGGGGTGTTCAGTATTCAAGTGGGTAAATGGATACAAAGATTTAGGAAAAGTTTAAATAGATTGTGGGGGAGAAGGGAGTGGATGGAGGTGGAAGAGGGGATAGGCGAATAAGTGGTCATAAAAAAATACAATAAAAATAATGTAAAAAGTTGAATCAGATTTTTTAAAGGGTTAAATAGATGGGTTTGTGGACTCCCCTTAAATTGTGACTTACAGAAAATCCCAAGAGTTGGAAAGGTAGGAGGACTTCCGGCCAAGACGGAGGCGTAGGTGGAAAACACTGTACCTCCTCGCACAACCAAGTTTAAAGACAATAAAGTTTTAGTAACAAAAACATAGCCAAAACACAGAAAGTTGAATTGTACGGAAGTCCAACAACGAACCATTCATCCAGACCGGTAAGAGGGGCAGAGTCAGCGGCTGGTGGAACAGGGTTGGGCAGGAAAGATTGGCAGATGGACCCAGGAGCGGCCGTTGGCAGATTCCAGGCATGGAGTGGCAACAGGCAGACATAATGAGGGTGCAAGGCGGCTGGCCGACCACGGTCACACATTCGCATGCAGATAAACCAAGCGAAGGAGCAAGCAGTGAGACAGACCCTACAGGTAGGGCCTCAGTGACGGGAATTAGAGCCTGAAAGCACCAATTAGAAAGACTTTCGGATTGAGGTGCTGGGAGAGGCTCCCAGGCTCACCGAGAGTTTGGTGGAGAGACCCACAGGGTCCTGGAGGGTGCACAGGCCCACATACGCAGAAGCCAGCACCAGGGGGGCCAGGTTTGATTTCGGGAAGCAGCAGAGGGGACCAAAATCCAAGAGAGAGTGTAGAACAAGTGCCATTGTCCCTCTCTGACCCTGCCCCCACATACAGCATCACAACCCAGCGACCTGGGTCGCCCCACCCTCGTGAACACCCAAGGCTCTGCCCCTCATATGTAACAGGTGCAAACAGACCAAAACATTATGGCTCAAGAACAGCTCAAAGCCCCAGAGCCAATAATTCTAAGTGACCAAGAGATGGCCAAACTTTCAGATGCACAGTTCAAAAGACTGGTGATCAGGATGCTCACAGAATTGGTTGATTTTAGTCACAAATTAGAGGAACAAATGAAGGCTAAGCTAATTGAAATGAAGGGAAATGCACAGGAAACCAATAGTGATGGAAAGGAAACTGGGACTCAAATCAATGGAGTGGACCAGAAGGAAGAAAAAAAAAGACCAAACAGAAAAGAATGAAGAAACAAGAATTCAAAAAAAATGAGGAGAGGCTTAGGAACCTCCAGGACATCTTTAAACATTCCAACATCCAAATTATAGGGGTACCAGAAGGGGAAGAGAAAGAGCAAGTGGAAAACTTATTTAAACAAATAATAAAGGAGAACTTCCCCAATCTGGCAAAGGAAATAGACTTCCAGGAAATCCAGGAAGCTCAGAGAGTCCCAAAGAAGTTGAACCCAAGAAGGAACACGCCAAGGTACATCATAATTATATTAGCCAAGATTAAAATGAAGGAGAGAATCCTAGAAGCAGCAAGAGATAAGGAGACAGTTACCTACAAAGGACTTCCCATTAGACTGTCAGCTGATTTCTCAATAGAGACCTTGTTGGAAAGAAGTATCATAAGTCATGAAATCCAAAGACCTACATCCAAAATTGTTCTATCCAGCAAAGCTTTCATTTAGAATGGAAGGGCAGATAAAGTACTTTTCAGATAAGGTCAAATTCAAGGAGTTCGTCATCACTAAGCCCTTATTATCTGAAGTGTTAAAGGGACTTATCTAAGAAAAGGAAGATAAAAAATATGAACAGTGAAAGGACAGCAAACTCACAGTTATTAACAACCACACCTAAAACAAAAGCAATCTAAGAGGACAGCTAGATCAGGAGCAGAACCATAGAAATGGAGATCGCATGGAGGGTTAGCAACAGGGCAGTGGGAGGAGGAGAAGGGGGGAAAAGGTACAGAGAATAAGTAGCATACACGGTAGGTAGAAAATAGACGGGGAGGGCAAGAATGAGAAATATAGGATCTAAAGAACTTGTGACACATGGACATGAACTGAAGGGGAGAATGGTGGGGAGGGGTGTGCAAGGTGGAGGGGAATGAAAGGGGGGAAATAGGACAACTATAATGGCATAGTCAATAAAATATATTTAAAAAGAAGAAAGGTAGGAAAGGAAAAATTAAGCCATGGCTGGAGAACTTCTTTATAGGGCGGGCCTGAGCATGGGAGCGTTACTGGAAGGAGAGGTTGCAGAGCCCGACTGGAAACACACACTCTTTCAACTTAGATTTCATATTTATGTGGGTAGATGTGGGGATGCTGTTCAAGTCTGTGAAAAGGTTAAGGCCACCATTGGTATAGACATGGGAAAAGTTAGTTGCAAAATAACGGTGGCTTGTTCTGAAAAGCTTAGTCATTGGTGGCAATATCAGATGTGCTGGAAGTCAGCTGGGGCTGAGGACAAATGGGTGGATCGGGGTTTGCAACTCCACCCCTGGGGCGACTGCAGGAAAGTGTCAGGGGTGTCAGGGGTCGCATGGACGCTTGGGCAGACGGGCCCTCTGCTGTCCAGAATCGTGTTCTCAGCTGTGCCTGGGCTCCATGCTTCAGAGACTCCGATTTGATGGACATGAGGACAAACACCTCAGTATTCTTAAAACTCTTCCTCTGTGATTCTAGTGGGCAGTCAGAATGAGGAATCACTCACTGCTCTAGAAGCTTACATTCAGATCAGATATGATGACGAGGACCAGCATGTACAGGACACTCTGGCAACAGAATAAAAACACTGTCTGCAAATGAAGAGAGCCACATTGTACGTATGTTAATTCAGCTGACATTCATTGAGTGTTTAGGATGTGCCAGGCCCTGTGCCGGGGCTGGGATACAGTGATGTGTGGCACTCAGGGAGTTTATATGAGTCTAGTTAGAGTAGTAGATGTTAAACAATAAACGTGCATATAATTCTGAATTGTGGTAAGTGCTATGGAGAAAAGGACAAGATGCTATCATAGAGAATAACCCAATTTAGATGGAGTCGGACAGGAAAGGAAAGCAGGGAGCAAGTCCCATTTAGGTCAAAACCTAAGACTACAGTTCAATGATATAAGTATTTGAGGAGTTGGAGGTTAGCATGAGGTTGAACCACATGAAATTGTTGAGACTTAACCACCTGTGGCCTGAAAGTGGATATTTCATAAGATTCGGCCTAACACGAGCGTGGAATCTGAGCAGGAACCAGGGAGAGAAGGCATGAGGGGTCTGCTTTTATCAGAGCAGGATGGACAGTACAGGATGAGAGACAACTGCAGCAAAGGGAAGAAAACGTGCAACCTCACATGATAAAAATAGTCCTGGAATCTGAGCAATGTAGTGAATGTTTGCAGTATCCTTTATCATGTTTGTTTCACAGCACTGAATGAGTGTTTGGAGAAAAAATGATCTTCCATGATCTCCTCTCCTTCTATCTAAAATAGAGGTGGGCAGGGGCTGTGGTTTAAAGTTGAAGTCTTGGGGGTTATGCAAACGCTTCTGAATGAATCCGCTGGTCCCATCACCACATATCCACAAAGTGTTGGCTGGGAAGTGTGCTCATGCTCCCGTTACCATGACTACATAACAAACCACCCCAAACTTAGTGGAGTAATGCAATGACCATTTACTGTGCTCATGGGTTCTGGGGATCACTATGGAAAAGGCTCAGTGATGGTGGCCCCTCTCCCCTCCATGGTGTCTGGGGCCTCAGCTGGGAAGGCTTGGACAGCTGGAGGCTGGAATAGCTGCAGTTGGAGAATCCACCTCCCAGATGGGTTCATCACTCACTTGTCTGGTGCCTGAGCTGGGATAAGTGGAAGGCTGGCTCCACCAGGACCGTGGGCTGGACCACCTGACATGGCTTGGGCTTCTGCACTTGGTGGCCACGTACTGATAGGGATCAAGAGGGGTTTGGGGAAGTAAACACTCCAAGAAGAGCAGGGTGAAGCCACATGGCCTTTTACGGCCCTGTTTCAGAAGGCACATCGCATCATTTCTGCCATACTCAATGGATAGAAGCAATCCCAAGCTCACCCAGACCCAAGATGGGGGTGGGGGGAGGATAAAAACCCTACCTGGGAAGAGTATTCCAGAAGAGCATGGGGAGTGGGAGATATTACTGCCTCCATGTTTGAAACTATCATCTGCCATGAAGTGATCAGAGAATAACACCCAGAGAGGCCTCTGTGAGGGGCCTAGGTGATAGCTTTGCACAGAGGATTGCGTCTGTGAAAGCAAAGGTGAGAGCAAGCACGCGCGGCTATTACAAGAAAGAAGTTACTCTGCCAAAAGGAATCCTGCAAAAACAATCCTTCCTTTGCCACAACGTGCAGAGACATGCTGGTGCTTCCCGAGAGGAGAGACACACATATGCAGTTTAGAGAGACAGAGGCCTTCTGCTGGCACAGCCAGAGTTTTGCAGAGCATAACAGGGAGAACAGACTCTTCCAAAGAAATCAAAGGCTCGGTTTAAAAATGCTGTTCCTAGAGCAAAGAGTAGAAGCAGTATCTGAGATTTACAGTCCTGAAGCAAGAAGCAGATGTCAAGATTTAAGATACTATCAACTGCAGCCTGGAAGGAAGGAGCCAGTGGGAAAAATACACCGAATTTCTCAACTCCTGGACGTCCATCTTCTGCCACGTCTTCCACTGGGATAAGCCACGTGGAGGTGGGCTCACAGGCGGGCATGACCTTGGGCTTTCCTTGGCTGGGAGACGTGGCTGCGCGATGAGGTCTCCGAGCATCAGGAGGAGCCTCTCTCTGGCCACTGTGGCCAACCATCCATATCGCTCCTACCATCTGGCAAACCGGATGTGAATTTTAAAAGGCAAAGTATTAAACAAACATGCCCCATTCATTCCTTTCCACGATGTCAGTTAACTAACATATTTTTAGCAGGATAGGGCTATTTTGAGAATTCTGAGAGCATGAGGGAGCCTGGCAAGTGCTTGGAAAGTGAAAGCCTTGACTGAGGAGCAGGAGAGGTTTTTGAGGGACCCTCAAAAGCCTGATTTACCCTCTGGCCTAACAAAACCCTCCCCGATTCTGAGGGAGAAGGCGGTCCACACAGAAACAACTCCTGCACTGCAGGGGGCGCTGTGGGCTCTACCGCCTAGTTGCGACCCTGTGCCATTTAACTTTGACCTGGGAGAGAGCACCGTGGTCACCCTGCCAATGGATGGCACCTTTTCCTTACCCTTCCTCTGGCTAAGGAGATGCGCCGACAGGTGACCTGCCCAAGTGAGCACAGCATCTTCCGGACAGACTGTGGCTGTGTGTTTAGGTAACCTCAGGCTCACTAGGCCTGCTCCTGGAGGCGGAGGTCTGCCTCAGTCACCTGATGTCTGCACTGGCTCGGGATGCCCCGCTCAGCTCAGCTCAGCTCTGCTTCCTGCTCCCTAGTGCAGAGTATCTACTCCCAGGGTGGGTCGTGTGTAGGCTCAGCTCAGGCAGGGAGACTTCCCGCTGTCATCGATCTCTAATGAGGCCCCTCCCTGCTTTAACAAGAGCCTGTGCTGTCCAGGGTCTTCCTGCATCTTTGCACATCTTATCCCTGGAGAGAAAGATAGGTACCCTCAACTCCTGTCTCCTTACCTTTAAAGGAATGCCCCACCCCCAACACCTTCCCCCGTCCCCCACTTTCTGAAACAGAAGCATAGCCTTTCTTTGCAATCCCTCTAATTAACAGTTTGTTTTTATTTTTCAATATTTGGTGGTCGATTCAGTTTAAGGTCCTGGGGGGATTCCAACCACTCGGATTAAACAAGAGCGGTGGGAAAGAGGCGAACGTCTGAGCAGAGTTTCTTTTCTCTCTTTAATTGGTAGCAGCGCAGTCTGTAACAAGGTGCGTCTAATTCTGTTCTGCTGAGAGAGGAAGAAAGTTTCGTTTCTATTCTTCTTCTAAGAATATCTAGCAAACTGGCAGGGCTGGGTTTTTTCCCCCTCACAGAATGACAAGGGGGATAAAAAAAGCCCCAATTTCTTTCCATTTCTGAGGCATCCTCAAGTGTGGGGGTCAAATGAAGACACAGACGCGTCTCTTTCGCCCAGCCAGCGCTTTGCTCAGGAGCTCAGAGGCTGGGACCCATTTTAACTCACCCAGCATGGGGTGGCTGCCCCAAGCCCAGCCAGCCTAACGCCAGCCCCATTAGCTCCACTGGGCAGCACACGGCGCTTCCTCTCCTGCAGACACTCTGAGACACCCTCTGGCTTGGCTGGGCCAGTTGGCCATCTACTTCATGTCAGCTGTTGCCTTGACCTCTAGACTGTCAACTACCTGCTTTCAAGGCCTCCCTCAAGCCTCCCCTCCTTGAACCTTCCCCAGATTAATGCAAATGCCTAAAACTACTCCCCTCCCGTGACTTCCACACAGGCCTACGTGTGGGCCTGTCTCTGAGCAGCCACAGCAGCATGGACAGCAAACTTGAGGCTTCGTGGACACTGTTAGGACTATTATTATATATCCCCAACCCTCCTATACCCGGTCAATTAAAAAGCAACTAGATACAGCATTAACGAAAGGCAATTTGGTAATATGAATCAGAAACTTAATATTTTGTCGGTCTTTTGACCCACCAATTATACCTCCGGTTATAGATCCTCAGGAAAAAATAATGTATAGAGGAATGCTCATTAGAAGTATTTATTACTTCTAAAAATTGGAAATAATCCAAATGTCCAACAATAAGAAAATGGCTGAATAAATTATAGAGCGGCTGTACAAGAGTATTCTACAGCCATTAAAGGATGATATTGTATAAAAACATTTAATGACAGGGAAAGCTATTCAGATTATATTGTTAAGTTAAAAAACAGGCTTTAAATTAATGTCAAATTTTACTGTTAATCATCCAGCTCCAGCTCAGAAGAGCTGGAAAAAAAAAAGAAATAGATAAGTCATAAAATTAGAAGGCAGAGCTCCATTGTTGGGCAATAGTCTCTTTTCAACATGTTAGGTGAAAAAAGATTAAATACAGATAAGCAAAGGAGAGTAAAAAACCAACCAGACTGCTGCCATCCACATGTAACCACAATCAGCATTCTGGTGAACCTTCCTTTTTTTCTGAAAGTGAGCATGTATGCACAGGGGGGCTGCGTACGTGTATCACATGTGTATACTCATACTATTCTGTTTTTAATGGATTTTTTTCGAGATTTTATTTATTTACTTTTAGAGAGAGAGGAGGAGAAACATCGGTGTGCGAGGCCGCGAGCTGCTGGAGGGAAAGGGGAGTTGCTGGAGGAGAAAGACAGTGAGGGGCCAACTAAAGAACATTCATGCACGACCCACGGACAGGACAACACGGGGTAGGTGAGGGTGGGGCTGGGTGGATGCCGGGAAAGGAGAAAAAGCGGAACAGCCATAACGGCATAAATACAAATCCACACAAAAGGAAAGAAAGCAAGCCTGTCATGAGCTGGTCTACTGTCTCAGTTCTACCAGGGTGTGGGCCTGCAGGGAAGAAGGAAACAGCCTGCAGTTCTACTCACCAAATCCCCGGGAATCAGAGTAGAAGTAGACACGAGATAATATTTTAATGTGCCTTTTGCCCACCTCTCACTTTTATTGGTGAGAGTTACAGCGACAAGCCTCTTTTCTGTCAGTGAATCACACGATTTTGTTTCTAGGACTGAATTTCCCAGCTACTAGAAAGAGGATCTAATGTTTCTTTCTCAAAGGTCAAGTCTATCACAGTTATTATTTCCCAGTTTGAGCTGATTTTAGGAACAGCCTTTGCAAGGAGAGAGGACGAGATGGCACGTTGTAACCGTGCATCCCTCTCCTAGGCTCCCGATGAACAGAAGTAGGTTCGGGGAAGAAGTGAGTGCCATGGGGTCAGGGCCCTCAGGGTCCTGCTCCTTTCAGGGGTGGAGCTTCACAGGCTCTGGCCTCTTAGGGAGCATAAGAAGCAATGGGTGTTCTATGACCCATAAAGCCACCCAATGGACTGTGAGTGCCATAGAACTTGAGCTGGGGGTGCCTAAGTCTGGGAAGGACTCTACCTTAGTCCCCTCCATCTTTCTAGGGGAGGAAAATCTGCCTTACTCCACCTGTTCCTGAATGCACCACCTGCCCCCAAGGTTCCTGCAGCATTTCACCAACACTGCTACCCCCCCTCCCTCAGGAGACCCCTAAGGTATCTGAGTAGCTTTTGCCACACCCTAACCCAGCTTCCAAACCCAAAGACTCTAAAATAAAGGCTCTGGGGGAGCAAACATCGGCAACTCAATTAAACTCAAATCATCTTTGCTGAATTCTTGGGGCTGAGGTTTTATATAGGATATGACTAGGGTTCGTTCTAAAGAAACAACAGCATTTAATATAACAACCTCGAGATGTCTGTCATATCCTTTTGGGGGGATAATAATCTGTGTATATAATAATGTTATTTTACAGAAATAAACATATTTACAGATAAGTAAATGATAGTATACATACACACATTTTTTAAAATCTAAAAGGACATACAGCATGCTGTTAGTATAAATAAGAAGTACTCAGATTTTTACTTTGTTTTCTACTTTTTTAATAAGCAATTTTTTTCTCAGCTGTGCTATTAGGCTCTTTGAAGAAATGTTAAGGGGTAACTTTGAATAACCACCCAGAAAATCTCAGCCAGTGGGACCTTCCCGCACCACACAGAGGGCAGGGCAAAAGTAGGCTTGCAGTTGTTCATGTGGAAAATAACACAATAATGTGCCAATAATAATACAAGAATAAACTCAGTGTTAACAGTTGTTTACTCGCAGGTGTAAATCTACTTTTGCCCCATCCTATACATAATTTTGTATCATATCATTGTAAGTCTCTAAAATTAACTGGCCCACATACTAAATTTTCACTCTTTCCTGCCCTAGAACTGGTCTGGCAATAAATGCATTTAGAAATGTTTTCTATTCCCTTGGCTCAAACTGACATTTGCTTTGGGAAGCAAGTAAGTGCTTTTTTCCCAAAGGGAACCCAGAATTTCACACTGTGGGCCTTGTAAGCCGTGATCAGATTTATGGGTGGTCAGAAACCACCTCTCAGGCCTCCCTGCTGGCCTGCCAGTTGAGGGGCAGCCTTGTGCAGACCACCTGCACGCCCCCACCCAGCTGATCCAAGAGTCTAGTCAGTCCACAGGCTGGGAGCCAAGCACTGAGCCAGGCCAATCGGATTCCGGCTCTTGAGAAACTGATTTGGCCAACAGAGGAAATGAGGCACCAGTGTGAGCTGAAGCTGAAAGGATGTGATGAGGGAGCAAAGGATTAAGGGGGGTTATGATGGGCCAAGTGGAAGCCAAAGTTGGGAGGCAGCAGAAGCAGAGGTAGCCCACCCTACAGCTGCCTCAGATCTTGCTTGCAGATGTGTAGCTCAGACCCACCTGTGTCTTATCAGTAAGCCTTCTGCATTTTGAAGTGCCCCAAGTCTCTGGGTTTTTGCTCCAAAGAACATTCCTTCAAGATAAACACCTGCCCATGACCCCCTGTCACAGTAGCCCCTAACACAGCAGGGGCTGAGCCACACTCAGGCATCAGCTCCTCTCAGACCTGAATGTGAGAAGGAATCCTCTGGGCTCCTGTTTCACTGCAGACTCTGACCCAGCACGTCTGGGCTCGGCGGAGGCCCTTCACTTCTGTCCTGTTCTCGCTGAGGCCAGCCCTACTGGTCTGCTGTCTGCAAGGACAAGAAAAAACTAGAAAGAAAGAAAATCCTAAACCAAAGACAACAAAAACTAGGTTTCTTTCTCTTCTTCTTTTTTTTTTTTTACTGAATTTATTGGGGTTACACTGGTTAATAAAATTATATAGATTTCAGGTGTACAATTCTATAACATATCACCTGTGTATTGTATATGGGTTCACCACCCAAAGCCAGGTCTCCTTCCATCACCATTCATCTCCACTTTACCTCCTTCTACCTGTCCCCACCCCACTTTCCCTCTGGTAATCACCATACTGCTGTCTGAGAGGGTTTTTTGTTTTTGTTTTTGTTTTCTGAGTGAAATAAATGAAGGGATTAAAGGGGAAACAAAACCAAACTAGGTCTCTAACCTGTTGAGAAGATAGGCAGCAAAGAGGCAAAATCAAGGAAATTTTCTCTTTTCCTTTCTGTGGCCTTTAGAAAGAAAGTAGATGGAGGTAGTCAAAACCGACATGACCAAGGGCCTCTGAAGTTTCAGGATGCCGTGGTACCTTGAGGCAATCGTTTCTCTTTCCTTGTTTTTTAAGGAACAGAACTCTGGTTGGTTGGTCGGTTGGTTTGAATAAATCTGGTCTCTGTCATCAGTAAGTTCACTCATTTTGCTAAACAGGCCAGTTTTGAGTAATTTCAATGACTCTAAAACAGACTTCACTTGAAGGTAATACCATGGAATTTGGTAATCAATCATTCAGCAAGTATGTTTCCTCCTGTGTAATTTTCAACAGTAACTGCTTTCCATTGCTGCAGGGGTCTGTTGACGTTTAGGATGCATATTTGCTTTTAAAATTAGAAGGCTAACTCTTTTTTTAAAAATATATTTTACTGATTATGCCATTACAGTTGTTCTATTTCCCCCTTCATTCCCCTCCACCCTGCCCCACCATTCCCCCCTTTAGTTTATGACCAAGTGTCTCAAGTTCTTTAGATTTTATATTTTCCCTACTATTCTTGAATGCAAATGCTAAACGGCATTTTCCTTGCATGTATTTTCCCCTTCTAACAATCAAGGATACTCCCTCTTCAAAGACCAGAAGAGGGTGTATCACCACTGGGATAGAGGCAACCGTGAGACGAGAAGTAAAGCGGCGACAAGGGGTGCGTTACCACACATATGAAAGCCAACCTTGGATCTGGCTAATGAAATCAAAGAGCATAATATAAAACTGTCAGCTCTAAAAATATCCAGGAGACTGGATATTATTTCTAAGGGTGGGAAAAAAGGCTTTGCCTCAGTGGTATTGTCATTATAGAGTTAAAACCCTCGGCCATGGTTCTTTCAGTCCGTTGTAGTTTGTGAGTCCTTACTGCCTGTGATAAACTGGGAGCCTCACCACGAGCTTTGAGTACCCTGTGCGGGGTGATCACAGCTTTCCAAACTGTAAATTACTTCAGCAACTGCTCTGGACAAAGGAAGTGAAACAGAAAGCCCATGCTCAGAGGACCATTTCTTGTTCTCCTCTGCCCTGGTGCTTACATGCATGAGACCTTTGGTTAAAACAGGCTTGATACCACCCCCCTCCTGTACTGGACTCGTCTTTTTAGCTGTATTTTGAGTGAACTTCAAAGCCCTCTGTCAGCCTGCAACAGACATGAAGGCAAGGCCCTCCAAGGCCTCACGCACGCTCCCGTGAGAGATACGAAAGCCACAGGACCCAGCTCTCCTAAGGAGTACAGGTGTCTTACTTAGCCTTAAGTGGATTTTACGTGAAGCCTCTCCCACGCAATTTTCACAAGCAGGCAACTGAACCAGGCCTCCTCTTCCTTCTCAGCCTAATCAAATCCATTTGGAGACACAGACGGCATGGCTTCCCTTTATACCCCCCACCCACCTGAGTACCTGGACAGACCCTGGAGTCCAGCCCAAGTTGCTGTGAAATTGTCCCAGCCTCTCTGCTGACACCTACAGAGCTGGACCGTTTCTTGGGAGGCAGTGGGGGGTGGAATATATCCAAGGTGACATTTGTAGGAGTGAGTTGATTTGATCTCGCTTCTAGGAAGCAGGGTAAGGCTGAGCACCTTGGCCCTGACAGGCAGGACACAAAGGCTGAAGGTTGTTACTTAAACCCAAGTTCCCAACGAAGCAAGTGAGTGTCACCAATGTTGCCAATACCTCAAAACGTCTCATGAAAAAACCACCTTTGTCTGCCATAAGCCAAAGAAACAGACCATTGTCCACCATTAATTCTCTGCATCTTTGGAAGTTCAGGGTTGAAAACTTCACCGTCATTTCATTTCATTTAAGGACTGTTTATTTTCCAAGTTACCACGGGTCTTTACGGAGCTGTTCCATTTGTCACCTATTAAGTGATCAGACTAAGCAAAGCTTTTCTTTGGACATTTCCTCACTCCAAAATTTAAGGAGAGGAAATCTACCTGATTCCTGACAGTGAAGAGATTGCTGATTATTCTAAAAATCAAAAATAAAAGTGCAATGAGACTGATTAGAGCATCTTTCTCTCTTTGGAAATGCTGGTCTTGCCACCTAAGAAGCAAATACGGCTGCTAACTAGTAGAAATTTCAGAACCTACTCTGAAACTGGCTTAGTTCCCTTTCCTTACTGTTTCAATTTCTCCATAATGGTAGGCTCTGGAAGGTTCTGTAAGAGCGAGGCTTCTGTATGTCTCGGGCACCAAGGGATGCTGACCCCAGGACACCCACAGTCTGGCTCCAAGGAGGTCCTCTGTCAACCTTTGTAGGTAAATACGTGTGGTCCGAGCCTGTGCCCCACGCTACCTTTTCCGTTACAACTCAAAATAATCTCCTTTTCTCTCTCACATAACAGAAGAAGGGAGTAAAACCTTTTTGTAATGTAATTTTTAACTCATAACCTATTTCCTTCATTACATCCTTCACCATTTAGAGTAAAACAAGTCTTAGGTCATCATTTTCCCATTAGCTGAGGATAGCCAAGGTTCACTTTATATGAATATTCTTTCCCTTCCCCACAAAGTAATTACCTAAGATTTCCAGCTAGAAAAAAAAAATGGTGTAATTTCCAACCTGGAAACAGCATTGCTCATTAGGGTTGAAAAAGTGACTGGGGCTTGCTGAATCCTATGCAAATCAGTCCTGATGAGCCCTTAACTAATCTGTTTACAAACCAGACCTGCTAGACAGGGCTCAGTGATTTTCTATCAAAGCAAAGCACTGCCTTTTAATGGGCATCTGGCTGTCCCTGAATGGGTAGTTTCAGCATAGACTCTTTCCTTCAAAGTAAGATCAAAGGCTTTATTAGTCCTAAATGAGTGCATTATTTCCACTTACTACCTTCTTGTTTGCAATTTGTGTTTATTAACAGCACTGTCTCAGGTTTACTTTGTGAATTACTAGTTTCTGAAAACAGTGTGGCAGTTTTATGGACCACAGTACGCATTTGTGGAGATTATGTGTAGCATATAATACACAGAATGGCCCATCAGACAGGACATTAGGCAAAGAAAATTCTCTGCAAAGATGACAATACCTGACCATGCAGAATTCGCTTACGATTTTTTTAAAAGAGGAAGCCATCGGGCATAACAGGGCTCACTCAATCCCCCGACTCTGACGAGCTGGAGATTGGATAATTCTGGACGGGAGGAGAAGTTTCTTGGAAGTTTTCATTCTTTCTTCTGAAGAGAACAAGGATGTGACGCTGTCCTGTGGAGAGGGGGCCGTCGGTGCTGTTCCAGGGGAAGCACAACCAGGTCTTTTCAGAAGCAGATTGTTTTTAAAAATAAAATAGAAACAAGAATCCACCCGTAACTAAGAGCACTGACTGAATCCGCCCCCTGCCCCCCCACCCTCCCAGCCTGGGCGAGGGAGGACAGGGGCCTCTGCTTTCCCTGTCCTAACGTCCTAACGTGGGGATTAGAGTCCCGTCCTTCACGCCAGCCTCCAATTCATCTTAGGAGGATGAAGCTGCCAAGAAAATTGCATCTTTTGAGATTTGTGGTGACACACGTACACAAGCGTGAGGGTGTCACTGACCTATAAAAGGAGCCAGACCACACTACCATGAGTGCAGGGCAAGGCAGGACGCGTCCAGCCTCAGAAGGGGCAGCTTTCAATGTCCCTAGTTGGAGCAGCCAGAAATTAAATGGGACGGCCAGGAGAGGCCATCATCAGGGATCAGGCCACTGTTCAAAGTCCTATCAGTTTTTAATAGTGTGGGGAGGTGGGGTTGACACTGAAGCAAGCATAAATTCACAAGGATAAAAACACATTTGTCAGAACCCCATGGTCAGACCCCTTCCAACCCCAAATGAATTGGGCTGCGAGTGGTAAGCCAGACGACAGGGAAGCTAAACCTGTCGTAAATCTTCCCTTGAAGTCTCTTTCTGCTTATCACCGTCTAAGCGTCCTTGATGGCCCAGTTCTGCCACCACAACTTAAAAAAAAGAAAAACAGATGATACGTATTAAACACCAAGTCAAAAAAGTACGCCTGTCCACACAAACGGTGTCCAAAGTCATGCTGGGGAGGCGGCAGAAAGGAGACATTCTGGCCACCAGGCCCGAGCGCACAAACACTTTAGCCTGGAGACCTTGTGACCCCTAGAACGCAGAGGAAGAACACGGCTCTGAGCATCAGGCTTGTCGACTAGGTAACAAAATATGTTCTCACTCTACATTCACACTGTGTCTATAATACGAGGCGGAGGCACGGAACGCGAAGACCCTCGCCCCTTCGGTAGCAGTTCACTTCAGGTTTCCTTCTGGTGCAGCGTGTCTCCCAACTGGCTCATTCACATCAACTGTTTGCGTCTCCTTTGTCTAAAATACGGACGCTTCATCTCCGAGACAAAGGGTCGACTGTAGGCAAAAGTAAAAGGCAAATAAATGACTCTGGAGCCAAGCAGGAGAGCATACTGCATTAGCGCAAATACGCTATCAGGTCTCCTCGGTCTTCTTGGTTCATTAAAGAGACAAAACTAAACCAGGCAAGGAGAATGAATCATGTTTGGCACTTACAGAGAGCAGGCCCGGGGTCAGGGTTAAGGTCATAAAAGGAGGAGAGAGACAGGGATTAAAGCTACATTTGCTCAGAGGGTCTCTGAGATTAGAACTCTAAAGAGAAATTTCTGGGAAAGCCCTCCAATAGTCTAAAATTACCACAGAGTACTTCAAATTCTATCCACAAATGGAATGAAAATGAAGTTTAACAGGCACAGAACAAATGTAAAATAGCGAACTTGATGACAACTGAACTCTGCTCAGAGGGGCTGAAAAAGCCATGGCTGGAGGCAAGTTAACTCTTTCAGGGCAAGAGGCCATCTTGCAATGAATGGTCTAGGACTAATTCATTCCAAACAGCCTGGGCCATTCATTCGAATAAGAACCGGTAACGCTTATGCCCAATTTCATATGACGTAAAGGGAAAACAATGCAAGATTTTTTTATTTTTTGGAACTGACAACATCAATGAGACGTGTTCTAGGCTAAGATGCTGTTTGGTATTGAAACAACATTTGATCTCCCCGACCATAATCCCAACTCGAAAGCATTTTAGGCATTTATCATTTTTAATGACTATGGCAAATGCCAGATTTTGTCCTTTTGAAGATAAAATGCTACATTCAAAAAGCCATAGGATTTGCATATACAGCCAAGGCTGAGAAACACACCCCCAAGCTGCCCTTTGATTTTATGAGTCTGGCTGTGAGCAAGGTTTCCATCGTCGCTCGCTCTGCCAATGTCATTACTCTACAGCGGGGCTGCCAAAAGGCAGCCCGTGGCCAAGCTCGTGTGTCCGGTTTATTCAAGTGGCTCATTCTAGATGAGCTCTCTTGCCATCTCTTTACCCGGCTTGATGGACTATCATTAATAAAAGTGTATTGATCTCTGAATCTATTCCCAGCTATAAAAAAACCCTAATAAATGAGATGGCTGTGTGATCAATAAATAATACCTAACCAGAAAGAGTCCAAAAACTGTCAGAAGCACATGCTGTCCATTTTCTCAAAACCTTCCCTAACGGGAATCAGCGTTTTACAGCTAATGCCAGCCGTGGAGATCCGTGCAATGCCCTCATTTTAAAGAGGAAAAGGATCCATGAGACTGCACAGGTGACGCTGCCCGAGGACTAGAGAGCAGCAGGTCTCCTGTCTCCTGGCCAGCGGCGGTGCTGGCACCTGAGACACTCGAAAGCCCTCCCTGCAGGCTGGTTGCAAAGGGCTTCCGCTTTGCTGTATTTTCCTATTAACATTCCGAATGACTCAAATTCTGGTCTGCACAGAGAGGCCTGCATCCTTTTTAGGTATTCCTGAATTATGAAATGATGAGAATAGTAAAAGGTCTTCTTCAATCTCTCTGCCACCAGTGAGAAATGATTCCACATGCGCGTTGCCACGATGGACATGCCAGTTTATGGATCTGGCACGTTGCGTGGAACATTACAAATCCCTATGATGTCCTTAAGCTCCCTCTTCAGTTGAACTGAAAGATGGCTAAAAGCCCCATGGCTGGCTACTGGAGAATGCTCAAGCATACAGGTACTGCAGGTGAACTGGTGGTAACGTGGGCTGTTTTCCTGAGCAGCAGCAGCTTCACAGCAGCCTGCGTAGAGTTTATGGATAACGATGCCCCATCCTCTACTCAGATCTGCCTTTCTCCCCCATTCCCTGTTGGTAGTGAACAGATCATACACATTTCTGATTGCTTAGGATAAGAGATCAAAATCCATGCAATGAGAGAAATGGCCAAGGAGCAGGCCCTGTCCAGTGTGGGGTTCGCCTAAATTTGGACTCAGCTGGGGCTGAGCATAAGCTTCATTATCATATCAGATCAGCAGGGCAGCCAAAGAGTCTCAAACACCTAACTCTTCACAGGATCCCTTGAATAAATCAAACCTGTGCTGTTATGGGATTCACTGTGTGCCTCGAGGTCTAAGTAGCACATGATAAAAGACTGCATTTGGAACTGCCGTGTCCGTAAAGGGAAATCTGTGTGTGCTTATCTGCATGCAAGTTGATGTTTAAAAGTACATGAAAAATGAGGCAAAAACTTGCTACCAAAAATGCCCATGTCCCCCCATAAGTTTCTTCAAATAGCATAAACTAACCCTTTGACTAAGAAAACTTTGTACAAGACCCACATTCTGCCAGACTTCTTGGGCAGCTATATACAACACACAGCATCACTTACAACTCACAGTAAAATAAACTATCTTTACGCCGGAAGCGAGAAGGGACCCACAAAAAAACAAAAAAAAAAAAAGAAACAAGTTTATATAGTCAGTAGTTCCCCTAACACAAATCCAGTGTCCTGGCTTCCAATCCCTCACTCATTCACACACTGAGCTTTTGCTCAATGCCATAGGCTGTCAAAGAGCTCACAGCCTCATGTGGAAGGCAGATTGACAAACCAGCAAATACAATAGGCTAAGAGCTATGATATGAGAGACAACAAAGAGCTATGGAAATGAGAAATGACAGCCTTGGAGGAGATGTCGTGCCCAAGCAGGTCAGCCGGGAAAGAAGGAGGGCATTTCAGGTGAAGGAGGGGGCACGTGCAAAGGTACCGAGGTGGGAGAAGCAAGGCATGCTTGGGAAATGCCAAGTGCTGATGAAGTAAAATAGCCAGAGCACCCAGGGCCTGGATGTGCTGAGGAGCTCCAAGTGCATCTGAGGCTGAGATTTGTTTGCAGGGAAATGACTGAGTTGGATTTCAGTCTCAGAAAGACCTCTCACCATGGTGTGAAGGATGAATTGGGAAGAACCAAATCGGTGGTTAAGAAGCAGCCATGAATCTATAGAGACAAGATTAATGGGTGCCCACGGCTGCAGGGCTGGGGGAGAGAGAGAATGGGAGTGAGTGTAAACGGGCACAAGAGATCTGTCGGGGTGAAGGGAGGTGGTGGACATGCTCCAAAGCTGCATTGTGGTGAGAATGTACAACTCTGTAAGCTTATGAAAAGCTGTTGAATTGTACATTAAACATGAGCACAGTTTATTGTATATAAACTATACCTCAGTAAAGCACTTAGAAGAGAAGAGAAGCAATTGTAGAGACTGAAGTATCCTATGCAAGAATGGATGAGGACCTGGAGTCGAGATATGGAATTCACTGTGGAGAATGGGTGGACGAGAGGAAGCTCAGGTTTGAGAAGCCAAGTTGGAGGTACCTATGGAACCTACACCTGAGCAGGGTTTCTCAAACTCTGCCTTTCGGACTCTGGGGGCAGGTAATTCTTGTGGGAGCCATTCTGTGCATTGTACGATGTTTACCTGCACCAATGACCTCTAACCACTATATGCCAATAGCATCCCCGACCCCCAGCATAGCAACCAAAAATGTCTCCATTGTCAGAGGTCCTTGTGGGACAAAACTGTCCCAGTTGAGAACCATTCACTGAGAGAGGAAGATCCTATCTCATGGTTTTTGTTCCTTATTTTTCAGAGATGTAATTCACACACCATGAAATTCACTATTTTAAAGTGTACAGTTCAGTGCCCCTTAATACAAAATTGTGCTACCATTATCAAAATGTAGACCATTCTCATCGCCCCAAAAAGAAACTCTGTACCTATGAGCACTCACTTCCCACTTTCCCTTCTGCCCTGGGGCCTGGAAAACCACTCATCTACTCTGTCTCCATGGACTTGCCTATTCCTGACATTTCATGCAGAATCATACAGCACGTGGCCTTTGTGTCTGGCTTCTTTCACTTGGCACAGTGTTTTCAAGGTCCATCCACGTTGTAGCACATGTCGGTATCTCGTTCCTTCTACGGCCAGTCTCCCAGTGTATGGACCTTCCAGTCTGTTTCTGTCATCATCAGGGGCAGGGCATCCGGATTGTTTCCACTTTTTTGCTATTACGAATCATGCTGCTATGAACACTCAAGTACAAGCTCTGGCACACACATATGTTTCCATTTTTCTTGAGGAGAGAGCTAGGAGTGGAATTGCTGGGTCATGTGGTAACTCCATGCTTGCCCCTTTGAGGAACTGCCAAACAAATTTTCCAAGTGGCCAAACCATTTTCTATTCCCTGGCAGCACTGTATGAGGGTTTAAACTTCTCCACACGCTCAACATCACTTGTGATTGCCCTTCACTCATATTTTTTTTGTTTCAAGTTTCCAAGCGAGCACTTAATATTAGGCTACATTGTCTATGACAACTTTGTAGATGAGAAAACTAATGGTCAGAGGGTGACTTAAATGAGCCATGCTTATTAGAGGTCAGTGAAGTCCTTTCCAGCATTAATATTTATTATTCTGTGTTGAAAACTGCATAATTAACTTCAACACTGTACTGGCAGTTTGGCACATGATCTGTTTGGGCTGATTCTTAATTTTCAGAGAATCACCACGTCTACGCTCTCTTCCCCTTTAAACTATTCTAAGAAATCAATCACGTAACAAGCGTCCCACCTCATTCGTGCATCATTACTTTTTCCCTCTTTATTTGATCATGCCATGTCCATCAACGTAGCCCCGTAATATCTCTCAACTTAAAAACATAAATAAAACCTCCCTGGACCCCATATGCCCTGCCGGTATGTGTTCCATTTGTCTGTTCTTTTGCAGTGAAACTCCTGGAGACGTATCCCCACGTATCACTTCCAATTTCTCTCCTCCCCTTCTCTCACTCTCAGTCTCACTTCCAATACTCCATCCGAATACTGGAGTGGGGGATACACGGCCATTTACGTGGCCAAATCCCCAAATGATTCATTCTCAGCCCTTCTATTACTCACTTTATCAGTAGCTCTGATACCAATCAATGACTGTTCTGTCCTTAAAACACTGTCTTCCTGTGGCTTCTGAGACACCACTGCCATGTCTGCCCCTCACTGGTCACTCTTCCTCGGTGCTCTTTGCTGGTTCTGCCTCATCTTCTCAACCACCAAAAGTCAGAGGAACACACGGCTTGGAACTGGACCCCCTCCCCCATGCACTAGGCATCTCAAATAAACTCCTGATTTGTTTCCCCCCAAATCTCTCATGATTTCCCCCAGAGGGTGAGTGGTAATTCCTTTCCTCCACGTTGTCCACCAGCCTTGAAGTCACCCTGGAGTCCTGCCGTTCTCTCCTCAGTTAGCAGCTCTCTGACATCCAGGGTCTGACCACTCCTCGCGTCCTTCGTCAAGCCGCCGCTGGGGTTTAACTGGATTTGTCTGTAAGGCCCGTTTTCCCCATCAATCGATTGTTCACTGAATGACTGGGAAGACGCAAACACTCCAAAAATGGGTTATCAGCATAGAAATTTATTTGAATTCAAAATAATATTGTTCTATTTAGACTATAATTATCTAAAGCAATTATCATTCAGTGGCTCTGAAACAGGTCTAAAGACGTCATCCTTTTGAAGTCAAAAATATGTAAGAAGAATGTACAAGGAAGGAAAAATATAAAAAACAAGTTTACTGAGTATCGGGAATTGTTACAAGAGGGACGCACTCAGATACTATAATGGAGTCCAAATTATGAAACACACACCAAGGCGTTCTTTCACTTCAGCCATCCCCTGGAAAATAGCTCAGTAGCCTCAGTGACGCGAGAAGACCCCCACTCGGGCGTCACAGGGTCAACTTCCTGAGGGACATGGGTAGTTACTCACTATACTTCCCCTTTCTGTAACTCCTTTCCTCAAACGATTTCTTTTTTTTCCCCTTTAAGACTGGTTTCATGCTTATGAGAAACTTTTGGTTTTATTTGTAAACTGGAGCGAACATCCTGATTGAAGTAGTCAACGATGGAGTTGAAGATGCGCAGGATCAAACTTTTGAAATGGGTCAATCGGCCGTTTAACAGAGACCATTGGGGAGTAACAGAAAAAAAATCAGATACCGTATACTTGCTAAATAGATACAAAGAATATGCAGGAGAAAATGGGTGAAAAACCCATTCCATGGTGACCTAGACAATCAAAAGCAGACAGGTGACCTTTGATTAAACTCATTGAGCTTGTGGAAGCTCCGAGTCACAGCTGGGTTTCCACAGTGTCCACGGCCCCAGTGCCAGCTCAGAAGGTCTCCTCCTCTCGCAGATACTGGAACACGGACGAGAAGTCTTTCTTTGCGTAGCCCTTTGCGCACATCATCCTGTAGATCTGATGGGCTTGACTGCCCAGCAGGATTGGGCTCTTCGTGCTGGTGGCAGAGTCTTGTGCTAATCCCAGATCCTAAGTCAAACAAGGGCAGGAGAACACAGTGAGACCGGCAGGCAAGGCGCACTTTGGAACTGCGGCTCCTAATGCTTTGGTTTCAAAGAAGGACAAATGAAGAAAAAAAGAAGATACTTACAAACTCTGCAGTAAACTGTGTATGTACTTTATAAGTGCTTTCATAGAATTACAAAACTGCTCCAGCTCTGATTTGAGTGTCCTCTCCACTCCTCCTCCCTCCCCCAGACTTTGCACGCGGGTTACTCCACAGGTGAGATCACACAAATGCTTTTCCAACTCTGCAGAAGCCCGAAAGCCCAAACCAAACCCCATTTTGGAATCATCAGCTATCCATTCAATCTCTTATTCAGCAAATATTTAGCAATTCCTATGTGTGGGGCGTGGTGCTGAGTGCTGGTGACACCAAGTCACTACTCTCATGGGTCTTACTGCCCAGTGGGATAGACAACAAAAACAGATACTAACATTCCACCCAATGACACGTGCTGTGAAGAAAAATAAAGCAGAGCGAGGGGTTACAATGTGATGCATGGTAAGGGGGTGGGGTGAGAGAAAGAGTTCTGATGCACCAAATGTGTAGGGAAGACCTCCCCCACCCGAAGACACTGGACCTCAGGCCCCAACGCTAGGGAGGCAGACTTCTCTGGAGAGCTGGGGAAGAGCATTTGGGGCAGATGGAATGGTAGGGTCAAGGTCCTGCGGTGGGCAGATGGAATGGTGTGAACAGTCAAAAAATAACATGAAGGTCAATGAGGCAGAGCTAGAGTGAGCGAAGGGGCCAGGGAGGGAAGTACATAAGACGGGAAGGGCAGGGGAGCAACACAGAAGCGTCAGTGTCTGGATTTTAAGTGCAAGGAAACAATCGTCTTCACAACAACCCTGTAACATCTCTTAGACCTAATGCTTCATCCTGCAAGTTTCAGAAAACTTACGGCTATTTGAAAATAGACAAAGTTAACATTATAAATCTTGTATTGTTAAACTGTAGCTAATGGATACCCACGACCATAAAAATGAAATCTTGTCCAAAATTGAATTACCTGGGGTGCACAGAAGATAATGGGGGTACAGGTAATTGAAACAAGATCCCCCTTATTTCATTCACTTGTGATGGTAAGAGCTGCAAACAAGTAGCAAGACCAACTAGATTTTTCTCCTTACCATTACCACGCTATTTCCCTCACTCAGGGCAAAGTCAACAAGCAAAGAAAGGGGAGACAAGAAGCAAGATGAGAACTGTTTCTACTCTTTGAAGAACATCCTCGAAAATGGGGCAATTACTGATACCATCTACTCAAGAGAGAGAATGATTCAAAATAAAAACAGGCAAAGGTTAAAGAATGAATGAAATCTCTAGCTTCGTAAATATGTATGATACCACAGGCACAAATATTATTTTGTATTTATTTGAATAATTTTCACATGTAAACACATAGATTTAGAAAATCTACTTAACCTTGAATTCTTCTACATCTTCGACTAAAAAAACCAGTTTAATTATCACCCACACAACGAATGAGTGTGGATGGCTCCATGGTTGCTCATGACCCGACAAACAGACAAGCCTCTTTTGTCGACATCATTCAGTGGCACATCTGTGAGACGCTTTTAAAGGACCAAGACAAATATACACAGAAAGATAGCCCTTAATTTTTAACTCATTGATAGAATTAGAATATAAGAACTCAGAAAAACAACACAACAAGAAGACAACCCTGGGGGGGGGGCAGAAAACCTGTTAAGGCTTTTTCAAAGAGGTAAGTAAATTATTCCCCCAAATAAGAGTTCATAAAACCAAAACAAGGGGAATGAAAATGCTTTGGTAGCTGCGATCTGAAAGGATGAACATTCTGAAGATGGAACGGCAGCCTCTCAGTCCTGTCCGTCAGGGACACAGGTATGTTGGGGAGGTGCCAGGAGTCGTCGTCATGGTTTCCCAAAAGTTGTTTCTGAATGCCCATGAGTAACAGACCTCGAGGCTGGGGGCTCAGGAGAATGATCTAGTTTCTGTACTGACTGTGTTTTCTGACTACATACGTACGTCAGAATTTTATCATGTTAAGATCTAGAAATAAATGTCCAAGTCCCTACTTTCACGGCCTGCTAGCATCATATCCCAGGGCACAAGGACATTCCCTGGCAGTTAAGCACAACATCTCTTAGTAAAGTAGAGCCTGATCTGCCCAGGAAGGTACAACTGCTTTCATCACTGCAGCACTGATGGGGATTTCATCCATCTCCATCAATTTGTCTGTACAACTCTAACTGGCTCAGGTGTGTTCTTGCTAACAGCTCTCTGAGGTGGTGAAAGACTTTTTTAAAAGTTCCTTTCTAAGTCCTCTTGTCCGAAGCAACATTAAGACGGGTTCCTCTTTGTAAGGTGAATGACAGCTGCATTTCACAGAGGAAACGAAAATAAAACAGAAAGTAGTATCCGTATGTTTTACTACAGTATTGTCTATGCTACTAGTTGAAAAAGCTACCTTTTATTATCCCGAAGATCACAGCAGTTCCCTCCTGGGCAGGGACCCTGGAGAAGTGTGGCTAAGGCAAAGGCGTCCAGCGGAGTGGAGGGCGGCTCCGGGGAACAGGGCCCAGACAGAGCCAGCATTTCGGAAGGACGGCTGCGCCACTCCATGCCCTCTGGTGGGAAGCCTGCTACCTCTCATTTCACTTTACTTGTTAGCGGTTTCCTCTGCTGGAGCCCTTAGCAGTGTTTTAGGAACCAAATAAGCTAACAGGTCACGACCCACTCATACAGACGCAGAAAGGAAAGTGGGCATAAACGTGCCTCTTTCATTCGTCCCGGTGCCTAACAAATCACCCTGTGGTGCTGATGAGAACAATGCACCCAAGGAGCTCCTTCCTGTTTCCATCCACAGCCACACAGCACCATGATTAAAGGAGGATACGCAGACCTAAACACCAGGGCCAAAATGGCCTAGAAGTATTTTCTAAGATGAAACATGAGAAGAAACAAAACCGTAAAACAGGAAACACGGAAACGAAACGAGAAGCATCAAACGCTGCTTCATGCACTAGACACCTGAAGTGCCAGGCAGAGTGCCAGGAGCAGAGCAGAGGGGCGAGGAAGGCTGAGCCGGGCAAAGGCTCAGTGACAGAGGACTCGGGGCCGAAGCAGAGAGGGGAGCAAAGCTGAGCCGGTGAGGATGGCGGAGGCCTAGTCACTGAGGGCCCAGGAGGACCGCCTGTGGACCGGGGCTTTAATCTATCTACCAGGAGCTGGAACCATGAAAGCAACGAAATAGGAAAAAACGTCATCATAAGGTTTTTACATGTCAGGAAGCTCATGTTTCCCTGAGATGGCAAATGAACACGAGAAGACGAGGATGAAAGGCAGGAGACCAGGCACGAGCGGATGTGTGCTGTCGCCTGGGTGAGGCTCGGCCGAGGTACCGGTTGTGGCAGAAGAGGGAATGGAGGACTCAGGGCGTCGTGATGAGCAGGACAGGCAACACCGCGGGGGAGGAAGGAGTGAGCATGTATCCAGGGGTGGGCACTGTTACTTTGGTAATCAGGAAAAAAATGTTAATTGGGGGAGGTGGGTACAAGCTCTATGCCGAAATCCGAAATTCTGTTCATCTGTGCAGCATTTCCTAAAGCTGAGATCACAAGTGAGAAGAGGCCAAGCTTGCTTTTCAAGTGACTGTACCCATAAACACATATTCCTAACCCAGAACGATGTACGCAGACATCCAGTATCGTGAGGAAGAGCCTCTCTCCGTGGTGTGTGCATCCCATGCCAACGTATTAGTGACCATCGGAAAATTCCTACTGCTTCCCTTCGAAGGGTTTGGTAGATTAACGTAAATTCTTGATGAAGGACAAAATTTTACTAGCTCAGATTATAAAAACCCAAGCACAAAAGAAAAATCCCAGCCCATTCCTCTCATTTGAAAAGTCAGTAACAAAAATGAATACAATAAGGATTTTTATCTAAGTTTTAACTCCTTTCTAGCAAGTAAGTGAATCATTATTTCGGTAATTTGCCTTGTAGGATTTTGCTTTTCATGTCTACATGCTTTGTTAAAGGTGGGGGGGGGGCGGAGAGTGGGGAGACAGGGATGGAGGGAGGGGAGGAGAATCACACCATGAAACACCCCGACCTCGGGCAGCCTCTGCATTTGCCATACCTTAGCCATGAGCGTTGATCCGAATCCGCCCTGATAGTTGTTAGCCGAGGGGACGCCATCCATCACTCCAGGGACAGGGTTGTAAGTGTCACTTGACCAACACCGTCCTGAGCTCATATTTAGGATTTTAGCCAACAGTTTTGGGTCAAGCCCTAACCTGTCAAAGGTCAAAGAAAAGAAGTGTTAAATGTCAAAATGTGCAAGTCATGCGTGACGTATCTATGAGTGAGGACACTCTGTCCTCTGTCTCCATTTATTATATGTCTTCAAAAATCAAAGCAGATTGATGAAAGTGAAAAATCCAATCTTAAATTATAAGGTATTAAAAGCAAGTGATTTAACAATTCTGACAGTCTGCAATGAAAGGAAACCTGCATCGCCCCACTTAAGAAATAACACACAATCACATAAAAGTGTTGTTGGTGAATCACATGCAGTTTTTCTGTGGAAAAACAAACATCCTCCGTTGACCATTATGCATTTATATGTCACACAGAACCTGACACTCTTATGATCATCTAGATTCTGCATTCTCTTTTCACAAATGATGTATTTCAGAAAGGAGGACTGACAAATAAACCATGCCCCATGTGAGCCTGTGTGGACACATTCATTTCTGTTTGCTCTTTTATCTTTTCTGAGAATCAATGCAGGAGATGAGCCACGAGCAAGCAGTACAATGAGCTTAAGAGAAGTTATCATCATAGAAGACATTTCTTGCTGCAAACTTTTCCTTATTCATTAAATCTTCATCAGACAATCCTGCTTATGAAGCAAGTCTGCACAGAGTTGTGACACATGCTATCTACTCCCAGACATGCACCACAGTTCTGGGTCAACTGCTGATAAGGTTACTGATCCTGATAAAACAAAGCTTGCCCAAGCGGAAACATCATTTGTTCTATCACCGAGCTGATGGCATAAATGGCTGTTCGATGTGGACCCAGGGAAAAAAAAGAATCAAAATGCTGTATGACTTTGATCCTCAGTCTCTTACTGCAGTTTGGGAAGCATAGTTTTGCTAAGTATCACTAAATCAAGATTCAAATAAAATTTGCTTTTTCTTAAAACCAATCTCTTCCACAGTTTTTTTTAAAAGGTTGAAGAAAGACACATATGGACGTTACACCATATAGGAGACCATTCTGCGTGGCGTGGGCCCAGCCTCCAGTGCCAAACATTCACTGCAAAGTAACTTCCTAAAATCCCTGCTAAACCTTCCAAGGACGAGCGTAACTGGTTCAACCACTCTGCCCTTTTCATCTGCAAATATCCCTCTTTTGTGATGTGATTAGCGGCACTGGCTCCTTTGTTTTCTGTAAAAGGTAACCACCTAAAGCAACCAGTGCATAGTAAATGAGGACCATCCTGTAATGTGCCCAGAGGTAGAAATAAAGGCCTGTCATCGTGGAGACCAAGGCTTTTGCTCCCCTTGAGAGAAAAGCCACGCTGTCCCTTTTCCACCGCAGGACTCGGTAGTCCGTGTGAATGTCTCATTTCATCCATAATGACGTGGACACCAACTGTACATTTTGGCACGTTTAGGTTCTTGTTTATTTGTTCCAGATATATGCACGCTGACTTCAAATCTGAATATCATGACCAGTGAACACTTTTCTAATGTTAGCACAGGGGCCTTGGGCTGATAGCCAGGATGCATGTGGACTTACTGTGTAACGTAACTGTTCTGTAATACCATTTGGCATGCCATGTACATGAATTCACATGGTGGATCATGTTACAGTGAGGCTTTTTCCTAAGGAGCCTAAGAGACATAAAAGATCCACTCTAGATTGGCTATCACACATTCTCTTCAACCGTAGACTGCTGGGAAAAATACCAGCAGTTTCATTCATTCTTTCCTAAAGATTCAAGTTTGTTACATGTATAGTTGCTACTGATACTTTCCCCTATTAAATAAAATCGGGCTATCCATATGCTGCTGCAGCAGATGACTCAGGAAAAGAAAAAGCCAATGTGTTTAGGCAAGAACTGTGAGAAGTAAAATCATGAATTAATAATTAGACAATTTGCTATAATTGCAAGTATGTTCTCTAAGCACAAATATTGAAGAATCTGTATGTCTAATGTGTTCCATGAGCAGGGAATACTTTCAAAGATCTGAAAATACTGCCTTTCCCTTTCATTTGAAATATAATTTAGGGGCTTCCTAATTTAGATTCTTTAAAAATGGTTTATCATATTTCAAGCTACATAGTTACTCCCCTCTTTATAATCCATCAGGTTACACTTAACAGTCCCTTACAACCATCTTTATTACCAGAGACATTCACACCCCATCTGTAATACCAAAATGATGAGCAAAGCTTATCATCCTTTGTAAACCCTGAAACTTCATTTTTCCTCTAATGTTCAAGGAAAAATACTGGCACTAATTTCTGGAATCCTTTTTGGTAAACACATTGCTACTTAGAAGCTTCCTGAGGGGCACAGGGGAAAAAAGAGGTGGCAGTTGCTATGTGCTCACTTTTCAATCCGATGCCTCCCACCAAGCCGCTTCCCCTTCCAGAAAGCTACCCCCTCTCCACTTTGCCTCCACTCTCCACCCTGCAGCAAAGTGCATCATTAAAAAGAGCAAGTTAGAAGTGTTTTGCATTTCATCTTTCTGAGGATTCTTTCCCTGGCACATATATAACTGACAGTTAAAATTAGACATGATATTAAAATCAGTTACTGAAGTCCTCTGTCTTCCACTGTGCCCAAAGCTTGTAATGGTCTGAAACCAGCTAGAATACACAGTAATTGTCATTCAGAGAGTCTATCCTAGAACGTCATGCTTCACTGGAGAAGACTGAGTTTCCATCTGAAATCAACAAATTAATCCAAGACAGGTATCTGAAAGGGCAAGTTTAATAGGAAGCAGCTACTGGGCTCTCAACCATGATAAAATGTTATTGCTGTTTCCCTGTAAATTGGCTGGGAACATATGATACTTTCTGCATAAGAGCCCCATTGCTGCTCAGGAGATATACAGCTCAAGCCATCAAAAGGATGACAGTCTGTCAGTCCCCATAATAACTTGCCACTGGATGTGGTTCGAGAGTGCACGCATGCACGCATGTGGCTTTACGATTGCTGGAATGTTCTCTGATATAAACAGAATGAATTCATTGCTCTGACCGCATATATAATGCAATTCAAATAAACGTCACTGTGTCAAATCTACTCACCTTTAAAACACAAGAATTTTAAATGAACTATTGGGAGAAATAAAAATGCAGAAACTGTAAAAAATTTAAAGACCATCCAAACGTTTACCTTCGCTGTAGCCAAGGCTTTTAAGGGCCAAGTAAGTCTGTTCCCTTTATATTCTCGGTAAGTATCCACCTATACTTTTTGGTTTTACATCAGAACAAAGCAAGTAACGTCACTAAACTGAGAGGCTCATACACAGGAACAGCTCTAGATGGGACATGTCTGAAACTATGTCGATCTTAGTCAATCATCCAGTCAGTCACCAAATGCTCACACAGATCTGCCAAGGAGACCACAGTAAAGAAGCTAAGACTAAATGGTAATGCAAAACCAAAAATACAATAAAAATTTTTTTAACTTCCAACAGCTGGGGTGGGGGAGGGGGTGGGAGGAGAAGCTAAGGAGCTGTGCCCACCTCCACCAGTGGGCCAGTGAAGCTACTCGTCCAGATACTTTTACCTGAGGCAGGAGAAGTGCCTGCCTCCCTTACTCCCTCATCCACTTGACAAATCTTCAGGGCGCCAACTACATGCTAAGTATGTTCTTAAGATATGGCAGTGAGCAGACAAAGCCACCCCCCTTCATGGAGCTTGCGTTCCAGTTAGGAAGATGCAATCAATGAAAATATAATGCCAGCTAGTGAGTAGTGTTATGAAGAAAAAGCATCCCAGTGCGATTCAATTCAATTACTAACCACCAGCACCATCACATCGATCACTACCATGTATTGAGCGCCTACTACATGCCAGGATCTGTTTTAAAAGATTTACATGAAGCAACTCATTTAATCTGAACAACAACCCTAGCGATAGATGCTATTATTTCTGTCATGTCATTGATGAGAAAAGTTTAGGTTTACAGTAGAGCAGGAATGCAGACATAAATCGACACCCAAATTCACACAATCCTGAGTCTTGCTGGATCGTGTGGGTAGTAAATTTGATAGCCAATCAGCCAACCTGATGGCATTTTATCAGCTTATTAAGAAATTCGGTCAAACTTTTACTACGAACCTTTTGTCATTTATTAAATCTACTAGGGCATATACTTAAGGGCTTCAGTCATCACCTGACAAAGAAACCGACAACAACTTCTATAGGCAGCAGCCACGACACTGCAACTACGCTTGTGGGAAAGCGTGCGTCTTGCACGGCCTTCCAGAAGTTCAACTGCTCATTAAGCATTAGGTGGAAAAAGACAAGACGGGTGTTGCCGAAGGGGCCTGAGGCCTGGTTGGTAATGCAAATAACTTCTACCACCACTATCGAAAACGATAAAACAAAAAGAATTCCCAGTGGAGCAAAACTAAAAACAAAGTAACACAACTCGCATTATTGATGCTGTTCCTCTGCAATGCACAGGAACAAAAAAACTCTCCAACACAAGCAGGGCACTGTGAGCGCCATGGAGCTGTGTTCTGAGTCCCCATGAGAGCCCAATTAGAAGGCAGAACGGTCTCATAAAAAAGAATCCTGAAATATGTTGTATACCAATATTTTTTATGGTTTACTTTTTTATAGCATTTTAAACTTTCACTAACATCCATAAAGACTCACTGTAAAAGATCATAGAGTCAATAAGAGTTTTAAACTGTAAGAGTTTATTCTTCTCTTAAAAAAAAAAGGAAATATCAGTGTTCTGGAAAAACAGACTTAGGAGAATGAAACTAATCAGAAATGATCACTCCATAGGAACAGGTGACTCAATTTGTGAATGTTGACATTAACGCCCTAAAAAAACTCTCACCACTTTGGAGTGAACAGAATATAAATGTGGCTGAAGCACTTCGATGCTATACCGCTTTGTGGGAATTTACTACTTGGGAATTTATGTTTGCTGATGCCAATTTTCTCTTTCACCTTGCAAAGCTCAGTAAATTGTGGCTGCTCTCTATACCCTATTAGAGAGCAATCCTGTCATTTTCGACCACGTCTGTAAACCATGAGCAAAGACAATGGCAGAAGCAATCATTCCTAGAACTTTCCAACCACTGAGAATCTTCGTAAGATAAATAATAAAATCCTAATATTATAAAAATTATTAATATAATCTGAAGCACTGAAAACATATAGGTCATTATAATAATTAAGTAAAACTAGTGAGTTCCTGCTCTGTGTTCAAACATAAGTGTATACAGTAATGCAGATAGAGTTTTGGGAAAAAAATGAAGCATTTGAAAGTTTCATACTTCTAAATATTGTTTTTATCATAGTGGATCAAGGCCAGCGACAAGATAAAATGTATTTATTGCTTCTGCTTTTAACATTTCCATTTGAAACTGTATCACTTTTCGTATTTTCTTTGATAAACCACTCTAGTACCTAATGTACACATTTCATTCAATTCATTTGATTCAACTGATTTTCATCCTGTTCTTTATTAGCTGGTATCTGGAGTTGGACTTCCACAAGCATTTACCATACAAAAACTTCATTTTCAAAGGGCAAATGACCATCTCCTAAGGGTTTTGCCAGGAAAATCCTCTGTGGAATGCCAGAGGACAGGTCCTCACTGTGCCCAGGGAACATCCCCATCAGTGACACCTCAGGGCAGCAGCTGGACGTGCACACTCAGGCACAGATAAAGAGGGAAGTTTCAGTACGACCTCACCTGGGTTCATCTAGGCTTTTACACTTCTACAATGTTTTCATTTATATCCAGAATAATAAAAATAAAATTATATAGATGCACATGTATATTAATGCTCTAATCCTACTGTCAACACCAATTAAATTTTGTATGCAATTTTGGTTTCAGAAATTTACATTTTCTTCTAGGAAATTAGTCTAGAGGATGGACATGTAAACAAGTCATTAGTAACCAGTTTTTCAATTATAATAAGTGACCCATAGCCTAAAATTGGCTACGACAGAGAACAATGAATAGCTTCCTATATACACTACCAGTTTTATTAAAGCTTTGTACAGATATGCTAAGCTTACCATCTTAGAGACATTCAATTTTAAAATGTAAATGGTACAGGATATTGATAAACCAATTAGCGCTGATGCAAAGCAAATTCCTCTTTTATCTCAATTACAACATGACAACTTAATAGGTCAAGACAGTTTAACATCTGAGACAAGGACAATTCAATAAAACAATAGTATCTTGATATGGTAATTAAGGGAAAATGTGAATCCATTACTATGTTTTAAAAAATACCTCAAGTACTTTGGTTCTTTTTATTGCTTCTATCAAAAGCTGTGATATGAAACACCAGTGTGATCTGTGATCTATTTGGTGTGTAGTTTTGGAAAGTGTGAAACAAACATGTGAATAAAACATCTTGCTCTCTAAGCATTTTTTAAAGTAAGAGACATATATTTATTATATTCATGAAATCCAAACATTATAAAACTAGGTAGTTAATCACATGTAGCATTCCTAACCCCCCAAATTACAGGCTAAAATTTAGACATTAACCTTCAGCATTCCAAGGGAAGAACAGTGTCGGAGGGCAAACAGGGCTCCTGAGGTGCTTTAAGCAAAGTGTGGAAGCCACTTTATTTTAGTGGAAAGATACAGCTTTAACGTCAAGTGACAAAGCCACAGGTACGCACAGGAGTTGCAGCTTCATAAATGCCATCCAGCTTAAGCAATAAGCAACCAAGAGCCCTTTTAGTGTAGATTTTGGAGACTGTATTTAAAATAGACACACAAAACAAGGAACGTGGTGACGTAACGCTTGAATTCACTGTATATTAAAACCACGTTTTATAGAAATCTGTCCTACATGGTCAAAGCATGTTTAAACTATATAGTAAATGTGTTTCTTGCATCTCAACATCATAGAAGAAATGGGGCTTCCACATAAAAAGGATAATGAAGCTTCGGACATACAGTGCGTGCAGTACACTTGACGGCCATGGCAGAGAGTACTCTCCCTCTCCAGGGTGCCACGAGTCATCAAATAAGCGAACTCTATTAATGTTCAATAATGAAGTACTTTCAAACATTCCTGGATCCACTTATTTACCTCTCATAAACTTTTTTTTCGACATCAAAAAAATCAAATGGAAAAGTTCATTTGATTAGCACGGAAGAAAGAAAAAGAGAAAAAAAATACTGTGAGTACATGAAAATGTACTGTTCAACAAACCTGATCCCAAGATTCATGGCTTCAGCAGTTCCAATCATAGTAATAGCTAACAGCATGTTGTTGCAGATCTTTGCGGCCTGAAAACAAATCAAGTACATATTGAATATTTTTATTTTCGAGTTATAACTCACAGGAAGTTTTTTATCGCCCAGTTCCACGTGCTTTTTGCTAGAAGAGAGAGCATCGGACAGCTGATTCTCCACAATGGGGAAGGGAACAGGGTGCCACAGGCTTCCCTCGGAGCCTAACGTGTCATCCCACGGCAGGGGCCAGGGGCTCCTCTACCACTAGGTGGGAGCCCACAGAGCTCCTCCTGCGGGCTCAGCCTGATCAGGATACTGATCTACAGGGCGTGACCTCTCTTTAAGGGGTGAGGCTTATATTCTAATTGGTGAAACAGGAATAACGCACTGAAGGAGAAGGCAATGGACAGACAAAAACAATGATGTGTTATCTTGTCCTGGTAGAAGCTATCGGACACAGACAGTGGCAGTTCCAAGAAACAAGGTCACTGAGGGAAGGGGCAGAGAGGAAGTGGAACCTCAAACCCTTTCTCAGGGCCAGGCAGGATTTAATTAGGCAAAGAGAGAGAAAGGAGGAGAGCTGGGGGGTGTGGGGGAAAGGTAAATATGTAAGAGCATGGGATGTTTCTGAGAACAGGAAAAAAAAGGACTCCTGTGCGCATATTTTCAGAAATGGCAAGAAATCTGATGGTAAAGACTGGGGCAAGAGCTATGAAAGCTACGGAAGGTGGAGAGTTGAAATGTGACATGATGGGAAACAGGGATCTGTTCAAAGGTTCAGAATGGGAGGCATCATGACGATACAAGCACCCTGATGGAGTTGGTTTCCATGGAGTGGGGCAGAGTGGTGAACCCGGGATCAGAGACCCATGAGCCTCTGTGCAGTAAACGAGGTGTGAGACAGAGAGAAAGACTGGATTAGGGAACGCCTATCTGGAATGGACAAGACAGGCCACGATGAGAGCTGCTGAAGCAAAAATCAATAGAACTAGAAGACCGGACACAGGGATTGAAACAACAGACATATCAAAGACCATACCACAGTCTTGAGTTAGGATCAAGCAGGTGCCCGTGGCCAGGACGAAGCACTAAGAGGAATGAGTGTGTGTGTGTGTCTCCTGGGTGACAGAGGGACAACCAGCTTGATTTCAGAGTCCTGAACTTTCACTCACCTCTATCTGATCAGAAAGTTCATGGAACATATTCCTAAGTGAAAACTTTTTGGTTTTCAAGAAAAAGATTCAGGCGCACAGATTATATCTACCTGAGTCTACTGCAAATGAAGCTATAGCAAGTCATTAGAAAATCAGAAGGAAGAAAATAGCAACTCAGAACACATGGGTACTACAATAGAAACAGTTTTAAGGATGATCTCAGTGGTCACTGGGCTGGTAAGTCAAAATCTGAACGATGGAACTTGGTATCTTTTTTTATAAGTTTACTGATTGAGATCTGCTTAATTCCAACAGGAATGAAGGCAAATTAACTGAATCCAAATTAGTTGAAGAAAATTTGAGCAAACAAAGAGTGCACAGATTAAACAGGGGAAGGAGGAGTGAGAACACAGTCAGGAGTGAGAAATGAATGATTCCGCACCACAGGTCGGGCTTACTAACAGGCAAGCGTTACCTGCCCGGTCCCAACAGCGCCGCAGTACACCACGTTGGCGCCCATGCAGCCCAGCAGCTCCTGGGCTGCAGCAAATTCCTCTTCGACTCCTCCCACCATGAACGTGAGGTTCCCAGACCGAGCGGCTCCCACACCTGAATGGTTTGGGGAAAAGGGAAAGTAAAATTAAATTAGACACAATCCCCAAACCAAATGAAAACATCTTGCTTCCAAATTACATTTGTCAGACATGTGCAGAATACTCTAAATTTCTCCTGGAATATTTTAATAATCAAGTACAATATTATGTAGGTTAATCATAAACCAAAGGGACTTACAGATTTACTCAAACTCTCAATTTGTCTTAAATATTTTGGCACAATCATGGACTACAGGAATGAGAATTTGAAATGTGAATTTTATCATTCCCATGCATCTCTCGTTCTCCTAAAAAATGTGCTCAGGAACAGAAAGTATCTGGAAAAGGTCACCTGTGTCCTGACCAGCGTGGGGGGCAGCCGGAGGAGTGTACTGCCCAAGTGTGAATTTGGGGTCTCTGGCTCACTCCCTTGCTCTCCACACACGAGCTACAGAAGAGACCTACAGAGACCCCACCCTTTCTCCCAAAACAAGTAGGCATTTCAGTAAGAAAATGGTCGCTTATTTAGACTGACTACTCTGGTGTGCACTTTCCAATATTATTTGATTTTTCTTTTCCCTCCTGCTATCCACCTTGTGGGCAAATCATTCCTAGTGATGTGAACAGGAAGAACGAATAAACTTCTACACTGGTTTGGCCATTCCTTAGCATGGTTTCACAGGGGTCTGGTGCATGTTCATTCATTGAAACAATCGAAGAAAAACAACTTCTACTTTAGCACAGACAGTATGGCCTAGACTTATCCTAGAAGGGGCCCATAGGACTTCATTCATCTATGTTTTATTAACTGTAAAATAAAACCAGGACTATTTTACTACTTTTAGTATTACAGAAATTGTAATTAATAATTTTCAAGTTAGGTTTTGTTGTTCAAAACCAGGAAAGTACTTGGAAGAGCTATACTACTCCAGTTTTTGCCTTTAGAACTTATTTTATAGCACAGCCAGGAATAAAGAAACCCTAATTGTCTGCACTGTGAATCAAATCTGGCCATTAGAATAGACAGCTGCAGGTAATGGCCTACTTTTGAATTTAATTTATTCAATGAAATACACAGTTTTTATATGTAAAAAGCTCAAGTGAGCAGAGTCCTATTTCATTCAAATTGTGAATATTTTGCAATTGCCAAATCAAGTAGCCTTTCTATTTTACAGGTCATGCTATTTTTAACTAATTATTAAAAGCAAGAGAAGTCAGCATTATGTTAGCCAAACAATTTTGGAAGAGGGAGTATCCACATGTTATGAAAGGCTGGGATGCTCATACGTATGGTAAGATTACATTGTTTCATAATATTTTCAGAGGCAGTTTGGAATTCATTATGTCTAAAACCCCAATTATAACAAATGCTTTTAATTAGCCAATCTGTGTCATTTGAATATTCTGATAACACAGACTTTTAAGTGACTATTATTTTCTTAGTTTCTAATTTACCTCAGCAAGATGGTAGATCATTCATGTTTTACAATTATTTTTCTCAATTTCTAAAGCCATTATTATCCAAACCGCACAACCACCCTTACTTCTAATCCTGTTGATCTGACCCAGAGAAATTAGGTAGACAATTTAAGTCGAAGCTTTCAGACAAATTCAGCACTATCCATCATAGGTCAACTGCTTTGTGTCTAGATTACAGACTGCTAAATAGCTTCACAGAGTCATTTATTAAAGGAAAAATTAATGCTGACAATGGTTCTCAGCTGGTTACTCTTTTGACAGGTATACTTTCTCACTTGTTCAAACACATATTTCAAAAAGAAGAAATAAGTTACTTAAGCAAGAGAAGTCCACAAAGGAAAGAATAATTCGTATTTTTATTCAGATGTCTGTAGTATTTCCATTCTTTCTTGCTTTCAGTATGGTGGTATAATTATTTTAATCATAACTTATATTCCACTGTAAGGGTCTGACTAAACTGGCTAATTCTAAAGTTTTGGCATTCCTTGGGACCTAATCTTATCATTCCATACATATTCCTCTGACCATACAACATTATCAAGCCTAGTCCCACTGTAAAGGAAAAATTAAGACCTAAATTATCCTAAAATACACGCAACCATTTTGAGCTTAGAAAATAACATCTAGAAACCCAGGATTCTCAAGCTATGTAAGACTCTTACAGATTATAGAAGACATTGTATACATTTTAATGTTTATAAACAATAATAAATAAACTTATTACATTGTCATGCAATTTTAAATAATTCAAGTCCATTTCCCCAAACAGAAAAACACAGATAGCCCTGGCCACACAGCTCAGTTGGTTATGGCATTGCCCTGATACACGGAGGTTGTGGGTTGGACCTCTGGTCAGGACACATACGAGAATCAACCAATGAATGGATAAAACAAGTGGAACAACAAAATCGATCTCTCTCTCTCTCAAAATTAATTAAAAAATGAAATACACTCTCAGGCAGCTGCTAGAACACTGGGAGAAATATTTATTTTGCTATTTATTTTAGTAATTATATATGCAAACCCAAAATACATCCAGAGCTTCATTCTATTACAACACAATACTTACTGAACTTTATTAAAACCTTTGATTTTGTTACCTGATTCCTCGATTACACTATCTACCCGCACAAGGCCAGCATTGAGGTTTAAGTCAGCATTTCCACTCACGGTCACAGTGCGGGAAACACGCAATAGCTGGCTGTTCGGTAAACAAACTATGAACTAGGTTGGAGTAAAGGATCCAGAATGGAGTATATGCTTAGAGAATGTGCCACTTTCTGGCTGTTATTATAAACATATTACTTAACTTCTCTGAGTCTCAGTGTATAAACATGGGGAAAGTATGAATTACTAACCTCTTTACAGAGTGGCTGTGAATATACAAGGTCTGTCCAGAAAGTATCCAGCCATGTAATATGAAAAACGGAGGCCTTTACTGAAGACACAAGAAACACAGTACATAGGACAATGACACCTCAGTTCCCTTCAAAGTAGGCAACTCAGGACCTCACATAGTTCTCTCAATCCCCATCAGATGCCCCATCATATTTTCCTGAATCTCATTGAATGTCTGACATCCCTTCCTTTCCAAAGGTGATTTTAGTTTTGGGAAAAGCCAGAAGTCATAGGGCACCAAATCTGGGTTATAGGGGGGCTAGGTCACCCGGGTGACTTGATGTTTCACCAAAAAGCTCTGCGCAAGATGTGATGCATGAGCAGGCTTACTGTCGTGATGAAAGTGCCAATCACCGGCTGCTCGTAGCTGTGGCCTTCTGAATCATCCAAATAGTTCCCGCGGGGAATGTTCAAGCTTAACACAAAATCTGATGCAGATCCATTGCTCTACTTGCTCAGTCATTTTGCATGTGATGGCCACACAGTACACATTCACTCAGGGTGTCTACCGCCTCCACTGACTAGTACAGTGAAGTCATCATTGTTCATGCATGGACATTCCAGTCCACTCTCCTTAACTGCCAGGTTACACTGATGTCACGCAAACCATTTTCATTATATTAACAATGGCCAGAATTTTTTCAGACAGACCTCGTATTAACACACGCTATAAAACATAAAATGCTATTTAAGTGTAAGGACTTTACTACTTTATAACTTGAGTTGGTGATGTGGGAGTTTCCCGAGTCCTTTCAAACTTGGTTATCTAAGTCGTTGGCTTCTCTGGGGTAATTTCAGCCTTTCTGGCTAAATATTAGCTGTCTTGGACTGAACCTATTGACAGCAGAAGCAGGCTGGCTCAGGTTAGGAAACACTCAAGTGGTCCACAGCCAGTGATGTTAAGATTACAGTGAAGTCCTGACAGGTGTGGCTCAGTGGCTTGTCATCCTGCAAACCAAAAGTTCATCCATTTGCTTCCCAGTCAGGGCACATGCCTGGGTTACAGGCCAGGACTCATGCTGGGGGCGTGCAAAAGGCAACCAATGGATGTTTCTCTCTCACTTTGATGTTTCTGTCCCTCCCTTTCTCCCCCCTTTTCCCTCTCTCTAAAAAAAAATAAATAAAACCTTTTAAAAAAAGATGACAATGGAGACCACCTGTGAAACCTTCCAATGGCAGCATGGTATATGGAAAAGTGACAAAAATGCTGCTCATTTGGTTTTATTCACTTAAAATTAAACTAAGAATCAAGCCCTGTGGATGAATAGCCTATGTCCCTGCTCCTAAGAAGTGACACATCTGTGGCCCAACCTCTTCTCTCCTCACTACCACCCTGAACTGAGCCATCACTGTCTCTCGCCTGGATTATTCCAACAGCCGCCTTCTTGACCTCCCTTCAGATCTTGCCTCCAGTCTGTGCTCCATACAGCAGCCAGGGGGATCCTTTTAAAACATAATCTAGTTTATCATGTTGCTTCCCTAGTCTCAAGCCTCCAACAGCGTCCCATCCTCTCAGTACAAAATCCCAAATCCTACAAAATCCCACATGATGTGGCCCTTGGCTACCTCTCCTATCTCATTTCATACCATTCTCTTCAATGTTTGCTGTTCTCCAGCCACCCTGGCCTCCTTGCTGTTCCTGACGCAGGTCAAGGACCTCCCTGTCTCAAAGCCATACACTTACTGTTCCTTTTGCCTGAAATATTCTTTCCCGAGATGTTCGTGACTTGTTTCCTTCACTTCACTCAGGTTTCTTCTCAATATTCACCTCTTCGGAGAGGCCTTGCCTGACCAATCGAATAATCTAAAATGGTACCCATCCCTCTCTATCCCCTTTTCCTGCTTTAATTTTGTTCACAGCACTTATCACTTATCACCTGCTTATAAACACCTCTACTCATCTATTTCTGGTCTGTATTCCCCAATGAGAACGAGCTCCATGACAGCAGTGACTCTGCTGGCTCATTCACCCTACCGTCACAGCGTCTGGTACATAAGAGATGCTCAGTAAATACAGTCTTTGTTCAGAGAGAGAGAGAGGCAGCGGCAATGGTGGAGGGAAAAGCAAGGAAGTGTATGACTGCAGAACTGATCTCAGAAACGCACACAAGACGTCAAGGACCAAGAACAAAGCATCTGTCATTCTGTCAGTCACAAAGTGCTCCTTGACCTCAGTGTTTCCATCTATAAAGTGAGATAACTAAACAAGAGTTATCACTGAGTTACTTTCAAGCTTCTGAAACTCTATAATTTGGAATTTTCAAGTTTATATACAAGTCCCCCACGTTTATAATTATACTCAAAACCAAGGCATATTTCATTTTATACAAATAATATATAAATAGTTCCAAATGAGGGAAAAGAATCAGAAAATGAATTTCCTCAAGTAACTACATTAATTAAATCCAAACACTTGTGGTTGTCTTTACTGCTTTATCTAACACTTTCCTGGGATGATGTCCTCTGTGTTTCTCTCCCATGACCTGAGCATAAGAAAAACTGACCTCATCTGCACAAACAAATGAAAAGGCCAACATCCAAACCACTCAAAATGGGGGGCTGATACACAGCTATGGTTTCTCTAGGTAGTCTGGCTTGATTTCAGTCAACCTTAGAGTGGAGAAGCACTTTAAGTCTAATTTAAGCCTCTAAGTCAGCCCTCCCCAACCCCTTATTTAAAAAGGTATCCCAGGAAGCCTCCATTATCTAGATTTTCTTCCTTCTTTGTTTCTTTCTTCCCACTCATACTTAGAGTTGACAGTAAAAAAAAAAACAACTCAATCATTTGAAATACATTCTTCAATGGTTCTCAACCCTGGGAGTGAGAAAGAAGCAATCCTCGCCTTCAGGAGTTTGAAAACCAGTCTTTGGGATGGTAGTGGGGTGTCTGTGCATCTGTGTGTAGAGGAGGAAGGAGATATAAAGCAAGTACACAGTTGTGAATAATAAAAGACAGAACTCAGGCTACAGGAGGGGTATAAATATAGTTGTACAAAGGTGCAAAGAAGAAAATGTCAACAAGTGTCTATTCAGTGCCTTTAACAACTTGCAAGATCTTTGTGCTAGGTGCAAAGATTCAAGGAGTAGGCATATTTTATGAATCAAAAATCAGGACCTGTTTCCTCATACTAGATTACTGGAAACGCAGCTATTCCAAAAAGTCCAAAATGGAAGGTCATAGTAGGTATAAAACACAGTTTGCCCTCAAAAGATCTAAAATATAATTAAAGGAAAGAGATATATACTCAGAAGTACACGCCAAAAGGTAGCATCATATACCAAGTGACAGGTAGAGAAAGACGGATGCCACCAAATCCTGATTCCCCCTTTCCTTCCATTTTTTCAACAGCTGTCATTGAAAGAAAAACGAATTCTTGGAAGAAGAGGGTAAAAAAGGAATCAACAAATTTTTCTCTGAGAGCAAGGGTCTTGCTTTCAACTGTGGGAAGCCTGGTGAAAACATTGATAATATTGGTATTCTGAATCCACCTGCAAACTGTGTTCACTGCATTTTACAATAACGTGAACTGGGCCAATAGTTTACTACATTTGATAAGCAGACACTGAGTTCTGCCTGTTACCTCACTGCACACAACATCCTACATTTCTTCACAACAGATATGAGTTTGTTTATTAGAACAAAACAATCAGACTTCCGCCAAGATGGAGGCGTAGGTGGGAACACTTTGTGTCCTCGCACAACCAAATCTAAAAACAACAAAATTTTAACAACAATAAACGCAATCAAACCACACAGAAAATTGAATACGGAGTCTGAAACCAATGAGCTGCTCAGCTAAACCAGTAAGAGGGGCGAAGCCAGCAGCGGAGCAGGTCGGGCAAAAAAGATCTCCCGACCTGGGTGGTGCACAGGCAGCCAAGGGCACGGATCCCAGGTGCGGCTAACTATGGGCAGAACCCAGGGAAGAGGCGCGGCTGGCTGTCTGCAGTCAGTCGCACATTTGCACGCAGATAAACCAGTGAAGAAGAGAGCATTGACACAGACCGTGAAGGCCCCGGAACCTAGCCCAGAGCGGCGGGCTCGCACATTTGCGCTTGAATAAGCAGGCAGGGGCGAGCGGTGAGGACCACCATTCCTCCCTCTCTGACCCGCCCCCACATACAGCATCACAAACCAGCGACCTGGGTGGCCCCGCCCTGGTAAACACCCAAGGCACCTCTCCTCATAGGTAACAGGCACAAACAGATCAAACATGGCCCAAGAACAACTCAGAGCCCCAGAGCCCATAAATCTAAGTGATGAAGAAATAGCCAAACTTTCAGATGCATAGTTCAAAACACTGGTGATCAGGATGCTCACAAAACTGGTTGATTTTAGTCACAAATTAGAGGAACATATGAATGCTAAACTAATTGAAATGAATGGTAATGCACAGGAAACCAATAGTGATGGAAAGGAAACTGGGACTCAAATCAAGGGAGCAGACCAGAAGGAAGGAAAAAATGACCAAACAGAAAAATATGAAGAAACAAGAATTCGAAAAATGAGGAGAGGCTTAGGAACCTCCAGGACATCTTTAAATGCTCCAACATCCGAATTATAGGGGTACCAGAAAGGGAAGAGGAACAGTTATGAGTGGAAACCTTATTTGAACAAATAATAAAAGAGAACTTCCCCATTCTGGCAAAGGAAATAGACTTCCAGGAAATCCAGGAAGCTCAGAGAGTCCCAAAGAAGTTGGACCTAACAAGGAACACACCAAAGCGCATCATCATTACATTAGCCAAGATTCAAATGAAGGAGAGAATCCTAGAAGCAGCAAGAGATAAGGGGACAGTCACCTACAAAGGACTTCCCATCAGACTGTCAGCAGATTTCTCAAAAGAGACCTTACTGGCAAGAAGGGGCTGGAAAGAGGTATTCCAAGTCATGAAATTCAAAGACCTACAACCAAGATTGCTCTATCCAGCAAAGTTTTCATTTAGAATGGAAGGACAGGTAAAGTGCTTCTCAGATAAGATCGAATTCAAGGAGTTCATCCTCACCAAGCCCTTACTATATGAAATGTTAAAGGGACTTACCTAAGAAAAAGAAGATGAAAAAGATGAACAGTGAAAGGACAGCAAACTCACAGTTATTAACAATCACACCTAAAACAAAAGCAAACTAAGAGGACAGCTAGATCAGGAGTGAACCATAGAAATGAAGATCACATGGAGGGTTAGCAACAGGGGAGTGGGAGAAGGAGAAGGGGGGAGAAGGTACAGAAAATAAGTAGCATAGACAGTAGATAGAAAATAGGGGAGAAGGCAAGAATAGTATGGGAAATGCAGAAGCTAAAGAACTTAAGACACATGGACATGAACTAAAGGGGGGGGATGTGGGTGGGAGAGGGTGTGCAGGGTGGAGGGGAATGAAGGGGGGAACGGGACAACTGTAATAGCATAATCAATAAAATATATTTCTGAAAAACAAAAAATAAATAAAACCACGAATGAATAATAAATTTCGAATATGGATCCAAGAAACTCTGAAGCCTCAGCAAACTCTATTTGGATGCTTGAGGGAAACATAGGAGCAGCCTCAAGGGAAACATAGCTCTTCCTTGAACTGAGTTACATGTTTTCAAAACTTCATGCAGGAGACAGTAAATGAAGTAACACACAATGTTCTTCATATTTTTACATCAGAAGAAGTGATTTTTTTCAAGATAAAGTGAGTTAAAACTCAGTTCTTGCTTTACGTCGTCCTCTGCCAGCTAATCTTAGCCTTGTACCTGTAACACAGGTCAATATTACCATCAAATCAACACTTTCTATGTTTGTGCTTATTGATCTCCCAATCTGGGCAAATTTATTTGATTTAAGAACCAAAATGGACTATGCATCAACGTGAACATACCAGCAGCTGAAGACATTTATTCAGTATTACTCACCATTTCTACATAGTCCCAAAGTTCCTATTTTCTTCCATTAAGTGGACGTTATTCTCTCTGAAGTACTTGCATGTTTACAATTCCAACAAAAAGGAAAACTGTATAACCCACTACATCTTCCATTTTGGGCAATCATAAGAAGCAATAACTTTCTCTTTTATCTCTTTAAGTGGCTTCTGATTTTTTAAACTTTTATTAACTCTAACCACTCCCCTGGTTTCCTCATTTACCCCCTGCAACAAAGCCATGGTGCTGTAGGCACTGAGAACACGTTAGTGGTTGGAGGGCGCAATGATGCCTCATACACCCAGGCCTCTCCTGGGCTGTGTCCTCGTATGAGATTCCCTTCCCTCTTTGCCAGTATAGCTCCTGCTTATCTTTCAAGACTCAACTCATGTAGACTCTTGAGTAGCAATTCATGGCCATGACTCCCTCTCTCTATTCTAATAGCATTCCTAGTGATATCTCTCATAAAGCATTGATACTAATCAGAGTTTTTTCTGGTGCACCTTGTTAAGATCATTCTGGGCATGAGCTGTTGGAACCTTAGCACCCAGCATACAGCACGACTCTGATAAATGGTCACTGTCCTTATGGGAGGCAGAGAGAAGAAATCAGTGATTAATGATTAATAAAATTACCAAGAATACTAACCAATTCTAGGTCAGGCAATGTTTTCTAGCATACCACAGAAGCTCGGCCTTGGAGTGGCATGATTCTCCACGTGGGGAAATGGCGCTTCCACTTATGACTGTGCAGACATGCATGAGCATAAGTGTGCATGTGTGAAGAAGACATTATCATGAAGACTTAAAAATGAAGAAGATATAATCTGAGTTAACAGACCTGGGGTGAAGGTCATCACCTTGGACAAGTTATACCTCTCAATCTTGATCCCTCCACCTGAACATGGTGACAGAAAAACACTTGCCAAACTTACTTTGAAGCTCAAATGAAAGAATGCATTGAAAAGATATTTTACACAGTTATTACATAAATGTTAGAAAACACTTAAACAGAACAAGTAAATTTACTTGGTTTGAACATGTCAGTCTTTGGCCTAACAGAAACAAAGAACTGAAATTTGAAATTCAGTCTTACTAAGAAGGTGAACCAAGAGTTTTGACAGAAAAACTATTATACAAGTGTTGATAACTCAGAATAACCATTTATGAGTTACAAATAAGGAGATCATTTTCAATTCTATGGCTACTGGAAAGAGACCTTCAAATCCAAGGAGGGAAGAGTTGGAAATCTAAACACTCCATCAAATTAGATATGTCTTTAACACTGTAAAAATCTTGCCACCAAAGCACTCTCACCGATATACAGCAAAACACAGTAAATCACTTAATTTACTCAAAAGAACTTAAATGTTTTAACCAGTCTGCCATCAAGAGAGATCAGGAAGAGGACCAATGGGACTTGGGCTGCAATGTGAGCCGTCTTTAAAATGCAATTGTTCTAATCATTTTCTACAGATGCAGCCTCACAAGGGGCTGCTGTCACAGGGACCATTTACGACTTGTTATGGTGTCTCTATTGTTTACCAGCGACATTCGCGGAAAAAGGCGACAGCTGGGACAGAAAGCTGCTACTCAACGAACAATATAATCCCGTGAAAGTAATCAACAAATTTAAGGGTGTTAATTAACTTTACACTTTATCATGTTCAATTAGTTGTCCTTTCTAGAAAAGATTGCCGTGCACAATCAGTTTAGAGCGTGCCATGTTTGATTTGTAAGTGATCACTGTTTCTGTTTCAGAGTCCATGTCAGATGTTCTCTTGGGTTTTGGTGACACAGATGAATGGCTCTGCACATGTTAGGGGGTGATCTGGTTTAACATAAGCTAGCATAACATAACCCCTTGTTAACACTCTTCCTGGTATTATCCAAGCTGGAAACAGAAGAGCAGAAACACTCACAGTACTGTTTTGGAGCCAGATAAACAAAGTTTAGTTAGTTTTTCTTGAAGTAAACACAGACACGAATATATGGAAAAATAAGCAATTTTTCATCATTATTTTTTAAAAGAAGGCTTGTCTTTCAGGGGCATGTTTGGGATCATTTCCTCCCAGCAAGACCTCAGAGCTCCGCTCCTGATGCAGAGAGCTCTGTTCCTGATGCAGAGAGCTCCACTGGGCCCCAGACTTTACATAATGCAGACCGCCTTTTCCGTGGCAAGTGGACAAATGCTGGGGATGTGCTGTGAGGTAATGGCTGGCACTGAATTCTAGAATGTGACTTTTAAGTCCAGAAGCTATGTTTTATAAGTGTGGAAAACCTTCGAGAAAGTATATTAATCTATGAATGCAATGTGCCTTTTCTCCTACCTTTAATGCACCTGTTCCTACTTGCTAATAAGACAAGGAAAAGCTCGTGATGGAGTGACAATATTTTCAGTATTGCATTTTAATGAAAGTCACTGCAGTTCCTCTGAATTGATAGAGAGATGCACCAAAATATTTCATAAGTCATTGATGAGGCGAACAAAAGCTGAAATGAAGATTTGGCAGATGCCTATCTTTAAGAAAACAAAAGCAAGGGACACGCATCTATCTCTTTAAATGGTTTCTATCTCTTAAAACACACAGTGCGAACACACACCCATCTACATAGGGTTTTGACACATATTCATAAAGCTACTCCTTGCTCTCCTAGACCAGCTGTTTCCTGCATAATATAAATTAAATACATAAATAAACTATAGCTGGTTAGCTAGTTTAGCAGACACAAGGACAAAGCTGAACTTCTACAAAAATAGAAAAGTTGTTAACTCTGAAGGCTAATAATGTGCTAAGTTAAATATTAAAGAAGGAAATTATAGGCTATATCTGAAACAGCTGAAACCACAATACACAGCAGCAGAAAACATTAGTTTTCTGCAGGAGATCTGCAGGGAGAAGGGAAGCGGTCGATAGATCCTTAAATTGGAAGCAATAGCTGTTCTTCTATCCCAAGTTGGCAGCTGCTACATCTGCAGACCTGGTTCATTATTTACCCATAATGACCATCAAGCTGCAGTCAAAGTCAGATGACAACAACTGTCAGCAGCTCTTTTAATTAGCCTTATTTGAATTCAGATAAATATCACAATAGACCTGCTTATGCTGAAAGAGCAACAGAATGCTCCGCCTGGTGCTGGGCGTGCTTGAGCAGGACCACTGCGGTAAGGGAAGCCCGAAGCCGTCAGACAGGAGTGCAGACCGGGGTTTCGAAAGGGTGCGTGGGGTATATCAGAGAATGAAATGGTTTACTTTCATTCTGAAAATCCCTTGGAAAGCAAGTTCTCTGACTTTCACCCCAGAAGCACAAGGCTCCTGAAAGGTTCCCAAGGGAACCTCTGGAGCCCAAGGGAAAAGTTAATGCCTTTGGAGAATGTGATTTTCAAAATTCCATCCTGTAGATAATGTATCTTTCAGCTTTACTGCTCATTTTTAAAAACCAAATAAGAAATCTTGCACCCAATAGCTTGCAACCTTAATGTCCTTCTATTTTACTCTAGAAGTCGCATAATTTGCGACCTTTTTCGGTGACAGGAATCAGATATTTTCCTATACATTTTCTACACATTTCTTGCATTCAGCACTAACAGTCACAGAGTAAAACAAGGCCAATAACGACCCAGTTCTGAGCAGTCCAATCACTGCCACATTCCACTCCACTCTGGGGTTTTCCCCTGCTCCATGTGCTTGAGAAGAAAAACAAGTGTAATCATCATCTGCCCTCTATTTTACAGAGAATTGATTGTTCACAGGTATTCTGTTATAGCTTTGGTGGCAGGTAAAAAGAAGGGTAGAGATTAAGGGAGAATAAGAAAAAACAAGATGATAACCTGGTAGCCAATCAGAGTAAACTGACAATAGCAAGAAACTACAGAGTAAGAGAAGGCTGTGCTACTAGACTATAGAGAACCAGGAATTACCATCTCTGTGAACCACTCGGGAACCCCTAGAGAATCTAGACCCTTGGATTGTGGGATGGACATAGCTGAAAAAGTGGCGCTTCCAAATGTAAGCTGGAATTTGTCCACTCTATTTTTCGTAGGCCCTTGGCTATTAAGTATCCTTTAGCAACCATCTCTTTTTTAAGTATATTTTATTGATTGTGCTATTACAGTTGTCCCATTTTTTTTCTGTCCTTTATCCACCTCCACCCTGCACCGCCCTCCCTCCAGCATTCTCCCCACTTAGTTCATGTCCATGGGTTGCATATATAATTTCTTTGGCTTCTCCATTTTCTAAACTATTCTTAAGCTCCCCATTTATTTTGTGCCTACCATATATGCATCTTATTCCCTGTTCTCCCTCTCCCCCTCCCCACTGATAAATGGAGATCCATGTGATCTCCATTTCTGTGATTCTGTTCCTGTTCCAGTTGTTTGCTTAGCTTTTGTTTTCTAGATTCAGTTTTTAATAGTTGTGAATTTGTCATTTTACTATTCATAGTTTTTGATCTTTTTCTTAGGTAAGTCCCTTTAATATTTCATATAATAAGGGCTTGGTGATGATAAACTCCTTTAACTTGACCTATCTTGGAAGCACTTTATATCTGCCCTTCCATTCTAAATGAAAGCTTTGCTGGATAGAGCAATCTTGGATGTAGGTCCTTGTCTTTCATGACTTCGAATACTTCTTTCCAGTCCCTTCTTGCCTGTTAAGGTTTGAGAAATCAGCTGATAGTCTTATGGGAAGGCCTTTATAGGTAACTCTCTCCTTCTCTCTTGCTTTTAAGATTCTCTTTATATAATCTTGGATAATTTAATTATGATGTGTCTTGGTGTGTTTCTTCTTGGATCCAACTTTTCTGGGACTCTCTGAGCTTCCTGGATTTGCATGTGTAATTCTTTCACCAGATTGGGGAAGTTTTCCTTCATTATTTTTTCAAATAAGTTTTCAATTTCTTGCTTTTCCTCTTCCCCTTCTGGCACATCTATGATTCAGATGTTGGAACATTTATAGTTGTCTTAGAGGTTCCTCAGCCTCTCATTTTTAAAAATTTTTATTTCTTCATTCTGTTCAGCTGGATGTTTATTTCTTCCTTTTATTCCAAACCGTTGATTTGAGTCCCAGTTTCCTTCCCTTCACTGTTGGTCCCCTGTATATTTTTCTTTATTGCACTTTGCACAGCCTTCACTTCATTTTGTGTCTGTACTCAGTCAAGTCTGTGAGCATCCTGATTACCAGTATTTTGAACTCTGCATCTGATAGGCTGGCTATCTCTTCGTCACTTACTTGTATTTTTGCTGCAGTTTTAATCTGTTCTTTCACCTGGGCCATATTTCTTTGTCTTGGCGCACCTGTTACGTTGTAAGTGGCAGAGCCTTGGGTATTTGCCAGGGCAGGTGCAACCCTGATCACTGGCATTGTGGCACTATTTGTGGGGGAGGGGTCTGAGAGGGAACAATGCTGCTTACTTGGCTCTCACACTGCTTTCACTCATTTCCCCCATTACTCACTATTAGATTGTGCCCTTTCAGGTGCTGATTCCCAGGTGGGTGGGCTTGTGTACGTTCTAGGACCCTGTGTGTCTCTCCAACTGACACTCCCATAAGACTGAGAGTTTCTCCTGCTGCCTCAGCCCCCACAGGTTTTTACAGCCAGAGGCTTTGAGGCTTTATTTCCCCTTGCTGGAACCCTGGGTTGTGACTCTGTCTTGCTCCCCAGCTGTTTGCCCACATGCAAATGTGGGACTCCCTGCTCCGCCAGCTGCTATCTCACCTGGTCCACCAGCCACCACCTCACCCACCCCGTTCTGCCACCAGCAGCAGCCTTACTGTGTGTCCTCTCCACCCCTCCCACTGGTCTGGAGAAATGTTTAACTTCTTGGTTGTCGGATTTCCATGTAGTTTTGAGTTTCTGGCAGTTCTGTTGTTTTTTTGCTTTTAAATTAGTTGTTATCCTTCTTTTGGTTGTACAAGGAAAGGAAGCGAGGCACATCTACCTACACCTCCACCCTGGCCAGACTCTTCTTTCTAATTGCTCTAGCAACCACTTCTGATGTTGTGCAGCATGACATTAAATAAGAGTAACCAGGGTTGCATCAGGGCCAAGGACACATTACTGTTTATGCAAAGTTTGGATCCCACTTAGTATTTCCCTATGGTATAAAAAAACACTCCCATATAGGAAGTAAAAAAATATATATTTGTGGTCAATTTCCAATTCCAAAACCTGCGCAATTAAACTTTTTACAAAGTGCTGTGACATGTGATAAATGCAACTACTGAATGTTGACAATATTAGTGGAGAGAACTCCACCTGGTTTCATTAGAATGAATCACAACAGAAAGAAAGTTTTTGCCCTACTTTTGGGGGGGGGAGTAAAGAATAAGCCATGTACATCAATCACCCTATGACAGCCTTCTCCCTTTGACGCCTTAATACAATCTACCCTCCTGACCACATACACAGCCAACAGCTACGCTTGTTTAGTAACTTGTTCAGGACACTGAGTACAGAGACAAAGTCAACTGGTCACTCCAAGTCTAGACTCTGGCTCAATACATATGAATCAGAACTTACTCAGTAAGAATACCAAAGAAAACCTCACTCATTAGGATGGCTACTACAAAACAAAACAGAAGATTAATAAATGTTGGCAAGAATGTGAGAAATTAGAATCTTTGTGCACTGTTGGTGGGAATGTAAAATGGTAGGGCCTCCATGGAAAAAACTGTGGCAAATTTTTTCCCTCAAAAAATTAAAAATAGGATTACCATATGATCCAGCATTTCTGCTTCTGGGTGTATACCCAAAAGAACTGAAAACAAAGTCTTTTGTGGCAGCATTGTTCACAACAGCTAAAAAGTGAAAACAGCCCCAATGTCCTCTGACAAATGAACGAACAAAATGTGATATAGGCATACAATGGAATATTATCTAGCTTCAAAAAGAAAATTCTAACGCATGCTACATGAGGACATCAGGCTAAGTGAAATAAGTCACAAAAAATACTATATAATATCACTTTTAAGAGGTACCCAGAATAGCCAAAATTATGAAGACTGAAAGTAGAATAATGGTTGCCAGCAGATGGAGGGAAAGGGGAGCAGGGAGTTACTGCTAAATGAACACAGTGTTTCAGTTTTGTAAGATGAGAAGAATAGTGGACACTACTGAACTGTATGCTTAAAATGGTTAACACAATAGTCTTATGTTGTATATTCACAATTAAAAAATAATTTAAAAGCAAAGAAAAATAACTTGATTGGTGGTATTCTCATTCTCACACACTGTAAAAGACCACAGTGTTTCAAGAGATGCTAACTTTTAATATACAGATAATGTTTAATACAATGAATTTGACAAACCCTTAATGAAATTATCTTGAGAAAATTGAGGAAAGCCATTACTGGTCCTTTAAAAAACCAATTATAAATGCATCTATTGATTCTTCTTATTGAATTATAGCTGACATGCAATATTGTATTAGTTTTAGGTATACGACATAGTGATTTTTAATACATTATGAAATGATCAATCACCATGATTAAGTCTAGTTAACATCTGTCACAACACCAAGTTTTCAAGAGACTGACTATATTCCCTGTGCTGTGCGTTACATCCTGTGACTTGTTTTACAACGGGAAGTCTGTACTTCTTAACCCTCTTTCCATTTCAGCCACTCCCCCAGCTCCCTTCCTCGGACAACCACCCATTTGTTTTCTGTACCTTCGAGCCTCTTGTTTTGTTTGTTTTTTGGATTCTGCATGTAAGTGAAATCCTATGATATCCGTCTTTCTCAGACTTATTTCACTTAACATAATACCCTTTGGGTCTAGACCCTTTGGGCCCATCCATGCTGTCCCCAAGTGGCAAGATTTCATTTTTTATGTCTCAATAATATTTATTGGATAATGTACCACATCCTCATCCATTCGCCCCCCGATGAGCATCTAGGTTGCTTCCACATCTTGACTATTAGCAGTAATGCGGCAATGAGTGTAGGAGTGCACGTATCTTTTCAAATTAGTGGGGGTTTTTCAGATAAATACCCAGAAGTTGACTAGCTGGTATACATGGCAGCTCTGTTTTTAATGCTTTGAGAAACCTCCATTGTTCCTCAAATGGAGGAACTAATTTACAAGGGTAAATCAGTTGCCCTTGTAGTTGCACTAATTTACAATCCCACCAACCATGGGTCCCCCTTTCTCCACGTCCTCGCCAGCATGTTATTAGTTGGTTTACCGATGATGGCCATTCTGACAGGTGTGGGGTGGTAGCTCATGTGATTTTAATTTGCATTTCCCTGATGATTAGTGATGGCGAGCATCTTTTCATACATTACTATAAATAAAATTTCATTCCTGGCTTTTTATTTTCTACTGCCTGTCCCCCCCCCCCCCCCCCCCCGCCACTTTTTGTCTTTCACCCTTTCTGCTGGTTTGACAAAGCTATCCTTTTACTCAATTGCAACTCAATATATTCTGGAATATTTTCAGAAGCTGAATTTCTGGATCACCAATTCAGTTTCTGGTAATGTTGATTTTATTTACTGATTTTTAAAAACTGTGATAAAAATGTACATAATAAAATTTACCATTTTAACCATTTAAAAAAAAGATTTTATTTAGTTATTTTTAGAGAGGAGAAGGGAAGGAGAAAGAGAGGGAGAGAAAGAAACACCAATGTGTGGTTGCCTCCCATACACCCACCACTGGGGACCTGGCCCGCAGCCCAAGCAAGTGCCCTGACTGGGAATTGAACCAGTGACCCTTTGGTTCACAAGCCCGCGCTCAATCCATTGAGCTACTACACCAGCCAGGCCATTTGAACCATTTTTAATTGTATAGTTAAATGGCATTAAATACATTCACACTGGTGTACAACCATCAGCAATACCACTTCCGGGAATTTTTCATCATCCCACACTGAAACTCTCTCTCCATTAAATTCTACCCCATGGTAAGTAAGCGTTACTCTCATCTCTATGAATTTTGACTATTCTCACATAAGCAAATCATAGCATTTGTCCTTTTGTATCTGGCTTATTTCGCTTAGTGTAACATCTTCAAGGTTCACCCATATTAAAATAAAGCACATATCAGAATTTCATTTCCATGTAAAGGTTGAATAACATTCCACTGTAGGCATATACCATATTTTGTTTATCCACTCATCCATTCATAGACATTTAAGTTGTTTCCACTTTACGGCTACCGCGAATACTGCTCTTAACACTGGTGTACAAATATCTTTTGTAGCCCCTGCTTTCAATTATTTCAGGTACATACCCAGAAGTAAAACTGCTCAACCACATAACTCTATGTTTAATTTTTGAAGAACCACCGTACTGTTTTCCACACTCCACGCACCATTTTACATCCCAAATAGCAATGGGCAGGGTTCCAATTTCTCCATATCCTTGCTAACACTTTTTATTTTTTCCTAAGAGCTATTCTAATGAGTGTGAAGTGGTATCTCATCGTGGTTTCAATTTGCATTTCCCTAATGATTAATGATGGTGAGTATCTTTTCATGGGTTTACTGGCTTTGTATACTTTGGAAAAATATCTGCTTAAGTCCTTTGCCCATTTTTAAACTGGGTTATTTGGTTTTTGTTACTGTTGCTGGGTTCACTGTATTTTTCAATATATAGTTTATTTTGAAAATTTAAAAATTTTTCATGAACTTTCTTATATTCAGCTTGCTTCCTTATACTTTCAAAATTTATTCAAAACTGCATGTAGTTTTTCCTAAAAGTCCAGCTTAGCTGCATCCCAATTTAAGAAGTGCATTTTCATTGTTAAGTTCTAAATATTCTTTTTTCTTATGACTTCTTTGACTAAAGAATATGCCTTCTTTAGAAATGTGATTTTAGATTCCAAGTGTATAAAAAGGCTTTAATGGTATTTGTGCTATCAGTGCCTAAGTAAATTGCATTGTGGTTAGAGAATGGAATCTGTAAGATATAGATTCTTTGCTTATGAGGATTTGCTTTATGGTCCATTGTGTGGTCAGTTTTTAATAATTTTTCCATGTGTCTTGAGAAATACATTTCTTCTTTAATTGCTGGGTACGAGGCTCTATACACATCTTCCTGATCAAGCTTATTGTGTTATTCGAAGCTATCTCCTTGTCACTTTTTGTTGTTGTTTGATCACTGATGGCTTAAAAGAGATATACTGAAATATCCTACTATCGTGGTGAGCTTTCATCAGTTTCTCCTGTGGTGCTACACTTTTTTGATGTGTGTGTGTGTGTGTGTGTGTAAGTATGTATGTATGTACTTTTTAACTAGATGCAATACTTGTTTTTAGAGTAGGTCTGCTGAAGTTTTCCTTTAATTTACAATATCTCTATTTCACCTTGGCTCATGAAGTATATTTTGCCATATACAGAATTCTGGTTTCGGCACACTGAAAATGTTATTCCACTGCCTTCTGGGCCTCATGGCATCTCTGGAATCGTTCAAATCATTTTTCCCCTGGTATGTATCCTTTTTCTCTGGCAGCCTTCAAGGTTTCTTTCCTTTTCTCTGGTTTTTGGTAGTTTGATCATGACGTATCTGGGCATGGATTTCTTTGGGTTTATCTTGTTTCAGGCTCTTTAAACTTATTGAATTTATGTTTGTCTTTTGTCAAAATAGGGGAGCTTTCAGTTATGTTTTCTTCAAGTAATTTTTTCTGCACCATGCTCTCCATCACCTTTTGGAACACCAATGGCACAAATGTTAGACCTTTTGAAATTATCTCACAGGATCCTGAGGCTCTGTTCTTTTTGTTTTAGCCTTTGTTCTCTCTGTTGTTTAGACTAGATAATAATTTCTATTCATGTCACTTCTATCTTCATATGCATAAAGTCTTTCCTTTGTTACATCCACTCCGATTCTGAACAAATTCAGTGACTTTTTTTTTTTTTCAGATTTCTGGTTATTGTAGTTTTTCAGTTATACGATTTAAATTTGGTTCTTTTTTTATAGCTGTATTTCTTTACTCCTTGGAACATGTTTATAATAGCTGTTTTTAAAGTCACTGCCTGATATGAAACATGTGCAAAATCTCAGGGTTGGCATCTTGACTGTCTTCTCACTTGAGAATTTATCAGACTTTCCTGGATCTTTCTATGTCAAGTAATTCTTCATCATATCATAGACATCTGGAATATTGCATGTTATGAGACTCTGGGTCTTGTTCAAATTCTATGAAGAATATTATGTTTGGGTTTTTGTCTATTTGTTTGTTTTATAGGCAATTGACCAGGTTACAGTCAAGCTGCAAATCACAACCTGCCTTCTGTGGACTGTGGTTCCAATGTCAGTTTTCAAAGTTTTTGAATCTGTCCTACATGTACATCAGCCAGGGGCCAGTCTGACATTGGGAAGCTGTCTACTCCATAGTTAAGTTCTTAAGTCTTTTAGGGGGATGCTTATTACTCTGGGGTGAACCCAACAGTACACATAACATGATGGGAAACCTGTTTGGAACTCTGTGAATCCTCCCAAACATTCTAGTACCCCCAATTTCAATCCTCCCATTGTGACCCTCTAGCTATAACATCCTGCAATTCCTGCACCTCGGTCAGTTCCTGGGGCCAATGAGCAGAATAAAGATAATAAAAAGCAACAGATTCCTCCACACTCTTTGGACCATAGCTCCTCTGATCAGAGAGAAGGATTCCCTTCCCTCCAATTTTTAAGTGTCTGAACAGCTGTTATTGCTAACACAAAAATCACAATTTCAGGAGGAAGGCTTTCTTTCTGGCAGAGCAGGGAGAAAAAAAAGAGAATTGATGCCCCATTCTCTGTCTCATATGCCCCTCTTCTTGCTCCTTGGACCAGAAAAGTTCCCTTCTCTTGAGACTTTTTTTTTTTTTTTTTTTTGCATTCACACGCAGTTCCAGAATTCCTGCTGCCTTTTAATCCAACCTGGGAGATACAAAAAAGGGGGGGGGGGCTTCAGGAAATTGCTGGCAAAGCTTTTGGACTTCAGGTTCTGTTTTCCTTCTCCAATCTATCTGCCATCATCTACTTTGTGCAGTTTTCAAATAGCTGCTCCAGTCGTTCTAGCCAAGGATTTTTGTTACAGTGTGAGACAAAGGGCAGAGTGTTGTTACTCCACCGTAGCCAGAACTGGAACCTACCCATGATTCTTGAAGAAAAGTTTTGTAGGATGAAAATTCTAAGTTGATAAGTTATCTGTCAGCACTCTGATGATATTATTCCAGTGTCTTCTGGCTTCCACTGTTGCTCTTAAGAAGTCAGCAATTCACATAAGACTATACACTGTATGACTCCTAATGCATATTGACATGATATTATTACATGCTAGTCTAGAACAGACAAAACTATAATAACAGAAAGTGAATCATTGATTACCTAGAGCTGGGGGAAGGGAGTGACTGCAAAGGGGCACGAGGGAACTTTCTGGGATGATGACAATATTCCTCATTTCATTGTGAGGAGGGTTATGACTATATGTAATTGTCCAAACTCATCTCGAAACTTAAATGAGTGAATTTTATTGTACACAAATTACACCTCAATAATACTGTTGGGGGAGGAATTTGGTATCTTTTTTTCTTTCGAGCTCTTTTAACTATTTTCCTCTTTATTATTGGTATTTTGCAGTTTTACCACCATACAGTAAGATTCCTTTTTCTTTCTTTTTTTAAAACTCCTACTTGTTATACCTCGTACTTCCTGTTCCTGTGGATTTGTATCTACTCTGAAAGTTCTCCGACATCATCATGTTGACCATTTCCCTCAGTTCCGCCTGGAACTCCAATGTCTGAAGATGCACACTGGACCTTTTATTCCCAGCAGTGTATCCATGTCTCTCAACCTTTCATATTCTCCATCTCCAAGTCTCTGACTATGACATTGGGTTATTTCATGTTTTTTTTTCTTTTTCTTTTCTTTTTAGATAGAGAGGGGGAGGGAGGAAGAAAGAGAGGGAGAGAAACATTGACATGAGAAATATCTAAGCTTCTTATACATGCCCCCAGCAGGGACCGAACCCGCAACATACGCATGTGCTCTAACCGGGAATCGGACCCAGCAAGCTTTTGCTTTGCAGGACAATGCTCCAACCAACTGAAACACACCGCATAGGGCTGGTTCTTTCTTTAGCTCTCTCTCCCTATTTGGTAATTCTCTCACTTCAGTTCTCATATGCCATTTAACTCATCTGTGGACTTTTAAGTTTCAATGATTTCCCTACCAATTTGATATTCTCTTGTTCCTTTACAGTCAGTTCCATCTTTTATTTCTTAAAATGTTATATATATAAAATTTTATATTGTTTTTTGGAAATTTCAGTGTCTGTAGTTCTTAAGAATTAAATTTGTTCCTGTTGACTCTCACTATGGTGATTTCTATTTTTATGTATCTGAATATTTTTTTGAGAACTCATATTTACTGCGCTTAATATTTGTGAATTCTGATTCCTGGAATGAGAATGATTTTCTCCAGAGAGGATTTTTATTCGTTCTGTGGCTGACAGACCCTACCAACTCAGAAGCCCTTATATTTATTAATTGGGTATTTTTCCAATTGGGTGAGTTGTTTAAATTTGAACTCTGTACCCATAGGATCAGACCTACTGATTCAAAGATTCAGGAGATTTATTTCCCAACCTATAAACAGCACAGACACAGATTTGGCTTTTGCTGGGGAGAGCAACAAGAGGCAGGTCTCACTTTGTGGGAGCACAAGACCTAGTTTTCCATTACTCCCATGATTTTCAATTCTAACTATTAATCCCCAAGCCTCTGGTGCCTGAAGTTAACATGTGCCCCCAGGGTAGCCAGAGCTTCTGGGCTTATCACTGTGACTTCAAGTTTCTAGTCAATTATCTGGTCAGTGAAGACTTCCCATATTTTCTGAGGAATCTGATATGCATTAGAAGTATGGGTTTGGTGGGTTTTTTTTGTAATTTATCCAATATTTTGTTGTTGTATGACAGCACAATATTTTAACACACCTAATCCACCCCACTGCCAGAAGCAGCAGCTGCCTGTGTAAAGAAACAAAACGGGTCCTTACATGTCAAAGGAAAGATTGATTTCCATCTTATTTTTAAACCAGGATATCCTTAACTCTCCTCTGATAATAAAACAGGTTTCATCTTTACTATTAGCACCTGTATTACACTAAAAATTTACAACAGAATGTTGCTTTTATGGCATCTAATTTTACAAGTTGAAATCAAGAAATTTCATCCAACTAGATACAGCAGTCAATCAAGTTTATGAATATTTTCCATGAAAGTAATCTAAAGGGAAACATGAGGTGCTTGCAATCTCTAGAACTTGTTTATACCTCTGTTATGGCAACTACCAATCTGCACTGTAACGCAATATCTTTCTACGCCTGTCTCACTCACTGGAGTGTGAGCTCCTCGAGAACAAGGACTATGACTTACCCCAGCAGGGTAAGCAAGATACACATTATTCTAACAAGAGGAACTGGGGAAAGACGGGAGAAAGGGAAGAAAGAGGACCTCTGGAGTTCCATGCCAGCACTGAAGGAACTTGGGCAGACAGTGAAGAACCACAACATGCCACTGGCTGATGGAAGAGAAAGGTCGCAGCAGACTTCGGGCTGTGCACTGTCCAGTGTGGCAGCCACTGACCACAGAGATTTCAAGCGGCTGTTGAGCACCTGAAATATAGTTCTTTCAAACTGAGATGTTCTTTAGGTATAAAGTACACACCAGATTTCAAAGACTTATTATGAAAAAAAGGACGTGAAATATCTCAATAATTTTTATACTAATTACATGTAGAAAGTATAGCATTTTAAACATATTGAACTAAATAACATATATCATTAAAATCATGTCCACCTGGGTTCCTTATTACTTTTTTAATGTGGCTACTAGAAAATTTCAAATAACCTATGTGGCTTGCATTATATTTCTATTGGATGGTGCTGCTCTCAGAATCTGAACGTGAAAGATAAGAAAATTTGAAATTGTAATACACTGTAATTAGGGAATCAGGTGGAAGAACTGGTTTTATACATAAGATGAGCTTGACTTAGAAAATTAGTTCACTTAGGGGTCCGATACAGAAAAAAGCAGGTCTACAAAGCAGAGAAGTCTGTGATGGGAATACAGAATTAGGAAAACTCTACAGAGATGAGATCATTGAAATTTTGGAAGAGTAGGTGAAACCGCATGAGAAAATTTAGAATCCACAGCTTTAGGGGGGGGGGACGACAGGAGGAGGCCATCAGTCTGGTGTCCCAAACTGGAGCTCTGAAATCATTTCTTAAAGAAAGATGATACTAACAGTTTAATTTAGGAACATTCTGGGTTGAATATATTTGAGATAAAAAATAAGGACCTGAATATATTTTAAAATGTTTTTTCCACAGAAAAGTGCATTCCACATTCAAATAGGTAACTCTCTAGATGTTTAATTTATAAACAAACAAAACCCCAGCAATTTTGTCTCTCTCACAATAAAGTGCATACACAGGATTAGGCAGGCAAAATTTTTAGTTATTGCTCCTCCAGAGAGGAAAAAACAACTGGGTATGCACACTTCTCCCTCTAATAAGATGGAATTTATATACTGTATTTAGCCACTGAAAATAATAATTGAAAAAGAGATGAAAAGCATAGTTCAAGTTTAAAATACACGTATCTTCCATATTTCTTTGAAATTTGTAGCTGTTATAAGCAAAAGGTTATTTTTAACTAAACTCTCAATTTCTTCAAAATAGAGCTAGGCAAATACAAGGAGCCTCATTTTAAAGTATGAAATACATTTTCCTCTCACTTAGGTGATTTATAAAGAACTGTTTGAATTCCCAGTGATATTATAAAGCAGGTAACCAAGAAGGGCAAGTTGAATGTTATTCCTCAAGTTCAGACAGAACTCATTTTAACAGACAAAGGCTTATGTTTTACAAAAAAAAAAAGATTTCCAGCAAAGGATATCTCACCACTTTGCCTAATACCATGAACCTTAGCATATAAAATTATTTTAATTTTCCAGGAATAAGGTTAGATAGCTAGACACCCCGCCAAATAGGCTTTTTTCTTGTTGTTGGGAATTCTGATACTTCTAATTCATTTGCCAAGAATCCCTGAACTCAACAGATTTGTATCATGGTTGAGGAGAGAACACAGGTACACGAGCCATTACAATGTAGGAGGGACAGTAAGTGCCCTCCCTGTGTGTAATGGCAGTTCATGGGAAGGGTCACCTGTACCTAAGGAAGATGTTACAGGAGGTAGCATATGGGTTGGGCTTAGACTTTGACAGATAAAACATGAGGCAGAGCCCTGGCTGGTGTAGCTCAGTGAATTGAATGCTGGCCTGTGAACCAAAGGGTGGTTGGTTCAATTCCCAGTGGGACGTGCCTGGGTTGTGGGCCAGGTCCCCTGTAGGGGGTGCATGAGAGGTAACCACATCTTGATGTTTCTCTCCCTCTCTTTTCTCCCTCCCTTCCCTTCTAAAAATAAATTAAAATCTTTTTTTAAAAATGAGGAAGAGACTTCCAGCCAAGATGGGGGCATAGGTAGACATACTATGCCCCCTCACCAAACCAAAATAAGAACAACAATTTAGAAACAAAATAACAAGCAGAACTAACAGAAAATTGAACTGTATAGGAGTCAGACAACCAAGGAGTTGAAATAGACACATTCATCCACACCCACAGGTGGGGGAGAGTTGGGCCGCCAAGTAGAGAAGGGCTGCAGCACAAAAAGTGGTAGCACTGGACTTGAAAGGCACCGTGGGTGGGAAAGGCCCATCAGGCATGCAAGACAGCAGTGGGTGGACCCTGGGAGTGCAGGAGGTGGCTGGCAGACCCAGCAAGGCAGAGATTGTGAAATGGGGCACTGCGGGCAAGGCGGCTGACCAGGCGGTCCTATATTCGTGCACAGATAAACCAGGCAAAAACAGGCAGCAAGACAGACCGTACAACACAGGGTCCCAGCACGAGGAAATAAAGCCTCAAAACACTGATTAAAAACACCTGTGAGGGTTGAGTCACCAAGAGAGACTCCCAGCCTCATGGGAGAGTTCATTGGAGAGACCCACCAGGTCCTAGAAAGTACATAAGCCCACACACCTGGGACTCAGCACCAGAAGGGCCCAGTTTGCTTGGGGGAAGAGGTGAAAGTGACTGAGATCTGACAGAGAGCAGAGCAAGGGCCATTGTTCCCTCTCGGACCCCGCCCCTATGTACAGCATCACAACCCAGCGCCAGGGGGGGCTTGACCTGCCCTGGTGAACACCTAACCCCCTCATACGTAACAGGTGCAACAAGACCAAAAAAAAAAAAAAGACCCAAACTGAAGAACAGATCAAAGCCCCAGAAATAATACAACTAAGCGATGAACAGATAGCCAACCCATCAGATGCACAGTGCAAAGCACTGGTGATCAGGATGCTCACAGAATTGGTTGAATTTGGTCATGAATTAGGTGAAAAAATGAAGGCTACACTAAGTGAAATGAAGAAAAAATGCACAGGGAACCAATAGTGATGAGAAGAAAACTGGGACTCAAATCAACGAAGTGGACAAGATGGAAGAAAGAAACAACCAAACAGAAAAGGATGAAGAAACAAGAATTCAAAAAAATGAGGAGAGGCTCAGGAACCTCCAGGACATCTTTAAACGTTCCAACATCCGAATTACAGGGGTACCAGAAGGAGAAGAGGAACAACCACAAGTGGAAAACTTATTTGAACAAATAATAAAGGAGAACTTCCCCAAGCTGGCAAAGGCAATAGACTTCCAGGAAATCCAGGAAGCTCAGAGAGTCCCAAGGAAGTTGGACCCAAGGAGGAACACACCAAGGTACATCGTAATTACATTAGCCAAGATTAAAATGAAGGAGAGAATCCTAGAAGCAGCAAGAGAGAGGGGGACAGTCACCTACAAAGGAGTTCCCATCAGACTGTCAGCTGATTTCTCAAGAGAGACCTTGCAGGCAAGAAGGGACTGGAAAGAAGTATTCCAAGTCATGAAAGGCAAGGACCTATATCCAAGGTTGCTCTATCCAGCACAGCTTTCATTTGGAATGGAAGGGCAGATAAAGTGCTTCTCAGGTAAGGTCAAATTCAAGGAGTTCGTCATCACTAAGCCCTTATTATATGAAATGTTAAGGGGACTTATCTAAGAAAAAGAAGATAAAAAATATGAACAGTGAAAAGACAGCAAACTCACAGTTATTAAGAACCACACCTAAAACAAAAGCAAACTAAGAGGACAGCTGGATCAGGAGTGAACCATAGAAATGAAGATCTCATGGAGGGTTAGCAACAGGGGAGTGGGAGAAGGAGAAGGGGGAGAAGGTACAGAAAATAAGTAGCATAGACAGTAGGTAGAAAATAGACGGGGGAGGGCAAGAATAGTATGAGAAGTATAGAATCTAAAGAACTTGTGACACACGGACATAAACTAAAGGGGGGGGAGGACAGAGGAGGGGTGTGCAGGGTGGAGGGGAATGGGACAACTATAATAGCATAATCAATAAATGTATTTAAAAATGAGAAAGAGATTAAAATCCCAGTAAAAGAAAAGCATAAACAAGAACAAGAGACTTGAGTAAATGAGGTACACAATTTGGCTAGAAATTAAGAAACAAGAGTAGAAAAGTGAGTTGTATCCAAACTGCGGAGAGCCTTGAATGGTGGGCTGAAAAGGCTGGGCTGCCTTGGTGAACAGGTATCAGCTGTGTGCCTTGTATGGTGGGGAGCAATCCTTAGCACAGTGAGTGCTTATGAGCATCAGCAGTGCCTAGCAGCAGGGATAGTGAAGGCAACAAGAAGTAGAGGGAATCTGAGCAGCCATGTGCTGATATACCTGCTTTCTGAGCAGAATACCCAGGACTGTTCTCATGAAATGGAACACGGGCACGTGTTCAGTTTTAAACTATGATTTGGAGGCCCCTCTTGGGCAACCGGCCTAGCCTTCACGGAAGAAGACAAATTCCGGTCACAGGAGTGGGGAATCTGCCTGTTCCTGAATGGACTTGGTGCTAGATAGGCTGAGGAGAGCCATCTGCCCCCAGCAGAGGCGGCATCAGCCACTGCACACTTGTGTGCAAGCGCACGGGCCCCCGTTTGCCGCTCGGCTCCGCCAGGATTCCTTCAAGATGCGCAAAGAGTCACACATTCTACCACTCACTGAATCAAGGCTGGAAAGCTTGAGAAAAACTATTCAGACACTGAGGAAATAAAGTAGCTGATTCACATTAAAGAGGAAAAGGAACCCAAAGGAGGGAGGAAAGAAATCAGGTGAACAGAGCGGACAGCAGGGACGGGAGCAAGAGAAAGGGAAAATGAAGCAGGAAGACGCTGGATGAAGAGAAGAGGGAGGAACGGGTCGGAACCATTACACCTGTGGTCATGTAAATGTAACGCTTGTTGACGGCGAAACTTTATTTTCTAAAGAACTTTTGGTCCATGAAGGAGTGGAGGTGGTAACAAAGTTAATTACATCTCATAATTAGTATAATTAAGACAAGATAACAAAGCCTTTGGCAATGGACTACTCTAATGATGGAGGACCAGCATCTGAGAAATATAATAGTATATTAGCATAACCACATATGCAAAGTATACATAACCACTGCCACGGTTAACCTGTCATTGAATGATTAAATATGAATTCATAATTAGAAAAATCCACACTGTAATTTATTGGCTTCTCTGACTGTTCTGGTTCATTAAAAGTTGATTACTAAACAGTGACCTCTAGTGGCCCATAATTTTCTAATGCTATGTTTCTCTTGAAAAGTCAGCTTAGATTCCAAGAACCTATTTACACTAAACAAGGCTATTACTTTGAAGATGTTAATATTCCTTTTCCCTATAAAGGCAAACACTTCTTTTACCTATTCTTCCCTCCTTCACATACATTTTGCGTGACAGGTGCGAGGTGCTAAAACCCGCGCCTGCTCCTGCCCGGGTGTGGCACGTTCGCTAATGGATCGTGACTGGGCACCCATCTAGAAGGTGCTGAGCTAGGCGCTTGGGTTTTATTAATACCTGGAAACTGACTTCATTCATTCTGCGCTATACAATCAGAAGGTAAATCGACATTATCATGAAAATCATGCCCCTGTCTGTTCACTGCCTATACACACGAGACATGCTGAAAACACATTTTAATTTAAAATTCAAAGATACTAGTAATTTCAGATTCACTGCATACCCATCTACTGAGGTTTATCTTACAAGGCAACTGCTTAGCCATTGTAAAAAAAATCTAGCTTGTTTCTTAAATTTTTCTTAAGAGATTTCTATAACAATGATGCTTCTCAAAACAAATCTATTTCTCTAGCATATAAATGAACTTTCCAAGCATCATCTCTTCCTTAAAGTGAATACATATTTTTAAAGTATCCATATGCCCATAGTAGTGATTTAAGTTAAAATTAAACCAAATTTACCAATCTGTAAGTATATTGCTTTTATTACTTGCTACCCAGGTCTACTCATTATGAAAACGAGGTTCCAGAAAGGCTCACGACACACAAAGAGGAGAGACTTTGAGTATGTTGTTAAAAGAATTTACACATCTCTTCATCCCCCATAATCGGTCAAGGTATTGATCCCGGTTCTCTGAGGTAGTGGCAAAGCTGCAGCTTCCTTACCTAATGGGACTGAGGCTCCAGTAAATTTAGGATGTAAACAAAAGAAACATATATACCTCCTCATTGCTATTTCTACAGAACACATGGTGTGGGGTGCTAGCTGTTTTCTGTGATGATTTAATATAGTAGCTGGATAATGAGTTATACCTTCTGCAAGAACCGAATCACCATTTAATGCTATTATCAACAGTTCATGACCCACCAGCACGAAATGTCAACCTGATTAATCTGAATACTGCTGACCTCAAAAAAAAAACCCTCACTCCTCACTATTATTAACATGTACTGTTCTTTAGTATGAAAATATAAAAACCAAAACTTAAAATAAAAATGGTATTTTTAGAGAATTTGGTACGCAAATTTTGCTGAGAGAGAACTGGTACGGTTCTGAAAAGATAAAGCTGAAGATAATACTTAAATACAAATATTTGTTACAACTAAGGGAAATATAATTTTCTAGGGGATATCTGACTTTGTAAGTTCAACATATCATTTAAAACATTTGCTTTCCATTTTTATGGTTGCCAGATGGGAGGAGGGTGTGGAGGAACAGGTGAAGAGGTGAGGGAATTAGTAAGTACAAATACATATGTACAGAATAGCCATGGGGATGTACAGTACAGTGCAGGAAATGCAGTAGCCAAAGAACTTACACGCATGAGCCATGGACGTGAACAACGGCGGTGGGGGGGGGTTGCTTGAGGAAGTGGGGGGATGCCGGGTGGAGGGGGGCAAAAGGGGAAAAATCAGGACAGCTGTAATGGCCTAATCAAGAAAATACAACTTAAAAGTTAATTAATCATTTGCTTTGTTTTCTTAGATAGCATGCTAGGGTTAGAATAAGATACCAGTTTGTCACTACAATAGGTTTTCAGTATCTACAAAAGAAGAATTCAACCACTGCTGCTTTGTACCTGGTCTGAAGGCTGGGACTCTAAGGAAAGCACCTGAGAACAGGAAGAACCAGTCACCATTCTCTCCAACCGAATGCAACCCTTTCCTTTTAAAAATCAGGGTCAGTACAGTAATGGAAAAGTTTGATCTGAAACCAGTATTAAGGCAACAATCAGACAAATCCAGAGTGAGGGGAATTCTTTAAGACAAATAACCTGGACTACAAAAATGTAAACGTCATAAAAAAAGTTTTAAGGGAGAGCACGGGAACCGCTCTAGACTGAAGAAGGCTGAAGAGACCTATGAAATGTAATACATGAAAAGAAAAATACCCAGTCACTGGGGGGATGACTGAGAAAATGTGAGTATGGGCCATTTACTAGCTGACACTGAATCAACGTCACATTTCCTGGGTGTGACAGCAGTCGTGGAGAATGTCCCTGTTCCCAGGGATTATGCCAAAAGGCTACCAGTGTGGGGTGAATGGTCTGCCCAAAAAGAGAAAGTGTTGAGAGGGGACAGTCTACGAGTTGAATTAGAAATAGATCAGAAAATCAGAGAACAGAGCATGGGTGCACATATAAATAGTATCTCTATGTACTTACTGTTTAGCAATGTTCCATGAATTCTATTTTTACTGTCTTTTAAAAAGGCAGGTGAGGGAGGAAGAATTCTGACACAAAGATCAATACTCGCACCTTGATTTACAAAAGATACTTTCACTTTAAAACATCTGAGTCAGATTTCTACCAACTGAATCCTTCTTCATTAATGTGTATTACCCTATGGCTGAGTTACTCCGTATCTCCATTTTTACAATCAGGCTTACATACACACGTTCTCTCCCTAGTACCTCTGAGTCTGCCCCGGTAACAGCCTCCCAAGTAAATGACTAACCACACTAACAGTGTTTGTCCAGGGAATCTACCAGGTGGGCCATTTTGTATAGAAATTACTTAGCTGGGTTCCATTTCAGGGTTGTTTTACAAATAAAAACTCAAGCACCAAAAAAAAAAGCAGCTAGGTATCTTTATCCTTATACTACTTGACTCACATTAGTAAGAAAACCCAGAAGAGCCTGTAGGGCTCACAGACTGTTGAACACACTGCCGGCTGCTGAGTTTCGCAGGGCACGAAAATCCGTAACACTTACTGCCACACCAAAACCCCCTGCAGCACATTTTCAAAACGCACAGCAGTCTGTTTGAATGGCGACGTTTCTATAAATTAGGATTTGGGCAAAAGATAGACCCAAATTAAAATGTATTTGGCTGTTTTTCCTATGACTCTTCATAAAACAGAGGTGTCAAGAAAATAAGCACTCTTCCCCTGATGGCAAAGAAATGCAATCAATTATTGCAAGGCCGTAGCGGACATCACTCACTATGAGAATCACCACCTCTGCCTCCTCGCACAGGTGAGAGAAGTGATGGCACAGGCGCTGAACTCGGGTCTTCTGAGCAGCAATGTTGATAAGACATTTGAGTGTCTCCCGACCCACTCATTTGTGACACTGTCACCAATGAAATCCCTTTGAAGAGGACAGCTTGAATACACAGAAATCAGAAAACTCCCAGCTCTCAGCAACCAAAAACTATCCAGGTACCTACAATCATCTGCATGAAAATCCTATGAAAAATTTCCAGGTGAGCATACTTGTAAGAATTGAGTAGAAATCTCTTCAAACTAATTTTTGGTGAAATGATTTTAACTTCCAATTTGATTATAAACCATCTGGAAGGGTGATGTATTAGGTATGTTTTGTGCTCTTCAGAGTTTACAATGTAATTCTGATACCCTCTTTCTAGAACTATTTGTTCATCCATTCAACACAAGCCTGGCTGTCTACCATGGATTAGGTGCCTATCTAGACACTGTGGGTACAGCAGTGGACAGATCAAGTCTCCGCTCTTGTAGAACTTATATTCTAGTCGAGTGGTTCTTAAACCCAACTGCGTGTTAGAACAACTGTCAGAGATGCTGACTTAACTATGGAGAAAGTGAGAGGGGAAGAAATCAGAGCAGGAGAGGCTAGCTTTCGATAGATCCCTGATTGTTCTTTCCCAGTGACAGGAGAGAAGGCAGGGTACAGGGATGTAAACACAGCAGGTTAGCGGACACGGTAGTAAGATCACACAGTTTTCTCAGGACTGTCTACTTCCTCTGTGAAAGTAAGATCATCAGCTGACTTTGGGGAAGCCTGCTAGAGGTTTGAGGAGAGGAGAGAAGGTATGAAACAATTGTTCAGGTGATGGAAAAGGGGAATGAACAGAGGAAATGAAGAACCGTCCGGCAGCTTTAAGGGCCCGCTTGAGATGAGTGATCATTAATTTGAAAGTGACACCAGGCCAACATGGTCACCCATTTGCTCCAGCCATGTTCAGCTACTCCTGGGCCAGTGCATGAGAAATGATGAGTTGGATCTGACCAAGTATGGAGGTCAAAGTTCAACAGAGGGGAAGATGAATAAGGGAGCTGATCATGTACCCTGGGAAATAACCCAGGCAGGAAAGGGAGAGAGACTATGAGGACAGCGATGTTTATTATTCTGCTCCAGTTCTGGCCCCATCAGGTGCTGCTAACTATATTGCCTATCTTCCTAATATTTAAAATTCCCTTTTTAAAAAACTGCTCAATTCTTTTTCTAGTACAAAAGGTAGATCTATTCTGCTTAGTTTCATTACAGAGGGCTGCTCCAGACCCTGCTATGGATGTTATATCATTTAAGTCTTACCTTTCTAAAATTTGAAAACAAAACTCACGCGACCCCAAGGCATTCAGTAAGGGATTGTAGTGTTTGCTTTTCCTATTTTATAAACAAACCCCCAACTTCTGGACTGGTCATAGAGTTATAATAATTCACTTCCATTTACTAAATGATTATGATATACCGCACGTTGTGTTTTGTTATTCTTATTCAGCTGAACACTAGGAATGAGTCTTTCAGTCCCAGAGATGCTGAAATTCATGAACCTTAACCCAAGCTTTTCCCCATCTCAGAATCCTTCCACCTGGTTTCCCAAAGTGAGGAGCTGAGGTAGCTTTCCCTTGTGCCCGCCTGGTGGTTTTCATTTCTCCTGAATCAGAGGTAGAACATTATAGGGGTGGAAAGCAGAAACCTCACAGTCAGCTAGGCTTGGGTTTGCAGTCACTCCATTTCCGCCAATGACCAGGACACCTTCCTGGACCTCTGTGGTTGACCGCTTCTATTTTCTACATCAGTAAAACGTACTCACCTCACAGGGCTGTTGGGAGGATTAAATGAGATGATGTCTGTAAAGCATCCAGCTGTCTTACAAAAGCACCTGGCTGAGGACTTGTGTAATTGCAGCTCATTAAATATTAGTTTCCCTTACTTATCTTACCCAAAGGCACATGAATAGTGCTATTTACTTTCTGTACTACAGCTATTATTCCACAAAACATTTTTCACAGAAGTGAGATATTTACATGACACACTTCTCGTTTTCAAAAAACTCTTATTTTGACTTCAAGGGAAGTTTACCTAGTCCCCCAGTGTCGCAGATACACAGCTAACATGTAAAAATTTAGAGCTGAGAGAGATGTTAAGGGGAAGTAAATACAGTGACCCTTAATGCAGGGATGGGGGCACCGACGGCACACAGTTTGTATGTTGTATGTATTAGATACCATATTCTTACAACAAAGTTAACTACAGAAAAGAAACTGTTGAGAAAATTATAATACATTTACAGTACTATACTACATTTATTTTTTTAAAGAAGCCTGTCTTTTTAAAAAAGATTTTATTTATTTTTAGAGAGAGGAGAAGGGAGGAAGAGAGGGAGGGAAACATCGATGTGTGAGAGCTACATCCATTGGCTGCCTCTTGCACATCCCCAACTGGGGACCTGGCTGCAACCCAGGCACGTGCCCTGACTGGGAATTGAACCAATGATCTTTAGGTTCATAGGCCAGCATTCAATCTACTGAGCTATCATATCATCCAGGGTACTGTACTATATTTATTGACAATGTAAGTTTAATTCATCTGTTTACAAGATTTATCATCTGTCAATACCAACATCAATACTGTCTTATATGATATAAAACATTATAGATATCATATATATTACTAGCACTAAGCATCAAAAATAAAAGATAATGTGCTATTTATTTACATGTATAACAATTCATGCATTGATAATGAAGTAGCAATATAATTGCTTTGTGGTACCCTACTATAATCTATACAATTGCTTGATAGGTGTAAAAATAAAAAGGTTTTCTAATAATTTATTGGAAAAAATTTGCATATAAGTGGAGCTGTGCATTTCAAACCTGTGCTGTTCAAGGGTCAAGTGTATACTCAGCAGCTATTATATGCAGGTATATAACCTTTCGTAAGTCTTTTAGCAAGCCTGAACGGTAGCTACTGTCCCAATTTTCTAAATGTGAAACAAAATTCCGATTAGGTAACTTGGCCAATCACAAAACTAGCAGAGAACACGATGGCTTCAGTAAGAGCCTGGAGAAAGGAGCACCTCACGCTGCAGCCTAACGTTCTTACCACAACGTCTTCTTTTTTCGTTACAACTTTTTCAAAACTTTTTTACCTTCTCTCCCCAGAGAAAACTATTTAGCACCTTAGTGTTATAGAATACATTTGCAATAAACATTATATATACTTATAATGATTTCTACAAAGATGGAATGATACTGTATACATTGTTTTATAACATGCTTTTTCTACCCAAAAGAAATTATAAAATATTTTCATATCAAATATTTTTCATTTTGATTCATACATGTAATTTAATCCCTAATTATTAATTCCCTCCTACTGGATACTGGGTTATTTCCAAACCATCATTATTTTAAATCAATGGTTCTTGAACTTTTTAGTGTAATAACTATGTATGGTATCAAATGAATACCAGACTTATCAGCGGGAATCTCTTCATAAGGTATATAAATGTCTTATCACTATGTTGTACACCTGAAACTACAATATTGTATCTCAACTATAATTGAAAAATAAATTTAAAATATATGTATATATACTGTTGAGCACCCCAAGGCTTTTGCTTATATGTATTACATCTATCAGTATTTATTATATTAGAAATTAAAACATAAAAATTTAAAATATTTAATCACTTAATGAAACCCACTTCATGTTAACACATTTTTATGAAACCTAACAAGACTTTCCAAAGCAAAATAATAAAATTTAAGTGATGAAAGTAGCACTGTTTTATAATTCTGCAAATCTTTTTACTTCTAGCTTAACAGAAAGCAGTTGGATTTTCTTACCAGACTGAACACAGAAGCAGATATACATGTTGTTTTGGTTGAAGTTTATAAAGAAAAGCTGGCCTCACAGAGTAGTTGGAAAATAAGTATTTTAATAACCTTATCAAATAATTGTGAATATCCTTCTTTAATATTAAATTAAAACTTGACAAATGGTGATTTATTAAAGGCTAGTTACAGTGCAGAATCTACAATTGTCATTAATCAACTTTTTTTTTCCTGTTACATCAAAAATTTGTTCATTTTTTATGCACCTTGAATGCATCTTTTACCCAGGCATAATTCCGTAACATCGTACACAGTTCTTCCAATTTCCTGGTATACAAAGGCAGAAATTCACACTCTTTAACAGAACCACAAATCTCATCACGAAAGTCTGTAGTACTAGGAAGCTACCAGGCTCATAGAATCAGATACAAGTTTTCAAAAAATCTAATTTTTGCTTGAAATACCCAATTTCATTACTGGCCACAAACACTGTCAACTACTTTCCTCAAAGTGACAGGCTCACTTCGCTCTTTTTCTATAAAATGCCTGGTCAGTCCTTCTTTCAAATAAAAAGGGTGCTCCATGAAAAAGCAGGTAGTTCAGCTGGCAACTCGGTCACAAGGGCCCTTCTCCTCAGGACAACCACAGTGTATACGCTGGCAGGAATGTTTTATGCTACACAGAATATTTAAAAACCCATGTACACAAAGGTCAAGATTTAATGAAATTAACAATTTTTACGGTTTTGTCGAAGACAATCTTCAATGCAACCACATGCCCGTGGCAGTGAAGAACACAATGCTACTGTCTTGATTCGCAGGACAGGAGCCTCAACGGCCATCCCTTTGTACCATAATGTCAGTATTAGGATGAAAATCGCTTTCACCTCACAGCCTCCCCGGGGGTCCCTGAGTGGCACACTGAGAACCATTGTTCATCACAATGACAACGCTGAAAGTGCATTCTTATAGCTAAGTCTTTACATAACTCTTAATTTGGGGGATAAGTTCTTAGAACTACTAGCTAAATTACTTACATATATATATTTTTTTAAGCTGTTGATGCATACAAACTGTCCTCTGAATTGGTTGAAGTAATTACATAGCCAACAGCAGGCTATGAAGCTATGTATTTCCTCTTTGTTCAGAACAGACTTTGAATCTTTGCCAATCTGGAGGTTAAAAATCTAACTCTCTGGACTGTGCTCATTGGCATCAAGTTCCTCCGGGATGAATTATTTCACTAGAATCTGGTTGTGCTGCAAGTAAGTGAGCTTGTGGCTTCTGTCAGCAAGTCTCTCATTTTACCGAAAAATGTTTCTATGTAAGCGGAGTTTCCCTGCCCTTAAAAAAGTTGTATTGTCTAGTTACATAATTTTTTTAGAGTAGACATGTTACAAGATGGCAAAATTCTCAACTTAAGAACACAGATGCAAACTTTACTAACAGCAAGCACAGAGCTGGCATCTGTCCACGTTTAATCTGAGAAGACGGGTGGTTGCACTAATTCCTCCACATAAATTCGGTCCACCTGGACATGGGGGGGCGTGTAACCTGAACAAACTAACTTCATACCAGTTCATTTTCACTCATTTTCTCTGCAGTTTATTCTTTAAACATGTTGTTTTTAACTACAAGCAATAAATCCAAGGCAAATTATGAAATTAACCATGGTTCCCCCAAAACAAATATGCTCTTGTCGCAAACATGCAGACAGAGGGAAATCACGAAAAGCAATAGTCTTTTCCATTTCAACTGACAGTCAGCAAGGGCTCTAGGGAAGGTGGCCAACTGGTTTTAAGGTTTTAAGAATGCAACATAGTCCATAATGGCTGTCATCTGGAGCAAATGTGTTTCAAAAAAAAAAAGGCCTGTCCTCACTCCAATGGAGGGAAACCACCCTGGAAGAGGTTTTGGCTTTCTGGCTGCAACCAACGGTGGCCACCGCTACTTTGCTGGGGCAGATTTCTTCAGCATGACAACCCTCAGTGGTGACTTGTGACATTCTCCTGTCGGTCCCTGCAGGTCCCTGCAGGTCCAGTACCCTGACAGGCCATTATGAAAAGACCCTCTTTCAGGGCCACTGGCTGTCAGAAGCCACCAGCTGGCCTGCCACAGCCCTGCAGTCGCCAGGGTCCAGCTGCCAGTCTGGGCGGTGCTGCCCACGCTGAGCAACGTGCCACCCAGCTGCTGCGCGGTCACGTCCATCTGGAGCTCTCTAGCTAGACAAATCTCTCTGCCTGTCAGATCTCCTCAGCAAGCCTTGTTATGCAAATTCAATTACTCAAGTGTGCCCTATTACTGCTGGCTAACTGCTCGGAGAACCGGTCTCACACTGACAGCCAGTTCACATTTTTTGCTCACCAAAAAGCACCTCATTTACTCTTCCTTTGCTCTTCCCTTGTATCATTAAAGCTGAACAGCCAAAGTCCACGGTATTCTAACCTCTCTGCAGTGGGCTCCTGTTCTCCACAAAGAGCGCAAAGGAAAATTAATTGCAAAAAAACCCCCTTCTAATCAGACATGAAGTGGTGTTAAAGCTGCAGCCTCCCTACACTTGGCCGACATGGTTTTACTATCAGAGACAAAATTTAAATCTTAATGACTGAAAGAAAAATCTGGTGTAACAAATTATACTGGACCAAAAAAAAATGAATTATTACAGAAAATACCATAGTAGTACTTTTACTAATACCATTTTTACCAGCTACTTTCACTATTTTTAAAATAAAAAGGAAAGAGGTGTCAAAAATTTCATCAAAGTTTCTGTTGACACATGACCTTGTCCACATTCCCCACTCCCCTGCACCCCTCCCCGCCAGGCGCCCCCACTCCCCTGCACCCCTCCCCACCAGGCACTCCCCTCTCTCCTGCACCTCGCCAGGCGCCCCCCACATGCACTCCCTGCCCACATTTTTCTCTCGCCTTTGCATGCACCCTCTTCACCACCACCCCCATAATGTTTCTTTCTCCTTTAGTAACTCATTTTAACCCACCAATAATTTGAGGGATAATTTGGGATGTAAGTATTGAAAAGCATTACACATTCCTAACCCTTTCAAAAGACCACTTGGAAAAGATTCCACCAGGCTAAAGCTGTAATTCAAATATTCTCACTCAAGTAATGTCATTATAAAATGAAACATTTTAAACAACTGAGAAGGTGCGAGGAAAAGGTGAGTGTGTCACTAGCTACACCAGCAAACTAGAACTTTCTATGACCTGAGTGTAGCAAGCAGTACAGGAGGGAAAGGGTCTAAGTAAACGTTTGTTTATGAATCGTGCAGCGACACAAATACCAACACAAATTCAGCTAAAACAGGCACTACAGAGTGGCAGAATGATATCTGCACCCCAGTCCCCAAGGGATGTTGCCAGCACAGGAATGTTTAGGATCTTTACTCTGCAAGTAACAATCCACTGCTGCCTGCAAAACGGAAAGAATGAAAAGACAGCAGCTGGCCAGGCACAAGCCCAACGTAAAAAACATATTTCAGGTTTAAAGCCTGTAACAGGGGTGGGGGACTTAACTGATTTTAATTACATGTAATAAAGTATATAGTATTTTTAAATATACCACAAAATCATCTTGTTACCCGATAAGATGATTTACTAATTTGTAATTCTATAATTTTGCTTCTAGAAATTACTAACATTTCCTCAATTATAGCTGAGAAATCGACACTCCAAAACATAAGATATTATATTCTCTCGCTCTCTGTACTGTTTGACCCTATTCTTGAGGAAATGGGAAAAAGCATTGCGCCTGTATGCTTTTGGATCCCAATATGCGTCTTAAACCCCTAAAATCAAATTGTTTAAGAAATGCTTCTCAAAAGCTTCACTTTTAATGACTTTAAAAAAGCATCTTTTAACTTTTGAGAGACTGAGGTTTTAAAAAAGTTACTCAGGTTAAAATTAAAACTGTAAGCAAATTATTTCACTCACACAGCTACCCCAGTCATGGCATTGTTTTAAATGAGGGAATGGCAATATTAGGAAATGAGCTAATATTGAAAATGTTTATTTTTATCTAATAAAATGTTTTATCAGCATGTTATATTTCCACTTATAAACTCAAATTAACAGAAAGGGTCAGTAAAGTGTATTTCCAATACATTTGGAAATTATTAAAATGTTTATACTTTAATTAAAAGAAACTAAAGGTTTATTTTAGTTGTTTTAATTTTTATAGCGGTGACGTGGTTCAGAACACGCTATTCCAAAATATGGGTGCCTTAATGTATTGAATGTTTTTGGCCAAAGGTATCTGAGACCCAGCCAAGGCAGAAAGGACGCTCTGGCTCCCCCCTCCTCCCCCGAAGAAGTTCAGAAGACCCCCCATGAGAGGGGCCCCTTCCCCAGAGGAAAGGAGCTGTCTTGTCTCCAAAGATGAGGCGCCCTGAGAGGAATCCAAATGGATTCCACCCTTTGACCTAACACATTTTTTCCACCACTTTTCACTCTTTCAAATTTGGTATAAAACATTCAGGTTTAACCATTTCTTTGTATTTAATTTCCTTATAAAGACTCCCTAAAACACAAAAGTAGTATTATAATAAATTTGTATGTTTTTTCTCCTGTCGATCCAACTTTTGATGGTCTGTCTCACTGACAGGGCCCCAGCGAGAGAACTTGGGAGGGAAGAAGGGAAAAAATTTTTTTCTCCCTACAGTGGAAACATCTTTTCCTTCAAATCCTTATACAGAAAGTAGAAACTCAGTAACTGGGACTCATCATCAAACCACTGCTCTAGGTTCTCAAATTCTTATTAGCTAAGTGAGAACTTCACTTTTCACTTTTTTCTCCCCAATTCCAACAGTGATCTTAATTAACAGGAATAATAACATGATTGAGAGCATACTATGGATCAATAAAGCCCTCTAAAGGCTATCTATGAAGTATCATTTATAATGTCCATTTTACAGGTGAGGAAACTGAAACAGAGATGTTAAATAACTTTTTCAAGGTCAAATGGCCAGTGTGCAACAAAGAAACTCACTCTGAACTCCAACACCTCCAATTCATTGCAGAAACAAAGTGAAAACTAGAAGCCGACCCCTTGGTATAAGGCAATCACCAGACTATATGTGCCGTCTGGGGAAATACACCTCTAAATGGAACTTAAACTGAAGACAGTTATGTTCTCTGAGTGGCTTCCTCTATGGCAGGGATTCTATGCTTCGCTCTGGAAATGAACGAACTTACTCAAGTCTGCGCAGCTACTAAGTGCCCTGATTTTGAGTCCTAAATCCAAATCCCATGATCTTTTCTTTAACATTTTATTTTTTATTGTATTCTTTCCCATGATCTTTCCATCACACTATGCTGCCTCTTCTCCAACCTCTGGAAGTCTTGTTTTCTGAAGCAGAGTCTGATTAGGGTTAGAACATTCCCATGTAAATATAGTGATGTATATCTTTCCACTCAGATTACGTTAGAACATTATGGAAAAGTAAACCCTGAAGTTGGTGAGGGGGAAAGAAAAGGAAAAGCTAGAACTCTCATTATTTGATTTTAAAAGCAAGGGCATGTAAATATCATTATAAAAAGGAATATACTTACTTGGGGAAATTCAATGGTTCTATTTTTATAGACCAGTAAGTTTTCATCTTATACATTATTCCATTTAAGCCACAAAATAATTAACATAGAAATACTCTATTAATACCCTGACCATGTTTATTTATACCTAGACAAGCCGAAGCTCAGAGGAGTCAGTTTACCCAAAGCCACATGAGCAGTGGGAACAGTGGAATGTAAATCTGTCTTCGGATCCCTGATATAAGCACTCTTTTCAGTCGGGCCAATGTGCTTCCACACTGTAACAACTTTGCTGGCCCGTGAGTCAATCAGAATTTGCTTCCTATGCAAACCTATCCACTTTACAAAGCAAAAGTACTGGTCCCCAAATTTCTAAATCATCTGGATTCTTTCAGAAGCATAAAGCACAAATATAAAAAGTTTCCCACTGAAGGAAGTCAGTCAAAAAACAAGCAGAGTACTTAACAGACCTCTGGTCCACAGATTTGAAAAGGAACATCTGCTATTACTTAACCACCACCCATCTGGTCCCGTTAGAGCTTTGCCTCTATCTACACCTCAGCTGTGGAGCATTCTGAGGTGTCTGGCCGTTCCTTCAGTGTCCCGGATGAAGATCTCACTTCTGTAAACCTGAACTATCACTTTCTTCAAAGCCTGGTCATAATATTAGTACCTGGACATAGAAATGCATTTTCCTTGAGATTTTTGTTTGTTTGTTTCTTGAGACAGGCCTCAAAGAAATTAAGAAGAGTTGCTATATGACCCAGCCATCCGTCTTCTGGGTATCTACCTGAAAAATTTAGAAACATTTATTTGCAAAGACATATGCAGCCCTATGTGCATTGCAGTGTTATTCACGGAGGCCAAGACATGGAGACAACCAAACTGTCCTTCAATAGATGATGGGATAAACAAGATGTGGTTCACACAGGTCTGTCCAGAAAAAGTTCAGCTACTGTTAATATAACGTGAACGGTGTGTGGAACCTGTATGTGTAACCTGGCAGCCAAGGAGAGTGGGCTGGAATGAGCATGCGTGAACAATGACAACTTCACTGTAGGAGTCAGTGGGGGTGGTAGATGCCATTGAGTGAGCATGTGCACTGTGTGGGCAACACACAATGTCTGAGCAAGACGAGAAACAAATCTGCATCAAATTTTGTGTTAAGCTTGAACATTCCTCCCCAGAAACTATTCAGATGATTCAGAGGGCCACAGTTATGGGCAACCTGATTGTCAGCTTCATCAGAACAATGCACCTGCTCATGCACCATGTCTCATACAGAGTGTTTTGGTGAAACATCAAATCATCCAGGTGACTCAGCCCTGCTACAGCCCAGATTTGGTGCTCTGTGACTTCTGCCTTTCCCCAAAACTAAAATCACCTTTGAAAAGGAAGAGATTTCAGACCATGGATGAGATTCAGGAAAATACAATGGGGCAGCTAATGGCAACTGGGGGAACTGTGTGAGGTCCCCAGGTGTGTATTTTGAAGGGGACGAGGGCATCACTGTCCCATGTACAATGTTTCTTGTATCTTCTTCAGTAAGTGTCTGTATTTTTCTTATTACATGGCTGGACACCTTTTGGAAAGACCCTGTATATGATGGAATACCACTCAGTCATAAAAAAGATGAAATACTGCCATTTGTAGCAACATGGATGGTCCCTGAAAATATCATACCAAGTGAAATAAGTTGGTCAGAAAAATCTAAGAACTATATTTCATTCATATGTGGGATATAAAACTGAAACTCACAGACAGAGACAAAAGCATGATGGTTACCAGAGGGAAGGGGTAGCGGGTAGTGATGGGGGCCAAACATATGGTAGCAGAAGATGCTTTGACTGGATGTTGGGCACACAATGCAATGTACAGATCATATATCATGTACAACTTGACACCTATACAATCTTATTAACCAATGCCATCCAATAAACTTAATGTTTAAAAACTGCAAAGAAAGAACAAAGGGGCTTGGGTAGACTCAAAAGAGAAAAAAGAAAAATGAAAAAGCACTTTCTTCTGACGTGCTTTTAAAAGATACTGCCATGAACGGCTGAGTGAAACTGTATTTGCAGCCCATCAGTGAGGCGCTGTTACCTTCAGGCCCTCACTGTCTCCCCCTCAGAGAACAGGGAGATGGTTAAGGGGGGGAGAAGACGGCTGGAGGAAAATGCTGATACTGCAACGGGACCACCTTCGTTGTTCTCACTGAGGGACTTAAATGATAACACCAACCTATTTTGGTATTGAGTGGCCTCATCTAAGTCTTAAGCTTTTAATTTGAAGCTGAGCTTTTAGTTTTTCTACATGCAGGCACAATACAAATTCAATTAATTGAACACAATCAAATTTTCAAACTCTCCACAACCCTTGCCTCTCTCTGGAAGAAAACTGTGAGTCTGGTGAGGACCTGAGCCCAATGCAACTCTGACCGCCACTACCTGGCCGACAGAGCCGGTCCATCACTTAGTTGTATTTACCTGTGGCAGAGCCTAAGGCATTTACAAAGATGGTATTTTCTTAGAAGTACAACTAAATCTGTCTTCTCAAAACTAACAACTTACTTGTTAGGCTAGGTGAAAAGATATTTTCTAATAGAGTCATGAGCTTCTAAACACTAAACACATTTCCATCTCAATTTCTCATGCTCTCCTTTTTCACCCCCACTCAATGGAGATGCTCTTCCAAGTACAGTGATTCTGGAAAAAACTTCACGGCATCCTACCAATCTGGCCCAGCTCCTCTCTTGCCAGTTCCCCCTCCATTTATAACCAGAAACATCAACACCCAGAAATATCAAACTGCCATACTTCAGCAAAAAATGTGCTAAGTCACATCACTATGTCCTTGCACATGCTATACAGTCCCCTTGCTCGAAATAGGTCTCCCCATCTCTCCCTGACAAATTTGTTTATCTTTTAAAATGTAAATTGGACCTCACCTGTTCCAAAACGCCAACCACGAGACACCCCCAAATGGATCGCTGGCTTCCCCCAGCACGTTTTGTATTTGGCATGTTTCGTATCTTACACCGAGCGCAGTGTGTTGTGCTGGGATATGCCTCTGCCTCACTGGGCACAGGCAGGGAACAGTGACCCTGAGGGCCTGGTCATCTCTTCCCCCACCCAGCACCCCGCAGGGACCAACACACAGCCTTGCTCATAAATGCTGGCTGGGTGAAAGGCCACTGAAGAATAAAGAACAGAAATCTGATGGAAACGGACTGGATTTTCAGGTCCGGAAAAAAAAAAAGAGAGAAGATGAGATGAAATGGAAGACAAAGGTAAAAACAACAAAACAAACTACTGGGACCCACTTGGATATTTTTTATCTAAAAAGCTGTACCTCCACCTGGCTCCACCCATCCCATCGGTTATTTTTGGTGTATTTTATAGGCTGACTCCTTTTAATGCGTAAATCTCAGGTATTTTTAGAAAAACAACCAAACACACAATCACGTTACCACTTTTCTCAAACTCTCCAGCCCGACCCTCCCTCAGGCCACCACCCTCCCCTGCCTGGCCCACTGCATGCGGCTCCCAGTGCATCTCCAGCTTTTACCCTCACCCTGCCTCTCAAATGACTTCCCCATGGCAGCTACCGCAATCTCTCCGAAACCCAAATCCAATCACGCCGCCTCCTCCGAACTTTCAATGTCTTCCCAGTGTTCTCAGAGAAGAACAAATGAGCAGCATGACTAAAACAAGGTCTGGACAGCCCCCCAACCCCTCTCTGCAGCCTCCCGCAGCTCCACACTTCCCTTCAACTGCGCCCCCTCTGCTCAGAACGTTCTTCCCTGTGCACAACTCACTGATTCTCTTCCTGCAGGTCTCAAACCAGTGGTTACATTTTCCAGTAACACTTTCCTAACCTACAAGAAAATCTCCCTATTTACATATTACTATAGCAAATGCAACACAGTAATAAAAATCTTGTACAGCTTTTCATAATCCTAAAATTAGTATCTGTCTCCCTCAACTAGATTATAAATTCAATCAGGGCAGAGCCTGCGCCTCTTCCAAATATTCGCTTTCCAGTGCCAATGTGGTATCTGACCCATTCTAGACGCATAGTAAGTATCTGTTGAAGAAATAAATAGTGAAAACATATTAAAATATGAATGATGGGCTATTTCCTCAACATAACCTCAAAAAATTCTCCCTTTAAAAAAAATACAATAAAAAAAATTTTTATTCTCCCTCAAACAAAAGGTAACATTGTATTTAAGATCAAATCCATCAAAACATTTACATTAATGTCAGCAACATGACAAGAGCACCTGTTATTACTACTATATTTCAAAGTGATTCTGGAAGTATTAACCACTGGTAATTAGAAAGAAAGATTTAAACTTAGAAAAGGAAAAGCAAAATTATCATTTTTAGAACCAAAAAACCCAAGAGAATTACTGGAAAAACTACTAGAAACAATTAGAGAATTCAAAAACTAAGCAGAGCTCAAATTAACACATAGAAATCAATACTTCTCATATTTATAAACAAAAAGTAATCTTTTAAAAAAATTTACAATCTTGGAGAGTGTACAGATGGCCCTTCTAAAAACAGGACGTAAAACTCTAAAGCCATAAAAAGTAAAACTGACAAGTTTAACTACATAAAAATTAAAAACTTCTGCATTTCAAAAAGTACTATATACAAAATGAATAAAAGAAAGGACAAAATGGAAGAAAACATTTGCACTAAATATAATAACTACCGATACACAGTCACACTCATTAGGATATAACCTCCCTGGGCACAGGAATTCAGCTGATCTAGAGTACTTAGTATATGGTAGATAGTCAATAAATATCTGTTGAATCAATGAATGGGCATTTAACACTCACACATATCAATTAGAAAAGATCAATGCCTAGCACAGTGCCCAGCACACTCTAAGTACTCAACAAATAGCTGCTGAATGAATGAATCCAATAAAAACATGCCCACAGGACAGGAAGAAGCAATCATGGGGAAAAAAAAATACAAACAAATGGCCAAAAGGACTCATGGACATGGACAACAGTGTGGTGATTCCGGGGTGGGGAGAGAAGTGTTGGGGGGTAATGAAAAAAATAAAATTAAAAAAATATTTAAAAATAAAAGGAAAACAAAAAACCCCAAATAAATGGCCAGTAAACATTCTTAAAACGCTCAAATGAACTCATAATATGGAAAAAGAAAAAAGAAAAGGAAAAATCAAAACCACACTGTCATTTTAAAAATATTTTATTTATTTGTTTTCGGAGAGAGGATAAGAGAAGGAGGAAGAGGGGGAGAGAAACAGCAGTGTGCGGCTGCCTCTCCCACGCCCCCTACTGGGGGCCTGGCCTTGCAACCCAGGCATGTGCCCTGACTGGGATCAAAGAGGCGACACTTTGGTTCACAGGCCGGCACTCAATTCACTGAGCCGAATGAGTCAGGCGCACTGTCATTTTTAAACTATCAGACTGGAAAAGAAATGTAAAGTTAATGTTGGCAAGAGTGTGAAGAAATAGTTTCCTACACTGTTGATGGAAGTATAAACTTTGGTGAAAAACGGGCAACGTATACCAAAATTTTAAATACATATTTTTTTAAATCGACAAATTTTTTACCCAGCAATTCCATTTCTTAGAATTCCTCTTAACTGATAAATTTGTATATGCATGTTAAGATCAATATTAAAAAATATTCAGAGTAACCTATTTGCAATAGAAGTCTCTCCACATAACAGGATACTTTGTAGTAATTAAGAAGTATAAAATAAATCTATTATATATTAAAAGACAAATTAAATTACATTAAATTAAAAAATAAGTTGCAAAAAAGGAATCCCATTTTTGCTTTTTTAAGTGCTCATATCCATAAACATACAATGAAATATTTAAAAAATATTAAGATGCAGTCTTTGATTACAATATATAAAAGCTTAAAAAAGAAAAGGGAGAGAGGGAGTCTTCATTTCATTAAAAACTTGAAAGGAAAAGTAAGCAAAGAACATAAAAACAAAGACAGAAATAAAAGTACACAGAGGAGGATTTTAAAAAGAGAGAGAAGTAGTAAGAAAACCTGATGGCCCTCTGATTCCTATCCTTACATCCAACCAAGACTCTGGGAGTTTGTAAGACAAACGCATGGACTACCAGCACTAAGAGGGAGGAAAATCAGTCCCTCAGGTCACCATTGCTTTCCCAGTGCCTGGCAGACAGTCAGGACTAAATATATATGTATCAAGCTAAAGCTACAAGTGAGAATAGAAACCAGATAGAAAAAGGGAAAGCTGGGAAAAATTATTATTACTGGGAGTCAAATTCTAGCTGAGTTTCCTGCAGCCTCAGTTAAGAAAAAAGAAAATCCATGATGCTGAGAATCAATAATCTTCCAGCAGGTACAGAGGCTGCATCACGGGGGAGGTACTGCCAGAAACCCCACCCCCACCAGCCTCCCAGACCCTTGCCTCCTATCCATCACATGCTGTAACCACAGTCAATGACCTGAGTTAAAGTCAGATGCCACTGGCACCACCTAGTACTCCAATGCTGGTTCACTACCTACCCCAACACCGTTAAAAAAAGAGGTTCATGACTCCTATTTTCCTTCACTATGTCACTCCTAAATATTAAAGCTAGGAATACATAAAAGATAAAGGAGCTGGAAGAGGGAGTTTCAGATGCAAAAACGATCATTCTTCAGTGACCTATATTAATATAAGAAGTAAGGATGCAAATAACTGAAATGTGAGGGTAACAGAAGTTTGCAAGTCAGGTCACAAATTTGGTTCAGGCTACGATTTTGCTCCCAGTTGTGTTCAGCTGATCTACAGTTGGAATCACTCAGGGAAAAAAAAAACAACTCTGTCTTCAAATGTTAGGTAATTTGGTTAGAACCTCTTACCTCTTTTTAGTTAACAAGTTTATTTGTCGGAAGATTTAATCAATCAAACAGTAGCTAAGTGGTGGCTAATGTCTTTCAATTCCAGTTTAGATAAACCCCAGACTGGCATAAAAGCTATTAGAAGTACATAATACTACTAGTCAAATTAATCAAAATTGAAGAAAGGTGTGGCCAAAGAGGGAAATGCCTCTTAAAATATTATAAATATGCTCAAAGAAGTCTGTTTAGCAATAAAACTAAAGAGCAGCATGCTCTATAAGACTTCAATAATTGTGTCCCTTGAATAAGCTTTCTGTGACCCCAAGAAAACTGCGTAACTGCTTTGCTTTCATTCTTTTATGCAATAGAAACAAGTCTTCATTGTGTAGACATCTGTCCCTGTGTGCACTGGGGAAAAAGGTTTGACTATTTCTACCATTTATAGTATTGAAATATTCAGACAAAACTCATCACCATTTCCGGTTTTTTCCCCTAAACCTTCTTTTTTAAAAAAATCACAAACATCCATGAAAAGTACACATTCTTACTGCCGATCAGCTGATGGGCTTGTTTGCATGCTAGTTTGAATGCTCTGATTCCATTTCCTCCAGGAAACCGAAAGAAATAGTCATCTTCCCAGATCAAACTTCCACCAAGCAGTTTCAGTACAACATTTATCATACCTGGCAAAACCACCACAGGACAACTCCATCTGCTCCAGCAAAACAGAAAGATAAAGGTCTCCAAACACTTAATGGCGCTTTCCAAAAAAAGGGCCATAAACCTAATACCACTGCAAGAGAAATGCAATCTGTGCTGTGCAGACCAAGACAGGAATTGCTTCAATACTATCTTGTTCCCTCTTCCTCACCATAAAAACTACCGGCCCCTAATTGTGATGCACTGATCTACATCCCAAGACTCCTAGGAGATTAGGAACCCACAAGCACCAACAAAGACAGGAAACAAGGACTTCTTTCCCACACAAGCTTTATCACCAACCCGTATCAATAATAATTACGCACTGAGTGAACGCCGAAAAGAAAAGCAGAAAGTACGCCCACACAGAAGCATGACCAAGACTCAGACTAGACCTACAATAACACAATCACCCCTTCGAACAACGGCTCAGTGCCAAAAACCTTCGGAATATGAGAAAGTTCCTATCCTTCCATTTTAGAAGGATAGGAATTCCTGGGAGGGAATACGAAGGAGCCCTTCAGAGAGCAAATACCATATTAAAGACATGTGTTCACGTAAAAGTACACCAATAGCAGTCCATCAAATTGTGGTTTGTGGTCCAGAGGAAAGAAAGTTTATTAAATGCCTTCCTGGGGTTTAAGACTTAGAAACTTTATTTAAGGAATTTCAGTACAAAATGTAGAAACAAATGAAATGAATAAATTTTTACCCTCAACTTTATTTTAAATCCTTCATATTTTTATAGTTTTTAAAATTGTAACTAAAATTAGTTATGAGAAAGTAATGCAAATAAAATTAAATTTTTCAAAAAGATTAGTGTCTTCTTCTTTTAGGAAAGGTTTTCTTTTACCCCCCAAAATGGTTTACATGACAAATTCTAAGTCCCCTCTGCTGGTCCCTTCTTTGTAATTGTTTACACTGTGGTATCGACATATAACAAATTCAAAAAACTTACAATTCAGACATAAGAAAAAGGAAAGATATCACCTTCATTTTTACTGCCAATGGGGGAACCAATTCAAAGAGTATAAGTTACTATGGGATGGGGAGGAAATAACAGAGAAACACAACCTCCATTCTCCAGAAGCCAAAGTTCCATTTTGGCAGGGCAGGGAGAAGAGCCGGGTGAAGGTGCGCATCCCCGGACGCCCATCTATGACGTCAACAGGAAATCCAGAAGGCTTAGGGCATGAAGCCGCAAACAGCTCATTTCCATAGTCCCCTTTCCCAAAACTCATTCCCCAGGTGTGACGCTCATGTTCACAGGACACATACCACAAATTAAAAGTCAGTAACTCCTTATTTTGGAATTTACACGAAGTTTATTTTGGTGCTCAACTGTACTGCCAACGTACTTAATAAGAGGTGCTCAGCATGGACATCAAAATAACCATTTTGAAGCCAGGATTTTTTTCCTATTTTTTTAACTTTACAGCCTCACAAAACTGATAATATGTACAAATTCCTGAGTTCTCTCCCTTAAACAACAAAACAGAATGGATATGCTTTTTCAGTTTCTTATTTTTCTTCACCCTCCTTACTGCAGTCTTCCCGCATCACCTCCCCTTCCTGAAAACAGTCATGTGCTTGTATTAGCATACCTCCTGAAATAGCGCCATTCACCCTTTCAAAGTCATAACTCCAATCTGCAAAAAACACATCGCCTCTTAAAACTGATGTACAGACAAAAATCAAGAATTGCTCTTTTTTTTTTTTTTCCTGATGAAGAATCTCATTACTGTAGGCTGCTTTGGTTGGAAAAGATGTCACCACCTGAGTGAGGCAACGCTACATTTCACCTCCTTCCTCTCATGTAATCAGATGACCCACTAACAGTCCCATCTAACAATCAACACAGGAAAAGAAAGAATGAAACCATACGTAAACAGATTTGGCCAAACCCCAGTTTTCGTCACTATCCAGCTGGACTGTCCTCTGACCAGCAATCATCACCAGTCCCTTGGAGCTCTTAGAACAGGCACAACAGGAGGTGGGTGGGGTTCGGTTTGCTGTCCACAGATACATGAGCACTTCCACTGCAGCATACTTGGTCTTTAGAAAATTCAGAGAAAAAGTGACAAAGCAAAACGCCGTACATATATTTTTATAGTCTTCAATGAACCTATGTTTTATGGTTAAGCTATCATGAGTATAGGCCTATTCATTTTAAAAATATATTCTGAATTAGGTATAGAAAGAATTTTCCAGAGTTATCTTTAGATTACACTACTAAAACAACCTCCCCTCCTACCCCCCACACACTACTCTTAAAGACCTTCTGTTAAAAACTACAGGGACATATTGTAGAACTGTATACCTGAAACCTGTATAATTTTATTAACCAATGTCACCCCAATAAATTCAATAAAAAAGGAAACAAAACTATCGGGACAGATTTCTTTTAGTAATATGACTGAAGAATTATGTGTATTGAGAAGGCTTAAAAATACTGACAAGATGAAAATCAACTCCCAATACATTATAATTCTTCCAGTAAAACACAAAATGATCGTTGTAATGTTAAAGTAGAGTAAATACTATGTTTTATTATTCTTACTGAGCAGTAAGTTTTGATACACAGTTAGTGGTAAGTCCTAATGCTGAATACTATAAACATACTTTTAAAAGTATATGTGCATACTGAGACTCTCACTGATATTTTGTAAAGGCCAATTTCTGGTATTTAAAAAGTTGAAGTATATTTAACTAAATAACTTACTTTGGGAAATAAAAATTTTAAAACACAAGTTCAAAGAGAAAACATACGTGGAATTGTCCTGGGTACACACACTGTGACTATGTAGCTAAATAAGATACCCTTTGGATCGCTTTTTAATACCTAAACTTCTAAAATATCTTCCAAGAAAGTTATTTGAGAAGGTTTGAAACTTGTGGTTTTCACTTCTGTTTCCACATTTTTCTTGTCCCTTTTATTCTTATAGTTGACTAAACGCAAGTATATGAAACCAAAAAACAATTGCTTTACATTACCTAAGTGGACTCTATTAATCAGCTAATAATTTTTCCTACATTTGGATTTTGGTGGTATCAACAGAGCATCAGAAGAGTATTTTTGGTTCACTTGTTTTTTAAAACAAATCAAAGCCTTGTCTTATTCATCAAAAAGAAATCCCAAACTTGAAAGTACTAATCCTATCATAATATTTTTAAATCCTCTAACTAAAACATCTTTTCTACATTCTCGTAATAATTGCATGTCTCTTCCTAAATGAGCCTGAATCTCCTCCCTAAAATAATAAGGCTAATCTGCGTTTCATGAGGTCACTATAAAGAGTAAACAGTTCAAAACACACGAACGACCCAGCATGACAGCCTGACACACCAAAGTTACTTACACATGTTAGTTGCCGTCTTCGAGAAAATTCTGTCTTATGAAACTTTTAAAAGGTGATTAAAGTAAAAATATGCTGAATCCACTTCTTGATAAGGCTGTGCGGTTTTTTCATGCTTTCCACCCCATTAAGATGATCAGAATTCCCCCAAGGGAGGGGCAGTGGTGGAAGACAAGCAGCGGACGAAAACCGAAACAGAAAAACAACTTAGATGTTGTTGTTTTCATTCTCTTACTTTCATTCTCTTGTATTTTGACAAACCTGCCTTTTTATTCCTCTTACTATTTTTCAAAAAAAAAAAAACCCACAAATTTTTTAGTCTTTTTATTCTTCAGAAGTGGAATTTAAAACTAAGCAGATGTCATATACTAAAAGTGCCCCTAAAAAGTGATACGGTATCTTCAGTGCCGAATGACACACAGTGTCAGGGCCTCGCTCTTTAAAAAGACTGAAGGTTATGACGACTAAGGATCCTTTCAGTTATGAATTATTTCACACCACCTGAAGGTTTCACTTGGTTAGTTTTGTAAGCAACCACTTTCTCATTCTTTACTCTCAACCCTGCTGCTTTTTGAGCCACAGGACCCACTGATGACTAAGCTCTCTGGATCCCAGTTCAACAGCACGAAACTCGCCCACTCAGGAAGAGGCGCCCGCCTTGCTTGGGTGGGGTTGGGAACAACGCGCCTCCACTGCTGGTGAATTCACATCCCACAGCCAGGCCCGGGGAGCAGTGTGCGGTCTCTGCCCCCAACTTTCTTCTCCCACTCTTCCCCTCCTTTTTAAAATTTAAATTGCTCTTTTCAATTTAAAAACTTCCAGATGTTTTATTACCTTGGCAGCTTTACTTTTCCTCTAGCTTGACTACAAGGGTAAATTTAAGCAGTTTTTGTCAGGTTAATGATTTTCTCATTTTTTACACATCTATCTGACAACCAGTATCCACAGTGTCAAAACTGTGTCGATGCTGCTGCGTTTTGTTCCTGCCTAACTCATGTTTGGTGCAATTCCATTGTTTTCTGTAACCTAAATATGCAAAACAACAACAAAAAATGCTACTTTACATCAAGTAAACTGTACGTACGTATATTTAAATTTAAACTAGCTGTTCTGAAATCGTTTTCATCAGCAGCCACACGTGTGCTCCTGAGGGATAGGAAAGGATTTGATGCTCGCTTTCCACCTTTTCATTATTTTTTTAAGAAATAATGAACAGTATTATACATGCAGGTACAGTAAGTCACTGTTTCCTTATCTACTATTTATAGAAAAGTACTAAAATTATTTAAACTTTAAAATCTAATATTAAAAATACTATAAGGCCTATGCACCAGCTTTGCTTTGAAGGCCACATTAACTGTCTCCCAGTCAGCAAAGTTAGTTGTTTTGTTTTCTTAATTTTCAAGTTTGTGAAAAAGAATGAACTATGCTGACTATCTTTAATAAAATTTGTAATTAAAGCCATCTCAGAAACCGAAATCTCAGCTCTCCAACCGATAAATTTCATTAAGTATTTTATCTGAAATCAAATAAATATGTTCCACAGACATAGTTTAAGGTATGTAAAAACTCCCCAACGTATGTACATGATAAAAACCATTCAGAATCACATTTCAAATTTTAAAAAAACATTTCCCCCCATAAGACTCCAAAAGTATCAGTACACGGTTTTAATCTTGAACATTTACTTTTTGCACTGCTTCCCCTTCCTTTCCATCATAGCTTCCCCTACACCCCAACACATACATAAAGTAGATCATTTAGGCTCTGGTACATAGCCCCTCCTCCTCCACTTAGACAGTCCTGCCTTTTATACGTACGTGGAGGTTCCCATGGCAACACTGACTTACACCAATACTACTTCCAACTGAAGTGAGAGACGCCAAAATCTAAATCCTTCATTACTAAACTACATACACCCAAACGAGAAAGGATTTTTTTCTTGACTATTATTTTTTTTTAATAAAAAAGAACATTTCTGGAGTTTCAGCAAAACTCAATTATTATAATAATAACTAGAAAGACAACTGTTGTAGGCAAATACATATATATGCATATTATTAGATAAGATTTGTATGCGCTTGCTCTTACTATATAAAACTGATGTGCTGAGCTAGGAGACTTAATTATAATTGTGAACAGTCAGTGTAATTTTTATTTAATCCTATTGTATCAAATTCTATTTTTTTTTCAACACGGGCTACAAAAACCCTGGTGAGATGTTCTAACAAAACTAGCCAAGAAGCAATTCACGGACAGCAGGAGGCAATTCCAGAACACAGGCACAATCTATAAAGAGAAACCAATACAGCTTTTTGATGTTAAATAAGCAGAAATATCAGCATACAACAAAGCTAAGAGGCAGACTTGTATCAAGTTCAAAACCGAAATATTCAAGAGTCGAATGTCATGAACACCTTTGTCTAGACTACTTACAAATGTGAAGTTTTTATAATTCTCGAAACAAAGTTCTTTCTTTGTAATACTGAAGGCTGGGTATGTTCAGTTTTAGTACAACACACATTCCAATCGAGTTATTCAGAATAGAGGGAAGGGGAGCGTTTGGGGTGGGAGTTAAAAGCAGGAGCATCAAGGTGGGAGGTCAAACACTTTCTTTGAAAACGTATACATTTCCTAAGCAGGTTGTGCACACTACGAAATCTCAGAGAAGAGGCTTGAGTATAAAGTGAGGGACATTTCATAAAGCTTTTTGATAAATGATCAAAGCTAAGCATGAAACGTCTCTCTGCATGGTGAATACATTTTTCTAAAGGATAAAAATCAATGGAAGGTACAATGAACCTTATTTATTCTGACGACATATCATAGCATCTAGAGAACTGTATTAAATAACTGTTCTGGAGTTTATTAACACACATGGGTTTATAAAAATAAAACAATATGCATTTTAATGAACATAATCTTAACTTTTATAAAATTTATGGCCTATTTGTTTGCTTTTATGCATTACTTTCTTCAAATGAGTTAATTCAAAACACTGAAGAGACTCACTCCCTCAAAACCAGGACAGGAAACTGCAGGAATTTATTTTCCCAAAAACAACTCGAGACACGAACACGAACTGCCTAATGAATCATAGTTTTGCTTGTGAAAAGGACCAACTTGCACCTTTGAGGTCTTTCCCTCTTTTTAAAAATTCCCATACAGCAAAACCTGCTGACACCTTTTTTTACAAGGGTGTGCGTGTGTCTGTGTGTGTGTGTCTGTGTGTGTGTTGGGGGGGGGTACGAACACAGAGGGGATTTTTGCAACATCTGTAAGGGTTTTCATAGGCAGGATCTTCTCTGGAGTGTTTAAACAACAAAACAAAATAACCGACTGTTAAATGTTCATTTACAAACAAACAAAAAAGCTATCTTCTGTAAATGTTTCAACATTTTAATTTACTTTCATTTCAGTGCAACAACACTAACCACCTACAAGCAAATGTCTGCAGAGTTCAGAAATCTTTTCAGTTCTTCGGAGACATTTAATCGACCCTGATGCAGATTTTTAGGCAAACTTCAAAAGCAAAATCTAGAGAAAGTATCGGGACCTCTCCTCCCTTCCTCACAAGCAGGTTTGGATGCAATGCCATCTGGTGGCACAGGGAAAACTCCCGAGGAGGCTGAGGTTTTCAGATCCGCGGCTGTTCCATGAAACCTGACCAACCCTTCTGATTCCTCTACCCTCCCCCGAAACAAGTTATTCGTCCCAGAGTTGGACAATAAATGATCACTTTTATTTTAAAACTTTAAAATTTTTACGCAATTTACTGCAGGTGACAATTCCTCAGTGTTTAAATAGCAAGAAAGAAGCGAGATGTGTTTTTTTCCAAAAACCTACATTGTCCCAAAGCTTTAATTTTTAAAAGATGAAATGTTTAAGAATGGGGGAGAAGGTAGGGATGGGGTAACCGAGCTGCTTTGTAAAATTACACTGTATAATTAATTCCATGGTAAGAATGTTTTTACGGTGTGTTTTGGTGACCTTTTATTACCATCAAGTTCACAATGCTGGTGGGCTGCCTTTTAATCCCTCCGCAGACAAAGGCCCTAAATAAACACAGATCCCTTCCTGGGAAAAAGTCCGCTCTGGTTAAATGGTAAGGAAATGAGTAAATCATTAGTAATCTTTAAAGCCAAAGCTATAAACTCAAGTTACCTTAAGTTGAAATGAAAGTGTCCTGCAAGAGTTTCAAAGTTTCTGTCACAGATAGAAATCTCCAGTTCTTGACTCCAGACTAGGCGCCAGCTGATAAACAAACAATTTAAGTCAAGAGCTGGAGAATTCCCAGCTTTTTCATTTAATGGCTTTGGCCAAGAGTATTTATTGCCTCCAGTTTTATTCTCACTTAGCTCTAAGAGGAAATTTAAACTCATCATTATCTTAAAGCTCCATATGGGTAGCAGCCAGCTCACCTGATACGATAAAGCTCCTCTTACTTGGTACCAGGTTTGAGTCCCTACTAGAAGTGATGTAATAATGCAAGCTAATTAACTATAATTTTAGGTTGACTTTTTAACAGGCTAAATAAATTTTGTTCAATATAGTTTATATTCCCACTTGGGGTAGTAACAATTCCAAAAAGTTTAACTTTACAGTTTTACTCCAAACTACCAGCTCAAATGGAAAAGGATAATGTAATCTCTCTCTTATTCCCCAAAAATGCTCCTGCCTCTCCCCCCCTTCTTTCCCCTTGTCCACTAGCCCTTAAAAGTTATAGAAAGTAACTTCTGTATCAAATATAGACTATTCCTATTAACTTCAAAATAACCAGTATTGCTTGGTCTCTTTCCTAACAGAGCAGTGTGCAAGATTTAAGATGTAAATGCCCGATCATGAAAAGCTGTTGACTTTATACAAGTACTAATAAGAATATAAAAGCACAGCCAATCACAGACCATGAGATACCATCAAGTATTTCTAAGGGCTGTTTTTAAAAGTTTCCTATTAAAGATTACAGATCTCAGAGCCAGAATTAGGCTGTTGTTCTTATTCCTTTCTCAAAATTATCATTGACATTTAGAAAAAAAATCTTGTCTCTACTCAGGATTTGAAGTCAAAATCATTCTGTTTACTATCTGAAGGTTTGCAGCTATCTGACAATTACAATAAATCAACTACCCTTCTTCCCTGAACTGCTTATCCAATAAAAAATGCTGCGGAAAATTTGTATAGCCTAGGGTAAATGGTTAATAAAACATGACATTAATGCAAAGAAAATGCCACTTCTTAAATTTCAGAATCTTTTACAAACCTATTTCAGTGTCTGCCAAGACTATTTTTCTACTCTTTTAATATATGTGCACAGTACATTACAAATATTGGCCACTCAAGAATATGTCTTACCCACCCATAAGAATTAGGGAAAATGAAGTGTAATTAATGATAAAATTATTTGTATGCCTTGTATTGTTTAATTTTTCATAAAAAAAAAAACAACTCCTTAAGAACAATGCTGTCTTAGAGACTGCAATGGAAAAAAACATGACTACATCTAATGGTCAATGACTCAATAGAGAAAGATATCGGGAAGAAATCATGAAGTTCTTAATACTCTTAGAAGAGTACTCATCCGTCCTATCGCTGGAAGGAGTTTAAGGTAAATACCAAACAGCAACAAAAACCCTGTACTTTCGGGTCAAGTTATAATCACTTCAAGGCAGAAGGGGAAGGCAAGGTTCCCACCACGCCTTCACTGGCCTCGCCATGAATGGGAGGAGGGAGGATGGAGGATGACTACGGTGAAATGTGCCTGTAAATCTAAAATGCTCACAACCAAAACACAGCAGGAATGCAAAACAAAATAGAATCATACGGCAAATAAATGCAGAGAAGAATTTAAATTCAAAACATTTTTCATCTGCTAACATCATCTAACCGTCTTTAAGAACAGCAGACATCTAGAAAATGGAAATAAGTCTGACAGTGGTTTGATCGAGGTCCCTGTCAAATTTTTGATCCCACTTGCTCTGCCCACCCTGCTCCACGCTGTCTGGGATCGCAGGCAAAACAAAACGAAACAAAGTAACAGAACATGTAAGGTACACTGGAACTCATTTTGCACTGCTTAGGAATTGATTGACCTTAGTGAAAAATAAATTATATAGCAGTCATAGCTTCAGATCTATTTACTAAACCTACTTCACCTTTATATAAACACCACCAGGCAGTCGTGAACTAGTCACCAGACCCAATTGTGTCTGGTCTGACTTACATCCTGAATGGCAATTAAAACACATTAAAAATACCCTGGGATTACTTCAGGCAGGACCCCTGCCTTATCCATGCACTTTCCAACACAACATGTGAAGAGAACACAGTGTCCCTCCCTCCACCACAGGGCAGAGCCTGGCAAGAGCAACCCTGGTAATGGCCACTTGACTGGAAATTGCCATGCAATTAAAATCTCACCTGCAGATTTGGAAATGAAGGAATTTGCAAACTGCAAGAAGGCAAATTCTTAGAAATAAACTAGGTTGCTGGCAATACTACTAAGAATAAATGATAACAGTAAAACCAAACATAAGTGAAGGGAGCACTTTGCCTTCTCTAACCCGTTCTTTTATTTTCTTAGGACACAAATTATTAAAGCTGCCTCCGCGATGTTATCTTGGGCAGTGAGTCAGCAGTCTTCCCTCCGTGTGTTAAGAACTCATTAACACATTATGTAGGGACTCTTGTCTGTGACACTGCTGTACTGGAGTCTTAGGCGAGCCAAAGAATGTAAAAGAGGTTTTTATGGGCACCTCTTCTCTGGGACTAATTTCAAAGAAATCTCTAATTTATTTACCAAACATTTCTGAACTACTCTGCAAACTGAAGAAAACCCCAGGGAAAAGTATCCACCAGGGACAAAAAAGGATACCTGATGGATACAGGGTAACAGGCACATCTCTTTTCATTGTGCTTTGCATTACTGTGCTCCACAGATGTTGCATTTTTTTCCAAATTGAAGGTAAGACCCTCCGCCAGCAAAAAGAGTATGACTCGCTTTACTGTGGTAGTCTGGGGCTGAACGTGCAGTTTCTTCAGGGAATGCCTGTGAAATTGTGGGGCAATGTAAATGGCTAACATATTTAACCCATTTCCAGTGTATCGTATTGATGAGTCTTATGTCATTTCTAAGGAAATGAATTTACCCAGCAAAGTTAAATTATTTTAAAATTATTTCAGTTACTAAAGCTTTATTTTTATTTTTCAATTACAGTTTATATTCAATATTATTCTGGATTAGTTCCACATGTACAGCATAGTGGTTACACAGTCAAGTACTTTACAAAGTGTTCCCCCCCATATTTTCAGTTCCCACCAGGCACCATACATTGTTACATTATTACATTATTGTTGACTACATTCCCCTACGCTGTACTTTACATCCCCACGACTATTCTGTAACTACCAATTTGTATTTTTTTTGAATCCTCACCCAAGGATTGTTTATTGATTTTAGAAAGAGTAAAGGGGAGGGGAGCAGGGAGAGAAAGAGAGAGAGATCCTGCAACCTACATATATGCCCTGAACAGGGATTGAACCTGCAACCTTTTGGTATAAGAGGGCAACATTTCAACCAACTGAACCACCAGGCCAGGGCCCAATCTGTGCTTCATTCATTCATTCATTTATTTATTTTTAGAGAGAGGGGAAGGGGGGAAGAGAAACATCAACAAATGTGAGACACACTGATCAGCCGCCTCTTGCACACTCCCAACTTGGGGCCTGGCTGGCAACCTAGGCATGTGCCCTGACTGGGAATCGAACTGGTGACCCGAGCCACAGCAGCCGGGGCCCAACTTGTGTTTCTTAATCCCTTCACCTTTTTCACCTAATTCCCCCACTGCCCTCCCCTCTGGCAACCATCAGTCTTTGTATCTGAGTCTGTTTCTGTTTTGTTTGTTCATTTATATTGTTCTTTAGATTCCACATATAAGTGAAATCATATGATAGTTGTCTTTCATTAAAGCTGTAAATACCTCCAAATCAGACCAAGCAGAGGCTTATTTACTTGTTTCTGAGATTAATTCAAGTCTCTCATACAAAAGGGAATACCACGAAGCACTTTCAAATTTGACAATAAATAACAGAAGTCGATAACGCAAAAAGAATTAAAAAATCATCATAGTGGTACAACTGTTTAAAGGGACAAACCCATGAAATTATATTAATCATGTTAAACCAAGTTATTTCAAAACATTCAAAAAAATCAAACTGAGGAAAACCTAAAATGCCAGAATAAACACCATGGACACAATACTACTTTGTCATCAGACAGCTTGCAAGAGCATCAAAGACCTATTGTGACAGCCCTTCCCCCTCCACACATTATAAACCACAGCACATTCAGTTATGAAATTTGGTCAAAGAATTTGCTTTTGGACAGAAATAGCAATGTGTCGGCCCAAAGCCAAGTACAAGTGCCAAGTTATAAACCTCTCTAAGAAAATGTTTTAATGGAAATGCCAACAGACCCTTAACTATAATGGTGTTAGGTGCCAAAATAGAAATAATTTTTGTTTTTGCGGTCTCTTTACCATAAATTAGATACAGATCTAATGGAAAAACAGTAGGTATCCAGTTTGGTGAGCTGTAAAGGCCAAGACTGCACACTGGATTTTGAAAACAATAATGGGAGTCTATATGAGGCTTTCATTGAAGAATTTAGCAAGCAAGTCTAGGGCTCTAAGAGAAACTCCTTAATAGGTTTTGTGATTACTACTCCACGTTCTAAGAATACCTCCAACAAATTACTAAAATGCAACCCAGCCAAGCAGAGTATAAAATCTGGTTTCCTGGTAGGGGACTGTTAAACAAACACATACACACAAGTTCAATTATTTAATTTTGACGTTAAACCCTAACTGGAACGATACTGTTTAGCAAATCAATGAGGCTTGCAGGCACAGAAAGCCTTGGGCCAACTGCAGGGGCCACTTCAGAGCCACTTCAACTCCAGGTCTCTATGCAAATCTATGGACATTAGGCAATCAGTGAGTTTATTCTTCAATTACTCAAGCACAGTTAAGTGCTGTAATTATGCCCTGAGAGCAGACTGAACAGCACTGGTCATTACTCACAAACAATAGTTTTTAATTTGCTTGATGTCCCACATTCATTACACAACAGAGCTGAGCAAATTGAAAGTAGCTCTGCGGTAACATGCCCATTCCACACTTTAAAAAAAAAATGCACGTATCCAAAATGGTGCAACTAAACAACAACTGACATTAAAGAATGATTATAATTTTTATAAAGAGGCAACTTACACAAGACAGACAGACAAGTTAGGGCATCACACTTAGGAGGCCGTGTCGTGGGCTAACTTCCAAAAAGCTCAGTCAGCTTGACTTTGACAACCACAGGCTATTCAACAAAGGCATAATTTTAAACCTACGGGGAGCTAAGGTTTGGTTGAGTCGATTTCACAAACTCTGAGTGAAAACTGTTGCATCCTGGTGATACACAGATAAATGCTCTGCAAACTTGCGGAGCCCATTCAAAGGCACAGAGCCACTCCCTCCACTGGAACACTTCCCCTCGCCCTGAGCACTCACATTTCTGTTTAAAGTTCACTTCCCTGGAGGAGCATCCTGTCTACTCCAGGTCAAAGGGCCCCTCCTTACCTTCTCCATAGTGACTCACTCTGTCTTCTTTTTCCTTCACAGCACTTATCACTGAAATTATTTTTTTATTCGTGAATCCTTTTCTACCGAATTGTAAGCTCTAAGAGGTAAGACTCTGACTATCCTTGAAGTCACAAGTCCAGTGCCTGGAACAGCTAACTCGTGCAGAGTGCTCAGTATCTGTTCATTGCACGGAATGAAGGAGAAAGCACGCCTCTTGCAATCAAGGTGCTGTCAACCAAAACAGATGAGCGTGTATAATTAGAAAACAATAAATAATCTTGTAAGAATATATAAAATAGCTTTAAGTATAACACATTTCAGTGAAAAAATAATGAAAAGCTGAATTTTCGGAGTTTCTTTCTCTTTCTAAAAGTTCTAGGCTCTCCTTAATATTCAGGTGAACTTCTTTTATTAACAGAACAACAAAAAATGAAACTACATGTGATAAGAGAATTATATGAACTAACCAACGCCTTTCTTCCTTGCTTAAAGAATATTTACAAAAAGACTTTCATATTTAAATACAAATTCCACTGGTTCCCCTTGGATATGTAAGGTCTGTCCAGAAAAAGTCCAGCCATCGTTAATATAACAAGAATAGTTGGTGTGACATCAATGTAACCTGGCAGCCACGGAGAGTGGACTACAATGCGCATGTGTGAACAATGATGACTTCACTGTACTAGTCAGTGGGGGCAGTAGATGCTGTTGAGTGAGCATGTGTACTGTGTGGCCATCACACTCACAGTGACTAAGCAAGCAGAGAAACGAATCTGCCTCACAATTTGCATTAAACTTGAACATTACTTCCCAGAAACTATTCAGATAATTCAGAAGGCTGCAGTTATGGGCCAGTGGTGACTGGCAGCTTCATCGTGACAATGTGCCTGCTCATGCATGTCTAGTGCAGTTTTTTGGCAAAACATCAAATCACCCAGGTGACTCAGCACCCCCTACAGCCCAGATCTGGTGTCCTGCAACCTCTAGCTTTTCCCAAAACTAAAATCACCTTCGAAAGGGAAGAGATTTCAGACTGCCAAAGAGATTCAGGAAAATAGGACAGGGCAGCCAATGGTGATGGGGAGAACTGTGTGAGATCCCAAGGTGCCTACTTTGAAGGGGACTGAGGCATCATTGTCCCATGTACACTGTTTCTTGTATGTTCTTCAAGAAAGGTATTTTTCACATTACATGGCTGGATATATTCTGAACAGACCTCATATATCATCTATGAGATTTCTAGCTGATCTTTAACATAAATTTTTTATTTCTAGAACTAAAAATCCTTCTGTTGCCCTGGAGTTAGCTCTATAAATCAAATCTGGTATTATTTCCTGTCTTTAAATATCCATAAAGGTGACTAGGAGATAAGAGTCAAAATAAGTAGGAGCAGCCAGCCCAGAGAGGACAGAACTGTGTTTCTCTATGCTGCCTAGCATGCTGCTGGGATCAAACGGTTAACAAAGCATCCCTTTCTGGCTGTTAGGTACTGGGAATACTGCTGCACTGCATTATTTTACATTTGGTATATATTCTCAAATCATTTTATGTTTTCCTAAATTCTAAACTTCTAATGTAAGGACTTCCTCTTCAAGTTGTTCTGAATATTTATTATTCTACTTCCTTTATCCTAGTCTCACAACCTTGATCATAATCACACTCCCCAACAGCATCTAATAATAAAATGTAACGCTTTGAACACAGTAAATACTTACTGTCTGCCTGATGGATGTCATTACAACATAGAGGCAGTTACTCAGTTTAACTTGAGAGAGAAGTCAATAGTCTGAAGATAAATAACCTGGAGAACAGCTTGGAAGGGAGAAGTAACTGAAGGGAAGGCTCAAAATATTTAACATTAATCCTGGATTTAAAAAATAAAGATTCCTGATTCAGCCAACCACACTTTAGTAAATGCCCACCAGGGGACATACACTGGAGACAGAAATGAACGGGACAGGGTGTCTGCCCCCTTCAGAGTCTGGTGGAAGAATCAGGCACAAACAAGCATAACAACACAGAAGCACGTGGAAAACAGCCTCCCTCTTGATATGGGAAATAAGCCCCTCCTCCACCTGCTTTCAGGTGTAATCCTGTTCAGCTCAAAGGCCTCGCACCTCAGAACAGACCCTGTCCCACTGAAACCTGAACATACTAGAGATCTTCAGGACACCACTTCACTTTCTCTTTTCCTGTAGGTTTGATTAACCAGCTAGGTGAATCCAAAAAAACCCAACTCTCGCACTATGCCAACTCATCAGCAGAACGAAAGACTCCTGATAGCCAGTTAATAAACACTCCAGGCTGGGGTCGACCCAACAGAACTGATGCGATCTCTCTGGGGTCTCCGGATTCCAGCATAATGGCGTGTCAGCCATCCCTTCTCACTGGCTCCGGAACAGAAATGGCCAGCGTCCTCACGGTCAGAAGCCAGCCCCCAGGGGTTAGAAAAGAAGGCAGCTATTCTCCTCAACATTTAACAGGATTCCCTCCATGGCAGTGCCCGCCAGCTAGCAAGACAGTAGCCAGAGGACCAGCCACTGCAGTAAATAAAATTGTTTGAAATGGGGTTAGCAATAGGCAACTGCTATGAACATGAGAGCAGACCACCACAGGGTGGGGTCGAAGGGAAGGTCTGGCAAAGGGGGACGGACCTTGTATTCACTTGGCACAGCAGGATTCCTTCTACCTCTAGGCCTGCTGCCAAGCTGGAGAGCACAGGACAAGCCACTTAACTTCTCTGGACCTGAATTTGTCACCTACAAAATAACAGAGTCAAATTAAATTATTGGTAAGTTCTCTTCTAATAATAAAAACCCAATTTTAAGAGCACAAGAAACACTTAGAAGCTAGACCTACTACTTAACCCCAGCAGTCCACAAGAATGCCAAAAACACATTCACTAAATTTTTACCATCTCACCCAGAGTTAGTGAGATCTGGAAAAGGATCTCATATCAGCTCACCAGGGCAGCTACTCAGGTAATATATAGTCAAACATTCTCCTTTATAAAAAATAATAGAGAGACATAAGTCAGGCTCCTGTTATAGCAGACATAACGCTTTTCTGAACTGGTTTAATAATAAAATACTTGAGCAACTTAGCTTTGGCTCTGAAGTCGGCCTTTACATTAACAACTTTTATTATAATTCTCCTTGCAGAAGGGTTTATAATGCGTACACTAAAGAAGCACAGGCTGCACACTAATTGATACAGTTAAGTCACAAACACTTCCGCATAATTACGAAAATATCAACTCCATGGGCTCTCTCGGTTACCTATTGTTACGTGACACCTGCCCAAAAACTTAGTGGCTTTATTTGCTCACAATTCTGTGGGTGAGCAATTTAGCCGATCGCAGCTGGGCCGGTGGCTGGCAGGCAGCCCCAAGATCACCAGTGCAGATGCAGCCCCTTGGGAGCTTGACTTGGGCTTGGCGCGCAGCCTTGTCTCCAGCAGGCTAGTGCAGGCTTCTCTATGCAGCCGTGGAGGAGGTCCCAGCAACAAGAGAGGGCAAGATTCCACGGACAACGTGCTTCGGAAGTCTGTCCCTGTGTAACGTTTGCTCACACACCACCGGCCAAAGCGAGTCAGACAGCTAAGCCCGGTGCCGGTATAAGGAATACACATACTGTAGATACAGTGTAGATTCAGGGATGTGAGTAATTAAGGGCCATCACCATAACAATGCCCCACAGTAACTGTTAGCTCTTTTTAGCCAAGTAATAAGAGTGATTTTATAATTTAAAGGATAGCCTTCCATTTAGCAATCCTTATTTTCCTCTTGGAAGAAATGAGAACTTTACAGAAAACAGTATCTCCTAATACAGTGGAACGGGAAACAAACCTAGCCTTAGTCTTGAGCAAATGACAGGTTTCTTCAATCCGGCCTTTCTAACCTTCAACTAGAAAGTAGTCTTTACCTGCCACTGATATACAGTATGGTCTTAAGAGAGTTACTTATTTTCTCTGGGTGTTACTTCCATCCCTGGTAAAATGGGGATTTCACCACTTGTCCTGAATGTTGCACATGGTTGTTTTTCCAGCTGAACTGGATCCAAGTTTTTCAACATTTATTGAAGACCAACTACATTCCAGGCTTGTGCTGGGAAAACAGAAACTATAAAGACATTTCCACACACTGTATAAGAATGTGAGTAATACTTTAAAAACTGAAAAAAATTCCAAATGTATATAAAGCATGATGTATTTGTGTAGAATACCACAGAGAAGTTAAAGTTAATGAACTACACCAAACAACCACGTACTGGGAGTACACTCGACACCACACAAGGGCATCGGCCAAGGGGGTGAGTAGATGCTGAGGTCCCATCCACACTGGGTTTGCCAAACCACAAACCTTGCAGGCTTCATGTGTCTGCAGAAAGGAGTACTTCTTTTTGTATACAGACCTGCCTTCTGCTTACGTAAGGGGCTGTTTCAGTACACGGGAAATACCTCTTGCTAGTTCTCACAAAAGCAAAGTGGCCCTGACCGGTGTGGCTCAGTGGGTTGGACGTCATCCCACAAACCAAAGGGTAGCAGGTTCGATTTCCCAGTTCAGTTCCCTAGTTTGATTCCAAGTGAGGGCACATGCCTGGGTTGTGGGCCAGCTCCCCAGTTGAGGGTGCTCGAGAGGTAGCCACACATCCATGTTTCTTTCACTCTCTTTCTCCCTCCCTTCCTGTCTCTAAAAATGAAATAATAATATATATATATTAAAAGATGAAAACATATGGAGTTAAACTATAAAGAAAAGCATGGGAATGAGTCAAAATTCAAGTTATCAATTTCTACTAATTAGGGAGGAAAAAGGCTTGAGAGAATTTCAAAGCTCTAGTTTTTATACTCACACTTTGTACCTTTAGATATTTTATAAGTATTTCGTATATATATTCGACATTGAATAAAAACAATTGGAAAAAAAAGACTTGCTACCTGTACTCAAAAAGTTTAAACTCTATAAGAGGAAGAGAATCAATGTGTGTGTATGTGTGTATAGATACACACACGTGTGTGAGTGTATAAAAAAATAAGAGACGTAATAGGATGTGAACTTTGAGGAAGGCACAGTCCGACAACTTGGAATGGGAGCACCCAACTGGCTGAGGAGTGCCCGAGTGCTTCACAAAGGAGTGTCTACCCCACGGAGTGGTAACCGTACAAGTATTAAACGGTTATTCACAGGATAATTTCCGGTTTCGGGGTGATCATTACAACTGTGTAAGCAACATTTGCTTTTGACTTTTAAGAAAAACCTTAATTTAGAACTTAAATAAAATTGTATTATTTGTAAGAAGGGCAATGTGAACAGGAGCTGCTGCACGGTGGGTCTAATAAATATCAAATGAAACCTGGGAAAAATGATACAGTCACGATTCTTTTTATTTTATTCCCCAGAATAATAGTTAACAGGAAGTACAGGAACATGCTGGACTAAAGAAACCAACCACTTGCTCAAAAATCTATATAATTTATCTTCACAATCTACACTGGGTTAAAAAAACCCTTCTCTAAAATGCTAAGGACAGAGTAAGAAGTGCCCATTTACAGTTTTAGAATACTACTGTATTTGTAACATCTCCATGTAAGTACATGTAAACTCATTATTTTAAAGTCTAAGATAAAGAACAGCTGTGGGGTAGAGAGAGTGGGATAAAATTGGAGGGGGGGACTTGAGTTTTATTCAAATTACCTCAAATATCCCATGTTTCAAGACTGATGAATAGGGAACTTCATAAAATTGTGGGCCTGCCTTTGGTGTCTAAGCCAAGCTTTACGCAGGTCCCTTTTCCTGAATTTTATTTAGTTAAAATGTAATCATTTTCAAACCAGACTACTTAACTTACAGAAAATTTCCTCTATTTTATTTTAACTGAGAAAGTGTAGCCATTTATAACCTACTATATTAAAAATATAAAAATAACTATGAGAAGACAAGTATAAGCTTCTACTACACACTTCTATTACAAATTACATGATAAACATGTATCAAACAAATTATCACAACCATCTCTACACAAAACTTTCAACCAATAATATAATTCAGATTCAATTGTATTCTATCCAATGTAATATAGTTCAGATTCAAGTGTATTCTATCAAGTACATTATAAATTAATATTTTTGCTACTAATTAAAACTATGAACTAGGGTTTAACAATAGGTTAACAGGAACAAGAGAGTAATTTCAGTTTTATTACAAAGAAGACTATTTTAAAAGTTAAAATAATATTTAAAAGTCAAATTGGTATTCCTCATTATCAAATGATAATTTTGGACTGTACTCTCAAAGCAAAACAGCAAGATCATATGTACCATACCAATTTTCAAATCCAATTACAGAGCCACTTGAAAAAGAGTTGCTCATTTTAGTTCCATTGCATTAAACACACACACACACACCAACACCAAGCTTACAACTGCTCATTAGTATTTTGTGATCAAGGTGCCTGTATCACCATTAACCAATGTCACTCTAATAAATTTAATCGTAAAAATAAAATTTAAATTTAAAAAAATAAAAATCACAATAAAAACAAATGTGCTGTATCACATTGTAAATCTTTACACCTAAATCCTACTTAACCAATTCCATTATAACAATCAGAGGAGCTAACATTTATACCTCCACCTGTATTCAAAAATATATTTTTTAATAAAAATACTTATGTACTTTATAAGGTATATAAGATGCCTTTATAAGACAATTAGGTTCTTTATGAAAAAACAGAAACTGATTTAAATAAATATATTGTTATTTCTTAATCCCAAAGCCTACAATCAAGTTCAATAAAATTAGAACAAAAATGCTATTCCACTGTCTACTGCTATACTATTATAAATATATATGTACATACATGTATCTGTGTGTGTGTTTATATGTGTATACAGATGGTATTTGATTACACAGTAATTTTGGGAAATTTAGAAATTATGGAAAATCATAATACCCACAATCCTGCCATTCCAAAAATACCTAGTCACCCACTATTAGTATTTGCCATAATAATAGCTTTGTGAATTTTATTAGTGGGGCCTCTTAGTAGTGGGGCTTATTCTCTGATTGAGACAATATAATTTTTAAATATGTTAATAGGGTCATATATAGTTATAATTTTCTAACATTACGCCATCTGTGCATATAAGTCCACATGTGGTGGTAGTGTTTGATCTCTTTCACACATGGCTGGACTCAGTTTGCTAGCACACTTTCACTTTTCACTTCTATATCCCTAACTGACATAGACCTCTGGCTTCTTTCTCACGTTTCTGTCTGGTTTGAGTGTCAGAGTTATATGGGACCTGCAGAATGAGTTGGAGAGCGTTTGCCCTTTCTCTATAGTCTGGAAAAGTGTGTATAAAATTGAGATGATCTGCTCCTTGAAATTTTGGTAACATTCATCTATAAAATCATCCGGGCCTACTGTTTCCCTCATGAAGCAATTTTTTCCTTCAATTTCTTTAAGAATTATCAGATTATGTAAGCAAAGTATTTCTTAAATCTGTTCTGAAAGTTAAATCTCTCAGGAATTGATCTACCCCCACCCACAGCAATCTGGACCAAAAATGGACAACCTTTCAAAATTGTGACACCTTCTTATCTGAATTTAGAATAAGCAATATATTTGGAGAGCACCGAATAACATAAGTCATTTTGTTGGTTTTTATTTTTAACGAGGGAAATGAGAACCCCTGCAACAGGGATAAAAATAACCAGGTGTATCTTGGCACCACAACACCTTCATTGCTACTTCTGACAGACAGAAGTGGGGTGCACGTATGGTAGCTGCCACTTACCACCAGAAACCGGGGCATCCATGAAAACTGCTCCCATCTTCTCAACCTCTTTGGCCAATTCTTTTGAGACTGCAGGATCAATAGTACTGGAATCTATTAATAGTGAGCCTTTCTTCACTTTTCTAAGTAAATAAATAAAAAGAGTCTTTTTAAAAACTATAGTGTTAAGAATACAGTTTACAATGCTGAATAAACATTTCATACAACTTCCTACAGAATCAGAATTTGCTAAAAAGCTGCCAGATTATCAAAGTTGTCTTTGGGGGTTTAGTATTAAAAGCATTATCAGAAGTGATTCAAAATGTCAAATTCATTTTCAGATTAAATACAGCACAAAGGAAACCCACTCTTTCAAACAATCCAAAATAATCTAGTAAACGGGTGTAAATTCTGGTTTTAGATGAAATACACACTAACTATAATATAGGTTAGGTAAGCTGAGATTTAAGCAATTTAAAATACCTATTAACTTTAAAAGAGGTATTGGATTACATTTTAATTTTTGTTTGTAAAGTAACTGGGTCTCTTTTAAAAGTAATTGATTTGGATTCAAAAAGCCATATTATAAATTTCACATATCCATCTTACTGCCACTAGCTAGAATAAATATAAGCAATTGAAATTTAGCCATTTGCTTCAGAATGGTGTATTCTTTAATGACTAACTTTTTAAAGACAAAATAAAATATCAAACAGGCAGAAAGGGAAATATAGGAAAGGACCTGGGAATCTCAGTCTTTTTGTTCTTTATGGTAAATTTACATACATACTTTGCTAAAAAGGGGAAGCGGCCTTTTCATGTATTATATTTTACATCAATATTAAATAGAATCTGACAGTAAAACATTTTTGTTTGCTCTGTAAATGCAAGCTATCTACCTAGACAGTTCCCTTACAACCTATAACCTAACTGGCTAGGAAACTCTGACCTAAATTATAATTTATTTAAAGCACTATGGTTAACCTTTCATCCAAAATTCTCGAAGTTCTTGTTACAGATAAACTAACCCAGAAGACATTTAATAAGAATTACGACTGGGAAATTAGAATTGAATGAATATAAATCTTGAATGGGCAAATAGATAATCATTGCTAAACACTACAGAAAAAGAAAAGAAAAATCTTCCTATAGAAAAAAATAGCACATAAAATGCTTATAACAATTTCAGACATATGACTTGATCTGGTCCCAATGCAATAATTGTGTGTATTACACAGGAAAATAAAAAAGCATTCTCTGATACAGATCACTTGATAAGTAAAGTTTCACTTTGTGCAACCTAAAGATAAGAATTAAGTTTACCAGTCTTTTGTGATATTGGTACATTTAAGATCTTAAATCTTTAAGAAATGGGAAATCAAATAAAAAATCACACATACACTGGGTGTAGAGAAATGATCCTGACCCAGAAGGAAATAAAGAACCACCCAATGAGAAGCAAATTATAACTCAACGTAAAGCCAAAGTCTTTCAAAGCACTCCCTAAACAAGACTGCTCTGGTAGTTGGCCACCATATTCCTGAGTAAAGGATATTAATAAACATAGGATTTGTCTCCGCGCAAGTTTTTAGTAGCTTTTCCTTGAGAGGTAATGCAGGGCCATAACTGAAACAGACTAGGTCTTCTCAGGACCACACACACCGCGGGCCTCAGGGCTCCATCCAATACGAGTGTCTTTCAGCCTTCCCGGAAATCTAAACATTTATCTTATCACTTTTCTGCCTAATATCCAAGTGTCTTTTGCTTCCAGGTTTGTTAGTTTTCCAAAGCAACTCAATTTCCCAAAACCTCAGGTTTCATATTATTACAGCTTCATGAAATTAAACCCTTTCTTTTTAGCCCTCCATATGTCTGCAGGGCCTACCAGTTCGTTCCACCTCGGTGTTGAAATTCAACAACAAAGCAAGTTGGGAACAGGAACCACTAAGACCAGAAAACTGAATTGGGAATTCAACCACGGTCATCCTAACATAACCACAAGAGTTTGGCAATAGACAGCAATTAACCAGGAGGTTCTTGAAGCCAGGGAAGCTAGGAGCTGGGTAGGAAACTCTGACCTAAATTATATTTTATTTAAAGAGCAACTGCTAACCTTTAATTCCAACTCCTCAAAATTCTTACTGCAGATGTACTAACCCAGAGGACATACAATAACTTTTTATTATATAATAAAATGTTAAATAATGGTGTTCTTTCCAATGTTTGGTTTTATTTTTCATAGAAACCTTTTTCTGAATTCCTATAAACCATGTTATGCTTGTAACATTTGTACACTTTAACATGCAGGCTTTAAAAGACTCTTAAACATGTTACCAATGAAAGCCTAAGTTTAATGCAAGAGTTAAAGGAAAGACACAGAAGCAAACAAACAAAAAAAAAAGCAGAAAAAAACCAACAACATATTCCCCAAAGTCACATACTTGACTTCAGTGAAAAAACAGACCCTTTTACAATGAGGGAGCAACCACACCATTCACTTTTTAAAAAAAGGAAATAGTACAGCAAGGTTTAAAAAACATAACTGTAATTCCTTAAGAGTTCCAACAAATGTGAAATTCATAAACTATGGTAATGAGAAAATATCCACAGTTGAGAAATACATACTTTAGAATTCCATTTGCTCCAGAATAAGCTTCTATTGCGTTAGTACTGGTGGGCAACATTGTAATAATTCTGTCAGCTTTTTCAGCTACATCTGCTGGGGAAGACACTACCTTAAAAAAAATTTAAAAGGCACGTTTAAATTAAAATGCAAGCAGTTTCTAGAGCACAAGTAGGACCCACTTTTTACACATGTCAACAACACTGACAGTGAATAAAAACTCATCTTTGTTTCCAAATGACAAAAAAACAGGAACCTACTGCCTAAAAGGGAGTCCATTCCTTACACATATACAGATGTAGTTTGTATGGAATCAAATCTACTGTTTATTTTTAAAAGTGTGAAGTGAGTTGAGGGGGAAAGGGCAAAACCCAACAGTCCTGGGAATAGATACATTTCTCATGGATTCCTCCAACTGGGACTCTGAAACAGCACACTTTTTGGTAGGTGCTTTGACTAAGAAAAACATTCTGGTACAACAGGGGCCAGTAACCAAACTACAGGATTCAGCAGTGATTTCCATGGACAGCAAAGTCCCCTAGTAAAATGACCAAGCCCCAATCCTCCAATCCCTGCTTCAAAAAAAAAATTCAGCCTGTTTCAGAAATGGAAAGGTCAGGACAAGGACAGGAACACTCCCTGCACTGACGGTCAGTCCCACCACCAAGGCTGTGAGTGGGAGCTACCAGGACCCAGGTGGGAACCATACCCCAGGGTGACATCCAAATGGACATCGAGGTACGCTCTCCTTTCAACCCTCATTCCTGCCTCCACGGTGACCATGAACATGCTGGGAAGCTGCTCTATCTGTCTTCTGCATGTGTGTGGGCCTGTGTGAGTGTGCGTGCCCTCCCTCACGGCCCCCAACCACCGTTCTCTCTCATGTCTACGTCTCGGTTCACCGGGCCAGCCAGGTGGCCACCAAGGGAAGTCAGAAGACACCAGGAGCTCACACCTTGACTCAGTCTCCTCAGAAAGAAGCCCTTACTCCAACTGTCACAAAAGCTCCTCTAAAGCCTTCTCTCTCTTTAGAAAAGGACAAAAGATTAGCAGGAGAGTAATCGAAAATTTCTCTGAAGAATTATTGACATATGTGTTACAAAATGACATATTTTTCTACCAAGAAACATGAAGTGATATGTGAGCATCTTAGGAATGGGAAAGCCTCTGCTTCTCGTGTGTTGAAAATATGCATAACATTTTCTTGTCTTTGGTGCACAGTTCATGACAGTGGAGGAATGGGAAGCAAAGCACAGTGTGTAACCTAAATATTATGAGCTGTAAGTAATCGCATTTCAATTTTCCATAATAGACTATCACCTTATAAATCATATTCTAGATAAATGCAATTTTTGTAACATTTACTTTCTTTTTTTTTAAGAATTATTTATTTTTAGAGGGGGGGTGGGAGGGAGAAAGAGAGGGAGAGAAATATCAACCAGTTGCCTCTTGTACGCCCCGAACTGGGGGGTCTGGCCTGCAACCTGGGCATGTGCCCTGACTGGGAATCAAACCAATGAACTTTCAGTTCGCAAGCTGACAGTTAATCTACTGAGCCACACCAACCCAAGGCTAAATGAGATTTTAACATGAAGTAATTTCCTAAGTTATACCTTAAAGTTTCAGATACTCAACTATTCCAGCACTTTGTGTATTAACATTAAATGATAATATCAAACAACACAGACACTAAAACAACAAAAACAAAAGACATTCTCTCTCTTTTCAATGTTTTATTCTAAAGGCAATACAGCATTTTAGAGTCTATTCAACATGTACATTTTGATACATCATGCGATCTGCCACAAATAATTCTGAAAAAATTTTTCCATTAATTGCAACAAAATACATAAGTTAAATGAAAACCTTTCCTACACCCATAGAAATACTGAAATTCAAAGACACAACTATTTCCTGGCAAACGGTTCAAGTTCTCCCATGAAAAGCACAGATCAGTAAGATGAAGAAATAAGAAAAGGAGAAGCTACAGGAGCCAGAGTTCTCTATGTCCGACTGTATCAAGAATACGGGTTACAAAGAGAGCCCCATTTGCTCGTCCCCTCTTAAAAGATGTAATAGGCACAACACAAAACAGCATACCTGTCAGCGGCCTTTCCTTCTATGGCAGATCTTCCAGGCACTGGAAGCCTTCAGGTCTAAGAGTCCTCCCTCTTAGGAATGGAGAGAGGCTCTTTCACAGAAGGAAATTCAATTCCAACTACATAACTCCTTGAGAGGTGCCCTCAGGGACACCAACAGTTAGTTCACAGACCTAAGGATACATCTTCACACCTCCAAGGTTCTCATGCCAAGGAACTGGCAGTGCCGATTCATGCAACTGCCAAGTGCATGGGGTGGCCAATCAGCCCCCTGCATCCCTAGCATCTGCTTCTTGGGATGCTTGGGTTGCCGGAGGTCTGCTAACCCCTCAATTATACAGGAAAGTAGTGTCAAAGCTCACAGGTCCGGAAAAAGCACACAATGACAGTGAGAGCTGGACTGTTACCACTGTCCTGGCCACAAGTGCTCCACAGCTGATGACAAGGTACATCTGGTGCATTATAGTAGTCAGTCTCTAATTTGTACTACAGAAGGCACGTTTATTAGACAGATAGACACGCGTGTCCAGCTAGTCAAATCATCTTGCCTTCCACGTGATGACTTCGAGAGTCTGAAATAATTGACTGACAAAATTTGGCCATGACTCAAAAGCTGGGGGAAGAAAAACGAACCTTGCTGCCTGCCTGACATTAACCACAGAAGCCTTTAGGAACCAAACTAATTAGAACCCTTTCAATTACGTTTGCTAATTGAATGGATAAGCAAAGACAGCATGGGTCAGCCAAAGGAACACTGATTTGGGAAACCAGAGACCCAGGTTTAGTCACAGCTCAGCCACTAAGTCATGTGTGATTTTGTGCAAATTATGTAACCTCTCTGGCTTTAGTTTCTGAATCCACAAAATAAGTGTGATTTGAATTATCTTTAAGGGTTTCTATCTCCAAAGTAGAAAGGAAACTTAAGCAAAGAAACGTTTCTTATTTATTGATTTCAGAGCGAGGGGAAGGGAGGGAGAAAGAGAGAGAGAGAAACATTGACTGGTTGCCTTTCATAGGCACCCAGACCAGGGACAGAGCCTGCAATCCAGGCAAGTGCCCTGACCAGGAATCAGACCCACAACCTTTCAGTTTGCAGGACAACGCCAACCAACTGAGCCACACCAGCTAGAGCAGAAACTCTTCATATTTAGTAACCTAAAGTCCCAGGAAGATACAGCCTCTGTAAAAACAGGGCTGATGGAACAGGAAGCATCTGCAATGACTCGGAACAATACACGGCATTAGCAGGACTCTTCTCTTCCTCCACATCCTCTACTGACCTGGCCGACTCTGGGCCCTGGCCATGCTCTGACCATCATGGCCGCCCCAGAACAATCTCTTGCTAATTCCAACTGCCTCATTCTTATGCCATTATGAATTAGGATGACTCTACTTTTCCATTACCTTGATTTTGATTACAGGAGATTGGCCCCCTTGTGTATCATGGTATCTACAGTCTTTACAGGTTTTCATAGTCAATTTCTCTGGATTTAGATTCATCTACATGTACATGACATATACATGACAATGTATACATGACAATGGCAGGTGGGCAGCAATATGGACAGTAGAAGACAAGGTAAATTAAAGACAAAACCTGCTTTGCTAGGTGAGGGGAAGGAGGAAGAACAGGGGCGTCAGGGCCGGAGTAATCAGAAGGAATTGCATATCCTTTACATATGGCCCTTGCAAGGAGAATACTGTTAACTAGTTGCTCTATGTAAAGAGAAAAATCTCGCTGTCTCTTCCAGACAAAACAGTCACATAAGTCAAGCTTAGCACTGCTTCCAAGTAAGTGGGTCAGAGAAATTGCAAAGAAATTAAGATGAACATGACCTTGGTTAAACTTGCCACTTGGTATTTTTTAATCTTCCCAAGTAGAAAAAGCATACTGTCAGTTCAGAATTACACTCCACTTAAAAAAAACTGACAAAAATGGCTTGTGCCTACATCTTGAAACATTTGGTCAATAATGATGGAGCCCACTGAGCAAGAGGCTTTTAAAGTTCGGATTTAACAAGACCTGAGTGGATGCCAGATCAGATCCCGAGAGAATCACTTAACCAGACATGTTCAGCCTTACAACGCATGAACAACAGGATGGGTTCCAAGTTTTTAAAGAGAAAACAAAAGAGAATCTAATTAAGCCTAGTTCAACCAGAAAACTCATGCAGAAGTGGTGGGAGACTTTTGGCACGGATCAGTGGCATCTCCGAGGAAATTCCTAGACAATGAAAATAAAAAAGCAGGACAAGTTACATGCCACAGATGCTAATGCGTGCAGAGAAATCTGCAAAATCAACACAGGACAGAAAGGATGGTGCAGAATACATTGCTAAGTAGGGGTGCTGCCAAATCACTACCTCCTGGTTTGATTTTCATTTTCGTCATCATTCTTTCATTTAAAAATATGTTTACAGTTCTCTTCCAAAGCACTCTGGACTCAGTGACCTAGCCAAGACAGTGGTATATTTGTCTGTGTGGTCTTGGGGAGTGCAATCAGGGAGAAGTATGTTATAGATACAACAGCATTAGTAACACCCTGCACGTTCGACATGCCAGGTTCTCCAGGAGTTAAGAGGAAGGCATTATTACTATCCCCATTTTATGAGGCAAGAACCTTTAAGTAAAGAGAGGCTAAATCATCCAAAGTCACACAGCAAGCACATGGGAGACCCGAGATTTGGGCCCAGGAGGTGGAAGCAGGCAATGTGGTTCCAGGGCTTTGTTTTCATACCACTTCACTCGCAACTCACTGATTCATGATTTCTCATATACAAAGGCCTAACAGTTACCATGGGTTCTAGCCTCAGAAAAGATGCTGGAAGTTGAAATGATGCATCGTAGGTTAAACCCGAGTTTCTGATAGAAATAATGACATAATAAAGGGATACTGAAACAAGAATGTATAATTTTTTTTAAGGAAATGAGCACAAATAACACCCTAACCAATTATAAATACCCTATTAGAATAGGTTAACATTTAAAGGCATAAATAAGTTGGTTAAATACAGTGATATCAAACATATTCAACATGTCAGCCTTGGCTGGTATGACTCAATAGATTGAGCACCAGCCTGCAAACCGGTTTGATTCCCAGTCAGGGCACATGCCTGGGTTGCCAGCCAGGTCCCCACTTGGGGGTGTGTGAGAAGCAACCAGTCAATGTATCGCTCACTCTTCATACACAGATGTTTCTCTCGCTCTTGTGCTCTCTCCCTTCCTGTCTCTCTAAAAATAAATAAATTCTTTTTTTAAAAAACCATATTCAACATGTCAAAGTTTTTATTCCCTTCACAACCCGTGTAGTATTTTTTACTACTAGGCAGAGCTTGAAGAAAAATCTCTGGGGTCGGCACACGTTGAAGCACTCCTGCCCCGGACCTGCAGGTGTCCACCCTGCCCCTCGCGGAGAGGGAGGGTCCTGCCTGCGGAAAGCACAGCCCAGAGGTGGACGGAGAAGAACCTGACTCTATCCGTGTCCAAAATTCAGCTATGCCTGGGGTTGGACCACTCCCCAACTCTTCAGTTATGAGACAACAAAGTCCCCAGTTTTTGCCTTAAAAAAAAAAGAAGAAAAAGCACTTCTTCAAGATGATGTTCAAAAATCTTTAAAGGAAGCTGACTGCTTTTGACCCAGATACTATTTTATTACTTTTTCCCCCAGCAAATTTCTCACTAAAAATACAGTCAACATTAGAAATCAAGTAGCCAACAACTCTGCAATCTTTGCTGGAGGTCCAAGGTGGTGGCAGATTAGACAGAAAGCACACTAACCTCCTTCCAGGACCAATCCGCAATCTTTGTCGGGACAAAACCTGTTTTCTTAGGCTGCCATTTCATCAGCTCATTTGGCATAGTAATATTGCAGATAAAAGGGGACAAGTGCCCTTAAAATATAAGAATCAAGTCAAATATATTCTGAGTTTTTAAATCCTTAATGCTTTCACTGCACTATTGCGCACAATGGCAAGAAGTTTCAAGATTTTCACCTACATTTTTTTCTACCCCATCCTGACCAGGTCTTCTCGCTGCCTTGTAGTAGAATGAAACTCATTTTTTCTTATTCAAAAACTTTTAAAACTTAACATAACCATGACATAATACTAACATTTTACTATATCAGAACTTACTCATCCAAGTTAATGTTACTTTTTATTTATTTATTTTGTATTTAATTTATTTATTTTTAGAGAGAAGAGAAGGGGAAGAAACATCAATCGGTTGCGCCCTTTCACTTTGCCGGAAGACGCCCAACCAACCGAGCCACAGCCCAGCGGCCAGAGATAATGTTACCTTTTAAAGTAGCACCCGGAGGAAATCACACTCGTTCAAATGACACTGTCACGATTCAGAAGGCTTTTGAAGCTGCCAGCACAAATCCTTTATCAACAGATGTTCTCATTCAGGCCCAAAGCTATTTTACCATTATCTCTCCCTTCGCTCATGCACATCTCACACTCTCCTACCCACCCCCCACTGCTGTGGTTACAATCAATACTCGGAGAACTTCTCAGAGTCAAGGCTCGTAGGGGACCCAGAGATGTGAAGGAGACGGGATGTGGGAAAGAGGATTCCGTCTTCCAGGCCTGCCACTTCAGTGCGAGCCACCAGCCAGAACGTTTCCCACTGTGTGTGGGTGGGGCGGGAGGGCAGAGGGGGGAACAGCAGGCCAGAAGCTAAATCAGGTCTTTACTCTTCACTGCCCTGGGAGGGGCTACTACCCAGAACACATCTTCTTTCCTTCCTCACACCCACTGACATATCTCACAGATGACAAAAAAAAAAAAAAGAGGAAAATCTAGTAACTGAGTCTGTGTCCCAGAACCTTCTCGTTTATTTTCAGGAACTGGAGAGATCTTGCCTCCATGACTTTCATATCAGACTACCTCATTTCTGTCTGTAGGTGACCAAAGACCACACACACTATCAGTGTGCTTTCCTACCAGAAATGAAATGACTCTTAACAATTAATTACTTACTTTTTCCCCCTTAAAAAATGTTTTGGCACTTTATTATTGTCAAAATACAAGTTTAGTAGGAACTTCCCCGTCGTGTTACTTAGTCTTGTGACCTGAGGCACATCTAACACCCTGCCACATCCAACTGGACCTGGTTTCTCCTCCATGGCACTGGGCAGACTGCTGGACACATGGCAGGCACTCCACCTGGTTCAGTTAACCTAAAGTCAAAACCTCTAGGAACCTAGGGACTGAGGCTTCCACTTCTAAAGAAAATTGCTTCTTTACCCCATTCTGCATCTGAATGAATCCCACTTTCTCTGCCATCTGGCTCTTCAGAGAGAACTTCCCTCACTACCCTCTCACCCAATGTAAAACACATTTTCCTAAAAACTAATGAAACTCTTTTTTTTTTTGCCTTAACAGTTTGTCAGCTTTGCTGAGCTGGTGCTACAGCATCAGTATTCAGAGACCCTATGGGCAGAAGCAGCCACAACCCTGACCCTGAAAAGCTCCAAGCTGATTCTCATACAACACTGCTGCTTCCTCACGCTGCACACAGGCCATGGAGCGAAGGAGTTGACGAAGGAGTTGACAATACCGGTTCTGTGGATGGCCTCTGGCTAAATTTCCTAAACCTGCCCTTTATGCAGGCCTTGCATTTCTCAGCATTTATTTCAAGTCTGTTTCCCAGAGGTTGACTACTTAATTCTATACGTTCCTCTCACCTTTTTCTATATTTCTCAGAATTTTTTTTAGTACTACCCAGTTCTGGGATTACATGAATCCCTTAGTTACTACTGTACAAGTTTGTACAAGTAGAATTTCCTTCGTATCTTGAATAAACAAAACTCTAAATTCAGTCACTAATACATGGTCTCCTGTGTATACATATTATAGACAGAAAGAAATAGAGTTAGCAATCAGGTTCGCAACTCCATTGGGTATACGAAAAGCCTGTCATTACTTGAATGTATACTCATTTTTAAACATCCAAATCTTAAGATCTTACCTGTTCACCTGCATCGTGAAACTCTTTGCACGCATCAGGGAACACATCATAAATAACGAGAGGATAGCCGTGTTTCATGAGATTTTTTGCCATTGGATTCCCCATGTTGCCTAGTCCAATGAATCCAACTGGAGTCTTAGATGCCACTGACCTAGAACACACTGATGTCAATGAATCACTTTCAGTTGGAGCAGGTAACATTTTTTACTACAAACATTCATTCAACATTGGCAAACTTTTAAATGATAAACATCAACATTAGTAAGTCAACTGTTATTTTTTTCCCCATTTATCTCCCCCTCCCCCCTCCCTTTGACAACCATCGTCTTGGTCTCTGTTTCTATAGTTCAGTTTGGCCAACTGTTATTTAGATGTTTCCTATTTAAAAAATTTTTAAGATTTTATTTATTTATCTTTAGAAGGGAAGGGAAGGAGAGAGGGAGAGAAATATCAATGTATGGTTGCCTCTCATGTATCTCCTGCTGGGAACTGGCCTGCAACCCAGGCATGTGCCCTGACTGTGAGTCGAACCTCAATCCTTTGGTTCTCAGGCCCATGCTTAATCCACTGAGCTACATCAGCCAGGACTCAATTAAAATTTTTTTGAAAAAAATTTTTTTTTGAAAGGCCAGTTTCAAACTAATGATCTAATCGTGTTTAAAGATGTCAACCACATGCATGCAGACTACCATCTCATTATTTAGTTCTCCAGGAAACAACATATTGTTAAGCAGTCTCTTTCCTGTTTTCTACCTCTAAAACATCCCTTTACCATTTTTAACAATAAACTTTAAAATGTTATCATTTATAGATGCATATTATGTACTTCACCTATTATGTGAAGATTTCTAGATTCCTCATAACTATATTATCTCCTATTATAATGTGTACAAAAATGTCAAGTATTCAATAAAACGTATAGCTTGGCCAAGATCTAAGAAGAGAAAAATTTTCACCTTCCCACCCGCACATTTTTAGAAACCGTCCCATCCAATGGTATTAAAAAAAACAACCTGAATACAACATTAACACAGGAGAATCTATTTCAACCGAAAGTCACCAGTTCATAAATAGGGTTCTAGGAGGAGAGGAACACTTCCAAGGGCTTTAACTGGCCAGAGGAACGGTCTCAGGACCTGGGACTAACGACTCCCTGTACCTTCAGAAAAGACACACTTCCATTTACAGGAAAAATAAAATTGTTCTTAACAAAACCTGTATGCTGGCTTTGTTTTACTTCATTTTCTTCACTTTCACAGAAGGCTTTCTGAAATCACACTGTGGCAAGACAGAGCAGAGAGGCTCTGCATTGCCATGAAAATAACATTAGACGTTATTTCTGTTTCTAGATTTCGACTCTGCTCAACAAGCATTTACTGCGCAAGCTCTGTGACAGAGCTCGGGGACAGACACAAGCAAGTAACGGCCTTGGCCTCAAAAAGTTCCATCAGTGAGAAAAAAAAGAGAAATAACTCCACTTGCTCTTCCCACCTTATTTTTTTTTCCAAGGACACATTTTAAAACTGTAGCTCACCAACACACTACAGTCACCCTTTTAAGTTTCAAGTCCTCTCGATTTGAATCCCCACTCTCCTTGAACTTAATATAAACGCAATGAGATGTCTTAAAAGCAAATTATCTGAACTCCTAATGGTTAGGAATTAGAGGCCTTCTTAGGTCAAAAGCACACTTAATTCCCTCTAACTTAACGACCGTTTCTAACACGTCCATTAAGCACGGGTGCTCTTCTTCTGCAACATCACCTTCCCAGTGCTCAGCTGAACACACTGGGCACAACAGGAATCCTGTGTCTGACTTTCTGGTCATGAGAGGTTCAGTGTGGGGGAAACTTTGCACGCAAGGCCCCCCGTCCGCCACGGATGAAAATAACACTACCAAGACATACATAATCTGCTTGGGGAGGAGAGGTGGTCAATCTCTCATAGGGGAGGGACCAAGAACCCCTTCCTTAACAGCTTTTATTAGCTTCTTAATACACAGGAATACAGGTAAAGCTCATCATCAATCAATGTCAGGCGGCAAGGATCAAACAGTAGATAACATTTCAAAGAAATCTGAGGGCTTAATCTGAGTCAGTGTCTGTCAGGTAAAGGGGTTGCAAAAACTTTGGGAGACATACTCACTTCCTGCTCAGACCCTTATCATATGAATGAAAGTACTCTTAGCAAAGCAGGCTTCTCAGGACTTTGTGAATTCTTATGCCCCATCGCTCCGGAACCCACTCTAGCCAGCAGAGGACTGCACTGCCCTCCCAATCATAGGTTTTTAGGCTTAAGTGGATTAGAGCCAGAAAGCGCTTCTCCCAAACGGAAATGGGGACTCAGACTATGTCAGAATAGCCGGGGGGCGAGGGTCCATCACCCCCCCTTTGCTTCCGCCCCCCAAGTCCTTCCATGAAGGCCTCCCAAGTGATCGTGTCTGGCTTAGGTTGCCCCCCCTCTGAGGGGTCGTACCCATAATTGACTAACCCACCAAGCATTGGGGTCCAGAGATGGATGAAGCAGAAGCAGTGCTCCTGCCAGGGAGATAAGCTTTGTCTCTTTAGTGGCTCATGGTCCGGAGGTCACTCACTCAGCCTTATCCATGGGAGGCAGTTACAACTCCTGAAACCAGGCAGAGCGGTTCCCAACAGTTCGGTGATGATAAATAGTGTATTTGTCAACAGAATAAGAATCAGCGGGGGGAGGGGGGGGGGGGGAATGTATCAACCAGAAGGCTAATTCAACTTTTGAAATATTGAGAGTACAGAAATTCCTAGTGATGAGATCTTAGAAGAGCTGAAGTTAGCCGTTAAAGTTGAGGTAAAAAATAATGAGGCCCAGATTCTGGATGGACCACTGTGAAAATCAATGAAGATGAAGCTTTTAATGGCAGGCTCTATTCTCTTCATATGTGTGATATGGTGGTGTAATTCCATGATTTGATGTCGAAAAAGAAGAGGTTATTTACTGATGGTGATATTTAAGAACTGCTCTCCATTTAAAAGACCTAGATTCCTATTCATGCAAGGTTAATTCTTACACGTATGCCCTTGAACTAGCAAGTTACTTCACTTCTCTAGACATTTTTACCAACAAGAGTAACTCATTCAGAAGGTGGTTGTACCAAGGAGGTAAAAGACCTATATGCAGAAAACTACACAACACTGAAGAAAGAAATCAAGGAAGACACAAATAAATGGAAACATATACCATGTTCATGGATTGGAAGAATTAACCTCATCAAAATGTCCATACTACCCAAAGCAATTTACAGATTCAATGCAATACCTATTAAAGTACCAATGGCATACGTCAAAGACATAGAACAAACACGTCAAAAATGTATATGGAACCATAAATGACCCCAAATAGCAGCTGCAATTTTGAGAAAGAAGAACGAAGTAGGAGGGATCACAATACCTGATACCAAGCTGTATTACAAGGCCACTGTAATCAAAACAGCCTGGTACTGGCATAAAAACAGGCACATAGACCAATGGAACAGAACAGAGAGCCCAGAGATAAACCCAAGTCTCTATGTTCAATTAATATTCAACAAAGGGGGCAGCAACATAAAATAAAGTAAAGATAGCCTCTTCAACAAATGGTATTGGGAGAACTGGACAGCTACATGCAAAAAAATGAAACTCGAGCACCAACTTACACAATACACCAAAATAAAGTCAAAGTGGATAAAAGACTTAAATATAAGCCATGACACCATTAAAGTCCTAGAGGAGAACATTGGCAAGAAAATCTCAGATATTTCACGCAGCAACATTTTTACTGATGTGTCCCCTAGAGCAAGAGACATAAAGAAAAGAATAAACAAATGGGATCTCAACAAAATTAAAAGATTTTGCACAGCTAAAGAAAATAGTATTAAAATAAAAAGAGAACCAACTATATGGGAAAACATATTTGCCAATGATACCTCAGACAAGAGTTTAATCTCCAAAATATACAAAGAACTTACACGACTCCACTCTAAGAAGACACACAACCCGATTAAAAAGTGGGCAAAGGACTTGAACAGACACTCTACAAGGAGGACATACAGAGGATGCAGAGACGCATGAAAAGATGCTCAATATCACTAGCTATCAGAGAGATGCAAATTAAAACCACAATGAGATACCACTTTACACCAGTCAGAATGGCTATCACAAACAAAGCAACAAACAAGTGTTGGAGAGGTTGTGGAGAAAAGGGGACCCTAATCCATTGTTGGTGGGATTGCAGACTGGTACAACCACTATGAAAAACAGTCTGGAATTTTCTCAGAAAACTAAAAATGGACCTGCCTTTTGACCCAGCAATACTACTGCTAGGATTATATCCTAAGAACCCTGAAACAGCAATCCAAAAGAACCTGTACATCCCAATGTTCATAGCAGCACAATTTACAACAGCCACGAGTTGGAAGCAACCTAGGTGCCCATCAGTAAATGAATGGATTCAAAAACTATGGTACATTTACACAATGGAATTCTATGCAGCAGAAAGAAAGAAGAAGCTCCTACCCTTTGCAACAGCATGGATGGAAATGGAAAACATTATGCTGAGTGAAATAAGCCAGGCGTTAAAAGACAAATACCATATGATCTCACCTTTAAAGGAAGCTAAATAACAAAACAAACAAGCAACCAAAATACAACCAAATACACTGAAATAGAGAATAGGCGGACAGTGTCCAGAGGGGAGGGAATTTCAGGGGAAAGGGGGAAGAAAGGTTTACAGGAACAAGTATAAAGGACACATGGACAACAACTAAGGGGGGTGGAAATGGGAGGGAGGTGGGGAGTACTGGGGGGATGGGCTGGGATGGGAGTAAAAGACAGAAAACTGTACTTGAACAACAATTAAATTAAAAAAATAAAAAAAATAAAAAGAGAAGGTGGTTGTAAATACTTGAGATAAATGATGTAAAGCATTAATAGTACCTGGCACATGATAGTAAATATCTGCTACTTTTGTTTTCAATGGTCAAGAAGTAACACGAGGATACTAGTCCTATGGCAGATGTCCCTTTCTTGCTTAGCAGGTTAGAAGAGTCAGAGTGTTAGAACAGGGGATGGAGACTACTTTAGAAGAATGCCGTGTGTCTAAGGAAACACGGCTTTTAGTTAAGGTGATATAGCAGAAGCCATGCTTGGACAATACAGAAAAATATGCTCTTAAAGGAGAAGAAATTCAAAGGAGTATAATAGAATCATTATTCTAAAAATTTGCAAACCTAAATAATACACCTTCCTTTAAGTTACACAGACAATATCTGGAAATAGTGCAGTTAGACAGTAACTCCAATCAAATTAGCAGAAAAGCAGTCAATGCAATGCAAAGGAACTAGGTGGAAAATTTGATAGTTAGGTTCTAAATTTACAGATTTAGGAATTATGTTCCATTTCTCCCATGGGATGTGGGCAAAGTTACCCATATCCTGGATAACCTGAATTAAGTGCTACCAAAAATGAGGCTTCTCTAAGTTTCAAAATGTAAAAATTGTAATGGGTTAATTATTTCCCATTTCCAAAGATTTTTTTCCCTAATCAAAGTGATGCATTTCATTGTATCGATAGATAATGGGAAAATACAAAAAAGTATAGAGTCATAAGGGAACAAGTTAACCTCACCACACAAAAAAATCATCACTGTCTTTTGAATGTATGTTCTCATCATGTCAGATTATGTTTCATACACGCTTTGTGTCTTGCTCTATCACACAATATTGTTCTAAGCATTCTATCTGCTTAAGAGTCACTCAAGTAAGGATAGTGACTTACTCTATAAAGGCCTTTACTGTTTGAGTCAAGTTATTGCAGAAATAAACATTCTCCCTATGTAATTTCATAAGTTCAAGGTCAACTTTTGGTCCCAGAGCCATGAGCTGCTTTTCAGAGCTCTAGGTGGATCCCTAGAAGCTAATGTAGAAAGGAAAAAATGACATTATATACTTTATTTATGCTATGTGTTGTTTTGAAAGTATATTGCTTACTCACAAAAAGGGCCAATAACAAAAAAATTATTATGCCCATTTCTGTACCTGATGCTGGTTAATTTTCCCATTCTACCTCTGGTCAGGTGCTTCCCCTGAAGATGATCCGATACAAATTCTTTTTCTATGTACCTGCTGATGAGTCATAATGACTGTCAAGGGCCTATGTGTATAGGTTTTTTTCGAATCTGTATAAAGAAGTCTAAAACTAAATTTAATTACCTTCTAAGATAAAATACAAAACTTACTTTTACTAAGTGGTGATCAAATACTAATATACATATATAGTTTAATATTGCTAATTCTTCTATTTCTTTTTTCATACCATAAATATTTTTAAATTAAGATGTGCTATTAACTAGCAAATTTCAGGTCTCCTCCTTTAAAAATAGTAAATAACTGTACAGATCTTTATAATATTACCATACATGATATAAACATCTTAAAACACACTATGGTGACAAGTAACCCACAGAATTCAGAACACTAAATAATGTTACTATTTGAACATAGTTCTCTTTCTTAATGTCCCTGGACTCCAAACTTGCATGTAGCTATTTTAAGACTCCAGTGTCAAGGAAGTTCACAGTTTTGTAGTAAACTGAGATGAACAGAAACACTTAAAAACAATTCCAGAGTAAAAACAACTGCTAAAGTGTTTTGAAACAATCATCACAAAAAGAACTATTTGTCATTTATCATAAATCTACACCCATAGAGCATCTTTGGGTCAAAGAACCTATGGAACAAGAGCACATGCCAAAGCCGTCTAACCAGCACTGTGCAACAGCACTCCACTTTAGAGAGACAAGTATTAGAGCTTGGGGCCTCCGGCTCTGCTATCATGAACCGTAACAACTTTCTTAACTCCAAAAGGTGCAGCAAGTGTTCAATAAAAGATCATCTGAACACCCTATAAAACCGCTCTAACAAAACGTCATCCTTGGCTAATCAAAACTGAAAGAATTGCACATTCTGGTGAAAACTGGTGCAACATTTACTACTGTGGAAAAATAAACTAATCAATTTTTTTTAAGTATCTCTAAAGTAGGAGGCATTTTTTTTTTTTGGTAGCTCAGTACAGTAGCTCAAATAGCGGTTACACTAAAGTTTGGCAGATTCAGTGAGTTTGCACGTTGTTGCTGTGACTCTGCATCTGACATCTGTTCTCTTGCCTCACAAGGAGCCTGCCCTACTCAAACCAAGGAGGAAACTCACTCTTCTGCTTAGCTTTTACTGAGGGAGGAAGGGGAGCTATTAAGAACTCAATTCTGAGCATGCTGGGTTTTTTAAATCAAATATATATACATACACTAATACCAAGGCTTTTTAAAAATCCTGAGTATGCTCTTGCTAAACTGTGCTACTTGCTAAACTGTGTTACAACTCTCACACTTTTACAGGAAAACAATAGCAGTGTCCACACAAATCAACCAACTTTTCAATTAAAGAGGAATCCTGGTGTAATAGAAAATTCATGGATGAGGATGAATCGAGGACTTTCTAGATCCTGCTGGACAGGATCTACATTCACTAATTCACTTGCCCAAGGGGCCTCAGGTTCTTCACCTGAAAAATGAAAAAAAATCTACCTCTGTGGGTTTAAAAACTGCGGCTTCCTAAGTCAATGGTTAACTTCCATAACTTGCGGGGAGAGGAAGAGGATAGGTTCAGGCCACGATTTTGAGGATGTTGAAAGTGTTTTGGTTAGTAATTTGACAGAAGTGCCATCTTCAGGTAGCATAGTTCCAAAGAAGTAGAGGTGGGAAGTCTGCCTTGCGGGTCAAAGGTGAGTTATAACTTTGCTGGAATGATCTACTACCTGGTTTGCACTGACACCACTCTAATACGATTAAGTTGGTTAAACAAAAATCAGGCCCCTCTGCCCAAGGGGGCGCCCGCCCAGAATGCACCCGGGCGGGGCGCTGAGAAAGCCGGCCAGCCCTGAATCACCGAGGAGTCTCAGGGGTGGATAGAGGGTCGCCCCCGAGGCTGGGCCCTTCACTTGTCCTCCGAGCCCTAACTCCAAAGGAGCACACCCCAGACCCAAATATTCTTCCCTTTACCCCAAGGTCTTCCCACCACTACTTAAGTCCCAAAAAGGGTGCTCGACTAACGCCATTCATTTGGATTCAGGGCAAGGTTATGGGGGGGGGGGGGGAGCACGAGCGGCGCAAAGGCAGCCGCAAAAAACGCCAGTCCTTGGGATCAGCCAAAATGTTGGGTTTTAAGCCCCGATCCAACCTCAGCGCCTCCCGTGAAAAGACATTTTCGGCGGCCAGGGCGCGAGAGGAAGGCGGCCGGAGGAGGGACGTGGGAAGGAGGCACGAAGTCCTTACCCGCTGCAATGTTAGACGCGGCCGGCCACTGCCGGCGGCCCCAGTGCTGGAGGCCGGAGGCGGCTCCACGGAGCCAAACGGAGGCTGCCATTGCTGCCCCCGCCCCGCCTCCCCGCGTTGACCTCCGCAGCTCCGGCTCCAACACAGTCTGCGAGCGTGCGCTGCGAGACAGGCAGGCAAAGGACCGGCTAGGGGCCGAGCACGCACACGCTCTGCCACGGGGGTGGACAAACACCCGCGAGGGGCGGAGCACAGCCCCGAGAAGCACCGCCCGTCAAAACAAGTGCAGTCAATCCAGGGAGCGCACCAATCAAGATTCGCGGGTCCTCCGCACTTCGAGAATCACCAATAGGAGGCCTCTATAGTGCTTACGTAATGCTGCCTGGCCCCGCCCCAGAGCTTTGTCTTATTTACAAACTGCGGGCACGTCTCCTCGTTTACCAAAAAGCGGAGGGTGTGTAGGAGGCGTTGGCTGTCACTACCCCATCCTCCGAGCACCTGACTCCCAGAACCACCCCCTCAGAGGGTTGTAAGTGCCTATATTGCCTCCCTGAAAGCAAGTAGTAAACTTCCACTTGCAGCTACTGCTGCTGCAATTTTTAAGCAAGAGAAGAAATTACTGTTTTCTAAGTATGGGACTTTTAACTGCAATAATACGTGGGTCTCTTCATTGGGAAACATTCATAAATCTACCATGAACACAGTAAGTGTCTTAAATTTATTTGATTTTAGTTATCCAACAGTTTCTTTAATAAATTTGAAAAATAGTAGGAAAACAAGTTGATAATGTTGTTCTCTTTGAAGTGTGGAATTACAAGGAAGTAACACACTATTCTAATATACTTGTCTAATATTTGAGCATTCTGCATCTATTTCGTTAGCAAAAATAAAAGGTACACAAAAGTCCAGAAAATAGTGTGTGCATATGCCAGAGAGATTTATGCATTCCGTGTGTGCTTGATGTACGTATTTGAACTTCATCTAGTTGGTGATAATTGCAGCACCTGACCTTTCCACTGACCTCGATCAAAGGGTTGGGAGCCATGCACACAGCAAAGCAAGGCTTGCAGCCTTTGCAGAAGGTTAGTACAGGAGGAAAGAGGGAGTAGTGGCTAGAGGGAATGGGACCCCCTGCCAGGGTACCCACTACCCTCCCCGAATACAGTTTATTTATCCATTTGCCTAAGTTGTGCTCACCCAACATTTAAAAAAATATTTTATTTACTTATTTTCAGAGAAAGGGGAAGGGAGAGAGAAAAAGGGAGAGAAACATCAATGTATGGTTGCCTCTTGCAGGCCCCCAACTAGGGACCTGGACCACACCCCAGATATATGCCCTGACTGGGAATCAAACCTGTGAGCTTTCGGTTTGTAGGCCAGCACTCATTCTACTGAGACACAGCAGCCAGGACTTACCCAAATTTTTAATCTATGTGGCAGAATCAGCAGATTTGACTTTGACCTTTTGCCCAGTAACTTGAGCAGTTGGAACTGCTTAAAGAAAAAGCAAAGAATATAGATAATTTCCAAGCAGGCTCTCTCATGATTCTGGGCTTGCTAGCAATGTTCCCAGGGACTGGTACAGAATGCAAGATTCTCATTTGTAAGTGGTATGAAAATAGTTCCCTTGTCTGGCTGTCTCTCCACCCAAACCTTTACTCCACACCAACCAAAAAGAAGGAAGGGAGGAAGAAAGGGAAGGAAAAAAATCATTTCTAAAAAAAAAAATCATTACTGCCATCGGAAGTCTCCTAGCATTTTCTACCTGACCCTGTCTTCCTGGTTTATTTAGATCTTAGTTGGAATAGACCTCCTGTAACCAATCAATGTAGCTCTGGGCAGGTTTCTATAATTAACTGCTGAAACGTGCCTGCCTTTCAACTATGTCAACCTACATAGCAGAGCTATTTACAACACAGGACAACGTATCAATTGATCTCCCAGATCCTAAAGTTTATATCCCAGTCCTCCTGAGATTGTATATTCAATCGGATTGTTTTTGTCATTTTTATTGTGAGCTACTGTTTTGTTTCTCTGGGTTGTCTATAGGGCTCTTTTCTTGAAAATTAGTATTACTTTCCAAAGGGTTGCCTTCTATGAACAGTGTCCTCCTAGAACTCCAAGCAGGGCTCAGAAAGAGGAGCAGGGAGAACCGAAGCTGGGCATGAGATCTTCTGAATTTTTTTTTAGCTGATGTAATGGCTTTGAAAAGGGAGTGAGTGGCACTGAAAATTTGATTCTTTTTGCTCAGCTAGAACGAGGGCATAAATCACAACTTTTCCGTATCCTTACAATATGTAGTTGAACATCTCTTCTCCAAAGCACTATACAGGTTTATAAATTAAGGCTCTGAGATTTTTCACAGAACTTTTGCATAAGCATTATGATTTCTAATTACTGGTGCTTGAAGGTGATTGCAGATGTTATTGTATTTGTAAAGGCAGTTACTACCTGTGGCTGGCTGCTTTATATGGTTGCCTTCCTGGTATGTTTGTTTGAAAGGCACTGAACTTCTCCCTAAGTTCGTGATACTAGTTTGGTTTAAAATTGTGTTCCTGTGTATTATAGGCCCTTTATCTCTGCTTCTGGGAAGATGGAAAAGGTATAATTTTCTCTATCCCTCCCCATAAGTACAACTAGAACCTCTGGACATTATATATATAGAATAGATGGAGAAAAGAAGGCATGCCAGATAGAGACCTCAGGACCCAAAAAGGAACAGTGTTAAGTTCTTGAGTTTTAATTTAGCTTTATGTTCCCATACTGGGTCCCAGAGAAGCCAAAAACCAGAAACCTGAAACTGCCAGCAGGCACAGACAAAAATGTCTCACTAAAAGGCTACTAGCCAAAGGATGAAAAAGATGCAACCTACCAACATAGATAACTTTGAGAAAGTAACCACTCTACTCTAAACAAATACCGCACAATAATAACGTATGGCCTCATCCCCACCATGCCAGCAAAGGCTGAGTGAAGAGCCTACATTTGCACAATATCCAGGCTATAATGAGACAGCCCAACACCCTAACACCCTTATCGCCCTCCTCCTCAGCTCCACTGATATGATGTCAGAGAAGGCCAAGTAGAGACACCGGACTTACATTCCCACTCCTGGCTGGTAACGAGAACCCCCCCTCACATGCCCCTCCCCCATCCTCATGGGTGTCATTGGAGACTTGTGGGGACTCTGGACTTCCACTGCTATCTGACACTAATGAGACACCCCTCCCTGTCCCTGTGTGGTGAGGTCAGAGGAGGGGCTGAGTGGAGAATCAGGACTTTCACCACTGCCCAGTGGAAGGAGGCCACCCCTCCCCACTGTGGTGCCAATGGATGCCACGTGGGGGGCACTCCTACCCCTGCCAGCTAGGAAGGTATCGATGGAAGTCTGGCAGGGAATTGAGACTCCCAGCCCACCAGTAATGAGGGGCCCTCCTCCCACCCATGTGTGTCAACAAAGGCAGACAGACAACCTAGACACCTGTCTGGCATTGGCAAAGATGGTGTTCCCTCCAGGCCTCCCTTTCTAGGGTGGTGTCAGGAAAAGCCAGCTAAAATAGGCAGTTTGAGTGAGATCCAGAGTGTCATCATAACCAAAATGTCCATATTTTAATAGAAAGTCATTCATCATGTCAAGAACCAGGAATATCTCTAAGTGAATGGGGAAAAACGTCAATGTCAAGATAACAGAGGAGTTTAAATTAGCTGACCAAGATTTTAAAGAAGTGTCAGGAAAATATTTGAATGAGCAAGGAGAACACGGTTAAAACAAGTGAAAAAAAAAACAGCCTCAGCAAAGAAATAGAAAGGCCAGCAAAGAATACAGAAGATATAAAGAAGAAATTAATGGGGAATTTAGAACAGAACAGGTGTCTTTTGAGACGTCAACACCCATCTGCTAGTTATCCACACACCCTGAGCTGTAGCTTCAATGCTTTAGGTGTCCCACCCACGCTCTGTAAAGCCAGGTATATCGAAGGGGTCCAACTCTTAACTCTGTAAGACTCTGTAAGACAGAAAATCAAACCTAAAGTTATTCACCACATTCCAATCTTCCTCCAGTGGGTTCTGTGTATTACCTTATGTGTCAAGGGTCCCCCAAATCACCCCTAGGTTTAGGGATTTGCTAGAAGAACCCAAGACTGAGCATATAGTCATATTCGTGGCTATGATTCATTACAGCAAAGAGACACAAAGTCTTGAAGGTAGTGGGAGCCTGCCCAGGCGTCAGACTCAGGATTTTGTTGGCTCTGGCCACACATGCACTTGCCTACCCATCTCACAGACTCTCCTCCAGAGTGGCACCATGCAAAGGAATGCAATGCGAGCTGCCAGTCATTTTAAGTTTTCTGGTAGCCACATGTTAAAAGAATAAAAGCAACAAGTGAAGTTAATTTTAATATATTTTATTTGGCCCAATATATAAAATGTTATCATTTCCTCATATAATCAGTGCTGAAAGTTATCAATGAGATATTTTATATCCTTTTTTTTCATGGTAACTCTTTGAAATCGGGGTCTGTTTCATATTTACAGCACATCTTAATCCAGACCAGCCACATTTCAAGTGCTCAGTAGCCACATGTGGCCAGTGGCTACCGAATTGGACAGTGCAGCTCTAGAGAAAGGGAAAGGCCAAGAGGTCACTCAGCACCCAGCCATTGTCACACCAGTCAGGAAGCTGGCAACCTTGTCATGCACATTGTCCCCAGGCATTCCTTTGAAATAGAGACTGAGGCCTCCAATGCCATTGTCTCAAGGAAATGCCTGAGCTGGTGCCCTGCTACACATACAGTAGTTTCACACAGACAAAAGCCAGATGAGCTAATGACAAGGGTATAGAAACAGCTCCTCACCATGAAGTGCACCTTCAGCTCCTAAAGTCCCCCCCCCCCCGAAAAACTGTCCTGCTCTTATCAGGACAAGAATGAAGCCCTAAGCAGCTAGGTGCCCCTGGAAATTAGGGCCAGGGGCTTCATTCTTCCAGTGGTTAATTTTAGGTGTTCATAGTCTTTGACACTAAAAGTCAGAAAGCTACTCCATCGCAGATCAACCATTCAAAAACCTCTGAACTCCTGTAACTTTGCAAAGATTGGCAAACCTCCTCCAGTGACACCAAAGGAAAATCCCTACCTGTGTCCACGGTTGGCAGAACTCTGGGAGTACCCTGGAGGTTCATACATGGTGTGAACTGGGAGTCAAGAAGACCTCTAGGAGTCTACCTGTCCCAGTAGACAAAACCTGGAGCCAGGCCCTTCTGCTATGCCAGGATGCAAACTGAGAGGGCCACAGCGGCCCTTACAACAGAACTGATTTGACTCATTAGGGACTCTAATAGTCCCACATGCAACATAACATCTTTCATTAGCCAGATAAATGCAAAGGATAATGCTCTTGGCCAAAAGACTAGTCAGTGATTCCCAAGAAGCTATTATTCTTTTTCCTGCCCCCTGAGTCTATTAGGAGACAATGTCATGCAACTTAATCAGACACCAGCCTTTTTCTCTGGGTTCATCTCAGGGGTGATGGGCCTATGGATGAAGATAGTCTATGTATCCCCTCTACCTGCTTACTCTTGGCTCTGGAAATTCTACCACACACCTGCAAGATGCACCTGCAAAATGTGGGAATAGTACAGACCACCAAATAGGTTCTTCTACAGAACTCTTGGGAGGGGGGCCTACTTGGAACCACTTAATAAGGCATTTCCAATCCAGGTCTACTTGCCATCACCACTAAATCCATGGCCAAGAAGCCATGAATGGAATACTAGAATATTTCAGATTTAGGCCTCCTCAAGTGAGCGGTTGCTCTTAATAGAGCAACTTCCACACTATGGAATTTGACTATAACTCCATTCAAACAGCATTTAATATACAGCAATGGGTTTTACTCCAAGTAATTCTCCATCACTCATATTAATCATCACCCCAGCACCTGTCTAGAATTCCTTGCAGTCCAGATGAACTTTCAGGCTTTCTGAGACCTAACTTGACTCTGAAATCTGAAATATGGCCCGATAATAATTACTTTGCAGATGGCACCAATGAAATTTTCAGCTTCACTTGCATTATGCAGTCCTTCAAGAATATCATCTTTTGCTGGGCATACTATAAAAAAACAAATAAGCCAGAATGTTCACAATTACTGTTACTTCTGTTTTTATAAATTGTTTGTATTTTTTGCTTTCAGTTGACATTCAATGTCATTTTTTTTGTTAATTTCAGGTCTGCAGCATAGTGGTTAGACATCATACACTTTCCAAAGTGTTCCCCCCAATATTTCTAGTACCCGCCTGGCACCACATGTGGTTAATGCAGTATTATTGACTATATTCCCTATGCTGTATTTTACATCCCAGGACTATTCCGTAACTACCAATCTGTACTTCTCAATTTGTTCACCTTTTTCATCCAGTCCCCCAACCCCTCCCTTCTGACAACCATCAGCCTATTCTCTGTATCTATGAGTCTGTTTCTGTTTTGTTTGTTTGGTTGGTTGGTTGGTCGTTTAGATTCTACATGTAAGTGAAATCATATGGTATTTGCCTTTCTCTGATTTATTTCACTTAACATAATACTCCCTAGGTCCACCCAGGCTGTCGGAAATGGTAAGGTTTCCTTCTTTTTTACAGCCAAGTAGTATTCCACTGTGTAAATGTACCGCAGCTTTTTTATCCACTCATCTACTGATGGGCACGTGGGCTGCTTCCAAATTTTGGCTATTATAAATAACACTGCAATGAACACAGGGGTGTGTATATTCTTTTGAATTCATGTTTTGGGTTTCTTTGGATATATTCCCAGAAGGAGAATCACTGGAATGCCAATATTTACTCAAGTCGGTCTGAGAGAGACAGAATATCCACGGTAATTTTTAGTTGATCCTGTTTTCAGCAAGGAAAGATTCTATTGCTTATTTTTGTCAAGCTTTTTTTTTTTTGCACAAGGAGGAATTCTGTTTGTAACCTTTACATCATTTTGTTTTGTTTTGTATTCAATCATTAGTGAGGGGAAATTAAACCTAATGAATTCTACTTTGGAGTTTATAATTATTGCACATTCATTATGACAATCGTTATTCTATTTTCCCTCCAAGGTTGACATTCTTTATGAATATAGTTCTATTCCCCCAATGGTCATATTCTAAGTAATAGGATAATCTAACAGACTACCTAGTCTGTATCAAATGGGAGAGCATCCTATAAATCATATCTTTTCAAAGGACATATGATCATTATAACCAGCCTGCACTCTGCTGCTGCAAAAGAGAAATTAATTGGTTTCTTTAACAATACTTTGATGAACTAGGTTAGTTTTGCGAAGGCAACAGTGAAGAGGGCTTTATCATAGCGTTGAGAAAGAGAAGGGTGGGAGTGGCGGTCACTGCTGGTTGCTCCCGAGGCACCAGTTCCATTTCCCTCTCTCCCCTTCCTAACACGTCCTGATTCAGGCACCAGGGAGACCATTATGTATGTCATGGGAACTGTCACTCCCAGCTCCAGAGAAAGGTTGTTCTGAATTGAGGTAATGCCGTCTCCCTTGCTACAGTGACTGGAGCTGGAACTCTAAGCTGATCTGCACATAGCGTTCCTCGGGCCACGGGGACTGGTTCAGGAGCAAAAAAGAAACAAGTTTGGGCTTTTTTACTTCCCGCCAAGGTGGAGGTGTAGGTAGACATACTGTACGTCCTCGCACAACCAAAATTAAGGACAACAAAAATTTAGAAACAACAATAACAAAATGAACCAGAACTGACAGAAAATTGAACTGTACAGAAGTCCAACGACCATTCATCCAGACTGATAAGAGGGGTGGAGTTGATGGCCGACAGATCCCAGGCTCAGGCGGCAATAAGCAGACCCTGTGAAGTGCACAAAGCAGCTGGCTGATGGCGGTCCCACATTCGTGTGCAGATAAACCAGGCAAAAACAGGCAGCGAGACAGACTGGGCAACCCAGGGTCCCAGCACATGGAAATAAAGCCTCAAAACACCGATTAAAAACACCTGTGGGGGTTGAGGCACAGGGAGAGGCTCCCAGCCTCACAGGAGAGTTCGCTGGAGAGACCCACAGGGTCCTAGAATGTATACACACCCATACACCCAGGAACCAGCACCAGAAGGACCCAATTTGCTTGTGGGAAGTGGCAGAGGGGACTGAAATCTGACACAGAGTGGAACAAGCACCACTGTTCCCTCTCTGACCCTGCCCCCAAATATAGTGTCACAACCCAGTGTGAAGGGGAGGTCGCCCCACCCTGGTGAACACCTAAGGCTCTGCCCCTCATACGCAACAGATGAGACTAGAGCCCCCCCCCCCAAAAAAAAAAGAAGAAAAAAGGCTCAAACGGAAAAACAGATCAGAGCCCCAGAGCCAATACATCTAAGCGACCAAGAGATAGCCAACCTATCAGATGCACAATTCAAAGCACTGGTGATCAGGATGCTCACAGAATTGATTGATTTTGGCCACAAATTAGATGAAAAAATAAAGGCTATACTAAGTGAAATGAAGAAAAATGCACAGGGAACCAATAGTGATGAGAAGAAAACTGGGACTCAAATCAATGGAGTGGACAAAATGGAAGAAAGACACAACCAAACAGAAAAGGATGAAGAAACAAGAATTCAAAAAAATGAGGAGAGGCTCAGGAACCTCCAGGACATCTTTAAACATTCCAACATCAGAATTATAGGGGTACCAGAAGGGGAAGAGAAAGAGCAACAAGTGGAAAACTTATTTGAACAAATAATAAAGAAGAACTCCCCCAATCTGGCAAAGGAAATAGACTTCCAGGAAATCCAGGAAGCTCAGAGAGTCCCAAAGAAGTTGGACCCAAGAAGAAACACACCAAGGCACATCATAATTACATTAGCTAAGATTAAAATGAAGGAGAGAATCCTAGAAGCAGCAAGAGAGAGGAGGACAGTCACCTACAAAGGAGTTCTCATCAGACTGTCAGCTGATTTCTCCAAAGAGAACTAACAGGCAAGAAGGGGCTGGAAAGAAGTATTCCAAGTCATGAAAGGCAAGGACCTACATCTAAGATGGCTCTATCCAGCACAGCTTTCATTTAGAATGGAAGGGCAGATAAAGTACTTCTCAGATAAGGTCAAGTTCAAGGAGTTCATCATCACCAAGCCCTTATTATGTGAAATGTTAAAGGGACTTACCTAAGAAAAAGAAGATAAAAAATATGAACAGTAAAAAGATAGCAAACTCACAGTTATTAACAACCACTCCTAAAACAAAAGCAAACTAAGCAAACAACTAGAACAGGAACAGAACCACATAAATGGAAATCACATGGAGGGTTAGCAACAGGAGAGTGGGAGGAGGAGAGAGGGGGTAAAGGTACAGAGAATAAGTAGCATAGATGGTAGGTAGAAAATAGACAGGGGGAGGGCAAGAATAGTAGGGGAAATGCAGAAACTAAAGAACTTATGACCCATGGACATGAACTAAAGGGGAAAATGTGGGTGGGAGAGGGTGTGCAGGGTGGAGGGGAATGAAGAGGGGAAATGGGACAACTGTAATAGCAAAATGAATAAAATATATTTTTTAAAAAGGAAGAAACAAGTTTGGGTCAGTAAGAAATGAGAAGAGATGTGCAGAACCTTCTGAGAGAGAGTTTCCCTTATACTTGGATGAGAATCACAGAAGGAAAAACACCCTCTCTTTCTCCGGACAGTGAGGACAGCAGATGTGAAAGCAGCATTTTGCCCAGGGAAAAGTCAGTGTGAAGACGGTGCCAACCAGCAGAGGCATAACCCTGAACCTGGAGCCCTCTCTGCTCTGCAATTGCATTATGTGGACCAGGGAATTCCCAGTCCCACGAGACAGTAAAAACTCAGTGCACTCTGGTTTTCTGTTACTTTCAAGCAAAAGTGTCCTAACTGAAAAGTGAATTTGATTTTATTTAACTTCTAAAATACTTTAAAGCTTAAAAAATCTATAAGCAGATGATGACATTCAAGCAGTTATAAAAGGACAAAGTAAATGTTTATCTCATTTCAGACATTCACTTCTCTGGAGTCAACCAAAGAGTGAGTTTCACACACACACACACACACGTGTGTGTGTGTGTGTGTGTGTGTGTGTTCTTGTTTAGAGGCAAATGGAAACACAATATACACATTGTCCTACCTCTTGCTTTTTGTGCTTTATATATCTTAAAGATCATTTCAAATCCCACATATAGATTTATCTTCTTCTTTTTCGAGGCTGCACAGTATTGCATGAATGTGCCACAATTCCTTTAACCAATTCTAATTTTGCCACAATAAATAATAACAAAATGGTTGTTTAAATTTGCATATTTGAACAAATGTGTAAGTATAAACCAGGGATAAATTCCTAGATATAGACGAGCTGGATCAAAAAGTATATACATTTTATATTTTAATAGTTATTGCCAAAATGGATAGAACCTCTTTAGAAGGGATTTTGGCAATAGCTATGGTCTTAAAACTTAACATCATAATCAAATAGATTGTTTTCCCCTTATGCTATAAAATTATGCTGTATTTTAGATCGAATCGTATTTGAACCACAACCTTTCTTCTGTTTTTTGTTTTCTTGGAATTTCTAATTGCCTTTTATTCCCCTAAGAAAAGTAGCATGTCTTCACCACACTGAAGTCTCTTCCGACACCTTATTTATTCTACCTACGGCATGGAACACATGCCTTTCTTATAACAGACATTTTTGGGGGGTCCCCACTGAATTCTCGTTCTCATTTGGAAAGACTTATTTCTAAGACTGCAGCACTGCCAGTCATTTGGGATTTCTGTTCATGGAACACTGGTTAGTTCCATGTTTTCTGTATTCCAAGTCATTTTCTTCCCTCTTGTTTTTTCTCAAGTACATCAAGTAACCTCCTAAGAAAGGAAGTTCCTCAGTCCTTGTTAGTTATCTTGTTCTATTGCCTACTTGACAGTGACTCAGAGTTTCCAACCACAGAACGTCTCTGAGGTTTGACTGGACGGATCAACTCCTACGTGTCCCCTCTCCCCCACTGTATCTGAGCTGCGGCTTTCTTCCCTCTGGTGAATCCATCACGTGGTTGCATCTCTTTTCTGACTTCCCTAGAAAAATCATCTGTTAGCGATTCTCATCCTATTCTTTTCATTCTCAGGATTTTATTTCCCTTTTTGATTTTTGTTCCTCTACTTTCATTTTAATTGCATCCAGATCAAACACATGTGTACAGTTTGCCATTCAAGTGGGAAGTCTCGCCTTAGTCTTCAATTTTCAGAGTCTCAAAATAATTGTGTTGGTTGTCATCATGGAGAAGGATTTGCTTGCCTACTTTTTCTAGTTCATGGTGAGATCTAACCTCTTAATTATATAAAAAGTGAGCTATGAAAGTGGGAATAAAAATGCCACCTTCCATAAATATTAGGCACTTAGCACTTTAGGATGGTTTTAAACAATCAGCATAGACATTATAGGAACTGAGTTGTCTATTTACCACCAAGCACTTAAGGACACTCCAGAGACAATGAACGGGTAGTCCTATTAAGTGCTGGTAACAGCCTAAACTTTTTGTACACGGATAAAGTGCGACTCGGAATGGAATCACACTGGTCTGGAACTACGTGGGTGTGAATGAAATGAAATGATGCATTATTCATATTTTGCTATTATTAGCAATTCATTAATAACCACATAACCTATCAGCAGTGGTGTGCTAGTAAATTTTAATAGCCAGCTCTACAGGGGAAAATGTGTGTGTGTGTGTATGTGTATATATTTACTATAAATTTTATAATATAAAGGATGTATGGCATATAATTTACAAATAATAATAAAATATACAATACATATTTATTATAACTTCCATATAGCCAATGCATTCTTACAGAATGATTTTATTGGCTTTTGCCAAACTTTTGTATCTGTAGCCAACATGTGGTTGCAATTGAACTGTGATTTGACAAATGGAGTTACATCCTATTATGTTAACTCTTTTTCTAATAAATCTATTGTCATTAAATCTGACATATGTAGTCAATTATTCATGACAACTTTGCTTCACAACCAGCTTGCAAAATTCTTGAGAATTTAACAATCATCTCTTGCATACTGGCACAAGGCGACTCCAACATACCACTACCTAGAGACTCCTCCAATCTAGAGCTCAAAATGAGAACACATCTATTTTTGCTATCCAAATAATACCCCTCTGATATCATAAAAATGTCTTTCTTCTCTGTAATTCCCTATTTCAAACCATTGCCCATTTCCCACCATAAGAAATTCATATACTAAGGGATTGGACAGTTAGCTTTACTTAGTTACCTCCAGAAGAGATGGCTCGCAATTCTGTGGTTAAACCACGGTGGCATATTGGGAGAGGGCTAGGCTGTTGCTGGCATCGCAGCCACATGGTGGCGCAATTGAAACACAAGTATTGCAGTTGCCTCAGTACCCCTTCCACACACTCTCTCACCCCACCCCCACCCCTACCCCCACCTCTCTGCAGCGTGCCGGAGTCATGCAGAGCTTTATGGAGACAGCCTACATCCTTTCCAAACCCAAAGCGTCCCTCTCCCCTTTCGCACACTTTTCCTTTAGGTACAGGAAATTCCATCACTGTCAAAGAATCCGTGGGCATTCTGCTTGCCTCAAAGTTGTATAACAGGATCTTCCTGTTTCATCTGTCATGGCAAATTCCACTTGCTGACCTCTAGATTCTAGACCTTGTCATCCATACCATTTACCTGTGATGTGGTGAATCTTTGAATGCCAGTCCGGGGCCTGGAGAAATCGAAGGCCTTTTTTATAATGGATGTGTCCTTCCTATTCGTGTTTTTCTATTTTCCTCTGTCCACTGTATCCACATGGCCTGCCAGGTTATGTTCCACATTAGATCCCAAGGGAGAAACTCCATTCTTTATCATCTTCCATAAGAAATCCAACAAAATCAACATTTTTGTGTTTGAGCAACTTTGTTGAAATGCTCTTAATTTCATTTAAATATCCTAGGGAAGGACTCCAGCTGGCCCAGCTTGGGTCATGTGCCTAACTCCAGGCCAGTGTATGGTTGGGAGGATGAGCTATGACCTTCATCACATGCCAACTTCTGTGTTCTGGGAGTATGAGGGGCAGTTCAGAAAAGCAAGCAGGGAGGGAAGGGAAATAACTCCAAAAAAGTGGGGAAATGTTACCTGAAGATAAAACTGAAGATAAAAGACAGAAATGCAGAAAGAACAAAGGCAATAAAAATCCATTGGTAGAGATTTGACTTTTCCTCATAGTTAGTTCTCTCTTTTTGGATAATTTTATAATTCCTGGAGACCAATAGGGAAAAGTATGCTTTGTGGGAAAGAATTATAAAATGAGAACATGTTTAAATGCATGATGAAGGGTGTCCTTCGAAGCATTCCTTTGAAATATTAGCCTATTATGAAGTTTAGATTTTTGTACAATTAGTGTTCTCAAAGTAAGGCACAATTTTTGCATACTTTCACATCCTCTGACATGTGGTATTACTTTAAGATTTTATTTAATGATATCATAATTCAAGGCCTTCAGTGGAAACATTAAATCAGGAGATGCCTTATGCTAGCTAGGTAGAGGCAAAAAAAAAGCAAAATAATCTCAGTGCTATTTACTCACTCCATTTCCTAGCTTCATCATTCTGTTTTTTATAGGCTTTTCATCTCTAAAAATTTGTATCTTATTATGAGAATGAGGCCTTGGAATGTGAGCTATTCCACGGGGGACGGGTTGATGAAGTAGTTCCCTTTGTCCCACTGAATTTCTGGAACGTCTGTTTCTGTGTGAAGGTCTCCCCGCTCGCCGGAAGGCTGCCTCGCTTCCCGGATCTTTGTAGCACATGCATTCTCTTCTAAAAAAGAGTTTAGAACAGCAAGCCTCGAACTGGGCACGTGAAGGCTTTCCAAAAACACATGGCAATTGGATAGTTTTAAGGCAGCTATTTCCAGATTCTCAGCTTCCCCGGGTCCACAGTGCTGCCCTTTTCATGTTCCCCCTTCTCCCATCTCACAGGAGAGAGATACCACTCCCCAAAACTGAATTTTAACTTGGTGTGTGGCTCCAGGCTATAAAAACCTTGGAGGCAATTCAAAAGGGGAGATTAAACAACTCTCATTCCCCACCCAAAAATGGAGCAGAGAGAGCCTCTGTAAGAAGTGCTCAAAGTCATTTTTATCTAGGCGGCCAACTCTTGGCGAGTCTCTGTGCTTTCTTTCTGTACCTCTCTGTTGCTCTCATGTGGAATTAGGATTCAGAAGAATATTATCCCAATCACTTAAAATTTAAAATGGTAAACATGTAACCGAAGGCAGGTCCAGCTGCCTGCCACTATGAAAGTCAATACTCAAGAGGCAGGTGTAGATGTAAAGGAAAGTGGTTTATTTGCAGATGCCAGCCACCTGGAAGATGGGGGATGCATGTCTCAAAATGCATCTCCACCTCTCAGTGGAAGCAGAGGTTTTTATAAGGAGAGAGAGGGGAACAGAACAAAGAGATCAAGGTGGGAAGGGGGCTGCCAAGTTCTCTACAAGCAGCCGAGCACAGTCCATTCTGATAAGGCAAGTGATGGTCCGGTGTGCACCAGCCTGGTTTAGTCGTCCTGCTTCAGGTCATCCTGGGTCCAGGGATGAAGCTGGGCAAATCTCCCGGAGCAGGAATGCTTGCAGGTTGGGGACTGTGTCTTTTCAAGTTGGTTAGTTAGGATTCTTATACAAACAGGCTGTTCGTCTACAAACCACATATTCGTCAGAGTCGGCACTTACAGAAACGATGTCAGAAGAATGGCAGGGAGGGTCACAGCTTTTCACCGGTGCCATTTGCCACTGCCACAGACATTCAGTCTGTTGATCAGTTGGACACTGGAGATTGGTTGGACAATTCTTATGTGGTGAACTTTTTCAATAAACTGAATGACTAAACCTATAGCTCCAAGGATTTTATAGAAAACAAAGTTAAAATATATGTTCCAATTATAACATACCAGGAAATACATTTTCTGCAATGAGGTAAAGTCAAGATAAAACATTTTCAGTTATCAGTGTAAAATGTTTGAAGGACCCTTCGTTTTTCAAACTTCTTTCAGGATTACACACGCAAATAATTTTGAAGATCCCTCCCATCTAAAGAACCAGGAAACCACCTCAAGCAATTTAAATGCTTCATTAGAAAAATATAACCGTGTAATTTACAACCAGAATTAACTATAAAAATTGCCCTATTTAAAAAGACAGTTGTATAAGAACATAACATCTTAGTAAAAACTCGTACTTTTTCTTACATTAACTTAATTTTTGTACTCTTGAGTCGAATCAGATGTGGGTTCCTCCCAGCTAAGTACAGAGTTTGTTTAGAAGACGGAAGGTACTAAAGGTTTCCACGCGCCCCCCCCCCCCTTCGAGCCTGTCTGTTTATGCTGTATGTAGGTAGGAAGTGGCTAGTGCTTCAACTCTAATTTACCAATTGTTAAGGCTGTTAGGCCTATATTCAAAACCCTCAGCTAATTATCAAAGGAGAAGAAAACTGCACTTTTTCCAGGCTCAGGTGGACCCCCTGACTATGAAAAAGAGAATCCAGAAGCAGGACCAACTTTTACCTTCCTCCTTCCACCTTTGCTACTGAGATACCTTAGGGTCTTTGAACACACTGTGATGCAAAATTAATGACTGAGGTTTGCTTCTGTTAAAGTGCCAGAGGGATTTACTGACCCAGAGCCAGCCCAGTTTTCTACTACCTAAGTTTTCCTTCATGTTTCCAATAACTGAAAATGCTGAAATGTATAAAGACATTGTAAACACTTAGCAGCACTGTTTTCTCCACAAACCTAACTTCTTACCCATCAATTTGCTGCCAACTGAGAACAACATTGAGCCCAGGACACAGAGACCCCTGAGAGCAAGAGGGAGAGGGGAGGACAGGTGACCACAAAGGGCAAAGGGAGATGTTTGGAGAGTGAGTGTGCCCAGGACAAACTTTTTATTGCACAAGCTCGTCGCTGGCCTGGCCAGTCCTTGAGGTCAGGGACCCCTTCAGTCACCACACTTAGCCTGGCATAACCTTGGTGTGAGGAGAAATAACCATTTCTTGATATACATGTGTAGCAGGGGGTTTATTTCAATTTCGTGGTTCTGTGTTTTTTATTTTCCATCTGCATTGTAAACTTCAAGTTACTTCCTACCTGTACGAGTTACTACCTTGTTACTTAAAGCAATAAAATTGGCCCAATGATATCATGGGATAGAAAATCTAGGTTTCAGAAAGATATTCTACCTAGAAAATTTGAGGAGTCTCTCTCATTTTTTTATGTTTCCAGAGCTTTTCAATGTTATTCCTGTTTCATCTATATTTTGAGTTTGCATCCTATAAAGATTTTTTTCGATCCACTCATTTGGGGAGTAAAAGCTCCAGTCTTTTTTTTTTTCTTTCAAGAAAAGAATCCCCAAAGAGTAACTATGTTACCGAGCAGAGGTCCCAGTGGGGGCAATATTTGGCCCACCAGGGATGCCAATAACTGTTACAGAAAACAGGGGCCCCTCCCAAGGATGGTATACTAACACCTACTGGGCTCGTCTGTCCACTGCCAATTGGAAAGACATCTGTCAATGCCAGAGATGTGTGAAAGGGAAAGGAAAGGTTTATCTAAAGCTGTACAGACTTAAAGCAGTGACCTGATGTCCCCATAAAAATATCAAAGTACTTTAGGATAATCAAAGATGCCCACAGCGCTTCCTTGTCCCCCTGCCCTAATTCAGGGTACCGTATCTCAGGAAAAGAAGCACACATCTGTGTTTCAGGCCGCTGGCACCATCAGTTGTGTTGCTGTCCAGGCAGGATCTCCAGTTAATCCAAAGTTATATGGCACCTTCTCACAGTTTACTGGCAAGAGTTCTTCATATCCATTTTTCCAGGCAAAGTCTCTCCTACTTCCCAGGCCATGAGGCCAAAGGGAGCACCCCAAAGCTGCATGGGCCTCTTCTACCAGAGCTGAAGGGGTCAGCACTCTGACCAAAAGTGCGTGGCTCTCTTCCTCACCTGGCCACAGGGGTCCCCACTCTGCTAAAACCATGTGGCTCTCTCCTACATGACTGTAGGGGTCTACGTTTTTGCAAAGCTGGGTGGTACTCTTTCACCTGGGCAAGAGGGAGTCCTCACTCTGCCCAAAACTGCGTGGCTCTCTCTTTCATGGCTGCAGGGGTCTGGGTTTAAATCCCCGCACCAATCCTCCTTTGCAGCCCCATTTCGGACTCCTCCCACAATCATTTACACCTGCCAGTATTTCTGTATTATTACAAGTTTACTGGGCTGCCATCATTAGTCTGGGCAGGTATGGCCCCATGGTGTGGAGCCAGTCAACTAACTCCAAGTTCTCACGCAGGCACTGTAACTTGGGGGACCTGCCCCCAGTTACATCCTGGGTAGAAGCCACTCCCTTCTCCCTGGCTCAAAGCACAGCCACAGCTATTTAACATATCTATGAAACCAGTTAAAGGTTATAGGTACATTAAATGACCATTCCAGAGGTTAGCTGCAAAACTGTTGCTATGCAAAACAGCTCTTAATGGCCCTGCCCCATTTGTCCCTTCCCCCAACTGACAGCTGGAGGGGGAGTGAGGACATCTTAATATTTTCTGGACACTCTGAGGTCTGGACCCCATCCCAAATCCTTTTCTGGGGCCCCCCTCCTGGCTGCCCCCTGTTACAGTTACGCCTTCCCTGTGGTGGTAGGAACATGTTCTGGTCCCATCAACAGGGACTGCACAGCACAGCCAGTGTGCAACGAATAGTTGTTTGTGACGATAACACCATAAATAAGCAAAACTAAGAAAGTGTGGGCTCATTATCAGTAGATAATGCAATGGTGAACTTGTAACTGAAAAGAAACACCTTAATTATTCATGCAGTATATTTTACGATGGTAAGGGAGCCGTTGGTTCGAAGAGTAACTCTTCGCCAGCTCAGATTAAATGAAGATTTAAGTGCAGTTAAAGGTATGCGCAGGCACAAGAGAACAGACCGGAGCTCCTTCAACTGTGTCATGCCCAGAAGGACAGTGAGGTCACTGAGGAGTTAGTTCACTGGGACTTCGTCTACACAGAGCCCTACATTAATTAGTTTTGAGACAATGCCTTAGAAATCTGTTCTCAGTATCATGTAGGAACAACCTTATTTTTAAAATATCAACATGGTCTATTTCAATGCCCTCCATTGCTTAGCAGGCACTGCTCTGTTGAAAGCTGCTGGTTTCCCTCCTCTTCAATGATGAAACTACCAAATATTGGAAGATACACTGGCTAACTTCTTCAAGGCACTAGATCTACTTTCCCTCTAAAGAATAACAGGGTGATGCCTCAGAAAGCAAGTTGCAAACCAGGGTACAGACTAGATGTTTAGGTTGAAATGTGGAATAAGAACGCCAAAGCAAAGAGAAAACGTGTGGGCAGGTAACGTACCTTGTTTGGAAACATAAATTGAAAGCATTTCCTTTGATGAGCTTGGGATCAAAAGTAAGTTCACTCAGCAGCAACATCCAATCCACCTCCTGCCCCACCCCCGCCACAGCCTCATTCAGAGTGTTTAATAAATTATCCCATGGGAAATAAAATGATATGTGTCTTTATGTATGAGTAGAGGAATAAGAAAAATAATAAAGTTAAATTCCTATCTTTCGACTTGTAGACAAGTTTATGATACGGTGAGTAAAAATAATAATGTGTATAATAGGATTCTATTTCACAGAATACAAATCCAAAATTCAATTGATTGGTCTCTCCCCTTCTCTCCCTCTTTTTTTCCATCTATGTGCATGTGTATCTCTAATTAGGGAGCAAATCACATAGGTTTGATTATACTATATAATTTGTGAAAAGATATGTCAATCTTTTAACATGTTTACCTTAGATGGATGACAAGAATAGACCAGAAAAATGAAACTGGCTTTTTTTCCAAAAAAATATAACTGTATTATTTCAGTTGTTACTGAAATTAGTTTTTATAATTTGAAAAACCCCAAATTAAGCAAACGGTCCAAAATTACATGAGGCTGAGTTTTGCACAGTTTCTAGATGAAGTGGCAAATTTCATACCAGCTCAGGATTCATTTGTAAATTTTCTAAATTGTATCTAATTAAAAAATGAATCCATATTTATTTTATGAAGATTGAAAAGTATGGAAAACCACACACACACAAAAGAAAACAAACATTCATAATTCTAGTCCTTAGAAATAAACCCCGTGAGACAGATGTCAGGGTAAAGCCGGCCCCTCTTGCTTCGGTGGCACCATTTGCTGAGCAAGCCCGCGACCTTGTTAAACACGACTGCCATCTGAGCTTGTCCCAGGACGGGAAATTACTGGGAGCAAGAACAGACCTAACCGCTCCCTATAGCCGCAGGCAGAAGATGACACTGGAACAACTGCGGCCTCGGGTTACAAGCCCAGGCCCCACAGCCCAGGGCCTCATAGCAGCCCTCCCCCCCTTTTTTAATCCAATGAAAGCTCAAAGCCCCCACCCCTCAATGCCGGAGTATCTCTCCATACCAAGCCCCTCCCCTTTCTTGGAAAGTGAATAAAAATTTCGCTGTCGGCACATTCTTCTCTTTGCGAACTCTTTCACAGCCTGCACCAATGACCATCCTAACAATAGACACTATGAACATTTGGGTGTAATTATTTCTGGCCTTTTTTTTTCTGTCTATGGCTATGTGTCTATGGTATTTTTTTAAAAGAACAAAAATGTTACATACTATGCATAACCTACCTTTTTTAAAAACCTAACACAAGTAAGTTTTGTAAATAATCAAACATCCTTCTTCAGCAGTGATCTTAGTGGCTACACTGTGTACCATAAGTGCTACTTGGGGTTAAATTTGGCTACAACAAAATAGCAGTGATTTAAACACAAAAGTAGGCAGTTCGCAGATGATGTGTTGGTTCCACAAAGTCAAGGCTGGCTACATAATTATGGGGCCCAGTGCAAAATGAAAATGTGGGTCCACTTGTTTAAAAAGTAGGGTAAGTTTCTATTAAAAGTACTGAAACCAGAAAAGCCAGTGTCCGTGCTGCCTGTCACCACCAAACCCAACAGGCAGAGACAGGGACTGAATTCTATGGGTGCTTTATTCAGATGGCCGGCGATCTGAGAAGATGGTGGGTTTGTACCCTAACAGACCATCTTAAACTCCGTTGTAAACCAACCCTTTTTACAAGGGGAAGAAAAGTGTGGGTACAGGGATTGGAATTCAGGGGAAAAGTTAAATCAGATAAAAAGTTGCTGCAATCCTTCATCTGTGTCCAAGGCAGTGGTTTTTATCTGTGCCCTGGGTGCTGGGTGTATCATCTCCGAGCACAAAGCCTCAGACACCATCTTGATGGCTTGCAGTCCTCCTGGGGCACAAAGGTGGAACTGCTTTTTGTCTCCAGGAGTCAGGGTGGGTCATACCTTCTTCAGTCCCTGAAACAATAGCTTTTTAAGTGCGTTGATTACTAAGCTTCTTAGCTATTACCTGAAACTAAAATTTCTGCAACATTTAAGTCCCCCATCAGTTTTAAAATACAAAGGTCCTTCATTTTTTCCGAGGCCCCTTTCTTGACACCACATGGTATTTTTTATTTTGTATATGTCATTTCTATATGTCATATGTAATGTCATTCTAAGTAACAAAAGAATAAAAACTTAATTGCAAGAATTTTATCCTTCACCTTTATACTCACGCCAGTTTTAAATGCAAATGTAAGAATGGAATCTCTGAAATTACACAATGGGTATTTCACAGCATGTGTGTGCATCTGTACCGAAACAGTCACAACACTGCACAGAATGAAATCAGCTGTTTTTATTTCACTTCTTGAATACACACACCTTATACCAACACGCTGTAACTTCAGCTTGCTGATGAATAAGAACTGAAAGGAAAAGGACTGTGGGTTGTCCAGTGCTGCCTTTTGTGTCATCAGTTTCAAGATAAGTTGTTGATTACTGCAGGGAACTAACATGAGTAAGAAATGATACAATAGGGTTCCTTGATTGTTTCTAGGAATGCCATTGCCTTCTTTCTGGGTAGCAAGTTCTGGTTCAAATGGAAAGTGTGCCTCTCAGGGGTGTCAGGGACCTAGCTTAATCACTTCTAGATGTAATGCACCTGGTCCTTGCTCTGAGTCTTGCCGAACTCTGGTTCCTCACGGGACTATAGGAATTTGGAGCTCAGGGGGAGATATGCAAACGGAGCAGCAAGGAACAGTGAACAAACTCTAGCAGACCTCACTCACAAAGCACAACTTCAAAGACAAGAATGTCACATGGCAACAATAGAGCATTAGTTTAGCCCAAGGCCCTTCTGAGCGGGTAGGTGGGTCCTGTGTACCTGCACAGCTCACATGCCTGTGAAGGAAAAGGGCTCTGGGAGAAACCTGACAAGGTCAGTGACTGAAAGTAACCTCTTGGGGTGATCTGATCATAAATTCCTATCTGGGCAGGTCAGGTGGCAGTCATGCTCCGGCCTGTAACTCCTGTAATAACAGGTTTGTCTTTGCCTTCAGCAAGCCCTGTCCATCTCTGTTATGCATCCAGGTTCACATGGCTTTGAAATGCCAGAGTAATCCTCCTTTTTGGACCTCTCAGAGGCATAACCACCCACGAGGGAGCACATAATCTCGTTATTTACTCAGCAATCCAGTCATGGAGATTTGCCCACATGGCTTTCCCCCACCTTCCTGAACTCTTCCTCATATTCCTGCCTTAACTGCAAATGGATAAAAGAAACTTGCAAAACTGTCCTTGTCCAGAGCACCAGAGATCTTGTTTCTTAGCATGTCTTCAGCTTGGCTTAGATAAACTCTTATAAAAATGAAAACTCTCTATGACTTTGGACATTCTCACATCAAAATGCCATCCTGAACGAAGTCAGGAAATTACTAAGAAAGTTTAGTCAGTACGGAGAGGCCACTAATTGTCTCTGCGATGCCAACCTAAAGATAGTTCATTTCATCAGAACTAAATTTTTATATGTGTGGGTTGTTTCTGACTTTTTACCATTATCGATATAATTTACAAACTGTGAAATTGTATCTCACTTTAGGTATTTAAAAACATTCCTAAAGGACAGTTCTTTGGGAAAAATATCCATTTATTAACTTAAACTAAACAATATATACTTAATTACAGTTGCAATGATAACAACTATAGAGTTGTTTTTTTTTTAAACAAAAAAAGGGGCCAGTTAAACATATTGCTATTTGGTTCTGGCATAGACACTCTGTAGATGGTTAAAGATAAACACTCTTCAAATTGTGTACCTGAATCAATCCATCAATGTTGATCTTGTACTAATAATATCTATTGCTAATACTGAATGTCAGGATGGCTTCTACAATCTTGTTTTAATGTTATCAAATTTCTAGTATTGAGTATACAGATGCATGCTGTCATCTTAAATGAGTATTATCTATTTGAAACACACCAGAACATGATATCTAAGTGAAAATCAACTATGGCTTCCTTTCATGTTAACATTTGCATAGCACATAATCAAGCTGTTCTTTAGTTGGTGAAAACTAGTTCTCTGTTCCGTGTTAGTAACTCAAGACTAAAATAACTTGAATGTTCTTAGCTCATTTGGCACATCTTTGCCAAGCTTATCAAATTATTTCCATATGAAACATAAAAAAGGTTTTACTAGCCTCCAAAACACTTTTATTTGAGGTAAATAACCAATGAAAGAATTTACTTAGTCTAACTATTTTTAACCAAATTCAAATGACAAGAATTTGTAATTTATTAAGCAGAAAGAGTGGTTGTCTAGTTGTCTGCATATTCAAATTCTAGTGTGAAGTTTTTTTGAATGAATTTGGGTACAATTGTATTTCAGAAATGGAACCATTAAAATCTCAGTATTATGAGCAAACTATTATTTATAGAGTATAGTTCTACATACTCTAACATTTTGTCCTTCACATATAAATATCTGGGTACATGCACCATCTGAGTGTATAAAATTAAACTACCTGAACACCTTTAAAAAATTAGAGTAAAACGTAAAAATGTCTATAAAAAGAAATTCATTAGAGATTTCAAAATATCCGTAAGTGCTAAATAAGGTTTCCAGAAATCAGTGATTATACTGAAACGTGTCACAAGGGGAACTGTTAACAAGTGTTACTCTGCCAATGGTAGGAAGATTGCCAACCTTTAATTGGCTTTAAAGTTGCTGTTCCATCAATGGTGTATTGTAAACGGCAATAATGCCCACATTTATGATTTAAGCCTGAAATGGGAACTCTAGATTTGGCTAAATGTGGCCCTATTCACTGGTACTTCTCATTAAAAATATTCAAATGCCCGCCTTTTACGTTTGGTTAGGATGTTGATTATCATGTTTTTATTAAAAACAACAACAAAACAAAAGATGTTTGTCTCCACTTTACAATAAACAAGAATCAGCCCAGCCCCCACCCCCCTGCTCTGCATTAACTCCTTTGTTCTAATGGATGTACTGAGAACGGTTCTAAAATAGGCTGCTGGGAGAGTGGAATTCTACTGAATGAAATGAAAATCTCGCATGGCATTATTCTTTGGAGTCTGTAAGGGAAGGTGTCTTTATTAATAAAGGCAAACAAGAGGTCATATTATCTTTAATAGGCAGAGTAAACAATGCTCTCTTTGAATTTCTAACTACTTGGAGCAATGCAAGAGAACTCGTGAATGCCAATCTGAACAAACACAAGTAAACTTCCATTCACACCAGTAAGAGGGAACCCTCAACAGAAAGATCACTTCCTAAGTGTGTGAGGTTTCAGAGAGTGGGGAAAAGATCCAGGGAGGACTTGAGAGGACTCTCCGTATTCAGTATTTAGTATTCAGCTAATTACCCTGGCAGTTTTGTCCTGCTGACCTGAATAGCTTTGTGAGTTAGGGATCGTTTATGATTCTTCTGGCTCTTGCAGGTTATTGATTTATCAGACTGCCTTTCTCTACCAGCCATGTGTTTTCCACTCTCTCCTCCTCCTACTTCGTGGGACATTGCACACTCTGCAGTTTAGCTCACTGACCTAAACAGGGAAGGCCCACGCAGTGACCACAGCCACAAGGCCACCGCGGCAGACACTGTTGGCTGTCTGCACAAGGTCATACCAGCTTCCCTGTCTCCCTTGCTGGCATGGTTGTCTCCCACAGCAGAGGCAAAAAAAAAAAATACAAGTACTTGTATTTTCAGCCTCCCTTGTAACCCCACTTCTGGCCAGTAATGTAAGGGGAAGTCTGCTGGGAATTTATGAGAAAGAAGAAAAGAAAGAGAAGTTTGTCTTCGCTCCCCACCCAGCATCTTTCTGATTTTTAAGGTGGTTGTATGAGGATGTGATGCTTGGAGACCAGGAAGCCATCCTGTGGAAATGAGGGTCATGATCAAGAAATTGCAGAAAAACCAGTGAAGGGGAACAGAGTTTACCACCCCAAGTAAAGCCTCTTTGGGATATTGATTATTTTAAGCTGATTAATTTTAAAAACAGCAGACATGGTTTTCAGAAACTCTGAAAACCAAGTACAAGTCACTCTTTGTAACGAATGTTCACCTTTACAGGGAAATCTCCATTTGTAAGGGTAATTCTCTCAAGGCCAGAACTCGAAAGGTAGGAGTAATTTTGCCTCCCTAACACCAGCTCAGAGCTTTCTGGGCTTTTGTTCTATGATAAAAATACATGATTTTCCAGGCCACCCTTAATTTTTGTTTATATTTAACTTCCACACCAAGGCATCTTAAGTAATATTTACTCTTAAAATCAATATGTTTTGCCAACACATGCCAACATGAACAGAATGATTGATAATGATTCAAGTTGGCTTTCAGGCAGTTCATGGTACTGGTTATTTACCAGTTATTTACCAGTTACTTACCTGGTTATTTCTGAATCTGGTTTCTTTGATGCTATTGAAAAGCAGTCCTCAACCAAAGGTATGAGGCAAGCGAATAAGAAGCCAGGAAAATTCCTTGGCAGTGGAATTGGAAAACTGAGACAGATAGATTCAAACTGGCCTCATCTCGCACCTGGACACACCTGCCTCCTTCTCCCTGGCACAGCCACTCCCTTAAGCATTAAGCCCTCAGGACAATGAGATTCCGATCAGCATCAGATAATCTTAGGAACAAACAGAACCTTGGGCCTGCTGGTCACAGAGACAGAGTTTTGGTCAAACTACAGGTAACATCTAGGCCTCAGTTGTGTTTCAGCTCCATGGTTAACAAAGCAGAAAACCAGACAAAATGACACCATGGCCGACAGCAGGACCAGATACAGTGACTGATGACTCCCTGCCCTGGTGCCAACCAATCAGCAGAGACCGCGACCCTGATCCTATCCACTCATTTTGATGAGCCAGTATATTAAAGGACTCGCCTAGGAAGCTGATGAATATTCTGTTGAGATCCTCCTCTAAGACCTCCCCTAAAATTGCTGGTTTTAGAAAACTAATAAAAATTCCTTTTAAAAAAATTATTTAATTATTGTTCAAGTACAGTTTTCTGTTTTTTACTCCTATCCCAGCCCAACCCCCCAGTACTCCCTCCCTCCCTCCCATTTCCACCCCCTTAGTTGTTGTCCATGTGTCCTTTATACTAGTTCCTTAAAAAATCTTAAATCAAAGGACCCAGTGCACTTCCTCCCTCTCTCTCTAAAGCACGCTGGCGCCTTCTTTCTCCGGGCCTGTATCTTTGCTTTCTTTTCTCTTAAGCTCTAAGGGTCCCCACGAGATTTGCAGCCAGGGGAGAAGTGGACCGTGGCAGCTTGTCCTGGGCTAACCCTCTGAACCTGTGTCCAAGGGCCCTTCTTGGCCTCTGTAACTTGTTTCCTGAGTCCACGCAGCCCAGCTGGCTCACTTCTGCTGCCTCAGTGACTTTATTTCTAAAAGGCCCAGGCAGTTTTCGGAGCAGCCCAATCAAAACTTCTCTGTGAGTGTACTTTCACTTTGCATGCTAAGTAAACTTCCTGTCGTGCCAGAGTTCTTAGCTCTGAATTCTTTACTGAACTCAAGAACTGGGAATCATTACCAGTAACAGGCATACATGTCATTTGTTGAGATTTAAGTAAAATCTACACAGAACAATCACTTATCCTTTGGGAGAAAATTCACCTATCCCTACACTAATGCAATTTTTTCTTGATACTTCTAGAAACATAAGGCAGAATGCCTATGGACATTAAAATGTGTTTCTCAGAAAGGACAGATGTTTTTATCATTGTGGATAAAACGGTTTGTGGAATGTAAAATATGAAAAGACTCATCACTATTAAGAGCCAAAGTAGTGACTGGAGCTCAAAAAGAAAAACAAAAACAAAGTCAACTTCCGTTTTTTGTTCATGCAACTCACTCTCATGTAATCACAAACTATAATAAAAAATGTAAGTATTTAAACCTGCGGTCTTGAGTTCATCTCAGAAACATTGGCAAAAGGAATCTTTTGCTTCTATTCTTAGCTATAAAAATAGGGAAAAACCCTACTGTCTCCTATAAGCATCACGGTTATTTGTTTAGGCAGAAAAATAAAATATGGAAAGAATATTAAATGTGTTTGGGAATTAGCTCCAGAGTCACATCTGTATATCCTAAGGCCATCACTAAATTAATTTGGAGCTCAAATACCAAATCTTTACTAAATCATCTCATCTGGTATTGTCTCCCTTCTGTCAGTGGGGAAAATGATCCCCTAACCTTGAAGGTCTTCTTGCAGGATTTATAATCAAATTAACCTGAGACAAATTAGCAGGAGAAAAATAGAGGTTTAATAATATGTATGCCTCTAGTATACATGTGAGACACGCAGGAACACTGATTAACTTGCCAAAATGTCAGAAGCCGGGACTGGAAATACCATCTCCAGTCAAACAAAAAAGTGGGGGGTGGAGTGTCAGTTGTGGGAGGTGACCAGGGAAAGGATGGCAAACAAGGGTAGGAGTGTAATGCAGATGTAAGTCCCTGCCTTCTCCAGTGATAATGAAGGCAGGACGGGTACAGAGAGGGAAACTCTACAATGGAGACTTCCCTTACAGATGGAAATGACCTTGCCCTGGCTGATTTGGCTCAGTGATCCAGCACCAAAAGGTTACTGGTTTGATTCCCGGGCCAGGGCACATGCCTGTGTTCCCCAGTAGGGGGCCACCCAATATTTCTCTCCCTTTCTTCCTCCCTCCCTTCCCCTCTCTCTAAAAATAAATAAAGAAATAAAATCTTTTAAAAAATGGAAGTGACCTTTACAAAAGGTCATTTTTTCCTTGGTTTTCAGAGCTGACCCTATGTCTGCTGTTTGTTAAAATTAACCAGCCTAAAATAATCAATACCCCAAAGTGGCATATGTTGGGCTGGCAAACTCTGCTTCCTTTTGCTGTAAATCTAAAGTTATTTTAAAATTAAATAGTTTATTGAAAAACATTTACTAGGCTTATGTCCTATGTTCTTCCAGTGTGTTTTACGCGCTAGTGACTGCAGTCAAAGATCAGGCTACCGTTGTTCACGCTTGAACTGCCAGGCCCACATTCCAGACAGGAAGCAGAGAGGGCGTGGTTGTCCAGAACTTATTCACGTGGCGGGAGAATTATACTCTTTTAGCTGGGCGTGCTGTTGCCCAGAAAAAAAAATAACATAATTCTGTTACTAAGGAAGAAGGTAAGAACGGATATCGGGTAGGCAACGAACGGTCTGCCGCCGACCTCCCCATGACAGTGAAAATGGAGTTGAAGCAAGGACAGCTGTTCCTCCAGGGAGCAAGGGCATGAAATTTCTTGTCTGGTTAAAACCAGGATCTGCTGCTACCTCTGCTACTTTTTAGCCGTAGGGCCTCAGGCAAGCTGCTCTCTGAGCCCTAATTTTCTCTTGAATAAATGGGGAGATAAACATGTGCTTAGCAGGTTACTGTAAAGATTAGATGAGTTAATAAGTGGGAGTTTTTAAATCTTTCATCTGATGAAAAGTGATTTTAAAAGAGGACATCCAGGCCTGGAGGTATACTTGGAAGAGCCTCTCAGCACAGACCCCACGTTGAAAACAAAAGCTAATTGGTTCTCACGGATCTCAGAATGCTCTCCAATGCACCACTTTCTTTCTGGGAGGCCCTTTCCACCATAGTGTTATGGAACAGCAAGTGGGTCCTGCTGCCCGCTGCCACCCTCCCAGGGGTGTCCAACCTTTTGGCATCTTTAAGCCACACTGGGAGAAGAAGACTTGTCTTAGGCCACACATTAAATACATTGTGACATGTAATCACCAAAAAATCTTATAATGTTTTAAGTAAGATTACAATTTTGTGTTGGGCCACATTCATAGCCATCCTGCACTACATGCAGAGCTCAGGCAAATTTTTAGGGTGTCAGGGTACCTAACAGGACATAGACTGGGACCAGATGGCATGGGGTAGGGTGGGAGTGGGTTGGAGACCCCTGCTCTATAGGGTTAGTTTACAAACTAAAACAATATAAAATACAAAAGCAACATAATTTTGTTAGAATGACAGGTTTCTGCCTCAGAGCCCATCCTCTTTAGAACACCCCAAAGAAGAATAACCCTGCTACCCTCTGCCAGGCCAGCCAATCCTAGGCTGTGCCTGTAATTCCTTCTCATCCAAAATACCGTCCATTGGGAAACGCAGGCAGCTGCAGCACGACCATCTAGGCATCCACGAGGAAGAGAGCCACTCTCTGTCCTCTTTTTATTTTGAATCTTCTGCCCTGTAACTCCACGTGCTCCAGAGGCATTCTGCTTCTCAGCCAATCCCATCCTAGACTGTTTACCGTTGCCTTGGACAACGGTTTACTGTGGCCATTCTCTGCTCCTTCCCAGTGATCCGATCCAATCTCTCTGTATCAGTACTGGTCAAGTTCTCTATGACGGTTAATTTTCTGTCAATTTGTCTGAGCTATGGTGCTTAGATACGTGCTTAGATATGTGGTCAAACATTATTCTGGCTGTTTTTGTGAGGGTGTTTTTGGATGAGATTAATATTTAAATCAAGGGATTTCAAGTAAAGAGATTGTTCTCCATAAGGATGGGCTTCATCCCATCAGTTGAAGGCTAAGTAGAGCAAAAAAGATGACCCCCTTAAGCAAGAGAGAATTCTGGCAGCTGGAGGCCTTTAGAGTGGAATTGCAATGTCAGCTCTTTCCTGAGGATCCAGCCTGGTAATCTTTGGACTTGTCTGCCTTCAAAATTGCTTGAGGCAGTTCCTTAAAATCTCTCTCTCTTTCATATGTGAGAGGTTGGTCTGGAAAAAATCTAGCCATTGTTAATATAAAGAGAACAGTTTGTTTGACGTCGATATAACCTGGCAGCCAAGGCAAGTGGACTGGAATGAGCATGTGTGAACAATGGTGACTTCACTGTACTGGTCAGTGGGGGTGGTAGACGCCATTGAATGAGCATGTGCACTGTGTGGCCCTTGCATTTAAAATGACTGAGTGAGTAGAGCAGAGAATCTGCATCAGATTTCACATTAAGTTTGAACATTCCTCCATGAAAACTATTTGGATGATTCAGAAGGCTTAAGCTATGAGCAACTGGTGATTGGCAGCTTTTCATCATGACAACATGCCTGCTCATGTACCACATCTCATGCAGAGTGTTTTAGTGAAAATCAAAAACCAGGTGACTCAGCCCCCTATAGCTCAGATTTGGTACCCCATGACTTCTGGCTTTTCCCAAAACTAAAATCACCTTTGAAAGGGAAGAGATTTCATACTGTTGATGATATTCAGACAAATATGACAGGGCAACTGGGAGAACTGTGCGAGGTCCCAAAGTGCCTACTTTGAAGGGGACTGAGGCATCATTGTCCCATGTACAGTGTTTCTTGTATCTTGTATCTTCGATTCATTAAGTGTCTCTATTTTTCATATTACATGGCTGGATACCTTCTGGACAGACCTCATATATATTTTTTTCTATTGGTTCTGTTTTTCTAGAGAAGCCTGAATAGCACATTCTCTGACAGAAAGCCCAGGGATTAACTTTACCATAGCCTCCTCTAGCCTAGTTTTTCCCTTGGGAAAAATCACCTCTCTTAAAACATGTCATAAAATATCATGTGTTTGATATCATAAGACGATGACTCAATAACAAGAATATTGGTTACAATGAGCTTCTGTTGGGAAGGGCAAGTGGAGGGAAAATGAACTAAGCCGGGCATAAATACACCTTGCCTACTACAGCCATGTTTAGGGCAGACAACACCATCACACATCAGGTAGAAACTACATAAATAAAGTGTTATATTGACTATATGTTTTATTCATATTATTTTTTGATACTGAGCTGGCGATTTCCTGGAATGCTTATTAATGTGCAAATTCATTGCATTTCTAAAAGCTTTTCACAGACTCTAAAACACAATTTATTAGCAAATATAGCACAACCCCAAACACTTTCCAACTGTGAATGTACTTATTCATCACTCCCTGATACTTTTTCATCATACATTTCCAAGTGCAATCCTAGCGTTTGGTTGAGAAAACTTCAAGTTGAGCTGAAATTAAATTATTGAACACGAATGTGATTTTCCTATTACAATATATAAAATTCAACATGTAATGATGACCAATTTACACAGACCAGGTAACTGAGAAAGAAGTGGTATCTCTATTTATTAATTCTATAGTGATGAATCAATGCTTTGTGACTCTGTGCAGGCATTTTGATTATGAAGTAACAATTTTCCACTAAAGACAATGATAGCTTTTCTGCATTTAAGTGATTATGATCACTTAAAACTAGCTGCTTTATTTTGAGCTTTTCTATTCTCAACAGCTGAAATAGTTTTATATATCATCTCAGTAATCTTCATAACAGTCCCTTGATCTATATTGGAAACCAGCCATAATTTTTTTGGAATATATGGTAATGCGATATATATTTATATTTATTAATGTAAGTATTTATATATTATATGTAAAATACACACATACTCTGAATATGTTTAATTCTTAACTGAGAGTTGGATAAGTACCAGAACCAATTAAATGAACATCCTTTATACATTTTTTATCATTGGCATCTCATATGTAAAGCTTCATGTTTCTGAAGGTCTAAAGACATTTGCTGATGATTAAGTTTCTATAAAACACATACACAAAATGGTACTATATTTTTCCTGTGTATTTAAGTCCATGAGAATAATCTGGGAGGATGTGTGCTTAACTGATAACAATGAATACCTCCGGGCAGATAGGGCTGGGATCAAGATTGAGCCTGAGTTCTAAAAGGACTTCAGCCTTGGCTATAGTGTAAAGTCTATTTATTATTTTAGTAATTAAAGGGATTTTTAAAAATGAAGATGTTTAATGTGGTTGATTTTCCTCTTTGCAAAATAGAATTGCTAACAGTATTAGCCATGCCCATCACCCGAGTCCCTATATAATCTTATTTCACTACTTGTGACCCTGGCCACCGAGTACACCTGTCTGGTTCTATAGACTCTTCACACTACAAAGAAATGGGCATTGTAGAGATTTGTTTTACATGAGACTTCCTCATACATATCAGTAATGGCCAAGAAAGGATGATTGACCCACATATCCCTTAAGGCTCTGTTTGCAGTTTTGTTATGAATGATAAGCAGGGTTTAAGTAACATTTATTCAGTGCCTAGGCTATGCTCAGGACCAGGGTAAACTGTGGGCATAAAAAGATGCATAAAAGTGACCTTGCCCTTGAGGAAAGGTGGAGAGAATGGTCAGAAATGCATTGAAGAATGAAGGTATAGTGAGAGAAAAGCTCACAGAAGCCTGAGCCAAGTCCCTGGAGGACACAGAGAATGGGGTAATGAATGGCGCTGAGGACTGGGATGAAGAAGGAATCAGGGAAGACTCATTTGGCATTTAAGTGGTTTCTTGAAGCTGAGTAGGTGAGTGCTTGACACACAAGAAGAAAATGGGCAGAGAGCGAGGCAGAATTGTTAAACTCCCTCATCCAAGATTGCTGGAGGCACCTGTTGATCATGGACGCACACATATTGAACAAGGCAGAGCACAAACACTGTGGCATCTGCAAAGATAGGTTACTTAGAGGCTGCAGTTAGTCATCAGAACAAGTGCAGTCTGGGGGGAAGTTGGTCAGCATTTGTAAATGTGGTGAGCTGCTGGAAGAGCCAGTTGTGTTATCTGTAGAACATGTGAGCCTGCAGAGTTAGTTGTTAGTTTATCTGAACTCTCACTTGGAAGATGGGAATCAGAAGGAGCTAGGGTTCAGTCAGTTTGATCTTCGATAGTGTGCATGGCACTCTGTGGTTCAGCGCACTTGAACTGCTTTGTGAGGCAGGATGTGTTTTTCCAATTGCATTTCTGTTTTATTTCTCAGGATCCATTTGTGCAAATGTACAAGGGCATGAAAGGCCATGGCCTGATTGTAAGTGTTGCGTGAAAATAATTACTGAGGTTCGATGTCAGCCCCAGGGCTAGGCAATGAGAGATGTTTTCTGTCCCTCTTTGCCTACAGGGATGTCCAACTTTTTGGCATCTCTGGGTTACACTGGAAAAAGAAGAGCTGTCTTTGGCCACAGATGAAATACATTGCAACATGTAATCACACAAAAATATCAAAATTTTTAAAGTAAATTTACAATTTTGTGCTGGGCTGCATTCATAGACATTCTGGGTTGCATGCAGCCCATGAGCCTCGGGTTGGACTCCCCAGTAGCAGGTCTCTGGGACTTCACTGGCAGCGAGACTATTCAGGGCTTCAGTTTGTGGGAGGAGGGCAAGAATAAATCTGTGAGCATCCCGATGTCAGAGCCAGAGAAGTGTGTCTGAACAGGTGGTCAGAGCAGGAAAAGCCTGAGACGAGAATGATTAGCCAGTGTAAAAAAGAACAAAGGTAAGGTTTAAGCTGGACCAGTGAGATTCCTGGTGATGTGTCTGCATGTAATACCAGAGGCCAAGGAGACTTGTCAGAAATTCACACACTACAGAAGAACCAAACAGTCTTTGAAGTCCTTTCAGAATCTGACATTTAATGTACCCATAGGGTAAAGGTAGAACAGGTGGACATAAGAGAAGAAGGTAGTCATGAAATACATAAAATGTTATCAAGGGCAACTTCCTACCCACTCATTGCAACATCCCCCTGATGGGTGGTTACCTACCCTCTCTGTGAACAGTTTTGAAAGGGGTCATGTACTACTGCCATGCTTATATCTTATCTTCCACACAAAAGAGACCTGCACATTTTTTAAGAAAGTGCTCAATTTTATCATCTCACCAAAGAGTTCCTTATTTCTGGCTAAAAGCCCATGTAAAGATTTTCTTTCCATTTTTATTCTGATAGTTGCTTGTTATGTACATACATTAATAAGTGATAAACATACTTATAATGTTTGACTTTCGTAGTTTCAATATTGGTAGATATTTTTAACAGTTAATAATCTTCTTATTTTAGAATGGTATTAGATTGATAGGAAAGTTGCAGTAATGTTACAGAATTTCCATTTACCACACAGCTAGTTTTTCCTATATTTAACATTATTATGGTACATTTGTCATAGCTAATGAAGCAATATTAAATATAGGTGTGCCTTTATGTATATTTTTTTTTAGTTTTTACCTAATGTCAAAAGTTCACATGCCAGTTTTCTGACCTTTATAATTCTGGTCAAAGTCCAATTTAAAAGCCCAGAAATAAACATGGTTTTTCTGGAAATGATTTAGCCAGGGCAGATTCCTGCTCAGAACTAAATAGTGGGGAAAAAAATAAAGGAAAAAATAAACCCCAAAACACATGTGAGGCCAACATCAGGGAGACTTTCTTAAAAACTTCACACTTCTCATTAACTTATTTAATCCTTACAACCAACCAGGAGGTAAGTGCTATCATTATCTCCACCTGTATAGAGGCTCAGAGAGTCTAATTAACCCGCCCAGTGTCACGCAGAGCCAAACCTCCAATCCAGAGGTCTCTGCCTCAGAAGCTCAGGGAACCTCCCATGAGAATATTTTAAAGAAAATACGCCATGTCTGCTGTCCATGAATCACTCATTGCTCAGACAAGATGACAGCAAGAAGCCGTCCTCTGCCTGTGGGTTCAATTATTTAACAAACGTTTCAGCTCTTCCTAGGGAGCCCAAATGGTTGCATTTTGCAGGGAGACTGTGGATAGAAACAAAGGGAAGACTCTGGGCATGTAGCTCCAGCTAGTAAATGTGAGGGTGAAATGTAAACACATTAGTCATCAGTCAGATTCTTTCACCCTTGACCGACAGGCTTCCAAGAACAATAAATGTGGGGAAACTTGTTTAATCATGTGACTGGAATTGACAATAAAGATGAAGCATAATTAGGAAACCAATAGGACCCAAGTCCATAAATGTGCTATTTGTACTTCTAAGGTGAACAGGACATTTATCAGAGTTTAGAGGTAAACAGGTGACTCTTACAAACCTCAAGTTGTGAAAACCACTAACAAGGTTCTATGGGGGTCAGAGACTATGTAAAAGAAAGTCTTATATTTATCTTCTGATATAAACTCTCCACTTAATTGCAAAATAATTGTGGTCCAATAAACATGTAGTGATCATTTGGGCCACCATTTATTTTGCCTCTGGTACCGTGAGCCAATCTCGGCCTTAAGAGCTTGACATTCATTTTCTCATTTAAGCTTCAAAGACTGTTGGGCAGATATCTTAATCACCATCCTGCAAAGAGTGAACTGGATTTTAGAAAGATTAAGTGCTTACTTTCAGCAACTTAGTACAGAGCCAAGGTTTGAGCCTGGTCTTTCTGACCCCCAGCTGGGGGAGGGACAGTCCACCTGCTCCAGCACAAGCCATATGAGTTGGGGAAAGTGTGACTGATGAGTGGCTGACCTTGACCAAGCCCACCACCTGGGGTTTGGAAATGAAAGTGTCCTTCAGAGATGAAACAGACAGAAATGTTCAGCTAGACCTGGGATGTGCTAATGTGCCATGTCACTCGGGTCCAGATGCTAGGCTAGAACTTTAGATAAAGAAGCTAAGCTTCACCTATGAATGGATGAGTTTGATATGGTTTATTCCAATAAACCTACGATACAGTTCTTTCAAAGTATCAGGGAAACCTGTTAGACACATCCAGGTATGAGGAAATAAGTTTCACCAGCCTGTGTAAGTGGAAGGAATGTGACAAAGAATGGGGAGTGGTGACATAAATACAGGGAGAAGAAGGAAGACAAGGCTGGGTAGCTCTCTTTGGAAACCACGGGGCATTGAATAATGACTATAATAGAAACATTTTTGAGTACTTGCCGTATGCAAGCCTTGATATGAGTACATCACCAGTCTACCAAACAGGTACTATATAGATGAGAGAAAATAAGGCTCATAGAAGTGAAGTAACTCTGATGAAGTCACTCAGGTCTGTTTGACTCAGGAACTAAGAGAGTATTACATTTCTTAATCCACCTGTGTATCACCCATTGTTCAGTGGGGATGTCTCTCCAACCCTCCTCTAAGAAGGGGCGGAGGAAAGGGAAGGTGTGGAGGGAAGGGTTGTGGGTGATTGGAAATGGACTTTCTCTGGACAGGACTCTCGACAGCCTGGCACCGTTTAGCTCTTGAGGGTTGGAAACCTCTACTTTATTAGCTGGACTGCACGCATGTACTTCCTGTTTTCCTAGCTCTGTCCCTTTGTCTTCGGTCAAGTTTCTTTGGAAAATTCCAGCCTGCTTTGCTGTGCGGAGAGAAACAATGTTCTTTTGTTCATGCTTGAGCCGGAGGGTGAGAACAACACTTTCTCTGTTGGAGGGCGGAGGAAAGGTTGGCACGGGATGGAGGGGGCAGGGGTGCAGAGGTCGATATCAAAGCTGGAGAAGTCTGAGAGGGAGACCCTCATGCACACACTTGTGGGTCCCTTTCTCCTCCATGCGTCATGGCAAGGGGGAGGCTGGGGAAGGGGGCAGTGGTTTTTTACTTAACTTGTGCTGTTGTCCTCTCTTGACTGTAGACGTTTTTGGTGAGACAGGCATCCCGTGGAACACATGGAAGGGTTCCTTGGGGCGGTTCTCTATAGTAGGCCTCATCACTGTTTCTCCGATTTGGGACACTTGAGCCTGATGTCTTTTAAAGTCCATCAATTCCTTCTCTCCCCCATATAATGTTCTCTTCCTGATGTTGGGGTCCTCTTGCCCCACAGGTCGCCCTCTTAAATGGGGTACCCTCAAGATAGCTCCAACGTGCTTGTACAATCTTTTTCATTGTATCCTTGGCCAGAAAAAACTTCCACATCCTTGCAATGCCTGTTGGAAATCTGACTAATTGAAAAAAACAATTGCATTTCAGTGAATGCGTTCATGTTTTACCAGCTAAGCCCAGAACAGCACCATGTCTGAGTGCATCCTCTATTCTGTGTCAGCAAAGAAGCAGGCTGCTCCCCGGCCGTCCCCTCTGTCCTCCTTGTCATCCCTCCCCAACTCCTTCTTCTCCTTCAACGGGCACCGAGAGTAGATGAACATTTCCAAAGTATAATCCTAAGTTCAGCTGGAAAAGGGCTCTCTTTTTGCAGGCACTCCCCAAATTTATGAATCAATAGTGGTTCTCTTACTGTCCTCCTCATGTGGCCTGGGGGGCGGGGATGGCACAGGAAGAAGCGGGGAAAAAAGCCTAGTGGAGTCAGGAAACTCACCATCCTGATACTTGTGTTCAAGTTTTTGGCTTTCGTATATGAGCTGCTGGTGACAGGGATGACAGTCGGAGCAGCAAATCTAGCTTCGCTTTTAGCAAGTTTGGAAGGCACACATCTGAAGGTTTTCTTCAGAGCTGAAGGTGGAAAGTGCAGGCACCCATTTTCCTCAGTGTTTGCACCTAATGAATGTTCTCAGTGTTGGGGTTTACCCAGCAATCAGAGGCAACAGGAAAGGTCTCATTCCACAATTATGTGTGTTACTGTGATAACAAAGGCACAGAAATATGCTTTTCTCAATTATAGGGTCAATGTGAGAGTAAAAGGAAACCATGTAAGGGCTAAGAGCCCGTGGTAGCTATTAAATCAGTGGTAGCCATGAGTCTGACAACCCCTAATGCAAAACCTGTAGGGCCAACTGTGTTCCAGAATTCAGAAGTTTCTAGATTTTAAAGCGGTAATTCTATATATTATGTGGCACCCCCAGGGGGTCTGAAGCAAAACCTTCTAATCAAACACATTAATATTTTTTCAGTAAAATATACACATAGTCACAGTAAGTGGCTTCAATAAAAACATTAAGTAACCTAATGTGAGTTGAGGTGACGACCTGCCACTAAATGAGTTCAGATCAGTGTATGAGTTCTGGCATCAAATGAGTTGTGAACAAATTGTCAGCTTTCAGAGTCCCTAAAATTTCAGTGTCAGATTCAACATTATGGACTTGAGTGCGTAACACAAGATCTGTGTTCTTGGCACTGACAGCCAATGAATGGACTCACTGGACTCCAGCTACCTTCATGGCCATGCCCCACCCATGGACATCGATCTGGCCCTTCACCAAGGAAACTGCTTCATCAGAACCATTCGCGTTTTACTGAGCCAGCCTAAAACCGTGCCCTTTCTAAGGGCATCTACCACTCCAGCAAAAGTGTTTGCTGTCTAGCAGACAGGCCTCTTGGATGGCTGTAACAGCACAGAGATTTATTAAACAGTGCCCTGCTGGTTAACAAGCATTCATACAACTCTGAAACATGCCTAATTATAACCAGGGGCGTCAGGAACAAGGCTGAGTTCATTGGGAATTTTACCCACCTTCAAGAATATAAGATACCCCCCTTAGTTATTAGTCCCTTTAAAGTATTAGTTTCTGGCTACTGTCAGGTGCTTATGTATGCCATGGAATTTGGCCAAGCTCCAGGTCATCAAGGCTTCCTTCTACCTGTGAATGGCTAATTTTTTTTTAAGTTTAAGAAAAGGTAGAATAAAAACTATAAATTTAAGCCACAGAGTTCCCAGATTACTTACATTTATTGTTTTGCTTGAGATATTTACTAGCAATTAATTGACTCATTTAAAATAATATACTGTAGAAAGCTTCATGTTAAGCTAAAAATATTTTAGTATCAACTTATTAGAGTAATAAGAGATATTTTTAGCACATGTTAAAAGTGCCCTGGAGCTTTAGAATTGAAAGACTATGTTCACAGCCTCCACAGGGTCGGCATGAAATATAATTTTCAAGAAATATATAGGATGATAAACACAATTCCGAATAGTACTTATCCCTATGGGAGGGGAGTGCGGTCTCTGAGGGGCACGTAGGGCCCTACAACTGTGTTGAGAAAAATCGTATTCTTTAGACTGGACTAAGCATACCTGTGTATTTATGATTCTTCATATTTTTGAATGTCCCAAATATTTCATGATCAGTTAAATATACACATTTCATTAATACATTTAGCTAAGGGGAGTACAAAATATATTTTCATGTCAAATATCTTAAAAATAATGATTGAATCCTCAGCATCTTCCACGGACCTGCGCCCCACGTCCTCTGGCATTTCTTGAGCCCTCCACATTCAAAATTCTCGGTAGGAATTAGTTAGTAGACAAAGGGAAGGGTCTGCAGACCAAGAAAGCATCTGTGGAAAATCATTCCATTCTGAATGCGAAGTTTGACATCTTATTCTTAGAGGGAGATTGGAAGAGGCGGAGGAACCCCTGGCCCCCTCCAGGGCCCCTGCCCTCCCACTTTCCCCTCAGCCCCTCTGTTTTGGCACGTCTCCTCCTAGCCTTACCTCTACGTGACGCAGAAGGCGGCCATTGGCCTTGCTCTCTCTGCCTTTTGTTTCTGCTTCCTTTCTCATGGAAGCTATTGAAGGTAAGGCATCATCAGGACAGGAGAGTGGCCTTTCCCAGCATCCCAGGCTTTTCCCCATGAAACTTTATGTGCCGGAAGAGCCAGAGTCCACACCAGCCTCAACGAGATGGGGGAAGCTAACCATGGGTCTATTCGGGAGGCAGAAAAATCTCCTTCAAAGTCGATGTTACACAAACATTACGAAAATGCTTTTTTAGCACTGTTTACATAAAACTTTAGTCTATTTTAACAGTTTCTCATATTAAATTTTTATTCTCCTTTTAAATATCATCCCAGCAATTATGTAACATTCCATTAGAGTGTAGTCCAGATAAGAAATGTCTTTGATATCACGTACCCAGGTGCTTTGTATAATGCTTGCAATATGAGTGTTCTTAGCATCTTAGGAAAGTCGTTTATTTCTCTGAAGTGAAATGTGCTAAAATTGAGATCTTCAAATAAACCCACGATTTTCAAAAAGTGTTGCTTCATAAAGAGGACATCTAGGTTTTGCTGGTGTTGTTTACCCTCTGCTGTGGGTCGGTCTTCGTGGAATGCGCTGCCCTAAGGTGTCTGTCACGGTAGCTGTCTCTGCTATTAATCCCCCAAAAGAAGTGTGGGGGCACTGGGAGCGGAGCCAAGAAGGAAGGGGAAGTCGAATGCTGGTGAGAGTGTCCAGAACTCACCGGTCAAGAGCCTTGTCATTCTAAACAGGGTAAAGGAAAGAAAACCAGGGCCATGGGGCTCGCATGGCTCTGGTTTGGTGAGTGAAGACCGGAGCCTGGTTTTATTGGTTCTGGCGCAGTGGCCTGGTCAGTTTTTTCGGAATCTGCACAATTTGTTCTGAGAAAGATGGGTCTTCAGCTGTAAGAACTCCAGAGTAATTTCACTTAGATGGAAAAAAGAATCCAAAACTATTTTCTTCAAAGGAAGGGTTGGTTACACATCTCCAGTAAAAGGAGACTCCAGTGTTCAGTGGTGAAATGGCCTAACAGTCTATGTTTCTAAGGGGTGAACTAGCCAAAGCACGTTTGCTTCTAGGCCATGGGCTTTAAAAGAGCTGATTTTACAATGAAAGCTTTTCTCAGACATTGCAGACTGGTGATGTAAGTGCAGTGATTTGAGAACTCCTTTTTAGTGTCTCCAAACCGGATTGGGAATAATACCAAACATACCCAGCACCTTAGCATTTACAAAGTGCTTTCCCCCATATTCTTAAATGCACAAGTGGAACTCTGGACAGAGGACCAATTCGTGGTAGAAAAAGGAACTGGATGTAGCGGGAGTTCTGATATGGCTTTGACGGGGACACTCAGCTGTGTCACATGGACATTCATTCCTTTCATTAATATTTGAATTTCTCTTTTGTACCGGGCTCTGTTCGAGGCGTGGAGACATAGCCATAACTGAACCACCGTCCCGGTCCTAACACAACCTACATTTTTACAAAGGAAAGTATGGCAAGTGTCAGCCAGTGAGAAGTGTAAAGGAAAGCAAAGCAGGACAAAGAACTAGAAGAGTAAAGCAGGAGAAGAGAAATGATGTTTTGCATCAGGCAGAGAAAACCCTTCTAAGGAGGTGACATTCGAACAGACCAGAATAAGTCAAGAAAGTATGTGATGTGGGTTTCTGGAAAAACAGCATTCCAGGAGAGGGAACAGCACACGCAAATCATAATCTGAGGCGGAAACATTTCTGCATCATTTTAAACTTTTTTCTTATGGAAAAATTTAAATGTATACACAAGTAGACAGAATTGTATAACAAACCCCATGTGTCCATTACTCTGCTTCTATACTTCCAAGTAACTCACCAGCCTTCCCTTCAATATTGGTTTATTTGAAAGCAAATCCAACACATCATATTCTTAGTATGTATTTTAAAGTTAAGAACACTTTTCTCCGACCTGCCACAATATCACTGTTACAGAACAGACCTGGGCAGGGGGGAGGAGCAGCTCAATGATATAAAAGACCCCCCTTTTTCTCTGAGGGTTCCTCCCCACCTACTGGGTTCATTTTGCCCACCACCCGCGAAGAGACGTCTCTCAATACCAGAAATCAGTGAAAAGGAATTTATAATTTATTTGAAATAATACAAGCTAAAGTTCTCCACAGACACACACAGTCCTCCCAGCATCCTCCATGTGGCAAAAGGGAGCACTTCCAAAGCCCCGTGGCCCTAAGCAGACCTAAAAACAAGAGATGCCAAATGGCTGCCGCACCTCCGTTTAAACCCCAGCGCCAATCTTCTGCAGGCCCATTTCCGGCTCCTCCCACAATTGGCCACAGGTGCCAGCATTCCGGGCAGGTGTGGCCCTGGGGTGTGAAGCCAATTACCTCCAAGCTCTTCTGGACCCCATTACAAATCCCTATTTGGGGCCCCCTCTTGGCTGCACCCTGTTACATCACTACCACACTTACAAAATTATCAATAATTCATTAATATCATCAGATACTCACTAGTGTTCAATGTTTCCATGTTGGCTCATATATATTTTTACTAACTGGTTTGTTAAAATCAATTTTTAAATGAGCTTATCTGGAATGTCTGAAAAATAGCAAAGAGGATAGATAGTGTGGCTGGAAAGACTAGAACGCATCCCGTCTCACTCATCCCGGGGGACAAAAGTAGGATCAGAACGAAAGCATTAAAGTGAGTGAGAGAAGTGAGCAGGTCTTATCAGGAGCAGTAGTTAAAATGAACAAGCTGATGCTGGCTGGCAGAGATGCCAGGCTTCTGTTTCTGGTCTGTTGCCCTGTGGTCCCAGCCTCCAGGAGGAACGATCTAGGAGATGAGCTCGTCCCATCAGGTCCTTGAATTCCTTATTCCCAGACACTCCTCGGAGAGGAAAGACTGAAACTAGGAACCATTTATACAGCAGCTTTTAATTCTCACAATAACCCTGCAAGATGACAATTATTGTTTATTAAAAATGAAACTGAGGCTCAGTGAGGTCGTGTGTCCCTTAAGGTGTAAAGAATGAACTTGAACACTGGCTTATGTGGCCCCAAAGCTGGTCTTCACTTTCTGATATTATGTCACATGTTACATTTATTGTCTATTTCCTCCCCTATCAGAATGTGAGCTCCATGAAGGCAAAGACCTTGTCTATTTCATCCACTGTGATCTTCCTGGGCTCAGGGAAGTGCCTGGCACATCGGTGGAGCGAAAAACATCAATCCAATAAATGATATACATGTTACATAACCTTGAGCCTCACAGGCAAGGCTTTTTGCAGGAATGATCTCTTCAAATTTCAGGGTCTTCGTGGTGCAGTACGAAACTTCCCACCCTTATCTACCTCCTTGGATTCCTTCTAGATCCACAGCTCTGGGACAGCGTGGAATGTCGTCAGGGTGGGCAAGGTGAAGAAAGCTCAGAATTGATCCCAGATAAAATACTGTTTTACATCTACTAGGTTGGTGAAAAGCAGGTCTATAATATCACGTGTGAGGATGTGGATGACAGAAATTACTACATAACACTGGTGAGAGTGTGAATTGATAGAATGACTTAGGAAAACTTTGGCACTATCTTGTAAACTTGAACTTCTGAATACTCTAAGACTCAACAATTCCCCTCCTAGACAATTCTTGAACCTGTTCACCAATGGACACAATCGTAGTAGCATTGCTTACAATGGAAAAAAAACCCCAACCAACTAACCAACCAACCAACCAACCAACCAACCAAACAGAACCCCAGAACTAAATAAAACTAAGCAACCCAAAGGTCCAGGCATTTTAGAACAACTTGGCAAGTTGTGTGATGGTCAAATTGAATTTGCATGGTGAACTACAGCAGTACGTAACAGTGGAGATGAATCTTAGAGACATATCATTGGGTAAAAAAAATCAAGTTGCAGAATACTATATTAAATATGATATCATTTTTATAAAGGAAAACAAAATAATACAAAGTTTAAAGGTATATACATAAGTGCCAAAACTATTTTTTATACTCACCTGAGGAAAGCCTTATTGATTTTAGAGAAATGAGAAGAGAGGGATAGACAGAAGGAGAGAAACATCGATGTGAGAAACATATCAATTATCTGTCTCATGTGCCCCGACTGGGGACCGAACTTGCAACACAGGCAGGTGTCCCTAGCCTGGATTGAACCGGCAACCACTTGGTTTACTGAATGACACCCAACTGAGCCACATCAGCCAAAGCTAAAGCTATTTTTAACAGGAAAAAATATACACAAAAATTCAAGATTTTGCTTACCTTAAAGAGGAAGCAGAGGAACGAGGGAGAAGAACATAAAGGTAGATGCAAAAAATTGATAATGTTCTGGTTCTCCTTGAGTTTTGTGTGGTGTGTTCATGGTTGTTTATCATAATGCTTCAAAAGTTAGATATAAATCACGTGATTTCCTTTGAGTGTATCAAATACCAAATAAATAAGTAAATCAATCAAACTAGCCCAGGATGGAGTGTGTGAAGGCTTCATGTCTGTTATTTGCATAGTCATCAGCTGGTTTCTGGCAGCTTCTGGCATGTGGAAGCTGCTGTTTACTGCATCTTGGGGGCCAAGAGGTGAGCTGACTCCCCAAAGTGAGCAATGAAACCCTCACACCAGAACTCCTAAGTGCACATCCAGTGATTACACACGAGAAAGGAGACTTCATTTGGGGAAAGCGTAATTTACTCGTATTTAAACATTCCTTTACTGTTTGACAGTGTAGTGATCCCACCGAGGGTTGGGAGGGATTCGAATGTGTTCTTTTATAAACATTTGTCTTTGTGCTGTCGTATTGCATAAAGCAGCCAAAGAGCATGCCTTCAATTCTCTCAGCCCCTTCCCCACAGACAGGGAGGCACGCGAATTCTCCACCGCACTGTAGAAGGAGGTCCTTATCACTTGGCCTCCTCTGTGAAAAGTCACTGATCCCACTGCACTTTCTAGTTGTTTCCCAAGTCCTGACAGCTCTTGCTCTCTGTAAGTGGAGTAACTTCATGAATTCTAATTAAGTGTCAGAAATGAAAATCGAAAACACGCAGAGAGGCTTTTCCTTAATAAGGAATGTGAAGAACATGTGATGCCCGCTGTGTGACAAAGACAGTACTTGTACTAGAGTCTAAGGCGGCAGACTGTGTGGAGAGCAGTGAAAGGGCCAGGAAAAGGAAATCTCTTCATTATTCTTAACGCTAAGTGTCAGGTGATAGAAATGGATAAACCATTTTTTGTGCTTTTTTTTTGTTTCAATACATGAAAAAGACTGTAACTACACTTAGTGTCTTCATAATGAAAATAAAAATTTACAAATCACCCAGAAGATATGATCAATGTAAAATAAGCTGGTCATTTAGACACCTTTATTTTTTGGTTTATATTGTCAATTGAAGGCCTTTATCACATGAATCAGATAATTGGTAAATCTCCATCTTAATTTCTTCAGATTAGGCACAGTGTTAATCACTGATCCAGGCTACCAGGTAGTTTTCTTACAAATTTTAATAAACCAATGAAAGAAGTTTCTCTGTGTGTATTATACGTATTATAATAATATACATACATATATATGAAAAATGTATTTGTGGAAAACTGCCTGTGACTTTTACAAGTATCAGTAGTTTTATAAAAATTGACTTACCAAACTGATTTTATAGTAAATTAATTTACATGTAATTTTTAAAAAATTACAAAGGTCCAAGAATGTCATGTTGCATAGAGCACGGTCTACATGTGTTGTTTTGGAGCTTCGGGATATGGTCACTTTTCTGGGACTATTTATTATGTAGTTTTAGTGTTGCCCCTTTTAAACTTTCCGTTCTTTGGCACCATGATAATACAATATCCGTTCATTTATTCATTCATTCATTCAACAAAAATGTATAAAATGCTTATGAGATGTCAGGTACTTGGCTAGGTGCTAGGGACACAATGATGAAGAAAACCAAATCGGATCCTTTACTTCCCAGAACTTTCTGTTCAGTGATAAAGAAAAATATTAATTAAACATCACAAAAAGAAACTTGTAAGTATAAAATGTAAGTCAAGAAAAGATTTATGATGCTGAAAGATTATAATGGAGAAAATATGCCTTAGTTCAGAAGGATCTGAGAAGGCTTCCCCAAGGATGTGATGTTCGATGTGAGGGATCCCGGATATATGTGATCAACCCCCTGAATCTTCTTTTTCCTAGAATTCCTTTTATTGTCTGGTATTTTGCTAGAATTACTCCTAGGTTGCTTTCAAAGCCATGCGATTTATTTTAATCAAATTTTCTATGATTACTACATGACAGGTGGTATGGGAAAGAACTAAAATAATTGAAGTTTTTGCTTTCAATGAGTTGACAATAAAAACTTTCTTCTTATTAGAAGTAGACTCTAGAACTTTTCCACCGATCATGTGGCATACACTTTTGGCCTTATGGAATGGGTGGGAGTTTGAAGATAGCGTGGGGAGGAAAGGGAGGTATTTCAGTAATACAGATGGGAAAATGTGAAACATTCTAGAAATTATGGGTCCAGTTTGAGTTCTGGAAGAGGAAGGGGTGAGAGCTGAGACTGGAAAGTTAGATTGGTATCAGGCAGTGACCGTTCTTGATTGACAGTTCCTGAGTTGGTATGGGACTCAGATAATGGCAGGAGATAAATTATTAGACATGCGCATCCAGCCTTGCTCAGCTCTCTGACTCCATAACGTGGTTCTGAGCCAAGGAAATAATTAACTCCAGTATCCTAGCACTATGTGTTCCTCAAGCTGGTTAAAAGTGAGACCAACAAATTGTGTGTATTTGGAGAAACTCAGAGGGCCTGAATCCTGGAGGTCAGGGACCATGTCCTATTTATTTTGATATGCCTAGCACCTCACTTCAGCTTAGCATGTGATTACCACTTTAATTACCACTTATTAACTGTTCGAGTTCCAATATTTATTTTCTCAACCATTAGGTAAAACCAATAAAAGCAGGACCAAAGTCCATATATATCCTTATTTTTATTACTTGCATTTTTTAAATTACAGAAGGACACTGTACTGTAGGCGTAATCAAACAGAATGTGTTGTTTTAGACCTTGGTTTGAAAAAAAAAGTACAAAAAACATTCCTGGGATATTTGGAGACATTTGAATATGGCCTAGATACATGAGGATATTATGAAATTATTACTCATTTTCTTTGGTTCCTGCAACTAAATTTCAAATGTTCAGCAACACACACACACACACACACACACACACACACACACACACACACATAAAGCAAATATATCAAAACATTACTAATTGTTGAATCCGAGTGAATGGTATGTAAGCATTCACTTTGCTATTCTTTTACTTTTTTAAATGTTTGGAATTATTCATAATGAAAAGTAGGGAAGGCTTTTAATTTCGAAATATCCTCCATCGGTCAGCGTTCTTACTTTCCAGTATACAAACCAACTCTGGCTAATTTAGGAGAAAGGTCTTCGTTGAAAAGGTAGTGGGTAGCTCACAGACTCTCAGGAAGGCTTGAAGATCCAACCGCCCAGGTCCTATGAAGAGGTCCTCCTCTGAGTCCACTGAGGTCACAGCGGGTTCAGCCACCCCTGCTCGGGCGCAGCGGTTGCTGCCATCCCTTCCTCTGGAGTTGGAATGTAGCTGCCAGCAAGCCGCTGCCTTACTGGGCCAGATGGGTTCTGTAAGCGTCTGGTGGGTGCAGTTCCCGCCCTGACCGCGAGGGGATACGGGAAAGCGTGTAGCCCGCATTTGAGTGTCTAGAGTGGAATGCTTGGCCTGCTTCATAAGGTTAGGAATTCTCCAGAAATAGCAAAATGCCTCGGAGGTGTTGGCCAAGAGCAACAACAAAATCCAACTGCTTCCCCAACTGACATCGAAGGCTGTATCATTAAAGGTGAAAGTTATACTCCTTCCTGGAGGAAGTCACACTTGGATATACAGGTGGGTAGGTAGATATGTATGTGCGTATGTATCTATATAAAATGTTGGTAACATACATAGATCTTAACAGCAACAAGAATAATAGTAGTGCAGAGCAATCTTTTTGTACCAGATACCACTTCAGTATACGATTGCATGAATTAACTAAGGTAATGCTCACAACAATCCTATCAGGTAGATATAAATATCACTATTTTCATTTTCCTGTGAAGACACTGAAGTTCCAAAGGTTAAGTAAATACTTAAATTTGCAAGTTATCAGAACTAGTAGGTGGTGGAGCTAGGATCATTAGGATTATGAATCCAAATGAAGACTATGTTCTGTAATTATAGCCTCTCTGATGCTTTCTGTTCTATTGTTCTGTATATCCACATATCAATAGGTGTGGGTATACCTATTTCATACTTTTAACAATTGCATGATACAGGCATATAAAAATAAATGTAACATGCTTAAGCAATATTTCCCTATTCCAAACAGTATTTCAAAAAGTATTCTGTTAGATATTATCTTCATGCGTATGTATATGTCTAAGTGTCCTAGAAGTATAATTGTTGGGTCAAGTTCTGCAATATCTTAAACTTTATAGATACTGCTAAATTATCTTTAAAAAATTGTGTACCAATTTACATCTTATCTCTTTGATAGAGTATCTCTCTTATCAGTCTCTACATTTGTGACAATTTAACGGTGAAAGTATTTCATTGTGATTTTAATTTATAATTTCCCTGATTATTAGCAAAGCTTAGCCCTTTTTCATGTGCTCATTGGTCATTTGTGTTTTTCCATTTATAATTGCCTATTTATATCTTTTAACCCATTTTCTCCACTGGCTAGTCTTCTTCTTGATTTGAGGGTGCACTTAATATAAAAATCCTTTGTCTGCCTATACTTGCATATGTTACCAATGATTACACTTTATATGAATTAAGAACTAAGAAACTGAAAAAGCAATGGAAGTGTTGTGTGTGTGCGCGCACACTTTTCTGTGATTAAAAAATCAATGTGGGATGAAATCTGAGCAAGGCCTACAGTCTAACGGTTTTGTGCTAATGTCAATTTCCTTGCTTAGATATGGTGCTGTAGTTAAATTAAATTTTGCCATTGGGGAAGCTGAGCATTAGTTTCTTAGGGTTGTTGTAACAAATCCCCACAAACTGGGTGGACCTAAAATAACATAACTTTACTTTCTAATATTTCTGGAGGCTATCAGTCTGCAATCAAGGTGTTGGTAAAGCTACTCTTTCCAAAGGCCCTAAAGAAGGAACCTTCTTTGCCTTCTCCCCAGGTTGGCATTTTGGGGCTTGTACATCCGCTACTCCAGTGTCTGCCTCTGTTGCCACGTGGCATTCTCTGTGCATCTGTGCGTGTGTTCAAATTGCCCTCTTTTTATTGGGACATGAGCCATTGGAATAGGACGAGTATGACTTCTTTTTATTATATCTGCAATGGCCCTATTTCCAAATAAGGTCACATTCGTAGGCACTGAGTATTAGAATTTGAATGTACCTTTTTGGGGGACACAATTCAACTCAGAATACTGGGTGAAGTGTATCAGGGACTCTGCTATTGTTTACAATGAGTCTATAATTATTTCAAAATAAAAAATACAAGAAGTTTATGTGTCAACTATAACTCAATAAAGGTGGGGGAAAATTTTATCTGGAAAAACAAATCCAAATTGTTAACAATAGTTACCTCTTTAGAAGATTTCACATTTTATTTAGTATATCAATGAAGCATCCTTGGAATTATGGTGTATGATTCTTCTAATTAACTAAATTACAATTATGTAATTGTAAGTAATTTTAAATTTTTAAAAAATTAGAAATGGAGACGAGAAAGGCATGGTCCTGCCATTACAGTACTGAGAGCTTAAGCTTTTAGAAAGACAACTGCAGTAGCAATGTGAAGAGATAATGAAGGGATGATTTGAAACTAGAAGCTGAAAGACTAGCTAAGAGATGCAGGTACTTCTTAAGGTAAGAAGAGACACAGACCTGAGCTGTAGCACTGGCAGGGAATGCAAAAAGGGGTAAGTGTGAGAAGCATTCAGAAAGTAACATGTGTGGGATTTGGCCATTGATTGGATATACTAGAGTCAGTAGGAGAGAGGACTTGAGAGAAACTCCCAGGTTCCTGGCTACAGAGACTGAGTCATTGGTGGTGCCGCACTGAGGTGATTTGCTAATGATTCTCCATTTAGCAAACGCCCTTTACACGATTGCTTTATGCCCTGGGAAGCAGACCTCTGTGGACTAAGTCACCTGGGTTCCTTTGACCTCTGGTTTCAGGTAGGGTTTGGTCATTGGGTGGTATGAGCAAGAGATTCGGGTGACTGGCCACAGTGTGATCATGAGTATGGCCACAACTTTTATCAGGCAGCCTTTCCTCCAGAAATCTCCTTCCCCAACCCCTTTAGGTCTTGTGAGGATAACAGCTTCCCCTCTGTGGCTAGAGAATCCTTGTTGAGTCTCTTAAATTCCTTCACTAAACTCCGTTCAATGACTTCTTTAGTGTGTTATCTATTTCCTGCCAGGACTTTGAGTTTAAGATGTTGGTGAGACATCCACGTGGTAGTGTGTATCTGGGGCTGATGTCAGGAGGAAAGCTTGGGCTGGGGATCTGGTAGTTATCAACAAAACTATTAGTATCTTTGGCAGTTGAAAATGTGTAATAAGAATAGGAAAGAATTTAAAGCTCAAGGGATGGAGGCTGGACTCTGAGGAAGATCGGTATTTAAGGGGACAACAAAAAAAATGAGAAGCCTGCAAATAAAATGAGAACAAGTAGGCAGAGAAAGAGACTCAGGTGCAATTAGGTTACAGAGGGGGGTAGGAAAAAGTTTCAGGAAGAAAGGAGTGGACAATAATATTAATAATATTGACCTATTTTGTGAAAATTTGTGGGATGAAGTGCGAGCTTGGAAAATTAGGTTGGGAAATCTAGGGTTATTGATGACCTTATCATCAGAATTTTCAGTGGACTGGGCTGTGGAGTACATTGCACGGGGGAAGGGGTGAATAATCAGTGAAGAAGCAGGGATGCGAGATGAATGAATATGTAAGTATGGATATTAGCATGTGACTCAAGTCTGTAAAAAATGTGTTGATATATTCCATCAATTCAATTTCTACTTCGAGTACCCCAATTCCAGTTTTGTCAGGATTTAGAAATATTATTCAGCACTAAAGTGGAGCAGGGGATATTGGGAGACTGAGGAGGGTTAGACACGTTGGGTGCTTCTGTCCACCTAGATGGATAGAATCTACCTTTCTTTAGACCAGGGAAATCCATCTCTAGAGTTAGGGAGGAGGATGCTACCTGGTCTGCCTCCAGATTTATCCCCTTGTCCCTGGCTTCTCTTTAAGCCATTTTCTCTGTGGTCTAAATCCTCTCCTGATTTTGAGGCTTGAGATTTTGGAAACAAATGTCAGAAAGATCTCCATCCATATCTCTTTTCCAAGTCAACAAAGCTATAGGTTTGATAGGGGACAAAGATTGGGAAAGGGACAAGCTATAGATGGGGAAAATACAAAAAAAAAGAGGTTACCATCTCAAATACATTTTCTTGTCATACACATTGGGGAGGGAAGAAGAAGAAATGATTGTTGGAAGAGGATAGATGGTAAAAGAAGCTTCTCTTGGAAATGGCAGCATTGTGTGTGCACAGAGGGGATCCTTTACCTAAAGAAATCTTCTTTATCAACACATGAAATCCTACCATGATAGGCTCATTGTTTCATGTTCACAAGTCTTATTTTGAGATTGTCATTCTTGAATTAAGTCCCTCATATCACAGAGATTAATATTGGGAGTCAGTTTATTTGTATCCCTAGACATAACTGCTTGGTGTCTGAACTTGGGAAAGGGTACTTGAAAGGTTGGGAAAAGTGTAGAGAAGAAGGAATTCACAGAAGAGAATTTTGTCTACTCTGAGCTTCTTAGAACTTGTTATGTCACACTAACAAATCTCAAGGTCAATTTTTACAATTAGCCAGTAAAATACATTATAAATCACTTTCTACAGATGCTCAGTGTAAGTACTTAGTAATAATTTCATTTTTCCATTTGTTCTCATGGCTGGATCAGCACGGTCATGGTCTCTTCTTGGAATGAAGGCATTTCTTTCATCTAGGAAATCCAATGCTTAATGGCAATAAATCATTGTTCATTGAATTCTGCAGCCTAAACTATATGTTACAGAAGAAATTCTAGCCCCTATGCATCATAATTAACATCAAATAGCAGTGCAAAATTGAAGTATAACGAAGAGCTGCATGCAATAACCCTAGCAGGTCAGAACTAAATTAACTCACCAACCAATTACTTAAGGAGAAAAAGAAAAAATCATCAAGACCTGTTCTACCTGCGAAGCTAAAGGAAGGGGTATAGTGTTTGTATCAGTCTGGGTTTAACCAGTAGAGAGAAATCATACAGTGATTTGAATGGGAAGAGTTTACTATAAAGCATTATTAACTATAACAGGGGATTGGAGTAATTAGGCTAGTAAGGAGTGAAGGGAACTCTAAAAACAATAAGAATCAAAGATACAAGGAGCAGACACTACCCCATGGCTGAGATACAGGCCCAAGCAAGAGCACCTCCAGGGCTGAGATCCAGACCTTGGAGAGGGCATGGCTCTGGGTCAAGGAACAAAGAAGTCCCACAGAGAATCTCACAGAGAAGTCCCTGTGTTGCTGAGGGGGTGGAATTTGCTGGAAATCCATCCTCTGGAACTTGCCAGAAAATCACCTTCTGGAACTCAGTGGACATCTACTATGTGGAACTTGCCTTTAGAAATCTGCCCCATGGGGTTCTGGGAAAATTTGTTCATGGAGCAGAAGGATCTCACTGCAGGCATTCCACCACAAAACTGACCAGATGGGAATGCTTGAGGTCAAATTGCTGAGTGCTGGATGTTGCCAGCTACCATGCACTGTGGGAGCTGGACACTGGGAAAGCTGAGTGGGCAGCAGTAGCTGGACACTCAGGTCATATGCACTGCAGGAGTCTGTTGAGTGGGTACAGGAGAACCAGGAAGCAGAATCCTTTTCTCTTGCAATGTCTCTCCAGCACTTTCTACCGACAAAGCTTAAATTATCCCAGCTGGCAAGGGAGAAATCTTTTAAGGACATGGACAGATGCATTTTCACAGAACAGGTAAAAAGCATGAATTTAGAAATGACAGGCAATAAATTGACAGCACAATAATCTCAAAATTTTATCCCCTACTCCAATTTTTAGGCCCTTTATTTTAATGTTTTATGAAGTAGTCTAGGTATCAGTCAGGTAAATGACTGAACTCCTTAATCATGGACAAAATTCAAATTCATTTTTCACAGTTTTCTTGAGATACAGGAAAATCATGGGATGTAGTCAGAAACCAGGTTAGTATGAATGGGATATGCACAAATATAGAGGGATTTGTTTGTTTAGAGCAGGGGTCCCCAACCCCCAGCCCTACTAGGAACTGGTTTGTGATTGACGCTCACCTGAGCTCACCTGCCTCTTGCCTGCACCTCCCCAGTCCCTACCATCTTCCAGGAACCCCAGTCCCTGGTGCCAGAAAGGTTGGGGACCGCTGGTCTAAAGCACATTATGATATGAATGCGGCCTGTTTTGGTGTGATGGGGGGGCAGCGTCCAGAATGAAGTGGGGTAAGGAAGGGCAAGAACTGACTGAGTGGAATATAGACAATTATTTTTAGTAGTGAGGAGTTTGTTTGTGAAGGTGAAGAAAAGTCCGGAAAGAAATATGGATCGAGGGAATTTTTTAGAAATTAAGTGAAAAGGTCGAGAACATGTTGAAAAGACAATGGGAAAGATCCCGTGGAGATGCAGGGCTTGAATACTGGATAACGTTGTGTTCCTGAGAAGGTGGGAGGGATGAGCTCTGTGGGAATAAAAATATATTTCAGCCTAAAACTTTGATTGCACCTTTGTTAAAGTTAAAACTTTAGAAAAGTATCACAGTAACATTTTCTTTTTTTTTAAAGATTTTATTTATTTATCTTTAGGGGAAAGGGAAGGAGAGAGGGAGAGAAACATCAGTGTATGGTTGCCTTTTGTGTGTCCCCTGCTGGGAACTGGCCTGCAGGGAACTGGCCTGCAACCCAGGCATGTGCCCTGACTGGGAATTGAACCTCAATTGTCTGGTTCAGAGGCCCGTGCTCAATCCACTGAGCTACACCAGCCAGGGCCCACAGTAACATTTTCTTTAAATATTTTTAATTAACTTTAGAAACCATTGGTATTGCAAGTGACTTGCAAGTGACTCAAAAAAAATTAAGGTTATGTGATGAGAAACAGAGGAAAAGACCTTGTCAATGTTAAATACCTTAAGAATTCAAAGTACTGTTCTGACTCTTACTCTTCTCAGTAAGATAAGGAAAGGAGGTCAGGGAGTATTTACATTCCAGCAACCTCTCGGTTGCACAATGAACAAAGAACACTCTGTTAGGAGCTGGGTGGGGCAAAGGTCTTACTAAAATATAAACCTCTGCACGTTCGGTATTTCAATATCATAAATTACATAGCTTCTCTCTTCCATAGCACAAGAAACTTCCTAAGACACTCAATTTTAACATCAAAGTTTTTACATAGTATTTCCAGACATCGCCTTTAGTGACAGAGTATGTAAGGACCACAGTGTCCGTAATATGTTTGTTATAAGATTGTACTTAATTTGCAAGATTAAAAAATCAAGGGAACTTCCAAGGGTCTTGGAAATAATGTTAATGAAATGATAGTCTATGGACTCTGAGCTGGATAATGAGGAAAGTATTAAAAGAAGAAAGCTTAATGCATTAAAGATCCTGATGAGTTTAAAAAATAGTTACAGTGGACATATCTGAATAAGCAAGTTGGAGGAATAGGGGATTGTTGTTGATGAGCAGAAAGCTTGATTTTGAAGGTGAAACCGTTACAGGTGATGACAAGATCCAAAGTATGATCACAGAAATAGGTATCTGGAGTGGAGTGGAGGAGATTATTGGAGATGAGGGATTCAGAAAATGGGGAGGCCAGGATGTTGGCCTTTTAATATCAATCTCTCCAAGTAGACACTGAGGGGCTTGGAATGGAGAGGAAGACTAGGCACCAGGTGCCAGGTGTCAATCAATGAGGAAGAGTGAGTTGGAGATAAGATAACAGCAATAAGGAGGGAAGAGGAGTTTATAACTGATTGGCATGCACCTCGAATGAGAAGTTTTTTTATTGCCCTGGCTGGTATAGCTCAGTGGATTGAGCACAAGCCTGTGAAGCAAAGGGTCACTGGCTTGGTTCCCAGTCAGGGCACATGCCTGGATCGCAGGCCAGGTCCCCAGTAGGGGACACATGAGAGGCAACCACGCATTGGTGTTTCTCTCCCACTTTTTCTCCTTCCCTTCCCCTCTCTCTAAAAACAAATAAATAAAATATTTTTTAAAAAGAAGCTTTTTTAGGAACATCTGGGAGAGTAATGATGTGGAAATGATAAGGAGCAAGCAGTACGTTAAGCCACCTTCTAACCCAGGGTAAGAGAAAACAAACCTGCTCTGGAGTGTTTTGAACCATCTTCTGTATCCAAAACCTACAATTATGCAAATCCTACCTTTAAAAAATTCTTTTTCCAGCGAACATTTACAGATGTATTATTTTTAAAGGAAAGAATTTTTAGCAAAGGGAATCTTTCACACAAACTCTAAGAAAAACCACTGTTTCAAAAGATGAGAACGGCTTCTTTTACCTATTTTGAAAATTTGTAATATTTCTATAACATATCTGTTCGAACTTATTTTTTCTAATTTTCAACCCATGTTGTGCTACCTAATTATCCCACTTGTGTCCTTCTAAATATTCTTTCTACATAAGCTCTTTCTTTACATTTTCAAATCCTGTTAATCTTTCAAAGCTTAGAGTCCAGTTTCTTTAACGAAGTCTTGCTAATTCCAAAATTAATTATTCTGTATGAATCCTTCTTTCTATTATACTTCTCAGAGCCCATTTTCTACAAAATCACTTCACTATATACCACATTGTAATATCTTCACTAGATTTAAAGCAGCTTCAGAAAAAAATTCATGATTTATTCCTTGTTTTCTCCAGAGTACCTAGCATAACCCAGAGTACACACAGTAAATGACCTTGAAAAGCCTTTATCAAGAAGCAGCATGACATGGCAGAAAATGAACACATTTTGGGAGTCATAGATGATTTGGGTTCAAGTTTGGTTTACACTTTTTGTGATCACAGTGTTACATAGAAAAAGCACAGGTTCAAAATGGTGTCACTTATGCCAGAAGCCCATGAAAGCAATCCTAGATGTAACATCTGACCTAATTGCTGTTTCAGACTCTCCCAGAAGTGAAATTTTAAAGAAACCAGTCTGAAATTTGCTGATCCACACCAGTGAGGCAATCTGTCTGATAAGACCTCCCGCCTTCCACTGAGGAAAGTTGCCCTTGCCTGAAATAGCCCATTCTGAACTTTCTAATCCCACCATTTTCTGCCTATACAAACTTTCCATTCTACTTGCTAGATGAGGTGCTGCTCAATTCATGAGCTGCTTAATAAAACCAATTAGATCTCCAAATTTACTTGGTTTAATTTTTTTTAATAAGGGCAAGTTATTTAACTTTTCTGAGTCCATATTCCCCTGCCAAATGGGGACAATACCTGACAGGGTGAGTGAGAAGGGGAGGCGACCTGATCATCTAGCACAGTGCCTGGGCAGCACCATGTGCTCTGCAGATGGCAATGATCATTTTTAACAATCCTTCTCCCTACTTGGCTCCTTTGCTAAGCACTTGTACACTGACTCAAGGTCCTCTATTTCTTCATCAAAACCCTAACTTGAACAGTGTGGGCAACCTCCTTCAAGAAAAGTGTACTGCTCACATGAGCTTATATCGAGTTCACCTATCCCCAAATATTTTATACTTTATTATTTTTATTTTATATTATATTCCATACTTCAGTTACCTAAATTTTCATGGATTCATTCATTTTCTTCCCTTAGCTACCATCAGTCCTAGTAGAGAAATGGTGTCTTTTAGATATTTCCCAAATGAAACACAGGATGAGTGGTCTGTGTCAGGTCAGGACAACGGCCCCCAAACTACTTGGAATTGCTCCAGAAACATCATGGAAGGCTGAGAGATTTACTTTGTGATACTCCTTCGAACAGATCTTATCATCTCTTGTTCGCTATTTCAAAATCCAAAAACCTTTGAAAATCAAATGTTTTTTTTTTTTTTTAACATTTGGTGGCAAAATCTCTCCTGACCTGAATTCATTTGTCAATAAATCGTGACCTGAGCCTGTGGCGGCCCAGGTGGCAGAACCTGATCTGAAGTAAGACTGTGTGCTTCCTTTCTCCTGTGTAGTAGTGTGATATTCACATTTCCTGAAAAAAATATTAACTTGATCATGCAGTGCTGCCTCAGAGACCTTGTGGGGTGTCATGTAACATAAAGCATACTTTTGTAAAGTCTGCAAAATTCAGACTCCTGAAATCAATCTAGTGCAAAGCTTTCATATAATGGGTTGTGGATCCATGTCTTATTTTTTTAAATTTTTATTTATTTTATTTTATTTATTTATTTTCAGAGAGAAGGGAAGGGAAGGAGAAAGAGAGGGAGAGAAACATCAATGTGTGGTTGCCTCTCATGTGTCCCCCACTGGGAACTGGCCTGCAACCTAGGCATGTGCCCTGACTGAGAATCGAACCGCGATCCTTTGCTTCACAGGCCCACGCTCAATCCACTGAGCTACACCAGCCAGGGCTTAAAAAGTCAAGAAATTATTAAAAAATAACAAAATAAAGAAAAAATACCTGCATAAAAATGTTTTCCAATTGTGGTTTTATTAAGCATATTGTTTTTCTGATTTTATTAACTGAAAATTGGTGGTAATTGGAAAATACAAAGATTGACACCTCTGGAAAATTGTGCTTATTAAAGTTCATTGTTATATTTATATTTCAGGGACAGGCATTTCCACTACTAGCAGGTAGTACCAGTAATGCCAGGGATTATTGATATTATCAGTTTTATTTACCTGTAAAATTAGGAGGTTGGGGCTAAATGACCTGTAAAGGTTCTTCTGAAATTCTATAATCAAGTATGATATACAGACAAGACCAAGTTCAAAGATTTCAATGAAAAGGAAACAAATCAGTCATCAAACATTGTAACATATTATTATTGCAGGTATTGTAATCTTAATTATGTGAAGATGAAAGTATATGAAAGAGGGTTTTGTAATTCTGTACTTAAAAGGTGCTTCAACGTTTAATATGATCTAATTTATTATACTTTCTTCCCTGGAGATATTGCAAATTTTCGCAGGGTTTTATGGCAACCCAGGAATATGATAAATAGAACACACTTCCACGGAGTTAGGATTCAAAGTAAATGCTTCCTATAGGAAGGTAAGATATACTGTAACAGTCATGTGATTTTAGAAATTATAATTGAACAGAGAATACAGGACGAAATTCACACACACAAAATAACAGATAACAAAAGCAGCTAACAACTCACAGAAATGCGGGTAGAAAGAAGCCACTGTTGGAGCAAGAGGAAATAGAATCATAGAGCATTAGAACTGAAAAGCTCCTAGTAGACATCTTGGTTTTACAGAGAACCAAACCTCGTAAATAAGACCAGGAGTTGAGACTGAGCCTGGGGGTGAGGGGTTGCAGCCCTACCCCTGGGTCGCTCCTTTACTATATGGCTTTCTACATTCTAATCTATAAAATGAAAGGACTCGCTTAGACAGATTTTTAAGGTCCACGCAATGACCTCGTAATAGTCCAAATAACTCTGGCCTATCTTTTCCACCTAACCGAAAATATACTTAATTTTCCAGTAAATTATAATTAAAAAGTCAAACATGCAAATCCAAACGGACTCCGTTTGGTTGCAGTTAGGTTTCACAGCGACCAGGCCGAAGAAAGAGGAGGAGTATTCGGTTGGAGAGAAAAGGCCGGCTTTGACCCGTTAGGATAAGTCGGGTGGCCGCAAGCAGGGGAACCGGCAGGAGTCGGGGATCCGGGGCGCTGTCCGCGGCGGACCTCCCCACCTCCCAGAGCGGCGGCGGAAGGGACGGGCCCGTGAGCGGAAGTGACGTAACGCCGGCTTTGGGCTCTGGGGAGGTGTAGCCGGTTGCTGGAGGCAGGCAGTGGTGGCGGAAGAGGTTAGGCGGCTGATGGCGGCTTGGGCTTGGAAGCCCGTGTAAGGCTCCCCTTCTGTCCGAGCCCCTCGCTGGGTAAGCGCTTTCACCGGTCCGTCCTAGGACTCTGTGCGGGACAGACTCCCGTTGGAGCTATTTGGGGGCGCGGGAGATGCCCATCAGCTCCTACGGTGTAGGGGCCCGGCTAGTCTCGGGAATGGTCTCCGTGGTGACGAGGCAGCCTAAAGACACTTTCCTGTTGAGGACAACAGTTCTTCCGGGACTGCGATTGTGATAGGGGCGTGGGCGGATTCGGTTAGCAGTGCAGTGGGAAAAAGGCAAGGGGTGGCCGCCCCACACAAGGGGGGAGGCCGAGATAGGCCTTCGCAATTTGCGGGAGGCGTGTGGGGCGCGGGTTCTCAGGCGCGGGGGGGTGGGGGGGCGAGTGACGCGCGGGACCCTCAAAGAAGAATCTGACTTGTCCGAGGCTCAACTATCGGGATCAGATGTTTGAGGGCGGAGTGCGTGCAGCCGGCTGCCTGCGTAGTAAGTTTGGGCAAATATCTAGGTCGTGTCTGGAGAGGACGCTCCGGTTTGTTTGTGCCGAGTGAAACCCTAGTGTTTTGGTTTTAGTCGCCTGTGGAGCAGGAGGCGGAGACTCGCTGCGCCGCCCACGTTGGGGGGCCGCGGGCGGAGCTAGCGGGATCGCCTGCCTTCCCTGGAGTTCGGCATTAGATAACGCTTTTCTCTGCCTGTTTATTAATGGACCCTGCGCCGAAGGTTCCCAGAGATATTACCAGATCTTCCGGAGGAAGTCCCTCTTTCTTTGCTTGGCAACTTTTCTTGATCTCACAGGTCTCCTTACCCCGGCCCCTCTTCCACCCAACACCCCACAGGGCCGCAGTGTGATGACAAGTCTCGAGGAGGCGTTTCTCGCCGCGGAAAATTATTGTTAGAAGGGGTGTGTGTGGGTGAGGGTGTGGGTGTGTGTGTTGATAACATTTGTTACCTGATTGATAATAGTTTTGTTTGAAAACACTGTGGCATTTGACTTTCTACCTATATTAGGTTTTAGAGTAGATAAATAAATCTTAATTTTTCAACTCTGCATTTCCCTAATTGCAAAATTTCTATAAATTGCTAATTTTATTAGCACAATTGCTAATTATAATTTTGGGGGTTCATTTCTAAAGCCCTTAGATTATTTGATTAACCCGTTAATCTAAAGATCGGTTAATTCAGGAGGGTCGAGGCCAGGCTTTCATTTTCTTCTAAGCAAGGATGGAATTAATTTATTAAAGGATTACTGATACTAGAAATGACTTGAGTTTTGTTTTTGTTTTTGTTTTTTTTGTTTGCGACGTCAGAGAACATTTTATTGTAGTTATTGTTTTCTGGTTGTCATATTCTTAAACTACACACTTATGTTTGCAATTATGGCTACAGCCATTTGTGTAAAATTAATCAGTAAATACCTTAACAAAATAAGAAGTATTTTGGATCTATCTATCTACCTACCTATCTAATCTTTAGAGGGGAAGGGAAGCAGAGAGGGAGAGAAATATCAATGTATGGTTGCCTTTTATTCGTCCCCTGCTGGGAACTGGCCTGCAACCCAGGCAAGTGCCCTGACTGGGAATCGAACCGCGAGCCTTTGGTTCGCAGGCCCGAGCTCAATCAACTGAGCTACACCAGCCAGGGGTATTTGGAATTTTAAGTTTCAACTGAAAAAAAAAATTGGGGGGGAGGGGAGGGGGGAGAAAGAGAGGGAGAGAATGTAAATGTGTGGTTGCCTCTCGCATGCCCCCCCCTCACTGAGTACTGGGTCTGCAATTCAGGCATGTATCCTGAGTGGGAATCGAACCTACTGCCGTTTGGTTCGCAGCCCACACTCAATCCTTTGAGCTACACCAGCCACAGTTGAAGTTCAACCTTTTTAATGATGTTAAGTAGTTATGAAAGATCCTAATGATGCTTTTCTGTACTTTGGGGGAATTATCTCAAATTTAATTGATTGTATTCTTTTACAATTTGGATACTACTAGTTAAAATTATGGCTTTATAAACTTACGGTTTTTTAAAGTTTATTTTGCCCCATATAGACAAAAAAAATTCCCTCCCCTCTAACATATGTGGGCCAAGGTCGTCGCTTTTTAGAAGCCAATTTCATTTTTCTATAAAAAGATTTTACTTGTTTTCAGGGTGGGGAATCGGAGGGAGAAAGAATGGGAGCGAAACATCAGCTTGAGAATTGTCATCGGTTGCCTCTCACACACCCCCGACTAGGGAGGGACCTGGCCTGCATCCCAGGCATGAGTCCTTACTGGGAATTGAGCTGGTGACTTTAGGCTCGTAGGCCCACGCTCAAGCCACTGAGCCACGTCAGCCAGGGCTAGTGAACTAACTTTTAAAACAATCTAAAAAGTAAAAAGTGGTATGAGTGACACCTGAGCAGAGAACTGGCCTGTAAAGTGTTCTGCAGACAGACTCCTTCCTGTAAGAGTGCAAATTAACAGATTGGTGCCTTCTGCCTCCCAGAAAGATTGCTAATAATGTTTTGCTGGTATGTAAACCAGCTGCTAGTGTTTGTTTGAGTTACAGAATGAATAATTGGAAATTATTTGAATATCCTTTTCCCCTTAAGATATTTGTGTGCCATATAGGACTAAAGTTTGGAGATGTTATACAAGTTCATGTATGTATATTAGGTTTTATTTATTTACTTTGAGAGAGATGGGGAGGGAGGGAGAAAGAGAGGAAGAGAAACATCAGCGTGTGGTTGCCTCTCATGTGCTCCCTATTGGGGATCTGGCCTGCAACCCAGGCATGTTCCCTGATTGGGAATCAAACCCGTGACCCTTTGGTTTGCATACTGGCACTCAATCCACTGAGCTGCACCAGCCAGGGTGAAAAGTTTGTATATTTTTAACTGAAGACTTTTAAAAACTTCGCTGAGTTTGTCACCTGCTACGCTCTGGTTTTACTAAGTTACGCAAATTTTTAAACATAAGAGGAGAACAAAATTTAGAAAAACCCACTTTTTGCTAATCTTATTTTATTATCCCCTCTAACACATTTTTTCCCCTTGAGTTTTTATATCAAATCCAAGACATCAGGGTATTCATTTATAATTAGTTTAGCATGTTTAACTGGTAAGGACTTTAAAAAATAAAATTACCATAATGATATTATAACGAACAAAATTACCTTATTTCCTCTTGAATTCTAATTGTCATAACTGGCAAATTATGTAAAATACTTAAATTAAAAACAATTTGATTCTGACTAATAGAAGTTTTTGGTATGGTCTAATTTCTACTTTATTTGATCAAGGCTTACATTTTTGGGGGCTTGTCAGTAGAAAAATACTAAGTTCTGTTTGAGGCTTGTAAAATTACCAAGAGGAAGGATAACACTGAAGTGCCCCTTTCCCTCCAAACTTATTTTACTTAACTGAGTGACCAATGCATATTATTTCTCCTTTTCCTTAAAAATTGATGAATTCCCAAAGTAACAAAATTGGCTTTTAGACCTAAGGCTTTATAAAAGTTTACAACATAACACATAAAAAGGAACTCTAGGATGTTAGAACTTTAGGGGATATTTAGGAGACATGGAAAAGGGCACTGCAGGCAGCATGCATTTCAGACGTTGTTTCACAGTAAAATTGACCCTTTAGCTCTTTAAAAATTTTTACTTAGCCTGGCTTGCATCTTAATGTACATTTCTTCAAATGTACTGTAGAGAATGGGAAGAAACATTTGGTATAGTAAAGCCCTTACCACTTTCCCTGGTGTGTATATTTCCTCTGCAGTCGAGATGCAGTTTGTTCTTTTTCTCAGTATGTTAATGCAGCTACAGTTCCCAAGCATTACCACAAGGTGATGCAGTGACTTTGCACATTACTTCTTCACCGGCTGGTATGTTGTGTCTCTGTAGTGTGCATGTGTGAGCATGCACAGTGTATTGGTCTACCTGTGAATCATCTTGCTACCTTGATATTCTCAGTGAATTTCAACATTTTTATAAGCTTGTCTATCTTTTTCATTCCTTTGTGTAAGGAGGGAAACAGAAGAACTGTATGGGAATTGAAATTTTCATTTTTACTATTTAAAATGGGTTGATTCTTGTAATTACATTCAGATTATATTTATCTATGTTAACTTCTTTATGACTAGAAGATAATGGAATTTAACTTCAAAAAGTAAGGTGATAACAAGAGTGGAATGACTTGTAAAATTACTATAGTTCTGATCACATTGAAATTATTTTAGAGGTTGTTGTGTTGGAGAGGGATTAATGAAGATTATTAACAGGATGACCACAAATTATTTTATTAATACTTTTCAGATTTATAGGCATCATGAATATATTTGAAGTCTGAGGGTTTTGTATCAAAAACTTGAAATCGAAGGGGAGGGCTTAAAATGAAATTTGATGTCAGTATGTTTATTTCAAACAATGAAAATAATACATTTATATATACTGGTAAAAATTTAGTTGTATGTCCTTTTTTCAAACATATCCCTCATGAATAAAGACTATTAACTGTATGGTGAGCACTTTTCATGTCCATTTTAATGCATTATAAGCATATAGACACATAGATAAATATATATGAGATATATGCATACCTTCATGCTGTATTTTATACATTCAGAACTTACCAGTGAAGTAAAAGTGTAAGGGTTAAATCACTATTGTGATTGAGGTTAAATAAGTTTAAACTTCACTGTCTTGTTTTATAACAAATAATTGCAGCTTTGTTAATAGTTTATTTTAGGAAATTAAATTTTAAGAAAAAATGTTTTATTCTTAAATTGCTTTTAATAAAAACATGGAAACTCATTCTGATATTTTTCTCCTGAGTGTATCTTCCTCAGAGAAACTTAAATATTCACTCTTCTTCATAGAAAAATATTACTTTCACTTTCCTCAGTTTAGGTAGATGTATCTATCAGAAGTTGATTCACTTGATTTAGCTGTAGTTTCTCTTATGATATATTTTAATCAGTAGGGAACATTTTTTTAAAAAACTGGACGCTGGAAGGTCTTTGTGAAACCACTGACTTGAAAAGAGATAATCATTAGTGACTTTTATTTTTAGCATCATGACATTACCCTGAGCCCAGATTAGCTCAGACAATTCAAAGAGACGAAGTAATAGAACTCTTCAGTTATTTTAGGCAGAGTTCCCAGTGTTTATAAGTGCTATTTTTTATTTTCTTGACGGTTTGGGGTTACCAGATGGAGAGTATTAGCAGTTAAGTGTTTCTGTGCAATAGGTTGCTGGTAATAAAGCCTTTTTGTTAGTTCAGAGGTAGGGGAGGAGTGCTACTGAGTGTGAGCTCTTTGCTGCTGGATCCGGGCAAACCTCACTCAGGTGGGGAGTCTTAACCAACCAACCTGGTATTCTAACACAACAGTGCCTGCAGGGTTCACCATTGACAGTTTCTTTATGGGATAGCTAATGTATTGTTTTAGTAAAGCAGTACTTTGGTCATAACAGAAGCAGAGAAGACACACAAAGAAAAGGGAATATTTTCTAAAGTGCTTGTTATTTCAGAACCTTAAAAGTTTACCTTAGTATTTCAGGCAGGTCAGCAAAAGGAACAGTTGTAAAAGCACAAGATATTCCTAGCAATAAAGACTGAATACTTGTTAAAATATGAGTGGAGTCTTATTGCTGTGCTTGCTCTGTAGAAACTTAATGATTTGTGAAGCAGATTAGAGTAATTTGGTAAGCAAAAAAAATCTTGCTCCACTTTTCCCCATTATTACAGATAGTCCTGTTTTTTGCAGCTTTGTTAATAGTTTATTTTAGGAAATTAAATTTTAAGAAAAAATGTTTTATTCTTAAATTGCTTTTAATAAAAACATGGAAACTCATTCTGATATTTTTCCTGTTTTTATGACTGTTTTTCCTGTTTTTAGTCCTGTTTTTATGACTTAGAAGCAAGTGGTGTAGACTCACTGATTGTACTGAGTCTGTGGCACATTGTATATATAGAGAGCTTTTTGAAGTAAATCCTCCATTGTATCCTTTTTCTCAAAAGTAGAGCACAAAACAACATTTGAATCTTACAGATATTTATAGTCTACTTCAGCCTTTCACCTGCTATCCAGGGCTTGGTGTTCACTAAGCCAGTGAGCATTAACTGAACCCATAATAGATTTCTACAGTATGTATTTTATGTAAAATATATATACACTTATTTTTTAATCAGTAACTATATGGAAATTAATGGCGGAAAAAACACAAATACTGGTAGAGTGGGATCATTTCAACCCAGGATGAAAGGGGAGAATTGGTATGGGTAGAGAGGAACAAAGGCTGAGCTCTTTTAAGTAGATGGCTACTTTTACATGGCTTGAGAGATCTGAAGAAGCCTGTACCAGGAGCCCAGAAGACAGGCTGTGTTTAGACATCTGTGGAAATGAGTGAGAGATGAGATTGTTGGGTTGGGTCAGAATCTAAGTAGTGTTCTTTGTCCTGACCACTTACAGGATTAAGATTACTTGAAGACATTAAAAGAAAAATGAGGGCATATACACATGCCCATGTCCAGGTCCCATTTCCATAAAGTCATTGTCTTTTTTTTTTTTTTTTAAGATCCCTAATAATTCTAATGTGTAGCCAGGATTGAGAAACATTGGTCCATGATCACAAACATGGGTGAGGAATGCAAGCACTGAGAGATTAGCATCCATTACAGGAACAAACAACCTGAGAGAGGGATGGGGTGGGTCAGAGTAGGGAGGAAGATAATGAAGTTCGAGGGTCCAACATAGACCCTCGACCTGCAACCTTGGTTGCAACAGAAGTAGAGGGCAAGGCTTTCCAGGAGAGTTGATAGTTTGTTTTGATATTGGTTTAAAAGCTTTTTAACTCCCATGTCACTTTCTGAGCCATATTGGACATTCTTTATTTCTTGATTTGTCCGTGTTAGGAGTTCCAGTATTCAAAAGTATGTATCTTCTAAAAAATTATGATTGTTAATACCTATGTAATTTGCATTTAACCCTGTGGCGGTCTAGGCTGATCTGAGAGATACAGACTCTTATCTTAAATATTGTTACATACATCAGATATGTAGATTCAAGGTCATGCCATAGCTGCGAGTTTATATCTGTATGTGACTAATGTTAAGCCATAATGTTTAAACCTATGGTATGATTATAACACGTGCTTCATAAGGATGTGTGATATAAGTTTTTATAAGCTACTGAGGTACATGTGACCTGCACTGTAATTTTTTTGAACGCTGGCCTCTTAATGACACATTTTTTAAAGATGAAAGTTCTTCTTAGTTGGCTATCATTCACCTTGTATGATTTCCTTGTTTCAGATTCATGATGACATCCTTTCAAGAAGTCTCACAGACTTCCAACTTTGCCCATGTCATCTTTCAAAATGTGGCCAAGAGTTATCTTCCTAATGCACACCTAGAATGTCATTATACCTTAACTCCATATATCCATCCACATCCAAAAGATTGGGTTGGTATATTCAAGGTAAGAAAAATTTTCTTTTTATTTCTTCTATCTGGCTACTCGGTATTTTCTTTTAAGCAGGTTGATCAGTAGCTTATAGTAGCTCTTTCTTCACTCTACGTTAAGGGTCATTTTTGTAAGTGGGTCATTTTTATGAATGTCACATGTAAAACATTTATATTTGTAAAGGTAAACATTTTGTATTTAACAGTGGATAGTGTGCATCGAATGGTGGTAACTTGAATCCATGCTTTTCTTTCTTTGACCAAAAGGTTCAGCTTCACTTAAGATCTTAATGAAAAATTTTTTTCAGAATCTTTCCATTTTTTCTTTTTCTTGTCTGAAAAGAAGGGGACAAATAGAGCAGGGAAATGAGATTTGGGGAAGGGCATTCCTGGCAGGAAAATGGACTACATAAGTAAAGGCACCATTTTAAACATATTGGCATCTAGCTACACATAATTACTTATACACGTACAGTGTGTGTTGTAGTAAAGTGCACACATGTGATATTGATGAATGTGGAATTCATTGGGAACATTTCTAATGTGCTTAGAACAGTGCTTAATAAAGATCTCTGTATCTTTATTTTGTTTGCCCACTTATTTCATAGGGCAAGTTCCTGGAAGTGGAATTGACACGTTTTTGGCATTGCATATTTTTGAGCACTTCATGTGTACTGCACATTGCCCGCCATAATGGTTTTGATATGATATGGACAGGCAGGCAGGGAGAAAGTGCCCTGGTAGTAACTGTAAGGAGGAAGGAATGCTTGACAAAGTGGTAAGGAATTTGGTTTGCCTAGGGTACCAGTTTCCGAAGAGGAGTGAGAAAGGTTGGTTTGGATCATGTTTTGGATTGTTTTAATATTTGTCTGAGGAAGTAGTGTTTTTTTTTTTTAAGTCCTCTCTTGAGGATATGTTGATTGATTCATGAGAGAGAGAGAGAGAGAGAGAGAGAGAAACATTGGTTGCATCCTATACACTCCCCGACCAGGGATCAAACATGCAGCCTTTTTGTGCCCTCCAGCTGAGCCACTTGGCCAGGGCAGGAATAACTAGTTTTTAAGCAGACAGTAGTAGAGTTGAGAGGTGAGCTTGAATCTTGCAATGCTGAGTAAGAGAAGTTGCCATTAGAGTAAGAGGCAGAGAGAATGTTTAGATTATCCTAATTTCCTAAGTGAGATAACAAGGGCCTAAAGTAGAAAAGAGCATCAGTTGTAGGTAATTATCCATAAATAGCACTCATAGAATTTGTCAACAGTTAGTTGAATGAATTGGGAATAGGACTCATAGCATGACTTGAATGTATTCAATGAGGAGGAAGGTTTGTGAACCAAGTGTTGGGGATGGCTTGCATATGGAGAAGATCTGATTTCGCTGCTGTGGAAGGCTGTCCTAGGGAATTGGAGCAGATTAATCAGGAGATTGCTGAGCAGCAGTTTTATGACTTTCTCTAGAGAAGTTCAGCACCCAGAATTGTGAATGAAAAATTCCAAGTGGAGTATCATTCACACTGGGAATTGGAGGTGAGTAGTGAATAGGAAGGGAAGTCAGCAGGACAAAGGATCCTAGGGTGGTTTTGGATGCACTACTGAAATGAGTAAGTGACTGCGAAGTCCAGTTGGATAGGGAAATGGGTGAAGTCAGTTAAAGGAGATAGAGAATAGGGTGGAGTTTTTTTTTTTTTAGTTTTTATTCCCTCTTCTCCAGTATTGACTAGTTTCAATTTTAACGGAAATAAACACATAATATGTTCATTACTTTACAAAGATCTTTCATCAGAATATTATAGTCCCCATTTTACAGATCTGGGAACTGAGGTCCAGAGTGAAATGACTTACTCAAGGTTATTAAACTTAGAACTGAGATTTGAACCTCATGTAAACTGGCATTTAGGAATTGTTCTCTGGTAGTCTGGTTAAGGGAAAGATCTGGTTATCCAAAATTAGCAATAGAGTTCCTAGTAAGTTCAGTATGAGTTTTAAGAAGTGCTAGAATTGAAGTAAAAATACAGGAAAAGCCCTGGCTGGCATGGCTCAGTGGTCTGAGTGTGGGCCTGTAAATCAAAAGGTTGCTGGTTTGATTCCCAGTGAGGGCACATGCCTGGGTTGTGGGCAGTGTCCTCACTGGGGGGCCTGCGGGGCTGGCCTTACAGTGATGTTTCCCTCTCTTCCTCCCTTCCCCTCTCTCTAAAAATAAATAAATAAAATCTTAAAACAAATATACTGTAAGTTCGACATACTTATTATGATTTTAACTTCAGGATGCAGTAAAAATATGCTATATCACTCTAATATTAAACTGCTTACTAATAACCTCCATGTTTTTTTCCTTTAGGTTGGGTGGAGTACTGCTCGTGATTATTACACATTTCTGTGGTCCCCTCTGCCTGAACATTATGTGGAAGGGTCAACAGTCAATTGTGTATTAGCATTTCAAGGTAAGAATTGAAACTGCAGAACCTGATGAAATTAGGTGTCCATTTGCCATTGAAAATGGTACACCCATTTTAGGCACACCCAGCATACCACAGTTGAATTAATTAGTATCTGTTTAACAAAAGTCATAAAAATGTAAATGTCTGTTGTAGGCCACATAATATTTTATATTGACATTACAAAGGCTTTTTGCTTGTTAACTTTCATTGAAGAGGGTTAATTTCTCAGCAGCTTTTTACTTCTGAAGGTTTTTTCTAAATGAGAAAACAATGCTATTGTTCATATTAGAAGAACATAACAAATTAAGGTGAGAATAGTCCAGGAGTGAGCAAAAGTAGGTTTACAGTTGTGAGTATGCAGAACAGTTTATTTTTGTATTATTTTCCTTACAAACAACTGTGACCCTACTTTTGCCCACCCCTTTATTCTGCATGAACACCATGAAGATGATTGACAGGATTTATAGAGGGTTTCAATTTAGTATCTGTGCTAATTTAATTAGTACATTAATTTTATAAGGAAATTTGCCTATAAAAGAATAAAAGTGAGTAATGTGAAATTGAATCTTGTCTTAGTTTGCCACTGTGTACAGATTTTAAACAGCACTCGTAGGTATCTGTTACAGAATGTGTTGTAGAGTGATTTTGTGTTATAATTGTACTGACTTTGTGTTGTATGAAAGCAAATTCTTAGTTTTGTGTATGCCATAGATTCTTTTTGGTCTGGTGATGTTAATGGAAACTGTTTCAGTATAATATTTTAGTACACATAAAATGCATGGAATTGCAGGGGATTCCAGTGATATTTCACTGTATGAATGTAGTTTGTTCATCCATTCGTCATTAAAGGACGTCTTAGTTGTTTCCAAGTTTTGGTATTCATAAAGCTGCTGCAAGCACTCATGCACAGGTTTTTGTGTGGATGGAAGTTTTCAGCTCATTTGGGTAAATACTAAGGAATGTGATTCTGCATCATATTTTAAGAGTATGTTTTGTTTTGTAAGAAACTATCAAATTATTTTCTAGAGTGCCTGTACCATTTGTATTCTGCCAGCAATGATGGAAAGTTCTTGTTGCTTTACATCTTTGCCAGCATTTGCTACTACCAGTGTTTCGTATTTTGGTGGTTTATGTTTTTTAGTTTTTTTTTATTCTGTGGTTTGTGCTGTATATGTTTGGTGTGAACATCAGTTGGCAATGTAACCACATGAAGCTTGGGTATATAAAAATATTTCCTTACGTACTGTGTCAAGAAACCAGTATTCAGAGGATAAAATTTGTACTGTAATATAGGCAGAGATTTACATTCCTGTATGTTTTATGGGTTAATAAATGTTACAAATTATATGTAAAGTTTATCTTTTAATTCGTAGTGTTTTTTTTAAGATAATCAAATTAAAGTGAGTATATTGGAACTGATTTTATTATAATTCTTGTTCTTAAAAGTTATTTTAAATATAATTAGTCTTGTAATAAATAAGTTAACTTACTGAATGTATTATATTGACTTATGAATTTGTTTATTAGTTACTTAGCAAAAAGTTTAAGAGCAGTAAAACAAAAAGAAAAGCCTCCAGTTTATTTCTGTTCATACTTTAAAAGCATTTTCATGGGAGCTAAGCATAAGTGCAGTAAGTTTTACAAGTTTCTGAAAATTCATCCTGTTAAGTTTTACTTTGAAATTGAGAATTAAAAGCTTCTCTCCACCTAGAACTTGTTATATAAAAAAGGCAGAATAGTCATAAGAAACTTATCTATAATATTAGAGCAAAAACAGATTTTAAGTACAAACCAAGTCACTTTGTTCATTTTATGGATAAGTCATGAGAATCCTAAAATGCAAAACTCAAAACCACTAACAGAAATACATAAATGTAATTGTTTCTTAAACAGATCCTTATTTGTTTATTATAATTTGATTGCTAATGAAATGTCACAGGCTATAAAATCTGGCTCAGAGCTTGGTCTTTACTTTTTCCTATTTTGTTTAAGATTTTATTATTCATTTTTAGAGAGATGAGAAGAGAGGGAGAGAAACATCGATGTGTGAGAGATACATCAGTTGGTTGCCTCTTACACGCGCCCAGCTGGGGGGGGGACCTGGCCCACAATCCAGGCCTGTGCCCTGACTGGGAATTGACCTGGTGACCCTTTGGTTCTAAGGCCGGTGCTCAATCCACTGAGTGACACCAGCCAGGGCTTTCCTATTTTATTTTTGGTGTTATTAATTTGATAGGAGCATTGTTTAGATAGCTGTATTACTGTTATTTTTTTAATCCTCACTTGAATACATGCCCATTGCTTCTAGAGAGAGGGGAGGGGAGGGAGAGAAACATTGATTCGAGACAGAAACATCAATCTGTTGCCTCTGGTGTGTGCTCAGACCAGGGACCTGAACCCAAAATCTAGGCATCTGTCCCGACTGGGAATTGAACCCATAACCTTTGGGTTTACCCAACAACCAGCTGAGCCACAGCAGCCAGGACTTTTAGAGATCGTTTTAAGTTGCAACTCTGAATAACTACATCTTGTTTCTCAAATGGTATTTGAACCACATTTTTTAGTATTTTTGTAAGTTTTTAAGAGTGGACCGTGATTATTTAGTTTGTAGCATTTCTGTTATCATGATACCAGGGCTGATTAGTCAGACTACATTTTTGTTTTCTATTTAAACTTTCAAAATAAGTCTAGTGGTCTTATTTGCAAAGTTAAAAACTGTCTTGCCAGATGTACCTCTATATTACTCTTCTAAAAACTTTATATTTGCAGTAGTTTTAGATGTAAAGCTGCAAAACTAATACACAGAGTTAACCTATACTCTTTAACCAGCTTCTGTTAACTTTAACATCTTGTATAACCGCAGTACATTTATTTAAAAAACCAAGAAGTTAACATTGGTGGAATACGTTTGACTAAAGTACAAACCTCATTCAAATTTCACAAAATTCCTAGTGGTATTCTTCTCTGTTCTTGTTTTTAATCCCAAACCCCACATTACATTTAGTTGTTGTATCTTGTTGGTCTCTTCCAGTCTGTGACAGTTCCTCATTCTGTCCTGCCTTTCATGACCTTGACAGTTTTGAATAGTACAGGTCAGTTTTTAGATTTCCTGTCCTCCTTTTGTTTTCTTTTGATAGCTTGTTTCTTATTTTGGGTTTGTCTGATGCTTTGTCGTGATTGCATTGAGGTTATACATTTTTAGGAAGAACACCATAGAACTAACGTTGTACCCTTCTCAGTGTGTTGTATCAGGGAGTACATAATATACATAATATACTCCCTGATACAACACACTGAGAAGGGTACAACCTTAGTTCTATTACCGGTGATGCAAATCTTGATCGCTTGGTTAAGGTGTGTCTACTGGGTTTTTTCAGTGTAAAGTTAGTATTTTTCTCTTTGTTGTAATTAATGGCTATTATGGAGGAGCTACATTGAGACTAAAGAAGTATCTTGTTTCTCCTCAAACTTTCACTACTTCTTTTAGGATCCATCACTGAATATCGCTTACATTTATTGTTGTGTTTGCCTAATGATGCTCTTGTATTCTGAGTCTTTGCATATTTATTAGTTGGAATTATGTTAGGAAGAGTCCCCCTCTCCATGGACTTCATAGATATTTAGTCTATGGAATGAAGTCTGATACTATCATTTTTGTTGCTCAAATTTTTCTAGCTTTCTTTGGTCATAGGGAACTTTGTCAAGAGGGCTTCTGTGTTTTTTTCAACATTCCTCTTCTCTCCCTGTTCTTTTTAAAGGACTTCTTACTTTCAAGCACCAGATGATGGTCTAGATTTGCCTTGTATTTTTTCTGCCCCTCCCTCTTCTTTCTAAAAAGAAAGGCCAGCTATTTTTAAAAGAATGAAATCAAGTGAAATAGATACCATAATAATGATACTGAAAATTTTTAGGTATAAAAGAATAATAGGCACAGTGATTACAGATTTCTGAGTAGATAGTAATATCCAGCATAAGGTGAATACGTTCATTTTTGTATGTTCATTTCACAATCACTTAATGCTTCCTTTTTATTTTTACAAGTCATTCTGGGGGGTTCCAGAATTTTTATATTATATATCTGTCTTCAGTATTTCTGAGGTCTTGGTATAGGATATAAAACATGTATATAATGAATAGTAATACAAGGTATTCTGTGGAATCCCCCCCCCCCACTTTTTAATGTAAAGAATCATGGGAGCTTTGCAGAGGAAGTAGATTGATATCGTGCTAGGGTAATCCAGCAAAATTTAAGAGAGAAGATAACAATTGAGTTGAAGAAAGAAGGGACAAATGCTGAACGTATATTTGTCAGGTAGTGGGCTAGGTGGTATAAATACATTATTTGTAGATACTTGGGAACTCCAAGATGGATGTCTTTGTGTGTCTTTTACAGATAAGAAGCTCTGGGGCTCTGGGAGGTTAAGTAAATATTAGCGGTAGAGCTGGAATCCAGAATAAATCTGTGTAGTTCCAAAGCGCTTTTTTTTTTTTTTAAGATTTTATTTATTTATTTTTAGAGGGGAAGGGAAAGAGAGAGGGAGAGAAATGTCAATGTATGGTTGCCTCTTGTGTGTCCCCTGTTGGGAACTGGCCTGCAACCCAGGCATGTGCCCTGACTGGGAATCCAACCGAGGTTGTTTGTTTTACAGGCCTGTGCTCAATCCACTGAGCTACGCCAGCCAGGGCCCAAAGCCCTTTATTTTTGTTACACAGCATCATGAGACCTCATTCTCTTTTCTGTCATTACACAGTTCATATGTGTAGCACATTCCTTTTGTAAATATCTCCCTTTTACATGTAATGCATTGACGGGAGATTTCTTGAAATGGTGTATTCTCACCCCTAATAATCCTCCTAGATTTTTGTGCTGGTTCTTCCTGTGCTTTTCCTCCAACCTTCCTGTCATTGAAAACTACATACTCGACCCTCTCTCTCATGACTTAGTTTTGCTCTTAGTGAAGATTTGTGGAAAGAATATTCTGGGGGTGTAAGCTTATACCCAAGATAAGAAAACTTAGACATGTTAAGGGAAGAAAGGATGATAGTCCAGTTTGGATAATTTATGCAAGACAGGAAAGACATACCCTAAATGCCTAGAACAGGGTCAGGAATGAGAGGAGTTGGCAAGTATTATTAAGTTAAATAAAAAGAACATATTATTAAAGGAAACTTAATAATTTTTGTTTGTTAACTCTCTTTTAGGATATTACCTTCCAAATGACGATGGAGAATTTTATCAGTTCTGTTATGTTACCCATAAGGGTGAAATTCGTGGAGCAAGTACACCTTTCCAGTTTCGAGCTTCTTCTCCAGTTGAAGAGTTGCTGACTATGGAAGATGAAGGAAATTCGGACATGCTGGTGGTGACCACCAAAGCTGGCCTTCTCGAGGTTGGTGCCAACAGTGAGCTAGTGATTTGTAGACACTTCTAAAAACAGAGCATGTAAGAGCATGTGTTCCTTGCGTTTTAAGAATTCTCAGGTTATGTAAGAGTATAACCTAAAGAGAAAATGCTTTTTAACTAAAATAAAGTTAGTATGTTATTTTTGAAATACTTTAAAAGTCTGTCACAATTACATTGAGTTCACTGTGGCCAGGACTGTCCCCAGGGCCTGTCAGTGTTTTGTGTATAGTAGTTGTGCAGTAACTGAGAGAATTTAGACCTAAAGCTTTCCTGACTAACCTTTCCCTCCCACTAACCTTTCTCCTTTGTTGGTGGCCTAATCCATTAATTGTAGAATAGAATAGTGCAGATTTGGAGAGGGACGCTAGAGGGAAAGGGGTGTAGAGCAGTAAACCAATCATTGGTTGTGAACTTTATTTGACTGTACCATGGATATGCTCCATCCCAAGTGTGGCAGTGAATCAGGGAAGCATCCCCATCTCTTAGGTTGAGGTTGAACATTTTTAGAATGATTTTTTTCCTTATCATCTGATCAAATGAATAAGCTTGGATTAACCACAGTTAAAAAAAGAAGGTGTGAAGCTTCTTACTATTTTTTAATTGAATATTTTGGAGTCATTGCATTGGCGCCAATAGAAATTTACTCTGCATATGATCTAATAATGCCTTAGGTCTTAATTTTTAGTAGTTACTGAAGAAGAAAATGGAACGTTCTTATTTCAAGATATTTCTCAATGTCTTATCCTATACCCACTAGAGCGTTACATTTGCATTTCTGTCAAAAACTGCTGCTTTAGTTGGTTCAGCATATATTTTTGGTTAATTTATATTCACATTTAGTCTGTGACAGGTCATTGCTTTTTATTTATAGTCAAATGAATTTTTATATGTAAATATTTTATGCCTTTGATTTTATCTTACTTACAATCAGAAACTGAGGTTAGAGGAAAAAAGACAAGAGGTTATAGCTAAACTATTTTAAATAAGGCAGTTGAACTAAGATGACTTGAAGGAACCAATCATTTGTTGTGAATTCTTCCGTATCTTTCCTCCCCCCTTCCAGAATTCTTCTCTTATCTTAAATAAAGAAATGTAACTTTTATGGGGTGCCTAAAACATTTTGTGTTGACAAGTGCTCGATGATCAAGGTTTTTAGCCTGGTATTAGAATGCTGGTCAAAGATACTGAAACAAGCCCAGCTTGTAAGAAGAATGCAGTTAGTTTATATTGCAGTGTTTTTGAATACTTGTGAGACCACCCTGATGTCAAGGCTGCAGACAGAGATTGGGCATTTTGGCATCAGCATCTCTCTCTCTTGTACACTCCTTCTAAGTAAATTGGGACGCTGTTAATTTATTTCACGTCTTCCTACTTATAAAGAAAATGTAAATTGCCATCTCTTAGGGAAATATTTTTTAGATAAAATATTTTTATATTCTGACCAATTTTTGGACAAGTCTTAAGTTTCCATGCTCATCTTCCTGGCTGGATGGCTCAGCTGGTTGGAGCATCGTTCTGTGCACCAGTGTTGTGGATTCTATCCTGTCAGGCCACATACCTAAGTTGTGGGTTTGATTCCTGGTTGGGACCACCTTCGGGAGGCAACCCATCAAATGTTTCTCTTTCTCCCCTCCTCCTCTCAAATTAACAAAAACATGAGGATTTAAAAAGAAATTCCACATTCATCAAAATCTTTAATGATTTGTAGCTAAAACTGCACAAAGTTAGTACTAATGAGACATTACCAAGGTACTGTTGACCTTGTAAGTGATTAATGAAGCCTTCAACATGTGAATCTTGACTGGATCCTAGATTTTTTTTTTAAATTGATATTTTAGGTATAGTTAAGGGATATTTAACTATGGACTGTCCACTAGATGTTATAAAATCACTCATTTCTTAGTTATTATAATGGTAACAGTTGAAGAGGAAACTTACTGGGAGGTGCTTGCTCTGAGATCTTAGGGATGAAGTGGCAGTGATTTTGTTTCAAATGGTTTATTTCCCCCCCCATTACATAAATAAACTTAAGTACTGAATATAAAGGGAGATAAAATAAACATGGCAGAATATTAATGAATTTAGGTGATGGGTGTTTGGGTGTTCATTGTAAAATTTTAAGTACTATATGCTTGAAAGATTGAGGGCAGAAATTTGACTTTTATACATTTTTATCTAATTTGAATTTCTTTTAAAAACGTCTACTTAAGGTTCAGTAAACTCTTCAGCTAGTAAATGCCAATTAAATGAATTACTGGGGAAAAGTGGTTCTTTTATAATGTTTCCTTTGCACTATATCAAGATGTATTTATATTTTTAAGATGTCAAAGTTTAGAGGCAAAAATCATTTCTTTCAAAAAATAGGTAAGGCATGAAAGAAGTTCAGTGAATAAATCAAGTTTTCTCTTTTGAGGACATTTATTCCTGTTATTTTCATTTGGTGTGATGAATAAGGTAGAAGGGTCATTCTAAACATTTTTCAACATTCAGTTTTCATAAAAGCTACTTTAGGGTTTAGTCAGTTTGTTCCCGTGACCCTGGAAAACTGACTTGAGGTGCACCATTACTGTGGGAAAGCATTGCATTGTAGTGACGCCGCCTCTGTGAAGCCTTTCCTCCGAATGTGCAGTCTTCCCATTAGCATCAGCAGTTTCTGATTGTAAGAGAAGTATTAACCATTTTAGGTCTCTTAATTTAGGAATATTTTAGAATATTGGAGTTTAAATTTCCTGAACTTAGTAACTATTAATGTTCCCATGATAATCACTTATATTAATATATCATTACAGTTTGCATTTTAGTACTAAAATTTGCATTTACTTCTAAAGTTTGTTTTAGTTTAGCCAAATAAAGGCCATTATATATAGACATTTATTACCTTACATAGTACCTTACAGAACCAGGCCTTTTAATAGTAACCCCATAGTTGAAGGCCTTATATAACACAAAGAAGTTCTTAATGGATTCAGCAGTTTTCCATAAATTTGCATTCAAGAAGAAATACACATTTTCTAATTGATTGTTATTTGAGATAAGAAAAGCCCAGAGTCATTTCTGAAACTTGATGCTTTCTTTTTAGTGCTATTTTGAAAACTAATTAGTATGAAATTTCATAACAAGATTATGTACTAAGTAAAATTTTGTACTTTAAATTTTTTCTTCTTTGCCCAACCAAAAGGAGGTCTAAATTTATGATCCATGAACTTTTGTACCTGAATGTTAAACAAGGTTGATTGACATAAAGTATATGTAACCATTCTTTCTGTGAATTTCTTTACTATTTTTTGAAATGGAAAATAGTTTGTAACATATGGGAGGCAATAAATGGTAATGGAAAAGTACAATAAAACATTTTTTTTAATTTAAATTTTTTATTTTACAGTTGAAAATTGAGAAAACCATGAAAGAAAAAGAAGAACTGTTAAAGTTAATTGCTGTTCTGGAAAAAGAAACAACACAACTTCGAGAACAAGTCGAAAGAGTGGAAAAAGAACTTAACCATGAAAAAGAAAGATGTGACCAGCTTCAGGCAGAGCAAAAGGTTAGTTGTGTCTTATGTAACTGCTAGAAGTTGATACAGTACATTACCTGAAACCCACTTTTTCCAAAAATTGAACCAGTTAAAGTGAGTGAAAACCCTGTGTTGGGAGAAAAAAAAAAAAAAAAGCAGTCAGATATTTATTCAAAAAACAGGTCGGTTTCTGTCAGCCTCTGCCATGGCTGCTTTTATGTTGTAAATGATTAAAATTTTGGATTTTTGGTACAAGGCTTGATGATATAGTGCCTGACAACTATTTCTAGATGCTTAACATCTACTTGTAGGGTATTTGATTAATTTTGAGGTTAGGGGTTGGAAAGATAATTAGGAATGATAAACACTGAATAAGGGAAAACAGAATAAAGTAGTTGTTACTTTTCCAAAAAGCAGAATTCAGCGAAATGAGATATTGTATTAGACAGAATTTTGAAATCCTTGATGTGAGAAATTCTATAAATTATCCTAAAAACATCTAATTAATTAGTGCATTTTTTTGAGCTAAGAAAAAGAGAAGTGTAAGTATAAAATAGTGTGATTTCTTTTGAGACAAATGGATTTTAGTGGCTGAAAAGAAATGAATAGTGGCTGCATAACTTAGTCATTGACTTATTTGTTCACTATTTTCTCAAGATAAGTAATTTGTTTGTTTTGACAAACTTAGATGGGTTGTGACTACATTTCTCACTTTAACTCACCAGATACATTGTACTTACGTCTGTTGACAGGACTGACCTATCACTCCCTAAGGGTGGGATCTGTTCCGTTGTTCTTTAACAAGGCCTAGAGTAGTTAATAATAATCGTTCATTGAACCATTAGAGCAGTGATTCTCAACAATTGTACTGCTCTGGTGCAGTGGTTGTATTTTGAACACCTCTGCAGAGATGCTGTTCTGAAAAGATTTCTCTTGTCTTATTCTATTTGGGATTCCTCTTTGGAGTTAGAGGGTAAATAATGTGTACAATTTTAAATCTCCTTATAAATGTGTGTGACCTTCTACCTATATTAGCTTTATATTAGCTTATATTAACTTTAGCTTTATATTAGCTTATATTAACTTTAGCCTTTTTAGTGTAAGATACGTAGTTATTCTCCCAGTTTTATACGGGAAACACTTGGAATCCTGCAGTTGGAGTATCCTGCAATAGGAGAAGGATATTCTCGTTGGTTAAGGAACCACTTTTTTAATTTGAACTTTTAAAGCAGGTATGTTAAGTATTAAAATTTAATAAAATCTCATCATATGTGCCTGCCTTGACTCTTAGGGCGTTCAGCTAAATTTTTATATTTGTTTCCGCTTCTTTGAATGTTTGTTCATACCTCTGAGTCACAGTGGCAAGAAGTGTGTTAACCTTGGTAGTATCATATGGAACCTGATTTGTCATTGGGGTAACACTGAAAAGTAAAATGTGAAAAATGAAAATGACTAAAAATTTTTCCCCCTTATTTTTGTTTTCTGACCCTCTGGTGGAGAAGTTTGTGAAATCAACAAACAGGATGTAGGAAAAAATGCAGGGGGGAAATTGCTTAATTTAGTATATGTAAATTTTACCATTTCAGGTCTAGTATTTACTCTTACAAACTTTTGATGGAGATTAACATTTAAGAGTACATAGATTTTTTTAAAGATGCATGTTTGTTTTACTAATTATGTTTCTCAAAATACTTTTTGTTTCTAAGGAACTTACTGAAGTTTCAGAAAATTTAAAAATGGAAAATGAAGAACTTAAGAGGGGATACAATTACGCTACATCCAAAGCTGTCAAGCTTGAGGAAGATATTGTGTTAGTGACAAATAAAGCAATTGAAAAGGAAACTGAGTTGGACAGGTATTTCTGACACTTTATTGTTTTAAAGATCGTATTTATTTGTTTTTAGACAGGGGAAGGAAGGGAGAGAAACATCAAGGTGTGGTTGCCTCTGGTGCGCCCCCTACTGGAGACTTGACCCTGCAACCCAGGCATGTGCCCCAACTGGGAATCAAACCAACAACCCCTTTTGGTTCGCAGGCTGGCACTCAGTCCATTGAACCACACTAGCCAGGGCATTTCTGACATTTTTAAAAGATGCTTTTATGTTTTAAAAGTGTTATAGTTAACAAAGTTTTTTTTCTTTTATGCTAATGTTATTTTACCTTAACTCAGTTTAAAGGACAAACTCAGGAAGGCACAGTGTGAACGAGAACAGCTTGAATATCAGTTGAAGACAGAAAAGGAGGAGAAGGAACTTTATAAGGTAATTTAGTTTTTCTATTTTTATTATCTATTGTTGTGTAAGAAGCTACTCTAGCACTTACTTAGTGTCAGAAATTTGGGAGCAGCTCAGTTGAGCTGTTGCAGCTCAGGTTCTCTTGTGTGGTTGCAGTTGGGGTGTCGGCTCTGACTGCAGTTACCTTGTGGCTTGGTGGGAACTGGAAAATTTGCCATTAGGGTGGCTTAGTCACGTGACTTCAGTTCCTTGCTGTGTGGCCTCTCCATTCGCTGCATGACGTGTCCTTACAACAAGACAATCAACTTCTGCCGGTGCGTGAGCTATGCAAGAGGGCAAGGAGGAAGTTGGTGTGTGTGTGGTGAGCTAGTCTCCAAAGCTGTGTGTTGAAGCTAGTCACCTGGTCTAGCTGATGGCTCAAGGAGAGGGGCATAGGTCGCATGTCTGGAAGAGAGGAGTGTCAAAGGATTTGAAGATGTATTTTAAAACTAGTGCATTGTGTATAGTTCATAAAAGTTAGCTTTCAGGGAATTAATTTGCTGGTGGTTTAGATAGTTAGCAGGTAATATATAATAACTCAAAGAGGTTTAATGATGACAGGATACCTGTTCACCAGAATTTATATAACCAGTTAGTTTCCTCCTGTAGGAACCCCAGACCTTAAGGGGAGAGTCTTACTTTATTTTAGCGGTGAATGTCACATTTTAGAGTTTGGCTTTTGGACTAGTCTTCAAGGACTGTCATTTCAAAAAGGATACTCTCACTGATGACAAACATTTATCTTTTATATATTTTCTTCTTCAGTGATTCTGAAGTATTTATCTGAATTGTCAGTAATGTTGTAGATGCAAATTGAGAGTTACTTAAGTGGCTCATAAGCAGTTCCTGATAGTAGAATGGTGAAGAATTTCAAGAACATTCAGTACTATCTGGATAGATCTGGCTATATCTGATCTTTTTATTAGATTAGAAAAGAACAGTGTTTTTATTAAGGATAAAAAGATAACACTGCAAACAGGCAGTATTTGAGAGTCACTATTTGTACTGAGAAACTAGAATATGATTTGTTGTATTGCCACTGGGTTGTTTCTCCTTATTTTTGGTGGTGGCAGTTTTTTAAAAGGTAAAGTGTTGAGTCTGTGGGTGGGGCAGGTTAGAGGAGAGCATGGATAGGGAAGTTTGGCTTGTCCTGGGTTAAAACCGGTCTATTTCTCACGACAATTGGACAACTGCTTGAGTTGGAGTGTGCACGTGTGTGTATTTACCACTTTTAGAACAGGAGGAAAAATAGTTGAAGATTCACTGGTGGGTGATTTTATGATTTGACTTTTAAAAAGTATGCAGAAATGTTTATTTTTTTAAACAAGATTTTGTAAAAAGGGGAAATAAAACATAATATAGAGGAAGAATGGATGTATGCAATTGGATTACCATTTATATGATGTTTTTGCAAACCCCCTCGAATGCAGTTTTTTAAAAATTATAGTGCATTTTTTAAGTCAGTGAAAATTTGGCACCTGTAATAATTTTTAATTTAATGTTATGAATTTCAGTGAGAATGTTGCAGTTTTGTTGCCAGAAGACCTGGGCTTTATTTCTCTGGATAATTAAGTGCTTTCTGTGTTGTTTTTCTGTTAGCACAGTAGGAGATAATAAGATTAATAGGATGTTTGTGTCTTTATTTTAATTCAGCTATAAAGTGAATCCTTAACAATACACTGCTTAGTATTGAGAAGTGAGCCAGTGTCATGATACCTAGGATGACTTAGTTTGGAAAGAGGAGGATAACCCTGCCTCTAAGCTGTCAACTTTCAGCTGCCTTTCTTTCCCTCTTCTGTTCTGAGAACAGCGTGGGTATTTTATAGAGGGTTGGCAACCACATTTTAGGGTGAATTCAGCATTTTTTTCTTTTCTATTCTAAATTATTTGTCCCTTATCTTATAGCTTTCCCCACTTTCTGCAAACACTTTCCATGTGTCTGTTGGCCACCTCAGTGACAATGACAAGTCCTTTGCAAAGGACTTGGCAGGGAGGAAAGAAGGGCAAGAATAAAGTGTCTTGGAGATTTATTCTTTTACACTCTTCTAATGTCTTTAGGTTTCTGTAAGCATTAGAAGTTGGAATCAAAGTGACATTGAACTTTCCATTTGAGTGCACTCTCAGACAGCACCCCCCAAGTGTTCTCGGAATAGTATTTTATTTGTATTGTGTGTACCCTGAAAATTGGAAGTAAAACTCTTCCTTAGGGATTTTTGTTTTGTGTTATTTTGGCAAGGAGATTCCATTTACTGAGTTTGATAAAACTTAACATTCTTAACTTCAGAATTTCCCATGCAAGTTGTTCACTTGAACTCCAAAGAGATTCCTTTTTTCTCCTTCCTCTAGCCCCTGTTGGATCCTGTGACCCATTACTGCCCTATCAGAATTTAGAGGAATTGGTAGAACACTTTCATGAGCTAATGACTATGAAAATTAGGTAGCGTTTTTAAAGTGATGCTGCAGAGGTGTTGGCTGCTGAGCCTTTCAGAGAACCCAGAGTTACATTCTGTCCTTGTGAACAGAAATTAGTCTTTCAGCATTCTGTACATTTAAAGAGTAAAGTGCAAGAATTATGTTAATTCATTTATCTGTGGTACTCTTAACCAAAGCAAGATAATCCTTTATAGTGGAAACTATGTGTGTACTCTTTATAATTTTAGTTAATGGAATTTGATTTGTATATCTGTTGTGAGCAAATGAGGAGCCACAGCCAAAGTTCCTAGGGAAAATCTATTGGTGTGATTAATCAGCAAATTAATATTTTTCAGCACACACAGAAGTCAGTGATACGGTAGTTTTCACAAGCAGAAGTTGAATTGCTTAAGATGTTTTCTAAAATCTCATTATGTCTTTATATCTGAATATGTCTGTAACATCTGTTTCTCCAGAAGAACAACCAAATTCATTTTCAGTTTATAAAAAAGATTTTATTTATTTATAGAGAGTGGAGAAGGGAAGGAGAAGGAGTGAAACATCAGTGTGAAGTTAGTTGCCTTTCACATGCCCCCTCCTGGGGACCTGGCCTGTAACCCAGGCATGTGCCCTGATTGGGAACTGAATCCATTTGTGATTTTTTAAAAAGAGAACTTAAAATCATTAAAGGCAGAGACTTTAGAGATCAAGTAATAGTGTTCTAGCTTAGAATTACTAGTCTTTGTGGAAAGTTTAAAGAAAAAATAGCTGAGCTAGTCACTTTGTCTGACTTGGGTCCCTGTCTCTGAGTCTAGTGAGTCTCCCCGTGCCTGAATCATATTCGGGTTAGAGATGAGTAGTGGTAGTATTTGAAACTTTGACTTGGGTTATGGAGTTAGAATATTCTTGACATTTTCAAGCACTCTTACAGGTACATTTGAAGAATAGAGAAATAGAAAATACCAAACTTGTGTCAGAGGTCCAGACTTTAAAGAATTTAGATGGAAACAAAGAAAACATGATCACTCATTTCAAAGAAGAGATCAGCAGACTGCAGTTCTGTTTGGCTGAAAAGGACAGCCTGCAAAGGGCCTACTTGCTTACCACCGCAAGTAAGGTGAGTGCTTCTGCAGCATGCATCGAGTATTGGAAAAGGTTTTCTCTGTTAAATGTATACAGTCTGGTGGTTTCTGGTTTTTATTGAGTTTATTGGGGTGACATTAGTTAATAAAATTATGGGTTTCAGGTATATAATTCTATAATACATGGTTTCAGGTGTATAATTCTATAGTACATGGTGGTTTCTATTTTTAATCTTTTCTCCCCCAGCCTTTTCTTTTGAAGACGTTTAAACTTGTACAAAAGGTTGGAAGAACAGAACAGTGAATATGTATGTCCTCATACCTATGTCCTCAGGAAAAGGCATAGATGTTTCGTACATTCTGTTGTAGTAATAGCAAAAGTTACAGTTTCAGTTTCATTCTTGGTGATGATAGGTTTACTCATTTGTTTGAAGTTTTATCTGCCTGTGTGTCCATTATATTGGTGTCTTTCTCTCTGATTTTTGAGTCATCTGTGGGGTGATACTTGAGGTCATGTGAACAGCCGATTCTCTACTGAGCGATCTCTCACTGGTTTTCGTCCCTTGGCCTTCACCTGCATTAGCTGTCACCAGCAGGATGGTGATTTAAAAATCTGTCATTCCTTCTACATTTGTTAGTAGGTATTCTTTTATGATGAGAAGAGGTTCCCTGTTGCCCTGTCTCCCTTCCGTATATCTCTGTGGTCTTTGGAGGCATTTTTGTTTAGTGTATTACACAGTATCATCGTCATTTTTTTTTTGTATATACTCAAATCATCCCATATATAGCCAGGGGGAAACTTTTCAAAGTTTCCTTTTGAAATTATTTTTTGTGTCTTTTTGATACGTCCCCTTAATGCTTTGAATACTTAATTGCTTTGTAGTACAACTGTACATTATAGCTTTAGGTATTAGCCATTTTTCCAGGGAGTTTTTTTTTCCCTTCTCCTCAGTAGGTGAATAGTATTTTGAATCCAAGAACTAGGTACTGGTGCTTCTAGGGGTTGTATTTTCATTGGATACTTTAAGCCTTTAACTTATATTGATATGTTCAATTCAAATCTAGTACTTTAGGAGTTCTTCCTTACATTTCTCTTTTTCACATTTATATATCTTTTCTACCAGTGTGAGAACCTTTTTTTCCCAAAACATTATGTTTTCTACCCAGCTATACACACTAGTAGTAGATTCAAATTATGTCAATGTCACTTCCAACAATAAGTCTCCTACATAAAATTAAGATCTTTTCCAGCTCTTTTCTTAGAGAGTATTTTACTAAGGATGTATAGGGTGCCCTGTTTAAAAGTTAATTAATTTTTAACATACTTACAAATTTATAATACAGTTCAGTTCATTATTTGTATTTAATTGTAAGATTTGTTTTACAATTCTAACCTTTTGATTTAATTTTTAAATATGTAAAATAGTTGCATCATACAAAACTCAAAGTGATGCAAAAAATTTACTCTCTCAGGCTCTTCCTTAAAAATACCCCTTTTTAATCTATACTCATAGGTAGACATTTTCTTCAGTGTTCAGTTTGTCCTTCTTATGTTTCTTTTTGCAAAAATAACCTTCTGTGCACGTGTGTGTGCATACTCTTTGTGATCCCCTTCTTTCTTAAAAACGGGGTGCCATGCTGTATGTTTTGGGGTTTTTCCTTAAAGGATTAGAAAAGTCATTTATACTAGAGTGTTATTATACACTTTTCCCCCTCCTTTTTTCCCTTTTGATATATGGAAACTTACAGTATTTACATAATTAGATCTAACAATGCTATAACTACAAAGATTTCTCCACCCCAACATTACATAAATAATAATTTACATTACCTTCTAAGGAGCTAACAATTTAAAAACCAAGTGGGTTATACTTTTTCTGAGTTTACGTTATTATTTCTAGTAGAGATGAAAGTAGAAAAGTTGAATAAACTACATTTATTGAGTGTATAATGAGTAGTTAATATTCAAGGAAATAATTTTATGGCAATTTTAACTTTTCAAAGATATTTTTAGTCTCAAGAGGTGCTTAATTATTTTCATTTTCAGTGCCTCATCTTTGCTAATTGCATATCAATATTTTTAAAGCTAAATTTTAAATCTGTATTTTCATAATATGTAATGGTATATTAATATATTGGGGTTTTTTTTAGGTTAGATTGTAAGAAACATCTTTTAAGAAAATTTTTTGAGTTACAAAACCTCTGAGTTAAAAGGTTTTTGAAATTAATTCCAGCTGGAGGGCATCTGGGGCAGGGACTAGAGCTGTCGTTTGTTCAAGTATCAGTTCAGCCAGGCCATTAAAACACTGGGCGTGGCACCTGACTCCCCTGCTAAAGCTTCCTCTTGTGTAAAGTGGCAGTAGTGATACCCAGCGCATAGGATTGCTATGTGGGGACTCTAAAACAAAGTCACCTCTGAAGTTTTTTGAGACTTACATACTTTTAAGTTCTGAGTAGAAAAGTAATAATTAATGTAAAAATTTGGATCTGTTGTAATTGAGTAAAATTGTTTGTTTTTTACTTGAATGTTTGAATTACAAATATATTTATCTGCCTTTCTTCAGGAAGATACATTTATTTTAAAGGAGCAACTCCGTAAAGCAGAGGAGCAGATTCAAGCAACTCGCCAAGAAGTTGTCTTTCTGACTAAAGAACTTAGTGATGCCGTGAATGTGAGGGATAAAACTATGGCAGATCTACATACTGCACGCCTGGAAAATGAGAAAGTCAGAAAGCAGCTGGCTGATGCAGTGGCTGAACTTAAACTAAAGGCTGCCAGAAAAGACCAGGTAAAGAAGGTTCATTTGGAGTTTCCATTTTGATCAGAACTCATTATAGGAATGAGTTATGTTAATCAAGTCAGATTTCTGATGAGAATTTTAAGTTTCCATTCATTTTTTTCAGTTATTGAAAGTTTCTGGGTTGAAAATAATACAAATTTTAATAAAAACTGCTGTAAGCAAATTCCTAATGGTTAGTAAAAGCTGCTCTATTATTGTTAATTAAAATTTCTAATGTCAGGTATATATTACTTTGTTGGAATTTCTTATTAACTAGCTGCATAAAAAGGTATTATGGTTATTTAACAGAGTAATATTTGCTCCTCAGGAGGTGGATTATTCTTCTAGTTTTTTAATGAATCTTAGTCCTAAGAATGTAAAGCTGGATTTATTAGGAGAGCTCACTGGTAAGGCTCTATAGCCAGATTCCAAAACAAATTTAAACAGCCGGAAAGAGGTACATGAAAATGAGATTTTAATTTACTGCTACACTATGATAAAAAATTTTTACCTTCTTCTCAGAGGAAATGTTTGTTTATTTCTCTCCCAGGAAAAAACGGACACACTGGAACATGAACTGAGAAGAGAAGTCGAAGACCTGAAACTCCGTCTTCAGATGGCGGCAGATCATTACAAAGAAAAGTTCAAAGAATGCCAGAGGCTCCAAAAACAAATAAATAAGCTTTCAGAGCAATCAGTGAGTGTAACTGAGTTCATACTTAGTGAAATACTTCTTTTATGTGTATTTTTGTTTGCACATCAAATTTACAATATTCTAAACGTTATCCTTTTTAATATAATTTACCTCTGCTTGATTTCAAGCCATTGGTCTAATAGGGTAGTGGTAGTTTTTTTTTTTTAATATTTTATTTTATTTATTTTTTGAGAGAGGGGAAGGGAAGGAGAAAGAGTGGCAGAGAAATATCAATGTATGGTTGCCTCTTATTTGTCCCCTCTGGGAACTGGCTTGCAACCCCGGCATGTGCCCTGACTGGGAATCGAACAGCGATACTCTGGTTCGCAGGTCTGAGCTCAATCCACTGAGCTACGCCAGGCAGGGCGGTAGTGGTAGTTTTATACGGTAGTGGTAGTTTTTTAAAAATCTGGAATGTCTATTTGTTGGAGAACTAACAAAGGAAATAAGGGCATGGGCAGGGAGAAAAGAGAGCCCTCTTTTCTTCAACATTTTTTTTTAGGTCGATACATGTGTCTTTCACTTCAATGTCAACGCATGTTACTGAGTCGCTGCTTGCGGCAGTGATGCCTGTCCTCAGTGGGACTTGCCATCGATCGGTTGTCGTGGACAAGCTCTTCCTTCCTGTTTTGTATCCACTGGGTTAGGACGAGGGGAAAAGTGTCAGCTAGTTGCTTTGCGTTGTACTTACAGGTGGGGTAGGTAGATTTCATAAGATCAAAAATAATGTTTCTGTCTTGATATCTGTGGGTTTTAATGAGGGTTCCCAAATTGTGCTCAAATACAAGGTTTCTTATGTAATTGAGTCTTGGAAGGGAAGAAACACATTTGAAACCTGAAATTGAAAATGAGACCACAGTTCTCTTTACCAACCAGATTTACTGGAAAGACAGTTTTATTTGTACTGGACCCTATGACACATGATATTTTACCAGTCTTTTGAAACCTGAAAGGAAACCAAACAAGCAAGAAGTACGTGCGATAACGTAGGCAGGGTTTTGTGGGGGAAAAGAAACCATTACACTTTAAGTATGACCCACATGTATATAGATTTTGGTTTCAAGCCTTTAAGTATATTACGACTTTGTAGTAGAAAATGTGTGAGATTTCTGTGAATGGTTTGTTTTGGTGGTGTTTTTGATGTGTTTTTTTGTTTTGTTGTTTTTTGTGGTTTTTTTAAGGTTTTATTTTATTTTTAGAGAGGGGAAGGTGGGGTAGAAAGAGGGAGAGAAACATCAATATTTTGACAAGAAAAAAACAAGCTTTTCCGTTTTGTACTGTGAGTAAAGTGATGTAGCTTTTAGGGCAGTTGGAGCTTTGCAGACTTTCAGGACTTCTTGATAATGGTTATTATTTACATAGTGACTGAAGAGAGAAAATATAATTCATTTAACATCCCTTTATTAACATTTGAATAGGCCAATAGCAATGTCTTTACAAAGAAAATTGGGAGTCAGCAGAAAGTGAACGACGCCTCAGTGAACACAGACCCAGCTGCTGCTGCCTCTCCTGCCGGTGTGCCGCCACTGCCTCCTGCAGGTAAAGAGCTTTCAGGCTCTTTGTGTAGTGTCCTGCCCTGAAAAGTATTTGAACTTCCTTTTACTGCTTTGTTTCAGGAGTAAGAATTTTAGGGAGTTCATAGAAATCAAATCAAATGAGGGAATTGAGGCAAAGGGAAAGTAAGGGTCTAAAAGTAAGATAAAGTCATGCATGTGGTGAGTATGCGAATTATGAGTGTGAACTAGAATATTCACATGTGTTAAATGACCTGGTGTTTGTTGGGCTATAGGACAAGAGCCAAGAACTGAATTTTTAATTAACATTCCACTACAATCTATGGAATTTTCAAACACGTCTGGCCCTTCAATTGTTTAATTCTTTTAGGAGGAATAACTTGTAAATCCCGGTTGGTGTCGTTCATCTCTCTTCAGCCGCTTTGGATCACTGGGGGGCTTTCCTCAGTGTAGTTGTTAGTGGATAAGGTAATTTTTAGTTAACTTATAGAGCAGATCGGAGAGACACAGTGAAAACATGAACAGCATGTAAATTTGAATTAACTCTAGGATTTTACTTGTCCTTTTTTTTTAACCCTATATTAATGATTAAGCAATAATGAAAGTAAGTACTAGAGTATATAAAAGTATATTCCCTTGTGTAATGTTTGGGCAACTGATGTCTTATACTCTTTAAATGTCTTATAAATTTCCTATACTATTAAATTTTTAATTAGGTTCAGCTGCTACAGAACAGGATTCTCTTTTCATTTCTGTACATCCTCTGTAGCACCTGTGTGGTGTTGTACAATATATACTTAACAAAAACCTATTAAATAGTAATGAAGGACTGGAAAAATGATTCAAAATGTTTTCTCAGAGAGTATGGCTTTCCTACTTACCCTGTTTATTCAGTTATATAAATTTCTGTGCCATTTGAGAATTATTTTCAGCTAATTAAAAAAAAAATAACAGTCCTTTCAAACTTGATTCTGGCCAAAGTGACATTTAAGAAATTCTCACTTAGAGTTTATGTTACTGTCCTTTGTTTATTTAGTGAGTGAATGGATATTTTTAAGCATGTTTTTCTCCTTCAGTATCTCATTTACTGTACTTCACGGTATATTGACCTTTAAGTTATTCTAATAAGGAAAATAATAATAAGGGGAAAACTAATTTTTAATAATCTTGTTTGCCTTGTCACAGCAGAGACAGATTTTGACATTGTAACAAAAGGGCAAGTCTGTGAAATGACCAAAGAAATTGCTGATAAAACAGAAAAGTATAATAAATGTAAACAGCTCTTGCAGGTAAGCTAGCAACCTTGTAAGTGAAAGATTTATCAAGTGTAATGGCTTTGTTTACTGTATTGTTTTGATTGGTGAGCGCCCTAGGGTTTCTTTTGCATACACATATACTGATATTTCATTTAATTGTTGAGATGTTGAGAGGTGGTCATTTTGTATACATTTTTATGAAGGCCTTTGTGTAAAATCATGACCTTAAAATTTCTGTTCACCTACTATGCTTCTCTTGATAATAGGCTAGTGATTAATTGAGGTTGAATATTATTGTTTGTCTTATTATAAGGATACATGAAAAATGTTCGAACTTCATAAAAGAGAAGTTCTCCTTTTACCTTTAATAACAGAGATTTCCACCATATCTTAAAGTGACAAGATTTGCAAAGTGGAAAGGGGGAACGTTAATCAAATGAGTTTTTGCCTTCACAGTGTTACTTATTTTGATTATTTTAAACTCTATTCAAATATTTCAGTTTTGCAACTGTCGTGGTAGCATTCGTTTGTAGAGTAATTAAAGGACAAAGGGAAAAGGCTTCTCATTTTTACCTGATTTGAAGAAGGGAGGAAAGGGCATTTTGTGTATATAATTTTTGTTTAAGTAAATACTTTTTTGTGTTCCTCTCTGCATGCGGGGAAAAGAGGGATAATTTTTAGAGCTGGAGACATTCACGTATCAGCTCAGGGTTACTAGAGTAACTTAAAATATTTTGTTACTCCCTTGTAAATAATATTAACGTAATGTAATTTTTTACTCAGACCTCAAACTGAATGTTTATGTTGCTTCAGATGATCTTACTTTCTGTGGAAGTGTTCATTTGACCAGTTTACCTTTCAGTTCAAACCAGTTGTTTATAAGGGACTAAACTGTTTTTCCTTAAATGTAAAACAGTTCTGGGTGAATATTAAAAAATCTCATATAGTATTGAAAGTAGAGAATGTTCCATTGAAACTAAAAACTGCACACATTTAAAGTGCTCAGTTTGATCATTTTTGCCATATATAGTTGTGAAACTTACACTGTCAGGTGTTTTGTACCTGTTTGAAACTCATCCCTCTCTGTCCCCATCCCTGGGGAACTGTTGGCTTGCTTTCTACCATGAGAGATTAGCCTGCCTTTCGTACAGTTCCTATTCATGGAATCTCACGGTCTGTACTCCGTTTCTTGTTGTCTTTCAGCATAATTATTTTGAGACTGAGGTGTGTTGTTGCTTATATTGGTACTTCTTGTTACTGCAAGAGTTCAGATCTTTGCTGTTTCAAAAATTGGGTTGTTTATCTTATTGAATTTAAGTCTTCTTTATTCTGGCTATAAGTACTTTGTCTTATATGTGTGTAGTAAATAATTTCTCCAGTTTTTGCCTTGCCCTTTTATTTCCTTAATGGTATTTTTAGAAAAAGTTTTAATTCTGATGAGGTACAGAGTACCAGTTTATTCTTTTGTTTTGTGCTTTTTATGTTCTAAGAAACATTTATTTAATTGAACTTGCAAAGATTTTCTCCTGCCTTATTTCCTAGAAGTTTCATAGTCTCGGGTTTTACATGCAGATGTCAGCCATTTTCACTTGTCTTTGTGTGTAGTGGGAGATGCGGTATAGTTGGTCTAGCGTTCTTTGATGAAAAGACTGTTTTCTTCATTGACTTGCTCAAAGCATATTTTAAAACTTCCACCTTGAACAAAAACATTCAGATTGAAATTGGCCAATGTGCTTATTTATTGTGTTTGTAACTCCTTTTTAACATTCTGGGTCATAATGTGTAACAAGTTAACCTAGAGATTGTCTTCCCCAGGAAGTCCCAGTGTTTTATTTATCAATGTCTGGAAACAGTGGCATTACACATATAATTTTTAAAAAATATTTTATTTAATTTTTTTTAGAAAGAGAGGAAGGGAAGGAGAAAGAGAGGGAGAGAAACATCAACGTGTGGTCACCTCTCATATGGCCCCTACTGGGGACCTGGCCCACAACCCAGGCATATGCCCTGATTGGGAATCGAACTGCAACCCTTTGGTTCACAGCCACACTCAATCCACTGAGCTACAGCAGCCAGGGCTATAAATATAATTTTTATTACCTCCCTTTGCAAAAGTAGCACATGGCTGTGGCGAAAGCATCAGAGAAGTAGAGATGGTGGAAAGTACCGTCAGGGTCCTGATTCCCAGAGATGAGAGCTGTTAATTAAGTGCTTTATATTTTGTACACAACACCACATAGACATCATATGAAATTGTGTTAAAGCAACTTTTAAAACAAAAATACTATTACTCTCTTCTGTTTTTGCAATTTGCTGTTTTCAGTTAATGTATCTCGACATCTTTCTTTGTTAATTCCATTGTATATAAAAGGATTTATTCAATCTTCCACTGACTTTTGGTTACTTCAGTTTTTATACTGTTGCAGTAGTGTTACAAAAACATTTAGCACATATGTTTGTGTAGATACTGGCTGTATGTGGATTTAAAATCTTTTGTTAATTTACTAATTTTATTTAGGATGAGAAAACAAAGTGCAATAAATATGCCGATGAACTTGCAAAAATGGAGCTGAAATGGAAAGAACAAGTAAAAATTGCTGAAACTGTAAAACTAGAACTAGCCGAAGTAGAGGACAATTACAAAGTAAGTTTAGTATTCGTGTGACTTGAGGCATACATAGTTCTTGGTGCTTTTGAAAATGTGTTACATATAATCTTTATCAACCTAGTGTACGTTTTTAATATGGATAACGATAATATTTTAGTGTATGAATAAAAATGTACTATGAATTTAGTTAATGTTGCATATAGTTCAAGAACTATAAACTGAGAAGATGGAAACCCATATGAATTGCCATTGTGGCTTTAATTCTGTAAATTCAGATGGTTATTAAAATTATTTCTCTTAATTTTGCTTAGTATTTAAAGATTACAAGTGATTATTTTGTAGTCTCTTGTTCACCTAAAAAGAAACGTGTGTGTGTGTGTGTGTGTGTGTGTGAAGTTATTTTAGGACCTTGGCATTCTTGTGGGAGTGTGATGATATGATCAGTGATGTTTGAAAGTTAAGGGTTTTAAAATGATCACCAACGTATGTTTCTTATGATCCTAAGTGAAATACTGCAGAGTACACTTTGGCCAGTGTAACGTAAGCCAATAAACAAGCCTGACCAGTAAATGATATTTTTAAGAATGTTAGAGAAAAACCAGAAGGCTGTCTAGCTAATTAATAAGAATAGTATTTTTCCCTCTAAAGAATAAAGCGTAATCTTACGTATTCTATGATAGATGTGTAATTTGGCGTTTTTGTGTGTGTGAGTGAATAAAGAATAGGAAGTTCTAAATTATTTAACTTTGCTAAGTTAAGTCATCGCTGACTGTACGTGAGTTTTAAATGTAATTCTTAGACACCAAGAATTACTTTAGGCTCCTTCACGGGGCCTGGAGAGGGTGGCACAGCACAGACTAAGGCAACTTGACTGATGGTCCCTTTCATTACCTTCCACTGTCAGAATAATCTTGAAGCTTTTATTTCATATAATTACTGACATCCTTGTGGATATTGTTTTTAATGGCTGGCAACTTATTTATAAAGCTGAATACTGAATTCATACGAAGTTTTATTTTTGAAGATTGATTAAAAATGACTTAGTAAGTACTTATTGGAGCCTATTAAATGAGGTCTGTCCAGTAAGTATCCAGCCACATAATAAGAAAGATAGAGGTGTTTATTGAAGCAGCTACAAGAAACATTGTGCATGTGACAGTGACGCCTCAGTCCCCTTCAAAGTAGTCACCTTGGGACCTGACATAGTTCTCCTAGTCACCATCAGCTGCCCCGTCATATTTTCCTGAATCTCATCAACAGTCTGAGATCTTTAACCTTTCAAAGGTGGTTTTAGTTTTAGAAAAAGTCAGAGTTGCAGGGCACCAAATTGGGACTGTAGGGGGCTGAGTCACTTGCATGATTTGACGTTTCACCAAAAAAGTCTTCAGGAGATGTGATGCATGAGTGGGTGCATTGTGATGAAGCCTCCAGTCACCAGTTGCCCTTAGCTGTGGTCCTGAGTCATCTGAATAGTTTTGGTGGAGGAATGTTCAGGCTTACTGCAAAATCTGATGCAGATTCATTGCTTTGCTTGCTCAGTCATTTTGAGTGCCAGCAACCACATAGGACACATGCTCACCCAAGGGCATCTACTGCCCCCACTGAACAGTGAAGTCATCATTGTTTACACATGCTCAGTCCAGTCCACTCTCCTTGGCTGCCAGGTTACATTGATGTCATGCAGACCGTTCTCATTATGTTACCAATGACTGGACTTTTTCTGGACAGACCTTGTATGTATGTATACACTGGGCTAGCTATTATGTGGGTGATCGCGACTGTAAGTAAGCTGCAATGCTGTGCTTCAGGAGTCCGTGGCCCAGGAGGGAATGTTGAAAGTGTAATGGTGATCTCATGACTCTCTCATAACCTACCTAGGTAATCTGTCATACCCAGTGGGGATCCAAATATTTTTATTTCATTAATGATAAAAATGAGCATCGAGATTAAGCAACATATTTAAGGTTACACAGCTTATAAAGGTGCTTGGCTTTTTGCTTAGTGCTCTTTCCCTTACTTTTTCCTGTTAAGACACAAACCGTCATACCAGGCGAGGCAAACTAAAGTTTTACATGATAAATCCGAAGTACTTTAAGAATGTTTCCAACTGAGTATTTAAGAGTTAGACATTATGGAGAAACTAGACCTCTGAAACACCTAGCTGGAGGGGAGGAGAAGCAGAGCTGAGGAAAGAAAGCAGTAGTGTTCTACGGCAACAGAGAAACATCAGTACGGGTTTGGAGGTCAGGAGTGTGGGGCGCTGTCTGGGAACTGTCTGCAGTCTTGAGTGATAGGACCTTCATGTTCATGGTGGAGAAGACGAGACTTGAAGGACAGGTTGAAGCTGAATTTGCGTGCAGTTTGCTCTTCAGGTTTTTCTAAAAGAAAATGAACCCGACTAGAGTGGGTGTTTTTGAAAATAATTTGGTGTCACACAGAGGATTTGTAGGTGGGAAGCATTTTTGAAGGTAAGAAAATCAGGAAGTAGTTGTCTTAGGATGAATTGACAAGGGTAACCTCCTTGGGTACCTTCCCTGATCATCTACCGTTGAAAAGGATGAATTTATCCAGGAAACCTTTGAAAGCCATTGTTATGGGAAAAACCATTGAAGAGTAGTTTCATTTGTGTCCATAGTGCTGATGCTGTAATAGATGAACAATGGGCAGTTGTTGAATGAATGAGCAAATGACTTAGAGACTGGAAAGTGTTGGGAGGGGAAGAAGGAGAGAAAGGAGGAGTGTTCTTAATTTTCTGGCATCAATTACAGTGGGCTCTGAGATTAATAATATCAATTCACCAAAAAAAAAAAAAGTACATTTTGCCCTTGCAGTGCAGAAAGACAGCCATGAAAACATGGCTAACCATCAATTAAAAAGGCAGATTTGGAACTTAAGAAGGAACAAGTGTGGCACATGAGTTAGTACTTGTGATTTATTCCTATGGGGATGATAGTTGAAAACATAGAAGAAAGGGAGTTTTCAGAGAGAATGTAGAGGAGAGAAGCTGAAGAAAAAGCTTCACAGAATACTCCTATTTGTGATTGTGAAGGTGTGGACACACAGACGGGAGGGCAGCAGTGTGGCTGCAGCTCCGTGTAAACGTGGGGGGGGGTTCCGAGTGGAACTGGGTCGGTGCTGGCAAGTAACTCAGGTGTCAGAGTAGGAACCGAGGAAAACACATGGATGTGGGAATAGCAGTTGTTTTGATAGAATGGTATAAAAGCTGGAAGTGTAAGAGTCAATAATGAAAATGATTAATGACATTTTTTTTTCTAAATTTAGCTTCAATTGGCAGAGAAAGACAAAGAAATAAATGGTCTAACCTCACATTTGGAAAGCCTCTCCCAGGAGCAGGTATTGAGCGGTGCACTTTAAAATATGTTTTATATGACACTGAATGATCATACAGCTTTGTGAAGAGACAGATTTTGCAGTTCATATGAGGGTGGTATTTGAACAAACAGCTAGTTAGTAAAAAAGACCTGTTGAGACTCCTAGATGAAAATATTTTGTGTTGAGTATTTTAAAATACTTTAGGAGAAAATGCTTCAGTGTTGAAACTTAGTTTAGTCTTTGTACATTTTTTAAAATACTTTATTTATTTTCACCTTGGTTGTGCAAGAAGGCACAGTGCTTCCACCTACGCCTCCATCTTGGCGGAAGTCCTCTTATTGATCAAAAATATTTTATTTATTTTCAGAGAGGGGAAGAGAGGGAGAGAAACATCAATGTGTGGTGGCCTTTTGTGAACCCCCTACTGGGGACCTGGCCCACAACCCAGGCATGTGTCCTGACTGGGAGTTGAACTGGTGACCCTTAACTTCACAGACTGGTGCTCAGTCTACTGAGCTGCACTAGCCAGGACTGGTGTATGGCAAGCTTAACATGTGATGTTTTCATCAACTGGAAGTTCCCCTAACCCTGTGTAAGAATTCAGTCTGGAGTCTTGGTGCACAAGTATGATTGATTAAATCATTGGCCAAGTGATTTAACTCGGACTTCCACATCCCTGGAGATGGGGGTGGGGTGAGTGCTAAAATTTCCAGCTCTCTACAGTCATGTGCTGGGTGTTCTGGTGAAATAATCGGAGGGCCCACCAGTTGGCATAATTCAGGATGGTCTCAAGCTTAAAAGGACTTGTCATGAACTGGACACTGCTATGATTCAGTAAATTCCAAGAATTTTAGGACCTGTGTCAGGAATTGGGAACGGAGACTAAATAGGTTTTTATTAATAGCTAAGTTGTAAGAAATTCCATTTTTCCTCAGCTCAGTTAAAAAAAAAAGATGCTTTCTTGGCACTGATAAATTTGAAAGTACATTGGGCTTTATTCCACTTTCTGATTTTGTTGTATGTAGACAGGGCATTGATGAGAAGTTGAGAGCCAGCCTTTCCAAAACTACACTTCAAACATGATAGCAGTCCCCTCACTTAATCCATGGGGGTACATTCCAAGACCCCAGGGGATGCCTGAAACCTTGGGTAACATTAAACCTATTTACATGTACTGGGAGTTTTTTCTTGTACCCACGTTTCTGTGGTAAAGCTTGGGGCATGATTAAGTAAAGTAAGGGTTGCTGGAATACAGGCACCGCAAGACCACGGCAGCCTTGTAACCGGGAGACAGCTACTGAGTGACAAGGGTGCCAGTGGGTGTGCTGGGAAGGGACGGCTCCTGCCCTGGGCGGGGCGGAACAGGGTGCAGTGAGATTTCATCACGTGCAGTTTAAAACTTAAGCATTGTTTATGGAATTTTTCATTTAACTTTTTTTGAACTAGAGTTGACCACGGGTAATTGAAACCACAGAAAGCAAACTGTGGATAAAGGGGAACTACTATAACAGGGAAGTAATTTTACTGTTACATTTTAGCTAAACATTTAATGTTGCCCTTGTTATAAAATACATGGTTGCTTTACTTATTCACGTTTGTTTTTGTTAATTTTAGGAACTTAAAAGGAGTCTAGAAAATCAAGCAGAAGGGAAAACGGAAGGTCAGAATTCCCAGAGTCCCCGTCAGACTTCACAGGGTCTCAACACGTGCTCAGAGCAGAGCGGTCACGTTTCAGCAGTTCCAGACATGCAGCCGGTCCTGCAGTATGGGAATCCTTACGCAACGCAGGAAGCCAGAGGTTATTAAAATATTTCTGGTTTGGGGTTAGCCGAATTGGGAGGTTTTTCTTTTTGTTTGTTTATGTCTTTGTGGGATTAGAGAACCCCTGGTACAGTCAGTGCTAATAGAAACATTATAATGAGCAGTTTTAATGTTTAACACCATCTGGCTTCATCCAGAAGGGATGTACTGTGAATGAGTGGTCTATTTGCTATTATATATAGTTCTTATTTTTAAAAATCACTTGGATTAGAAATAAAGGCATTTTGTTTTTGATGTGCTAAGATGGTTTTTTATATCCTGTTCATCATAGCTTCACACAGAAATTCCGATTTTAGTACCAGGTTTCACCCTTCCCCTGCATAATTTTTTTTTTTTTCAGATGGAGCAGATGGTGCTTTTTACCCAGATGAAATCCAGAGGCCACCTGTGCGAGCAGCCTCCTGGGGACTGGAAGATAATGTCGTCTGCAGCCAGCCTGCTCGGAACCTCAGTCGGCCCGATGGTTTGGAAGACCCCGAGGATAGTAAAGTAAACTGCCTTTCTGTGTTCTGAGCCTGTCCCTTTCATTTTCTCTCCTGCGTAGCAAGTCACATGGTCATGCGTGTTTTGAGAGAGTGTGTGCTTTTGTGTGCACTTGATTACTTGATTTTTCACAAAACCTGTTTGTATTTAAATTTAAGTATGCAGCAAGTTTAATATGCTGCATATTTATTGATACATTAGGATTTTTACTGAATTAAAATATTAAGTTTGGAGAATGACCTCAAAATAGGAACAATTTAATTTTTTAAAAAATTGAGACAGAACTGACATATACCACTATATTAGTTTCAGGTGTACACCTATTTTAGTTTCTTGGTGAGTTGATACTTGTATTTGTGAACTGATCAGTGTAAGTTTACTTAACATCCATTTCGGTTACAAGTTTTCCCACTGTTATTTAAGATCCCATTGTTAAGTAGAAATTAAGATCTACTTTTAGTAACTTTCAAATATACAATACAGTATTATGAACTATAGTCACAGAGAGTTTAATTTTCACTAAGTAATTTGCTGTAGCTGCACTAGGCTGGACAAAGCGAAGTGTGAATGACCATCCCAGGCCACAGTGTGTCTCTTCACTTCAGCAGTTAGTGTCTTCTTTACTTTTGAAGGTGGGCTTCAGGTAGAAAACGAGGGAATTGTGTGTAGCATTCTTTTTCAAAGAAATACTGTTTCACACATTGGTAGTATTTAATCTCTCAGCAACACAGTAGTGATGATAATTGAGTTAGTTTGTGTAGCACATCATTATTACTTTGATTTCATTTAGTAAATAGGTTCTTTTCTACACAGCAGCTCCTGTGGATTTCCCGTGCATTCAGATGAGTTTAAAAGAAATGCTTTATTGTGCTCTTTGCAAGTACAGTGGTATCATGACCTGTTTTCTCATTTAATATAGTTTGCTGCATTTAATTGCTATTAACCTTTGCAGAAACTGATCAGTGTTTAGACAGACGTGAGTTTAGCCCTAGTGCTCAACAGTTATAATGGAGAAAAATGCATTTTTCTCTTCTGCCTTTTGGCCTCCTGTGTCCATTACTGGGGATAATTAGGAAACCTGTCAGGACGTTTGTAGCCTGTTTAAGGTCTAGAGTATCATTTTACTGCTTTTTCATACCTTTACTTCACATTTTGCATATTTAATCTGATCATTCCTAGCACAGATGTTACATGCAACAAGCCCTTCTCTTTCGTAGTCATCTGCTGCAGTTTAATTAGGAGAATGTTCTTTCTGATCTGTGTGCTTTGCCCTTCTGCAAACCCATGAGAAGCAGTGTTAGAGGCTTGTGCTCATTTGCTGACATGCTTAGATTTGGTAATGAGATGGAAGGGCTCTTAACAGGTGCACCTTGGGTAATTGCATTTTTGCAGTCGGATTTTTCACATTAGCAGAAATTTAATGTACCTTCAGACCTTGTTTAAAAAATTTCTTATCATTACAACAACAACAAAAACAATCACTTGCAACTGAAGTATTTTAGTAAGTAATTTTAGTTAGAATATGGAAAGCAAATTTGACGTGACCTGTTCCTTTTCTTTGGTTCTCTGCCTTGGGAGAGATTAACAGCCCCAGGACCCAGCGTCTTTGAGTCAGGCTTAAGACAGCCTACTCTTCCGGCTTGTTCCAGTCACACACCTGCCATAGCTCCTCCTTCTGGACCAGAAACTGGTCAGCCATTAGCTTAAAAACCTTTTATGACTCCCTCTCAACTAATAATTGCACTGGCAATAGCTCTAACATGATTATGATGATGGCGATGGCAACAAATGTTTCTGCACCTGTGTTTACCAGCTACTGCTTAGTCCTTTAAATGTATCATCTCACTGGTTCTTCATAGCAGTCCTTGGGGGTAGGAACGGTTGCCATCTCTATGGCAAGGTGCCGCGAGGCAGCTTAACTGGCTTGTCCCGTATCTCACTGCTGGGAAGAGTGCACCCAGGATTTGAGCCTCATCGCGTTGGCTAGAGAAGCTGTGGTCTCTAACCACCTATCAACCTATCAAATGGGCTGAAAGCAGAGGTTCCTAAACTTAATCTTTTGGCGCCTTTAGCATCACAGTACATTACTTGTAATTGAGTTTATTGGGGTGGCATTGGTTAAGAAAATTATACAGGTTTCAGGTGTACAACTCTAAAACACATCATCTGTGTACTGTATTGTATGTTCACTGCCCCAAGTCCAGTCTTCTTCCATCACCATTTGTCCCCCCTTTGCCCTCTTCTCCCCCCTTTCCTCTGTCTGGGAATCACCATATGTTTGTCTTTGTCTATGAGACTTTTTTTTTTCTTAATTCCTTTTTCACCCGACCCCACCCCCCTCTGACAGCTGTCAGTCTGTTCTCTGAGTCTGTTTCTGTTTGGTTTGTTGGTTTATTTTATTCATTAGATTCCACATACATGTGAGATCATATAGTACTTGTCTTTCTCTGACTGGCTTATTTCACTTAAAATAATGCTCTTCAAGTCCATCTATGTTGTTACAAAAGGTAGTATTTCCTTTTTTACATATGAGCAGTATTCCATTGTGTAAATGTAACAGTTTTTTATCCACTCACCTCCTGATGGGTACTTGGGCTGCTCCCAGTCTTGGCTGTTGTAAATAATGCTGCTGGACTGTAGGGGTGGCGTGTGTCCTTTTAAATGAGGTCTTGGGTTTCTTTGGATGGATTCCCAGAAGTGTTTGAATTTCCAGTAGAGCAGTTTACTGTAGCTTGTTTCATTTGCTTAATGACCAATCTGTCATCAAAATAGTACTGTGCTGATAGGTCTAAAGATAGATGAACAGGGTAAGGTGCTTTAGACTTTTGCAGAGATTAATATGCTGTTGAAAATTACAAAAGATTTAATTATTTGGAACTGTTCAAAGTAGATTTCAGTATGGCATTTCCAATAAAATTTGCTTAGAGGATTATCTTAGCAGTTTAACTAAACTACTAGGCACTGATACTTAAAAACCTGCTATTCAAAATTCTTTTGGGTTGACAGCTTTCAGTTCTAAAACCTAATTTAGTAGTTTTGGGGTGGAAATCTTTCTAACCTAGAATACATGATTCTCTGCCTTCTTAAAGAATATCTAATATAACCTTGATGGCCTAAGTTTATGAATTTAAAAGTCAACATTAAACATGCTATCATGTTCTTTTAAGATGTGAAGCTGTGGGATCCAATGTTGGAATACTATCGACATTTAGAGTTTTGTCTGTTTTTCTTTTTATCGGTAGCTGTTGCCGGCAGTGGGCCTGCCTTACTAGTCTCACTTCCCACCCTAATTGGTTGTGTTTAACCTCATATGGCTTGGAAACTAACTGTCCTTGATGAGTAAAACAGAATGAAGGTAGTATTTGTGAGTGATGTTTGACTGGTCATTTTGCATGTCAATATCATGAGAGACTTTATGGATTGTCTACTCATATAACTTACTACATACTTCTGGATTTGAACGGTTCTCTGAGCAGGTGATAGGATTTCTTATTTCACTGGAATGTGCTTAGTATGTCTCATTATAATATCTGGAGTTCTAGTTGAGTCCCGCTTTTGTTTTGTTAGGTAATAGGTGATAAAAGACACAAAATAATATGGCCATTATTACCAACGTATATGTGACTTAGGACTGCTCAGTATAAACTGCTCTCCTCTCACCTCAGTGTATTACAACAGGGCCGACCTGTCTGGCAGGTGGTCTGAGTCTAGCGTCTTAACTAGCGGTGAACTCCTGCCAGCCGACTGCTTTGTGGAGGCTGTAAATTGGTGTAAGCTCTGTCTGTCATCAAGTATTTTGAATGTCATCAAGTAAAGGTAGAATATCAAGACTTTCCTTTTTATCTTTTCTATTTTCCTAAGTGCCATTTTTTAATTTTTAATATATTTTATTGATTATGATATTATAGTTGCCTCAGTTTTTCCTTCCACATAGCACCCCCATTCCCTCTGTCAGTCCCTCCTTAGTTCATGTCCATGGGTCATGTGCGCAAGTTCTTTGGCTTCTCCATTACCTAGGTGTATAGTTCCTAACATGCCTTTGTCCGCATATACCAGTTTGTAGGTCTTAATCCCTGCACCTTTTCCCTTACTCTTCCCCTTCCCAACTGATAACCCTCCAAATGCTCTCCGTATCTGTGATTCTGTTTCTGTTCTGCTTGTTTGCTTAGTTTGTTTTTAAGATTGAATCGTTGATAGATGTGAATTTATTGCCATTTTAATGTTCACTGTTTTGATCTTTTTTTAAAATGAGTCCCTTTATAAACATTTCATATAATAATGGCTTGGTGATGATGAACTCCTTTAACTTTATCTTGTCTGGGAAGCACTTTATCTGTCCTTCCATCCTAAATGATAGCTTTGCTGGATAGAGCAATCTAGGTTGTAGGTCTTTGCTTCTCATCACTTTGAGTACCTTTTGCCAGTCCCTTTTAGCCTGCAAAGTATCTTCTGAGAAATCAGCTGCCAGTCTTATGGGAACTCCTTTGTAGGTAACTCTCTGCATTCTCTTGCTGGTTTTAAAACTCTTCATCTTTAACTTTGTCATTTTAATTATGATGTGTCTTAGAGTGAACCTCTTTGGGTTCAACTTGTTTGGGACTTTCTCTACTTCCTAAACTTGCATGTCTGTTTCCGTCACCAAATTAGGGAAGTTTTCTTTCATTTCTTTTTTTTTCAAGTAAGTGTTCATTTTTATTTAATTCACTTTCTCTTCTCCTTCTGGCACCCCCATGATTCGAGCGTTGGTCTGTTTGAAGTTGTCCCAGAGGCTCCTTATCTTACCCTCATTTTGGGGATTCTTTTTAATTCTTGTTCTGATTGAATTTTTTTTCTTCCTTATGTTCCAAGTCATTGGTTTGCTCTTGGCTTCATCCCTCCACTGCTGATTCCCTGAAAATTTTTATTTATTTCATTTAGTGTAACCTTCATTTCCTCCTGGTTTTTTTTTTTATGCTGTTGACGTACCCAGTGAGTTCCTTAAGTATTCTTAACCAGTGTTTTGCATTCTGCCTCTGATAAATTGCTTATCTCCATTTTGTTTGGAGTTTTATTTTGTTCTTTCATTTGGGCCATCTTTCCTTGTCTCCTCATTTTGGCAGCCTCTCTCTGTTTGTTTCTGTGTATTAGGTGGAGCTGCTTCAACTCCCTGTCTTAGTAGCATGGCCTGTTGTAGGAAAGTGCACCCATAAGTTGGAGGGGACAGAGCTCTAGGTACTTGCCAGGGCCGGGCAACCCATGTGAGCCAAGTTGATGGAGTCTCAGATACAGTGTCACCTTTCTGTGGCTCTGTGTGGAGGGCTCAGAAATGGGACTGTGGCCCCTGCCTGAGCTCCGAAACTTCGGGAGGAAGCTGTGCCCTGGTGCTCCCCCGGATGCCACACACTTCTATTTCTCCCCGTGTGCCACTGGTGCCCTTCCAGTGCTGCCCTGGTGCTAAAGCCCAGAGGGAGTGAGTCTGTGCGAGTCCTGAGTCTTCTGTGGTCCTTTAAGAAGTGACACCTGAGAATCACAGTTTCTTCCACTGCCCCAACTCCCACTGGTTTTTGCTGCCAGAAGTTGTGGGGATTTGCCTTTCTGGTACCAGAACCCTGGGTTCTGGGATCTCTTGCTCAACAGGTATCCCTCCTGGTGTTTATCCATGTGTGGGTGTGGGGCCGCTCATTCCAGGTCTCCGCCTCTCCTGCCTGTCTGGAGGTGACTTCTTTAACTCCTTGGTGTGGGACTTCATACAGCTCCGCTTTCTGATGATTCTGGGTGATAATTGTAGTTTAGTTGTAATTTTTGCTGTGATTGTACAAAGAGGTGAGCCGTGTTTACCTATGCCTCTATCTTGACCAGAAGTCTATTTCCCTAAATGCCATTTCAAAGATTGTTTTCTTTTTTCAAAGGAAAACGAGAAAACTTTGTTCATTATTATTTGATACGTAGTTGCTGAAGCAGTTTCTGTGTTTCAGTCATCTTAAGTTTAGCAAGTTGAGCCCTGGCTGGTGTAGCTCAGTGGATTGAGCACGGCCTGTGAAGCAAAGGGTCACTGGTTCAGTTCCCAGTTAGAGCACATGCCTGGGTTGCAGGCCAGGTCCCCAGTAGGGGACACATGAGAGGCAACCATACATTGATGTTTTTCTCCCTCTCTTTCTCCTTCCCTTCCCCTCTCTCTAAAAATAAATAAAGTATTTCAAAAAAAAGTTTAGCAGGTTGAATGATCTTCTGCATTATTTTTCCTTTTTGTATCTGTAGATTTAAAAGCTGTCTGGGTTTTAGTTACCTGAAGACTTTTAATATTTGAAATATATAAGTACTTATATTTTCCCCAATCCTTCATTATCTCTCCTGTATTTTTCTTTGGCCCAAGTATATCCTAAGGGAATCATGAATGTAAACAAAAGCATTTTCTCATGTGATGGACAGGAAAGAAAAAGCCTCTCAAGCCCTTTCTCTGAGCATTCAGGAGGGGTCACCATCGGAACAGTAGGCACCCCCTGCCCCCAAAAGGTCACCTCAGTTTGTTCGTTCATGTCGGGTTGCATACCAGACGCTTTTCTGGTACCTTGTCCATGACAGACTCCTCAGCCCACGGGTGGCGGCTCTGGGGCAAGTGTGACTGCCCAGGGGAGGAGGCGGACGGGCACCTGCCATGACGCGGCTGCTCTGGAGCGACGAGAGGGCGTCGGGTGCCGACGGAGCACACACAGGTCTCCAAAGAGTGACCGCAGGGGTCCGGCCTGGAACTTCGAGCCAGTGTTTCTTTTATATCGAAACTCAGATTTACAGGTTTTTAGGGGTCTTCATTGACAATCTGTAATCAAATACTTGATTTTGAGTTTTGTTCCGTCACTCCAGACTTTTGAGACTGGTGGTTTGGTGCTTTGCTTTAACATGGTACTCAGCTGGGCTGGCGTGTGTGTGAGCCCCAGTGCCTGTGCTGCAAACCGACAGGTTTACCTAGTTTGTATTTACTTGCAAATTAAGGTACCAAGCGAGAGTAACAGGAAAAAGAAGGCAGGGTTGAGATTTTCATGGAACAATAAAAAGTCAAAGTTACCTACATGTAGGTTCAAAAAAGCCGGATGATCTCTACCTTGTTCACACACACAGGTGTGGTATACTTTCCATTCCACTGACTTCTGCTCGTTTCAAGACAGTAACACTTAATTCACAGTGAAATATTTGGTAAGAAAACCGACTTTGTGAAAATCGAATCGAATGGTAACAGAAGTAAAGTCTTTGAAAGAGGAATCTTATTTTCTGTGTACTGGGTGTGATTGGATTAAGGACTTAGGTTCAGTCTCAACGTCCTCAAAAGCTGCATGATTATCTTTTGCAGGAGGCCGAGAATGTGCCCCCTGCTCCCGACCGACCCAGTAAACGTCTGCACGGGCACGCAGCAGGCTTCTGCTTTGATTCCAGGTAATTTTTCTTTCTTATGTAGAATATCGATTACATGGAACATGGTTCTCAAAGTTTGGTTCCTGGAAACTTGTTAGAAACGCATGTGATCAGGGACCCACCTCATACCTTCTGAACCTAAGTTTCTCGGGGTGGGGCCCAGGGAAGCGGGGTGCGTATGCCTTCCAGGCACGAAACCCTTTGGGAGCCAGTGCTGCAGGTGCTCCGAGTGGTTAAACCAAGGAGCGCTGTCGGGAAGTAAGTCGCATTACTTCTGCAGGCTTACGTGAGGCCCCTTCTGTTAGTTACAAATTGAAGAATTCTTGTCACTAAGCCTCATTTTACATAGTGTGATTGCATTTTAGAGATTTTAATGGAAAGGTTTTTCTTTGTCCATCCACTTGTGAAACAATTTAGAGGCTTTGTGAATGGTTCACACAGCTGTCAGTAGCCAGCATTTAGGAGGAAGAAAAGGTTTCTGGAATAAATGGACTTTCAAGATAAATTGTTTACAATGAATATCAGCTTAACTAGATAAATGTAGGCTTGTTATTTACTGAAAGATACCATACTGCTAGAAATTTACTAGAAATACGTAATTCTTTCATTTCTTTATTTCTTCAAGCTTCGATGTCCACAAGAAGTGTCCCCTCTGTGAGTTGATGTTCCCTCCCAACTACGACCAGAGCAAGTTCGAGGAGCACGTGGAGAGCCACTGGAAGGTGTGCCCCATGTGCAGCGAGCAGTTCCCGCCCGACTACGACCAGCAGGGCTTCGAGCGGCACGTGCAGACCCACTTTGATCAGAATGTTTTAAATTTTGACTAGTTGCTTTTTATTACTAGTTAATCATACAGCTTAGCAGTTTTAAAAGATGATCTCCAGTAGACCACTAGGGAGAACACAGGTGATCGCTTCCCTGCACCCTCTACGGTGCTTTTCTGACCAAGGTCCCCTTGGAGTTGGGTGTTACTAGGGTAGGGCCAGCCTTTGGCTTATCAATAAATAGAATTCTAACCTCTTTTTCTTACCTGCTTAAGAAAAGGCGTTCTTGGGTGTTTATATTTTTATTTATTCCCCAGTTTGCAAAATATATGACTAAAGGAAACAAGGATTATTTTAATGTTGCTGCTCTGAAAAGATATGTACTTATAGTGTGTTATTTAGCAGAATATTTACAAGGTTCTGTTGAGCTTGGTGATTGAGCATGACTACTAATATTATGTAATAAAAAGCATTTATCATGAATCTTGCAAAGTAATTCGTTGAATACAGAAAATTCCATAATTTGGCCCATGAAATGGGGTTTCTTCTTTAACTTGCTTTAGAAATGGAACCGTATATAGAATGAGAGCATATGCTTATAATACAGCAGATATTTTTTACATTAGAAATGTTTGCTTTAGGAGTGGGAAGCACACGTTGCTAATTGGTTCTGCTTCTGCCCCGTGGGGAAGTGGACCCAGGGGGGCCAGCACAGTGGCTTCACGTCACGTGATCTGCGCAGTGGCATGAAGGCACAGAGTGTGTCCTTTTTCACCTTTTCCTAATGAGAGTATAACTTTGAAATATTCTCAGTAATTAAAAATGTAACACAGAAACTCAGATGAAAACAGCATATTTGTTATGTCTCTGCTGTGTATAGTATTCTCATTAACATTAAAGAGGACACATTTTTGGAGGTAATTGTCAAATTTATTTGTGATAGTTTTTCATTAAATCTAGTGTCTTGGACATCTTTTTTTTTTAGTCTGGATTTTAAAAAGGGTTTTTGAACTGTATTTCTTTCTCTTAGACTATGAATGTTAACAATATTAAGTACTGGCATTTTTATCCTGAAAATATTCAAGCTTGTCAAAAGCAGACTAGCTATTTAAGATGTTATGCTCGTATTCACTGTGGTGGCCTTGGGGGCGCTGCATATGAGCTGCGTCGCACAGCATGTTGCTTGTATGTGTTTCTGGGAGAGAATGTGCCTACTGCTGGAACCCTCTATAAAGGTCTTCGAGTTTAAGGGGAAAACAGCATCAGGCAGCCAGAGGCCAGATGTTTAGGACAGAGCAGACCTGGGGCCACAGTACAAGTCGGCTGTTTCAGAGAGAATGTTTGGTGATGGGAGTGATTTTGTTGCATCAGTACTACTACCAGTAAAATGGGATTGTTTATCTTAACTAGTCTAGAACTTGAGTAGCTTTTTGCCTCCAGCTGGAAAACATCAAAATAGGCCCAATTCCATTGTGGTCTGAGAGCATGCTTTGTATATGATTTATATTCTTAGGAGTTAAAGTGTGTCTTGTGGCTTACAGTAGTAGTCTTCCTCCGCGAGCGGTCTGAGTGGGCTTGGGCATCGTGTATTGTGTTGCTCGGTGAGGGCTGGTTACAGTTCGTTGACACTGTTGGGTTCGGCTGGGTCTTGCGTTGCTGATAGAGGGATGTTGACGTCCCCAAGTTAAATAAATAGTGGATTTATTTCTCCTAAACAGTTCTATCATTTTTTTTGCCTCCCATGTTTTGATGTTCTGTTGTCAGGCAAAAACCGAAAATACAATCTGCATGCATCCCCTGCACTCGGGGCGGGGCAGCGGTGGAGGGAGGCGGCCTAAGGAAGAGTAAGGGGCTGAGCGGGAAGGTGATTTGTGTTAGCAGACGTGATGATGAGTGTGCCGTGGAAACTGAAGAGCCACGTTTATTTTGGGTCAGAGACGGTTTATTTTAAATGTGATTTCATTTACATTTATAAGCAGCTTTTCTTGACAGGATTTCGAGAAAGTTGCCTTCAGTTCTAAAACCTCTGTCACTTTCAAACTTAATGTGCTCTGTCCCCAACAAAACATATGAAAATATAATTTAAAGCACAGTTTTCACAGACACAGTACAATACATTCACTATACACGGTATAACAAAATATTCCCATCCTTGCCTGCTTAGTAATACTGTCACAATGAAGAAGCAAGTAGAAACTGGAATTTGTTTTACAGTTGAAAGAAATGTTAACATGCACGATGACTATTTTATGACTGCTTAGCTGTTGAACTACTTATCCAGCCTGCGGTTTCTTGCACTAGAAGGAGCGAAGCTAATTGCTAGCCTACAGAAAATTTTGGTCAATTATAGGTAGAGAGGAAATAGCCAAGTAAGACCTTCTTATGCACCAAGTAGTGGCTTTTCCTGTCTGGATCACCCTTTTTTAAACATCCAGGATAGCACTGTGTGTTCAGGACCAAGACCACTCTGCGGAGAGCTGAGGGAATTCTTAGAGGGCAGTGTCTTTGCAAAAACTTAAAAATTTCTCATTTGAGTGAGTTCCAACTTAAGCACATAGAAGCTTACTCATCTGGCTAACAGAATTGTCTCGTCTTTTCAAAATGTCTGAAAAATTGAGGAGGGACACCTGCTTCCCAGCAGTAAAACTTGAATCAAATGAGAATAGGAAGAAAGTTGTAAGCAATGCAACTCTGCTTTTCACCAGTTTTGTGAGCAGTTGGCTATCTCAGCAACTTTTATTGCATATGAGGCAATTGGTAAACTCATGTTTAAGGAATAGCACTTGGGAGAAAAGAACATGCAAGGCATGATGGTACTGTTGGTGAGAAAAACCTCAGGGATGGTCCAGACGTAGGTTACTCTGACAGGTCACAGATTAGTCACCCTGACCACCTGCTGCAAGAAAGCACTTAATTGTCAATAAGGCTCAATTTCTTTTCGGCAAATTGTTCCATAAAGCTAAACAGACATTTCCCATGGAATACAGACATCTCCAATGTGATAGGAAAGTGCCTTTAAAAAGTCTAAAAACACAACATGAAGGAGCGATAGGGTCCTTAACAAAAAATGTTCCTTTGAACCGTGCTTAGAATTTTAATTCTTGTTTGCGACCCACAGGTTTATTAGGGCAGTGGTTGTAAGAATTGGCAACACATAAAACATTAACTCTGTTGGCAATAGAGAACTACAAAGTGCTTTAAAACTTCACCTAAAGATGAAGATAGAACTAATGTACACACACAATTTGCACGTAAGTATTTAAAAGTGTTTCCTAACAGATCTCAGGGAAAAGTTCTTCGTTAAATGGGTATCTTGGTCTGCAGATAACAGTCTGCACAAATCGAACCCCTTGCACCCAGCCAGGCACTCAATGAATGTGCTTGGTCGATGAGAACTGAACAGACTGTTGCACAAAGATGCTATTTATAACACTAAGGTAATTGGTAAGTCAGATGGCAAGATTTTCAGCTTTTCAAAGGGCAAAAGGACTTGCAAGATAAGACACAGAAAGCACACCTTTATGTATGTTATTTAAATATGAAAATACTTTTAGCATATTATGTTAAACATTCTTTCTTAATTTACATTTCCATTACCTAAACTCTTTCTAATCACAAATTCTAACTCCGTTATGTAAGGCATGGTAACCAGTTTGATGATGATTTTGGTTTGAACATAGTTGATGTGTTGAAAAACCTCAATCACGTTACAATCTTGGGGAAAAAAACAAACCTCAGTGCAGCCCCTCCTCCCCCCAACAGCGATCACTGCAAGACACCAGAACAGTATGCAACATGCCCTCCACCGTAGTTTGTTTTGGGGTAAATGTGCTGAGAACCTAGAGCTTTTTTTAGCACCTTATATCAAAGTAATGAAAATGGTATGATGATTACATGTGCAAATGTACAAAATCATTGACTCTACAAAGATACATCATTCCAAAATTACAGAAAAAAGTTTAAAGCATGCATTTAATTCTTTAAAGGGTTGCTGAATGCTCCCCCTGAAAAAAGGTGGCTGTTTTCAAAATCAGCAACTGCTGGTGAGGATTTCTTGGCACAGTTACGACCAGCATGTTATTGCTGCATCTTCCTGATGATCTCGGCCGACACTGGGGGGTGGAAATTGATTGTGTGGTGCCGCAGGCCCTGAGCTGTCTTGTAACTCTTACCGCAACGACATTTGAATGGTTTGCGGACACGAATCTGTGTTCTGTGACCATTCTTGGCATGGTACTTTATGCCATTCACATTCTGTGGAGGAGATAAAAATACCACCTATTAGACGGTGTCATACAGTGTCTCGGAGCGGGGAAAACCATAGTGTGCTTCCGGGTGGCAGCTGTTCACACAGCCAACTCGGGTCATTCCAAACTGCCTCCGCCTGAAACGGAAAGCCCCGAGTTCACGTTCTACATAAAATACGGACGTGAGCCCCACAGACTGTACAGAAACACAGTCCCCTCTGCCTGCAACTTAGCTTCCCTCCAAATCTTTTCCACTGTGAAGAAAGGGCAGTTATATAAAACTGTCCTCGGGATGGCTGGGGACAAAGCCTAAAGAAAGCAGGCGGATCAGGGCAGGAGAGTCGAGTACAAACTTACAGCTGACACTCTCCCCCTATCAGAGTTTGTCCGTGTTCAGGTCTGTGTGAAGTCGGCGTCTCCGCCGTGGCGGGAGCTCCCTGCCACGCGTAAGTACCACCGAGCGGACCAGGCCTGTAGTGGACTTGAATGATCTTGAGATTAATGGAAGTCTCAGCAACAGGAGAGTTCCAGACCTCAAACTGCCCCACAAATCTCACATGGTACATAAAAAGCCTTTCTGGGCTTCTGTTCATTGATTTTGCTAGCTTATTAGCATATTCTGTGTAAAACTTGCTGCCTAGACTTACTCTGTAACAGGTTAAACAAGTTACTGGTGCTCATTCCGTTAGATTGGCTGAGGGACCTGAGTAACTGGTAGAAGATTTAAGAAAGAATAAATGGCAGAGGCGATAATAGAGCACAGGTCTTGGGAAGTTTCCGAGTCAGCTGTTGCCAGATTGGGGTGAAGGGAAGAGAGGGCTTGACACGTGAAGTTACTGTGCACAGACCCCCAGAGGCGGCGGCTGTCTCCAAAAGCATGGCCTCGATGCCGTCCCCGCTTCTGAGTCCAGTCCCGTGACCGACTCAAGCATTCTGGTATGTTCTCTCTTTCTTCACATGCAGCCCTTCGTGAGCTCTCAGAGAACAGGGACCGGCTGATGCTGTTTCATGAGCACCGAGCACGGTCTCTGGCATTGGAGTTAGTGAATTTATTGGAACATGCATCACCATTGTTAGAGCAGTTGAGTCATTGAACAAGTTGAGCAGTTGAACAAAATGTGTTCAGTGCTTATTACCATTTACATTTCCTTCTTGGAGATTCACATCAACACCTTCCAGAAGTCCTATGGAAGAGAATCCTTGCCTTCGCCGGGCCGAGGTGTGCCAGATAGCGACCAGGTGGCTGTGCTCCCAGTCTGAGCTTGTCCAGTGAGTCAAATCACAAGGGCCCTCTGCCCTGCACACCTACCTGCTCTTGGCCTTCTGCACCTGCAGCCCCCGTCCCTCCTGCCTGCAGGGTGCAGGAGCCCCTCATTAATCTAGAGGGAGTAAGAGCTTGCTGCAGCGGGTTCCAGAGGGCAGTGACAGCCGCAGAATGGTCGATGGGTACATGGGCCCTGCCAGCCTCCCCACTGTCCCAGCCACCCCACCAGAAGCCCAGGCCTGAAAGGAAGCCGACTCGTGTTTCGAGCCCCCCCCCGGCATCTTGCTGCAGCCAAGACAGACTCAGGCGAGAACTACCTAGCTGGAGCCAGGCAACCACAGAACCTTGAAAATGATGGTTTTAAGCTACTGGAAAGACAGTTGACAGTTTTATGGCCATCAGAGAAAGACTTCACTTTCCAAGAAATAGTAAAAATATGTGAGTCTCCTGGCTCACAAATGACAGAAGTGTGCATCTACCTGCTTCGTATCCCATTTATTAGGTTGAGAAGTTCATGGAGCACCCAGTAGGATCCCTTTCTGTAGAAGAAGAGTTACTGAAACATTCATGTTCTCGTTCTCACAGAGAACTTGTTGCAAGACGGACCATTGAAACTCCAACTACCTCTGTGCCCTAGTACCACTCACACTTCGTCAGAAAACAGGAAATCAAAAATAAACATTTGACCAACAGGCTAAAAGGCACAGCAACCCCAACAGGATCAGAGCTTCACGCTCTCCATCCAGGCCTGAGATTTCACAAATAATTAGGTGAGGGCAGTTTTGAAACTGGAAACGATGAAAGCCGCAGGGAGTGGGTCGCACCCAGTCTGGACCCAGAGCCTGCTGGGCGCAGCACGAGCCCAGGCTCCAGTGGGTCGGTTCTGTCTCCTCCCAGGCTGGAACACGGACGTGACGTGTGTCCGGCTGTGAGGAAAACGGGCAGTTCCGCACACCAGCCTTAATCTGGAGAAGTTAGGAAACAGTCACGCTTCTGGAAACACGTGGCACTTCCAGGGCTGGCGGAGAAACAGCCTGCCTCACCTCTCTCTGTGGCTGTGGTGGGACGTGTTCGCCGGTGCCAAAGCCTACCCTGATCACTAGCGTTAGCACAGGCTCCACCCAGACTCAGGATTTCCCCCCTGTTCCTTATACACAGCAATGGGAACGCCCACTTTCTAAGACTTTAGGAGCTTAAAAAGACGTTTCCAATTGCAGACATCTTAAAATGAGTTTGGTCTTGAAAAACTACCAAATGGTGGCAGGCAAGTTGATAGTGGCAGGCTTACATCCTCTGACCTCTGAAGAGGGAAAAGGGACTTCAACTTCAGTGGGGCATGGAAGGTAACTGATATCAGACTCCTTGTGCTGAGGGCTGGCTGCCTGCGGTCTCAGAATCGGTTCTCACATTTCAGACTGACACCGGGGGACAGTGAGTTGCCAGAATCACAAGCTGCGCTGGGAGCCCGGGGGTGCAGGGTGCCAGAGCCCGCATCTCCTGCCACAGTGCCACCCACACGCCTCCGTGGGGTGCTGGCTGCTCGTTCCTCAGCTCCACCAGTTGGCGGTCTTTGAAACATCTTAGGTGTTGGGAAGGACTGGGACCCCTGCTGTGCAGAGGGCTGCTGCCTGTGGCGTGCAGTGAGTGGTCTGACGTGGGGCTGGCGCGAGGGGAGGGGCGGGGTGAGGTGCAGCCAGGACGGGGTGGTGGGCGGAGCAAAGGCCTCCACTTCCACACTGGGAGGGGCTGCCCTGATGAAGGACCAGCGCTGGACGACCACACAGGGAATCTTCTCAAGATCGCACACCAATGGCACCATGAAACCTAAAGTCTGGACACCCGGCGTGGCTATTGTGTCCTTGACTGTGTGATCTCTGCTGTCGGTGCTCCGGCCTGAATGACCGCAGCAGGTACCGCATGCCCTCCACAGAGAGACTGTGACTCTCAATTTCCTGTGGGCCTTGGTGTTCTTTCTACATCAAGGAGAGGATGAAGTTGCTCGGAGTTTTGATGAGGAAGAAAAGTGGAAAAACCAGCTGAGGGCCGGGGTGGTGGTATTATTAGACTTAAAGTAAGGCCACCCCGCCAGCCTGGAAGGTGCAAGTCTGGCAGAATCTGGTTTCCCCAGAGGCCACGGGCCCTGGGGCAGCCCGGGCGGCACACCTGCTGGCCTGTGTGTCTGGGCGGCAGGGGCTGCCTGCCGTCAGGGGCCGGCTCAGCCCGTGTTCTCCCTGTGGCCAGCGCTCAGATTTCAGGGAAACTTTGCAGTCGGGGCGGGGGGGGGGGGGGGGGATTGGTCTGTTTTCTGTTTCTCAAAAGTGCTACTTTTGCTAAACGCTATTAATCTTAACCACTAACATAAAAATCACCAAAGTAAAAAACCTCAAAGCACTCCATCCCGCCCTTTAAACTCACACCCCTGTAGACAAGGGTGGGGAGCCGTCTCCACTGCCGGGAGTCGGGGGGAAGGAGGTGCGGCAGCAGGGCAGATAAGAACCGCGGCTCCCGGCCCGAATGTGGCGGCGGGTCCCCAACAATGAAGGCATGCTGCCTGCTTGGGGTTCCAGCGGTCAGCGGGGGGGCCCCTTCCCCTGCATTCTCCGTCCCTTTATCCTCAGCGCATGCACTGTGCCCAAGACCTGTGCTGGGCGCTGAGGAGGAGCCTGTGAGTCGTGGGACCCGCAGACGAAGCACGTGGGGAGGTCCGAGGGCGTGGTGGTCTGAGCGGGGAGTCGGCCTGGGCACTGGCGAGGACGTCTCAGCAGAGGTGGCACCTGTGTGGTGCCCTGAGAAATGCGCACAGCCGGTGTCCTGCGCCAGTTCCCCGCCCCCGCCCTGGGGCCCCATCAGCACTAAGTCGGGGAAGTTGGAGATCACAACATCTCTCGATCCTGCCCATGCCCACGACACCGGGAGAAGATGCCCCGGCACCATGCTGTCCCACTTGGCCCAGAGAAGCAGTGCCACCACCGTGCATCCCCCCAGCCCAGGAAAACAAAGCCCCTCCCCTCCTGGGAGTCAGGCCTGCCGCCTGCCGCCACCCTGCCATCTGTCAGTGATGCAGGATCGAACCACTTCTCTGTTTCCTCTGGGCCGTCGATGGAGACTTGACAGAAGCCCCAGCGATCGGGATGCAAGACAACTACTGGAGGAAACTGCTAGACACCCAAGAAAAAAGCAAAAGAATAATGAGAAGATAGAAACGACTGGGGAGAGGATGTAAGAAAAGGATCGAAGCTGGAGGTGGAAGGAGAGAGCACCTCGTACTCAGTCGAGGGCACAGCGTCTGTTTTCAGTCTGCCTCAGTCTGGGCCATTGCCAGGCGCCCGGTCCTTTCATGGGGGGTGGGGTGGGGGTGCAGGGAGCCCTGACACACAGTCCCTGCACTGGGCAGGAGACAGCCAGGCGGCAAAGCCCCAGGGACCTGCATCTAGAAAGCAGAGAGAAGCAGGCCCTGGGCAAGCAGGCCCCACACAACAACAGTGTTCCCTGTCAAACTTCCTCTGCATGCAAATAAAAGACCAAACCAAAAAAAAATCCTCTTTCTGCAATGCTGAGCTGCCCTCTGGAACCGGGAGCATGTCTAACAGGCCAGGCCCCAGCGCCCAGTCGTCCCGCAACCCACCTCCTGAGCCTGGTTCAGGCCCTACCGGGGGCTCATCAGGATGTGCAGTTGAGACTCCCTCCACCCCTGGGGGGGGGTCCCTTTTCATTTTAGTTTCAACTAAGTCACCCAATGCTGGTTTTAACAGTTTCAGAGTAGATGCAATGTGGGCCACTCCCTTGCGTTTCGTGCTTTTGTACCGACGACCGATATAAAAAGTACTGAAACAGATTATTTTCAGTGCTCAGACACATACTTAAGGAAGAGCACTGGGAGAGGCACTTGGGCTGCCGGCTGAGCCGGGGGAGTCGGTGCGGTGCTGGGGGCCCAGGTATGCAGAGTCTGGTGCTCTGTCCTGGTTGGACACGGGGAGCTTACATTTTTAACAAAGCGCCCACCGTGCACACAGCTGACGGGGGTGGGTGCTCCTCGGGGCTTTGTCCCACTGAGTTTGTTAGTGAACAGTGCGGTGCCCCTCAGAGGGGACGCTGAAGCTGCTGGTGTGAGGAGAATAGTATCAAAGCCCCTTTTCTCCTCATCTCCTTTCCTGCTCACGGGGAGAAGAAGCAAGAACTTTCTCCACTGGAAGCCCGATACCCGACAAGGTTTCCCAGAAGGGCTCAAAGCCAAGCCCTGAACACTTGGAAATGGCCTCCTGTGAGCCACCCGGGCAGCCAGCCCCTGCACTGGGGAAGGTCTGGCAAACAAACAGGTGACATTTTGTGACCTGACTGATACGACACAAATTGGAAGACCATCAGAGGTCCGATCCTCCCACCAAAACATCTTGACTTACGGCCCCCACAGGTCAGCGGAGGGGAAACCCACCGGCACAGCGGAGGGCCGTGTCTCTGGACCGCCCCTCTCTCCAGAGGAAGGAGGGGCTGCCGCTGCCCGATGGGGCCTTGCCTCTCCCACGAGGGTCATGCCGCATGGAGTGGTGTTTTTTTTTTTGTTTTTTACCTTGTATCTCTTTTTACATCCAGGAACTGGGCAGGCAAAAGGCTTCTCTTCCCCGCCGTTCATGCACATGGAGCTGAGGATGGCTTCGGAGCTGATGGCGCTCTCCGTGGTCCAGGACTCGTCACTGTCCGACTCCTCGTAGTCCACCTCCTCCTCGTCGTACTCGCTGCCTGTGGGGTCACAGAACAGCAGGAGCGTCAGGAGCAGTCACCTGCCTGCAGGCAACTGGAGGGGCCGAGGACAGGACCGGGGACGGGGTGGGCAGCTCCTGCTGCCCCAGGAGAGGGCATTACCGGCACAAAGAGCAGCAGGCCTATGGAGACCCCAGGCCAGTGCTGGTGGGACGACACCGGCAGTCACGCCTTCAAGGCCGGGAGTGGGCTGAGCAAGAGCTGGAACGCGGGTCTGGGGCAGGTGGGTCTACGACCGCAAAGGAGCCAGGGAGCCTCTGAGGCCACAACCAGAAACAATCCTTAAGGACGACACCTCCCACCCCAACGCACACACACACACGCACACAATGACACCTGACATTTGGTCGGACAGTACTCGGCTCCTTAGTTTCATGCTTTGTTGGCCGAGCCATTGCAAGAATCTGGGATGGGGTTACAATGTACACCTAGTAGGTATTTATACTTTAGTAGAGATGGATTCGAGATCTTTTCCTTTATAGGTTGAGCTGGGAAGACCATGAGGACATTTGTAAAGGGGGTCACCACAAGCTCGGGAATAGGGGGACAGAAATGCCCAGAGCTCCAAGGGCAAATTGTCAGGGTCAGAATGCAGGTCCAGATCACGGAAGACCAAACAACTGCCCACCACGCCTGTCCCCAGGGAACTGCCCGACACTGTCTGCGAGGCTGGGAGGGCCGACCCACCCTGCCAGACAGCGAGGACGGGGCGGGGGGCTCCTCGGTGTGGCTGAGGTCAGGGTCTACTTCACTGGCTTCTGTTCCTGAGGGCTGGGTGGGAAACTACTTCAACCAGCAACCCCTTTTGCTGTTTTTAAATGAGGCCCAAAGCCATTTATTTTGAGCTTCTGCATAATACGACCCTGAAGGACATAATTCCACAGATCATAAACAGTGTAAAATAATATGTTGACAAGTCCTAATGCATTTACGAGCCCGGTGGAATAAACAGCATCACAGCACAGCATTAATAAGACTGAGACGGCAGCAATCACAGTTGTGAAACCCACCCCCAGGTGTGAGGCTGCGCTGCACCAGGGGCGGCCTGGGTGCTCCGTGGGCTCCCTCCGCCACATCAATTATTTCACCACCGAAACCTGGCACTTTTATTGGGTTTCATTTTAATAGGCATTAATAAGACTGTTTGAAGAGCCAGTTGAGCCTGGAACAAGGACGCCAGCATCTGAGGCTAAACACTTAAAAGGATGCAGGAAGGAAGGAAGGGGCCTCAAGTTGTCGGAGTGCATCTCGGGTTTCAGGCACCTTAGACGCGTCGAATCACCCCTTTAATCCTCCAGTGACCCTGTGGGGTGGCCCTGGCTGTCACTGTCACACACATGAGGAAACTGAGCCCCGTGAGGCTCAAGAGCTTAGGCACCCTCAATCAGCCGTTCAGGGAGGTCCCTGTCTCCCATGCTGCTCCCGGACCCAACACCAGCAGCTGAGGGGTCTCTCAGCCTCCTTGAGTTGTGGGCTCAGACGACAGAATACAAATCCTCTGTTCTGAAACTCTTGGGTGGGACAGAAAAAGCAACTTGGTGAAAGCGAGGCTTTGGCATTAAATGTGGGTTTTGGTAAGCCCTGTGGGTGCTTGGCTGTGGCCCCCGGGAGTGAGATCACTTGGGACACACGCATGGGAAATGAGGAGGGGGTCTCCGCCACAACTCTGAGTCTGTGCAAATCAGAGCCTGCTTGTCCTAGGGCACCGGTTAGGGTGCTGCACCGTTACACCAATGTGCACGCTGGCGCCCTTTAAAGTGCGTGTCCGGAAACGGTGAGTGCGTTTCACAAAGCTCCCCGGCAGGAGAAAGGTCTGAATGACTAATTTATCCATCTCGTGGGCCTAATTTGTTACCCTGAACACCAAGAGCCACACAACACTGTTTACCACGTGGAGTGGGGGGGTGGGGCTCAGATGGAGGGAGGGCTGAAGGAAGCCCAGCAGAAAAGAAAACTTCAGAACTCCATGGGACCAAAGGGGCCGGACCCTGAGGGGTAGATGCTGTGGGTTCAGTTGCCTGGAAAGCACATGGCATCCACCCCCAAGGGGGGCAGGCAGGGCACCCACACAATTTACTGTCCAAGCCACGGCTGGGACAACAGGCTTGACCTGGCCCTGTCCCTCATTACGTGGGCCACCTGTGAAACTGTCTCCCTTGGATGGGGCACAAGAAGGACCTGTTTATACTGAATTGTGTCCTAGAACAAAGAAGAGAAGTAAGTGCACAGACCTGGGTCCATGCCGTGGCTCTCATTAGCTGAGTGACAGCCTTGGCCTCTACCTTCTCTTCTGTGCAATGGGTGCAAATCTCTTCCTTACATTTAAGAATTAGAATTAATGTCTATCAGACATCTGGCGTGGGGGGCCTGCTGCATGAAGTAAGGTTGTTTTGTATATTACATGTACATATGGTATATAAAATAATATTTTTAGAAAGGCCTATTATGATATCAAACAAAAAAGATAATTCTGAAAGGTTTGGGAATCTCTAGTAGAAAAAATTCAAGAGGGGTATCATATCAAGACAGGTGCCATGTTGGGTTTGAACTTCACGGTGCCAGCAGATTGAGGCGCGGTGAGGCCGTGGGGGCCAGCCGGGGGCCCAGCCATCATCACTGGTGAGGTGGCATCACCTCTCTGAGCTTTAGACTCCTCACCTGTAAAACAGGCTCACAACACCACCACCTTGTAAGGTTTGTGACGAGTAACTGAGTTTCTGTTTTTTAAAGTACTTGGAACACAGCCCTGGCCGGGTGGTTCAGTTAGTTGGAGGGTCATCCCGTGCACCACAAGACTGCAGGTTCACTTCCCAGTCAGGGCACATGCCTAGGTTGTAGGTTTGATTCCCAGTGGGGGTGCATACAGGAAGCAACCAATCAATGTTTCCCTCTCTCTCTCAAATCAAATAAATATATCCTCAGGTAAGGATTTAAAAAATGGAAGCACTTAGAACGCCTGGTATCTGGTAAATAAATAAGCAAAATGTCATGTGAGCAGATTATTTCATCCACTCTTCCCTTGAGGATACTTTTTGTTTTTTTTAAAACAAACAAGTGTATGGGGCACCCGCGGTTCCTTGTGTGGCTGGGCCCCAGGGCCCCCCTGTCATCAAACAGAGCTGCCAGTGGTTTGGGTGGGTCCCGTCTCTCTGCCGCAGGTGTGCCCCGGGCGGCCCTCCTGGCGGGCTCTGTTGGGGAACACGGGCGTAGAGCCGGAATGGGCCCCAGAGCCCGCACTCACTTCAGCGTCTCAGAAGTCAGATGGCCCACAGTCACGGTGGGCAGTCCGGGGGCTCCCGTCGTTCAGGCCGCTTGGCGCAAGGTTCTCAGGAGGAAGCGGTTCTGCTCTGGCACATTCCCATCCGTCCTCGTCAGCCCGTTCTCATGTCCACCTCCACCCCCTCTCTGCAGGTCCCCCCTGAACCCTGCCTGGCACGTGCCAACTGCACGGGGTGGGGTGTTCGCACAGAACACAGAAAACCCTGCTCTGCACCGACACCCTGCCCCGCTCTCTAATATCTGAAGGGTCCAGGGAAAGCCTTCCCCCAACAGAAGAGAAAACCCACAGACCTGAATGAAGGAAAACAGACACAAAGTCTATGGAAATGGGCTCCTGAGAGCACGGTGGCTGTGCTAGCGGCTTCTTGAAGTGCCACCCGGGAAGCTGACAGAACAGGGAAGCAGATGAAGTGAAGACATCCCTGTTTTAAAACAAAGGCTGATGGACGCAATTGGATTTTTCATTCTGCTGAACCCACTATTGGCTTCTAGTGGGTAGAGGCCAGGGGTGCTGCTAAACACCTCCCCATGCATAAGACAGCCCCACGGCAGAGTGGGCCAAAAATGTCAATAGAACCAAAGGAACTTTGCAAACCACTTTTCACATGTTTGATCACTCACAGCTCCTTCTCCATACACTGTACACATCTCTTTTATGTTTCAGTTGTGTTTTTACCTTTCTTGAAATAATAAAGCAAAATAAGCCAAAAAATGTAGTGTTTTCTTCTATCTTCAATATTAAAATGGCTACACAAAAATTCACCAATTTTGATGTTTCTTTTTAAATGTACGCCGATATGACAGCTGTCACAAGACAGTCTTAACAAAACTGTTTCAAACGAGGTTAAAGACAGCTAAGTGCCACGAGAGCCCTCGTACGGAAGGAAGCAGACAAACCACTGGACAAACCAATACCTTACAAACCTGCACTTCCCTCCTCCTAGTGAAACTCCGTTACGATACTGCTTTCCCTGGAATTCCCGGTGTGCGCAGCCTGATGCTGGGCCAGGCAGTGAACTCGGTTCACGCTTTTGTTGGGCCTGGAGTCAGCGAACCCCACTTCTGTGGTCTATGTCACTGTTGTCTCTCTCACCCGCATCCTCTTTCTCCTCACCACCGCCATCATCATCCCCAGCACCACCACCCACCACCGCGACCACCAGCACCGGTGGGGCAGCTGACCCCAGTGCAGGGCTCACCAGGTGCGCTGTGAATCAGTCACTCATTTCAACCTCACAACCACACTATGAGGGTGGTGGCACTAGCTTCATTCTACCTAGGACGGAGGTTCAGAGAGGCAACGTGACTGTTCAGGGTCACAAAGCTCTTCTGCAGCAGAACGAGGCTTCCAATCTGGCAGCCCGGCTGCCCTGCTGGCCAGGTGTGTTGTACTGCTTGGTTGTAATCACACCAAACTCTCCAGGGGAAGTACAGCTCCCCTCTCAATATGTTTAAGCCCCTTGGGTACTTGGTTTTGTTTCTCCTTACCTCCCTCCCCGCCTGCCCTCCTTTCCTGAAACAGCCTCTGCCAGCCACCGTCCTGCTTCAGTCCGACTGGTCTCCCTCCCAGGCCTGCGGGGCGGCCGTCACCCTGGTGCTTCCCTGCACCCCGCCCAGGATTCTGCCTGTCTCTCTCCATAGTGGGGGGGTGACCCCTTTTTGTAGATAGTCTTCATTTCTTCATTTACCTCTTGCTTGGGTTACGGCAGGTAAAATTTAAGTCGTTAAATGTTGCCCTAGCTAGTGTGGCTCAGTGAATTCAGCACGGGCCTGCGAATCAAAGGGTCACCAGTTCGATTCCCAGTCAGGGCAGGTGCCTGGGTTGTGGGCCAGGTCCCCAGGAGGGGGTGCGTGAGAGGCAACCACGCATTGATGTTTTCCTCCCTTTCTCCTTCCCTTTTCCTCTCTCAAATAAATTTTAAAAAAAATTTAAGATAATAATGTGTGAAAATGTCTTAATTCTTCCCTCACCCTTGACCACAGCTTCTGAGGTTAACAGCTGCCTCCCGCAGGACTCGCTCTGCTCCAGTGTGTTCCAGTCCCTCTGGGGCGGCGGAGGCGCCCGCGCCACTGTGACTCCTGACCCCCAGAGACGCAGGACCAGTTTTTCTCTCTGTCCCCCACATTCACAGGTATCTGTTGCTCCTTTTTAAAAACACATAACAGCTTTACGAGCGCTATCAGGTACCCAGGTTGCCGCCCTGTAAGCCTGCCCCGATCACCCGTCTACTTAAAGGGCCGTCTTTCTCCAGGCACCGTATACAAACTTCCTAAAGGGTCTCGTTTTTTGTGATTGTCTGTCCTCTCCACAGGGAAGCAAGCTCCTGGTGTCCTTACAAGGGCCCAGCACCCAGGAGGTGCTCAAGGCATAGTCACTGAACAGACCAAGGAAGGGCAGGGCAGGGCCAGGCCCCCTGCCCGCCAGGCCCCTGCTTTCCAACCACCTGACCGTGTTACCTGGGGGCACAGGACTCCTGGAGAAGGCACAGTGAGGATGCAAACAAACTTCAGTGTCTGAGGTTCGGGGTCTGCCACTTAATGACAAATGAGATGCGGACGTCCGGTTCCCTGTCACCTTGCTCTGGGTTGGTTTTTGACAAAGAAATGAAAATCACAGGTGAGTGAAATGGTTACAGGCAGCTGCACTTCCTGCTAGAACATGGACAACGAGGGGCGATGCTGGAAGAGAGCTGAGGCCGACCCCACCCCTGCAACAGGCCAGGTTGTGAAGGGCAGGGACACAGCCGCAGGGAGAGCACTGCCCGGACAGGCACCGACCGGCACCATGATGAGACTGCTGTCACTGTTCAGGGCTACGGTGTGCGCGGAAGAGGCCGTGACTTCCCTCCTAGCTCCTTCATCCTCCACCAGAAAAGTGGGAAGAATGTTACACTAAACTCCAAGGGTGGTGACTTGATCTGAGGTCAAGATCAAGGCTGTTGAAATCGGCATCTTCTAAAAACTGGAGGTTCAGGTTTTAAAACAATTCCACAAAGCAAGAGTAAGAAATCCTGTATTTGAACAGGCACATTCTCAGGGAAAGATGAAAAGAAGCAAATACTTAGAAAAAATGGACCCCTTTCTTGTTAACCTGTTCCTGTGTGTGCTTTTTCTTCTTTTCTCCGGGAGACTTCAAAGCTCAGTCTCAAAGCTTTTCTCTCACACTTACTCACTTTGGAGTCACACCCACCAGCTGCTCCGGGCTCTGAGCCGGGGCCCCTCATCCTCAGCAGGAGGCCTGTCGCCCTGGGCCCCAGCCTGGTGCACTTCTCTGGGCACCGCGTTTCCCGCTCTTCATCTCGGGTAGAGAAGAAAGGAAGGGCCCTAAAACCACAGGAAAAGAGCATCTCCTTTATTGTTCTTGCATCTTGGCTACTTTTCAGGGAAGATGAGTGTGTCTCTTCGGTGCTGCACGGGTTTCAGCCTGTGCCTCCCCGCTCATCCCCATCCCAGCCTCACTGCCGTTGCCTTCAGGGGACAGCAAAGTGGCTTCTTCCCCCTTCGCTTTCCAGGTGCTGCTCAGGATTCATGACATGTAACGAGAAGGGGATGTAAGGAGAAGGTTCCCTGTGGCAATGGGCAGGCAAATCGTAGGACCGACTTCTAACAGTGTGTTCAAAGGGCCGACGGTGACCCGGTGAGTGGGTCACGACACCGATTTAATGGGGAACGACTGGCATCTAACAAATGAAAGGACAGAAAGGACTGGTGGGAGTCAGTGCGGTGTGTTCAGGAAATTTCTGCTCAGGAGGGTGCCTCCACGTGGAACGCAATTCCCACTGCGTGTCACAGTCGGGAAGCTGGAAGCCGTTTGAGACCATCAACATCCCAGTTTATAGAACTTCTACAAGGACAGGAGGGGAAATTATAATCAAACAATTTTAACCGACCTTTAAAGAGGATGCAAAACAGGCTGAGAGAAGAGTAAGGCTGTTTTGGTGACAAACAGGAAAGTACTGTGTCAGCCAGCAGGAACCTACAGTCCAACCGGGAAAGCGGCTGTTGGCAAGCTGCCCGAGGAAGCGCCAGGTGGGCACCGAGGCAGAGTTACAGCCTCACCTATGAAAGGGACAGGCGCGGGACCTATGAAAGGGACAGGCGCGGGACCTATGAAAGGGACAGGCGTGGGAATGGATAAAGACGCTGAGTGGAAATCTCCGTGGGAAGCAGGGCTATCTCTCCTGATTCCCCTGGCATCCAGCCCCCAGCACGGTGGCCTAGGCAGGTCTCAACCAATCTTTGTGGAAGGAGGGACGTCCAAGGCAGAGCCCCTGTGCCCTGGAAGGACAGTGTCCCGTGACACAACCACACAGTACTTGTGCATAAGTGACATATTTTTTGTATAATACCTAGGAATTACACTCATTCAATACAATGACAGCAACAGGGGTCCCCATCTGCGAGATGTGCACAGCACAAGAGCGCCACCCTCTGTGGGAACCTGTCAGCACCACTTGGATCACCAAGCCCAACCCTGGCCAGAGGCCCCGTGGGCCTGGTGGGTGTGCAGGACGGGCGCAGGCTGCCTGGGTTGGATTCTGGCTTTGAGCTTACACCTGCTGGCCTCAGGTGGCTGCTCCGCCTCTTTACACCTCCAGCCAGAGGTCACACCAGGGCCACCCACACAGGGCTGTTGTGAAGGTGGCAGGGTCTGGTGTGCACAGACGGAGTGATTCACTTCTGGCATGTCATCAGGTACCATACAAACTGCGGTTGTTCATATTTTAATCTGTAATTAGAAATGGTCTAGACTGGAAGGGAATGGCCAGGGATCTACAAAACCCAACAAGAAGTCACCCGGTCAGAGCCATCTGCTGAAAACGCAGGGACAACCTATCTGAGATCAGTTTATGTTTCAGTACAATGGATGAGGACCCGGGTTCCCAGTGCTATGGGGGCAAAAGCAAGCATTGACTTAGGATGATACTTCTGAACATACTTTCCTGAACTCACTCACAATCCTGAGACCTGGGGAGGACAGAGCCTCGGCGCCCCCCCCCCGCCCTCAGCCGTCCCAGAGTCTGGGGGACCAGCCCAGGCGGCTCCCTGGGGGAAATGCCCCGTTTTAATAACATGAAGTCTGGAAATGAGGGGCACAGAGGACGGTCTTTTTGGAAACAAGTGCAGCTTTTCTCTGCAGTGCTGGGGCAACCTGCCAGGGCTGGTTCCTGGTGTGGCGCGTTCCCGTCCAACTGTGAAATACAATGTGCTATATTTACAGGGTGCAAACCTACAGACGGAGGAAGATTTCCATGCCAAGAACAAGCTCAAAGAGGAGGGCTGGGAAGCAGAGGATGACAGCAACTGAGAAAAATGTTGCCATAATCGAGATGAGAAGTAATTAGGGACGGGCAGCAAAAGCCAGTTTCTACCGCATTAGCGTGGTTGCTGCTTTCCAGACGCAGCGGAGAGGACACGGCTCCCCCGGGGGAGCGATGCCACGTGAGTCACTGCAAGTTCACATACATCTCCGGGGTCTCCCATAAAAGCCCAGTCTCACACTTTGTCCCATGTGCAAACTGCAGCCCGTGCTGCACAAAAAACAAGTTTTATGAGAGCGCTTCTGATTTTTAAGAAGGCTATTTGGCCTCCTAACGGGCAGTTTCTTAAAAGTGGCGGTGACGTTGGTTCTGTGTCTGGCGCAGGCCAAGCCAGCTCGGCTTCACGATGGTTGGGGCCGCGTTGGCCCACACATCCGGGGGACGTTACCCATGTGACAAGCCTTGGCCAAAGTGATGGGGAGAAGCTGCAGGTGCAAGAACTTCTCAGCCAGAGATGGTTTCAAGTACGTTATAAAAAGGAGTCCGATGTCTTCCTCTCCAGGCTTGATAACAACGGCTGGAGCGAGCAGCGGCCGCGCAGAGCGGGCTTCGTTTCCTTCCCGAGGATTTACCAAGCAGCTCCCCGCCAGGTCACTGCGGCAGGTTTTGGGGGGCAAGGCCTTAGTGTGACCATTCGAAGACCCTGACGACACTTCCCTGACTAGTTCCAGTTCGTCAGCAACGTCTCCCACAGCCACAGAGGATGCTGTTGGCCTGGTACCTGTTAGCCAGGTACCTGGGTCCCAACAGTGGCTCCATCAGTGACTTGCTCAGTGACCTCAGGCACCTCATGCAAGTTCCCTACGCCACAGAATGCACATCAGAGGATTAAATGAGGTCATGTGCAGGCGAGGACTTCAACCAGGGCCTGCCACATAGCACGATCAGCATGGGTAACTCCACTGGCTGAGCAGACATGTGTGTTTTTACACACTCAAGAGTCAGTCACGGTGACGGCCAGGCCCAAGCCCCCTGCTCCTGGGCACGCACACGGCTGTGCTGGCTCCTGCCCCTGTGGGTTACTGTCCCCTGGCACAGCTCTGATGGCCCTTGCTGAGCTGGCCCCTGCACTTTCCTGGCCCCCGTGGCTTGCGCTGGCCCACCTGCACTTCGCCTAAGCTGGAGGAGGCTGAAACTGCCGCCCGGACACCACCTCCAGGCTCACACCCCCATGTGCTGTTCTTGGTCGCCCTGGGGACTCGCCTTCCTCCCTGGAGAGGAATGTGGAGTGGCCTACTCTGGCCTATCCTGGCATGTGTTCTGTGACAAGGACATGACAGCACTTCCTCTGAAGACTGGATTCTTCTTTGAGATGGGCGCAGTGGATTTCCAAAGTGGCTTGGAGCTTTCCCCATTGCTGAAACTTAGCAGCATCAACTCCCGCCGTGCCTAGTGATGAGAGGAGGGCCCTGAGGTGAGACTGCAGAAACTCAGGTCTGGTCTGTGGGACTGTAGGAGACCCACCTTCGAGCCCTGGTTTCCCCGCCCGGAACACGGGGACTGCAACAGTCTGTCCCTGAGAGCCGTCAAGGACTGGGCTGTTCCGGGAGATGTTCTCACAGTGCCTGGCAGAGTGTAGGCTCAGCACAGACCCTGGGCTGACGGTCACAGGTGCTGACCGCGTGACGTCTTTCTTCCTTGCTCGGAATAGAGGTCGGCACGCTCTTCCCTTTCCGCCACCCATGTCCCCTCTTCGGTCAACTGCAGGGTCGCTCTGGACCCGTGCATTGTTAGCCTGGAAATCCTGCGCTTGCGGGCTGTCTCTTCTCAGACTGTTTACAGTACATCATGTCTAACAGACTGATGCCCTGTAAATGCCACATGGCGATAAACAAGAGTTTTTCCCAGGGTTCCCTAACAAGACTAAAGTTTATTATTAGAAACCTACTGAAAGCTGAAAACAAGACCAGTCGTGGGCTATCAGTCCCCAGATAAGCTGCAACAGAAATAACCCAAGACGCGTCACTCTGCCCGAAGGAAATGGGACGAAGGATCTCTTCACAGGTCGACTCCCAAATCATCAGGTGCTTAAATTTTGTCCAGGCTGAACTGCCCGTGGCCGGTCTGCACGGGCAGTTTTACTATAATAAACAAGGCCCCGCCAGAGCTTTTGCAGACTCAGACAGCTGTGTCTTGATGGTGCCAGCCCTGAATGCTGGCATCACAGTGTCAGCTGGGCTTCCCCCTCTCCCCACTTTTTCCATCCCCCTGAGATGTTTTACAGAATCTTATCCAGGAGACGACAGGCCAGAAAGATGCTGGTAGGAAATAGGCTTTGTCTATAAAAAACAACAACAAAAAAACACCACCTCCCAGTGGCCATTTTTTTTTTTCCTTTTAGAGTTAGGAAATGGTGTTTCTACTAAGATCTGGCTTTCCGAGCCAAGTAAAGAAAGGATTTATTTTGGAGTTCCGTGTCTCATTTCTGAGGCCCTCCACTACCTGGTCCCAGCTCTCTAAATTCATTTAAAAAGCCCTCCCTGCCTGCCTCCCTCTCGGCTGGGCCCTTCCCAGAGGTTTTCACTACTTTGTCCCAATCGTGTCCCTCTTCCGCCTTCGCACTGCCCTCTGCCCGCCCTCCTGTCTGTCTTCACGTCCGTCCTCAGTTCCCAGGGAGCCCGGACTCTGTTTCACACTTTTCTCGTCCACCCCCGTAAGTCCTGAGTGTGCCTCGGGTCATACTTCTGAACTGATTTAAGGACGCCCAAGCTGGATCTTGCTACAAAGCCATCACTGGGTCATAAAATAACAAACGCTCAAAGTTGGAAGGACCTCAGTCTTCTGTGGCCACCTCCCCTCATACAGACGGTAAGACCGGCACTTGGGGAGGTGACCTGTCCCCGGTCACTCACTCAGCAAAGGTCCAGGCAGGGCTGGAAGTCCGGCACCCAGGTTCCGGACACTCCTCCTTTGCCACAGTGTCCTGCCAGGGGCTTGCTGGGTCAAATAAAGGGGAAACCTGGCATTTGCAAGCCAGCTGCCAGAGACCTCTCATGTCACGCACCGCTGGCTCAGTGACCACACTGTGTCCCCCACAGTGGGTCCTATCCAGACTAGGGGCCTTTACACAGTGGGAGGGTGGAAGAGCAGGTCTGTTGAAAAAGTACAGGTAGTCGGCCATGCTTCCCGTGTTGCTCTGATTAAGTCTGTGTCCCCCAGGCATGACTTGTATATGGAGATGCAGCCTCATGAGCATATAAGGAATACGAGGTGTCAACACTTCTCTTCAATTGCCCCTCTAATGTCAAGGCAGCAGTTGGGTCCTGGGGGAAAACGGAGGTGAGACTTTTCAGTCCTAGGTCGTCACATCACTGAATGGCTTCACTGCCCCATCCTCCTCCTCTCTGCGGTTTGGAGTTTGATTGGTGGCTACCACTACGTCCAAACGGTCCGCTTTTCTAATCTGTCCTGCCCAGAGGCAGACAGGTCGACCTTGAAGAAACAAAGTCCGTCCTGGAGCCAAAGGGTTGTGATGTTTACAATGCAATCATTACAACCCTTAGCTAACCTCCATTTTTCTGCTGTGGTCTCCTAAACTGTTTTTCCCTTGCATTTGTTTTGCTCTGTGAGAATATTCCCTTTCATCCAAAGATAAACAAACGACCCTTTGCAAGTTCCCGTAGTTGTATGTCATCTCCACATTTCCTAACGGGGCGACCTATGACGCACAGACTGCAAAGGAAGTATTTCTCCAATTGCCTACACGAGGATACATGAAGGAGCTTCAGCAAGCCTTCAGGGAGACACGAGAACACCTCTGGAACGGGCAAGCAAGTCACCGGCACCAGCGACCTGCACAGTTGGCACGTGTAACTGGCAGTTTCGAGTAACGTTAGAGGCGTAATGTTTCAAGTTTTGGCACCCACGAGAAATGTTTTACGTGACTACATTTTTCTAAAAAGTGGAAGTTCAGGAAGCCAAACCCCAAATGAGGATGAAATGATGGCCCTGACCTGTGGGACAGAAGGGGGAGATGAACAGGCGGTGGTCCCTCAGCTGACAGTCAGGCGTGACCCCGTCACGCAGACACAGGCCTGTCACGTGTGCTCTGTCAGCAGGACTTGCGTTAGAAAATGCAGCCGGGGTACTTCCAAGGTGCTGAAAGCAAGTCGTCCTAATGTCACTGCATAAACCGCTGTTGAGGCTTTATAGCCGCCGAGTGCCCCTAGCCTCTGGAAGTCGTTCTGCATTCTTACATAAACGCCTCCCCCCAAAAAACTCCCTCCACGCCCCACAGAAATAAAGGCCTTTCAATAAGGAACAGCCGCCTGTTGCACAGAGCACAGGAAAAACATGATAAACCGAGTCACACAGCCTCAGCCTCGAACCTGCTCTCACACGAGACTTCTGCAGCGCCGTGTAAACACAGCACACGCTGTTAACATGTGCGGAACAACAGCAGCAGCAGAAATGCACCGGGTTTCCTGCAATTAAGTGGCAAGGTTTTACAGCGCAATTTTATTTATAATGAAAGAAAGTAAATAAATAAATATCTTAACCGTCGCACAGGCCCCTCCCGCCAAAGGCTGATTCTGCAAATTAACTTTGCTGTAATAAAAGCTGTGCCAGCTGGAACCTTTCCCCAGTGCTCTGTGGCACAGGCGGCCCGAGCAGGTACTCGGCTAAGAAAAAAACAAAGTAGGGCATTTTCCACCTTCAGCCAGCGATGTTAATTGAACTCTGGCAAATGTTTAAAGATTTCGTTCTCCGTGTTCAAGAAAGAATTAAAAACAGTTGAGCTGGGGAAAATGAACATCTGTTACTGACTTACACTCACGGCCACAATGAAAAACATTCATAATTAAAGCGATTTCGCTTCCTTGCTAGTTAGATCTGTAATCTTGGGTTAAAAATATAATTGCGGAGGCTGCGTATTGTCTTCGGGGCTTTTCTTCTGACGGCTGCTTGTAAAAGAAAAAGGCAGTTTACGCGGGGGCCGAGCTTTCTTCCGCGGGAGCAACAATCTCAGGAAGCCGGTCTGCGTGGAGAGATAGCGGACGGCTACAGAGGGGCCTACGCAATGCGGCGTGGGTTTATGAAGCTATGAAACAGTAGTCGAGAAGTGTTTTATATTTGGGAGTTAAATACACTTTACAGCTGTGTAAAAAAAAAACCAGAGCCATTTCGGGCCGAACATAAACATTCCAATGTCTACAGGGTTTACTGCTGTTGAGTCCTAAGCCGGGCAGGTTTCTGTCGACGGGAGGGGCCGCCACGGCAAGTCGCTGCCCATTCCACGGGCAGCAGTTTCATCGAGGAAATCGATCTATTTCCATACGCTCCCCCAGCTATTGAAATAACCCCCTGACCTACCGGCCTTTCAATCTACCCTCCTTCCGCTGCCAAATTAACAGGCCCCAGAATAGTTTTAATCCATAATATCGTTCTTCTTTGATTGCACTAGTTCCTTCTCTTAATAAAAATGGCTCCCTCCTGACAACTCGATTAAAAGTAAACTCCTTCGCTAGCATTTTAGGTTTTTCTCTCTACTTGTACACTTCCTGGACCCAACATACCACCCTAAGTGGTGTGTACACCCTCACCGGTCCCCACACCGCGTCCCTGCTGTTGGCTAGGTTCGGGGCCTTGGAATGCACAGCACTAAGTTCACGCCACCCTCTGCCCTAACCCGCACACATCCTTGAAGGCCTGTCCCAAACGCTACTTTCCCAAGCAGGAGAGACTTCTCCTTCCCTCTTACACTGCAACACCGAGTATGCGGCTCCTTGGTTCAGGAGCCTCGGGGAGCCTGGTCTGCACACTGGGGCCGTCTGAGCCCAGACCCTCGTCTCCTGATGGTGGTGCTGCTTTTAAATCCAGCCTTGCACCCCTCACAGCACCAAGCACTGGTCTTCCAGCAACGGTCCTTGGGCCCAGGTCTTCGCTGCCTCTATTCTAGTCAGTACAACATTTTCTGATTCTTTTCCCATCTGCTGCTGCTAACAGATGCAGAGACTTTGCAGCAATTATCACATGAACTAAAAACAGCCATGCTCACTTCCATCAATACACCCTGTAACTTGGCTGCGCAGGTTGGCCAGGCTTGGGTTCTAAGTAGAATGGCCGTCTTAATTAGACCCTTTTCTTGGTCAGGGCAAAAGAAAATTCATCGCAACTCATTATTTAACATTGTTTTGGAAAAATCTTAAAACAGCCTAAATGAGCTTATCTAAAGCACTGCACTGCCTTGTCTGCTGAAGGTCTGAGGCCGCTGCCCCAGGGGGCTGGCTCCAACTTGGAATGCGTCTTTGAGCTCCAGCCAGCTCTGGCCCCCCTCCCAGCCCAGGGAATCCACCTGGGTGTGGGAGACGAGGCTTGGAAAATCCCCACGGAGAGGAGAGAGGGCAATAAATTGTGAAACCCTCAGAACAGAACGTGAGGCTTTTGCAGAGGTTTTGGAAAATAAGTCTGGGCCATTTTCTTGCAGTGTGGCATTGGTTCTGCCCACCTCTCCCTTCCGTGGCCACCCCTGCCTCTGCCCCCAGGGAACGAAAATAAGAATTGCTGAGGGAGCTGCGATGTTATTCCCGGCCTGCACGTAAGCGGAAAGTGCCATAAATCTCTCAAGAAAGCCTAGGCTCAGGGGATTTCCAGAACCAATCCTCCAATAAATGGGGATCCAATCATTCAGACAGACATCTGAGTCTCATGAAAGACATTACTATATGGGAACATTCCTGTCACTTAGGGGAAAAGCTGTTCTTTCAAGGTTCCTCACTTGCCAGGATACTCCTGGCATTGAGGGAGAGGCATCAAGGAAGCACGGCCTGAATAAGGCCAGGCAGCAAACCTTTATTTCAGAATGACTTGTCTGGGAAAACTGCCCACGGGGCAGGGCAGCGACAGAAGGCAGAGACAGTCTGGGGTAGGACTGTGGCTGGCCTGGGTGAGCACGATCCAGAACAGTCCATGGGCTGGTGTTGGCTGGCGGCGCTGGGATCCCCAGGAGCTGCCCAGAGCCCCCAGTTCTCGGCTCTGCCCCTGCAATTTGACTCATAAAAAGCTAGGGTGGTTGGGGACCACACTTTAAAGATGCACCCAGGCCACTGGGAAAAGGTGGGGAACAATTGAAACGTAGTCTATCATGGCAAAGGTAGTTGGAGGTTCAAGGTCAGGCCTTGACTCTATAAAAGCTCTTGTTTGCGTATGAAAACTTGTTGCTGTCCCTCCACAGTGAGGACATGGCGCCACCTCCCGCTCAGCTGGTCCAGCGAAGGCCCCAGGAGGCAGTCCTCTTCCCTGTAGGCGCCACCCCCCAAACACACCTGTCTCCACCACACCTTCCCTGTGCCACCGCTGCCTGTCCTCTCTCTGAACTGCTGCGTAGGTGCCCCAACACACCAGTCACTCTTAATCCCAACCCCCAAATGCATTCATGGGTCAGGAGCGTCTTTTAAAAATGTGAGGTAGACCGTGACATTCCCCCATTTAGATTCCATCCCGTTTCACTTAGAAAACAGGGCAGACTCTGGTCCTCTGGGCATTTTCCTCCCTCCCCACCCATCTGAACCAGCCAGCCTCGAATAGCCTCTTCTTTTTCTTCATCTATGGTAGACCCATTCTCAAAACCCGGTCTGGGTACCACGGCCGCCCAGTCTCCCTCCTGTGGCTCCGCACCTGAGGCTGGGCTCACGGTCCCTTCCACCTATGCAAGTGCAGAGCCCGTCTGTCAGGGAGCTTGGCATCCTGTATGGGTTTCCCCATGAGCTACCTGAGGACTGGGGTTATGTCTCCCATCTCTGCACAGATGTGTGACATGGAACAAGCACTCAAATGCCTGTTCTGTGTGCTAATAGTAAGAACACCTTTCCTAGTCATGCCGGGAAAACCAGCGTCCCAGGGGCGCAGGGGGCACTGACTGAGGGCTTCTGATGGGCATCAAGATGAGTTGCATTTCACATTTCAGTAAGCACAGGAGAGCAACCAGGGGGATGCTTTGGAGAAAGGCAGTCCGGGATAAGCTCTACTGAACGTACTCACAGTGCAGTGTGGCCTTGGGCACCTTGCCCAACCCCTCTAGTGACTAACATTGCTGTTCTCACTCCTTCAGGCGAGCACACAGCTAACGTTAATGCCCCTTGCCAAGATGGGGTAGGGGCCGGAGGGTCTCTATTCAACCCTTTTCGTTGCTATTTTATAAATCATAGCTCCTGATTTGTTTGGCACCAGAGAGAACCTGTTTTAAACATCATTTCTGAAAAGTGAACTCTATGGACTCAGTCGAGTTCAGTCATCTGTTCCTTCTCTACTCTTAGGAGACCCAGGAGCTGCCCTGCGCTTTCTGCCTGGCCCTCCGAGCGCGCACAGCTGCATCTGCAGTCTCCTGGGTGCTGTGGCCCCACGGCTGCCAGCACTGTGCTAAGTACCTCGAGGGGAAGAGCGCTGGGTTAGAAGTCTGAAGCCTTTTGGTCCCTCGCTGGGTAAGTTCTGCCAGCCTAGTTTCTTAACATATTGTGTATTAAACTTTCACCTTGCTCGTCAATCGTTTGGCAAGCAAGACAGTTAAAGGCACAGTTGGACCATTCTCAAAAAAAAAAAGTCATAAAAATAAAATCCCAGATAGTGTCGTAGGTATAAATGCACAGAGACGGCAAGGCTGTGCAGATGGCAATAAAGGGGAGGCCGGGATCTGGGCGTCGCTCCCCGGGGGAAGGAGTGGGTAGGAGTTTCCACTGCTTTTCCCGGAGAGAGGGCGGCGCTCTGGTGGGAAGGGCAGGCTTCCACAACGAGTGCTCTATACTCGTGAGTCCTTCGAGATGAGTGGCAGTCTTTTCCTTCTACTGCTGCTTTGTAGCTTGGAAATCCCAGCCAATGATGACTTTATGGGTTTGTACGGTCCAGACAAGAGGGTTACTCTTTGGTGAAATTGCTCCTTTGGGAGGTTACTGTGAGAAGTCCCATTTGACTAATTACCATTGCCAAGGGCAGACTCCCACAGGGCACTAGACTTTGGCAGAGGCTGTGGTTGGAAAGCCAGCACTCCCCACTTTATCACAAAGTACATTTTCCTCCCTGTCACATAAGACAGGAAAGGGGAAAAAGAGCACTAGCAAGAAATGTTTACACAGGATAACCAGGGAGCCTCGTTTGTTCCCCAGATTCCCCATGTAGGTGCATCCTGTGGCACTTACATTTCTCTGCCTGGCTTATTTCACTTAGCATAATACCCTCCAGGTCCTTCCACGCTGTCCCATGAGAGCTGCTTCTAAAGAGGATAATGGTGATGGAAGGGGACTGGGCTGCTTAACACACAGTACAATATACAGACTGTGGAACTGTACAACTGAAACCTACATAATTTTATTAACCAATGTCACCCCAATAAATCCAATAAAAGTTGAACAGAAAACATGCACACAGAAAATGAAATGCTCTATGCATGACTTAACAACAACAACAACAAAAAGGTAAGCAGGGAGAACAAAAACTGAAGGCGACCCCTAGCTCTGAGAGGGCCAAGCCTTCCGGGCAAGGAGGAAACACTGACCATCTCTCCACTTTTTTTATTTCCTACATAAAAAGATTCCAGCTTTCTCAGCAACTTCATCTCTTTAGAGGCAAGCATGTAAAGATACACTGGTCTAAACCAGGTACGGGGTAAAATGCTTCCAAAAATATCAGAGACTCATGGTGCTAAAACCCAGAGGAACTCCCAACTATTTTCACCTCTGGTTTATGGGACCGGGAGAGGTAGGTGGCTGTGCGTGTTCCTTCGGTACTTGGAAGAAATCATTTTCGCCAGCCCCAGGACAGAGCCAAGAGAAAACACCTGTGAGAAAAGCCTTGGCTTCTGGTCGGCTGGCTCTCTGGGAGGGAAACGAGGCCTTCTGTGGAGAGAAGTCAAGGTCGCACCCCCAGTTTCACAACCAGGCGGCTAACGAGTTCCCGCAGGATCACTCCAGACGCCCCCGCAGAGCCTGCCTGCCCCGCACAGTGCACAGCGACCTTCCGCGCCTGGCTCGCGTTACCTTGCGCGGACACGGGCCGTTTCCGCAGGGTGTCCTAGTTGCTGGGGCAGCTTCTGCTCTTTCCCACTGCGCTCCTTAGGGTGTAGACTGGGTCTTTGCCCCCTTGTGCCACCTTCTGATGGTCCTGGTGGTGGTCGTGTGTGCTAATTGCTCACTTAACATCTAAGATCAATCGCTGGTTAAATGCAGGAGAAATTTCTACTGCATTTAAAGAGAAAAAGCATTTTTCTTCCTTTGTGCGGTTAGGCTCTAGTAAAGGACCCTGTTCGCATTCTGGGGATGGGCAGTCTGGGAACATTCTGGGATCCGCAGGCCCAGAAGAAATTGCATGGCGGGCTATGGTTTAACGAGGTCTCGTGAATGCAGAACTATGAAAACACACTCAGTATTTTGTTACTGCTGGAGGGCGACTGAGTGGGAACAGGAAGCCTGGACACTAACCTGCAGGAAGGAGTGAGTCTAGATCGCTGGCTTTCAAACTTTCTGACCATGCTCCAGGAAAACCCGAACATGTTATATCGAAACTTAGAAACCACCCCCACAGGCGCACAAAAGTAAAAGTACGCATCTTTTAGATACATATAGACCATATGTATTTTTACTAAGTGTGAAGCACCTACTTTCTATTTTTTCCCCAAATGCTGGTCACAACTTGCAAACAACAGTAGCCAAGATGATCTCTCCGCCTAGATTTGACGTTACACAATCACCATGTTTTTCTCCTCCTCTGCTTTCTTCAGTTGGGAGGACTGGGGGGCAGCCACACACCTCCTAAATTCAGGGGTGTTATGAAATGACAACTTACACAGTAAAGCCACTGCATCCCTCACCTGCTACCCTTCCCAGAATTCTCTCCCGGGGGTGGAGGAGAGGCAAGCGATGCGCCCCTCCACCCGAAGCATAGAATCTCTGTCCTTTCTCGGCAACACAATGGTCTGAGGCCTCCCCAGGTTTAAGACAATTACTTTTACCCATTCGTCTTTGTCAGCCTCCCATTTTTTCTGAAGACATTTATACTGAATACAAAAGACCATGAAAATACACATGTTACAGCAATATTGCTGCTCTGTCACTGCATAAACGGAGGCCATTCTGAGTAGTTCAGACCTGCGCTTTGAGTCATTTTTTTCATACTCACGACATTCTCACCCTGCCTTGAATACCTTGGGCCGTGCCAGAGGAGGGCAAGGCACATCTCTGGGAACCTGACCTGCCCTTGGTGTGTTTCCTGTATCGCCATAATCTCTTTCCTCAGAGATTTTTAGGGACCACACTGACTGTCGTTTGCTACTCAACTAGGACCAAGGGCTCCGGTGACCTGAGCAAACCTCAAGTCGCGGTGCTCGGGCTGGCGAGAGGGAAGGAGACTTCCCGCAAGACTGCAAAGAACCCGCCCACGGTGCCTCTGCTGATGAGAAGAATCAACAACAACTATTAACTAGGCTCCTAAATAACAATGTGGTTCAGTAGGTGAAGAAGTTCCGGCCTCTCAGAACACTTTCTAGGCAAGAACCTACATCCCTCTGAAGAAGGCATGGATTGCCATCTTCTGGAACATGACACACGAGGCCAAATGTTCTGGGAAAAGACCCATTCACTCTTCAGTTCTGTCACCTTCCCCAAATACACTCGTGTGTAATAGAAAACACAGACAGTGCGAACAGAAACTCTAGGAGGCTGTGAGATGCTATTTTTAAGAGGCACAACGACCATGAAAATGAAGCTGCTTTCAAGTTTATATATAGCATAACTCATTTTCCAGTTTGCCCTCCTTGGTTGACATAATTAAAATGACAGTGTCATCCGTAGGCCACATTTACAGCTTCAGCTGAAAGGGCTCCCACATGGCACAGGACAAGCTTTCTAGTCCCGGCAGACCTGCCTCTTCTGACGGTGCCAGGAAACAGATCTTTGTTGAGAAGAAAAAAAAGGAGGGAAAAATCCTTTTTGGAATATTTATTACTCACTCGTTTTAGGAAACACGACCCTATAGATTATTTACAAATGTGTTAACTGGATTCTATTAAACTTTTAATTTGCTATTTACTTGCCGAGTACCACATATTAGGGACCAGAGGTGCATTCATGTGTGTGTAATGCACACTCATTATATAGTTATTCCAGAAACTCTGATTTACTTAAAAAATTTTTAAATCCCAAATTTTACATTTGCAGTTACTTCATAATTTCAATTTTATGGTTTTAGTTTCCAAAAGGGGCTTATTCATCTCCTAGGGAAAAAGCCCTCCAGCCGAGGGGCGCGCCCACAGGTGATGGAGGCGGTATCTAGCCTGGCCCTGCCCGCCCTGCGGAGCCCCCTGGCAGCTTGCTTGCAGCCCAGCGGCAACATTTTCATTTTCTGCTTTTAAAAGTTAATCATTTGTCAAGTTTTGTTAGTCTTAAGAAAATAATTTTCCTCTGGGTACCACATCGACTATTCTAAATGACACACTTACATTACTGAAGCCAAACGGCTTTAATTAAACACTTTTTTTCAAAGACTGTTTCCTCCTAACAGCAGTGAAATACTGCTCACCGCATCTGAGCGCTCTGCCAAAACTCACCTCATCAAAGTGATTTTCGGGGCGACTTTCCGCATAAGGATGGTTTAGAACGTTGTGTAATGTTAGAAGGTGGCCATTTAAGGGGATGGCTTGGGGGCCTAATTAAGGTACAGGACCCCGATCCTGTCCCCAGAACATCACCATAAATCGACTGCCCGGCGCTGGTCCCCATACTTGTTGGCGCATCAGAGCTCAGCCTGGAGAGCAACACACAGGTCTGCCCCACGACAGCCACTGGAGAAGCACAGCCAATGGGCCACGTCCATCCAGGTCCCTTCCCTGAATTTACAATTTTACACAACTGTTCTCCAAACACCGTGACTAAGAACATTAATGACTCGGGTACAGCACAGCTGAGCGAGCTCGGAGGGCTCACTGAAAGCACCGTTTGCACTATTTGCTGCAAGACAAATCTGCTCTATGTGTATTTTTCCTTATTTGAAAACGATGGTAATTTTGAAAACAATGAATCTATTTGAACACTGAAAACTCCCCCAGATTGAGGCTGCAAAGAGACGCCTCAGCCGGCAGACCATGGCGGGCGCTGTGTAGCTACGTTACCCGAAATCATTTTGACAAGAGGAAAAGCAGTTTCCCTGACTGTGACTTGTTGGGCCTGCAACTCCCTGCAACACCTTGGCTGCCTTTTTTGCCTCTAGGGAAAAAAATGAGGTATTGCAGGTAGAAAAGACAGCACGTTATGGCCCTGTTAGATGTCCAACTCCAGTTGCCCCCCAGTGGGCCTTCGCTTCCAGCTGGTGAATTTCTACATGTGTTTCCATAGCCATGAGCGCATGAATTGGTTAGGTTTTTTTTAAAAAAAAAACAATTACTTATTCAGCCCACTGGAGTATGAAGCACACCTTTGATCTGCTCAGGCCAACCTGTTGCTGGTTTGATGAATGTATATTAATAAGTGTCCAGTTCCAGGGATGAGCTGTATAAATTCGGTGGCACAACCGGCAACCTTCCTGCCTCAGGCCCCAGAAAGGACCTGGCAGTCTCAGCCTCTCCTTCCCTGTCAAATGTCCCCACTTTCTTTTTAGAGCATTTCCAGGAAGTTTGAACAAAGCCCTGAGACAGAAGCAGGGAGATTCTGTCCCTTGATTATCTTTTTAGCAGGAACAAATGAGCTCTGTTAAAGAATTCCTGTTTTTCTGCAGATTCTTCCTTTAATGCTGTGCAGCTGGGTGTGCCTGGGGATCATTTCATTGTTAAAACTGGAGCCACATGGAAAAGACATTAAAGAAGTTTGCTGCCATGATACCCAGGAAGATGAAAGGGCTTCTCTGATTTAAAGATGCCGTGTTTCAGAGGGGCAGGGCGAAAGGAAATGGTTCTTTGGAGACACGCACACTTGGTCCGGCTACGAATTCAGCAGGTGTTAAAGCCCCGTCCCCTTCCCGGCGGAGGTGCATGGGGGCGCAGAGCTTCTGCTCACTTGTGTTTTCGGAGAAGCTGCGCATTCCCCAGGCTTACAATAGGCCGCTCTCTTCAGCACTCATATTTTGGGTCTGGCGCTTGCTTTCAAAGAGAAGGGACTGAGAAGGGCGCACTGGTGGGTGTTGGCATGCAAGTGAGTGCTGCTCCTTGGCTATACTGAGGTCGCATTCTTTTTGGAGGGGTGTGCGTCCTTTAAAATCAATATATCTTGTGATGTCTCTTGCTACACATTGTAATGCACTAGGTGAAACTTGGCTGTAAAGACCTTCGAGATTTCTAGTGGGAATTTTTCACTGTAGACTCATTACTTTTACTGAGTGGTGACAATAACGTAGTGAATGGTGTTAAATGAAATCTAGGTTTGTAACTAAGTGCACCGGTTACGTGTGGTGTTGCTAACATGGTGGGTCTCAGAGATGCCTTCAATGAGAAGGGAAATTATTGATGCCTTTCTCTTATTGCAAATACTGACTCTGAAGAGAAGCTACTATTTAGTGACTGCCTGTCGTAGAAACTGTGCTGAATGTGGACTAAAACTGAGCACTTAAACTTTCCTTTAAAATTCTCAACATAGTGAAGCAACTCCTATCTCAGAGAAAGCAAACTATTTTGGATGTTAGAAGGCGCAGATGCTACGACTTTTTATCAGAAATATTTTCAGTCTTTAACCAATTCTAACGGTGACCTCAGAAGCAGTGTTTGGCAACTGGCTTTTCTTTCTTTCCTTCTCCCTCCCCATGTTCTCTAATATATGTTGCGATTGTCTTATGTGGCCACACGGCTGTTTCCTGCATGTTCCAAAGTTAAGAAAGCTGAGACTAAAGGATTCTGTTTACTGTCTTTCTTCAATGGGAAGGAAATTCCAGAGATTTCCCTACTCTAACTACTGCATATATTTACTCCTTTGTACTTAAAAGATTGTTTACAGCAGAGGAAATGTATTTGCCAGGTCGAGGAATGGGTGGACGCTGTGGGTCCCAGTCCCTCATTTCTACATGGGCCACCGATACCTTTTCCCCAATTGAATTAAATGCATACGGTTCAATGCACGGATATTAATTATGTAATTTCATGGGTCTGGTCAACATACACATTTGTACGTCCAGTGTCTCAGTAGCTACCGCTCCAGAAAGTCCTCTTGCCTGTGTCCCTTCCCCACCCTCTTCTGACTTCCATCGCCACAGACGGGGCGGTCTGCACCAGGACAGCACAGGTCCCCTGTACCTGGCTTCTTTTGCTCAGCATGTTTTTGAAATTCATCCATTTGGGGTGTGTGTGTGTGTGTGTATCAGTACTTTGCTCCTATTTATTGCGGAGAGTAGTATTCCATTTGTATGGCTAGATCACAGTTTGTTTATTCATTTACTGGTGGACGGACTACTCTCTAGTGTGGGCAACGGTGAACGAGGCTGCTCTGTACATCCTTGTGCCTGTCTCAGAGCAGCTCCGAGAACATTCTCCTTCCCGTGAAGAGCAGACGATGTCCTCGAGGTGGCTCTGAGAGCAGGGGGCATCAGCTGCCCCTGCTCCTCCTCACGAGGAAGGCGAGAGACCCCCCAGCGGTTGTACAGCTTCCTAGGGGCTCCCAAACCAAAGTGTTGTTGGCCTGGTAATGACAGGCAATGTAGTGACCCAGGAGGAATGAAACCCACGCCCTCAGGAGACAGGTACAGGGGTGGAAGGCCGCCTATCTCTCAACCAGCAGAACCAAGAGTTGAATCCAGACCCCTCTGAGGCCAAAGGTTCTGCTCCCAGGTGTTGGAAGGTGGCCCAGAAAACTCCCGATTTCCGTTACACCCTTTGTCAACATGTCCAGACCTGCGGACTAATTCCCTGAGCTGCCATTCCCTGATGATCACGGGCCATGAAACGGTTGGTCCCCAGATCACTTTCCCACTGCTCTTACCGTCTCCCTATTCCCCTGGAATTTACATTTGTCTTACAAGGTCTACACATTTTCTGGTGTGAGTGTACAACTTAAAACCACATGAAAACAGGAGAGAGGGGGAGAGAGAGAGATGCTGCGTGTGTCTCTGTTTGGCCTTACAAACCATCAGTGCTGATAATTCAGTCCGTCTGTGCCTGTCATGTTCCCGGAGCGTCTGCCCCACACATGTATAATAATGTGCTTCTATGAAGACATGTAGATTCTAATCTACAAGGATTACAAAGAAGTCTCCTGCTTTTCTGTGTCCTGACACCTGGCACAGAGCCTGTAACAAAATAGATGCTCAATAAATGACGTCAAATGCAAAGCTGCCTGGTGCCTGATGCTGCAGGAAACTCCGGCTGGGAATCCCACGAACTTCGGCGAGTTGGCACTTAAACGAACCTTGGTTTCTTTGTCTGTGAAGTAGGGTTAATAATACTGCTTGCCCTGTGTCCCATCAGTGTTAATAAGGATCAAATGAGGCAGTGTTTCTGTGCACTGCGAAGTGCTATAATCTACCATCTATTATTATTATTACAAATAGGCATTGATTTAATTTGTTTTCTTCAAGTCAAGTAAACATTGTCTTTGGGACACTCCTTGTAAGTGCTGTAGTTTTGAAAAACCCATTGAAATACTTTTCCATTGTTGCCATCCTTACTCTGTCAATACTTCGAGTGGCAAGCACAGATTAGTAGCCACATCAGATGATGGGGAAGGAAGCTGAATTCGCCACAAGACACTCAGGAAGAAGGATAAAAATTTTACAAGTCAATCAAGAAAGAATATGAAAGAACAATGATTAGGACAAAGTAGAATATAAACAAACAAGCAAACAAACCTTAGGCCAGGAAAGGGTGTGTTAGGGACCCTGAACATAACATAAGCCAGATAATACAGCAACTCCCGAAACCGGAAACATAAATCAAGGCCATTTTTTTGGTAGGAAGGTTACAGGAATGTTTCTTAGGCATCATGCAGACATTCAACTCTTTAGGGGAGAACCTGCTAGAAATACCAAGCCACAGCCTCAGGAATTCATGATGCGTCACAAAATTCATTCAGGCTGCAATATTTTGCTTTGCTTTTCTCATTTTCCACCGTTTAATAGGACAGGATTTCTCTCTCTGTGATTTTTCCTAGTTCATTCTCTTCTTTTGGGTGAGTAGGGGGAGAGATGTTATTCAAGACCTTACTTTATCCTTTTCTCTTGGCCTTTATTAAGCCTATTTAAGCTTATTTTGCTTTCTAAAAATACAGGCATGGCAGGTAGAAGGGGAGAGAGCTCATGTCATTGCCATTCCAGTCAAGCTTCTAAACGTCAAGTGCAATCCTGTCAGTTCCTTAAGTCTGTACTGCACAGTAATTTCTATACTCCTGAAAATTTCAAAATCCTTATAATTGAATGATTTGTTACAAAAGCCACAAATGAAGGTTATGGGTCTACTATACGGTTAAATAGCAGGGGACACAGGAATAGGAAGTGAAATAACACAATGTAGAAACTTAAATTATGCAGTAATAGAGACTTCACATTGTTATAGGTGGCCTAAACAGGAAAGCAAGCCAAAAAAATTTTTAATTTCCTTGGGTGCCTTTCTCTGGTTTAATACTTTAGGTTTTTTTCCCCTGGAGTCCGCCAAAATCTATGTACAAATATTTTCCAGGAGAGACTGTGAAATGCGATTATGACCAGAAACCCAGCCAGCTCTCTCCACGGCTTCTCCATTAAGACAGAGGCGAGCATCTGTTCAGTCCCCTCGGACGCATTTCCGCGTCTAAGCCAGTGGGCACAGCAACCTTTCTCCAGGCAGGGTGGCAATACACTAACCCAAGCAAGAAAACACACGGCCATGACAACGAGACGGGTCACATTTTAAAGGAGTGGTTTCCCAACTCCGGCTACAGGTGAGACCAACACGAGAGAACTTTAACTCCCAGGGCTCAAATCTCCCCCACAAAACGGCCTCAGGGGTGGAGCCCAGGCAAAGGTTTAAAAATGTCTCTGGATGAGTCCTATCTTTAGCCTGATTGACAGACACTCTTTTAAGAGATTCAGTGGGCTAATATAGGGAGAGGAAAAAAAGAAATTACTTTCTTAACTAAGCTATAGGCACTAATAACTAAAACAAGCTGCTGGTGAAAGGCTTTTCCTATGGGATGAACTCACCCCACTCCCCAATGTCAATGAAATTAATCTTAAAGAAATGGATTCAATCCTCCTCTTCTCTGGGGGTGGGGGGCTCAGTCATCCTGTCTGCATCTTCTGGTTCTATGCGCTGCACAGGTGTTTCAGTTACAACAGTAATACAGGCTCATTTTAGAAAAGAGGATGAGAGAAAATAATACCCACCCTCTACCACACTAAGGTAACCACGGTGGGGACCTTTCTGGAGCAGAGAAAGTAGGACTGCCCTCGTACTGCACATACAGTTTCATGACTTGATCGCGTGAACACCTTTCCGTGCCATTATGGAGCGATCTAGAACTTCACTCCGAATGGTTGCAGAGCATGTGTCCTTTGAAACGGCCATTATTTCTTTACTGGTGAGTGATTCTTGCCTTAGGCTTATTCACAGACACAGTAACCAAGGCCCCTTGATGGACTATAAACAGATTAATCTGATAAAAAAGTAAATGACAGGATAAGAAAGTGGTGTAACAAGAAGGCAGGGTGGGGATGCCCTGATAGGCAGCATTTGCTAATTCACTGGTGTGAATACTCCCAAGGGCCAGTTTCCAGATGATCCTTAAACCACACTGAAAGCCTGAATATTAAACAACTGCCTCTCTGGAGGCGCCAACCCTCAGCGACAACTCTGACTGGTAAGTTTTCTGGCTCTGGGGTGTGGTGGGCCAGAGCTGCCGCATCCCAACTTACTGCCGTATTTGGGGTGTGTGGTTGTCAAGCTAGTCATGGGGGAAGCTAGATGACCGAAGGCCCAATGGTTTTATAAAGGTATTAATGAGGAGAGAAGGTGTGAGCACACTGAAAAGACCACCTTTTTGGAACGGGTAGACATGGGGCTTTGTGCAAGTTAACCACATGAATGCCTCTATTTCTTTAATCTCTGTGTGGGAATAATAATGCTGCCTCAGTGGGCCGATGTTAGGATTCGGAACGTCACACATGAAGTGCACAGAAAGCACAGACATCACACACTCTGCCGCTGTGAGCTTCCCCCCCTCCTTAGTCATCATGCTCTAGATGTTACCACTTGTAGAGGAGAGAGGTGTGAACTGTCTTAACACTTTATTTTCAGGGAATTTAATTACATTTATCTTAAAATTCTGTATCTCTATTGTTCAAATCCAGGGTCGGCAAACCCGTGACCGGTGGGCCCAATCTGGCCTGCTTTTCTGTAGATAAAGTTTCACAGAAACTTTGAGTTTTAGTGGAATACACCACGCCCATTTGCTCACATAATTCCACAGCTGAAAGCCGAGGCCCCGTGGCTTGCAAAGCACCAAGTATTTACTATCTGGTTCTTTACGGAAACTCCGCTGACCCACGGTTGTAACAACTGTTTGTTTTTTTTTAACCACTGTTAAAAACAAATAAGGAGAAAAAATGAAAAAGATGAGATGAGAACATTCTCCTGGGAACTTGAAAATTCTAAGATACTCTTGATTCCCAGAACCCTTAAGAGACCCCTGGAACTCTAGGATGACACCGGGCTCTAGTTCAGCCTCTTCAAGACTCAACTGTAAAGAACATTTCACAAATGAAATTTTCTATGGAGGACTTCCTCTGGACGAGGCCTGCACTGTGAATACGGAACTTGGGAGGGTTCATTTAGAAGGTAGGAATATTATTTACAGCCTGGCAGGGGAAGTGACTGAAACCACATTAGTCAGGCAAAATGAGCCGATCTCTCTAACTACAGGTAAAATAACATTTCAAACATTGAAAAATGTACACAATCAAAATTGCCCAGAGTTGGGGTTTAAGCAACCATTTCCCCTGCTAATTTTTGATGTTTACATGGAACATTCTTCAAGCAGCAAATAACTTACCAATGATCTTGACAGATTGAAAATGATACATCTCTCCCACAACATAAATTAATTCTCTCGGTGGGAAATTGCTAAAATAGGCAAGGTGTCAGAAAGAGTTCTTTATGTCTGAAAGAAAGGAAATGATTCCATTTCTTCCAAACATTCTTACATGAAAAATAATAAACTCTCACTTCTTACCTGTCTTGATTTCCACGGCTCTCTGGTGCTGCGTGACTCAGTGGAACATTAGTCGTGTGTAACGCACACCTGGGCGCAGAACTGCCCCCGTAACTCATATTCTGTGTGAGTACATTTCATGGAGATACTCAGAAGAGGACTGCAGAATCACATTCCCATGCACTCCTCTGGTCACACGGTCAACGTTACACAAAGACGCTGGGAGGCAAATTCTCACAGAGGGAAACACAAGGGGAACGAGGAGGCCTCAGGGAAACACATGCCTGACACAAACTCGCCCTCTGGAGCGGAACGGCCCCGACCCACTCCTGGAGCAACTGGCTGAAAACTCCAGCCGGACGGCAGAGGTGAACGTTTGCCGAACGCTGGCGCATACTTAGTGCTCTCACATTTAACTCCTACCCAGACCCTGTGTGCCAGTATCACTGGGAATTTGTAGAGGGAGAAGTTCGGGTAGGAAGTTCGGCTCGCCTGCCTCCTGCACCTGTCCTGTTTTCAAAAGGCCCAGCCCCGGCAGAACCCAGAATGTCTGGCAATCGTGAGTCCCGGGAGACACCGCGAGGAGGAGAGGTCCCATGATCAGAGCTGACTACATTTGGGGAATTTACTGAGTTCTCTTGTGAAGAATAAAGACGTCTAGTCCGGCCCGGCATTAAGGAAACCGCTTTACCTCTGTTGGACCCACCACTTCCCCAAACTCGTTGGGGAATCGCTTTTCCCCAGCTGCCCCTCCTCTCCCTCCGGACCAACTGGACTCCTGTTCATCCTGCAGGGGGGCCTTTCCTGCCTGGTCAGATTCTCTCTGCGGTTCGCACGGCACCAGTTCTTCTACAGAGCTCCGGTTATGGTTACAATGTCATATTTACTGGTGTATTTATGTGGTTAATGCTTGTCTGTACTCCTACTATGGAGAAGGAAAAAATACTCCCCGCTTCTCAGATGGGAAAAAGGAGGGGGGACTCAGGCAGCTTCTTCCTGCCGTCCTCACTCACGCCTGTCCCCTGAGGAGCAGCAGCCTGCACTGGGGGGAGGGGCAGGGAGCCCCCGGGCACCTGGTCTGGGCGTGCTCTGGGGTGAGCTGGGAAGGGCGATGGAGAAGGACCTTGTTAAACCCGGGGAGGACATACTAAGAGGCCCTGTAGTTCAGCTTTCTGCATTACTTAGCTTGACTTTGGCCTTCCCCTCTGACTGCTGTTTTATTTTCCAGTCACTTCCACTTTTGGGAGGGGAAGACAAGAGTGTGCTCGTGGATCCCCTGAAATGCCAACATCTTCCCCGACGTCTTCAAGACAGAGACGGGGTCTCCCTGGCTCGCCGCTGTAGCTCAGTGCCTGGCATGTAAGAGGCACTCTAAATGTTTCATTAAATAGTCATTCTAGTATGGAAACTATTTTAAAGAAGCAAAAATTGGGAGACTGGTACAGCGAACCCCTGTGTACTCATCTCCCGGCTTCAGCAATTATCAACACACGGCCATCTTTCTCCTCCACTCCTCCCCACGACGGAAGCAAATCCAAGGCCTCGCCTCACTTCGCACGTCACAAACAGCAAGGGCTTGCAAAGTATCTATAAAACCATTATCGCATACAGATCATGAACAGTACTTCATAAATAGTTCTTCAATAAGCAGATGAACGAATCAGCAAACTACACAGACTAATAAAGGGTCACACAGGTGGGACTTATTGGGTCCCTGGGCCCAGTTCCACCCCCATCTCCCACACAAACACACACTCTCTCTCTCACTCTTCCCCAGCCCCCGCTCTCAAGGGGGTGGGGCCAAGCCACTCACCTGTTGGAGTGCTGCTGCGGAATGAGGAGGAGGGGGTGATGGGCGGGGTCACGGGGGGAGTAAGGCTTCCGCTGCTGTGGCGTGGTGGCGTGGACACATTCCCTCGAGACACGGAGCTGGACAAGGTCAGCGAGAGCTTGGGCTGAATCTTCTTCTTTAGGGACTCCTGCTCTCGGCGGGCAGCATCTGTCATGAATCTGAAGGGACAATGGCAGGTAAGTCACCAGGGCCATTTACAGAGCTGAGGTCGGATAACCTTTACCCCGAGTTTGACAGATGCTCCCTCCTGGGAAAGGGCCTAGTTCACAGCTCTGTCCCAGTCTTAGAACTAACTCACAACAGAATCGCCCTGACTGGTGCGGCTCAGCTGGTTGAGTGCGTCCTGCAGAATGAAAGGTCGCTGGTTCAACTCCTGGTCAGGGAACATGCCTGACTGCGTTCTTCTCTCATGTGGATGTTTCTCTCTCCCCATCCCTTCCCCTCTCACTAAAAAGAAATAAAATCTTCAAAAACAAAAATAACTCAACAGAATCCCTTTTCCTATATGATGAAATCATCTTCAAGCTGGTTGTTTTAAGGTTCCCCAAAGTCAGGCCCATTTCATCCCTGGTCAGACCCTCCTCCTGGGAAACATACACACAGACTCCATCTGTACCCACTGTGGGGTATCAATCACGAGGAATGCCAACATCTTCCCCGATGCCAGCAGCGGCCTCTGCTCCCCTCTCTCTTTCAACCTGAAAAAGGCCCACCCATTCCCAAAATTCCTAATACGCCCAGGGCTAGAGGACTTCCTTTATGGGTAGGTTAACATTATGACCTTGTTGAAAAACCTGATTCTGTTTTATACTACTCTGGATTCTCATACTGTTACTTAGGTTTTTAAATTTTTCTTGGCAGAAAGAAGGTCTTGTCTCCCTGGCCATTAGCTAAAAGGAAAGGACTCAAGTCCCTGCCATTGTTGCCAGCACACTGCTGAGCCCAATTTAGCAAACATGTATAGAATGATTGACTCAATCGGCCCAAGCAGGTTCAAGGGGCGAGAGCAGCTCAAGGAGGAAGATGCCCACCAAGGGCCTGTCTGTGTTGTGATTTTATTACTCGTAAAGGCAAAAGGAACTCTTCCTGATAGTTTCATCTTAGACACTTCAGAATTATTCTTTTAATAATTCTTTTAGGTTAGGTTAGTGATATTCTAACTTTGTTCTTTCCTTACTGTATAATCTAACCCTTCATAATTTCATACAATAAGATTCAAAACAATCTGTGAAATATCTCTTACCTAAAGAGCAAATATCTTTTTTTGTATTATTAGCAGGCAGGCTTGGTCAGCTGCGTTTTGAAAATTCTGGTGGAAAGCCCAGCGAATGGAGTGTATGCAAGCACCCACTGCCCAGGCTGAAAACAGAACATCACCATGCGCCTCAGGCCCTCTCCGCACCCACTGCCCTGCTATCTACTGTGTTTTGACTGTTTTAATACAATCTTCATCACAACCAATTCCAGGGCACTTCCACATGCTGTTTTACTCGGCCCATTTCACATTCTGCCTACGAAACTCCTAATTCTTCACTCTGGACTTTGGGAATCCGGTCATCAGGTTGTTCCAATTCCTGATGAAAGATGAGAACTGATCAAACACCTGATGAAACAATATTACAATACAGCCAAAGAGTTTTAAAATGCCTGCTTTTATACTTGGAACATGAATGGCACACTTCTTCAATGGCTTCTGCAAAGCCGTCTAGATATATAAACTGGATTTTATATGTGGCACTGCACTGCAGTAAAAACTACGTGCTTTGCCTTGAGCGCTCAGGGTTGGTGCTGCAAGGTGGTGATGTTTTACAAAAAAAGGAACAATGCAAAACAGAACGGTTTGCGCGTGGTAGCCAGGTACTCATTTCTTTTCCGATGTAAAGTGGGCTCTACTGCTCTTAAAACTCTTTCCCCTCTTCATAAACCTTTACTCAAAATATAGGCTCCCAGAGAAAAGCAAGGAACTAGAGCTTTCTTTGATCATTCTACTAACTGGCTGGTGCTGAGCTTCTCAAATTGGGGGTAGCAGTGTGGGCAAAGCCACAGGCTGAATGTATGCTCACCCAGGAAGACTAATTGTTCTCAGCATAGGCAGTTCAAGTTAGTGTTTCAGATAGTCAAATACAGACAGGCTATGGGATAGAATCAAAAACCTGCAGCTTGCATTTGGGCTAAGGTCATCGGACATAGAGTAGGCCAGGGTTCAAGTCCTGGCTGTGTGACTTACTATGGGACCAAGGCAAGCTGAGAAACCGCTCTAAACCCCAGCTTTAGTCTGTAAACTGGGACCAGCAACTGCAGGTAAAGGACTAACATACATCATTCCTCTTTCTGCAGGAGAATTTGAACTTCGGTTAATTTGGGTAACCTGGTACGACAGTGTCAACTATGATAACAGGCCACCCTCCTCACGACAAGATTGGCCCCTGACCATTCAGTGGCACCTGGACTGGGAGGAATGAGAAATCCACACAAACTAGTGGGAAGATGGAGCATTGAGCCTCCTGAGCGTGGCGATCCTGCACCGAGATGTGTCCCTGGTGGGGAACCAGGAAGTAGGTCGTGGGGTGTTACAGGAGCTTCATCTCCTCTTACACCAGCGCGGCGCCCAGCCTGCCAAGGGGCCTCTCCTCTCTGCATGTGAACAGCCTACCCTGTACCGGCAAGGCCTCCACGGAGGAGCCGCTGCCTGGCCCACAAGCTGCGGCCCTGCCCACTTTCCCTCTGAACAGACCAGTTGCCACCGAGGCCACTGGCCTTCTGGACAATGGTCAGGCCAGCCTCAGAAGGCTGTGGTGTGGATTCAGTGGGGTGCAGTGCCTGCCACACAGGGAGCGGTTCCCACCCCGGAAGCTGGTGTCATTACGTAAAGCTTTATGACGTGGTTTCACCTACACATCCCTTCCCCAGCCCCGGTTCTTCGAGGGCACACTGCACCCTCATGGCTCTGAAAGCACCTGGTTTGTGCCTTCCATACAGAGTGGATTGTCAATGGCTGACCAGGCACCTGCCCAGAGTCCACATAAATGTCTTGTCAAAGATGAGGGGTCAGTTTCTCCATGTCTTCCCTCAGTCTGGTTAAAAAGTGTCAATAGCTCATTTTTCTTATTGCAAAATAAATACTCTCCTACAGCACAGATACAAAACGACAACTATAAATAACAACCACTCTAATGCTCACAAGCATCACCCACCTGCTCCTCTACATACATTTGGGTCGGCTATGGACGGCAACCTATTTTTGCCTTGAATCTGCTAAGTGCTTTCTAGACGTGAGAATGAGGCACTGTGTTAAAAGCAGCACACGTGAAGCTCAAGGCAGTCTGTCAGCCCTTCTTCTCTCTTGGATTGGTGGTTATGAACTTGCAGCTACAGCCGTAAGTCATAGCAACCCTGCCCTGCTGAGACCCACGGCTGCACAATTCATTGTCGGTGCCCACACTCACGGGCACGGGAATGTGAAGGAAGTGCTGGTTGAAATTTACCAGCTTCCCTCTGGCCACGTGGCACCACTCTTCTCCCTCTTGCACTTCCTAACCAGGACTTTGCCTATGTTTGGACACACTCAACCCCAAAGTTTCAAAGCAATGCTCCATCAATACAAATTTTTGTCAAAAGATGGACAGATTCCCAAAGATGAGGAATCACTTGGGGAGACAGAGTCAGGACTGATTACAGCCAAGAACTGAAGGCTCGAGGAAGTTGCTGTGACCAGAAAAATAGACAAAACCACTGCAGTCCTCAAAGGCAGCTGCACTTGGACACACCCTCCAAAGGCCACGGCCCACGCCTTTCCGTTGTCAGGATGGGAAATGCTCCCGTGCTGAGAGGGAGCTCTGGCCTGGGAAGCTACGTTGCTCTGTGGTCTGATGAGTTCTTCTTGGTGGATTGATATGACTGGTCATCTTTTCTGAAGCCTTCAGTAAACACAACCGACAAGGGGTTTTAGAGCTGGAAGAAACCTGGATTAACACAGATCGCTTAGTCCAACCATGCCCTTTTTCACTGGGATCTAAGGGGGAGCGAGCTGTTCGAGGTACTTGGGTGGCTAGTGGCAGAACTGACATCAGAGAAGCCCAGCCCAGGGACGGACTTGAACGCTCCCGCTCCGCCATGTGGCTACGGCTCCAAGAGCCCTGAGCTTTCTGGTTTTTGCTTCTGAGTCGTGGTTTTCAATGCTGAAAGGGGTTAGGGCCTGGGCGTGCACGAGCTGACAGAGTGGGAGAGGGGCCTCACCGTCCCCGTGTCTGCCAGGTCCTGCTGTGTGGGGCTGCTTGGCTCTGGACGTGGGGAAGGTTGGCTGTGCCTGCCTCCCTGAATTCCTGCTTTGCCATGGGAACTGTTCTGATCTCGCAGTAGTGGCCGGGAGTGGGCTTGCGCTGCTTTGTGAAAGCTGAAACTTACGTTTTCAGAAATACTGTGAGCCCCCATCATTAATTATTAAATCATGTTCATTTAATTAAACATATCCATTATTAAAAATTAAATTATGTGAACTTGTAATTAAAATAAGTATTCTAAAGACAAAGGTGCCCTGACTCGTGTGGCTCAGTATATTGACTGCTGGCCTGCAAACCAAGAGGTCACTGGTTGGATTCCCAGTCAGGGCACATGCCTGGATTGTGGGCCAGGTCCCCAGTGAGGGGTGTGTAAGGAGCAGCCACACATTGATGTTTCTCTCTCTCTCTCTCTCTTCCTTTTCTAAAAATAAATACAATAAAAAAAATGAAGAAATAGACAAAGGCCATAATACTAAAAACTTACTGGTTCTTAATTATTTTATTCCATTTTACTCTTATCTATGTTATTGAGGTTATTTCCATCAATACCGTCTCTGGTAGAATTACTATATGATCTTGGGCCTATATAGTCAGGGCGACTGCCGCTCTCTTCTGCTCGGTGACATTGTGTTGGTGACTGGAAGATGGCTGTGGTGGAAGCATCACACCATGAAAATGGGCAGATGTTACAAATCAGGGCTTTTTATCTCTTCAAGTCAGTTACATAAAACATTTACCAGTATTTCAACTTCACAGTTATATTTTTAATGAGGAAAAAAAGCATTTAAACCGGGTTACTTGTCTATTCACTAACAGGGCTAATCGGAGAAGGAACAGAAAATGGATAAAGAAATCTTCTCTTCTCTTTAAAAAATATAAAAATAATACACCTCATACTCACTACTCAATTTATAGGAAAAAGCATTGCTAGAAATTTTGAAGTGTCTTGGTTTCTAGATACAACTATGGTTGATTTTTCAGGGAATCTTCCTTCTAGTACTGCTTTGCCACTAATAGAGAAAACTAAACATTTCTTAGAGGGAAAAAAACCCATCACCGGAGGGTTCATTCACTGTTGACTAACAGCCTGGAAATCTGCGGTCAGGCAAAACCATGTCTCCATTTTGAAACTGAGACTGCCGTGAGATTAATTTGACCTTTCCTACAAATCAGAAATGCCCAAGTTACTTTAATTTAATATGGGCATTTGCAGTAATATTTGTTATTGCTTGTGGAAGTACATATTCCTTAAGTAAATTTTCAAGACTGTGTCATAAATCTTTGAAACCCTCAGACCGCAATGCTCATTCAGTCCGACACGTTAAACGTGGAGACGCGAACATAACACCACGGGGGGATGTCAAACTGCTGGTCCGGGGAGACCGGTTTCAACCACAGACTCGGGAAATTTATAGGAGTCACTGAAACCTGGGCAGAGACCCACTGCCACCTCACTCCACGGCCAGATACCTGAGCCTAAGTGTCCTGCTGGGGAAAAGCCACTGGGCTTTCAGTGGCTCGGGAAAACTCAGTGATGGAAGTGACCACTTGAAACTTGAGGCTCCCTCTCACAAAAACAGGGAAAGAATCCGAGCTCTGCAATGCGGGGTGCGGTTTGGTTGTTATCGTAAGACTCTGGAGAGGGCGTGTGACCCAGGGGCCTGTGCTGTGTGCTGGGGGTCCTCCTCTGAGAGGAGGAAGCAGGTGGCCTCCGGAGGTCCCGGCACTGTCCACTGTGGCCCTGGGTTTTCTACTTACTAAAATTGAGGAGTTTTGGGTTTATGGATATATGGAATATATCACCCTAGGTTCCTCCCCACCGCCAACTGTGAGTCCAGCAACGGTATTATGCAATGTTTTCCAGACTCCCCCCCCCCCCCCCCCCGCACCTCAATCCATTACACAAAATGTATCTCTACTGGGAGCCGGTACACACATGTGCAATCAGGCCTGCAATCTGCAAGTCTGACATCACCAAAGTTCTATAACGAAACATTTTAAAATAAGCTTGGCAGGAAAACTCATTGGGAGACAATGAGTTGGGAGATGTGAATGAACTACTCGAAAACTACATTCAGCTTTACGTATGGAATTTAGTGTGGATATGCATATGCCTCACTGCTCAAGTATTAACGTGTCTGACACTGAGCATGACATCAGACCGTGCAGGAAGTGTGATTCGGTATGAACTCACTGTGCCACACAACCTTTCTGAAATAAGAAAAATTATGAATGATGAAAACCTATCTAGACACAAAGAAATCTTTACGTAAACGTCTGAAGCAAAAATTTCATGAAATAATCCTCACTATATGTGATACATGCTGATATTTTTCTCTTCTCGTTCATTTTAACAAAATCTCCTGGTCATGACCACCACACTGATTTCCTGACCTACTAACAAGGAACATGGCCTACAGATCGGAAAATACTAGAGTAGAATTAAGACGGTGCACTTTAGAGGTCTACTCTTGAAATTCTAACCTCTGCTCTCCGCTCTCTAATGGTGTGACCTTGGGCAAGTTGCTTAACCTTTCTGTGCTTCTGCTTTCTCATTTGTGAATGGTGACCATAACAGGGCCTGACACTTGGATAAGAACAACCCTTGTTCTGAAAATCCTAACTCACCAATATTTCATCTCTGACAGTCGTGTCAGCAATTTGGCTATGCCTGAGCTGACTCACTGAGTACTGGGGTAAATGCCGCCATTGTGAGCGTGGCTGATTCTGAAAGCAGAGACCCTCCCATTTCCTCGTTCTGCATGCATCTATCAACTATCACTGTAATCGAAGGTAAATTGTAGAAGGAAGCTACTGCAGCTAGAATACAAACAAAAGGCTCCTCTCCTAAGGGACAATGTGCTGGGGGCCGTCTATAAACCCACACACCTCTTCTTTCCTTCTCTGCCTTGATTCTTGAGAAGAACTGAATTGTAGGAGGCCTTTCTGGAAGGATGAGCGACCGGAGACAGTCCATGCAGCCAGCTAACTAAAAGACATCTGTCCATGCAGGTTAGGCCTGCCCCCTACTTGAGGGATTCACAGGCTGCACAAGGCTCTGACAGGGTCCACACCCAGACCTTCTGTACAAAGCTTCACATCCAACGGCTCCATTACCAGTTCAAAAGCTTTGTTCTGCTTTTTCAATGGCCCTTTGAGCATTGCCAATTTCCAGTGAAAACAAATTTGTAAAACCCAGAACACCTTTGAAGGAAGCTGCCGGGAGCTGGCAGATAGACCTGGAGAGTCCAAGCACTCTCAGATCTGGTAACTCGCTACTCCAGAAATGACACTGCTGACTTGACAAGGACACAGTTGATCGTGCCAGGGGACAGTCCGTGAGGTACTCTCTGCTGTACCTGATGGCTTCTGCTCTCCTCCAATTACTACCGCGTGCAGTCCAGGATAAGGGTGAACAGAAGCCAGTGAGGAGGCAAAACAAGTCTCAGGGCATTGGAACACCGGCTGTGGGAATCACGGGCACAATCCAGCAGGCGCTCATGTGTGACCCACATGCCAGAGATCTGGCTGCTCTAGGTATCCCGGTACTGATGGCTTTCAGAGCGCACATCTGCTAATAAATCATGGGGTGGGGCTGCTCGTTTTAGCAGCAACTTACAGCGCAGTGAAGTTGAAGGGGCATTTGGTTAAAACAGCCGGCCAGTGAAACCCGAGCTGCAAGCAACACGAGGAGCGGGCCCACCTCTTCCTTAACAGCCTTTTGTAGTGATCTGGGAACTTAATAAATGTTCTCCTTTTCAGTAGACAAAAGAAAATTTGGACTCCCAAATAACAATGACTTCAGTGTAAAGTCTCTGGCAATGTTTTGAACAATCGGTGTTTCACTTCTCATCCCGGAGCTATTTCTGACTTCATGGTCTGGGCCCTACGGGGTGGATTTTGAAGTCCCATAAAAATTTCTGCAGTGTCACCAAAATGCTGAGCCTCTTTTAACATGTTGCTATTAAAATTTTAATGCTAAATAATAAAACGAAAAGCAGCACCAGGCAAAAACCCGCGCCATCTGATCAGATCAGTATGGCCCTTGGCTGAGAAGGCTTCTTTCTGTGTGTGTGATTTTCATCACACACAGAAATTCACAGGAGTTGTGGGTATAATTTGTGAAGTACAGCCAGTGAATTGAGTGCTGTACTTGGGTACCAAACCCAAACCGACAGCCTTCCTGCATTAACTGAGACATTATTACTTTTTTAAAAATCTTTTCCTTACTAAGTTTGTATCCGCCACACACAGAAGGACAAAGCCCCTGGACTTTGAGGAGTTCTGGTCTACTTCTCATGAAATAAACGTGAGGGCAAGACGATATCATAACGCATGGTATAGCTATTGTTGCTTATAAATGTTCACTTTATTTGGGGGTACAGGGAAGGGAAGAGAGAAAGGGTAAGGAAAAACAAGTCAAGGGGATCTACTCTTGACAATCATTTTTCTTTTGTTTTTAGGGTAACTACAGTTAATTCATATTCTTTTTAAAAAAAATCCTCACTCCAAGGACATGCTTATTAATTTTAGAGAGAAGATAAGGGAGGGAAGGAAAGAGAGAGAGAGGGAGAGAAACGCTGATTGGTTGCTTCTTGTACTTGCCCTCACTGGGGATGGAACCCATAAATACCTAAGCATGTGCCTGACTGGGGATCAAACCTGCAAACTTTTGGTGCCTGGGATGATGCTCTGACCAAATAAGCCACATTGGCCAGGGCTGAATTTACATTATTTATGGTATACTACAGCTTGGATATTCTAAAGCTCTTAAAAATACTTATTTAAGAACTGACACTGGATTGCCAATTTTTATTGCTAAGTGGTGTACCTTATCTAACTTCTATCTTCCATTACTAGCCTCATTCCAAAGAAAATCATTGTAACATAAGATAGAGGAAAGACATAATCTTGGAATAAAATAATCCTTTCTTGAGAAAGGCTGTTCTTTATTCTGAGATTATGATAATAATATAACAACACAGAAAACTTTTTACTTAAATTACTTTTGAGGTGCAGAGAAGCTACAATATAGTTTTATCATTATTTTGTAATCATATCTGTACATTGTAAAATACTGTTTATAACAATATATTGTTTATAATTATTTTCTAGATGCAAGTTATTAAAAATACCCAACTTTATTTTCTATCATTGCTGTAGCTAAAAATTAAGTTTCAAGGAATGTTGGTCAAAATGAAACTATTAAATTCAAGAGAAATCATCTGCAATATTCTGGGCAAACTGAAAGATGTCAAAGAAAAGAGCACCCAAATCCAGCAGCTTCATCTTCCTGAGAGCTGGGAGCAAGGTGAGAGGAGCCAAGTATCCTCCAGAAGGAAGGAGGGGAGGGAAGGAAGGGAGGGGGGGAGGAAGGAGGGGAGGAGGGGAGGAGGGGAGGGAGGGAGGAAGGAGGGAAGGAGGAGGGGAGGGAAGGAGGAGGGGAGGGAAGGAGGAGGGGAGGGAAGGAGGGGAGGGGAGGGAGGAAGGTATGGTGTGGAAGGGTGGGGTGGGGGCTGGGAGGCTTCCAGCTCCTCAGCCCCACATGCCCCAGGCAACCCGGGGATTGCAGAGCAATGGAAACATCCTCATGAACAGCGCCATTCAAAAGACTAGCAGCTAGTCTGTAAATAGTACTTTGGAATGATTTTTTTAACACAATAATCTGTTTTCCAGTATTTTCGTACGCAAATAAAATTCACGCACAGAAGTGAAATAACTGCAATAATGAAAAAAATCCCATTCGTGAATACCATGACTTTGTATATTCCCAATAAATACGGGGTTTTTCACAACTAAGGAATGCTGTAGTTAATCTACCTAATGAAAGCTCTGGTTCAGATTCAGCAACCACTATTTTAAGCCGCAGGTCAGCATAAATTATCAGTGAAGCAATTAATTTTGATTTAGTTTAGCCTGGCCAGAGTAAACCATGGTCTTTTTCATGGTCAATACCAGGAAGCAAAACCACTTCTGCAAACTACACCCACAAGTCTTTGGGTTTGAGGCCAACTGGAATGTCCCTCTCTTGGCAACTCTCTCTCGCTATTTCCATCCCTTTTCTACTTTCCCCTAATTAGGAATAACTGTGGCCATTTCTTACACACCGGTTTCATTGCTAGTTTGACATCTGTGTAAAAACCAATGAACAAAACAAAGAAGATGCACTTTATGAGGTTTGGTGGTACAAACCTACAAATAGCTTTTGAGTTTTCTCATTTTGCCTCCTCTGAAAGTAAATTAAATGAGTTATTTGAGGTTTCCATGTTAACTGCTAATGAGATGATGCTTAACTCTCCCCATAAGCTTGGGGAAGCTGAAAAACTAAAGAAAATAACAAGATTCCGAGTTTTTTCACTCCTGTGAAAGTGTCAGCAACGGCCGCACACCTGGTCCAGGCCCAGGTTCTGAAGACGAACTCGTCATCTGACAGACCTCGTATTCAAACTGGTGCGAATTACTTACCCACTCCGGTCTTGGGATTCTTGTTTATAAAACAGAGGTAACCCTACTAACCTACCTCGTGGTGTTATTATCAAGATCCGACTAGATGAAACACATGAAAAGTAGTTGGCTCAACAGAACGTCCCACATATGCCAGAAGGCGACTCAGGGTCTTGGCATTTCCATGGGTGTCAGCCCCACACTCCTGACACTCGGGTGGGAATTAGGTTAAAAACACAACAGCCACCCGACTGGGTAATTCCTACATAGGAGCTTATTTGTTTGTGAAAGCTACGCAGCCCACAGATGGACCTAGACCGGTGTCTAAGTCTGGGATCGAAAGTCTCTGTTGCCAAAGAAACGTGCTTCTCTGATGCTGCCTTGACATTCTACTTACGTGAACTCTTCTGACCAGGTCTGCTGGGTGGCAGTGAACGTTTACTAAGGATAAGGCTCTCCAAGTGAGTCTAACATGGGGAACGAGGAATATTGCGGGGCTCTGGTTAAAGGTAGAGGATTCTTTTTTGAAAAAATCCTTACACAGGGACATTTTTTCATTGCTTTTGGGGTGGGGGAGAGAAACATCAATGGGAGAGAGAAATACTGACTGGCTGCCTTTCATACATGCCCCAACTGGGGACTGAACCCACAGCCCTGGCATGTGCCCTGGCCAGGAATTAAACCCGTGACCTTTTGGTTGATGGGACAATGCTCCAACCAACTGAACCACACCGGCCAGGGCGGTAGAGGACTCTGTAACAGAGGAGAGCTCAAAGAGGCAGGGCTTGTTTATGCCAGGGATGGCGCGTACAGGGCCTGCAGTGCCGCTTATAACCCGCTCTGCTAACGAGAGCCACCACACGGCTCTCTCCCCCCTGCTGCTTAAGGAGCCAGCCGCAGACTCTCCCTCATCCCTGCGCTCCACGCTGCCGCCACCCTCTGATCCAGGTGACACACAAGCTGAAAGTCCTTGTCCCTGACTTCTCTGTGCCTCCCCCAACCCCGCCAATCCACTGATATTTCCACACATATTCCAGTCTAGGCGTTTCCTAACTCAGTTGGTACATACTTTGTCTATTTCCAGAGAATCAGGGAGTGAAGATGGCAGGCAATAAACATGGTATCGGAGAGAAAGCGAAGTCCAAGACAAGAGCTGTCCCCTACTCAGCACATTCAGACAACGGCACCTATTCATAAATACAAAGGCAACTGCTCGCGCACATCAATCTGTGTGTGTGTGTGTGTGTGTGTGTGTGTGTGTGTGACATATACACAGTCACTGTCAGCAGATTGGTATTGTTTAGGGATGGAGGGGAACCAACAGCATTTTTCCTTAAATGGACTCATCCACTGAGGCCGTCAACCTCTTTGGGGGGCAAAGTCAGTTCTACACTTGGGCTGTCCCTTCACCTTGTGTCTGCATGTCTGTAGGTATCAAAAACCTTACAGTCTTCGAGATTCACGGGCCTTGGAGACTGATTTTTGGAGTGATTTTCTCCCATTTTGTTGCAAGAATTCGGTCAAGCTGTTCCTGGACTAAAGGGTTTGGGGTTCCCCATTTTCAAGGAGGCTGCCACCTGATAAATGTGTTCAGGTGTTTGGGGCACACATCTGAGGACTGAAAAATCATTTTAAAAACTCAAAGAAATGTGAACCTGTGTGTCTCTTCTTCCTACTGGAGTTAACCCAATGAGTTTGTGAGTTCTAATGATACTCGGAAAATGGTGAGCTGTGTGTAAATGTTGGGGCAGAGAGGATGGGGGATCATTTTATACTGGAGATAATTTCAAAAACACAGAAAACTAGAGACATTAGTAGGTTGAACTGCCATCATTAGCCGTTGACCATCTTGTACAACAACTTTCTCTCTGCCTCCCCCTTTAGGCCTTGGTCGTTCAGGTGTTTCTCATCCTATACGCACAATCACTGGAAAAATATATGAGGATAAAAAAATGGAAGAAGAGGAAAAAATTTTCAACAAAGTCCCTGGGAAATACTAATACAGACTCAAAATTGAGTAATTTGGTTGGAAACATAACTCTCTCTCTCTCACACACACACAGCTAAACAATAATGCTTGAAAAATCTCAGCACTATCAATCAGAGTATATATTATTGAATGACATACTAAAGGTGTATTAATTTGGAAGGTCTGAGCCAATAATTCCCAACTCTTTCAGCTATGGGGGCTGTTACAAATTTGAATGGTGTCCTGCTTTAAACATTATGATGGCACTTCTTGTGTCTTTTAAATTGGGGGAGAAAAAGGAGTAACACAAAACTACTATTCAATATGCCTTTGAAATTTCTATTTTACAAGATTCCCTTAGCTACCTTCCCCCCCACAAGTTCCACCCCAAACTGAGAATTTACAGGTTATTTGGGGGGGAAAATCAGGGTGTGTGTACTTAAATTTTTGAAGAATGTCACTGTACTTAACTGCTAATGAAGTGTTTCTTGGATGGGCTTCCAGCCCTTTTGCTGATTTACAATGAGCAGCCTTCATTTGTATGCCAAAAGCACGCACTAATCCCTAGCATCAGCTGGTTCCCAGAAATACATGTGTCCCCACAATTCTGTTTATCCTGCTGGTTTATTTAGCAAAGCTTTTCTTCCCAGAGAGTGCAGACCTCCATTTCAGTCTGACCAACCTTATTATCCCAAATTCCCTAATTAGTGTAATTAAAGCTTTAATGGATTGCAGCCTGGATATAAACCATGCAACCCCCCTTTAAATTCGGTGCTTGATGAGTATGTGGGACTGGTCCATGCCAGAGGGCTTCCTGTTGGGGGACTGAAGGCTCTGGACACCTCTGCACCCCAAACCCGGGCCATTTCTAACACTCACGAAGCTTCTCCAGGTTCGCGCATGCACACCAAGCTGCCTCCCAGTATCTACTGGGGGCAGACACAACATCTCTCAGCGCTCCTATGGATGCTGGCCTCATGGGGATCTCTCTCCAGTCACTATGCTGCAGGAAACAAGGCTAATGCCCTAACTAAAATGATTCCAAGCAACCTGGGAGAATCTTGCTAGATCCTGCAGAGCACTCTCATGTTAACCCTCCTGCCAAGATAAGTACTTTTCTAATAACCAAACCTCAAAGGTCTGTAGCAGCTCAAACCCACTGTACATGTAGTATTCCCTAAGGCATGCAAACTGACCCATTCTTAACATGGCTCTGCTGGGGGCTCACAGTGTCGAGGCTTCAGATGGCCATACCGAAGTTAGTATTAGAAAAGAGATAAGGGATAAGGGTCAATACTTTTTAAAAAATATTTTATTTATTTATCTTTAGAGGGGAAGGGAAGCAGAGAGGGAGAGAAACATCAATGTATGGTTGCCTTTCATGCGTCCTCTGCTGGGAACTGGCCTGCAACCCTGGTATGTGCCCCGACTGGGAATCGAACTGCGATTGTGTGGTTTGCAGGCCCATGGTCAATCCACTGAGCTACACCAGCCAGGGCAATACTTTTTTTTTAAAGCATTTTTACTATGTATTGTACTATGCTAGGTGTGTTGTACCAACTGCTTGCTGAATCCCCATAACATCCCTGTCAGAGGTTGTTATCAGTCCCCTTTTACAGATGACAAAATTGAGACATTAGGTAGTTTGCCCGAGGACCCACAGCTAATAAAGTTGCATAGGAAAGATATGAGCAAAAATGCTAAAGATCGGTGATGCCCAGTTCAATAGCCTTGACCACATGAGGCTATGGAGCACTCGAAATGTGGCTAGCAGAACTGAGGACCTGAATTTCTAATTTCTTTTTTGACTACATTTATAGAGCTACGGGTTGCTAGTGGCTGTCATGCTGGGCAGTGAAGACACAGATGTCCATCAACACAGAAAGTTCTTCGGGCCAGTGCTACGATAGCTGAGAAAAGTTCAGTTATATACTGGGTACACTGGGCTTGAAACCGTGCTGGGACATGCAAGGGGTAGAAACAGGTCAGCAGCCCAGACTTAGGGATCCTCCCAGGAGTCACTCCCGGGGAGGCCGGGAGAAAGTACAGGAAGAGACCGGAGGGACAAGGGCTGAGAAGAGAAGCTTGAGAGAAATGCCTGCATTTTAGACAACAGGAGGAGGAGAAGCCCCCAAAGTGACTGAGGAATAGAGTTCTTAGTTTCTAGATCTTTTTATTACACAGTTTCTTAGTTTACAATTCTTTTTTTTTCAGGCTTACTTACTTCTCTTATACTTTTAGATGAACTCTCGGGGAACAAATATATTGCTTAAGACACAACATCTGCCTTTTGTAATGAAAAGGTACATTTATTTATTCATTCGATCATTTGGTGCAAAGACATCCTCCCTTTGAGAAAGGCACGGTGTTTACATCCTCCAGCTCAGAGCTGGGCATACTACATACAGAAAATTGTTAGCACAGGACACAGCATCACGTGACTTTGATGCAATGCACTAGAAGTGGTTCAAATTCAACTTCAAACTGTCCGCGGACCCTCTCAATAATGAGATCCCAACAAGTGGCTGAAATAAAAGCTCTGATGCAGGCACCTGCTGTGAAGGGCACTTTGTGATGATTTTCCGTCTGACCTCCCTTGCAGTTGCCTGGGAGTGAGGTGGTGGGCTCTTCCTGAAGTTATCAGACCCTGCACTCACTACTGAAACCAAAGTCACTGAAAGAACAAGTCTAGCCCTTTTCCTTCTTGGGAGTGAAAAGTCCCCCTTCCATGTCTTTGCAGTGAGGGATTTCCTTTACCAACAATAACTGAGACCAAACTATTTTCCCCCAGGGAGGGTGAGCAAAGTCTCGGGCCAGTTCACCCCCATACTCTTTCCCTTTGAAGTGACAGGGCCTGGAGTGGCCACTGACTGCACAAGGACATGCCTCACCCACCCCTACAGATGGGGGTGAGTGAGGCAGAGAAGGAGGATGGAGGAGGAGGTAGTGAGAAGGATACCAGCAAGGTGACAATGTGAGCTCACTTTGATGAAGGGTAAAGTTAGAACAAAAACCTTGACATTCAGCTTTCTGAAAAGCCCACTTAAATATTTCCATTTTTTTCCTATAGAGTTTACATGGGGCTTTGGTGACTACTCAGTGCAAATGGCCCCAAAATGCACAAGGCAGAATTTGTGAGAGTGGAATTCTGGGAATTAAAACACATGAAACATGCAAACAATGCCAGCGTTGCCTATTAAAACGGGAGACTGGAGGATGCCAACAGTAGGCTCCCAGTCTCCCCATCCGGACTCCTGATAGGTGCAGGAAATGTCTGCAGTCCTGCAGCAGAGTTTACATTTAGCGGCCTTTGCCTCATTTGTGCAATTAACCAGGCTTTCCTTGCATCTGCATCACTCCCTCGGAGAATATGAGGAACTTGCAAGGAGACATTAATATCTTTCAGGATACAGGGAGCCACTTAGTGGTGATGCACTGAGGAACCCCTGTGCTTCTGAAGAGTTAATTCATCTCCTGAGGGTCCCTGAGAACATGCCTCATCAGGCCTAATGGGACCAAGGGGATTTTCTTCTGTTTTTTTGGTATGCAAATTGACTTTTTCTGAGCATTTTATTGAAAAATTTCTACCACCACAATGCAACACATTAAGAAAAAAAAAAAAAAAAAAGAAGGTGGCCACAGACTTTGGACAAGTAGGATAGGTGAGGAGAGAGTTGTCTTTTCTGAGGCCTGACTTATCTCTCTCTCTCGGAGTGAGCTGGGAGGGTCAGGCCTGGGCAGCCTCACTGGGGCCCTGAGGATGATGGGTGGTCAGCACACATACTGCACTCAGGATGGAAACCCTCTGCTCTCTTTCAGGCTGGGTCAGGGCTCAGCTCAAATCTTTCCTTCCCCTACATCTCTCACCTGATTGAAATGTTCAGAAGAGGGAATTTTTGTCCATCTGTGGGGGCCCTTTCAGCAGCCTCATCCCTCTTAAATGCAAACAAAGAGATACTTCGATCACTTCAGTGTGACCTACTCTCCTTTTACTACAATTGAAGCCTGATTTCTCCCACTCACTCTCAGCAAGGTTATCACTTAGCAGGGGCGGTGGTGCAGAGAAACAAGGGTGGGAACTGCAGACCAGTTTCCAAGCTGCAACACACGAGCTAATTGTATGACTGTGATCAAATTTTCCATCTCGTGGGGCTTCAGTTTTCTTTGTTTGTAAAATGGGGGTTTTATTTACTCTTTATTTCCACCAGCGCTAGAAGAATTTACAGGATACATAAAGTGCAATAAAACAGAATGAATAATAGAAAAGGGAGAAGTTGTTAGGCAAAAACAAGGCTGGGGACAGAGCACAGAGGCAGGAACAGGGCTAAGACACACTGGGGAGAGCATGCCTGTGGCTACACAGTTGCTACGTGGGATGAATGTTGCTGACAACCCTTGTACATCGGAAAGTTCTGAATGAAGCAAGCAATCAGCAGTAAGACAGGGTCCCTGCTCTGTGTCCTGCCAGCAGCCAATACAAGGAGTTGGAGGGAGAGCACAAATGATTCTGAAGCGAAATGCGGGGAGCACCAGAAACGCTGAACGTAGCCACGGAGGGTTGGGCCAGGGTCTTGGATACTAAGAACCTCAGCTTCTGTTGTTTATGTCTATATGAATTCTGCATACCTTCCGCTTCCAAAGCACACTTCCGACCCCTTCATGTGCCAGGAAAAGAGCCTCACACCCTTACTAAAAAATGGAAAATCCTGCTTACCAGCCACGGATCAAAGGGGCGTGTGGCCAACACTGACCTCACCCTTCTCCCTTACAGATGAACTACTTCATGGGAAGGATTGGATGATATTAAAGTTCATATTCACACTGGGTTCTTCTAGAATCTTAGATACCTGTTCAACCTTGATTCCATCTCATGTAAAACATTCCCACAGAAAAGGGGCCTCTGAATTTCCCAAGGCAAACACAGGGCCACTCTGATTTTTAGAACCTCTCTCTCTGGGTGCCAGTGGAACCTCTTATTTGTGGCAGTAAGCAAAGAGCCATTTACTTCGAGAATTTTAGCCAGGGAAGAAGTGAGCCCTACCTCCAAAGCCAGGATCAGACATCGCCCCAGTAACCAGTAAGAAGGCCACAGCGAGCCACGTTAGCTACAAATTCCTGCTAAGAGTCCACGCTCAGGATGATCCCTTCGAGCAGGCCCTATTAAAAACAATAATCACCATCTGCTAGTCTCCTCTCTTTTTTATTAAACTGGCCGTTAATTACTGGTAACAACTAATTTCATCTGGGTTTTATTGAGTAATTATAAAATGGGGAGGATATCAAGCTTCCTGCCTTGCTGAGGGCAGGAATTTTCTACAATGTTACGTTTCAAAAGGGGGTTGTAAGAAGCCACCCACAACCATTTAATATGGTAATTGTGATTCTCAAAATTCATCCTGCAGGCTTAACATGTGTGTCTTTCAGTTCAGCTGAGCCCGACTTCGGTGTGGGTTGTTCAACCGTAAACTGGTTTCCACCCACTGGTAACAACAGATCTTTCAGGGTTATTGCCTCATTAATTGAGGTGCATAATGACATCACCACAACTTTTAAAAAATTTCATTTTCCGGGTATCTTATAACAATATGATAGTATTGCAGAGTATAAACGGAGGGAGTTTAAATGTTTTGATTAAACAGGTTGACCATTCTGGATAAGGTAAACTATGTTTCAACTACAACATCTAGATGAAAACATTGGAAACAAGCCATTAATTTCGTGACATGCTCATCCCAAACCAATCATAACTCATTTATTTTTACCGCAAAAGTAATTGAGTAATGAATAATGAAAAGGCAGTAAATACGTTGACTTTATTATTAATACTCAATTTTGGTTAATGAGGCAGCTATTACATTTGGAACATGGACTTGATTTATTGACTTTTTCAAGATAACAATGAAGTATTACTAATGAATACCAGGGTTCTTGCAAGAGAAGATTTGATCATGAAACATTCTGGAATTCAAGTGAAATTTCAGTTCACATTTAGAACTATTTGACCTCAAACTTATCCTTGTACCTCATATGTTCCTTAAAAAACTTAAGTGTGTGACACACGCATGTGAGTGAGAGAGGTTGGGGGAGGGGCTGAAGAGAGCTTTCCACGTCGCTTTGCACGCTGGTGAACAGAATTCTCTGGTGTTGGTCTGGTCTTCTGAAATGCTTTCTAAAAGGAGTTTGTAATAAAATACCAAGACATTAGTTACACCTAAAAGGTGGTCAGTAGCCTAAGCCTCAAACACAGCATTTTAGTGATGGTTCAGAGAGAAAAAAAAAAACCCAACCCATTAAATGTAAAGGAGACTAAATGGAATGTTTTTCCCCTCTTTCAAGTGTTGGATTGGCCAAAAAAGTTCATTTAGTTTTTTCTGTTCAATGGCTCTCGTAGTGCTTAGTTGTTTTTAACTTCATTCCAAACAATTTGGTTAGACTGCACCGTGACAGCTGTCATGTTAGAGTGCATTTAAAAAAACTTATCAAAATTGGTGAATTTTTGTGCAATATTTTTACATTGAAGACAGAAGACAGCATGCTACATTTTTGGCATATTATGCTTTATTATTTCAAGAAAGGTAAAAATGCAACTAAAACACACGCAAAAAAGATTTGTGCAGTGTATATAGAAGCGCTGTGACTGATCAAGTGTGTCAGAAAGGGTTTGCGAAGTTTCTTGGTACTACTGACATTTTGGCTGAATACCTCTTCGCTGTCCCGGCCTCTGCTCACTAGTAGCCAATAGTGGGAGACAGCCGACATGCCCAAAATATCCAAATCAACAGTTACTGGGGAAAATGAAGAACGTGTTTTTTGTTTTATGGAACAAGCAAACGGGCTTTTTGGCCAGCCTGACGGGATCACGGCTGATTCTTCAGCCATCACAGCAGTCACATTCTGCAAAGTCTCTGAGAACCCGGAACTGGTGAACGCCGAACCATCACGCTGCAAGCACTGGGTTTACCAAGAAAATTCGCGAGTAAGCGAGTTCACAAATTCTGAATCCGCAAACAACGAGGCTCGACTGTACCTCACACTGTACCTTATACAGGCTTATGCTGCTCACTCACCCGTGCGCTCCATTTGCTTAACCACCGTGATTCTTCTGCACTTACAAGACATTCTCGGCCCTCTCTCTCCACAGGCCCTTCATGCAATGGTACGGGCCAGAACATACGTACTTTATTTAGTAAAGCCTGAAAAATTTCTGGGAACGACTTTGAGAAGAATTGGGAAAGTAATTAGAGCTTCAAGCAACATATTTTGGGGGACATTTCAACTTCTTGTCAAACATTTTCTTATTTATCTACATCTTTCAAAGAAAGGCTTTATGTCACACTAAGACATTAAGGAACATCTTGGGTTTGTATAGCTGCAAATCAACAATGATATCTTTGATATAAAAGATTTAAGCAAAAGATTTCTTGCCTGTTACCTTCATGGGAAGGATATTCACAATGTAATCTCATGGGTAATGTGTAACACCACTCTCGGGAGAGCTAAGATTCAGTTACAATTTTTTAGGAGTTATATTAGGACCTGAGCCAGAGATCACAAATTGATGGCCTTACGGAATGGAATGCTGATCCGAGATTAAAGAATGAGGTTTCACAGGACAACCAGACTTCCAGATCCGACTGGAAGGCCAGCAGCTGCGGCCTCATTGGGCCCCTATTCTTACACAGCAGCCATGAGCGGGAAGCACAGAAACTGACTCCCACGTAAGGGGCACCTGGGCTTTCCAATTCGCTCCCTGTATGTCTGGTACCCTGCCAGCTGCACTCACCAAAATCATTTACCTGGCATCCCTAAGCATGTGAATTTGCTGCCCCTTGGCCTAGACATACAAAACTTAAACACTTATTTAAAAAATGTTTATTAGATGCCTACTATGTGCCAAATGGTCTTGCTTTCTGAGAACAGCCAAATAAACCTCCCTCCAATTTGGAGAATCTGAACTGGGTAGAAAAACGAAAGTCTCGACAAACAAAAAAGCAACCGGTAGATCAGTGCTTCTCAACTGTGGACGGGAAGAGATGAAGCTTTAAAATGGCAGGAATGGTGAGGATCGACTCATCCTGGAGGGAACTGCCCAGGGGCACAAGTGTGCTGGGCCACCATAAGGCAAAGAGCCACAGTGTCAGATGGCACCTGTGGGACGTGTTGGCTGTGAGAATGTCACTTCAGTTACTCACATAGGAAGAAGTGGATTCACTTATTAAGTTAAACATAGAGGGCCTCTTGTTTTGTTACATGCCTTCTTTTAAAAGATCCTGTGATGGGTTTTGATAGGCCTTAAGTAGTCCTTCAAGACTCATCTGTCCCTAGGACCATGTATAGATCCACCTGCAAAGAGGCCAACTTATGAGCTGATTTATGGTTGACATATTCTGTTCCAGGGGGGCCTGTGCAGGGCAGTGAGCAGGGACCTGTCCATCAATGCTCAGCAACTGAGACAGCGGGGCCCAGACAACAAACCTGAGCTTATTAAATAGTCTTTTTGAACCTGCAGCTCTCCCTAACACTGAACTGACTGGGTAGAGTACAAAAGAGGAAAAGTTTGGTATATGAGTTGGACATAGCTGGAGAATCAATGAGCTAGCAGAGAGCTACTTGCACAGCCAAAAGGGGTCTTAGAATAGAATGAACTAGCAGGGGACAGTGATTCAGGTCAGTCCAACCCCTGAAGAGGACAACTGAGGACTGTGGCAACGCAGAGAAGACACTGCTGCAGGACAGCGGCACTTCTGTTCCCACAGCTGGGATGCTTTTTGCTGCAAGTAATCTCATCAGTACGATGCAGTATCTACAAAAATGTTGGATAAAGGGTAATTTCAGGAAGGTTAGTTAACTTGGCAGCACCCAGGACTCAGGCTCCTTCTATCTTTTTGTTCTAGTATCCCTAGTGTGTTGAATGCTTACCTCCTGGTTGCAAAAAGGCTGCAGTATCTCCCATTATCATGTATTTTCACGGGGCCACAGTCTTTTAAAAAACAATGAGGACCTTTTCCACAATGCCTTCCTTTACCCTCTAAACTAGCATGTTTTCCCTCATGGTTTTCGGCTAGACCTGAATCATGTTATTAACTTTACATCAATCAGTGGCAAGGAGAATGGATTGCCACCATTAGCTTAGGCCACAGTGTCTGATTCAGGTCTGCAGTGAAATCTAAGAATCTGTAATTTGTTACAAGTTCCCAGGTGTTACTAATGCTGTTGGTTTGAGAATCACAGCTTGGACCAGGGGTCCCCAACCTCTAGGAGGTGAGCTGGTACTGCTCCAGGCCTGTTAGGAACTGGGCCACACAGCAGGAAGTGAGCTTGAATATAATGTGCTTAAATCATCCTGAAACCACCCCCCCCCCCCCCCCCCCCGCCCCGGTCCATGGAAAAATTGTCTTCCACGAAACTAGTCCCGGTGCCAAAAATGTTGGAGACTGCTGGCTTAGACTATTCAAGATTTACCAGCTGAACAAACTTAGGACCTTTACAGCAAATGAGAAGGGAAGGGAGGATTTTGGGTGGAGACCAGCAAGCTCTTTATAGAGCATTTGATGTCTGCTGAAACACTGGTCAGGGGACTTGGAAGTGTGGGGCTTGAGGAAGACTAGCAACTTGTATTTCCAGTTTTCTAGCTGGACACCGAAACCAAGTAAAGTATTTAAAAATCCCCTGAAGGTAAACTAGAGACTGTTAAGCTATAATCAGCTTGTATAAGAGATAGTTTTATTTACTGAGTACGCCAAGTGGTATATTCTTTCCAAAGATTATACAGGGAGACGTGGCAGTCACTGATGCTGTGGCCTGAGTGTCCCTGTCTCTCCAGTTTCTGGTCACACGATAGGGCACGGCCACATGACTTGATTTGGCTAGTGAAATATGGGTGGCAATGACCATGCACAGTGACACTGCTTGCTGTAGTGATTATAGAATGGGAAAGGAGATAAAGCCTTTCTCAGGCTGGATTACTGTGCTACCAAAATGAGCAGAGCACGCTCCATGAGCCGCTGTGGACATGCACGATAAGCAAAACAAACTTCTGTTTAAGTCACTGAAAGTTGGACAGTATTTATTAAAGTGGTAAAGTCAAGCCCATTTTGACTAACACACATCTATAACACTTTTATGCCACATTTATATTCGTTTTCTCTTTTAGCCCAAATACCTCCTTTAAAAAATAATCCCGACTCAGTTACATTTTTGTCATCCCTCCAGCCAACATTTATCTTCTAGGGACACCAATTCCATTTATGAGTAAATCACAAAGTTCAGTACTTGCTTGTTTTATAATTGCTCACATGTATTAGTGTTACTTCCCTGATTAGATCAGAGGCTTCTGGAGACTGGAGATCATGTCACAACATCTTTTGTATCCTCTTGTGGAAAAAGGAAGGAAATTAGCAGCTTACGGATAGAATCTAGCTGAATAACGGAGCTGTCAATATCTTACAGTACTTGAACTTTTCCATTTATTATTTGCCCACAATCAGGCAATTATGGAGTGTGTTTTGCCTGCACAGAGTTTTATTTGAAATTTAAGGGCAGGGTTACAAGTGGCCAAAAGGTTGATTCATTAATTGCTATAATTTTTGCCATCTATAGAAATTTCCATTTCTCTGAACACACTCTGACTATATATTGGCCCGTTCACTACATTTTCCCCAAATGAACTAAGGAGTAGAAAACAGTGGGGATAATATAGGGGAGAAATTAGCTAGTGGAGTTTAAATGAAATTTGCTAAGCTCACATTAAATTTCTGCTTAAATGTGGGAAATGGCATTAATTGTTGAAAAGGAATGTCCAAGCATGTTTACAGTTTCATTAATACCAACAATCTGAATTTGGGACTTTGTGATGTCACCTGGCCCTCCCCTCCACCTTCAGATTTTTGCTTTCAAGCACGCGAAGTGTCATAGGCCGTAAAAGCAGACAGACATAATAATGAAACACAGACCTTAGTAATGGGCAACTTTAAATATTCAACATGGGCGGGTGCACTAGGCTATTAGGATGGGCTGTAAAGTTATACTTCGCAGCTCTCAGGAGAGAGAAACACAGGCACACTGCAGTACTCATTGGCTTCAGAACTCATCACACCCTGTACTCGTCACATTTTGATGAGAAAAAAATGTTTCGACACTCGGTGCCTGCTTGAGATTCGTCACACTTGCTAGAACTTGTATGAGTCATGCCACTGCCCTGCAAGACAATATGCTTCATCCTTTGGTACTCATCAGTTTCAGCACGAGTTCTGGAATGAATTAATGATGCACACTGAGTTGAGGTACCACTGTATTTTGGACCTTGCCTCAAGTTGTGAATAGAAACATTTAGTTTTTTCAGGGGTAAACCAGTAAGAAATAAAGATCATAAGTCAATCACATTCATGCCTGTGATGAGAGTTTAAAAAAAAACAAACTTTTTTTCCAAAGGTAAATGGATTTAGTAGGTCTGGGGTGGCACCTAAGAATCTGCATTTCTAACCAGTTTCCAGGGGTGATGCTGGTGGTTTGAGAAGCAGGGCTTAGCTGCAAGCATGTAACGATGCCTTGAAGTGCTATTGCTGCCTGTTTTGTCACAAATATAACCAGTAGTGCGAGACAAACACAGACACAGAGACACGTTCCATAACCACGGCTGAACTACTGCAACTTTGCCGAAAGCCCATGACAGGTTTGGGTGAAATCTGAGAAGAAGCGGGTGACTTACGGTTACCAGAGGCAGGAATGGGCTCAATTTTGTGCTGGCTACAGGAGCCGTCATGAGGATGACGGACTCCAGAGAGCTCGGGAAGATCTGGGCTACCAGTCGTCCCGCTTTACCTACGTCTTCTATTAAATAATTAAAAGTAGCTAGTCAGTTTGAGAAATACATGCTAGAGACAGACTCTAACTCTAAAAACCCTCTAATGACAATGTATACAGAGGAAAACTTACTCCTTGTTTCCAACAGTTGAGTTTGCTTTCTGTGCAAATTTTATTACTGCCTGTACCTCAGAATCCTCCTCACTGTCACCCCTAAAATCCAAGCAAGTGGATGTGTCACAGGTATAAAGAAAGAAGGCCTTAAGGGCAGTAAGTATCTCCTCACCAAAAGCCCCTGGCCTTGACCTAAGACTTGTCCACATCACTGCAAGTTGTACCCAAGAGTGAAGATGTTATGGTCATGTTTTCTGATACCAAGTCCTTAGTTTTTTCAAAACTTCAGCCTCATTTGGCAACTGATGCCTCTTGGGGAGCAAAATTACTTCCATCATTAAAACTTCATCAAGTAATAATTTTATTATGGTTGTTGACATAAGTAAGGGCAGTACATAAGTACAGAGTGATTGATTGATTTGTTCCTGATATCTCAAGGGAGTCATGCGTTAGCTCTGATCTATAAAATCGGGACAATATTTATTTGAATTGCAAACTGCCTATCAACCACCCACTTGGGTGTGTTTTGATTTGCTTTAGGGTTAGCACATTCCGTAACTGAATGTAGAAGCAGCTTTGCTTCAGGAACAACGTCTCACATGACAGCTAAGTCTAAATGACGATGTGCCCGTGGCGTGTCAAATACTTCTCTGCTTTCCTCTGCTGCTCTTCCTGAGGCCGCCCCCCCCCCCCCAGAAGAAGCTAATCCAAGAAACTGTTCTAATGAGCTAAAATAAAGTGGTTAAGATGGGAAAAAAGGAGGGGGCAGAGGAGTAAGTATGAAGGTACCCCTCCCTCTTTAGCAGTCGACAGGAAGTGCCTTCTACCCTGACTGATCTGCATCAGTAATTCAGGACACATTTTTCATGAGATTAATGGCCCACACAAAGTAACAATAAGATCTAGCCTGCTAAGATAGATTACCATAATACAGTGATTGAAGGGAAAATATATGGGGTAATACAGAGAGGTCTAAATACTTGTAAGTGGAAAAAGCATAAATGACCGCTTTAATTAATTTCCTAATGTGAAATGCAGCTGCAGTCATGTTGGCAAGTCTCACCCACCCGTTTTAAATTTGTGACATGAAATCATGCCACTTAATTAAGTCTTCATGCACAAAAATATATTTTATTTACTTTTTATGGAATCTCAGCATTTTAAAGCTTTCTGTTTATGTGTGTAAACGCTTTATAAATTACTCGAAACACTGAAAAAAGTCTGACTCCTACTAATCAGCAGTTACAACGTACCAGTTTCAGTTTCAATAATGAAATGCCTTTTTGGGGGACTCCTGCTGCGACATGAACTAGCTGTAGGCTAGTAAAGTAATGAGTTCGGACAGAGTCATCCGATCTTGTGGTTGGTACAGAACTCAAGGAAAAGGACTTGGCCCACAACCCCTACTCTGCTCACCAGACTGCCACCAGACAGACTGCTGGGGCCTTAGAACGCCTCTGGGCTTCCCCTTCCCCCTTCCAGCCAGTGCTGCTTTTGGCCTTTTTCCGATGGTGGGCTAGGAAAAACGTGGTATTATAGAGCCCTCTGCAGGCCAGAAGCTTTGTAGGAGCCTATCAGCCCAACTGCTCCTGGAGTGCAGTAAAGTGAGAGTCGCAACTGTCCAAACTAAACACATCAGCTCTCATTGGAAAGATGTTTGTCATCAGGGCAGGCTGACATTAACTCCTCCAAAAGACTCATGAAAAACATAACACTTTTGGCAACTCACTTCAGGCTTGCTGCCTTGATGGAAACATTTCTACAGGCCCCTAGGAACACATGATATATGCATGTATAACACACTGCAGAGCATTAGGGACAATCATCATCATCATCATCAAAATAATTCTTCAGATCACCCTTGAGGCATATGGAGCTCAGAGCAGTTTACCTAAAAAGGCCATTCCTAGCACATCTGGGCCTTGGAAGCCAGGACACTGGGAAGAAGCAGCTAGAAGTTAGCTTTGTGGACAGACGCCATGATCGCCTCGGCCAAGTTTTCGTTCCGATGAATGGAGGGTATGCCTAACAAAATTCAGTGCATTTCTCAAGTGTTGTAGGAACTCCGTGTGAGTTTTCACAGGGCACTTTTATATTGCGTTCTAAACTTTCTGGCTGGAGCGAACAGAAATCACACTGACAGAAATCCGTATGTGAAGAAATACGAGGACGCACGCTAAAGACCAAATGAAATGAAATAAGATTTTGTTTTCATTGAGGTGGTACTTTTCGAACCACATTTTATGCTGCCTATAAAATATTCTTAAAGTCAGCAAAATAGCCAACAACTTTTAACAGGACATTTTTTTCATAATATTTTCAAGTCAGCAAAAGAACTAACAACTTTTAATAGTAGGTGATTTTATGTTTTTATAATAGCTGAGGGAATATTAATTTTAAAGAGGAAGCATTTGACCCAAACATTTCCTTTTACTGAGTTTAATCTGTGTCAGGTAACTCGTATACCTCCTGGAGCATCAGGGATGCACGCTTCTCACAACCCAAAGGGGCAGGGACTGTCCCCACTAAGTTCCCCTCCCTGACAGAAAACAGCACGGACCACACCTGCCTGGAAGCCAGGGTAAGTGGAGTAACAGGAAAGTGATACAAGGATGGAAAAGAACCTACACTGCCCATGGTAAAATTTCTCTCCTTGGGACTTTCAGTATTCGTTAACAGGATCTTTTAAAAGACCCGACGACCTGCCGGCGTTAACAGGAGACAGTGGTCTGGGGCGAGGACCAAGGCTACCGATCGCAGCAAACCTCTAGACGCTTCTCAGGGAGGGAGCCCTGGGGACCTCTGGTGACAGTCTAACCAACCAGCTGTGTATGCTGCGGTCATCTGACGCGTCCCACTGCTGCTTCCCCCGGGGACCCGCAGCCGCTGCTGGAGGATTTCCCCACGCCTCCGCTCAGTGGGACGGACAAGACCGGCATGTTTGTAAGGTAATGTCAGCAAAGGTTTGGGTTCTAGTGAAACGACCCTTCCAAATGAACACCCACAATTAAAACAGTGCATTTTCCAGCTCTGTCCAGTTCAGAAACGAGAGCTGTTGGCATGAACTGTCAACAGCTCTCGCCAAAACAGGGCAGCTGCTGGCTCCTGTGGAATCATCTCTGTAACCCCCACCCCAGCTCCGCAGAGCTGAGTGTCAGGTATTACGGCACCAGGCCTGGCATCCGGCCGCCAGGCGCAGTCTCCTTCTTCCCTGGGCTTGTCTACCCCTGGGAGGCTGTGGCCCACGGAACTGCAAGCTTCTCAGCAGGCGTGGGGCTGCCAGCAATGGGAGCGCGGCTGGGTCTGGCGCCGCCAACATTTACAGCCATTCCTTGCACTCCTTCTCCCCGCGGCCCCCACGCCCGGTCCCACCAGAGCCTGGCCTGAGTGCAGACTTGGCGCGATAGGGGAGGACAGGTGATGAGGATTAAGCTGAATGTATTTGCATATCCTCAGCACAGGGAGGGAAATTAACACCACAGTGACATGATTTAGTGGCTGAACTTAAACCTGAGAAAGCCCTGGACTGATTTCTGAACACGAGACTGAGTGAAGGAGATGCAAACCCCAACACATCTGGGAGGGATGGGCTAGGCCGGACTTAATGGAGGAAACAGAAAGGAATGAATCAGTCTGCGTCCAGAGTGCCGTTTAAAATCTACCCCCAAATCACGGATGGGCACCGTTCCTGGGCACGAGAAACGCCTCCCGCTCCTCACTGTTGTTGGATGGGGTGGGAGGCCTGGGCTGTTCGGCGCTCCTGTCCCTGTCTGTCCAGGTGGCTATTCCGCAGCCTTCATGGGCCCGAAATCACACTGCCCACTGTTTGTTGGCAGCCAAAGTGGCCTGCTGACTAATCAGGTATTTCAGAAACCGGACATTTTACGGATTTTTTTCACTATAAAAAGAGCATAAAGACTTAAAAAATAATCTTGTGAAGGTTAATGAATGAGAACAGAATTAATTAGCAGCTAGGAAGTATATTTTCATCTTTTTCCTTGGGGGAGCCAGAAAGAGGTAACAATCTCAGTGACCATTTAGACAACGATGTCATCGGACAGCGGAAGGAGGCGAGACGGCAGCTCCCGTGACTCCCACTGGCTGTCCTGGGAGGGTAGTGCCTGCAAAAGCAGGGCTGTTAGAAGTTTCTTCTGGTTTTCATGAGGCCAGTAAGGCACCCGATGCATTCTCTGGGCCAGCCTGCAGCTTTAACCTGCTTTCTGCTAAGACGACGGTGCACTCAGCCCCGGTAAACACAAACCCAGAATTGCTCAGGACACAACCATCACCCCGCCATGAACACGGGGCTTTAGAGAGCAGAGCATGACTCACTGTAATCAGACTGATTTTAAACAAATGCCAGCGCGCAAGTAAACAGACAGGGCTCTCTCCTCTCCCCTGCTGCTGCCACCTTAGGCACCTCTCCACGATGCTGCCACTGTATCACGCAAATGCATTTTAGACTTCCTCTTCAAAACAACTCTGGAAAACACTGGGAACACCATCAAGGTGTCAAAGGCTATTTGGAATCACATCTGGAGATGGTGGATGATTCAGTGTCCTAGACCCCCCCCCCCCCCCGAGAAAAAAACGTCCACAGTGACACTCCCCCAAAGCAAACAAGGGGTGGCTAACAAATGGGGGAGTCTAAACCTCTTCTGTGGCTTGGAAATAGCTTTTAGAGACCATTTCAAAAGAGCAGCCCCACCCGTGGTTTGAGCAATAGGAGGCCCATCAAAATGCACCCTCAAAAAAGTGTCTCCCAACGTGACACTTCAGAGGAGAACACTGATTTGGAGGTAGACATTCATTCTTGTGTGTGTATGAGAGAGACAGAGAGAGACTATACACTACTGAGGCCACCTGAGGCAGACCACCTCTCTCCTGGGCAGCCACGCGGTTGTCTTTGACCTGCTGTGTGCACACACACGCAACCCCACTTTACTTGTGAGGAAGGGGGTACTAGAGACTCTGGGGCCCTCGCCACAGGCAGCCTGGAAAATCCCGAGGTATGTGGAGCTGAATGCTGGGGAGGAAGCGACCCATCCTGCATGTATTATAAGTCCCCAAAAGGGAGCGTGTCACCCCCAGGTGCATTTTCCCTGGGGCAGCAAGAGCACCGCAGGTGACTCACGAAGGAGAGGAAAGCTGCTTTGGAAATGGCACGTGACTGTTAGAAGCACATCCGTATCCAGCTTCCCGGGTGCAGCACCTGGATTTGGGGGACAATGGCTAAAGCAGGATGATAAAACAGCTGTGGGTAGAGTCCCATGTCCGGGCCCTACCTTGGTGTGGACCACGACTGGACCCGCAAACTCATGCCAAAGACAACTGCTCGGAACCTAGCTTTCTGTTCCCCGGGCATATGAAGGGGACAGAGACTAAGCATTTAGACTAAGTAACAACGAGGTGCTTGGACAATGTGCATTTTAAGGAGAAAATCTGACTTTCTGCTAATAGAACATGTGGCTTCTCTACCAATGGGAAAATTGAGAGATGTCACCAGATTGGCAACCTGGACTCACTGCTTTGTCGTCATCTCATTTAGAAGCTTTGTGTAAGCTTGTGTGTTAGGCATTCCACAGACATCTGTCAATTCAGATGAAGATTCCAGCACCCTCACAACAAAGTCAGTGTTATGGACTGCAAAAGTGTTTTAAGATCCATTTTTGCAGACAGGGAAACTGAGGCACGGTGGCTGAGACACAGTGCCTTTGGACAAGGAATTGAAGAATCCCTCCGGGCTGGAGCTCTTGCCAGCCTGTCTCACGCTGGCGACTGGAGATTGTGCAGAGTCCAGGCCTGGTGGCAGGAGGCAAGACGTCGGTGTTTCTGGAAGGGAGTGTATGCGAGGACAGCATTCGTATCAGGGCACAGCGGGCTGCTCTCTCCTCTCGGCCATTAGATCACACCCCTGGGGGCCCCGGGGGCAGATGTTTCTTTAGGAAGTCTTCCTTTTGTAACAGTCACAGTCACCCTTCCATCCTCATGGTGTTGCCAGGTCAAAGACTCCGGTGCATTTTTCTGTGAGTTGATTCAGAAAACACCACCGCAGGTCTCCTGGAAGCTGAGGGAGGCAGGGGAAAGGGGGTAACTAGGAGCCTGACACCCACCCTACTCAGAAGTGTGGGGTCTATGATGAGCAGCTGAGGCTGCTCCGCCTCCTTCGGAGTTTCCCAGGGTTCCCGGAGGTGGCAGCGGAAGGTCTCTTCTGCTCGGCTGGATTCCCTGTGGAGTCCCTCAAACTTCTGTTTCTACTACTTAGTGTGGAGGTAAATGATGAAGCTCGCATTATTAGGAGGGTTCTCAAGAGACACATTATGAATGGTGCACGGACTCCAGAATCATTTTGCAGTTTTTTTCCCCCTCAATCACAGCCTGACCATCTAACTCTCTGTGTGACCAAGGGCAAGTTTCTCAACATCTCTTATCTAAGCATCTTTGTTTGTACAATGCGGGTATCAGAACGTAAGCAGCAAATGATATGATATAAAGTGCCTGAAACAGTGTCTGGCATATGTGGTCACACACACCGTTATATGAATAAGGGCTCAACAAATATACTATAGTACTTTCATCATAGTACCACATTCTGCCTTGTACGAGTAGTAAAAAAATTAATGCCCCTTTTCCTTTTTCTCCTCCAACTAACCTATAAGCCTGCTGAGGGGTAGGGGCCATGGTGTCTTATATAGAGTCATCAATCCATGTCTCTTGTAGGAATAACACTCTCACCAAGACAATCTGCATTAAAAAAAACAACTACAGAGGGAGGTTACAAAAAATAATAATTCACAGCAGTGGATGTGGGAACACAATTTGGGCAAGGGGTCCTCAGCACCCTTTAAATCATCCCAAATGCTAATTAGTGTTCTGTAAGAACGTCAGGACCAATTCTAGAAGTCAGAGTTTCTTTCCCAGAATCAATTTTCAAGCACTGGACAGTGAAAACTTCTCCTGTTACATGTTGTTGATAAAATGAAATAATAACGAACTCTACAGGGCTTGCCTGCAACGTGTGCTCATATAACTGGGCGTCCACATGTTTGTGCATTATTTGCACCGTCCACTTGTGTTTATTTAATCATATATTTACCGAAAAGCAACGCAGACTCCCACCAAACTGTGTCGCATGGTATGTGATTGCTCTACGTAAAACGTTCAGATTATTTTAGACAGAGGGATTTATTTTCTTCTCACAGCTTTTGGAGGCCTGGGCCGATCTGGTTTCAGTTAGGCAGCAGTCTGTGGCCAGCATTTTCTGGTACATTTGAAACTGTTGAACAATGAAAAGCAAAAATGTGCCATTGCCAGGGCAGCTTAAGCCTAATGCAGATATAAACACAGTTAAGAGCACTTTATTTAGGTTCTGCTTTATTATTCTCCACTTCCACAGTAATTCTGAATCACAATGCATTAACAAATTTTTATTAGGGTTCCCAGTGGAAAGCGAGTCACAGGCGAGCCCGTCATGACTCTCGCACAAGAACATCGCAGCTGATTTTAGGTCTACCTTCTCACACAGAAGAAAACAGAACTGTTAGAAGCTCGCTTTTGGGAAGGTCTAATTTAGTGTGCTGGGCGGTACACTAATTCTTTCCTTTGCTCTTTGCTGGCACTCTCCCTAGTACTTACTGAGCAGCTATCCCTCGTACCCATCTGTGACTTATGGCCTTGAACAGACAGAGCACAGAGAGGTTAGCAACAGGAGGGCAGGGACAGCGCCCACCTGAAGGCTCCAAACCTAAGCTCAGGCGAGGAGCGGGGTATTCAAGATGTGGCTTAACCTGGCGGATCCACTTGCTAGCAACTGAAAATATTCTAAGCAGCCCCTCCCTCCGGCCTCTTTTTGAAAACTTGTAAAGCAGTCTTGTAGGAGCCAACTCCTTTGAAGGAGCTGCTGTATTCTGTTTTATGATTTACTTAGTGGTTAAAATATCCTTGTGATTTAGGGTCGGGTGGCTCCAGGGCGCAGCCAGGCATTGCCCAGTGGCCTGTGGGATGACCGGCCTATCATGAGCTGTAGCCAGCAGGGGGAGGGACAGAAGTGACCGCTCCAGCAGCCCTGGGTTCCAGGGAAGATCCAGTCCGACTTCTCAACAGGAGGTGAGAATCATTCTGGACTCTTCACTGATGACACTCACTATGAGGTACACGGCAGATTACTAAATAATACATTAAACACAAAGAAATTCCTCAGCTTCACAGTTTCAAATGCTAGCTTACTGACTAGAAGCAGAAGTCTGTAGACAGGACAGTACAGTGTCCAAGAGTGAGTTCGGGCATGAGCTGTGCAATCTTGGACAAATGACTTGAACCTGTTGGGTCTTAGTTTCTCAAGATGAGGTTTATAATAACCTGCTCACAGAGGGATGCTATGAAGGCTTAAATGGGATCAAGCATATAAAGCTGTTAGCAAAGGGTACAGTGAAATCCAATACTCAATAAAGGGCAGCATTATTATTATTTCTAAAAGTAAGAGAAATTGTAAAACTTTCATATGAGCACGTTTTTTAAATGCCTGTATACATGTACACTAAACTATAAACAACAGTAATCTCTGGGTGATGAGATTGCAGGAAATTTTTTCCTTCTGTTCACTTTTTTCCTTAAATTTTTCTATAATAAACATAAAACATGGGGGACCTCCCAAACCCAGAATTTATTTACGAGATTGTATATTTATTCTCACATGTTTAAACATCAGTCACTTTCACAGCACTCTCCGTTTGATGCAATACACCTACTAAGACACTTTTTTCTACTGCTCAGAACGGTCTCTGAACTCAATGATTCTGATGCCTGTTAGTGCTTCTGCCATTTTTTGTTTCCCTTCTTACACATTGGCAAAACGTTTCCCTCCGAGGACTTTTTTCATCCAGGGGGGAAAAAGGTGGTGAATGGGGAGAGTGGGGCGCTGGGGTTAGGCCGTTTTGGGTCAAAAACTGCTGAACACTCAGTGCTCGCAAGTTTTTGTGTCATGAAACGGGCAAACACATTCAAAGAGTCTTCAAACAATTTTCACTGAAACCGAATGCAGCCTCTCACAACAACGCCAGCTGGTTCACTGATACCGATGGGCTCCTAGAACACTCACCTAGTGGGGGAAGCCTGTCCTGCAAGGGGCCTGGCCTCCAGAGGATCATTCCATTTGGGGGATTCCACCACCTTGTGTGATTTTTTTGATTACTGTAAAGTTATTATAATCTAAAAGTATCTTTTGTAAAGATAATAAAGGAATGGATATGAAGAATAACAAGAGAAAACATGTTATTGCAAGCCTGAGATGACTGTCTACTGCTCCTTGGGTAAGTCTGAGGCACAGAATAATATATCAGTGTCGCAGTAAATCTCTGTTTTGTGGAAGGCCACCTACAACGAGACGTGATGCAGGGCGTGGGCTGGCAAGCTGTTTCTATAAACGGCCAGACAGTAAATATTTTAGCCTTTGTGGGCCTGATGGTCCCTGCTGTCGCCACCTGACCCTGCTGTGATAGTGTGAAAGCAGCCACAGGGGAGTCCTAACTAAATGAGTGTGGCTGCATTGCAATAAAACTTTATTTACAAAAACAGGGCAGAGTCAGATTTGGCTTACAAGCCATACTTTGTTGGTTCCAGGTGAAGAATAACAAAACCATCAAATTACAAAACCATTCCTTAAAGTCTGTATTCCAAAAAAGAAAGAACCCGCCCCCCCCAAACCCTTAAGTATCACACTAAGACTGAACTCTGCTTGTGAGGCAAGACAGATCTGGGACACCCTTGGGCGGCATTGCATGGTGTGCACAGGGTGGTGGTGATCAGCCTTGGGTGTCTTGCCTGGGATGAATTCTCTTGAGTCACCAGGGACTGAGTCCTGAGCAGAGAAACATCTGATGTACTAAAAGCACAGGCTATTGTGATTTTACTCCCCCCAAAAGAGGGAGTGGGAGCAACAAGCCAAGGGAAAAGAAGGAAAGAAGATTTACATCGATAGGGAGAATAGGAAGAAGAGAAAGACAAAGCCAAGGTTAGGAAGGCCATTTGGAGTTGGAGGCGCCTGGGCAGTTAGTCACTTAAGGCACTCTGCCCCCCCACCCCCCACTGTTCTCAAGTCCCACCCCGGATTATTTTAGAACTATGGCTAGATACAGTTGAGGAAAACACTGGTATGTTTGATAAACCGCATCATAATGTAGCACTTCATGACAGCCATTGCTATGTGAAACCAGACACTATTGTCTACAAGGTCTGTCCAGAGGGTATCCAGTCATGTGATATGAAAAAAGATATTTACTAAAGAAGATACAATATTCAAGATACAAGAAACATTGTACATAAGACAATGATGTCTTTAGTCCCTTTCAAAGTAGAAACTTTGGGACCTCACGCAGTTCTAATTGCCATCAGCTGCCCTGTCCTATTTTCCTAAATCTCTTTATCAGTCTGCAATCTCTTCCCTTTCAAAGGTGATTTTAAGTTTCGGGAAAAGTCAGAAGTCACAGGGTGTCAAATCTGGGCTGTGTGGGGGGGTGGTGAGTCACCTGGGTGATCTGATATTTCACTAAAACACTCTGCACTCTGCATGAGATGTGATACATGAGCAGGTGTGTTGTGATGAAGCTGTCAATCACCAGCTGCCCATAGCTGCAGACTTTTGGATCATTCGAATGGTTTCCATGGAGGAATGTTCCAGCTTCACACACAATTTGAGGCAGATTCATTGCTCTGTTCACTCAGTTGTTTTGAATGTGATGACCACACAGTACACATGCTCACTCAATGGTGTCTACTGCCCCCACTGACCAGTACAGTGAAGTTGTCATTGTTCACACACATGCACATTCCAGTCTACTCTCCTTGACTGCCAGGTTACATTATGACATGCAAATCATTCTCATTATATTGACAATGGCTGGACTTTTTCTCCATGGACCTCGCAGGTGGCAGATGGCAGGTGGTTGCATGCTATGTTCTTACTCATCCCTAAAATCAGCCCGAAACACCAAATGAAACTTAAGATTGCCAACATGACAACTTAAAAAAAAAAGTCAAAGTGAAGGTTTCACAAGTAGTGTATCCCAAACCATTTTAATGCATATCCATTTACCACACACTCATCTTTTCTTTAAATAGTGACAACTAGAACTAAATCAAGACCAAAGATGAAAAAAGAAGTCTTTTAAGATGTCAAAATGAACTCAGTGATGATACATTCAACAAGACTCCTCATTCACTCTTCTGCAAACCTGTAAGTGGAATGAACTTGGAACCATTTAAATGTGGTGATCTAGTAGGCTACTGAGAAGCAAGATTTTTCAACAAGAGTTTTGAAGTTTACATACTGACTTACATCAAAACTGTCTTACTCTTTGTTATACGGATAGTTTTGATATTATGTATACGTTTGAACAAGCTGAGCGAGAGATGTGCACATCTGATCTGTCAGATCTGGCAACCATGGCTTTCCTTCACTGAGTATTTCACCAGGACGGAGACTCTCAACAAACCCTGTGATGTGGATATTATTATCTCTATGTCCCAATAAAGGCAAGTGAGCTCAAAGATACAGTGATCTGGGACCCAAACCTGGGCCCATCTAACTCCAAAATACAGTAAGCCACACTTCCTCCTACAAATGTCAAATATTCTAAAGTGAGTGAATATCAACCAAAGAAAGAGACAAGCCATAACATCCAATCTTCCAGTAGAATTACTTTTTCTAAGTTCATAATACTGTGCTTTTCACACACACAGAAACCTTAAAAAAATCCTATGCCCATTCTGATCTGAATAAATGAACATGGGTAGCCTTTGAAATCTTAGGAAGAAATACCTTTATTCACGTATCGCCAGGGGATGATTCAAAACCTTCTCTGTACTGTCTTTTATTCTTAACTTCTCTCACGAGAGACTTATTTTTTTAATGCTTAGATTTATATTATTGTTTATGCTGTTCCTCTTGCTTCTGAAGTTGGACTTTTCAGAATCTCTTTTTCTTCCTTTCCTTAATATTCCCAGCATTTATTTAAATCTCCACCAACATGTCCATTTACCACCCTCTTCTCTAATTACCATGATTTTAGACCATCAATAAAAATTCAACAAAAACAATCAACTACTGATATTCAAGTGCCCCTTTATTCATTAATGTGGCATTGTTCTCTTCATCTGTTTATCACACGTTTGCAATTTCAGCTACATTACAGTTAGATGAACTTTTGTGGGCTAACTGGGGACTCTGGTCACCATGTAGAATGCTGTTTCTATGAAAAGGGTATTATTTTCCAACCAACTGATATGTGAACGGATGTGCGGAATCCAGCCAATCAGTAAGGTAGGAGCTGCCTGTAAAGTGGAAGTGCATAAAGTAGAAGTTGCCATGTCTGATTGGTTGAGCATTCTGTGGCTATGCTATTCAAAGACCTCTCACATACTCGAAAGTCAATCGTCTGGTCCTGGTATCGTTCCCACATGCTAACGCAGAGCTCCTCCCAGTCCCGCAGGCGACTGGCAGGTAAGTGGATTCACAGGCACAGAAAAGAAGCCCAAGGCCGCCGGGTGTGAGCCAACAGAAGTTCATGCTTCCATTTTAACTGGGTAAAAAGCAGAAACACAGAAGCAGAACAGAGACCAACCAATCACCTTTTCAAAAACACCATCTCCATCCCCTGAAACTCCACCTTCCTCCTTTCACATCTCACCTCCATTTTGACCGGGCGGTGGCTGCAGTCTATAAAGCCTCTCGTGTGATTTCAAAGACGGCCCTCAGGTCGAAGGACAACAGTGCAAAACCTCATCACGAAGCTCCTAAGTAACATACTCTTTAAAAGGAGTCATCACAACCTTTTCCCGTCTGTTTGTCCTTGGCTATAGCTTCTCCTCCAGCAACTATGAACTCCATTCAATTCCTCAAACACCGAGTACCTACTTAGGCCGCCACTGGGGTAATCACAGGTTCAATACTAGCACAAATCTGAGTCTCTCACCTCAAGGAGTTTACAGGCCAGTGGGGGAGAGAAATACGTACAAAACTGAATCTGATTCAAGGCAAGTGTAAATATACCAATGCTATTAAATGCCTCCTCCAAACACTTGCAATTTTGAAATTTCACTTTTTAAATAAACATTCTGAAGTTCTCGCTCTTGTGATTTGTCTTTACATGTGGCCCCAAATGCTCCTGGTTAAAGGAGGCCAGAGAAGACCACACACCTGTTATGACGCTCCAAAGGTGATGGTTGGGGAACATTCAATCCATGCTCTAAATAGACATGCAGTGCAGCCTAGTAATTTTGATTCAGACTGAGAAGGCAAAAAGATGAAATAGTCATTAGCTGACTGATAATTACTAAGCAGATATTTTTACAAAATGATATTCCGAACCTGACCAGTGAGGCTCAGTTGACTGGGCATCATCACGCAAAGCAAAAGGTTGCAGGTTTGATCCCCATTCCGGGCACATGCTTTGATTGTGGTTTCAGTCCCTGGTCAGGGTGCGCAGGAGAGGCAACTGATACATGCATCTCTCTCACATCAGTGTTTCACTCTTTCTCCCTTCCTTACCTTTTTTCTAAAAATAAATAAAAATTGCCCTGACTAGTGTGGCTCAGTGGACTGAGTGCCAGTTTGCAAACCAAAGGGTCGCTGGTTCAGTTCCCAGTCGGGGCACATGCCTGGGTTGCAGGCCAGGTCCTCAGTTGGGGACACGTGACAGGCAACCACATACTCTCCCTCTCTTTCTCTGAAAATAAACAAAATCTGAAAAAAAAATAATACTCCAAGTGCTGAAAATAACTGACATGTAAGCTCCAGAAAACTGGCAAAAGTGCTCCTGAATCAGGAAATAATCTACAGTAAAATCTCTCCTCAACCCTCCCTTGGGTTTCTCCAGTTTGCTTAAAAAACAACAACAAAATAAACAAACAAACAAAAAACGATGTTTTGTGTTTAGGAAAAACAGCAAAGAAAAACGCACTTTGGCTATAGGTCTTCTTCCCGGGAAGTCTGCTCTCCGAGTCCGTTCATGACAACAGTCATTCTGGCAGTTGCATTTAACTAAAGATTCTTTATGGCCTCGGTGCTTGCGGATACACTATATTTTTGCACACTTGTGGACAAGATGTTGACTTCATTTTACAACCAACATCTTGTCCACATCAGGGGAGCATTCTCACACAGACGTGCATACCATGTGGGCTACCTGCTGAGTTCTGGCAAGCTTGGCAGACTGCAGAACCTAATGGGAAGGCAGTTGGAGTGGAAAAAAACCTTCCTGGGAATTTTTTAAGTGGCTAAGAAAAAAAGGGCAGAGGCCGTTTCTTAACGTCCCATACTGTGAGTTGGCACAGGGAAGATAATCCAGGAAATGAGATGTAAAAACTGTACACAGGTTCCTTAACAGAAGAGGCATTTTGCAAAGGGCCAACATGAAGAATGCATTTCTCTGTTAGGAAGTCAACCACTTGAAAGTTTTACTTTTTAATTAGCCACATGAAAGTTGAAAGAGCTGGGAATCATCATTAATTCCACATGGAGATCTTAACCAGTTGCGCCCCCAGATCTCAGCATGCTCATTTGATAGTTAACGCCCACCTTCAAAGGAACCAAGTTGGAGGAGTAACGTTGCTGGGTTATGTTCTAAAGAATTTAAGTTAGATAAGGAATAGCGGGTGAATGTCACCTACATGCAGTATTTTAGTTTTCTGTTCTGGCGCAATGTCTTCCTCCAGTAAGTCATGTGGCTTCCAAAGCAGATTATTAATTTTCTCATTTTCATAGCCAAAAAGAGAGACAAAAGAGGAAATGCAACAGCACCACCTAAAGGGCAGTTAACAGCCATAAAAACTAAACAGGTTAAAGAGCAGTGAGGACTTTCCATTTTGCCTCCAGGAGCAGAGGATGGGCGGGAGGTGACAGATGCAGCCTGACAGCCTGGAGCGCGCTGTGGGGCAGTCGCTGTGGGGCAGTCGCTGGAGCGGTTGTGCTCTGGCTCCATATCCTGTCTGAACAACTGGACAAAGTTAATGCAGTGCACTGAAAGCATTGTTTTGTGAAGTTCAAAACTCAGTCGACTGAACTCGAATGGATCACAGACCTAAATGTAAGAGCTAAAACTATACAACCCTTAGGAATAAATCCTCTGGACCTTGGGTAGCAATGGTTCCTTAGATATGACACCCAAAGAACAGGTGACAAAAGAAAAGAGATCACTGGACTTCATGAAAACTGAAAACTTTTCTATTGAAAATGACACCATCAAGAAAATGAAAAGATAAGCCACAGAATGAGAAAAAAAAATTTGCAAATTATTTATCTGATAAGAAACTTGTATCCAGAATATATAAAGAACTATTACAACTCAGTAAAAAGATAAATAACTCAATTTTTAATACGGGCAAAGGATTTTAATAGACATTTCTTCAAGGAAGATATACAGATGGCCAATAAGCATATGAAAAAAATGCTCAACATAATTAGTCATATGGAACCACAAGTTCAAAACTCAGCAAGATGCCACTTCGCATCCACTAGGTGGCTATAATCAGGCAGACAGACAATCCTAAGTGTTGGTGAGGATGTAGAGAAATTGAAGTCCTCATGCATTGCTCGTGGGAATGCGTAGAATTATGGAGTTGCTTTGGAAAATGGTTTGGGAGATCCTCAACACAAGACTATATGTACCTTAACTCATGAATGGATAAAAAAATGTAGTATCTATACAATGCAACATTATTTGGCAATAAAACAAGATATTGATACATGCTATTAACATGGGTAAACCTTGAAAACATTATACTAAGTGAAAGCAGCAAGGCCGCATATGACTCCATTTACATGCAAGTCCAGAATAGGCAGATCTATATAGAGAGAAAGTAGATTAGTGGTTGACTTGGGCTGGAAAGTAGAGAAATAGAGTGAAACGGATGTGTATGCAGTTTCTTTTAAGGTGATGGAAATATTATAAAGCTAGAGTGTGGCAATGGACACACAACTCTGTGAATATACGAAAACCATTAAAGTGTGTGCTTCTGGTAGGTGAGACAGGTCTGTAAATTGTATCTCAGTTAAGGTGTTAAAAGATTCAAGTGAAGGGTTTTCAGCTGCTGCTCAGAGCACAATGGAAGATACTATTTATATAAGTACATAAACTTTCCATAGCCTTTGTGATCCTACAGCTTCCAAGCCCCCACCATGTTAGAGGAGGAGTCGGTTACTCCTCAGTGAGGTCACATGGCTGTCAGCAGCAGGAGTGGGATCAGAACCTGGGCTGTCCGAGTTCCACACAGACCTGGGTCTCAGGTGTGGCAAGAAAAGCTGGAACATGACATTTAAAGAGGAGCCACTCTCACAGCCTTGCTCACCTGGCCCAGCCCTGGTCCCATGCACACGGGAACACACTCCTTCCGTATGTCCTCCCTGGGACGTGCAGAACCAGGTCGTTGGTAACCGGGAACACTATTGTTAAACCTTCGGCCATCTTTCCTCATTTGTTTTCCCTACAAATGCCATTTAAAAAACTAAGTTTATTTTTTTTTCTTTTTGCTTTTACTTTAGGGAAAAGAGATGAACCCAAAGAATGAGAGGTTAAGGCAGAGTTTGGAAGGAAAAGTGAGTGAGAAAAAATACACGCTTGCCAAGAGGACATGTTTTCTCTGGTGACCAGCAGCAACAACTCTGCTTATTTTAACCATTTCAGTATTTAGCATGGTCTTCACAACATGCCTCTTCCAGCTGCCAGTCTCACCGATAATTTGCCAGCCCCTGTACTCATCTGCGCCTATACCAACGTGCTTCGTTTCCATTGGTTGACTTTTCTTGTGAGTAAAATGAACAGAGGTTTCCATTATGTAAAACACAGCTTATCAGTGGACACAGTCTAACTGTTAAAGTAAAAATGTTGACTTATTGCTACTCGACAGTGCTTTATTTTTTATTTGCACACTTATGCACTCTCTAAAGTAAACTTGGTACATATCCTTTGCATGTGCACTGAACTGGTTTATACCCAAGGTATAAACTCAGGTACAAAGTGTTCCTGGAAGAGTATGTAGGCTTTCACCTTTACTTCATCCACCTGTTTACTTCTGCAAAGACTCTGATAACAGATGGTATAGAGTAAAACACTCTCCCGTCCTGTCCCAATCACTCACCCTGCTTGCCGATGGCATAAAATGGCTCGTAAGGCCAGCCTTTCTGTGTGCATTTTCTGATTTATTTGCTGTTGTCAAAGAGTCCCTGTTTATTACCCCCTCCAGAATGAACTGTATGCTTTGGCTAAACATATTTCCAAACCATTTCCTGCTGTAATCGTGGCCAAATATTTGCTATCACGTCATGCTTGGTAACTCCAAGTTTAAGGATCCCATTACACAGCAAGTTAAATAGGTGCCCAAGCTTTCCTGTTCTAACGTTTAGTTTTGCTCTATTTGTTTTCCTGGACAAACATTTTACTCATTCCCAAATCTTCGTGGGAGGCTTTGCCAACAGTGTTAGGTTGTCTTCATGCACTTATATTGCTTAGGGTCAACTACAATTGTTGAAGCCTTGCCAACTTGACTTTCAGGGTATATGTCTTGGAGACTCAAAGATTTGGACATGAGAAGAAAGCTCTTGTATCCAAGCCATTTACTCTGCAGGGACACAGTTAAGCTTCATGGTTAAAAGGACTCCAGAAGAGGAACTTACAGACAAGGTTTCAAACGCCCCTCTACCCCTTACTAGCTCTGTGCACACTGCTTGGCCTAGTTTGGCCTATGCTCCTGAACTGAAAAATGGGATCAACGTAACCTACTCCAAAGGCTGCCGTGAGGATTATGTGAGGTACATAGTAGTTACTCAATAAAGGCAGCAGCTTCCATGCTGGGCTCCTAATGCGGTTTGCTCAGAGGTAAACCAAGTATGACCCTTCTCTTCCAAGAGCATTGTACTAATTGGACAATAAGTCACTGCCTTGAAAACACTCAAAAATCAGTAGAATAGGTTTATTGCTTACAAATAAAAAAATCAGTGTCTCCTCTTGTTTTTATGGACATATAACAAGAGAATCAATATGCTATGAAAAGGCTTTATATATCTCCCATTAGAAACTCACAGCCTGACTGAATGGGAGTGTCCATTAAAACTTGTTTTTTAGCTCGTTGTTTCTTTGGAATTTAAAACCAACGTATCTTCCATATGCAGTCCAACAGTATAGAATTGTTTATAATATAAAAAAGGGGCCCTGGCTAGTGTAGCTCAGTGGATTGAGTGCAGGCCTGCGAACCAAAGGATGGCAATTTGATTCCCAGTCAGGGCACATGCCTGGGTTGCAGGCCAGTTCCCAGCAGAGGACGCACGAGAGGCAACCATACGTTGATATTCTCTCCCTCCCTCCTTCCCTTCCCCTCTAAAGATAGATAAATAAATAAATAAAATCTTTAAATATATATATATAAAGGGAAAGTTATTACAGTCCTTTCCCAACCACACTGTCAGTTGCTGGGAAATCCTCCAGATTGACTTTTTCTGTGCATTTTCTTTGCCAACTTTTAAAATCTATACGTAGAAGATTGTATCACTTTGCAAATTTTTTTTTTTTTTTAAACTCAGTGATCCATCTTTTTAGGTCAGTACACATGGCTCGGCCTCACTGTGTTGAATAGCATGGACACACTCAATTTATTGAAACAATCTCGACCTGAAGAGCATTTTGGTCATTCTCAATTTTTTTCTATCACAACATTTTCACAGCCAAATTCTTAACAAATTCCTGGTCTGACCCAGTCTCTAAGTGTTTAAGAAAGGTTCTTCCAAGTTTCATTTTTACCCATTGGAATGAAAGGCTGCATGCATCCTCAAGTGAACCCTGCTGTTTTATGCCTTTTTCTCTTTAGGAAGTTTGGAGGATACTGTACATAGGAGCATGGCTTGTTTTATTCTTAGCTTCTCAACATTAACTCTTCCCTGAAACAAAAACGCACCACCTGTGTTTATGTTAAACCCCCTTGAAAACACGCTCCTTTGTCCTTTGTCCTGGCTTGCTCACCTCATCAGCAGCCTTTGTTACTGAACCCCTACAGAGACCCAGCACATACTAGCCTCAGCTGCTTCTCTCCCTTGGTGCTACACCCTTGGGCAAGTTACTGATTACCTCTGGGCCTCAGTCACCTCACCTGTGAAATGGGGACAATGGCGATGTGAGGATTAAACAGATTAATGTGATACCAAGTGCTTTGAACAGTGCCTGGCAATGAGTGCTCAATAAAGAGCAGCCATTATTGTTAATAGTTGTGTGGCTGCTTTTAAAGATTCTCTTTTAAAGAGCTGGAAAACCAACTCCTGCCCCTACATGGGGAGTGCCTCTCACTCTTGTTTCCACAGTGGCACGCTGCCCCTTTCACCTCCCTCACTGTTTAGCTAAAAAAACCAGACGCTGGGGCCATGTCTCCAAACACCCCTATGTTGCCGAGCCAAGCAGCAGCTGGCCGTGCCATGTGGTTTGAGGAGCACAGAGCAGACCTTTCCGCTCCAAAATACACTAACAAAACGCTACAGTCAGAGATTCATTATGTGGGGGCCTGGGGAGCTATTCGGTTATCAGGAATTCATTGCTTTAAGAAAAAAAACAAAAACCCAAGATTCCTGGGAAGAAGAAAAGCCTTTCGTTATCGGCTCACAGCTCAGCAAAGATGAGCCCAAAGATGTGGAACAATAATAACTCGGGGTGGGGAAGGGTGGAGAACCAGGGTGAGAACAGGGAGAAGGGGAAAGCAGGGCTGGCCCTCAGCCAGGCTTGGAGGGCCCTGGTTCTGCAGGGAAGGGGACAGGCAGTGTGTCCCTGCAGTGGATGGCTCTGGGCCCTGTCCTCTCAGCCAATCAACAGCAGCCTTTGTTTCTCCCCCCACGTTCCTCTTAACAGCAATTTCGGCACTGAGCAGGTTCAGGCAGAGAACTAAAGGTGGCCTTCCAGAAGTGGGGTGATCCTTCCAGAAGTGGGGTGATCCCGTGTGTGAGGCCACAGGCTACACGCCCCCTGGCCAGCAGCAACCCCGACAACGCTGATTTTCTCACATTTGGCACTCACCACAGGAGCTTGGTTTTATAGTAACCTACCGGTCTGTCTCCCGACTTCATGAGAACCTTTGTGAGGACTCAGATCAGGGTTCATCCCTGGGTTCCCATTGTGAGGTCTAATACACACTCTTTTATTGAGGTGACTACATCAGAATTGGGGGCTGTTTTCCGTTTTGCCTGTAATTAAGCCCATCTCCTTTCAGCTAAGGCTGAGTGTCTTCTGTGGCACCTGGGTCGACGAGGACTGTTTTGAGGACTGAGGCAGGCAGGGGTCGGACTGCAGGGGGCACCAGGACCCCCAGCGAGGGGGGGCAGTGGGCCGCTCCCACGTCCTGGGAGGAAGAAAGGCAGAGACCTGCCATGGCCCTCTGGTCCTCGTCTTACCTGCTTGTCACAGAACACCGCACCAGTTCTGAGTGGGCCCCGTTTTCGTGCCATTTGAAATGAACCCCAGAACACAAAGTCCTCTTCAGTGTTCAACTTGTGGTTATGTTCCTGGTAAAGGCCGATAAGAAGGGCAACATCTTTCTGCTGCAGTGACCCAAAGCCTTAATAAGTTTCACCTCCCCTCTCCCTCTCCTCAGGACCAGCCTCCCCCAGCTGCTCCTGACCTTGGGACATCGCAAACACCCTTTGCCTGGGCCTGTCACTACCTTAGGTGCCCTTTCAGTGACCTAGACTCAGCTCAGATTCCCTGCCTCAGCCTAATTCATCTTGTGTCTGCAGCTTGCATTTCCATGCACAGCACACGATCCCTTACTACCTTAGGGGGCCACCTACACCTTCTACCGAGAACGACCACGAAGCACAGGTAAGCTTTCAACAAAAGCTCTGTGACGATGGTCGAGATGCGGCTGAAATCCCTCCAGTCTGATGACAGCACCCAGATGCCGTCCACGGTCCGTCCACCCCAGCCGCCGGACACCGGCCCTCGGGTGGGGGGAGCTCCGACTGAGGCTGCCTGGGTCTTGGGTCTCCAGAGGCGTTTTACACCAATACCGCAGCCCTTGAAATTAATTTTCTATTAAACCCCAAGCCTCTCAGTTTGATAAACAAACTGCACATTTGCTGTGGATTCTGTATCTGACCTTTTATGCTGGTTTTGTCAACAGAATTTACTGTATTCATAAATACTAATGCTCTCATTTGGTTCCCTATCTTTAGCATACTGTAAATTATCAGCAAGTACATAAATGTCTTGGCCTGGTGATATAGTGGGCTGAAAGGACTTCCTTTTTCCTTTAAGGACGTTGCATGTTTTCAGTGGTAAGTGTTTCCAATTAACTTAAAGTGCCATAAACTACCTGTGTATGAACCAAAGACAAAAGTTGCACGAAATTAAAAGTACAGTATCCGCCCAATGTTAACAAATTAGGCGCCTTCCAGAGGTGCAAGCTTCTCTGAGTGGAGCTGTCATCTCACTGATGCAGGGGGATCAACGCCCCTCGAGCAGTCGTGCCAAATGAGCCTTTGAAAATTCATTTCTTTTGGCAATCAATTAGGGGAAGATTTCGAGCTTTAGAAAAAATCCCCACTCAGGCCATCGCAACATAGCGTCTCCTCTCCTCTTCCTTCATAAATGAGCTCGATTTGGGGATCTGATCTTTTTGCCAATATCCGTCCAAATTAGCACTGTAAATATTAAAATCAAATGTTACTACTTGGCCTAATTTTCTTTCAGCCTGCAGTTAATCTTTATTCAGCCTTAATGAGTATTTATTGTGTGACCCTGACAGCTTGCTACTGCTGTGATAAATTATCTGATTCAAGTCCGATTAAAAATGCAACCCTGAGTGCTAATTACCTCAACAGACCTGCTTAATAATAGCATTTCTTGTCAATTATGGAATCTCAGCATGGGTGTCAATAGCAACAAATGCACGCACCTCCCTTAGACGCTGACTTCCCATAATGCCCTTTTACTTGCCATATGTAAATCAGAGTGCTTCTGTACCTGTGGTGACCTTTTATTAGCAAGCTGTCAAAATGATAAAACTAGCCATAGCAAAACCCCCACCACCACACAATTAGGGGCTACAGCTCAGGACAACAGGAGGTCAATCAGACATAGCTAATTATGATGCATCTTACTTATGGCCTGTCCGGCAGGAAGAATTAGCCGTTTTGAAAATTTATGCCAGCTTATGCAGGACCTGCAGGAGGGAAGCTACTGAACGTGGAGGGGCTGGAGACATGGAGGCACGGGCTGGCAGGATTCGACAATATTTTCAGGGTGTCTGGAATCAAATCTGAGTTCAATTCCAGCTTTGTCACTTGTTGTGACTTGGAATAAGTCACTCCAACTAAAAAATGGAGCCAAGGCCACCCAACCTCACTGCGGGTGGGGGTGAGGGGTGGATGTGGGGGGCTGGGGTGAGGATTAAGAGGTAAGGAGTGTAAAAACACTCAACATGGTGCTATCTCATAGTGGGTGGTGACTATCCGTTAACTTTTCTCCCCCTTTGTCTGCTTCTGTTGCTGCGACCAGGGGAACAGGTAAGAATGCTACCCAGACATCTGTGGAGCTCTGGCTGTGTGTAGTGTATCTGAAGCACCCATTTGCAGCCCAGTGATAGTGTAGGGAGGCTTTACCAAACGGAGTATTTATTCCTGGCCAGTCACTGCGGGGGTGCTTGACTTTGCTTAAGCCAACAATAACTGGGAGACAGGTTAAGGGAGGTGAAATGACTTGCCTGACATCCCGCAACTAAGAGGTTTCAGTCCCCAAGCCCTAGTCTGAGAGCTCAAGCCTTCACTTACAAAATAGGAGGGATTCCTCACGATGTATTTTACAACAAATGCTTTTAGTAGAAAAGACAGGAGAGGCTGACGCTGGCCTCAGCATGTCACACTACACTGTTATGTGGCTTTTAATTATAGGGAACAATAAATAATCTGCGCCTTGTGGCTTTTTGCCGTGTCAAACCACAAGGCAGCAGGGCAGGGATCAGGTCTGAAACAAGCCTGGTCTTTTCATGGGGCAAGGGGTGCTGGGAGTGAAGTGAGGGGAGCTACTATTTTGCCACATGACCTCAGCGTTTCCAGCTGTAGGTGGTGATTTTCGGGTCACGAACCTCCTCTCCACTGAGCCTTTTCCAAGGAGAAATGCTGCCGCTGCTGGAGCCTGCCACATGGCCGCCCACTCCCCTCACCTGCCTGCCCTCTGTGGGCGGACCTGGCAGGGCTCCCAGCACTACCCGAAGCAACCTGCTCAGAAATGGTTCTGGATCTTCCCAGATCAGAAGAGCATTGTCTCAAGCGTTTCCCACATCTGGATTGTGTGGTCTGTAGGGAAAGGACGGAGAATCCCGCCCGCTTGTTGATGACCAAACGATGCGCCCCCCAGTGGCCCTGCCCAGGATGACATGCAATCGGGGTGCATGATGGGAACAGTGCAGGGGAAAGGAAAGTACTGCAGACGCCTCCCCCGCTAAGCCAGATGCTGCCTGGCTGGACGGCTAACGAGGCCCAGATGAGGGTCCCCTGGCCACAGATGTGGGGAGTTGCAAGGGGAGATGGCAGAAAGGACCACACCGCTCCTTCTGAAATCATGTGTTCCCTCTTCCCCAACACGTCAGGCCTACTTCATTATTACTTCCTTCACATTCGATCTCAAATTAGGAAGCAAATCTTTCCCCTCGATCTGATGCCAAGTTGGTGCCACGAGGGTGTAAATCAAGTGTTTCATAAACACTGTGTGGGCTAATTTTCTTCCCAGTGGTGAGGTCAGGCACCTCCCCTCATAGCCCTCGCTGTTTCCCCATGAAGCAAGGGCACCTGCGCTGTCCTTGGGGAGCGCTGCGGGCTGCCTTCCGGGGCGAGGTAGACGGCACTTTACCCAGGGCAGGAGCTGAGACTCCACGCACTCCACAGAGAAGCCTGGCGACCCTGAGGCTTCTCCTCACCTTGTCTGTCAAGGTAAACCCAGATTTCGGATGGGACGGAAACCTCATGGATCTGAGTCCATCTCCTGACTCGGGCACTTGCTTTCATTCCTGTGACGCCATGCAGTGTTGCCGTGGAAATGATTTTGTGCCACTTCCCTCCTTGGCGCGTCCTTAAACACCCATTTAAATTCCACACAAGGTTTCGCAGGAACTATGGAAACACATCCTCTATAGACAAGGTTTGTGTGAAAATTACTGCCCCGCTGGGCACAGCCTAATGGCCTGACACCATGCGGCTCACTCCGAACACGAGAGAGGGAAGTAAATCTTTCCAACACTTTGGTAACGAGGGGCCCAGTGTACATACCCGGCATGCTGCGACAGTCGCACTGGCATCCTCCGTATTCCAAACTATCCTGTGCACGGGCCCAGTACAACAGAAAGCGTGGCTCCGAGGCCAGGTCGACAGTGCATTCAATTTAGCAGGCCTCTGCCGGCCTGTAGATTGATCCTTTATTTTTCTGGGTATCCAACAATTTGCCATTTGGCTGCCTATTATGAAGAATATGCCTGTCGACACATTTCTACTGAAAAATTAAGTAATCTGAAATATAATCTGTGACTTAAATGGTGAAGTATAATTTGTTTTGTATGTAGATGCCAGATTTGAGCAGCCATTATCAATTTTTTCATATTAAAATGTTGACCACATCTTAAACATTAATTATGCCTGCTATTTATTTCCCAGTCCTGGTCCAAGGCCAACAAAACAGTCCCTTGAACTCGCCCGAAACAGATGGATGCAGGACTTCGTTTATTGTTTTCATAAAGTCACGTTCTCCCCCAAATCGTGCAGGGGTCACGTGAGAACCTCGGATGCTGTCATTTGCCCGGAGCTGTTTCCATTAGCAACCAGACCCATAAAAACACATGTCAGCAGCCAGCGCTCCGGCACTGTGAGTGAAGCCAGCCCCAGGGAGACTTATTTCTATTTTGGGGCCTCACTGTCCTTCCAAGGGGCAGAAAAAGATTTTGGATCATTTGGCTCTGCAGGAAACCCCTTGCCTAATTTCTATTTCTCTAAACCACACCCTTTTTGGAAGCCTGTCATCAGCTGTGATGTGACTGTTAATACACTTTGCATTTCAAGAAGTAATCTTTGACACCTCCCATTGGACACTGTCATCTTATCATCTTAGAATTATCGCAAGACCTACAGGAAGACAGTCCCCCCATCTCCAATCTTCAGGGAAGTGTTTGAGGGTCCACTTGGGTACTTCTGGGTTACTGAATTGGTGCGGGGGTGGGGTGGGGTGGGAGGGAAGCTTTTTAAAAATCTTCCAGGGCCAGAATTTAAACATTCAGCTGCTGTGCTTCCAGTTAGAAAAACCAAGTAAAACAAGAAGATATTATTTCAAACAGAATTGAGGGTGCAGGTCCTGGCTTTATACAAAATTATGTCAGTGCTAGTGCAATACCCAGGGGGCAAGCCACGCCCAGCAGGGACTTTCTGGGTCGGGAGGAGCTCTCCTGGTCACCCCCACCCAGCACCTTTCCAAGCACCTTTCCGTGCGGCGTCTCCCAGCTGCAGACCTGGAGGGGGGCCAGCAGGGCCCCTGCACTCCCGCTCCGTCCCGGGGCTCCGGGCTGTGACAAGCCAGGACTTGTCAGCAGGTTCCCCTCATCCCCTCTCAAAGTCACCACTGCTTCCGGACTGGCCTGGCAACACCTGCCACTTTTTAATGGCTACACTCATCAGGGTCTGGCTCATCCCGTGTCCTTGCCAGGAATTCTCAGCTGCATCAGCATAGCCTGGGTGCTTGTCACACCAAGACTCTTGGACTCCACCCCAGACCTGTGTGGCGTGTGCGTAGTTTGAATTCGAGAAGCATGGGTCTGGGACTAAGAGACCGCTCTCGAAGGTAACATTTCTCAGAGTTCATGAGTGAACTAGGAACCTGATAGTCCTCAGAATAGCAACAACCACGGCCACCTTCCAGAACCTCACAAGAGAGGTGCTCATTCCACTTGGGTAACCAGGAAATAGGTCAAAAGTCATAGTAATTTTAGTTATTTAGCTGACAAGGGAAATTAGTCTAGTTACCATACATACCACCTAGGGATAAACAGCTTTGAAGACGTACTCTGAAGATAATCCATGTGATGTGCCAAATTGAAGGCCGTGGGGGATCTTGCAGTGCCCCTGTTTAGCACCAGAAGACAAGGAGGAGGGGTGAGCAGCGCCTGTTTTACTTGAAAGTTACTGGAGAAAGGGTTGAAGAATCTCCATGGTCTCCCTAGTGACCAACACAGTCTCCTTGAGAATGCGGAGTATGCAGCGCTGCCAGGGTTGGCAGTGACTTCCAGAACCCAGCTGGGAAGACGAGAAACCAGACGCCTGAGCTGCACATCCTCCCTTCTAGACCGGAATCCCTGGAGCTTGGGGCCAGGGCTCTGTGCCTTTAAGATCATTCTCAGTGACTCTGAGGAAGGGCCGGCCATACACGGGAGCCACAAGAGGCCACCGAGTGGCTCCAAAGATGGCTTGAGTGTTGTCGCTATTTAAACTCAATCACGAACAGATATCTACACACAGAGATTCAGACTAAGTGGAACTGTGAATCTAAAGGCGAAGTGGGCTCTGGCTTGTGTCAGTCCTTGAGGCTGTGTCTATATAGTTACTACACTGTTGTCTATTCCTTACTCCTATCCAGGAGGACAGCGTGTCACTATAATTCACGAATATGTGCAACCAACAACTGCCCCAAGGGGAAAAGAGGATTCTAAAGTTTCTGGGTAGCCATTCTACCTGTGCCCACTGTATTTAACCAGAAATGGTTCTGTATATTTTGCTTTCAGGGAAACTTGGTGAAAATTGAGATCATTTTAGAGTGGAATTGTGATACAATTTGTTTTCCCCTCTCTCCAGTGAAAATAAAAGGCTGAGGCTGTGACATGTGCCATTTTACTTAAGAATGCATGTGATATTATGCATTTTGATTATCTTCCAAGAGTCTATGCTTTTGTTGCTCAATAGTAGGGTAGACTATTTAATTACTATGTCTTGAGGATGCTTATAATGTCATGTTTACAAAATAGTTTTCAATGCGTTCAAATGCTTCCAAGATTAAAATAACTGCTTGGGTATTTATTTGGCTTTCTGCTGACAGTTCAATTTCATTTCGTCACTGGACATACTCTTTGACTGGTAATCACTACATAATAGTAGCTGTCTGTAGAGAACAATATAATAGGAACAATTAGTTTATCAGTAATCTACCACTCAGTAATTCTGTTTGCTGTGTTTGGTATTTGTGACTCACAAGAGCATCTGCTTCTTTCAAATGAATCTGCTTTAATATAACATTTATTTCTTGACATTTCACATAATTTAGTCAAGTCCACACTCCTTAATTTTTTTCCCTTTGATCCACAGTGATCTGTAAACCAACCAACTATAAAATGTGAAATGTAGCAAATTTACTTTTTTCTCTCTTCTTTTTCTGTTTGGTTATTTACATCACTGGCGACATATGGTAATAAATTGCTATCACCATCTAGTCCTCACTGTGGATCAAAGCCTTGGAATGCTTGATGAAAATTTATTAGGCCTCTGTCCACTGATTCCCACCTGGCTGCTCACAGTACCTGCCGCCAGCGCTGCCCTGGGCTGGCTGCAGACACGACTCTGATGACTAACAGCTGGGCACCTCAGCCAGCCAACCCGGTCGGCCTCCATCCTCCAGGGCTGGCCTCGACCCGCCTTCCTCATCTTCCCTACCTCTTTGGTCTGCTTGTAGCAGAGGCTGCCATGAATGCCAAAAAGCCTGGGGCAAAGGCGAAGAGGCCCATGTGCTGGCCCCGGTGATCCGTGCTGCTCAGCCGGTAAGTCTGCAACTCAGGGACCCCAGGCAAAGAGAGAAACTCTTTCCTGGGAGATGTAAAGACCCAGGGTTGTTTACACTGTGCTCCATTTTGAGCATCTCACTTCATGCTTCATGCCAGGGCGAATCAGGATGGGCAAATAAAAGCTACAGGCTGGCACTGGGTAGAACTTACACAGGAGGCAGCTGTTTTATTTTTTCCTTGCATGAGTCTCATCTAATCAAAGCCTGGCAATAAATATGACAGACCTGAAGGTCCAAATGAACATTTTTTTTCCTACATTACTTTTCCCCACTATACCACAATGCCTATGGAAAAAGAACCCAAATAGGAACTTTAATAACAGCCTCTAATTACCACCACAGTGATTACTTAGCATTTGTACACCCTTGACTTTTCAAGGGCTTAGAGTAATCCTAACAGCCCCCTATTGAAAGATAACTTCAGACACATGAGAGCATGTATGGCCAGGGTGTAAGATACAGGAATACAGTGACAGTCTATTTACATTGATAACCTACAAGAGCTTATAGATAGAGTTCCACAACTTTCAAAACTTGGACAGATCCAGCTCGGAGTTATTCATCAGTTCTCACACCAGTAACATCAGCCAAGCTGAAGTCCTTCCTGTGAGCTACACCCTTTCTTTGTGGTGACTGAAAAAGAATGGGGACCCCTGCATTTCAACAATCACGCTTGAATCATGTGTTGGTTGAGTATTGGAGCTCTATTTTTGAAGCTTTCTCACCAGCACTCACAGCATGGTGGGTGTGTGTTTGTGTGTGTGTGTGTGTGTGTGTGTGTGTTCTACCCCATGCCATCAATTAGAAAACTTGGTAACTATTGTCATTCACTACTACCTGCCTTTAGAAGACACGCATTTTCTGAATGAACAGGAGGCTGCGACACATGCTGAAACGTGCACCCACGAATCTACGAGGCTGGGCAAGAGGCTGCCTTCGACAGGCCCTATTTGTCAGCTGCATGCCTGTCCCGTACCAGCTGCTCCCTCTGTCAGTTATGTCTTTTGCATGACTACCTAGATTGCTACTTTTACTTTCTCCCTGCTGAAATCCTTCAGTTCACAACCAGTCAGATAAATCCTTCAGAACAACATCCCTCCATATCAGGATTTAAAGAGGCCAGGAAGAGTTGGGAAGAAAAGGGTTTTGATAGAAGGTAATTCTCAGCAGAAGGATCCTGGCTGGTCTTGCTGATCCTGGGGCACCATTTGGCCTCCACGATCCTTTCCATAGCCATGCCCACCTGGCATGGCTCTAATTGTCCTTTCCTCTCTGGTAGCTGAGGTGCCCACAAGGCCAGCTTTACAAATGCACGTGTAGTCCAGGATCCAAATTAAATGCAAAGAAGGTCTGCCATGCTCATGGTGTGATGCCCACCTTTGCCACATGGGTCCCGATCCATAAAATGGGCTCTTGTCAGAGTTCTACCTCCTACCCAATGCCAGGCTTTAAGCTCCACCTTATAGCTAAGCCAGCTTTGCAGGGTATATGTCAGGAGCCTCAATTTTCCCTGATTCAGGTATAACTATCTCCCCATTGTCTCTTAATTCTAATTTAGAAACTGCTCAAGATTCCTGAATATGGGATTCCCTCCTCCTTACTACAGAGCCAGGTTTCTATTAGAGAGATTTCCTTGCTCTTTATCATACTTTGGACGCAACCTGACTTCAGCCCACTCCAATCCTCTTTGTGGAACACAAGTGTTCATTTGAGTTCCACATTCATCTGTTAACATTTTCAAGGTTCTGGCCTCTGTAGCACTGTCAGGAGCATAGCAAATAAGATTACAGACAGGGTCTGGCGGGAGTAACGCCTGCTTGAGTGTGGTGAGTAAGGAGCATGAATGCCTCGCGTGAGATGGACAGCAATTCGAACATTTCACCTAAAGTGTCTTATGATGTGCTGGGCTGTGATATTGCTATGTTAAAGAGTTACATGGTTATGATTTTGTAATAAAAATCGGGGGCGTTATTGGTGCCAGCCTCTGTACGCCAAATGTTCTGTATTCTGAATGTACTACAGAAGTGGTCACTTGGTCAGCTAGATCTCAGAGTGTAAGACTTCCCTTCTTCTTTGCAGAACTGTTCAATCTATACTGACCAAAGTCATAGTGGACACCGAGTTGCCACTCAACACAGTTGACTGTGAATCATCTGAAGGCCTCAGTATACAAGGCTGCTTCACTTTCAAGGTGGTCCAGTGTCCCTGGGCATGTGTAGATGCATCTCCTTGGAACCCTATCCTTCCCAAAAGGGGCTGGGCTTGTCTAGGGACCCGATGTAGTGGGCTGCAAACCCGTCTCTGGAAAGCGATCCATCAATAGCCACTATCATGCTCATGGGGCCTTTGAGTAGGTCTAGGCAGGCAGGCATTTTACTAAAAAAGTGGGCTTTTATGATAATCATTGAACTGTAGTGACTGAACACAACAGATCAAACACTGGGCTGGTATTAATACATGAAGTCATTCTGACTTGGAACCAGACTTAATTAACACAACCTAAATTTACATTGTTCTACTGAATACATGCTCTGTGCTGTGAGCTAGACATTTAATCCAATACTTGGCCTACCATGTGCTGCACAGAACTACATCAAGTAGTTGTCACACTATCCATATATTAATGTTACCTCAAGGTCAAATATAGGACACAATATTTACAAATTATGCATTAAGTTCCCACTAAAAATGCACTAACACAATCTGAATTTCACTCATAAAAAAGACACAACCCTGTGTACAAGATGGTTCATCCTTTCTTTTCTAAGAGGCCACTACCTTTTCTTTTTTAAGTGGTATTTGAATAAATGCTTGTATGAGTTCCACAACTATGCCCATTCATTCACGATAGGAAAAGACCTAACTAGGACTTAATTACTTCCATTTACCTACCTTACTCAGGAAGCTTGGCTCAGCACCTGCCACATAGTAAGCGCTCAATAAACAGCTATTATTATTAAGCCCATTTCCCCTATTTAAGTATGCTCTTCCATTTTAATCTGCGTGCAATAACTTCCCTTTAGGAATTCTATGCTAGCTCACCCTTTGATGTCCTATAATGCTTCCCACCTTGACATTCCTCGATGCATTAGCTCTGCTAAGACAAGTGTAGTGCTATTACCCTCCCAAAATGCACAGGTGTCTATCAAATAAATGCATTTTTAAAAACCAGGTTCTAGAGCATTTGCTACCACAGTGTATGCAAATACAAAGGAAAAAGCATGTATTCCTTTAAAGCATTAAAGCATTCATTCATTAAAGCATAAGCCCTGTGCTTAATCATCTGATTTTCCTGGGCAACCACACTTGCTTTGTAGCTGCAAGAGTCCTAGGGAGAACTGGATGAAAAAGAAGGTGAAGGGTTAGCCAAAGAACACACATGTATAACCCATGGACACAGACGACAGTGTGGTGATGGCCAGCGGGAAGGGGGAAGGAAATGGGGACATCTGCAGAAGTGTCGACAATAAAAACAAAGGGGAAAAAAAGCATCTAAGTATGCCCATTCTTACCTAATGAATTACCTCCTTCAGTGAGCATTCAGGATTCTGATATTTGAGATTCTCAGTAAATTCCCAGAGAATGAAACGTGAGTTAATGATGGAGCTAGTGGGGTGGGTGCTCAGGCAGCCACATTACCAACAAGTCACTTCAATGTAACCACGAGTCTGTGTTCAGTTCCAGGGTATCAATATGGGTAAGAAATGGCGCCTTCCTTCAAGAAGCCCCTGGTCTAGGAAGGCAGGTGTGCGGATATAGATAGAAGAACCTAACTGTTTTCACACCAGGTGCAGGCAGCACTTGGCACACAGGAGTAATTAACTACGGGGGTGGGGAGAGGTCAGGGAAACCGGTGAGAAGGAGGGTTTTGAAGGCTCAACTGGACCTTACCAGGTAGAAATGGGGACGAGGGCATGGACCCTGGCACCAGGTACAGTGGTGGCTATGCTTCACCTGTGCCACCAACCCCAACTGGGGGCCCGCTCGCACTTTCCAAGAGAGGCCTTGACAGCGCAGACGCTGCCCATGAGTGTAAAGTTACACTCCAGCCCACGGGTTCTGTTACATTCCTCCGCAGGCTCCAGAAGTAAAACCAATAGCTGAAATACAGATCTGGCAAAAAGAAGTCAATCCCTTAGACCTTCCCAAAGTGGCTGAGCTTCAGCTGGGGGTGGAGTCGTCTCGATGGAAGATGAATCACTGAGGAAAGGGGACTGCAGAGAACTGTAAGCGGAGCTACAGGGCTGGGAGAGCTAAACAACAAGCATGTTCCTTTCTATTAAAATCAGATGTCAGCGTTCGTCTGTGTTCTTCTCTTTATAAGCACAGATGCAGAGGTGCATTTAAAACATGTTTAGGAAAAACACTATAATATTTTTATTCTTATGAGAATACAAGCATGGCAGGGATTTGAAGGCACCTGCTATCAATATTCATTATAAAAAATCTTACCTATTTGATCCCTTAAATGTTACCAAATGGAACCACATCCTGATCAACAAAGAGCTTCAAAAAAATAAAAAATAATAATCTTTAGCACAGAGAAAAAGGGTAGTGTCTTTTGGTTTCTCTACGGCCAGGAGCTTGAGATATTAGTTACAGTACTAGCACAATCCTGAGCTTACTTTACTTAAAAAGCATGGAACAAATATTTGATGATGCTTCAAGTTCTACCAGTCTCAAGTTTTTCCAGCTGGCAAACCACAAACTGAAAAGTTAAGTCACGTAAGGCTATATTGCCCCATGTCCTAAAAAATATTCTCCACCAATGGGTAATTTTCCAAGCCCCTCTAAATTTTTAAGCTTCAACAACATTTTAAGGTGTGGGCTTTTTGTTAACTACGGCCAAGAGGTAAAAGCTGTCCAAACCCAATTCTGGCATTCATTGAAAAGGTAACTTTTGCTTTTAAAGTTTGTGTGTATAAAAAGGATTTATAAACTTCATGCAGCACCTAAAATGCGCTGTTTTAGTCACCAAGGCCAGGGACAAAACCAGCCCTTTGACACTGCACTTAGCTAAGTGCCTGAGTTGTAGCAAGCTCAGCTTTGAAAGGGCGAGAGGGGAGGAGGCGGGTTCCGAAAGGTTTTGTGGCCTGGCCTGGGCACCTGACCTCAGAATTGACCAAATCAGCCAAGACCAGGTCCTTGGCATCGCTACATCGAGCTCATCAAGCACTGGGTTGGCCAAAAAGTCTGTTGAGTTTTTTTTCCGTAAAATAAAAGACATGTTTTTCTTTCTTTCCTTTTTTAAAGATTTTGTTTATTTACTTTTAGAGAGAGGGGAAGAGAGGGAGAAAAGGAGGGAGAGATCAACATGCAATGGTTAATGGATTAACTGCCTCTCGCTTGCTCCCAACCTGGGGACCTATCCAGCAACCCAGGCCTGTGCCCTGACTGGGAATCAAACTGGTGACCTCTTGGTTTTCAGGCTGGCGCTCAATCCACTGAGCCACAGCAGCCAGGGCAAAAGACATTGTTTTCATTTTCACCGATAACTTTCTTAATTTGGATATTTTGAGTATGTCGGCTGTTTCCTGCTATTGGTTTCTAATGGGTAGAGGCCAGGGGTGCTGGTAACCATCTTCCAATGGATGAGACAGCTCCACCGCAAAGAAATATTTGGCCAAAATGTCAATAGTACCAAGAACTTCGCAAACCACTCTTGACACATTCGATCAGTCATACCACCTTCTCCATATATCATACAAATCCTTTTTGCCTTTTAGTTATGTTTTTACCTTTCATGAAATAATAAAGCATAATATGCTGAAAATATTGTGTATCTTCTTCCATATTCAATATTAAAATGGCTACACAAAAATTCACCAATTTTGATGTTTTTTTAAATGTACTCTGATACAATAGCTGTCACACACAGTCTAACAAAATTGTTTTGAATAAAGTTAAAGACAACTAAGCACCACTAGAGCCACTGTATGGAAAAAATGAAACAAACTTTTTGGCCAATATTTTGTTGGGGTTTGGGGGACAATAAGAAAGATGAATTTAGCCCGAACAACCGGAAAGCAGATTGAATAGGATGTTTAAACCCTTTTCCATATCAGACCAAAGATCTGTAGGAAACACACCCATCTTAAGTTACGGGCTAGGTCTGTGAGATGGGGACAAACACTTCCCTCGTCCTGGGAAAACGACGGGCTGTTTGCCCTGGACAATCGTGAGCAGTCAGCTTCCACTGGTGATTCCATCAGAGCAGCCACAGTGGTAGCATTAACATCGCTCCAGCCTGGTGCAAACAGTTCTGGACGCTGTGACTGGTGACTCACTGGACCTCCAACCCCATCCCACTCTGGTGTCCTGCCACGCCTCTCCCCACAGTGTGCATGCTCACCCCTCCCAGGCCATCCAGGAACTGGCAAAGACGAAGCTTCCCACGTCTAACTGCAGGCATCCCAAAGGCCGCCAACAGGCAGCTCGCCCCGGGGACCTGCCCAGGATAGCTGCTATAGGTCAACACGCGGGCTCATAAGTGCCATCGTGCCTCTGTTTCCCTCTACTTCATTTCCTCCCCAACTGCCCTGCCCAGTCCACCCCAGTGGGCAGTGGGAGAGTCCCGGTGATGATGCGGGGTGGACAAAGGTCCTCGAAGCTTAGAGCCTGTTGCCACCTGTAGAAGGATGCCGGCGGTGGAACCCCCGAGTCTGGGAACCCTCACTTAGGATGATGGCTTTTGTGGGACCTCTCTGTCCACCCACAACATAAGCCCTCCCTTTCACCCACAAAAAGAGAAGTCCGGTCTTGAACTCCGGCAATTTTTCGCTATCATGACTGACCAGCCCATGAAGGACGACCACACTCGGCAACTCAGAGAAAGATGGCTTATGGGGCCTGTAATATATACCAAAGTGATGACCATAAATATCAGACCTATGAAGGTCGAGGCACACGGGTGGAGGACCAGGCAGGCTGGGCTCCAACCTGTGACAAGACCCCTCTCCAGGCACCGCACTTGATGCTCCAGGCTCAAACAGGACTCTTTTAATTGACTTCTAACTCCATGACAATTAAGGAACCTGGCCAATAAATTCCTGTGGTTTGGCCTACATACACTTCTTAAAATATACATTAGTCCTTTACATATTCAACGTCGGTTTCTGCCAGATTTGTGAAGTAATAGAAAAAAGTGGTAATACATGAAACACAGCCTTTGTAACTCATGAAAATCAAGCCAACACGCATTCCCTGAATCCAGAGTGTTTTCAGAAAAAGAAGTGTAATTTATATCATTTCATTTATAATGGTGCTAAGTTAATGCTCTTGGCTGCTTTCGACAGAGACCTTTCCCATCCGCCGAGATGATTTGTTTCCCTGAAACACTTGCGGTGCTCAAGGACTTTTAATTAGCTTTCGAGAGAGTTCTCCTGATGGACATCACCTCCCCAAAGCCTTGTAAGTTTCCTGGCTTCTAAATAAGAACAAGAAGTTGACTCAGATTCTTCGAGTTTCAGGCTTTCTGTGGGTCAAGAACAAATTGCTGTTTTGCAAAACTGGGTGTGACTGCTGGGGGCTCGTGGAGACAGGCCGCCTTCTCTAACCCTCACCCCAACCCCAGACCCGCACGGTGACCCGACTGCATTTTTTATTTTACAACAGATGAGGAGGGTGTCACTGAAAGGCATGTTCGCACACAAAAATGTCAGCTGCTAGAGGTAATAATAAAAATGAGGCCACAATTAGTCACGACCTTGACTTAATGAAGCACTTCCTAAGGGTTCTACAGTCAGACAAAGGTGGGGACCCTTCCACTAAGCAAGGTTAATCCAGTATCTTCAGTTTAAAAAAAAGGTCTCAGAGGTTCTAATTTGTATTATGCATTTTTTAAATTTGCATCATGGATATGTTGTATCTATGACATACAGCATTTTGCAAACTCAAGTTGACCACAGAATCCTTCTCAAGAGCATTTCACACACGGCCTGTGTCTTGAAGAACTTCCTTTGGGACACGCTGACTTCACTTACAGAATTAACAGACCACTGCAGGGATAGGCAGATGAACTTGTGTTTTGATGGGGTGGCTGGGTATAATGTAGATGAAGCAGGGTGAGGAGGGCCAAGAAAGTCCTGGAGCTGGGAGCAGAAATCTTAAAGGTTTTGCACAAAAATCAGAACATTGGTTCTGAGGGTTCCAATAAAGAAGTACAGAGGAGAAGGTGGCATATGAGGTAACAGGAGCCCTATCTAGTTGGATGTACGGTACCTTTTACCCTTCATGTTCCCATAAGAGCGAGTGACCAACTAGTTACATAAAATGAGGGATTCCCAACTCAGTCCCTTTTTTCCTCTGGTCTGCCAAATGTCCAACGAGCCCTAGTGACAAGATCATGGTCTTTGGGGCTATGACTCAGCATTCAAAAAACATTTCAACATTGGATGCCTGTCAGGGACAGTGATGTATATCAGCTGTGATAAGCCAGTGACCTTGAACACCAGGAATAGCTCACTATTATTACTTCCTGGCTGGTGCCCCTCCACTTGGAATTGTATTTACTGCCCCTATTTTTTACCTTCAACCATGACTCTCAAAAGCTACTGAGAAGACCCTATAAGGAAGGGTGACGACAGAAGTCCAGAAAAACACCAGAAAAGTCCCACAATGGCTAAAGAGGGCTTTGGATGAAAACGCAGTCATGCCAAACTTCACCCATCGCCCCATTTTGGCCAAGCTCAGGCACAGCTCTCATGGACACCTGCCTCCGTGACACAGGCCCAGCAGGTACGAGAAGAGTACTTGCAAACTGTAAATGCAACCAGGTGGGAAGCCAAGCAGTAGTACAGTCTGTTAAAGAGCTACCGCTGAAGTAAGAGTCTGTTCAGCTGAGATCCCATGGAACCAAGGCTGCCCGTGAGTAACAGCCAATCATGCTTTTGAGTTTTAATAGAAAAATTAGAGTTTGTGCTGCTGCTTCAGTCCTGTTCTGCCCGGAGCCTGCATTTCCCCTTCCTTTCCTCTCTGGCGACGGAGGCCCATGTGGATCTGACATAGGAACTTCCCTTGTTCTCTCCGGGCTACATGAAAGGTACTCAAACCCTCCAAGCCTTTCTCCCGGGTCCTCTGGTACCCAGGGTGTGCGGCACCCTGGCTGGAGCCTGGCACTGGCTGGCCATTGAGTCCCAAACTTGCTAGCTTTTGGGTCTTAGACATGAGGCCTCACCTGGCACTTATTTATTTTACTTGTAAAATAAATAAAACTATTTGGGGCTTTTTATTTTCTATGACATTGTGACACATGGGATGATGTCCATAGTGGTCTCAGAGGAAGTGACATCTTGGGCTGGTTCACCTTTTGGGGACATTTTTGCAGGATTTCAAGTAATGCAGCTGGTAAGAAGGGTTATAAATTTCCAGAACATCAGATATAGATGCATAAAAATGGATGACTAAAGCTGACTCAACAATAAACCCAAACGGGGTGCCCTGGTTTATCCAGGGTACTAAAGTACTGAAGCTTCTTCCCTAACCCGGCTGCACTGTTTACCACTCCCTAGTAGAAGACCCTCGTGTTTCAAGACACCTTACAAATGTCCCGCTCTCCACCCAGATGGCTGCAATTATACAGTAAGATTAATGAATTCACAGGCTGTTCCTGAGGATTTAATGGCTTCTTAATAGAACGGGGTGCACACGCAGCTAGACTGCTAAGACAAATCATAAAAGCTTCTTAATAAGAAACCTCAATTAGTTAATTAAAATTTGCTAATTGAAAATTCTAAGAATAGCATGTAAAATATTCCAGACCTCTAGGTACAGCAATAAAACATGTATCTAACATACCTGCCAGACAAGTCACACATATCTGTGCAGCAGGAGACCTTGGCCAGTGAAATAAGGAGTGAGAGAACAGATCAGCACGTAGAAACCTGGAGAGAGGTCTAACAGATCAGGAACGAGGAGAGAACATTATTATTTATCACACAGAGAGCAGGCACGGGGAATAAGGTCGCCTTTGTTAATTTACTCATTTCTTACTCTTCCTACACTTTTACAGCTTCATCTTCCTGTGATGGCATAAAGGCCTACATTAAAAACAATGCACAGATTTTTACCAATTTTGTATCTTTTAACATCTTTTCCCGTTCCAAAAGGATGTACCTGATATTCAGGGCGGCTCTATGAGAAAACACTCAAAACACATGTCACAAGGAGGTCGATGCAGTGTCTGTTCAGAGCAGTTCAAATGCTGTAAGGGAAGGAATGCTTCTACAGCCAGTGGTTAGCAAAACTTTTTAAATGCCACACAAGAAGCTCCAAGTCAAAGGGAAAGAAGGACGGATGAGAGTGGGGCTCTGGGGTGCCCCACTGCCAACGGTGGGCCAACCCAGTCCGGGTGCTGTAGGGCATGCATTCCCCTGGGCTGGCGAGCTGGCTGTCGCAGGTCATCTGGAGCACTCCTTTGGATGAGCAAAACTGCACCGGCGCTGGTGAAACCTGAAGCCCAGCCCTGGCTCTCCGATTCATTCTGGTTAGGAACCGAGGGTCCAGTTCCATGGGGCTCATGTGTACTTGCCATAACTGGCGAGTCAAGTAAGGTAGAACGTTCTGCTTTTGAGTTCAGTCCCGGAATTTGAGTTTGCAGGTCAGTCTGCAGCAAACCCACCCCACGGTGCCCCAGTCAGGTCTGCCTTCAAAACACCTTAGAGAATGGGTGACAGTGGGGAGGGGTAAAGGGACAATGGGAGGAAGAGACGGAGTGACTTGCTAATAGAAATCAGCTCAGGACTAATATTGGTAACAGTGGTTGTAATAGTGGTAATGCTGGAAAAGTAGAGGGCCAGTGGTAACATTGGCAAGAGGACGGGCGGTAACAAAATCGTGACGGTGGCAGTGACGTCGGACCAGGAAGCATTTGGGGAAATGCCTCCGGCATGTTAAAAACTGTGCAGGCTTTTTATTCATTATGCTCACTTTACAGAGATGAAAATTGGGGCTCTGAGGTTAGGTACCCTGTCCACGGCCACACACAGACTAAGTAAAAGATTTCAGATTTTTATGAGGATGTTCCTGACGCTGTCTGGCCATACTCAGGGCCTCCGGACGGCACTCAGGAAACCGCACTAAGTCATTCATTGCTCCATTCCTTTTACATGGAATGTCGTCCTCCTTCCTCTCTAGCTGGGCTACTCCTACTTATACCGCAAAGCCTAACTCATTTTCTCCCTCTTCCATGAAGCTTCTCCAATTACAGCAGGTCCTCAAATAATACTGTTTCATTATGAAGTTGATCATCTGCCTAGAAACTTACTCTGAGCCCCGGCTGGTGTAGCTCAGTGGATTGAGCACAGGCCTGTGAACCAGAGGATCGCGGTTCGATTCCCAGTCAGGGCACGTGCCTGGGTTGCAGGCTATTTCCCACCGGGGAAGCACTAGAGGCAACCATACATTGATGTTTCTCTCCTTCTCCTCTAAAGATAAATAAATAAAATCTTTAAAAAAAAACTTACTCTGGCTTATATGAACTAGCCTATGGTAAAACTGGTTGAGTTATATATTGTTATACTTACGGTTGCAAAACCTATCAATGCCCTGGCCCATGAGACTCAGTTGGGTGCCGACCTACAAAGTGAAAAGTCACCAGAGTAATTCCCTGTTAGGGTACAAGCCTGGGTTGCAGGTTTGGCCCCCGATCGGGGCACATATGAGAAGCAACTAACATTTCTCCGCCTCCCTTCCTCCCTCCTTTCCCCTCTCTCTAAAAATAAATACACCCTCAGGGGAAAGGAACCTACTGTGACATTAAGTGAGGACCTACTATGCTTCAGTCCCTCTGAGGACAGAGCACTGGCTGTTTGAGCTGACTTGGCACCATGCCCGGTGCCACGCTGTGTTGTCTTTAAGTCCCCATGTATGTCATCTCACGTGAGTGTGTGTGTAACCACACTTTACATTTCTTTGTCTCTCCTAAAGTGTCTGGCAATTGGCAGCACATTTTATCCTTATTTTGCAGACAATAAGGCCAGATGACACCCATCAGTACAGCAAAGGGGTCCAAAGCGACGTGAGGGTGGAATACCATAACCTCGTCATTGACTTTACTCAGCAAAAAATGCATTTAAACTCCCCAAATTCTTCTTTGCAAAGAGTGTATGTATATCTGTGAGTAACTTTAACAGAAAAAGGCCAAATTTCAGAACATGAAATCTTCCCAGTTCATCAGACTTATTTACCTGAAGAGCTCTTTTGCTTGAAAATTTTATATAGTTAATTCATGTGTCTCTTTTAAATCAAATGACCGAAAGTACCCAAGGAGTCCAGAAGTGACAATTTCCTCCTTGCGGAGAAAAACCTCCGGTTTCTCAGTGCTGATTTTCAACCTGCACATTTGTCTTCCTGGTGGCACCGTACTCAGCCTGCATATACAATTTCTTTAGGTCACGTGCACTTTGGGGCAGCCCGCGCTGAATTGCCCCAGCATGAAGACTTAGAGGAAACATGGTGTAAAAACGTGACAAGGATCAACTGGCTCTCAGAATTTCCGACGTCCCTTGCAGGGATGTGCTTCATCGCACAGAGGCGTTACGCTGCAATCCGAGGGGCACCTCGGCCTTTCTATGGACGTAGTCTGGACAGTGACAGAGTGAGAACCGGAGGAGTCTGGTCAGAAGTAAAGCTGCAGGAGGGTGGAACCTGGAAGAGGAGAGCCATTTCCAGAAGCTACTGGAGGCTGTGCCAGCACATCTCCAGCACCAACTGCTCCTGCAGCTGATGACCTGGGAGAAAAGGCTTCTGGGAGATAGGAACTGGTGGAAGGTAAGCAGGAAAGGAAGGAACTACAGGGGAGGAGTTACGGGGAGACCCTGAAGGTGGGCAGATAGACGACAGGTGCTGCTAAGAATGAGGAGTCACAAAGAAGCATGACAGACCCAAGATAGTACAAGAAAAACTGGGTATGATGGAGGCAGCATGTGCAAGAAGGCAATGGAGCAGCCAACTATGGAAATAAAATCTCATCCAAGTGGGAACCTGGCATTTTGAGGGCTTACTGTTTTACACTTTCTTCTTTGAGAAGCTTAGAGGACAATGATAGCTGTCGATCACACAGTGCTCACTGTGCCAGGCACTGTTCCAAGTGCTTTCCATGTATTACCCTGTTTAGTGGTTGCCACAACCAATAGGGTAGTGATCACCACTCTCCTGTTACAGATGGGAAAGCTAGGGCACAGAGAGATGAAGTAAGTTGCCCAAGGTTACACAGCTTGTCGGGGAAGAGATGAGATTTGAACCCAAGTAGTCTGCCTCCGTGATATATGACCAGTATATGAGATGCAAGTGCCTGAAGCAGGACTTGCAATTCTGACGGCTGCCCCAGCCTGGGGTACGTGGGTGACCAGCACAGGACACCAGCCGGCACCACTGCCTGGCTCGCACCACCTCATGATCGGGAGGAGTTGTTTTCTATTTGTCATCATACACAGGCCCAGGAACAGTGGTGACGATGACATTAAAGACTTTCATTTTTTAGGAAAATATTCCCCCCAGAGAAAGCTGACTGCGAGGGTCTGAGATGTCAGGAAAGATGGCATTTGCCTGCATTCACGGTGGGATAAATAAAAGAGCGCAATGCTGACTCTGACCAGCTCTATGATGCGAACTTGTCCTCTAGACGTTTTGTGTAAAACAAGGAAATGCCATCATTAAAGCAGCTGCTGGAGGAGCTCCAGCCCAGGGAATTCTGTGTTTGCCCTGCGTGCCCATGAAACAGCATTTGAGAATCTAGGGGTTCGGGGTGCTCTCGGTATCTTTCCATCAGGGGTGTCAAAGGTTTGCTGTAACCCCCCGGAGATGCTGGTCTAGTGGCTTGGGCCCTAAAAGACCCAAGTCCAAATCTGAGCTTTCCTGCTGGTGAGTAACCTAGCTTCAGTTTCTCCACCTATAAAATGAAGAAGGCACTAGATTATGTAAACACGAATTTCAAACCTTCCCACTTTCTGTACATAAATGTTTTGTTGATATGAATCCCTGACGGTCCTTTATGTACAATAACAAGACTCTCCACAAAATGAATATTCTCACTCAGCTTACTAAGAATTTACCAGATATCAGACTAGCTGCACAGAAAAGAAAATACACACATGGGAGTATCAAATCACTACTTCAAAATACTTTTTAAAAAAATTATTTATTTTTAGGAGGGAGAAAGAGAGGGAAAGAACATCAATGTGTGGTTGCCTCTCACATGCCCCCTTACTGGGATCCTGGCCTACAACCCAAGTATATGCCCTGACTGGGAATTGAACCAGTGACCCTTTGGTTCGTAGGTTGGCACTCAATCCACTGAACCACACCAGCCAGGGCAAAATTTTGGTAGATATGCTTAACTTTGTGGAGCTTCCATTAGAAAAAGGTGAGAACTATCAGAGTAATATTTGGGAAATTACTGAAGTCCATAGCCTTAAGTGTCGGGAAAGGCCAGGCTCACACGCATCACTTATGAAAAGTTTATCCAACTGGGCCTAGTGATTGAATGATTCACAGCCTTCCCCAAGCCACAAGGGTCAAGGCTTGCTTCTCTAAACACAGAAGGCTTTCCCGCTGATCCTGGACTCTCCAAGGGAAAGGGGGAAACACAAGGGAAAGGGATGAGTAATGGTGGACACAAGTGATATTTGGAATCCCACACTGAATCCAGAGCTAACAAATCCATAGAAGAAAGGCAGCAGGCTTTGCCAGGTCATAAATTAATTACCTTTAATAGCCAGGCTTAGGGTAAAAGCAAATAGACACACTAGTGCTTCCATATCTTCTGCTTTCATTTTGGTATTTAGCGCCAGAGTTAAAATCACTTTTAATCAGCAAGAAAGGCAGTCGCTTTTAAAACAGTAACACGCTGATGAAGGAACGTCCCCTGATATTGGAGGGAATTTGAACTTTGGCCCTGGTCATAGAATAATCCTACACATGCTGGTCTGGAATAAACTGCAAATCTTTTTTTGTCCCCTCTAAATCAATAGGCTAAAGTTCTCCAAAGGTTAACAGAAATGATTCTACCCTCCGTCCTTTCTTTAAAAATATCACTCTGTAGGGTTAATGTTCACCTCTGATTTAATAAGCAGAGCAAACTGAACACAGCAAGCTTTTAGAATTAGGGAATTCAAATTCTGAAGTATATTGTGCTTTGAAGTGGAATTTTCTTGGGACTGATTGTCAAAGTGAGCACATAATAAGACTACAAATTTCCTGGGGACTCTGTTCTCCAACACACTATGTAGAGTCTGGCACACGGCCTCCTGCAGATTTATTTTCTATTGAGTCAATGACAATTTTAGAAGTACAAGAAAAATCACCTTTCTCTGTAACATAGCTATGTTTTCATTAATTCTAAATTTGAAAACATACAGATTTTGGGTTGTGTTTCCACCTGTCGGGAGGGTCAGGGCTGACATCTGCAGGAGAGAAAACTTACTGTTTCCTTATCACCATTTGGAATTGCCTGTCCCTGCTCCCTCATACTAAGTTAAAACAGGGGCACAGGAGCGGTTCCCAGTCCTGGAGCCTCAGACACAGATAATCACACCAGTGATAACACGTGAACTGCTGTTGTTAATGACTATTTCTTAACAAACCGAGGTGGATTTAAGGTTACTGGTGCGTGAACAGTACTTTCACTTATTTTAACATAACTTCTTAAGTGGAGGATGGTGCGAGCATATGGACTGGTTGACCATGTGCCCACAACACAGTGATGACAAGAGAGAATTTTTTCTAGTGCTTTGCCTGTACCATCTCCTCCTCCAAATATTTTGGGATTCAGTACGAATCTAAGTTTTCCCTTGGGGCTGTGTAATGGATATTGTCATCCGATAGGCACACCATGCAGGAGAAGCTGGGGACAAGCTGGGGACAAGCTGGGGACTCATTGGAGCATCTGGTTCTGAGGGAAAAAGGCCCTGCAAAAATAACCTAAAAGGGAAAAAATAACACGGGCACCAGAAGGATGTTTGCTTCAGTGTGATCTCCACTAATGACAGTGTGAACGCGGCCACTGTGTCAAAAGAGACGGTGTGTTTCTATAAGGCTCTATCTTCTGGAAGGACTACTATGTAGTCATTTAAAAAATAGTAATTTTGAAGACATAGCCACATGGAAAATGCTCATGAAATAATAGTTAAATGTATGTTCTGCTTAGAACCTCATACAGGTGTCCATAAAACCAGAATGGGACTCAAAGGAAAGGCACACATAAAACATTGTGCTAGAACAGTGGAGTATAAGTGGTCCTCCCTTCCCCCCTTGCCCCGCCCTGTCTACCATTTTAAAAGCCTACGTTAGAATTTCCTTAATTTTGAAAAGCAGTGGAAAGGTTTACACAGTATATTAATTTTTTCCAAGCAGGGGAGGAACAAAGAAACCAAAGGGAAACAAACAAAACGACCTCCTCTAGTGGTCCTGGGTCTCACTGGTGGCGGGTTGGGTCCCCTCAGATGCCAGGAACAGTAACTGATGAACTCTGCTAGATGTTGGCTAAAATACTCACACCAATCTCAAGAAAAGTCCTTTAAAAAAAGGGAGAGAAAGAGTGAGCCTTGCCTGGTATATGTCTCGTGGTCTAGAACTTACCGTGGTGTCTGTGACCGAGTGTGTGAGCACGTTCCCATGTGTTTCTTTTTTCCCAACATTAACAGCATGAGAACAAGTAGAAATACACTGTAGAGTTTTCAGAAGAAGTCGAAGACAGCGGCGACAGCTACAGGGTTGCATTTACAGACACTGACACTGCACACTGCCGTACGTATCAGCCTCAAAGGTTAAAATATGTACATATTGTTCCTCGGCATGAAACCGAAGACCATCCCTCCTGACACTACCCAAACGCTGCCTTTCCTAGCTCTTCAAGTGACTGTGCACAACTCTGTTCCAGGGTTTTTCGTAACATAAATCAGCAGACAAAAAGTCAGGCCTCTCACGAAAATGCATCCATTCCATCTGCAGAGTCCCCAGGTGGCGGCAGTGTTAAAGAGAGATCTGAACATGCAGCAGAGACACACGTCTTTTCCTTACAGCTGACGTTAACACGCACACACGTCTATCACGCAGGCTCCTCTGGCACCTCGAAATTACCGCTTGAGAGGAGTAAGGGCCACGGATCACAATGTCCTTAAATTTCCCCAAGTTTGATGAGACTCGGAAGACTGGTGAGTGTCTGCCCATCTAAGAAAGGCTGTATTTCTAGGTGATGCATCTTTCTGGAGCACATTTGGCTATATTTAGTAAAGTGCTGATTAACCCTTCTTGATCTCTTCTCCTGACAAGAAATGAAAGATCCTTGTATTTTATAAATCTTGAGCACACTAGAATTTGCGAAGTCGAAAGACTAATGAAAAACAAGAGAGAAAAACAAAGCCAAAAATCATAAATCCTTCCTGACTCGAAGGCATTCCTCCCTTATCCCTAAAAGAAACCCATTCCCGCACATCTTGTTTGCATTTAACTTCTGAGGTTCGTCTTGTTCCATCTCTAGAACAAGTCGGGCGTCAGGGTATAAAGATGTGACTGCATGAATGAAAACACATGACTGCTGTGGCTGCTGCACACATGACAAGGAGAGAAAGGAAAACATTAACTGTCAAGTGACATGTCACTTGGATACACGTGTTTCTGCATTTTGTCATGGATGTTCAACTGGAAGGCTCCTGGAAGGATCTGAATTCTCCATCCCCTGCGATTGCAAAAACAAGGAGGCAGAATCAGGAAAAGCCAGCGCCCCAGGAGCGGCACTGTGGCGTTACTTCTCAGTTCCAGGAGATCTGCTACAAGAAAGTGTCTGACACATTAACACTATGCGATACATTCGCAACTCGACGAGGCTCCTGCTGACACAGTGCCAGGTCCTTCCGAGAAGGTGCCTTGCACAGATGTGGTGTATTTGAGTTTAACTTGGGGAGGAACGCACTGTTTTTTCCTTTATCCCCACCCAATTTTTCTTACACCAGCCTTAGATGGTTTACACTATTTTTATTGCAAATAGAGTAATGAAACCTCACTTTGTGCAGACTGAAGCCGTGAAGAGGGATTGGAGCGGTTTGGCGATGAATGGAGGTGAAGAGTGAGTTGCAAAATTCTATTCGTGTCACGAGTGAGGAAAACGCAATTCAAGGTTGACCCTGGACCTGGTCATGTTCGTGGGGGTGGGAACTCCTAGGAGGCAAGGGCACGGAGAGCTCATGGAATGTGGCTGTGCCTGTAATCAGATGAAGTCCATAAACTGCATTATCCCTTTTCTGAGCCTCTGTAAACACGGACAAGAGGCAGAGTGACACAATCTGCCACAGTTGTTACTGGTGGCCAAGTCTCTCTGGTGGGAAAGCCAGGTTTTCTCTCATGCTTTTATATTAGTTGGAACTTTTGAATAAACAAAACTCTTAGGAAACTCTCAAGGGATGGGCCTGACTGTCTGACCTTCCCATGGTAACCTGCTTGGAAAGTTCTTCCCAGTTCTTAATTCCTTCAGAGGTCTGAGGTTCTGATCTGGGGACTTGCAAAGCAGCAGCACAAGCAGCAAGGATAGAGCGGTGGCTTAACCTTCCCCAGGCTTAAGCTGAGACAAGAGAGCTGCCTGGGACGCCCAGGTTAACCGCAAAATGGTGCGGAGGGCACCGCTCCTTACAGATCTCAGGAGCTGGGCTAGTCAGGGTCCTTGTCAGTTCTAATCTAAGAGATTCTGAAAGGCCTGATTTCTATTTCTTATTGCAGTCTCTCACCAGAGACTTGTGCTCATTTTGAGAGGATGGGAGGAAGTAGGGGGCCAGGCCTAGGGGTGTTGAAAACAGAGGAACAGAAATCAGCCAGATCCCTTCTCTGTTCTTCCACCCTGTTACATCTGGTTCCTTACTCTTACAGCTTTTGTGATTCCCACAGACTGATCACAAATGATAAAAAGGAAAGAACAAATCGGAACATAAGATCTTTATTCCTCAGCAATCACACGAATGTTTGTCTAGTCATTCAGTTTTAAACAAGGGCCTCTATACTTTTAGATGAATGATTCAGTAATTGTCCTGTGGGGACTGGGGCCATGAATCTGGGCTTCAATCTGGATCTCAGACTCAGTGCTCTTTGGGAAGGAATGCCAGAAGACAGCCTTGCAACGTTCGCCCTTCCTTCACGTGCTGAAAAGACCTGCTGTCTGTCAGGACCCGGCTACGTGACAGATTCATCGTGCTGGCCATTCATCAACACCATGTACAGGTGTTTTCCGTAACATTCAATTGGCAAGACTTTTTAAACTGATAATTCTTAATGCCTGCCAGGAAATAGTGAAACAGGATTCTGGTTCACCTCTGGTAAGAATGGGAATAACTACACCCTTTATGGAAATAATTTGACAATCTGTATCAGTTTTAAAGTGTTCACACTCTTGAATCTCAGTTCTAGAAACATGTCAGAGGGAATCACATCATCATTTGTAACAGCGAAAAATGAAGAATAATCCAATGACCAACGCAGGAAATGGATGAATAAGTTGTAGGCATTATTACTGAGAAATGATTGTTTAAAATTATTTAGAGACAAAAAACCCCTCATAACAGGGGGTGTTAAGAACAGATGACAAAATTTATGTATAATTCTGAAAAAATATGCACAAAAACTATAAAGAAATACTCAGAAATAGTAATCATAATTAACTCTGGGGGGGGAAGATTTAAGTATATTCATTATCTTCTGTATTTTGCCAAATTTCCAAAATGATGAGATACTACTTTTGTAAAGAGAGACATTATCTTAATAAGACAGGGAATCATATAGATGAAAATTATAACAATATGTTTTTGATGTTATTCTTTTACAATTCTATAATACCAGATCCGGGTATTGATTGTATTGTGTGTTCCCCACTCCAGGTCAGGTCTCCTTCCATCACCGTTTATCCCCCTTGACCCTTTCCTACCTTCCCCGACCCAGTTAAGTCTTTCAAGTCGGCAAAGGAATGACACAACCTCTACCCCCTGCACTGGACCCTGTTTCTGGAGGACACCTCGGTGAACTACGTCAACATTTAGCTTCTGCCCATCCTTAGACTTGGCGGTTCCCCCATGGAAATTTATCCTAAGGGAGTAACTAGACTAGTGAGCAAAAAACGTTCATACAGCTTGCTCATTATTGTATTGTTCATACATCAAGATTGAAAAATGAAAACTAAATGTTCACCAAGAAAGGGTTGTTAAATAAATGTATAGGTTAATATGCAATAATTTAAATGATGATATGTAGCTATACTTATTAATATGTAAATAGTTCCAGAGTGAAATTTGTTTTTAAAAAGGGGAGTATAAAAATGAAGTAAAAAGTATGGTCCCTTTATGCATCTATTCTCTCTCTCCCCCTACCCCTCTCTATGTATACACATACACACAAGCAAAGGTTACTGTGGGAATATTTGTACACTAATAAATGAAGGGGGAAAGGAAGGGGGAAAGGAAGGGGAAGGGAGTTGAACACACAAAATCCTGGAAGGACTCAGGCCAAAATATTAAGAGTGGCATTTCCTGTGCACAGTGGTAGAAATACAGATGATTTTCATTTCTCTTTTATCTTTCATTGGTACAAAAACATTAATAATGAGAATGCATTGCTCACAGCATTTACACTTTCAAAATGGTTTCAAGAATACTGCAGCAAAAGTTTGCAAATTCATCCTCAGCTGGGGAACTAAAATGCCGCTGCCACAGGTGAAGGTTTTTCTGCGCTCCTTCCTGTGACGTTTCCACCCCCAGAGGGAACACTGTCCTGGATTTTGCAGTTCTCCATTACACGTGCTTCTTTACACTTTTATTATAGACATATACACCTCAGCACATTGCTCTTATACACACACACACACACACACACACACACCCTGTTTTCATTTGTGAAAAGAAAAACCCAGTACAGCTGTGCCTTCCTCATGGCTCTGGGCTGTCAAAGCCACCAGCAGACCAAGGTGCAAACAAAGGCACCTGGGGGAGCCACAGGACAGACACTTGTAGGCCCACCTGTCCCTTCTCTGGCCACCTCCTAGCCCCTGAGACCTGGGCAGGCCATGGCTTAGAAACACCTGTGGGGTTCTCTGTGGGAGCACAGGAAAACAGAACACAGACACATCACTTCTGACTGCCTGCTCTTTCTTATGGAGGTGGAAAGAGGGATTCAACAGACTCACACTTTAATTTGTGAAGAGACGGACTAACATCTTTAGCAGGATTATTTGTGGACTCACATTGGCCTCACTACCTATTACCACATAGCAATCTGGAAAACATAAATGAAGTGGCAAAAATTTAAAACAGTAGCTCTATCATCCTTTTTAAAGATAACAGTTGAAGGAACACATCAAAGCACCTTATGTGATGAAATCTAAATGCTATTTCTTTCAATGTTTGACCCCTATTATTTCAGCATTTTTTATATAGGGAAAACAGGGAGGTAGGGATCAGAAGTCAATTACTCTACATAACCACTGTACAACCAAACCAAAATGGATTGGCAATCCATGCTGAACAGAAAAGCCCAGATACAACTGTAAATTAAATGAAAGACCACTCAAAATTTCTGATTTGCTGTTCTGTAAGTTGTCCTTATTCTGTAGGTAACAGAGTGAGTCCCACAGTCACAGTTCACAACATAAACTAACGGAAGGGGAAGATGACAGCCAGGAAGCTCTGCTATTTTGAAGATGGAAAAAAAAGAGGCTTGTATCACGTAGAATCCCACAGCCAGGATCTGATTTTTTTTGTATCTGACATCTTTTAGGGGCTATAAAGGTGCTGTGTGACTTAGGGGATCAGAAATTGAATGGTTTACAATCGTTTTTCAAGTTTGAATTAAGATGTCTTTGATACGATATTCAAATATGTACATGCCCCTTCAAAATTCTAGAAAACAGGACCTTGCTGCCTTAACAGTAGAGAAATCTATGACCAAGACCAGAAATAATTTTTTTAAGGGCACATGAGCTAAGACATAATGGGCCTTTAGGACTAAACACACTCTGGCTTTGAGTTTTAAAAACTATGGCTGCTGTCTAGCAAAGACTAATGCAACATGGAAGCATCCTGTTGGCGTGCTGGCTTCGCCTGAGGGAACTGTGCAGCACTGATCTGGTCGGTGCTGAACGCGACAGTAGAATGGGCAATAAAAGAAAGAAGGGATGTTTGCATGGGCACCGCGAAGAACAGATCTGAGCAATTTCCCAGCTTATTTGCTCCCAATGAATCTGCCCCAACAATGAAAACAGAAGTCAACTTTGAACCAATCATGGATTCTCTTTTTCCCTGGAAGTCTGCACCCAGAGGCCTCTGTGGCCAACACACAGTGCAAAGAGTAAGCCCCGTAACCCTCTTCCTCTAGGTTTAAGAATGAGGACACCACTCGGCCTTTTTATGTTAACCTTTGTTTGGGCAAAGGCAAACTTGGGCAGTATCTCATATATACAGAGGTGAATGTGCAATCTGCCAAGGTGATACTGCGCTTTCCGAGAGCTTAACTGTTGCTAAACTCTCTCTACTTCAACTAAAAGATGGGGTCAGCTAAGCCAGGCACAACCAAAAAAAAAAAAACCATATACACAGACACTGCCAAGAAGGCAAGGAGGACTCCAAAAGCCGGATGTAATTTCTGGATTTGGCATTCTGAACCATCTCATTAGAGGAGAGAGGAAGTTGGCAAGAACTGATCGCATGTGGGTCCCACCATCTGTAAATGACACGGGCCCATGTTGTCACCTAAACCTTCAGGGAAATCTCAAAGATCACAAGGTGAAGCTGCTTGTTGAACATCATGTTTACAGCCTTAACAACAGTGCAGAGTAAATAGTCGTCTAGGGAAATGCAGGAACGCGCATAAAACCAGGGGAGGGGGAGCCCCTGGGACAGGACTGAGTACAGTGACCAGAGACTAAATCACCACCTGCTTTGGGCTGAATGAAAAAACCTCCTCGCTGGTTGTTTGGTTTTATCCGCATCTGGAGACGATGACCTAAAAATACAAGCCAGCACTTCAATGATTCTAGTCTGGTAATCCCACGTGATCTTCATGTCTGATTAAAGCCCTTGATGAGCCCTGGCTGGGTAGCTCAGTTGGGTTAGAGCACTGTCTTGATTCACCAAGGTTGTGGGTTTGATCCCCAGTCAGGGCACATATAAGAACTGACCAATGAAATGTATAAATAACTGAAACAAATCAATGTTTTTCTCTCTCAAATTAGTAAATTAAAAAAAACTAGATGACAGTAAATTCTCAGCTATCGGCTTTTAGAGGCAATGTGTAAGAGGCAAGGCAATGGTGTTGGAGATTAGGAGACATGGGCCTTCTCTGGACGTGCCTGGATTCTGTGCAGTTTTGAGAGAAAAATCAGCTGACATCTCTCCATGTTACCACGTGGGTCATCCAGAAGAATGACAGAACAGAGATACACGACCAACACACATGGGAGTGCAAATCCCAAGACTGTCATTTACTAGCTGTGTGACCCCGGGCGAGTCACTGAACTTCTCTGATCCTGGTAAAAAGTGAGGTAAGAGCCACCTTTTGCAGTGGAATCATGGCTTAACAGAGAGAATGTGTGACTGCAAAGAAATTAAGATCCTTAGAGCATCTGTGAAAGTTCCTTGTAAAATAGAGTTATCACATTTTAATTTTATTACTTGCTTCTGCTACAACCTGCTTCACAGGGCGTATGATGACGGGTTAAAACTGTGAGGTTCTTACGGAAGGTGAGGTTAATAGTGTGGGGAGGCGCTACAACATGCGAGAGAAAGCAAAGCCTTTGGGACCACACAGATGTGCGACTGAGCCCACATCCAGGAGCTTAGTAACTATGATGTCTGAGATATGCTGAACCTGGGGTCTGTGGACCAAAGGGGCCCTGGGGAGAATTCAGGAGATCTGTGAGACTGGATAAAAAGAAACTTACACCTTTACTTTTGTTAACCTCTAATTAAAATGTAGGCTTACTTGCAACTATGAATATAGGCAGCTACCCAGAGTATTTTCAAAGTATCTATTACTTCGCACCCCCTATAAGTCACGGTACAATTGGAACAGATCTTGAAATATTGTTTGTACTAATTACTTATTTGCAATTATGAAAGCTATCAACCCGGCGCCTAAGCTTTCTTATTTAAGGCCTTAATCAAGAAGCACATGCTACTGTATCACAAATTTGTAATTTTAATATTTCAACCATTATATTTTAATAAAATTGGTTTCCTTTGTTATCCTATATAATTTAGTTTACGAAGTTACAGTGTTTTGAGAAATAGTCCATAGGCTTCACCAGCTCACCAAAGGGATCCAGGGCGCTAAAAAAGTTCAGTACCTCCCCCTCCCCAACTCATTGTCTTAGGTGTGAAAGGGCGGTAACAGCCCTGACGCAGGGTCACTGCGAGTTACAGATGACACAGCCAAGTGCACTGCCCAGTGCCCCGCCCACAGCAGTATCCCAACAGAATCTAATCTGTGCCGAAAATGGTAAGACAAGGAAAGTAATTTTCTGTATTACACACTTAATTCTTCCTCACCATCACAACTGCGCTAAAATTTAGCTTTGGTCTTTTAAGGATTTAAGGTTAATGCTTCCTTACGACTTGACTATATTTGTTCAGGCTGGATGGCCTTGTGTGGTTTGGGACAACATGGTTGTGTGGCTGTCCCTTCTGAATCCAGATTGCTATTGCTGGGATGAGCTGCACACAGACCAGAGGTGTGAGTCCACTCTCTGTGCCTGAGGATGGAGAGTTCTTTCTGGGGATGTGGGCTGACCTAGCTGCACTGCTTTAAGCCGCCAGGCAAGGTCTCAGCCATGGTGTCAGAAATGAGAACAAGTTATTTACAAACTGAAAACATGGAGCTATTTTAAAGCTTGCGAGCAAAGGGACCTTCAAAGTCGAGATGAGTATTTAGGCTCAGCATAATGAACCTCAGTGTGAGAAAATTAAGTAATGTTTCGACTGAGTCGCAAATCAACAGTCTCAGCAATATGAAAGTATCCTGCAAATCCGGGTGCGTCAGAGCTACGGAGGGAAGATTCAGGGCCTTCTTAATTAACTCCGAGGTGCTGCGCAGAAGGGGAAAATGTAAATCAGGTGGCCCGCTGCCAGCGATCTGAATTTCCAAATGAAATAAGAGCGGTGTAGCGCCTGGAGTCATTTTGTAAATGTGAACAGTGGGGGTAGAGGGGGCTCTCCAAGGTCATCCCTTAGGTTAAAATTTGCCACTATCCACAGCAGCCCCTGTACCTGCCAGGTGTGAAGAGGCAGAAGTAGAAAGATGCATAAAACACAGAACGGGAGGGCACCACAATGCACATATGAAACTGTGACCGTTATTCATGCATTTATTCGAATATCGAGCACCTAAGGTGTTTGAGGCACTGCCCTAGAAGTTGTGGACACAGCGATGACCAGGATGGCAAAGTCCCTGCCCCTATGGAGCTCACATTCTCCAGGGGGAGACAGGCACCCAGGGACAACCTGCACTGTGACCTCCGGTGGTGGCAAGTGCCAAGAAGAACATGAAAGCAGAGTAAGAACGTGGAGATGGGTGTACGGGGATCTTAACTGGTGCTCAGGGAAGACCTGCAGTGCAGGTGACATCTGATCAGACGCCTGAACAAGCTGGGGGAGTGAGCCGTGTGACGCCCTGATGGGGTGAACAGCGTCCCAGCAGCAGGACCAGCAAGGACCAGCACTGGGGTCAGGAGGAGCTGGGTGCACTCAGGGAGCAGGAGCTGTGGCGGGGGTGGGGTGGTGAGGCGGGAGAGGTGGGGTGCCTCGTCACAGAAGACTTGTTGGCCGTGTGATGAGTTTTGCTTTAATTCCAACTGTGATAGGAGACCACTGGTGGGATACAGGCAATCTGACAGATCCCATTAAGGTAGAAATACAAGCACAGAAATACAGGCCTGTAGAAGAAATAGGGATCAATCCACATTGCAGCACTCGTTAGTGGCCAAAAACATGAACACGTGCAAACGAATCTGGGAGCAGCCTGAATGTCCACCAATTAGTAGTGGAAGGGCTGAAGTATTATACAGCCATATCTTAGAATTTTCTGTAGCCATTAAAGAATGAGAGCTACCTCTGATCTAGAGAGATATTAAGTAAAAGACAAAACAGAGAAGTGTGTGTATATGATATATAAATTTGTATATTATATTTCTTTCCTCCTGTCAGTCTCTCACATTTTTAAAAAACATGTCACGACCAGCCAGACCCCACCATCTATGCCTGCACTGCGGACGAACATCCCTGGACACCCACTGTTATGTTAACACTGTGGTGTGGCTACATGAAGCCAGACGAGAGGGCATTCGAGGCCCCAGAAATGAGAGATGAGGCCCTGGAGCCAGGTTTGAACAAGGGAGAGAAAAGGAAGCGAACATGGACAAAGGACCCAGGTGAATTCAGAGATGAGACAGGGAAGTTGAGACTGAACAGAGAAATGGGAAGCACTGGACATGGATACATTCAGCGAGGTTTTCACTGGGGACGAAAGGACTACGGGGCAGTGCTGAGGGGGCAGCTGAGGCTGGAGAGGCTGTGTCCGGGGTGAGGTGAGCCACACTGTCAGGGGCTTCTCTGCAGTGACTCTCGGCCACCAGCCTGACAGAGAGAGACGTTATCTGAGTCTGAGATTGGAGATGACGAGTGGGTGAGGACACGGGGACAAGGGAACTCACCCATACCAGTAAATTCAAAGTTAGTATCCAGCAGCCAGCCTGAATGTGCAGGCAAGGAAGAAGGGGTTAAATCCTAGAGGTCTCAAGGCAGATGTGGCAGAAGAAGAGTTGGCCACGGAGACGCTGACCAGTGGGGAAATGTCATAGGTAAAGATATTAAAAGCACAGCGGTTCCTGTTTAGGGCAACGTCCAGTAAATGCTGTTCTTCAAAGTAGGGAGAGAAAGGGAGCAGATGACTAACTCTAGTTCCAGTATCACTGCACCTCTCTTGACCTGTAATAAGCTTGAGGATTTTGAAAACAAAATGTAAATGCAGCTTTGAATTGGATTGAGAGATGCATAAAGATTAGTCATAAATACTGATGGGTTGAGGTAAGAAAGACTAAAAAAAACTGACCTGATACTATTTGAGTTGTATAAGCAGCCTGTTTTAAAACGCTAACTGCCCTGAGAACCAACTACAGGTGACAAAGTTACACAAGGAGGCCTAACAAGCGAGCCATATGGCCCTGCTCTGCCAAGACTCACCGCTCCTACCATGTGTTTTATGCCAGCAGCACAAGCTAATTGTTAGAACAAGCCAAAATGTCACAGAAGGGCTCTTTCCGGCTTCCCGGTATCTGCTGCCTGTACATGGTTTGTACAGAACCCAGTGAGCAAGCCAGATCAGGTTAGAGACAGTACAAGGGGGATCTGGCAGGCAGCCATCTCGGCTTTGTTTCAACTGATGTCCATAAAAACGCAGGCTAAGAAAATGGTAGCACGACGTCTGGTGTTGGAGATCTAACGGCATGGAACATATTTATGGCACCAGGCCACGCACTTCAGTCTGGGGCCGAGGTGCACAGAACTCCAGATCTGGTGGGCAAAGGGAAAGAGAAACGCATGTCTTGTACCGTAATAAGTATGACTGCTCTCGGAAGACCACAAACGGATGGTTTCATGGGGGAAAAAAAACAAAAAACCACTGCCTTTAGATTTTAAAAAATCAAATGCTTCAGGCTTTTCTGTATAAAAGAAAAGGCCAGTGAGACTTGTCTAATTACAGCACTTTTAATGCTGTACAGGCTGTGACAGACTATAATCTGGCAAAAATGAGTCCAACTGAAGAGTGAGGGTTTGGGGAAACTGGGTGAGGCTTTGGAGTGAGGAAAAAAGTGTGAAAGAGGAAGCAGGCGTTCATTCAGCAGTTCACATTCTGGTAGGAGGGTTAAAAGAAAAGCATCCAGCCTGATTTCATTTTCGTCCAAAGCAACCTCTTATTTAGTACACTCTTCAAGTTCTTGAGCACATTTATAATGATTGCTGTGCAGACTTTGTTTCCTAAATCAAACACCTGGGCCATCTTAGGGGAGGGTCTCTATTGATTGCCTTTTTTCCCTTGTGTAAGGGCTAGGTTTTCCTGTCTTTCACATCTAGTAATTTTTTACCGTATATTAGACATTGTGTTATGTGATTCATTCCTATGAAGACTAGTTATTTGGAACTAGTAGACAGTTCAATTTCAGGCTGACCCTGTGCAGACCGAGAGCTAGACTGTATTGTATTAGGTCAAATCTGTGGAAAGCCCAGTGTTTCCTGAGACCTTCCAACGTGTCAGAATTCCTCTCCGATCTGTCTCCCCTGAAGATCTTATGGAACCTTGGTTTCAAGTGTTGTTAAGGCGTCTCTGGAGCTGGCCACACACTCAAGGACAAAGTTGCTGTTTCTAATTAAGGTCCTTCTGGTATCTCGGTTGGAACATTAGGGTGTCGACAAGTTGTTTCCATGCTGGCTGAGCTGGAATGCAATGCCTACCAGCACCACTTGACCTCTGGTCTCACACTGTTTCATCCTCACCCCTGTTGCCACTGCTCTTTGGTAAGGCTCCTAGAATTAGCCCGAACAGGTGCAGTCCGCCCTCAGCTAGGGATTCATGAAGACCCCCATCCAAACTCCTATGGCCCCCTGCTGCACAGGTGCCTCAGCTCCAGTTCCCCTGCACCACAGACTCCAGCAGGTTCAGGTGCCTCGACTCAGTGGGACTGCTGCGCGTGGGCTATCGCTCACTTTGCTGCAATAGGAAATGGTCCTCAGAGAGTGAGCCGGGAGGTCACAGGACTCGCCTGCTAAGTGTCCTTTGTCTTGGGGAATCGCAGTCTTGTACTGCCTATGGTCCTGAGCCCCAAAACCACTATCTCATACATCTGTCCAGTCGTTTATGGTGGAAGAACTAGTTATGGCCATCCGTTAGTATATTTTCATGCTAAATCCCATATAAATGCTGCCCCAAAGTTGTATAACGTTTCATTTCCATCACACAACTCTCTCAACGCCCAGGGTAGTCGAGGATCCTGGTTCCCCACAGAAGTGTTGCTAAACTCATTTATTCACTTACAACATATTTACACTCATTCAAAAAATATTTACTGAGACCACTGTGTGTCAAACACTGTGCTGGGGGCCAGGGACACAGTTGTGGGAGACAGGAAATGTCTCTGCCTCTTGGAATTTACTCCCTGGTGGGAGCTGTTTGGCCCTGCTCCAGAGCAATACATCCTTTGCAGTTGTTCCTCTAAGTATCGAGTAGACAGAGAACAAGGTGACTTGGCACAAGCAGAGTGTAGAGGAAAAAAATACCTATGACTTATGCAACACTGTCACAGGCACTGTCATATGCACTTTCCATGCACTGATTGATTTCATACACAAGGAAACTACTGTTATTAGAGATGAGAAAGCAGAGGCTGAGACTGCTGGCCTGCTCACAACACTGACGAACAGCAGAGACCAGACCCAGAGCTCAGCAGGCCCGCGCCTGCGGCCACACTCTGAACCCCACAAGGCCCTCTTTCCCAGAGGGAGAAGAGGGTTACACGGGAGTTGCGGGTGGAGAATGGAATAAACAGCAACAGTGTCTAAGAGGAAGAAAACAAAACCCTTTCTTTAAAAAAAAGAAAGCAACAAAATAAAACCCAGAAGTCAGTTAAGTGTCCGGGCAAGTTGTAAGAAGGAAGCAGATCATTATTTAAAGAGGGGGAAAAAAAGTAGAAGTTGATTGAGTCAGCAGATAAGGGCACAGTTTTGTCCTCCCCTCCCTAGTAGAGGATGAGAAAAAAGATGGTGTTCTGCATTTGAATCAGAAAAATAGAAAGTCTTCCTGAATAAAAGGCTTCCAGGTTCCCTGGGGAACTTGAGGATGTGGGTGAAAATGACAATTCCAGCAATGGCCCAACTGGTGTGCACAGAACTAGTCCCATCAGATGCTTCGAGGTGTGCTTGGACTCAGGTGCACGTGAGAATTGCATTATCCCTCTTGGAGACATAAAGTGCACATGTGTGTGTATGCATGTGTGAGAAAGAGACTGGCGAACACCCCTTGGAATTACTGTTCTATGAAACCCATTTTATAATTCGCTAACTTGAAATAGCAAACATCAGGCTAAGTAAATATACATTTTTAGGAGGTCACACCTAACTGCTACTGTGCTGAGTAGTGAAGGGAATTTGAATAGAGCTGTAGTCTAGGTACAAAATATTAAAATTCTGATAGGTAGACATGGCAGAGGGTGGTTTCCTGGGTGCTCACGTTGCTCCGCCTCTCTTTCCTCCCAATCTAACATGCCAAGGTGTCCTTTCCCCCTACAGCCGAGGCCTGCACACTTGTTTCCTTGTGGCAGCATATCATTTAGGAGTTACTACCGGTCACCTCTCATGACATTTTTAGCTTCTGCTGCCTCACAATGTTTCATTTTGCTAGGTTGCTGCCCTCCAATTATCTACTGCATGGTAATTACTCTTATTTTTGTCTGCAGTCCCTCTGCCTAGCTGCTCGACTCTCTATTTTCCCACATTAGTTTTCCAAATTCCCCTACTTACTTTTCTGAACTCGTACTTTGCTCTGATTCCCCCACCAGTCACGCTGTGCAGTGATCAGGAACACCGATTCTGGAGCCTGACTGGGCAGATCTGAACCCAGCGTTCCTCCGGGTACCACCCGGGGAAGGAGGGCAAGTTATTCCACTTCTGAGTCTCAACTTCCGCAGCTGTAAATTGGAGATCTTCACAGCACCTCCTTCACATGGTTATCGTGAAGAGTACATTAAATAGCAATGTAAAAAATGCTCAACCTAGAGCACAAGGCAGAAGTGTTACTTTTGCTCTTTTTAGTGTTATTCCTTCTATATTCTTTCATTCAAAATCTTCTAGCTTTGCTTCTTGCCCTTTATACTTTATTTTCCAGACGAATAAGTATTATACAGACTAAGCAACTAAATTACCCATTACACAGACCTGTTGGTGTTCCTCACGTCACAGAATTAATAGAACTTCCTGTCCTTAAAATCTATATCCATCTGTTTTTCTGCAGAACTGTTCCCACAAACTTCACTAATTCATTCAGTCTCATTAAAGTATTTCTATTTTAAAATTTTCTTTGGGTATTGTCATGGACCTATTTTTAAAGGAATTAAAGGTTTGTTAAACACATTATGTTCAGGAGAGTGAAGCAAGATAAAATAGATATAAATAAAGGCTATAATTTCTACTCAATTCTTTTCTTTTTTATAAGCCAAAAAGCTAGCTCGATTTTAAGGATCCTAACCTTGTTGATTTCAGTCAATGTTATTGCCAAAGAAAGTTTCATTTTAATCTTGAGATGCCCAAAAGTACATTAGAATTGGACAAATAGATATACGAGCAGAGAAATATTCTTTTCCTGCCTTCACCGCTCAGCAAAGTTAGACTTTATTTTCCCCTGAGGTTTAAGAAAAAGATCTTTTATATGTTTATTTTTTAGAGTACTCTTTTCTGCTGCAGTCAGGATATTGCTGTCAAGTGGACCGTCTTTCATGTTACCTAACCCATATTAGTCTTTAGTCTCTTCTTGAATCCGTACCGGCTTCATGTGACTTTCAATGTTTCCCTTCTGTGTCTAAGGCCCCTGAGATGCTTTTAGCATATTTTCCCTATGGCCAGACTTGGCTTCATCCTGGCTCTGCCCTCTTTCCTTTACTAGGTGTTTATTTACCATCTACAAACAAATATCCGGAGTGTCTACCATGTGTTAAGTACTAGGTTATGAATGCAGCACTGTCCAGAAAGGGATTCCAAATGAGAGGCATTGTTAGTAGCCTGGGCAACCTTCCATACACAGTCCCTCTCTTCACCTAAAAACCACTAGGAAACGTGTCCATCCTCCACACGTGTCTGCCTCTCGGAGCTGGGATACGATGCTGTAAATTCTGTTTTCTCAGGCCTCTAAAAAAAAGTGACGTGTCCAGTTCAAGAAGAGTCTTCTTCGGGTCCAAATTAGTTTATTGCAAACACAGAACACGGAGGAACCTGCCAAATGACACCATGACGACATAACCAAAAGAAAGCCCAGGGGGTGGGAGCATTCTCTGGATCGCCTGGCCCATCTCTTGCATGGGCCTGTTAATAAGAAGGACCGCGGCAGAACAGAAGAACTGAGGGGCGAAATGTCCAGGTGCAATGTGATATTCCGTGTTGGACATGGGACGAGACAGACAACTGTATAGGATTCGTTTAGATCACCTGGGAAGATCTAATATGCTCTGGGTTAGACATACATTAGATCCCACAGTACTGATATGTTAAGGCAGAAATCAACGACTAAAGAGTAGGATGCAGAATAGTATGCCAGCTTTTGGTTAAAAATTCTGTAGACTTTTTTTAAATGACAAAAAATATGTGTTAAGGTATTACCAGTAGTGATACCTGGGTGGTGAGAATGAGATGTTTTCATTTAAAGAAAAAAATGTTGTTTAATTATACTTTCTGACTTTCTACAGTGTCTTTGTAAGGCTGTAATGATAAAATATTATTCTTAAAAAATGACTCATTTTCTCCCAGAAGACTCATCCAAGAAATTTCACATCCACTGGTTATGGTGATTCTAGGATTCAGGCCTATCCCCACTGTACCATTTATGCTAAACTGTCACACTTGATTCAGGTTCTCTGGTGTTCTGTTGTGTGTGTGGATCTCATCTCTATTTGACTTCTTTTGTGGTCCCAAATCACACTTGGCAGAATATTTCTTTCTGTGGTGAGTATAACACCTGTATAATTAATAGATCCTGGCTGCCAACATAGCTGACAAATACGAGCAGCAAGAGCAAAGTGAAAACCTCATAGACCCTAATTAGAATAAGGCTGAGCATCACAGAAATTTGTACATAACCCAGGTAACACTTTATCCAAAACACAACTGCTGTACCATTGAAAAGTCCTACTCAATGCCTGATCTATAAGCCTATTCATCCTATTCTTCAATACTAGTAAGCTACTTAACATTTACGTAATTGTAATGTACAAAATTTTCAAAACCCATGCTAATCACTGGAAATAACAAAAGGTCTTATGAATAATCCAGACAGATACATGCTTCTCTATTCGCATCTGATGTGATTTTGAAGGTGTTCTACTTTAACCATCTCAAAAATTACGGGTAATGGTAAACTACAGGTATTTTCTCTCACTTCCAGGGAAGGCGGATAAGCAGGAAACCCAAAGGAGATATACAAATAGCTGTTTATGTTAATGAAATTTTTAAAACCATGATTCATAAAGGAACTTGAAACAGCACCGGCAACTCCGGTTCAAAGCTCTCTTACCCAAGGCTGAAGTACGTCTTCTAACAGGCATTAAAACAAAACCACCCAGGTAATCCATTCCCAGCTTTCTACTTCAGACACTGCAACTCAGAACTCTGATACCAACAGACTGAAAACACTCTTCGTTGTCTACAAAAAGGGATGCCCAATAGAAATCCATGCACTGAATTACGAGCAGGGAATTTTTGTTCTCGTTAAAAACTAGTTTTGCTTTATTCTTCAGGGGTGTGTACTTTCTTAACGTAAGTTGATTCCAGGTTCTCTCCAGAAATCCCCGCCTCCATTGAGTTCGCTGAGACACCCCCAAGTCCTCTTCAGACCTGACAGATAAAGTTCTAACTGTTCCCTGAGCCTGTGTTCCCACGTTCACTTTCAGTAAAAACTCACATCACTCTACACAGATGGGTCAGGTGCTGAGAATGTTTCTACCAAAAGATGAGCTGCTACTTTGGAGAGCAGGACCAATAAAATGCCATTGGCCTGGTCAGGACAGGATCAAGCAGAGGTACCCAACGCCCCGGTGGAAGGCTGGGCTGTTACCAGTCTGTGTCCTATTAGGAGCAGGGACGCACAGGAGGTGAGCACAGGTGGGAGAGCTCCGCCTCCTGTCTACTCACCCCGACCTGGTCCATGGAAAAACTGTCTTTCACGAAACCGGTCCCCGGTGCCAAAAAGGTTGGGGAACTCTGGGATGAAGTGTACAGAACAAAATGGCATCACTCATGTCAACCAAGATGGCTGCCAGTCAGCCAGGACATGTTGGTTCAAGAAGGAAACTACCTGAGTCATGCCTGGCAGGTTGGAGTGTTCAAGATACCTGCACACATGACCTAGACAGGCACACCTGTAGAGGTGGAGTACCCCAGGATAGGCCCATCTGAAATTCCCTGATGGCTTGTGAGGGGTCCCAAAAAAAACACTTAGGAAGAGACCTGGAGGGGTGGAATGCAGGACCCTCAAGGGTATAACTGAGGTAGGCTCAGACCACTGCTGAGAGAGCTGAGTGCCACACCCCAAGATGCTGCTCCACACCACGCCAGTCTCCTGACTGCCGTGCTGCTGGAGGCTCTGCCCCACGGCCAGCCTGGCTCCAGAGACTCTACCTTGTAAGACACCTGCCAGTTGCCCCGCCTACTGGGCTGTCTCCCAGAACTGCAGACTGAGGTCTGGGACTTGGGTTCATTGTTCCCCAGTTCTCTACTGTGATGTTACTAAGGACTGTTTCTGAGTGATTATTATTGTTATTAGGTTGATAAGGATTAGGAATAAATCTGCATTAATGAAAACTGAATGAAGCTGCGTTAATAAAATCTGAATGAACAGCACAGTCACCTGTGTAGGCTCCCTGTTATTTCTGGATGCTGATGTCACCTGTAGGACTGGTTGAGCACAGGTGGCTCAGAGCTTTCGGTTCTTAAAGCTCACTCAGGTCAGATGACCTGAGCAGGGACCAAAGGCTGGCTTATAGAAAAGACTACATCACGAAGCATGCTCACAGCATTATTATGTAACTTTCTGATATTAAATTATTTCAATTTGTTATATCCTGATATATATTCTGATATTCCGACAATGCTCTGAATTCATAGAATCTCTTTGCCCCAGCATTTAAAAAGTTTCACTCAAACATAAATCTATTAATCTCTCAAACTGCCCTATGAAGTCAAAGGAGCATATTCTAACTCTGCATGCAAACTAATTCCAGAATGAGCTTGTAAATCAGTCATTTTCAGCCATATGTACACACACAGAACCACCTCCTCGTCTCCCCAAATAAACAGGGAAATTCCACACACAGGCTGATTTTCAATAATCTCCTGCAAATAGTTTAAAACTGAAAACATTTTTTTCTACTCTGTTAAAAAGATACATTAAAAAAATAAACATGTGGCAGATATGACGTTGCTATAAATTCTGAAAACAGCTTACCTATTAATGTAGCTGAGGGCAACATAGGTTGGCTGCTGTAATTCTTGTTTTTCTAAAACACGTGGATCTGTATCTGTAATAAGAACACAATTATGATTTCTTAGCTTTTGCATCGGAATATATGAGCCTACCTAACATAAAGTAATAGAGGCTAAAGAGAGAAAGATTAATTTAGTATACCTCTTTGTAAAGAGAATTCGGTCAGCAAAGCCCGGTCGTTTGTTCATTCATTCATAAATAACAAGATATTGTATTACTGTTCAAGGGAATTCCAAACATCAACAGTGATAAAATGTCCATCTGTCACACGAACTCTTGCACAATCCCCCCCATAAATATTGGTTTTCACTGCTTACAGTTACAATGTTGGCATGGTTTTTGGTGGTTAATCGGCCCAAGAAAGAAAGTCTCTGTTAATTATATGCTCACTTCAATGCTGGAACAAATTAGTTGCCATTGGAAAGCGCCATCAATTTGAAAACCTGTGGAGTATTATTCTTGTTTGTTGAAAACTTTTCTGGATTAGGATTCACATTTTGGAAGGTAACCCTTCTTTTTAATTGTAGAATGAGTTTATTATAACTTTCTTAGACTCTCAATCAGAAATTCTCATTCTGGTTTGGATCCACAAATACCACATTCATCAGAGGGGTCTTCCCTCCTGAAGAGGCAGACAGACTTCGACACTGTAGCCACCTTCTGGAAAGCCGCCTCTCCAACACAACACACATGCACACGCACAAAAAAAAACTTTAAAAAATACACTTTTTACAACTAGAAATGCATTGAAGATTTTCACGTAGCAACATGATTGTGCTAAATATGCACGAACAATGCTTACATGATATTAAGAAGATGGGGAAACGGAGCACATTTTTGTTTTCTTAGAAAACAGTTCGGACGCTACACACCGATTTGTGTTTATTATAACCTCATCCAAAGCCATCTCATTATTAGAACTCTTCCAGCTGCACTCGGCGGGCATACACTTTTGGGTGCCCAGGCAGATGTTGTTTCTGGCACCTCCGTGCAGGAAGAGTTCACCGCACGTGGTAGATATAAGATCCACCCACAAACTCCGAAGAGCATTAACTGGAGATGGGGTCGGGGAAACGGATGCAGTGGCAAAAATGACAGCACAAAAATCAATTTACAAGGCTTCAACTCCCCAACTAAAACTGTACAGCAGTGGCAAATTTGTTCTTGGTGTGTTAATAATCTCATGTTCACTTCATTGCTGTTCCTGTGCCAAGAATTTCGGGGACATCCTATTCGGAAAGCCGGCTTCATGGGTCTCTGCCACTGCACGTACCCGAAAGCCAACTTCTAAACCAGAGGCAAAGATCCTCTGAATGGCTCCACCAAGTAAGCTCAGGAGTTTCTGACAAGCACAAGTGAGACCAGACAGTAAGTCAGCATTTCCCATCCCTCCTACAACGATTACACTGCAGCCGAGACTGTAGATGGCTGGCCTACAACTACACCCTGTGGGGCTCTCTGACTACACGGAAGCCACTCGATGAGGGAACGTTTTTCAGTACAACGCTCACTCACACTCACCTAACTGTGCTGTAACCCCAAAGTGCATCTCTTTCTCCGAGGAATGCTTTCTGCACTTCTGACGTCCACAGGGGAGGAATCACAGAACAGTGCGCATCAGGGAGAGTGTTTTTCCCCCTAGACTGGCCCACTGGAACGCTGGGCAGGCCGTGCGTGCAGACGGCGACTGACAGACCGACCCTGCCAGGTCTCCCTCGGTGCCTCCCGAAGTGAGACACAAGGGCTCGGAGACAGAAACCGTGAGAGTGAAAAGAAAGGAGGGAGATGAGAAAGAATAAGATGATTGCAGATGTCTGTGTGGCAAATGTCTCGAGAACTCACAAAGCCACTCTGCTTCAAGTTTAGGAGGAGAGGAATGAGGCTCTGAGCTTGTGAGACAGGGGCCTGAACCGGATGCACTAAAACCCGTTCCTTTGCAGACATCTGGTGCATGGTTACATAAGGGATATTATTTTGAAAGAATACCACTCTGAGTCTAAGATGTGTGTATAAAGGGGGAAAGGGTTAAGAGGCCAATAAACATTTTTATGTCTTCCACTTTGGCCTTTATTTTTGTAACTGAGTCCCAGTCTAATTGTATTCCCAAAACCCCCTTCTAAACCTTTCCTTTGTTTCCAAACTACAAAATTTCTGAAATACTACCTCCCTAAGCTACCTTGAATTTTCGCGTGTGTGTGTGTGTGTAGATGTACACACAACTTATTACTCCTTTCTTCTTCACAACACAGTACCTGTTCGGAAAGGGGAAAGGAAGTGCCCTATACGAAATTCTACAGTCTGACGCTGCCCCCAGCAAATGGCGCTGGCTCCTGACATTCGCACAGACTACATCTTCTAATGTTGCTTCACAAGAATCTTTGCATTCTATTTGCAGAGCAAGGCTCTGAAACGTCTTCTGTTTCACCGCCTTCCACTACACCTTTGCTAGACTTAGGCTCACATGCCCTGAAATTATGAGTGGTGAAATGGACTTCCGGAGGCTTCTCCAGGCCACCCTCTCCATGACAGACAGACCATCTGGGAAGCACCTCAGGCAGGAGTCTTTTTTCTAGTTTGCAGACTCTAGTACTCGTCAGGAAAGCAGAACTTCCAGACAGACATCCACCGGGCCTAAATATCTTGTTCACATGAGATATTTCCTCAGAAAACCTTTAGAACATTCATTAAAGTTCCAACTTGTTACGACAAAAATCGGACACTTGGTGCCCACACATGAGGAGAGGCCGGCACAGTGCCACCAGAGGAGACACACTGGAGGCCTCCGGCTTCCTGGCTGGCTGGTTTGCGGGGATCCTGACTCACCATTTTACGGGTTTAATTATGCCGCTGAGCACTTCCCATTTGGTCAATGCACAATGGCTGCCTTCATTATTCCTCTCTTCCTGACAGAAAAGTACCTGTCTGAGGCTAAAAACTCGCTACAGGAAAGGATTATGGTGGCGAGACCCCAGGATTTTCACAGCAGGACGGCGACGGGCTCCTCAGGAAGACAGAACGCATGTTATCAGCAGAAACTGGGGAGACTAACACTACCCATTAGGGGTTACTAAATTCAATAAAAAGAACATCTTTATACTATGTGCCATGCCACTGAGAAGTTTTTCACATGAAAGTTGCTACAGTGAGAAGTGTGATATGAACGCTGTCACACACAACCTCCCAGATATTTCTCTGGCTTGTTTGTTTACAACACCAATAAAAATGTGAAGCTGGAGCGTTGGCTGCCATTGCCCAGAGATGGAGTCCACTCAGCAAATGGCTGGTGGGATAGAAAACACTTGAGTTTTCACAGCCACGTGATGCTCTGTAAAAGCCAGCAACTGGCGAGAATGTGAGCATTTCTATAATGTGGCTGCCCTTCAGCCAAACAGACTATCCCACCCCTTTTATGCCACTAAAAGACAGAAAGGCAAACCCAACCCATTTCGGCAGGGCAGGATATAGCCAAAGTGCACACTGAGAGACACTGTTTTCTGCCTCATACCACCTCTTGCACACTCACGCAGTTCAGGTGGACTGAGCGCTGAGAGAATTCAAATATAAAAATGCACTTGAAAAACCCAAGCAATAAAAACCTGGGATCTTACTTCAAAGTTTCTAGAACACAGCATCTTCTCAAGGAGGAGGCGTCCTCGGTGTAGAGCTACGCCTCTTCTAGCATCTCTACCTTGGGGTAACAGCTCAGACGCACAGCTGTACAGTAAGGACCAGGCACGGGCACCAAGTGGAAGCCTTCTGGAGCCCCCATTACTTCTCAGGTGGCAACGAGAAAAGCAAGGCAGGGGAGAGGAATAAGGAGAGGAAACATGTAGGCCCTTCCCAATAGGAACTGGGACTGCAACATGACCAAGGAGGGGCGAAGAGCAGCAATCACTTTGTTCAGTCTGCAAGGCTGTGCTCATCGGCACTGCTGTCTCTGGCATTAGGAACCAGCGGCAACCTGGGGTCTGATTTGGTGACATACACGTAACATTGTGCCTTTTATGGAACTATCTTCAAGCCAAAATGCAAACACTAGCAAGGCTGTTTGCTGGGTTAACTGAAGCTAACTGATGAGCTCATGAGCTTTAGCTAGTCTGCATTGCTGCGATTCTATATATGTGCCATTACTTATGATAAGAAGGTCAGAAACCAGCGGATGTACCTCTCAACAACACTAATGAGGCCTCTATCAGCAGTGAGCTAGTTGCAGGCTGGAAAGCAGCAGTGAGGGCAAGATGTGATGTCTCACACCCTGAGAAGGCCTTCTTCAAATTCTTCATCTTCCCATGGTCAGACTCTGTTCTAAGTGTGCATGGCAACAGTGGGGGGCAACGGTGAGAGGTTGTAGGTAGAGAGCAGTGGGCTCTGAAAGACCCTGGAGAGGCGAAGGCCCACCCAGCCAGCTCAGTGATTTTGAAGATCTGAGCTGGATACACCTCTTTTCTTTGGACTCACTTGGCAATAATTAATGGGCAGAGTCTTCCAACGGCTGAATTCATAAAGCCACAGAATTTTAGTTCATTCAGCATAGCCTTCCACAACATCTCTGGCCAAGTTTGTCACACCCCTCCTCCTCTCTGGTCACCACCCCACTGCTGGCACGATCCCTGTACGTGTGCGTCACCACAGAGGCTTTGTCCAGGCATGTGCCTCCGCCTGGTTCATCTCCCCAGCACTCTGCTCGGTGCCCAGGATTAGGAGGGGCACAAGGATTATTAAGTGCATATGCAAATTAGTTGTATGGTGAGAAAATGGAAGAGTTCTGGTCAAAAATGGCAGATGAATCAAGGGCATTTGTTTCCTTCACCAACCAATGCCCCAGTAAAGTGGAAATAAAGGAATAAACCTGGAGGAATAGAAAGGGGAGAGATCAGCAGGTAAGTCATTTCAACCAGGGCTTTGAAAGACGGAAAACTCATTCAGGAAGGAAAGTGACCTAGCAGTGGTCCCCAGCCTTTTTGGCACCAGGGACCGGTTTTGTGGAAGACAATTTTCCCACAGACCTGGTGGATGGGAGATGGTTTTGGGATGAGTTGAGTGCACTACATTCAAGCTCACCGCCTGCCATGTGGCTCGGTTCCTAACAGACCCAGACCAGTACTGGGGGTCCACCGCTCGGAAGGTTGGGGACCCCTGAAGGGTAGAGGAAGCTACAACCTCAAGGGCCTGCAATAGGGGAGACCCATGAAAAAGGAGGTGAGCCCACTGCAGAAGCCTGGGGAGGCCCTGGACTTGGAGGTGCCACACATGGTAATGCAGGCAAGGAAGGGAAGGGTCAGGGCTAAAAACAGAAGGCCTGTCGGGAGGGTTGATTAACTATCCCGAGACACTGAACCAGAAGACCGAGCACAGCTGAGGTCAACGGGGCGAGTGGGGGCACAGCTCGTTTGATGGTTCTTCACAGGTGTGGGGTTGTTTTGTTTTTGTTTTTGTTTTTAAACAAATCGAAGGCAAGATCTTTCACCAGCTGAAAGACTGCCACTCACTCTACTGTGATACTCCTTTCATTGTGGTGGTCCGGAACAGAACCACGCCACTCCTGGGTCTGCCTGTGCAGTGCGGGAAACGGGGTCTGGAACTGGAAACACGCCTACCACACAGTTCCCAAGAACCCTGGCAGCCGGTCAGGAGGTTTCCTCTCTGATTAAGTGGGCTCCGAGAGGAGACTTCCAGATGTGGACACCTGGCTATTCCCTAATTAAATGATCTCCGTACAGCTAAGTCCATGGTCAAGAAGCCCCATCCATGCCTCCATCCAGAGCCTCTCAGCTTTTTATGGCCTCAGTCTTAAATATGAGCCAAAAACAGTCAAGGAACAATCATTAAATACTTGAGGAAAAGTCGTGAATGGGAGACACTAACACCAACGGACGGTGGGGGAGGAAGATAGGGAGACAGGAGCAAAGAAGTAGACAGACTGATGCCGGGGAGGGCACCAACACACCTACTGATGCGGACCCACTTCACTGCGGGGTTAGGGCCGGAAGCCCTGCGCCCCTTTGGGCCAGCATTCGGACTGTTAGGCAGTCTGCTGGTCTTCTCAAGTCAACTCACTGCCCCACCCAGCTGTAACGCCACACACTCTCTGCATCTTCACAGCTCACTGAAAAACCCAAGAACGGTTCTGTTGCAACTTTCACTCCGTTTTTAGGACTGAATTTGATGAACCGACAATTTACAAAGACCAACTTTTAATTCATGGCTAGTTTACTTCAGCTGCTAAAATAAGTATTTCTTGTTGGCAACGGCCTTTTCAAAAAAAATCCTACAATTGCACATAACCAGCCTTTGAATGGATCAACTTTTCCTTAGTTTATAGACACGTCATTTGAAACTTTTCCCAAGCCATAATTTCCATTACAGGGCAGTCAGTGCAAATTACAGTGAGATTCTTGCCTTCCCAGATTCAATGTGAAATCCAGATGCAGTTAAGTGTTGCTGTAAACTTTACGAGTTAAATATCTAAAAGTCGGGGACACTGTGCAGCACAATAACGCCATCTATTTTTTTAAAAAGCGCATTCATGTTCACGTTCGTTGCCCAAGTTTTCCTCCCCAAGCGAATAAACATTATTCATCCAGGAACCTTTCAACAATATGCTAACAGGCTGATTTATAAACACGGCACGTTGCAGCCTTCCCCATATCTGGCATAGCCAGAGCTCTGAAGTTATTAGAAATAGACAGTTCTGACTGGGGTGCTTTCTGACTTTTTACCAGCCCATTAAAGTCCTAAGGTCACTGATGACTGCCTGAGAGTGGTAGCTATTATTTCCGAAGTACAAGATGTGCAGCCCCACGTCCACAACGCTATCAGTCCATCCTCTTTACTGGTATAATTCATCCACCCAAGCGCTCTCTCACCTTGTTACCTGTGACAAGGAAGCCTGCCAGAGACCATGCTCATGAAGCACACAACCTGTACATCTGTATACAGCAGCCCCGGAGACTGGGGCACTGAGATTATATAACAATAAAACTCAAACAGGAGCAAGGTCAAAAGTTGGTCCCATTCAATCCTCCATTCATGCCTGCGGGTACGCACAACTTTACGTGTCTGCTTCCCCAGCAATGAGCCTGATGATGGGTCCACGGAGCATGTCGTACTTTGCTGGCCAAAAAGTTTGTTTAGTTTCTTCCCATAGGATGGTTCTAGTGGTGCTTAATTGCCCTTAACTTCATTTGAAACAACTGTTAGATTGGGTTGTGGCAGCTGTCATATCGGTGTGTGTTAAAAAATATTCAAAATTGGTAAATTTTTGTGTCACCATTTTAATATTGAAGATAGAATAAACATTGGAGGTGTGTTTATCATTTCAAGAAAGGTAAAAATGCAACTGAAATGCAAAAAAGATTTGTGCCATGTATGAAGAAGGTATTGTGACTGATTGAACATGTCAAGTGTTTTGCAAAGTTTCTTGGTACTATTGATATCTGGCCAAATAATTCTCTGCTGTGGGGCTGTCTTATGCATCGGAAGGTGTTTAGCAGCACCCCTGGCCTCTACCCACTAAAAGTCAATAGCGGAAGACAGCCCACATCCTCAAAATACACAAATCAATAAAGTTATTGGTGAAAATGAAAAATGTGTCTTATTTTATGGGAAGAACTGAACAGATTTTTTGGCCAACCCAGCACAAAAGACCGTAGGAGCTTCTACGTCACTTGTGCCTGTCGCAAGGCCCTATAAGCGAGCACCTGGAGAAGCAAGCTGCTGGGTAATGCTGGGGACCAGAGGGGAAGGGGGGGGCACGAGGCTCTCCAAGTCCTCTCTTCCCGGCTGGAGGGAAATACTTGTTCACAGAAAGACTTTTCATTCCTTCCACCTAAAACTGCTTGAGGAAATCCTACCCATCCTCAAAGACCCTGGCCTACTTGTACCACCTCCACCATCATCTGTGCTACTTACATTTGCAAATCTGGCTCCACACCCCACCACAATGGGAGCTGCTTAAAGGGCCAGATCTTAGAGGCCACACAATCCCCAGTCCGGGGCTCACTGTGATGGAGGCCGAATAAATGGATGCCCTGGACTTGCAGTAACACGAGAATCAAAGATAAGCCTCCAGCTCAGGCGGTTCAACTAGGAGAGTCAGACAGGAGAGGAAAGTAGATCCAACATATAAATGGCTGTACCAGTGTCTGAATTTACATGAAAAATAGGTCTCATTAAGCACAGATGTTTGGGGGCTACCGAATGATGCAAATTTCAGAACAATGGGGAGGGGCAGATAGGTCTAATTTCAGAAGGCTTTATATGGATGAGTGGGGACTGAGCCGGGTTTTGAAGAAAGGGAGTGAGGCATAGGGAGTCACTCCAGTCACTCATAGGTGGGATTAGGGAATCTAAAAAATGGCATTAAATTTGAGGCAGAAAGCACATGGGAGAAGTCTGGGGGCCCTAAGTCAGTGGTTCTGAGCCATGGGCAGCCCCCACCGCCATCTGTCCCCACAGATGTTCGGCAACGTCTGGAGAAAACTTAGGGGAGGATCCTACTGGCATGTAGATCTAGTGGGTAGAAGCCAGGAATATCACTAAACCTCCTACAACACACATACACAGACACACAGGATAGCCACCCACCCTGCCTCACCCCCGACACAGAACTACCTGGCCTAGAAGTGTCAATGTCAACATCAAGAAACCCTGCTTTAGAGCTCAATGACTATCACAAGAAAGAGAAAGAGAGAGAGGTCATGAGAAATAGAGCTATTCATTCCTCGATGCTTCTAGAAGACAAGTCCTGTCATTTGCTATGGTTATGGTCTTTTCAGTGCCTGGTTAGGAAGCTACAAAAGAAGGATGATAGACGAGGTTAAGATAAAGGTTCCAACTTCTTAAATGAAGACAAAACTGAATTAATTTTAAAAGTGACATACTGAATTCTTGCCATGTGCTAGCTGCTCAAGGGAAAGTCTAAGTCAGCAGATTCACAACTGAGCAAGAAAGACAACCCACTTCGCAGTTAATAATCTGAGACAGACTGGATGTGTGCCAACACAGGAAAACATACTAACGGCTGCAGAAAGCAGACATGATTCTCTGTGGATCAGAAAAACTTTGTGAAGGACCCATGGACAAAGACAATGGGGGGGACCGAACGTGGGAGGTGATGTGGGCAGGGGAGAGCAATGGGGGAAATGGGGACAACTACAAATCGAATAAAATTTTTAAAAAGAAAAAGTTCTTAAAATTCTTTTTCACATGAGCCTTAACCTAAATCTGCAGACAGAAAAGGTGAGAAAGTGGTCAGAACAGAAAACGGTTGAAGAGATGAGCAGAGGCAGAAACGAGCAGGGACCGGCAAGAAGTCTGCAGTGAGGCTTGCAGTTCAGATCGGGCCCGTGTTCCGGGAGGTTAGAAACACGAAGTGTTCAGAGTTAACTCTGTAAACAATGTTAACTCTGTAAACAGTGGAGAGCCGTTGGAGGTGTCCATGCACATGGTCCATGTTTTAAGAATAAGTGGTGGTGGTGTGGAGAATGGTGGAAAAACACATACAGAGATGTAAGGATTGGTGAGAGGAGTGGAAATATAAGAATTTCCTGACATTACAGATCTGACTGCCACATTACCCAAAGGAAGGAAGGACTAGAAAGCAAAAGGGTCTGCCAGGCGGGAGGAGGAGGTCTGCTTCTGATGTGTGGAGAGACACTTTGCAGAACACCAAGAGGTCTGGGCCTCCAAGAGAGGAGAGATAAAGAAAGGCCTGAGGCTGTAGATAGGAGCTGCAGTACTGAGAACCCCATCCATTAATGGCAAGCATTGCAGCAGGCACTTTGAAACCAGAGCACGTCCCTCCAAACAAAACAATGATACATAGTAAAAGCCCTGCTACTCTGAAAACTTAGCATATAAGTCAGCCAATTAATCAGTATGCATTGACTGAGGACATGCTAGGTCTAGTAGAATTCTTAGAGAGAAAGAAAAGCCAGAGGTTGTACTCCATTTGAAACCAAGTAACCGGTAGATTTCACAAGGGAGTTGAATATAAAAAATGGGGGGCGGGGGTGGAGGGCTGAGTCATGACCAAGCCAGGATGCAGTATCTCAGATCATCCGGTGCCCCAGTCTCTAAGGCTCGGTGTTACACTAACTCATTGGAAAAGCTGCTCCCACATTTTGGTTAGGATTGTAATGCAGCTCCACACAAATCAAATGGCCTCAGTTTAATGCCAGCCATATAACCTGTTTTAGTATTAGGGTGATTTTTCATCTGTAAAATGTTGATAAGGATAGTACTTTAGCCCTAAGGTTGAAATGAGGATTAACTTAGCAATGTGTTAGGTGTAGCTCATAAAACGTTTTGAAATTAAACTCTGTACTGTTGTAGATTATCTCCATTTTATAGTCAGTGACATAATGATGCACAGAAAATCTAGAAACTCATCATTCACTGAATGTGGCAGAGAATGATGGCTGCCATCAGCTACAGACATACTTGGGAGACACTGGGGGTTTGGCGCCGGATCATCTCCATAAAGCAAATACAGCAATAACACAAGTCACACAGATTAGGGGGGGCAGTTCCTGGTACATATAAAAGTTATATTTACACTACACCACAGACTGTTAAGTGTGCAATAGCATATCTAAAAAATATGTACCTTTATAAAAATACCTTCATGTTAGGGAATAAAGTCAATAATACTGTAATAATAATGTCTGGTATCAGGTGGGTACTAGACTCATTGGGGTGATCACTTTGTAGGTTATAAAAATGTTTAATCACTAGGTTCACACCTGAAACATATTGTATGTAAACTATAGTTGAAAGACATTTAAAAAATACTATATTGCTAAAAAAAAAGCTAACCACCATTGTAATCTTTCTGCTGGTGGGGGGTCTTCCCTTCGCTTTGTTAAACACACACACACACAAATCTGGGAAACACCATCAAGTGAGATGTGCCTGTAGTCATTTCCTCCTCTGCCTCTACAAGGCTTAGGAACATGGGTGTCTTAGATAAAGACAACATTTCCCAGAATTCCTCGAGCCAAGTGCAGCCACGTGACTAAGTCAGGGCCTGAGAAGCCCCCTTAAAAGTCATGTATCTTTCTCTGTGGTATTTTTCTCTTACTAACTGAAAGGATGACTGGATTTCCTGCATCTACTTTGGATGAGATAATTTTGGCAACAGAAGTACCACATGGTAAAGCAACACAATCAAAGTCTGGGTCCCTGGCCCTGTGAAGCCCTATACCCCTCCTAGATTGAGCTACACTTCTTGAAAATGCAAAGATGTAAACAGTTATATGTAGCTAAATCAAATCTTAACCAAAACACAGAACAACCAGAATTCTGGTTTATTTAGTTGGACCTGAGATACAATTTTTATGTCTTGCCTTGTTTTTCTGGATTAAAAAAAACCTAAGAATTTATCATACTAAGATCATGGAAAGAAAAATTCAGCCCACAGCACCTGAGGCTCATTTTTAATCCTCACCTGAGGACTTTTTTTTCCCCCACTGTCTTTAGAGAGAGGAAGGGAGGGAGAAAGACAGCCAAGAGAAAAGAAACATTGGTGTTAGAAACATCAATTGGTTGCCTTCTCGTACACGCCCCAACTGGGATCAAACTCACAACCTGAGTATGTGCCCTGACCGAGAATCAAACCTGTAACATTTCAGTCTAACTGGAAGATGCTCCAACTGAGCCACACCAGCCAGGGCTCTGTGGCTCCCTCTTAAACTGGGATGAACAATTAGAGGAAGAGAAGGAAATTATCGTGTCAAATTATGGCTCCTTTGGTGGCTCTAGGAATTTCTCCAGAAGTAGTTATTAGTGGGCAATAATGAAGCAAATTGCACATGGATATTACTTCTGAGTTATGAACAATGCAACCAGCAGTAACCTTTGAAGCTGTCAGGGTCTTCTCAGGCAAGCAATTAAAGTGAAAAATGAGAATGTGCACAACTTCCATCACCCAATACTACATGTAACAACACCACCTACAAACACTGACGTGCGAGTAGGACTCAGTCTGAATACTTATTAATGCAGATCTGTTCCTATTTGTTCCTCTTTTTTCCCCTGTAACCCATCCCACCCCACCTGCCAACAATTCTTTTCTTTAAAGGGCAGTTCTGACACCGTGCATTGCATTCACCTGAAATCTACATACAGTACGCCATCTCTCCCATCTGCACTGAAAAAAATTTCCATCTCTCCCCCTTGAGCAAAATATAAATTTAGCACAAGCTTGGATTCTAAAGGAGGAAAAGCTGATAAGTAAGCCCAAATTGGGGAAATGAAATCAAGATTAAAAATAATCAACGATAATAGAACGTCCAAATACATGTCAAATATTGAGTGATGGACACTGAAGCCATAGTTCCTCCCCTGCCCCCCCAATAAAGGTCCGGCTCTCAGGTAAACCAGACGCACAGGGGTGTCCAACCCGCAGCCCAGGATGGCTATGAATGCAGCCCAATACAAAGTTGTATCTTTACTTAAAACATTGAGGTTTCGTGTGTGTGTGTGTGTGTGTGTGTGTGTGCGTGATTACGTGTCTCAATGTATTCAATGCGTGGCCCAAGACAACTGTTCTTCCAGCGTGGCTCAGAGACACCAGAGGCTGGACAGCCCTGCAAGAGGATTTGACTCATATTGACATGTGATAAAAGTGATCTAGTGTAAAAAACCCTGATTTTCCAGTTGAAGTGTAGGAGTCACTCCCTGCTTACCCTTGTTTTGTGCTTTAAGCACCTGGAAGGAGTTGAGAGAAGTGGCAGGGTCAGGCACAGAGCAGGGTCAGCTGGGACGGGGCTTTCTAGGCTGAGAAGAAACCCCCCGAGCTGAGTCCCCAAACCTGATGCCCGTGGGTTCTATGAGCAAGTTTTATTTCACTTGGTTTCAGCCTTTACTCTGCCACCAAGTACCTGGAAGCCAATGGTTCTCAATCAGAAGTGCCTGGTAGTATCGCCTGGACAGCTTAAAAAAATTCTGCTGCCCAGGGCCCATCTCTAAAGATTCTAATACGTAACCTTAGCCGACAATCGCCAACAGAGACTTGGACAAGGCTCTGAAACCACAAAAGGAACAGAAAACTGGCTTGGGAAAGTCGTTAAACCAAACAGTTTGCATTTTTCTCCAAACTAAAGAGGCAGTTGTGAGGCTGGAAACGAATTATTCAAAGCGACTAAAAGGCTTTATATATAAATCTAACATCTGATGAAACCTTTTGAATTCAGACTACTTCAGGTTTGGCCCTACCTCCTGCCTTTCACTTTTTATACAGGAAGTGTTATGCATAATAACACTTGTAATTATGTAGAGAAGCATGTAATTATGTGGAGAGGTTAGTGTCTTCATGTATTTTTAAAACCAACTTGCAAACCCCACCCCCCAAATACCAACAATCCTTGAACTGTGAGCTATTTTCATCTATTCATAAGGGTGTTCTGATAAGACCTCTGACTAGGAATCTTTAATATTTGGTTATTGGTTTGCTTTCTTTACAGTGTGTTCCTAAAATTAATAAGACTGCATCACTTCAAGCATTCTGTGGCTCAGAGTTTTCTGTAATTCAGATTGGCTGGAACCAGTGTGGTTTTCCTGTGCTGTTATTATTCACCTCAGTTACAAATCAAATCATAAGCAGGCATATTAGTTTTTGCATTTTGGAAGCAAGTCAAGGGTTTGGCAAAAGGAAGTCACCCACATTACTTCTCATCTCCCAGGGAAGCTGAATCATTGCTTTAAAATAAAAAAAGGCGGAGGCACAGAGAGCGAAATAGCTAAACATCTGGACTCGGAGTGACCTGATTATTCTAAATGAATCATCAAACCCGAGCCACGCACACTGGTTACAGCTCACTTGGGTTAAGGTCGGGTCTGCAGAGCGCTGCATGCCCACTCTGGTATCGCTCACACCATCTCCACGCCCACACAGGAGCCTGGAACACGATGTGCAGGCTCATGTGCTACAGAGGTTGTGCATTGGTTAGGGATTCATTTCTCCCCATCCTGTGTGGGTTATGCCTTCATTTTACATGCTAATGAGCAGGGGTACATGCTGGGCTGCAGCTCAGACCTGTCTCACTGATGGTGTGACTCTGGGCGCCTGGGAAGGCCCGGGCACCAGGCAGATGGCTCCTGGAAATCTTGGCTTTTTTAGAAGGGCTTCTGGGAAGCTCTCTGGACTTTGTTGCCCAACTCCCTTTTTAAAGTAAGGCTGTAATTTCTTTAGACAGGCAGTATACTATGGTAGTTATGGTCACAATCTGCTACTTATTGTGTGACTTGAGCAAGTCTCTGAGCCTATGTCTCAGTTTTCTGATAAGACAGTGATTCATAGCTCCTATACATTATGAGGTTTATCATGAGGATTAAGAGAGATAAGCCATACACAGCACAGAACACAGTGGCTGGTACATGGTAAATACTTAGTAAATTGTAGCTACTATTTCAAGGGGTCAAGGCCTGAAAGCATTTAGTGTTTACACTGTGGAACCACATTTGTGGTCAATGGCTCTTAAATAGCACTAACAACTCATAACAACAATTTCATTAGCATTACTGAGTACCTAGTGTGAGTCAGCACGAAATCAGCCGCTTTCTAAGTGCACGTGCAATTCTCGTGAAAACCCTTTGGGGAAGAGCGTGCCCCCGTGCCTTTCCCGAAGGAAAATACAAGGCTCAGAAAAGCCCCAGATCACATGCCTAGGAGATAAGGCCTCAGACCCAGGTCTGACTCCCAAGTGTGTGCTATTTGACATTGACCACGGCCAGGCCCTATTGCTCTGTATTCAATACCAATGACTTTCTCAACTAATTGCCAAGCAGGGTTTTTTTGGGGCGTGGAGACTAAAGTAGTGTTTCATAGATGGAAGCACTATGATGTTTTGGAAGCACTGAGATAAGTGGGTGGAAACCAGAGCCCATGGCACAGCCTCCAACAGCTGCTCTGCCTGCATCTCCCCTTCCGTTTCTCCCCGGGTGAGAGACTTGAAGAAACGCCAACTTTGTAACCAGAAGAGGCCGATTCTAGTCCTGGTTCTAACTCTAACTTATAGCTTCTAGCAAGTCTGTTTCCTTACCGTGACCTGGAGACAAAGGTCGTGCACAACCTTCACAATTTGAAGGGAGAATCACATTTTAATCAAACTCTCCCAGTGTAAACTCTAAGGCCCAGCTCCAGCTGCAAACCTAAGGTGAGCTTGCAGTTGTTCTCTCCAACGGGAATAAGCCAGCACAGCCTCGCACTTGTTAGTTGCTCTGGCAAACACTGTGTTGGGAAGAAAAGGCTGAAACCACACTCAAATGGAGACCTGAGTACGAAGCACTCCCGTTTCCTGTTCCTCTGCCATCCCTGGAGTATATGCACCTGCGCTACTTGTCTCCGGGATGAGTCAAGGCCTTCAACAGCAAAGCTTTCCGATTGTTCTTCCAAAGCCACATGTTTTCGGTGGAGACAGAAAACGTCTTGGCTAGCTTCAGCTGAGTTTGTTTATTAAGCTATTCCAACTGGAAACAGCGTGATCAATTAAAACTTGCTTTATAAAGGAAAACCCATCAATATTTAAAACACACACATCTAAATGAAATGACCACACATTCAAACCAAGTGCAAAACTCTATAATGCTTAAGTGAAAGAGACATTAATCCAAGTAATCACAAGTTGTGGGATTCCTCAGAGGGGGCTGGAGACTTCAGGAATTTGGTAAATGTTACTAATGGCTGAGCTCTGGCAAAAGGCAGGGACTCATGGGTTTTTCTCAGCTCCCTTGAGATGAGGTTTCATCCCCTAGACAAGAATTCAATATCAGATGTTAAAAAAAATAGGTAACATACTTTTAAAAAAACACTTTAAGCCATTGCACCTCTATGGCCACGCTGCCTGTCATTCTGTCCTGCCTTCGGGTCACCTCCATGCTCTGGTCAATGATCAGGCTCAGGGTTTTTTCAATTGCACCCCACACCATGATAGACACTAAATCGTAGCCAGTTCGTCTCTCCCGGAGAAATACACAGAAGTTTCACAAAACATTACTCAGCTCGTCTATCTGTACGCAATAACCCTGATATTTCATTATTAAAACAAATGTTGGGACAACCATTAAAGTGATGTTGATCCAGTGATGAGTCCCCAAAAATGTGAGGCTTACTAAATTATAGATCAATAATATCATGCATCAAGCTCCCTGCCCTCCCCCACGGCTCACCCTCTTTCTCTGCTGCCTGTGCTCCAGCAGCTGCTCACCTCCCTCTGCACACACCTTGTCCACACGCCGCACCTTTGGTTTTATATCCTGGGGCTTCTCCAGGCCAACTGTCTGTGCCCTGACCTGGCTTACCATACTCTCTGGCCTCTGATTGGGTTCAGCCAATGATAGGCATGGGTAGAAATCAGGGTGAGAGAAGAAAATGGTCCACATTTGATTCCCCGCTCCCTCTCCTCCAGGTGTGACTTGGGCAGGCGCTGCAGTCCTCCACGCACCTGGGGCCACAGTGCCTGTGGGCCTCCTCTCCCCAGGTGTTGCTAACAGAATCACCTCCCTTGCCCCTTACAGGCGGCCCCTTCACTTAACGCCTTCTATTCTCAAGCCCCGACTGATAAGCATTTGTAGTATAGCTGGTTCCCCCCATCTGGGAACCACTTCTGATTCACTCCCCCAAATCCACTGCAAAGGGCACCTCCCCTCCAAAGCACTCAGGGGCCCCACTTGCTAGAATTAGCCTTAGAACACACATCTCTTAAAAGGATGAATTACACTTTAAAGCGTTTGCGTTCCCAAAAGACACAGCTTCTCCAAAGCCAGCACCCTGTCTCCCTTCTGTACCCAGGACTTAGCATGGCGGCTAGCAATGAACTGTGGTTACTGAAAGGATACAATGAGACTAGGATTCTTAATTATTAAATGACTTCACAATTACATGCCACAAGGTAGGATTTTCTAACACTTGTCTGTAGAACTACTCCCTCTAAAATTCCCATTCCAGGGGGACGTAGTCTGTTTTCTCCATGTGTGACCTGCTGCTCACCAAGTGCTGAACCCTCCACCTCCAGCCATAACTAACTCGCTCCCCACCATCCTACCTCACCTGGCAGGGTGTTTTCTGCTTATTATGCAGATTAGATTTTACTTGAAAGGTGTAATGATTGTTGCAACCCAAAGAAATAATTAATGGCCAATTTTAGTGGGCAAAATATTCATTAATCAAGTCAACAGACAAGAGACCTGCAGAATTTAAGAAAGGTCCCTAAAGAGAAAAAAATCAGTAAGATTTCTCCTTTCCCTAAATATAGGTTAAGTCTACTCAATTACAGCCTCTTGCAAGTTTACCCTTCACTAGGAGTCATCGGACTAAATCTGAAGTCTGAGTATAAACTTTCGGGTTCTAAAATGCATGGCCTAACAGAAATTTTTTATTTGTTTTATTACATGAAAATGTGCGATAAAGATAAGAGAGCATTCATCTCATAGTTGGTCTCTCTAAAATGCTCACTCACATGAGGATTTCTAAAACCCAACAAGCATCAGCTTGGTTTCTCGCAGCAAAGACCGGGAGGAAGAGGATGGCCCAAAGCACTCATCGGTGAGGTCAACGCCCACATCACCTTTGCCCCCTGTCAGCACTCAGCCTTTTAAGCCTGAGGGTCAGAGGACATTTCAAGTTCTTCTAACACCTTGGTTCTGATTACCAGGGAAATATTTGCCAATAAAAAAGTGATCTAGAGATCAGACCAAACCTACACTCACTAGTGAAAAATATTTCAAGCCCAAAGAGCATTGTCCCTCATAGAAAATGTTAAAACCCACAGCCTTCTCAATGCCTTTTTGTAATACTTATGTGCTCGGGTTTCCGTCAAGGGTGCGGTCACTAGACGTGTCTCCCACCACACCATGAGAGGCTCATGGGACGAGAAGAGATGGGTCACAGGACGCAGCACAATAACTGACAGTTGAGTTTATTTTTTTAACTTAAAAAACATGTCTATGTTTTCATTTAATTTTAAACACTAACAACCATATTCTAGCCTCCCCATGCTCATAAAGCTGTTTAGAAAGGAAAAATTGTTTTAAATAATGTTCACCATACACATCTTAGTGGTCTGGATACTAAAGCATTTTTCATTTAGAGTAATGATCTCCAGGAGCAAAAATAATATAATTATAACTACTTTGGTCAGCTAAATCACAACCAGAAATGCACTGGTACGTATTTCATTCAGTGTGTCAAAAAGTCTTCATTCCGGACCTTCAACGGAGCACTAAATTTTGATCTGTCATTGAAAACAGGTCGCTTCTATTCCTGGCTGACGGCGTGGCGACCGGGACGGCAATGGGAGCTGCTATTTTACATCACGTCTCCCTGCCTGAGCTTCTGAGTCAAAAGTGGGGAGGCTCATGAATAAAGAGTTATTTACGATATAGATGTCCTCTACTTTAAAAAATTATTTTAAAGCACGGAAAGAAATACCGTGTTGGGAAGGAAAGTTGATAGGATGGCCATTGAGGACCAGGGAAGAGTGTAGCTCTATTCTTGAGTGGCTTTCTCTTAGAGCATGAGGAGGGAGGTAGGAGCCGGGGTGAACAGGCAGCGCAGAAAGCGTTTTCATTGAAAGGACACGGGGTCAGAGGGCATGCCACGGCTTTGGGGCCGTCCTCTGCCACAACGGAGTTAACAAAGTATACAGAGGAAGGGTGAGTTATATACATAGAAGGCAACTTCTACCTGAGATTCTCCTTCAAGACTTTCTTTAAAGCCACATGAGGCTCCCTATTTAAGCCTCTACCTTCCTTTTAGTTCTTCTTTCGACAAAATTTTGAGAAAGCCTTTGCCAATACTTCCCCTCCTTTCTCCCCAACCCCAGCCTGGGTAAAGCGTTACCCCATCTGCTCCCACCGCACCCTCTGGCTACCCCCGTCTCCCCCACTTAACACACCTCTTGATGCTATCAGACTGACGTTCCCTCCCAGCATGCCGTGTTTTTCCCCTGCGAGCTTTATAAAGTGGTTTTCACGTGGGTGCTCCCCGGTGAGTTGGATTTAACCTGAGATGAAGCACCAACCAAGGGAGGGGGCGGGGGTTGTCAAAGCTCCCCAGGTGGCTCTGCTGGGCAGCCAGGGCCTGCTCCACGAGGACAGGCGTGGGGCTGGCTGCCCCGGGATTCGCCACCCCTCCTCGCCCTGGCTCCCAGCGCAGCGCCAGCTCATTAAATGCTAATTGAACACATAAAAGAATGTCCACTGACGAAAGAGAAAAGTGGGGGTAAAGGAGGGGCATTCAGGACGACTCTTGCTGCTGCTGGGCCCCACCCCAAGGGTTTCAACTCAGCAGCAGCCCAGAGAGGGGGTCTGAGACGCTGCAATTCTAACGGGTTCTCGGGGGATGCAAATGTTGCTGCTCTTGGGGGGACTACACTGCAGAACCACCGCACTGAAAGCCACCAAAGCAGCCTAGTGATCGCAGATCCCGTGGCGCGTGACAGCACGTGGAAACACGTGGCAGCCTGGGCTTCAGGCGTCTCTGAGCACGAGGCGAAGGGCGTAACCCTGTGAGGGACAGCACAGGTCTTTATTCCTGGCCGGAGACCAGGGCCTGGAAACCGCTCTCTTGGCTCCCAGTTGAACTGGTGATCTTTAATTTCCACAGCTCTGGTATCTGAATCATCTATCACGCGTTCAGAATTAAGGTGTGGTCCGCGAGCACAACAGACTGCCATCCACATTTAAATAAAAAGTACAGAACACGTTCCTAGAAATAGGCCTCAGATCAAAATTTTCCCAGAGCACCAGTGGCAGACTTAGGCCAGAAAACAAACCCACGGCTGCTTGTTAAATCAACTCAAGCAGTAGGTTCTACAGCTGTAAAAATATAGTGGTTTAAAATCCAGGCTTCTAATAGCCACCCAAATAGATGCAGTACTAGAATTACTCAGGAAAAAAAATGCATGCTTTCTCCTCCTCCTCAGGAGATTTCTTTCTTGAGAGACAAAGGCAAGGAATTAGGAAAGTGACTCTTGCATTAGGTTTTCCCAGGAGAGCGCTGGTTCCCAGAACTGGGGGGAGGGGTTCCTGCCGGCCCTTCCCACTGCCACGGGAGCCACAGAAGCTCGGATGGCACCAGGACAGTCACCAGGACAGTCACCCGGGCAGAGCCTCTCTCTTCAGATCCACTGCTCTGTCCCCTGGATTCTGGCCAATAGTGATACGTCTGGGTGTCAGAAAACAATATTTTCAGGTTGTCGAACAGTTCATCTTGGCGGAGTTTCTGGAGCAGAAGCAAGCTGGAAAGGGTGGCTTCTGACCGAGAGCTCTGTCATCAGGAAGAGAGGGGCCTGTCGATGGAGGCACCCCCAGGACAGTTACAAAGTCTTACATTCACCTACAGCCACCAGGGCGGAATGACTCTAGGAAGTGACATAAGGGCTAAACGCAGCGTGCTGCCGCGGATGGGGTCCTGGACAGAAAAAGTGTGGTAGGTAAAAACCACCGGAACCTATACAGTAGGAACTTTGGTTAATCATCAGTTAGGTTCATAACTGTGACAAATGAACTATACCACTAACATAGGATGTCAGTAACAGGGAAACTGGGGTTGGGGAATGTATAACTTGGGACTGCCTATAATTCTTTCATAAATCTAAAATGACTCTAAAATAAAATGGTTGTTTAGAAAAATAGGGCAGGGATGCTGAGACATTTGTAACAGCAAGATGGCGGGTACACAGGTGTCTGTTGCATTATTTTCTCTGTGTGTGAAATACTTGATATTGAACCTAGAAAATTATACACATATACACATCCCCCCCACCAGCTCCGGAAGAGGACTGTGTGTTTAGATGAGGATGCTGTTAGCAGACCTGAAACACACCCTCATCCAACCAGTCGCTTGGGACCCTTTCTGTTTGAGCCCTTCATGGCTGTTCGCTGTCACATGGCTGGGTGGGGGGGAATCCCACGTCCACCCCAGGCTCCACGTCTGCCTCTCCCCTCCCACCCAACATGGTTCCGCCACGTTTGACCAGACTTCCGGTCCCATGGAGCTTCCACTCAGCTAGCCCCCTTCCGGTGCTAGGTGAAAGCCGCCTCCCAACGCTGTTCCTCCAAACAGCCCTGGCATTTGGACGAGGACAAAGGAGAGCCTCTGGGCCCGTGGAAGTGAACTGAATGGTGGAATTTCAAGGCACTGTGACAGGGCCACCTGTGCCTTCAGAGCAGGCCACATGGATATTGTACATGTCCCTTCTGTGCTTCCAACTGGACTGCCCTTGACTGGAGGTAAAACGCATCCCTTGTTCCAGGGGATCTGACCGAGCACCGCTTCCAGCGCCAGCCCGGAGCTCGTGATGTCATGGAAGTTAACATTTTCCAACCTCCAAAGGAGTTAAAAGCAGGCAGTGAGCTGCCAGAGTGGGGATGCAGAGGAAAGGGGGCTCAGAGGCCTGCTCAGCCCGTAAACTGAACGCTAATCCCCGGACCAGCCACACGGCCCTGAGGCTGGCTATTTTTGCTCGGCCGTTCCAACGCCAACACCAGGGAATGTGTGCGGCAGCCAGCTTTCCCCTGACACCTCTGCCTTTGGGTGTCACCCAGACCAAACGAGGGAGGAGGAGGGGGAGGGGGCCAAGGGAACGTTATTTGGGAATTCAGGAAATAAAAATGAAACTTACTGATTTGTCTTCTAGACCAAACAGATCAATTCAAAGGTTCCTCTTCGCTCTAATCTGTGGCATTATTTCATCCTGGACTGTTCCCTTCCACCCTCTGTGGAGTCGAATAAAAACCTACATGCAGTCCAGGCATTCTCTGCTTGCTTTTACCTCATTCTTTCTTTTTCACTCGATAAATAGTTATTAAGCACCTACTGTGTGCCAGGCAGTGTTCTGGATAGTAGGAATACAAGCAGTGAACAAAAAAGAAAGATAGCCTCTCTGTCTTGAAGTTTACATTCTGGGAAGGGAACGGTCAATAGGAAGTAAGTAAAATCATCCCACTGTGTCTACAATGTCAGTAAGAAAACTAGGACTTGGAAAGGGAGGTCACAGCTTCCCCTGGTCCCTTAACGGGCACTTGGCATGTGCCATTATTTAATTTGGTTAATATTTCTGTGTCGCCTCTTCAGTGACATCCCCTACGTTTGCAAAGGGCGGGGGCCGTTTGAGGCTTTTTTTTTAGTACAGGAAGGTGTCAATCAATTCTGTTAAATGAAAGGGTTTAAATGACGCAGCTGATTCCTATTTTGGAGCCCTGGGCCTTGTGGGAGCCAAGGGAACTCAGGGGGCTCATCAGCAGCCACCCATTCTGCACGTACTTAGGGCGCCCCTCTCGCCCGGGCAGGCGCAGCACTGACCAGAGGACACTAGGAAATGGGCCAGATGTGGCGCCTGCCCTCCTGGCATGTACATGTCAGTGAAACAAATAATTTCAACGTGTGACAGTTCCTGTGAAGGAAATGATCTGGGGGCTGAAAAGGAGAATCACAGCAAGGAGGTCAGGGAAGGGCTTTCTGAGAAGGTGAGGTTCCAGCCAAGAGCTAAGGAAGGCAGAGGGCAGGACAGGGGTGAGGTTGGGGCAGAGAGAGTGATGTTCCTGGTGGAGGAGATGGCAAGGGCGAGGGCCTGCAGGTGGGAATGTGCGGAGTTAGTGCAGGAAAGAGGCCGGGGAGGGCAGGAGCCCACCTTCCCAGGCCGTCGTAGGGCGTGCACACCTTATTCTGGGTGCAAAGGGAAGCCACAGATGCATCTAAAGAGCAGGAGAGAACATAAGATTAACATTTTAAGACGATCACTCTAAGAAGACACTCCCCAAATCAGAGTGGCCACATGTCACAGTTTGTCAGGGGCAATGCCATGTTACACCTGTTGCCCCAGCATATTATTAATAGCACCTGAATGTTCCAGATTAAAAGGAAAACTGTATGGTTATCCTCTTCAAAACCATTCTCATAACTAATATGATTTGCTCACACAAAATGGGATATTCTCTCTGCCAATCATGTTCCTCTCAAAGCAAACACAGCAGAAGCTGCATACAACATACCCTAGAATGTCAAGTTAAACCTATAATTATAAAGAGATTCTACTGAATTCTATTTCTCTTTAAGACAGGAAGAAAAGAAAATTCTATAAAAGCCTCTCCACGATGTAGTTCACATTTCACAGCTGCTGCAGCGAAAAACTTTTCCATGGATCAAATCTAAGATTTTCGTGGCTCAGCCGGAGTCGGCCCTCACTCGATCCGGACAAACGGAGCCAGTCACTGCCCTCCGAGCCGAGATACTGAGAGTCCTGTTCGAGAAGAGGCTGCCCAAAGTCACCTCTGCGGAGCTCCAGGTTACATAAGCCCTGTTTCTCTAACCTCTCCTCTCAGGTCTTATTTTTCAAATGTCCAGTCATCCCTGTGGCTCTTCTGTTTATCCTGCCCAACTTCGTCCCCTGACACAGTACTTCTAAAGTTATTCTCCAGAAGCCCTCTGCCATTTTCCTCCCAGACCTTCCCAGAAGCTTCCCATCTGTCCTCCTCCCATCCAAGCCACGGGGTGGGAAACTGGAACCAGCCCCGCCGCCCCATGCTCTCCCTCCTGTCTTGCTTTCACCTGTCCTCCTCGGACCAGACCACCTAACGAGAGGATTAAGAGTAATCTCACCACCTGGGTTCCGCAGGCGGGCAGGGTGGCAACCTCTGTCAGCTTGGATTATACCCCTTCTCATATTGCTCCGTCTTAGAACCACAGAGTGTCAGGGCAGCAGCGACCTTGGCTACAAGCTGTGCATTAGCAGCTTTATGTAAGGCCGGTCTACTAAAGAGCCTGTGGAAGGACTGGACCTGGTCCTGGACCAGAGCCCTGCCCTCTGTCTTGCCGCCCTCCATCACTCCAAGGCAGCACCACCGCCTCGGCTGCTTTCTCTCCTCTCTGCATACATGTCTTTGCCCTTTCTGACTTGACTTTGCTTCTCAAGGGCAGAAAACACATTTACTAGGGCTTTGTATTATTTACACCATGGTATCTTCTGTGTAGCCAGGACTCACCAGTCATTTGCTGACTAAAACATGCGTGGATCCCCCCTCCATGGGTCTTATGACACAGACAGATTATAAGCGTAATGTTACCAGACTTTGGGTGGCCACAGGCTCTGGGGGCAAACAGATCCAGGTCCAAACCAGGCTCTGCCACTTGTTTACTAGATGCCTGAGAAATGGGTACAGTTTACCTCCTCTCTATGGGGGTTGCAGAGGTACACCCAGGCCTCAACATAATGCTTTCCTCCCTAAGCACCATTTCCCCCTCTTTTGCTGACTTGACTTAGCTAACATGGGTTCTTACTTCTCTCTCTCTAGGTTAAGCTGTGAGAGAGAGAAAGAAAGAGAGGGTAAGAGAGAATCCAAACCAAAAAAACCCCTGATAGTGCTGTCACTAGAGATACCATTTTTCCCCACCCTCAAGTACTTCATAACCCTCCTTAGAGAAGGATAAAACCATGCTGTCATTTATACCCTTTTTCAAACTTTAAAAAAGTGCTGAGATAACACCAAAATGGGGGGCATTCCTACAGTTATATTCGACTCAAGGAGGAGTGAGGAAAGTATTTAAATTTAACGGGAGAACGCAGAAGAGCCCCCTGATGAAGTGTGAACCAACGGAAAACTGCACAGGGAAAATTCATCAGCAAGGCGGTACGCGGGGTAATCCTTCAGCAGAAGGCCAGGTCCGCCCTGCGCCTTCATCTTAGGCCTCACCACCCAGGGAAGCAGCCCCATTTTAGCGTCTGCGCGCCCAGGACTGATACCACACTGACATCTTGTGGCTGCGAGCATCATGACAGGTAGGTGGCCCCAAAGCCAACATGGACCTGAATGTTAATAGTGCTACCATCTGTCAATTCTGCAGCATTGAAAGAACTTGAAATGTTTTCTCCACCACAAGTCGCTGTTTTCGCACCATGGAAACAGAAGGGAGGTGGCTCGTGCTGCATCGAGGAACATGTGTGCTGGCCGGACGCTTAACTGCGACATTGGCATTTGTACGCCGACTGGGTCGTGCTAGTACCTCTAGTAAATGTCACTGTTTTCAAGCCTTTGCAGCTCTTGGCTGAGAGTCCCTGCTTATCTGGCACGTGAAGACTTCAGATAGGAGAGTTAGTGGGACGGGCTGGTTGTTTGGAACGTGCCGTGAAACCTGCAACTGGAGCTTTCAAACACCAACCAAACTTCCCCTCAGGAAGTCTCAGGAAGGGAGGAAACAGAAAAATAACCTGCTTCTTTGGAACTTCAAAATTAAACTTCTCCTCACAGCCATACTCAGGGGCTACCCGTAACGGATGTGCGCCAGAAATCCTCCGTCTCGCACAGTCCTGGGTTGCGCTGCATGTCTCCTGCACTCCCAGCACTTGGGGGCACTGCGGGGGTCCCAGGTCCCCAGTCCCCGACCGGAAGGCAAAGGCAAACTCCAGAGACGCAGATGTGGGCCCAGGGAGTTCTGGTGTGAGGGCGGTTGGGAGGCTGGGGGTTAGAGTCATGGGCCTTGAGAATCCGACAAAACAGGACTGAATTCCTAGGCCTCTCGCGTCCTAAGTGTACATCCGAGCGTGTGACACAAGACCTCAAAACCTCGTTTTCTTCATCTGAAAAGGGCTCATAGGTCCTTTCATGTTGCAGTTGAGGAACGACTGGAATCCTGTGCTGAAGTGATGACTCTACACAAACTAAGGCCACTGTGATCAGCTGGAGCGAGCAGCCGGTACACAGAGGAGCAGGAAAGGCCACTGCTGCCTGTAGAAACCAGGAGTGTGTGCACAGGACAGACCAAGACACGCGTGGGAGAGCCCCGGGGGCGGGGAGAGAGCGCAGTCACTGAACACCAGGCTGAGGCACCCGACCAACTCTTGCTTCCTCTGTGCTCCCAAAGTGTCACCTTAGTTTTATCATGTCATCTCCCGAGAGGTTATTTCAGCTGCTTGAAGGCAGGGCCACACAGCACAAGGCTACCAGCAGAGGGCCATCTGTGTGCACAGCAGATACTTGAGAATTGTTTGGCCCATAACCTCCTCCTGCCCCCCCGACCCCCGATTTGCTGGCAAATTAATTAACCTCCCTTGCTCACAGGTTCCTCACTGATAAAATGTGAATAAATCACAGTAGTTGCCTCCTTGGGTCGCTGTGAAGATGAAGTGAGACAACCCGAGTTGACAGGAGACACTCTACTAAGGGTCACCGCGGACAGAGCCATGCCTGCCAGCAGTGATTTTCTATGCAGCTCCGTCTCCAAGACCTGAGGATATGCTTAGATTAGAGCAGGGAGCGCTGCACAATCTCACCACAAAAGTCTTTGGTAAGGGGCTTGTTAACAAAATTGGGTTATCGCCTTTATTTCTGAGCATTATGTAAGTCCTCAGTTCTTGAGCACAGCTCCAAAAGCACACCAGGGCAGCGCTGCCCTTAATTGGTTTTCCAGACAGATCTTTCCCAATTTCCACCAAAAGAATGCAGTTGGGCACCACCTCACCCTCCTCGTCCGGACAAATGGGTGAATCACGCGGCAAGAGGAGGGCCCAGCTCCAGCAGCTGCTCCTACCTGCCAACGAGGTGTGGCCGTGCTTCTAGGGCAGAAAAACATGGTCTTCTTAAAATAATAACATTTATGACTTGTTTGTTCATAATGAAAAATAAGAGCCATGACTCTAGAAAAAGCGAAAAATCTGGAAAATGAATGTTACTCACTGTCGACTCCCCAACCATTGTTCAGCTCGGGCATTTTGCTGTCTTTCCTCCTAGTCTTCTCTTCCAAATAAGGTCAGTCTTACCTTTCCACTTAGTATAGCCTAACGATTTTGTGTAATATTTCTCTCTTCATAAATCACGGACACTAAGAGGCCATGAAAGAACGCGAGAGGAAGCCCACGCTCCCCAGAAGCCTGCGCTTCAGTGGAGGGCACACAACACCACTCGGGAAAAACCAGTAACAACACCGGCTGCAGAAAGTAGTGCCACGAACAAACACGTCTGCAAGGGGTTCACACCTAAACACGACGGCCCAGAACGGGTTTCAGAGAGGCTTTCACAAAGGAGGAAACTCGTCACTCCGATCACAGAGCACCGTCATTCTGCAGACGACTCTGTTAATAATTACTCCCTTCTTAACAGGACAACGTGACCGGAATGAAAGATACACTGAAGTCTTTCCCGTTGCTATGCTTTTGCTATTATGGACACAACTGAGCTCCTACAGAAGAAAAGAAAAAAAACCTGATTCTCAAAATATCCTAAAGGAACCTAGAAGTAATCCAAAACGATGTTAAAATTATGTTTTTACTCATAGGGAAAGCAGAACTCTGAGTGAAAATCAAGTTAGCTGAAGAATTAGAAGTAGATTCTGAAATCACAGAATCCACGTGTCCCAATAATACCCGATACAAGAGATCATGTACACATTAGCAAGAATAAAGTTTGGGAGACATAACCTTCTTCCACACACGACCTTGACTGTGGAACTGCTTACTGACCCAAGCTAAGGCGTGGGGACAGGCTTTCTCAAACAGCCTGCCTTCACTGACTCATTCAGAAAATACTGCTGACCCTTGAACGACGGACATTTGAACTATGTGGGTCCACTTACATGTGAATTCGTTTCAATAAATGCGTACATTACTGTGAATGGATTCCCTCTTCCTCATGATTTCCTTAATGACATTTTCTCTAGACCACTTTACTATAAAAATATAATACATATAACATACAAACTGTGCGTTAGTCAACTGTTTATGTTCTCAGTTAAGGCGTCCAGGTAATAATGGGCTATTAACAGTTTAGTTTGGGGGGGAGTCAAAAGTTACACGTGGATATTCATCTGTGCGGAAGTGGGCATCGGCGTCCCCAATCGCCACGTTGTCCAAGGGTCATCTGTACAAGTAAGTATCAGAATGTTTGTTACAGACTCCCATGCGGGGCTCGCTGCTGGAGATACGGAGGTGAAGGGACCCCAGGGGCGCGCTCCTGCCCTCCCGGAGCGAGGGTTTGGGAGAAGAGGGGATGACAAGCAAACAGTTACAGCCCGGTGTGATGAACACCACGGACAGATGCTGGGTGAAGGAACACGGATGCTGTGGACAAACGCCAGGTGAAGGAATGAGCACCAAGTTAACTGAGGCTTGGAAAACTGGAAAGGCTTCTCAGAAGAGCGGATATTTAAGATGAAGGAAGAATAGCAGATAGTCAGGTGAGGCAGCATGGTAGAGCTTCTAGAAGAGAGAAAAAACATGGTAAAATTGTGGAAAAGAGCCATTTTGTCCTCATAAAACAGATGGCAGAACCGGTGGAGGCGCAGAGGCTTTCTCCAGTCATGGCCCACGAGGGCTGAGTGGAGTTCGAAGCCCACTCTGGCTCTAAGTCCAGCCTTGTTCTAACGTTATCACTTCATTATTCAGGAAAAAACAGGTCATTTGAAAATACATTATCTCTCTCAACTTGAGAGAGAACTGTGTTTGCCAGACAAGACTAGTCAGGAGCCCAATCTGGGGGTTAAGATTTGACCGTGAAATCATCCCCCTAATTCCTCGGCCCCCACTTCTGGCTCAGCGGCGTGTTTAGTGTTGTCACTACGGCTCTCGCAGCACCAGTGCCGGACTGAGGTGAAATGGCAAGGTTTCTGGCCAGGCTGCTGAAACCCTAATTCTAGACGAGACTTCCCCTGGGGGTGTGGGTTCGTGACAGATGCAGTGAGGCTGGGGTAACTCGCTCTGGCCAAGGCACACTGTCGTTATTCAGAGCTTCGAAGGCTGTATGTCAGGGACACATGAGAATGACCCCATAACTTACCGTCCTCTGACAGTGAAAGGGGACACTATTAATAAGTACAGCAGGGCAAGTAAGTAGACCAGGCTGAGCCAGGACAAAGCAGAACTTGTGGTCACGCTGGTCCTCAGGAGCTTTCACCTTCTAGCCTAACGTCTGGATTACAGCGAGTCTCAAGGCCCTGCTAGGTCTACTTCCCAAGGCCTACAACCTCATCCTGTTGCCATTAGCAACAAGTGGCTTCCAAAGATGGAGCTCTGGGGGAAGATAAACTACAAAGGCACCCTTCCCTGAGGCCCAGAGCTAGCATAAACCACCCGCCCTTGGAGCGGAGTGGCTATCAGACAAACAGCCTATTTATCTCACTACATCTAGGCCCAGCCCAAGAAAATGTCCTTCCCCAAAGAGGGACACAAAATTAAGAGAAAAAAAGTTCAAAAGAACCTATGCATCCCAATGTTCATAGCAGCACAATTTGCAATAGCGAAGTGCTGGAAGCAACCTAAGTGCCCATCAGTAAATGAGTGGATCCCAAAACTGTGGTACATTTACACAATGGAATTCTACGCAGCAGAGAGAAAGAAGGAGCTCCTACCCTTTGCAACAACATGGATGGAACTGGAAAGCATTATGCCGAGTGAAATAAGCCCAGGCAAGCCCTGGCTGGTGTAGCTCAGTGGATTGAGCACGGGCCTATAAAGCAAAGGGTTGCCAGTTCAATTCCCAGTCAGGGCACATGCCTGGGTTGCAGGCCAGGTCCCCAGTGGGGGACACAAGAGAGGCAACCACACACTGATGTTTCTCTACTATTCTTTCTCCTTCCCTTCCCCTCACTCTAAAAATAAATAAATATTTTTTTAAAACACATTTTTTAAAAGATTTTATTTATTTATCTTTAGAGGGGAAGGGAAGGAGAGAGGGACAGAAACGTCAATGTATGGTTGCCTTTTGTGCGTTCCCTGCTGGGAACTGGCCTGCAACCCAGGCGTGTGCCCTGACTGGGAATCGAACCTCGATTATGTGGTTCACAGTCCCACGCTCAATCCACTGAGCTACACCAGCCAGGTGAAATATTTTTTAAAAGAAATAAGCCAGGCGGTGAAAGACAAATACCATATGATCTCACCTTTAACAGGAACCTAAACAACAAAACAAACAAGCAAGCAAAATATAATGAAAGACACTGAAATAGAGACCAGGCTGACAAGGACCAGAGGGGAGGGAATTTCAGGGGAAAAAGGGAAGGATTTACAGGAACAAGTATAAAGGACACATGGACAACAAGTAAGGGGGGTGGAAATGGGAGGCAGGTGGGGAGCACTGGGGGGGTGAGCTGGGATGGGAGTAAAAGACAGAAAACTGTACTTGAACAACAATTAAAAATAAATAAATTCAAGAAGAAAATGCAGTGCAGACACAAGAACGTTTAACCTCTGCGGTACCAAAGTGGCGGTTGCTGGCACTGCAGCCCAGCAAGAGCACGGAATTGGAGCCCATTTCGTCTCCTTCCCCCAAGAGCTTCAGGTCCCTCCTAGCGCCGGAATGCCTACACCACACGTGACCTGCCATTGGGATGGTGGGTCTGCCTAGGACGTGCTGGGCACGAGAAGTCCTCCGTGTGGGGAAGTGCGACCGCCAGCGCCAGGGTCGTCAGTGCAGTGATTTAAAGCACCGTGCAGATGCTATTTTCTCAAGTGTGCAAACATGAACGGCCTTTGTAATATGTGTACTTGTAAAAAGAATAAATAACTCTCCTGGAGACCAGCCAGAGTTGATGGACCCAATACCCTGTCCCTAACACAGAACTCTGCCTAGTAGTCACTTACTAAATGTTCTCTCCATCGAACAGAACCGACTTCAGTATTTTGCAAATCATCAGCATCGGAAAGGGGAACAGGCGGCTCCTTCACGCTGATGGTTAGAGAGGTGTCCAGAGTGGCTGAGGTCGAGAAACTCTACACCACTCGCCCCAGGTTTCCACGGCATCACGTCAGAAACTGATTTGATTTGCTGTCCCAAGTGGGCTTCACACCTCCCCCCACAGTCGCCAGCATGTCTTTTTCTATTACTCATGTTTAAAAACAGACTCTTTAATTTATGTGCATTCAGGGCTGGTGAAAGTCTCCAAGCCCCAGGCTCACCACAGACTCAGGCCCCTAAAATGGTAACAGCTGAGCAGGCCTGTCAAGGGGGGGGGGGTGATGGCCCTGTCTCCTGTCCCCTAGAAATGGCCCCGCCCCTATGCCAAGCTCACGGGCGGCCCAAGGGCGGCCCAAGGGCGCTCATGGAGAAGGCAGGGTTACTGAAGAAGGAAGCCACCTTCTGTGTCAGGAGAGTGGGTCCGAAATGCCGGCCCTGACGGCTCTGACCTCTGACAAGAGGTCAGACACCGATGAGGACAGCCCTTCACTTGCAGATTACACTCCCTTTTGGTTACCGAAGTATCCTGTCCTTTGTGAAATGATGCTGACCACATAGGGCATATATATTTTTAAAGGCTTTAATTGGCAAAAGAAAAAGTTCACACCCATATGTTGTTAAAATCTTCTTGGTCCATGACATGTAAAAGTCTGGGAAACACCGCTGTAGACTCCAGGACTTCCGAAGGGCAGGGACGTGACAGCGGGGGTCTAGGAGGCGGGAGGAACACATCTCAGTGCCAATCTGTTCGGCGCAACATAACCCTCCATTCACACTTACAGGGGGAGACACCGAGGGTGCCTTCAGCACCTCCGTACTCTGCAGCCGGATCTCAGATCTCCTCATCACTGCTCTGCCAAACGAATAACATATTTTCCACCTTACAGCTAAGGGCGTAAATAAAGGGGCAACGATGCTCACGACATCCGAGGTAATCGGTGGAAACCTGGGATTCAGCCCAACGCCTGTTTTCTTCTGTGAAGTCTGGGGTGTGACATGAAAGGCAAGGGTTTCAGCAATAAAGCCCTTTGAACAAATACAATAAAGCCCTCTAACTGTGGAAGGGATCTATTTCTAAATTGAGCCTATCTACTGCAGTACGAAACCCAGGTGATCAAAAAGACATTACAATGAAATTTGTTTATTTTTACTCTCTGTATTTGCTAATTAGTTTATTTGAAATTTGGTCTCAGCAACTGCAAAGGCCATGGAAATGACCTTCATGAAAACAGACCCAAGTTCAATACAAAACAACAAACTAATCTGATGTTACTCTGCAAAGGAACATGATTCTGCCAAACCTAAATTACCCATGTGGTCACCTCCTTTTTTTTCTTTGCCATTGGGTACTTTATTGTTTGCTGCCATCTCCAAAAAAGGTTAGGGTGGGCTACAACAACTGTCCCTTAAAACTATTGGCGTTTAAGTGGAAGGATTCTGAAAAATATAAGGACCAAATAATTCACTTGAGTGTTGACCTGTGGATTTAACTTAACCATGTTAGTGCTAATTTTCAAAATGGCACAAACCACACTACGGTTATGTCCTTGAGGATCATGTAACACTTAGAGTATTGGAATTGGTGTACATAACTGTCATAGATACGGACAGAACTGGGCAACTCCTTTGGAAAGTCTCCTTTGCCTGAGCGACTCCGTTAAGTGCTGGTGAGTGATATGAGCCGCTCAGGCACTCCTTCAACAAAAGGTACTAACTGAGTGTCAATGTAATGTCGGCCACTGTTCAGGGACACAGGGACACAAAAGTGAATTAAGAACACAGAAGAAAAATCCTTATGATAAACAGTAAAAACTTTACTTCTTAAAATGGAGAAGTTAAATTTTAGAAAAGATTATTTTCATATTTGAACAGTTTTCATGGTACATGGAAACCCAGAGGAGCTGCTCAAATTTCTCTATTTCTTCATAACTAAGGGGAAACATATTTTGCAAAAGGTTTAAAATGATAGAGCTAACTCGAAGCAAAATCCCACAGTTATCTTTTGTTTCTATCCATGTTCCTGAAATATCTCCCTCGAGTTTTTCACTTCCAGCAATTGAAGTGACTCCAGGGACTCTGCTGACTCCTTTCCGAGGATGGTCCCGGAGGGGAACGGCTCCCCACGTAGGACTCACTCTTGGGGTGTCCTGCCAAGTCCAAGTTACTTTCTACAAAAGCAACAATTCGCTTTTGGGCTAGACCACGAAATAGCATGGCCATGTTTTACTCAGAAGCTGTAGGCAAACGCTTACGAGATATCGTAAGAGCAAAGGGAAAAGAGGGAGGCTGAGGCGGCCCACTCAGGCGTGAGTCTCTGCTATACCACACGTCTTTCATTAGGAGGAATTACTGAGAGTTGGAAAACCCTCTCTGGACTAATCAGGTATCAAGGACATGCAACAGAACATACTGGAATCATGCGTCTCTTCCACCGGGCAGTTATACCCTTTTGTCATCAGTCTGTGATCCCGTAAGGAAAAAAAGGAAAAACAGAAAGCCATGTTACCTTTGTTATTTTCATCAGACCCAGTGTGCTGGCAAGGTGCAGAAGTACACCTTCACCCAGGTGCTGCCTGGAGGTCATGTCTAAGTAGAAAGCAAATCACAGGGATAAGGCGGAAGGTTCAGACGAAGTGCTACATATTCCTTAAAAGTCGGGCATCCGTGGTCAAACAGAGCACTCACTTCCTGGCTGAGGAACTGACCTTAGGTATATCTAGTCCCTTAACTTTCAAGGTGGAAGAATTAGCAAAAGTTAATCACGCAGTTTGACTCTGTGACGTGAGGGTATGAAATCACGTGAGCTGATGAGATTCAGAGACACAGACAAGGGCTCTGCAGGTTTTGCATCTCCAGGGTTAGGTCTGAGCAAACCAGAAGGAGCAAGAGCCCTTTAAGCGGTTGGTGCATGAATGTTGGACAAGATGTTTTTAAAAAGTGAAAAGAGTGTTCATTTGAAACATACAAATATAGAACCCAGCCTCGGCCCCAACTATAGAGCTGCCGAAATTTTATAGGCTTGTAGAAGGCAGAGACGGAATACAAACAAATCCATGTGGACAGGAGTAAGAGATAAACAGTTTTAAATATCTTGTACAACTAAGATGTTTCTGCAGCCAGGTTCACTGCCAAAAGGGGAGACATGGAAAATTTCAGTCTGGCTATTCTGATTGTAAGGCTTTATGAAACCACCCAAAATATAGCCGGGCCTTCCTGAGAAAAGCAAGGTTGCCTTGTGCAGGTAAATCTCCAAGGTGAGTGTGACTTATTACAGACAAGGCTGCGGAAGTAAGGACTGTTATTCCTTTCGAGTTTTGGCTTTCATTCTGTTTGGAAGGGACACGGGAAGGTCTCGTAAATTTCACTTTATCTGTCAGGTTGAGACTCGCACCACTAAAAAAGCGCATGAGTTACTATGAACCTTTCTACTATTTATAATACAAAATATAGGTTGTCAGTTAACATCTTGACTTCAAAATAGTCTTTATCATTGTGTTGGTTTAAAATTTAAACTATGTCTGTGTCTTTTTTGGTTTAGGGAAAGAGGATAATAAATATTTTAATTTCTATTTTGATCCGGACCACAAACATTTAGCATGAGAATGGTCAAATCTGACCTGAATTGCTCCCATGTTGAAGTACAAACCTTCTTATGATATGTTCAGGTACATACATTAATCATTTTCACTTGTGTTATGATTCGTATCAAGAAGGGCAGAGTTACCGTTAAAAGTAACTAGAGTTCGCAGGCACTGTTTCAATTACCCAACGTACCTCTTCTTGGCAAGGCTCGGTCACTATGTGTGTTTGCCTCAAAGTCCATACACATGTCCTTGATCGCTCCAGGGGGAAGGCGGTGAGAATTACAGGGCTAGAAGGACACCTCGCCCAGGTCCACTCTCCTTACCATTTTGTTCTGTACTGATCGAACCTTAATTCTTTAGATCTTGGAGAAGAAATCACATTTTCTAAAGAAATATGTTCAGAAGTTGATGTGGGCAAGAGGGCCCCGGGGAGAGCACCTTCCCAACAGGCACCGCGGCCTTCGTGATCAAACCCTGCAAGTTCACACGCAGCCGGGTTTGGATGCTGAGTGGAGGATGGGGAGCAGAAAGGGAGAAAGAGAAGGCCTTTTGTGGGGAGACCCCCCACCCCCAATCCCCCACTCCACAGCCCCAGGCTGTTTCTGGAGATGGAAAGCCACCAGCAGGTCGGAGAGTGACCTGGCGAGGCCCCACGCCGGCTCCCAGCACCGCTCTGCAGGCACCATGTGGAGATGCATGCCGTATACACACTGCGACTATACACGGTTTGTAGGTGCAGAATTCTTCCTCTGGGAAACTGGACCTCCTTTTCTCTGATTAGGATCCTCTGGGGAGAGGCAAGCATTTAAGCCTCATCACGTAGAGGGACTTGCCATGAGAAAGAATGAGGATGTTCTTCCTGCATGTGGGGGCTTTGCTTTTCCAAGAACTCCCCCGAGTGACTCACAGGTCCAGAAGCACACACTGGGGCTGCTTCACAGTGAATCTAAAGTACGTTCGGGGTATGGCCTACCTAAAAGCTTATCTCGGATACGTGAAAGTGAAATCTGTAAACCATGTCACTTACGGCCTGGTTTCCTTGTGGCTCTCACTTGTACCTACCTTCTCCTTCCCTCCTCTTTTTCTTTTTTTAAAGATTTTGTTCATTCATTCACTCATTTATTCATTCATTCTTAGAGAGAGGAGAAGGGAGGGAGGAGAGGAAGAGAAACATGAACGTGCAAGAGAAGTATCAATTGGTTGCCTCTCGCACGTCCCTAACCAGGAACCTGGCCCACAACCCAGGTATGTGCCCCGACCAGGAATCAAACCAGCAACCTGTTGGTCCACAGACCAATGGTGCTCAATCAAACCAGGGAATCAAAACAGCAACCTGTTGGTCCATAGACCAATGGTGCTCAATCCACTGAGCCATATCAGCCAGAGCACCTTCCTCTCTTCTTTAACCTGTGAATTCTCTGTCAGAATCAATAAAGAAACCTCCACATCTTGAATATAAACCAAGCAATGAACATATGTATTCTTTGAGAAAACTAGACAAGAACTAAATAGCTCTGTAATTTGGAAATTTAAAGAAAAAGTTACCGGCATTCTTTATAAGGACCACAGAAAATGAACACACCTCAGAAGTTTGGGAATTAAAGAAAGAAGAAATGACGCCCTGCTGCGTCCTGCGGAGAGTCCTCTCCGCCCTGGCCCGTCTGTGAACAGCACACCTCACTTCGCTAGCGTGAGCAACAGCTGGTGAGAGTCAAGCCCCCTGCCTCATTCACTGGGCCAGGATGACTCTTCTGTGTGTGGTAAGTGGAACCTTATCTTCACTAGGACAAGAATCTGCCCAGTATGTTTAGAATATGAGCCAAGGCCATCCCTGAGGCCTCTGTACTGCATGCATTGCAAGTGAGGTCTCAGAGCCAGTACAAAAAAGATGAAGGGCTTTCAATAGTTGGGTTTAGACAACCCTGGTCAAGGACAGACTCCCTGGCCAGGCAAGTGGCATTACCTGGTAAGGAGGTACCTTGTCACACAAAGGCCAATTCTGGGACTCTCTGCTCTGTGAACACACATTCCACTACGTCCCCTTGTGTTTCTCCTCCCTGCTGTGCCTAGCACCTCTCAGCTCCCCATACGATGCTAACTATCCTCAGACAGGTGTGTGCTCACATATTTCGTTTGGTCCTTGATGTCTCCATCTTTCTCTTCTAGAGATTCCACCATAGCACCTTACAAGCAGAATGTAGGCAAGGACCTACCCGGGTGTGGATTCTATAATAATCATGAAAGCACACTAGATGGTGAGCTCCTGGCTCACCTTTTCCTCTTTACCCTACAACACAGGAAAGTACAATGCCTAGTACGTACTCGAGGAGATGCTGGCTGAAGTGAGAATAGGGAGACTTCTCAGACACTGACATTGAACTTCTATTATGGGATCAAAAGTTCGCAAAAATGAAGAGGAAGACTTTGGATTGGGAGCCTGGTGTGTGGTGTGGGATAAAGACTTGAGTCTAGCAAAGTGCGAACAGTGGTGGAGACAGCGGCAGATGCTGGGGCAGGGGAGGAGCAGAATGTGCCTCTGGTTGGACTCATGAGACACCCCAGAACCCAGAACTGGTCGGGTCTAGGGGATACTGGGATTGCATGTGTGAGCCATTTCTAGGTACTGACAAAGTTATTTGGGGAGCAAAATCCCTGGAAAAGAGAGGACATCCTACTCATGAGCACTGAAAGCTTGGAACATGGACATTTGGAGGAATCACTGTAACCTGACCACGGGGTGCCCCACCCGTCCCCCAGCTGAGGAAGTCAAGGACACGTCAGCCACAGGGTCAGCATGGTTTGGAGGGCTTGACGGAATTCTTCCAAATGCCATTCTGCGATAATTTACCTCTTTCCTTCCTGATTTTGAAAGAGCCCTGATTTACAAACCTGAAATTATGGCCCTCACGGGGACTTTTAGTTCTTTTTAAAATGATCTAGTCCTGACACATAATGAATACAAATATCTATCAAAAAGCAAAGAAAAAGGGATTCTCTTTCACTTGACTTTCTGAAATAAGACGTGAGAATATAAATTTCTAAGGTGGGATTTTGGTCCCTTCGGCCAAGACCTAGAACACTCGGCCCACAGAAATCCCAATTCCTTTCAAATGAACAGCTGGGCAAAACGTTTTGAAGTACAAGGAAATCCTTTCAGTTTCTTTTATGACCAAATAAGTAGATCTTACTACTTGTTCTTCCAAGCAATAGTAGGCGCCTTTGAGGGTGGTCAGTTACAACTGAGAATCAAATCCAAAAGAAGATAACCAACATACATGCAGCGATTCACAATTTATGTAATGTAGCATTTACTATTCATGACGTCCTTGTAGGGAAGATAGTCTCATTATACCTAATCCTGCCCCATTCCAAAAAAGGATGCACAAAACAGACAGACTTCTTATCTTTTTAATTCACAGATGGGGGGAAAAGGCAGAGGCCAAACCGTGAAAGTGGCTTACGGGTGCTCACACACCCAGGTGTGTGGCCCGGGTGCAACCTGAACCCAACTCTTCTGATTCGAAATGCCATGATCTTTCTAGAACCAATGACACCACTGCCCCCCGTAACAGAAACATGGAACCGGATGAAATATCAAAAGAGAAACCCTGCTTCCTCTGTTCCCTCGAAGGGAATTCGTTACTGAGTAAAGGTAAACATGCCACGGCATCTGCAAACAGAGCATGGATTTTTTACCAGCCTGTGTATTAATGAAATATCATCACAGCCGCTAAGACAGGGGGACTTGCAACGTGAAGCAGAGGACATGAAGGCTGAACAATTACTGTCCTAAAAATGCAACATTATAGACACATATTAAAAAAAGAGAAAGGCCCAATTTACCTTTTGAGCAGTTGAACAAGATCAGGGTGGCATTCATCTCAAGTGAAAAAAAAAAAGCAGAAAATAAGAAACTTAAGCAATTAAAAGGAGCACCATCAAAAATAACTTATTTAGAAACATTTTCAGAGAAAATAAACCCTTAAAAGCAAATGAGCTACTTGATTAAGGCATAGAGTTCTTCCTTCCTCATTGGTGCCTTTGTTCCTTGTTTTATTTGTGGGGGAGGGGGAAGTGGGAGTAATAAACTAGAAAATAGGATTTAGAGAGAAATTATGACATGCTGAGAAATTGTTAGCAGGTGCTCCACACAGAGTGTTCAGAATGACAAAATGTAAATCAGAAAATATATAATCTGATGCATTTTCCTTCTGGGGCTCCCAAACCCACCAAAACTTTCAACTGTTGTCCTAAGCAATTCTCTATTTCAATTATAAAGTAACAGCAACTGGAGCACTAAGAACAGACCATGGACATGTATGGCAATAAAAACATGAAATAATAAGGAAAAATTAAATGTACTTGTCAAACATAATCTCTTTAACCAGGTAAAGGGTGCATTTGTGACAATTTAGCAAGAAGATAATTTTTCTTCCAACCATGTAACACAAAGTCAAATTGAGTCCCTCTAGCCTCTTTATGAGTAAATGTATGTGAGCTGATTGCTCAGGACCCTTGCAACTTGACTCAGGAAATTACAGTCATTTCTTTGTCTTGATGCATTAGTGTGTCAAAGCTGTGAGGGAAAATAAAAGTGTATCAAGCCTTCCCCAAGCAGTAATTTTAACATGCCACTCTTTGCAATAATTACGGTTCCATTATGTACTAACGTTCCCTGGGACTACAGCCCAGCCTGGAATGAACTCCATGTTAAAGTCTATTTGATAAATATTTATTACCAAGCCACTGGCCTTGGCCTTCTACAGTGAACGTCTTATGTGTCATACAGTTATCATTCACGTTATTCAAGATTAGTAACATGAAGTTCTCTTCTTGTTTATTTCTCCTCCGGCGTCAGAGTCCTGGCTCACTTTAAGGGAGTACCCAGAACACAAATACGAGCGGCAGACTCAAGCAACCCGGCTCCGCAAGCAGTACCGGACACAGAGCATCTTGGCAAAAACTCCACTGCTTAGAGGAGGGAGGGCATTTGGGCTTCCTTCCACACAGTGCACAGGCAATTCTGGGGCCTAACCAAACAGGCAAAGGAAGGAAACAGCCTCCCAAACGTTGCCCAGTGGCTAGAGATTTCTACATGCCTTGGCGCTCGTAGGGTGAGGCCCTGGAGAGCAGGCACGCCTGTGACTGCAAGAGCAGGCCTCCTGCACCTCGAGCACGGACTCTTCAGGCACCGCAGGAGCCAAAAGATACACCACAGCTACTTTTCGAATCTCCAGTGGGCACACTTCAGTGGCCCAGGTTATTTTAGAAAGATTCTAATCTGTGGGAAAAGAGTGGACAGCTGACCTGACCCATGCGGCTCAATGGGTTTGGTGTCGTCTGCAAAGCAGAAAGTCACCAGCTCAATTCTGGGTCCGAGCACATGCCAGAGCACACCGCTCAGGGTGCATCTGAGAGACAACAGATCGATGTTTGTCTCTCACATCGATGTTTCTCTCTCACATCGATGTTTCTCTTCCTCTTTCTCCCTTCCTTCCCCTCTCACTAAAAAGAAATAAATAAAATCTTAAAAGAAAAAGCGGAGAGCTGAGTAAATCCTTAGTGAGACGCAGAGAGAATCAATCTGTTCAGAGTTTATCTGGGTACACGCAGACCTTGCTCAACTTCTGCCTCCTTCTGGCTGAAAACACAGTGCAAACTGCTGCACGAGACAAGGCAGCGAGACTAGATGTACTCATGTACAATAAACAGTGTGTTTTCTTGCAAGTGTCCTCTGCACTAAGATACAGCAGCTGAGGAATTTAAAGAAAACATCCAAGAGTTCTGCTGGGTCAGAAAAAATCAGTTACTTTAAGTTACAATTAACCCAATTTTAATTTAATTCTCAAGCAGTTCCTTCATGACTGAGCTTATTAGCAGGCCAGATTTTGACCTAAGTTGAGTTTTTAATTAAATTAATTGGGGTGAAATTGGTTAGTAAAGTTATACAGGTTTCAAGTGTGCCATTCTATGGAACATCTTCTGCATCTGGTGTTGTGTGCACACCACCCAAAGTCAAACCTTCTGTCATCCTACTGTATTCAGCCCCTTGAGTATAAAATATTCTGAAAAGGATTCAGGAGAAGAGAGGGAACATGGTGACACAAAAGTGAAGGAGGGGTCATGAGAGCCGAGCTCTTACTCCCAAATTCGGTAACTAGCTGTGAGGCCTTGGACAAGCCACTTCACTTCTCAGAACTTCAGTTTCCTTATCTCACAGAAAGGAAAGGAATTTTCCCAGTTTTACTTACATGTATATTTTTCTTTTATCTCAATGTCATTATACACTGGGCCCAGGTCAAACACACTTAGACAAAATGAACCCTTTTTCAAAATTCTGACTTGCAGGATCATATAGTGCCCAGAGCTGTGTGGGAGGGAGGGGTTACCTAACTCAGCTCTTATAAACGAACTAGAAAACTTCCAGGCACCCTGCAGCCACGCAAAGCCTTCCCCCGGCAGCTCACTCCAGTCCGACAGCACAGAGTATCTCAGGTGACTCCTGGGAGCACACACGCCTCCTTTCCAAGTCCGCCTACCACTCACTCTTCTCTCCTCTAGTGACGCCGAGTCACGCACATCTAAATCGTCTTCCTAAGAATGACAGCAAGATTTGGAAATGTTCACTTCCAATGATGCGAGATCACAGTTTTAAATAGGAAAATCAGTTTCTTTTTCCAGTGGAAAAGCTTGAAACTCAGTTGATAATTCTTACGAAAGGCACTAAACAAAGGAATAGGGGAACGACCAACCAGAACCAGTCCACCAGGCCCACAGCACACGCAGGGCATGGAGAATGGGGATTTTCCATGCAGTGGAGACTGTCCAGAGATAATTCAAGGCCACAGTCATTTCCCCCCTCAGGTTTATGCTGTTGCACGTTTTCTTTCAACTGAATTCCTCTAACATTGTTTCATTTACCTGCTTCATTTATGTCCCCAAAGAGGCTCCCCAGTGGGTTTGCAGCTGTCCTAAACACCAGACCGAACGGCCTAACTGAAGCAAGAACAGTGGCTACACAATACCCAGCAGATAGCCTCTCATTGTGCTTGTATTAATTAACATAATTCATTAACATAATAGATACACGGTTATTTTTCAGGGTTTTATGGTTCTAACACTACAAATCTATGTAGGGTTGAACTGGTTAAACAAATGACTCATAACATTTTCTTTGCATAACTGGACTAGATAGAAGAAAAACAAGAAGAAAAGATAAAAATGCTAATTGAATTTATTTTCTTCCAAGTATGGGTAAATAATGGAGATAATAATTTTTCAAACAAAACTGTTTAACATCTGCTTTTTATAAGGTTGTGATTTCTTGTGAACACTTCGCATTTGCAATTCTTGTTCCCAAGAATTACTTGCAAATATCAAATAACTGAAATTCCCAAAAAAGAAACATGCGCACACCTCATAACTCCAGGAAATTCTTGATTAACTGAGAGCTGGAGCCCAACCAAACAGAATTCCAGATTATCTGGAGCTCGTCCTTCCCACATGCCTTTTATAAGAAAGCAGGAAACTATGAAAAATAAAATGCTATTTATTTAAGGCAAAAGATGTGCTGAACATATCGTCAGGTGATGATGCACCGGCCTCCCTGGCTTGGTGCATTGGAAGTAGAGTGAGGACGCAAGAACATATGTTCGGGATGCACCTTCCTCCCGGGCTCAGTTGTTTTTAACTTGAACAAAGTAAACTGTAGATAGTATCAGCTATCCCTGTAACTTTACTGCCTAGTGCATTGGTTACACTTCTATATCAAAATACTTGTGTTAACTATTTAATAAATAGTGGTGACTAGGAGGCAGTAAATGCTAATGTTCACACGTACAACCTCTCAGGGCCTCACAATATTCTGAAGAGATGGGCATAGTCATCTTGCAACCAGGGAAACTAAGGCCCCAAAAAATGAAGGAGGGAAGATGAGGAAGAAGAAAAAGTCAGAAAAAAATTGCCCCCAGCTTTTGTCAATTCTTTTCCATGGTCTAAGATCCAAGGATAAACAAGAACTAAATCAGACAAGATAAAAACGTGCCTCTCTCCCTAGTGTGCAATGCACACACTGACGTTCTGTAATTAATTTATTGAGATACATGACATTAGCCAAGCCAGCCGCCGGAACACACTGTACACGCAGATGTTGCTTCCTCTCTCCTGCTGTGTGAGAGCACCGTGGTGACAGGCAAAAATATTTAGGACCTGCTCCCAACTTCGAAAATTCAGGAATCACCACGTAGCTAAGGGAGAGTCACAAAAAATGCTAAAACCCATTCCCCTAAGAATAATCAGTACAACTGTGCGTTTTATTTTAAAATTCAGTAAGGACATACATATGTTTCTGTTCCCCCGCCCACCCCCCACCCCCACCCCCACCCAGGGGATAAATAACTGGAACGACTGAATATATCTCAAAATACAGACATGGGAAAAGGGTGGCAGTTTTAACTTTGAAATTCACCATTCTTGTCAGTTAAAGTCAGACCTAAAGCATTAATTTATTCTGAAACATTAATTAACTGGAGCTTTTTTGCATTTAATTTTCTCTGGCATTTGGAATCTATTCTAAGCTCTGCGGAAATGGCAGGTCTGATGTTATTAAAGTTAGCCTTTCAGAAAGTCCTCCAACTGAAGACTCCAACACATTAAAAAGTGCTGAGAGTCCAGATAATGCAAATCTGAAGTAGTATTAAAGGGTATTCTTTACACAGAAAAGAAAAGCCTTAATTTCATTAAAAATGTATTCGACCCTTAAGAAAGCTTCAAATTTATATACAACTTGGGCCCTTCAAACTTCTCGTAAGAAACGGCAAAATCCAGTTTCATTTATTCTAGGCATTCATTCATTACTTTTCATTCATTCATTCAATCGAATATCTATTGAGTGCCAAGTACATGTCAAGCAGATACTGTCCTGAGCTTGAGCGGGGCAAGCAAGGACCTGTTTTTGTGGAGGTTACAATCAAGATGGGGAAATGGCAGCCAACAAGGCCCTAAGAAAATATCTAAGAGTGGTGAGAACAACAAAGAAGATACAAAGGTGGCATAATCGCGAGTGACCGGGAAGACCCCTCGGAGAAGGCAGCACTGACGTCAGCCAAGTCCGAAATGCAAGAGGTCGGCTGCAGATCTGGAAGTAAATGTCTCAGACGAAGAGATCGTCCGGGGTCACTGTGAGAAGGGGAGACTGGGCTTGGTGGGTGCGAGGAGCAGGAAGGCCACAGTGACCAGGCCACGAGGCAGGCGATGCCGTGGTGCGCGGAGATGGGGAAGCCTGCAAGGGCACGGCCGGTTGCGCCTGCACTCCCACGTGTGTGCGTGCGTGTCCGTGTAAGGGTGTGGGGAATCGGGAGCTCTATTTTGAGCATCTGGAGTCTTAGATGCCTGCTTAAAAAATGCTTCAAATAAATTTAAAAAATGATAGCAATTAAATCATCGCCAGAATCAGGGGAGGATTTGGAATGGATGCAGCCGACTATGGTCACACTGGGGAGAAGAATGTACGTTTCTAAAAAAAATTTTGTTGAGTTTATCGGGGTGATGCTGGTTAATAAAATTATAGAGATTTCCGGTGCACAGTCCTATAATACATCACTGTACAGTGTAGAGTGTGCTCCCCTTCCAAAGGCAAGTCTCCTTCTGTCCCCATTTATCCCTCTTTACCCCGTCGACCTCCCTGCACCTTGCTCACCCTCTGGCACTCACCATGCTGCTCTCCATGCCTGTGAATGTTTTTGTCCCTTCACCTTTCCCCCTGCCACCAGCCCCCACCCCCTCTAACAGCTGTCAGTCTATGCTCCAAAGTCTGTTTTTATTTTCTTTGTTTGTTTACTTCGTTCATTAGATTCCACATATAAGTGAAATTATATGGCATTTATTTTTCTCTGACTGACTTATTTCACTTAGCACAGAACGCAGTTTTCCAATAAGCTTTATTCCACTCCACAGTCACTTGAAGCGCTCCATTTAATCAAGCAATATTCTATCTACTATGCCCCAACCTCAATCTGGTGAGCAAATCATAAAACATCCACGAAGGAAAGAAAGTCCTGTAAGAACCACATAAATTATTTGTTATACACCTATAATGTGCTCTCAAAGACACAAATTCTTTCACAGAATGCAAATCAACAGGTGTCCTAGATATATGAGTCAAATTTAAGTTAAAATATGTGCAACAGAAATTGTGTAGTAAAAGCCAGAAGCAAAAGACCCCTCATTGTGCCTCACAACACAAAGAATTATTGTCTGGCTGGTGAACGTCTGGGTGCGTGTGAGCATGTCTGCGTGTGCGCCTGCGTGCGTGGGGGCTGGTGCAGGCTGCCCGCAGAGGCGGGCACAGCTGACCTCCCTTCCAAGTCGGACCGTCCCAGATGGCTGCGCTGCCTTACTAGGGATTCTGTGAGCCTGAATTCTGAAGGAGTTGGTATAGACTATATTTAAATTTAAAAAAAAGGTGACGCAGATGTGGGAAAAATGAAACTAGACGTCTTACTACAGTGTGACATTATGAGGCAGCGCAGAATTCCATGAGCACAGCTCCTTCCCAAGCCTCGGCCAATAAAATAGCTCCAGAAACCAAGAAAATATTGCTGCATCTTGTGCCTCTTCATTTTCCAAGACATTTTTGTGTGAGAGCTTCATCAGCCTGAGGGCAAGACCTACATACTTCAGATGATTTGAATTTATGGATTATGACTATAATACAGACAAGGGTCAAGAGTGTTAATTCTGAGCATCCTTGCCAATATTTGGGGCCACCTTCTTCTTTACTGACAAACCTGCGGAGGAGAGGGTTCCCCTGTAACACAGTGACCTGGCAATAAAGAGGGCCTAAAAACTCATCTTGTGCTTCTCAGAAACTGAGTTACACTTCTTACACCTACAAATGCTGACCGTGTCCTCTGAAAACTGCTAAGGAGTCACTTTAACAGCTGTTGGGCTTCCACGGAACGGCTCCTCTCTCATCCTGCAGGAGGAGATACGGCCTCTTGACTTGGGTACAAGAATCCAGGTTATCCTATGAAGCGCTGCCCTCAAAACGTTCACTAGTCTAGACGAAGACGATGGGGTCACTGCACAAAAATAAAACCCTGGGTCCCTGAAAAGACGGTCCTCTTGGCGGAGCAGAGAAGTGAACAATTACAACCGGGGAGAAGGGTGTACTAAAGGCACACAGGGCGGACTTTGAAGGACAGATAGGAGTCAGGTTAAGAAGGTTGGAAGATAGAGACTGCACCTCAAAGACAGAAAGAACCACCTGTGTCCTGATCAGGAGGCGAGATGCAGGGCGATGTTTGGGGAACAAGTAACCCCATCAAATTACAGCATAAGGTGGGCGGAGGGGAGAACAAGGCTGGAGAAGGGACTGCGGCCGGTGCCACACAGACCCATGGGGGCCTCCAGGGCCCTGCTGCAGCATCTGTTACCCTGAAGGAAACAAGATGAACTCAAGAGCTGTGAATTTGGGGCTGTCACATCGGGGAGTGGGGTTCCTGACGCGATCAAGGCTGCATTTTAGAAATAGGATGCTGGCAACAGATAGGATGGCTGGGGGCCAGGGGTGTACCAAGGCTGGAAGCGAAGCAGAAAGATAAAGTAACTAGTGCATATATTAAAAAAATGACAACCCTCCTTTCACCTATTGCTTGGTAGGAGGGGTCTCTTGTCAACACCGGTTCCCTGCTGGTTCAACACGTGCTGTGACGTGTTCTACTATTAAGTGTGCGAGCTTTGTCTACCTGGCAGGGGCTTCTGCGACACTCGGATCCTAAAAAAGAGAAGGTGGATACAAAACTGATGCAAAAGATCTGAGTATCGCTAGGAGTATGTTGGAATAATGAACGAGGTTCACCTTGAGAGGGGGAGCTAAGTCAGTAATGAAGGTCATGAATAGTAAAACTAGGAACCTGACAATCTGGTTAGCAGATGGCCTTATAAAATGATGGCTGCCTGTTTACGGTGGACCATTAGCCCCCTTGACCCCACAAGATGCTCTTCTCTCTCTTTTTCTCTCTTAATCCTCACCCAAGAATATATTTATTATTTTGAGAGAGCGAGTGAGACATTGATGTGAGAAAGAAACACTGATAGGTTGCCCCCTGGCAAGGGATGGAAACTGCAACCTAGGCATGTGCCCTGAATGAGAATCAGACCCACAACGTTTTGGTGCACAGGATGGTGCTCCAACCAGCTGAGCCAGTGGGACACAGCAAGACGTGGTCTTTGAACGCAAGAATTCCAAGTGTTATGACTCCATCTCTCCCCATGTGATGCACCCCTTCTGACTTTCAGCTCAAGTGCCACCTCCTCTGAGAACCAGAGCTTGAACTGCCCTCCCTTAATCCCCACACCTCTCCTCCCCCAGGCCAGGCCCGGCCCAGCCATATTTCCTGCTGTGTCTGCCTGTGAATGCAGGCTGCTTTTTACTCATCTTTGTATTCTCACAGCCCGGCAAATGTCTGTGTTTGTTTTAAGAAACACTGTCAGTTAACAGCCCTGGCTGGTGTAGCTCAGTGGATTGAGCACGGGCCTGGGAACCAAGCAACCACGGTTTGATTCCCAGTCAGGGCACATGCCTGGGTTGCAGGCCAGTTCCCATCAGGGGACTCACAAGGGGCAACCATACATTGATATTTCTCTCCCTCTCTCCTTCCCTTCCCCTCTAAAGATAAACAAATAAAATCTTTAAAAAAAATAAAATTAAAAAAAAAAAGAAACACTGTCAGTTATGTTGCCTTAAAAATATTGCACAGCTACTGGGAAACACAGGCTGGCGGGTCTTCAAGAAGTTACCCACAGAATTAACATATGACTAGCGATTCCGCTCTTAGGGATACACCCAAAGAAATTAAAAACTGGCATTCAGACAATAACTTGTTCACAAATGTTCACAGCAGCATTATCCACAATAGCCCCAAAGTGTAAACAACCCAGATGATGCCCATCCATTGATGAGCAGACCAGATGCGGTAGAGTGGTGCAATGGAATATTACTCGGTCATTAAAAAGGAACAAAGCACTCATACATGCTACAACATGGATGAACCTTGAGAGCATTAAGGAAAAGAAGCCAGACGTAAAAGGCCACATGTTGTATAATTCCACCTATATAAAATATCGAGAATAAACTAGATCCACAGAGACAGAAAGCGGACTGCCGGCTTGCAGGGGCTGGGTGGGGGTGGGGCGGGTGGGAAGGGACGGGGAGTGACTGCTCACGGCCTGGGGTTTCTTTTTGGAGCGATGAAAACGTTCTGGAAGTAGGTAATGGTGACAGCTGAGCAGCTGGCACTAGAAACCACCAAACTGTATACTTCTAAGTGGTTAAAACAATGAATTTTATGTTATGCAAATTTTACTCCCATTTTAAATAATACATCTATATAAAGCTAATCTCACTGGAGACCCAAATAAGTGAAACTTCTTAGGCTGCTTGAGTGTCCGTCCATCTGTCCTCCCTCCCCCCGACACCTCTCTCGCCCTCCTCCTTCACTCCATTCCCGGCTTGCCAGAGTAGACATGGCCAAGCGAACCCTTCAGTCCTCCACCCCATCTGCAAACTGCAGCTGCACCAGGATGGCCATCTAACAACTTTTTCTACTGTCACATCTGGAGGAGAACTTATTGGGACAATGTAGGCCCTACACAGGACACCCCCTGGCAGAGAACGGGCACAACGAGGGGAGTGCCCCTTCCTGCAAAGTGTCCACGCTGTCCCAGCTGATGGCGCGGTCTGCCTGAGAATTTTAAGTCTGTCAGCATCTCTGAAAGTTCAGCAAGATAGCAGGAGTTACAAAGAAAGCTAATAACCTATTCTTCTAAGGGGGGAAAAAATCACACAAAATGTATTTTTCTTTGGTTTTTAATTAAAATTGACCTTTCTGAATCTATGGCTGGAGGCTGCTGCAGTAATAATGAAAAACGATGCCATTTACTGGGGATACTAACTATGGCAGTACAACGAGAAAGGTTATCATCATCACAGAGCGCCTGGTTCTCTAAACACCGCCTAATTGTTGGGGCCTGGGAGGTAGAGAACAAGAGACGGTGTAATCGCACTGGAGCAAAGGCCGGCCCAGCCACATTTGAAACCCAACTGGAGTGGGGCGTTCTCAGGAATTTAGTCTCAGCTCTTCCTTTAAGGAGTTCAATTGTGTAAAAGCGATGGAATTTTGATACCAGGGGTCACCAGCCTCTTAAACTCTGAGGTGAGACCAATGCCTCACCTAAGGGGTAAGAAGGAAGAAAAAAAGGGTCTGAAAGCCCTAGCTGGAGTAGCTCAAGGGATTGAGCTCGGGCCTGTGAACCAAAAGATCAAGGTTCAATTCCCCGTCAAGGCACATGCCTGGGTTGCAGGCCAGTTTCCAGCAGGGGATGCACCAGAAGCAACCATACATTGATGTTTCTCTCCTTCTCTTCTAAATTTAAATAAATTTAAAAAATTTTAAAAAGGGTCTGAGAATGAGGAGGAAGGTAAAAATTAGGGGATATAAAAGAAATTCATTTGCTTTGTTTCTTTAAAGGAGGTGGGGGGCAGGGGTGGGGCAGGAGCAAGTCTACAGAAGTGCAGCTGAAGGGCTAAGTGCCTCCGAGCCCATTTTCCCAAAAACCAAAATGTTTTCTTCCGGCAGGATCCGTCGGCTTCCTTCCTCACCAAGTTAACCCGGACTGAGCGACGGTGGAAGGGGACGCTGCCAGGCAAGGAACGACTTGCTAAGGGGCACCTGGGGGAAAAGCCCCGCTGAACTGGGGTGCAACTGTGTTTCTGCGCCTACTCCTGTACTCTAGACCATTCGGCACCAGGGGGGTGGGGTGGGGGGGCAGCGCACTGGGAGCAACTGTAATTGCAGTCAGAAACACTGGCTAGTCCAGTGACTACTGCGCAGACTGAATTGTTCAAATGGGTGCATGGACAGCGGTGAGACCGAGGCTGCTAGAAATAATTCACACAGAGTGTGGGCTTAAAATTTTTTTTCCTCACCTTTAAAAATCACAAAATAGCATTTGCGAATTTTTGCTAAGTGGAAAAAACCTTCCTTTACCAAAATCAAACAGAAGTATAAAGTTACAAAGTCACTACCCTTAAGCTCCCCCCACCTCTCCTAGGCTAACGACAACAAGCACCCGATAAGCATCCTTCTCTAACTTCCTCATCGCACAAGCCAGTACGTAGCTGTGGGCACCACAATTTATATCTGCTTCTTGTCCAGTGCTTACGACAGTGCCCAGCAGGCTGCGTGAAGTATCATGAATCCTATCACTTCCCACAAAATCTTTAGGAGCTAAGTACTACAAATATCCCCGTGTTTACAGATGAGCAAACGGAGGCTTAAGGAAGTTCAGAAATTTGCTAAAGTTTACCCAGCTTGTACTGACAAATCTGTTACAGTCCTGGGCTCTTAACCATCATGCTGATACAAGGCATTTTTCCATGTCAAATTATTTCAAAATTAGCTTGTTCTTTTTAACGGCTGCATGGTATAATATACAATGAATACTCCAAATTTTATTTAACCTGTTCCTTTAATGAGGGGCATTTAGGCTATGCTCAGATTCTATCATACGTATTGTTACAATGAATTTCTGTAGCATTAGCAGCAGAACCATTAGGTCCAAAGACGGTGTGCTTTGTGTTTGCAGAGACACAGCCTTTCCAGGAAGGAAGGAAGAGAGATTGGCCTTTTCGAGGCACCTTCCCAAATACTGGACATTACACGTCTTTTTGATTTTCAGCAATCTGGCAGATGAAACTGGAATCCAAAGGTGGTTTTCCCTGATGGTAAATGAAGGTGAAGGCATTTTGATGTTGATTAGCCATTTGTATTTCTCATGCGATTGTTCACACCCTCTCCAAACTTTTCTATTCCATCGTCTTTCCTTAACAATTTGTGAGCACTCTCTAAATTCTGAATATTAACCTTTTACCTGCTACATATGTTTCATATATTTCCTCCTATTTTGCTACCATTTTATAATTTATAGTCTCTTTCACTACAATTTCATGAAACTGAGTTTGTTAAACACTTCAAGACTTCAGGGCTTCTTGTCATGCTTTTAAAGGCCTTCCCGAGGACTATAAAAATATATTGCTTTATTTTCTTCCAGAATTTTATAGATTTGAAATGTAGTGTGTGTCATGAAACGGAGATCTAAATATGTATTCTTCCCAAAGAGATTGCCAGTTGACCTAATACCATACACTAACTCTTTGTCCTTTCCTACTGCTCTGACAGTTTTACCTTTACCATATATTCTCATGGACCTATTTATCGCATGTTTTAAAATCCAGTATTCCAAATTCCCCACAGTATTTCTTTTAAATGTATTTATTTATCCTTTTGTATGATCTTTAGAAGCAACTTGTCAAGCTTTAAGAAGGAATTCTACTGGGATTTTATTGCAACCGTGTGTTATATTAATTTGGAGAAAATGCACTTTAGAATTACTGAGTCCCTAACCGACAGTGGAAAGAATCTCCAGGTACTGTCATCCCTTCGTGCACTTCCGGAAAGTCCTGCTGTTTGTCTCACATACATTTTCATTAATTTCACTTTCGTTTTTATGGACTGTTATGCAATTATGACAGGTCTCATTTTCCCTTTAATATATGTGGTTAATTTATATGAAAAAACTTTTTTGTTGACTGATATTCTAATGATGAACTAATCATACTGAAGTTTTATTGCTTTTAACCAACTGCTTCTGGTATTGATCACACAGAGATAAACATGAGTTTTAGCATGTTACCCTAGTAAGTGGGTGAAATACACTGCTCCCAACACTGGACTCTCCTTACCCTCCCAGACCAAACTTCGAATATCACGATGTGTTACTATGCGTGGTTTGCACCTACATTGATAAGAGATGGTTCCACGTTTTCATGGTCAGATTTTTGTCTGGTTTAGGTGACAGGACCTACACTGGTCTGTAGAACAAACCCAGAGGCTTCCTGTCTTTGTCTGTGCATTGGTGGTATACAAACTGTCAGAAACAGAATCTGTACCTGGTATTTAGGAGGGAGAGCAGATTGGCTGACTACCTTCCAAAAAGAATTATTAGATGGTTGGTTAGGATGGACATGGAGGGACGGATGGCCAGACGGACAAATGAATGGACAGAAGAGTAATTTCCCTCTCTGGTTATTTTCTATTCATGTGTTCCTTCTTGAGTCAATTTTGGTCATTGATAATTGTTTAAATTTTCATACTCATCACTAAAAAGACAGATGCATAGAAAATGCTTGTGAACCTTTGGTTATATCTCCCTCTTTTTCTCAATTAACCTCGCCAGAGGTGTCCCTGTTTTATCATTCAGAGAAACGGTTTTCAATTTTATTTATCAAATCTGTTAGGTGTCCCCTTTATTTTGCTTTCTATAATTTCTGAATTTATAGTCATTACTTATATTTTTTCACTTTCAAGTTAATTTTGTTCTTTTTCTCAAGTATTTGAATACTTATTTTAGTTATTTTTCAGCAATTTTAAGTTTCTCATAAATGACTTTTTTCTTAAAGATTTTTTTAAATTAATTTATTTTTTATCCTCACCCAAGGACATTTTTTAAATTGCTTTTAGAGAGAGAGGAAGGCAGGGAGTGAGAGAGAATCACTGACTGGCTGCCTCCCACACCTTCCCTGACCGGGGATGGGAATCCACAACCTGGGTATGTGCCCTGACCAGGAATCAAACCCGTGACCTTTGGGTCTATGGGCCTATGGTCCAACCAACTGAGCTACACAGGAAGGCCTCTTATAAATGTCTTCAAGATGATATTTGTACTTTGAGAACTGCTTTGGCCACAGTTTATAGGTTTCTGTATGGAGTGTTCTCATTCCCACTAGCTTCTAAATAACCTGCCATTCTAATTATGATTTTATCCTTTAATGCAGTTTTAACAGTGTTCACACACAAAAACTGCACATGAATGTTCACAGCATCATTACACATAATAGCCAAAAGGTAGAAACAACCCAAATGTCCACTGAGGGATGAGTGGGCTTAAAAAGTGGTACGATCATCATACAATGGGTTATTATTGAGCCATAAAAAGAATCAAGTACTGATACAGGTTGTAACATGTATGGACTCTGAAACAAGCTAAGTGAAAGAAGCCAGAGACAAAAGACTACGTATTCTATGCTTCTATTTATATGAAATGCCTAGAACAGGCAAACATGGAAAGAAAGAAGGTTTCTTAGTTACCCTCTCCTCACAAGGAGCCTGGAAGAGAGGTGAATGGAAGTGATTATTACTTGGTACCTATAGGGTTTCTTTTGAAAGTGATAAAAATGTGCTGAAATTAGTACCAATGGTTGCAAAATTCTGTGAATGTATTACAAACCACAAAAGGGCGAATTTTATGGTATATGAATTATATCTTCAATGACAACAGTTATAAAGAATAGTACAGTAGCCCTGGCTGGTGTGGCACAGTGGCTGAGTGCTGGTCTGAGAACCAAAGGGTCACCAGTTTGATTCCCAGTCAGGGCACATGCCTGGTTTGTGGGCCAGGTCCCCCACGGGGAACACATGAGAGGCAACCACACACTGATGTTTCTCTCCTCTTTCTCCCTGCCTGCTTCTCTCTAAAAAAATAAATAAATAAAATCTTTAAAAAAAAAGAATACTTCAGGAGACTCTTGAACAAAGTAGGGGTGTGGGGCACCAACCACATATAACTTGACTCCCCCAAAACTTACCTCCTGATAACCTGTTAACCAGAAGCCTTACCAGTAATATGAACAGTTAATGAACACACATTTTGTATGTTTACGTATTATATTCTGTATTCTTACAATAAAGTAAGCTGGAAGGAAGAAAATGTTAATAATAAAGTCATATGGAAGAGAAAATACATTTACAATGTTTATTTTTTTTAAAAATCTGTGTATAAGTGGACCCGTACAGTTCAAACCCATCTTCAAACCAAGCTCGACAGTATTTTAAAACTTCCCCCAGGTCATTAGATGGGGGGAAAGCTGTCCTTGTCACCAACACCTAGGATCACTGTGTCTTGTCTGAAGAACCTGGATTGTGCACAGCGAACAAGTTTTGAGAGGCACAGAGATTTCCTCTGTGGCCTGTTCCATACTCGATGTTCGTGTCACATGAAAAGAGCACGTGTTCTCTTTTGGCTGTGCGTGAACACACTCATTACATCAAGCTTGTTGGCTGAGTTACTAGTATGGTCTATGTGCTTTCTCTAGTTATCAATTCTCTGGACAACTTCTAAGAGAAACTGCATTTTTAAAAAAAAAACCACTGGTATATTTTAAATGAATATAACTACCTCCTGTAATTAATGTCTCTAATTTATGAAAATGCTACGTTTTCTCCTGCAAACCGGCTTGTGAATACTAATTTTTCCAGCCCCTTCTGCATACTCTCCTGTGTCACTTCTCACCGACACATCTTCCCAACAAGTCCCGGCCTCCAAGCCCGTTGCTGGGAAACGGGCTGGGGTTCAGATGCAAGCTCCCTACAAAGGTCAATGCCACAAAGCAGTGCCGGAAATGACACAGTCCATCCATATTTAAAGACTGCAAATAAGAACAGCTAAAATCCGCTAGGAACTCAGAGTAAGGCAAAAACCACAAGGAAAGAAATCCCACCTAAAACTGTTCTAACCAGTCACTCCCCTGCGGTCACTCCCCTGCAATGCCTGTAGTGGTAGAAACTAACACTCTAGTGTGGTCTGCTGGAAGGGGAGAAATGTTCTCAATTTTGCTTTGTTTTGTTTAGAAGCTGATTCACTGAATCTTTGAAACTGCAGGTTCACTTGAAGGGCAGGCCTCACGTGATGTTAAAAGGGAAAAAAATTAACCTTGTGCACACTCCTATATTCGAGATCATTAATGAAAAGCCCAAATGTTTAATTTGCTCTGATGTTTCTGTTTTCTGTCATTTTTGTATAGTTAACAGGATCATAATTTAAGTAAGCCACACATTGTAAATAAGCTGGCTATATTATTCTCTCCTCCTCAGTAATTAGACCACCTTTTGTTACAAAGAATCCTATAAAACATTTAACCATGAGTGGTTGTAAACTGCTCGTATTAAAAATTGGGTGCCCCCTCCTAAATTGAATATTACCACAGCAACTGCATGCCTTTTCATCTCTACTTCATTTTCATTTTATTTGAGTTTCTGGAATCAATTTGATAATTTGATAATTGAAATACAAGCATTAAGCTCTCCTATAAAAACGTTTGGGAGAAAGCAATCCGCATGGACACTGTCACTTTCCACAGTGCAAAGGAGAGGTGAAAGTTACATACAAATCTGTAATTGACTCTCCAAGCCCTCACCTACAAGCACTTTCTTCTGCCTCGTTTGAAAATGATAAAGCCACCTAGCAAGGCAGGAATTGTAGGAGTATTTAACACATTAACAAGCAAAGAAGTAAACAAACAAATCATCTCTCCATCACAAGGCAAGAAAAGCATCATGTAGTTTGGTGTTACTTGAGATTACTTGATACTTGTGGATCAGTCAAGATGTTAAATTCAAACCTGCAAAAATCATGCTAAGACTCCAAGTTTTAGAATGTAGGTCACTTGCAAAGATGATGAATCATCTTCCCCTAAAGAAACAGTGACAAGTATGGAGACCATGTTTTAAATTGTGGTAAAAGTTATATAACATTGATATTATCATCCTAACCACTTCTGAGTGTATCACTTCTGAGTGTTGTAGTGTTAGGTATAAGAACATGGCTGCACAATGGATCTGTAGAACTTTCTCATTCGGCAAACTGAACAATGTTCATTAATTCCTAATTCTTCCTCTCCCCTCCCGCTAGCCCTCGACAATCACGGTTCTACTCTCTGAATCTGAGAGTCTGATTACTGTAAATACGTTAGTGGGATCACACAATATTTGCCCTTTGGTGACTGGCTTATCAAAAATAAGCCAGGACATCTGGGTGGCTTCCACTTCTTGGCTACTATGAACAATGCTGCACTGAGTCGGTGTGCACCTGTCTCTTCAGGACCCTGCCTTCTACTCTCTGGGGTACCTGTATCCAGAAGTGACACTGTTGGACCGGTGGTAATTCTACTTCCAGTTTTTACAAGAACTTCTACACTATTTTCCATAATGGTGGCACCGTTTTACACTGACGCAGTAACAATGTTTATGGGTCGTAACTTCTCCACATCTTCACCAAGGCATGACATTTTCTGTTCTTTCGATACTGACCATCCTAATAATTACGGGGTGTGCGGTAATCACAGATATCTCTGTGTGATTTTGATTTGTCTTTCTCTCCTGATTAGTGACGTTGAGTGTTTTCATATGCTTATTGGCCGTTTGTGTAGCTTCTTTGGGGAATTGTCTTCAGTTTGTCCTTTATCTAACTGGGATTTATTGTTGTTGTTGTTGAGTTGTAGACGTTCCTTACATACTCTGGACATTAACCTTTGTTGGATACATAATTTGAAAATATTTTCTTTTATTCTTTAGGCTGTCTTTTCATTCTGGTGATTGTTCCCTTTGATGTCCAGAAGCGTTTAAGCTGGATGTGGTCTCATTTGTCCAATTTTGCTTTTGTGGGTTGTCTGTTTCTTTGGTGGCACAGCCAAGAAATTATTTCCAAGTCCAATGTCCTGAAGCTTCCCCCTATGTTTCCTCTATGAATTTTATAGTTTTAGTCTTTAATCTCTATGAGTTATTTCTGAAGACAGACCAGAAACTACAAAAATGTTTCTGCTACCAGGACCTGTTCCTGAGAGAATCGATGCACTGTGTATGACATTCGTTCTCCTCTCAACTCTGTTTCTGAATTAGAGTCACAGACCTGGATAAGACTGTCAATACTACAGTTAGGAAGAAACAATCCTTTTCAGGGGCACATTCAGGAAATAACTGAGGAAACTGAATCTATTCTATTAGATAGTAAAGTAAAACTACACAAGACAGTATTTCCATATCTCCTACTTATGGCGAAAAAAAATCCCAAAGACTCAAAATTGTTGTGATCCCAAAAACAGATTTCAAGGGATAAAGGTTTGAATGAAATAGCTTTTTAAACTTTCCTAACACCACCAACGGAGAGTTTTGACAGGGGAGAGGAATGGAGCGGGAAGAACCAAAGCGGCCGAGGAGACCCGGGCCGAACCCATTCGTAACCGGGAAGAAGCCGGAGGGCTCTGCGGGGCCCTTCCCTGCCCGCTTCTCCCACCCAACCCTCAGCCCCAGCAGGTCTGCATCCGTCTTCTAAAGAATCTGTTGAATAAAGCAAAATGAGAAGGACAACCACTAGTCTTTAAGGTCCTCCCAGAATGAAAATGTAACGTCATCGATGAGGGTAGGAATCAATGTAACTTTTGTCTGTGTCTCTGATTTTCCAGACATGCTTTCCCACAGATGTGCTTTCCTGCTCCACTTTGAAAAGTACACATGCCACAAACCAACTAGGAGAAACAAAAGCTTTAAATTCAATGCGCCATGGAGTATGTATTCCCACATATACTCAAATATACAAAACTCCATTTTGATGCTCAATCGATCCTATTCACCTTAGATAGAATGCCTTCCTGTTGCTGTGGTATAAAACTGCCCACACGATAGTAATATAACTTGAAGAATTACAGCCTCCAGAATCTACCCCTTTAAGTGTGACCAATCCCGGTGACCTCTGACAACTAATACACAGTATCAGTAGCAATGCAGTTATCAGCAAAGGAACAAAAACGGGTCCCCTTCCTGTGCACAGAGCGAACACGGCACATTTACTCTGAGAGGGAGCATGGCAAACTGCACTGACCTGTGGGACCCCTGCTCCAGACCCAGTGACCCTTCCCCTCGGTCGTGGGCTGACAAGAGCTCTATCTGCGGTTTGTCTGGGTATGTTCTGGCCCCACTGAAGCCGCTTGTAAATATTCCCACTGTTCCCCTTGAGGAAACCCAGGGCTTGGTATAAAATGTGATTCTCTCATGCTTGGGGCTCTTAGGGTAAAAGTGCTCCAAGTAGCCCACTTAAAAAGTTAACTCAGGAAGAGGTGCAGACTCTGGTAGGCACAGCCCACCTGCCTTCTGGCTGTCCGGTTAAGGTAGCAACTGGCTGTTCAGGAAGGGGAGAGAGATGGACGGGAGAGCTGCGGAGGGGTGGCACCAGGTGGGATTTCCCTGTGCATCCTGCCCTCACACGGGCCGCAGCGAGAGGTGTCCACCCTGCGCTGTGAGATGAAAGCCCCCAATGAAGGCACTGGGAACGTTCTGTGCCTTCGTCTAGATGGTGTTGGCCTGGGTGGATATGCACCACAGACGTATCAAAGTCAGTTGGGTACACTGGGGGTTTGTGCATTTTATGTCAATAAGACTTTTAAAACTTACTTTTTAAAGTTCCCAATTTAGTTAGTAAATAATGGGGTGGCTCCAATTCATTCCCTTCGGGATTTCTTCACTAAACATTTGCAATAAATGACCTGACCTCTCCAAATTCCAGTCCCCCTCCCTTCCAATTCCCTCTATGCATCGCTAACATATTAAAACTTCCCCCAAGTCCAAATGTAGTGACGTCGCAGCCCAGGTTAAAACTCCCTGATGGCTCCACGGTCTATCACTGTCTACAAAGCCCCAGCCTGGCACTGACCCCACACACTCCACGGTTGCCCTGGAGACCACCCTGTGAAGATGTGCCGCCCCCCACGGGTGCAAGTTAGTCCCACTCCCCTACCTCTACCCCTCTCCAAATTCCATCTTGGGCTAAAACCCTATCCATCCATCCCTCCCTTTCCAGAGCCCTCTGAATGGATAATGCAATGGTAACAGCAACAAATATTTGTTTGCTATGAGCTTATTAATAACCTCTTCATGCTATTTACATCGATGTAAGCTCCACAAAGGCAGGTCCTTGGTTTTACTCACTAATGTCTCCCACACACTTGAATCAGAGCTGGCATGTAGTAGACACACAATCATTGCTGACTGGGTCATAAAAACACGCATGCATGAGAGCTTGTTTCCCATACATTGTGCTTTATAAAAATCCTTTCCATTCCTGAAAACGCCCTTACAGTATGTACGACATGAGCCCCGCAGTCCAGAAAGGAAACTCGAGTTCAGAGAAGCACTGTATTTTCAGACAATAAGACGCACCCGCCCCCTAATTTAGGGGGGAAGGGGGTGCACCTTATAGTCCGAATGTAGCTTTACATTTACATTGGTGAAATATTATGTTATTTATGTTATAAATATTTTACCGTATTTTTTGCTTCAAAAAATTTTTTCCCTATTTTCCTCATGTAACACCTAGGTCCGTCTTATGGTCCAAAAAACACAGTATGTCGACCTGCCCGAGGCCCCCCCAGCTCAGGCTGGCCAGGTTCAACTCCTTTCCCTTCAGATCCTCAGAAAACATGCGCCACAATGGTGCCGCTCCCCTCCAGCCGGACGCTGCAGCCCTGTCCCCAGCCTGCCCTCCCCCACTGGCTTCCGTTCTTTGTGAGCAGCGCCTTCACCCATCCCAGTAGCCTCTGAAGCGTCCGGCTGAGCTTCACGAAGCAGGGGCTCCATAAATGATGAGTAAGCCACTGCGGGGCAGATGATAAAGGGGCACAGAAAGTATGATTTAGAGAGTCTCTCTTTCAAAAAAAAAAAAAAAAAAGCTGGGGCATGCAATAAAGCAAAATGAGCACTAATTAGTAAAGAAGGAGAGTTAATTAGTGGAAGGAGGCAGTTCACAGCACGTGTACATGACAGAAGAGAACCACTCCATGGTAGATGGAGCTCCTGGGAGTGTAAGTCTTTAACATATAAAAATGAACTGCAAGATGCAAAGGGCAACAATACATTAAAGGCAGCTTCATTTCTTACACTATCTTGAAAAAAAAAAAAGAAAGACCTGTTTAGGCTGAACGAAATGCATTATCTGAATGTGAGCATGAAATTTCACAGAAGAATAAATCATTCCAAACATTTCACTCCGTAAGAATCATGTCCACACATGTCACAAGAGCTAAACTAGTGGATTAAGTGAAAAGCAAACACGCTTACGAAAATGAAGAGAGTTCCCCAGCTTTATCCTCAGATGGGGCTCAGATTACTATTTGGCAATAGCCAGGGTGGCTGAGCCCTGCTTCTCTTTGTCTTCCTCATGCTAACAGTCCTTGTGCTCACTCTCAGCCCCTGACTGAGCCCCCAACCCCATCCCTGAGTCCGCAGCTCCTTAGGCCCCTGACTCACTGAGTCACTTACAAAGACATCTGGAAACACACCCATCTCTACCGGGAGGACTACTTATCCTATCCTTTATGAATACATAGCTATAAAAATGGTTTCTGCCTTTAAGGGGTAAGATTTTGAGCTGCTATTCTAGAACATGCTCAAATGTTAAGTCACTCAATTTGTTCTGGAACAACTGAAAAAGTAAAATCACATGAATGTGGCCATTTTTCTCAAATTTCTCAACAACAGAAAGCAAGATTAAGACTAGTTCCTAGTGAACTATTGTATGTGACCCTCATCACTGTGGTGACTTGAAAGCCTAGTGACGACCATGCTCTAAAGAGGACTTTAGACCACAGGTGGCAAACACAAGGCCCTCCACCTTGTTTTATCTGGCCCGGCACCTTGTTTCTACCCGGCAGCAGCGCCGAGCTCCTTGCCTCTAGTTAAGGAGCAGTTACATTTACACGGTCCTAAATGACATTCAGCCCTTTGAAGGCAACCGCAAGGCTGATGTGCCCCGGGTGGAAATGAGTTTGACACCCCTGGTTTAGGAGACATGTGGGATTTCATTGGTGACCCACGTCTTGGTTAAAAAAAAAAACCCAAACATTTGCTAAATAAAGGAACTGGTAGTACAAGGAAGAGTTCAGCCTGATTATTGTAAAAATACATGAAGGAAAAATATTTTTTCATGACTTCCACCCAGGTGTCTGTGTCTATAAGGATTTTAGACATTTACCACTCTGCCTGTACACCTCAGTACAGGCTAAAGAGAGACCCCACAGACGAGCCTAAGGAATGATTACAGTGACGACAGCTGAAATTACTGAGACAAGCACGGCGAAGCACTTGGCATGTAGTATCTCGTTACTCGGCAACCGCGCTCTGTGGTTAAAACACCTGTGCCCGGGCTGTTCGCTGTGAGAAGGTTTCTGCCTCCTGTCTGTACTGATCACAGGCTATCTAGGTTTCTGGTAGCTTCTAGAGTCAGTTTTAGTTAAGTTAGAAACTTGTCCGTTTTGTCTATGATTTAAAATGGACTGGCGTTAAATTTGTTCAAAATATTCTTTTATCAGACACAGGTCTCTGCTGTAACTGCAGACAATAATACAGCTTTTCCTTTATTAATAATGTTTACTTGTCAATTTTGTTTGTTTTCCTTGATCAATTTTGGGAAGAGGACTGTCAACTCCATTAATCTTTTCAAAGAACCAACTTTGGCTTCCTCGATCCTGGTTAGTGGAAAATTTTTTTAAATGCCCCTTGGTTCTTGCATCGATTGTTTCTTGCTAACTACTTACGATCTTTTATTTGTCCTGGTGTTCTGCAGCTTTATTATTTAGGTGTGTACCTCTTTAAAAATTTAATCTTACTTGGGACTTGCTGGGTGTTCTGAGTGTGTGGACTGGTATCATTCATCATTTCTGGAAAATTCACTGATCTCCTTGTCTCTTTGCCGTTCTTCTGCACTTTCCATCTTTTGTCTCGTAATATTGTTCTGAACACTTCATTCACTCTTATCTTCCAGTTTATTAATTCTCTCTCTAATTCTGTCTACTCGTCCATTACATTGCTGTTGGAGGTATTCATTTCAATTACTGTATGTTTATATAATTTTTATTTTCCTCTTTCTCAAATTTTCTTGGTCATTTTAATAGTCCTGCTCCTCACATACTTTCAATCTCTTCTTCCATTTTTAAACATAGAAAGCATAATTTATATGCTGTTAGATAAATTCAGTATCCAAGGTCTTTGCAGGTTGATTCTGCTGACTCCCTTTCACAGTGGCTTAATTTTTTTGTGTTTTGAGATCTTTGAATGGGCACTAATATACAGGGTCCAGCACAAATAACACCCCTGTTTTACTATAAAATCATAAGCATGTAATTCTGTAATATAACAATATCACACTCAAGCACACCTTATGACATTGTAGGTGAAATGTTCAAATTAAAACTGTAAATTATTACAACCATATTATTATCCTACCAACCACACTCAAGCAGGCCTCATGTCTGCTGGACTCCGTATGTTAGAAACTCACTGTTGGCGTTCTTGATGGTCACAATAAGGTGAGTTCTTCCACAAAGAATTTGCTTCTGCTTCTGCTAGGTGCTGGGAATACCAACCCAGTAGCACTCTAATTCTTAGTTGAATGTTCTTCTGACTACCAGCTAGTGCCAGTTCTAGCTGTAAATCCATGAGTTGCCTTCAGGTTACAAGTATTCTGAGATTTATTCCTGCCCCACCCCCATAGTTCTAAGGTTCAAGTCAGAAAATGTTCCCGGAAGAAACCTGTATTTTATCCCCAGCATTACCAACAGGATGTAGCTTAGGGTGACGGGAGTCCACCAATCACGCTGTCCAGCTTGGGTGGCTCCAGGGTTTTAAGTCCTGTGGCCTGGTAGGTTATAAAAACCAAAGGACAAGTTTAAGATGAAAGTCTGCCTGCAGTGCTCAGCTTCTCTCTCTGGGTTTCCAAATTTCATTTGTGTTTAACATCTGAGCATTTCCTCCTGCCTTGTCAGACGGAGAGTGCAATGAAAAGGCGTCTGTTCTGTCGATCTGGGGGCAGGATGGGACATAGGAGTTCCGGGTCAGAGCTCAGAAACCAAACTGCCCAGGTACAAACTCCTGCACAGCACTTACTAACTTGGTAAGTTTTTAGAACTGTCTGCCTCAGTAGTCCTACCAGTAAAATGGGAATGAGAATAGCACTTGCCTCATATGTGGTTTGGTGAGGATTAAATGACTTAATACACGTCAAGCATTCAGAACAGGCCTGGGCACAGCCAACACTAAAACAGTGTTACTATCCTTGGGGGGCAGTGGCCCGATGAGGCCTTGCAGAGCAGACCTCCTGCTCCACCATGTCGCTCCCCTGTGTTACCACTTTGTAAAAGCAAGCTCTGCCAGATGTAATTTCACATGAGCATTTCTGCCAGCGCGTTCATTTTTCTAAAGCTTCTATTTAATAAATTACACAAAACACATAAATATATGCATAACACTGAGTGGCAGACACACTTCACTGAACACTCATATTTATCCACTCTTTTTAAGACCAAGAGGGAGCACAATGAAATTAAAGGACATAAATGAAAAAACCCAGAGTCATTTGAGGGATGTCCAATGGAGGGAACCAGCTGTTGCCATCGAGTGTAAAGGTGAGCAGATCCGTGGCATGTTGATGGGAGGAGGGGCTGGGGTTTGTTAACTATGGGTATCCTGGCTCTTAGTAAGAGGCATACGAGTTTTCAGACCCAGACTGTCTGTTTTTAGAGAGAAGAAAAGCCATTATGTTATAAATAATATAAAAAAGCATGTAATATGTGTGTCTTTAAACTTTTAATAGAGAGAAGGGTTTTGTAAAACAGGTATTTCCTGATTTTAATAATTGCTGACTTTAAAAATAAGCTGTCAAAATCAATTTCTCATGAACTCGATTTTTAATGACATACTTAGTTTACACTGCTAGCCCTTATGTATTCTTCAGTTATAAAATAGAGAGTGAGCCCTCGAAGGGAAAGCAGCTCCTTTTAATTTGCTTCTCATTTTCCTCAACAACAAAAGAGGGCACCTTTGGCTAAGTTGGAATTTGGGCTGTGCCAGTGATCAGTTCATGGCGGCTCTATTAAATTCACTCCTGGAAGCATTTCCTCTTTACAGTGAGCTCAGTGTTAGAGTTTGTCAGTAGAGGGCGCTGTGGGGACACTGCAGCGATTCCAGCACACTGTTTCTGCATCTTCTTGGTCCCTAGGCACTGCATGCATATGAGAACATCTGGTGATGCTCTCTGCTCCAGCCAGGAGGCCAGAGCATGCAGTCCATCAGTGATCACTCAGCATCGTCCTGGGCCCAGTAACCAGCTCCCCACAGCCCTGCTACACACACCCGGCATGCTGCACACCTGGCACCCACAGTGGTACCCAATGTCCTTTGCCCACCAGCCTCAGTTTGCCTGTGCACAGAGGGTTGTTTCCTGCCAGCCCAGGCAACTTATCAAACTTCCTGCCACCCCAGTGGGCTGTAAGGGCCCCCTTCTGAGTGTGGCCTCCCTTAGGTAATCTTACTCAGCTCTACGGCACCCTTGAGAGTTCTCATTACATCTTTATAGTTACTCTACCTCAATGTAAGAATTCTGTATTTTAAACTTCCCCTATTTGAGTGACTGTGGTTTGTGTCTTGTGGCTTGACTCCGACTGATGGGCCGTGGTTGACGCTCATTTCTGAAGTCACACAGTGGTATACTCCTTCCTCTTCACCCAGCACTCTATCAACCCCAAAACAGTCTTTTTTTTTTTTTTAAGATTTTATTTATTTATCTTTTAGAGAGGAAGGAGAGAAGGAGAGAAACATCAGTGTATGGTTGCCTTTCGTGCATTCCCTGCTGGGAACTGGCCTGCAGGGAACTGGCCTGCAACCCAGACATGTGCCCTGACTGGGAATCGAACCGCGATTCTCTGGTTCACAGGCCTGTGCTCAATCCACTGAGCTACACCAGCCAGGGCTAACCCCAAAATAGTCTTTTAATGTACATCACAGCGAAAATATTGGCCAGCCATGCTCCTCGTATGTTTTGAAAATCCTTGAATGATGCCAGGAAATATCATTTCAGCTTATTTTACTCTTTTCCTGTATCAGATGAAAGAATTCCAAGTTCAGCACCTCGCCTACCCAAGGATTTAAAATCAAACCAGTTAGGTCATCCTCTTTGCACACCCTGTCCTTTCTCCCTCTCACAAAGACTGGAGGATGTTTTGCCTTATTCTAAAACCGTTTGTTTTGACAGGAATGCGAAAATCCTAATTACTTCCAGGGTGACTACTTGCAACAAGGATACTAAAAATGCACTGAAAATACAGATTATTTGTCTATTTGTTCAACGCTGTTTGTGGACCCAGTGTTAGACAGACCCTATACTCGGGGGTATGGCACCAAAAGACGAAGGGGGCACTCTCCCTCCTCTTCAAGGGAACAGCACCAGGACACAGGTGAGGAAAAAGAAAAGCAGGGGAAAGAAAGGAGACCTAGTCGTGAAAGATAAAGTCCCAAAAGAAACACCCTTGTAATTACTGGCAAACATTACTAAGTACCTCTCAAGTATTACTAAATACCCATATATATTGAGGGGGAACAAGGGTCAAATATCATAAAAAAAATTAAAAGTTTCAGCCTTGGCTGGTGTGGTTCAGCTGGTTGGAGCATCATCCTGTGAACCAAAAGGTCAAGAGTTCGATTCCAGGCCAAGGCACGTGCCTGGGTTGCGGGTTTGGTCCCCAGTCAGGACGTGTGTGAGAGGCAAAGGATTGATGTTTTTCTTTTGCACTGATGTTTCTCTCCTTCTCTTCTCTCTCCTTTCCCGTCTCTCTCTAAAATCAATAAGCATGTTCTCGGGTGAGGATTTTTTTAAAAAGTTTCATACTATAGCCATTTGGACTCAGGTTCTTAAATGAAGAAGCTGAAGAAAACTGAAAAATTAAAGAAAACTACCCACAACATAACAGTTACTATACAAAAATAGGGAAAAAAAGCGATATGCTTCATTTGCAACACCCCCCCCATACCTTGGTGATGGAAACAAGCAAATATCTGGAATTACAGAAATTTTTAGGGCATCCAATTCACCAGCATGCAAATGACTTGACATTTTACAACTGTACATTCGGTAACATTTGAGATTCCCTGAGTAAATAGTCTCCAACCCACATGCATCTCTTCGACGTGTGAGGGGCCCTGAGAAATGCCACCATCTGAGAGTTACTGCAGTGGAATTTCCAACGTAATGAGCTGCACCCGCGTCCCCACAGAGTGTGCCACCACAGCTGCAGGAAATGTTCTCTTCTTTCTCCCCCAAATAATTCTAAAAGGTCACTCCAGTCTGACGGTGATGAGTAACTGCCGAGAGTTTTCTTTTTAAATTCGGCATTTTTGTATCATACAGTTCTTTAAAAATAGAAAGTACTGATGCAGGCAAATTTTAAGTGCATCTGAAAAACCCCAAAGATACAAAACTAACACCCGTCGATGACCAGAAAAACCTGGCCATCTATTCACTTACTTCCACCTTTTAATTTTCCACAGAATTATGTTTCAACCCTCCGCATTTGTTGAGGGTTGAAATGTAAAATAAAATATGAAAATATAAAATATGAAATGTAAAATATAAAACCAGCCAGCAGGGGACCGACATAAAATTTAAAAGAAGAAAATTATGTCAAAATATTATATAAGCAAATGCCTTTTCAATTCTCACCCAGCCTCTCGAGCAGAAAGCCCCATTTCTAGGAACTGATTATTAACGAGGAGAGAATGAAAGGAGGCACGATCCTGCTCATCCCCCACTTGGCAAAGAACTCGTTTTCAAAATGAAGAACTAAAACAACGCATTCCACAAAGTGGTTGCAAAAGAAATGCTGTAAATTTTCGAGCTAAGCTCATGACAGCTGAGAAAACAAACTGTCAACAGCGCTCGAGTAGTTAAACAGAGCTTCCCCATCCCTCACTTCTGCCAAAGAAGACAGCATCCATGTGGGGTAAGGCAGGCGGAGATCTGATCTCATTCAGTCTTCCTGACAGATTATGAAATCCCAAACCAAATTAATTTCTTCTTTTTCTCTACAAACTGCTCGGTTACTGGCCTTATAAGCAGGTGCGATAAATAGGGTACAATTCTGGAGGCACTGGGACATCACCCTGCCGTTACAATTTCTTAATAAGCCTAACAGGGTATCTGAAATCATGGCATTAAAGATTGCTCCCTTCCATGGGGTTATATAATACATCTAGGAATCTGAAGGTTGGATGGGCATGGATAGACCATCAGTCCAACCTCATTCAAGGAGTGTATCTGAGTTCCACTCAGGTTAAGTTCTTTTAGGGAAATGACAGGTCTCCTTCACCTCCGTAACCCCAGAGCAGGGCCCACGGTAGTGAGGGGCAAATGAACAGCAGCGTTGGGGAAACAGCCCCATAACCAGTCAGATGGCTTCCTCCCTGCGCACTGAGAGAGTCCTCTGGGAACAAGACTCTGGAGAGCTAGATTCTGAGTAAGAGGGGAGGCCCAAAGGGAAGCAGCCCTGGGCCTCGGAGACATAGTTTGAAGTTCTTGACAACTGTAAGCAGAGTGCAAGCTTGGGGTAAGCTTGCACAGGAGAGGGGGGAGGAAGAGGGAAGGAGTGCCTCCAGAGAGCACTCTGGAAGGCAGAGTGAGGGAATGGCGGAAACACACTCTGTTTATTGCACAGCACTTCACAGGCCGCCCCTGCCAATGAGCACACTGTGAATGTTGCCACCCTAACTCAGCATGTGTCCTCGGTCAGTGCAAGATGACTTAGAAATTCTGCAACTGTTCTGAAAAATATGCTTAACTGTTAAAATCTTATTCACTAGGTTAAGTACAATCACAACAGTTTAATGTGATAGCTAAAAGAAAAAAGAAAATCACCAAATGCCCTCATGCCACTTTTTTTTTACTTTCCTATGAAACTGTAAGTTATATGGAGCCATATTTGTCCTTTTTAAATGGGAAAGAGAAGAGGAAATAAAACCAACACGTATTTTATTTTTGTGTTAGCTATATGGCCCAGGGCTAGTTTTTCTTTCCCTTTCTTTCCCAAACAATGTACCTTTTAGATCTAACACAAAAGACAGAAGAAAAAAAAAGATAAAGAAAAATCGAGCTCTGTCAAACAAATTATTACTTGTGACTAAAATACTGGACCAGATGGATTGCAAACTTGCCAAGAGCACTGCTAAATATTCACAGAAGTACTAACACAAGCAGGAAACTTGCTAGTTCTCCTATCTCTGATTTTATTTTCACTCTGCCAAGAACCCAGGGCTAAGAAGCGCTGAGGAAATGACCCCCAGGCAGATTCCACCTTTTGCTCAGCATATTACCTAAGTGTGAACACCTTAGATGCACTGACTTTGAACCCAAACAGTGACAGACACAGATCTCTAAGGCTACAGAATCTCACCAGAGGTATCGCAAACCCTGCTGAATGCTTCCAAAGGAACACTGCTCAGGCTCTGACACAGGCTGGGTCAGGGCGGGGAGCTGGAAAACATTATCTGCGATGATGCAAACACCAGGGATAACGAGGCTGCCGGAAAGTACGGGGAGATCTTGGTGCAGAACAGAGCCGCCCGTGCTCTTCTGCTGCTGCGGTCCGACAGCACAAACAACCCGAGCACGGCTGCTCGCGCTGGTTCTGTTCTCGTTGTTTTACTACTCTAATTGGGAAAATCCACTTTATGACCCGAAGAGATGAATGGCCTTTCTAAGGAAGGCTTTCCAAAAACACTCTACAAAATCCAAAGATGGCCTCCACTCATTCGGAGCCAGGGGAAGCAGCAAGTGCCTACTGACTCTGAGCACGAGGTCGGCCCAGTTCTAGACTGAGGCTCTGACCAGTTAACTCTTTGCACCTGCCTCACCCTTGAACCTGAAGGTTTCTGACAAGCTGCTGCCATCCATTCTCAGCCATGAAACCTCCTGGATAAAAACCAAAGGAGACCAATGCTGGAAGTCTGTCCACTTCAACGCACTAAGCAGAGCTTTATCATTTGCTGGGCTCCCAGCACGTACAGGTAGGAAAGGCTGGGTGTGGACAAAATTGAATTGACAGACATACAGTCCTCACTCAAAATGTTTCCCTGCCACTTCAGCATCATTTGGGGCAAAGCTGCCAAGGACAATCACCTGGGCAGCAGCGAGACTGAAGGCCACTGCTACTAGCTGTCACACTAGGGACTCCTGCTGCCTCAGTTGCAAATGCGGCTGCACCCAGATCCTCAAGGGAATTCCTTGCTGTTCCTGCTGGTTCCCTGGGCCACCTCAGGCCTCCCCACACCCCACAATACAGCAGCTGAAGGGACGTTGACACTGAGATCCCAGCCAGCGTCTCACAGGGGCTGCCCACACCATGCCAGGAATTAGGTACTAAGATTATTGCCCCTGGAAAACTTTGGAGGACAGATAATGGGGAATGGGTTGGGCAGAGCTTCTCTTGTTTTCTGCAGTTTAACAAGATAAGAAAAATAAAATAAGGAGGAAGTTGTCTTTGGCCACTTGGAAGGACATAATGAGTTGTAACCAAGCAGGGGAATATCAGTTTGGATTAGTGAGATCTCAGTATCAAAAAAGATTAGACGGGGCCTTTGGCAGGTGCTCTAGCCAGTTTCCAAACTGTGCAGATGGGTTCAGAGACCAATCACTTGCTGATCAGTGCTTCTGCCTCTGTCGCCCAGACTTGTGTCCTCTCCTTCTCTTGAGTTGTTATTTATTTTTAAGGCAAACTATTTGTAATAATTTCAAGTGTGCCTGAAACTGGGCTAGGAGGTGAACAATATGAGATGTTCTTCCATTAAAATATAAGGAACATCTTCAACTGGCATGCAATTTATCAGTAAACACCTAGAAGTTTCAAATGTATGCAAAAATCTACTGGTTCCTTTAGGTTAACCATTCCCCTTGTTATATTAACATACAAGATCTGTCTGGAAAAAAATCCAACCATTGTTAATATAATGAGAACAGTTTGTGTGACATCACTATAACCTGACAGCCAAGGAGAGTGGACTGGAATGCGCATGTGTGAACAATGACGACTCCACTGTACTAGTCAGTGGGAGCAGTAGATGCCGTTGAGTGAGCGCGTGTCCTGTGTGGCCATCACATTCAAAATGACTGCGTGAGTACAGCAATGAATCTGTATCAAATTTTACATTAAGCTTGAACATTCCTCTGCAGAAACTACTCGGATGATTAAGAAGGTCACAGCTATGGTCACCTCGCGATCGGCAGCCTCATCACAACACACCCACTTACGCACCACAACTTGTGCAGAGGGTTTGGGTGAAACATCAAATCACCCAGGTGACTCAGCCCCCTACAACCCAGATTTGGTGCTCTACAACTTCTGGCTTTTCCCCAAACTAAAATCACCTTTGTAAGGGAAGAGATTTCAGATCATCAGTGAGATTTGGGAAAAGACAAAGGAACACCTGATGGTGATTGGGAGAACTGCCTACTCTGAAGGGGACTGAGGCACCATTGTCCTATGTACAGTGTTTTTTGTATCTCGTATCTTCTTAAATAAACGTCCCTATTTTTCATATTGCATGGCTTGATACTTTCTGGACAGACCTCTTACTACTCATCAAATTAATAAAAATCTCTCCTCGGCTGCATAAATGCAGACCTCCCAACAGACCTGGTCAGTGATCCCCGTGCCCGAAGGTTGAGCGGCCATTAATGAGCTTTAGCTGCAAACTTTAACCAGAGCCACGTGAAAAGCTCATGAGCAGGATGAGTACAGAAAATGCAGAGATTAAAATTTCACGTTTCCTGCCCATGTGTGCAACACAGAACAGAAAAATAACAGGCCTAGGAAATGTCACATTAAAAAAAAAACAAAACAAGAAAACAAAGAGGAGGAGGAGAGGAAAAAAACATGAGTCACTGATAAACAATCTGTTGACAACTTTGTCTGAAACCATACGGCATGTGTTGGAGGACTCACGACAGCCTGCAGTTTCCCCTGGAACTGCAGAGAAGCTGGCGGTGGCAGCTGAGACAGACGGTGTGGGCCGGTACCTGACTCATCCCTGTGCATGGTTTCAAAATGTTGCCTGATATATCATGGCAACAGCACAGGAATGAATGTCACACAAAATGCGACTGAGGTCACTGCTAGGAAAATCCCATGGAGGCGGGACTCCATTTCTACGATGCTCCCAGGGCTCTGGAAATCTGGTCCTCCGTTCAGTCACCCTCGCCTCAGTTCACAAACTCTCAGAGTAAGGGGGACCTTACGTGTCCTCCCAGCTGCGTACTGTACCGGTGAACACACAAGAAAGAGAGCGTCGGTGACAGTTAGCAGCAGACAGGGGAACAGAACCGGGCTATCGGAAGGCTCGGCTCAGGACCCTTTTCTCTTTACCTCCTGCCCAGTCTTTCAGCTTCAGTGAAAAATTAAATCCTTCACCACCCGGTTGTTTTCACAGGGTGATTCATGCTTCGTGACGATATTATTTTTTAATCAGAAGATCTGAGTACTGCACATAAATTAGATACTTGTGCCAGGGGGATTTCTCCCTGTTTTAAGGTGACAGGAGAAACGGCAGACCCCACACTTTCCAATTCACCAAAGATGGTCCTAAGGACAAGTGTCTCAGCTTCCCTGGTACCCTGGGCCCTCGCCTGCCTGCTAACACAGGGAAGATTAGCTGGTGTGCTGAACAAGCCTCAGCTGTGCACCTAAAGTCAGAGGTGCTTCAGGAGACGCCCCATTTCTGGGTTTGTATCACATTCCAAACACCTGAAAAGCTTCTCTCCACAACCAAGTGGGAATCATGGAAGAAATAAAACTTCTGTCTTGGTGTCTCCTACCAGACTTGGGTCTTACAGAGACTAAACGTCACGGGTCCACACACCTTGCAGATGACCCAGCAACCTTTGCTGATGCCACACGGAGGGGCCGAATCCTGGGCCTCGGGTCACATCTAAACTCAACCAACCAGGGGAGCCACAGTTACATGCTCTTACAATTAATTTCCACTTTGAACTCCTGAGGTCTTTCCCTGGTCATTACTTCCATCTTCATACACAACTGCACAAACAGGCAGAAGGAGATGCAGCTCAGCCCAGCTGTCTCACTGACAATCGCAGTCAGAGGCCCTGAGCACTAGATACTGGTGCTTTTTTTCCCTGGAGGCACTGGGGAGCAGCTTGATGCTCAGTTCACAGCACTTGCAGGGCTGAAAGAGCAGCTGTTTGCTCAAAAGCTCACCCCCGACTCCAAGTGTTAACAAACACACTGGTTCCCACAGAAGCCCCCACTGGCCCAGTCTGTCTGGCCCGTGAGCTTTTGCACACCTGACCTTGAGGACTGCCAGCTTGGAATAAAGCTAGAACCTGGGCTTCTCACCAGCAGACACCTCAGTGTCGCCTTCTTTGAAGACCTCTCCCTCTGCTGGCTGCTAAGTGCACTTTGGAGAAGTCTCCTCAGATGTGGAGAGCTCAGTCCTCGTGGTAATCCGGGAGAGGGGGCCTATTCTGTTGCTCTCTCCTTGATGGATCCTCAACCCCCAACAGCTGTGAACCCTTTCTTTACTTTCAAGCAATTAAAACTACAGCTTGATGTCATTAGTGTAATCTTGACACACTGCATCTAGGGTGATTTTTCTTAAGACTTGGTCTCTCTCTTTCAGAGAAAGAAAAGTCCAGAGGCACCACATCCCACAGGAAGGGGACTCAGTCGGTGTCCGGGCCTGAAAAAAGCCAAACACTTGGAAATAAGAAGTTGAAAACATACACGTGGCCACATTTTTCCTCTCCTTTGCTTCCATGTCCACATGGAAAAAAAGGAGAAAAACCGTAGATATTTGCAAAGGTTTTATGAAATATGAGCTTTGGCTAAGTGAATGTTTTTGAAAATATTTGAACCATCCAAACAGAACAGATGTTTTTGTAAAACTTTCCACCATCCGGGCGCTGTCTGCCCTGCGTGACTCTGCCCGCTGTCCAGCCCGTGGGCTGGCTGTCAGCGGCAGTGCATCTGAAGCAAGTTCCCCGAACCATCTAGCTCTTCGTACACTTTAGAACAAGCTCTTTTTTTCCCCAACCCAATTTTTTTCCTACCTGCTAAGAGGAGGCTCTGGCACTCGAACAGCAATGGAGGGCCAGGAGCAGTGTGTGAAGCCAGCAGGAAGATAACCAAATTCTCTCCACAACATCCATCAACAAAGCCTAAAATTTCACCAGGACAAGGCTTATTTCTTACTACGTCCTGGAGCATTAAGGTCACCCCAAATCCCCTATTAAAACGTGAGCTCCTTGAGGGCACAGACTTGGGTTTCCATTCATCTTTGTATGCCTAGCACCAGCATAATGTACACACAGAGCAGACACTCAATAAATCTGATTGACTGGACGTAAAGCCACAAATCTTTGTGGGAATAGGGCCATGACCAGCAGGCATCTTAACTAGAACTGGTTGCCAGGGAGAAGGCAAGATAAACAGAGTATTCCTACACGGTGAATGCAGCTGCTTGATGTGGAGTCGGTTGGTCTTCCCTCCCCCAGGAAGAGCCAGCCTCCCCGTGTGCAGTAAAATATCCTGCACCGCAGCAGAGAAAGCGGAGTGACGCAGGAGGTCCCAGCCTCACGGCACCGAAAGAGCCTCTGAGTGTAGCCAGCAGAAAGGCCCCAGAATGTTCAGGAGAGTTCAGGTCCCAGCACACTTCTTCTCAGGTTTTACTCACCAGGACAAAGATGTGATAATACCTTTTGCTGACAAGCCTGTCAATCACAACGCCAGGAAGAGTCTCCAATTTAATTATGAAATTCAAATTCTTCTGAAAAGCCCACCTCCACTGTACTCAAGCAAATCTTTAATCTTCTTCCCAAACCAACTCATGATTAAACTTTCACTTCTTTTCTTTCTCATAGGGCCATTTGGAAGGGTTTGGGGTTTTCAATAAATATATGAATACACAAATGTTAATACTTTCCATGCAAGTATTTTTAACCCAGCTCCTGACCTGCCAAGATTTCTCCCAAGCCGTTCACTTACCCATGCACCACCCACAGACAGGCCTGCAGATGGGCCTTCCTCCCCGGTGACAGCAGTCACAGCTGATTAAAGGGCCTGGAGGTGATGACAAAGACATGCTTGGTTTACAAAAACAGGCAACATGGAAGGGCACATCTGTGATCAGAAAGAGCGCAAATCTGTGGAGGAAGCTGCTTTCAATTTGCATTAGGACTGGCTGGGTTCAGAAGGGGAGGGCGGTGATTCCAGATGCTACGGACAGAGCGTCCTGAGGGGTCCCCTGTGTCCATGTTCTTGGTATTTCTTACCCTAAAACTATGGAACAAAACTACTGACAATAGAAAGGAGCTGGTTTCAACTTCCTTTTTCTTGTCAGAGACAGAAAATGTTAAATTAAAGAAGTTAACGATCTTTTAAGTTTAACATAAAGTCTACCATCTATGAGAACACAGTACCTGCATTAAACCATTCAACACGTCTTTCACTCTACAATCGGCAGAAAAAAAGAACTTCCCAGCAGATGCATGGAGGAAATGCATGTTGCTCGCACACACGGGATCCCACTGTAACTGTGGTGGCTATGCTTCCAACACGCTTTGCACCTTAACCCTGCATCTGCTAGAACTGCCCTGCAGCGTTATCCCAGCTCTTTCATTTCAGTGAGAAAGTGTGATAATGTTGTCAACCCAGGGTGTAAAACTGACTTGAAACAAGCTGCTATAATCAACTTCCCCCAGACCAACTGAACTGTATGCATGCTAGTATGTAATAAATAATTAAGGCAATTAAAGAAATGGCATGAGCCCACTACAGAATTTAATCTGTTCAAGCTGAAGAATAAAGTTCATTTAAAATAATTGTTACCATATTTACTTATGGGTTGACTCTCTGCAACTCATGCTTACACAGCACAGACCAACTTCGAAAGTCAGGTTTTAATGTAAATTGGAGCTGCTTCACGTTGGAGCTACATATGCCCAGGCGTACACATTTCTTGTATAAAACTTAAAAAAGTAAAAAGCCTAGAAGTAATTTTTGAAATTAGAAAATACAGAAAACACTAAGAAGAAAATATTCATCACCGATCACGCGGCCCCCTTCCAGCACCCGAAACCGCCCCTGCTCACCACTGCCGAAGTGGAGATACACACTCACCACGGGCAGCTCCAAAAAGCTGGGGTGGCGTTAAGAATCAGGGAGGATGTCCCCTTTGCTCATACCTTTTAAAGGTTTTATCTGACACATGCATCATGGTTTTAATTTCTGAAGAACGAGTTTATAAACGCATGCACACACGGTACCAGTCAGACTTTGCTCTGGGTACATATTTTTTTAAAAGCTGCAATCACGACTATGTTGTGCAAATGACAGAAAAAAATTATACTTGGAAAAAATAGAAAGACAACCTTTCTCACCTTGCTTCCCGCCCCCCTCCCCAGCCTGGGGGTGGAGGTGGGGGTGAGGTGGGGGGTGGGCCCCAGTGCTGCTCCAGTCTGAAGATGCAGGACTCTCACCATTCCCACTGGGTGTGGGTGTGGGGAAGGGGTGGGTTGTCGGTGACCCGCACTCTTCATTTCCCACGAAATACAACATTATTGTTATTTAGATTTCATTCAACAGAGCTGAAGAGGATTTACTGAATCCCCTAAGCTCTTAAAACAAGCACCAAGATCAAGAAAGGTCCATCTAAGCAGAGCTAGTAAAGCCACAGCCTGGCTGGAAACACAGTGTCTGGACTTCCCACCCCCACCCCCCTCCGGACCAAGGTTGTTACTTGTAGGCTCCATCTGCAGTTTCACTTCTCAGGTGCAGGGTCAGCTCCGCCCTGCAGTGTGGGGGCCCCAAGTCATGGCCCCGATACTCCTTACTCCTCGTCTGACTCTTTGGACCTGAGTCTTTGCCTTTTGCTTTATTTTCCTTTTAAGTCAATCGGGCCCTTGCGCTGAGTCTCCTCGTGGTTTGCCCTAAAGCGTTCTTCCCTCCGAGGTGAACAGTTTCACAAGGTGTACTTAAAACCACCGAGGTGCACCCCTTTTGGAGAAATACTGAGCTCTCACACGCTATCACGTTGACTACACCCATCTATGTCCCCGCCTTCACATCTGCACTTGACCCCAGCCTGGAGAAGGCTAGCCGCCAGCCCCACGAGGGACAAGCCCCGTTGTGGCCAGTTTCAAGCTAACTAACCTTCCATGTGCTGAGGGCCCTGGATCTCTTCTGGGGCAAAGGGAGAGAAGGTTCAGATACAACCTCGTGACTACATGGTTAGAGCCACTGTAAAACATGACCATTACATGGTCAAAGGTCAAACCTAAGAGGAGAATCAGAACTGGAAAGAAACTGTATGTGAGAAAGGACCCAAGTGCCAAATAAACGCAATCATTTAAGTTGAAGTAGATGCTCAGAAATAAGTTCTTTTCTGTTAAAAAGTCAGAAGTGAGGCTCTCGCCCCTCTACTGCATTCTGTCACTTTCTTCTGCTTTATAAAAATATAGCTAAGTAGCAAGCAGCACTATACAAGCGTCACTGCCAAGTTCCACAGCGCTGCACTTTACCTGTGCAGCACTCACTGTCCGGGCCGGGCCTCTGGCAGTGGGGATTTACATTACTTGGATAAATGCGTCACTTTGCCGTGGTAAGTCAATGAGTGGGTGTCCCTATGTCAGAAGAGAGGCCATTAAATGTTCGTTCAGATCACTGGATGAGGCTCACTTGTGGCTAAATTTTTTTTTATGGTAAAACGGTCATAACATAAAATTTGCCATCTTCACCATATTTAAGTGGACAGTTCAGTGGCATTAAATACAGGGTGACCAGCACCACCAGCCACCCCCAGAATTCTTTCATCTCGAAGACTGAACTCTGTAGCAGATTCAGCAGTAATTCCCTATTACCCCGGCCCCTGGTGACCACCACTTTACGTTCTGTCTCTCAGATATTCTTTCTTTCACAGAAATAATCCCAACGTGTGAGCTGTGGAATAGAGCCGAAGGCTGACGTGGGATTTTAATACTATGCACAGCACCTTAAAAGGCCAACAGAAAAGCAGTATCCCCAGAGGAGGCAGAAATTCAAGCTAAAGAGTATCTGAAAAACAAAAGAAATGTATAGGGCTTTATAGAAATAGAAATATGCATTTGTATACACACAGACATTGCAGAGATGGGGATGAAGGGTAGGTGGGGGAGGGGTGGGTTCTACTCTATGCAATAAGCTTCATATTTTTATGGAATGAAAAAGATTCAGAACTTATTAAATAATAAATGTTAGAAGAAATGAGTCATTTGAATAAGCAATCAGCCTAAGTTCAGCAATGAGGAGTTTATAAATGAATATGTTCATAGTTAACCCGAAGTTTAAATTTTGCATACTATTTCTTATTAATGAGGACATCCCCCACCGTGCCTGCCACGTGAAATTATTTATTTTCCATTTGAAATGGAGTTGACATTATTATACATGGCCTCATTTTAGTACAAAATCTTCCACTCCCTGGAGACGCCGCTGCGCCTCCCCCGGGTCCAGAACAGGGCTTTTTAATGACCGGTCCAAGTGTTTATAAGAGATGTCAACCATTAACAACAACAAGAACTACCACTCCTGAATTATGTCCTCGTTTTCTGGAAAGAAATCAAGGATGAAAGGATAACGTGACCCTGGAAATAAAATCTGCTTTTAAGGAACTCTCTTCATGCACCGGGCAGGGACTGCGGAAGGGGTTCAGGGCACAGCCTTCGGAGCTGAGCCGAGCTGGGTTCAAATCCGCACACGGCACTGGAGCCCAAGACCCGGTGCATCACTGACCTCTCCGAACCTCGGTGCCCTCCGACGGAGAGCCAGTGCCTGTGCAGTGAAGCTGCTGGAAGGACCATCTGAATGGTGGACATGCAACTCTCACTGGGGAGTGACTTTTCTCGTTCCTGGAACCAGTGTCTCGAGGAACCACAGAACGAGCCTCCTCCCTCACTCCTGTTCCACGGAAGCTCATTCATTCACTGACAATCAGTCATTCGCTTGATAGGAAGCTGACCCACCCCCCAAAATAAAAATTATTGGTTAAATAAATGAGAAAATAATTTACATATATATAAAGAGAGAGAAGTATTTCACCTATTCCCATCATCACATTCCCTTACTTTTTACCATTAACAATTTGGTGTAGGTTTTTCCAAACCTTTTTGTGCACCTATAAATGTATAATTCAGTCGGCTGGTTTTCCCCAAAACCAGAATCACACTGTACATACTGTCCTGTAAATGACCTGCTTCACTCGGCAATATATTAATAGACAATATTCTTTTTAATAGTTTCCTACAGTGAACATGTTTTATTAAAGCATTCCTTATATTAATGGATATTTAGGTAGATAGATAAAAAATGAATTTTCTTGTTGCTACTATAAACAAGTCCAGCTAAGTGGTCTCGCTAAATACTTGATTGATTTGAAACTTAACATTCCGCTAGCTATCTTGATCAGAGTGATGCCAGATCGTAAATAAGGTCCAGTAGCATAACAGAAGGGAAGAGAGAACTTCCACCGGCACCTCGAAGGATTTTCCTCTCTTCCACTCAAAACGAGTGCATTGTACAGGCATGTCTTCTCCCCATTCTCCATGCAGAGATGAAGCTCAAATGCCTAAACGTACACGGTTAGGATTCTAGACTTGGTTTAACTTGAAATGGCTTGATTGGATGGGGTCCCTCCGCTGTATTAAAACTGCCCTAATTGCATTCTTCCAGCCAGCTGAAAGCTGACAGCTTCCGCTCCTGGCTCATTATCAGAGCACTTCAAGGGGCTCCATTATGAGCAGAGCACCTGGTCCAAATTTATTTCAACGGCCCAGGGCAAAATGGGAAGGTGCTTAATGTTCAACCACAATGGTGACATTTTTATGAGATATCCAAGGTTCAGAAACAAATAAATGAAAGGTTTGAAAGGAGCACGAACAGAAACTGTGACAATAAAAATTCAACATTAATATATCAATTTTAAACCATATACCACCCATACACTTGGGGTAAGGCCAAAGGTTCAACCCAGGCTCCACCTCAAGAAAAAAAAAGAGAAGCCAGCACCCAACTCCTCCCATGGCGGCCTTTGCTAAAAAGACGGGTCCCATGTTTCATCTCAGGATGTCGGAATGAGACGTGGATTCTGAATTCCAGCGAGGATGACAATTATTTTATTCATCGGCACCGACATGGAGATGTAAGAAAATGCAGCCAATTTCGGAGTTCGAGAGCATCACCCCACACTGCTTCTCTGGTTTGCTTACAGAATTGCTGTCTTTCTCGCGCCCTGGAAATGAGTGAGATTCCTTACACAGATGTTCCATAAGGGAACACTGTACAAATATGTATTTAGAATTTTTTAATAAAGGTTTAACAGGGGAATTTCCCAGGTAGATTACTGCGGGTCCAAAGTAAACATCACAGCCTATTGCACAAATCCGTATCTAGAGACTTCCTGTCCGGCGGGATTTCCTTCTCTGCCCTTGAGCCTTTGCAGAGAGAGGACTTAGTGTGTAGACGACAACCAATTCCGAAACCCCCCAACCCAGCTGCAGAGCATTAGAGAGCTCTACCCTCCACGAAGACTCTGTTTAAAATAAATATTTGTATTCTTTCACTAAACACAACAATGACACTCACGCTGGAATCTAAGAAACTGATGAATGAAAAATGATAACACTGGCCCTTTACAATGGGAATGCTGACTAAACTAGAATGAGTCGGACTTACTAAACATTTAGTCTCTTAAGAGAAAAATAGGAGGCTAATTAATCAACTACACCAGGAAAGTTTTTTTCAGCTATTAGTTGCTTCTGGTATTGTAATTTTATCTTTCTCAAGCATTTTCCTTATTAAGCCGACTGTACAATTAATTGGCCAGACCGTAAAGGCTTTAATTATTTTACTGATTTAAAAAGGCAACTAGGCAGCACCTATTTTTCACATATTGATCGCACCTACTCTGGTTTTCGATCTGAATTCATGAATCATCAGGCAACTGGTATAACCACAGGCTGCTACTTGGGCCTTTTCTTTTCCCCAACCAATGAATGAAAGCACTTAAAATTAATTACCTGATAGAATCACTCTAATTACCAAAAGGAAAAAAGGTGGCAAAATCCCTTCAGAATTAAATTCTGTATGTAAGTCACTCAACCAAGTGACCACTTCTGGGATTGCCTACAGCCCCTCCAATAATCGGTCTTGGAGTCTGGGGACCCGATCAGAATTTTCAATAATGGGGTTTGTTTCTTTCTAAGTTAGCCTTGCCTGAGCCTTTACTGTATCCGGCTGTCTCCTCTGAAACCACCCAAAGGGGTAGAGCTCTGGGAGTCCACAGGGCATTTCCAAGCTCACCAACAGAACTGGAATAGTTATCTGAGTTATGAACATCCAGATCCAGGCTTCCTCTTCACTTTGACTGCTCTTGCTATCTCCTGCACCTCCCACCTTTTAGGAACCACTCTATCTCACAGTAGATCAAAATCACTGAGACTACAATGGCAGCTGTTCAGGGTGCTACACGGGAGGCAAGCAGTCCCAGCCTTCCCTGTCCTTCCAGAACACGAGGACACATGGGGGCTGGAAAGCTTTCACGAGATGCTGTGTCAGATGAAAAATTTAAGAAGCGTTGCCATGGAACAGATGGTTTTCTAGCTTTTGCACAGCCTCCCAGCTCTACTTTGAAAGATCACTGGAAGGATGATAATGTACCCTTTATGGGCAGAGTGGTTTGGTGGGAAGAGGCCTGGACTCAGGTAAGATTTGGCTGGAGTCAAGCACTGGATGGAATTTAGTGTTTATTTTGTATTGCAAAATACAAATACAAATAAACACATCATCTTTAAGTCTTTCCAGCTTTCGTGTCTCCATCTATAACATGAGAACAATTATGTCTGCTTTACCTGGCACAGAGGACCGCGGACATACTCACACATACGTATGTAAACTGTGTAAAATGCTTGGTAAACTGAAAACTACCGTTAGGAACATTGTATTTCTGTAGGAGCCATTTCCTTCATTCAACACCTGTGCTGCCCTCTTGTGGTGAATAGGATTCAATGCTACTCAAAAGGGGAAGTGAATTGATAAAATGAAGATTATATTATTACCAGATCATTTTTATGAGCCCAACTTTTGATTGTTAGGTTACTAGAAAGAGGGGCACTTGACACAGAATATACAAAGGGTCTAGTTGTTTTTTTAACCTTGACGCCATAGCAGAGTCTGAATTTCAGTGACACAGAACAGAGAAGGTAGTTTAAGGAAAGATTCCTAAATTTGTAAGCAGTGAATCCAGACATTATATTCCTACCCACTTTTTTTAACCACTAGACAATGAATAACAAATTTTTGGGAAGTGTAAAGTACTGGACAAGAAGAGAATTTGTCTCAGGATATGGCCTGGGTACTGGTGAGAAGTCTCACCCTCTCCGATATTTGGAACATAGAAGTTCAAGCCAATGGGATTAATTATGAACCGTAGAACAAAAAGCCACCCCAGTACTTGTCAGGACTCCAGAATGACAGACTCTTAGAACCACAGTATTCCACCGCCTTCTCTACACGGCTGACTCTCAAACAACACTGGTTGGAACTGCGCAGGTTCACTTACACAAGGATTTTTTTTTTCCCAGTAAATACAGTTGGCCCTTCACACCTGTACGTTTTAGATCTTCTGGTTCAACTAACCGCGACAGAAAACAGTATTTTCGCATTCTCAATCATGGTTCCAACTGCAAATTCTCAACTGAGTACTGAAAATGACTATTTCCATCCATGGTTGCTTGAATTCATGGATGCAAAGGGCTGTAGTTAAGTTTGGAGAGAAGTCAAAAGTTATACATGGATTTTTAACTGCATGGGGGTCGGTGGTCCTCATCCCTGCATTACTCAAAAATGCACTACAGGTAAGAAATGTAGAATCCAGACAATTCAGAAGACTTGCCTAACTTGGGCCGTGGCTCATGAAACTCCATGGCACACCCCATCACACCAGGCTTCCCTTATCTCACATCTTAACTGGGACTTATCACAGTCCCAAATACATCTTCATTCCCATTGTTCCGTGACCGTGGTACACAGAAATGAGAAATATGGTGAAAGATTCTGAAAAAACATACATGGGGAACAAAGCAGAACGTCAATATCATCCTTTAAAATAATTCATTAAAAGAAATATTTGGAAGCAGCAAGTGTCTGAACAAAAAAAATTACCTGTGAGTTTGTCTGTTTGTTAGCCAATATTAAAATACCAACTATGACAGTCAGTTCACAAGCAAGGCAATAATGCTGTTTGGTGGACTAAGTACGCAAGAGCTTGACCCTTCTCAAAAATGTTTAATGAGAGCCCTGGCTGGTGTGGCTCAGTGGACTGAGTGCCTGCCTGTGAAACTAAAGGGCTGCAGGTTCGATTCCCAGGGCACATGCCTGGGTTGAGGGCCAAGTCCCCCAAAGGGGGCCTGTGAGAGGCAACCACACCCTGATGTTTCATTTCTCTCCCTCTCTTTTTCCCCTCCCTTCCCCACTCTCTATAAATAAATAAATATTTTTAGAAGTTTAATGAGAAGTATTTATACACACTACAACCAAAGCATGTCCTGTTTTAAGTGCTTTGCTCCCAATTAACCTCATCATGATGCCAGGGTGTCAATACCATTAGTGACTCCGGAGTCGGCTTACCAGCCACGGTGAGCACCACGGATCAGAGAAGTGATCTATTGGTGAGGGGCAGATACCAGGAACCCACGGAGCGAGTTGGTAGATTTGGGGGACAGTCAGGAAAGCCCCGTGGAGAAGAGCACTGGGGAAGCAGCTGGCAGAGACTGGGGTGCTTCGCATTCCTCCGACGTCAGGCCAAGGAGAACAGAACTGGAACGGGGCCGAGTCAAGTTCAGGCTTTGGGGACAGACTAAGCTGAGTGTTCCCACTCCTCAGTAAACCTGGAATGCTCCTCCCTTATGATAATAACATCACGCTGACAGAAATAGCAACTGGAAGGCAGAGCAACCCTGTCTAGCTCCCACTTGGAGAAAAGTGTGGGGAGGGATCTGGGAGGGGTCTGCACTGCAGAAGGGGAACAGGACAGGAAGAACCAGGAACTTCTGGTTGCCAGGTTTGGTTGGAATCAGTGACAACGAGGCAAGTAGCACCCGCGCGCTTGTTCTGCCCATCCATACCGGCTTAGGTGGCTGCTTTCAGGGACTGAGAAGGGCCCTGGGTCTGGGAAGGCAGCGTCCGCTCTCCTGGGTAAGCTGGTGGGGTCTGGGGCCCTGTACTGGCCTCTGCTCTCCCCTTGAGCCTTGGCCAGGAGCCTGACACCACCTAGAGGGATGTGGGACCAGACCTGAGGCTACAGCCACACCAGGAACCTAGCAACACATCAAGGCCAAGGGGTGTGAGGGGCTCAAAACCTCGTGGAGAATCATTCAATGTGCATTTAGACAGTGTCTGTCCATCTCCCACACAGAAACCAAGGATTTAACACAGACCGAAAGTTTTCGACTTCTATATACTCGCCTATTACAACATTCTTGTAGCAACAAAACTCGGCACTTTTTTACTTTCTTAGTAAGATCAGTAAGTAAAGCTCCTATTAATCTATATACTTGGCTGATAGTTTAATAAATGTTTATTGACTAGATCAATGACCAAATGTAATATAAGGGGATAGAGCAGTTGATCTCGAAAATTACTTTCAACCTAAAAATGGTACGTTTTGAGATGGTAACCACGTTTATTATTTAGTCCCCAGGCTATATTTTAGAATAGACTGTGTGCAGTAATTAGGAGAAAGTACATGGAGACTTAAAACTTTAAGGAACAATAAACCGTTCCTCAGACAGGTTTCCCCTAACCAAAGGAAGAGATGTGATCAATTTTTCAGAAACATCAGGCCGAAGGATCACCTCCTTGAAGACAACGCACATGCGCGTGCGGGAGGGCCGGCCTTGGCCTCGCAGTCCCGGGGTCTTGGGGTCTCCGCTGGGTTCCACCGCCCGGACAGCATTCCTCCCTTGAAACCCTCTCTTCTCAGCCTCCTGTTTGCCTCACTCCATTCCGGCTGCTTTAACGAAATACCAGGCGCTGAAGATGTACAAACATCAGACATTTATTTCTCACAGTTCGGGGGCTGGGAAGCAGAGATCCAGGCCCTGGGAGACTTGGAGTCCAGGCACTGACCACACCTCCGGCCGTGTGCTCACTGCGGGAGGGGGGGGGCGGTGTGCACGCGTTCCCTGTTCCTCGGGGCCTCTGTTACAAGGGCACGGATCCCATTCACGAGGGCCGCGCCTCATCACCTAAGCTGCTCCCAAAGGTCGCACCTCCCAACACCATCAATCTCCCTGGGGGTCAGCATTCCAACCTATGAATTTGGGGGACACAAATATCCGACCACGGCCCAGCACCACTGCCCTCCACCTCCCGCCACTCACTTTGCCCTGTGCGGGCCTCTTCTCTCCGTCCAACCTGGCGTGTCCTCGTTACACACGATCTTCCTCCGTGCTCCTCTCATTCCACATGTTCTTTTCTCTCCCGTGGTTGTAGTTAGTACGTGTACAGTAATGGTTCTGAAATCGCTTTCTCTGTCTCCGACTGTCAATCAGAAGTGTGTGTGCACCTGGTGGCTCCCAGCCTCCACTTGGTCACTGTCCTCTGATCCTCCCTGGGGAAAGACACCACTGTCCCCCAACCACCCATCCAGGCTCCTGCCTGGGGCCTTACCCCTGACATCCCACAACTCGCCTGGGATCACAGACATCCATTGTAGATCCTAGTAACTATGCCTGGGGCTTTGGCTCCAGGGCCCCCAGTCCACTCCGGTCCAGGAGCCGGTCAAGGCCAGCTTCTCCCCACATCCCGGCTCAAACCTCCCAATGCCTTCTCATAGCCCTTAAAAATGCAGAAACTCCTTAACTCAGTTCAAAGGCCCTTCATCCCTGAGCCCTGTTGAGGGCCCCAGCCTCTCCCAGAATTAAATGCTTTTCTCACCTACTTTGCATTTGAGTACTCCCAGACTGAAATCCTTTCCCTTGTCCATCCATCTCTGGGCCCCAGCTGTCCCCTCTACCTGACTAAAGCCATCTCCTCCGTTGGCTTATCAGCTTCTGGGAAGGTCTGCCTGAACCCGTGACTCTAGACCGAGCGTCCCTTCCAGGTGCAGACTGAGTCTCGTCACATGCCTCCGTCTAGCCCTTACGCCCAGTCCATAATCCCCCACTTACTTTTTGGTTCCCCCACCACATCTGTTAGTAAACTCTCGAAGGCTATCCAGGTTTTAAGGCTGTTTTGTTCAGACTGCGCCCCTGGAACCTTGATACAAGGCTTCTCACAAGACGGGAGCTCAAAAACATTTACTGATGAATTAACAAATGATTATGACCCTCACTCACGAGTGCTTGACCTCTGAGTCGTTGATATGAAATGGGAACACCGTGGGTTTCAGAAGCCAGCCAGGGCTCCGGTCTCAGCTCACAGGACACACGTATGGTGGGGGCAGAATCAGTGATGGACTTGGTTCGGTGGTTGTGAGGGTTCACACACACACACACACACACACACACACACGCAACATGAAGCACAACGTGCACTGTTACTATGTTTTATCTTTCACAATTAGCGCTACAAACTCTCCTGTATTTATCACTGTGTCAATCAACCCCATTTCTGTCTCAACCTTTGGGCAATCAGACATTTCTGAAGTTCTTCGCGTGAACGGCTGTTCAAAGAGGTAGTAAGTCTTGCCCATCTGCCCAGCACATTCATTTAGGGCCCGGTATTGCTGCTCAAGCAAACGGGCAAGTTGAATGCCTGTCAACTTCAGAATCACAGGTATTGCCTCTACGTTTCACGTTTCACAGGCACAAGTCTAACGGTGTAAAGAGAAGAGTTTGTTCCTGTCCAGTGTGATTAAATGAGAGCAGAAACAGCCATGGGTATATTTTGACTAATATTTCAGGCACTAGAAAAACAACTGGAATACACGCCCGTCTTGCATCCACCACACAGCAACCCTTTCTGCTGCCTGCTGGAGATTCTGGGAAAGCCTTCTTGCTGCTGGGGCTCCAAGAACTTTTTGTCCTGTGATGGTCTGTTAGGGCTGCCCTACAGGGAAAGCTGTTTCCCAAAGGAGGCAAAGTAGGAAAAGAAAGGGACAGGACGGGAAGGGGAGGGGGATGGAGGGGGAGAAACCCTGGAAGTCACCCACCACTGCACCTTTCGCAGGGGCTGGTCTCACTGACTGCGCGGCACAGCCAAGTCCCCTTGTCCCCTCGAAGACAAACACAAACAAACAAAATAAAATTTAAAAAACCCTTTCCGTCAGGCCGACCGGTGGTTTTGGAACCAACTGCAAGTGCTGTAACGTGACTTTTTAAACGAAAACTCGTACGCTTTCTAACAAGCCCAGTAAACTGGGATAGCTGAGTGCCCCCCTCAGAAGTTGGGGTTCTGACGGCAGCCCCCACCTAACCACCCCCTCTGACTTCCAGCAGAGTTAATCCTGGCTTCTGTCCCCTGCCCTCACAAGCCTAAAGAGAGTGCTGGCAGCCACGCGGGTCCCCCAGTCCTCCCCTGCCACCTCCCGGGACTCCCACACTCCTCAGGGCGGCCCCACGCCCCTCCACGTTGGGTACGCATCACCATGCAATCACCAGGCCTCCGGAGGCGACAGTGAGCTGGCCTTGGAGCAGGTATTGGTGACTTTCATGTCAAAACAAGAGAAAATGTATGTCCTAATTCAGAAAGGATGTTTGTTATCTCACCCAAGGTGGCGTACTTCATATTACCGTATTCTGCCGTGTGTAATGCACACACATGTTTTAGTATTAATTCCTATGTGTCATTCACATCCTTATTTTTCCCTCAAAAAGTTAGGCAAAAAGGTGTGCATTATGCATGGCAAAATATGGTATATAACTTTCCAAGGCTTGCATATTTAAGCCTTGTCTTAGAATTCTTATTGATTTAGACCTAAAACATGACTTTGTATTGTTAACTGGCACAAAATCTCAAAGACATTAAAACTGAATTATTTTTTAAATGTCTTCTGATATCATAACCATGTTTAAAATGTTTCCTTGTGGTTTAAAAAATAAATGTTCCAACACCCACATGTAGAGTATTTCCTCAGGAAAACAAATGAATACAATGAGCAGTAAGACGCTCTATTATTTAAACATTTTCTTTTAAACTATATAAAACTTGAACTTGTTGATATGCAGCTTAGATCTTTACAAACCAACAAATACGTAAGCAGAACATAGAGTCTACTGCACTAAATACCTTCATCCCCTGGGATCCAGAGCTCATATTCAAAGTGTCATCCTGCGTGACATTTTATGGCTCAGGTATAAACCCCTCCAAAAACGGGTTTACAATGGAAGTGTTGACATCACGTTAACTATTGCTCTGCAAACAGAGCCTAGTCATCAAGGTGCATTATATTTATGGGCAGGTAAACGTCTGTCCCCATTAATCACACAGCCACATTGACAGATTCTAAGTTTGAGGTCCAGCCAAATTAATGTATCCCATTACTTGCATCACTGAGACCACAAAAAAAAATTGCAGGCATTTTTATAATTCCAAGGCTTTGACACTGGTACAGAAATCCGGGCAACAGTCTCGCCGAAGCAGTTCATTTATTTACACCTGCTGTGGTCAGGTTTTGCATGTCTGTGAATGACTGGGAAGACTTCTTTCCCATAGACAATTCTCGAGAATGGCGTGCATTCGCGCACACACAGCCTTTGATGGGGGGCCCTATAAGCGTGAATTCTGTGCGCCTCGCCTCCACTGGGGCCTCACCCAATTGTGACTAATTACCTAAGGAGTACGCCACTCTTAAAATATAATTCAACAGTCCTACAGAAAATAATCTAGAATGTCAGCACTCTGTCTTTATGACATCATGCCATCCCAATAATCCTGTTTTACAAGTCAATTCCTATTACACATTAATAAGGGCTGTTGGTGGCTCAACATCTTGCTCCTCAGTAAGGACTCGGCTGAAGGCAATTAGGGAAGCCAGGTGCAGCTGAGCTGGGTACTCATAAAAGTTTTTAAATTTTACTATTTCCGTTTGATTTTGGGGGAGTGCATTCCAATCTGCCCAAATTAAAGAGGAAGCTATGTTCGTGCTTTTCAGCTGTTGTGTGTTCTGACCATTTCCAATAACCCCTTTTAGTATTAGTATTTCTTTTTCTTTGCTCCTTAGAAGCCGATGATCTGAGGAGTTCAAGCTTCACCCTGAGCATCCACATTTCACAGCCTGTCACAGTGGACACACACGCACACACGTACACACTCACGCACACAGTCCCAGGGTACCGGAGCAGCACCTTCATTTAAGACTTTCTGGGGGCAGCCCCGAGTAATAAAATTGATGCATGAAAGAAAGAACTTTACTCACTTTGTTAACATGTTTTTGTGGTAATTAGCTTGGGTCAGTGAAGGAGACATCAAATTAAAGTTTTATGTCATAATAGGAGCGATGATTTTCCCATTACAAGAAAATCAATTTCCTTCTACAAACTACAAACACTACATAAAAGAATTAATAAGTGTAAAGACTTAACACATCTGAAGCAAAAGAAAAGGTTACCTCTGATGATGACAAATACCCTTAGAAGTAGAATTTTAAAAAGAGTTAACAACTCACCCATGGCCGTATTACAAGGGTGATGGACGCTGGGAAATTCTCCTACCAGAACGACATGCAGAAAACACAGGTTTCTTTATGTCACCTGTTACGTCCTTCTTCACTCTGCTCTGCAACTCACAGTACTCAGTGTGATTTACTTCATCTTTAAAACAGTTGAATGTTATAAACAACCAGTTTTATGACACCAAATGACTGACCTTACACAGTTTTCTGTCCTGTTTTTCAGGAGCTTATATGGACATTCTATATAAAAGAATGACCTGGTGGGCAAAAGTACCGAAGTGCCCGCCACTAATTCAAGCACTGGCATCGCCCTGAAACATCACGGCCCTGTCGGGTGCAGCCACCCCTTACTGACAGTAAGACGGCGTCGCTGCCTTCAAGAACACACTTGCCAGAGCCATCCCAGCGACTACACTTGGAGGGGCCGGCTTGGTCCAAAAGTCCCTTTTGAGAATGAAGAATCGTATTCCATGTAATTTCAGAAGGCAAAATGGATATGATCTCATTGGAATAAGAACAGTCTTAAAAAAAAAAAAAGGAACCGCTAATTTTCTTTCTTGGCTCTTTGGGGATTTTCCTCTGCTTGCTTTTATTTTTTTAGGGAAAAAAAAAAAAAACCTACACCTACCAGAACAGGATTAAAAAGAATGGATGCTGCGGTCCTGCTTTAGAACAAACACTATCTCTCAGCCATGCACTGTCAGTCACATTAATAAGTTCCTCTCCCATTTTCTGAGAAAAAAAGTCACATAAAATAAGACCCTCTGCACGCAGTTAGTACATCTCTTGCTTCTTAACAGCAAAGATTATTGGGGACTTATTTATTTAGGATATGAAGCTTCAGAATGTAATCACTTTACTGATGGTTTTCAAACTGACAGCAGAAGCAGCCATTTGTTTACACGAACCACAGATTACAGAAGTCTAACCTTCTTATCTCTGTCACGCTTCCTTTCTTTTGCGTGATCAACAACTACTCTCCAACAGCACTTTTAAAATACCAGTTTAAAAGAGAAGAAAGAAACTTCATCAGTATTCTCATATCTTCTCTTTCTCCTACCCCTTTGTTCCCCTAGTGGGAATGCAGGAGGTCAAGAGAGAGGTCTGGTAAAGGGTCTTTGTTTCTTTCAAGCAATTACCCACAAGCCTGTTTCCAGGGGCTGTCTCCCTGCCGACTTCTGAGCTACATCCTGAGACCCTCAGGCAGATCAGACGCCCTACACTGACCGTCAGGGCCTTGAAAACCAGGGAGGTGGGTGGAGTGGGGAGGAGGATTCTAAAGACCTGCCCCTTTGGAAACCCAAGGGCCAGGTAGGGGGAGCATCCCAGGCTACCATCTGCTGTGGAAGGGCAATGACGTAGGAGCCAAGAGCAGTTCCAACTGAAATGGCGTGAAAAGCAGTGTTCCAAAAGTTTCATCACTCTTTAAAGTCTAGTTTCTTCATTTTTTATACAAACCACTCTTTCATATTGCTAAGCCTTTGTGTTGCTGTTGATGCTGAGATATTTTTTTTTCTGTTAGGAGCTAGTTTCCTACAGGCTCCCAGTGTCTTACGAGGAAATTCAGCAATCCATTAACACATCTCTTGGTGGCTTGCTTCTCGCCATCAAGGTGCAACTAGGTTACAGGTCATTAGACCTGGAGGCTGCGTTGTACGACATGCTTCTCTGTTCCCTAATCACAAGAGAGAGACCTCCCTTAAGCCCCAATGTTAACAGGAGCGCTTCCTGGCGCGGAGATCAAGGTCTGGGGTGAGGATGACAAGTCTAGCTGGATTTGTTTAAGGAGCGGCGCCCTTCTACCTCCAGCCCCGACCCTGCCACGCCCCAGGGGAAGGGGGCCTGTCGCTGTTGCTGGGGAGCAACCCTCTGATCCTCTTCTGCCTGAACTCGGTTATTTTCACCTGCCAAACTGTCATTATTCCACCAAATCACTGTTCGCATTCTGTTACCTCATGTATTTCCTTTTTCTTTTTAAGTGGGAGTGGGTGTTATGTGAACTTATATAATCTAAGGATGAATTCATTTTTAAACTACTAAGGAGCTTGATTCCCATGTTAATTCCCTCCTCTCAGGTCATTTTAATTTATCATCTAAGCTAGAAAATTGGTCAAATTATTAACACTGCGTGTATTCAATCATTGCCAACTATTGCTGATTTTAAACAAGAATGAAAATTCTATCTCTCAGATTACATTCCAGGGAGCAACAGGGGAAAAATAATACAGAGACTAAAGCAATCATAGCATTAGATATTTAGGGTAACTTAAAATAAGTTTAGGCAGCTACGGCCTCTCCATTACACACCAACCACAGTTTGTCAAAACTATGCTTCTGTTAAAAAAAAAGGTGAGTGAGAGAAACAAAGTCAGTGGTAGAATTATACTGTTCAGACCGACAAGGTCATGTTAGATTCGGGTCCCCAAGAATATAATCACAGGCACCCCAAATCCATGACAGTGCCCATGTCAGTCAGGGGGTTGGGTCAACATGTGGAAAGTTACTTCAACTCTTTAAACCAGTGTCCGCGCCTGTCCATCAGTTCAATGCCCGAATCCCCTTCATCAAACTGTCGTGAGGATAAAATCACACACTGCCCGCCTCACCCTTAGTGTGCCCAGCACACTTCTTTTTTTTTAATATATTTTATTGGTTATGCCATTATAGTTGTTCTATTTTCCCCCTTCATTACCCTCCACCCTGCATAGCCCCTCCCCCACCCTTCCCCCCTTTAGTTTATGACCACGTGTCTTAAGTTCTTTGGATTCTGTATTTCCCATACTATTCTTGCCCTCCCCCTATCTATTTTCTACCTACCGTCTATGCTACTTATTTTCTGTACCTTCTCCCCCTTCTCCTTCTCCCACTCTCCTGTTGCTAACCCTCCACTTAATCTTCATTTCTATGGTTCACTCCTGATCTACCAGCGCACTTCTGAACTCAACGTTAGCTACCATCATCTTCTTCACCAGGATAAAGCACAGACCTCTCTGCTCAACAAAGATTCGATGTCCAATCAGAAAGCAATCTGAATACTGGGTTTTCTCCAATATCTTTCTACAACTGCTTAACTTGCCCATTCTTTATCGTATTTTTTCATAACTTTAAACATAGCAAATCAAAGTATAAGAGACCCCAGGTGACTATTAACATAAATTCTAGGCCAATTTACATGCCAAAAGGGGATTATTTCAGGGTTATGATGTATTCTCAAGTAAACACTTTCTATTCTATCTAGACGAAGACCAATAACTATCTCTATATTTGAATCATATCATCTGAGCATCATGACACCTTCTGAAACAGGTATTATTATCTCAGGTCAGAGAGGAAAATGAGCCTTAGCTGCTTAACTTACCCAAGGCCACAAGGCTAGTGGGAGATGGAACACGGATTGAAGCTATTATCTGACCTTTTTTTTAAAGACTTTATTTTTAGAGAAGGGAAGGGAGGGAGAAAGAGAGAAACATCAATGTGCGGTTGCCCCTTGAGTGTCCCCTACTGGGGACCTGGCCCACAACCCAGGCATGTGCCCTGATCGGGACTAAAACTGGCGACCCCTGGTTCACGGGCCTGCACTCAGCCCCCCCCCCCAAGCCAGGGCCCATTATCCGACTGGCAGCCACACCTCCTCATCCCCTCCTTTCCCAGTCAAGCCAAGCCAAGCCATCCTTTCATCCTATGCTGTGAATTTTTTGTTTGTTTTAGTTGTGTTATTTAAAAATTAATTAGAATTATTATTACTTTTTATTCTTTCAGGTGAAATAACATTATTGTTATTTTACATACTTTTGAGAGTACTTTGTTCTATCATCCTAAACTTTAATTTTTCATTAAGCTTCAAATAGTACTCTGTATTTTCATGAATATTCAATATTCCCCTCTAACAGTCATGTTATGTTTTGCAATTATTAGAAACCACAGCTGTGAAACTAGGTATTTATGAGGCATTTTCCCTGCTCCAAATGTGCTGCCATTAACAATTTTCACCACCAAGAACATTCTTAAAATAGTTCAGATTTTTTTATTTAGGTATTACTGCCATTAAGTCCACTTTCAGAGAAAAGGCAATAAGGTTTTAATTTCTTGTATGCTCTTAAAATCAACTTAATATTAACCTGAAAAAAAAATCCTGAATGAAGATCTCATTGTAAATTTAAATACATACATGTATATATGTACTAAGTAAGATCAAAGGGAAATCTGTTCAATGTAAAATTTATTTACTACCTTTGGATTTTAAAATTCAGAAATATGCTTCAACATCCACATCTCTATCAGAACAGCCAGTGTGTGTGTGTGTGTGTGGCCCAGCCAGGAAAATATTCTCTTGTTTTAAATTAAAAGGGTCTTTAAATCCCACTTTACGGAACCTCAAGAACTTAGTTTTCACCTTGGCAGGCCAATAGATCCAAACGATATAAAATTATTTTAGCAATAACATTAACACAGGTACATAGCAACACTCCATTTCCGGTGAAAAGGAGTTAAGGCTTTGGGGGTCTCTGGCATTTTTTTATCTTCTCATTGGGGGCATATTTAGAGTGTGATATATGGCCCCATGTATGTATGTAAACGTTTAAGTAATAAACAGATGTACGAAGGACACCCAGTGGAAAGGAATATTTAAACTGTTAACTTTAGTGAGTTTCAAATTAGTTTTTTTTTTAATCTGGCAGGAATAATCTAAATTCTAATAGCCCATTTTAGGGAGGAGGAAGCAGACAGCCGTACTGTTACCAAAGTAGAAAAGAAGAAAAGAAGATTTCATTTCCAGAAGTGACACCTCCGTAGTTTAGCTTTCACTTAGTTAAAATACAGAATTTGAGTGAAGTCTGCTGTTGTATTCTGTGTTCACAACATGTTAAAAAATGTAAGGGGGGACTGCTTAAACTACTTCAGAACACTGATTAGAAATTGTATCTAGAAATGTCCATTCGTGGGCAAATGGTCCATGTTACTTCACATCACTTTATCAGTACACGGGCCTGGAAGAATCTCTGCACAGCGTCTGGCCAGTTCCAGTCCCAGAGACCATGGGCATCTGAGGAAGAACATATGGACAGGGCACGGCTCTGTCCATTCTTTATCAGGGATGTTTCACCCTCCGATTTACGATCCCCGGTCTCCCACCGTGACATAGCAAACCAGTGCATGTGGTGTTGCAAATGAGAAAGCAGTGACTGAATACCTTCAAACTTAATTCTCAAAAAAAAAATCCTGATTCTCGATCTGTCACCACTTACATATCATTTCAATTGGCTAAGGACGTCTCCTGGTACGTGACCACTCGCCTGGCTGACATCCGAGCAGGCGGTGACTCACTGGGTGGTTTTTCCGGGCAAGTGAAACTGGCAGGACGTAGCCCATTCCCAGGAGAAGTGAAGGAGCTCAGGGCTGCACTGCAGTTCGCTTGCCTGACTGAACCCAGGGCACAGGCCCACTGACGAGTGAGGCTCTCTTCTTTTTAGATGCTGCAGCGCCTCCCTGTGGTGATGCCTGCAAACAAGCCACCAACATGGACCCCTTTCAGAATGGGTCCCTGACAACGGAGTCGAGGGTGGGCAGCAGAAGTAGGTGGGGAGAGAATGAATTTGTTGTTCAGTAAACTCGCTCCGTCCCCTTCGCTACCCCATACACTCATTTATCACAAGCACGCCGTACATGTGGAGACACCTGAGAGCCAGACCAAGGCCCCAGCTCTGGTGGGACTTACATTCCTGTGGAATGGCAGCAGGAGACAATTAAACATGTAAACACACAAATAAGATCATGTCAGACGGTGATAAATGTCCCCACGTCTCAGAGGCTGGACAATGTGTAAACATCCAAAATGTGGTAAGATTATGAAAACATACAAAAATAAGCAAGGCAATCCTCTGAAATAGAAGTCAAAGTTCTATGAGCTTTGTGCCAATAGACATTTGTGGGGTTTCCTCAGTCAAGAAAGAACCCCAAACAGGCAGCTGCCTGCCTACCCCATACCCACCCTCCCTTTCTCCACGAACACAGATCCCAAGTGTTCGCCCGGAATAAAGGCGACGTTTGTCAGCTTCGGGATCCACAGCTGGCAAGGGGTGGGGCAGACCCTGAGGAGCCAGCAGCTCCCCAAACATCAGAGGTGACCATCTCTCCAGGCCTGTCCCCGGGGCTGTCTGCTCTGTCCATCTTGTGTAAAGCTACCACTATGCAGCTGGAAAGGCCTGAGAGGCTTGGACAGGCCCGGGTTTATGCCCTAAGAACTTAAACTAGTTTGCAACCCTATACGTGTTAGAAAACTATTTCTAGATTACCACCTGCTGAAAAGCAGCCACCTTTCTTACAGGAGTGCCATAAGGAAAGCATGGACCATCAGGCACAGAGCACCTGGAAATTACTGGAAGAAGGAAAGAGTGGCGAGCTGGCCCCAAATCTCTCCTTCCAGATAGGGATACCGACCGGATCCTCCCCACTTGCTTCATGTTTGTCCTCAGTCTTTCAGCGATGTCCTTGCTTCCACTGCCCTCGACCTTCCATCTAAGCACCTTAGAGTAAGGCAGAACAAAATAAATGCCAGAAATACACCTTAAGTTCCCGTAGGAGAGAAACAGCCACATTAAGACAAAAATCCCAGCCCCGGCACCCAGAGACGTGCCCGGTCCTACGCTGTGGCTCACCCCGGACATCCACCCACATGTCCCCAGTGTGGAAGCTCCCCGCAGCATCAAGGCCAAACCACCCACGCCAGTTTTCAAGGCTGCACCCAATCTGTGCCGTCCATCCTCACGTTTTTCATTTTCATCCAAGTCCATTTCCTCACTCTCCACCAAACGCACCTGTCACTTTAGGCATGCATTCACTCTCAATCCTCGCCTTCCTGTCCTTTTCAGCCAGGCCTCTGCTACCTTTGGACACACCATGATGGTTCCCTTATCTGGCCCTGGGGTCCCCATAACATACTAATAGGCTGTTATAGTCAGCTCCAGCTGCCATAACAAAATACTATAGCTGTATGGTCTAAACAGAAATATATTTTCTCACAGCGTTGGAGGCTAGAAGTCTTAGATCAAGGTGCCAGCCAGTTCGGGTCCTAGTGAGACTTGTGGACGGCCACCTTCACCTTGTGGCCTCACATGGCAGAGGGAACTCTGGTGTCTCTTCCTTTTCTCGTAAGGCCATCAACCCTACTGGACTAGGGACCCGCCCTAGGAGCTCATTAACCTTTGTCACCTCCTCATGAGCCCTGGCTCCAAATACAGTCACACAGGGGGTTAGGGTTTCAACACATGGACTTGGGGAGATTCAAACATTCCGCCCACAGCTGACAGAGAACGGTATGGCATGTGAGATGCTGAAAGAGCCGGGGTGAGCAGAACTGACTGAGAGGCTGCTCTAAAGGGAGAAGGGGGGCTGGAACTGTGCTCTTCAAGTTGGAGGGAAAAGACAAGTGGGGAGTGAGGAAGCCACAGAGTCGGATTCGCCCACAGGCTCTGTGGTGAGGAAAAATTCATGTGCAAAAAGCAGCAGTGTCATGTTATGAAGCAAAATAGAATACAACACAACAGAATATAGCAGGAGGCAGGTCTTGGTGTTACTCTCGGAAGGTCACGGACACCTGACTGGACCGCATAACTCGGCAATGACCTCTACCTTGCCCCCTTATAAAAAGAATGGAAACCCCTTATAAACACAAACTTGGAAAACATTAGCATTCACTAACTGAGCTGAGGAAAAATACATCTCATCCAATTAAACACCACAACTCTTCAATGCATTAGTAAAACGACATATTGGAAGGACTACACTTCACACACAGTCAAGCAGGCTGGGTGATGAAGTGATCAAGAGAAACTTAAGTTCGTAACATGCAATTGCAGCTCAAATCTGTTCAGGACAAGTTATTTTCTTACCAGAAGGCAGTCAACAAAAAAACCTGTAAAATTTGCCATCGTCAAATACATATATATGTAAATGCTCAAACCGCATCTCTAAACCGAGAACATTTGGAAACAGCAGTAAGAGGCTGCCTGTGAATAAAACGCTGACTTACACTGCCCTCTGCTGGTACACTGACCACATGTCAAGTTCCTTGGTTTACAAAGTTGGGAAAAGGCAGTTTCAGTATTTTGAACCGGCAAATTCAAGCCTAATTACTAAAAACAGGTTGTGGAAAATATTACTAAGTGGCTTAAATACCATCTGCACCACATCAAGTGCACATTCCTAATGAAAAGGGCACATGTGTGGGGGCCCGCCAAACCACATCTGCTAACCTAATAGAAAGGGGTTTTTAACTCTTTAAAATATGCATTAAATTCACAATAATGCCTTTAAATTCCCCCTTTCCCACCTAGCCTCTGCCATGCCAACCAACTTTTCAGGAAACAAACAAATATAGTTTAAAAAATTAAATCTTGGCTTCACTACTGTGTTTGAGCCTCTGTGTAATTCAGCTTCTCAATATAACTGCATGTTATTGTATTTTACAAAATTTGTTTCCTAAATATACTCTTTTTTTATTTAGAAGCTGATTATTTGCTAGAATGTCACTGAAAACACGCCATTTGCTTAAATACACACACATCAGCCTCCATTAAAATTATTATAGCATCACTGAAAAGTGTAAAGCATTTATTGGGTGTCTCTCATTCCAGAGCCTTTTACTAAGCCCTGTATAAACCAAATCCTCACCTCAAAGCTTGTTTCCTAAAATAGATGAACTAACACCTTGACACAATAGAACAAACAACACAGGTACATTAACTTAAGTGAGCTTAGGTATGTTCTGTCCTGAGGCAAAAAAAAAAAAAAAAAAAAAGCGGAGGGGGGGGCGTGGGAGGGGAGTTGTGAGCTGAATGTCATTTAAAAGGCTGGGGCGAGAGTAAACCCCAGTCCTAAAGTGTGGACAGGAACGCCCCCCGGAGGAGGTGCGATTCCAGGTCCCTACGGGCAGAGGAGAAGGCGGAGGGCCTGGGAGTGCAGGAGGCAGCCACCTGCCTGGGGGTCCGAGAGGTCTCCCGCACAGAAAGTGGGACAGCAGCTGTGAGGAAGTGAACGTTAGAAATTCCACAACTCCCGGCGGCCACACCGCCACTTCCCTGAACTAAGTCCAGGCTCTCCGTGCTCTGCACGGGTGTGAGGGCTCCCGGCTCCCCGGCTGCCCAAGGCTCAGGAGCATCCAGAGCCCCCACGGCCCACCTGACAGACCATGTCTGAGAAGCTCTCTCCGTGCAGCTCTTAGGGACATGTATTTATTTTACTCAACAAACATCTAACCACAGGCCCCGCCTCTTTACAAATATGGACACATTAAACCCTCATAACCATCCCATAACATAGGCACTGTTACTAAAGTCCCAATTTTACACATGAGGAAAGAGGCACACAGAAGTTAACACTTTGCCTAAATTTACACAACTAGTGTGGAATAAAACCCATGGATGCTAGTTTGGAACTCGGGTTCCGAGCTTGGGCTCGTAACTACTTTGCTGTGTCACATAACACAGTGCATGTTATAATCTTTGAGTAGAAAAAAATTAACGTATAATCAGGATAAGTTTTCCTGAGGAAGCAAACAACCCCCAAATCCACAAGACTTATTTCTTGCTCACACTACGTGTTCATTTGGAGTTGCCGATCCCCACTCCACAGGGGCACGAGGACCCATGAGAACGTCAGACTTCACGTAAGCAATTTCACGCTCCTGCACACAAGTGCCATCATCTCCTACTCAGAACTCACTGGCAAAAACCAATCATATCGACCCACCGACTTGACCCAACCAACCACATAAGCCGAACCCAGCAAAGGGGCGGAGAAGTGTGCTCCTCCTATGTGCCTGAAAGGAGATAGAAATAAAAATGTTGGGCAAACCATCACAAAAAGGCTACCACAAAACACATACAGCAGTGATTACAATAGCAATGTCACCTTTCCAGTAAACAAACATGACATTGCCAGACCACTCACGTAGGTCAAGTTGTTGTTTTACTTGCAGTGACAGACAGGAGTGGGGTCCGGCTTCCAACTCAGTGGCACCGGGTCATTCATGTGTGCACTTGTCCACGCCAGGAGCACTCACTGCGCAGCACCTTTCAGTGTAGTTGGGGGTGCCCACATATACTCATGTGCAAAAACTTGGTAGCAATAGCAAACATCCAAGGATACAAACCAAATACACAGGAGGCCCCCAGGTGGGAGAGGTTAGTGATCCAAAAGCTGGTATGCATTTCAAAGGTAAGAAATCTTTGTGAGCTTTTACAATGGAAGCCAGAACCATACAGATGAGCAGGCTGAGCAGGTAGACAGGGTCTGGGTACCTAGAGCAGAATGTCCTATGACGAGTGCTTCTCAGAAGCGGTGTCCTGTGTCTGGGGAAGGCTGGTCCCCTGAATTGTCTCACCAGCTCCGCCTTACGAAGCACCGGGAATGAAGGAGGCCCCCAGCACTGAGGAGAGCTGGGATGAACGCTGGACCTTCCCGGTTGTCGTTAGCGACTTACCAGGGAAATGCAAGCACGTGCTGGCAGCCGGAAGGTTAAACTTTCCACATTGTAATTTTGTCAATTCACAAAGCAGGTTGGGTTCTTGAGTATGAAATGAAATCACATTGTCAGAGAAGAATAATATGTTTTCCCACTGCTTACTTCTGAGAGTTGAATATGAATTTTGAATCTTTAACTAGAAAAAACAGTGGGAAAGAACATACACTGGTTCTTCCAGATTTGAAGAAAACATTTGAGCAGCATTAGGCGTCTAGACATTTTGTACGGAAGTCCCTGAGCTATAAGTTAAGCAATTTTAGAACTAAAAATATATAAACTGAAAATGCAATCTAAGCACTGCATCTCATCAGAAGAATGTGAAACACAGAGATGAACTTCACTTGTCCAAGGCTACCCAACTCATTCGGGGACCAGCAGGGACTTGCACCCAGATCCTGCAAGGCCAGCCCTGTACTCCTTGCACTGTTACGCAACTGTCCCTAAATCAGTGCAGCCTTCAAAGGTGGCAGGAGTCATGACATCAGTAAACACATGACAAGGATGAATTAAAAAGTGTCAGCAGCCCTGGCTGGTGTAACTCAGTGGATTGAGCGTGGGCTGCAAACCAAAGGGTCGTCAGTTTGATTCCCAGTCAGGGCACATGCCTGGGTTGTGGACCAGGTCCCCAGTGGGGGTCACATGAGAGGGACCCCCACACATTGATGTTTCTCTCTTTCTCCCTCCCTTCCCCTCTCTCTAAAAATAAATAAATAAAATCTTTAAAATTTTTTCTAAATAAATAAAAAGTGTCAGCAAACTAGGTTTTACAGGAGTGAGAATGGTGACAGAGCTTTCTTCTACTTTTAATCCTCTCGTATCTAAAAACACCACATTTTTACTGGGTCATTTAACAGGTTAATAACCAAGGGTAAGTCATTTTTTTCTTTTTCAAATACTGGGCCAATCAAGTTAGCAGGTCACAACCAGTATTTTTACTTTCTTTTTAAATACAAGAATATATATTTACTTGCACTGTATTTTCATTTGCCAAATACAAAGACTAATTTTTCTTGTTATTGCCTTTGCCCAAGACGCATAGGCCATGAACAAGCACTGATTTTTTTTTTACTGCCACATAAGTAAAACGTGGGTTTTCTGAGCCAACGAGTTGTGGAAGGCTTTAGTTAAGAGAGGTCTGTCAGGACCACGGCTGCTCTGGGTCCCTGTGGACGGCCCCTGGGGCTGCAGAGAGCAGGTCAGACCAACAGAGCTGTGAGATTCTGAGCTTACGATTCCATCCTGGAGAGAGGGAGCTGGTGGCAGACCACCAGGAAGGGGCCCTCGGGTAGCACTTTGAGTGAAAGCCAGGGTCAAGGCAAGCCAGTGGGTCACAACCCACCCCACAGAGGGTCCTGAGGGAACACGGAGCAGGGAGTGGAGAGCAGCCCAAAGAGCAAGGACTGGTGCTAACCTGGAGTTAGGAGACGAACCGGGCCAAGGACACCTTTTTGTTTAAACCCATGACATGGTACCAGCTATAGGGAGGGGATGGGGACTTGCATAAACACAGCAGGCAGTCCTATCCCTACCTGTACCTGTTTCTCCAGGTGGGCACCAGGTCCCCTGCCTAAAACACTTCCTCTGTATTATGGACACTCCACCATTCAGATTCTGCACAGGGGATGGCGGGCAAGGTTTCTTATGGGTGTATTTAAGAACCTCCAGGGGAAGGCCAGTCGTCTTAGATGCATTTTCAATAAATTTGGACTTTTTGTTTGTTGTACTTTTAATAATATAAATCATAGAAAGTAAAGTTCAACAGGATCTTACTGGCCAGTGAGAATCTTGGGGTTTCAAAGGGTTAACAAGTCCAACAACTCTACCTTAGGATAAACTACAGGCAATGGCTCACTCCAGACCACAGCAATAAAGAGATTGCTGCTATGATCGTTCTGCTAGTAGAAGCCCTTGATTTCCATTTGTTAAAAAAAAAAAAAAAAAAGCATCTGTGACGCACAATAAAGGAGGCACACACTAAAATGAGTTGTGCCTAAAATTGCAGCAGGTTGCCTTCCTCCTGACGAGGCTGCCCACATCCCTCACACCTTCCTGGTTGGCTCTTCTTCCCGACCTAGGCAGAAGGCATTAGCAATCTCTCACACTCCCAATTATCTGACCACAATACCTCTCTCTTCACTTTCAGCAGACAACCTTGCTTCCTACCACCATAAAGAATAAGTGATCAGCAACCAGTTGGTCAGCAATTCAACCCCACATTCTCAAAGTTCTAGCATTGACACCCTGTCCTTCCCCTTCCCTACCCCGATGTCCTTTAGATTCCTGTCCCCTCCTACCTCAGGGACCTTTTCCTGCCTGGTCAGCATCTTTCCTTGTAAGTATTTAGACCTGCCTACTTATTCGTCTTTAAATAAACAAAGGAAAACCTTCTCCAACTCTCCACTTCCCAGCCCTGATTCTGGAAGCCTGGTCTCCACAGCTGCTTCCCAGACCTTCCCACAGCCCCTGCACTCCCGACTTCAGACTCCCTAGCCCACCGAACCGGCTCCAGCTGAAGTCACCAAATGACCTCAGTTTTGCTAAATCTGGTGGATTCCCCTAATCTTTCTAAACTCTGGCACAGTGTAGTATACTGACAGCCTGCCAACTCTTCCTGAACCCCCATTCCCTCCCGTGCACCTACCCTCCTGCTCTGCCAGCCAGCTCTCCACCACTCTTCCTTAGTCTCCTTTGGGGTCTTCTTCCCACTTTTCAGATGTTGGTTTTACTCTCTTCCAGGTCCTCTGCTCTTCTAAGACTGGATCCTGCCTTCGGGCAAGCTTATCCAACCCTGGGGTGTCAGCTGCCACCTCTGTGATGCTGCTGCGGAAATCTCTATCCCACCTAGGATTCTACTGGAATGCTACTAATCAAGCATGTCCAAAACCCATCTCATCACCCCTCAATCATGAGTCTGCTTCCCATCACGTATTCCCCAGTTCAGTCAAGGTCACCACCATCCACATGGATGCCCAGGCCAAAAACCAGGTATCTCTTGGGCTCATCACCAATCCTCAAGTCCAGACCACTGAGTCCCATCCATTCTAAACTCCCAAATGCATCTTGAATCCAATCACTTACTCATGATGGTCAAGAACAGTCTGCCTGGTTTAAGCCCTGCCCCTGCCATTTACAATGATGTGACTGGGCAAGTTCCTAGCCCTCAGGCTCTCATCTGTGCAATGGGAATAAAATATTTTGTTTTATATATTAATAGTACACACCTCCAAAGGTGATTCTGAGGATCAAATGCGTTTACATAGCTAAGGCCTGAGAGCAGCTCCTGGTGCAGTAAGTGCTATGTAGGGTAGATGATACCCTTGTATTATGTTCATCATTCCCCACCACCCTGGTCCAGACGCTCATCACCCCTCACCTGGACTACTCAACCCCCTTCCCAATGGTCTCCAGTTTGCCTTCCTCCAATTCAGCCTCCCCAGGGTGGCCAGGGTGATCTTTCAGAAATGCAAGCCTCATCCGGTTGCTCCCTTGCTTACGACTGTTTCCCTTCTCCTTACTGAGGCTTGCAGGCTCCTGCCCTCCCTCCACCCCCACCCACCGCCCTGACCTTGCACTCCAGCCATAATGAGGTCCTTTCAGCTCCTCTACTGCACCACGCTCTCTCTGCTACAGACCAATGCTCACCCTGCCCCTCTGCTGGAATATTCCTCGGCTCTCCTCCTCATTCCCGCTTTCTCTTTCAGGCCCTCCAGCAAGCTTTCACTGACCCCCCAAGTCTGGATTAAATGCCCACAGTAGCCACCAAAAAGAACACTGTACCCTGTAATTATTTAGCAATTTCAACTGCCTCTTTACTCATTTCAAGCCTCAGGACAATGTCAACTCCCTGAATGCAGGGACTGTATTTGTCCTTTTTAGTTTTTTGTACTTAGCCCCCAGCCAAGTGGCTGTCTGGGTCATAAAAGGTGCTCCGTAACTACCAAATGACATTACTAAACAGTTCCTCCCGACCACCACTCCTCTAACAGAATACAAACTCCATTCTGTAATGAAAAGTTCTCTTCTTACCTGAGAGTCCCTGTACCTACAGCATCCCTAGATTCCACCCAGATTCCAGTTCCTCAGGACGCAGGGACACCTCACCGTGTGTCCGTCCCACTGGGAAAAAGTGAAGGCGAGGGCTCACAAGTCAGCATTCAACAGGAACAGGTGATTAGAAATGACGGTGATAATGGCAGCAGCTAACGCTGACTGGACATTCGCAACACGCCAGGCAGGCCCTGTGCTAAGCATCCCGTGTACAATACTTCACCTGCTCATCCGGAAACTCTGAGGATGATGCTGGTCACTTGTCCCGGTGCATCCAGAAGACCCAGGGGGGAAAGTCCACTAAGGCTGCCCACATTCCTCCTCTGAAAGTGTTCACAGATCAAAGCGAACTGTTCTTAACTAAACGTCCTCTCTCCCTTCCCCCTCCCCTCCTTTGACTCCCCCCATCCCCCCCCCCCCCATCTCCCACCACTGTGGCAGCCAGGAGTCACTGCAACTTTTCCTAATAAGCCTCGGAGCTAAGTTCGAACCAGGACTCAGGGCTGCCAGGCCTACTTCCCCGACTTTTCGTTACTGCTGACATCTCAGCCAATGTGACTTAGGAATAATCTGGGGATTATTTGCATTAATGGAACTGAAACTTACCTCTTCGAAAAAGACAGTATACTTTGTTCAAGTGTCCAATATCTTATATATATAAGTCAGCCCAAATACCCCCACCCCCAAATTTCAATACTACAGAATTTGGGGCTTTGTTTCTTATTGTATTCTGACTGAGAAAAAAATCTGTAAAATTTTCACTGTCTAGTCACAACCTCCAGCAAGACCCAAAAGCGTTCCTTACAGCTGATAAGTTCCAGTTAAAGAAGGTTAAATCTCCTAGGCTTTGGAATCTCACCAAAATGGGGTAGGGAGAGTATGCGAGATAAAATAGCTTTTTAACATATTTTCAAAAGCTACCCAGAGACAAAAACGAAAATTATCAACCAGAAGGGGGTCTTCACTTTCCTGCCCGGAGACTGGAGCATTGGTCTCCAGGATTTCAGCACTGGAACTAGACTGGGCCAGCTCAGTGCTGGGGATGCCAGGACAAGTTTCTGTGCTCACTGGGGGAGGGCAGGCGCGCTAAACATCCTGTTCTTTTTAATAGTCCTGCTGACAGACATCCAAGCACTTAAAGTCACATTTTTGAAAGATGCTTGCTTTATTCTGCTAATTAATCTGAAGTCCAACGTTGGACAGAAGAGAAATGGACGGTGTGTTCCATCCTCCCGATTTATTAAAAGGGAGAAAGAGCAAGGGGTGAAGAGAGGATGAGTGGAGAAGCCCTTCAGCTCTCGTAAATGCGAGTCGTACTTCTGTTCATAAATCAAGTCCAAAATACACTCTAAGCCAAGATTTGTACAACAGCATGTAAGAGCATTTTTACAAGCCACAACCCTGACCCGAGCTCTGGGTTTTAGATTAGGATCTCTGGGTTGGCCCAAAACCTCTGTAGATTAAACCATGGTGCATCTGTATAAAAGAAATCTTTTCTTTCTGAAACTACAGATTGTTTGCGTAGACCTTATGTCCACACAACTAACGACACACAATTCTTATCATGGAGCGAAGAGGCCTCCTGCTTACGAGGGGGAACGGGTGCTTGTGGTGGCCGAAGTTGGGTCTCAAACGACACTGGAATACTGAGCAGGATGCCACAGTCTACTTTAATTTACTTGTCCTGCATTCTAGAAATGGCACATTTGGCTCAGTAAGCAGCATGACTGGTTTCCCAGGTAAAAGTTCAGTTTAACTCAAGTCACCACCGAAGGGAGTATGAGAACAGAAAAGAAAACAGAATGACAAGATCATCACCAACATACACTGCTTTTAAATCTCCTGACAGCATTCTGGAAAGGTAAGGTCTGCTTGGCGGCGAGGAATCAGGAGAGTGTCTGGACCACGTCTGTGGAATGTGATCACGGGACCGCCGCGACAAAGCAGGTTGTGGGCATGTGTAGAAGCATGTTCTGGAGGTGAAAAACCGGAATGAATGAACCAAACCTCTACAAAGCTTTTACATATGTTTAGATAAAGACTTTCACTTGATCCGACATGGAGATCACATAAGCTGAGCACCTAAAAAGAGAATAATACTGAAAAGGCTTGCATGGAATTTTGCATCTTCAGTATTTCTTTCAGGCCTGATGTTTAGTGACTGAATGAAGCGGGAAATCGACTCCCTCAACTTTACAGTGAACAGGGGTGCTGGAAAAACACGGGAGTCCCCTTTTCACTGTCACTGCCCCACACGAATGCTGCAGACGGCACCACAACAGCGGCTTCGAGCACAGTCCGACGTGTCTGCCGCTGCAGCGTGTCGACATCTCAACTGTTGTCATGCCCCACATTCAGTGTGTCTCTATCACAGACACACAGGCAGAGTATACACTATATACTGTACACTATACATTCACATGTGTTACATGTTAAATGTGATGTTTACTCCACCATAAGAACATCTAACAAACCTAAAGTGCACAGGAAGGGTTGAAAGGAAGCACAAAAGGTACGGAGGTATTTAAGGTTTAAGCCCACTCCAAATGTGTGCCTGGTGCCTTGGGGAGCCTGAGAAACACACATGCATATTTAACTAATGGACTGAAACAGTATTTTATGTTAAAGCCCAAAGGGAATCAGTATCACCAGGGACCCTTTTAGATGGAGAGCTTTTTGTTTTTAACCATGTAAACCTCGAGGGACTCTGATTTTCTGCATGTTGTCTCAGGAACCACAGCTGAGTAAGTGGCAATTCATGAATCATGGCTCGGTGATGGTGGGGGTTCAGGGGGTGCCAGCGATACGCTCCCTTCCCCCACCCCGCCCGCCCAGCTCACCCAAGGAAGGCAATGGGCGGGCGGGCAGCTACTGGGACAGCTTTGTATGGGGTCCAACGTGAAAATACAGTGAGAGTGAAGAGGTGGACAGTGCAGAATGCTGTGGCCCAGTCCAACCTGTACTACACTGTCACCATGAGCAAGTAAGTGTCTCTCTCGGGGTCTCAGTGACAAAAATGGAGAGAACCACAGTACCCACCTCACAGGACTGTTGTGAGACGGAAATTACACTTTGCATGGAAAACGCCTGGCGGCATGGTGGGGCTCAGTGAAGACACATTTTTCCACCATTCTCCTATTTGTGGGTTAATTCCCATAGGAGATCCCCAGATTGTTTCTTATCACCATGACCTTGACAAACAGTGCTGTAGATATACACACACTATTTTTTTTTAAAACAGATATAGAACAATATGCATACCATGATGGACACTCATGACATATTGGTTTGAAAAGTTAATATAATTAGTACAGAGTCATCTTTTGAAAATATGTATGTCCACTTATATGGCTGGAAAAAAAGTCTAAGACATATAACAATATGAGAGCATGGTCGTCTCTGAGTTGTACAATTATTATTAATGATTTGAACTGTTTTTCCTCTTGCTTATCTGCCTTTCTACTTTTCTATAATGAACATATACAACATAGTTACATAAATGGTGTGGGAGAACAAAATATCCATACGCACTTAAAAACAAAAGCATAGCATACTAATGGTGAAATTAGCACAGTTAAGGGTCCAATGTGAGAAGCATGTGGCAACATAAAATGGCACACAAAGGTCAGGTACAACCAAAAGACTCTCTTGACAGAAAGACCAGGAACTTGACACTGAGCCGTAGTCCAGATAAATTCCCCATCTTGGCCGTTGGTGAGTCATCTGTCGTGAGCCTCAGTTTATGACTGACTGACAGACTCAGTGTTGACCCACAGCAACACTGACAGGGACCATTGGGCCCTCCTTCCTGGAACACTTGAACTTGGCTTCCAGCTCACATCCCTGTTGGAGCAGCTCCCTCCCCATCACAGTCTCCTTTACTGGTTTCCTTACCTCCCTCAGCTTCCTGTCTTCCCAGTGCCCAGGACCAGCCCTTGACTTCTCCATTCTATCCATTCTCACCTCTGAGGAGATGGCATTCAGCCTATGGCATGAATTCCACCCACACCCCAACTCTACCTAAATGTCTATGTTCAGTTATGGCCTATCCCCTACATTCCAGACTGGAATATCAAAAACTGCCCACTGGACCTAATCACTTAGAAGTCTAAGAGACAACTCAAACTTAACGTGGCCCAAAATAAGATGATGTCTCCCTCCACCCCTCAAAAACCTGCTCTTCTCGGCTACCCTCATCACAGTTAATAATAACCAGATCTTTCTTGATGCTCAGGTCAAAAATTTGGAGTTATCCTTGTCTTCTATCTTTCCCTCATGCCTTAAACCCAAACCAGTTGAGCCTACTGGGCTCTAAACTGTATCCAGAGCCCTGTCACTCACACCACCCTCATAGCTACCCCCCTGGCCAAGGACCATCATCATCATCTCCATCCTGGATTATTGCAGTAGCCCCCAAATCTGTCTCCCACCCCTTGCACCCTTCAGGCTACTCTGAACAGAGCAACCAGTGATAACTACTGAAGTGTCCATCTATCACGTCACTCTTCTGCTCAAACCCCTCAATGGCTCTCCATCTTCCACAGATTAAATGCCAACATCCTTGCACTGGCCTACACATGGACAACCCTACCTCATCGCCCACCAGCCCCTTCTTCATCACTCCAGCCCCACTGGTCTCCCCGCAGTTTTGCAAACACACTAGGTAGCTTCCTACCTCGGGGCTCCTGTACTGGCCGTTCCCTCAACCTGAAATAGTTTTCCCAGAGACTCACCTCTTCACCTCCTTCAGCTCGTAACTCGAATGTCTTCTCACCAAGGTGATTCCCCAACCCCACTATTAAGTATGTGTGATGATGTATGTGTGATAATCCCCCAACAACACACACTCCCTATCCCGTCCTTACTTTTTCCCATTGCAGCTTCACTACCCAGCATAACTTGTATTTCACTCACTTCGTTTATTTATGAACAGTTTCCCCAGAGTTAATGGAAGTTCCACAAAAGCAGGAACTTTTTATTTTTTTCTTCTCAACCTAGTACCTAGAACAGGGCCTAGCACATGGCAGGCACTGAATGAATATTTTTTTAGCAAACAAATAAGATTAAATGGTACCTGCCCTTACTTCTCTCAGATTTATAAAAAGCACACAGGGAATAAAGCATGTGAAAGTAACTGCTAAATAATTTGACACTCAGATAACTATGTGGGTAGTGCTATTATCATTGTTATTATATTGAAGATGTGTCCCCATCCTGCTAGTTATGGCCTGAATGAGTCATTCTTGAACTACGATTCCTCACCTCCCTTTTACTAAAAAGACCAGTAACTGAGAATTTCCACAGCACTAGGATTCTGGAAAGAATGAGGCTCACAGATACACTCAATAACTAACCCAACATATGATTATCTTAATCGCAAATTGTGGAGACTAGCAGGAAAGAGAAGGAAAGATGAAAAGATTAAGTATGATCACTTAAGAATGCTCCATCTCCCTTCACTGGATGTCAGAAATACCCCCTTAACCTCCACTCAGAGGAGGGAAAGGACCCTGTCCTTGACTTTCCTCGGCCCTGATGAGACAACCGTGCCTCACACAAGGTGGGTTTCCATATAAACTCTCAATGGACAAAAGGTTGGGTTCAACCGAATGATCTCCATCTGGAAGCTAAAAGTATACAAAATACTCTGTTAACTCTGGGAGATAAGGAAATGGTGTGTTTTATTATGACACACCCAGAATTACTTTTGGATGCACCATAGAGAAATGAAACAGAGTTAGAAGCCTCTTCTAAATGCATAATGTCTCACAGTCAGTAAAAAACTCAGCTTGAAGACAAATTTGCTAACCCATATTCCCTCCTGGCTAGAATGACCGTTGAAAGCCCCTCTCCAGGAGCTCCCCCAAAGCCATAGCCCTCGTAAAGGCCAATAGTAATACCTTTCCTCTCCCTTGCAGAACTAACATTTAGTTACTGTGGCTAAACTGCAAAGCACTGTGAATCCTGGTGAGGAAGGTAATTAATCTAATTGAGCTGAACACATAAGGGCTTTCAAGTGGATAAAACTGCATCTTGGAAATTAAAAAAAAAATTGCGTCCTGGGACACCTGAGCCCAGCAGCAATACCAGCTCCATGCACACACTGGTTGTCTCATCAAGGCTGAGCAGAGGTGAGAGGTGGCCAGTCCTACTGAGCTTCACTTTTACCTTTTAGTTGTAAAACCTTTCACTTTAAAAGTGGATTTCCTTCCTCATACCCTCTGATCTCTTTAAGAAGCAACTCATAAAATTTCATCCCACTGAAGGCCCAGACATCAAAGTTAGAAAACTGACTGATTTAAAACTTAATCAGCTTAATCATAAGATTTTGCTCGTCAGTGACATACCAGGTCTGACTTGTTCTTCTCACGATGTGCGGTTGCAACTGTATTACCCAAGAAGTGAGAGGAAGAAGAGAGTCAACCAGAAAGAATTACACAAGTTTCTACGGAAAAAGCTTTCCTCTTCACAGTCTGTGACTAGTTAGATGAGAATACTAAATCTCATCCTCATCGATCTTGGCTTTCCTCTTCTTCATTAAAACAGCCAAGTTATTGGCTGGACTCTCTCCCAGGAGTGGCCACGTGTTCCCAAGCAGGGTCGGATGGCATGGGAAACTCTTTTAAGGATGACACACACGCAAGCTTGCGATCCATTGCGCTGGGACCACTAATCAAGGCACATGTGGGGTTTTCGGGGATTAATGTTCCAATAGCCACTCCTCCCATTAACCTCTCATGGAGACTCACACCTGGCTTGGTGTGCATCCGTGCGCCCATCTCAGCAGGTCATCATTTCAATAAATAACACTCCAGTGTAACGAGACAACACCAGGTTCTTGGGAGACACAGATCTGACACGTGTTAATACCTCATTATACCTCCAGGCCTCCTGCCCAGCAGGAGGAACAGAGGATCATCTTTCCAACGAGCATTACAGGCCTTTCTTGCCGTGAGAATCAAGTCCAGTATATTTATTTCATTCACCACATGGTCATTTTCCCTTTAGAGGAGATTCAGAGAATAAAAGCTATGTTGGTACAACATTATGCTAGAGAATTTTAAACAAACCGGAGAGGCAAATCACTTGCGGTTTTCATACCAAGCACAGCTCTGAAAGGCGCCACACAAATGCTGCTTTCGGCTCAGAACAGCATTCGTGCCTCTAGGAAACACTGTGCCCTACGTGAGCAAGAGACACAAGGTTCCGCCGATTTAGGAAAAACAGGTTCACGTTTACAGGTGCATCTTACGGACCGGCCCCCGGTCTGAGGGGATTTGCAGGACTGGCGCTGGATAAACCTGAGAAGTTACAGGACTTCCTGAGTTCCTGACACATTTTCAGTTTAGCGATTTTTAAATAAGAATTATATGCCAGTTGTTTTATCTGAGAAAGCGGCCACAAATTTATAACTACAGCATAAGCATCTACACAAATGACTCAAGCTACAAACATCAAATTAATCTGTCACCTAGATCTCCCAGTTTTACAGATGTGCCTTCTAACTGTCCCTCAAATACCAACCAACCCCACGAATCACCCGAACGAGTAAGTTTCCGGTTCTTACTGAGTGACGTTCCTCAAGGCATTTCTCACCTTGTGCAGAATTCTACAACAATACTTTGAGAGCATTTTTTGTTTATTCCAAAAACCACCTGTGTACCATGGAGAGGTTGAACCGCAGAGAAGCTGAGCCAAGGGGCCTGCAGAGAACAGGAGCAGGAGTCGTGTTCATCTTTACGCCAAGTGACCCACAGTGAAGGAATGTACTTTAGGGGCCAAAGTATGTCCCCGGTACCTGTAACCAACGTGCTTCTCACTGCAGGCTGACGAGACCTTTGACTGGGGGTGTGGTTCTGTGGTCCGCAGCATGACACAGCCAGGGATATAAGGGACCTAGTGTCTCAACTGGCCTCTAAACCGGAAGTTACACTGCTGCAGTCTGAACCAGAGATCACCTCAGCAGACCAGCAGAGAGAAAAGATACAAAATTAGGTAAACTGGGGTCAACCTAAGGTGCACAAACAAAGGAGGGAAATGGAGATGATGACCTCATGGGTTACAACAGTATCAGAATAAAATGCCATTCTTATGGTGGTTCAAAGGAAAAAATACACAAAGTCATGGTTACCATTATTGGACATAACACAACTAGCTTAGTTTATTATCGAACAGTACATACAAAGCTGCTCTTTCCAGATCCCAAAATAGACTTAAAACAGCCTCATAGGGATGACTTGTTAAACTGACAGTGGCCTACACATTAATACAACAGAGAGACATAAGTTCAATTTAGGAAAAAACAGAGACATAAGACCACATGTGTATGTATCGCATCTCACTTTCCCGAGCCAACCACGTGCTCTGCAGGGTGAAACGAGGTCCTGCCAGGCTCTAGAGGTCACCGGGGCAGGACGCAGTGACTCGGATCTTAGGGTACAAGCTTTTTCAGAAGGAAGAGTGACAGTGAACCTGAGAACACAGCTCAATTCTGTAACTACTTCTCTGCATCATCTTAATGGCACCCATTTATTAATTAAACAAATATCACATTTATTCAGCACTTACTCTGTGCCAGGGACTGCGCTCTCAGCGTTGCTTTTTCCTAGCAGGCACAGTGGTCCCCAGGCCCAATTCATTTCTTGGTTGGATTGATTTCCCAAGCTCTCTGCACGTGGACTTTTCCAGCAGTGTCCCATTCATTCAGTCCCCAAGGTCACCAGCACCCTCATTTCAAACTAGGAACCTCCTCTTGAAGCTCCTTTCAATCCATTTTGGTGGCAAGAGAGCCCACTGGAGCCCAAGCTCATCTCTTGAGATAATCGAAGCAGATTATGTTCTTTGCCCTCTCCCTTCCTGCCAATTCTCTCTGTTCCTCCACTGTCCACTCACTTGGTATCTATTGACCTAATATTCCCATCAGGCACCTTGATCAGGAATGGCGTACTCCTTTCCTTATTCAGGTAGCTCCGATGTCCTACCCTTCCTACCCAATTTGTCTGATAATCATCTAAGTGCCCTGTCTAAACGAATCGATCACCCGCCCCCCGGCCCATGAAAAAACGTCTGCACTAACAGTAATGCTGAACACCTCAAAGCATTTCCAACTACGCCATCTCGATCAAGCCTCAACAGCACTGAAATAGGTATTACCTAACACATTTTACACACAAAGAAACCGAGGTGTGTCTCGGTTAACTAACTTGTCTGCGATAACACAGCGAGCGAGGGGCTGAACTGCGACTCCGTCCCTATTGATCGGTGGCTAATCATGAATCGTGACTTCTACTTCTCAGTCCTGTCTCGGCCAAACCCCGCTCAAGAATCCACCATGAGAAGTAACGGGTTAGAATGGAGGGCGCTAACCATGCCTCACGGGTGGAAGGCAAACCAGGCCAAAAGGTGAAGCGAGAAACAGCTACGCCAAAAGAGACAGATTTTTGAGGCCTGGAATCTTACTGGGCCTAAGGAGTGAAGTTAAAAAAGTAGGTCCAACAAAGAATTGTCAGGAGAGGCTCTAGAATGAAGCCGCGGAGGTTAAATTGCAAAGTACACTAGGAACACCTGCAAACCACACGTGCTAATTAGTAACGAGGAAAGCATCTCTTGGCTCTTGAAGAGTTCGGATTTTTTTAAAAACATGATCAAAAGGAAAAAGCTGACTACCAAGAATTATAATTAGAAAGCTTAAAGAAAAATGAAGAGAGTAAGGATTCTAGGATTCTCAGAGGAAGAAAGTGGAGTTCTGTTACTAAGGTGGGAAAGGGACATATTTTCTGCCCAAAGGCCTCAAAGATTGACATTTGGTGATGTGCCCACGTGCCTGGCCACAGGGTTGCCCAATATCTCGGTTACCAAAAATCACGCTCTGACCCATGGGCCTTGCCTGGCAGGACCTTCCAATCCCACCCAGAAGTTTCTGTTTATTCTTGTGAAGAGCACAGTAGAAAACACACTGGTAACACATTTTTTTAAAAAGTAGAGTGAGGGGAATACTTTGGATCTGCCAGACAGACGGACAAACACCCTGATTTTCTTGTCTGCAGCCTTCTGGAGGCCACACTGCAGCAGACAACTATATCCGGTTGAAGAAAGCAGGAAACTGACAGTCAATCTCAGCAATAGCTGAGTGATGCTATTTTGATGAAATTCAAAATTGCGTACGAATCTATGATAGGCCTGATTAACAGCAAAAAGATAACAAACAGAAAAGACTCCATTTTACTGGCTATTGAAGATATTCCCCATTAGGGTTTTGTTTCATCCATGACGATTCTGTTTTTTATTTGCTTGTTTCTTTGTTCATTTATTCTTTCATTCATTCAGGGAGCTTTTTATTGAAGTAGAACATGCAACACAGGATTTGTGATAAAATATAAAAACAGACCTTTATAAAATGTCACTCCTTCCTACCACAGGACACCTGCATGCCTCTGAGAAAGTCACAGTACTTCTTGGAGGAGGTTTCTCACTAGTAAAAGAGGGGTACATAGAGTCCATCTTCAAGTGGTTTTCTGAAAGTCAAGTCAAATGACGGATCTGAAAGTAACTTGTAAACACTATGAGCATGAAAATACATGGATCAGAAAACCTAGTAGCAAGAAAGTATATATTCACCTTCCAGAGACTTCTTAGGGGTGTGTGCGTGGGCATCACGTGCACGCGTTACCAGTGAGAGTACTGGGCGTGGCCTGGTGCCGTCGGGTGGTATTATCCTGAGCCGGGTGTGACTGCATTTCAGCAAGCCTCCACATTCAAGGTGAAAACACAACTTGGCAACAGCTGCCTATAGACCTGAACTTGAATTGTGGGGCTATTGTGGTGCTATCCCAACATCTAATCTTCAATCATTCCCACTCCAGAGCTCTGCCCCCTGCCCCACTTTGCCCTTATTCCATAAGCTTGACTGGTGGAGAAGATACTCGACACTTCTTAAAGTTATGATTTTGTGATCATGGGGTGTCATCATCGCCGCCCTGCTGGTGACAGAAGGGTGGTTGTCTGAGAGTTACATAAAACACATGCAGCTAAGACAGGACTTTCTGAAGAAAAACTTAGTGGCCTGCAAATTGGCAAGGGAAAGAAAGCCCAAGTTAGAGAAGGAGAAATTACTGACACAACTATCGAGGGCAGTTTTATGAGCTTCAGTCAATGAAGCAAAAAACTTGAGCCAAAAACTTCATTATTCAAACCAGATGCTGATTTTGTAACATTCATGTCAATGATGAACTGTTTCAATTTTCTTTAATTTTGAACACATAATATAAAGCAGGCAACTCACGACATTAATAAAGACATTTAAATGTATAAAGTTGGTCTGAAAAACAACTGAATACAGGAAGCCTATTTGCAAAAGTGTATTGCCAAAAGCATATTTTTCCTTTTATAATCATGTCACAAAAGAAGTCCAATACAGGGTTTAAGACAAGATCAATTATGGCCAGCAATGAAATGACCCTTTAATGACAATTAGCCCCCAACCCTGATTACTGCCAGCTCAAATTATCTGTGCATTCAGCACACAGAGTGCTGGGCTCATCTACCTCACACAGGAGCGGAAAGGAAGGAGAGCAAACCAGGGGAAGAGGGCCAGCCACACAGACTTCGGCCCCAGAAAGCACAATGGTCATTAAAAAGTTTACTAAGCACAAATGATACTTTAAAAAAAAAGTATGCTGATCATCTCCTTCCTACAAATGATTATTCTCTCTCATCAGAAGAATGATGAGGAACAGATCTCAACCCCTGGGGGGAAAAAAACAAGGGTCTCTGGTGAAAAATGCAGCCAGGGGGATCCCGGGAGAAGGGGAGAACGGGCAGTGGGGACCAGAGTCCAGGAAGACTTTGACCCTGGGGCATTATCCCAAAAGGAAAGGGGACACTTTTCCAGTTTAGGACTGCTTGCCGGGCAGAGTCCAGCCCAGTGAACTGCTACCTTACAAACAACACAATGTAAACCACCAGGGTGTAACTTCTGGAGCTTTACGGTCTGCTGCTTTATGGACACAGAAGTAGAGTAACTCAGAGATGGAAAAGAGCAACACCTTCATTGTTACAAACAAGGAGACTCAGGAGCAAGGAGCTAGGGTACATTCTCGTGGGACTAACTAGTAGCAAAGTCCATTTCCAAACCATGTGTTCTGACTTCTTACCCACTGGTTTCTTTCTTCCCCCAGAGGATGAGGAGGCTCTGAAGAGCAGGGATTAAGGACTGGTACGGTCCAGCAATCACCGTGGTCTGTCACAGTTATGAAAGAACACACTGCCCTTTTGCCTTCAACATGCCCATTTGGTGAATTAACAGCAAGAGAGTTGCAAAGGAAAATCTACACTGTATTGGAGCTATAAATCCTATTTACAAAACTAGCTATGGACCAGGCACCAGGGTTCACTTGCCTTTGTAAATGCTCACCACCCCGGTGTCTATAACCTCATTTTACTGAAAAAAAGAAGCTGAGAGAGGTGACATACTCACATATGTTCACACCACGAGGTAATGGCAATCGGGGTTCAGACCAGGTTTTCCAGCCTCTTGAAGACACTGTGCTTCCTCCTCTACTACTGGCCCTCAAAGGTTTTACTAAGAAAGAGCTCCTCATTTAACTGGTTATGAGAGCTGCAGAGAAACTTTGCTCATGAAAATACCTGAATCATTATATATGAAATAAATGGATCCTGAACAATGAAAATAAGCTTCTAAACAGGACTCCTTCGGTTACTTAGCTAACAGAAGTTCTTGCAAAATTCCAACTTTTCCTTCTAAAAATATTCGAGACCCAGAGATCCTACATATTCTGTTTATTTCTTTTCTTTTTCAAGCTAAAGTGTAAGTCCCCACAACCAGAAGACAATGGGAGAATGGGAATCTTGACGAGAAAGAACGACTTTCCACAGAGACAGTCACCAGAACGAGAGTCCGCGATGAGGCCCTGGAGAACTTCAGTTTTCCAGCTTGCGGCCTTCTGTGGCTGGCCAGCCTCCACCGATGCATTCACCTTCTGGCAACCACCTGCCACGTTCACCTTCTGGAAATACGGGCAGGTGGCCAGACTGGAGATTTCTGCTCTCTGATGGAGCAGAACACCTCTCCTCTTCCAGTCTGAACACAACCCTGAAGACCAGGACTCCCTGTGGGTTTGGCACGATAATGCCTCTGTACTTTGTCACCTCCTGCCTGCCTGCAGGGCAGCCGGCCTGTTTAAAGCTAGAACATCCCAAAGAGGCCATGTCTACCAAGGGCAGACCTATGGGTTTGAACCGGCTTTCCTCAATATAAGGACCAGGCAAACAGAAGTGCCAGCCAGGCAAACGGGACGTGGTGTGCTCTCAACAAAACACAACCAACCTCATTTTCCTAGCGACTTTCTGGAGTTTATGTGCTGGCGGTTGCAGGTGCTGGGAATACAAAAATGATGGGTGCTGCCTTTGAGTATCACAGTCTACGGGGAAAATGATACCCCTGAAAAGATGAACAGCAGTGTTTGGTGGGAAGTGTGAGAAGATGCAGATATACCAAATGCTATTTTTGAAAAACTAGAACAGAGGAAGTAGGGAAGTTTCATCCAAGAAGAATCCACAGGACCTTGTAAAATAATCAGGAATTTTTAAGGCAACAAATAAGAGGCTCTGGGACATTACAAGTAAAGGGACAGTGTGCTCAAAGGCTCGCATTTACGAAGGAGCCGCTAGTCCCGGAGTGTGAACAGAAGCGGTATTTACATGCGCAGGGAAGTGGGGGACCTGGGAAGGAAGCGTCTCAGAGACAATTACAAAGGGTCTGTCTCTATGGGCATCTAGAAACCAATGAAGTTTTTAAAGCATGTTTAGCTTTCTAAAAAAGAAATAACGTAATTCTGGCAGATATGCCAAGCGTGGACAGAAGTCCACATTAGGGCTGTACAAAAAAATGAAATGCAAGCCACAGAGCCGAGCCACATATGTAATTTTGAATTTTCTAGTAGCCACATTGAAGGTCTGAAAAAGAAGTGAAATTAATTTAATAATACATTTGAACCCCTCAAATCCAAACATTCAACATGCAGGCAGTATTTTAAAAATTATTAATGAGATTAGTTGACCGCCTTTTTCTCTCCCACTAAGCCACCTAAATCTGGCACATTTACAGCGCATCTCATTTGAATGAGCCACATTTCAAGTGCTCAAAAGCCAGACGTGGCCAGGGGCTGCCACACCAGACAGCACCGCTCTAGAGAAACCAAAGACAAGACCCATACAGGAGGCTCCGGCCAAGAGTCCACACAAAGAGGGTCAAGGTCTGGACAGCCTGAATGCGGCCCCTGCACATGTGCTGAACTGCCACTACAACGCAGTTTTACAAACATGTAACTTACTTTTTGTAGTGAGTAGGTAACAACTGACATGGTTTACAAATAAAAATCACACACCGGGGGGTGTAAGAAGCAGTGTTGCTCCCATGCTTTTTCTGACTCCCCGCCCCGGCCCACCCATTAGAGGCAACCATGTTTAGTGAGCTGCTTCTGCTCGTCCGTGCTTCAATGACGGTTCGCGCAGACAGAAGCAGCTATGGAGGTAGGCTCATCTATCTGTGCCTTTTCTACTCCAGAGGTAGCACACTACGTGTTCTGTTCTATCCCTTGCCTTTTTCATTTCATAACGTATCTTGGAGATCTTTCCACTTCACTGCATAAATAATTTCCATGTTTTCTTTAAATGTGGCATAATACTCGGTTGTATGGATGGATCACAGTTTATTTCATCAGGCTCCTGCTAATGGGTATTTGAATTGTTTCCCCATGACCCTGTGCCTGCTTCATCATCTCCTAACTGATTTCCTTGTTCCCTCGCTCTCCACTTACAAACAAGTCCCTACGTAATTGCCAAGTACTTTTCCAAAATGGTACTTCCTCCAAAACCTCCAGTGTTCCCTCTTACTTGCATGACAGCCTGAAATCATGTCATTGATCATTCCATTCACTCAACAAATATTTACTGAGTCCCACTTTGGCCAGGCACTATTCCAGGCATTTGAGACACATCAATGAACAGGCAAAAACTCCTGCTTAAGCTTACCTTAACCTGTTTTTCCTCCTGCACACCACCCACTGGCCCCTAGATAACTGTAAACGTTACCTAGAAGTTATATCTTTTATCTGGCATATTTATATATTCAGTGATGCCTGACAAGCCCCTACTACAGGTTGGATCCAGTAGTGAGCATGACAGAGACAGTCTTTTCCATTTGTTCCCCTCTGGCCTTCCCTTGCCTTCCTGTGCTGAATGCCTTCTCCTTCCTCATCCTCTACACCCTGCCCACCCTGAAACAGGCAATCCAAACCCTCCAATTCCATGAAGACTCCCCTGCCCCCCCCCACAGCAGGGGCCATCAGTCCCTTTCTGTCCTGCAACGTTCCTTATCTTGACAGGTGCTTAGGGTTTTCTGTGTGTGCGCATGTGTGGTTTTCCGTTTTGCACTTTCCATGGATTGAATGAGACATCCTCATTACAGCATAGGTCTGAGGGCCAGCCGCTTGTTCTCTGTACTGCATAGGAGGATTCTTCAACCACAGATTATTCCAGCCAAAGAAAACCTCTGACACCAGTTCATGAAACCCGTCTTGCTACTTGGGGCACAGAAAGGTTAAATTACAGTACCAAGTGTAAAAAAAAAAGTGAATAAACATGAATGTCAGGCTGCCAGGTGTCCTTCCCTCTGTCCCTAGGGGTGGAAGATGCCTGAACTGCTAGCTGTGCACAGGTCTTCTCGCCTGGAACCCATGTGCATGTTCTCAGGCCGCCTGATGATTTGCAAGTGCCACTGTCTAGCTGAGGCCTGCCTGGCCTAGAAAAGCCACCCCAACTGCTGGACGTGCCCAGTTCTGCACGGTTGCCCTCTTTCCAGCTCTCAACTTCCTGGAGGTTGCTTGAGACCTCAGTAACGCTAAGCAACTAAACCCTAAACCCACAGAAGGTCCAGATGCTGACTGCTGTCCCCTCACTGGCCTCATGAAACCCGGAGCTTCTGTGATCACACCACATCAGGGCTCCACCCTCTGTCCCGCCCAGGGAGCTGCCCCTGCCTGCAGCCAGGGGGCTCTCTGAGGCAAATGGCTGGTGACAGCAGGACCACCCAGGTAGATGTTAAATGGAGATGCACGTGAAAGTATCTGCCTGTTCAAAAGAAGAGCCTGATGAGAAATATAATTTGAAACAGGCTAGCAAAGTGCAGAAGTCATCTTTGAAGCCATGAGATGTAGCATGGTGTATACATGCCAGGATTTTCAGTTAGCCCCATTTCTTCCCTGTGTCCCTGTGATTTCCTTCCCACAATTTGTCAAAACTCAAGGGGAGACGTGTGATCATCAGTGTTTCCTGAAATATCCTAAAAATGGAAGCCCTAGGTATCCTTTGCTTGAGCTAAAAACAGGTCACACTGAACAGAAGTGCAGTCGTGCACATGCGGTTGATGTAGGTAAGAGTGTATCACATTTCTACACTTCTCTGTGGGCCCGAAAGAACTGACAGTACTCAGCTGGCCGCATATTATGAAGCCCACGTTCACCAAATCAGACTGGAGGTAACTGCCCTCCAGATGCTGTTTCAGGCAGCCGTTGTGTTATTCACAAGTAAATCTGTGCCCTCAATTTTTAATAATCCTTCCATGTCGTGGCCTTCAGCATAGCTGAATCCCATGACCTTGGAAGCCACCAATAGTTCTCTTTCAAGCTGTCTTTGGATCTAGAGTATAGTTTGGTGGCAACATACACAAGAGGAAAACAATCTTGTTTTTTTTTTAAATCAAAGAGTATTACTGACATTGATTAAAACCTTTGAAATATAGTGTTCCTACCTAGTGGCAGATGCCAAGTGGCCTTGTTAATTTCTACTTAAGTAAATAAGTTTGATAAAAGCAGAAAAAAAAATTCTAGGCTCCAATTTGAAATCTTCTTATTCATTTTAGCTTCTTTGGGGAAAGAAACAAAGATTCACGCCTGAGCCCAAACCAAATGGCACATGGGCACTTCCATCAAAGCTACAGCTGTCAGTCTTCTCTCATGTGCCCCAATCTACCACCCAGCTTTTCCTCCCACACCTCCCAGGCAGGCAGGACATCTTCTGCCACCCCCGCCCCCTTCCCAGACTGGCCACCCTGTCTGGACTATGCTCTGCAGATCAGCTGATGTGATTATCTCAACTTGGCCTAGCAGAACTGGGCCATGGTGACCCGGGGCGGCCTAATAGTAACTGCTGACCCACACTGCGGGCTGGCACTCTTTCTGGTCTCTCCTGTCTCCAGCTGGGACTGGTTCGGGTAACCAAGGGGACACTGGGTCAGTGAGCAGGATTTAAGGAGTCCTCCCAGATACAGAAATAGGCCAGATGACCGCTGGGCCTGAGACGTGAGTGCAGCCAACCATCCCCATAACTCACCAGATCTGAACAGATGGAACACTAATGTATCACCACTTCTAAGGTTAGGTCAACCCTGGAGCACCACCCACTCAGTAACACAGCATGCATGCATGCATGCCTTCATTCATTCTCTATTTAACAAGTCCCTGCATAGGTGCAGGCAGATACACTGCAATATGGCAAACCTAGTGAACTCCTGGTTAGCCTGAACCCATTAAGTCTAAACTTCCATTAACTGGAATGATGGGTTACTTATATCCTGTCTAAAAATGCCTTCCCCTTTTCTCTACCAGAAAAAAAATCAGTTATATTTATACTTAAAGATACAGATGTTGCTTCCCCAGGAAGACTTTTCTAACTCTCCCAGTCTTCTTAGAAGGATTTCCAGCTATATGTTCCACCCTGCTTTCCTTTACTGCACCCTCTAGCTGCACTGCCCTTTGCTAGTTTCTGCTTGCCACATTAAGCTCCTTTCTGCCTCAGGGCCTTTGCACGTGCAGTCTGCGCTCCGGAAATGTTGCTGCCATTATTACAATTCCTGACCACTGCCAGCACCACAGCCCCTACTGCTCCCCCTTCTTCACAGTAAGCCTCTCCACCCCTCAGGTCCCAGGTGAACCAGGAAAGCCATTCCTGATCCCCCCATTATTCACATGAGGGTGAATATTACATGACTTTCCTTCCCAGACCATTTTTACTTATCACTGTAACCACAGTGACTAGCTCGATGCCACATATAGGCCTAGAAAGTATCAGCTGAATGAACAAATGACCTTCCCTACAGTGTTTGTGTCACTGCATTCCAATTGCCCATTTGAGTACTGGCCCTCAAACCTGCCCCTGCCAGCTACCTCAGAGTCACTTTTCCTCAATCCATTTAAAAGGGGAAATGGACATTTATACCCATGATCTACACCTAGTACAGCTACATCTAGTAACAGTGGAGGGTAAAAATAAGGATCTTAAGATCCTAGGATTGATGAACCTCATATATTATTGAGGTCATGAAAAATGACCTTAGAATATATATTAAAAGGTTGATATAAGAACCAAAAATAAAGGGTATGCGGGCTGTAAGTATTCTGGAATACTTCTGATCAACTCTTACCTAACTGGGAAAGTCATACACAAAAAATCCCGTTTCCTGACCCCTCTCCAGCCGACGTTCCAAGCAGGTGCTTTGACCACCGAGCAGGACCTAAACCGAGGGAACTGGAGACAGCGTGTGCCGCATGCTCTTCTTGGTTAGTGCCCCTTATGGCCTCAGCTGTGTCCCCCACAAAATTCTACGTTCAAGTTCTAACCCCCAATGCCTCAGAACATGACCACCTTTGGACACGGGGCCTTTAAAGAGGTGATTTGGTCCTGGCCAGTGTGGCTCAGGGAGATGAGCACTGGCCTGAGAACCCAGGGGGCGCTGGTTCATTGGTTCGCTTTCCAGTCAGGGCACATGCCTGAGGTGCAGGCCAGGTCCCCTGGTTGGGGGCATGTGAGAGTTTCTCTCACACATTAATGTTTCTCTCTCTCCCTTTCTCACTCCTTTCTCCTCTCTCTAGAAATGAATAAATGAAATATTTTTTTAAAAGAAGCTAAAAAAAAGAAGTGATTCAGTTACAATGAGGCCCTCAGGGTGAGCTCTACTCCAATCTGACAGGTGTCCGTGTCTCCGAAGAGGAGATCTGGACACAGACCCACACAGAGGGACGAGCATGAGAAGACAGGGAGCAGATGGTCACCTGCAAGCCAAAGGGAGAGGCCTCGGAGGAAACCAACCCTGCTGACGACTTGATCTTGGACTTCGAGTCTCCATAACAGTGAGAAAATTAATTTCTACTGTTTGAGCGAACCAATCTGTGGTCCTTTGTTACAGCAGCCTTAGCAAACTAGGACCGTGCCCCAGCAGTTCCTGAGGGAAAGGAAGGAATGTCTGCCAAGTACCCACTGCCCACTCCGCTCTTGGCAACCGTAGGTGCCTCTCTTCTCTCCAGTGCTGTCCTTTCTTCTGTATGTGACGAAGGAGGACACTGGGGCACAGAGGGGGTTAAAGCAGAATTTGACTCCAGGGCTATCTGCTTCCAAATGCCAGGCCCTCCCCTCTTTTGCACATTCAGACCCAAAAGACCAAAGTGAGTATAAAATATGAAAGCAGACTCTAATTTGCTTTACTTAGCCCTTAGAAAATGGGCAAGATCACCACTTCAGCCAAGCTGAAGAACCAGGTGGATTTATATGCATTACCTAAATAACATGATTGAAATAATGTGAAACAGATGTGAATAGGGACTAATTTGCTTTTTAATGAGCATTTTGACCAGATCAACACTATGAAATGCTAAACTGCAAAATACTATTACAACTTAAATACAACTGCCCAGTGATTGGTTCAAAGAGGAACTCATAGGTAGTTAAGAAATGTATTTTCTCTTCATGGAAGCAGGAGTCTCTTATGTAAAATAGTCAAGAAAATTTTAATTGCGCTGCGTAAAAACCAGAACCTGGTCTAGCCCACAAACCACGGAAAAACAGAGAGAGAGAAATGCTGCTGAATGCTTAATCAGCTGTCTGTCACTTTCTGAATAGTGACTAATATTCTAATTATTAGTCGCCACTCTAAGAAGGTGCAATTATGGAACATGGATGATTGCTTTAATTTTTTTGTTGTCGTTAACCCACAATTTGTGAAGCCTTTACAAAAATATGATTTCGGTCCCCATAAGCTATAGAGAAAAAAAATGATTAACAGTGAAAATTCAGTTTTCCCCACTAAAACATTTTTCAGGCTTTGAAGTTGTATTGACAGATATGACTAACAACTGTAATCACAGAAGTAAATTTAGTAAAACGATAATTTATCTGTCACAATTTACTGAGGGAGAAAAAGTATGGCACAGGCAGCTGAATTGTGAAGTTAAATGAAAGCAAAGATAGAACCCAATTTTTAATGAAATGTAGAGCATTATTAATTGGTTCCCTAGCAACAGCCAGGCTAAAATTACTTAACACGTCTGCTCAATCATATGCAAATATAAGTGTTATCCCTTAAATGTTGATTATAGTTGGTCTTTTCAGATGCAAATCCGATGTGTAAAGTGAATGTAAATGTTGACCATACTGATACAAAAAAATACCCTGATTAACATCATCCTGGTGCTCAAAGCACCAGAGTTAACAATCTTCCCCTTGGACCCACTGCAAGCTGCCCGGGCTGCCACCTTCCCCTCCCTGTCCTCCCTGTCTCACCTGACCACCACCCTCACCCCAGTGTAAGCGCGAGAGATAACTAACAAAATGACGCGGCTGGGCTTTGCAGCACCGCACTACAATGGTTTCTCATCAGTGCTAAATGACGACGGATGGACGGATGGTCCTTTCCGCTGACGGTTCAGTCAGATGATGCAGGGGACTTGCCAGTCCAAGACAAAGGTTGGTCTGGCTGCAGAAGAAACCAGACCTTTAGATGACTCAGAGGCCATGTAGACAAATTCCATTCAAAACTGCCAAATAAGGCACTCCTTCAAGAGTCCAGCCTTGTCCTGCAAGTCAAGAGAAGCTTAAGCAATACAAACACCAAGAAGGGACGTCGCTAGGGGCAGAAAGGATACAGACCCCTCCAGATCACCACTGGGCTCAAAGCCACCCTAATAATACACCCCTCCAAGCAAAAGCCCTGTGCTTGTTATGCTTTCATTTACTCAGGCAACAAATACTTACTGCGTAATTTAATTTGTCAGGCAATCAGCTCTAGGTGCTGGACAGCAGAAAATAAGAAAAAAATCCCTCTCTTCACCTGTCTTAGTGAAGGGGAGAGACTAATAAATCAAGAAACACACAAGCAATAAAATTTCAGGAAGTGTTAAAAATAGGAAGAAAACAAGTAGCCCAAGGAAGACAGGAGGATGAGTAGGGTTGGGTAGACCCTAGCAGGTCAGGCCTCTCACAAATTGTCTTCTGTAAAGAAAAGGAACAAGCTGGAAGCAGGTAGGTAAAAGCCAGTCTGCACCCTGGGGGCAGGAGTGAGCTTGGAACAACATGAAGGCAGGAGAGGTGGTGGGGTGCAGGGTTAAGCTGAGGAGGAACAGGAAAAGTGTGGGTGGGTGGGATCTGAGAAGAAGCTTTCAGCTAAGTTCCCAGACCACCTTCCAACAGGACTGCATCCTTAAGGCCCCGCCTAGTTCAGGGATGCTACTGTTTCTAGGTCCACCTTAGGAGCATACTTCGAAACTAAAGGATTAAGTTTGCCACACTTTGGAGAAAAGAGGAAAGGGTCAGCCCCAGAATCCTAACAGCCCTTTCCTCTCCAGGTCCAGGTTCAGTCCCCTCCTGACCCCCTGGGATCTTCTGAGTCAATTAGAAAGTACCTCCCTGAACTAATCTCCCCTAGAGAAGGTGGGGTGGGCTTTTCCCTGCTGCAAGCCTCCAAAGGTTGGGGAATAGAAAAACAGTTTCTTCCAGACACCCAACCACGGCTCTCTGGGATGACCCAGGCAGTGTTCAGCAGTTTAGGACTTATATTCCAAGAAGTTCTGAAGCTTGCTTGTGAAGAGACTGACAAAGATCGACAAAGATTCTACCAGGCCAGGGATCCCAGATGGACCTTATGATTTGGGGGGCCAAGGAAAAATGGGCATATTATTCCTCCGAATCATCATGCTCTGGCCTAGTAAATCATACCTTAAGTCTCCGAAGGCTTTAAGAGTTATTATTAAATGCAAATGACCTTGAAAGAAACAGGTGAAACCTTAGGTGTAGTTCATCTGGGGGTGGGGTGTGGCTGAGAACCTACAGATGCCCAGAGGAGCCTGTGGAAGTGGGACGGTACCTAATCTTCCAAGCTGGCCAAGAAGAGACTTGCTTCAAGAACGGTGACTTTCGGAGGAGTTGCTGTATCTGTCTGGATAAGACAAACAAATCACCAGGTTTTGCCCTAATTCATGTTAACCTTTAAACAGAAGCGCCACTAGAATTTCATTTAGCCTAGGAGTCTAAAAAGAAAAAAAGAAAGGTGCCAAACGGTTTAGTTTAATCAAAGTAGAGATAAATGTCAAAAGAAAAAAATGTGTGGCCTACACCTCTCCATTAGAAAGGGGAGCATCTAATCCCAGTTGAAGGAAGCTACATAAGTTTTTGAGGTAAACATCAGTTTATGTATGTGACTGCATTTTAGCAGTCCAGATTGCTAAAATGTTCCTTTTAGGCCAGTGTTTCTGGAAGCAACATCAGCAATACCTAACGACTTACTAGTAATGCACATTCACAGGCCTAGCCCCATACTTGCTGCATTAGAAATCTGGCAGTGGGCCCAGAAATCTGTGTTGCAACAAGCCCTCCAGGTGGTTCTATGCATGCTAAATTTGAGAGCCACCTTCCCAGGCCAATTCAGCAAGATGGTATGTCTCCAAGTTTATGCTTAGCACTATCTGGCTGCAAATTATTTCAATCAACAGGAAACCAAGGATCGTTACACTGTACCTTCAGCACTATGGCATGCATTCAAAATAAACACACTAATTTGTATGAATTCCTGACACAGTAAGTTTTTCCAAAGAATGCACCACTCAGGACACAAGATGCTGATTTACTGTTTCTTAAAATAACCAATTGTTCCAGCAAAGAAAGAAAAGAAAAGGAGAAAAAGTTACTATTTGGGGAACTCATTTGATGTAGCCTTCTGAGAGAATGGCTGAGAACCACTGAGTTGTCGGTCTGACGCTTGGCTCTCTCCCGGTCCTGTCCCAGCCTGGCCAGGGCTCCATCCTGAGCAACAGGTGCCCCTCAGGTGGTGAGTACAGGGTGTCTCGGGAGGACTCGCTGTAAATACTCCAAACGTACTTGCTGAATGGATGCCCACCTCCAATTCTTATATTTCAGAGAGAACACTTAACCTTTTAGTGCTCCTGACAATAAAATCAATGTTGTGTGGGCATACATTCAACAACTTTGAAGATGAAAATGGAATCTAGAAGGTGCTTTAGTCATTTATTTTAAGGTAAACAAACATGACGGTAAACATTTTAAAATGAAGGTAGTCATTTTAAGGTAAACAAGCACCCTCCAATCAGAAGGGTGAATCTCAAATTTAATTGTGCATTGGAATTACTTGTGATGCCTGATAAAAATGCAGGTTTCTGGGCCCCTTCACAAAACAGTTTGATTCACGTGAATTGGGGCCCAGCGTTCCACCTGTGAAATAAGCACACCTGGGTGAAGCGGTGGTGGGAAAATGGAGGCAATTATACTTGAACAACAATGCAATAAACAAACAAACAAATTTTAAAAAGATTAAATTACCAACATGGTCACTCACTTCTTCAATTTCCTTATTAGTAAGAGGTAATAAGAGAGGGTTTTTGTGGGTTGTGTGTGTGTGTGTTCACTTAGGAAAATAAAGCAATACTATAGCTACAGTACTGCAAGTTCCTTTTCCTCTGTGTGTGTCAAAGATGGAGAACTGTAGTTGAGAAAAAGTTTGCATGTATCTTTCATTAAAGTAGCTTTTTAAAAAGTAACTTTTTCTGATTACAAAAATTACACAAGTTCATGGGGAAAAATAAATAAGCAAAAGGGAGAAATTAAACATGCCCGCGCCCCTGCCATCTGAGACCACTCAGCCCACCGTCCTCTTCCAGATGACTGGCTGCCTCCATGTGCACATACACGCGCTTTTAAAAAAAACAGTGGTAACAGAGTATATACAACTTTTTTTGGAAGGTTTTATTCATTCACTTCTAGAGAGAGGGAAAGGGAGGGGATTAAGGAGAAAAACATCTGCATGCCCCCAACCTGGCTTGAGACACAGGCATGTGCCCTGAACGGGGATCGAACTAGTGACCTTTTGGTTTGCATATGACAACCAACCCACTGAGCCACACCAGTCAGGGCTGTAGTCACTACATTACATGATTTTTACATCTGAAAGCACTGTCAACATCTTTCTGCCACCCCTTGATTCTTTTATATATAAAATGACAAAATGTCTAAACATTAACTCTTTACCAGTAAGAGTCTTTTTAAAAGAAATCCAGAAATTAAAATTCTATTTCTGTGGCCAGTACATAAATACAAATATTTGTGCCATTTGTATAAGTATGCTAAAAATCTCATTACTGTTTTTATTACAACAATTTAACATTGATACAAAGTTTACTAGTAATTTTTATTAGTTCATTAGTTCATTTTAATGAATGTGTACACATTACTTAAAGGCCTCTAGACATATATACAGTATAATACAGTAAATACAAGTATTTACTTTAATAAAATTTATTAGACCAAGGTTTTCTAATTGAATTCAAAAGGGGCCAAACAAAAGACTCTACTAAAACAAAATTGATTCAAAAAAATTTTTATATGCCCCAAGAGTCTATAAACATCGATTCTGTTCAACTGGGAAGTGGTCAAAACATAAATGCATTTCACAGAATACACTCACCATAACTTGAAAAGTAAATTCTTCCATCTTTTATAAATAAGGCAGAAAGAATGTGAGTTTACGGGAATAGCACACATTCACACTCCCTGCAAGATCTGCTACCAGAGACCTTGCAATGGCTTCAACATCTAGTGGTCATGCGAACTTAAGTAAACCCTTTAACTGTTGCATGTCTCAGTTTCCTCACCTGGAAAACGAGCGTGCTAATAAAGAATACCTGCGTTGCTGATTTCCCGAGGCTTTTCTGTGGGCCAGCGGGATAACACGTGTGAAGTTCTAAAGTACCACTCCAGGGCTACTGGAGTCCAGCTGGGAGCCAGCTCCCAGAGGTGGCGCTCACTCACCATTGCTTAGTCCCCTGTGCTCACCCCACGCCCCTCGATCTGTTGAACACAAGAGATTGGGTAGAGTACAAAGTGTATGTGTGTTAGGCCGAAGAACAGGGAATCATTTAACCTTTTAATTTTGGGCTCGAGAACTGCCTTACAACTGAGCCAGACGCCAGGACTCCTTCCTGTGATCACAGAAAAGTCAAAGTGCTGGGCTGCGGAAAGCCTGTCGAGGAACAGTTCCCGGGGAGTGATGGGCACGGCCTCACCCGGGGCTTTTCACCACTGCTGCCTACAACAAAGAACCCACGGTGACTAGAAACAGAGATTCCCAGCCTCAGCATCAGAGACTCGGCTAGGTTTTTAATGTAACTGAGATTTTAAGATGCCCTGACTGATCCCAATAGTTTCTAAACCAAATTATTATTGACAGTACAAGTTGCTGGATAGTTTTTGTAAGACTGGGAAACCTAGGTACAACATGACTGAACTGTAGGTCAGTGATTTGTGTATTCACAAGGACAGAAGGCCCTCAAAACGGTTCTCCATCATTTCAACAAACATGTATCTAAATGACGACCCAGATATGCATGATCAAGTACCCTCAAGATTGGCAAGCCCTCTCCAAAACATTTTTTATTCCACCACAACCTTCTCTCCTTACATAAATAATACCACAGTGTACACTAGATGATTAGAAATCTTTACAACATCCTCAAAATTACAATTATCATCTCATTTTCCTTCTCTTTTTCCTATAAACAACAAGCAAAAAGGACAGGCATTTGGCCCCTACGACCTGCCCTCTGCACATATTGACAAAGCTCTGGACACAACATTCTTTTGTCTAGTCAACAAATGACCAACACAAGCATTCTCAAGAAGCAGCCACAAGTCTGCAGAGCTTATCTCAGAGCGGTATCCTACAATCTGCGTAAGAGTCCTGTAACCATTCTTTCAGAGGGTCATCGCCGCCTGAGGTTTCTAACTCTGGGTTGGAACATCCGGCCGTGGCTTTGCCATGGCCTTGCTTTCTCAGAAGGGTCTCCTCCGTGGGGACACCAACAGCACGGTTCTCTCAGTGCACTGCTGTTGGGTGTGATTCTTAAAATCTGTTGCAAGGCAAACCTCAACACAAAAACCTTCAAGTTGATTGTACTCAGCAAGCTCACCTGGAACTTATGGGTCAGAACTGACCACATAAAATATTGATTAAAAAACACAATTCTTGGGTCAGACTGTCCCCATGATCAGATGTTTCTTAGCTAAAACACTTCTTAGTTGGAATCCCAAGGAGATTATCATTATGTGTAATTTCCCTACTAGAACCGATAAAATGGAATTTAATAAGTGCTTGTTTTGAAAGCATGTGAGTTGTTGGTCACCTGACCACCACTGGCGAACACTCATTAGCGTAAACAGTATGTGGCAGTCTTGGCCTGCACGACAGTGAGCAATGAATTCATTAGGGAGAATGAGGATCAGCAAGGCTCAGCTAATTTATAACACTGACCACAACACGAGATCCAGTCTTGCTCCAGAACCAGAACTCATTAAAAGCGCAATGGGAGAAGAAGGGGCAAAGGCTGCTCTACTTACAAACTCGAAGCCTGTGGGAACAAAGTATCAGGATACTCCTGGCTTAGGGGAGCCAGGACTGCCCATAAACTTTTCAAAGGAGTCAACTTCAAGGACAAGGAAGGGTTCTTGAGGGTGGTAAGGAGGGAATTAACTAGAAGTTATAAAGTGAAATTATTGCGAAGGCAATTTGAGCTACACATAAGGAAGCAATTTCCAGCCATAATTTTAATTAGGAGCACAGAATGATCTTCTGTGTAATGATGGCCCTTCAGCGTTGCCATTATTCAGAATTACCCTGCATCCATAGGCATAAACACAGAGTGAAAGTGAAATATACATATGGAGGAAAGGTCAACCATCATTAATTGTTTTTTATCCTCCAACTGCAGGTGAAATTTCCTAAATAAAATGCTCGTATATAGTTAGCTCTCAATTTAGATTCGATTTACAAACAACTGAGGAACCCAGAGAGCTGCCTCTCTCCCGTCCCCTCACCCCCAACCCATCCCGGACCCGGCACGTTGCCCCCGAATATGGGACTTGCTGTTGCTGCTGCAAAAGGATCTTTATGGACATACACAGGACTCTGGGCAGAATCAGTGACTGGAGGGAAGAAAGAAGCCATAAAAAACAGACACTGTGTTAACCCCAGAGGCAAACTCCCAAGCAAGCAAGGCTGGTCTCCCTTTCCAAAAATATACCCTCCTCCAAGCCTCTCAAATTGTTTACTCACCTTTACGTTACCATTGTGTTCATTAAAATAGGAGATTCATTTGGCTGAACAAACACTCTTCTAAAAATACAAATAATTTTGCCCTGACCAATGTGGCTCAGTTTGTTGGGTATCATCCTACAAAGCTAAAGGTCACCGGTTCAATTCTTGGTCAGGGCACATGCCCATGTTGTGGGTTCAGCCCCCAGCAGTGGTGCGTATGAGAGGCAACAAACCGATGTCTCTCTCTCTTTCTCCCTCTCTTCCCCTCTCTCTAAAACTAACTAAATAAAATCTTTTAAAAAATGCAAATAATTTGATAAGTGGACCAGACCATATCACTTATTCACACCATGAAGCAGATTTTCTTTCCTACCACCAGCTGTGATTGGCTGCCTGGAAGAAATGAGAGTTTTAACTGAGAATGGTTAAAAGGGGAAGAAAGGTCAAGTTCAGTTTAGAAAATGAAGTGCTATAGGGATATGATGGGGGGAGGGGCACAGTGGGGAATAACATTAAGAAATCGTAAGACCACCTGCTGCCTAGATAACAGAGATACAGAAAAAGAGAGATGATGCAGACAATGTACACATTGTTTCCTTTTTAAAATCTACCCGGAGGACACTGAAAAGGAAGTGGAAATTTTATTTTTCCTCTTTTCTTCACCTAGCAGCAATGCATTCAGCACCCAGAATCCAACCCAGTACTAACACTAGAGTTTGGCTTCAACTGGAGATGAATGGCCCCTGGTGCACTAGCCCTGGGACCTGTGCTGTGGTCTCCCAGGACCCACCTCCCCATTCACCTCACTCACAATGGCCCGGCCACTCAGGCTTCCTCCTGTTCCTTGAAGAGGCCGACTGGTTCCTACCAAGGGGCCTTTGCATTTGCTGCTCCCTCTGCCAAGAACAGTCTTCCTCTGGAGAGGCTTGCACATCACTCCGGTCTCAGGATAAATCGCCTGTTCAGCTGGGCCTTCTCCAACCCTAACCAATGTTATTCCACTGGCTACCTGCAAAAGTCATATACAAGTGTCCATTCTGTATCGCCCCTGCCCCCACTGCCTATTTCATTTCCCCTTTAACACTCTGGCCTACCAGAAATGTTGTCCTGGTTATGTGTTTGTTTATTTGTATATCACCTGTCTTTCCACTGAAACCCAAGTTTCCCTGAAAGCCGGAATTTCATCTCTTGCACTGTGTCCTACTCTGTGCACTGAGCGGTACCTGGCATGCAGTAAGCACTCAACATTGGCTGTTCCAAAAAACTTATACAAACATGGGACACTACCTATTTTTTTATTTTTTTAAATTTGGAGACGTACCCATTATTAAAAAGTATCAGAAACATATCCAATTCCAGAGTTAAGTCTCTGCTACTGTCTCAAATTTACCAGTATTTTCCTCTCACTGAAGAAATGCAACACAAGCCTGATTCCTCAGGACCACCAGTAAGAGCCTGGTCTAAAATGCTTTTCTTTTTAGACCCAAATGAGGTCATTTTAGTTACTTTAGAAACAGGGGCCTATAGGGACACTGTAAGCTCCAAGGACATGAGAACAGAGGATAGAAAAGGTGTGTGAGTGTGTAACTCCAAGAGAGTACATGGTGCAATCCTTTCTTATACTGCCATTCCTCATCTTCGATTTGTATTATAGTTATTTATATGCATGCCTCTCTCCTGGACTGGCACTCATGACTGATTCCTGCTACCTCCCACACTGTGCTGTACACATGACAGGCAGTCAATAAACACTGCATGGATGCACGATGATACTTCCACTGCCACTCAGAAGGCAGCAAACTGTGAACTATCTTGTCTGCAAGTGCAATTTTTGTAAGTGGTTTCTGGGTACGTCGAGGGAACCAATGTTTTCCTGATAAAGTAACATCATCGTTTACTATTGAGAGATACAGACTATCTGAAAGATCAACACGCACATGTTGCCTCACACACACACACACACATACAGCCACCAGTCTGAGTGAAAAATTAAACACAGAAATTTAAACGTGGAAGGTTCTAGTCCCAGTGTTTGTGATCCCCAAACTGAAGAGCCCTTTCTCCTCAACAGGCTACACATCTAACAACAGAACCGTGTTGCTACTACAAACATGAACAGAAAAGCAGCTATGAGACACAGCTTTTGCCATGTGGCACAAAATATACAGTTTAAGATGTAGGGGTTGCCACATATTACAAGTTTGACAATTGCTTTTATGTCGGTTAATTGCTCGTAAGAGCAACCAGCATCTTTGCCGCATGCTTTGCAGGCGCATGTTCTTTGGCTATTTTAATAAGAACTGGCCTGGATTTACAGCAAAATAACTTTACTCAGGACTTTCTGCCAAAGTCTTATCTGATAAACACCCCCCACACGTGGACATCTGCAGATGGCGTTTCAAGGAGCTGCGCTGAGAGAATGTGGAGGAGATGTTTTCAAGGGCAGAAGAAAGCTTCAAAAGAAGCAATTACTTTTTAAGTCTGATCAATAGCAAAGAGCATTAGCTATAAAACGCCTCTTAAAAACCATTTCAGAGTGACATTTACAGCAACCCCAAGAACAAAATACTTCTAAACAAGCTGGTGGTATGCTGACTAAGTAGGTGGTAGCAACATAAAACCCCCTGTATCTGTGCATCTCAGTAAAGGGAAGTTATGCACAGACTCATCCCGAGTCCTCTTCCCGTATCAGCGCTTTGTGCTATGGCACCAGCTCTCTTTGTTTAAACAACACCATGTAATGAAGCTTCTGCAAGCTGCTGAGATTGGCAACTGCACAGATACCTTTTTTTCCATTCCTGGTTTCATCTCAGGAAAAATAGTCATTTTTTTTCATTATTCAAATTCACCATGTGCCAGGCACTGTGCTGAACATTTTGTACATTTTACTCCCCATAACTCTTACTACTCTGGGAAGAAGGTATACTTCCCTATTTTACAGATGAAGAGTTGGGGACACAGGGAATGTAAGTGACTTGTCTGAGGAAGGACGGCTAAAAATCAATCGCAAATCTGAGATTCAAATGCACTTTCCCTAACTCTAAACCCAAGTTTTTGTCCATCACACTAGATTTTTCTCCTTCTCTGTGATTTCTTAAATGGGAAGTCAACCTTCCTGAGAAGGAAAAGAAATTACCTGGAAACAAACAAGGATACAGCCTGTGCCCATCCAGCAAGGATGAGTCTAGAAACAGTAGTGTGTTTAAAATCAAGATAGAAAGGACATCTCCATCGAGATGGATTTGGCAGGTGTGCCTTCAGCCGGGAGTTGAGTGTGTGGTTGGACTGGACGGCTCAAACCCACCAGTGTTGAGTGAGCACCTGCCACACACCGGCCACTTCAGCGCACGCCACAATTTCAGGGGTAACAGAGTCGTTGACTTCATGGGTCTGCAGCCTAGTTATCAAGAGAGTGGTAGGGGTAGCAATTAAAACACTGTGGAAAGTGTTTTAAGACTCAATATTGACATAAGTACCAACCATTCAGACACAGAGGTGCTGAGGACGACAGAGGGACTGCCCAGAAGGCTTCCCCTAGCGGCTGGACCTTGAGCTAAGCCATGAGGGAGCTGACAGTGAGCTGAGCAGACAAGCTGGATGGCCAGAAGGTGGCTGGGCCCATCCGCTCCGGAGTTGGGGAAGTGTGTGGGAGACCAGGCTGGAGGCCAGAAAACAACAGCGGCTGATGCGGCATGCTCGCCCTGGGCTAGGCCCTGTGCACAAGCACTTTACTGCATGACAACGCAACGAGCTAGGCATCCTGATGCCACCTTGCAGGTGGCACGGTTGAGGCACAGAGGAGGGCAGTGCCTGGCCCGACACTGCTCAGCAAAGTGGCAGGGCTGTGACTGAGACTCAGAACATCGCACCCCACAGCTCACAGCGGACAACTGCGCTGCATGGCCTCTCGGGCTTAAGAAGCTCTTGAGGGCACGAAGAGGTTCCACAGGGAAGTGACATGACATGACATAAACCCCTCTGCCAGCTCTACGGAAAGTAAGGGGAGTGGGGTGAACTACAGGCATGAGTCCAACCAACTGCTACGATGGAGCATGTTCTCTGCAGCCAACTCCACCTTGTCATCGGTAGCTCCTCTGTCTGCCAGGGGCCGTTCCCAAGGCTGTGACATTCCAAACCAATATGGCGAGGCCTGCTTGGGACAGCGGTCTGCCACAAACCAGAAACATCTCTGCCCACTACTCCTCCAAGCTCCACAGCAGCGTGCATCACACGCATCAGAAGCTCTTCCTTGCACGTCCCTCTGTCCCCTGAATGGTGGGTGAGCTCTCAAATAAGTTAGGTGGGATTCGGCATTGAGTATCCCCAACGTGTAGATGGCACTGCTTCCTGTACGGCGCCTCCCCTCTTCACCGAGGTTGTTCCTCAGTAGTCAGCCTACAAGGCTTCTGCAGTGCAGCCTGGGCACCGCCTTGGATCCTTTCAGACCACCTGGCAAGTGGGAGTGACCTGGAGATAAGCTAGAGAACACTGTGTCTGTACCTTGGGAATGAAGAGCAAAATTAGCACCATCACTAGTGTTAGCCATCATTTATTAGTATTTAGAACGCCTTGGGCCCTCTTCTAAGAACTTTAGATGTATTAATTCATTTCATTGTCTCAACAACCTTACAGGGTAGATATGATTGTTACCCATTTTCCAGATGGGGAGACTGAGGCACAGGCAGGTTCCACACCTTGCCCGGGGTTACACAGTAGTCAGTGACAGAGTCAGAATTCAATCTGAGGTCATCTCATGCAGAGCCCACAGGCTTCACGACGATCCTCTACCAACCACCTCTCAGGAATGATCCATATTCCAACCATACCTACTACGCACTACAAATCAAGCAGGCATAACCTCTCCATAGGGCATAAGCGCTTATACAAGAAGGGAGTGAAGTACAGATGGAACAGCATATGTTTTCAAAATCCCGATGCTGGTAGAAGTCATAATGGAAATAAGAGCCAGAAGCTACTCTCATTTCCGTGACAACAGGAACAGACCCAGCCGAGTCAGAAAGGCACAGAGAACAGGTTAATAACGGCCTAAATACAAAGGCACCGCTTCAAATCCAACCTGCTATTAATTAATTTATGTATTGCCACTAGGGAGGAGGCAGTTAGTATTAAGTTAGATTAAATTATGGAGAAGCATCAGCATTGCTGTGACTATTTCAACAGTAATTATTAAGTTGCTATGCCTTCCTTCCCTAATAAAAACCCTTTATTCTCATTCTCAGAATGCTTTGCTTTTCACCTGTCGCTAGCTTCTTTTGACAGGCGTGACAAGCTTTTTAGAATAAAGACACTTTTCAAAGAGAACAAGAAAATCTGATTTGTAAATCGTAGTCGGTTCTAATTCAGACTTGGTCTCTGAAGAGTATTTGCCTCCAGTTTTCTGCAAAAAGACCCGAAGGCTCCCTGGGAGTACACAGGGTCCGGCAGAAGTGGTGCCTGCTTGAGTGTGGTTGGTAGGGGATAACCTGGGCATAATAATCTATAGTTTTACTTTGACCTAAAATGTCGTATGGTGTGCTTGAGTGTGATACTGTTATGTTACAGAATTACATGCTTATGATGTTGTCATAAAAGATTTTATAATGAAAAAGGGGCAGTGTGTGTGCTGGACCCTGGATATTTGCCAAGACTGACCGGCTCTAAAGGAAACGTGGATGTCAAGAACAGTCAAAGGAGCACTGAACCGGGAGTGCAAAGACCTGGGCTCTCCCCAGACTTGCCTCTTAGGAGCTCTGCCACTTCGCCCTGTTTCTGTATCTATAAAAGAGGCACCTACACACACTCCTCCCACAGCTGGCAGCAGAGTTGGTGGGAAGCCCAAATGAGATAACGTGAAAGCTGTGTGAAAACTACACACCTCACAAATGTGGATTGACTCATTAACTAGCTTGTCAAATATCTGACTATTATGTTTAATATTTAAGTTAGTGGATGAATTAGCTGTGGTAGACGTAAGTGGCATGGCTGAGTCACTACCCCCGGCCCAGCTCTGATGACTTCTTGCCCTACTCTCTTGCTTCACATCAGAGACAAATTCCCCAACTGCCTATGGTGCCACCTGACCCCAGTTCCGACTCTGCCACAAAACCCTGCTTTACTATGCTCCCGTCAGTGCCCGGGGACCTGCAGTGCTATCGCCTGTCTCTGAAGTGGCCAAGCCTGGCTTCCAAGGAAAAGACTGAAGGGAGCTCTCAGCAAGGGTTCATTCCCTCCCCTCTACATAGGCTCAGGACACTGAGTAATTGCTCTGCACTCAGTAACTCATTCGTCCAGTGTATTTCCCAAGGGCCCGCTGTGTGACCAGGCCCTGAAACAAGCACGAAGACAGCAGCCTGCCCTCCAGGAGCTTACAGCGGCAGAGGGGCACCAGTCCTGTGGACAAACGTGGGTACACGAGGAGGATGCTGGGAGCTGGGGAGATACAGGTCCCCACTCTTTCAGGACAGGGAAGGAGGTGCAGAGAAAGGCCAGGAAAGGTTGAAATGATCCCACAAAGGCTGAATGAAGTCACTATGAGTCCCAGCTACCCAGAAAATAGGCAGAAAGCAAAGCAACTGAGGACTCACAGTGACAAAAATACCCAGTACACTATTTTACTGCCATCTAGGGAACACATGCCTGCCCAGCCCTCACTCCCAAACACCGCTGAGATCCGGATTTCGTGGGTTTGGGCTGGGGAGAGAACATGCATGGCCTTAAAAGCTTCTACAGGTGATTTCAATATCCAGCCCCCAATAAGTTCTATTGGTACTTCCAATATTTTCCACATCACGGAACAACATAGTAAATGATACTGAATTAAAGTAGAGGTGACTTGCCAATACCTACTTGGGGACTGGATTAAAAAAAAATTCCTCCTTTACATTTCTATGATGAAAAATATAAAATCCTAGGAAAAATATTAAACAATGAGTTTTAATAAATACTCCAAATATAATCTTTCGGTATCACTTCAAGAAGTTTACAATGGGAACCATTAATTTGTCCTGAACTTTTTGAATAGTTGTAGGAAATATTAAATGTTTTAGCACAATCACAAATTCACAGCCCGAATCTCTGGGTGAGGCCCCTACATGGCATGCAGTTTGAGGGAACTCCCAGGTTATGCTGTCCCAGCTTTTAATTTGGGGTTGAACACAAACTCAGAGACTCTAAAGATGCCGCCACAGCCCATATCCTGTTCCAGTGAAATCCCAAGGCCAATGTTAAATAGAAAGTCGATCTAGGCACTACTCAAAGACATGTGACTTCTAGAAAGTTTAAGCTAACAAACAAAATAAACAAGCAGCTCCTATATAGGAAGCCCGACACCCAGAGGAGAAGGTTTAAGAAAGAATTTTTTAAGGGCTCAGCTTTCTGAGCTCCAGAGGTGGAGTTGAAGAACCTGCCTATGTTCTTTAGGTACACAGGATGGAATGCCAGAAAATTCCTGTAAGGTGTTGGTAAGAGGCCAACACTACTCAAACCAGGCCAGTTTCCTCGGTAAAAAGGCTGTATTTAGAGTAACATCAGTTGGTTCCAGCAAGACTCTCCGTTCAACTTTTATGTGATGTTATCTGCAGACCCAGAATGAAACTAGGCTTTTTTCCCTGCAGCATTATTATTAGTTTGGTCTATCAGGCATACACGAAAGTAGTAATATTTTTTAAAAAGTCCTGATTTTTGGTATGTGTCTATATAAACTAAGTTCAGCAGTTACTATGAACTAGAAAGAGAATACAAATTCTAATGTTGGGTGCTTAACGAATACTTTAAATATTTATACTTCTCTTAACCTATGGCTTTCAGACTTTTGACCACAGCCTGAACTAAGAAATAATTTTTTGTTTGGTTCGCAGGCCTGTGCTCAATCCACTGAGCTAAACCAGCCAGGGCTAAGAAATAGTTTTTAAAATAGGAAGGACACAGGGACGAGAACTAAGGGGGTGGAAATGGGAGGGGGGTGGGGAGCACAAGGCGGGGGAGGCTGGGATGGGAGATATAGACAAAAAACTGTACTTGAAAAATAACTAAATAAAAATTTTAAAAAATTGAAAATGCAGTTCTGAAAGAAGTTCTGACAAACTAAGATTAACATAGCAATTGTAACAGCAAATAAAAACATTAAATTACCTTTGGGAAAAATAAATAAATAAATAAGTAACTTGAAAAATAAATGATAAACCAAAAAAAAAGAAATAGTTTTTAATATTTCAACTAGTGTACCTACATGTGGAAAACTTTTTTTAAAAATCCACACTCCTTTCTAATTTCTTTTATTTTAAAAAATAAGACAAGAATTATATTGGTCAATACATACAAATTGATATACGACCTATTACTGAGTTTACAGTTTGGGAAAAACCACACTCAGAAAAATACTAGCTAGGTAAATTATAGTTTATCTGCAGAGTAAAATATGATGCACCCATTAAAAGAATAAGGCAGTTTTACCACTGGTAGGAGGGAATGATGTCCAAGATAGATTATTAAATGAAAAAAAATAATTTAAAAAGTGGTAGGTTTCACTTCTGAAGGCTCCAACATGTTTTCCCTCTTCTTTGTCAACAAGACATGAAACATCACACACACAAAAAGAATTTCTCAAATGTTAGTGGCCATAAAAATTATCTGGAGGGCTTGGTGAAATTCCTGGGTGTCATCCTTGGAGATTCTGCGGTGACAGACACTAACCACAACTACACCCTTTGCAGCACTCTGCTGGTCAGAGACCCGCAGTCAGAGCCAGCCGAGTTCCCCCTGAGAGGTAGACCTCAGGGAGCACTGATCCCCAGGGTCAGAACTGAGTTCTCATGGCAGTGGAGCTGGTGACTCCACATGTACTTCCCCAGTGCTCAAAGACCAACACAGCCCTTTATGGGGCTTCCAAAGAAATGCCTCTTCTTTGGGGCAGGAAAGTAACTCAGTCCAGGATGCAGTGTGGCAAGCGGAGGACAGGCTGCATTTCAGGGCCCCACCCTCTCCCAGGAATGCATACGCAGTGAGCATCCTGCATGGCTGAATCAGATGCAATCCAATTCATTGCAGTGGGCAGCCAGGGCCTAGGTTGTATTCTGTATTCAGGAGTAAAATTCTGTGATCAGGAGTAAAAAGTGCAGGCTCTGTGTTGCAGTAGAAAAGGGCTATATTGGGGGGTCAGGACAGCTTTTGATTTCAATCCTGCTTCCAACCAACTACGTGACTGGGATACAGTCACTGGGTCAGTCTGGTCTGCAGTCCCCTTAGAGGCAGAATGAAGAGCTTTCCTTAACCCGGGCTCTCACCTGCTGGGTCTTGCCTCATCTTCCACAACTCCACATTTCCTTCTCCATACCCCAGGCCTGTCTGAAACGCTTCTGCTTGAAAAAAGGCTTCGCTCTGTGGATACCTCTGGCTTTGTTGTAGAGCGCTGTTCCCTGCTTGGAAAGGCCTTCCTGAACTTGTCCATATCCGTCAAGTTTCAGTTCAAAACTCTGTATTTCTCTGGCTAAGCCTGCCCTGACTTCCTCAGGTACGACTTCTAACCACTGCACCTTGAATATACACAGCTCCTTAGAGTGAGCGTCTACTGAATTTGAATTCTCAGTTGGTGTGTCTGTCCCCCCATCACAGGCAGGGGCCACATCCTTTGGAGACAATGTACTGACCACACGGTATTAGGTGTACATACACTCAGTATCTACTGTAGCAATTACTAAATGGAAACTTTCTTCTACTCTCTGCAGAAGTTGTTGAAGTATCCCTTTGTATCAAGGAGAAGAAACATTACCTATACCTATGTCCAGTCTTTGGAACTACAGACAGACAGATCCTTTAAGAGAAAATGGTATTATCTATAACCAAAAGTAGTGCCTGGAACCTAGAAGATGCTCTGTAAAAAAAAAAAAAAAGAATTAAAGAATGAATGGAGTAACAAATGAACCCATGAAGATTGAAGTTTCTGAGAGTGGGGGGGTGAAAAGAAAAAAATAGGAAACAGATTCTATACTGCTAAGCATATTTATGAATTGCTTTATAATCATTCACTAGCTTTTCTAAAACCACATCCCCTCGGGTACAGGCAGGCCTATCCTCCCAATTTTAAGATAAGGGAATTCAAACCCAAGGTCACATAGCAAATCAACTTCCCGTCAATGCTTAGCCCCTAGCTGGTAATAAGAATGAGATTAAAGATACTGGTGATTTGTAAAAGGTCGAAATATTAGAAGAAATAAAAGAGTTCAGGGCATGGGACCAAGAAAGCTTCACACATTCTCAGCAAGCTGCATCAAAAAACCAAAACCAAAAAAACCAGACCGCTCTGTCTGGAATCGTTAAGTTCTCAGGGTGCATACACTGCATTATTCAGTCATCAATTTCCACAGCCCTGAGAGGCAGGCATTCGCAGGAAACAATGGGAGCGCAGCTCTGCTCAGACCAGCCTGCCAATCAGCGGTGACACCACCCTGTCACAGGGAGGCCTGCGCTCACTGAGCGTCCGGGTTTGCCCAGGCTCTCTAGAGAGAGTGCGGGTGGAAGGGAGAGAAGGAAACAGCAACTTACGAAGAAGGAAAGAGTTAAATCAAATAAACAGGAGGCCGACATCGAAATGAAAATAAACATGTACCATCACAGTTTAATCACAGTATAATCTTCCAGCAGCCAATCTGTGCATGTATATTACAAATGAAACTCTAAATTATATCCCCCAAAACAAACAGAAATGGACAGCTGATATAAAGAATCCTACTCTTTCCATTTCGGGGTTGTTTTTTTTTAATGTAAATTAAATATACTGAAAAATCACACTCAGTTTCCCAGCATTATTACTAATATTCCAAAAAGGGAGAGTATAATGTAAATTTTGACTCAACTTAGAAATTAATTTTGGTTGGTCTTTTTCAATTTAGTTTTTATTTAGTTGGGGAAATGAGATCAATCTCCTCTCTTTGGATTTAAAAATTATTTCCCACTGAAACATAACACGTTTGACACTGAGAGAAGGAAAGAGGTTACAGCCAGTGTGCTGAATGGGGAGTGGAGGGGCCAAGAACATTCAGAAACCAGAGACCCCTCGGTGACCCCGATCCATATTCCGCCAAGTTGGAGGGCCCAGAAAAAGGTAAGCAAGTGTCCGGAGCCCTGAAAGGCCTCCGAGGCAAGACTCAAGGCTGGGATCTCCGCCTCCCCGGGTGCTGAGGGTGTGGCACGCTGAGGTCGCACCTCCCACAATACAGGAATCAAATGTGAAACCATATGGAAAGGGAGACCAGGAAAATCCAAAGCTGGGGATAAATTATATCTCAGCACTACGGCTTAGTCAAGCAGTCAGACTTCACCCTTGTAATGTCAGATGAGGCCACACTAACTGTTTTAAACATGTAGTTCGGCAGGTTCTTGTCGACATCCACCAAAGCATAACAACACTGAAAATGATTTGGTAGTCATGCATCTTCAAAGGCCCACAAAAAGTGATCTGAGTGGTTCAGGAGCCTGTTCAATTTTACTGCTGAGTAGTATTCCACTTCTTCATGTCACTTCTACATTCCTTCTAGAAGCCCTAAAGTAAGCCCTGTGCTAACATCCCAAATGCTATTTTTTGGCTTTCCTTCATTTTGTCCTCTGAAGAAATGCCAACATGGCTTTGGTCACTTGGCTGGTACAAAGACATCTCCTATCAGGAGGGTCACACCTGACAAGCCAACAGAAACTAAGCACTGAGTTGGAAATGACTAGACATGCCAAGGAAAAAAGACTGAAAATGAAAAGCCAACATCCCAACTAAATGTCTAGACTCGAAAACACTAAGTTGGAGAAAGCCATTTCCTCACTGACTGATTGATCAATATTTCTGTTTTGAGGAACAATGGCACACCTGACGACCATGAGGGGCACCTGAAATACCCACATGGCACCTGAAGATCTTAGGTGTTTCACATGACTGAATTTTCAGGAACTGAAATGTACCCTGCTGAGTACCTTTGAGTACTAATTAAGGACGAAAAAGGTACTGATTCCATGCCTTCTAAAATGGTCTACCGAACGTAATTAAATGCTTACGTGATGCAGGATCCTCATTATAAACAGTCTGATGGGTGCTAAGCCCTCAAACAGAGATGTCCTCAGGGGTTACACCAAGTTCATCAGACCCAGGTCTCCCTATTCTAAATGGCCCAAGACTACTGTTATTTTTAAGTGAAACTGTCCACTTTCTTCCAATAACATTAATTGGCACCCCTGATACTGTTGCTCTGTCCTTGCTTATGCACTACTACATTTCCATGATACAGAAAAGTCTAGAAAATAAATATCCAAGTATTCACCCTTTGACTTAGAAACTTCACAGATGATACACTATTTGTTTCAAAACATTTTCCCATACTACTAAAAACAATTTTCTTTTTACATTATGAAAGCAGTTTAGCCATCTTCCAAGGCATTTAGAAAATAGAGAGAAGAAATCATTCATAATCCACCATCTTAACAACCAGTGTTCATATTTTGGTGGATTTCCCTCTTCTTTCCTGTGCAAATGAGTTTCCCCAAATCTTTCTGAGCATACATACACTTTGGGAGGTCACTTCAATTTTGTCAAACGTTTTTTGAGGATGTTACATAGCCACCATTTTTTAAGAGGCTGATGAGAAGAGCAAGTGAATGTGCCTGTTCCCAAACCAATCCCATGTCGTCATTATTCCCTTAGCATATTTCAGATTCCTTGCTGTGGTACACAGACTTCAAAGAACATTCTATGCATATAGTTTAACCTCCTGATGTTTAATGTACTCAGAAAGCATATGTATTATCTAGCTTGAAAATAGCTCCTTGGTATCATCAGCGTGAGGTCCAAGGAACTGTTTTATCCATCCATCCATCCATCCATCCATCCATCCATCCATCCATCCATCCAAAACACACTTACCAGCCTGGCTGCTGTAGCTCAGTGGATTGAATGCTGGCCTGTGAACCAAACGGTCACAGGTTCAATTCCTAGTTTGGGGATGTGCCTGTGTTTTGGGCCAGGTCCCCAGAGGATGGGGTGTGAGAAGCAACCACACATTAATGTTTCTCTTCCTTTCTCCCTCTCCTCCCCTGTCTAAAAATAAATAAACAAAATCTTGGAACACACACACTTACCAGAGTCCTGCTTGACATTAGAGACCTTTTTTTAAGTAAAGTTAAAAAAGGTAACAAACACATGGTCCCTCCATAAGCTCACAAGCTAGCTGTGGGGACAACCTCGCTGCACTTGAAACCATCAGAGAGCAACAAAGGAACAGGGCGACAGTCATGGCTTTGCTAAGCAGCACTGTGCAGCTGATGCACACAACTCCAAGTCGGCAGGAGGAAAACTCCCCAGCTGTGTACTCAGAGCAGGGCAGGTGAGGGAGCATAAAGACAGGTAAGGCTGCCCAGACCACTTCTATTGGCTCCATCTACTGTAGTGCTCTGATATTAAAAGAGATGGGACCCAAATCTTTTCTCCGAATCCAAAGATAACATAGCAAAAATGGTAACTCTTCTCTCCTGGTGTTAAGCACTGTCACTTTTGGTAAAGGAAACAGACCTTTCTTGGGATACCAGAGCAATCACTAACGAGCTGGGCAATACTGCCTGTAATAGCCTCCTCTCCTCAGGCGGCCCAAGCTCTCATAATTTAGCAATCTGAACCAGACGATAACCCCTTTTTTGCTCTGTCAACAAATGCATGAAAATCCTCTGTTGTTTTTTTTTTTCTTAATGCCTATCAGACTGGAAATAGTGCCTAAGAGGTGTGTCGCCAGTGTGCAGACAGATGCCCGCAGAAAAAGAAAGGGCAGCAGTTCATCTACTTTTTTCGTCTGAAGGTCAACCGTGAACAGGCAGGCTCAAAGGTCCCCACCCCACCCCCAGTCCCTCAGATACACAGGGCCTTGTCTTTGTGAGCTACTGCCAGCCCTGCTGGGCACGCCCCCTTCCCTGGTGAACTTCTCGGTGTCAGAGATAGGGAGAATAATATAGCATGGAAATAAAAAAGGAATGGGGCAGCCCAAAGCGTGGGTTCAAATAAATTCCCATGCGAGCAACCAATTTTTTTTCAATTTGAATCAGTGGGCAAGAAAATAATTCACTTCCCTTTAAATCTGGGATATGTCTCAAACACATGTATCAGCTGAAAACATCTGATAGGGCAATGAGCTAATTACTTACTAGATAATTCAAGTGTTCTTAGTAATCATTTCATTTTCTTCACATTGTCAATGTTCTTATTCTAGTCTCTTCCCCACATTCCCCACCCCCCATGAAATAAATACACTGTTTGTAAGTCTTTCACTCTTGACTGGAAAAGCACCTTCCTCGGCAGGAACCATAGCAGCAACACAGAGTAAACAGACACCCACATGGTCACAGGACGAGGCCCGCTGCACCAGCCTTTCTCTGTGCCCTTCCCGGGAGCGTCATCAGCCTGGCTCCTTACAAGAAAGGTCATCAGAATAGCACTCAGCTTCCCTGAGGAGTTTTTAGGCTTACAGGGGCGATGCTTGAGGGTACCCTGACAGAAGTTCCGTCCTGTCAAAGGGTGGGGCTGAGCAGCAGGATGAACTGGCAAGGTGAGCAAAGATAGGAAAAGGACAGTCGGGGAACTGCCAAGAACTTTGCACAGTGGGCCTTCCAAAGACTCGCTCACAGACTTGGATTTCACAAAGCAGGGCTTGAAAGACACATAATGTGGCAACCAAGGGTTCGGAGAAAACAGCTATCCACTGTTATCATCCTTGTTTCATGAAAGACATGCTCACTGAAGGGCACTGTTGCAAAATACAGGACGCGCAGGACACACTTGAAGAAATGCCCTCAGTGTCTCTGTTTTTTCTCATGTTGCCACAGGCCAATGGAAACGGTGTCATGAGCTGGCTGGCACAGGTCTGCACTTTGGGGCAGGCTCTCTACAGAGCTCAGGACAGGCTCAAGATTTGCAATGCTGAGAGATGAGGAAGCACCCAGGTGGGGTCTGGAAGGAGGCCTGTGTGGCTGCAAAGTGCACTGGTTTCTCTTGCCACAGGCCACCTGGCCTCTCAGCCCCCTGCAGTGGCCTGACAGTGGAAAGGGCCTGAGGTCCCAAATTCCAGTTAGTTCAGTGTCTCTAGGCTGCATGTAAAGTAAACATATAAGCTACATATTTTAAATTATGGTGCATGGTGCAATCAACAGAATGAGCTGTTACATATTTCATGTACAAAGAGTTAAGTCATAGGTTAACAAAAAGCATCCTATTAATTATATAGAATAATTTATTGAATCATGTAAACAAAGAGGAAATACATCCAAATATTAACAGCAATGATGCTGGGAGGGAGAATTATAAATATGCTTTATGTTTTTCTATGGCTTCTAAATTCTCTACAATTTATCCTTCTATTTTCCTACCTCTTCTTCATTTTCTACAATACTTTTAAATCCAGATGATAGAATATTTTTATTTGTACAATTTTGAGGGTCGAAACCAAATTGTTAAAAAACCACGCATGCTGAAATCGTTATGAACTACCACAATTCAGTAACTCTCTACCAGTTACTGAATTGGTTCAGTGCACTCTCTACTAGTAAAAAGACAAACAAAAAAAGAACTGTGGCTCGTGTAAACATATATGTACTAATTATTTTTCTTTCTGCTTTATGACATCTAGCACTTTATCATTTTACGTATAGATGTTCCAAAACAAATCAGCAGGCTCTCATCCTTACGTGGTTTCATTCTGACAATGAAGTGGGAGTTTCAATTTGACTTATTTCAACAAATAGAGGTGAAATTCAGCCAGATCTGTTGATTAAGCAAACAACGTCTTATACTAATAAAATAAAATAAATACAAAAGCTGTAGGTCAGCTCTTGATAGGTCTAAAAGGAAATAATGCATTAGGCTGGGTGGACTCATGGTAAGGTTGTCAAACATCCTCTGTGTAGGATTTTCCCATAGCCGACCACATAGCTCCCAACAATTTTACTGCAATTCTTCTGAACACTTAAAATTCTATATTTAGTATAAAGTCCTAAAGTATGAACTGCAAAAAAAGGGCTCAATTTACTTCTCATGAAGCTTTGCATCTAGTTCCTGGCATGAGTACGCTGCCCCGGACCCACTGCCACCCTGTCACCAGTTACCCCACCCTGTAACCCCAAGGTAGCACCTCCTTTGCCCCCAAGCTTCACTGCATTGCCCCTGGTTCTCATTAAATGCTTGCTCTGGAAGACAGGGTATCACTTTCTTCTACCTCCCATTGACTCCAACAAAGGGCAGAAAAATCTCAAAGGCCACGTAGATAAAAATAAATCTTGATTGTCTTCCTTTGTAAAAATAGCAAGTTCTACTCAGGAAATGCAAGACTAATAAGAGTAAATGGGACACATTAAAAAAGAATAGCAGAGGAGGCGGGAATGATTGGAGAAAGGGTTAAAGATACCAAAAAAAGAGGAAGATAGAAGGTGTGAAAAGAGGAAACAGAAAAATAAAAGTGAGAAAGCACAAAAAAGATACGGATAAACATAGATTACTGGTAAGACTATATGTTTTTTAAATCTGTGTTGCATTTTGCAACAAGTACAGAGCAGTATTATGTAGTTTCTTAGTTTTTAAAATGTATAAATCATGTAAAAAGATTTAGGGAGCTATGTGGCTAACTTCCAACTTACAGAGGCCAATTTCCAGTTTATGACCATTTTGCCTTTGAAGCAACGATGGAGAAAAAATGCTTCGGCCGAGAACAGCCTGGGATTGCCTCCAACCGAACTGCACAGCCTGGGATAGCCCGGCCAACCCCACCCCCGCCCCTGCAACATGACAAACTAGAAGGAAAACCAGCCCACTCAGTGGGAGTTGGCTCCCCTTCTTCCACACCTCCCTCTCCCATACAGGTCCACTCCTACCAAACACCAGTCCCTGGAAACCAAATGCAACCTGCCCTCCCCACGGCCCCATGCCTCTGCATGTGGTCACCCATGGAGAAACGTCTCCCCTTCTCTCCCTTCTGCTGTCACTCTTCCTTCTAGACCCTGCTCAGAGGCCGCCACACATGTGGCCTCTGCCTCCCCCTCACCCATGCTCCAGCCCCTCACACAGCGCTAGGGGCAGTGTGGGGCCAACCAGTAACCCCCAAAGCGAGACCTTGGTGTGCTCACCTTGGAGCTCACTGTTCCCAACACAGTATTGGCCAGGGATTGGCACCTAGAAAATGGTTGATGAAATAAAATTAATTAAATGGAAGCATCTGGCTCTTCTGAACCGGCATTAAACAAATCTATCCCCTCTCCCTTGACAGGCCTCCTCATATCTGGAACTGTGTTCTCTTCGCCAAGCTAAGCCTCTCCCATCTCTTCCTCATTAAAGGCTTCCCGAAACTTCATTTGTGGAAGCCCTTCTCTGAGATCTATTTCATTAGTGTGTCAGCCAGAACTGATGTGGTCCAGCAAGGACCACAGTGGGGCCACCACTCGCCGTGGCCAGGCCGTGCTCTCTCTGTGAAGGAGCTTTTGGAGGCCTACAACATTGCGGGCTCATACTGGGTGTGGGAGGAGCCAAAAGCCCAGAACCTTTTGCACACCGTATATCCTCTCCTGCCCCTACCAGCCTTCTCCCCATGTTCCCTGGAACATCGTTACGAGAAACCTAACAGAAATCCCCATCAGAACTTCACTACGAAGAATCCCGGGAGAACACTGAGAAACGCTTGGCTCCCTTCACAGTGGGAGGGAAGAAGTAAATGGCAGCCCCTAACACAGGTTTCCCAAGGTTTGGGGGACTATTGTCCTGCTTGACATCCCTCCACCCATCAGGATAACTGGACTAAGGGAGAAGGTTCAAAGCACAGTTGAGCTTTTGCTGCAATCCCACAAACTGACCTCATAATCAGAGCCGTCCAACAAACGACAGAATGGACCAGAATGAACCTGAAAGGACCTGATGTGCCCTTAGACATTACAACATCCCGGGATGGCAGAGAACCATCTGATGGGACCCTACAGAAGAAATGCTGCATGGGGGTGCGGGCTGGGGTGTGAGACCTCTAATGACCCTTCTGGTACTTAAGGTTCAATGATTATACAGCCCCTTCAAGATGATGGGCACACTTGAACCTCATTTCTGGTGCCCTGCAGTAGGCCCAGGACTCAAACATTCACTCTGTCAACAACCAACCAACCAAGCAAACCACTTTCACTGGGCACCTCCAATGCCTGCCATCGTCTCTTCTACGCAGGTGTGAAGTAAATCCCACTCACGTTCCCTGGCCAACTGTATCCTTTATCATTTTGTTCAGACCTTATTACTGTACAACTGAGCAACTTTAGGATCCTGATGACAATTAATATTAAACCACTAATATCCCATTCCTACTTATCATGTATTAATTACGACACTAAATTTCTCAATTTCAAAATTCCCGTAACATCAGTGACAATGAACATCAATTTCTCACTGAGGTGAAGCCTACATACTGAAGAAAAAAGGGGGTTCCTATGCTAGAAAAAAAGGCCTTTTCTCCTCAAAGATTACAGTCAAAATAGACAAAACAGATGAGAATGAGTACAACCCCCCAACAACAACGAACCCCAAAAAGCCTAGAAGCAGCTACAGCAATCTGCTTGCCACCGCTATCTGCCCTGGTTCACTACAACTAAAAATAAAATTGGCCTGCGGTTTACTAAATTTGGTTGTGAGTGCTGTTCCCACCAAAGCACCCCACGGTCACATCAATCACAAATAGAAATGATGGGGAAGGGGAGGGAGGAGAGGCCGCAGTGAAAATACACTGTATATTTTCTGGAATAAATGATGAAACAGAAGGTTTCACTTCTTGTTTCAACTATTTTAGCACCTTCTCATTTTACTCAATTTCAGGCCCATTAAAGGCAGTGGGCAGTTGGGCAGAATACGAGGAGAACTCATTTTGAGAGAAGATTAAGACCCGCCCCAGTCATCAACTGTCTTCAGTTACCGTACACATCAGTCAAACCAGATCATGCACTTGGGGATTAACTCATTCTGCAGGGCCTGGAATAATACATCTTCTGATGGAGGCGCAAATCCACTAGTTACCGAAATGTGCTGCCACGGTCATACGGTCCTCATTCTTCCCCTATAAAGAGTGTTTTAGTTTTGAGGCAAGAGCAGAAATTCAGATGGGAAATGAGTAATTTGGGAACCTCTTACCGCTCTCTGGCCTGCAGTAAGTATTGCTTTGTTCCCCTTTCAAAGCTAATCAGCAAAGGTACTGAGCACAGAAAGCAGTGCCTGGCCATTCATGGCCGTGCAGCCAGAAGAACCTCCACCCCACGTCTGAATTACCACTCAGAGACGACCCCTGCAAAGGAGAGTGAGAGCAACGACCACATCCAGGTTGTCACAGCCCAGGGTGTGTGTGTGTGTGGGGGGGTGTTTGTGTGTGTAACCACAGAGGTACAAACACAAACACCACTTTCAGAGGTTGTGCTGCACGGTAGTATGGTGCCTAGAACCCGGGTGCAAATTCTCACCCTGCCTCTGACGGGGTTGAAGACCTCATGCACGTGAGCCTCAAGATGCTTCAGCGATTTGATCTATAAAGTGATCAGGAGATACCTGTCTCGTGCGGTGCTGTGAGGTTACACAGGCCAACACAGGTATTGTCTGAAGTACAGTACCTTGTACAGACAGATCCACCGTTGACAGACACAGTATTCATTCATCCCGAATTGCCGCTCCCTCCGGCAAACTGGGGTTCTGTGGCTGCCAAGAACTATGCAACAACATACTTAAATACCAAGTCACCTAAATCGTTCCACTGGAGCCATCAGCGCTCCTTTGCCAAGTCCTTGCTTGTGAAAGGTTCTCCTGGCCGTTTACTTTGGACCGGCATCAAGCGTCTGCTTGCATCGGCTTCTGAGAGTCACTGGGTCAAGGCCCCTTTCACAGAGGAATCAGTCAAGGACTGAAACGCTCTGTGTGGTGGTGGCGGAGGCAGTGGTGGTGGTGGTCGCCTGGCCAACCGCATGGGGAGTCGCTTGTGGCTTTGGCAGAGTCTGCCACTGTCTGCTGGAGTAGACCCGGAGCCAAAATATGATTTGTCTGTTTGACTTGTGTACATTTTCTGAACAAGAGAGTATTGATAAGGAATCTAGGTAAGAGAAGAAAATGTTTGTTGGTTGCCCTTCAAGCACAAAATGTTCATTCAGTGCAGGGGCCGCTCGCTCATTACAATTAGGGATTTTAAGGCCACATCTTTGATATCAGCGTGCTTCGGAATTGCCTGCAAGCTTGTCAAAAAACAATTTGCTGGGCCCCCCCCCCCCCCGAGTTTCTGATTTAGTAGGTCTGAGGCGAGAGGGCATGGTGTTGAGGGCCTGCATTTCTAACCCAGTCCTGGTGGAGACCGACTGCAGCCCAGGCTTGGAGAGCCACTGCTCTATAAACAGGAGCACCTACCTCCTTAGCTGTAAGAAAGGGCAGATGGCTGGACACAGCACACCGCTGCGAAAAGAAGGGGTGATCATTCTCACTAGATATTCGTCAGGTAAATGTATGAGGGAACAAGCAGATGAGTAGGTCCGCCTCCATCAATGCCACGCTTCCCATACAGAAGCTACCGAACACTATATATAAATGAAGAGGACCTTCAATATCTGACCAACCACAGATTTTAAAAATGAAGAAAAGTCTGTGGCGCACACACGTGCCTGGGATCGTCTGCTAAGTGTACCCCACCATCTATATTCTTCCCCCTCCTCTAAGGAACAGAAGCCCCACAGTTTCAGCCGGGCAAATGGGTGCCCAGCTGCAAACCTTCCCCACCTCTCTGCAGCTCTTTGTGCCCAATAGCAGGCCCCTCTTCCCAGAGGCTGAAGAGCAGACAAGGGGAGAGGAGGCCAGCTTCCACCGTGGAGCGCAGGACGATGCTCTGGAGCAGAGGTGGGCACGCTCCTTCTGCAAAAGGCCAGACAGGGCACTTTCTGCCTTTGTAGTCCACGTGGCCTCTGTGGCAACTGTTAGTGCCCTCGTAGCACAAAAACCACGAACAGTATGAAAATAAACAAGCGTGCCTCTATTCCAATAAAACTGTATGTAGAGACATGAAATTTTCACCTTAGAAAACTTTCCCCAACCATTTAAACATGTAAAAACCATTCGTAGTCTGCGTGCTGTGCCAAGACAGAGGACCTGCCAGAACTGGCCCTCAGGCCCGGCTCTGTCAACCCGAGCCTGGAGGACCACGAAGTAACAACGGAGAAGAGAGCTGTGCTTCGACAGCCTCGGGGAGCAGAGGTGCGCCTACCCTACCCTGGACCGCAGGCCACTTCTGCTAACAACAGAGAAAGGGGTTTCCATCTTTGAGCAACTGTATTTCAGGGTCCCTGTTAAAGAAGCTTCATGTGTAACTATCAGCCGTGCATCATGTATACAAAAAATCACATTTTGGTGTGCAATATTAAGACTATTCAAAATGAACAAGGTTAAAGGAACGGAAGAGTCCCTTTTTGACATCCCTGATGCAAGCTTAAAACTCCATGTGGTTTCCTCATAACCTTCTAAGGTGGCAGAACTGATAGGAATAAACCATTATCTTGGTCACAACAATAGAGATTACCTGACACCTACTCTCTCCTTATTCCTGCACAATAGAATGCTGAACAATGACCCCTGCAAAAGAATTACACGTCTAAGCCTCCTCAAGCTCAGTTGGGAACAGGGACTCTGAGGCTAAAGAAAAATAAGGCCACACACACACACACACACACACACACACGCACACACACACTTCCTAATGTTATCCAGGCCTCTCCCAAATCTATAGCTCATGAGGGACCCAGAGGTGATAAACAGGCCTCCCTCCTGCATTCAGATGGGGGTGACAATAGCTGTTGCGTAAGCCTTCACAGAAAGCCCCGTCCACCTTCCTGAAAGAAGGATCTGGAGCATTAACTACAGCTCTTAGGACCAAGAGGTGAAGAGGAGGAGAAGGGCCAAGGTCTCAGGTGGCAGGAACATCCTGGGGCCCTGAAGGGGAGCAACAAGCTAAGCTACTGTGGTCAGGTGTCTTTTACTGCAGCCAATGCAATTCTAACTCAAATTAGATCCTATTTGCACAACCAAGTTCAGATAATACCCACATCCACAGTGTACAGCTCAGAGACGAAGAATTCTCAAATATAAAAGAGCCATAACATACAGGGTCAAGCGGACAATTCTGGAAAACCCAGGCTTGCCCACGGGTCCTCTCACCATCAGTTTACGCTGATCCTACTATATCTCCCGACTGGTCCTCTGTCCGGGCAGTCCTATCACTGACTGTAGTGGAGAATGCAGTCTGATGGGGGCAAGGACTGGGCTTAGTGACGTCAAGCATTGGGTGTCAGGAAACCTAGCTCTTCATGGTGGCTTTGTACTAATAGCTCTACGTCCTGCACCAGCCTTTCCTGGTCAAAAGCCAGTCAGTTGATCAGAACATCCCTACATGCCAGCCATTGCTCTGGGCCCTGGGAAACCACAACGCACTTGGCTGTGAGTCCCTGCCCTCAAGTAGCTCACATTCTGGTGAGGGAGACAGACAATAAGCAAACACGCAAGTAAGATCATTCCAGGAGAGGTGAGTCCTATGAAAAGACCTAACTGAGTCACGTGATAGAATGAGAAGGGAGTGTGGGCTGGAGAGAAGGCTTCCAAGTAGATAAGACTCGAAGGTGAGGAGCGTGTCATGGGAAAGCCAGAGATGCATCTGTGTGTGGGGTCGAGGGGAAGTCTCTGTACTATCATCACAATTTCTTCAGTAAAACTGAAACTGTTCAAACATTAAAACACATTTCTTAAAAATCAAAGACGACAAACCCAGGCAGAAGGAAGAAGAGAGATGATCTTGAGGCACAAACAGTGCTGTGTATTGAGGGGAGAGGACAGTGAGTGTGGGTGCAGTGTGGGGTGCAGTGGGGCGCAGTGTGGGGAGCAGAGACAAGGAGGCAGGATCTGAGAGCACGCGGGCGTGTCTGTGGGTGTGAGGTGCTCACACTGTGCACCATCACAAGGCATTTGGATTTTCTCTTGTTGGAATGGGAGGCTGGTAAGCAGAGTGGTTTGACTGTATTTGACACTTTCAAATGGTAACTCTTGGTGCTTCGAAGGACAAGCATTAGGGGACCAGGACGGACATGAAGCCGGGAGGCCAGTTATGATGGGAGCTGGAGGGTCCCTTTGAATTTCATCCTTCCTAGCATATATATAACTTATACAGTGTATTGCTTAAAAATCTAAGAGTCTAGATCTCAGACTTCAATCCTAATGCTTAAACAATTAAAAAAAATTTTTTTAACCCAAAGCCCTGATGCTCCTCATACATAAAAAGATCACTACAAAATAAAGTATTTTGAATTAAAAAACAAACAAACTTCTCTTCAACTAGACTGTGATCTTTCAAACGCAGCTCCTTCATAGTTGTGTTCACAAGAGCAAAAACAGAACTTAACTATGGGGGAGGCAGTGCTGCCTCCAAGGTGGTGAAAAGTGGGGCTGGAGAATCTCACTCTTTTCAGATACAAAGACAGATATACATATACAAATAGACAGGAGTCTGTGGTGTTAAAATTCATAGGCTAGGGGAATAGGACACAATGAAAAAAGGTTGCAAGACAGAGATTTACATAAACACCCCATCAAAAACATAATATGGCGTGAACTCCCATTGTTACTCTCCATCCCCTCTCATCCTGCTTTACTTTTCCTACTGCCTGACGCGCTGCTGCTGCTGCTCCTCCTCCTGGGTGCCTCCGTGGAATGCAGGTCCCAAAGAGCAGGGGCTTTGCGCACTGCTGTGTCCCCAGCACTCAGAACAGGACAGGCAGGGGGTAAGTGAAGCTGACTGTGTAAAAGGCGGCTGTGGGAATAGGTGTTCTCCAAGGTTCCTTCTGCTCTGAAGTTCTCTGATTCTAAGATGCTCTAAAAGCCTGGTTAGCCACAAAGCATCATTTCTGATCCATCCCAGGGGGCCATTCCTTGCATATCAAAAGTGTCTCAGGAGAAAGTGGCCCCTGTTTATGACCCCCAGGACCAGGGCCAGCTGTGCCTTAGGAAGTCCTCCACTTAGTTATCAAAGCAGTTCCTCAGCCAGAAACTTCCCGGTGTAACAAGATGTAGGTTGTATTAGATGATAATGAAAACATCCCAGGATTTCTGAAATCATGGGCAAGATATGGGTCTTTACGACTCACACTCAGTTTCTAATTGTCAAGACACAGGCAGGGAATTATTTGGGAGTCTTTCTTGAAGAATAAAAGGTCTTGAGCTTTCTGTCCACACCAACAGGCACGAACCGCAGCATTTTGAGAACTGAGAGGAACCTCAGGGATCATCCATTCCTGCAGCAGTGCAGCTCTGGATCTCCAAGTCCAAGTTTGGAATCTGGCTACTTTCTAGTGAGTGACAATGAGCAAGCTAAATATTTAACCACACTGTGGCTCAGCTTCCTCATCTGTAAACTGGGAATAATAATAGGTGGACCTCCAAGGTAAATTAATTCCTGCAAAGCATTGAGACGGACACTAATACCTAGCACAGTGTAGGTATTCCACAAATATTAACCATTGTTGGTACAATTAATTACCTTTTGGTGCTTATTTTTTTAAAACCTGAACAATCCTTTTATCAAAATGTTTACACAAAAGCCCTGTATACAGGGGATGACAACCACTAAACAGTTCTAGAGAAATCCTAGAGACACCCCCCTACAAAACACTCCTGGAGAACCAGCGATTAAGCCCAACATACATATTGTACTACCCAAGAAGTGGACATTCAAGGTTGAAGTGACCAGTCAAGCCACACTAGAACCCCAGTCTCAGTTACTGACTCTTGTACCACTCGGTGCCTCCTGGTTATCAAGGAGATAAACACTGTGTGCTGATGGGACTTCACTGCTATCATAGGAATGAGGGGTCACTGGTGCCAAGCGGAAACTGGAATAGACAAAGCAGTGCACTTGACCTTCACACAGGTCACCATGACCCTCAATGCAAAGCAGAAAATCCCTCATGGCCTCTCTCACACAGGTTTGTACAGGCTCTGCTTGAATTATTTCCAGAGAACTCACTGCTTTTCCTGATCACCATTGCTGCTGACCAGCTGCAGAGGCTGGAATGAGAAGCAGTATGTAGCTATCCTTTATTTCTCAGGAACGTCACCTTTCCCAGGACAGTACAGTGAAGGCTTTTGGAGTCATGCATGCCAGGCTGTGTAATCCTGACGAGGTTACTAACCCTCCATGAGATTCGGTGTCTTGACCTACAAAATGCAGATAGAGCTCCCCTCACAAACTTTCTGAGCGGACCAAATGATATATTGCATTCAATTGTGTTTAACAGTTCCTAGCACATAGGTGGAGCTCAATAAATTGTTAGTCTTAGTAATTATTATTATAACCACCCACTTTTCTCTCATTAAATCACAGACCATACATTAGCTATTCAACAGAAAGGCAAAATTCTCAAAAGCAAACTTGTTGGCCCAGGTCAGGCACTTACTAGCTGTCCCCCCAAATCAGGTCGTGCTTCCCTCCACAGTAACAGAAGTATAGTCAGGCCCTGCTGGTGGCCGTATGTGCCAGCACTGTGCAGCTACACGCAGCCAACACGATTAACTCCTCACCAATGGAATAGGAGTGGAAGTGACTGCTTACCCTCAAAGGCCTGGGCCACACCACACTGTTCATGCACTCTTTTCCTCTCCCCCAAGATAAATACAAAAAGGTTCATCTTCAGGGCTGAACCCCAGAAAACCCAGTTTTTACCACACAGAGGAGTAGACTGTGGGCAAGCAGAGAAACAGGAGGGAAGGCATCTGAAGCCGTGAGTGACTGCATGGAGCCGAGAAGCCAGCCTGCCCTCCCTGGATCCATATGTGAACGAAATAAACCTCTTGGACCTTTAATCTATGTAAATCTTGGGCCTATTTGTTACACTAGCTGCCGAGTCCATTATCCTAGAGCGACGGCTCCTTGGGAGCAATGACTTAGCTGAAAAATTTATGCCTTTGAACAGCCCTGGCTGGTGTAGCTCAGCAGATTGAGCCTGGGCTTCAAACCAAAGGGTCGCTGGTTCGATTCCCAGGCAGGGCAGATGCCTGGGTTGCAGGCCAGGTCTCCAGTGAGGGCCACATAAGAGGCAACCACACATCGATGTTTCTCTTTCTCCCTCCCTTCCCCCACTCTGTAAAAATAAATTAAAAAATACCTTTGAACAAGCTGATGGGATGGTAAGATCTCAGCCACAATCTGAGAGGCAGTTCAAAAGACAGGCATTAGAAGAATATTAGCGCAAAATATTCTTTAAATGCCGTTTAAATATTACAGACATACTCATCTAATAAAGGTCTTCTGAGTGTGTACAAAATGTCTGATTAAAGGCAAAGCATCGAACTATCTTTAATCCCTTAGATTCCTTCAAGGTTTCAAAAGTCTTTATTTCAGGCAAAATGTGAACTTGAAAAAAGAACAACTAACTCTATTTTTAGGAGCAATCTAATGTGGTTCTTGGAGCTAACGGCTTCATGGTAGAGGATGCATGTCTGGCTATAATTCCGTGGATATTGGTCAAGTCCCTACTGCAGAATGGGGACACAGAGATGACACACAGAGTGGTAAGTCGTGCCTGTCGGAGGCTCACATCCAGTGAGAAGAAACAGAAATACTGAAATAGCAATAATGGAATGCTGCCTTATACCTGTTATAACAGATAATGAGAGCATTTATCAAATGTTTAACACATGACAGGCTAGGATTTCCTCTTACCTAACAGTACAAAAGATATCATATTCCTCATTTCCCAAATGAGAGAGTTGCATTATCAGTAAGTTGTGCACAGTCACGGAGCAGCCCAAGCAGAACTTGGGATGTCCCACACCGGTGACCACTCCCTGAGCACCAGAAAGTGTGATGTGAGAGTGGGAAAAGAGGTTCCCTGGCAGGTCAGCTCTCTTTCACCCTCTGTGACATTGGCTCAGAACTGGGGGCAAGAGAAGGGCACGAGACCCCCCCCAAGCAGCCTCAAAGCTTTTTGGCAGCTCTCTGTGCTGGGAAAGAGCATCACAGGCAGGGTCCCCAACCTTCTCCACCATGCCAAACAGCTCAGGGACTTCGAAGACAAGCACAGAGCATGGGGCAACCCCAATTAAAGCCTTTGGATTCTTCCATCACCTCAGAATGGAAACCAGGTCATCCCTAACTAGAGAAGCAGTTCCCTGATCTTTGTGGCTACGCAGAAATCATTTATCTGCCCTTATGTTCTTTAAGTGTCATTCATTCCTCACTTGGAAGCCCCAGTGCATGCCTCCCAAGTTCTCTGGGAAGCTGTAGGGCCAGCAACCTCATGTTCACACAGTACTATAATCACTTTAGGGAAAGATTTATATCTCTGTACTAAATTTCAAGTTCTTTTGGACTTCTATTTCTGACAAAAAAAACTATGTGTGATTACGGATTACTGATCATTCACATCTCTCCCCCTTCCCTTTAGGGAGGAATATACCTCCTTGCTCTATCAACTCTGTGCTTGACCTTGTGATTTATTTAGCCAAAGAGACATTATGGATATAACACTGAATAGAGGCCTTAAGTGAGTTTCTACCTGTGCTCCGGTGGTCCACCGTGACAAAAGCATGCCCCTAGTAGCTGCTGCTCCTTCAGCCTGGCTCTCAGAGTGAACACAGGTCAGCTGATACGTGCCCCACCCACAGCACATCAGCCAGCCAGCAGCCTGAAGCACAGCCACGCAGCTGAAGCCAGCTCCCATCAGCCCAACACAGTGACCCTGCACACCCGAGAGCGTGAGAATAAGTGCTTACTGTTGAAAGTCCCTGCGTTTTGGAATAGTTTGTTGTGCTGCATTAGTGTGGCAGTAGCTGACTAATACATCGTTTTATATTAATTGCAAAGGCTAAATTACAGGTACAAATACATGTATTTCTGAGCATTTCACACTCTGATTTTCCTCTTGAATTTCACTGACTGCACAGCATCCTGTTACCCAAAACATAGCATTTCTCAATTACTTGCACAAAGACAATGGCAGGTTAAAATACAGAGAACAGATTAATATGCCCTCAATAAAAACGAAAGTTCATCTTGCCAGTGAAATGTTTACACTAACCTCTCCCCGAATGATGCAGATACAGGAGACAAGCCAGTATCTATTTTTCATGGACAAGCTACATAAAATACTACCTTTCAAAATAAAAAAAGGTACTCCTGGTGAAATAATGTATCTAGGCTTATGTCTACATAATCTTCCTCAGCAGCCTGTCTGTCTTTTGATAGTATGTTTTAAGCTACTGGTTTCAAGACCATTCCCTCCTTCATCTTTTGCCAACACTCATACCCACTAAAATTTATGCAAGATTTCACAAAACTCCTGAAGAAAAAAATAAAAAATCTATAGGTACCCAGAGAGACTGCAAACTGTACCCAACATGATTTTTAATGCACCATAATGATCAATAATCCTTATTTTCACACCCACTCCAAAATTAAATGACAAACCAAATGAATTATGTTAGTTAAATGCATTATGTTAGTCAAAAATTGGTATTTCAAGATAGATTTCAAAATATAAATGGGGCTTTTAGACTTGAACAAAAGGCAAACTAGCCTTGAAGAGATCTAGAGGTCACCAGGATTTCCCAGGTCACCACAGGGCTCTGAAGGTGGGTATGGGGGCCTTGAGCTATTTGAATGTTACAAAAAGCAGTGGAAACTGTAGCCACCAGAAGGCTGCACAAGATGCCACGTGGTCACTTGGGACTGGAACTACCGCAACTCCTCTGTGACACTGGCTGACACTTGCAGGTGTGTCTGTGCAGGCCCCTGATGACTGCTCCTAGCCAATCCCCCCCACCCTCCTCCTCGCTGCTCCTCAGGCACACCAGACACTCCTTCCTGCTCAGGACCTGTGTCCTTGCTGGTCCCTCTGCCTGGAACAAATAGCCAAATGGCTCATTCATTCCCCTGCTTCACTCAGGTCCCTTCCCAGTCGCTCCCTCTCAGAGAGGCCATCCCAGACTACCTTATCTAAAGGGGCCCCTCCACCTGTATCTCCTGACTCATTCTATTTTCTTCACAGCATTATGACGTCAAAATCATCTTAAGTATTTGTGTGGTGTCTGCTTCTCCCCTAAGCACGAACTTTAATTGTGGAATTCACTCTTGTATCCCCAGCTCTCAGACAGTGTCCACAAAGTTGGCACTCAACACATATTTACTTTATAAGTCAACAGTTTTAGATGTCATTGCATGAAAAAGACAGAAAAACAAAGCATTTTGCTTATTAAACCAGATTGTTTGTTAGACAAAAATCTTTTAAGACATAGAATCTGTGGAAAGGGAGAAGGGGGAAAAAACCAAAAACTGAAAGGGGCCCTCAGTAATTAAAGAGTAGGAAATCATTTCTTTATTCAAGTTCTGCTAAGTCACATGAGCCCAGACCAGCGAGTGTACGGGATCCCGGCATACTCTTGAAAGGGGAAAACCACTGGCAATCTATTCTGCAGGACTGAAAACGATTTTAATCATCGTCAAACACCATTTCAGAATACAGTATTTTAAGTATGCCTACAATCAGTAAACAACTCAACCTTTGTCACTCAAACTTCTCAAACAAGGCCTATCCCGGGACTTTCCTGTGAAGCTTCCAGCATTTGAGTCTGTGACATTATCGAGGACTAGTATTAAAGAGACGCACAGCCACTTGACGAGAAGAGAATGTCATTTTGTGAGAGCCCTTACTGTCATGTTCTTGGATTTTTTTCATCGAAGTCCTACAAATACATTTGAGTGATTCACAATAAACCTTTGCAAACAATGCATACAAAATCATCTCCTAGCTTTCCATCGCTTAGTTAGTGTATGAAGAAATTATGTTTCCTGCCCTGGCTGGAGTGGCTCAGTGGATTGAGCACTGCCCTATGAACCAAAGGGTCACTGATTTGATTCCCAGTCAGGGCACATGCCTGGGTTGCAGGCCAGGTCCCCAGTACGGGGTGCGTGAGAGGCAACCCCAAAATGATGTTTCTCTCCCTCTCTTCCCTTCTTTCTAAAAAGTAAATAAATAAAATCTTTAGAAAAAAAGAAAAAATTATATTTTTGTATACAATTTAATAAACCTCTCTAGACTCTTAAGATGTCTTTTCCCCCAAATAGAAAATTCTATTTATTAAATATGAAAGTCATTTTGTAATCACATGATCTAACGTCTCAAAAACTTAAATCTGGATAAACAATACTAAATTAAGGCTGGTATATTTTGCAACAGCAAGAATTTGTGTGTGGAATGTTTGAACGGCGCATGGATTCCTACGACCACTCAGTATGACTTATACAAACACAAACCAAAACTCTACCAGGGAAATCAAATTTCACCAAATACCTCAGAGTAAAAATGCTTAACAAAACCCAGAAACGTATAAGGTTATTTCGATTCTTAATCTGAGGAATGTGGCTGTGGGAACACCATCATGGGTACAGAAAGATGGTACAATCACATCAGTACTAACATTTATGGGGCGCCTTCGAGTTGCCAGGCCCTTCAAATACATGTTTTTACTTTATCCTCATAAAAACACTGAGATAAATACTACCTATTCTCATCTGACAGAGGCTGAGGCCTACAGAAAGTAAATGACTTTGGCCAAGGTCAGGTAGCCAGCAGGACTCCAGGCAGCGCCCCAAATCACTCTACGGTAGAGCCTCGGCACAACGTCCAAGGAGGGGAACACTCTGGAGCTTTCTCTTCTTCAGAAGGCACCGGAGTTTGAGCAGCTAATACGCCAAATATACATGGAGTCTCGCTAAAGATACATGCTATTTATTGCTCCCACTTCAGAGATGAAGAAAATGAGGCCCAGAACTTGACAGAGGAGCAAAGCCAGGATTCCAAGAGAGGCGAGGAGGAGCCACGCAAGAGCGGAGCCACCAGCCTGCTGCTGTCCTCTCAGCTCCTCACAGCCACGCACCCCCGCTCACTTGTGCATTTCCTGCCTTTCCGTCATCGCGGCTTCTTCACCAGGGAATGAGCTAACTGGGCTACATCACCTCAAAGTCGCTTCCAGCTTTTCAGTGACAGGATGCTCACACATCTGCAAAAGGTGTTTCTGGGTTTTTTTTGTTTTTGTTTTTGCCATGGTGAAAGCACTCAGAGTTTTTGAGGGATCCTGCTCCCCACCCCCATCTACCATGAGGGAAAAGCTCATTATGATCACCTTAATACACTCTCAGGACTAAGGCTCGAAGTTCAGTATCTGATAGAAACAAAAACTTCAATCACACAGAGTTCATGTTAAAAAAATTAACCATTTTACAAAGAGATAGGGGAAAAGTTTTTAAACCTACATAAACTGCTATTCTGTCCATTATCCTCTATAGTTTGTACAGTTCCTTGCTGGAAACAGTGGCCCTCAAAGTTCACATCGCAGCATGCACATGAACTTCATTAAAACACAGGGCCTATCATGTTATTAAACACAGCGATTCGGTGGAGTGGTTTTCCTGCACAATATTTTAAAACCATCTGTATTAACTGCAAACATTTAAAGATAGATTCCACATAAAAAAATCTTACCTCCCAGCTTCTCTCTCTTAAATAACACTAACAGAAGGGTCTGCCAGCCACGGGCCTGCACTCCTGCGCGGCAACACCAGGCCAGAGGCGAGCAGCAGCGCCCTTCCAGGTGAAGCAAGGGCTCCCCAGTCTGCCCAGGGCCCCACCCCTCCCAATGACACTGGACTTGGTCGCTGCACTCACACATCGTGTCCTGAGTATGAGGGCCTTAGGCTCCGCGTTTTGAGCATTTCTGCTCTACTACGTACCTGAGATACTAGCACACCTTCAAACTTGCTCTATATTAAACACTTCTGTAAAAGTAAAAACAACACCTATCGTAGGGAAATGCAAAAAGGATCGCATCTCCTTAAAAGTTGGACTTTTTCAACTCCATAACCCATACAATGCTAATTACTTCATTAAATGTAAAATGGTAGGTTCCCAACATGGACAACACGTTAGAATCAACCGCCCCTGACCGCCCCAGGTCAGCCACACCATAAGCTCTGGAGGCACAGCCCGAGCATCCTTAACTTTTCAGGTTTGCCCGAGTGATTCTTGTGGTGACCCAAGTTGAAAACAACAGACATAAACTCTACTGGTATATATAAGGATGTGGCTCACAAATCATTAAGACTGATTTCTACAAGCCACAGACCAGAATAGTGCTCATTACTTTACATAAACACTTGAGATGCTATCATCTACGCAGGTTTGGATGAATTATCATGTCTTTTTCCCAACATCTGAAGTGAAACGCACACACAACTTAACATCTCTGGACCAAATTTTTTGTTTGATGTTTGTATGTTTTAATAGCCGATATTCTGGTGTGGGTCTCTAGAAGTGATGAAATAAAGCCAACCTATAAAAGGAGTTTCCAATTCAGGAAAAACATTGAGACGCATTAGTTTAAATCATACATTGTCAACCACTGGGTTAAGTTAGTGCCAAAGTCCAGATGTCTAGTGTCAGAAACACTCTATCAAAAGATGGACTGGCTAAAAAAAAAATCTATGATCTGAACTACCTATAGATTAGCTGGGGCCTGAACACCTTGCTGATTCCTAAAGGGGAATCCTGGTCCACAGTCCACCAGCCTAGCCTGTCTTCTCTCCTGAGGAAGGAGAGAGACCGAGGGAAGTCAACCTGGAATTTCTGAAATGAAGGCTTTCTACAGGTACTGAGCTTGAGTTTACAAAGAAACTTCATCAATCTCATTTCCTTCATTTGATGTTTGCTAGATACCAGAGAAAGTCTGGGCATAATTCATGCTTATTACCATGGTGCTCAGTTTCCTTACCACAGTAAGCGGTACAGATCTGTGGCACGGATTCTCCTGCTCTGCCGTCCCTTACATCGTTACACCATGTGCTGAGACTCAGGTGGCCACATTACCATTTGAGAGACTTTCACGGAATGAGTTAGGTGAAAAAAAGGGAGCGGCAATTTTAAGCCCAGATACATTCTGGCACCAGCTGTGTCGGGTCTGGTGGTGGAGCCATGTGACCTCAAGTGTGCCCTCTCTGTGAGCGCTGCCAGGGAAGTGTCCGCTGCCAGGGAAGTGTCTGTAGGGAGGGCTCTGAACACGTGCTGAGGGCAACCAGGGTTCTGGCTCTTGATTCCCAACATTTATGCAGCTGGGTCCCACTAGGTATCATTGGCCCAAACACGCTGTAAAGGTCATGTACATGAACATCATGCCAGTATTTGATTTTGAAAATCTAAGTACAAGAGAAGTTTGGAAGTGTGTACAGTGTTCGGTATCATGTTGGTCGGGAGTCCCCCATCCCAATAAATAAGTATCACTGACAAAGAGAAAACTGGTGGGGAAGCTGTATTTGATACAGTTTATATCTGAATAATCTGTATGGTTTATACAGTTTGTGTTGTTCAGAGATGTCTAAAGTTTGATCTTTGTTTTTTTAAAGATTAAAAAGCACTTGTCCCACTGTAAATATACAGCACGTAAAATTTATAGAGTATATAAATGGCAGCGAACTGAAAAAAAAAAGAGAAAACTGGTTAGCACCTTTAGACAGTTCAGCAATCACAGCCATTCTAGAACTGCCAATCACTGTTTTCAATGTTGGTGCTGTGATAATGGGATGACCACGCACCCTCCCAGTCTACATTTTATATGTGTGTGTGTGCATATATATACACACATACACACTCATATCAAATGAGCAAGAAATTTAAACATAGAATTCCCACTAAAAATGGTGCATTTATAGATGTATATTTGCATTATTGGGCATATTTCATTATTGGACTTAATCCTCTATTTACAATTCTACATATCTAAAAAGTAGAAGAATCTTCCAGAATAGCTTCTAGTTCCACACATTTCAGAACAATTCCCATTGGCAGATGTCACAGTAACACATTCCTGCTGCAAAGCTACCCCTGACCCTCCCCGACAACGTGTAAGGACTGCAAGTAGCTGGTACAGCGGACGGTGTCCCTGAGAAGTGAGTCCCACTTTAGCATGGCATAACTTACCTAGTTTTGGGTTTTATATCCCACTAAACCCAAACTAAAGGTGTTCCCCAATTCACTTCCCCTTAGCTATATCTCAAAAATACTCTCAACTCCAATGTCACTGAACCCAAGGAGAAATGTTACAGAGGGGAAGTCAAAGTGGAAAAGGAAAACATTAACCAGAAGTTATTAATCTTATTATTTATTTATTTACTTTTAGAGGGAGGGAAGGGAGATAGAGAGGAAGAGAAACATTGGTTGCATCTCACATGCTCCCCAACTGGGGACTGAACCTGCAACCTAGGCATGAGTCCCGACTGGGAACTGAACCTGTGACCTTTCACTTTGCAGGACAATGACCAACCAAGCCACACCAGTCAGGGCCAATCTTACTTTTTCAAATCTGACAAGTTACGATCTTATGGATGCATTGCCGTGCACACTGATAGGGCTTCTCCAGCATCTTGGAAAGGGCTGTGTGGACACTAGCAAATGTATTAAAAAATAAAGCTGCCTCTACGGTTCCTATTATTATTCATCATTTACCTCAGTCTGTTCGTGTCTGCTCTCTCCAAACAAATTTCAGTTCCTTGGAGATAAGAAGTACCATCTTAAATATTGGCATGCAGGAAATACTTACAAATGTGTGTGGTAGTCTTCACTATCCAAACTGATTTTGACAGAGGCAGTAAATGCATGTACAATATAAATGTTTGTATTATATATGTATAAATATATGTACACATGTGTATATTGGTGTACACACGCATATATGTGGAATATATACATACATGTATAAATACACGTATACATATTATTAATGTATTGTGTATTAATGTATTGTAGTTTTCTTATATGTGAATATATGAATAAGTATATTTATAAATAAGTACATATGGTTATCTATATATAGTTATATATGCATTGTGTGTGTATAGATATAAATTCTACATATAATACCAAAGGAACAGTGAGTCTTTGCATGCTAATGCCCATGTTCTCAGTAAGTCCATTTCAGAAGAAAGTCGCCCTGATAGCCTAGCAAACAACAAACAGAGCCTCCTTTAGGGGTGGGGGGCTGAGGAGACGGCCACTCTGCCACAAGGAGATGCTCAGTGCTGGTGCCCTGACACAGTCTGTCACTCTGACTCCGGCCAGAGAGGAGTTATTGGAAAGACTTCATCCTTAAAGAGCATATCCATTAATCTGGTCTCTTCTTGCAGCTGGCCTTAAAATAAGAACAGGTGAAAACCGCCCTGGCTGGTGTGGCTCAGCCGGTTGGAGCACCATCCCATTACCAAAAAAAGGTTGTGGGTTCAATCCCCGACCCCTGGTCCAGGTGTGAGCACGCCCCATACAGGAGATTTGGGGGTACTTCTCTCTAGCATCTATGTTTTTCTCTCTCCCTTACTTCTCTTATTAGCAATGTAAAAAGTCCTCAGATGAGAATAAAAAAAAAATAGGCGAAAACAAATGCAACTTTCCAGTGTTTACTGCAAGCAGAAAATACAAATTTCTTTAAACTGATTTAGCTCATTAAAACAAACATGTAAATTTCTGACATTTGCCATTTCCAATTTTCAGATTCTAAATAAACATTTGCTATTTAACACTTTAGCCAGGTCAATATGAAACAAATCTACTACCTCATCATGAAACAAAATGTATTACCCGCAATCCAGCAAGGAGTTCTTCAGTGGTGCCCATGATAGATCTGCACCATCAAGATTCAAGGTCAGGGTAAGGATGGGGCAGGGGGAGAAATACAAAGGCATGTAGGACATAGTTGTGCCCTCAAAGCAAAAGCTGGAAAAAAGGGAGGGCTTTTACGGGGGTCAACATCCCCGTGTCCTTTCATAGACTTCAGTGTAAAACAACAAGGCCTCTGGCTTCCAAACAAGAAAAGGAAGCCCCCTCCTCAAGTGCCACCAGCCTGCTCCAGCCTTGAGGCTTCTTCACAGGCAGGATCGATCAACAGGAAGAATCAGGTTTTCTCAAAACAGCTGGCAGCCTGCATTTCTAGAATTGTCGAGATGGGCAATGTGTCCAACATATATGTATGTAAGCTAAAGGAAATCATTTTCCAAAGAGTACAGAAGGCTTTTGTCAACCCAGTCAGTTGGAAGCAGCAAGGTTTTTCTGCCTGTATGTTTCAGTCACATACCAGAAACCATGTACACCAAAGGAAAATAATCAGAAGCTTGTGAAACTTATGAGACAGGATGTTCACCAGCAATGTTTCATAAAGGGTGAGTTGACTGTTTACAGGTAGAAGTGAGCACAAGGAAAAACTAGTGAAGACGGTGTTTAGAAAATGTCATGAAGTTTCAGATTTGGGGTTCCCTCAACAGTGTGTGCATGTGTGCACACACATGCACTTCAAACCTCCCCTGGCTCTGCACCGAGGACCTTCTTGTGAACCATGGGAGGGAGTAAGAGGGCATCGTGTCGCCAAGCCACAGGGTGCAGGCAGAGAGCAGGGCAGGCAGTGACAAGCCTTTCATTCATTCATTTTTTTCATTCACTCATTCCTTCTCCCCACAGGAAATGTCCTTGTGGGATTGTGCCCACAGGCCCGAGACACACTGCTTCTTTTGAGTCCCTGGCTCTTTTCAAATAAGCACAGGCCACAGGAAAGGCCATGTTGGAAGCCACTGGCCTTGACACCACTTTCCAGTCCACAGTGGTGAAAGCCTTTGCCAGCATCTAAAGTACCGCTGGCCACACAGAAGAGAAAGTGGCTAGAGGCTGCAACCCCAACACTGGGCTCTTGAAGGGTCTCCCCTGTACCACATTCTCAGTCTTTCCTGGGAGGGGCCCTGTGATAGGTCTGCTAGTTGTAAAATGCCCCAAACTGCGTCACAAATAGGCAGACATAACCCACATTCTGTTAACCTCTACTGTAGTCTTTACACAGGGGAGTCTCAAACATACTTATTTAGTATACACACAAAGAGGCAAAACATTGGCAGTTGATCATTTAATATTGTAGACGAGAAGTTTACACTTATTAGCTCGCTTCATTCTCACCAGCCACGCCACGGGGTGCTGTTATTATGCTCCGGAAACTGAGGCACAGTGTAGTTAAGCCATTTGTCCGAGGTCAAGCAGCTACCGAGTGGCAGAGGTAACACTTGACCCCAAACAAGCTGGGTTTACTATGTTGCCTCTCAGAGGACTCTCGTCTGCAGAGTTCTGTTACTTTCGGAAGGAGGAAACACAGATCCACTATGTCTGGACAGGGAGTAGAGATGGTACTGTCTAGCTCTCCACCTATTTGGCAACGTGGCCCGGGCTCAGCTCTGATAATCTGTCTGAAATTCAAATTCCATCTCACTCTTACCAGCCATTGAAACTTAGGCAGGGAAACTTTCTGTGCCTCAGTCTGTTCACCTATTAAGTAGAGATAATAGGGCCCAGTACATACCATACACCCACCTATTTAGTATACTGTGGTGCTTCTCTGAGAAGAAAATGCAAATGTTTACTCAACAATCACTGAAGCCAAATTCTACATTATTGATAGTTAACTACCTTATTTTGCTTTCCAGGGACTTTGACCTTTATCAGTTAGATGGTTTTGAAGCCTACCCTATGAAATGAAACAGCATGGATTTACTGTCTGGGTTTCAGGGATGAAGAAACTAACAAGTACAGACTCACAAGAAACCTGCTGACATTCAGGGTTAATAACTGCCCAGTCATAGCTACTGCAATCCACAATTATCAGTAATATTCCATCTCCTAACGGGGTCCCCACAGGAAACCCTGAGTCAACAGCGTGGCACAGCTGAGGCTCCTAATATCTGGGCAAAATCCCAAATGACCTGCTAGTTTAGTACCATCACAGGAACAACTGAATTGGATCAGATTCTGGGTTTCAGTTTAAGAAGTGTGGCCTGCCTCAGAGCCTTTGCACCGTCTGTTCCCTCTGCTTTTTAACTTGATGTTCCCTTTAATCCTCATGGCTAACTCCTTCACTACTGTGGAGGTTTTTGCTCACCTATCTATCAGCTTCTCAGCGGGGCCTATACTTACTAATTGTCCAATGAAACTTTCCAATACTTCCTCCTCCCAATCCGCCTTAGCCTGCTCTAATCTTTCCCTTTTTCATACTACCTTCCAACATATTATATAACTCACTTCTTATGTTGACTGTTTATTGTCTATCTGCCACCACTACAACATTTGGTTTGCTCACCAAAAAATACCACATGCCTAAAATAGTGCCTACTACAATATCGGTGCTTGATATGTATTATTACACAAGTAAATTCAAAATACGTAGGCACTTTTACAAACGTACCAGATCTGGTAAGAATGATTAACCAGTCGTCTCTCTGAGGCCCAAAGATTTCACAGTACAGGGATGCACTGGATGGAGGCAGGAGCAGACATTTCATGAGCCTGAGACATGACCTTCAGGGCTAAATTTAGTGCTCTTGCAGTTTCTATGATGCCTAGTTACCAGTTTAACTCTACCTATCTAGAATGTGCATGTCAAGAGTGTTTTTTACACACTGAAGTGTCTACTCACAGGTAAGAAGCAAACAAATCTTGATCAGCTTTTCCCTTCCCTGGAAAACAGCTAGGCTATGACTAAACTGACAGCAAGGCTGATGGAGAAACATATCAGTTACAGGGCTGTGGGATTTCTAGGCAATTTCAGTTGGGGGCAGGTTTTAGCTGGATACACAGGCTGTAACCAAGACAGGTGCTCCAGCACTAGACCAGCGATGACACTGAAGGAAGCAAACAGGAACACAGGTGCAGTACTCGTCCAAAAGGAAGATGGCTAACATGGCGGATGGAGAAAATCACACTTCCCTGCTCCCTTCAGGCCCAAATCCCTGTTCCTTATGGATACAAAACAAATAATTAAAAATAAGAGCTAAGTGCACATGGGCATAATAGAGACAGCTACAGTCAACTTAATGCACTTAATTAACCTGTACTGAACAACCCAGTTTTAATGAAAACTTTGGGCCTTGTGCCCCTTAAAAAGGCCTTGAAAAATCTGTCAAGCAAGAAACACTCCATAACCCCATAAACTTTCATTTCATTACTACTTAAGGATTTTGACTAGTGGTCAAAAGGTAATAACTCACAAAAGTCCCCAAAATGGGAACATCACCTAAGCATATCTCTAAATACCCTTATGATGCTAAATAAATAAGCTTCTTGAAAAAAAATGAGAGACAATTATTAACATGTATCTCTTAGTCATCTTTTCACGCCTCTTTCTACTGTGGCCACTGGACAACATGGACATGAAATCAGTAAGCCAGTCATTAAAAACAACTATCTTAACTGTCTCCAAAAATGTATAGACTGAACCACACACAATAAGCACCACTTTGAACAATAGGACTTTCACTAAATGCTTTGTCTGATATATTTCCAGTCATGTCTCTTCATCAAAAGTGTATTATATGGTATTGCCTATTAATCAGGTTTTTTTACTCTTCAATCAAGTTATTTTTATTCTTATTTCTTTCTGCAAATGGAGCTGGTGTTTGAAAGTAAGGGGCCTCTCCTCAGCCCCAGAATAGTTTAAGATGGTCTCTTCACCCTGGTAATTTCAACTGTTTGTTCACTTTAATTTTTACTTTTATAAAGTTTGGCAGTTTCAAACTAATTCCAAACTATAGTAATTATTACCCTTGCTACACAGTTTGCCTAAGTCTTGGCTATTGTTATAAACTTAACTTTTCAATATTTTCAGTAAGAGAAAAACACTAGCCCTTTGGGGGTGATCATTACTTAAAAATTGAGTTTAAGAAAATTTATGGAATCCTTAAACCTCTAAAAAATGTTTGCATAATACTAAAGACAATTTCTGCAAATTTAAAAGGCTTTTGCCATTCACCAGCAATTAGTTTTAAATCATCTAATTGATTACACAGTAAACCCTCAAAAAGGAGATCTGTCTGTAACACATTTTAATAAATATAATTTATATTTTCTCTCAACCAGCTAGTCAAATAGGCAGGCAATGTGGAAAAAAATCTTACGTTAATTAGTTTACTCTGAAATAACTGTTAGCCAGAGTGAATGTGTATGCAATGACAGTCTTCCTTAGGTCAGAAAACATTATTTATATAGTATATATTTACTTATTTGTTTATATTTAGTGGTTTCTGTCTGTTATTGAATGTAAGGAAAAGAACTCGAGCTAACAAAATTTGTACTGGAACCTCGAATTACTGGTGTTTTACTATTATTGTAAACTGCCTATCATGAAAAATCTGATTTATCCTTTAAGCACCTTCAGTTATGACTATTCATTCATGAAATGAATCAGCAAATTTGTTAACTCCATCAAACTCCTGTTTTTAAAACAGCCAAAACTTGCCTAGCTCTTCTGTCACTCCTTTATCAGGGGAGATGGCAGAAGCTATCAAACGGATGTTTTAAAATATTGTATGTTTCAAAACCTGGTCAATTACTCATCAGGATTGTCTTTTGAAAGGCATTCGGTAGACATTTTCAATGATTTGTTTCCTCATTCCGGATGCTCCATCACATCCCATTCTAAAGAGGCATTCAACGCTTAACAAGCACCCACTGTGTGCGAAGAGAAAGCATTCCACTAAGCAAAGGAGCATAAGACTCGGCCTCATGTTATTAGTGCATAAATACACAGCAGTGGTGATTTATTCGTTCAACTTTGGAGAAACGTGAGCGGCATCCACATGGCTGAATCCATACCATTCATTTGGAAATGACTTTCAGGGGCATTTTACAGGTTCTCTGCATTAGACAGCCCCGTTGGGACATCATCTTCACCTTCCAACCTGCACAGGGCAATTCCTCGGTGCCGGCCACACCTTCCGCAGGTGGCTGGGTCACCAGAGCCAGATGAACCCAACCCACCACCTCTCGCAGGAGCTCAAGATAGGAAAGTGTAAATGTGTGCAAGGTCTTCGACGAATTAAAGGACTTGTTGAAAGGCCCCGGGTTCTAGGCAGGAAGGGATAGCAGCCGCCCAGCGAGGCGCCCCCTCCCCAGCGGTCCCCACGCCCGGGGCACTGCGCAGGCCGCCGCAGCCGATCCGGGCGCAGCCGGCGCAACTCGGGCCTAGCACCATTTGAAAGGCAAATCGCAGAGCCCGGGAGCATTTAAATGCCCGGCTGCGGGCCCCGGGGGACAGCTCGCCAGCGGACGCAGCCGCATGGGCCTCCTGGGCAGCCCGGCCCTGGGGTGCTGGGCGCGGCCCGCGGCGCACTCGGGACCTCAGCCCGCAGCGCCCGGGCGTCCACGCCAGGCCGGGGCAGGGGCCGGCGCCCAGGGTCCCCTGGGCCAGCGTCCCCGACTCCGCCAGGAGAGGAGCCGAGCACCGGGTCCTCAACCGGCTGCCGCCAGCTCCGGCCCCCTCCCAACGCACCACACCTAGCAACCGGCGCTGACAGGACGCAGTGGCGGCGGCGGCGGGAGGAGGAAGCGGAATGGCTGCCGCGGTGGAGCCACCCCCGCCGCCCCCCCCCCCCCGCTCCCACCTCCCAGCCGCTGCAGCCGCCGCCGAGCCCTGACAGCTAGAGCCCGGGCGGAAGCGGCGGGCGGCGTGCAGCGCCCACCCCCCGCATCCCCCGGCGCCTCAGGCCGCCCCGACCACCCGGCCAACTAACTCCACGTCCCTGCCCAGAGCCCGCTCGGCCCCGCCGCCGCCGCCGCCCGGCCCCGCCGCCGCATCTCCGCGCCGCCGGGTCCTTCCTCTCGCTGCGGCGCAGCCCCCCTTCCACCACTTCGCAGCCGGCGCGCACGCCCCTCGGAATCCCCCAGCCCGCCGGCCCGCCCGCGGCACCTCGGGGCGCCCTGCCCCACCCCCACCCCGCTCCCCGCCCCCCAGGCACCTCGCGCCTCCGCATCCCGCCGCCCCCACGCCCCCGGCTCGCACACACCCTCCCCGCCCCGCCGCCGCCCGCCTCCCTCCCGGCCACCCCTAGCCATTCTGGCGTTCTCCTGGGCAGGAGTTTCCTCGCAGCGGGCACCCCCGGGCCATTTACCGATGTGGTTGTCCTCGATGTGCTCGATGAGGTCGGCCAGGGTGGGGAAGTGGAGTCCGCAGCCCCCGAAGCGGCAGGTATTGGAGAAGAAGGAGGCGGCGGCGATGCCTGTCATGGTGCTACATCGAGAGCCCCCCTGGTGTCGACTCTGCGAGCGCCGGACGGGCGGGCGGAGGGAGCGAGGGAGGGCGGCAGGGTGGGGTGAGGAGAGGAGGGGCTGGGGGAGGGGGAGAGAGGCGGGGTGAGGGGAGCCGAGAGGACGGGACGGAGGGAGAGGGGGCGAGAGCGATGGAAGGAGAGCGAGGAGAGACCGGGAGGCTGAGGGGAGGCGGCGGCGGCGGCGGCGGCGGCGCTGGGAGCGGCGGGGGAGGGGGTGAGGCCGCCGCAGCTGGGAGGAGGGACCCGGGCGCGCGGCAACAGCTGTGCGGCCCCGACCTCAGCTCCTGGACCCAGGCCTCACCTGGGAGCGCCTGCCACCAACTTTTATTTCCCCTGGCCTGCTCTGCAGTAGGTGATACGTGCAAGCTGTTTGGAGCCTCCTTGGTTATGTATATTACATTCTTGCTGTATACACATTCATTAATTACACAAGCATCCAGCCTTGGGCACTCGGGGAGTTAGCCAGTCCCCTCTCAGAGACATTTGTTTGCATTTGGCCACCTGTCTAGGGGTGACACTGACATTCACAGGGGACCCAAGAAAGGTAATTGTGTGCACCTTACTCTCTAAACCTTAAAAGAAAAGTCCATATTCTCTGGAGGTTTGTACTCACTAATTGATTTTAATGAAGTTTCCCACTAGACCAGAAGAAAATCTTAGCTTTATTTAAATTTCAAAATAGAGAGCTTGATTGTCAAGTGCATTTGCCTGTGTTTTACATGTGTACCACGTTTGTTGTAGTCCCTGCTCCTTTTGCGACAACAAAAACTAAAATGATTTTATTTCCCCAGATTACGGCCCCCCACTGCCCCATCTCAGATCTGGGAATTAACCCATCTGCCTCCCTGGGAGTAAACTGTCAGAGCAGAAAGGACAGTGCATTGGTTAAAGCCAAAAGGAATGGGTACAGAGGCAAGGGACAGATTTACTGTTCATTTAAAAGGGAAGGGATTCTTTAGTCAATCAAGATTGCACCGTGCTGTGAGCATTCCAACCATAACGTTGACCACTTCAGTTGAATTTGGTAGCTCCCCTGAAAACTAGCATTTTCTCAAGAATCAGTTTCTTCATAGTCCCCACCCCCATCCCAGTTGCACTCATATTTTTACCTAAGTGTGTGTTCTACTGTAGCATCTCTCGAAGTGCCCGAGGAACACGACATTATCCGAGTTTAGGACCCAACAGTGCCTTTTTAAATTAATGCAGGTTTATCGAAGTTAGCATTTTTCCATTAGACACATTTGACTTATCCTCTGGTGCAGATACACAGACAAATAGTATTCCCCTCTCCATAAACTGTATTCATCTGTAGTGTTATTTCTAATAATAGGATTACAAAGGCTTTTCATTTGTTTATTGGAGTAAAGGCACAGCAAAGTTTTACAGTCTCAATGATTGGGCGTGATGAGTTCCCTCACCGTGACATTTCCTCTTCTTGCTCATGTCTTCTGACTTCCAGCTCACAAGGTGACAAATTGTGCTGAGTTGAGAGTCGGGTGAGGTTGGGGCAGTTGCGTTGTTGAAGTTCAGTTTGGTGCCAAGAATGGTTTCCTGGGCCCACTTTCGGGTGGGGGCAGGGCCTGGGTGGGCCTGATAATGAGCCAAGGACCCGGGTGGCAGGAGACTGGAGCCAGGGCCAAACAAGGGTCTAAAGAGCAGGAGTTAGAATTCTAGATCTTGAATTAGAATTTTGGCAGCTGTGCAGTGCATTCAGCTGCCCCGTCTGGGAAGGCCTTACACTGACAGCAGGCAGAATATCTGGCAGACACACACCAAACTGAGTAACAGGACAGGGAAAGGCAATGTAAAAAGCTGCAGCAAACAGGTGCCCACAGAGCTCCCACCTAGAGATGGGTGTTAGGCAACCCCTTGTGCAGACTAGGAAGCACAGAGAGCTTTGAAGCAGCAGCTTTGTTCTCTGGAGGAAAAACTGTCAATGGGGAATCAACTCCAGAGAAAGCATGGAGAGGAACAGAGCTAGTTCAGGCAAGAGAGCTCAGAGATGGAAAGTGCCAGAAACATGCAGGGGAAAGATTAAGGAAGTAAGGGGACTGCGTTTCACTAATGCCTAAGTCTCCACTACCTGCTATCAGTTTCAGTATTCCTAAAATAAAGCCTTGGTAGGTCAAAGTTAATAAATAGATTTTTATGATAAATGAGCCAAAAGTAACTTATACATTGAATCAAGATTTTGAATTGTAAGATTATTTTTTCTTTACTTCAAGCAATTACTAATATTTTGTAAAGGCTGTTTATTTTGCATGCAAATAACCACTCTATTAATTCTTCATATGTGAACTGAAGCTCTGCTTATGTGACATTCTGGTAATATATTTTTTAAATCTGTACATCATAGAGGCATTTCTGGTCTTTATATTGGGTACATAATCATGGTTTCTTAGATCCGAAAGATCCTCTGGCCATCAGACCCCCTCATTTTGTAGATGTGGTGAGGATCTGGTAAACTGAGGCCAAACTCCTAGAGTGAGTTCTCCGTAGGGACACACAGTCAGTATCCTGTCTGTATTGAGAGTGCACTCAACAAGGCCTCAATCAACAATAAAAGGACAAAAACATAGTAACAGAGGCAAACTTCAAAAAGTTGCTTCACGGTGGCACGCTGACCATCATGTACTGAAAGTGTTTGTGTCAAGGCCGTCCCCTCAGATAAGGTCAACCCTAAGCTATAAAAACAGAGCAAACACTTCAGCCTATTATGTCCAAGAGAAGGTGATGGCTGATAGACCTCTGTGCTTACAAAAAACATTTGCCTGATTTGAGTAGTAAAATTACTTCAAAGAAAGGGACAGGGAGAGAACTGAGGAGTCAGAAGGGTATGACAGTGGCTGTGAACGAGACACATTCCCTGAGTGTAAGACCCTTGGAAACCATCCGCCTCTCTCCAGCACACTATGCCTCCCAGTGTGTTGGCCTGGACAAAGTATAAACCCACAGTAGCCCTGTAGCTTGGTGCTTAGCATCACAAATGATTTGGTGTCCAACAGCAGTTTCCCCAAGTCCAACATGGCCCTTACTCAAACTCTAGCTGCCAGGAAGGTGTAAATCCACTGGTCTAATGGAGCCAATTGAAGCTACCCAAGGGTTCTGCTTCGTGCAGTTATCTGGCGTTCATACAGGATTCTGTTAATCTAGGAATACACCAATAATCAAAACCATGTACTTCCTGTGCCCCACATGAACATCTGTTAATATTACAAAAGGGTGTGTATGAAGATTGGATTCTATTTTGAATTTAACTCTCCATGTTGCCTTCTCAGGTTTTCTAGGACATTCTGCAGGTCCCACTTAAGGGACCTTTCAGGTTTTCTGGATGGAAACAGGATCTTAGGTGGTCGGGGTATTCCTTTTACCACCATCACTGAGCAGATCATGAACCCAGGTCTTCAGCTCATGCTAGTCCACGGCCATTTATAAGAAGGTCTGACACTCTCCAGCTCTTGAAACCCAGACTGCTACTTCTGCCAACAGCAACCTTTCCCTCGATGGGATGTTTTCTTTAGGCCCCACCTTCTTCCGAGGAGGACAATCGATGTCTTATCCAGATTTTCTTGTTTAATATTTATGCAACCAAGTCTTAAGTTCTGGGTATTGATTTTATCCCAGCTCAGAAATGAATCAGCTTTATCTGCTCTTTGATGATTAATTCTCACTTTAGTCTGCAGTCTCATTCTGTCTAGAATTAAGGGATGGCCTTAGAATGAGGAGCAGGCTTTCTCTGGTCCAATGCTGCCAGTGACCAGTCCTCATGGGTGCTACCCCTTAGTTCCCCACCTGGTTGCTTCTTCCTTACTGGCTATATACATAGTTACGGCATCGCATTTCCAGTTCCTTGCAGGATTTCTTCACAACTAAATGAATGAAATACCCAGTGGAGGACTACAGTTCTAGTGGAGTGTCACGGGTCTACCCCTACTGCACTGTGCCACACTGCCACCTGGATGCTTGCTTCAAACCCAGATCCGATGGGATATGGCTGTCCAGCCTCAGGTTTAAATAAGGGCATAGGAAGAGCCACACCACCAGTATTTCATCAGTTCCTTTAACGTACCTTGGCTGGACATCTACCCAAGGCTTCTGGTATACGACTCCAGGAGTTATTTATATAGGCAATGACACAGACAATGAGTTTGGGATTTGTACAACCCTGCCCTCCAGATTCATCATGCAAGATACAGGGGATACAATTTGAATAGGACAGGCACAATGTCTCCTCACATGAGGGAACATTGGATGCTTCGCAGGGTCCTCCTGAATTGGTTCTCAGAGCCTGCCAGTGTGGCCCAGTGGACACTCCGTCCTGTTCTAGTCCTCTTGGCTACTCTGGTGTCTATCATTTCCCTCCTTTGCAGCTTTGGCTCCCTCAGGTGATAACTCTTGTTGCTGTTGGCTATAGTGGAATCACTAAGGCACTAACACTTGAAAAATACTGCACAGCCTTTTTGCCCAGAGATGTGTCCTTAGGGATTATTAATCCTTACCCAGCAATGCCCAGTGTCAAAGATTTTCTCTCTCTTTAAAGGCCAGTAGCACCTTTTCCTTTTTTTTTTGTACTACTTTCTGAAATTTCACCAGCTCCCACTATTACAATATTCTCCTCTAGGACTCAAGTGTCAAAAGAGACTGCCCTGGAGGGTCAAGTTGGGAACCGTGCTCCCTGGTCCCACCTCCCCTGCTAGCATCCTTCAGCACCAGCCTTCACCATCAGAATGAGCTTCCTACTCCATGACCATCACAACTGACTCTGCGGAAGCCTCCCAGCCTCACTTCCTGCAGTTCCCACACATACCTGACATTTTAAGATGGACCAAATTATTTTAGTTTCCCAAATGCACTCACATGCACAGGCCACCTTGCCTTTGCATGTGTTGTGTAGCCTGCCTGAAACATTCTTCCTTTTCCCCTCGTCCCCCACCAAACACATGTTAGCAGCTCCACCTGTCACCTGCTCTGGGAAGCCTTGCCTGCACAGCAACATGCTTATCATTTGTGCTTCAGTCAAGCTCTCTCTGCATTAGACCTTGACCATTGGCTTACTGGTCCCTCTTCTTTAGACCAGTAGTTCCCAAACCTTTTTAATCAAGAACCCTATCAATAAAAAATGTAAACCCGATCCCATGAATATTTTTATTTTTATTTATAAATTATATACAGGCATGACTATTCACATATAGTATGTATATAATATAATAAGTATTTTCAGAAGATGGATTTTTAAAAAATAGAAATGGAAGGTCTCATATCTTCATCCCACACCCTCGATTATTGTCTAATCACCATCTTGGGGTGAATGCCTTACAGCTTGGAGGACACCGATGCCAGCCTTCTTGAGGAAGGAGACTATTTTTCATTGTGTCTGCCCATAGTGCTTGGTAAAAGTTGCATGGGGGCATAGCTCAGCACTGTAACAGGCAATGAACTAAGATTTCAGTTTTCAATGCTGAAGCAATTTCTAATGATTTGTTACCGTTCTTTTCTTATGTGGCATCAGTGAAAGATTATCTCCATCATCTCTGAGTTTGGATAAAGTACAACAATTATACCCTCCCACGACCATGGTCCAACCTTTAATGAGACCTTTTTTCAGGTCCAACATAGTGTCACGGCACTGTGCCCCTAACAGGCGTTTACAAAATGCTTGTCTCATTGGTTTTGATGGCACGAGTTTCCCAGTCTCTGCTGAGGCAGACAAAGCCATTCAACTGGACAGAGATAAGCTGAAAGGCATTCAGCCATGACATGAGATTTGACACTGGCTCTCTTTTCATTGGACTGACTACAATACATTTCCCTTTCACAGATGTTCAAGTTCACTATGATGGTTATTTTCAATACCGTTTGTTGAGTGCCTACTGTTGTGTCAGGCATTGGACTGAATGTATTAACATATTATAGAGCAGTTTTTAAACCTTCTGAGATAGATTAATGCATTATGCCCAAACTATGGATGAGGAGAAACAAGACCCAGGGAAATAAGGTAACTCACTGAGGTCCATAAAGCTAACAAGTGCTAGAACTAGGATTTGAACTCAGGATTGCCTTACTCCAGTCTCCTCATCTTAACTTAAAATCCATACTTGAATTTGAATGTGATAGATCATTTTTCTTCTCTCCCTTTTTTAAAAAAAAATTTAGAGAGAGGGGAAGGAAGGGTAAATAAGGGAGAAAAAACATTGTTGAGAGAGAAACATGGATTGGTTGCCTCCCATGCACGCCCTGATGGGAGAAAAAACCCCAACCTAGGCACGTGCCCTGACCAGGAATAAACCAGTGACCTTTCACTTTGCAGGGCAGCACCCAACCGACTGAGCCACACTGGTCAGGGATTCTCTCCCCCTGAATCTGGGGGAAAAGTTGGACTCTTGGCCAGAGGTAGGTCCGTGCTCACATACCACACAGACACTAGGATGCGGGGGCAAGGGCATCCTCAGTCTCAAACACACTTAGGACAGGGTACTGAGGAGCGTTGAGGGAGATGGCTTGGGGCCTCCATCAAGTGCTGAGGTTCTTGGCTTATCTTTTCTCTTTCCTGCTCCTTTGGGAAGTCCCTTCATTGCTGTTGCCTAGATACCTTATTTTAAAATTGAACTTTATAGAGAAGTAAGGCTTTGGAAAGATAGCCCTGTTTTGCTCTTTCGTTCCTGACTTGCCCTTCATTGTGTACCCTCCTTCTTTTGATTTTGGCGGGGACCACCTGCATAACCTATCATGTGAAAAGGTGACTCTTGTTGCTTTTGTCATGCTCTTTGTTTTTTGTCTCTTGGGTATAATGACTCTAATCATGTCGCTTTTTGGCCAATCACCTGACATAATCTTATTTGCTGTTAGAGTTTTAGCTCCCAGAACCATAGAACAAACAGCTTTGCGGAACACCATCTCAAAGGGATGGCTCAGTCCCTTCCCTTCCAGAGCTGGACCTGTCTGAAGGCTAACTGTGCCTTTCAGAAAATGGACGCAGATTCCAGTTATTCTCCAGGGAGAACTTTTTCCCCTGATTTTTTAAAACATGTTTTTTTATTTCTTTTCTGCCTTTATTTTATTTTTAAATTTTTTATTGTACTTTTTCTATTACCACTTAATCCCCTTATACCACCTTCCCCCACAATCACCATCTCCTTGTTTTTATAACCAAATTTACCTTTGTGTAACTTTCATGCCATCATGCTCTGCCAACATCTGCAGTGTCTTGTATATTTAATGCACTGAATGACTTTTAAAAAAATCTTAGAAGTCCAAACTCAGAAGCCCTGAGGGCCAGGCAGGGAAGCAGTGGGAGATGAGGACAGTGTGCGAGTGTGCGTGTGTGTATTATGTGACTAGTAGGGACAGTGAACTGAAGAACGCTCTTCCCCCAATGCACTGGAAGGCCAACAAGTCCCGTCTGTGGGCCGCGTTTGGCCTGAGAGCCATCAGTTTGCAACCTCTGGCTTCCCTTCCCTGCCACAGTGCCACAGTTAAATTACTTTTATTAATTTTCACAACAGCAGAAGAGTGTCTGAATTAATTATTTCTAAATTCCCCCCCTCCATGAGCTTAGCTGCAATCTAATTCTTCATGCAAATAATTTTAAAAAGTCCCTTTGCAGCTTCAACTGATCTCCAACAGGGTGTCACCGCTGCCCACTTCTTGGTTCTCAGTTTCTTTCCATATTTCCCTGTGAGTCTTCATAAAAGGAATTTTCAATAAGCTGACTATGTGATTACTCCAAATTTACCTATAATGAGCGCTATATATAAGTATGTTCTATAGTGCCTGATCAGTCTCCAGTTATACTTTAAAATAACAAAAGCCTTCTTCAATTGGTAGATTTGGCCTCCCCAGTCCCTGAGTGGTCACATTGCCCGGAAGGCATTAGTTCTTTTTACAAATGTCTATAGTAATCTAACATTTTAGATGACAATTAACCTTTGTTATGAGAGTCAACTTCCTTCTTTTATCAATCCCATTCTCACCACCCTTCCCAATCTTGTGCATCCCACCCCTCACCTTTCTTCCCTATGTCCCCTCCCCCTCACCCCATGAACCTGCAATTCTTTTTCAGGTCTGATTCTTGAGTGGAGCCTGGTCATGGAGAGGGTTTGATATTGTTTGAGAAAGTTGTAGCAGAGGAGATAATTTGAGAAAGAAACAGTTAGGAAAAAGAAAATTGGAAAAACAAAAAACAAAAAGGGGGGGGGCAGAAACAAAGGTTGAGATCTTTCTGTCTTCTCTCTCCTGTTCACTCGAAGTTGTCCAGCAGAGGAGTCCCCCTTTCTGACACCCCCTACCCAGTGTCCTGTTTCTGAACCACAATCAAATGTACATTCTTATTCTTCCTTACTCTGTACTCTGGGCCAGAAGACTAATCAGAGAAAAGGTCCCTACAAAAGTTCAGCCTGCAAAGATCTAGATCCCAATGCCAGCTCTGTCACTTAAGAGTCGTTGATCTCAGGTAAGTCTGTCACTCAAAAAGATTTCCTAATCACCAAACTGGATAACACGGTCCAGATCCTACCCAGCTCCTGGGGATGAAATGAGATGCCACGTGTGCAAACACACTGGAAACTGTAAAATGCTGATCAAAGATGAGACATCATTATTATCTCTGAATCCAGTGCTGCAGATGCTATGACATGTGGTCATCTCGTTTCGCCAAATGTCCTTGGAGTTCTTGCAGAAGGGGGTGGGTGGTACAGTCTGGTACAGCAGTGAGGCAGGCCTTTATGTTTTAGGAGGAAAGGTGGCATTTAAAATTGCCAACCAGTGCTATTTCTGAGATCTTGTGAGGATGTGAAATCACTCTGGAGCATAGACAGGCTACTAGAATGAATCCCTAGAGTTTTGTAAACACGGTAAGAGTAAGCACGCATCAGTTAGGGTGAAGAAGCAAAAGCAATTGTGTTTGTTTTGTTTTGTTTGCTTGACTAGGGCTTAGGGCTTCGACTATACAGGCAGATACAATCTTGCTACCAAAACGAGTGGCTCGGGAGTTGGACCCAGAAGGTCATAAGAGTTAAGCTCTGAACTTTTATTCACTGATTATCCAGATAGAGGCCTGGTCTCTTCTCACTTGAACAAGGAAGCATGTAGCTCAGTTGATGCTGGCAGGCATCTTGTGATCATGAGGGCCTTCTGGAAGCCTGAGAATGTAACCAATGTGGCAGAACACAGAGTTGAGGGAGTTCAGGGAAACTGAACTGTAGCTCTGCTAGAACATGCCCGAAAGCGCACATTGGTCTTTGCAGTCATGGGAGCCAATGTCCTGCCTTCATCGTCTAAGCCAGTTTGCGTCAGGCTTCATAGTAGTACACACAGATGGCAAGGTCATCCTAAACTGTACCGAGTTGGAAGGTTTCCAAAGGGGTGGGGATATCACATAGCATTTAGGAAGCTGCTTCAGTCTCCTAATCTTCCCCACTGAGGTTCCCTGTTATGCACAGGCCTCCAACTGGCTGAGGCAGGTTAAGGTCAGCAGACAAAAGGGACACTGCTAGAGGGAGGTCAGCAACAAGGCCTGACAGGTCATAAAGGAATGACATCAGGAGCTGGTCCTAGCATGGCGGGATGGGTAAAGCTGTGTCACTAGGCTGATGGACGTCAGTGCAGTCCACGATTATGCCTATCTTCAGTTTTAGTAGATGCTGCCAAACCCCTTTCCAAAGTGGGTTTGCCAATTTCCACAGCCGCCATCAGTGTGAGAGTCCTGAGGACTTTTACTTCACTTTGCCCACAGGCTCATAAGCACGGTGTCCTGGTTTTACCGGAGCACAACAGTTGACAAATAGCGAATAAAAAGGTTGCTCCCAGAATAAGATATACCAAACATGTATCCACATACATGCAACCACACAAAAGCCTTAGAATTCAAGTAGCCTAGCGATCTGGAGTGATGGTTTAAAGGTAAACACATTTCAATGATCTTAAACGATAAAAAATAAGGTAACTTTAACTGAAGTGCTTGAGACATGTCCTTCATGAAATAGGAATGTCTCAGCACTCCATCAAAATTTCCTTTTCTTATACATGGAGATGAAATTGGGGAGGGAGTGTGTACATGGGGGGCTGATGGTGAACAGGTGGGAAATGGTAAGAAAAGTTGTTTCTACACAGGTAGCAGCCAGTTGAAAATGGTGCTTTACATTAAATTATCCAGTATATGTTGATAAAACAGGCAATGAGATTTCGTAACATCTCCACTAATACTTGGTATTAATTCAATGAACATTTATCAAACGGCAACCTATCCAAGGCACAAGATCATGATTTTTTAAAAAGTTTCTCGTCTCAGGTCACAAATCAATGGAGGAAAACAGAAGTGTTTTTCTGGATTTGGCTCAGAAATGCCAACTAACTATAACTGAGAAGATAACAAGTACGATAATAAATTCCAAAGCAGCTTAGGAATATGAAAGAACATACAGTGTGTGGGTGATCCTAGAGACAGAAATATAGAAGTTATTCTTAAATCTTTAAAAATAGCTTGCTCCTTGTCCATTTTTCTAATACTACTGACACTTAAATGTTCATCGGTATTTTATTTGTAAATCTCAAAATGAGAAAGCATTTGAAAGGCTCCTAATATAGCATCATAGAGAAAAGACAACAGCACAGACTGTGGAGCTGGGCTGCATGGGGTTCAAACCTGGAATCTGCTACTTACCAGCTGTGTGACCTTGGGCATGCTTCTTAACCCCTCTGAGTCTCAGTTTTCACATCTGTCAAATTTTACTCATCTCACAGGGTTACTGTGAGGATTAAGTGAGTAAATGCCTGCCATGATTCATATCTAAACATGGATAACTATAATTCTGGAATTTCAGCCACCCAGAAAGAAGTTGTTTCTGGATTGACCATGGAGGAGTTCAGTGGTTTGCTGAAACCCTCCCAGGTCTGACCTGTCAGAGAGACAGATGTGACATTAGGCATGTCTGTCCTGGCGCAGGTCCACTGCCTGTCCTCCCTGAACTGTGACATGAAGGGAACTTGCAAACGGAGGGCCTGGATATCTTCTCTGACATTGATGGAGGGAATTCTACACTTTCATGGCAGTTAGTTACGGCCTGGGCATTTATAAAGTTGGCCAAACACTCCCTCTGCCTGTTCCATGTGCTCATTTGTAAGTGAGACAAGTCCTATGTTCTTTTATTAATACTAACACTCTCCCTATTGAGCTCTGCAAGATCCCCCCTTTCCGCTGCCTAGAAATGCAGGTTTCCATGATGGTCACAGATGTAGCCATTTCAGTCAGGCCTTCCTTAGGATCTCTCTAATATTCCTGCCCCTCCCTTCTTCCTGCCTCTGCGTCATTTTTGGAAGCCTCTGCATCATTTTTGGAAGCTTCTTCCTGTTTCCCCCAGTTTTGAAATGATGCTAACAACTCCTAGGACTGGCCTCACCAGACCATTAAAAAATAATGAAAGGCTAGAGATCACTCAGCAGATACAAAGTGCTACATAAATGTGAAGTAATAATTCTTCAAACTGTAAAAATATACATTTTAATGTTTTTAGTACAACATGGGACTTGTCTGTATCTGCAAAGCCTACTTCTTAAGTACTAAGTTCATCCTGCAACATTTGGAAACACGTACATGTTATCAAAGCCATTTGTTGTCCTGACTAACCACTTAGCACCTGTTTTTAAGTGTCTAGGACTATTTTTTTCTCCCTGCAACTGTCAACTTTGATCTCAAAGCCAAACTGCAGAACTTTAGATTGCTTTCACCAAGAAAAAGTTGTAAAATATAAGTAAGAAAATAAAACACCATGCTGCTTATGGTTACCTTAATGCAAATCAGCTGAAGGGCTCTTCGGAAAAGTGTGTTGGAGGAGGGGTGAAGCAGTATACAGGTGGTCCCATTATACTCTGCATCACCTCCGCTCTGGGGAAGGTTTGCCTGAAAGCTAATGACACTTCTGTTTCAGGGATGACTTACACTCATCTCCCGCAAGTCCTGTGTCTACAGGACTTGGGTTCTTTTTCTTAAAGAGCCGCCCTCCTTCCAACTGCATAGCAACAAGCTCCACAAAGCCTAACATCCCCTGTTGGTGCCACAGCAATGGTCACACATGGCCACTGGCACTGGGGCAGCTGTGACATGTTCTGTGCCCCCAGTCAGTCTCTGTCTTGCTGAAGGTTGTGTATTACTTGGTCCAAATGTCCATGGGCTTGCTGACCCAGGGCCCAGGACACTGTCTCCACCTCTGTTAGGCAGCCGCTGTGGGCTGAGAAATCATTCCCGAAACTTCTCCTTTAGAACCCTGCAAATTTAAGAAGCATAACTTAGCCACATATGAGAGACGACATTTTTGGAAAGCTATTCCTTTAATCCAGGGGATCTCAACCTCAGTACGATTGACATTTTGAGCCAGATAATTCTGGGTCAGGGGTGGGGGGAGGGGGAGGTGGTCCTGGGTATTATAGGATGTTTAGCAATATTCCCAGTTTCTATGTACTAGATGCTAGTATCAACTCCCACCACCCCTACTCCACCCCCCCCACTCACGTTGTGCCAACCAACGTGCCTTCAGACACTGCCCAATGTCCCCTCGGGCAAAACCTCCTCCGTTCAAGAACATCTACTTAATGGAACATTCCAGCAAATACCCTAAGATGAAAATTCTCCTTTTCTCTTGAATAACAAGATGGGCATTTTGCTATTCACTGACAAGACTTCCTCTGTTACAATTCAGTCAAGACTTTTGATTGACAAGTTCAAAAACTAATTGTATATTCACAGATGACAGGATCTCATATGTAGAAAATCCCAAGGAATTCATTCACGTGCAAAAAAATCCATTGGAATTAATAAATGAGTTCAGCAAGATTGCAGGATACAAGATCAGTATGCAGAAATCAATTGTCTTCCTCTATACTAGCAATGAATAATTGATGCTGAAATTAAAAAAAATTCTATTTATAATAGCATGAGAAAGGACAAAATACTTAGGAATAAATTTAACAAAAGAAGTGCAAGTTGTGAACATGGGAAACTATAAAAATAAAACATTGTTGAAAGAAATGAAAAAGGCCTAGCTAAATGGAAAGCTATCTCATTGGGAAGCCTGATGCTGTTAAGATGGGAATGCTTCTCAAACTGATGCACAGCAATGCAACCCACATTCATCAGCTTACTTCCCATCAAAAAATCCCAGCTGCCATTTTTTTGCAGGAATTTATGACTTGATCCTAAAATTCACATGGAAATTGAAAGGACTCAGAATAGTCAACAATTTTAAAAAGAAGAAGACAGTTGGAGGACTAATGCTTTTTAATTCCAAACTTACTACAAACTTCCATAAATCAAGCCAGTGTGTATTGGCATAAAAAGGAGCATATTGATCAGTGGAATAGAATTGAGAGTTTACATTTATAATCCCTGATTTTCAACAAGAGTGCCAGGGCAATTCAATGAGGAAAAGAATAGTCTTTTCAACAAAAGGTGTTGGGACAGCTGCCCAATAATGGCCACATGAAAAGAATGACTTCAGACCCCTCCCTCATACTGTGCACAAAAATTAATTCAAAATGGATTAAAGGCCTAAATATAGACGCTAAAACTCTTAAACTGATAAGAAAATATAAAAGTAACATAAAAGTAAATCTTGGATTAGGCAACAGTTCTGTCTCATATTTGGTTCCAAAAGCACAAGCAACGAAAAGAAAGAATATATAAATTGGACTTAATCAGAACTAAAATTAAAATTTTTGTACTTCAAAGAACACCAACAAAAAAATGAAAAGTCCAGCCACAACCTAGGAGAAAATGTTTGCAAGTTATATACCTGATAAGAGACTTGCATTCGAAATGTATACAGAACTGTTATCATTCAACAAAAGAAAGACAATCCAATTTAAAACGGCAAAACGTTCCAACTGACATTACCCCAAAGAAATGGCCAATAAGTACATGGAAAGATGCTCAACATCATTAACTACAAGGAACATGCAAATCAAAACCACAATGAGATACCATGTCACTGTCACTAGGATGGCTATAGTTCAAAAGAAAACAGGCAATAACAAGTGTTAACAAGGATGAGAATAAATTGAAATCTTTGTATATTGTTGGTGCTAATGTAAAATGGTGCAGTTTCTCTCAAAAACAGTTTGACAGTTCCTCAAAGTGTTAAGCACACAGTTACAATGACCCAGCAATTCTACTCCTAGGTACTGAATTGAAATTGGAGAATGAAATATAAGAAATGTGAGTGAGACTTGAAAATATATATCCACACACAAACTGGACATGAATGTTCAGTGAACCATTATTCATAATAGGCCAAACATGGAAACATCCTAAATGTCCATCCAGTGAATGGATAAACATAATGTGGTTTATCCATGTAAGTAAAGACCATTCAACAATAAAAAGGAATGAAGTATTAATATGTGTGACAACAACATTAAACCTTAAAAACATTTTGCTAAGTGACAGAAGTAAGTCACAACTGACCACATGTAGTATGATTCCATTAGATGAAATGTTTGTAGAGACCAGAAGTAGATCAATAGTTGTCAGGGACTGGGGGGGGAGGAGGTAGTGGGGACTGAGTACTAAGGGGTATGTGATTTCTTTTGGCCATGATAAAGATGTTCTGGAAATAGTTAGTGGTGATAGTTGCACAATTTTGTGAATATGCTAAAAACCACTGAACTGTACACTTAAAAATAACCTAAAAATGACATAGTAGTTAGAATGGGGAAAAAAATCATTGAGAGAGAAGCAGGATTGCTACAGGCACTTCATCAGAGAGGCCTTGTGGAGCTCGACAGGTGATAGAGAGTAATCTAGCATGTCCCGGTGAGGGGCGGAGACATGCCTTACCAGGTTATGATGACAGGTGCGCCGAGTCCCCCACAGGCAAGCGGGCTGCTAGAGGACCTGCCTCCTCCAACTCTTCCCAGGTCGTCTGGGCTATGAGTTAGTCTCGTGAAACTTTAAGATAGCACAGGAGGGAGTCACTGATAAAACACACAAAGAAAGGCCCAGAAAACCCTTGCTTACAAAGTTTGGTATGCCAAGTGAGTGTAAGGTGGACCAGGCCAGTGCAAAGGACTCCTGGTCTCCTTCAGCCCCTGATGAAGATGAGGTTTCCATCCAGGAACTGGATACAGTCCACTCAGGCCGTTACAACAGAATACCTAGACTGGGCGGCTTATAGACAACAGAAACTTATTTCTCACAGATCTGGAGGCTAGAAGTCCAAGGTCATGACTCTGGCCAATTCAGTGTCTGGTGAGGGCTGCTTCCTGGTTCCTAAACAGCTGTCTTCTTGCTGTGTCCTCACATGGCAGAAGGGATGAGAGGGCTTTATGGCATGTCTCTTGTAAAGACACTAATGCCATGATTAGGGTTCCACCCTCTGACCTAATCATCCCCCCAAATCCCATCACATTGGGGATTAGGTTTCAGCACACGAATTTGGAGGGGCACAAGCACTCAGTTGATAGCACAGACCTTGTTTCTGCTTTTTACATGCTGTAGAAACGTACTTCCTTTGTGGTTTGCCCCCTGTTAATTACATTAGATTCAGGACGGCCCCTTTTGTGGTTTATTTAAAATACAGAAAAAAAAAAGAAAAAGAAATGAAAAAAGGCACTGGAGATACAACGGTGAATCACACGGATCCAAAGCGCCATCCTTGTGGAACTTACATTCTAATAAGTAAATGCCAAGCCTTTCATCGGGGGCTTTATGTACCCTTATCAAGTTCTTGTGACAGCCCTTACGAGATGGCTACTGTTGCCGTCCCCATGACTGGTGAGGAAAGCTGAATAGAGCTCAGGGAGGCCTCATTACACATCTAACCTTGCACTGCAAGGGGACAGCCGCAATTTAAACCCAAACGACTGACTCTAGGAACCAAGAACTTACCCACAGTGCTCACGGTTCCCAAACTGTGTGCCAAGGGACCCCAGAAAGCCGTGGGGAAGTGCTCCGGCCCGCGGAGCAATCAACTGGGGCTCGACCACCTACCTAGAACAAATGAGTTGGGGGGACAAGAGGCACGAAGAATGGCAGCAAGACAAAAGATTCTGATCAAGCTGCAAACTTTATTTTTCCAAACTGGGTATATATATAGGGGGGGAGGGAGAGGAAGGAGATTAGGTTGCTTGCTATTGGCTAGCTTGAGACAAAGAAGGGCCCGCTTATTGATTACTCTGGTGCAACTGGTACTCGTGGACACCTCATGTGCCTGTAGCTGATTGGCTTGTGGAGCGCATGCACACCTCATGTACCTGTAGCCGATTGGCTTGTGGAGCGCACAGGTTCCTGTAATCAATGCAATGTTTTTAGCTAGAAGCCAGGTGTGAGGTTCCCAACAGGGAAGTAGAGCCCGCAGCGGGAGCGACGTACCAGACATCACAGGAACTCCCGCGGGTAAGTCGTTTGGAGCTAACCTAACAAGTAAAGCCTTCAGGTATTTCTTTTGATGTAGCACCACTGTGAAATATTATGTTTTTGGTAAATACTATGCTAAAGGCACTGTGAACTGAGAAAGTTTGGAAACTTCTGTACAGTGCTACTGCTCATTTAAATATGTACCTGTTCCAGGCCACGTGCTCTTTGGCACACACTAGGCACAACAACAATGTTTTCTTTTTAAGATTTTATTTTTTATTTACTTATTTATTTTTAGAGCGAGAGGAAGAGAAGAAGAAAGAGAGGGAAACATCAATGTGCGGCAGCCTCTTACACCCGGAGCTGGGGACCTGGCCCACACCCCAGGCCTGTGACCCAACTGGGAATCGAATGGGCAGCCCTTTGGTTTGCAGCCCGAGCTCAATCCACAGAGCTACGGCAGCCAGGGCTCTTTTTAAATTTTTATTGCTTTTTTTTGAGAGAGTAAGAGATAAACATCAGTTGTGGTTCTATTTGTTCATGCATTCATTGGTTGATTCCTATATCTGCCCTGACTGGGGATTGAACCAGCAACCTCAGTATATCAGGACAGTGCTTCAACCAACTGAGCTATCCAGCAAGGGCCCAAAAATATGAGTTGAATGATGAAAGAAGAGTAATGAATGAACAACGAGTAGAATAGAAGTCAATGGGAGATGTTTGTGTGACTCAAAGCCAAGATATAAGTAAGTAGCAGGGAAAAGAAAGGGCAGAAGAGGGTGCAACATTTGGGGAATAGAAATCATGAGGGGAATATAACACAAAGGCAGTATAGTGAGGAGGTAAAGCCTGTGTTCTCTGAAACCAGACTCCCTGGCTTCGAGTCCCAGCTCTCCCACACACTAGCTCTATGATCCTGAACAAGCAACTTCACTTCCCTGGACCTCAGTGTTCTCATCCATGAAATGGAGTTAAAATAAAATGGTTGGGACAGATTAAATGAGTCTACATGAATAGACTGTTTAGAATAGTGTCTAACACATGGTAATTGTTATACCGGTGCTGTCTGATATCATTATTTGGGTTCTATTTAATGAGGTTTATTTTTTCTTTTTTTTTTAAATATACTCTTTAAAAAATTTTAAAGGATTTATTTATTTATCTTTAGATGGGAAGGGAAGGAGAGAGGGAGAGAAATATCAATGTGTGGTTTCCCCTTGTGCGTCCTCTGCTGGGAACTGGCCTGCAACCCAGGCATGTGCCCTGACTGGGAATTGAACTGCGATCCTTTGGTTTGCAACCCCGTGCTCAATCTACTGAGCTACACCAGCTAGGGCCAGGTTTATATTTTTTTTCTAAGAGGACAGGAGAATAGCCAAGTTGGTGGCAGCTAGAGTGACACGTTGCCCTAGTTTGCCTGAGATGAAGAGGTTTGCCTGGAGATGAGACCTGCTGTGCTAAAACTGGGGAAAGTCCTGGGCAAATTGGGACAAGTTGGTTCATCTCTTCATTCCTGCAGGCAGTTTGACTGAAGGCTTGTTCCTGGTTCGGGAGGGGTCACTTCCTTGGCAGGTCCAGAGCAGGCGACCGTGAGGGATTCAGGTGGTTTCGTGGCTGAACAACAGAAGGCAGGAAGTGTGCAACTTGAAGCAGGAAGGCATAGATGGTTTAGATTTATATCAGTATTGCTTAAAACACAGGAGAAGACCCATCACTGTCTACCTCTACAAGGTATCATGTTGCTCAGAATGTCTGCCAGAGTTTTAGGAGGAAAAAGTATATTTAATTAAAATTTATAGATAATTGATATGACTCAAAGATTATTGAATCATGTGAATACATGTACCAAAAAGTCTTCCTCCACTCCTGTCCTCTGGTCAGTCAGCTCCCAACGCAGCAAGGCCATCCTTCCTTCTTGAGCCACGTACAAGAAAATACAAGTATGCGTTCACATCAGATGACCTTAAAGGTGGATGCAAACAACCATTCTAAGAAATGGGCAACTGAGAGCCAATCTCGCAAAGACTTTGGGGTCTACCGAGAAACTGAGGTTTGAGCTCTGTGGGCCTGAGGGTGAGACCCTAAGAAGTGGTGACGACATCAAAGCCCAGCCTTCACAGGTGACATCTTTGTCCCACCACTCTCATACTTTCACATAAGGACTGGCATTCTTAATTATTTCATTGTTAAGAGTCACAGCCACTTTGATATGGATTGGCTATGAATCTTATATTTTCAATATTTTTCAATATTTTTGTTGGTGTGCATTTAATTTTTGTTCCCTTTGTCATATTACTGGTTCAGGATGTTTGACAACCACCCCCTGAGATAATATCACTCTCCCCAGTCATCTCAGATTCTGACTGGTGGTTTTAGTTTTGTTATGACTAGTTCTATATTTAGGCGCATGTCGATTCTGCTGCAAAAGCTGTGCAGGACAGAGAAGGAAGATGCTGAAGGCTTGGGCTGGGTTCACCCAACATTCATTCTGACCCTCTGCCCCTGATGTCATCACCCCTCACGCTTCTGCTTGCTATTCTTATGTTCTCTCTCTCTTTCTCTCATTTTAAAGCCTCACCCAAGGATGTTTATTGATTTTACAGAGAGAGGAAGGGAGGAAGGGAGGGACAGAGAGAAAAGAACATCAACGTGAAAAAGAAATATCAATTGGCTGCCTCTCGAAAGTGACCTGATTGGAGATTAACCCCGCAACCCAGGTATGTGCTCTGACCAGGGATCAAAACTGCAACCTTTGGTGCACGGGATGATGCTCAACTAACTGAGCCACTGGCCAGGGCCCCTCTCTCTTTTTCTATGTTTAACTCCTTCTTACATGTCAAACTTCCATTTGAGTTGACCTACATTCTGAATGCATTGCCTTCTTCATAATTTTGTTGAATAAGGGTCAGCTTGTAATAAACTGTTTTTGTTTCTATACAAAGGTCTTTGTTGCCCTCTTTATTGAAAGTCATTTTCACTGGGAAATAAATGTAACTCTGTATTGGCAGCTATTTTCTTTCAGCACACAGAAAATATCATCTCTATTAAATGTCTAGCAGACCTTATTAGTCTATATTCCATGCCTATTAACCTCTCTTCCATTTTTCCCCATCTTTTTTTCCTCTAGCTATGTTCTGAATTTTTTTGTATAATCCCATTGTTTACCCCATTTACTGAATTTTTAATTTGAGGGGGATGGGTGGAGGTGGAGGAGGGTATAGGGGGATAAATGGCAATTGAAAAAATACAATAAAATATAAACTGTTAAAATAGTTATTGCCCTTGCTGGTGTAACTCAGTGGGTTCAGCACGGACCTGTGAACCAAAAGATCACGGTTCGATTCCCTGTCAGGGCACATGCCTGGGTTGCAGGCCAGTTCCCAGCAGGGGACACACAAGAAGCAACTATACATTGATATTTCTCTCCCTCTCTCCTTCCCTTCCCTTCTAAAGATAAATAAATAAAATAAAATAAATAGTTATTAAAGGCTAAAATTGTTTAAAATTCAAGTTATTAGTTTATTTCCCAACATTCAATTTAGTTTCCTTCTCAAATAAGTTAGATAACATTTTACATTTTCTATGTCTGTAGACATTGTCAAGCTCGTGTCTAATAATTTCAATACCATCATTATTAGTGGTTCTTTTTCTACTTTCCGTTTTTTCTGCTTTTTCACTCATAATGCCTGATTTCCTTGGGTGCTTGGTTATTTTTGCCTGTGTTCTTGTCATTGCTTTTGGAAAAGGATGTGCCAGTGTGGTTGGAGGCCAAGCACGAAGGTGCTCCTTCTAGAGAGGACTTATCTTCGTTGCCATATAAACCGTTCTGTCAGTCTAGGGTTACTTTGTCCCAGATTCTCTGCTTGAGGCTCCTTAGGACTACCTATAGATATAATTTTGAAATAAAAATCTTCATGAGGGCCACTTTGTGCTTAAAAAAATATATATATATATATATCTGAATTGGGTTTCCACCCCTCCCTGCTCAGCCCAGCATTAAGTCAACTTCCCTTGCATTCCCCTGGGGTTGGGGTTGGGTTGGTTATATTTCTGGTTCAGTCTGACTCTGGGGTTCCTCCTCACTGTGCGGGTTTTCATCCCCTTCTGGGTTGGACTTGAGGCTTTAATTTTCTTTTCACCCAACAAATATGAGTCAACTGGGGTTGACAAAGAACCTCAGGATGTAAGTGGCTTCTGCCCTCCTTTCCCTGGTTTCTTGCTTTCGCTTAGCTATCTTTTTCATTTGTCAGATCATCTTTGTCTTAAGAGATGTATTTTCATGTTTTATCCAGTATTTTTAATTGCTGTCTGTGAAAGATTTGATCCAAATAACCTAGCTTTCCATTATGAAAAAATAGCAGCATAATCACCTGTTTTTTAAGCACTTGCAGACTTTTCTATCATAGGCATAAACCAAAGTAATTTAACCACTCTCCTGTGGTGGACATTTCTTTCTAATTTTTTTTGATATGGTAAATAATACTTCAATGAACGAATTTCTACATCAACCAGTCTGTGGTACTTTGTTATGGCAGCTTTTGCAAATGAATATGGCTAAGGATGATTGAGGAATTGTTCATGATATCTGGTTTTACATTGTGTAAAGCTCTGTGATAAAGAAAATACAGTGGATGGAAACTTATTTTGATAACTGCCTCACCTGTCTCTCTACTCTGTTTATGTTAGTATACTTCTTAAGGAATCTACAAAGTCATTCCATTTTTGAGATAAATGAAAAACTTTTTGTGAAACTTTTAGATCTGTGACATTTTCTTATTCTTGCTTTTTATAAAAGCATTATGATATTAAATGGCATGACAGTGAAACTGGAGTATTTATGACTTTGATTAAATTTAGCTTTAAGTCTTAGTTCTAGAAATTAATTCTCCCTCTCGCTATATATTCAAACCCCTGAGACCTAGCCTTTCCTCATAATCAGCAACCCCGAAGGCAGCAGAAGACAGTAGCTGAGACCTGACTGATGGTTACATGGTCTGGACCTCTGCAGGCTGAAGACAACATCTTTGACCTAAGTTATGTTTCAGCTTCCGGGGTGAGCTGTCTCATGAACCCAGATGAAGGGATGCTCGAACAGACCTCAGAACTGTCCACAAGACCAAAGAAATGATTTATTACCCCTACCTCACCTCTGACCACTCAGCTTCCAGCATGACCCCGAACCCCCCAATCCATGGAGTTTTGCAATTTTGTCCTGTGCAATCTGTAACCTACAATGTGCCATCATTGGGGAGCTTGGGCCTTTCAGCACTAGTTTCCTGTTCTTCTGGTTGGCACCATTCACAATAAAGTAGCCACTATTTCTCCACCACAATTCTCTGCTTAGTGCTCGACTCTGCTAAGGCTGAGTGGACGAACTCTCTCTTTTTGATAACAACAGATGTACTCGTGTGGATAACTAGTGCTCTTTCAACATGATTGTGTTAGTCCGGGGCAAGGCTTCACTTCTCTGTGCACCATTTTCCTTCATAATGAAGTGGAGTCCAAATTGGCCCTTGGTTTCTGGGACACGGAGACATTCAAATATGAATGCCTCACTGAATGACTGGTGCTCAGCATGGACCAACTGCACATGCTTCTGTGGAGGAAGGCGATCAGAGAGCCCCACCCTTTCTCTGAAGGCTCGTTTCCAGACCAGCCTCCAGATTGGGCAAGCCAAGATTTTTGAACTCCCTGTTGTGTCTTTCAGTAGATGAGGGTAGAATTTGGCCCAGAAGGCAGTGACTGACAGGAGATGCATGCTGGGACTGTCAACAGAAAATCTGTTTACTAGCGAATTGAAGAGCAGCCCTTTCTGGTACAATTTGCAAATGATTTACATAGGTTTGCTGAGATAGAAAAATAACTTCTATTTGCTTAATAAAATTTTCTAATATTTACATTACAGACTACTTCTGATAAGAAAAAAAATCTAATATTTTGCATTTTTTGAGGAGGGTTTTGAAAAATCTTTATTTGATGTTCTTCTGGCCCAAGGAATTTACTGGTGTTAAGCATGGAGGGAAAAAAGCTTGGGGCTTGGGGTGTGTTTTTCTTTTATAAGTTGAATTTAATGGCCTCAGGTCATATTCTGTAGGCCTATGCTTTGGATACCCATTCAAATGACTGAAGGCCTGGTTAAAATAATTTCTTGTTAAATCACTTATATTATCCACATGCCTAATTGCCATACCTATGTTCTCCTAGAACCCATCACAGTTCTGCACGCATTAAGTGACTGTGCAAACTGTTAGAAATGCACAAGAAACAGAGGCAGGAGGAACCTGAATATCTGGTCCAAGCGCCTTTATTTGATGCCTGCTTACAGCAGGCCAAGTCGGGATGGATCACAGCATTGGGGGAAGGCAAGAGTGGGATTTTTAAAAGAAAAAGCGTGGGGTCTGTGAGGGGATAGGGAGGGGTTAGTCTCTTGTTCTTCTGGGTGGGCATCTCAGAGTTTCAGGATGTGAGCCAGGACAACAGGTTAGGTGAAGGGAGGGCTGTTCCCAGGTACAGGAGGGTCAGTCTGACCGCAGGCCACTGTGGCTGGGACCAGGTGTCTGTCATGCACCATGGGAGAGACTTTATGATTAAGCTGCAGGCTACCAAGCAAGTCAGGACAATCGAGTCCCGGGCAGTCCAGAGGGTTGGAAACAGGCCTGACAGGGTCATTAGCAGTCTGGGGGTTGGGGAGCTGGCTTGACACTTTCACAAACTTAAATGTAAAAGACAAACAAACTTCATGTACTTCATTTAAAAAAAAGGAAAGAAAACACACCGTAGCCTAACCAAATAATTTGAGATTTCTCTCAAATTTTTTATACCTTTACATGCTATAATGTAAATTTGAATAGGAAATCTATAGAAGTATTGTACATAACAATAATATTTGTTTTTTATTTTTAAAATAATTTCAACATTACTCTAAAGTTGCAGGAATAGTTCCAACAGTGCCCATATGTCCATTGATCGGAAAGCCTATTCAAGTTTTCATCAGTTGTCCTAGCAACGGCCTTCATAGCAAAATGGCCAAATACAGTATCAGTTGTTGCCTTTAGTTGTCATACTTCTGAAGGGAATCAAAGTTTTGTTACTCTGAAGCTGCCTTTGTAGGATATTAATTGCAAGCTGTTTATTGAGAAATGAGACTCACAAAGGATAGTTGACCCTTCCTTCTTTCCTGCCCAAGAGATTCAGACAGAAAAACCTGCTTTTGGAAGGAAGCCTCGGCTTGATTCCCTCAAGAATCTCCACCCTGGGCCCTGCCTGGGAGGCTCAAAGGCGAGAGCACTGTCCGTGCACTGAAGGGTTCCCCATCAGGCACATACCTAGGCTGCGGGTTTGAGCCCTGCTCCAGGCATGGATGGCAGGCAACAGATCGATGCTTCTCTCTTTCTCTAAAATCAATAAACATCCTTAGGTGAGGATTCAAAAAATAATAGTAACCTTCACCCAGGACTCCCGGTCTGTTAGGAGGACCCCCTCTGTGTGCCATTGTCTGTGAGTTGGCACACAAAAATTTTTCAGCCAGGTATTTTCCTGCTCTTCCACTATCTGTAAAAAGGCAAAAGAGCTATACGATCTGAAGAAAGAGTGGAGTACCAACTACCTGTAAATCAGCAGTCCTCAGTTCTGAAATCTAATACCCCATTTCACCCCCTTCTCCTTTTGTCCAAAAATGTCATACATATGCAGTGTTGTCTCACCGTTCCTAAAATTTTCATGATTATGTGAAATCCCCACATTCATGAATTAAAATTTTGACTTCCTCCCACTAATCTGTCTGTGTTGAACTGATTATTAGCCCAGCTAGAAGGATTTAGAAGGTGGGCGAGAAAGTATTATTTTTTCAGTCCCCCACACCTCCTCGTCTCTTTTAATCCAAGAAAATTTCATAGGCTTTCCTTGACTTTCAAACTATGACTTTTTAAAAGACAACGGGGAAGTTATTTTGTAGCCTGCTCCTCAATGCAGGGCTGTCTGATGTTTCTCTCTAATGAGATTCAGGTTATGCATACAGTTTTGGCAGGGGCATCATGAGAGCAGGGATATCAAAGAGAGCTCATTTCTCTTTGCGTCCTGTCAGGTGACACATAAGGTTAGTCTGGTGATGTGACATGTGATGCTACACTTGGAAAATGTGGTGCCTGCCAGCTTACTTCACTGGAAAGCTACTCTTTCCCCCTTTATAATTGTCTTTTGTGGGGAGAAAATTGGGGATTATGTAAGTATTCCATTTGTCATCTAACTTGCACCCACAAACTTTAATATTTATTGATGATTCTTGCCTGAATTGGTTGTTACTAGGTTGTCACCAAACGGTGATTATTTATTTATTTAGTTTATATTTAACAGCTGGCCTTCTACCATTCGGAAGAGCTTTTTCTTCTTCCCATTTATTTTTTTTGTGCAAGTCTGTATGAACACCAGGATATTTTATTCAATAGCTTATAATCCATTTCTATCACTTTATATGTTGATGCCCTAACTGTCTCAAATTTGCCCAGTGGGTGGCCCTTCAAATAGGCCTCTCTGCCAGCTAGACACGCCCTATCGTTTTGGGGAACTTCATTACTACCTGACATTAAATTGCCCTTCATACTCCTCTTGTGCTTTTGCTGCTCAGCCCCAAAATCACTCATTTTTCCCCCTAAGACCTCTTCTGTTAGTGGAAAATGGTTTTTAGAAATCAAGATCTGCCTGCTAGGTATGCTTGCTGCTCTGAGCTATTTCTGTTTCCAGTACTGCTCAGTGAATGTAGGTGCATCTGTATCCATTTTTCTATATATACCTATCATTATAGCTATAAAATAAATTCAACAGTACTTCCATTTCAGTTCAAACAAAATACTGCAAGGTTCAGGGTTCATTATCCCTCTTCCTTCTTACATTTATACTGCCCTTATCTGACAGCAAGAAAGCAGGCTCCATCATCCCCCATATGTTTACTTATTTGTTCAATCCCCCAGTTTGTCATGAATTCTCTAACCTGCTGCCCCACCATCCATTCAGCTACTTTCTGGTGGTCCTTCTTGCTTGAGCCTACCTAATGACTTTTTAGAGAAACTGTTAAGGAAGGAAGGGTATTCATTATAATACTGATCATGAATAGGTATGTGAGGAGAAAGTCAGTGAATCAGGGAAAGAAAGTTTAAAAACAGGGAACTACCTGACTGAGAAGGCAGTAATTAGTTTGGTGAGGCTAGGTTTTGTTGCAGTAATAAACAACCCTGATCTCTTAGCAGTTTAAAACAACACATGTGCATTTCTTGAGCCCACAAAGTCCACTCTAGGCCCCAGTGGCTCTGGAAGGTCACTGCTCTTTGTGAGGTGGCTCAGCACTCCAGTCTGCTTTGAGCTCATAGTCGCTCCATGAGATCTTGGAGGCACCAGAAGGGAACAGAAGACCAGCTCTCAATACTTCCCCCATGGAAGGAACCCATGTCAATTCTGCTCACTATTCATTGGCTAAAGAAAGTCACATGACCACTCATCAGTCAAAGGGTCAAGAAAGAATAATCTTCCCCACTGCCCATGAGAGGAGAATAAAAAATAATAGTAAACACAGGAATAATCACCACAAGGCGTTTTTTCTCTTAACTGCTTAAAAAAAAAGCTGGTGATATTCAGATTCATCGTGGGGGTTTTTGTGTGTGTGAAAGAGATTTAGCCCTGGCTGGTTTGGCTCAGTGGGTTGAGTGCTGGCCTGTGAACCAAAAGGTCACCAGTGTGGTTCCTGGTCAGGGCACATACCTGGGTTGTGGCCCAGGTCCCAAGTTGGGGGTGTTCGAAAGGCAAGGGATCAGTGTATCTCTTGCACATCAATGTTTCTCTCCCTCTCCTTCTCCCTCCCTCCCCCTCTCTAAAAAAATAAATAAAATCTTTAAAAAAGAGAGAGACATGTAGCCATAAATATTTTTGAAATCCAGGATAATTAAGTTCACACTACAGCAACTACGAAAATCATTTAAAAATTATTTACTTCCAAATTTATATGGACTTAAGTCTGAAGTTAGAGATGGTTCTGTGGGCAATTTAAAAAAATACTTTTTTCCCTCCCACCTTATAAGTTCTTCTAGCTGGGCTATTAATCAAGGTAACAGAGACAGATTAACAGGAGAGAATCAAAGTTTTTACACACATCCATGGGGAATTCACATAAGTTTGAAAATTCCAACGACAGGGAGGCAACATTGGGCATATACAACAGTTTTGGAAAAGGGGAAAGTGGGAAGAGAGAGGTATTCGATTTCGGAAGTGAGAACGAAGAACTACAGGTGCTGAGGAAGCATGGAACACGCAAGGCAGGTAAATCCTCCCCCAGTTGCCCAGAGACAATGGGACACAGCAGGTACTTCTTTTATGCTAACAGACCCCTACTGAAGCCCTCTGTTTACCATACTTAATTCAAATTAGGCTGAGGTGAACATCCTAAAATTTCTTTTCTAAAGCAGATTTTTTTCTGTCTGGATCTCTTGGGCAGGAAAGGGAGAGGATTACAAGTTCTTTCTAAGTCTATTTTCTTAAATAGCTTAAAACAACACCCCAAAATGGCAACTTCAGGGTGACAAAGTTTTGGTTCCCTTCAGCTCACTTAGGTCCCACTCAGAGAGCCTTTTAGTAACTATTTAGGTCAGCAATTTACAAACTCAGCCAATACTTTAGAATCAGTTGGGGAGGTTTATAAAATAATTGTCTAGCCCTCACTCAGAGATTCAGATCCAGTCAGCCTGGGGTGGGGCCCGGGGAACAGTGCAGGAACCCCCTTGGGCACGGTTTCCCTTTCTGAGGTTTCAGGTACCCACAGTCCACATCGGTCCGAAGATATCAAATAGAAAACTCCAGAAATAATTAATGAATTTTAAATTGTGGGCCGTTCTGAGTAGCATAATGGAATCTCCCGCCGTCCCGACTGGTCCGGCTTGGGATCTGAATCGTCCCTTTGTCCTGTGTCGCTATTCATGCTGCACGTGCTCCCCGCCACGAGTCACTAAGCAGTCGTCCTGGCTATCAAATTGACCATCCCACTAAGGCACTGCTTGTGCTTAAGTAACCCTCATTTTACTTAATAATGCCACTTCCCATAACTTTTATTATCATACGTTGTCACAGTTGTTCTATTTTATTATGAGTTATCCTTTTCAATTTCTTACTGTGCCTGATGTATAAATTCAACTTGATCATAGGTATGGGTGTATAGGAACAAATACACAAGGTTCAGTGCTGTCCCCACTTTCAGGCATCCACTGCGTGGTGGGGGGTGTCTTGGAATGTATCCTCTGTGGATAAGGGGCGACTACTAGAGTTTTAAACATTCCCTGGTGAGTCAAATTCAAAGTCAATCCCTGAGTCCCGTCCTGACAGCACTGTGCCCCACCAGTCCTTTACTCTGAACGCCACCATCCCTGGAAGACCTTTCCACCCCGGGCCTAGGTCGAATGCTCCCAAGTCCCTCTGAACTTTCTCCTATCACACTGCACTATATTTATGTGGATGCTTTGCTATAGCAAGTTGTGAGTTCTATAAAGATCAGGACATATTAATTGGATACCCAACTCGTGGCATGCTACCTAACACACAGTAGGTGCTCAACTCATGTGTGTTAAATACATTAGCAAATAAGTACATCAAATTGAACTTAGAACTTTCTGTCATTTTACTCTCTGGTTCAGTGTAAAGATTTATTTATACTGAATAAAGTATAACAAAACAGACAAACTATTATTTGTATCCTTTGTGAAGGACTAATATCGAGCTCTTGTAAAAAGATCCTGGCCTAACTGCACTGTGAACACTTGTAGAACCAAGTAAAAACAAGTAAAATATTTGATGCTTATTGTGATTATTTGAACTCATTCGAGGGTTACACACACTCAGGAACTTTTTTTAGGAACATCAGAAATGGCTATTTGCCTCAGCATATTAGATCCGTAGGCATTTGGTTAAGATAACAAACAACAACTGTGCTGCCTGCAGGGTGAAGTTTATATAAACTTTTCTGTTCAAGGACTCTCTCAGCCTCTCCCTGCCTGCCTTCCTAACTTCTTATCCTAGTTGAGTAGAGGTGGAAAGGGCTGAGATTTTGAATCCAGACACCTGGGAGTTGGTGCTATTCTGTCGGAGAGTATTGGGCCAGCTTTTTCATTTCTCTATTCCCCATTTCCCCAGGGGAACAGGACCCACGTCTCATGGTCCATTCGAAGGTCAAGTAAGACATTGCGCACGGCAGGGCTTTGTACACTGGGGGGCGCTACGCAAATGCTGCCTGCGGTCCATTGCCAAAGGGAGCGACTGACAGAAGCCACACTCACCGTTTTCTGGACTTTGTGCCTTCTTCGACCTATGGTATTCTTTCTTCACGTTTCCGTCTATCCAGTTATTATGCCCAGTGAACGGTAGTCTCCATCCCTTTCCTCGAAATGCTATCTCTAGTGGAACTCCACCAATGGGTGCCACGTGGGTCGCTGCATTTTCTGTCCTGCTGTAAGTGGGGGACGGCGGAGTACAAAGGAAAGCTGCCACCCATGTGCTCACCAGTTTCACATGTGCGTTAATTGATTAATTGAATAGTTAGCTTTAATTATTATGAGAGTATCCGGAGCACGGTTTGTGAAATTCACAGACTCTGAGTAATCTGAAACCTGTCCCCTTCAGCCTGCCAATCCATCTCTGCCGAGAAATGCAGTCAGTGGACTCCTGAGAGAAGGGTTTGATCTGCGGGTCAGGGACAGAAGGATTACGGAGGGTTTTTATATGTTTTCAGAGTGCCTTTCTATTTCAGGAGAAAAACAATACACACTCCATTTCACAGGAGCAAGTGGCGTTAGACCAGAGAATTACTTATTTAGTAAAGAAATGAATTTTTACTCTAAACCACACTCATTATGTTTATAAATATTAAATAGGGAATGAAAGGAATTTAGAAAGCCCAAACAGTGTTGGCGATTGTTTTAAAAGCTGATGCAGACGTGTAATTGAAAATATTTCAACTGCGTGAAGGCCTATATACATTTTTGCCTGATGACATTGGTTGCCAGGGCTTCCTGTTGAGATTAGAGACTCACACTAGCATTTACCAGCACAGTGTCATGGAAGGCTGATTCTGCACCATGCTCTGTGAGGAAAGGTTTCAAGATTAAACCAGCGGGGTAAACCATGCATGCTCTCATGCCCCTCTTGGAGATTCACGATGCATGCCTGCCTGTTAAAATTGACCACTTTGACAGTAAAGATCCTGTTTAAAGTTAACTCTGTCATTTCCAAATTTCTTTCACTGTGGAATCTTTTGAAAAATCGTTGTTATAACTCCTATTTACAGCTGAAAACCTTAGAGTCCTGTGGAAGTCCCACTGGGAAACTGAACTGCATACATGGATGAAATACATTCACTTGCTCAGCTACCCCACAGAGTGTATTTTCTGGAATGGAGTTGCAATAACAATTATGTAAATTTTTACATAAAGTGTAATGTGATTTAAAACTAACCATGAAACTTTTTTGTTGTTGTTATTGGGTTTGGTTTTTTCTGGTTTGTAACAGCTTTAATGAAATTTAGTTTACATATCATACAATTCACTCAGCTAAAGTGTACAATTCAATTGTTTTTGGGTATTCAGAGCTGTGCAGCTAGCACCAGGCTCAATCTCAGAACACTTGCGTTACCTCATATCCTTTAACTATCACGCCCTTGCCCCTCCGCCTGCCGACCCCGGCCCTAGGCCACCACAAGTCCACTTTCTATTTTTGTAGGTTTGCCTATTCTAGATATGCCAAATAAATGGAACCGTGTAATATGTGGCCTTTTGTACCTGATTTCTTTCACTCAGTGTAATGCTCTCAGGGATCTTCCATGTTACAGCATGTGTCAGTACTTCATTCCTTTAGCAATCAAGTAATGAAGATTGACAGAAGGCCAGGAACTTATGAAAGCAGATGAAGGGCAGGATTGGTGAGTTGTTGTGCCAAGAACTCTCTGCTACCTGTGTGGGGGCCATTGTGAACAAGCACGCTGGTCCTCCCTTGCAGGGAAATGAGGTCGTTTCTAGAACAGAAAATGCCCTTCCAGGGAGAGGGTTGCCATCTTCTTTCCCTTCTCCATTGTCTCATGCTTTTGGCTCAAAATTGCAGAATTTACCTCCTCTGCAAAATGTGCTTCTTGAAAATATTTTGTGGATCAAAAGTGATGCTGTTAATTGATATACAGGACTGGAGGGTCGAGTCGGTTTTTCCACATGATTATCTAAAGTCAGAGATGCTGGTACTTGTTTCCTGCTTATTCACAGACTTGAGGAGGGAATTTCCAGGGCAGGCGTGGGGTGGGCAGATTGCATGGAACTGCAGTCAAACCTTTTAAAATGTAAAATAGTCAGGGAGAGAGAATGTTCTTTCTCTCCCGAGGCACCTAATAGAATTGTTGTAGGGATATTACATTTTGTAAAGGGTCTCACAGCAATTTTCAGTAATTAGCTCAAAGAGCTTTGGGGGCCAGAAGAGTTCTCGTGCTTCACAGAGGTGGTAAGACAGGACCTGGGCACATGTCCTTACCACCCAGTCATACTGTCTTCTGTCACGAAGAAGTACAACCTGGAGAGCAGGAGATAACTAGCAGTCTTTGCTCTAATACAGTCATAATACAAATAAATAACAATAGTTAATAAATAACAATTTACCATAAATTGCATTTCGCATATTCATAACTGTAAACTTCCTTTTGCCTATCCCATATATGTATGCTTCTTTATTATACAGTAGAATCTTAGTTATAGGCTGTTAATTTACTTGATTGGATTTTTTCATTCACTCGGTGAATACAGATCGATGCCTATTGTATGCCATGCATTGTGTTAAATGCTAGGAATACAAAACCAATAAGATACAATTTAAACTAGACATCACCAAAATTAAAAAATGGGGCATTAAAGGATATCATTAAGAAAGTGGTTTCTGGGGGTGCCATCAAGGAACATGTATGAATGATACAGGGTGCAGCCAAGAAGGGGGTGGCCCCCCAAAAATTTGGAATGGTGTCCAGAACTCAAGGTATATAGGAATTATTGGAGAGACATATAAGATGTTCTCACTCCTTCCACCACAGGTGTGAGTTGGGGGAAGGGACACATGGAGCAGGAACATGCAGGGCTGTTTGTACAGCCACAGCATTGCAGCTACTCCATGGCATGGTCATTTAACATATCCATAGCCTTTGGCGGTCACTTGGATATGTTAAATGGCTGTGGCCAGGCTTGGAGCCAGGGGGATGAAGTCACTTCTCCCCAAGATGTAACTGGGGGCAGGTCCCCCGAGTTACAGTGCCTGTGTGGGAGCTCGGAGAGGATTGGCTCCATGACATGGGGCCATACCTACCCAGACTCACGAAGGCAGCCCGATAAACTTGTAATAATACAGAAATACCGTCAGGTTTAACTGATGGTGGGAGGAGTCAGAAATAGGGGAAACAGAGGAAGATTAGTGCAGGCATTTAAACCCAGACACGGCAGCCATGGGGGAGAGCCATGTGGTTTGGGGCAGAGTTAGGATCCCCTCTTGCCCAGGTGAGAGAGAGAGCCATGCAGCTTTGCCAGAATGGAGATCCCTGCAGCCAGGTGAAGACACCCGCTTTTGGTGGAGTGAGGACCCCTGCAGCTTTGGTAGAAGAGGCCCACGTGGCTTTGGGGTGCCCCCTTTGGCCACGTGGCCTGGAAAGCAGGAGAGACTTTGACTGGAAAAATGGGTACAAAGAACTCTTGCCAGTGCACCGTGAAGAAGGTGCCGCATGACTTTGGATTAATTGGAGATCCTGCCTGGACAGCGACACAGCTGACAGTACCAGCGGCCTGAAACACAGACATGTGCTCTTTTCCTGATTTATGGTACCCGGAGTTAGGACAGGGGGAGAAGGGAGCAGGTGTGTGTGTGTGTGTGTGTGTGTAGGTATATGCCCTAAAGGACTTTGATATTTTAATGAAGGCTTTAGGTCTGAATAACATTAAATAAGCATTTTGTTTCCATTTCACAAATCTCTGGCATTGAGAGATGTCTTTCCAATTGGCAACTGCCGATTGGCCCAGTAGGTGGTCCGGACCGTATTAGTATACCATCCTCTGGAGTCCAGGGCCCCGGTGTATCTGTTCTGTAACAGTTTTTTTTTTTGTATCCCTGGGTGGGCCAAATATTGCCCCCCTCGGACCTCTGCTTGGTAACATGAAGGACACATGGACAAAGCCAAAGCGGGTGGGTTTGGGGGGTGGGAGGTGGGAATGGGTGGGGAAGGGGGCTGTAAAAATGGAGACAATGGTACTTAAACAACACTTAAAAAAAAAGAAAGTGGTTTCTGGAGAATGGGGAAAAAGTGTTACAAATAATATACCTAATAATGGAGTAGCATCCAAAATGTATATAGAACACTTATAACTCACTAGTAAAAAGATAAAGAATTAAATTAAAAGTTGGGCAAAGGATCTAAATACACATTTCTCCAAGGAAGTTATATGAATGACCAATAAGCAAATTAGAAACGCTCAATATATTAATGTTAGGGAAATGCAAGTCAATATTGTAATGAGATATTACCTACCACCCACTAGAACTGTTATTGTCAGAAAGATGGATGTTGATGAGGACATGGAGGCGCGGAAACCCTCATGTAATGGGGAATAGAGTGGGGAGAAAATAGGAAGAAAACCCCCACAAATGTGGGGTGGGGGAGGGGAAAGTGGGGGATCGCTTTTAAGATACTTGGCAAAACAATGGCATGTTAAAATCTGTGTTGCACCCTCCTCCCGCACAGGCAGACATGACTTTGGGAACATTCAGGGACTCCAGACATAGCCTGCCAGAGCATTAAAGGCAGGAGCTGGATGCCCTCACATCTCTGAGAACTCTTGCCCTAACTAAAGATGGCAGCCAAAAGAAGGTAAAAGATACAGGGGAACTGGCAAAAGTAGCATGTCATCGGAGGGGCTGGATATGAAGTGACACAGGAAGTTTCGGGCTGAGCATTTAAAATAAGGGCAGGCAGAAAGAGAAGGAAGAAGCAGTTACACAGTTTGAAAGGATGTAGATAAGGGGCTCTGACCCACCATGAGGTCTGGTGCATAATGAGATGCCACATGGTTCTGAGTAAGAGCTAGAGCAAGAAAGAAGAGACCTGCTGGGAAAACTGGCTGGAGAAGACAGTAGCAGAGCTGATGGAGCTGTGCAGAGACCTGCCTAACCAAGCATGGATCCTGGGGAGATGCCTGGAGCTGAACTGAACTGTGACTCGAAAGGCTGAGCCGCAGACTTCTGCATTTCTGAAAGATGGTACTTCTGAGTGGCATATTCTGAAATTGGCCTGGTTTGGCAAAGGGAGGGAGGACTATGTGTTTTTGGGTGTTTTAAAAGGAGTAGGACTTAAGGGTCCAAATCTACCTTTATTCTAAATCTGTATAACCTTTAAATAAATAACCCCTTTCCTTATTTACCAGACTTTTGCACTGGGAGTCATGCTGCTTGATGGTGGGTGATTGAACCCCACAGCTGCTCCAGAACAGCATTGGTGGGGTTCTGTAACCCAGACTGCTGCTTTGGGAAGGGTAACACAGTGCAGCTGCTTTGGGAAACAGTTCTGTTTTTGTTGCTGGCACTTCCTCAAAAAGTTAAGCATAAAACTACAATATGACCCAGCAATTCTACTCTTAGAAATTGCCCAAGAGAAATGAAAACACATGTTCACACAAATATTTGTACATAAATGTTCAGAGAAGCATTATTTGTAGTAGATCCAAAGTAGAAACAACCTAAATGTCCAACAAGTAGAGAATGGATAAACAAAATGTGGTGTATTTATACAATTGAATATTATGCAGCAGTAAAAAAGAATGAAATATTGGGTCAGGTTACAACCTGGATGAACTTTGAAAATGTTTTGCTAAGTGAAAGAAGTCAGACACAAAAGACCATGTAGGGGCTAAAGAAAAGAAATTAATACTTTTTCTCCCACCTTCTAAGTTCTTATAGCTGGGCTAATAATCAAATTAACAAGAGACAGAGTAACAAGAGAAAATCCAAAAGTTAATACACGTGCATGGGGAATTTACACTCATAAAAATTCCAAAGATAGTGAGGCAACCTTTGGTGTATATTGGACAATGGAGAGAAAGAGAGAGAGAGAGAGAGAGCAGAGTGGTAGATTTCAGAAATGAGAATGGAGAATTACAGGTAGTAGAGAAGGAGTGGAACACATGTGGTCAGCAGGTCCTTACTTGGCCACTCAGGGACGATGGGATGCAGGGGATATCTAGATTACAGGTCCCTGCCTAAAGCCTTCCTGTAACAGGGTGCAGCCAGGAGGGCGCCCCCAGAAGGATTTGGGATGGGGTCCAGAGCTCAGGGTGTCCAGGAAATATTATGATGTCCTCACCACCACCCCCAGGTATCAGTTGGGGGAAAGGGCAAATGGAGTCAGGGCCATTGAGAGCTGTTTTGCATAGCAACAGTTTTGCAGCTAACCTCTGGAATGGCCATTTAACATATCTATAACCTTTAACTGGTTTCATAGATATGTTAAATAGCTGTGGCCAAGTTTTGAGCCAGGGAGAAGGGAGTGGCTTCTACCCAGGATGTAACTGGGGGGCTGGTCCCCTGAGTTACAGTGCCTGTGTGAGAGCTTGGAGTTGATTGGCTCCACGCCATGGGGCCATACCTGCCCAGACTAACGATGACATCCCAGTAAAGCTGGGAGGGTATGAGAGTCCTGGCCGGTGTAACTGATTGTAGGAGGAGTCAGAAATGGGGCTGCAAAGAAGGATGGGTGCAGAGATTTAAACCCAGACTCGGCAGCCATTGAAAAGAGAACCATGCGGTTTTGGCCAGAGTGCAGACCCCTGCAGCCATTAGGGAGAGCTACACGGTTTCAGCAGAGTTAAGACCCCCTCTTGCCGAGGTGAAGAGGAGAGAGAATCATGAGGTTTTGGGCGGAGTGCAGACCCCCTCTTTCCCAGGTAAAAGGGAAAACCATGCAGCTTGTCCAGAATGGAGATCCCTGCAGCCAGATGAAGAAGAAAGCCACATGCTTTTGGTTAAAGTGCTGAGTGCTGACCCCTGCAGCTCTGGTAGAAGAGGCCCACGCGGCCTTGGGATGCTTCCTTTGGCCACGTGGCCTGGGAAGCAGGAGAGACTTTGACTGAAAAAATGGGTACAAAGAACTCCTGCCAGTAAGTTATGAGAAGGTGCCACATGACTTTGGATTAACTGGAGATCCTGCCTGCACGGCGACACAACTGATAATACCAGTGGCCTGAAAAAACAGACCTGTGCTCTTTTCCTGATTTAAGGTACCTAGAGTTGGGACGGTGGGAGAAGAGAGAGCTGTGTAGGTGTATACCCTAAATGACTTTGATATTTTAATGGAGGCATTAGGTCTTAATAGCATTAAATAAACATTTCGTTTCCTTTTCACAAATCTCTGGCATTCCAGTTGGTGGCGGACAGAAGAGCCCAGTAGATATTAGTATTTCGTCCTTGGGAGGGGCCCCTGTTGTTCTGTAGCAGTTTTTGGCATCCCTAAATGGGCCAAGTATTGCCCCCCCTGCCGGACTTCTGGTTTGGTAACATTCCCATTTACTATACTTAATTAATTAGGCTAGGGTAACATCCTAGATTCCCTTCCAGGAGCGGGTCTTTCTATTTGAATCTTCTGGACAAGAAAGACAGGAGAATCAAAGACTCTTTTTGAGTTTATCCCTAAAGGCAGCTTCAGGGTGAAAAAATGTAGTCCCCTTAAACCACACATTGTACGATTCCATTTATGTGAAATGTTTAGAATGGGCCAACCTATAGAGGCAGACAATAGATGGTTGCTTAGGGCTAGAGAGGGGACGTTGGGGTAGTGGCTAAGGGGTTTGGAGTTTCTTTCACAATTCTAAAACTGATTGTGGTGGTACACCCACAACCCCGTGAATACACTAAAATGACTGAATTGTGCACTTCAATGTGTAAACAGTATGGTATGTTTATTATATCTCAATAAAGATGCATTTTTTAAAGACATACTTTGTGTCAGATTATGAAGGATCCTGTATGTCAGGACTTAGAAGTTTGCCATTAGTGTGGCTGTGGTTCTCAGTGTGGTTCTGGACCAGCAGTATCATCTGGGGCTTGTTACAAATACACATCTTCAGCCCTGGCTGGTGGAGCTCAGTGGATTGAGCGGGGGCCTGCAAACCAAAGCATCATGGTTCGATTCCCAGTCAGGGCCCATGCTTGGGTTTTGGGCCAGTTCCCAGCAGGGGAAGCACAAGAGGCAACCATACATTGATATTTTTCTCACTCTCCTTCCCTTCCCCTCTAAAGATAAATAAATAAAATCTTTAAAAAAAGAAGAAGAAATACACATCTTCAGGCAGGCTGTCTTCCACATTGGCTGAACCAGAAACCCTGGAGGTGAGGCCCAGCTACCTGTGTTTGAACAAGTCTTCTAGGTGATTCTGATGAATGCTAAAATTTGAGAGCCACGGGATTAGGGAAAAATAATAGATTGGGAGATATCATTTAGGATGCTCTTTCAATAATCCAGGTCAGAAATTGTGGTGAGCATAGGTGGCTTTAAGTAGGGAAATAGAAAAGGTGACAAAGAGATGGGCGGGGATTGATCCAAGAGGAGAAGTAAGTAAAAGCAACTCTCTCTCCTACCTCAAACAATCCTGCTCTTAAAATTATTTTTTACCAGATGTATCTGGAAGTGCTTCTAAAAGGGTCTTAATATACTTATCTATTACACTAGTGAGTTAGGAGGTAATGATTAAAGTTGGTGGGAAAAAAAAAGCTTGAAAATATATTTAAATAGATAATGGAAGCACCCTATTAAAAAAACAAACAAACCTAAAGGAATAGTCACCAACATTGTAGAAGAGGGGAGGAAATGAGTACTGAAAATAAATGATCTATTTATTCTTCTTGACAATCTCTTGAATGATCTTGAATTTTTTGAATGATAATTTCTTAATTTGACAACTAAATTTTTGAAAAGGACCATAAACTTATGTAAAGAAGAGCTAAATCGAGAAATGGTTAGAAGAAATTTTATCTAATGAGGTGGGAGGGTGGATCTTTTAATTATACACCCTTCTGTGCTTAAAAATTAAAGGGTTTTTTTAACCAATAATCTTCTAATACAGTAGATTACACCCTCTACTAATCTCACTAATCTGATCCCTCTTAAGGAATCAGCTACAGTTTATGACTAAATATGAAAAAGCAAGAGTTTTAAGAGGAAATGCCAGAGATTTAAATTTAACATGAGGAGACAATCACCTAATGGTAACACACATAATCTCGGGTGTTTCCAAAGCTGCAATAACTGTTATCTTTTTGATGTGACTTAATACCTCAAGATTCTTGATTTTCTAGTTATTTTTCTTGTCTAAATTTGTGTTGCTCTTGTCTCCCAGGTGTGAAACATTTCTCTGAGTAGATTTATTTCACTTGGTCCATCCAAATCAATAACATCTTATTGGGCCTTCAATGCACTCAATTCCATGGGTTCTTATTTGACCAGACATCCCAGGAAGCCTGGGACACCTTTTAAACTGGCTGTCAGCTCCATCATTTTCCAAAAACATATCTTTTTAAAACTTCAGTGACCTTTGTGTTTCTAGAATCAATGGTCAATTCTTGGTGCACACCTTATGTAACCTCTCAAATTCAGATGATCATTCACCTATTTACTATCTTCACTTGGTTTCCAGGACCCCAATATCTTGACTTTCCTAATTGCTTCTTTTCAGTTTTTTTTTTGTGGTCACATCTTTAAACACTGGTGCTTTCAGAGATCAGTCCTCAGACCTTCACTCACCTAGTCATTCCCTAAATGATTTTATCCAAGTCTCATGCCTTTAAATGGTATCTATAATATCTAAATGATGTTTCACAGCATCCCACTTTATATTTCCATCTCTTGTTTCTTTTTTTAAAATATATTTTACTGATTATGTTATAAATTTGTTCCAATTTTTCCCTTTCTCCCCCCTCAGTTGGGTATCCTCCTTCCCTCCAGCAATCACTCCCACCCCCTGCCCACTTATTTCATGTCCATGGTCATGCATGTAAGTTCTTTGGTTCTCTATTTCCTATACTATTCTTAAAATCCCCTTGTCTATTTTGCTTTTTAATACCTGCACCTTTTCCCCTATTTTCTTCTTTTCCCCTTCTTCCAAATGATTTCTATACCTATGACTCTGTTCCTGTTCTGGATGTTTGTTTAGTTTTTTTTACTCAATAGTTGTGAATTTGTTGCCTTTTTTATGTTCATAGCTTTGATATTCTTCTTTTTCTTAAATAAGTCTCTCTAAGATTTCATGTAATAATGGCTTGGTGATGATGACCTTCTTTAGCTTTACTTTGTTTGGGAAGCACTTTATCTGCCCTTCCATTCTAAAGGATAGCTTTGCTGGGTAGAGTAATCTAGGATGTAGTTCCTTGCTTTCCATCACTTTGAATATTGCTTGCCAGTCCCTTCTTGCCTGGAAAGTTTCTTTTGAGAAGTCAGATGATAGTCTTACAGGTGCTTCTTTGTAGGTAACATTCTGCTTTTCTCTTGTTGCTTTTAAGAATCTCTCTTTATCTTTAACCGTTGGCATTTTAATTATTATGTGTCTTGGTGTGGTTCTCTTTGAGTCCAACTTGTCTGGGACAAGTGCTTCCTAGACTTGTATGTTTATTTTCTTTGCCAAATTAAGAAATTTTTCTTTTATTATTTTTTCTAATAAGTTTTCAATTTCTTGCTTTTCCTCTTCTCCTTTCTGGCATCCCTATGATTCAGATGTTGGCACATTTGGAGATATACAAGAGGCTTCTTGTGCTAACTACATTTTTTAAAATTCTTTTTTCTTGTTGTTCTGGTTGAATGCTTATTTCTTCCTTAAGTTCCAAATTGCTTATTTGAATCCCGATTTCCTCCCCTTCACTGTTGTTCCCTGAAGAGTTTTCTTTATTTTACTTAATGTAAGCTTCATTTCTTCCTTTTTGCTGTTGCTGTTCTCAGTGAGTTCTTTGAGTATCCTGATCACCACTGTTTTTAACTCTGCATCTGACAGGTTATCTCTGTTTTGTTTAGTTCTTTTTCTGAGGTTTTGCTCTGTTCTTTCATTTGGGCCACATTTCTTTGTCTCCTCAATTTGGCAGCCTCCCCATGTTTGTTTCTGTGTATTAGGTAGAGGTGCTTTGTCTCCTTGTCTTAGTAGTGTGGCCTAATGTAGAAAAGGCACCTGTAAATTGTGCGGGGTGGATCCGTAGGGAATCACCAGGGTTGGGCAACCTGCCTCACTGCTTCATGGCTCTATGTATGGAGAGGACTCAGAGAAGGGACAGTGCTGCTGCCTGGCTTCTGGGGGTTTGCCCAACACTTGCCCCATTTCCAGGTACTTTGCTTACTCCCTGTATGTGACTGGTGCTGTTCTAGCTGTTGCCCTGGTTCTGAATCCCAGAGTTGGTGGGTTTGTGCATATTCTAAGACCATCTGGGCCCTTTAAACAGAGTTTCCTGAAAATCTGGCAGTTTCTTCCATTGCCCCAACACCCACTGGTATTTACAGTCAGAAGTTATGGGGATTTATCTTCCTGGCACTGAAACCCTGGGCTGTGCAGTCTTACCTGGGGCTGGGATCACTCAATGCACCACACATGAATGTGAGGCTTCCCACATATCTCTTCTTCTCTCCAACTCATCTCTACGAATCTGCCTATCCTACCCATCTAAATTAATGTGGTTTCCTTAAATCCTTGGTTGTTAGACTTCCATACAGTTCAATTTTCTGACAATTCTGTGTCTTATTTGTTTTGAGATTTAGTCATTCTTTTTGTGGTTGCATGAGGAGGTGAAGCATATATACCTATGCCTCCATCTTGACCAGAAGTCCCAGCCCTTGTTTCTATGAACTCCTGACTTGTTCTCCCAGCTGCCTATTCAGTGTCTCCAGTTGGGTGTTGAATAGAGATTTCAAATTTGACCCATTCCAAAACATTGCCCCTGTTAATCCTTATCCTTTTGCAGTCTTTCCCAACTCAGTAAATGGAAACAGCCTTCTTCCTTTTGCCAACACCAAAGCACATGGACTTATCCCTGTTCCCTTCTTCCTCTCATACCCCAGTTATAATCCATCAATAATATGGAAGCTCTCCCATTGGATATATTCAGAAGACCACTTCATAGCATCTCTATTTCCAGTCTGGGTCAGACAGCCAGCCTTTCAGTCCAAGCTATTGCAATAAATGGCTCCCCTGTGTCCATCCCTGTACCTTTCCAATTCTCCACCTAACAGCCAGAGTGAGCTTCTTAAAACATACACTGGATCATGTTACTCTCTGGCTTAAACTCTTCAATGGCTTCCATCTCACCCAGAAAAAAAACACAAAGCCCTTATATCCCCCACCCCAGGTATGACCTTATCTAGCAAATCATCCCATGGTTGTCTTTCCTTTATTAGGGATTGGTTTCACTCTGTACTAGATAGATCCTTTTCCTGCAGCTAGTCATCTTGAAAACAGAGGCAACTGAATACTGAGAATATTGAGAGTAAGTGGCTGAACAGGAGTATTTCTATCTGCTAAAAATCAACTAACCAACAAAAAAGAGTACTGTTGGTAATACTCCAGTAATCAATGTACAACAACTAACAGTATCAACCTATAAGCTCAGGTATTCCAAGGATATACTTTATTCATTATTCTATAATTCATTATTTTATATCTAGAGCAATGCAGTCTCAGAGAACTTTCTGAGGTGATGGAAATGTCCCATATTGGCACTGTCAAATGTTGTGGACATATGCCCTTGGACAGCACAGACCCTGAGCCCCCATTCTTTTCAGAGGTAGAAAACATAATCAATGCTTAGCAAATTCTGTCAAAGCAAGGACTTCTCAGTCAGTTCAGGGGACCCACACCCCTTCTTTATGCCCCCAGTCGCACCTAAGTTTTACAAGGTTCCTTGAAAGTCTCTTATTCTCAACCTCCAGCTGTCATTTTCTAAATTTCTGAGTGCTTATTTGGTCTCTGGTCTTTGATCATTGGTCTCACAGCTACTGTATCTTCTGGCTGGCTGGTCAACCTGTATTATTTGTGACCTCGTAGTATGTGTGTGTGCATTTGGGTGTGATAGGTGAATGTGCATTTGCTTTAATAGTTGAGAATATCCAATTCTGTTACATATAACAGAAATGGGATGGTAGACTCATAAAATGTGTTAGATACAGATAAGCAAGTTAGTAACTTGTGAGGCATGTTAAATATAGATAAAGTAAGTAGATAAAGTAAGGGACCTGTGTGTACTGAGAACAGATAGGAAGAAATTGAAGAACTAAGAAACACCTCATTTTCAGGAAGCACTAAGTATACATGGGGCACCAGAGGCACCCAATCTTCATGATACATTAATACACAGGAGCTGTGTGAAGCATTTAATATTCGCAAGGTCTTAAATTAGCCAATCATTGGTGACACACATTCTGGCTCCAAAAATTCTCTGCCAGACAAAACCCACAGCTGCTCATCTGGCCAATTGGTAAGCAACAGCTCCGACCAGGAGTGCACACCCTTGTGTGTCTCCTATGAAACAAGTGCTTGTGTTGGTCCCTGGCACCTTTCATCTCTTGGACCTCTTTGCTCAAATCTCATCTTTGGTTCTTATGGCCACACCATCAGCATGGAAGGCTGAGGGGTCAGGGAGAGGGGTGCCTGTGAGCATTGCATATCCAGATTTTGGGTTGTGTGGTCCTTCCTCCTTGCTTATACTCTTTCCTAAGTATGTTACCTACTCCATCTCTTTCCCTTTGTTTCTTGCTATGTGTTTTAAATTACTTCAACCAATTGTGAAGCTATTAATTGGGTTTCTGTACCTTTCTCACCCCGTACCTCTGCAGTAGCTTGCCTGGTAGTGCACTTAGAGGCTACCATGGCATCAGGGTAATTACCATCATGACTTTGGGGGTAACTCAAAGATTTTCAACCACTCTTCTGAGTGAACTGGGGAGTGAGGCCCGCTAAGGTTTTATTTGCCTGGGTGGTCTGTCCTTTGTCTACTGTGGATTTTCTACCATGCTAGTGTGGGGAGTTGCTGCAAGATTTGCTGCTGCTATGAGTCCCAACTAAGGAGTGAGACACAGCCATTGATTGCTCTCAGACCCCCAAGTTTGTCATAGGGTTCTACCTTATGACTCCTTTGGAACACCCACCAGTGTCTAGCTTTATTCCTCCTCCTCACTCAGTTTAAAGGGTCTATATCTCCTTTGGAAAGTATTTTTTCTAAATCTGTAGATAAAGTCTATGCCTCTAGTCCTTATGGACCTTGTTTTCAAATTCTGATAATCCAGGCTATTGAGACTCAAGCAATTCTTATCTGGCAATATTGTCTCTAGTTTCAAAAGTCTACTTTGAATGTCAATCAATGTCTGTTTGCATTTCCATAATGGCAACCCTTCTTTGATGTCACACACACACACACACACACACACACACACACACACAACCTCTTTGCCACCTGAGTGGAGGGGGATGCATGGGTATAGCTTGATTATTGGAGAAAGAAGAAGCATAAGTTGGCATTTCAAAATGCTGTTCATCCCCATTTGTGAAGGACCACACATAGATATAACTGGGGCTTTAATAAAGAAAGTTCAAGGGATGCCCGAACCCAGGGTCCAGGTGATTTTGCAGGCTGCTCCCTGTCTGCATCTTAGCCCACTCTTATGATTATTTTTATGTAACAGCAAGATGGTCACTGGCAATTCCACAATGACAGAGTCAGTAGAGTGCAGCAGAGTCCAAATGGATTCTATGGCATGCCTCTGGTTCTTAAAACCTTTCTCACCCTCTAATTCTACTTTTAGAGTCTCACAATCTTTGTTCTTCAAGGGAATAAAGATAATACTTATTGATTATGTTCCATATTCTGGGCATCAATTTCCAAGAATTTTCCTTTAAATGTAAATTCCCTCTTTCAGGGAAACCCCTAAAGCCCTCATTATCTAACCCCTAAAATTAACCTATTAGAACTTATTTCCATCTGTCATAGCCAGCTGTGATCACAGCCATGTGAGACTGGAGTTGGGACAGAGGTCCTGGGATGGGCATGAGGGAAGGGGCCTGAGAAGGAAGAAGGGGGCAATGACAAGGGGCATGAGGGGTGGGCTTCCAAATCAAATTTTGCCCACTCCACAAAATTTGTCCCATGGTTGCCCTGAATAAATTGATATGGTAATTAAAATGTCTCTAGATGCATTAAAGCCATCCTGAGAAACAAATCTGTCTTTGCACTAAGGGCAGCTAGCAGTTTGAGTATAAATATAAAAGTAATAAAGCTCACTGCTTTAAAGCAATTCCTTCAATTTAGCTTCTTCTATAATTCCAAATTGTAGAGTTCTGACATTATTTTAGTGCTTAGAATTGTAAAATATTGGTAATCAGATGAGAGAAAAAGTATAGGTCATATAAGCAGGGGGTCTTATGATCTAGAATTTATATTATAAAGAGTGGTCACAAATGATCAATCAGCATGCATACATTAAAATATCCTATCTATACAATGAAATACTACTCAGCAGTAAAAAGGAAAGATTTACTGATAATGCAACCATGTAGATGAATCTCAAAAACTTGGTGAGCAACAGAAGCTAGACACAAAAGAATATGTACTGTATGATTCTGTTTATACAATGTTTTTTAAATTTTTTTATTTATCTTTAGAGGGGAAGGGAAGGAGAGAGAGAGAGAGAGAGAAATATCAATGTATGGTTGCCTCTCCTGTGTCTCCTACTGGGAACTGGCCTGCAACCAAGGCATGTGCCCTGACTAGAAATCGAACTGCGATACTCTGGTTCACAGGCCCGCGCTCAATCCACTGAGCTACACCAGCCAGGCTATACAATGTTTTTGAACAGGCAAAACTCACGTAAGGTGAAAACAGACTGGGCAGTGATTGCCTCAGTAGGGGTGAGGGGCATAAGGGAACTTTCTGGGGGACAGAAATGTACACCTTGATTTGGGTGTTGATTACATAGACATACGCATTTTAGACTCCTTGAATTGCACACTTTAGATATGTGCATTGCAACATTTAAAAATTATACCACAAGAAAAAAATAAACATTTCCTGGTCTTTTGTTGGTCACTCTTACATCAGCACTGACCAACTGCATGTGGCTGGCTGGCTGAGGAAGCTGACAACATAGTCATCGGGTGTAGCACAGCGACGAAAGGGCAAATAACTGCTGTACATTGAAGTGCTATTCACTTAGAGATGCCTACATGTCATGTTATTAATCATTTTATTATGTAATACTTATTCTAAAATACAGATGATATAAGTACATTCTTCCAACACTATTTTGGATGTTTGATTTATCCTGAATATTTTTTTAATGAGAAAAGTACAGACCAAATTAATCTTTACTCCCTTTAAACATGCTAGATTTGAAGACTCCCCAAAGTTTTCAAATGGCTTGCTTGCTTTTCCCTATCCTATCCCCCATGAATTCCTTTTCTTCTAGGAAAAACTGAATTTAAAGAAAAAGCAGTTCAGCTCTGCCCCTGCAGTGTACTTATTTACACCTGTATATTGCTGCCTAACGCACAGTAGTGGAGACTCTTGTCTATCAGTGTATTGACTACTAACGTTCATGAAGATTTTATCAGCCTTCCCTCCACCCACCCCACCTCTTTTATGCACAACACTCTGTGGCTGCCTCTTAGAGGAACCAATATCTCCTGGAGAACCGAGCTGAAATAGTTTTCTTTAAGGCTGCAACAATTTTGAAAAACCTATAGCATACTTTCTCATCCTGAGAGTTCTCCCATTCTTGTTGAGAATAACAATCATGATTATTTTCATTATTCATCTGGTCCCATTTTATTTTTAAATTAAATTAATTTGAGTGACCTTGGTTAATAAGATTATACAGGTTTCAACTATACAATTCTATGATACATGATCTCTATATTGCATTCTCTTCCCGCCACCCAAAGTCAAATCATCTTATATCAACCATATATTTGGCCATTATTTCTTTCCTGAAGTCATAATCCTCTCCTTGGTTGTGATGGAAATGATTATTTTGCCACAAACATAAAATTACCCTAAAGAATAAGGTGTAAAGAATAAGCAGCAAGTCCCCCCTGGCCGCAGGCTGACCCACGGTGCTGTCCCCCATTTTCCCGTGGCCGCCTCCCCCAGGCATGGCCCAGGGCCTCGCCTCACTATGGCAGCAGCACGGCACAGCACAGCATGCTCGACTTCATGCTCGGCACCAAAGATGATGGCAAGACCATTCTTAAAGGCCTCCAGTCTGTTTTCCAGCAGGTCATTCCATCAGGGAATGACCGAGTCCGTGCATACCTGGCAGGACCATGGCTATTTAGCGACCTACATAAACAAGAATGGCAGCTTTGCCAATTTAAGAATTTATCTGCATGGGTTGGTGTTGCTGGACCTTCAGAGTTATGATGGTGATGCTGAAGGCAAATAGGTTGAAAGTCTTTTGAGCAAAGTAGAAGAAAGAATGAAAGAATTGAGTCAGGACAGTACTGGACAGGTGAAGGAGTTACTGCCCATAGTTCGAGGAGGGGCCATTGACAGGTACTGGCCCACTGCTGATGGCTGCCTGGTTGAATACAACGCAGATGAAGTGGTGTATAATGAAGATTCACCGTATCAAAACATTAAAATTCTGCACTCGAAGCAGTTTGGAAATATTCTCATCCTTAGTGGGGATGTCAATCTGGCGGAGAGTGATTTGACATATACCTGGGCCATCACGGGCACTGGCAAAGAAGACTACACTGGCAAAGACATGCTGATTCTGGGAGGTAGAGATGGGGGCATTTTATGTGAAATAGTCAAACTGAAACCAAAGATGGTCACTATGGTAAAGATAGACCAAATGGTGATTGATGGGTGTGAGAAATACATGCAGAAAATGTGTGGTGGCATCTTAGACAATCTTAAAGGAGACTGCTATCAGGTTCTAGTAGAGGACTGTATTCAGTACTGAAGAGGTACGCCAACAAAGGAAGGGAGTTTGATTATGTGATTAATGATTTGAAAGCTGTTCCAATCTCCACATCTCTGGAAGATTTCACATGGGAGTTCCTCAGAGTGATTCTTGACCTCTCCATGAAAGTGCTGAAACAGAATGGGAAATATTTTACACAGGGGAACGGTGACAATTTGATGGAAGCCCTGTCCCTCTATGAAGAACAGCTCAGGCACCTGTATTGTCCTGTGGAATTCTCAAAGGAGGGCGTCTGTGTCCCTTCATACTTGGAACTGTGGGTGTTTCACACCGTGTGGAAGAAAGCTACACCTTGAAGATCAGCTGCCCCTAACCATGTGTGCTTATGAATAGCCTTCCTGACCATCACGTGCTGTACACAACATCCAAACAAGGCAGGCAATTGATTGTGAATCCCTTCCAAGTTTTCTTGTTTAATTATTATTTTTAATTTAAAAAGGCAAATGGAAATACATATTTTGATGAACTAGGCTGTTATTTTTTGAAAATCAACTGAGGGATGGTTAGATAGCATAGCAAAAGGCTGCTCCATGCACTGAACCCCTAGAATGTGATTTTCATTACTTGTTTTTCTCCCCTGTGTAGGCTGTTTTTTGTTGTTGTTGCTTTTGTAGACTTTGAATTTGTTTGTTTGAAAGAATGAACATCACTGCTTTGTTCTGGAGGGGAGTTCCTGATGGTGTTTCTTTCCGCCCAAATTGACTTAGGTGATTAAAATTTGGTGCTTACAAGAAAGTTATAAAATAATTAGAAATGCTTTGACTAAAATTACAAATGAGAAAAAAAAGAATAAGGAGCAAAGGCAAATGAACTCTTGGAAAACCAAAACAAAATAAAAACAACTAATTTCTGCAAAAGCCACATTAAGACTAAAAGATATTAAAACTGTATGAGAAGTTGTCCTGAGTTTTTCATGAAGGATAATTTACCTTGACATCTTCTCAAGTGATTATTAGAGCCATTGATGGAGAATTTATGGTTTGAACACCTTTATGGGGACAAATACCTACATTAGTTAAAGTCTGCCCAAAGTTCTGAACCTAGAGGTTCAAATAACTAATGATTTGATATTAATAATAATCATTTAATTTTTTTCTACCCATTATATACAAAAAATATTCTTGTAACTCTATCTCAAACTCAGCCATTTAAATTCCTGTGCAGTCAAATCAAAACTAATTTTGTTTTACATTTTCTTTTGTTTTCATTACACACATTCTTTTTCATATTTCTGCATCATCTTAATATTTATAATTTTAAAATTATATTTAAGAAACTATCCTGGCTTCTTATAATTGAATAAATATGTTGTATCAGAAGTTTTGCCTTTATGAATAACAATGCTATAAATATCTTGATAGAAAGTCTTAAAAGAAATTATCTAGAAGTAACTCAGAGAAGGTAGGTTTTAGATGGAAGAATATAAGGATTTAACATAGCTCACTGCTCTAGAAATACATTCTAAGTTCTCATGAAATGTTTTTAAAATGGGTGGACCTCATTACATACACTAATTTTATGGTAGGTAGTATGTATGGCTCTTACAAGTAAGGGAAACCAAGACAAGAGGAAGCTCCAAAGAATTTTGGAGAAGAAAGCAAACCCTGTGCAGCGGGTCCTCCCCTTCCCACAGAATCTTTCCGCTCACCGAGCTGCACCGCTTAGCAAGCTCACAAGTCTCGAGAAGGCCCTGAATGAACACATCGTGTTTCTGACTCTGTTTAGTCTATTTAATTTTCGTGTCTTCTCTTCCAAAAACGATTTCAGTCAAATTCTATAGAGACATAAGCTACAATAAAATATTGCCAAGTAAATTTTTAAAAAGAAGATAATCAGGTCAAAGAGAACATATGAGCCAGCAAATAAAGTGACTCCCAAAACATATATATACTTTAGGTCACATGGAGTTGGAAAAGATGTGGTAAAAGTGCCACTGAGCTTCCTTAAGGCCAGAGAAAAGAGGGAATAAAAACCAGCACTTGCTAAGCCAGTTGCCCAAGAGAAAATCTACACTCTGTCATCAAAACTGTGTCTTAAGCCCTGACTGGTATAGCTCAGTTGGTTGGGTGATGTCCCACGAGCCAAGAGGCAAAAGGCTGCTGGCTCGACTCTTGCTCAGGGTACATGCCAGGGTAGTGGCCCAGTTTCTGATTGGGGCACATGTGAGAGATGATGGATCCGCAATCTTTCTCTCCCTCTCTTCTTCCCTCTCTTCCTCTTTCTCTAAAATCTTAAAAACTAACTCTGTGTCTTTTAAAAAAGATTTTATTTATTTTATTTTTAGACAGGGGGAAGGGAGGGAGAAAGAGATAGAGAGGAACATCAATGTGTGGTTGCCTCTCATGGATCCCCTACTGGGCACCTGGCCTGCAACCCACGCATGTGCCCTGACTGGGAATTGAACCAGGGATGCTGTGGTTCCCAGGCAGGTGCCCAATCCACTGAGCCACACCAGCCAGGCCTAACTCTGTGTCTTAAGCCCCTCGACCTCCAAGATGTTGCTAAGTCATACTCTCCTTTTGGCTATGTCGCTTTGAAGCTTCCCTGTTGTGACAAGTGCTGTTGCTGAAACAGCAACAGCTGGTTTTATGAAGTGCTCCCCAAAGCGCCTCACACCTGATGACTGAATCCGGCTGACCGCCACCAGATGAGCAGCAAAACAGGTATCCGAGAGTCTAAAAGTGTTTTATCTCGTCTGCATCTACTTACGAATTCTACTTTTCTAATTAAGGAAGTCATATAAAATACAGCCTTATTGTAGAAAATGGAAAACTTAATAAAGAAGGAAATAAATATCACAATAAATCTACTTCGAATAAGTTTTTAAAGCTTTCAGATGTATTTCTTCCCATAGTTATGGTTTTATATGTATGCATGTATGTATTTTTTGTGTGTGTGTATGAATATAGAAGATCTGTCTGGAAAATGTCCAGCCATTGTTAACATAATGAGAATGGTTTGCATGACATCGATGTAACCTGGCAGCCAGGGAGGGTGGGCTGGAATACAGATGTGTGAACAATGACAACTTCACTGTACTCAATGGGTGGTAGACCCATTGAGTGAGTGTGTGCACTGTGTGACCATCTCATTCAAAATGACTGAGCAAGTAGGGCAATGAATTTGCATCATATTTTTTATTAAGCTTGAACATTTCCCCACAGATACTATCTGGGTGCTTCAGAAGGCCACAGCTATGGGCAACTGATGATTAGCAGCTTCATCATGACAATGTACCCACTCGTGCATCACATCTCATTCAGTTTTTTTGCAAAACATCAAATCACCCAGGTGACTCAGCCCCCCTACAGCTCAGATTTGGTGCCCTGTGACTTCTGCCTTTTCCCTAAACTGAAATCACCTTCAAATGAGGAGAGATTTCAGGAAAAAATGATGGGACAGTTGATGGTGATTGGGAAAACTGTGTGAGGTCCCAAGGTGCCTACTTTGAAGGGGACTGAGGCAGATTGTCCTTTGTACACTTTTTTTTGTATCTTGTGTGTCTTCTTCAATAAATGTCTCTACTTTTCATAGTATATGGCTGGATACTTTTCTGGAAAGCCCTCATATGTGTGTATGTCTACTTACAGCTGTGCAATACACACCCTGGACACTCCAGACAAAGCAAAGGGGAGAGAAGCTAAAAAGGTTCTCTAAGCCCTTTAGTGTAACTGTTGGGGGCTTGGCCTCATCCTGGGTGAAATGGGACTTAGGTAAAGGACTCCAGGTCCCATCACCTGTAGCTCCTATTTTCTAAGACTCATCCTCTGTAACATGGTGCGGTATTCTACATATGGTTCCCACACACTCCTTGTTGGGGTTAACACAATTATATGTGTGTTTTTTATATTGTGGTAAAAATATTTTATCTGTTACATATTCCCCTTGCCACTTCTAATATCTATATATTTTCATATGTTTCTTTTACATCTGGATGCTGTACTAAATTCTCTTTTTACTATGATATTGTTTTTTCTCCAGAGGTTTTCTCAGAATAAAATATTTCCTGAAAATAATGATAGTGTTATTGCCTCCTTGTCAATTGACAAGTCTTAAAAACTCAGTAATATCTAGGGATTGTTTTTCTAAATGTGAATGGTATGGCAACATTCTCTTTCTCATCACTGATTACTGTGAATCATAGTTTTTTCATCTATAATTATTATTTTTATTATCATTTAATATCTATAGTGACCATTAGTGGGATTAAAGAAAAATAAGCCAACAGAAAAGTGAATACAGTTTATCTTTTCTATTAATTCTTACATTTCTAGTCATATCCTTCTTTCTTTCCCCTTTCTAAGATCAGCCTCATAAGTGCTTTACAGGAAGACAGGACCAGCTGGCATGGAGAACAATAAATGTGGGCCCTGGAGACAGCAAAATCTTCCTAAAATGTATAATGTTTTCTAATTTACCACGTATTTTAGTACAATGCGTAGACTTTACTTGCATTTTTGAAATGTAATGCTTACTTTCCTTTAAACATTTTAAATTAAACATGTGTTTTCCTTTACATTAAAGTGATATGTCAGCTGCAAGAAATTAAGGACATTGAAAAGCACAAATAAAAATAATCCAAATTACTCAGAATTGTCATTTCTCAAAATAACATGTTTTTCCTTGGATTTCCCCAGAAGGAGCCTTAGCTAAGGGTTCATGTGTAGGCTGGTTCTTTTGGGAAGTGATCCCAGGGAACAAGAGTGGAGGACTGGAGAGAGTAAAATGCAGAAGGGCAGAAGGGCAATTCAAAGACAAGTTATCAAATTGTTTGCCACTCCGGGCAAATATTGCTCAAGCTCATTGGGTACTGTCTGAGGAGAAAAGACGTATAGAGTGTGCTTTAGATTGTCCGCTCAAGAGATTGAAGAGGTGAGTGCTATTCAGTGGTATGTTGGAGCCTGCTTGTCCCAGCTTGGCACAGCCTATTGTGCTTGTCTTGTCAACTTTGTGGCCAGCCGATCCAGTTGATGGCTTGAAATTGACTGTGGTGGAAGTATTTATATGATGGAAATTGATGAATGTTACAAATCAGGGCTCTTTTTGACCAAGAACTAGATTTGCCAGCATAACTGTTGAAATCTTTATCCATTGGCTCCATCGCCTCTTGGTCAAGAGTCACCTCTTGGGGCATGAACACCCTCTTCTTCCAAATCTGCTCAGGCCCCAGAAGGCTGAGAGGGTTTCTACAGATGACTCACGAAGCTGAGAAAACATTTTCTCCGAGGCAGCAAAGTGCTGTCAGGTTACAACTGCTCACCTGGTTTCACGGCAAGGACTGAAGTCAAAGGCTGACTAAGAGGATGGGAGGGACAAGAAATATCCAACCCAAGCACTGTTCATGTTTAGAGAGTTCTTTTTTCATGTGTGTGCACACGCCCATTTGCATGCACACACATAAAACCACAGCTTTGAACTCACCAGAGGGCATCACAGCAGTCACACTCTGCCTCCTCCTCAGCTTTTGGTCTCTTGATGATGGGAAACATTTTCCATGTCAACAGGTATGCAGATTACTGGATGCAGAGTACTGGATAGACCACATTGTACTAATCTTCTGCTGTTGTACATCATGCCATTATGAATATATCATGTACATGTTTATACATATGTTGTATACACACTTATGATAAATTTCTTGAAATAGAATTACTGGGTCAGAGAGCATGCATATTTTTAAGACTTTGTACCATATTGCCTAGCCCATAATATGTTTATCAACAAAACCCACATCTTAGGATCTTTTGAGGTCTTTTCTAACTTCATTGTTCTATGATTCTTTCATTCTAATATGGGAGTATCAGTGATTCTTGTAGGATTAGCATAAACCACAATAAAGAAGTAGAGAGATTGCTCATGACTGTATGTCCAATAGCCCTCAACAGTACATACTTTTAAAAACAAAACAATGCCATTTTACTTTTGTAAGAGCTGTACCTAAATAAATAATATATTCTTCCATATTTATGAATCATTAAAACAAACTTGTAGCAACCCAGAGATTGATTTTTTAGACTTTAAAACTTAAGTAACACATTACCATAACTGCTATTAATCACCAGTTTGAAATATGTCATCCTAGCATGTCTTTAGACTCAAGAAGGCTTTTGAGTCTATAGATCCACCCTATATAGCTATTTTACATGGAAGAGCATATAATGCAGCTGACAAATGACTCATTCTTCCTAGAGCAAAGTAGTATCATTCTGGAACAATAGGAAAGAGAAATAAAACAAACAAACACTGTTGTGACATTTTTGAATTTGAACTTACTTGACTTTTTAATACTATTCTAATCTACCCTAATTTTGCTTTACTCCATTTTTCTTGCCAGAGCTTTAATGGCAAAAAAGTATATTTAATATCTTACATATGGGCTCTGGTATTTAACAACTTAAGCTATTATGATAACATTCAATTCTATTGCTCGGTAAATGACTAGAAAACACAAAGTCACTGTAACCAAGCCAAGAGAGGGTTTTCTGAAAGGCGTCAAATTCAACATCCCTGGTGAATTGTTACTGAAGACCTTCTCTGTTCTAGTTGCAGTGCTAGGGGTGATTCACTGAGCCAGCAGACACCGTCCCTGACCTCGTGGAGCTTGCGATGAAAACCTGTACTCCAGTGAAGACAATGAAATTAATACACAGATGCCCATGTTTTTACATGATCTTCCCGGGTTTCCCTTGCCTTCTCCAATGTTAATCTCTCTGGGATCACTTCCATTTTGAACAATAAAGGGCCTGGTATGGGGTTAACCTTTAAGAACTTGCCAGATTGAATCCTGACCCACATGCATCCATTTTTATAGCAGAAAACAATAAAGAAGTAGCACGAATAGCATAGAATTTGAACTGATCACAACTGTATTCCTAGGCTCTCTCCAGGTGGTTAATATCACCCTTATTTTCAGACATGCAGTGTATGCAATACACAGACATCTTCTGAAAGCTCAGCTATTGGCAAAATGAGACGGTTGTCAGTGACTGTGGAACGGAAGGGGTCAGTCTGGGCTTGCAGGGCAAGCTGGTCCTGGGTAAAATCATGAGGGCAATAACTACCTACTATTGGTGCCCTCTTCCTCTGTGCAGTGGCGAGAGGCCTCCTGCCCAACCCGGTACCCAGACTCTCACACTTGGGCCACCCATTCCTTATCAAAAAATGTTCAGTAACCAATCTGATATTAATGCCTAAAGAGAAACATAAATTTTAGCAGAAGACAAAGCCTACAGTTAAAGAGAGAGCGCTAAATAAGTGATTGAAAGTACTGGTGAGCATACGGAATATATTTGGGCAGAGCAACGGAAGGGAAAACTAGTACCAACCTTGCCAGGGCATCAGGCCTCAGCGGGGAAAGCTCAAATTTAGGACGACAAAACACACCTAGGTTTAAATTCTTTCTGAGTGCCAGTTTCTTGAAGACAAAATGGGGATAAGGACATCTATTTTATAAGACTTGTTTTTGTTTGTACTGTGGGCTAAGGATGATAATGTCTGGGAAGCACATGGACCACTGTAACTGCTCAATAAATACTGGCTTAGGCTGCTATGCTTTTGGAGTCAGATCACAAAAGTGGTTGTGAATTCTGCATAAGAGCCCGTCCTTCCTCCCTCTTCCCATCAGTACCAAGCCAGGATAGAACCAGTTTCTTGACTGAATTTGAACTCCAGTAATTTGAAATACTGATGGGAAAAGCACGGAATAGAGGGTGGAAAGAGCAGACTGCTTTCTTTTTTTCACCCTCAGTGTATTTCTCTAGAGGAAAACAGTGGTTTTTATATGTTAGTTTGCATTAGCATCACTCTGGAAATGCCCTTTATATGTTGACTTATTTAGCATATATTAACTACAAACATATCAGCGAGCCACATATATTCTTTCTTCAGGAAACTTGTTTTTAAATGCAGAGTCTGGGGCCCAGTCCTGAGAGATTTGGATCCAGCAGATTTGGGGCAGGTCTCAGGGAATCTGTACTGTTAAAAAGTACTAAATGTCATTCTGAGCCAGGGTGGCTATGGACAACTTTGAAAAACATTGCTGGAGAAAGTGCGCCTTGATTTTCACTTTGAGAATACACTGTTTTGAAAAAATCTCTTCAAAGAGCCTTTTGGTAATTCAAAGGAAAAGCAAATGTCCTTTTTATGAATGGAAAGACTGAAGACAATGAAAATGAAATCTATCAGCAAAGTAAAATAAAAGGCTGTCTTTATTGCGAGACAGATGGCACTGCTTTAAGAAAATGTTTCTCTGTCCTTAATATAGCTTTAGACTATTATGAATCTGGACGAGATGTTTGCTTCCAGAAGAGTTACCAAATAGTTACCTGTCAGGAGAGCTGGCTCAGAAGTGGGCAGGAGCAGTGGGACCAGGAAACCCAGCTTGTCTTTGCAGGTGGAAAGCCAGCAAAGGGGTGGGAACAGAAGTGCCACAGTCCAACACTTTTTGTTTTTATGTGTTACAGCAGACCCAAGGCTCCACACTTTAGAAAAGGTGACATTGTCACCTTGGATCCTAATGCATTGTCCTGTTAGCAATAGGAGTGAGATCTTCCTGTAGGTCAGGGCTTCTTGGATGGACAGTCAGGTCAGCCATCCTGGAGGGTAGAAGATCCTGAACTGCAAAGTCCCTGTTCCAGAGTTGATAGAGGCCTGGGCTCTGGGAGAAGAGAACCATCTAAGGTGCCGTTGTTGGGGAAGGCACTAGCCATTGCAAAATGGCGGCTGCAGGCCAGGGAGGAAGGAGACAGAGCGAGCAGGCAGCATTTGGGAGGGGTGCTTCGTATGACTCAGGTAAAAGGGTTTTGCTTTGATTTTTCACTTGCTCCTTTTTGTTCATTCCATTCCTTCAGTAAAGATGGGCACACCTGGCAGATTTTTTAACTCCCAAATACCGTGCCAACGCCATGTTCTAAGACACAACAGTAAGCTTGGCAGACAAGCATCCTACCTCCACGGGGCTCTCTTTCTAACTTCAACCCCTGAGCTCTGTGGGAAATTAAGAAATGAGCCGGCGTCCAAACTGGACCGGGTCGTATGAGGCGGTTTACAAAACAAGGCCAGCACGCCTCCTGAGAACCTGTCAGGATCTGCTCTGGACCAGGAAAGATCTGACCATTGAAGCCCTCTTGAGACTGCAGCTGATGGTCTGCTTCTCTTCCCCCTACTGCAAACCCTTTCTCAATCTGGACCAGCTCAGTACAAATTTTTACCAATGCTCTTGAAGACCTTACACGAGCAGCTTGAATGCTGAAGTATTATGAGAGAAATTCTGCTTTTTCCAGTGAAAATCCTTGGCTTCTATTAGAAGTAGAAACTGCCTGATCATTTCTGATGAACATGAGAATTGTTTATAATTAGCAATTATTTTTTTGGCATCCACACTGCTCTCTTTCAGCAAGCGCAGATCACTCACCATCTCATTTTAATTAAAGATGAAAATTTTCCATTACAGATGTAATACAGACTCTTAAGGAAAATATAGAAAATAAACATAAATAGGGTAAAATTATCGAAAGTCTTTTAGAAATATATTGATATATATTTTTAAATTTTTTAAAAAGACTTTATTTATTTATTTTAGAGAGGGGAGAGGGAGGGAGAGAAACATCAATGTGTGGTTGCCTCTCATCTGGCCCCCACTAAGGACTCGGCCTGCAACCCAGGCATGTGTCCTGACTGATAATTGAACCAGTGACCCTTTGGTTTGCAGCCCACACTCAATCCACTGAGCTATACCAGCCAGCTACACCAGCCAGGCACACCAGCCAGGCACATCTTGATATAGATATTATATATAGTTGTAGTTACACAGTATACATAAAGTTACCTATGCTGGTTTCTTAAAAATCTGGTTTTAAAATACCTTCTAACCCTTATGAAGTCTACTGCCCAGAGTTATGATCCCTTACCTTAACTTTTGGGTGCATTTCCTGATAACTCCTTTTCCACAATTGCAATTATGTTGGATTGAAGATTTGTTAATAAAGGAACATTCACAGATCCTATAAGAAAGAAGGTATGAAGAGGCTTAATGACAGACCATCTGTATTACTCGATGGTATAGCACATAGTAGGCATACAATAAATAATTGTTGAGTAGACATGTGGATGTATCTAACAGGCACATTTGAGAGAAGAGAGTTCCTTTGTCCAGTAAATGGCAGAGTTTGGTGGGAGACACAGGGGCCTGAGCGCCTCTAAAAGCAGAGTCTCTAATAGGACAGAGCTCACATTTCTGCTGACACTAGCACTTGTTTCTGTGGGGCTACATGGTGCTGAAAGAATGGATATATTTCTCCCTAGATAGACAATCTCATCTTCTAGAACTGGGAAGACCTATCAGATTCGGGCAGTGGGTTAACAGTCCTTGTTTTCTATATTGTAAATTTTATTTTAAAGATTTTATTTATTTATTTTTAGAGAGAGGGGAAGGGAGGAAGAAAGAGAGGAGAAACATTAATGTGTGGTTGCCTCTCACATGCCCCCTACTGGGGACCTGGCCCACAACCCAGGCATGTGCCCTGACTAGGAATCGAACTGGCGACACTGGTTCAGAGGCCGGCACTCAATCCACTGAGCCACACCAGCCAGTGCTGTACTGTAAAGTTTTGCTTTCTATGTCTTCATATAAATTTTGGGCCATGCTTTTTTTGTGACTTTTACTCAGATTTGCCATTTCAAACTGGACATCGAGTTATACTTTTAATTTACTTAATGAACACTTTGTCGAGAATGAGAAGGTAATCTACAGGCAGCTCAGTTCACATCCCAAAAGGCGGGCGAGAGACTGCAGGCCTATATGATGTCTGCTCTCCAGAGTATTTTAACAGACCATTTTGTTATTGCTTCCAAGTACGCACAAATACTTTTTAATAATTTATATTGGCAAAAGCCATTATTCTTATTTAGTGGACATTGGTGAGCTTTTACTATTTTAAAGAGAAGGCGCCTAAATGATTATCTAAAACATTTGGATACAGATTGCACATACGTTTTCTGCATTTAGCAAATGCAAGAAATGAAGATCAAAAGAAAAATAACGTCAAACCCCACAGAACCAAGTCAAATGTATTTAATTGATTCTTTGGCAATTTAGTGATGCTGAGACTTTTTTCCTTCAAAAATATATAAAATTTCCCTTTTATCTTCCCTGAAGCATGTCAGCATAAATTAGCGACTACATAATTAATACCCAGGTATTTTGTGATAGCTTGATAATTGGCTCCCCTCTTCGAATCTTACATTTCAGACCAGACATTCTCAGGCTGTTGATAATGCATTTGGTCGCAGCCTAAGACTTTTCCAGGTCTCAAGCCAGGTTCACATTTTTGCTTTGAAGAGACAAAAATTCCAAACAAATACAGATGGTCAGACCATAAACTTAATTAAAATTTCTACTTTACTGGATGCTACATTAAATATGGCCTTAATGCCAAGAGAAATACATGCAAAATCCATTTATACCCACATCCTGCTGCTTCCACACAGTATAAAATAACAGAATGTGATGAAGCCTGTGTTTGTGTGTGTGTGTGTGAGGGCATGTGTGTGTTAACCCAGCTCTCTCTCTCTTGGTTTGGCTGTCATGCGAGTCGTGTTTTGACCAATAAAAGATGGGTTTTAATTAAAATCTGGGATGGGCCAGCTGTACATCTGTTAACTTTTCCTATATAATTCTCAAGTCCTTATTTAGATCCTTTCTGAAGTACTGTGGTTTTCTTTCTCTCTCCTTTTTTTTTTGCAAATCTGGAACATTTTAATCTTTCCAATTTAGCCCGGAATATTTATTTATTTAGAATTACATGGAGAGAATAATTCATCTGTGGAAGGTTAATAAAGGACATTTATAGGAAGGTGAAATGTTGAAGGCAGGGAAGGGACCCGGCACTGCCATTTGTCCATGAGGACTTTGTGTTCTGAGAGGCCAAGTGAGAATGAATAGGCCAGTTTGGCTGGAACAGGCCGAGCCCTGTACGGGCCGGGCAGGGAGGGCTGAGAGGGCCACATTTGACAGGTCTGGTTGGGCCTGTGGTAGGGTACCACCTACAGTTTCCACAAAGTGCATCAGGCCCAATTCCCCGAAAGACAAAACTGACACTGTGGCCTATGAGCAAGGATTTCATTGGCGAGTATAAACCCCAAGATGGGCAAAGACGAAAACCAGGAAAGGAGGTTGTGTTCCCAAGTGGCCACCACTATGGTCAACTGGTAGCTCTATCACATAGGATCTTCTGAGGAGCCTAATGAAATGCATCTCAGGACCTTGTTGTAGACTGAATTGTGTCCCCCAGTTGAGATGTCCCACAGTATTTCACAATGTGACTGCTTGTGGATAGACAGACTTTAAAGAAGTGATGAGCCCTGGTTGGTGTGGCTCAGTGGATTGAGTTTGATTCCCTGGGCACATATCTGGATTGTGGGCTGGCACCCCATTGGGGGTCGAACAAAAAGCAACCAGTTGATGTTTTTCTCATATATCGATCTCTGTCCCTCTCTTTTTCCCTCCCTCCTCCTCTCTCTGAAAATAAATAAATAAATAAAATCTTTTTAAAAAAGAAGTAATTAAGTTAAAATGAGGTAGAGTGGGCCCTAATCCATCTGACTTGTGTCCTTTTAAGAAGAGGCAATTCGGACAAAGAGATACCAGGGATGTCTGCATACACATACAGGAGACCGTGTGAGCACACAGCAAGAAAGTGGCTGGCTCCAAGCCAAGGAAAGAGGTCTCAGAAGAAACCAATCTGCTGACACTGTGACCTTGTACTTCTTGCCTCCAGAACAGTGAGACAATAAATTTCTGTTATTCTAGCCACCCAGTCTGCGGTGCTTTGTTAGGGCAGCCCTACCAAACAAACACATTCTCTGCCAAGGGAGAAGAAGGGGTCAGTTCGGACTGTTGGAGGGCGCACTGCCAGCTCCTCTGGGCTGCACACGCTCAGGGGTCCAACAGTTGACCCCAACAGTTGCTCTGGAGTCTCACGCACTGGGGTCAACACAGGTGTCCCAGGGCAGCAGGTGCTGGATTGAAGGTAAGACCTGAGTAGGTACCAGATGTAAGTAGCAGACTGGAGCCTGTGTAAGATTGGGCTGCAGGTGATAAAAGATGGGGAAGGGAGGGTGGCTGGAATAAGAGACAGGTAAGGCTGAGAGAAGCTGAAGCAGAGATAAAGTGGTATCTGATCCACAGGATAGTAATGACATTGATCATAACAAGGATCATGATGAGTGGTGATTATTGAGGATATTCTCTGTGCCTGACACTGGACTATGCTCTTTACATAAATAGTCTCACTATTATTCCTATTTTACAGATGAAGAAACTGAGGCAGGGAGGTTCAGCAACTTGCTCAAGGCCACAATAGCTACCAGCCAGAAACGGAACTCAAATTTAATTGAATCTGGCTCCAAAGCTTCATTCTCATTCATATCACTCTGCTTTCTTTTGATACTGTGATTGAAATAGTATTTTCTTTTTTGTTCCACTTATCTATGCATTCATCGGTTGAATCTTGTATGTGCCCTGACCTGGAATTGAACCCACAACCTTGGCATATCAGGACAATGCTGTAATGAACTGAGCTACCTGGCCAGGACTGAAGCAGTGTTTTAGAAAGATAAATTTAAATAGATGTTTTAATTTATTATAATTTCACGTACAAGTTATTTCTTTAAAAATGTATAGGGTATTCTATGCAGAAGATTACCACAAGAAGGCCTATGTGGCAGAGTAATTAAGCAGTCAAACTGCAGAGCCAAGATGTCTAGGTTCAAATCCCAGCTCTCCTGTTTGCTGGCTGGTGATTTTAAAGTTACTCAGCTTCTTAGTGCCTCCTTTCAAGCCTGTGTTTGATAAAAATAACACTAACCTCTTCAAAGTATTGTGAGGATTAAGTTATTTAAGATATATAAAGTACTCCTTGTACTAGGTGTTTTTTTTTAATTATTACAATGTTTAAAAATATTGACTTCTTCCAGGAACTCTTATCCCCATGAAATTATTGAACATTAAAATGGATCTCAATTTTTGCAACACTTCTGTTGCTATGTAAGCTAAGGGACAGATTTTTCAAAAGCAGTCAAATGTCAGCTGTTAAACATCAGATTGCCGGCATCATAAATGAAGTCACCATTTGGCAAATTATTTCTTGGCAGGAGTGGTTCTCACCAACAGAGAAAATGAAAAAAATGAAATAAAATCCCCACTGTGATTTGTTAAGGATTTCAGACACATGGCTCAGCAATTTTTCCAAGAGCAAAGTTCTTTTCTTCCCATCTTAAGACTCAGAAGGCTGAGCTGTGCAGAGGAGATGAACTATTGGGTGAATCCATTTTTTTTTCCTGTAGCTGTCATTTCTTTGTAGGTGAGGCTGTTTACTATGGGGAGAAGATAACCACATTATTCAAACACAGGCGTAGTCTCCAGCTCAGAGGCTGTAGTTCATTATCTGATTGCTTTAATTTCATGTGGGGAATTTGGCTGAATGGTTGCAATAGCTGTTCTTATCTCATTTCCTCTCTTTCAAGGGGAGATAGAGTAAGTTTCCTCATCTGTGAAATGAGGGGGTTGAATCAGACATTTACTAAGGTCCTTTTTGGCTCTGACATTCTGTGGCTTCAGATTCTCTTCCTTGGATAACATTCTTTGTTTTCCAGTGTGCTGAACAAGCCCAGACATCTCCACATGTTTCAGTTCTGGCTGCTAGGAGGGGAAAAGGCAAGGTCTCCTACTCCATCGAGGCTTTACGATTTATCACATGCCTTCACATTTGCATCCTTCATAAAATCTTCACAGAAACCCCCAAGGAATTTTCACTGAGGAGAATGAGGCCCAAGGAAATTAAGCGATTTGTTCAAGGTCACACAGCCAGTAGGAAGCAGGGTGTTAAAATGAGTTCTGTTTGTGCAGGGATGGTTGGTATTTGCAGTCTGCCACAGTGCCTGCCCACCTCAGAGGACCTGTGATGTGATACGGAATCTTCAGTTCCTTCAGAGAATGGTCCAGAGTGGACTGTGTTCATCCTGTTTAGGTCATGTGTTCAACTCTCAACCAATCATTTGGTCTACCCTAGTTATAGCATCTTCCTGAAACTTGGGACGGAACCAGCTCCCTTGAACCACATAGCTGAAAGTGGGAGATGGAAAATTAGCTGCAGACATTGGGTGAAGAAAATAAATAACACACAGAAAAAAAATCAGGAAATTCCCATCATACACAGAGAAAGCATTTTTGCAAAAGCATTTTCCCCTTGAATTGATGTCAAACCAAATACTAACTCTAGAGCGGGTAAGGAAACGTAGTAATAAAAACTCAATTATTTCCAGTACTGGGATTTCTGGAAACCCATATCTATTTAGTGTGTTTGGGTCAAATGACACAAGCTCAATTCATGGGATGTGGAATAAGGATTTGGAGCTATACCAGTCAGGCCAGAACAACAGACATTCTTGGACATCTTACGGCCGAGGTGTGCAAGGTAAAGAGCAGTGGTTAGGTGGCCGTATTTCCTGCTTTGTCAACTTGCCCCCGCCATCCAGTTTCCTGCTTCTTCCCCTGTGACCCACAGATTTCCTACCTGGGTGACACCAGGCTTTTTGGGTGTGCCTCACTCTAGTCCCCTTTGACTTGGAGAAGCTGCTCAGAGGGTTGTTTTTTTTATAAAATTGGTTTTGGATTGCATTCTGTTGACCAAAACTTTCCTCTCAGTTGTCATGGCAACTTTCATATTGCAAGAGTTAGATGTTATTAGCCTAGAGGTTTGACAAGCAGATGACTTCCAGACATGGGGGCTGATTTATGACTTTTGGGCTGGGACACAGGGCTTTTACTGTACTTGAAACTAGTTTACATAATTTGTAAATCATTTCAACTTAAATAAGCTAACTTCTGGACCAGCCATGGAGTGTTTGGTTACACTCCAAGTCCCTTCAAGGTACTTCTACTCAACTAATTTATTTATATTCAAGTTTCAACTAGTAGTGGACTAGTTAGCCCGGAGATGTGGGGGAAGGGAAAGTTGCCTGTCATACTGCAGTTGTCAGCAAGTTGGATGCTGTTATACTTTTGCCTCCTAACCCATCTTCCAGCGTGAACCCATTACCAACCCTGCCTACCCACGTCTGGCCCATATCTGCTGTCTGAGATCCCTAGTCGGAAATATATCATTGGCAGATTGCAATTTGCTCATTGAAAGGCAGGTGTTCCTGTTAAATTTAGGGTTGCTATTTTTAAGACTCTTTGCTTCACATCCTCATTCAAATTTGTCTTTTAATTATTCTACTGTTTAATGAGAGTCTGTGTATTTGTTTTTTGTTTCATTGTGGTTGTTTGTGTTTTTATTGGGAGAAAGACTTATTTGTGGTTCTAGCTATTGAAGCAAAAGCCTACTTCTTTGAATTGTGATGTAGAAGAAGAATGGTTTTTAAACAATTTTATTGAGGTATAATTTATATGCCATAGAATTCACTCTTTTTCAGGATATAATTTAATGAGTTTCAGCAAATTTGCACCATTGCACAACCATAACCATAATGCTAGTTCAGAACACTGCTAATACCCCCACCCCTCAAAACCTCAGTACCCATCTGCAGCCACTGCTCCTTCCCATTCCCACCCCAGGCTGCCAGGAAGGATGTAGTATCCTTCCCTCGCTGGCTTCATTACTAACTCCTGCAAGTTCCTCTGGGGTTCTTTTTTTCTTCTCCATTTTTATTGATTTGAGAGAGAGAGAGAGATAGAGAGAGAGAAACATTGATTTGCCATTCCACTTACTTATGCATGTATTGGTGAACTCTTTTATATGCCCTGACCAAGGATTGAACCCACAACCTTGATGTACTGGGATGACTGTCTAATCAACTGAGTTACCCGGCCAGGGCTCCTTTTGGGATTCGTGAATGGCCGATGTTCCAGGCAAAAAATAAATAAATAAATAAATAAATAAAATATAAAAACTTTCGTTATTTTTTTCAGGTCATAAAAGTAAGGTACATTCATTGTGAAACAAATTCAGAATTAAATAAAAGTATTTTTAAAATGTGTCATTAGTGACAGAAATAACCACTGTTAGTGTTTTGAAATGAAATATTTCAAGGGTTTTAAAATCCAAGTGTTTATTGTAGAAAATTTGGAAAACACATAGAAACACAAGTAAGGAAAAACAAATCACTGTTAATCTCACCATCCAGACATAACTGTGTACCAGTTAGACTTTCAGTGTAACAAACAGTCTCAAAAACTCAGTGGCATGCAACAATGAGCAATTGTGACTTGCTCACAGTTCTGTGGGTCAGCTCAGGAAGCTCCGTGTTAGGCTACAGAACAACTTCAGGGTTGTTCTACAGGTGTCGTTTTGTGGCTCAGGCTCAGTGGTTACCTGGAACACCTCTGCTCAGAGGAAGGAAGAGTGGAAACATGTGATGCCTCTAAGACCTGGGCTCAGCTCTGGTGCACTGCTGCTTCTGTCCACACTCCACTGGAGGCCACAAGGTACCTGAAGTCCAATGTCAGTGGGTGGGGGTGTATACTCCCTCTATGGTGTTACTGGGGAAGGGACTCAATATTTGCTGGATAGGATTTCAGCACACTGATAATATTTTGATGCTTATATTTTCTTTTTTTCCTCTTCTATGTAATAGATTTTTATATAAAAATTTATTTATTTTATAAAAATGATTTCTTTCCAAAAAGCATATGAAAAGATGTTCAATATAACTAATCACTAGGGAAATGCAAATCAAAAGCACAATGATATACCACTTCTCACCCATTAGGATGACTATCAATGAAAAACAAAACAAAACAGAGAACAAGTGTTGGCAAAGATATGGAGAGACTGGGAACCCTGTGAACTGCTGGTGAGAATAAAAATGGTGCAACAGCTGTGGGAAAAACTATGGTGGTACCTCCAAAATTAAAAATAGAATTACTGTGTGATCCAGCAATTCCACTTCTGGGTATGTACCCCAAAAATTTAAAAGCAGGGACTTGAACAGGTATTTGTGCAACCATGTTCATAGCAGTATTATTTCCAACAGCCAAAAGGTAGAACCAAGTGCCTATGGATGAATGAATGGCTAAAGAGAATGTGGTATGTCCAATCCATGGAATATTATTCAGCCATAAAAGGAAGGAAATTCTGACACATGCTACACGATGGGTGAAGCTTGAGAACATTATGTTAAGTGAAAGAAGCCCATCACAACAGGACAAATACTGTATGATTCCACTTATATAAGGTACCTGGAATAGTCAAATTCATAGAGACAGCAAGTAGAATGGCTTCCAGGGGCTGCGGGAAGGGGGATGGGCAGATGTTGCTTAAGGGGCATAGAATTTCAGTTTTACAAGAAGAAAACCATTCTGGAGATGGCTGCACAACAATGTGAATGGAATGCCACAGAACTGCACACTTAAAAAAGGCCAAAATGGTAAATTTTACATAATGTAAAATTTTCCACAAAAATGGTTTCTTTCTTTACATATGGTTTTAATTGCCTTAACATTTCTAAATCAATAATCATTATTTATAACATTATTTTGAAAGATTAAATAGCTTCCCATAATATAGATATAACATAATTTGATTTTTGCTTTTGCAAATAATACCTTTGTTCCCATCTCTGATTACTTTTTTTAGATATTTTCCAGGAATGGAATTATGAGGTCAGTGGAAATGAACATTTAAAAATGTAAATGTAAAAAATCTGCATTCTTGTTTCTTCATTTGCTTGCTGTTATGGTATGTTACTATTTAAAAAATAATTGTTTTTGGCCAGATGAAAAAGGTTATTCCATAGATGTTTAAATTTGCATTTCAAAGATTAGTAATAAAGTTGAACATACTTTAAATGTGGCATTTCTTTTTCTCCCTCTCCTTCCCATCTTATTTTCTTCCTTCTTCCCTCTTTCTCCCTCCCTCCCTCCCTCCCTCCCTCCCTCCCTCCCTCCCTCCCTCCCTTCCTTCCTTCCCTTGTCTCCATTTGTGAACTGGGGCATTAGCATAGTAAGGGCAGGGCAGTAAAAAATCTATTCTGGGTGCAGGCACCATGGGGGTACATGGTCTGTAGACAATTAAAAACTAATAATGAAACCTACTAAAAGTCCATCTGCACCAGCATTATAAAGAGTCAGTGATAAAATACTCCCCAACCTCCCCAACTGGCTGATTGCTTCCACACTTTCCCCTCTTTCTCATTGGTCTACAAAATTCTTTATATATTACACTTATTAAACCTTCATCTGACATTCATGTTGGTATGCACTGTTTAATTTTATCAAGTGTTAAAAATTGTTTTGAACCAGTGATTCACTCATGCGGTGAAAACTCAGAAAGTATATGGGAAAAGCCTGCTTCTTATCCTTGTCCCCAGCTACCTAAGTCACCTATGGCTTAAACTTCCTATGCATCCTGCCTAAAAAGAGTTAATGCGGAAATATTTTCTTCCTCTTAATCAAATAGGAGTTTACTATAATACTGCTCAGTGCCTTGCTTTTATTTCACTTAATAATTGATATTAGAGCCCTTTCCATATAAATAACTTAAAAGCTTCCTTTTTAAAAAAATATTTTATTTATTATTTATTTTTAGAGAGAGGGGAAGGGAGGGAGAAAGAGAGGGACAGAATCATCAATGTGTAGTTGCTTCTCACGCACTCCATACTTGGAGACCTGGCTTGCCACCCAGGCATGTGCCCTGACTGGGAATCAAACTGGCAACCCCCTGGTTCATAGGCCAGTGCTTGATCCACTGAGCCACACCAGCCAGCTCAAAAGCTTCCTTTTTTCTGCATAGTGTTCCTTTGTATGAAGGTACCATAACTAATTTTATCATCTCCCTGCTGATGGTTGTGTATCATTTTGCACATGTACCAGTGTATCTGTAGGATAGATTCCCAAGGGTGGATTTTTGCATGATGATTTGTGGCTTTGTACTTTTGATATTATTAAATTATTCTTTCTATAGGTCTTATCAATTTCACAACCAATAGTAATGTAACATTGTTTATTTATCACAATTCATTCATCATAATGTTGATGTTTACTGGTCTCTTAGTTAAGAAACATATTTTGCTCAACTATTTAAAAGTAATTTGCTAATGGGGTAGTGGGGAGGGGTAGGGGGGAAAGGCAGAAAACTGTACTTGAACAACAATAAAAAGGAAAGGGGGTGGGAAGTAAATTGCTAACGACAAACCATGTTACCCCTAAAAAGTTTAGCATACACTTCCTAAAAATAACACTGCCCGATATAACCATGGCAATGCCATTATTACAACTTACGAACATTAACAATAATTTCATAGCATCATCTAACAACTAGCCCCTATCAAATTTCCCTAGTTGTCCCAAACCTTTTTAAAGATGTTTTACTTTGGGGAACAAGTCTTAGATGTAGCTTTACCTGTTGCATTTGATTGATGTGTATCCTTAGTTTCTCAATCTAGAACGATCTATTCATACTTCTCATTCATATTAACTTTTGAGGACACCAAGCCAAGCCATCACCTTGTAGAAACTTTTCTATCCTCAGCACATTGGTCTGGGTCCTCCTGTGTCACTAGCCCTGTTCAGGCTGCAGGGACATGTTTCTCCACACTTCATGCTCAGAACAAAGTGATCATGACCGAAGGTGCTGCAAGGCAAGGGCCGTGCCTGTTGCTGATGAGAGAGGTATGCTGCTTCGGTGCGTGAGGAAGAGGGGAGGGTGGAAGTATTTAATCGGGAGAACAGACAAATTAACTCAGGAAAATCATTCTTCTCAGTGTGAGAGTGAAATATTCTTGCATCATTAAGTATTGCCACTTCGCAGTGCCAAGCATCTGTTTTCTTGGTTCTTTTCGTGTTAGAATGTGAGGTTCTGGAAATCCTCACGAGCGCACGTGGTATTTGTAAGTTGTAAATTTTGCAGCATTAAATAATTTTTGTATATGCATAACGTATAGGCAACTGGATGAATATCAAACAGAATTTTATTATAAAATGTTTAATAAGCTTTCAGCAAATTTTCATGAAAATGAAATATACCTTCAGCTTTAAATAAATACTTTTCATTAAAATTTGATGTTTGTTAATAATGAATTACAGTTGCCTTTTAATAGGTCATTTTAAATATTTAGAAGAGTAGCAATAGCTTTGAAAAGTATATTTAAATGTATATAATTATATAACTTCTATTTTTTAATAAAATATATTCAAATTTTAGATACTTCTCATGATATTAAATTTTATGTTCCTAACTCTTTAAAGATTTTATTTTATTTTTAGAGAGAGGAGAAGGGAGGGAGGGAGAAATATTAATTGCTTGCCTCTCACACCCCCTCAGAGGGGGACCTGGCCTACCACCCACACGTATGTGCCCTGACTGGAATTGAACCAGCATCCTTTTGGATTTCAGGCCAGCCCTCAGTCTACTCAGCCACATCAGCCAGAGTTATATTTCTAATTCTTCATATTATCAGCATCTTACAGGACACAATTTATGTCTAATTATTTGCTATAACAACTTGGTGATTTTACTAAAATGAAGGGCATAAACATTACTTTATCCGAGTAAATATATAATAAAATTATGTATGTCTTTATTTTATTACCAAATGATAGTGCATGAACATAAAACTCACGTGTGCACAAAAATAACTAAATTTAGTTGTCTTTGATATGTTTCCAGCTTTCAGTCATCCAAAGTCTCTGTACAAAATCTATAGCTTTACACAGGTATACATTATAAAGGTGTATGTGTCAAGGTGTGGGAATAAAACGTGCTTTGTGAAAGCTGGTAACTTTATTCACAAGTTTCAGTCATTCAGATGGTGGCGTGTGGCCTCCACCGGCTGCTGTGCCGCGGGCCCTGTGGGTGAGGTGGGCCGGCACACGGCACTCGGGTCTCCCCCAGGCTGACCACTCCGTGAAGGTGGTAACCACGGACCCCCTCCAGGGGGACACACATTTTCTCTTTGGATTTAGTTAGGAATCTGTGGTATGAGACCTATCATCATGTTTTAAAATCTATTAAGAATCTTTGCCAAATCAGTTATTCCTTTGGGGGCTAGGAAAAGGTGGGGGTTTTTTTTTCAATTCTTTTTTTTTCTCAATAATTTTATTTAGTTATTTTTCAAGTACAGTTTTTTGCCTATTCTATTATTGCTTCTACATTTATTGGATGGAATTGTTCCATAATGAAGAACTTCCTTTCTTGATATCCTTGGCCTATTTTCATTTTTTAAATTATATTTTATTGATTATGGTATTACAGTTGTCCCAAGTTCCCCTTTGACCCCCCCCACCTAGCACCCCACCACTCCCTCAGGCCATCTCCACACCATTGTTCACGTCCATGGGTCATGCCTATAAGTTCTTTGGCTACTCCCTTTCCTATACTGTACTGTACATCCCCATGGCTGTTCTGTAACTACCTATTTGTACTTCTTAGTCCCCTCACTTCTTTACTTGTTCCTCCACACCCCCCTCCCACATGGCAACCATCAAAACACTCTGTCTCCACAATTTTGTCTCTGTTCTTCTTGTTTGCCTTGTTTGTTTTTTAGATTCAGTTGTTGATAGATACATATTTATTATCCTTTTATTGTTTGTAGTTTTGATCTCCTTTTTCTTAAGTCCCTTTAACATTGCATATAATAATGGTTTGGTGATGATGAACTCCTTTAGTGTCTTCTGGTAACTGGCACATGTGACTGGGAGCCTTTAAGTGACGGGGATACAGGAAGGCTCTGGAAAGACCAATGGCTATTTAGGGAATGCATCACTTTTTTAAAGGTTTTATTTATTTATATATTTTTATGGAATGCATCACTTTTTTAAAGGTTTTATTTATTTATATTTCTTAGAAAGAAAGGGAGGGAGGAGGTAGAAGGAGAGGGAGAGGAACATTGATGTGCAAAAGAAACATCAACTGTTTGCCTCTCACACGCCCCAAACTGGAGACCTGGCCTGCAACGTAGGCATGAACCCTGACTGGGAATAGAACTGGCGACCTTTCGATTCACAGGTCAGAGTCCAATCCACTGAGCCACATTAGCCAGGGCACTTTTAAATGCTTATAATTTCAGATGTTAATGTTTAGTGTTGCTTAGAAATTATTGCAATAAATAACTTTATCAATTATTTTATTAACTGAATTGTAGAAATAGATATGTCATAAAATATTTTGCATAAGTTCATTTGTTGATGCCAACTCTTTTAGAATTCTACAAAAAAACCTTTAAAGGTACCAAGTGTCTTTTCTAAAAGCCCTGCAGATAAAATCTAAAATGACTGAATATGCATATTGTAATAAAGAAATATATATAGCAAATATGCATTTTTAACCCTCATTTAAAAATATTATTATGCTTGGAATTTCAATTCTGGTAGTTTTTTAAAGGACATAATCCAAAAGAAGGGAAGCAGCATGTACTTTGGTTTTCATAGCCAGGTTATTTATAACAGGGAGAACAAAAGGAAAGAAATGTCTTTTGAAGGTAGATGCTTCAGTCAATTGTTAACTATTGACTATTATGTAGTTGTTAAAATGGCATTTATTATTTCTATTTATGGGTATGTAAAAATGCCTATGATTTGATGTTAACTGCAAAAGCAAAAGTGTGTGTGGACCAGATGACTGAAATGGAATAAAGATATACACATGGGGACAAGGACTGGAATGTCTTTAAAAATAAAAGTGTAGTAATTATTGGGTTGTAGAAGATTTGTAAAATATTGAATTATTTCTTATCGATGTTTTCTTTTTAACAATAAAAGATATTACAGTATCTTTAAATCATTAAGCCACAAAATTATACTTATGGGATATTTTATATTATATAATTGTACATATTATACAATCTTGAGCTATACTTCTCCAATATTCTTTATATATTTCAGCAACACCAAAAACAGAATATGTACCTTTAGGGAATTAATTGCATCACTAACTACTAGGTCTGTCCAGAAAGTATCCAGCTGTGTAATACAAAAAGTAGACACATTTATTGAAGAAGATACAATATACAAGGAACATTGTACATAGGACCGTGATACCTCAGTCCTTTTCACAGAAGGCACGTTGGGACCTCACACAGTTCTCTCAGTGCCATTAGCAACTGCAGCACAATGTTCCTCGTACTCTGGTAGCAGAAGCCACAAAACAAATTTTCCCACGACATGTTTCATGCCAAGAACCTGTGTCAAAATCTCAGACACAGTAGTTTTTGGAATTCCCAGATCACTTCTAGTTCTCGTGCTGTTGGTCTCTGACCTTTGTCGATTGTACCTTATACACATTCAACATATCAGGTGTTCTGCTTGTTGCAGGCCTTCCAGAATGTGGATCAGTTTCAACAGATTCTCCACCATCTTTGAAGCATCTGTGCTACACTTTTATTTGCTTTGCACTCATTGCACGGTCCCTGGAAGCCTTCTGAATCATCTGAATAGTTTCCATGGAGGAAGGTTCAAGCTTAATGCAAAATTTGATGTAGATTCGTTGCTCTACTTGCTCAGGCATTTTGAATGCCACAGCCACACAGTACACACTCTCACTCAATGGCATGTACTGCCCCCACTGACTAGTACAGTGAAGTCATCGCTGTTCACGCGTGTGCATTCCAGTCCACTCTCCTTGGCTGCCAGGTTACATTGATGTCACACAAACCATTCTCATTATATTAACAATGGCTGGACCTAAGTACAGTTTAAGTTCAGCCTTTTCTTTTTTTTTGTAGCAAGACTTTCTTGCTAAAAAGTAGTATTTTGATTTACATTTTGGCCCAAATTCCTCATCTTGTGGCAGACTGGTCCCAGACAACACCCTGAGAGGCCCTGTTTTAGCCACATTCATCTTCTTCCTTTTCCTCAAGCATGCCGGCCCTCTCTCTCATCGGCCTCAAGGGCTCGCGGTTACTCTGTCCACCACCGGGAATGCTTTTGTCAGAGTGCCTCATTCCTGAGTCCTTCTCAACACTTAGGACGGTGTTCATTAACTCATCCTAGTGAAAGTTGTACCATGAAATCCCCTTTCCTTTTCCCTGGAACTCTCCAGGAACATCTTCAACATTTGTTGGGATTTGAGAGGGGATTTGTGGGTAACTTTTTGGACATGACAATAGCACGCTTGGATTACATTCCAGCTGGGACCAGAGCAAGAGCAGGAATGGCTGTAGAAAGTCTAGTCACTTGGCAGTTACCAATGTGCGGGGGAAAAATGTTGTTTTTCATTGGCAATAGGAAGACTCCACAGACCTCGCAGAGGATCTGGGGAAGGTCCACATTGAGGGAGGCCATAGGACCGAGCATCTGGTGAAGGGAACAGGCTGAGACAAGTGACTCCAGGGACCTTTTTACTTTCTAATCCCAAAGAATGACCTGCATTATTGTCCTCCTCCTTCCAAGAAGCTGATCACTTTTGTGATATACGTCTTGAAAAGTCCCAGATGGTAGTGGGATTTTGCAATGATAATACTCCCATCATGTAAAAAACAAAGAGTCTTAAGTAAGTTAATTCTTGGAGTATCTTCCCTTCCCGCACTGAACAAAATCCTTAACACTTGCTCTCGGAAGCAGAGAGACTGTTGCTTTAGAAATTCCAGGGCACCACTCTGCCTGGCACCCACCTGGTATCCCCAGTCTTTCTTCAATCTCCCCCAAACTGGCCTCTTTTACAATGGAATAGCAATGAAATCTTCCAGGTGTCAGGGAGTACAGGATATCCAAGTTTGACCTTGGCATGGGGCAGAACCTCAGAGTTCCAAGGAGCAGGAAGGGGCCCGCTGCCAAGCTTTCCAAACCAAAACATGACAAATGGACTGGATATTTGATCTATGGGTGCAGTATGCTTTCTGGCATGGTGTTATACTTGGGGATAAACACACTGCTATAGGATGAAGATGGTAGTAACATTTGGTGACAGAGGAAGAGCAAGAAATTGCTTCAGAAATAGCCTCATCAAATCTTAAACTCCGTAGATCACGGAATCACCTAAGCCTAACATCTATTCTAATGTCCCAAGGAACTAACTCAAGTTCCTGAAGACTATTTTTTTTAGAGAGAGAAACATTGATTGGCTGTCTTCCTTATGCTCCTGGGACTGGGGATCATAGGTGACTGGACTGGGGATTAAACCCTCAGCTTAGGAGTGTGTCCTGGTTGGGAATTGAAACTACAACTCTTTGGTTAAGAAACAACATTCCAACCAACTGAGCCACACTGGCCAGGGCTTGAGGACTCTTCGAGTGTCATGATAATATTTTTGAAAGGACTCTGATAATATGCCTGTGACAGATAGATTGGTTTGACAGAGAAAATTAAAATTCTCCAATTTTCAAATTTCTCTGGTAGATTTTTCTTTTCTCTAGAGGTCTCTCTCAAATAGATTAAAAATTTTTTGAGGGCCCCAAGGTAGTCCCACAGTCATGAACAGGGTTCTGTATCTATGCAGCTGGATTCAAATCCCGGCTGTCGAGGACCCACTCTGGGACTTGGGCAGGTTACTTCGCCTCTCTTGGACTCACGGTCTTCACTGACAAAACGAGGGTAAGAATGGCATACATAGCATGCCATAAGACTAAATGAATTAATCAATGTAAAACACTTAGGATGGCACCTGACGCATAGTCAGTCCTTGGAAATGTTTGCTGTTGTTAGTTTAAACCTAACCGGTCGAGGGAAGGGAACTTAAGGGGAAAAAGGGAAAAAGAAAGAGGGGGGGGAGAAGGGGCGGGGTAAAAAAAAAAATGTACTTGAAAAGTAACTAAATAAAATTAAAAAAAAACAAAAAACAAAAAAAAACCTAACCGGTCAAAGCATTAGGTTAGGCATTAGTTTGTAAAACACTTAGCTGAATTGGATTAACATTCTTAAGTTTTTAAAATGTTAATATGCCTGTAAACAGGTCCAAGCTTTAAACGTGTAAATGTTGTTCCAGAAACAGCTGAGTCGATGAATGGTCTTGGTGGTTCAGAAATTCAACTCTAAAGCCGTGGTTCTCAAACTGGAACTTGCACCAAAATCATCTGCTGGGCTTGCTGAAAGGCAGGATGCCGGGCCTCACTCCGGATTTTGTAACGCAATAGCTCTGGCGTGGGGCCTTCAGGTTGTCCTTGCCAACGAGCTCTCAGGGGCTGCTGCTGCTGCTGCTGTTCCATGGACCACACTTTGAGAACCACTGCTTTCATGGCATGCACAGTTCATGGTAATTACATGGGAAAAAACGTTCCCCCTTCATCCTTTCTTTTTCTGTGAGGAACATGCCTTCCTGTGGTTTCCTGGGAACTATGGTGTTCTTTACAAACTTGATCCCTTTAATTGAATTAAAGTCTCCATTTACTATGTACTTCATCTCTGCAAATACTTCCCAGACAGTTCATCTCTGGGCATTAGCATTTAGCTTGTTTGGGTTTCGTTTTTAAAAATTTGGTTAGGTGCTCACTTCCGCAGCACATATGCTAACATTTGAATGCTACAGAAATTATTAGCATGGCCCCTGTGCAAGGAGGACATGCAAATTCAAATCTGTGAAGCATTCCATATATTTTATTCCACATGGCAATACATTTGCCGATATATCTCCTGGGGCAAGGGAAATAAAGGGAAAACATAAACAAATGGGACGACATCAAACTACAAAGCTTCTGCACAGCTAAAGAAACCAGCATCAAAATGAAAAGGGAACCAACCATATAGGAGAACATACTTGCCAATGATACACTGGATGAAGGTTTGGTCTCCAAAATACATAACGAATTCATACGACTCAACACCAGGAAGACAAACATTGCAATTAAAAAATGGGCAAAGGACCTGAATAGACACTTCTCCAAGGAGGACATACAGATGGCCTATAGACATATGAAAAGATTATTTACATCACTGGCCATCAGAGAGATGCAAATTAGAACAACAATGAGATATCACTTCATGCCTGTCAGAATGGCCATCATAAACAAATCAACAAACAACAAGTGCTGGAGAGGATGTGGAGAAAAGGGAACCCTAGTGCACTGTTGGTAGGAATGCAGACTGTTGCAGCCACTGTGGAAAACAGTATGGAATTTCCTCAAAACACTAAAAATGAAACTGCCTTTTGGCCCAGCAATTTCACTGCTGGGAACATACCCTTAGAATACTGAAACATCAATTCAAAAGAATCTATGCACCCCAATGTTTATAGCAGCACAATTTATAATAGCCAAGTGCTGGAAACAGCCTAAGTGCCCATCAGTAAATTAGTGAATCAAAAACTATGGTACATTTACACCACGGAATACTGCACAGCAGAAAGAAAGAAGGCAATCCTACCTTTTGCAACAGTTTGGACAGAACTGGAAAATATTATGCTAAGTGAAATAAGCCAGTTGGTGAAAGGCAAATACCATATGATTTCACCTATAAGAGGAATCTAATGAGCAAAATAAACAAATGAACAAAATAGAACCACAGGCATGGAAACATAGAACAGACTGACAGTGACCAGAGGGGCAGAAGGAGGGGCATAAGGTGGAAATAAGGGGAAGGGCCTAGTCGAAGAGCATGTATGAATGACTCACGGACATGGACAACAGTGTGAGGATGGACTATAGGAGCAAGGGGTGGGATGGGCGGAGGAGGGCAAAGGGGGAAAACTGGGACAACTACAATAAAATAACAATAAAAAATGATAAAAAGATTTGGTCAGAAACATGAACTTTGCAGAAGACTAATCTCTTTTAGCTTCCTGGTTGTGGTTAGACCAATTCCCACAGTGTGCTCTTGGGCAAGTTTCTGAATTTAACTCGGGGCCCTCATTTGGAAAGAGGGTGTGCCTCCCACTTCACCAGGGACGGCTGAATTAAATTGTGGAGGCAAGTCCATCAGTCTGGCTGAGAGAAGCAGCCCAGTAAATGTGAGCCATTACCACTCAATAAACAAAACTGAAAGCAGAGACTTTGAACGGCAGAGCAAATTGACAAGAAAATGCCTTTTTTTCTTTTTTAAAGGAATCAGGAGGATTTTAATTTTGATCAGATTAAGGGAACCGAGTCACCAGTGACCAGTTCAGTGCCTAATAATATCACGCATGAGTTAAGGCCAATTTACTGGAAGATTTTGACTTGTTTCAACTTGAGGAACTAGAAACATTTTGCTGAGATCTATGAACATGTTGTTGGAGGAATCTGACTGTCTTTCTCTTCTCCCGGTCAGTGCTCTTTACATATAACCTCTAAGTAAAGGAAACACTAATTTGTCTTCTATTTTTTCTTATGGAAAATGCAATGCTTTCTCTTCCAATGAATTTATTTCCGTGGAGCACACATTTTCCAAACATTTCAGAAAATCACAACTTAACGTAATTGGGCAGGAGTTACCACAAAAGGGTTAACTCATATTTGCAAACATTTAGAATTCCTTGGAAGAAAATTTTAGTACTACCTTTGCCTGATTATTATTGTTTATTCTTTATATATATTTACCTTCTTGGCAGTACCAGACATCATAAGGTTATGTCTACAACTATGTAATACAATCTTTGCAGTAGTTAGAGAACAATTTTAAACAAGGCTCTAAAAACTTTCTTTACTTTTAAGGTTTTATTTATTTCTAGAGAGAGAGAGGGGAAAGGAGGGAGAGAAGGAAAAAAAACATTGGTGTGCAAGAGAAACATCGGTCGGTTGCCTCTCATATACCCCCCACTGGGGGACCTGGCCTGCAACCCAGGCATGTGCCCTGACCAGAAATTGAACCAGTGACCTTCCAGTTTGAGGGAGAATCCCTAGCCCATGGAGCCACACCACTCAGGGCACAAAAACTTCCTTTTAGTATAAAACAAAAGTAGCTATTATTGTTGATGTTAGTCATTGTTGCAAAACAATTTCTAAATTTATTTAGCACAGGAGGCCCCAGAGAAGGAGGGTAGCTTTGAGAAATATAATGTTTTATGGAGAAAATTTTACATAAGAACCTCTTTCTTGCAGTGAGGCCACCCCAAAGCATCTTCCATAAGATGAATGAAATAATCGCTTTTGGCTTAGCAGGAAAATATGAGCTCAAGGCTTTTCCTCTTCCTCTTTAGCTCAAATAGTCAACATTTGCATATAGTTCACAATTTACAAACACCTACAAATGACTCACCAGATAACTGTGTTCGGCTCCTCACATTTTCAGTGACAGAGCCCCACTCACGGGAGGTTTTTAGGGCAGGAGTCTGAAAAGAAACAACAGCAACGACGAAATTCAGTTGGAACTTCTGGAGCAGTGGTTCTCAACACCAGTCGGTATTGGATCACCCATGGGGCTTGTTAAAACACAAATGTCCATCACGATAAATGCATCAGCAAAATTTATGTATTATAAATCACAACAGAATATAGTTTGCCATTGGGAGTACACAAAACACAGTTAATTTTTTGTTATTTATTAATTATTGTATTATTTTCCATATGGACAACTGTAAACCTACTTTTGCTCTACCCTGTATATCGTAATGGAATATTATTCAGCCTTAAAAAGGAAGAAAATTGTGACACCTGCTACAAGGTGGATGAAGCCTGAGGAAATTATGCTAAGTGAAATAAACCAGCTGCAAAAAACCTGAAATATTGCATGATTCTATTTACTAGGTGCCAGGAGTAGTCAAACTTGTAGAGACAGAAAGTAGAATAGTGGTTGCCAGGGGCTGGGGGGGGAGGGGGATGGGAAGTGGGCGGTTGTTCTCTCAGTTTCAGTTGGGAGGATGAGAGAGCTCTGCAGACCGATGACACAATGCCGCAGATGTACTTAACAACACGGCTCTGCGCTTAAAAATGGTCAGGATGGTAACTTTTATGTGTATTTATTACAATTAAAATTTTTTTTAATTAAAAAAGAGAGAATGGGGGAGAGAGACTGGAGACAGCAAATATAGAAACTTTCAAGGAGTCTTTCTGTGATGGAATGCTGAAAAATGGGGCATAGCTGGAGATGGAAGTGAGGTCAAGTGTTTTGCTCTTGTATTGTGCTCCTAACTGTCTGTTCATATTTATGAGGAATCACATTTGGTAATATAAGGACACTTATGTAGACTTCCTTTCTTTCAGGTGGAAGCTGGCATGAGAACAAGCTATGCAGGCTAGCAGGACTGGGGGTAGGAATGTCCAGGAGAGAAACAGTAAGGCAGATGAGCTTTTGCATCTATACCCAGGTTCCTGGTGGTCATGAAATAACACGTGAAAAGTACCTGGCATAATATGTGGCACTTAGTGCTGAATAAATGTTAGGTAAAGTTACCATTAGCTATTGTTCATTATTGGCTCCTGGATGTCTTATAATTCAGCTCAATTCTGCCATCATCTATAATTTAAGGGATCAGTCCTGCAAGATTGCTGCCTTCCCTTCCCCATCTCCCCACTTCAGATGCCAGTCAAGAGCCCAAATTTTTACCTGTGCGCCCCCCACACACAGTGGAGGTTCCTAGGAACCCCTCTTTGAGTTCCATTAATTTGCTAGAGCATCTCACAGAACTCAGAGAAACATTTAACTTCCTAGATTACTGGTTTATTATAAAAGGATGTAACTCAGGAACAGCCAAACGCGTAGGCCAAGGTTGGGGAAAGGGCCACTCCTAAGCAACACTCTGCATACATCTCCACAAGTTCATCAACCTGGAAGCTCTCCCAAGCCCCTTCTTTTTGGAGTTCTATGGATGCCTCATTACATGGGCATGATTGATTAAATCATTAACCATTGGTGGTTGAAGTCAACCGGAAAGCAGGGGGTGGGCCTAAAAGCTCCAACCTTTCAACCACTTGGTTAGATCCACTGGCAGGCAACCCGCCCAGTCCTCAGGTGTTTTCCCAAAATTACCTTGTTGACCTTGGACGCCTTGATGCCCCAATCAGTTAGGAAATTCCAAGATTTTTAGGGGTTCTGTGCCAGAATCAGGGACCAAGACCAAATAAATATTTCTTATTGTAAATCACGATATCACACTTAGGAAACAATACTAATATACTTTACAGGCATACCTCAGAGATACTGCAGGCTTGGTTCCACTGTAATAAAGTGAGTATTGCAATAAAGCAGGTTGTAACCTTTTTGCCGGTGGAGGGTCTTGCCTTCGATTTGTCAAACAGGTAACACCTGTGAAGCACACTGAAGTGCGGTAAAACGAGGTGTGCTGTATTAGAGTAACTTACCGGTTTAAACGGATTCAGCTGGGGTTTCTTTGTCTATTTCTTCAGTCTTCTCCATTGGACTCCAAGATTTAAAAAAAATGGATCGTTGTAATAAATGGAAACTTTCTCCCCTTAAATTGGACTAGGCTCATGTTTGTTACATATAAAAAATAAGAAAGTCCATTTTAGCGAAGCGATGGTTCCTTGTGAGCTAGAACAGATTTCCCTTTTTGGGAAGGAAGATGTGTTCGTTTTCCAGAACCTTACTTCGGACCATGAAGTAAAACCAAAGCAAACCAAACCAAAACAGTTTGCCTTGGCCTTTTGGAAAGACCCTAGTTATCTAAGCTCCAACAAAAAGGCACATTCCATTTTGTGAATTACCGTTTCAGGTAAACGGATCGAAGTCTTTACACTATTCTTCATTTGGTTTCTGAAAGGGATTTAGAGAATAAGGGCAATTTACAAAAGAGTATGTTCTCCCCGGGTTCCACCCTGCTTCCTCTGTGGGTTGCAGGTCTCTGCCCCCTTGTGGCCTTCGGGGGAGATTTTTTTTTTTTTAATGCTGCCTTTCGCGTTTCCAGGTGGGGTGAGGAGCGAGATTGCCCAGCACCCTGAACACCAGATGCGATTGCTAATCACATTTGCCCAGATGGGGGAGGAGGCCCTCGCCCTACAGGACTTAATTTGGGAAATTTACTTTCAGAGTGAAGCGAAGAGGGGATTGCTTTTCAAATGGAAAGGAATTGTGTTACAGGCATTTGATTGTGTGAGGAGGCAGAATCCCAGAACAGGAAGGAAATCTTTAGAAGGTTTTTTAAAAATTCAATCTGGGCTCCAAAAGACGTTCTGGACAGATGGGCAATCTCCGTGTTATGTCTTCCTGTCCCTCTTTTGTGGACAATGAATTATTGTTTTAAAAACATTTCTCAGAAGTATATGTTTATTGTAAAAAATTAGGAAAATTCTGAAGGAGGAAAAAAAATTACCTATAGCTCTCTCACCCAGACATAGTCACCATTTACATTTGGGTTGAATCCCTCCTAGTATGTTTTGATACAAAAAATATGTATATTTGTGCATCGTGTATGTAACAGAGTTTTCAGACAGTCTAAAGCAGGTGTAGGCAAAATAGGGGTCTGGGGCAAATCCAAACCAAAGCCTGTTTTCCATGAACCTAGGGGTTAAGAATAGTTTTACATTTTTAAATAGTTGAAAAGAAAAATTAAAAGAATAACATTTTATGACATGTGAAGTTTATCTGTAATTTGAATTTCAGTGTCCATGATAAAATTGTATTGGAACAGAGCTGTGTGCATTTGTTTATCTTTGGCTGTTTTTGCCCCACAATGGTATAGAGAAGTGTGTCATTAGAGCACAGACTATAGCCCTGAAAGGACTAAAATATTTACTCTTTCACCCTTATACAGAAAAAAGTTTGCCAATCTCTGATATCAAGTAGACATTTTTTGATGGCCTCAAGTATTTTTCAAAAATAAGACAGCAAATTACTGTTCATATCATTCGGTGGAATGGATGCTATTTTCTTCTCCCTCATTCTCCTGCTCTTAAAAATACTAGTTTTTTTAGCCCTGTCTGGTGTAGCTCAGTGGATTGAGCACCGGCTTATGAAGCAAAGGGTCGCTGGTTCCATTCCCAGTCAGGGCACACGCCTGGGTTGCAGGCCAGGTCTCCAGTAGGGGACACATGAGGGGCAACCATACATTGATGTTTCTCTCCAACTCTTTCTCCTTCCCTTACCCTCTCTCTAAAAATAAATAAATAAAATATTTTTTAAAATAATAGTTTTTTTTCTACAGTGGCCTTTACTATAAACAAATCATACATACACAAATGCAGGGAGTATAATACTGCCATATACCCATCACCCGCATTCAATAATTATCAAGATTTGGCTTCATTTGCTTACTTTTCCCCTTTATTGTTTTTTAAAAATTTAAATTGCAGTTTATTTTTAATATTACTTTGTATTAGTTTCAAATCTATAGCATCGTGGCCAGACATTTATATAACTTGCAAAGCGATCCCGCAATGAGCTAGTGCCCACCTGGCACTGCACAAAGTTATCACAGTATTATTGACCACGTTCCCAATGCTGTACTTTACATCCCCGCGGCCCTGATGGTGCCTAGTCTCCCTTTGTTCTTCACCAAAATGTTTTGAAACAAATGACTGGGATCATGGAATTTTATCCCAGAAACTTGAGCAGCATTTTTAAATTGTAAAACTGGTACCTGCTTGTTGGGAACCTTACACCTGGCTTGTAGCTAAAAACATTGCATTGATTACAGGAACCTGTGCGCTCCACAAGCCAATCAGCTACAGGCACATGAGGTGTCCACGAGTACCAGTTGCACCAGAGTAATCAATAAGCGGGCCCTTCTTTGTCTCAAGCTAGCCAATAGCAAGCAACCTAATCTCCTTCCTCTCCCTCCCCCCTATATATATACCCAGTTCGGAAAAATAAAGTTTGCAGCTTGATCAGAATCTTTTGTCTTGCTGCCATTCTTCGCGCCTCTTGTCCCCCCAACCCATTTGTTCTAGGTAGGTGGTCGAGCTCCAGTTGACTGCTCTGCGGGTCTGAGCACCTGCTCCTGACGGATACTAATGTAAATTAAAAATAATAAAGATGTCTGTAAATACCTGAAGTAAAAAGTAGAAATGCCCTTTTTTGCCTCTCTGTCCTTCCTCCTTTGCCAGTTTAGTGGGCAGCCTTACAGCCACTGTCTTTGTGTACAAAAAATAAATTTTTATGACATATATTAACGACTTAAAAATAACGTGGGGCTAAAAGAGCAGGACGGGCTCCATACTGGTGCCTTAACTAGCTGAGACTGAGGACTAGGACCCTTTCAAGTTCTAGTTGGGAGAGGACATGTTTGCTTATTCAAATGCCACCTATTTATGCCTATTATTACGACGGTACAATCTGAGATTTAGTTGTAGATATCATGACTCTTTATTCGTATATCTGCCAGTGTGTAAGTGCCCCTTTTTTGAAAGTTTTATTTTAGAGTGTGTCCTGAAGTTCCATGCAAGAACCTTCAGAGTCAGATAACAGTCCATTATATGAATGTATTACATCTTGTCAATTCATCCGTTGATGGACATGTAAGTAGTTTCCATCTCTTGGACACTATGAATAATGCAACTGTGAATATTTGTGCACGAGTTTTTGCATGAAAATATGCTATATTTCAATGATCTTGGGTATATATCTGGGAGCGGAATGGGTCATGGTCACTTCACGTCTAACCCTGCAGGGAACCTTTTTGAGGCACTATTAACCTGTTTTTCCCAAGTGGCTTGCACTCTCACTAGCCTTATATGAGGGTCCTCATTTTCTCACATGCTTACCAACCGCACTTAATATTATCCATCTTTTTGATTAAAGCCATCCTAGTGCATGTAAAGTGGTATCCCGTTGGAGTTTTGATGTGCATTTTTCTAATGGGACTAACATTGAGCATCTTTTCATGTACTTATGGGCCATTTGTATATCTTTTTTTGAGAAATATCTATTCAAATTCTTTGCCCATTTTTAGTTGCATTATTTGTCCTCTAATTGTTGAATTGTAAAAGTTCTTTCTATATCTTGTAAGGGACATACCAGATATGTGACTTGAAATATTTTCTTCCATTTTGTAAGGTGTTTTTTTTTAACCTTTCTTGATGGTATCCCTTAAAGGACAAAATTTTTAAATTTTAATGAAATCCAATTTTTTTTGTCACTTTGATCTTGGGAACCATTTGTAAGAAACCACGGCCTAATCCAAGGTCATGAAGATCTGTACTTATGTTTTCTTTTAGGAAAGGTTTAGTATACATGCCACTTATGGGAGCACATCTCCTAGGGAACTTTTGTAGTTTTCACTCTTACATTTAGGGTTATGATCTGGGTTGGATTAATCTCGTATCTATGTGCAATAGGGGCATATAATATTTTGACAAATAAAATTTAAAACTATTTTAAAAATAAGTTTATACTCACAAGGAACTAACAGCTTTCAAAATCTTAAAATTTGTTGCATCGAAATTTGTATGCCCATAGTGAGACCCTGCAATTGATCATCATTGGACTGAATCAGAAAGTCAGATTCCCCTTGATGAAAAGAAAAGATCTAGTGGTTCAGTGGTCAGACTGTGGTGTTACTCATGGCAAAGCCTTCCCTGTCCCCCGTGTTCTACTAGCAAATATTTTTGCCTAAAAATGTCTCCTTTGGCAAGAAAGCTAGAAATAATCATAGAGGTCTAGGTTATACATTTTAAACACAGACAACTTAAAAGTAACAGACATTCAAAAGAGCCAACAAAAATTATTAAAAAGTGGGCCCTGGCTGGTGTAGCTCAGTGGATTGAGCACAGGCCTGGGAAGCAAAGGATTGCCGGTTCCATTCCCAGTCAGGGCATATGCCTGGGTTGCAGGCCGGGTCCCCAGTAGGGGACACATGAGAGGCAACCACACATTGAAGTTTCTCTCTCACTCTTTCTCCTTCCCTTCCCCTCTCTCTAAAAAATAAATAAATAAAATATTTTTAAAAATTTATTTAAAAATGGCCCACCAACCCAAAAATGATGTTTGTGCACATTACGTGAAGATGAGTGGATTTGAAAGCTGCTAGTTCTCATTTTCATAAGTCATAAAAAATTTGAGGGTTTCTCCTAGATGCATTTTCCCTAGCTGCTTATTTGTCTATGTAATTGTCAGTTCTTCGGTACAGAACTGAACCCCCTCTTTGTTTCCTAGGCCCAGGGCCCTGGGAATGCTGGCGTGTTGTGTAGTGCACAGCTCTGAAGAGCCCCTGGAGCTGGGCTGTGGCCATCTGTCCAGCTGTGCATGGTGCCCTGACCTGCACAATACATTCCAGGCAGTGAGTCTCAATATGCATTTGTTGCGTTGAAATGAATCAATTCCCCGAAGTTCCCTCTAAAATCAGAGGCAGATTCTCAGTGGGCAGGACACATGTAAGGTGGGTAGAAAAACGTGGCCCAGATCACTGTCGGTGTTAAATGCCTCTGTTCAGCACGTGTTAAGTGTATAATGCTATCTTTCTGCATATAGTAAGGTAGACTCTAGTCTTCGCTCTACTAAAACCCGAGACTGAGTTAACAAGGAAGAGATTCTGCCGGCAGACAGTGCACACCCTACCGAGTGCCAGGAGGCTGACTGCATACGTGTTGCATATTTCCTAAGCAGCATTTACTATATCTGAAGGCTGCAGTGTCTAACACCTGAGTTCATGTCATCCACCTTGTGTTCCTTCCTCTTCATCACAGAACTGAACTTGGCTTTCAAGTAAACAAGACTGGTTTTGAGTGACTCAGCAGCTGTTATATTTCGGTGAGAGAGTTCTCCTCTTTCTTCCACTTCTCATTTCCATTTTCTCTCCCCCCATCACTTTCTCCTCTACCCCCACCTCCTCCCACTTACTCTACACAATTACCACACCAAACACAGCTCCTGTCTCTTTTCTTAAAGGGTTGCTTCCTTTATTCAACTGCTTAAACAAATAAAACAAAGTTTCCTTTTTCCCTGAGCCACCTGCTCAAAATACAAGTGGGAGACCAATTATAAAGGAGGAGATAAATCCCCTTTGAACAGCTGATCCAGGGCACGGATTTGGAGGCTTATCTTTGGTCTGAATCACAGGGTCATACCAGGGTCATCCTTAGAGCAAATCGTCCCCTTGGCTTCCACTGAGCTTACCCTGAAATATGCAAACTGGGTCTTTTTTTCCCCATGGATTATGAAGCTATTTGGTAAAGGCTGCCCATTTGATATACTAATCAGCATCTTGACATAACACATGGGAAGAGTTTAAAAGTTTGCCTTTGTGTCACGAGTCTTCTCAGGCAGTTCCTAATGAGGTCTTTACCAATGGAGGACAGAGGCCTGTGACTGTGAACCCGAGCAAAGAGCTTCAAGAGAATGGGACGTTCTCCTCAAATGTTCATGTGTACCTACATCAACCAGAGATGTCTTTTAAATGCAGACTTGGAGTCAGTAGGGCTGGGGTGAGGCCTGAGAGTCTGCATGTCTAGCAAGCTCCCATGCTGTGCTGAGGCTGTGGTCCCCCTGCCGCGCTCTGCATGGCTGGCCAAGAGTCTTTCTGTCGGAGGCATAATCAGTGAAGGCTGGCATTCCTGAACTACACCCCAAAGACCTCTTCTGTGCAGCTTTCCCCTACTGCCCAAACTCAGCTGGATATTTCCTCATTTTTGGCACTCTGCCTTGTTCAAGTCTCTATCGTGGTGGTGATCATACTGACTTATATTTATAGGTCTGCCTCCTAGAGTATGAGCGTATTGCAGTAAGAGACCCAGTCTCATTCATCTTTGGATCAGGGCATCTTGAACAGTTTTTGGTAAGTGGTAGACACTCGACAGATATTTACTGAATAAAAGAAAAATTAACAGATTAAATTCAGAAAACCTAAACCACATATACCTGTCCTAAACATCATAAATAAGATAAAATGGCAACTGACAAGCAGAGAAAAATATTTGCAGCATATAAAGATCTCTTACTAGTCATTATGGGTTGACTTGTGTCCTCCAGAAAGATAACACCAAAATCCTAACCTCCAGGACCTCAGAACATGATGTTATTTGGAAGTACAGCCATTGCAGATGTAATTAGTTAAGACAAGGTCTTATTGGGATAGGATGGGCCCCAAATTCAATATGACTAGTGTCCTCGTAGGGGAAGGAGCTATAATGAGACACAGCGAGAACCTCATGAGAAGGTAGGAGAAGACATTGACATAGCTACAAGCCAAGGAACACCTGGGTTGCCAGGAACTTGGAGAGGCAAAGAGAGGTCTTCTCCTGGGGACTTCAGAAGGAGTGTGGTCCTGCAATGCCTTGATTTTGGACTTTAGTCTCCAGAACTGTGAAGGAATAAGCTGTTGTTGTCTTAAGCACCCTAATTTGTAGTATTTTGTTACGGCAGCCCTAGGAATATATAAACATGCAGCAAGAAAAAGAAAAATCTGGTAGCAAAGGGGACAGAAAACCCTATGGGCAGGTCACAAAAGAAGAAATGCAAATCGCCCATAAACAAGTAAAAAAAATTTAAAGGTTAATAACACAATACAAATGAAAGAAGCATTGAGATTCTATTTTAATTATTTTGTTATTATGGTTATCAGTTTAATTATTTTGTTATTTTTAAATAAAAAAATAGATGAGCGTTCATGAAAACTGTCCTTTTTCTTCAGTTGAATTACTATTGCCTGTTGATTTGACCTACAAATATATCTTAAGTCCTTCCCTGTCTTCTGCCATTACTTTCTTCCAAGACACCGTTGATGACCTTCTGGGCAACTGAATTAAGCTCTTAAATATTTGCTACTGATGCTGTTTGTAGCAGCCTGAGGGAACCTTAAAAAATCCCCATAAATCAGAGACCATGCAACTCTTCTGCTTAAAACCCTTCAGTGACACCTTCCACTGTGGTCAGCCTGGCCTCTGCCTGAATTCCCTCTACCCAGTGCCACAGCTTCTTCAGTTCCTTGGAGGGGTTCTTCTCTCCAGACCTGCACGCTTTGCTAGTCCCTCTCTCAGAATGCTTGTCCCTCCACTCCTCACCTTCAGGTCTCAGCTGCAATGTCACAGTGACACTCCCTTGACATGCCTCCTCCAGCCCTGCTGCGGTTAGGTCCCTGCCTTTTATCTTCTCAGGGTGCTGTGGTCTTGTCCCTCGTGATCTGTTATGGTTGGGTATTTCCTTAACGTCTCCCTCTGTCTAGAGGTAATTTTGTAAAGGCAAGGACTATATCTATTTCACTCCCCACTGTAATCCAGACTCCGGTACTGCAGGCTCTCAGTATATATTTGCTGACTGATTACAAGGAGAACGATTTGGCAAGACAGACCAAAGGTCTTATACATGTGTGTATCTTTTCAACCAGCAATATCATTCACAAAAAATATATATATATTTTTTAAAGATTAAAAAAATTTATCTTTAGAGGGGAAGGGACGGAGAGAGGGAGAGAAATATCAGTGTACGGTTGCCTCTCGTGTGTCCCCTGCTGGGAACTGGCCTGCAACCCAGGCTTGTGCCCTGACTGGGAATCAAACCACGCTCCTTTGCTTCACAGGCCCGGGCTCAGTCTACTGAAGGACACCAGCCAGGGCTCACAAGAATATATTTTGAGAAAATAATTAGGAATATGTGTTAAGACTAGTTACATAGCAACTTAGATAATAGTGAAATAAATAACAGTAATAAAGTAGGAAAAATTAAATGTCTAAAAATGGCCAGTTTACGGGACTTCCGCCAAGATGGAGGTGTAGGTGGACCCACCTCACTTCCGTGCACAACCAAATCTAAGAACAACTATTTTTAACAACGATAATTACAACCAGACCACACAGAAAATCGACAATACGGAGTCCGAAAAAATAAATAAATAAAGGACGAAATGCTCGGCTAAATGGGTAAGCCAGCAGCAAAGCCGGTTGACCGAAAAGATCCCTGACCTGGTGGCGCGCAAGCAGCTGAAGGCGCAGATCGGATCGCAGGCTCACTACAGGCGCACACAGGGAAGAGGCGCACACAGGGAAGAGGAGTGGCTGGCTGTCTGCGGTATGTCGTGCATTTGCGTGCAGATAAACCAGTGAAGAGGCCAGTATTGAGACCGCAGGGCGCAGGGCAGCAGGCTCCCACAATTCTGCTGGGATGAACAGGCTGGGGCAGTGGTGAAAGGGGACGGACTGGGCTAACAGAGAGGACGGCCGTTGCTCCCTCTCTGACCCCGCCCCCACACGCAGCGTCACAAACCAGCGACCTGGGTGGCCCCGCCCTGGTGAACAACTAAGGCTTTGCCCCCCTTACTTACCGGTGCAAATAGACCAAAAATGGCTCAAGAAAAACTCAGAGCCCCTGAGCCAATAAATCTAAGTGATGAGGAAATAGCCAAACTTTCAGATGCACAGTTCAAAACACTGGTTATCAGGATGCTCACAGAACTGGTTGATTTTAGTCACAAATTAGAGAAACATATGAAAGCTAAACTAATTGAAATGAATGGTAATGCAAAGGATACCAATAGTAATGGAAAGGAGTCTGGGACTCAAATCAATGGAGTGGACCAGAAGAAAGCAAATATTGGCCAAACAGAAAAGAATGAAGAAACAAGAATTCAAAAAAATGAGGAGAGGCTTAGGAACCTCCAGGACATCTTTAAACGTTCCAACATTCGAATTATAGGGGTACCAGAAGGGGAAAGGAACAGCCACCAGTGGAAACCTTATTTGAACAGATAATAAAGGAGAATTTCCCCAATCTGGCAAAGGAAATAGACTTCCAGGAAATCCAGGAAGCTCAGAGAGTCCCAAAGAAGTTGGACCCAAGAAGAAACACACCAAGGCACATCATAATTACATTAGCCAAGATTAAAATGAAGGAGAGAATCCTAGAAGCAGCAAGAGATAAGGGGACAGTCACCTACAAAGGAGTTCCCATCAGGCTGTCAGCTGATTTCTCAAAAGAGACCTTACAGGCAAGAAGGGGCTGGAAAGAGGTATTCCAAGTCATGAACACCAAAGACCTATAACCAAGATTGCTCTATCCAGCAAAATTTTCATTTAGAATGGAAGGACAGATAAAGTGCTTCTCAGATAAGACCAAATTCAAGGAGTTCATCATCACCAAGCCCTTATTATATGAAATGTTAAAGGGATTTACCTAAGAAAAAGAAGATAAAAAAGTTGAACTCACTGTGAGCAAACTCACAGTTATTAACAACCACACCTAAAACAAAAGCAAATTCAGAGGACAACTGGATCAGGAGTGAATCATAGAAATGAAGATCATGTGGAGGATTAGCAACAGGGGAGTGGGAGAAGGAGAAGGGGGGAGAAGGTACAGAAAATAAGTAGCATAGAGAGTAGACAGAAAATAGGGGGAGGGTAAGAATAGCAGGGGAAATACAGAATCTAAAGAACTTGAGACACGTGTTCATGAACTAAAGGGGGGGAATGGTGGGGGAGGGGCATGCAGGGTGGAGGGGGAATAGAACAAATGTAATGGCATAATCAATAAAATTAAAAAATAAATAAATAAAAATGTCCAGTTTAATAAATTATGGTTTGTTCATTAAAACAATATTATGCAGGTACTCAAATATTTTAATTGACACAATTTCTGTGATCATATTATTGGAAAAACTAATGACGCATATTTTATATCATTCTCTAATGCATAGAAGATTTGGAAATATGCGTATCAAAGATGTTAATTGTGGTTTCCTTTTCAATTTGTTTTTGATTTTCTCAACAATTAATTATATGTATATTTAAAACATGTACAACAACCATATTTCTTACACAACTAAAAGTGATTAAGTTTTTTAGTGAAAAAGTGAATGAATGAGAGTCATCTGGTTTGAATTTCAAGCTTTTGTTTCTACGAAAAATGAAATAATTAGGATAAGCAGAGACAGAATCATAAGATACCATTTAGGTCTCAGGCACCACTGGCCACTTCCATAGAAGCTGGTGCGGTGAAAGATTTGCCATTCTTTTTGTTAAGTCCAGACCATTCACTGTTTTTATAATGTTTTTAAAATTTATTTTTTAGAGGGAGGGGAAAGGAATGAGAAAGAGAGGAAGAGAGACATCGATTTGAGAGAGAAACTTCGATCGGTTGCAGGTCCGAACCCCACAACCCAGGCATGGGAATCAAACTGGTGACCTTTTGCTTTGCGGGATGATACCCAAGCAGCTGAGCCTCACCAGTCAGGGCCTTTCACTCTTGTTCATGGTTTAAAATTTATTTATATCTTTTATTGACTGTATTGATGAGGTTTTTTTTTTATTTTGAGTGAGAATTGAATGTCGAAATTTGCAATTTCTCCCATCAAAGGAATTTCAGTACTTTGGTAGGAGATGACAACAAATTCTATACTGTGTAGACTAAACATTGTGTAGAAAAAATTGAATCTGGATTAAATTTATGAAAAAACACATGAATGACTTTAATCATTTCAGAATTTGCAGAGATGAAATTATGTGGACTCTTAGAACTTTATTTCCTGAACTATCTGTCCATCAGGAACTCAGTGGCCCTCTCTGGTTCTCTGGAGACTCCTGATCTGACCTGGCAGAGAAGAGTTTGGTTACTTTATTTTTCCCTTGGGCACGGCTCCTTGGTTAAGTTCAGACAAAGCCTCTTTGCCGTTCATGCAAAAGCACAGTGCTGGTTTGTTTCCAGTTTTGTGTTGCTCAATCTCTAGATTTGACTGTGCAACACTGTTTTTCATCCGAAAGAGCTAATTAAAGAAACCTTCTTTTGTGCATTCATGCATGGATAAACGTGTGTGTCCATATATATACAACACACACATCTACATATCAATAATGAATTCGATAACAATATAAAATTGGGGCCATTTTTAACCAGTGGCCTGCTGATAATGAAGCTGTAAACAGGTAACAACAAATAAAAGTTGTCTACAAACCAGACCAAGACCCATTTTGTACCAGGGCGCCCCAATCTTTCCTCCATGCTCAGGATCTAGAAAGTTACTCTTTTGGAGGGTAGAAGGAGGATGTTGGGCAGGTGGTGTTATTTAGGGGAAATGAGAAATGACGAAGGGTATGGGAGTGAGTGCATAAGGAGAGAATTCTTATATATAACCCCAAGGTCAAACTAACCGACCAACTTAATAAAGCAATGACCTCTTCCACCACTGGAATGGCTCCTCATCCATATTCCCAGAGCACTTTCCCCATGGGTAGTTAGTTACCACTGTTTTGCCTTGTTGCTATGATACACTCTGCCTTCCATACTTTCTATGGGGCTTCTAGGCCTCAATAGCCTCATTAAAGTTTTGCTGAGAGTTAAATGTGATAGAGCAAAACGTGGTCTGGTGGCTAATAGGTATTAATAGCTATTACTGTTTTATGTTTCTGTGTCTGTTTTCATCAGGGGTTGTGTCCATCCCTCTGCATCCTCCCGGTTACCCAGCAAAATGATGAGAACTCTGCAGATACGCAGTGAGTGCTTGCACAAATGAAAAAAATGCACCAAGTTCTCTTTTCACTAACATGTCTCCTAATTCAGGCTACCTCTGTAGGAAGTTTAATCACTTCTTAATTCTCACTTAACAGTTTTTGAATGTAAAAGAATTTAACACCCCCCTATATTTTTATGTGTTTCCTTTCATTATACCATTTCCATTGAAATAAATGAAAGCATTTTAATTTTGTGTATTTTTACTTTAATTCTTCACAATTCATAGGGAGCCTTATTTATGAGCCCTGGATTGCACTTATTTTGGTCATACCAATTATGTCTCAGATTTTTCAGTTTAAGCACTTTTTAAAAATTACTTTATTGTTGTTCAGTTACAGGTGTCTGCATTTTCTCCTCACCGCTGCCCCCCCATGCTAGCTGAACCCACCTCCCTCCCTTGTTTCCACCCTCCCCCTTGGTTTTGTCCATGTGTCCTTCATAGCAATAGCACTTTCTTTATATCTACTTAATTTTAATCTTTCTCTTTTCTTCCTGCCTCCCTCTTTTTCTCCTTCTCTTCCTCTCTTCCTCCCTCCCTCCCTCCCTCCCTCCCTCCCTTCCTTCCTTCCTTCCTTCCTTCCTTCCTTCCTTCCTTCCTTCCTTCCTTCCTTCCTTCCTTCCACACAGCTAGCCCTGGATATCCCAGAAGGATTCAGAAGAAATAAGTCATTGGGAATATATTCAGGGAAGCGATCCAGATCGGAAACAGGGAACAGGGTGAGTAGGTGATGTACTTTTTCCCGCACACCTTTGTATGTCTTTTACAGTTTGTAAAATATGTATGTATTACTGGTCAAAAATAACAATAAAGAAACATTTAGACTCCGTAGCACCTGCTCATTTTTTTAGGTTGGCTTTGCACTTAGTTTCATAAGTTAGTTAACAAATACATTCGAAAAATTTCTTTAAAAATTACTGGCTTCTTTTGACATTTTTCTTGAAACACTGGTCTAAGTTAGTACATGACCACTTTCTTGGAGAGTAGGACTCACTTTCAGTCAAATACTGAACTTTGTGTTTTTATACAGCAGGGCCCCACCTCAGTTGTTCACACACACACACACACACACACACACACACACACACACAGACACACACACACATCACTCCCAAGGACTTGGGGAAGGAAAACATTGTTCATTGAGTTGGCCTCCTACGGAGTGGCTTATTTTTACAAAGCCCTCCTCACTGCTAAAACTTTTCCTGCATTTTGACATTCTGCACAAAATATTCTTTGAAGGCCATTCTATTCTGTCCTCATCAGTCCTTACCAAGATTCTGACTTTAACCTGAAGACGGTGTCTGGTTCCTGTCTTCTGGACTACATTCTGTGCCCTTGCCCTTGACTGGATAGAGATTAGTGTCTGGGAACAGGAAGCCATCACCAGATTAGTGAACTAACATTCAGAGTTTTGGGAAAGACAAATCTTTGTAAGTTTAAACTTTTCTAAGACACATGTGGGAATTCAAGCACATCCAGAGGGTAGTGGTGACCAATACAGACGAAGAAATATTTAGTTTTATAACAACCCCAAATAAACCATGTTCTTAAAGAATGTTTTGCTAATAAGTATTAGAGAATACTTGTTACTCAGAATACTCAGGACCAAGCACATAAATTCGGGGTCCAGTGCAGAAGAGAAATGTAAGGTTCCTTGTTCCAAAGCAGTAAGAATTTCAAGACGGTAACAGCAGGTCATTGAACCCAGTGCAGGTCTTTCGGAGCCCAGGGCCCTGGCCGTCACCCAGGTTGTATGCCCATACAGTGGGTCTGTACAGCAGGCCCTGCCACTAGCGGGGAAATTGTCTCTGGATAGTGTGATGGATTCTAGAGCCAGGAGATTCGGATTTAAATCCCTGCTTTGCTACTCATTAGCTGAGAAATCATGGGCAAGTTGTTTATTTTCTCTGAGCTTTAGTTTCCTCACCTCTGTAATGGGAAAAAATAAAATCACCAAACTCATAGGACACTGGGATAGTTAAGTGGGCGAATACGTGTAAAGTGTTCTGAACAATGCCCAGCATAGATAGTACGTGCTCAATAAACATTACCTCTAAATAAACACACACACACTCCAAAGCCACACCATTTCCTCTTTTTCCCTTTTACTTATTGCAACAATTTCTGTCACAGCTCTGTGGAGTTATTCTGCTCCTTTTTAACTTCCAAAATCTTAAACCCTGAGTAAAATCCTCATGACTCACAACCTGCAGCAAGCCAGACGCTTGAACTTGCCCACGCCTTGCAGTCAGAACACAATGCCCTCGGGGCAACAGTGGGATTGGCCTGCGTTCTATTCACTCCATTACCAGGCCTGTGCGGCTGCAGATAGAGCACGTCTCTCTGCTTTCTTTCCACTGCACACTTTGTACTATTAGTGGAGAGTAAAGCTGAAAGTAAACACTTCTACACCCTGTTTTACTTTGATATGGTATTTATTTAGTTGTTGGTGCCATAGAAACAACAGCACTTCAAAGTAGTAACCATATGTCCAAACACTGGGCCACTGGCATAAGGGCAGGTCTGGCCAAGTTCCTGATTGAACTCATCTCGGGAAGGGTCTTCCTGAAAAAGAGAGATGCCCCGTGCTCCCTGGAAGTGAGTACAGAAACCTCTGCCCTGCAGCTCCCGCTGCTGGGGGGGACCAGCCTGAGCTGGTGAGGACTGGGGGGCAGGGTGAAGGACCTGCCCTGCATAGTGTCTGATGACAAAGTCCCTTTCCTGGGCCTTTTATCATCACGTAAGGTGTCAGGACATTATTCCTTACCTCAAAGGACTGTTGTACACATTGAGAAAACATGAGAAAATGTTTTAGAAATGTCTTCCTATCTCTTCCTCTTCTGACAAAAGTTCAAGAGCAAAGCTGAAGACTCCCAGCACCTGGCTGGTGAGCAAAAGTCAGCGCCTGGAAGGATACTTTGTCCTTCAGCAGTTTCGGAGTCTAGAGATTTGCATATAAAGGAAAGGAGCTATTCTGTAATGCAGACTATTTATACAAAGAAACAAAAGCTAGCACTTTGCAGTCAGACGGACCTGGATTTCAGTCCGAGCCTGGCTACCTACCAATGAGGTGGCTTTGTGTAAATTATTTTATAATTAAATGAGATAATGCAAGTCAAAGTATTTGGTGCTGTGCCCTTGCTGTTTAAGGATTACATTTCGAGTAGAAGAGACTAAAGGGAGTGACGGGGGCAAGTCGCAGCCCTCCCCAGGCAGCCCAGCAAGGGTTTTGCCAGGAATGACTTGGAACAGTTCCGTCACCTTGTGGAACACTAGCTTTGGCTCAGAGAGTCAGAGGGAATTTTCTAACTTTATTTCTTCACAAAACAAGTCAAAATCAGTAGCCACTGATCATTTCCAAGGGGGCCTTTAAACACCGTCTGGAAAAGAGCTCTTAGTTGGCATGATTTTAGGCAGCTTTACACAAGTTTTATCTGTGCTGTAACCTATAAAAACCAACTTCTGAATTTATTAAAACTTCATTCAAATTAGATGCATTTAAAAATGATTGGGGTCAGAAGCACCTCTTTTAACTTTCTTGGATCCTTACAGCACTGGATTATGAAAGAACATTGTGACTGGGAAATTGGAGCCTTCTAGCAGTGTGTTTTAAAGATAGCAAGTTTGATCTTTTTGACCGTGGCCTTGAGGCAGATGAAGCTCTTTTTTTCTGGGAGACTGGTCAGGCGCCACAGTGCTATGGTGAAGGCCCCTTCAGGACTGGGGGGCTCATTCTCTCCCTGCCAGGAGCAGAGCTCACAGCTGAGTTCCCTGGGGGGCCTGTGTCAGGGGGCCCTGACAAGGTCATGCCCTGTGCGATGACTAAAAGCGAAGACTCAGCCCTTTGCTTGGATTTGGGACAACCCCCAAGGGCTCCAGGGCTCCCCAAGGATTCTACATCTTTAAGGCAATTGCATCTCTGTTTGACATTTCCCAGGCCTCCCTGCAGGTGCTGTTTCAAGACAACCCTGGTGAACCACCTGTGTGGGGAACCTGGCCCAAGACACTTCTCTAGGAAGGTCTTCTGAAAGCTTCAGTAACCTCACAGTAGTGGTCTTACTCTGGGATGCTTTTACCCCAGGAGCTATTTGGCAATGTCAGGAGACATTTTTGGTTGCCCCTATTAATGGGTAGAGGTCAGGATGCTGCTGAACAGGCTAAAACGCACAACAAAAATTAACCTGGTCCTGAATGTACATGATGCTGAAATTTAAAAAAACTCTGTTTCAGGGGTATATTGAGCATGGTTCTTTTTTTTTTTTTTTTGAAAGATTTTATTTATCTTTATAGGGGAAGGGAAGGAGAGAGGGAGAGAAATATCAATGTATGGTTGCCTCTTGCGTATCTCCTGCTGGGAACTGGCCTGCAACCCAGGCATGTGCCCTGACTGGGAATCCAACCCCGACCCTTTGCTTCACAGGCCCACGCTCAGTCAGCTGAGCTACACCAGCCAGGGCTTGAGCATGGCTCTTTATCTCCAGGTATAATTGACCCCTGAACAATCAGGTGTTAGGGTGCTCACCCTGGCACAGTTGAACATCTGCGTGTAACTTTTGACTCTAGAGAGGCCCTTGGCCTCTGCAGTAGTTTTTCATCCATAGTTGGGAAACCGCGGCTGGGAATCTGCAGTTGGGAATGCGAAAATACTGTTTTCCATCTGCGATCTGTTGAATCTGCAGATGCAAAACCGGCGGATACGAAAGGCCGACTGTAATGAGAAAAATTTGTGCGTGTGTAAGTGACCTGCACAGTGCAAACTCATGTTGTTCAAGAATGAAGATGGAGAGTAAGTGTTGTAATTCAGATTATAGTGCTTAAGGTAAGAAGTGTAATGGAATTTAGATCTTATTTAAGAGTAACGGGAAACCGGTGTTCTAAGCAAGAGAGTGACTGGATCTGATTTACCTTGTACAGCGCCCTCTGGCTGTTTCGTGCAGGAGGACTATGGGCGGGCAAGAGTGGAAGCCCACAATGCAGTTTGGCAGGAGGCTGGATTAGGCGGGGGGCAGTAGCAGAGAGGTGGAATAATTTCAAGATACATTTTAGCTAAATCCACTGGAATTTACTGAGGGTTTGGATATGGGGGCTGGGTGTGAGGGAAAGGGAAAAGCCCCGGATGATTCCTAGGTTTTTGGTTTGGGGAGCTGAGTAGACGATAATGCATTTACTACATCGGGGAAGGAAGTTGGGGTAAGTTCTGTGGTGGGGAAAGATAAATAATGCGTTCTTTTATGGACATGTTAAGTATAAGATACCTATTAACCATTAAGTGAAGAGAGCAGATAGGTTCTCTGCTCTGGGTTTTTAGGTTCCAAAACCCAGACAGTTTCAGTGAGAAAGGAACAGGATGCCAGGACGTTCAGCTTACGAGGCAAAGGGTTTGCTTGTGGCCGAAGTACATGGATTAATAGCAAGCCTTTGCAGTGTCCCTAAAGGTAACTGTGAACACCCTCTGCCACTGCCACCTGCCTCCACTTCCCTCCCATCTCACCCCAGTGGCAAAGCCCTGAGCTTTCCATCCTTCAAAGTGGTTACTGCCTCCTCCTAATCAAGGGGCTTTCCCAGAAACAGAGAGAGGAAGTCAGCAGACCATGGCCTTGCTCTGTCCGTGTTCACGGAACCTGGAATGGCCTCTCTCCCACATCATCACTTCACCTCTGAACTGAGCTGCTGGACACAGTGGGGGGGACAAGTGACAGTGTGCAGTCACTTCACTTCGCCCGGAAAAAAGTTCAACCAAATCAAAATGAGGATATATAAGGAGGGCAGGAAGTGCAAAGGCTTCACCCCGAACCCTCCAACACCTCCACAACTACCCACCCCGTCTGAGTCTCAGTGTGGGTGACATGGGAGTTTTGCATGGAAGGGTCTTTTAGGCCTCTCTGGACTCCAGTACTGTACAAGTCTGAAGTGGTTCCATGTCACTGACCAGCAGTGAAAGGCCGCATGCCAAACAGCTGTTTGGTCAGTTGAGTCCCCGCAACACATTGCCCCTTGTTGAATTCACCTTCAACGTAGGGGGAAATGACTGCAGCATTATTCCCGGTCTGAGACTCTTAGTCTTTCAGGGCACATTTAGTTCTTGCTAATGATCCCTGAAGCTGATTTTAGTTTTAACGGTGCAAGCCGAGCAAAGTATAGACGCACTGGGGTTTGTAATGACGACTCTGAAATCAGTACAGAAGAACCTTGGCTTATGTGAGACTGCCACCACTCAGCGAATCATACTGCGCCGCATTTCCTAAAAGATAATGGGTTTCAAAAACCAAACATAAATCTTCTGTGACGTACTGGCTATTTGTCATGTTTTCTGGCGGTGGAATCACAGCAGCTTCAATAAAATCCATTTGGTGGTTGAGTTGTAGATTAATATCTGATACAACCATAGTCTTAGGACCGCAAGAAGTAAAGTGCAGGCGGAGGGAAGCAAGTTTGCAGTCATTCTAGGGTTCTAGTAACCCCGATGCCAAACCTTGGCCTAGAAATTGCTAGAAAAATTGCCAAAAAAGCAATATAAATGTAGGACTTTGAATATTAAGCTCTGTAAAGCGATACTATATTCTTGAAATAATAAACATGACTTCCATATGTGGCTAAGTAGACCGAACACTGCCAAATGCCACGCAAAGCAAATTGATTCGCGTCTGTTTTGTTCACACCAGTTTAGCTCCAGCCTTTGCACTTGAATCCTTGACACGATTTAATCACCTCTGCATATTTCTCAACTCAGCAGAAATATTTTCCCCATGACAAGGAAAATGAAATTGATTTTCTGATTAAATGACTTTGGTTAGTCCTTCTCAGTTAATAGTGCTTCTCTGTGACAGACGAGTCAGCAACGTTTATTGAGCCCCCACAGGGCAAGAAGTATTTACAAGGTGTTACATGGATCTCTAAGAACAATAACTCCGTGGCCTTCCTAACCCATCCATGCTTGGAATTAAGCAGCTATTTCTGTCCGGATGCCAGGTTAACACCTAATTCTCCCAGTGTTGTGGGGACGGGGAACGTTGTCTTGACAACAGTTTGGAAAAAGTCAAGTACAAAAATTGACTCAAGCTAAAACTGCCATCTTAGTAATTGAATATGGATACAAGCTCTCTTTGTCATTTAAGTTGGGGTCTGGGTAGAAATGCTGCTTTAAAAATTAATTAAAAGTCCCATAATGTGGTCATATGTTGAAAAAGCTAGAAAGGCACAAAGGGTAATAGTAAAGTGTCTTTCTCCCACTCCTCAGGGACCAGGGACCCTCACAGGCCCCCAGTGGCCCACGTGCCCTTCCAGAGACATTAAATGTATAAAAAGCCAAAACATGTGTGTTACTTGTTTTCCTTCTCTTTCTTTTTAAAAAAAAGCATAAATGGTGGCACATTCATTGCTCTGAATGTTTTTTTTCCAATAATATATCTTGAAGATTCTTGCCTATCGACACAAAGAGAAATGTCCCCTCCCTTTCACTGCCTTCTGTTTTAAACTGAAATGTAATTGACATGGAAACTATCTTGCTCTAAGGTGTGTTAATGATAATGTGATGTGTATGTGTGGAGAAATAATCCCCACAAATTTAGTTAACATTGCTCACCACCCAGAGTGACAGTTTTGGTTCTTGAGATGAGAACTTGCAAGGTCTACTTTCTTAGCAGCTTTCAAACATACATCACAATATTGTTAACTATAACCACCGTGCTGTTTATTATGGGCCCAGGACTTTTATCCTATAACTGGGGTTTTGTACCTTTGATTCCCTTTACCCGTTTTGCCAATCCCTCACTGTTGTGCCTCTGGCAACCACCAAATCTCTTCTCTGTGTTCTATGAGTTTGTTTGTTTGTTTGGAGCCTAGATATTAAGTGGGACCGTCCCCATCCTTTTGAATAATTGCTTAGTATTCCGTTGTGTGGATGTAATGTAGCTTATTTAACTAATTCCCTGCCAGTCGATTTGTTTCCTGTCTTTATTACAACGAGCAATGTGCAGTGGACAACTTTGCATAAATGTCACTTTTCTTATGTGCTAGTGTATTGATGGGGATAAATTACTAGAGTTGGAATCATGGAGTCACCACATAGAGTACGTTTTCGATTTTCTGAAACATTGCCCAGTTGCCTTCCACACAGGCTTACACTGCTCCACCAACAATATACAAGAATACCCATTTCTGTACATCCACTCTGCTATAATATGTTATTAAATCATCCTTTTTGATTTTTATCAATCTGAGGAGGGAAAATTGTATTTCAATGATTTTTTTGGTCGGGAGCAGGTGGCGAATCAAGAAATGGATCTCAATAGAATCCCGGTCTCCTGGATTCTATTGAAAGGAAGGTCAGAATTTCCTTCCTTTTTATGGCTGAATAATATTCCATTGTGTATATGCACATTTATTTATCCATTCATCTGTCAATGGGCACTTGGGTTTCTCCGACCTTTTGGCTACTGTGAATAAATAATGCTGCTATGAACATGATTGTATAAATACCTCTTTGAGACCCTGCTTCAGTTTTGTTGGATCTATCCCCAGAGGCAAAATGCTGGATCCTATGGTAATTCTGTTTTTAATTTTTTAAAGAACTTCCATATTGTTCTCCACGGTGGCTGCACCACTTCACACCCCCCACCAGCAGTGCACAAGGGCTCCAATGACCATACTCTTCAGTCTGGCCAATCCTTGTTATTTTATGTATTTTCTGTAGTAGGCATTATAATGCATGTGAGGTGGTATCTCAATTGGGATTTTTATTTCCCTAATAATTAGTGATGCTGGACATTTTTTCATGTGCTTATTAACCATTTGTAATCTTTGGATAAATATCTATTCAATTATTTGCCTGTTTTTTAAGCAAGATTTTTGTTCTTGTTTTTGAGCTTTAGGAATTCTCTGTATGTTCTGGAGATTAATTCTTTATTGAATAGACAATATGCAAATATTTTATCCCCTTTTGTGGGTTGCCATTTTACTCTATTGATAGTCTTTTGATGCACAAGATTTTTAAATTTTCACGAAGTTCTATTTGTCTATTTTTCCTTTGTAACCTATTCCCTTTCATATCCAGTAAATCGTGGCCAAATCCAGTATGATGAAGCATTTGCCCTGTTTTCTTTTTGAGATTTTTAAAAAAGATTTTATTTATTAATCTTTAGAGGGGAAGGGAAGGAGAGAAGGAGAGAAATATCAGTATATGGTTGCCTCTCGTGCGTCCCCTGCTGGGAACTGGCCTGCAACCCAGGCATGTGCCCTGACTGGGAATTGAACCAGTGACCTTTGGTTGGTAGGCCAGTGCTCAATCCACTGAACCATGACAGCCCGGGCTGCATTCAGGATTGTAAAATGTTGAAGACCACAAATGACATGACACCATTCCACCTTCTCCCTTTTCTCCTTTCCTCTTCCTCTCTTTCTCTCTTTCCTTTCCTTTCCCCCTTCATTTCTTCCTTCGTTTTGTGCTAGATCTTACATGTTTTTCTCATGAATTCTCCTTAATAGCTGCATTGTTTTTCTCTGACTCAGCTACGTCAGCATCACGAGAATTTTCCAGCTCTATGTCTACTTAGTCACAAAGTCCTGAATATTTTGTCCTGTTTACAAGTCCCTCCTAATCTGTTCTGAATAAAGAATATATTCTAAGGGAAGATAGTGAACTTTTCAAATGATGTTGCTATTTGAGAGTCCAAGCGACAGGGCTTGATGTATAATATTAATGCATTTAACAAACACTTGTTTATCACCTAAGCATCAGGGACTACATTAGATTTGGGAAATGAAAACCTGATAGAGATTAAGACTTGTGTGGTGGAGACAGAGGACTTTAACAGCACTCATTAGGTTGCAAGATAAATGCTTTGAGAGTTTGCCAAATGTGCACACTGAGGAGGGTCTTGTGGGGCTGGGGGGCCGTCCTCGGGGAAGTCTTCACCGCTGAATTGGCCTCCTCAGTTCTTGTTTCTTGTAATTTATGCCTGTTTCCCTAAACTCGGAATCAGCATGCGATCTCACAGCTGGCAAAATCTCTCTCTTCTATTTACCCCGGGATTGTCCTGGGATCTAAGAAACTTTGTGTGATAGTTTCTACCTTCTCTGGAGTCATGAACTACTGAGATAATCTGATGAGAGTTTCAGCTTTGCTTAGAGTATGAATGTGCTGCCCTAACCACAGACTGTAAGCGGTGGATCATCTAAGGGGTGAATCATAGTGTCGAATAACAAAGTTGCCAGGCTTCCACTGGGTCCTGGGACAGGTACTGGGAGGCACTGGAGAATCTGAATTTGACCCTTCTGAGGACTCAGACTTCCTTAAGAGGGAACAAATGCCTTTGCCTTACATATGTGGTACAAATCTGAGCTCACAAATGGGTCTCTTCCCTCGTCACCATGGGAGTCTTTGAAGACTTCCTGAATTCAGCCATTATCTTTCTGCTAAAGCTGCCAGTCAAGCGTCAACTCACACCAACTGAGCCAGTGTTAACTTTATGTTCATTTCGTACGGTGATGCTTGCTCTCGATCTGCATTTGTTCCAGGGAAGACTTGCAGCTCCTGCCACTTTAAAATGTCCCCTGGAATTACATTTTGTGAGATCTTGAGCTTCAGGAAGACTCTCTGCCAGACTCAGACTTGGGTCCTCTTGAGTCACGGAAACCAGGGGGTGCACTCTCTGCCTGCCTCACCGTGCCAATGAAGGCTCCTGATGATTTTCAGTTACCCTAACTTTCTGCTCCTTAGACACTTGCTTATTGGAATCTACATCTACAAGGAGCATTCCTGTATTTTATGTTGGGCGTTTTTTCTCATTTAGGGAAATTTAAATTGAAAAAAAACAACTAATCCCTCATACAATCCTGTGACAACATATTCTAGGTAAAATGGAATGCTAGCACGCCATTGGAATTCTTTGCTAGAGGATTAGCTACAATAGCCAGAGACTAATGTGGCTTTTGCAATTCTGAAGTTTACTGAAATTATAAATGTACATAAGCTGATGATTCATGAACTCTCAAATTATACATCTGCATTTAATTTTATGTTGAAGTGTTTTTAAACCCTCAGAAAAAGATGTTACCAAATGTTTCTGGCTCACTAAAAATGTTCTATTTTTAAAAATTCTTAATCAAAGGCAAAAACTCATCCAACATCTTCATATAAAATTTGATGAGTGGGAAATAAATTTCTTGTAAGTCCTTTAGGCTAAGGGAATTCGGAGAGAATTTTCTTGAATCTTAAACATGATGATTGTTGCTATTTTGTATTTCATCTTTAAAAAAGTCCCCTAGAAAACAAGGCGTTCATGGACTTAAGATGGAAATACATGTGACAGAATCACAGTGCAGATGGACAGGTCGGTCCCCCACGCCAGCATCATTCGCCTATCTTAGCCGCCACTGCTCAGCATCTTGATTGTTCAGGATTCTTCCCGGCCGGAAAAGATCCCTTTGGAGTCAGATTCAAACAAGCACAATGCCACTGGGTGGCGCAATTGGAAGTCTGTAAAGAGAACTGGTTTTGAAAGAGCCCTTCCCCTCCCTCCTAAGGTCTAGGATTTATAAACACGAAAGCGGCAGCCCATTGTGCTTGTTCTTTTATTAGGCACTGTTTATAAAAGCGAGGAAGTCTGTGGCCTTTCAAAGAGTGTGGATTTCACGTTGGAAGTCTTTGTGTTGTTATTCTGTATGAAATTAGCAGGAATGTTTTTCAGGATCATCTTCTTTTTGATCTGGTTGATACAAGTATGGGGCAAGCCGGTTAGCAGAGGAAGTGCTACAGCACTATGCTCTGGCCTTATTCTCTAGTGGGATAGGTTCCTACTGTGTGTAGCGATTTACATTTAAATTCAAATTTATTACATGGCAAAATTAAAAATCCGCTCTAGCCACATTGCAGTTATTCCATCGCCTCATGGGACTAGTGGCTACTGTATCTACAGTGCAGAGAGAGGATATTTTCATTACCACAGAAAGTTCTATTGGATAGGGCTATTAATATCCTTTTTTTCTCATCCTTAAAAGAATAGAGAAATAACGGGCGTTTTCTGCTTGTGCTATCTAAAGTCCTTAGGAGCTGCTACACATTTAAAAAAAATTTTATTTTCAGTTGCAGTTTGTAGTCAATTTTATTTTGTATTAGTGCAGGTGTATAGCATAGCGGTTGGGCAATCATATACTAAAAGCAATCCCCTCCCCCGATTTTTTCAGATGCCCACCTGGCACCCCGTGACTGTTTCGTAACTATCAATTAGTACTTGTAATCTCTTCACCTTTTCCGCCCAGCCCTCCAACACCCCACCCCTCTGGCAACCGTCAGTTCATTCTCTTTATCTCGTAAGTCTGTTTCTGTTTTGTTTGTTCATTTATTTTGTTCTTTAGATTCCACATACAAGTGAAGTCATATGGTATTTGTCCTTCTCTGACTGACTTATTTCACTTAGCATAAAACCCTCTAGGTCCATCCATGCTGTTGCAAATGGTAAGATTACATTTTTTTATGTCTGAGTAATATTTTATTGTATATATGTACCTTTTAAAATCCACCTTGTATTGATGGACACTTGGGTTACTTCCATATATTGGCTACTGCAAATAATGGTGCAATGAACACAGGAGCACACATATTCTTTTAAATTAATGTTTTGGGGCTCTTCAGAGATATACCTAGAAGTGAAATCACTGAGTCATAAGGCCAATCCATTTTTAATTTTTTGAGGAACTTCCACTCTATTTTCCACAGTGACTGCACCCATCTGCATTCCCACCAACAGTGCACCTAAGTAAACCAAGACACGTTTGCTTAACATTTACCTGAGGTTAAAATTGATATATTTTATAATCCTGCAACATTATGCTACCAAAATTTAGGTGCTAAGGTAGATTAATATAAGGTATCAAATATACACATTTGGTAATATGGTGATTGATATCAAAGTTATCCTAAAATTGATTTTGCATAGTGCCTATTATAAGAATCAGTTCAGAATCAATCAGTATACCAAGATTTTGATAATTAAGTGTAATTATTTAGTGACTCCAAATCTTGCCAAGTCCACTTTTATAGGATCTTTTTATGTGCTGTCTCTTTTATTTCTGTTGGATCTGCCATCCATTTTGTTCCTAAAACTACTTCTTTTTTAAAAATTTGTTATTGTTCTTTAGACCTTAGGTGTTTCATTTAAGTCACGCAGGGAGGGCCGCACACCTTTTTCGACCTCTGACTCTCTGCTGCCTCCAAGGGGACCGCTTCAGCTGCGCGTCCCGCCTTCCCTGCATAAAGCTGGTGCTGCTGTCTGGGTCCCCGGGGGGATATCACATTTACGTGCTGACTGAACAGGCTGTGAGGAGATAATTTGCTTGTCTAATATTTGTGACAACATTAAGTAGTTTTGATAACATTTATAGGCTGTCAAGACAGCCTGGTGAAAATGCAAATTTCAGGCAGTTGTGTCCTTTCCCTGACAGAGCACGTGCTCATCTCCAGGTGGCTGGTGCTGGGTGGACAGCTGATAGATTCAGTTCTATAAACAGCTACTGCGCATGTCTTTTGTGCCAGAACCTGTGCTTGGTACCTAGGGGTACAAAGGTGTACTCGAGACTTAGTTCATGCTTTTGAGGGGTTCATATACTAGTTGGGAATGGGCCCACATTTTTTTAAAACCCACTGGACATTTCATTTTACTAAGAAGGTTAGAAACTAAGGATAGTCCCTGCCAAAGTTGGTTGAGTGTTAGTGTGTGCAATTTAAAGTGATAAAACAGGTCCACAAGATGTAGGGAAAACTGATCTCAATTTTAAATATTTTATTTATTTATTTTTTCGAGAGAGGGGAAGGGAAGGAGAAAGAGTGGGAGAGAAATATCAATGTATGGTTGCCTCTCATGCGCTCCCTGCTGGGAACTGGCCTGCAACCCAGGCATGTGCCCTGACTGGGAATCGAACTGCGATACTCTGGTTTGCAGGCCCGCACTCAATCCACTGAGCTACGCCAGCCAGGGCCTGATCTCAATTTTAATGCTCATGCCATCTTCCTCCAAGACATTGGTTATCAGACTTGACTACGTATTAGATTCTCTTGAAGAGCCTAAAAAACTACTGATCCTTAGGGCCAACTCCTTGAGCAGTGGTTCTAAGTGTGTTCCAGAGACAAACAGCATCAGCATAACCTGGGAACTTGGGATAAATACAGATTCTCAGGCCCTACCCCAGACCCACTGAGTCAGACACTGTGTTTGAGGCCCAGCAGTCTGTGTGCTAACATGCCCTAAAGTGAGTCAGATGCACGTCAGATGCAGATGCACCCGCTGCTCTGGAGATTCGGACTTAACTGCTGGGGTGTGATCTGAATTTTGGCCTTTTTCAAGGGCTCTCCAGGTGGTGCTCAGGGGTGGCCAGACCTGAGAACCACTGCTCTAAGAGGAAACTTGCTCAGACTTCCCTTTGGAGTTGGAACTGTTCAGGTGGGCGTGGCCCCAGAGAGCCGGTTGTTTCAGCTGTCCTGCATTGTGGTCAAATTGCCAGAGAGGGATTTCCAGCTTTTAAAGTGCCCCAGGGGAGGAACTCCCCCACCCTACAGGCAGGGTGCGTGGGAGCAAAATTTAAGACATGACTGAAACCCACTGAGAAGTAATCCCTACACTGAGGCAGACCAGTGCTCCTCAAATGTTAGCATTCTTACAGATCCCCTGGGGATCTTGTGAAGTGCAGATTCAGAATTCAGTAGGTCTGGGCTGAGGCTCTTGAATCCACATTTGTTGCCAACAAACTGCCAGGTGATGCTGCTGCTGCTGCCGCTGGCCTGGTAGCTTTGAGTAGCAAGTTAGAAATTAAAACTGGGGTCCAACCCCAGACCTATGGAGTCAAGAGCTACATTTTAATAAAAACCCTACAGTCTGAAGGGCTTCTTAGTGTAGACAAAAGAGTAATTTCTGGAAGATACAGCCTTGAGGTGAGTTTTTATTGTGCTTAGGTCTGTTGTGCATCCCCTTGGTGAGGAGCGTAGCGATATGATCGGAGCCCTATAGTTGCTGCTTAGTGGACAGGAACAATTGCTATGAAAATGTATCCGTTCTGTAATGGGTGTGTATAGCAAATCATCACGCTGTACACTTTAAATAGATACAGTCATATGTGTCAATTATCCCTCAAAGTGTAAAAAAATAATTTTGGGGGGTTTGGTACTATTCTTTTAAAAATTCACCTTGGGACAAATTCTCTTGGAGGTTTGCTAGATAGCAAAGTGACCGAATGAAGGCAGGTCTTTGATCTAACTGTTTTTTGAAACTGCTTTAGAAAATAATGTGATTGGGATGGAAATTTTTTAATAGATAAACTCAGAGAATATTTGAGTGAGCTAGAAAATTTAATTTATTTGATAATATATGTGGTATATTAAGCTAAACAAATGGTATCTTTTTAAACTGAATATTATTTAAGCTAAATGAAGTGTGAAATTTTAATAACCCAATACACCACATTAAAATATTAATTCTCTAGCTTTGAAGCAGCAAATCAAAAACCTACCTATTTCACATTACATTAAGCATTTCATTAATAATTTGAGGATTGGGGGGATTTGTTATTAGCTTCTATTGAGAAGAAATACTCATGTCCAGTTATTTTAGAAATAAACATCATGTACGATTCTCTTTAGTGAATATCACAAGTTAAACATCTTAGTGGGAGTGATTCATGCATGTTAAAGCTAAAATTTACAGTGAACTTAATGTGTTTCTGTTATGTTTACTTTAAAAAATCCAACTCCCTAGCATGTGATTATCTAAATCATGGGATTTTTAATATAACAACTTCATAGAATTTAAAGCTGGAAGAGATGTTAGATGTTGAATCCAGTTCCCTCATTTTATAGATGGAGAGACTGAGAGCCAGAACATTTTCAGGCCTCTTCCAAAATCCCAGAGGGCTGGATTTGAGCACTGCAGGCTGGCGCCAAGAGAGGCAGGAAGTGCTGTGCGTGTCCCGCTAAGGGTTTGCCGGGCCCCTTGGATGTGCCTGCGGCCTGTCACCTGCCAGTGGAGAGCCAGTCCTCCCCCCTAGCACAGAAAGTAGGCTCTGCAGCATCACTTGTAAAAACCCCTGTGGAAAATCACGTTCGGGAAATGAGAAAACAACATCTGTTTGGCTTGGGATCCATAGGAATTACAGAAGTCACCTCTTCTTTGCCCACCGATGATGGTGATTAGATTACTATAAAAATCAAACTTGCAAGGGAGGGCTGTTAGGCTGTTTCTCAGGATGACGGTGGAATGTATAGAGCCGCCCCCCCTTCCCTCACCATTTTTTAAAAATTCACAGCAGAGGACTGTTTTGCTAGCCCTGATCTTAGAATTATTTGCAGCTTGTGAAATTGCAAATGCTTGTGCATGTTTAGTAAGCAGACCTATAATGAATCTTATTAATTGGAGTAAGTGCTGTGGGGCCTTGAAAATACACGTGGATAAAGACAAAAGGGGACAGGATTGAGGGTGGGAGGTCCTGGTGGGTGGGGCCGGGGGTTGGGGAAGAAAATGCAGACAACCGTACTTGAACAACAGTAAAAAATAAAATAAAATAAAATAATTTAAAGACAAAAGAAAAAGAAAATAGAGGGTCCAGCAGAAGTAATTCCTGCTTGAGTGTGGTGGGTAGGGTACATGAATGCCTCGCATGAGGTGGACAGTGATTTGAACATTTCATCTAAAATATCATATGGTGTGCTGGACTGTGATATTAGGTTCCAAATATACATGCTTATGATTTTGTAATAAAAGATTTTGTAATAAAAAAGGGGCATTATTTGTGCTGGACCCCTGTGTAATCATCGACTAGGCCAATTCATAGGCATGATTTTTGATACCAGATGAAAATTTGGGCTCTCACACATATGTTGGCACAGTTAACTAAAAGCCAATAGAAAAAAAAAGTGACGTGCGATTACAGTTTCATTTTACTACAAGAGAGAAGCAATAAAACATTTAAAAATACTGTAACAATGAATCAAGAGGGATGAATTATTCAGCCTTTATCTAGTTAACACTCAAGCATTTTAACGTAGAGAGACGGTTCTCTTTGGTTTCCTAACTTTGCCATATGTAAAAACATACAAACACCTAATAAATGTATACATGCTTTCTGATTAGGCTGTTTGACACAAATATTTGTATGGTTGTAGAAGATAAATAGGAATTGTATATTGTGTTAGAACTTCTATGACTTAGTGAAAGAATAGGATTGATATAAATATCCAGTTTTGCCTCCCTGTGGTCAATTTCTCACTTTCTAAAATCTTATGGAAACAATCCAAAATATACACATACACATACATATTTAACTGAATGCTGTTGCAAATAAGAATTTGAGAAATGTGGACCTGATTAATGTTAACTGGATTTTATAATAGTTTATGCATAAGGGTTCAAAAATGAAGTTTAAATAAATGCAAAGAAAAATACCCATTTAATTTACATTGGCAATAAAAGTGAAATAAAAAATATAGTTTTAATATAAAAATCAGGCAATCTTGTTAATCAGAGAATAAATAGCTCAAAAGAACAGCTGCTTTTTTATGAGTCCAATACTGGCATTCAAAATGCTATAACAGAGCTCAAATGTACAAATTAAACAGTGCATTATAGTACCTAATGATAGCAAGAATAGACATAGGGCTTCACCCTGTTTGCTTTATCCAAAAGCCTTTTATTAAAGATGTGATTCTAGTGTCAAGCTAAATAAAGAGGTAGAATGAGGCAGAGTTTATTTGAATGACCAGAGTTTATTTGGGAATAGCAGAGAAATGGCCATTCGGAATTGTAAAATGTAGCAAGCTCCAGGCGTGTCCATTGAAGGGTTGGGGCGAGCTCCATTTATGGGCAAGGAGTACAAAGAGGGGGGCACCCAGCCAGAGCCCAAGCAGTAAGTTCATTGGCTTGAGGCTGGTGAGAGATTCTTGGCAGATGTTCATTGGTCTGGAGATGATTCTGTTTTTTGTAAGTCACACATTTATGGGAAGCCAGTCCCTCATCTCTTCAGTTCTGTCCTGGAGGGCACGTGCATGAGACTCTCCAGGTCCTATCATTCCAGTTCCTTTTTGACTGAAATTTTTTTAGGCCATGTATCAAGCTCTTTGTCCCAATTATAAACTCATAGGACTAGGGGTTATGTGAAAATCCAGTTAATGACCCACATGTGGAAAATGCTGAACTCCACAAGTAAACAAAGAAATTACCACTTAACCAAAGCTATTGTTTTCTCCTTATTAAATTGCACCTCTTAACCACCCCGTGGGCTCCCCAATCATTGGAAACTAGTAGATAAATTACTGTATATTTATACTATGGAATACTATATAGTTGTTAAAACTCACATTTTAGAAAATTCACTTGAATGGAAACATTTTAATGAGATACTATTACATGGGGGAAAAAGGCTGTAAGACCTCAAATGTGTGTGATTCTGATTTTGATAAAAACATGTAAATGTTGGGAACTTCCAGCCAAGATGAATGTGTATGTGGATACACTTTGCCCCCTTGCATAACCAAAAGAAGGACAACAGCAAATTTAAAAATAAAAAACAACCAGAACTGCCAGAAAATTGAACTGTATGGCAGCCCAATAACCAAGGGGTTAAAGAAAAAACCTTCATTCAGACCTGTAGGAGGGGAGGAGAGGACTTGAGGCAAGGTGGCAGCTGGCGACCAGGAGAGGCAGTGGCTGGTAGAGTGGGCAGTCCCATATTTGCATGCAGATAAACCAGGAGGAACAACGAGGGAGCAAGAGAAACCACACAACCCAAGGTTCCAGTGTGGGGAAATAAAGCCTCAAAACCTCTGACTGAAAAAAGCTGAGGGGGTCGAGGCAACAGAATTAATTCCCAACCTCACATGAAGAGTCCACTGGAGAGACCCACAGGGTCCTAGAATGTACACAGACCCACTCGCCCAAGAATCAGCACCAGAAGGGCCCAATTTGATTGTGGGTAGCAGGGGAAGTGACTGAAAGCTGCTGAGACAAAGAAATATGGCTCAAATAAAAGTGAATTAAAGGAAAATGTACAGGGGACCAGCAGTGAAGAGAAGAAAATTGGGACTCAAATCAATGATTTGGAGCAAAAGGAAGATATGAACATTGAACCAGAACAGAATGAAGAAACAAGAATTCAAAAATATGAGGAGAGACTTGGGAACCTCTGGGACAACTTTAAATGTTCCAACATCCAAATCATAGGGGTGCCAGAAGGAGAAGAGGAAAAGCAAGAAACTGAAAACTTAGTTGAAAAAAAAAAGAAGAATTTCCCCAATTTGACAAAGGAAATACACTTTCAGGAAGTCCAGGAAGCTCAGATAGTCACAAAGAAGTTGGACTCAAGGAAGCACACACCAAGGCACATCATTAATTACATTAGCCAAGATGAAAGATGAGAGAATCTTAAAAGCAGCAAGAGAACAGGAGACAGTTACCTACAAAGGAGTTCCTATAAGACTATCAACTGATTTATCAAAAGAAACCTTATAGGCAAGAAGGGGCTGGAAAGAAATATCCAGAGTCATGAAAAGCAAGGACTTACATCCAGGATTACTCTATCCAGCAAAGCTATCATTTAGAGTAGAAGGGCAGATAAAGTACTTCCCAGATAAGGTCAAGTTAAAGGAGTTCATGATCACCAAGCCCTTATTATATGAAATGTCAAAGGATCTTATCTAAGAAAAAGGAGATAAAAAATCTGAACAGTAAAATGACAACAAACTCACAGATATCAACAAACAACTGAACCTAAAAAAACAAACAAAACCAAAAATAACTAAGCAAACAACCAGAACAGGAACAGAATCACAGAACTGGAGATCACATGGAGGTTTATCAGTGGAGATGGGGAGGGGGAGAATGGAGGGAAAAGTACAGGGAATAAGAAGCATAAATGGTAGGTACAAAATAGATGGGGGGAGGTTAAGAATAGTATGGAAAATGGAGAAGCCAAAGAACTTACATGCATGACCCATGGACATGAACTAAGGTGGGGGAATGATGGTGGGAGGGTAGGTACAGGGCATAAGGGAATAAAGGGGAGAAAAGAATGGAATAAATGTAATAGAATAACCAATGAATATATATTAAGAAACACATGCACACATTTTTAGAAATGAAAGGGTAGGAGTATATACACCAAAATGTGTTTAATGATTATCTCTGGGTACTATATTTATGTATGATTTTCTTCATTGAGTTTTTTCATAGTTCTCAAATTTATGAGTTGCTTGTCAAATTACATAATTAGGAAACATACAAATTGTAAAAAGTTAATTTTTTACAGTGTTCTAAGTTACGAAGCTATGAGTTGCCAATCTCACCCTAAAACATAACCTGGGAATGTTTAACATTCTTCTTTTAGTGAAGTTCAAGTCCATGTCTTGTACAATTCACTTTCATAATGTCTTCTGCTCTTTATGCTGTAACTCAATTCTGAATCCACCCCATGACTTCCTTCTCTTCCATCTTTTTGGCTCCCCTTTTCTAACCTTTTGCTCTTTCTTTCTTCTATTCTGCCTCTCCTCAGACGACACCCCAGAAAAGCCCGGGATGATTTTTTCACTACTGGACAAGGTCTGGAGGACAACAACCCTCTGTTTCTTCCAACATCAACGTGGATGTCAGAGAAATGGGCTCCCCCCTGGGAATTCTCTCTGTAGCTCAGCTGAGCTGCCCCAGCAGTTTTGAGAAGGAGTGTGCACATAACCTAAAGCTGGTGTCTTCCCTTTGGGCTGTCCTGGTGTGACACAGCAGGTCGTAACCACAGGAAGAAACTGGCTGACACTTGGACGCCTCCAGAAGTGACTTCATTGAGTTGATGGTGACTCATCCATTCATATCTCCCAGGAACAACACTTTCCCACCCTTTCCTGGCTTCCTCCAGGTCGGCTTTTCACGGTGAATAGCACCTGTCTTCTTTTCTTATTTTAAAACTTTATTTGAGAATTTAATTGACTTTTTTACTATGACATTGTGATTTATAAGGAGAAATACATACTTGGTCTTTCTCCATCTCTTGTTTTTTGTCCCACTTCCTAAAACTCTTGGAATTTCCTAAGTGATGAATGAGATAAAGGTGCCTTTTGTTATGTCAGTGAGGCACCTTTCGGAAAGTCCCCACTTCACCTAAGAATGGAGGCTGCCAACTACTTGATTAGAAAGTTGGAACTTTCATTCCCACTCCCCAACCTCCAAGGAGGCAAGAGGGACTTGAGATTGAGTTCAAGCACCAATGGCCAATGATTTGATTAAGGCCTAAGGAATGAAACTTCCATAGAAAACTCAAATAGATGAGGTTCAGAGAGGCTCTGAATTGGTGAACACATGACTATTTGGGGGAGGGTGGTGTGATCAGAGAGAGCATGGAAACTCAGCATCCTTTACCCACATGCATCTCTCCCATCTGGTTGTTCCTGAGTTATGTCCTTTTATGGTAAACTAGGAATGTAGTAAGTAAGCTGTTTCTTTGAGTTCTGTGAGATATTCAAGCAAATTCACTGAACTCAAGGAGGGGTTGTCGCACCCTTTCATCTGCAGCCAACAGGTCAGAAAGAAGCACAGGTAACAACCTGAGCTTGCAATTGGCATCTGAATGGGGCAGGACAGTCTTGTGAGACTATGCCCTTAACCTGTGGGATCTGATGCTATGTCCAGGTAGATAGTATCAGAAGTGAGTTGAGTTGTAGGATACCTAGTTGGTGTTGGAGAACTGCTTGTGGGAAAACCACTGCCATGCATTGGAACTGTGTGCAGAGTCATTATTCATTCATTCATTCATTCACTTTGTTGGTTGATTGATGCTGTAATACATTGGCTTGTCAACTAATTTAAATGATACAGAAGTATATAAAGTTTCCCCAGAGATCACAACTAATGTTATGTGAGAATCCGCCTAGATATTTGTCTACACATCTAAAACATTGTGTGTGTGTGCCTGAATGTGTACATAAGCAGGCATACCCACAATTTTAAAAAATAGGATCATTCTTTTGTACAGCTTGCTTTGATCTAGTCATTTGGGTGCTGATAGCAATTTAGATTAATTTCAGTTTTTCATTAGTACCACAAGTGCCTCGGTGGGTATCCCTGTATGGTATTTTGTGCCACTTGTTTGAGAAAGCCAGACTCTCTTCAGTTTAGTTGCAGCCAGCCCAAGTGTCACTGGTTGTACAGTTGCTATTTATGTCTACAGTTGGCAGAAACAAACCAACTGTCCAATATAATAGTTACCACTTCCCAGGTGCTTTCTAAGTGCACGCTGTGTTACTCTTTTATACATCCCCATTTTGCAGAGGAGGGCACTGAAGTTTGGAAGGGAGCAGGCTATCCCTGATGGCCATCTGACAGGCCATCACATGGCAGAAGTGTCTAAGTTTAAACTTTGCTGGTTTTCTACTTTACCACCTGGGCTCCCTTCCAAAGTGATAGCCCAGGTGACTTGCTGTCACGCAGGGCGACCTCCCAAAGCAAAGGTCTTTTCTACCCACAATGGTACAAGTTTCTAAGAGGTACATGAAAAAAATCAGCATCAGTACATGCAGATAAGATTTTAGAGTCACAAAAAGGGATTCCTGAATACACATGAGATGGGAGAATGGTGATGGAAATTGGCATCTACTAGGTGGCAGATTTGGGCGTGTTTGCTGTGGCTTAGGTGTGGCTCCATCAGCTTGTGCCTATTCAGATAAGAGCCACCCTCGAACTTCTCATTTGCTGTGAAACCTGAGGCAGTGTTCTGTGCAATGTGAACTCTTTGCAGATGAAGCAATGGACCTCAGGTGCTCTTGCTCCTCCAACAGAGCCCCGCAGCCACACCCAGCTTTTCACACTCAGCCACCATCGGGCAGAACTTGAGAATCCTTCTCAACTTGGCACGACAGATCAGTCAGACTTGGCCATGAGCTGAAACCTATCATCTTCAGATTTCTTAAATTTTTTCAAAATGTATTTGGTGAGCACTGTGTGCTTGGCACCATGTCGGGTCCCAAGGGCTCAGCTGGGAATGATGCAGAGTTGGTGTGGGATCTGAGGGAGCTGACGGAGCCGGGAGGAAGACCGATGAGGGCTGAGCCTTTGGTTCCAAACATACCGACTAATATACAAAGAAAAGCGGGGGGCCACAGGAGCACATGACAGAGTCAGTTAACTTGGTCTCTGGGGCCTTTTCCCTGCAGTGAACCCTGAATCATGAGTGGGAGTTGGCAGGGGAGCAGGGAGGCACCTGGGGCTGGCTGCTGCTGGCACAGGGAGTGGCCCTGCAGTGGCGCTAAGGTGAGTCCAGGCACAGAGAGACCTGGTGTGACCCAAGATGGGGCAACCTGCAGGGGACAGATACGAGGTGAGTCTGTGTGGAGACATACCCAGGGCAGGTCACCTAGGCCTTAGAGACTATAGGTGGGGTTGGGGGTCCCTTTCCTAAGGATATGGGAAACCTTAGAAGGGTTTTTATTAGGTAATTTAAGTAGATTTGCCTTCTTAAAAGCACCAGGCTGAAGTGTAAGATAGAGTGTTTTCATGGCTCAGTTCCTTCTCACTTTGCAGTGTTGGGAGAGAAATTTCAATTTGAAGTTTCCTAAGTAGAGTGTAATATGTAAGCTGCTGTAGGGCTTACAGATAATACTAGCAAGCAGCTCTATAGCACTTACATGGTACCAGGGTGTACAAAGACTTTTTCTGTGCTTTACAAATGCTGGACTCGAATTTAGGAACCGCTTCGTTTGACTTACATGCCATTGCTGTCCCCATTTGGTGGAGGAGACTGAGGTGCAGAAGTAACATGTCCAAGCCAGCTGGTGGTAGAGCTGGGCTCCAGCCCAGGCAGTCCGGCCCCAGAGCTCCTGTGCCAGTGATGAAGTGCTCGGTCCCTCCTCTCCAGGAGCTCACAGAGAGGTCTGTCCCCTGCTAGGTCCCAGCATAGCCTCTTGGGTCCAGCCCCACCAACTTCTGGGTCAGCCATCTCCTGACCATGGCAGAGATCATATTGGGACCTGCATTGTCATCTGGGTATAAGTAACCTACCACCAGTCTTCAGTTTCTGTACTTGGTTGAGATGTTTTTTGTTCACTTCTCGTGACGGTTAATTTTATATGTTAACTTGGGTTGGCCACTTGATATTTGGTCAGACATTATTCTGTTTGTTTTTTTGAGGGTGTTTTTAGGTGACATTAGTATTTAAATCGGTGGACTTTGAGTAAAACCAATTATCCTTTGTAATTGTATGGGTGGGCCTTGTCTGGTCAGTTGAAGGCCTAAGTAAAACAACAACAAAAACAGAACTCTGGGCAAGGAAGAATTCTATAGCAGACCTTTGAACTCAGGAATATAGGCTCTCTTGCATGTCCAGCATGCTGCCGTATATGTATATATACACATGCATAGTACATATTGTGTACACATATACACACATCCTATTGGTTCTGTTTCTCTGGAGAACTCTGACTAATACCCCTGTAGCCCCGGCATTTGGCCCTGGGCATGTGCTTAATGCATCTGAGCAGCACTACCGAGCCTGGGCACCTGCCCACAGGGCCTCGGCCTCCAGCCCTCCCCTTTCCTCTGATCGCACCGCGCATGCCCAGCTGGTTCGCCTGCCTTCCTGGCTTCAGCTCCTGATTCACACCTGCTTTCCTCTGCTGGGGTAGAGGCTTGTCCTTGACCCAGGCCTCTCGGCTGACAAGGTGCATGACACTCACCAGCTTCCCAGGTTGGAGGCCTCACTGGTGTTGCCCTGGTGCCCATTCCTGAGCTGTCTGATTTGATTCTGCCGATGCCAGGAGGGTTCACCTACCAACCTCTCCCTGCTGAGACTGGCTCCTCTTGAAACTAACAGCCCCAGGAAGGAAAAGTTCAGACTTTCTTCAAATCCATTGGAAATCACATTGGGGTTTCCGGAAATCACTGTTTCCAGAGCCAGCCACATCCCTTGTGATAACTTCTGATTCCATGTGGCCTCTTTGGTTCTGGCTCCCTCTTTTTCCCTTCTGGTTTCTCACCCTGAAGGCACAGCATACCTTATATGAGGCCAGCAAAGGCAGGGTGTACATGTACCTGACCATGAAGAAGAAAATCAATAAAGATGGTAACAGGCTCAAATGAAGGGCTAGGGGTGTCCAGAGGAGGGAGAAAGACTTCATGGAGGTGGCTGAATTGTACTGGGCTTCGACACCGAGTCAGATTTCAGCTGGAGGGTGGTTGCCGATGCCACAGTGTGCCCTGTGAGTTCACAAAGGACGTGAAGAAGAGACTGGACAAGGAGGCAGGCCTGGGGGCTGGGGAAGGAATGGCAGGGAGGGCGGTGCTGGGTAAGGCCGGAGAAAATGGCAGGGTCATTTAATGCAAAATTTTCCTCTGGATAAGAAAGGAAGTATTCTTTTTTCCCTTGATCAGATTCATTCCTGCTCAATAATGACAGTGAGGTACCGTGTCTGGGAGTTTATAACACAAGGACTATAAAACAGTGGTTTTTATACTGTTCACCGGCTGTGGGGTGCAGGTGCTCTGGCCTGAGATTCTGGAGATTCTGACCCCAGTCCTGGCTGAGTCACTAATGAGCTGGACGAGCTCTGGGGACTCTCAGATCCCTCATCTGTGAAACTGGGCTAGGCGGGGTGAGCTGGGTGAGGCCTAGCATTCTTTTTAGATATGACATTTTGAGTGCGATATAAACTTTGCTTTCAGGAGTATTTACAGGAGCAAAGTTATCTATCATGTATATACAACTGACCTTTGAAGGACACAGGACTTGGGGCACTGACCCCCATGCAGTTGAAAGTCCGCATACAACCTCACTCCCGACCCATCCCCCAACAACCGCAGGGGACTGGCCCCAGGTCCCCCACGGCCCCAACACCCAAGGATGCACAGAGCCCTTACATAAGATGGTGCAGAGCAGTGCTTGTTGCCGGCCCTCCGTGTCCATGGATTTCCAACTACAGGTAGAAAATGCTGTGTTTGGTCCGTGGTTGGTTGAATCCACAGATGAAAACCCAGGGATCTGGAGGACCAACTATATCTTTATTGAAAAACATTTGTGTGTAAGTGGAGCCATGCAGTTCAAACCTGTGTTGAGCAGGGTCATTTGTGTGTATATATGTGCAGGTGTATGTATGTACATATGTATATATGTATATGTTCTTTATAATCTACCATAGGAATTTGGGTGGCCACTGATAGGCTTGCTCTCTTTCTTAGATTTTCCTCCGCTTCCCACTGACTTGGATTTGGTTCCCCAGTGGGGCACACTTCCGTTAGGGAACAGGAAGTCAGGCGCTCCGGGTGCTGGCCCGCCTCTGCCCATGTCTGGCCAGTTCCTCTTGGGTGAGCTCCTCCACCTCTCTGGACTCCTGTTGCTTGCAGGTAAAGACCCTGACTAAAACACCCAGAGCACAGACTAACTGACCAGAATGTGCCCCTCAGCAAATCCTTTCAAGTGACAGGCATGTCTTTGCAGTCCTTGTTTTCTCTTGTCAGTGACAGGTTCCCTGCTCGTGCGGCCCCTCCCCGCAGGCCTTGGTACTTCCCATGGTGCCCCTCACTGTTCCCTCTGTCCTGCCACCTTCTTCAGAGCCAGTCCTCATTGGAGGGGACCTGTGTTCTGTGTCCCTTTATTCCTCTGACTCATGTAGAGACCCTCTTCTGAGCTGGAAAAGATCTAATTAGTGGATTTGGAATCTAAGATGGAATTGGCTATTACCAACCTAACGTGTTCTTCCTTAGGGGGTCATTTAATTTCAGTGGATGGATGAAAATATTTAGCTAATTGATAGAAAAGTATAGAATTTGAATTACTAGTGTCCACCTGGCTGATAAGGTCCTTCTGGTTGCTCTTATCTTGCAACCCAAAGGCAGCCTCCTATTTTGCTCATGGAGGGCAGATCTGAGGGCAGCGAGCTGGAAGCATCTTTGAGAGAGAATAAAATACTCACTGTCAAGGTTTCATAGAGGTGGGGGACAGAGTGGAAGAGAGCCACAAGAAATAGTGGGCATGGGCCAGAAGGCAGATGTGACAAGACCTGTGTAGCCAGAGGATATGATGGTGGCCTGGGGGACCACAGCATCCAGAAAGTCCCTGACATGAGGAGGAATGGGGAGGAGGTGGAGAGAAAGAACATGGGTGTTGACACTTGGGTTTGAATCCCAGTTCAGGCATTTACTGGCTCTGTGAATGCGGACATGTCACCTACCACTAAAAGCCTTAGTTTTCATCTGTACAAATGGATATAATACCTATCTCATAAGATTCTTGTGGAGGTTAAATGAGACAATTAATGGAAAAGTACATGGTAAAAGTTAGGCCTGGAACCACCTCTCCAGAGATTCTGGGTGGCCAGGTATTGGTATTTTTTTTAAAGTTCCTCAGGACATTTGAATGTCAGAGCTTATAACAGCTGTGATAATATATTTTGGTTCCTTTATGTAATTCATAGTGTTGCCCAGGGGTCAGGTATGACTGTTGGTAGACTGTTCATTCCTCATTTCCAAAAAGGAAATGATGCAGGCCAATGAACCTTATTAGACTCATAGAATTACAGGGTTGGATGGTTATCCAGTCCAATCACTCATCTGTTGGTTGAATCTTCTTCGCATTATTCTTGCCAAGTGGTAGTTTCGGCCAGTGTGACTCCAGCTTCAGTCGGCATCAGAATCACATGGACGGCTTGTTAAGCCCCACACCGCTAAGCCTCAGCCCCAGGCTCTCTGGGGCGGAGACTGATTTCTAACATGTCCCCAGGTGATGGTGATGTGGTTGTTCTGGGGGGTCACACTGTGAGAACCACTGATCTAGATAATGTGCAACAAAAAACTTCTTACCCCATGAGACTGTTCACCCATCTCCTGATTGTCTATAGCGCTGACACACTTAATCTTCTGGAAAGTTCTGATATTAGTCTGAACTCTGTCTCCCTACTGCTTTTACCTGTAGACTCTTGGTCTTGTTTCTTTGACAGTGGAGTTAAAAAGGATTTATCATAGCCTTAACAAAAAGCACTTTTGTTAGCTTTGGTTTGTAATTTTTGATTCTAAGGGTAAAAGGGAAGCTGACTGTATCGATACATTCTAAGTATGGTAAAAACCTTAAACCCTTTGAAGAGGGGAAATCTGATCTTCTATTCCTGGGATTACCTGTTGAATTGAGCAAACGTATTTGGAGGGCCCAGTGCGTTTAAGGAGCGGAAGATGCCTCAGTGAACAGCCACTTCCGGAGTTACTTTGGAAGGCTGCACCAGGCACCCCCAGCTCGGTGCATGTGGATGTTGAGTGATGGACAGCTCTGTGCTCCGCCCTGCTTCCACCACAGCAGTGTGGACTTATGACCATCCTAGCAATGAAATGCATATTTTGGCACACACACAACTTGCTCGACGAATAAAAATTTAATAGACATATATCTGAAAGTTTCTAGCACTTCAGGGAGATTTTGAGATTTATTCTAGCATACCATACAATGAGTTTTATGGGGAACTGCAAAAATATATAATTTTAATAGGAATTGGTAAGCACAAAACTTTGACACCACTGAAAAAATATTGACCATGCCAAAGAGACCCCCATAAAAGTTTGCAGAATGTTTCAGAAAAGAATTATTAGGGGCTGCTTTTTCAGTGTAGCTTCAGCCAAGGCCTCATTTTTAAGGAAATATATCTATGCTTCTAAGGAAAGAGCAGGTATTGGCTGCCTTTGATGAGAGGCTAATCTGCTAATTTTTGTGGTTATGTGAGGAAAGATCATGGATATTGTTTTGGGTATATTTGGTGGAAAATACTAATGAATAATTAGAGGCACAGCAGAGTGCCTTATTAACAACCAGTCTTATTAAATCAGACATGTTTTGGGGAAACACTTCAGGGTGAAACGACAGTGCTCTTTTGCATTCAAGAGTTGGAAATTTCAGTACTGGGGAACTGGGTATTTTCCCCTTGGAGATGGTGCTCTCCTCGTTACCTATCTTTACCACTTGGCCCAACCTAAAATGCCGGATCTCTTGCTGTTAACTGTGGGGTGTGAATCTTGGTCCATCTAGGTGTAGAGCTCTTCAGCGTCATCCCTGTGTGACCTTGAAATCTCTGAGCTTCATTTTCATTGTCCATGGAAAGTGGGAGAGTCATCCCTGCCCCACTGATTGGTGTGAGGTGTGATGGGATGCTATGGAGGACACACTCAGCACACGCAGCCTGGAGACCATCACATGCCTCTGTAATAGTTCATACAGATAAAGAGTCAGCAAACGGTGACATCCTTACTCCAGACTGATGGAGTAAGAAAACCAGATGGTCACTTCCTGAAGGGGTGTTGCTCTGGGTCCCCCCTCTCCCCTTACAGGGAAACTATAGCAGTGTGCCCTTCATCATGGATGTCTGATTAGAGCTTAAGAAGTGTGTTGTGAACAAAAGGTTCTATCTATGGTCAATAAACTCAGCAGATGATGCTAACAGGCACATTAGCATACTGAGGGCTGTGAAGAGCCCCACAAAAGAAACCTGTTCAGCTCTGTTTAAGGAAGTATTTTCTAAGCTTATTCCAGAGATGGGTAGAAAGCTCCGGTGGGACACTGCCACCCCTCAGGGCACAGTGAAGGAGCTGCTGATTTTAGGTTCTTTAAATCAGCAGGACAGACTTCGTTCCTGGTGCTTAGTGTAGTCCCAGCCCATTGTAAGTATGGATCGTACCATTGGTTGTGTGTCTATTTCAATTTCCCAATGATTCCTGCCCAAACAGTGGCTTTCTGGGGGCCACAGTTTTTTCCATTGACACCAAAAACAGGGAATGCAGCACAAATCTTTCCCCCATAGACCTCTGTTTCTCCCATGTGGCCAGGTTAGTGACCTTCACCGCACACACTCTGGACCTGCCAACAGCTCATTCTGGTTGATTTCCCCAAGAAGCCACAGCAAGGGCTGTTTGGTCCAGTCGCCCAAAGCGGAGGTGGCTGCCTGTTGTTCATCACTGCCCCGGGTCAGACCTGAGGGCTGGCCAGGTGCCAAGCAGCCTGAGAAAGAACGTGCTTCCAGCTTCTCCACGGAGTACTTGTCTGCCCAAGGCAGGCGAGAGACACTGAATAAAGGGTTCTGTTCTCCAACCCCAGGTTTCGTCATTGTGAAGTTCACACAGATATGCCTTCACTCTGTTTTTCCTTGCAGCCTCAATCCCCTTCCCCCTCCGAAAGGAAGCTTTTCTGTTTGGCCTCCTCCCGAGGCTTCGGTAAACTGCCTGGCTGCACCAGCTCTTGGTTCCCCTTCGTGTGTCGACTTGCCGTGCTGTGGTGAGGGCACACCCACTCCCTGGTTTTCCCTCCCTGGGCTCTGCACATTGCCTGCCTACACCTCTTCCAACGTGCTCCCTTCTGCGGAGACATAAGCGCTGCAGAGACGGGCTCTGTGACACGGAGGGCTGGCTAATTGGCAGGCTGCCCTGAAAGATAATCTGGAAGCGATCAGTGGAGGAAAAAGATAACACAGCTGTGATTTTCAAGGAGACAGGTCCTGGTTTTTCTACCTGCCAACCATGTTTCCTCTGAGGAGTTTTTTTTTTTTTTTTTTCCCCTGCAAGTTGCTATAAAAGAGACCTTTTAATCTTGTTTCAAAAGCCTGGAGACCCAAGTCTTTCCAGATCTTGGGAAGGAAGCAGGCCAGGAAAACGTGCGTTGCCGAGGAGCCCGGGGGTGTAGAAGGAAATGTAGTGGAGGGCGGGCAGTCAGGCGGGATGCCATTGCAATTCTGTAGCTTAGCTTCGCATGTGCTTGAGAGGACTTGGTGCACTTGGCCTCCAAGTGCTTTCACCCACAAGTATGATATGGTTTGCGGGTGGGGGTGGAGGGTGTTTCAGAGGTTGACGAGCATAAATCTGTCAGTGGGTGATTTTCAGACATCTGCCTGGAGCAGTTGCAGACAAACACAGGAGTTACTGGAGCCACGACGGGCCGGTCGACGCCTGGGAAAACCAGGGCCAAAGAGATCGTCTGGGAGACTGCTGGGCCGGGAGAAAAGGCTGTGTCAGTAATAAACAGTTTATCATTTAACTTTGGATGTAAAAAGGCAGAAAAAAAGAAGGAGCAAAATCAATCAGGATTGGGAGCTTGGGAGTTAAATACTGTTTTTGTTTGGAGTCAGTGAATACTATAGAAACACGCAGCCGGATCCTGGCCAGTGTCTGCATACATCGGGCACCCAGGGTCACTCCTGCCATCAGGCTGGCTTTGGCTTAGTGACATGGCCTAGGAAGTCCCCAGGAGGTGGTCTCAGAGATTTACTCAACTCTGGGGTATTTCTTCTTTCTTCGTATTTAACTGGCAGAGTTACTTGCTATTTTTATAACATGTTTCTGCTGCTTTGTAGAGCATAGTAGATTCAACAGCTGTTACTGTGGTTACATTTAAAAGTACTTTTAAAATTAGTTGTTGATTCAGAGTGTAAAATGTATGTGGTAGAAGGAAACAGGGTGCCTGGGGCTTCTCTAAGACTTGGTATCCTTATCTTCAAAATGGGGATACTAATACTTGTCCCACAAAGTTGTTGGAAGAGATGGCCCCCAGGAGGGCCAACAATAAACATGACCTTGCCTCTCATATAAAGTGCCAGCTTCTCATTCGGAAGATAAGTCATGACTTAACAGGCTGGCATACTTATGAAATTGACACCCACATAGGTATTTGGCAAAAACAAACAAAAAAACCCCCTGTGTTTTATGAGATTCATTCTATCTTCTTCTCTGAGAGTATTTATCTGATGAGTCTTTGCTTCTGCTGCCTGTGTCTCTGCTCAGCTTTTCCCTGTAGGAAGTTGGCATCTCACGCAAAAGGTTGAGAAATGCTGTGTACCCCTGTAAAGGTTACTCAAATCCTCTCAGATTACCCTATGATAATGTAAAGCAGAAAAATCCCCACACATGACACCAGAGTGGGCACAGCGGTGCCTGCTTTTCAATCAGAGATGGACCTCTGGCTGTTGTTTGCCATGTGTTAGAGAGCAAACAGCTAGTTTCTCCCTGATCCTACCTGGGACATCCTATAAACTTCAAATTTCAAAACACAAAACTTCAGACTTCAAAAGGCACTGTGGGTGAGGTAAGGGGAGAGGCATGGTCCTGTATCTTTGACTTCCTGCATCTCTGAATTCCTGGAGCGCCCGCAGCTGATGCTGTGTGTTAGGAGGCAGAGGGACCACAGGAGCTAGAAGCATTGACTTTGTACTTATTTGGACATAGTTTGAAGCTCAGCTTCACAATCCATAATTATGGCACATGGAACATGTTAGTTTAGTTTTCTGACTCCTAGTTTCCTTATCCTCCTCATTCATTGTCTTACTTCTGTAAAATACCTTTACTCATCTCTTGGAGTATTTTACCACTCATTGTTGGTAAGCTGCAGGACAGCCTGGGGCAAAAGAGTGAAGAGGTGTGTTATTCTGTGATTCTCAAGATTCCTGGTCAAAGGTAGAAAGCATTTTCTTTGTTACTCTCTGAACAAAGGATAGTGAAGAGGCTGGACCTTCAGCCATCATGAAAATGTCTCTTCTGGCTCTCAGTGTATGTGCAGCCTCCTGGGGTATTTTTGGAGTTGGTGTAGGTCAAAGTAGTTGAACCCTCCACCTCCCTCTTCCCCATTCCTCATCCACCCTACTCAGGGATGCCTCATGATTTCTCTATGAAGTCCAGGATTAGCACCATAGAGGCCTGACCACCCCTGGAATCTGCCTCTACAGGTACTATTTACACAGTCTCTTTCAAGTGTTATTCCATCCACATCTTTGGAGACAGTGTTAATTGATACAAGTTGTTGGGTATCCGGGACTTGGTAAAGTAGCTACATTTTTAGAATGTTTATTCTAATGAAAAAAATTACACTTTAAGTCTTTTTTAAGACTTAAGACGTGAAGTCTTTAAGTCTTACACTTTATAAGTCTTTTTACTACAAATTGTTTTTTTCTTGAATGCAGTCTCGATGTCACGGTACCCCCAAACGCAGCACTGATTATAAGGGCTGTAAATGTCTGATAGGAAAGTGATTCCCTTCCCAAAGAGGAGAAAGGTCTGTAACAGGGAATCCAGAGGATTTAACACCAGCGGATCCTGTCCAGGGAAGCTGGTGGTTGCAGAGACAAAAGCCAGCAGTTTGAAAAGAAACTCACGCAAGCACCTTGGCCATGGAAGAGGCCAGCCCCGTGGCCTTCCTGGTCAGGCTTCCCTTCCCTCCGAATTGTAGCTGGGACCTTGCTCCGAAGTCCTAGTGACCTGTTGTGCATAAAGAGTCTGTCTTGTATAAATGCCTATTTCAGAATCGAGGAAATGTGGTGAAGATTTTTTTTTTAATTAATGTTTCAGGCCAAGTGGAGGCCCAGATCCTCGGCCAAGATAATGATTGGTGAGTGAATAAATTGTGCTTGCCTATGCTTGTTGTCTGTATAAGCAAAGATAGCATTTTAAATATCAGAACTCTCACTTCAGACTGTGGACTCAAGATTATTCAACACTTCCATTGGCCGTGGGTTCATAGACTAGAAGACAGTCCTTAAATTAAGCAATAAATAATCAAATAAAATTCTGTGAGTGGAAAGACAAACATAAGTACATACGTTTTTCTCCTTATCTGTGTTTTGCTTTCTGAAGTTTCATTTACCCACAGTCAACCATGGCCTGAATATATTAAGTGGGAAATTCCAGGAATAAACAGTTCTTGAGTTTTAAGTTTTGTGCCATCCTGAGGACCATGCTGAAACCTCGTGCTTCCCTGTGCCGTCCTGCCTTGTAGGTGAGTTATCCCTTTGTCAGCGTCCCCCTGCTGTGGGTGCCCCGGTCGGTCCCCCACTGAGCAGAGTCCGGGTGATCAGACAGACTGTGGCTGTGTCACCGTGCTTGTATTCCGGTCACTCCTATTTTACTTAGTCACGGTTTCAAAACACAGGGGAGTGATGCTGGCAATTTGGACACGCCAAAGACAAGAGAAATCCTTCCTTTAATCGAAAAGGTGAAAGTTGTCGACTTAATAAGGAAAGAAAAAAAGCACGTGCGAGGTTGCTGAGGTCTGTGGTGAGAACAGTCCTTCTTCCTGTGAAACTGTGAAGGAAAAAGAAAGGGTGGTACTCTTGGTCCGGTATGTCAGACTGCACCGGTCATGGCCACAGGGTGTGACAAGTGCTCAGTTAACAGGGCAGAGGTGCTGACGTGGTGGACAGAAAACGCGGAAAGAAAGCGTGTTCCTCCTGAAGGCAACGTGCTGCGCCCAGAGCCCTGAGCCTGGGTGAAGACTTCGGCAAGGGACCTTTAAAACATGTGACACCAGGCCATTCGCTGCAAGTAAGGGATGGTCACTAGCTTGCAAACTAGGTGTGGCATTGTGCCATTGCACGTTATCACAGGAAGAAGGGCGAGTACAGCCAAACAGGGTGTTTTGAGAGAGAGAAACCGCATTCACGTAACTTCTGTTATAGCATATTATTATAATTGTTTTCTTTTAGTATTAGTTATTGCTGCTAATCCCTTATTGTGCTTAATTTGTAAATTAAACTATCATACATATGTACATCTAGGAAAAAACGCAGTATCCTACATAAGGTTTGGTACTATCCGACATTTCGGGCATCCTCTGGGGGTCTTGGAACCTAGCCTCTGCCGATGAGGGGGGACTGCTGTAAAGCAAACTCATATTCTGAAAGTTCCAGGTAAAAATATTTATCGTGATTAAATACAGATGCAGGTACAAGTGTATGTAACTGACATGTAATGCAGAAAGGTAAAGTGGCAAATTTGTGGAGAATCATAGACTCTGGAGTGAGACTGCCTGGGTACGAATCCTGGCACTGAAACTTACCGCCTGGGAGACCCCGAGCAAATCACTTAACCTCTCTGGGCCTCGCTGTCTCCCAGCTGTGAGATGGAGCCATCACGGTACTTACCTCAAAGAATCGTTGATGGTAAAATTTGTTTAAATATATGAAGCACTCGAAACACTGCCTCATAGTAAGTGCTAAAGAGGTCCTAACTTTTGAATAAAAACATTAATTTTTTGAATAAAAAACATCTCTTTCTCCCCCACACCCCACCCCTGCACCTCTTCATTGTCATCATCATCATCAATGCTGTACGTATTAAATGGCCAGGGTCGGCCACGTAATTTGCAAGCACCGTACAAAATGAAATAGCAAAATCTCGTGCAAAAATCAGGAAAAAAGCTTTTCCCTTCTTTTGTTGAAACTTTCTTTCTCTCTAAACCTATCATTGATTTTTAAAAATTGCTGTCTAATGACGCACATCATTTAAAATACAAGAATATTCCCACAGCAAGTGTAGACCTTACAAACGCCTAACAACCCTCCCAGCACTGGGTGCACTGTAGCAAAATTCACAGATTTTTAAAAATTCAGGACTACTTAGTAGGAATGTGTTTTTCCTAAGTATTTACCTTATGTCTTACTCTTTTTAAATTATTCATCTTACGCTTTGGAAGGAGTGGGAAAATATGGAAAAACAGAGGCCATTTAGCAAACCAAGATCCAATTTCAAAGTGAATTTATCTTGCAATTGAAGTTGGCCTCACAGTTCTTTGAACATCTCTCCTCCAAAGACCTGATCTTCACCTTCTGTGGCTACCCCCTCCCCAGACGACATCCTTGACCCCCTCCTTCAGTCTTTTACTCGCTAACAGTTCATTGACCTTGTTGAATTCTCCAGTCGTTGACGCATCACTTCTAATCACTACCCCCTGTGCCCTCACTTTCCTCTGTATTCAGCTAAAATGACATGTTGCACCACTACGGATGTTTTTAACACCCTTCCTTCTTGCATACTCATCCCTACCGCGTTTGACTGGCAGAGCCCCAGTCCTTGTTCAAACCATAACTACCAACTTCATGCTGGCACTTGGCTGGAGAAAAACTCTGAGCTATGTTGACTGTTCCTACTTTAAACTCTTGTCTCAAATCTCAAATGGGTATTCAACATAGCAGCAATCATATTTACTTCAAAATTACTACTTTATACCTTCTGCTCCTCACTCCATCCCTTGACTGGTAACCCTATCTTATTCTTCATTAGGAAAGTAGAATCAGCCAGATAGTAATTCTCCTATTCTTTCCCCATTTGTTAATCTACCCACATCCTTTCCCTGCCTTCCTCATCATAATGTGTTTTTGCCCCATCCCATCAGAAACTTATTTGCACTCTTTATCTGTCCTTTCATTTTCAGTCCATTGATTATGTGGAAATCTCTCCTGCATCCCAAATGTCTCTGCTCTGTCTAGGGCACACACAACTAGAGCTAAAAATGTATTCTAATATCTCCTGTCTAAAAAACAAAATAAAAGACAAACCTTTCTCTACTCCATGCATCCTTCTAGCTTCTGTTCCATTTTTCCGCTCCCCATTCTTAGCAAACCTTTCTAGGAGTCGCCCACAGCTGCTGTGCCCACTTCCTCGTCCCACATTCTCTCTTTAACTCATTCCAGTTGGGGCCCTTCCCCACTGCTCCTTCTGAGGCTGCACTTGTCATAGAGGCGACATTGCCTCCACGTTACCAGTCCCAGCAGTCTTATACTATATGACACTTCTTCATTTTTGAAATTCTTTAAACAAAATAAATCTTGACTTCCACAATGCACACACTCCTGGTATTCCTCTTACCTCACTTGCTTTTCTTCCTTTGTCTCCTTTGCTGGCCCCTCCTTCCCTCTAAATTGTAAATGCTGGAGGTTTTTGGAGCACATACCCGAGCCCTCTTTCAATCCCAAGCAATATTTTTTCCCATGGGTGATCTCGTCTAATTGTAAGGTCTTCAGTATAACTTATATACCAGTGACTCCCAAATATGTGTCTCCAGTTCTGACTTTTACTTGGAATTCCAGATTTTCTCTGGCCAACTCTCTATCTGACATCATCACTTGGACATTTGATAGGGAGCTCAAACTCATCACGGCAGTCAGAACAGCACTGTCGATATTTTCCTTAGACCGAAATCTGCTTCTCTCCCAGTCATCCCATCTCAGTAAGCAGCCACGTCATCCACTAGTCGCTGAAGCCAACAATCTAGGAATTGTCTTGATTTTTTCTTTTCAGAATGGTTCCATGTTAAATCTATCAATGTGACCTATCGACACTTCCTTCAGAATACGTTCCTAAGCTGCCCACTTTTTCCATGGCCAATACCCCCACCCTACCACATGCCATCATCCTCCGTAGCCCGAACAGCTACAATAACTTCTCCACTACTTTCTTTGCTTCCACTCTTGCACCATTATAATTTTTTCTCTATACAACAGTCAGATACATGTTTTAAACAGTGTAAATCAGAGCATGCTTAAAAAGACTTCCGATGACACTGGGAGTAAAATCTAATCTTTTTTGTGCTGGTTTAGACACTACCTAGTCTAGACCCTGTCAATTCTCCATTTATCTCATATGACCCTTCCTGTGCCCACTCTGCCTACCTGAGGCACACCAGCCTCCTGTGTTTCTCAAACAAGCCCAGGTCACATCTCAACCAAGGGAAGCTTGCTTCAGTTGTTCCCACCGCCTGGGAGTCTCATGACTCTTCTTCTCGTTCAGATACTGACCCAAGTGTCAGCCTTGTTATTTATATCACTATGGAATCAGGGGTTCTGATTTTATTCAACCCATTATAATCAATTATTAGTATTTATTGAATTGGCCAAAAAGTCTATGTTTTTTTTAGTAAAATGAAAGCCATTATTTATTTTCACCAATAACTTTATTGATTTGGGTATTTTGAGTATGTTGGCTCTCTCTCCCTCATGGTAGAACATTGATTCTACATAAAATGTTCTCAGTTAATGTCTCAATTTGATTGCTATCAACGTCAACTGATCTATCCAACCATAGAGCATTCATTGCCCATTGAAATCTCCAGCATGAAACTTTGCAAATCACTTCACGTCAAGTGTTTGATTAGTCACAGCACCTTCTCCATACACTGCACAAATCTTTTGTTGTGTTTCAGTTGTGTTTTTACCTTTCTTGAATAATAAAGCATAACATGCTAAAATGTTATGTATTTTCTTCTATCTTCAATATTAAAATGGCTACACAAAAATTAACCAATTTGATGATTTTTAAAATGCACTATGATATGATAGCTGTCACAATTCAATCTAATACAATTGTTTTGCATGAAGTTAAAGACAATTAAGCTACTAGGGCCATCTTACAGAAAAAGCCAAGTAAACCTTTTGGTCAAACCCAGTATTTTGCTGCTCAAATTGTTCCAGACTTGGCTATTATGAGTCCCTCCAAGCTGGCTCCTGTGTCTTTTTGAGATATCTCTTTTATTCTTTGAGTACTTTATTGTGTTCTGGCACAAAAAAATGTCTCAGGCTGATTTTATACTTTCTCTGGAATTAGCCATTTCTTCAAGAAGCTTTAATGCTTTTCAGTGGAGAATGTTATTTAGTAGCTAAGATGTGGGCTTTAGATGTGCTCCTTGTTACTGGGGTGTCACTGTTTTTAGGCCTTTTTGAAAGACAGAACTAGATCTATCTATCTAAAAAAAATCACAAGTTCACAGTGATACCCACAATTCCAATCCAACACTATGCACTTTAGCAGACTCCCTTCCCATATTGGCAGTTTTCTTTTCCAATGGGGGAGAAGCAGGGAGAAACCCGCCTCCAATTTTCTTTGGTATATTTATTTGATCAATCCTTCCATATGTAGACAATCTCCTCGTCACACAGTGTCCTTGGCCACAGCACCACTGATTCACACAAGCCCATGTCAGTTGAGAATCCATGTTCCTAGCCCTAGTGTTATTCCAAGTTAACCACTTAAAACTTTCTGGTAGGTATTTTTCATTCATTCAGTCATTCTTTCATTTGTGCATCCAGCAAACACTTACTCAATATCTAGCCTGTGTCAGGCACAATGCTAAATGCTAGGGATGACCAGTGACCAACACAGCCAGAATGTCTGACCTCATGGCTATTACCCTAGACCATGTGTCTCTGCTCTAGATATATTTCTCTTTGTTAAACTTTCAAGTTTGCTGTACAGTAAGTGTGCCTATGTTACATATAATTCTTATTATACAATTAGGGCTCAGTCATTTTTCACATACCGTTTGTGGTCTTCATGTGGTCCCACCTTCATGTGGATATAGTTGGATAAACATACAGACACCCTATTTGGCAGCCTCTATATGACTTTGGTTCTGGAATGCAGAGCCAGCATAACCAAATAAATAATGCTTATTTTTCTCTGGTATGTTAATGTGTTCCTCATACCCAAGAGTTATATTTTGGCTCCAAGAAATGCTTCAAATCTATGAATCTGCATTTTGTCATGTATCTTAGAGTAACTTAGTGATCTAATTCATACATTGTCATAAAACAATGGGCTCTTATAAAGGCAATGAAATTTAAATATATAGCCCTAATACTCATCAAACAAGTCAGTGTTGTTCTTTACACATAGTAGGTGTTTGATAAAAATTGGTTATTTGAATTAAAAGTTTTATATATTTAATTTATGCACAGCCACAGTAAGTGTTGATTAGGACATTTACTAATAGTATTTTGCATTTGCCTCTGTCCTTCCCATGTCCCCCCATTCTGGCATGTCTGCTGCCTTTGTAAGCTGACCCTTTCAGAGCGTTTAATTTTTCTTTAATTTTTCTATTTACTGTGGCCACACATCCTGCTTTAGAGTCTTGGCAAAAACATTCTCCTAGTTTTTAACATCTGTAAATACAAGTCTTCAGAATTTCACTGGGATCGTTCTTACACCTCCCCCTGAGAGAAAAAAAATGCTAACACAGATATTAGAAATTATTTATGAGGCCTGATCAGTGGTAGATAAGATGGCTTCTTCGAGACTCAATTTGGGGATAAATGAGTTACTTTATATTCCATTTCCTTTTTCAAAAAAACAAGTCTGGTTTTGTTCAGACCCCTTATTACATTTAGCTTCTGTTCTCATAATCCATCAAAATTACTAGCTGAAAGATCAAAAAATAAAAATAACCATTCCTGTTTTGAAGCATACTGTTTAAATAACAGCAACACCCCTCACACATGTGGACTATCTCCTATTTGCTTCTAGGATTTCCTGCGAATCAGTCAGTTGTCTGCTACATCCAGTGAACTCTGAAGAATAGATGAGAACAAGGCCCTCTTTTTGGATGGCAACTTTCCGTAACTGCATTCAATCTAACCCTGAAGTCCTCTTTTGGTTTTAGCCTCCCTTTCTAGTAGAATTCAATTTATAAACTTCATTTTCATTATTTGTCATGCCTATGGTTGACCACAAGAAAGGAACCAAGAAACACAGAGCAATGGAGGCAGACTCAAACCCAGAAGGGCCTAACTGCGTCTCCACTGTCATTTCTGGTGAGTTACAGACCTCACTTCCGAATAGTTTCAAATGTGGGCAAGAGAAAAGCCTTCGGACAAGGCGTGTGACTGCCCAAGTGCTGGGCATTTGGAAGGTGTGGTCTGGTTTGCACCTGGCTTTTCTTCTCTCCCATGAAGACACCCTAACTGCCCAAAGGCTCTTCTTTTTTTTTTTAATATTTTTTAAAATATTTTACTTATTTATTTATCTTTAGAGGGGAAGGAGAGAGGGAGAGAAACATCAATGTATGGTTGCCTTTTGTGCGTCCCCTGCTGGGAACTGGCCCGCAGGGAACCGGCCTGCAACCCAGGCATGTGCCCTGACTGGGAATTGAACCGCGATCCTCTGGTTCGCAGGCCTGCGCTCAATCCACTCAGCTACACCAGCCAGGGCCCAAAGGGTCTTCTTAAATGCTCATTCCAGTTGCTGACCACAGCAAGATTTGCTGAGTCCTTGTGGACTGTGCAGATTCTTCCAAGTCCAGGTGGAGTCCATCTGAATGTGTTGTGCATACTGTTTGCAGAGGGCGCTCTGTTTGGGGAAGTGGTTCTCAAGCTGTGTCAAAGTCAATCACCTGGGAGAGGGTTTACAATGCAGATCCAGGCCACTGCCAAAGATTCGGTTTCCACGTTTCGGATGAGGATCAGGAATTTAAATGTTTTTGCAAGCTCCTAGTATAGTCTGGCTGTGATATTTTGAAAGACTCTGCGTAGGAGATGGAGGGGACTCTTGGCTGTCACCACACCTATCTGCAGTAGATACCATTTCCAGAAAACTATGTGCAAGTATATTTCTGTGAGTACTGCTGAGTTTTGTGTCATGGGACTATCACTGTCCTTTTCAGAGGCATTTCTGATTTGGTGTCTGTAAACAGCAAAGAATGTGACTGGGGAAGCTCTGCACTCAGAGGAATATCTTACTGGCTCATTTTGAACAGTCAAGAGTTGATTTCTTCTGTGACTAACTACCTTCTAAGAGATTAATATGGACTAGTCTTCCCAATATATGGGAAGATTTCTCATAGAAAAGGAGCAACTGTTCTCCTATTAGGGAACAATGACAACTGTCAAATCCGCCAGCTGAAATCACTGCCGTCCCCATTTCCTGCATTGCTTTCTCTTCTTCGGTGTAGATATGGCTGGAGTTGTGCTGCTCACAGGCCACAGGCTGGGGTGGAGGCTCTGTTTGTGATTGTGTTTCCAGAAGCCTCCTCGGTCTGTGGGGAGTTCACCCTCACACTGGCCTTCCAGCTATGGAGTGGGCGTCACCAGGGAGAAGAGTCTTCGAGGGGCTGTAGCCATTCAGGCTGGCTCTGGGCCCAAGGCTCCTGCACTCAGAAAACAAATCCAGATTCAACTTTTAAACATTTATAAAAATGAGAATGGTGATATTTTTGACCTGCTGCCAACTTGTTTAACCTTTTCTCTCCCTCTCTTTTTTTAAAAATCAAATTGCTGGAATATGGTGTATGAGATTTCAGAGCCAACATTTTTTTATCCCCTGTTGGAAAAAAGTTCCCCAGAGTGAGAAATTTTGTGTCAGGTTTTAGCCACGAAAGGGTACAGCTCTCTGTCGATGATAAAACGGCAACTTTCTTCACATAACGTGACGATTTATGCCCCCTGGCATCTTAGGGTGTTAACAGGGCTGAGGGGCATAAATTCTCCTTCTGTTAGGACGGGAGTGGACCCCACAGCCTCGGCCATGCCATCCTGTGTGGCTCTGGTCGAGAAGTAAAACCAAAGCAAGAGCAGATGCTTAAGTACTTTTTAAACCGAAGGCTTTGTGGAGCTGTTTTCACTTAAGAACGGAATAATTCGAAACACCTTTCCCTCTGGTTCATCTGCTTGGGCAGCGGCAAAAGCAGCTCCACGGGGCCTCCGGCTCTCGCCGCCTGCAAGGTTAGTCCAGCGCGGGGCGAGCGTGGCCCAAGCCGCCCTCGCTTGGCCACAGGTTTCAGAAGACATCTGAAAATCATTGTGCGAAACCGAAAAGTACAAATTCACCACAGCGCGACTCTCTTGAGTTGAGTCTGATATTTCCTGTTTTGAAGGTTTCCTTGGTAGCCCACACGTCGGCTGGGAAACACCAGCTGCTCTAAGTGACTCAGATTTATAGACCCTTTGATCAATTATCTCCCCCAATTTCTGGATAATTGAGAGGAGGGTTAAGCCATTCCCTAATGTAAATATAAGACTTAATTTTAAAAAAAGTCAGCCTTTTCGCAAGTGCTGTAGACACAGGGCCCTGCCTTTGTTTTCCATATTACACTTGCGATAGCAGTGGGATTTTTCCTCTCTAACGGTGTTAAATCCCCTGGCGCTGTGTAGCGAAACTGAACAGGAAATATTGTCAATGACAGCCTGAAAGTAATAGTGTGCTTTATCTAAGATTCTGGCTGTTTGTGAATTCATTTAACTTGTTCTATCCTTAGGACTTGCGGAAAAGGGAATAGCAAAAGTGAAGTAGCAAAAGCAAAGAAGGGCAGGTTGAAAGCAATAGTACCAATTTTCATTAGGCTGTTGTACAATATTTCCTTCTTGATAGATATTCTAAAGTGATGTTAGGGCTTTCAGGGGTGTCCAACCTGTGGCATCTCTGGGCCACACTGGAAGAAGAAGAGTTGTCTTGGGCCACACATTAAATATGTTACGATGTGTAATCACCAAAAAATCTCACAACGTTTTAAGTAAATTTACGATTTTGTGTTGGGCCGAGGGTTGGCCGCTCCTGCTTACGTCATAGACATTCAGACTTGCAGTACGTGGACTTGGGTCGTCTGGAAGCCAAAGCAGCTGGGCGGTTACTCCACCAGGTTCATAGTTTTGAGACATTAGTGTATCATGTTCTGATGAAGCTCAACAAAAATTTCCATACCAGTCCTGACAGTTTTTAAAGGGAAGTCCTCCTTTAGCATGAATACTTCCAGGACAGAGCGCTTACCGTGTTGAAGGGCAGACTAGTTCACTGTTAGTTCTAGTTGTGGGGTGCTGCTTTTCACCAGCGAGGTCAAGTTTTTCTCCCTAAAGCTTCATCTGTTTGTTCAATTAATGAATTAACAGTTATGAGCACTTTGCTGACACATTGATGATTATGAGATAGTCTTCAGTTCTGAGGAAGTTCTGGCCTAGTTCAGTGTTCCTCAACCTTGTTCTCATCCCTCTACTCCTACTACATGGAATTTTAATGCCACAGATATACTGTGTATCTGGTTATGTGCCATATATACACACCTTTTCTTTGACAATGAAAAGTGAGTTTTTTCTCTTTAAGAACCATTCCTGTTCCTGAGGGATAGCACCTCTACAGAGAATGCATGGTCTCGTGGGCATGACAGACACTTGAGCAAGGAGCTCAGTCCCTGTACATACACCAGAGCACCCTCTCCTCTGTTCTTATTCTCTGCCCTCTCTTGCTGCCACACCTTGCACATACTTTTAGACAGACTATACTACGTTTTATTTTAATTATTTGTTTAGCCATAGGTAGTGGATTGAATGATGCCTCCCCCTCGCCCATGGTATGTCCACTAGGAACCTGTGAAATGTAACCTAATTTGGAATAAAGGGTCTTTGCAGAATATAATTAAGGATTTCAAGAGGTGTCCTCCTGGATTATTCAATAACAACTGTCCTTATAAGAGAATAGCAGAGGAAGCCCTGGCTGGTGTAGCTCAGTGGATTGAGCACGGGCTTGCGAACCAAAAGATTGCAGTTCGATTCCCAGTCAGGGCACATGCCTGGGTTGCAGGCCAGTTCCCAGCAGGGGCCACTTCCCAGCAGGGGATGCATTGATATTTCATATAGCAACCATACATTGATATTTCTCTCCTTCTCTCCTTCCCTTCCCTTCTAAAAAGATAAATAAATAAAATAAAATAAAAAAGAGAATAGCAGAGGGAGATTTGATTTGGACACAGAGGAGAAGGCCAAGTGAGCTGCAGACAGAGATTGGAGTGATGTGGCCGTAAGCCAAGGAATGCCAACAGCCACCAGAAGCCAGAAGAGGTTCTTTCTCCCCTAGCACCTCTGTAGGGAGTGTGGCCTTACCAAAACCTTGATTGATGACTTGTATCAGAACTTTAAGAGAACAAATCTATATTTAAAATTTTTTTAAATTTATTTTTAAGCCCCCAAGATGGTAGTAAATTGTTATCACTGCCACAGGAAATAAATACCCATCCCTTTTCCACTCTGCCCTGGTCTACTAAAGGCATAGTGTCTTGTTCATCTGTGTATCCCTGGTGTGTAGCCTGGTAACTGACATATAGTAGGTGCTCAGTTTACTTTTGTGCGGTAGGAAGAGTGAGTGGGAAGGGACTCCAAGTTTACTGCCTCTTCTGCTACATGGAAGTACCCGAGGGCTAAGACCCTGTACACCTTCCCTTCTCCCCACTCTCCCCACCAACCTTCTCCACTGCAGGCTAAACAGTCCCATATCTTACATTTTCATGTTTATAAACATACATTTTAAAAATGTAAAACTCTTAAAAAATACAGACACATGGCTTTATACGAAAGTGGATAATATGATATAGGTTCTTCTGCTTTTTTCCCTTATTAAACAGCAGGTCATGGGCATCTCTCCCTGTCAATAAATGTAGCTACGCATCGTCTTTTTAATGGTTACCTGAGTTCCGTTGTGTGGATTACTATAATTTATTTAATCCATCTCCTACTGATGGAGGCTAATGTCCCTCTTAAAATGGAATAGCCATGTCAACATAAGGCCCTGCAAATCTGGCCGCACCAATATAGGGGAACTATTACTGCTTTTGACTTGAACATTACACTTATTTTAATGTGGCTGATAATTTCATTAGTTTTGTGAGGTAGTCACTATCTTCTTTTGACCCTGTAATTGACTAAAACCGCTAAGTCTTTTAACCTGAATGGTTACGAAGCGAAGTGCTCCTCACTTGTGTTTGAGTAATTGATTATATATATTTAAAATAAAATTCATGTGAGATTTTTACGTACCCATAATCATAGCTTAGGCATGGTCTTGTTTCTGCTTTTAAATTGAGCTGATAGCATAACATTTTTTCTTATGCTATTGATTTTTATTTAACTTAAACTTTTAGGACTTTAAGGTTTTATATTTCTTCTTGTTTATTATTGGGAAAACATGGATTTTCTCTTATTATTTTAACCCACTGAGATAATGCTGGAAGTACACTTCACACTCCATCATTCATGCCGAATAAGCGCATATTTTATTTTTCTTCTAGGTTAGCATGGCTGTGTTGACTAGCACAAGGTGGAGATGGAAGTCTAATTCCTACCTCAAAAGCCTTCCCTGCTGGTTGATACTAAATCCCTAGCAGGCATCCTGTCCATTATTCACCTCCCAGACCAGAGCCCTGTCAGAGTGTGCTGGCTTTTGTCTTGGCCCATCTTGCACCTTACTGTATTGTCTTCCCTATAAAACGCAGTACAGCACCTGATGGGAAACTTATGAGGCCCCCAACAAATGCTTGTTGTTTTGAATTGAATTGTCCCCAAGAATCTAGTGACTTGTATATGGGGGATCCACACAGCCCCTTTGCAAGCAGCACTTCCTCTTGTCTTTGCTCATGAGTTAGCTATTCAATCATCCATTCTGGGATTCACAAGAGATGGATGCCATGCTCACTGGATTATATTCATTTTGCTCCTTTCTTGAAAATCACATTACAGGAGGAACAAAACAATATCTGAGTTTCACATGTCACTTTTGAGATGCCACTGGGCTACCTGTGTGACTTGTTGCTTACAGGGTTTGTTGTGATGGGTGTCAAGTGGTGGTGGAAGGCGGTCAGCCTGGTCCCAACTCACCCTTTAGGGCAGACCAGGCCCTTCTTGCAGGGAGGTGCTGGGGGTGTCCTGTTTACTGCAGAGGCTCCACTGAGTGGGTGAAGCAGGCACAGTGTTCAAAAGCGTGGGAGGAAGAAATATCCTGTCTTGGTTCTGGCATATACTCAGCAAGGGGGCCATGGGGGACTGAGGGGGTTGCCTACCGGGAGGGTGACAAGCTGATGTGCCATGCAGATCCTCAGCTATCATCCAGGGTCCCATACAGCTGTGGTGCAGCTTGACCTTCAGCAGGAGTCAGACCATCTATGGACCCCTGAGCAGAAACCCAGCCCTAAAACTGCAGGGATAGAGATGGGATAAGGTGGGGCCTCTGTTCAAGCTCAAGATCAGGTACAGATACCACATTGCCGAAGGGGTCACTGCAGGAATGGGTAAGTGTCACAGGTTGGGTTCCCCAGGAAGTAGGTTCTGAGAAGCAAATCAGCATGTGGGGGCATTTATTTGGGAATGGCCTCATAATCAATGTCTGCTGAAGGAAGAGTCAGGAAATGGGGTTGAGCAGGGAGAGAACTTAGCTGAGATGCTGTCCTAACAAAGGCCTTAGTGTCCTGGGGAAACTTGAGAGAACCCCGCAGACTTGTCCTGAATTGGAGGGGGGTCAGGCCTTTATATCCCCACATTGATCAGTCATCAGATGGTGCTGCTCCTGGAAGGAAGTGTGACTTTGGGCCACTTTTCTTCAACAGAAGCAATTCTCAAAGATGGCTAGCAGCCCAGGGGCCTCTGTTAGCCATAGTCCCAGCAGCTGGGGGAGTAAGTCCTTCCTTCCTAAAAGGGAATCTTGGGAGCACATCACAGCGTCCACCGCACTGAGTTATGACTTGGGGAAATAGAGTGCTCATCAGCCATGAGTGATAGGACTGGGGCATTAGAACACAAGAGAGAAGACATAACATAATGTTATGTTAAACACCACTGGATTTATGGAAGGGAGGCCAGAATGTGGGAAGGAGTAAGCAAGAATAGGAGGAACTGGCCAAGACTATTTGCCTACTTCCCCCTCTGAACCCAACTGCTCTTGAGTGGGAAGGGGGCTGAAGGGAGAGCAATGGTAGCTGTGTCTGTGTAGGTTAGGGGATCAGCAGACCCAGCTGGGAGAAGCCGAGGGAGATGGGTGAAGTGGAAGGACCTCTGTGGGCATCTGTGGGACGTTCTCCTGTTCATTCCAGCAAGTCTTGTGCATCGTGGCCCTGGGGCTCATAATCCCATGAAGTGTTCAAACGGTCAAGTCTGCTCATCACGTGCAAATATGCAATTTTAATTCCAAGGAGCATTGGTCACAACATTGGTACAATTTCATTCCTGAGGCCCATATTAAAATTGTTTTTTTTTTGTGTGAGATTCCCAGTGTGTTGTTCTAGCCATTTTGTGTTTTAAGACCAGAGCAGGAGATTTTAATTAATTAGTTAATTTTTAGAGAGACGCGTCCCCTCCCAACATAGCTCAAAGTAGTCTATAGGAAGGGTGGAAAAATTGTTTAGATTGAATCCAAGAATAGAAAATTCCTAGTACCAAAAAAAGCCCTTTTCCCCTTTAAAAAATGAAGTGAGTAAGCAGTGGGGAACTCATATGAGAGCATGTTTCAATGTCAGCGTTTAATGTCACAACATTTAGCTCATCTTGGCAAATTATGAGATTTTTCTAATTCCTCAAGTATCATTAAACAGCTGTTGTTTCTTTTCTAAATAATATTAACTCGGCCCCCGCCCCCTCTCAGGCCGTCTAGATTTCGATAGCTCGACTCTGCAGTGCCATGGCATTCATTTCACTTTCGAATCCTTTCACAGATTATGCATGTCCACTTTTCACGTGGGGGTGTGACTCCGCATGAAATGGTCAGGAGTCTGCTGTTCGTGAAAAGACTCAGCTGTATCGGCATATGGACAGCACACTTCCAAAATGGGGTTATTTCATAATTGCATCAACTCTGTCCAAGAAAAGAGAGCACATTCAAATTCCCTGTAATTCAAACCATTTGTTAGCGGAGCCCTCCATCCTGGGCTGGGGAGGACTGGTATCATGGAGAGACTGTTGTGTTCCAAACCCTCCATGTCCACCTGGTTTGAAAATCTCCTTCCGGTCTTGGTGCTCCGGGTGGGGAAATGGTAGGAAGACAGGCTTTCCAGGTGGGGGCAATGAGATGTGGCCCCGGGCTGGGCGTGGGCTGTGTCCATGTGCTGAGATGCATGTGTTAGTCATCTGAGCACTCCCACTGGTCAGTCCAGAGGCTCGGCGCACATAGGATCACCAGTTATTTGTGTGGCTTTTTATTCCATGTGGGTGGAGGCGGGCATGGCAGGGGACAGTATGACTCAGGAAGAAAAAAAACGAGAGTTCAGGAGCTGGAGAAAACTAGTCTGCCTCTCATTGCTGCCACATTAGTAGGCTTAAGTCTTCTTCTGGACATCAGCTTCCTTGTTTATAAAATGATCATGCACACACACTCACCTTGAGTGATGGTGGTGAGAATTAGAAATACTACATCTAAAATGCTCAGCATACTACCTGGCCCACAGTAGATACTCACTACATGGCAGTTCTTATTATAGTTAGCTATTACTTACTAGAGTGTACAAAAAGGGTCTTTCTGTACAATCTAAGTCTTCAGCATGCTCATCTTATGCTCAATCTGGCAGCAAAAATGGCTTGCTGACAGCATCCATCTTTCCATTCACAAGTCATATGAAATATATAGCGTTTTTCCTAACAGATTCCCAATGGTCTGCTAGGTTTCCTGGCAATGAGACAGCAATTCAGGCCAGTCCAGGTATAGAACAAAGCTGTGCCAATAGCCACATTCCATGCACAAAATACTCCCCAACTGGGCCATACACATGGCAGCTGTGTGTGCCAGCCTCTCAGGCCTGGCTCACCAGGCAGCTGCAGAAACTGCTTCGAACATGAGGTTATTTATGGCATAACCAACCCTGACTTTGGCCTAGCTCTTGTTCTTGTTTCTTAAATGATAGTATTAGTGCTAGAGAAAGACATGCAATGTAGGAAACTGAATTCCACAGACAAACGTTGCCAGGTGCAGGCTCACCAATGCGATTGCACTGGACCTTGTCGGCTCTATAATTCCAGGCTCTGGGGTGGCAATAACTGCTAAGTGAAGACAGTCCATAGCACATCAGCCACGGCTGGGCAGAGAGCAGCAGTGTGGTTTGTCTGTAATTCTGAAGTCGTGAGAGCTCTCAGGAGGGTATTCTGACTAGGGATAACCTTAGAAGTTAAAACAAAATGTATATAACAGAGGACCTATGACTAATTTCTAACTTTTGCCTCTTAATTTCCCCTTTATCTGAAGAAGTTTAGCTAGATGGAATGATCTTTTATTCTTAGCTTTCTCTAATTTTCAACTCAAATTAGCAACTTATTGGAAGCACATTTAAAATTTAATGTGTTTTACAGATTTTTCTGATCCAAATTTTCCCCATCCCTAGTCAATCTAGTGTCCTTTTGTGGTGGGAAAAGGGAAAGAGGTGTGTAAGCCTTGGCATTGAATTTAGGAGAAAGAGCCAGTTGGAGAGGGGTGAACTTTTCTAATTTTCCTTTTGCTCCAAGTCCTTAATGCCCTATGAACCAACTGAGAAAGTAGGCCCACAGTTGGCCCAGTTGGATTTTAATCAAATATATTTTTAAGCCATGCCATTGAATGGTCATCTGCTTCACCAGGGACCTTGGCTCCAGTGATGGCGGGATGCCAGGACATGATGTATGGCTTGGGTTGTGACCATGTCCTTTTTTACTTTTATATCTGTGTTTGTACCTTATTCAATCCTTCAGTCAGTCAAAGGAATATTCAAATATTTATTCACCTTTACCTCTTGACCTACTCTGCCCTAAACACTGGAGAAATAGCAATGAATTTCTTTTGTGGTAGCTCTGCGAAAAGGGTGTTGTGATAGCCACCCCCAAATTGTCAGCTCTTATTTGATTTGCAGGTGAATTACTTGATGAAATGTGTGCAGTCAATTTTGGGCCTTTTGAGCTGTAGACGGACTGTTACACAGAGGCAATTGGAGAAGAAAGTTAACACCTTGAATTTCTCCTCTGGATACAGGCAGGTAGGAGGCAGGACAAAGTACTGATTTTTAAATTTTTTAGTTATTGATTTTTAGGGGCGGGGGAGAGAGGGAAGGGAGAGGGAGAGATTGAGCTTTGATGCATTCATCAGTTGATTCTTGTATGTGTTCTGACCGGGAATCAAACCTGCAACCTTGGTATATCAGATGATGCTCTAATCAACTGAGTTACCTGACCAGGGCCATAAAACACTGATTTTTGTTCTTTAGAGTCACAAAAGGAAAGGTTAACCTAAGTAGTATACTAAGGAAATTTATCCATATCCACATAATATCCATATTATAGCTATTTAAGGATCGTTCATTGTTTTCTCATTGACACCCCCCAAAGTGTCCCATTCTGTGTTATCTCTGAGATAACACAAGAAAGAGAGAGAGTGACCACTCATTTAGGATAAGCTACCTGAGTGGACATAGTGTTACTGCTTACTGCTTCTCTTCCTGGTTCACAGTTCTTCAAATTTCCTTTGGAAAAGCTTTCTTTCTCCATGTTTACCATGCAATGGGGGTAGAACTTTAACTCCCGTAAACTTTCATGGTAGAGTCCTAATTGGCTTAAGCCAATCACTATATCTGTTTTCCTCTGGCTACAGTATTGTTTCACGGAGAGACCATTAATTCAACAATATCCATTCCAACGGGGGAAAACCTTTGCTAGAATTTCTGTAACAGAGAGTTTCCATTCTCTTCTCCATGGAATTTACCAGACTGCATGGTGACAGTGTTTAAGAATGGAAACGGATGTTCATTTTGTAATCCCAGGGAGAGTCCTTAGTTTTGAGAGTGAGGCTGGGAGTAGAAGTCAGGGGAGCTAGAGGATAAAGCCAAACTACAGATGGAAGAGCAGAGAGATGGAGGGAAGCCAGATAATTGCTGATACTGTTTGAACTGCTAGATCAAGCCTTACCTGAAGTTAGAATTATCTCTGGACTTGTCAATCATGTGAGCCTATACATTTCCCCCCTTTTTTTGAGGCACTGTGAGTTTGAGTTGGTGTCAATTACAACACATAGACGGATGAATGACACAAAGAGTCTGAACAGGTACCATGAATTTTGAGCTGCTTGAATTTTCATCAGACACCTTGCTATAATGAGAAAAGTAAAATGCATTCCAAAGGCACTCATATATGCAGTCCACGGGGAAGTATATATGTCTCTGCTCAAACAAATTAAGAGCTGACTGTGATAAGTGGCTGGAGTGGCAGGGAGAGGTGGAAACTGGACCTATGCATGAGTGCCTAAGGCATTTGAAATTTATTTTTGGTTATCTATAATTTTTTTAAAGAGCCTCCATGCTCCTGAATATTTTTAAGAAACTCATCTCCTAGAAAAACACTCCCGGGACTAGGTTTTCCAATGTGTCCCGTGTTCCCCCCACTCGCAGGAGTTCCTTCCTATGCAGGACACTCATCCAGCAGTTGCAGGTCCACGCTGCTGGGCTGCACGAAGAGGGAAGAAAGATGTTTGTGAAGGAGCCAGGAAGAAGGCAGGTTGCCTGTGCCAAGAATGAAGTGTCTTTTATGTTCTTTGATAACTTTGAGATTTCCCTTTCCTATGCCTTTCTCCTCGTCTATTAATGAGCATGAACTACATCCTGGCCTTTAATCATTGATATCATTTCATATACACTTTTTCATTATCCCCATCTCTCTCTTGCTCCTACGAACATCTGTTTCGCAGACACACTCTTTGGAATCGAGTGTATACATGGCAACTTTCCCCATCTCTGAGCCACGGAGCTAAATTTCCTATGCACCTTCAAGCATTAAATTGAAAATTAGGCTAAATGTACCATATTTTGTTATAATTACAGTTTAGAAAAAAAATCCCTGTTAATTAGGTATCCCAGAAAGTTATGTGGTCCATATGCGATGGAGGAATTTATAGTCCGCAGTAATAAAGTTTGTTAATAAAGGGATAGTGATGAGTGAAAGGGACAAATGTAAATTAACATTCCCCCAAATAAATCAAACAGTTTAGAAAACCGGGCCATTCATGGCAACCACATGCAACCAGCAATAATTGCCAGTTTTAAAGTGTCTGATTTTAGTTTCCTTTAAAAAAATTTTCAAAAACAAATACACATGATTTGAAGTTTAATATTATGGTATCATTTAACAGTCACAAGGCTTCTGAGACTGCCATGTTATAACCGGAAATTATTCTAATTATTCTTCATAGAGTCTTGGGCCATGGCCTGGCTAGTGATGAAAATTAGTGAGTTTTACCCCGAGAAGGTTTCTTTCTTTGAGAAACTTACTCTCTACAATTTCCGCACCGGCCAAGGTGCATCAGGAACGGTCTCCCTCCACTGACCCAGAAAGTCCTCTGGCTGACGATGATTGACATCAGGCTTCCAGGGTGTTCTCTGGGCCGGGGTCTGCCCTGAGCTCTTTACATACACTAATTCTTTTTATTCTCACAGTCTTTGGAGGAAGTGTATCACCTAAGATTTTTTTCAACTGTAAGTATAAAAAATACAAACTATAAATGACTTAAGCGACAGAGAAATGAAGTCTGTAGAAATAGCTCTAAAGGCAGAGCAGCGTCAAGGTGGGTGAATGTGTCATTTGACGCCGCTAAGAACCTGGATGGTTTATCTTGTTCAGTTTTCTCAGTGTGACTTTGTCTTAGGTTGGTGACCTTCAGGGTCCCAAGATGACTGCCAGTTTCAAGGGTTGCATTCTTTATGCCAACCCTGAGTGGAAGCAGAGGGGACTCGCTTTTTTGTGTGTCTCATTTTTTTAGATCCATCTTTTGCCTTTTTCAGAAGACTTTTGTGGTAGGTGCGGAGCAGATGCTGAGTAGGTAACCAATCCGTCACATCAGTTCCAGGTGGATGATACCATCGTCCCCATTTTACAGACAAGAAAACGGAACCTGAGAAAGGTTGAGGAATGTACACAGCATTTCTCTGCTCATAAGTGGTGAGGCTGGGGTTTAAATTGGTGAACTGAGACAGTTTGATTTTATAGCACATGTTCTTATCCACTGCACTAAACTGCTTGGCTACAGCAAATACCTTCCTAACTTTGAGGACTTGGAGTCAGTTTAAGTGAAAGAAATAGGTAAAAGTTGTTTTTGATTTTTCTTGTCTTTATTTTTTCCCTTAGAACAGCCTCCTTTTCTTCCCAGGGTCCTGTCCTGGATCCCATAGGCTGATAAGAAAGTATAGGATTCTGGGACAGTCAATGGGAAGCACAATGAACTTGGACTTGGAGTGAAGGGTAGTTTCCTAGAAGAAGTGAGTTGCGTTACCTCTACTGAGATATAAAGAACAAGAAAGATTAACCATATCAAATAAATAAGTCCTGGGGATGTATTATTTGGCATGGTGGCTATAGTTAATAAAATTGCATTGATATTTAAAATTTGCTGAGAGAGTAGATCTTAAAAGTTTTCATCACAAAAGAACACCGTAACTGTGTATGGTGATGGAAGTTGACTGGTGGTGATCATTTCATCATATATACATACATCAGATCACTATCTTGTATACCCAAAACTAATATAATGTTATAGATCAATGATGTCTCATCAGAAAAAGAGAGATTGCCCAGGTGAAAATGTGTGTGTGTTTCTGGCAGAGAGGACGGCACACAAAAATGAGAGAATGCGGTGCAATTGGAGAACTGAAAGTTCTTCAGAATAACCTGTGTCAAGCACAAAGGGGTGGTATTTTGGAAAACGAAGGCTCTAGAGGTAAAAAGAAGTGAACCATTAAAGGCATTACGAAGCATATTAAGGAAGCTGAACTATGTTCTGAGATGAGTGGGAAGTGAGTAAGAATTTTTGGCAGAAGAGGGACTTGATTAAAATAGAATTTTAGCAAGATCTCTGTGACTGCAGGGTGAAAAGTAGATTCCTGTAGAATTAAGGCTGTACTGACAAGTCTAAATTAAGTGGAGGAGGAAGACCACTATCTGGCTGATTCAAGCGATCCCCTTCCCGGCATTACCTGGGGGCTCCCAATGGCCGACTCACGAGCCATTTCCAATTCCTTCCTTCCTTTATCCACGTTCCACTTCAGAGACAAAAAATCCAGACACTTGCTTACCCAGCCACTCATCTAGGGGTGGTTATGTGACCCAGTTTGGCTATGGACGGAAAAGAGTTTACCGTTTTCGTAATAAGAGAGACACATTAGGAGGTGCCCCTGGTGGCTGGAGTCATCTTTGGACCATGAGGTGACATGCTTGAGGTCAAGGGCTTGGATCCCTGGTGACATCCCGGACCTTCAAACCAGTGGGGCCCAGCTACCTCCAAATGTTTTATTCAGCAAGTCACCGCCGTGTCAGGGGACTAAGCCAGCGTTGGTGATCTCTGCTGTTACCCACAGCAGAAAGCACTCCCGGGAAAGTGGCTCGCATTAATCTAATTCAGCGCTTTTCAAGCAGTGCATCGCAAGAATTTTTAAAACACGTAATAACTGACTGTTTAGTCAGGGGCACTGACCTCTTTTCCCTTAGATGGTCAAATATAAAAAAGAAATGACAATAGCCAACACACCTATAGCTTTTCAGTATGAATGAATCAAAGTTATGCCTATTTTTGTCATATCGGTATAATACATTTTGGGTGTGCCGTAGAATTTTAGTAATTAGTTTGTGTGCCATGATGAAAAAGGTTGAAAATCGCTGATCTAATACAAGAGATTTTTAATTCTCTCTTTCATTTGGACCGTGTAAACACTGTTTGAGTTCTTAAAGCAAGAGAAGGACCTTTCGAGTTCACTTACGACACTGGCAGGTCGGAAGGCAGAGCTCTGTGCGGCTTTTGCTCCCATTGGGATGGGGTGCGTGTGCAGTGCAGTACCTGCTCTGGCTGGCACAGGGAGGGCCTGGGGACTTCCCGCCGCTGTGGCCTCAGCTCTGGCTGCCCACTCTTGGAGTGGCGTCGGAACGAAGTCTCTTCGGCCTGTGACTGGATCTTGGGCACTGAGAGCAATAGCAGAGAGGACCCACGATGATTATTTTTTAAAAGTACCTTGAGGTTTTAATAAGGCTTCATGTTTGGAGAAAAATATTACTTACAACATGCTTTTCCTTAAAGCAATTTATGTTAATAGAAAAGTGTCCTAAAGAAAAATTAAACACAGCAGTGGGGCATGTTATATTTTTCTCAAACAGACATGGCACTTTTATTGGAATCCTAATGAAATATATACCCATAAAAACGCTTTCCCCGCCCCCTGCCCCTCCACTTAAACATGGCCGACAGTAGTAGCGTGGAGAGTGCCCAAGCCAGGTCCGCTGATTAATGTGTTGTCTGATGTCTGCCATCACCTGACAGAATAAAGCTAATCTGAATTGACTGCATGCCACGTTTTTATGACACGGGGCTATTGAAGAGAACAGGAATAATTAACTGGAAATGTAATGGAGGAAGCTCTCTCTGAGCTCGGGCTGTCACAAAGCCTAACACCTGATATGGCTTCCTCGAGCGCCAGCCCTGCTGCAATAACACTTTTTATGCTACTTTTTGAAGAAATGGGTGACTCAAGTCGTCCATCAGTGCAATTCATTCTGGAGAGAGCATGACAGCTGTGGCAGGTACAAAACAGAGGTGCCTTGTTCCACTGAGTGACACTAATTATGGGTAAGGGCTTTGTAAACACGCCTCTCTGCTCAGGGGAAGTGAACAACATGCAGTAAAGCACCGGCATAACCAAAATGACGTCTATAAATAAATAGAAAATAACTGGCACTTTTCTAATTGAATGCAGATAGGTAAATAAATCAGGGGGCACTTAAGCCCGTTTAGATACAATGAGTCATTTTCTACTCCTTGACAAAGTGAAAAAGGCAATTGGCTCTTGAAGTTTACCCAGATGTGGCATGTTGGAGAGAAGGCTTTCCACCTATGTAGCTGCTATCTCCGTGAGAAGTGTGCATATATTATAGCTCACATATGGGTGTGCATACATGGATTAGTGTGCAATGCTCTCTCAACTGAGAAGTAGACTGCATTTTATGACTATTTTATTTTGGGCAATGGTTTGGCATTCAGCCATTTAACCAGAGAGGAAGTGGTAAACCTGTGCATTATTCACCGAGGCTGGTCCACCAGGTACGAGCTGGATTAGAGTGCGGATAAACCCAAGGAGCAATCAGTGGGCTTGCAGGGTTAACCTACACTCACCTGCTGTTTTCGTTAGGCTGTAGGTAAGAGAAAACCCTGAATAATAGCTTGGACAAGACGGAAGTTCCTTTCTATCTCACGTAAAAGTACAGGCAGATGGTTGAGGGCAGCTCTGGTGCTCATGGATGCGGGGGCTACGCTCTCCCTGCTGTGCTATGTCACCATGGCTGGTCCAGTCCTTGGGGACACCAGGGAGAGCACCGTGTTTCAGCAATAGGGTGGAGAAGACTTGACAGGGGTACTGTTTTTTAAATTAAGATCTTGGAAGCTGCCACTGGACCCTTGTCATTGGCCAGAGCTCTGTCCCGTGGCCATATCTAGCTGCAAAGGGGCTGGCGATGTATCACCATTCCTGAAGGTAAAGAATGTTCTTATGGTAAAAAAGAGGCACATGGATGCAAGGGACTACTAGGCAGCTTGTATACTTACGGTTGAAGAAGAAAGCTGCTTTGTACAATAAGACACAACTCCCTGGGGTGTGGGTCATGCCCCTTTGCTTCATTTTTTTCCCTCAATCCATCATTAAAACCACAAAAAGAGATACTTGGTGGAGGCCAAGAAGCCACCCTGAATGGAAGAACATTTCTTACTCTCCAGGATGGGGTAATGGGAAGGTCGCTCCGCTCATTCCTTCCTAAACCCCACTCTCCTGATGTCTGCGTCTGCACTTCCTTCAGCCTGAGTCTAGATTCGTGTTTGAAAAGCGGCTTCCTCTGGGAGTAACACTCAATGTCTGTCAGCTTTTCACCATTTAATTCAGATGGGTTTTTGAGTTTCTATCTTTTTTTTTGAGAGAGCAGAAGTCTTTACTAGGTGAAAATGAGGTTGGGCCTGCCTTCCTAACTTGTGGAGATGAAGGGAGGTATAGTAGATTAGGTATTTAAATATTTGTATGAATTACTTAGGATTTTGCTATCTGTAGCTATTGGCTAAAAATTCTGTTGGTCTAGATTTCTTTTTTAAAGGACCATTTTTCCCATCTCTGGGGTCTTTTTTCATCTAATCAATTTAAAAAACAAAGAAAAAGTATTACCCCAAATTCTTCCCTTCTTTTCCTGCTAAACTTTTATCTCTCTAGTTTAGAAGATATGACTTCATGTGCATGAATGCATGTCAGTTAGAAAATGCTCTTGCAGGGCAGGGAGTGAACGTACTGGAATTATTCTGTGTATGACAAGAACTGAGTAAATACAGTGTTGTGCCAGGAGTTCATTGTGGAAGCAATTGCTTGGAATAGCATTTAGTGCCACTCTGTTTAAGTCAGTGCTTTCATTGAAGAATTCTCGGAAGTGGCTATAGCACGAAAGGAAGGAGAGATTCCTAAAGTAAAAGAAGAGAGCATTTGGAGAGTTATGAACTGAAGGGGTGGGGGAGCAGAATTTAAACTCACATAACTGCATTCAGTATATGCCGACTGACAGCAGCGGAGGCCAGTGTGGAGGAAAGAGCCTGGGTTTTGGGGTTCTACAGCGAAGCAGCCGATAGCCTTTACTGAGCACCTTCTGCATGTCATGCATTATGCTGGGTGTCTTGCATACACACCTTCATTTAGTCTTCACAACAAGCCTGGGAAATAGTACAGAATCTAGTTTTACAGATGAAGAAACTGACACTAAAAGGAATCAAAGACTGGGAGTCAAAGCGGGGGCTTAACTGTGCTCTCCTGGCTCTCACAGGCTGTTTGCTATTCCATGTTGGGTTATGACCTAAGGGAAGCAGAAAAGAAGAGCCTGTGAGCTGTTTTAACCTGGGTGTTCTGCTCACATAACCCTCTCCCATCCCCCTACAATCACCCTTCACCAAGGCTGGGCCAGCTGCTGCGCCTCCAGGACTGGAAATGGCCTCTGGCAGCTGAGTAGGCCAGGGATGATGGTGCACTGCAAGCATCGGGATCATTAGTGGTTCTTGGATATCCCCCCTTCCCAGCAGATGGGACAGGGCCCGAGAGTTCTAGTGGTTAACCAAGGCGTGTTGTTTTCTTTTTAGGCATTGTCTTGGTTCCCAATTAGCCAGGAGTTTTGTTTTGCCTCAAAGTCACGAACATCCCAGCTGTCAAAGACTTTCCTTCCCAAACATCTGCAGCCATTCTGCTGTAGGCCATGAGCTCATCTGATCTCTTTCTCCAAGCTGCCTCGCATTTGACCTGGTTTTGTCCATGAGACCTTCAGTGAAAGGCTCAGTGGTAAAGTGGTATTTGTGAGTCAGTCCTCCCTCTGAGTCAGAAGTAAAACATGTTACAATGCTGTGGGGCCACCCTGTGATGAGACCCAAAGGCCCCTTCCTCTTTAGTTCTTCTGGGAAGCAGACAGACTTGTGATATATCTATATCTATCTATATCTATCTATCTATCTATCTATCTATCTATCTATCTATCTATCTATCTATCTATTATATTTGGGGTCTGTTTTTGGTGAGAGTGAGGACGGACCCTCAGAACAGTCAGATGAATTCATGAATCCATTTCCCTTCTTTCTCCCTTCCCTTCCTCCTTCCTTTTTTTCCTTCCTTCCTTCATTCTGTTTGACTTTCTACTTACTTCAAAATGGTAAAACCTAATTATTCAAGGAGAATTTATATTTCTCTTTACTATTTGATCAAGGAATTTATTCCTAAGATTAATACTGTTGTTTAGTAAAACTGTGGCAGAGTGGAAAAAATACTGGGTTGGCGGGGGGCGGGGGGGCGGAAACTAAACTAAAAACCAAATGAACCAAAAAGATTTTTGAGTGGTGGCTTGACAAATCGAGGAGCTCCACTTCCTTAAAGGAAATGCGAAGACAGCCAACCCATGTTGCTCTCCCCATACAAGTGTTGTCAGACACTAGTGGAATAAGCTGTGTGCAAATGCTTTGTGAACTGTGCTGTGTGCCACATACATGATTCGCAGTTTAGGTTCTGGTTTGGGTCGGGTCTAGGAGCAGTGCTCACATGGTGTGACTTGGAAAATGATTTATCTCGGTTGTTCTCAACCAGGGGTGATTTTGTCCTGCCCTAGGAATAGTTGACAAAATTCCGGAGGTGCAGTGCTACCAGCATCCAGTGGGTAGAGGCCAGAGGTGCTGCACTGACATCCTACAATGCACAGGACAGCCCCCACCATAAACAGTTGTCTGGCTCTGATGTCAATCATTCCAAGGTTCAGAGCTTGGAAACATAGCTTTACTTTAATAAACCTCAGGGTTGTTGTTGTTGTTTTCATCTTAAAGCAAGACAGAAGTAACAGCAACCGCACTATTGCACAGAGTTGTGCATGCTGAATCAAGGAGCACACCTAAATCATAGCCCAGTGCCCGGCATGTGTTAAGTGCTCACAGAAGCCTGTTTCATGCTCAGAGCTCCTGTAGCTGCTCTCCCAGAATCCTTCCCACTTGTTTGCAATCCTGAACCATCAATCCTTCCTAACTTTACATTAGTAAATATTCATCTGGATTTGGCTGCCTCGTAGTCATTCTCTCTTTTCTAGAACACCAGTTTTTTTCCGAGAATTTCTTGACCCCAATTATGTGATGGCTTGGTGGGAACATAAATCCAGATGCTTCTATGTAAGGAAACAAAAGGGGTCACCTCCTTCCTCTCCCTGCCTTCACACAGCTTGACCTTGGCCAATCTGTCTCTTCTCAGACGTTGACTCTTGATTGTAAGAAACAGTGGTGAAAACATGCAGCAGCATGCTGGCCTCAGGGTCTGTGCTGCTCCTAGTATGTCTGCTTCCCCAGGCCACAGAGCCCCTGGGCTCCTGTGGTTCCCACTGCTCATTCATCAGGCTCTGCTGGACTCAGTAGGGTTCCCACAGGCTTCTAATGCATTCCCAGGGTTGGTTCTGGTGGTGGCACACAGATGTCTTACTGTCTATGACCCAGCCAACAGAACCACAGGACTGTGTGCATTGTGTCTGTTGGGAGAGGAGATGGGCGCGGGGCATGGATTGGCAGCCTGGATGGTAGCAAAATAGGGAAGAGCTTCCAAATGTATTTCCCAAATAACAATGCAATGATATTCAGTTCCAAGTTTTACAGCTCACATTCCTTATCAAAGTAAACACTGAATCTTCCTCCTCTAGGCAAGTCCTTATCTATAAACATAAATCAGCAAAGTGTTTTAGTTCTGTCCTGTGGTGAACACTTTACATTTGGCTAATAGAATTGGGCAACAGTATGACTTAGAATATTGATTTAAGCAAATTCTCAGAAGTACATGGTATATTTATTGTAAAATACACATTTGAAACTATCCTTTTTTCTCCTTATCTTTTGTGTTTGCCAGGCTGTATATTAATGTTTGTATAGAATAGAAACTTACATTTTTGTGTCCATTTGGGAGTCCAGCCAAGCAGTGACATTGGTTGAATAGTGACTAGCACAAGGAAGAACTGATACATTCACTAACCATTGTTTTTAGGTTGTTTTTCTGGATTGGATGTGTGACTGCTTGGGGAAAGTATCTGATGAGCTTCTCTTGTTTTGAAATAATGACAATAACAAATCACACTTGTTTAGTGGTTTAAAGTTGTCAATCAGTTTTAAGTTTACAAAGAATATTGTGCTTATATCTTTTTCATTATTTACCTATGAAATTGAAGTGTGTGTGAAATTTAAGAAACTTCTATTTTCTAAGGGTAAAAAGATAATAATTGAAATAGAAATTCAGAGTAGCAATTCTTTTTTTTAAGATTTTATTTTTCTTTATTTTTAGAAAGAGGGGTAACAAGAGAGAAAGAAAGGGAGAGAAACATCAATGTGTGGTTACTACCTCTCGAGCACCCGCCCCCACTGGGGACCTGGCCTGAAACCCAGACATGTACCCTGACTGGGAATTGAACCTGTGACCCTTGGTTCACAGTCCAGCATGCAATCCACTGAGCCACAGCCCCCAGGGCCAGAGTAGCAATTCTTGAATTTGTTGGTTATCCTCAACAGACAGAACTAGCAATTATGCCAAGTTTAGGTTAGATAGCATGATCCATAGTTAATATGCATTTGTAAAGTCAAATTATGTTTTTACCTGTGTCCATGGTGGTACTTACCATCTGCATAATTATTGAGAAGAGGCATAAGAAATAAAACCAGATAAACAAGCTTTGAAAATGTTTTGCAAATAAAGTTATTAAGTCTCTGATGAGGCCAGTTAAAATTTCAACACTTCTAAGGCTCGAGTTTTTTCATCTATAAATTGGGATTATAATAGTAACTATTTCACTGGTTTAATGATAAAATAAGATCATATGTATACAGAGTTTTAATATTATTTGAATAATTCAGTTATAGACAAATATTTTGTAGTTTCTAATGCTGGGGCAGGGAGAGAACATTTTGTTTTCAAAGTTAATACTCTGCCAAGGATACAATCAGCTAAGCACTAGGAGCAGCCACTATGTGTTGCTTTGGGTCAATTAAAAGAGGAAACATGTCATGAGTGACATCTCTAGATTAGTCACGTATTTCAGAGTAAAACCTAAGACTAGAAAGACCTTGGTCTTTTCCATCATTAGTGACACAGTTGGGGACATGTCACTGTCCATTTCTCTCTTCTCTCTCTCCCTCTTCTCTTGATCAAAACAATCATTGTATCTCCTTTAAAATATCAGTTAAAGCATCCTTCTCTCTGATGCTTTCTATTCTTTTATCTCAGTTATTCTATTATCATCACTCCAATAATTTTTTGCCCATATCAAGACCTCCGATCCCTTGATCCTACAACATTTTTCACTCCCCACCACCCTCTCCACCCGGGCACGTAGCAGCGCTGGCTTTCTTCCCTGCGGCGGTGGAGGCTGTGTCCATGCTTCACTGGTGTTTGGGATCTCGTCCTCTCACCTTTGCTCCCATTACCCCCTTTCCCTCATGTTTGATCAGTTCTTCCCTCTCTACTTGATTCTTTCCATCAGCAGAAGCACATGTTCTGGTACCTTCTTTTTTTACCTACTTTCTCTTGGTCCCACCTGTCCCTCCAGCTACCACTCTCTTTCTTTGCTCCCCTTCACAGCCGAATTTACTGACAGTTGTCTTTGTTTGCACTCTCCATGTCCTCATCTCCCATGCCCTCTTCAGCGTACTCCAGCTGTCTCCAGCCCCTCAACTGTACAGAACTTGTCTAATCAAGGTGGTCAGCACCAGGTGCCAGTCCAGTTGTATTCTCGTTTTACCTCTTAGCAGCAGGCAACTCAGCTGACCACCCCTTTATGAAGCCTTGTTTCTCTCTTGGTTTACTCGTGTTATTTTCAAACATTTTTGCTCTTATAGCCCCTAAAAGAATTTTGTAAAATTTTGTAGAGCCTTGAACATTTTTAGAGTTGATGTCTATATTTTTCCCCATAAGTTTAAATAGTTGCTAGGGATAGAATTTCCAGTATCTTATAAATGTTGACATCTTAAAAACTGTTATATTGCTCTTATTAAATGTGCTCAGCGGAATCTAAACACCATAGAAATTTGATACTATCAACCATTTAGAAAATACACAGACTTCTTTAACAGTTAGAAATTATACATTGTTCCTTTTTCCCCTTGAATTTATATTTTCATCCAACTTTCTTCACGAATTTTTTCCATGTAATATATTTGATCACTCTACCAACTTCTCTGTAACTAAATTATGTTTATAAATTGAAAATAAACTTTAAAAAATTCCTATTACTATAAGGGTCTATAAATTAATACATTTCTTTTAGACTTAGTTATCATTACAGTTACTTACTTACATACTTGGTCAAAATAATATAAGTACAAAGTCTGTCCAGAAGGTATCCAGCCATGTAATATGAGAAATAGAGATATTTATTGAAGAAGGTACAAGAAACATTGTACACAGGACAATGATGCCTCAGTGCCATTCAGAGTAGGCACCTTGGGACCTCACACAGTTCTGCCAATCACCATCAGCTGCCCTGTCATATTTTCCTGATTCTCATTGATGGCCTGAACTTTCTTACCTTTCAAAGGTGATTGTAGTTTTGGGAAAAGCCATAAATCACAGGGCACCAAATTTGGGTGGTAGATGGGCTGAGTCACCTGGGTGATTTGATGTTTTCCCAAACAACTCTGCACAAGGTGTGGTGCACGAGTGGGTGCATTGTTGTGCTGAAGCTTCCAAACACCAGTCGCCCATAGCTTCAGCCTTCTGAATCATCTGAATAGTTTCTGTGGAGGAATATTTCTTAACTCGAAATTTGATGCAGATTCATTGCTCTACTCAATCATTTTGAATGTGGTGGCCACACAGTACCCACACTCACTCAATGGCATCTACCACTTCTATGACTAGTACGGTGAAGTCGTCATTGTTCACACATGTGCATTCCAGTCCACTCTCCTTGGCTGCCAGGATACACTGATGTCGTACAAACTATTCTTGTTATATTAACAATGGCTGGGCGTTTTCCAGGTAGACCTCCTATTGCATGTTACAAATTTTGATGGAAAAGTAGCAATCTAAAAAGAAAATTTTACTAAAAACATAAATTCCTATGAATTGGTTAGGGCTTATTTTTTTTCACCAACTAGGGTCATATATCTATGGATACTACTGCTTATCGTTATAATGAAACAGAATTCAACATCAATTTTCTTTGTCGTCTTCGCTCTTCTCTCCCTCGTCAGAGGTCATCATCAGGGCTCATCTGGAGGACTGTGACGCCCCTGTGCTGTCTCCCTGCTTTCACCAGGCACCCTCCACCCACCCAAGGGATCCATGCTTGACAATGCAAAGGAGCTTTAAAAAATATCAATCAGATTATATTGCTTCCTTGCCTGAAGCACTGTATGAAAAATAATCCCAGTTCTTTATCGGCATCTACAGGGCTGTATGGACCCTGTGTACCTTTTGGATCCAAAGTTGACATTTGCGTCTCCCTTGCTCACTGAACTCCAGCCGCACTGTCCCTCTTTTTCTCCCTAAACATGCGAAGCTTCCTCTTTTCTCAGGGCCACGCGCTTGCCATGTCTTTACTGTAGAATTCTCTTCTCCCAGGCTGTCCCATTGCTCTCTGATTTTTCTTCCTCAGACGCTGGCTCACATAATATTTCCTTTTAGAGGTCTTCTGTGACTGCCTCCCTCTCTATCCCATTATTCTGCTTTTTGTATCATGTATCTTGTGAGAAATGGGTTGTTTCTGTTTTTATGGCTGTAAGCTCCCTGAAAGCGGAGATCTTTCCCGTTTTACTTACCTCTGCATCCTAATGTCAAAAACATATCAAACACATAGCAAGTGCTCAATACATATTTGTTGAACGGAGGCAGAAATTTTCACTGTGTTTGCTGAGGTACTTATTGTTTACTTCTTTATCTTTTTAATACAGGATCTTGTCCCGGCGGTTTCTCTAGAGGAGAGTATTGACTGCCATCTCATCCCACAACTGAGCAGTGACCTGGAACTGTAGCTGGTATCACAGAGCAGCAAACAGTCATGGGCTTGGGGTCAAATAAAAATTCACGAAGATTTAACCCCAGAACTGCCAGTGTCCAGCTCTCTGAGCTCAGACAAGTTATATCACTTTTTAGATCTCCATTTCTTCACACTTAAAATGGAAACAGTAACTCGCAGGACTGTGGTTAGAGCTGGAAGTAATACAGGTAAGTGACTATCACATAGTAGACATTCAATTAATGGTCCTTATTAAATTATTTATATTGTTGTTGAATTATTCTTGTTATTGCCCAATCCGGTTCCTCTAGAATTGCTTTGACTGGCCTAGCTTAAAGCCAGTGTCAGGCTGAGGTAGGGTAACGAAATCCTGCTCCCTCGCCCCAAGGTAGGCAGACTCTGGGGAGCCTTGCAACCGTGGGGCAGGGCTTCAGTGTTTGCAAATCTCCCTACAAGTCCAGGCCAAAGCTAGTCTTCATCAGACACCACCTCTTTCCCTTCCCCTGTGCTGATTTCTTTGCCCCTTATCCGTTTTCCCTGGGAGCAGCGCCCCAACAGATGATGTGTGTGCGGATCCCCGTTGCTGTGGACCAGGCTAGGGCAGTGGGTGTCACCTTGTTCCACCAGAAGACACTTACAGCGTCTACTACCCTAGCAGCTGTTTTTTTCTAGTAACGTCCAGTCCATCAGTGATATTTATTTGCTCACAGTCAGAGCCTTATTTAGAAGCGAGAATCATCTTGATGTCTTTGCATTAGTTTAATCATGGTTGAAGAAGTTATTTATTATTAGAAGAAGAAAGAGTGGAAAGGAGAAGCAATTTTCTCATTAGAGAAATATGAGACAAGGCTCTAGAGCTTAAATGTCAAGGCCTTTCTTTCTTTCTTTCTTTTTTAAAGATTTAATTTATTTATCTTTAGAGGGGAAGGGAAGGAGAGAGGGAGAGAAATATCAATGTATGGTTGCCTCTTGTGTGTCCCCTGCTAGGAACTGGCCTGCAACCCAGACATGTGCCCTGACTGGGAATCGAACTGAGATACTCTAGTTCATGGGCCCGTGCTCAATCCACTGAGCTACACCAGCCAGGGCTCCCATCAAGGCCTTTCTATCTTCCAATGACATGTAAAGCTGCGGTGGGTCAGGCCCTGGCTGGAGCCTCAGCTACCCTGTATTCAAGCTGCCGCTGCTGCTCACAGCTGAGCTGTGAGACCTGGGGAAAAATACTCAGCATCTCTCTGCCTCATTTTCGTCAATTGTAAAATGAGAAAAAATAATAATCAGAACTGTTGAAAGAAGTAAATAAAATCTTGTATGTGGGAGTTTGGTAATTATAAAACACATCCTAGAGGTGAGGTGTTTGAGGTGTAAAAGTGACATTCCGGCTAGTTCAGGAATTGGAAGCGAAGGCAGTAAGCTCTAGCTCACAAGTGTGAACCTCCTTAAATATGTAGAATTAGGGAAAAGTGTGTCAGTCATATGAATTCTGTTTTAAATAAATTATTTTTATGAAAAACATCTATTTTACACTTAAATAAAAGTAGAGCAAGGCAGGAGTACTGTGTAAATGATAAAATGTATGCATGTTGTGTATATCGATTGCAGCTCCAGTGATTTCTGAGAACTATTTAGGGGAGTTAAATTAATAGTATTTCGTAAGATTTATTAGCTGTAAAAAGTCCCTCAGAGCTGCCTACATAAGGCTTTAATTATTCAAAAATTGCTCTTTGGCACCTCAAACATTGACAAATCTGGAAGTAAGAAATCGAACACTTTCCTGGTGGCAAAAAAAGAATTTTTTTTTTTTTGGTGCAGGAAGCATCATCAATGAAAATGGGCACCCCAGAATGTGAGGAACCCACAGCTTAAAGGTAAGTAACTTAAGATACCTGGGAATGAAAGAAAGAAGTACTTCAGATGGTTTAAGACAGTTGCAGAAGCAAAGAAATAAACGACAGGAGACAGAACGCTGAGTTAAAAAAAAAATGGGAGCAGGAAGGTTAACAAGAGTGGCGGACATTGATAACGAAAAACCAGCCCATGCAAAGGGACCCGGTGGCAGCAAAACTTCCAACAAAACAAGGGAATGCTGGGAGGCCAGGCCTGTAGCACCAACTGGCCTGCAGGGGGCGCTGCGAACCACACCCTCCTCAGCACCCCCTACAGGCAGCACCGGGCCTGGTACTGTGTCAGCATTCACCCTCCCCAGATGCCACACAGGAAATGACCTTGTTTTTCCATTGTCCTTAGAGAAAATAAAAGGCTTACCGTCTTTACTTGTCCTCTGGCACTTGGTACACCCCTCCCCCAGGAGGCCTTTCTTTAACATTCAGGACAAAGGCTGCTACTTGAAGTGCTTTTTTGGTCTTCTAGGCAGTTGTAAGCCCCTTCTCTCTGCTTCTGCACCTCTCCCCTTACACTTATCTGAAGACACTGGACTCAAGTGTTTGCTCAGTGTTCATGTACGAACTCGCAGGGGGCAGGCCACCTTCACCACCTCAGTGCTTCTGACTTGCTCTGGCACACACGGGTCTCGCAATGATGAATCATAAAAATCTGCTCAAGAGGGTAGGGAGAATCTTCTTCTGAGACTGCACAATTTTAATGGATCAGTACTTAGATGATTAAGACACCAGCTATTCCAAAGACCCACGTTTCCACTTATTCTTTTGAGTGTGCCAGCCTTTGCTCTGGGCAGCAGGGAGCCTTTATAGTCAATAATAAAGGTGCAGATGTCAATGGGTAGCCTTGGGTCACGGGTCATGCCTGCTTGGTACCAGGAAAAAGTGCTAAGGGCATTACACTTACTATGAGTTCATCCTCACAGCAAACTGCCCTCAAAGAGGGCAGAGGAAATGATTTAAAGAGAGAGGCAGATAAATACATTACTAATAAACGACAGATAAATTATGATACAACACAGCAGGCAATATAGAAGCATGGGAATTAGGGCCTGGTGGGGAGTAACTTTGCTTCCCTGAATTTGGGGAGGTGTTCCTGTAATTTTTAAATTATTCACTTCTCAAGGAGACAAACAGCCCAGGGAAAGTTCCTCCTTGAATGTTAGCCTCACAAAAACCAACAAACAAAACAGCAATATATTTTATCCCATTGAAAAGCAAAAGTGCCAATTATAATCTTATTATTTAGGAAGGATATTTGAATTGCTTAAACATGCAAATATGATTTCTGATGCTGATATTTAACTTGGATGATAGTAAGTATTATGGCTCTTTTTTTCTCCTGTTTATTTTAGATTGGTATTAAGGCACACTGCCTAGTAATAGGGAATGTTCATGTTCATGAAGTAGATGTTTTGCACATGGCAAAGAGAATTCCTTTGAGTTTCTTCTTTGGAAAGACAACTTTACAAAGTGCCCTCTGTGGAATAAATGACTTTGCTATTATCAGAGTACCATGCAACTATCTTAAAAATTGTATGTAGGCACTTAATTTGTATCTTAAAATATAGAGAAGCCCGGCAGAAAGCGGGCTCCCAAATAGCTAGAATGAGCAAGGTGGAGTCGTGCTGTGAGAAGGGGGGCGGTGAGCGGGAGGGAGCGTGCCTGCCGTAAGGACGCACCAGTTCTAGGTCCTGCCGAGTGGTCCCAGGAAAGTCAGTTCGGTTCTCTGGGATTCAGTTTCCTCACTTGCTCAATGCAGGGTTGGGACTGTAACTCAAAGTCTTCTGTTACTAAATGCTGAGCCAGAACCTGGCTTCTGTCTTCTCTTAGGGAGTAAGTCCAGACTCGTGATGTCCCTCCCACGACAGTCAGGAGAGTTGGGGAAATGGGTTGGGTTCAGAGATTTTGTTAAGAAAGTTGCACTTTGTTATCTTGGAACTTAGAAGTGTATATGAATTGATGCTTTTAAAAAATTATGCACATTATGTTAAAAGTATACACAAGTGACACCCATTAAAAAGTGGTTTGCTCTGGTTGGTAAGTTAATCGGTCATTTAGTTTTTCTTTTAAATAGTTTTATATATTTTCCAAATTTTCTATAACAAATGTTATCCTATCCATATTCCCAGACATACACTCAGGAAAAAGCACTTTCCGAAACAGAATTGTTGGTAATGTTTACAAAGTGTCATCAATGAACCGAATTCCACCCTACTGCGTTTCTTACTCTGTGTATGACTTTTTAGTTTTATAAACACCAAAATAACTGGCTGGGACAGATAAGTATCTCAGGTGAGAAGAGTGAATTAGAGATCATCAAGGTTGTAGCTGGTCACTTGCCCAAGATCACAGAGCTAGCGAGGGGTACCAGCGGGGCTTGAACTCAGGTGGTCCCGAGCCGGTGTTCTTTCCCCCCATGCTGCTCCGGGCTGCAGTAGCACACGCATCGCAGAAACCCTGGGCCTGGCTCCTTGAACGTTGGTTACTCCTCCAGTTTCGTTCAGGCTGGTTGTATGTTGGTGGTGCAAGACCGTGGCAGCTGGGACTGACTGGATGAACCCAAGCCAGCGGTCTTCCCCTGCAGGTTGCCTTCCTTTGTGAATAAAACGTCGGGATGCCCTCCAGAAAAGTACCTTTGTGTGCTTCATGTAGCTACACACCTGATTTTCTGTTAGTGCACTTAATGTAAAACTGGAACTACAGGTGAGCTGCTTGAAGGAGTGCAACAGTTAACTGTGTGTGTTAGACACGTTTTTTTAACTTTTTTATTGATTATGCCATTACATTTGTTCTATTCCCCCCTCCGTTCCCCTCCACCCTGCATGCCCCTCCCCCACCATTTCCCCCTTTAGTTCATGAACACATGTCTCGAATTCTTTAGATTCTGTATTTCCCCTACTATTCTTACCCCCCTATCTATTTTCTATCTACTGTCTATGCTACTTATTTTCTGTACCTTCTCCCCCCTTCTCCTTCTCCCACTCCCCTGTTGCTAATCCTCCACTTGATCTTCATTTCTATGGTTCACTCCTGATCCAGCTGTCCTCTTAGTTTGCTTTTGTTTTAGGTGTGGTTGTTGATAACTGTGAGTTTGCTGTCCTTTCACTGTTCATCTTTTTCATCTTCTTTTTCTTAGGTAAGTTCCTTTAACATTTCATATAATAAGGGCTTGGTGATGATGAACTCCTTGAATTTGGTCTTATCTGAGAAGCACTTTATCTGCCCTTCCATTCTAAATGAAAACTTTGCTGGATAGAGCAATCTTGGTTGTAGGTCTTTGGTTTTCATGACTTGGAATACCTCTTTCCAGCCCCTTCTTGCCTGTAAGGTCTCTTTTGAGAAATCCGCTGACAGTCTGATGGGAACTCCTTTGTAGGTGACTGTCCCCTTATCTCTTGCTGCTTCTAGGATTCTCTCTCCTTCATTTTAATCTTGGCTAATGTAATGATGATGTGCCTCGGTGTGTTTCTTCTTGGGTCCAACTTCTTTGGGACTCTCTGAGCTTCCTGGATTTCCTGGAAGTCTATTTCCTCTGCCAGAATGGGGAAGTGTTCTTTTATTATTTGTTCAAATATGGTTTCCACTCCTGACTTTTCCCCTTCTGGTACCCCTCTAATTCGAATGTTGGAACGTTTAAAGATGTCCTGGAGGTTCCTAAGCTTCTCCTCATTTTTCTGAATTCTTATTTCTTCATTCTTTTCTGTTTGATCATTTTTTCTTCCTTCTGGTCCACTCCCTTGATTTGAGTCCCAATCTCCTTTCCATTACTTTTGGTTTCCTTTGTATTACCATTCATTTCAATTAGTTTAGTTTCCATATGTTTCTCTAATTTGTGACTAAAATCAACCAGTTCTGTAAGGATCCTGATAACCAGTGTTTTGAACTGTGCATCTGAAAGTTTGGCTATTTCTTCATCGCTTAGATTTATCGGCTCTGGGGCTCTGAGTTGTTCTTGAGCCATTTTTGGTCTGTTCGCGCCAGTAAGTAAGAGGAGCAAAACCTTAGTTGTTTACCAGGGTGGGGCCACCCAGGTCGCTGGTTTGTGACGCTGAGTGTGGGGGTGGGGTCAGAGAGGGAGCAATGGCGGTCCTCTCCGCTAGCCCAGTCCATCCCGTCCCACCACTCGCCCCAGCCTGTTTATCCAAGCAGAATTGTGGGAGCCTGCTGCCCTGCTCCGTGCGGTCTCAATGCTTGCCTCTTCACTGGTTTATCTGCACGCAGATGCGCGACCTACCGCAGACAGCCAGCCGGGCCTCTTCCCTGTGTGCGCCCATAGCTAGCCCGCGATCTGCGCCTTCGGCTGCTTGCCGCACCACCAGGTCAGGGATGTTTTTGGTCAACCGGCTCCACTGCTGGCTTCGCCCCCCTTACCAGTTTAGCTGAGCATTTCGTCCTTTTTTTTTTTTCGGACTCCGTATTGTCAATTTTCTGTGTGATCTGGTTGTGTTTATCATTGTTAAAAATAGTTGTTCTTAGATTTGGTTGTGCACAGAAGCAAGGTGGGTCCACCTACGCCTCCATCTTGGTGGAAGTCCTCTGTTAGACACGTTTTAGGTGGGTAATTTCCAGACCGAGTTTAGCTCAGTCATGTGATAATAGTCTCTCTCAGCCTTTGGCAGAGCCTGAGCCAAGTGTGTGGATTGTCCTCATAAAAAAATTTAGGCTGGGCTCCACAGCAGAAGGGGCAAGGGGCGAATTAGCTCTGTTGCTGAGACCCGCCATGCGCTGACAGTATCTTTTTAGGAAAGGCTGGCTGGCCACTTGTCCCAGAATATCATGAAGGTGGCAGTTGTAAGAACCTTAATTTCCAAACATGAAAGTCATAGAAGTCATAGCCTCAGAATGGGAATGGGTTTAGGATTACCCACCTTGCCCCCCATCCTATGCAGAAATGCCAAAATAACCCTCGAGAGATGTTTATCTAGTTCCAGTTAGAACAAATCCAATGGCAGAGACCTCATCATTTTTTAAAGAGACCTATTTTTGGACAGTTCAACTAAAAAAATCCCCCCTCACATTTCTTAATTGGCTCTCTTCCACCCTGGCAAGCTACAGAGCTGTGCTGCTGGCCACGTGTGGCTACGGAGCACTTGAAATTCTCTGTAAATGTAAACTACACATGAATTTCAAAAGTTCAGTATGAAAAAGCACTACACTATGTGTTAAAGTGATACTTTTTGAGTATATTGGGTTAAATGCAATATATTATGGAAACTAATTTCACCTGTTTTTTTTTTACTTTTAAATGTGGTGATTAGAAAATCTTAAAATTACATATGTGACCAGCATTATATTTCTATTGCATAGGGCTGCTGTAGGGCATCACAGGTCCACCCCCTCTAATCAGTCAATGGTGGTCTTTAGAGTTTGGAAGACTGCTATTGTGTTTCCCCTATTTTTTTTTTTAGAGTAAATGTCCCAGGTTCCTTCAAATGCTCTTTACTTAACATAATTCCTAGACCTTTCACCATTGAGTGTATTCCGGTTTTTCAGTCTTTGCATTTGGTTGAATACTGTAAACTGAAGACTGTAATTAGGATGACCAAGCCCTTTGGGGCTAGTATGCCCATTGTTTGATGTTATGCTTTTGTGAAAGCACATAGCTTGCTGTAATTTTATGGTGGCCCAATTAGACTATTCAAGGGTTCTTAACTTGGGGCCTGTGACCCCTCTGGTCATAGATGAGTTCCAGCCAAGATTGTAAATGGAAATTTACAATAATGTGCATTCATCTATGAGATAGTCTTTAGCTTTCATGGATTTTCAAAGAGATCGGAGACCCAGTAGATTGCATTAAGGCTATAGTTTAAGTAACTATTGTTTAAGTAACTCCTGGGATTTTTTTCAAAACCACTTTTAATCTCAATCTCACACAGTCTTATCCTTTTGCATTTGATTTTTTTTAAAAAAATGAATGATTTTACATTTATCTCTATTAAGTTTACTCATGTCAGCCCGTTCTTCTGGTTTATTGAGATCTTTTGCTTTTCTTGGTTCATTTAACATTTAATGAATTAGGCTCCTCTCCCAGCTTTGTCACCCCTGCAGTTTTGATAAGCATGTCTTTTGTGTCTTCATCCATCACTGAAATTTTGGGCTGGGTAAACCGTAGACAGCACTTGGGAGCCTGCCATTGTGACTGCCCTTTGGACAGGCAGGGGTTCATCCAGCAGCTGACGTTCCTCGGGGGAAGCTGTTCAAGCAGCGGCAACTCTACTTCACTGTCCTGTCATCGTGCCCTTGCTGTGCACAGGTGGTCACATTCTTTGCTGAGATCAAGATATGTTTTTTGTCTGTGACATTTCCCTCTTCTCCACAACCTGTAGAAAGGGACATGTGGCTGGTTTGGTGAGAGGCTGGTTTGGGGAACCTGGACTCGTTCTCAGTAGCTGCTGCCCACAGAATGTTACTAGAGGGTGGACATTAAACCCAAGGGACTGTGGTGTTTGGGATCTACCTCCTCCACTTTCTAACATCTTTCTAAAATGAGAACAATTGTCGTGATAAAGACTTGGCTGCAAATGAAATTTACATTGGATTGAAAATGGCAAATAACAGGCTTTTAAGTCAGCTGAGCCAAGGTAATAAAAGGTGATGATGAATAATGATACAGTAAGTTACAGGGTAAAGTCACATGCTGCCAGGAGCCTGGAGAAAGACACTATCTACCACCGTAACATATTCTGTCCACCAGTTTAAGCCATTTGCTCCCTAAAAGCAATTATGTTTATTTATCACAATTTCTTCTTTGCTGACTCTTAATGTTTTTTCTTAAGGTTCTGGAAGCTATTATTTTTTAGATATCCATAGTTTATTTTGTTTTAAAGTCTGTAACAGCTAAATGCTTTCCCACTAAGAGTCATAAACACTTGTCTTCTCTCAGAAAAAGTAGATTTCAGGATGCTCCCCCTGCTAAACCTGCAGGAGTTATTCAGAAGGACAAGGTTTGGCTCTCAGAGATCCAGGGGCAGTGGTTTCCACGCTGGAATCACCTAGAAGTTTCAAAATCCTAGTGTCCAGGTCACATTCCCAGAAGCTTGGATTATTGGCTTGGGTGGATGTATGTCAGGATTTTTTCAAAGCTTTTCAGGGGATTTGAATGTGTAGCCAAGGTCGGGTAGACTGATCTAGGCAGATAGCTCTCAAAGTGGAGTTCTAGATTAGCAGCATCAGAATCCCCTGGAACTTGTTAGAAATGTAAAATTTTGAGCCACAGATGTTTTGAATTAGAAACCCTAGGGAGAAACCTGTGATTTAACAAGCCCTCCAGGTACTTTTGATGCACAGGAAAGTTTGGAAAGCACAGCTCTGGGCCTTCTTTTCTCCTGGAAAAAGGGCTGCCCTGTCAAATGCTATTGAGCCTGAGCACGTCTGGTCTGATGCCAATGAAAGCTCTCAAAGGCCCCAGGAGTTGGCAGGTAAGTTACGCAGAAAGCTTTGTGTGCTCTATTTCCCTCTCAGCCAGCGGCTGGCCCGAAGGACGCACAGTGAACGCTTTCTTCTATCGAGAGTGTGTGTGCGACCGTCCCATTCTCAGTTGAGGGTGCTCAACCCAGCTTGCTGCTCATGCCTTTCCTTCTGTCCTGTGTCTCCATTCATGGTGCATGCTTTTGAACCGTGGACTGATACTGTGTCCTTGCGACAGTGCTAGATTGCTGGAAAAAATGAAAAAGAGAAAGAACACCACCCTGGATGTTAAAAATGCAAATTTTACAGCCATCTCAGTCACTTTGAGGAAAGAGAATGTGAACTTGGGCAGGCAGGCAGAAATCGGGGCAGAGCGTTGGGATCTTGCTCAGGGGCGTAGACAGTTTGGAAGAAGCTCTGGCCCAGCCCTGCACCGTCTGTGACTGCGGGGCCCCTTGGCTGGCACTGGAAGAACTTGTAAGCCATGTTGGCTCTTCTTTGTTCTGTGTTATGTGAGCAGCTCACAGAATTTCTTGGAACCTGTTACCTCATGGGTAAAAACCAAACAGAGCAATGATAGCTACCTCATGGGGTTGTTCTGAGGATTATTGAGATACAGTTTGTGAAAATGCCAAGCAGAGCACTGTTAAGTGGCGGTGGTTCTTTCACCCTCCTGCACACCCGCCCTCACATTGGAAGTGTTGTCTTTCACTAGTGTTTTAGAATGAGGGCTCAGCAAAGCTATGGAGTAGAACGTTTGTGCCTAGAGCCTCATCAGATCCTGGTTCCAGAAACTTTCTTTTCCCCTCACTGTATCCCTTCTTCCTCCTGAAGCTGGGATCTTGGCCTCTCTTTACTGTCTGGGATTCACTTTCACTTATCAATCAGTTAGAAGAGAGCCAATATTCTAATTATACAGTTACGGTGGACACAACTTAGTAGGACTTAATTAATATAGTAGTGTCCTCCCAGTTAGATGCAACTGGACAGTGTTCACACATCTCTTAGCTCCCAGGATGGAAGGGGGCCCGGGTGTGTTGAGTGCCTTCCTCAGCATATGCTCGTTAACCGGCAGAACAGGTACTGCTGTTGTCCCCATTTCAAAGGGGAGCAAACCACTGATAGTGGGATTTCAAAACCTAGTCGAATGGTTGGGAAATGGAATGTTTTTTCCAGGCCACCTCAAAATATCACATAGGTGTCAGACTTTGATTCCCCATGGGGTTAGCATACATTGTTGACATAATCAAACAGAAAGAAGGTTTGTTGTTTTCCAATGTGTGGATACACAAAGCTATTGGGAACATTCCCCTGCTCTCAATGAGCTGTATGGTTTTGCTGATTGGTCAGTTCCTAATAAAATCTGACTTTCTCTTCACCCACCTGAGATAATTACTCCCAAGTACAAACTAGAACAGCACCAAAGTCTCTATTTTCCCCCCTGGGGAGGAGATTGGTAGTTGTTGGATTTTGCTTACCACTTGTTACATTACTACTGGCACAAATGCTATAGAATCTACTGTTAATTGCAGAATATTCTGGGAGACAGTCTCCTCTCAGAATGACAACTCATCTTTTCATTGCCGCCACCTCTCCTAAGTCTTTCCCACCCTGCCCTCACCCGAAGAACCCGCCCTTGTCTGCGCTCTCACAGTGCTCATCCACAATGGAACCTAAAATGCTGATTGGCTTGTTTGTCTGTCTCTCCCCACCCCATCGAACATTTACTTGTCAAAGAAAGGGGTCACACCGTCTTACTTTGCTTTGTCCCTTCCTCCTGAGTTGTCAAGAAGAGGGAAAGCTAAATTCACCGAATCAGTGGAAATTGCCCGGCTGTCTGAAAGGGGAGGAAATGTTGAGAGGAGTGGGGAACAAGGCTGAGTAGATCGTTAGGCCTGGGAAACCAAGCAGAAGGATTTATACTTGCAGTTGGAGCAGCAGGGAACCATTGTTGAGTGTGGAGCGAGGGGTATGGAGACGAGGTCAGGGAGAGGCACAGATTGCACACAGTGAACCAACCCAAGAGTCAGAGGCCTGCAAGCGTGCCCCTGCACATAGACGTGGGGCACTCAGAGTTGTGCCAGGTGTGTATGATGCACACTGACGGTGCAAAAGAGGAGACCCAGAGAAAACAAGGACAAACTGAGACCCTCTTCTGAGGGCTAATTCAGAGGGGAAAATATTAGTCTGAAGTTTCTAGATCACAAAATTAGCAGAAGAATGGAAAAGTTAGTTGGAAGGGGGTAGCCAATTTTGGGAGTACAGAAGCTGGGCAAGGAAGTTAGGATAAATTTCATTAGCTGGATTTCTACTTCTTGGAAGTGTCAAGTGGGCATATAGATCTCTTAAAGATTTGACTTTTGCTTTTTTCCTGAAAGCATAATGAAAGGGTGAAATAACCTCATCACTCTACATTTTAAGGAGTCCTTATTTTATATGCTATCACTGTAGGCTTTAATTTTCTTTGGAAAACGAATACGTCTCCGGGTCTCATGGGAGCTGTATCTTGTGGCATTTGTGCAGATGACCCTCTGAGTGAGTGCCTGTTATCAGATTGGCTGACATATCATGGAAGGTTGGCAGGGAGCCATCACAGGCCACCCACTGGACACCCTGGGAATGAAAGAGAGGCCAAAGGTCTAGTGTCTTTAGCTGGAAAAGTACAACAGCAGGATAACAATGGCAGCCCCAGGGTGCATTATGTCTCGCGGAACAAGCATATGATATCATTGATGGTGGAAGAAAAGGCTGCGGATTTGCTTTCAAAATTCACTGTGTGACAGCTTTATGGTTGGTCATCTTTTGAATAGTATCTGTATTGGTTTCCTATCGCTGTTGTAACAGATTGCTATGAATTTAGTGGCTTAAAAATCCTTCTTCCTGTTCTAGCATGGCAGCGTGATGCCTCCAGTGAGATTCCCCTCCTTCCCCCTCAGATAACCAAGCCTTAGGATCTCCATACCTGAAAACAGATCATTTCATTTTAAAAAGAACCTGAACTCTTAAAGAAGTTACCTCTCCTAACCTAAAAAGAGGAAAGATTATTGATTGAATATCTTGGAAACATAGGAAGGAACATCAGTTCTGTTTACTAGCTGCAGTCGGACAAGGAGATAAATAAATTAACTACAGTAGAGTAATAATTAGAGAGCCAGCAACATACTTGGGGCCGACAGAAAAGCAAGACATCAAAATGAGGCCAAGGGTAGCAGTGTTTCCTAGTTTTTCTTTTTCCTATTGAGGTAAATCAAAAGGAGTGTTAATGGAAGTCCCCATGAAACTGTTTGCCACTGAATGCTGTAATCCATTTGAACTCCAATTTGTTAATATTTCCTTCTTGGGAAAATGAAAATGATTACATATAAAGGATTCAAATTATACTTCTAATCTAGAGATCTATAACATTTCTAATTCACTGAAAAATACCCTGTCAGTGCTCGTTGAATTAACGTTTCCCTCTTTCCAAAAACAACAAAAGCATTAACATTCGTTTTCTTTGAGAAATGTCTTTCATTGCTTATATCCATCTATATCTTTAAAAAATAAGCTCACAACAAACTCTTATAACTCATAGTTAAGAGAAACTGTAACATGGCATTCTAGCGTACATACGCTGGGTTCAGTGTTCCGTTCTAGAAGTAGGTGTTGAATAGTTGAAAGGTTAAGAGGACTGATGTCCTCTGAAAGCAGTTCTTACCTGAGCAGAGTTGTGTTTTTAAGTCAGATTTAATGGGTGATCAGTCCCCTTTGCTAGTTAACCCTGGAACCACGAACATGACTCCTGTGCAGCTTCCTTCACTAAATTGTCCTTTGAAGCCAACATGAGAGTGAAAGAAGTTAGAGTATGTGGCTTTTTAAAATAAAAATATGAGTATTACAAAAACAAAATAATAGGTACAGAATGTTAGCATTACAAGGTTCCTCAGAAAAAATGTGCTCTTGTGCCTTCCCAGCCCATTCTTTAGAGCCCTATGGTCTCATGCCACCATCCCTGGGTGACCCCAGCTGGTAGGACTCTCTGCCCTCACTTCTACCAGCAGAACTTTATTTGATCTGACTTATGTATTTATATAAACACACTATGTATCTGTATATCTGCTAACTCTGACCGCTCCCCTTGCATCTTACATGATATTGTTGTCTGCTGTTTTGGAGTCCTCTTTTCCCACTTTTCTGATTTAAACATGAATATTGTCATTTATACTGTCAATGTTTGTTTAGATTCACCCACTTATTTGCATTTTCTTTGACCACCTTACTCTCTGGCATCTCAAACCTTCATTTGTGTGATCACTATCTTTTCAGAAGTGGATCCTTCACATTTCCGTTACTGGGGGTCTTCTGGCAGTGAACCACATCACGCTTAGTTTGTGGGAAATGTCTTAATTTCACCCTTGTACTTTTGCTGTATATAAAATTCTAGGTTGATAGTTTGTCTCTAAACATTCTGTGGATTTTACTTCACCATAGTCCGGCATTCGTTGCTGCTGCTTAGAAGTCTGGTACTAGTGTAACTATCCTTTTATGGATATATTTTTTCTTGTCTAGATGCTTTCAGTATGGCTCTTATGTCTTTGCAGCCTCACGGTGATGGGTCTTGGTTTGAGTTTACCCTCCTTGGGATTTGTGCTTTCTGAATTTGAACATTCATATTTTTCATCTGTTCTCAAGAATTCTGTGTTTTTAAGTCAGATTTAATTGGTAATCACTGGCATTTTCTATAAAATCATCTTCTTGAACTCCAATTAGACATTTATCAAGTGTCTCATTCTATCCTTGGTTTCTCATAAATATTCCTTCATAGCTACCATATCTTTGTCTCTCTCCTGTGCTTTGGTTAACTTCCTGAGTGTTATCTTCCATTTTACCAATTCTTTCTTCAACTATGACCAATCTATTAAGCTATTCACCATGCTTTTAAACTACATTTTTAGTTGTTTAAAGATATGATTTATTTTATAGAGAGGAGGAGGGAGGGAGAAAGAGAGGGAGAGAAACCCCAATGTGTGGTTGCCTCTTGCATGCCCCCTACTGGGGACCTGGCCCGCAACCCAGGCATATGCCCTGACTGGGAATTGAACTGGTGACCCTTTGATTTTCAAGGCCGCACTCAACCACTGGGCCACACCATCCAGGGCTACATTTTTAGTTGTTTAAATACTCAATTCTTTTCCAAATCTGCCTGCTATTTTGAAATAATCTCATCACTTTCTCAGGTTTTTTATTCCATATTTATTTCGTTAACCTTTATAGTTGGTTATTTTCTATTCCGTATCATCCATTCCGACATACAAAATTCTTGGTGGTCTAACTCAGTTGTTACCATCTCTGCTGACTCTTGCTCGTGGGACCTGTTTCCGGGCTTACTTTCCAATTTTGGATTTTGGGTTCCAGTTCAGCATTATGTGTAGAAATACTGAGAGAGAGGGAATCCGTGCTTACCTCTGCCAGGCCCTGCAAGTCATCACTACCCATCCGGGTCCACATTGGATTAATTTCTTGGTTTGAAGCTTCCTGGACTTCACAGTTAGTACCGATTTAAACCCAAACCTTCAAAGGAAAAATGGAATATTCCAATCCAGAGCCTAGGCCAAGACAGAAGATCTCCTTGTTATTTCCCTTTACATGGTTTATATGGAAGGCCCAATCCCTTCATTATTTTGGCTTCATATGAAGTCTCGGTTCCAATTTCTCATTTTGCTTCAGCCCCAGTGTAGCCATTAAAATCCAAGCCTCTCGGTTATAAAGATTGTCATATGCCTACAGGACAACCGTAGACTCAGCCACCACCTGTTTTCTTGCTCTTATGAGTTCACCGATTTGCTTACCCTTCCTTTCTCATAGCTCAACCATTAGAAGGATGTTTATTAGATGTCATCGAGCATTTCTGAGCACATAGTTCTAAATTTTTCTCCAAACAGAAGTTTTTCATGATTTTTTCTGATGAAGAAACTAAGCCCCTCTCCCCACCCCAAAGTTAATTGACTTTAAAAAGAGACAGCAAAGTGAAAACTGAAACTGGGCCTCAAACTCCTCATTCACGTCTTCATAGGTCACACACAGTCACACACGTTTGTTGTGTCCCTCCTGGTGCCTCTCCAGATAGCTCTGAGGTCAGACGTCAGTCTCTCCCAAATTGTGGGGACTCGCTCTAATAAGGTGAGGTTAAGTCCCTGTCACAAGGTCATTTGATGTATGACAGCTGCGAGGTAAGAAGCCTGTGCCCCTGACCTCGAAGGCTGTCCTGACACCAACAGAACATGTAGTTGCAGCGATTTCCTCCAGCAGGTTCTGGCTCTAAATCTGAGTTTGAGATTGGTAGTCATGGAACTATCTGTAGTTATTCAACAGCCACATTTTTAGGATTCATACGGGTATATTTTATCAGTGCCAGGACTTCCTCACAGGCGAAAGCCTTGAGTTATGCACATCTACTGCATATTAAGAAACTGAGCATAATTTGAAAGGTATGTACATTAGTTATCTATGTGTTCTCAAAACAGTGAGCTTCGCATCTCGAAAGGAATCTGAGCAGTACTTGACCACAATGCAAGTAGCAAATCTTAGAACAGGAAAAGCTAATATGTTTTTGAGATTTCAATATACAGAAAAAAGACAAATTAGGAACTTCAGTGATCCTCTCTCAAATAACTGAGTGTTAACAAACGAATCATTAACCACCATCCACAAAAGTATATGTACACACACAGATGTAAAATAACCTAGGCCTACCAGCTGTGGTTTTGTTTTGTTTTGTTTCATTCCAAATTCCTAAATCTACATGTGAAGTGAAAACATAACCAGCACGTCAAAATTGCCTTCAATTTTTATCAGTTTTGTTCAATGTTTCATCTTGTTATCAGATGGTGTTTACCTTAGCCTTTTTTCCTCCAATTTACAAAAACCTACGTTGTGGGTTTGAAACTTCCTGTAGAGGGCGCTATTGATATTGTCAACTATACTAAGCATTTCAAAAAAAACCAAACAGGGTTGGTAAACTATAGTCTCTGCTTAGAAATCATTAGGTTGATACGTGAGAGGGTTGAATTAAACCAAAATCCTAAGCAAACTACTAACGATGAAGCTGTTTAATACTTGTGAAACCATCCTCCCTCTGCTGCTGGTGTTTTAGCTCTGAAGTCTAAGCGGCCCCTCCCTGCCCCCCCTTCGTTATTTAATGAACAATCCCTCTTCTGGTCTCTATTAACAATGGTGCTTGGAACTCAGCATCGATAACACACTGTACGCCCTGTTGTGCTACATGTTGAATGATTTGTGTGTCTTTGAGAAAGTCCAGCTTCTCCTCCTAATCTGGTATCCTGGAGCCTCTGTAATTTACTCCCACAGTTCCCTGCCATAACATATTTCATGTCAAATGGGAGGGTTTAGAAAAAAAACCCTCTTAATAGAGATATTTTCAAACAAAGGCAGAGGGCAAAGAAGATCTTAGGATATTCAATGAGAACATAACGATAGCTTATTTTTCTTTTGTATTATTATGGGGCAATTGATTGCCTGGGGCTTTGCAGATGAATCAGACTTTTAATAAGTTTCAGGGAGAACAGCGTTCACCAACATAAGTTAATTAATTGCTCTTCTGTGTAAAAGCTCCTGTACATAGTGTTTTATTCTACTCTGTAGACTGTTCATAAAAAGGCACATAATTCTTTACTGCACTAATGCTTATCAGCAAACCTTTGCAGAAAATATTATTTTGCTGTTTTTAAAAAAACTGTTAATAGCCTATTAAACCAGAAATGAAATGTATTACTGATCCTTCTCGAAAAGTGGCACTGAAAAGAAATTTCTATTTTTGGAACCTCTGCTGTTTTGCATTTATTGTTTACAAAACTCTTCTCGATGCTGACAGACACCTCTCTCCTTATTCCTTTGAATCTCAGGCTTTTGGCAGAGTGCTTATTTTTCTTCTGCATCACTTGGTTGATTTCAAACCAGCAGAGTTCTCTGTCCCATTCGTATGCTGTCTGTTTGGCAGCATGATAATGACTTCGAAAGCGACACTGGTTATAGTACAGTGGGTTTTTCTCCTGATGGCAGCAATTTACATGCCAGGGGCCCTTGAAGCCCTCCAGCATTTTCTTGGTGCTATGAAGGAAAAAAAAAATCAAACAGTTTCTTAGAGTCTGGAATGCTTTCCCTGGCAATTGACAACAGAGTTCAAGTCAAGTTTATGATTTGGACTCAAACTTAGACTTTCCTTATGCATTTTTAACTCTTTGAAAGAGGAGTTGACTGTGATATAATAGGCATTACATGCCTCCTGCTGTATTTGTTTTATTATCGATTGAATGTTTACAAATCTGTTGATAACTTTGATTTAAAAATTCTTTTTTAAAATGAAGAAAACAATCCACTTAGTGTCTCATCCATCGCCTTCATGCCTTTGCTGTTATTTTTTTTCAGCCAACAATTATTCATAGGCTAAAAAATTATATTTGTGTCATCACCTGGTTTTGTTCTATTTCAAAGTTAGTATTATAGCATCATTTTACTGAAAACTTTTTTCATGTGTTAGTATGTACTAGACTTGTTATAGATTTCAGTAAGTACAGTTTATGTGTGTCCTTGAAAATTAGGCATTGTTTTCATGTGTAAGAAGACAGTAATCATACCTCTCCCTCAGAGGGTGATGTGCGGGTTAAGTGACCTCGTCTGAGTGGCCCAGCACACTGCCGGGCACATAAGCGCTCAACGGGTGTTTTTCCTCTGTTGCCTTCCTCTTTCCCAGATCTCAACTGGATTTCATTTGCTACTACTAACAGGCTATTATTATATGCTGTAGAATAAATCTTTTGAAAGAGAATTATGTGAGTAAATAAAATTTGTTTTTAAAATATTTTCATGCTCTCCAATATGAATATTACCAGAAAGAAATCAAATGAGGTCAACTGGCCATTGAAGAATCGTTCAGTGGAGAATCATTGCCACCACAGTAGAAGGTCTCCTGGTGTATGGTCTCCTCTGGTTCTGATGGGCACTCAGTCAGTGGTGTCCCCCTTGGTGGCAGCTGCCTCTAAGATACCCTTGCAACTCACTGGAAGTGTTTCCATGGCCTCCAGGAGTGATTGCATGTGGTGCTTCTCATCAGATGCCCAAACGAAATAGTAACCCTCTGTCCCTGCCTCCTTTTCCTCACTCGTTTCCCTATCCTAGTGTTCTTTGCTCTTCACCTCCCCTATTCTGAGGAGAATTTTTATTTTCTGTGTTTTGGGGTCTGTTTCTCAGTGAGTTTCGCATCCTAGCTATGGTCCATCCAGAGGGGCATGCTTTCTTAATGTGGCTGTTTAGGAATGTCAAAAAAGTTCTCCCCATTCTCCAACAGAAGGGCTGCAAGAAGCATCAGGAGATCCTGGCCTCTGGGACTACACGCTGTGATTGCCTCTTCTTTGATTTCTCTCAAGTGGAAGGTTCATTCCATATGCCATGGCCTTGCTGTGGGCAGGCCAGGATTGAACTGGAGGGACAACACCTTCTGGATTATGCAGCTGTATTTCTCTTGCAGGGTTTTTATCCTCGGGTCTTTCTAATTCCCTCTTGCCCTTGAACAATGATAGATCAATATTTCCTTTGCATGTATATCCTTCATAGAATCTTAGACTTTCAGTATAGAGCGATCTTATAATTTATTTAATCAAATCCTCATTTTCAAAGGTGTGGGAAAGGAAGCTGGGAAGGCTGAAGAGATTTTCTAGGTGCAGGTTTGCATCTCAGCCCTGTAACTTTGACCTTGTCTGTCTTCAGACACAATCTTAGCATTAGTGAGTCGAGGTTTAATGCTGCCTCTTTGTTCACTCATTTGTCTTTTCAAGCACAGCATCTTTTCTCAGCCCACAAATAGCAGTGCTTCTAAACCAAGAACCATCAGATACTTCTGCTGGGTCTGACTCTCCTCTCAGAAATCTTGTTTCCTTAGATTCTGCATTTCCCAAAGAAAACAACAAGCTTAAAGCTTCAGTTTCCAAACATCTCTCATCTCATCCCTTTTCTTCTCCAGTTCCACCCGTCTCCCCACTTATTTCCAATTTTCTTGGTTGCTTTGATATTCTGATGATTGATTATGGATTCTAGTCTCATTACTATTTCTGCTAGATCTTAATTACCCTTTCTCTGTTCTCCCCTAGTCTCACTGTGATGTAAATTAAAGTTGACTTCTGGCTTTCCATTCAATACATAAAAAGCTTGGAAGTCATCAGTCCTATCTTCACAACTGAAAATCAACAACTATCTGATAGAAAACAGTTTGTTCAAAATAATAGTAACAATGTGTTGTATGATTATAACTTATGGACAAGAGAAAGGAAAGCACAGTTATAAGGAATGGGAGGGAAGAAGTGGGGATTCTCTCTTATAAGGTCATTGGACTACTGTGAAGTGGTATAGTGTTAGCGTGAACTTAGATTAAAACATAAATGTATATTGCAAATTCTAGGGAAGCCACTCAGTTTTTTTAAAGAATTAAAATTGATGTGTTAAGAGAAAATGAAATCACATAACATGCTCAATTAAAAGAAGAGAAGGCAGAAAAAATAAGAAGAAAAGAAACAAAGATCAAGGGCAACAAATAGAAAACACCTACAAATGTTGTACATAAAATTCCAGCTTTATCAATAATCACTTTAAATGTGGATGGTCTACATTCACCAATTAAAAGAGAGAGACCATCAGAATGAATAACAGAAACAAGACCCAAGTGTGTGGTGTCTATAAGAAACCACCCTCAAGTATTAAGACACATACAGATTCAAAATACAGGGATGAGAGAGATATACCGTGCTAGCTCTAACCGAAGGAAAGCTGGAGTAGTTATCTTGATTTCAGATAAATTAGTCCTTCAGACAAGGGATGCAGTCTTGTGGAGGGACAGGTGTTCTTAGAAGTTTTTGCTTTCTCCTCATGTAACACACATTAGCGTCCCCCATCTTTTGATGCCCAGCCAACTGCACTGGCACTCGAGCTGTGCCCACTGTGGCTCAGCGATTCTGTCCTGTCTCCTCGGTGTTCAGCTCCGACTGGGTTTCACGAAGCACAGAGCAGCGCCGTGCAGACCTGTGTCATAAATTCATCTTCTAACCCTTGCATTTTAATTTTCACTTTTGTCGAGGAGGAGAAATAAAAGAACAGTCACGCTTTCCTATTTTACTTTAGCACACCCTGTCGGCTGTATTAAAAGTTTATGTATTTGAATGAAAAGTTTGTGTATTTGGAAATGTTCATCAAAGTCATCTTCCTTTGAAATGATGCATCTTATGCCTCTTCCCTGGAGAAGGAAAAGGACTGCAGTTGTTTCTCTGGGAGAATTTAGGAGGAAACCATTTGAGGGTTTTTACGTGAAATTTACTATGTACTTGAGAACATCGTTTAAATTTTCCTTGGGAAAGGACAGATGTTAGGCTCTTCTCATGGAAGAAAGGTATGAGCTCTTAAACGATGTCTATTGATTTCATCATCATCTCAGATTCCAAGATTCATTTAGCTTGGGATACTCACCTACTCTCAAGGGAAAACGAACCCGTTCCAAAGCAGGCTACAGCCATTTCCATCAGTGGCCAAGGGCAGTTTCTCTCCACACTGGCTTTGCAGTACGAATTCCGCTTTATGCTGTCTCCATTTCAGTGACATGATTTAGAGTGGATGAAGATGAATATTTGTTAGGAACAAAGTAAAGGAAAAAAGAGAGGCCCTGCCTTCTCGCTGATCTTCTCGATGCTTCTGTTTCCAATTTTCCTTTGTGCTCTAGCCTTGGTGCATGTCAGGACAAGGTTGATTGTAACCTAGGTTCTCCCCCATTGGTTTTTCTAATTGGCTCCGTTGGGTAGCAAATATCTGACTTGCACTGTTTTCCAGGTTGCAACAGGCTTGGTCCCCATTGTGTTACATGCAGTAGGATGTGCTCCAATTACAGAGAACATCCTAAACAGGCCTTCGTTTCAATAAAGGCACAAAACCCCTTTTCCGTACTGGGGCCAAGAACCTCAAACCAAAGGAGGTATTCTATAGAATGGTCTGCAAAATGGGGCAAGGAGTTTTTCTTCCATTTGATTTCTTGTAGCAGCTCTAGGCAAAAGGAGGGGTGGGCCGGAATTCTGGAATTTGGGCTCGCTGAATGCATACCATTCCTTTGCCACGAAGTACAAATTGATGCCAAAAGCAGAAATAAAGATCTAAGTCAGAAGTGCAATGCCGGCACAAGGCAATCATCAGCTTAATAAATGGGTTACTCCACAAATAACCTAGAAACAGCAGGATTGCCAAACAATCTCCAGCCCCTAAAACATTTGCAAATGAGCATGACGACTGAGATTTTTCTTTCTTTGTAGCCACACACTGTCACATTTTAATGATGGATTGTAGACGTGAGCTGTTGGCAGCAGACTGTAGCAAACATGGTTCTACACTTATTTTCTTTTAATCATAAGATACAAAGGTTTATAGATATGTGGCACTGTGCCTGAGAAAGAAAAATGAGGGGTGATGGGAATATATGTGTACTTTTCTCTTCTCTTTGGATTTAAGGCAGATACACTTTTACTGTCATAAGATACATTAGCTTTTGTTTTATTTTAGGTGGTATTTTTGCACCTGTTGGGGATGTTTATAGTAAAATATAAAACTAGCTGGTATAGCATATGTATCCAATTCTATAACATATACTAATCTATATCAGTGTCATTTAAAAATGGCAAATTAAACATAGTTTTTCATAAACTAGTAATATAATCTCTTGATGTCATAAGTATAAAAGTAACATGTTATTTCTACAGTCATGATGTCAGGAAGATATTATTTAAGTATTTAATGGGATCAGAGGCTTAGTGCTCAGGAAATATATTTTTTCTGTGTTTCCTGTGTCTGTTTTACTAAGTTCAGTCATTTTAACTGCAATTTCTTTTTGTTTTTAAACCATGGCCGTAACTCACAGATGCTGTTACTCCTCCTTCTTTCCGCCAGGTTGAGGAACACCAGGTCACACGTAGGCATGAAGCTGTGGCTTCTGTACCCTCTGCTTTCCCCATGTCGTTCTCTAACTGTCTCCTTTGTGTCTGCTTCCTCCCCCTCCTCCCTACGTTCTGGGTTGTGTAGACTTTATTCATTCCACAGGGCTGTGAATATAAAAAGAGGGAACAATCTGGGTCTCTTTTCATGAAGACAGATTACTTTCTAATATATTTGAAATGCCATGAGGGTATACAAGACATTTTCTTGAGGAATTTCGTGTTAAGGCAGTACCTTGGTTGCAGGGTTAAATGACCGGCGAAACCTGATTTCCCAAGAACTTATTCTAAAACACTGGTATGGTAAGTGGAGAACACAGAGGGAAAAAATCGAGTAAGTGGATTGGAAAACAAAATCCATAGCTTTGGTCTAGGGCCCGTATGTGTGGAGTTGGGTATCCGTCAGTGGATAAACAGGGCCTGGTGGCTGATTTACAGACTGGCATTCCTCTCTAAAAAGGCACCATCCTCCCCTTGACAATGGAATGAGTGATGGCAGCTGTATTCCAGAAGGATCTATTTGGGGAAGCAAAACCTAGGACGGGCGGGACCAACATAAAGAGATAAGGAGACGGAAGGACCCCGCCGGTCCAGGTCTCCTGGGTCGGAACCGGCGTCCGGAGGACACAGCGTCTCCTGCTCCTTTCAGATGTGGGTCACTGAGGGTCTGCCCTCAGGAGATCTAGCCCTGACACAGTCGCCCCTTGGCCAGTTTATTTGGATGAGTGAGTCCAGATAGAAATGGTTACTCCTTTTTTTCCTTTTAAAAAACTGGTTCATCAGGCTCACAGAAAACCCTGACCTCTGTGTTGAGGGATTAGAATGACTGACTGTGGGCAGGCTCAGCAGTGGCGAGTCAGCAGGGCCGAAGCTCGTCTCGTGCGTGGGCAATCCGCTTTTCCTGTGAAGCCTCCCATTCCTCTGGAAGTGTTTTTTGGCTGCTAGTTCCTTTTTTCTCCTTATCCTTACCCATGGACATAGGACTCTTTGACCTTAGAGACAGGGGAAGGTAAAGAGGGGGGAGAGAGAGAGGGAGAAACAGCGATTGGTTGCCTGCCATATGTGCCTCAACCAGGGACCGAACCCACAACCCAGGCATGTGCCCTGACTGGGAATCAAACCCATGACCTTTTTGTCCACAGGACGACACTCCAGTCAACTGAGCCACACTGGCCAGGCAGGCTGGGGGCTATTCCTTTGCACATGGTCCCGACTCACTAAAAGAAAACACTAAAATCTTAGTTTATTCACATGTTCAATTAAGGAGAACATAGTGGAACCATTGGAAGCAGTAGATCCTGGTATTTAAGCCTTTGGGCTTTAACCTCAGGTTTCCTGAGTTCAAATCCCAGTTCCAGGGGGAGAGGAAATGAGTTATTGTTTAGTGTATATGCAGCTTCCCTTTAGGAAGATGAAAATGTTCCGGAATGTAGACAGTGGCGATCATTATGCAACAGAGTGAATGTACTCACTATGACCGAGCTGTACACTTAAAAGCGGCTAAAAAGTTAAATTTGTTGTTACCACAATAAAAAAAAAGATGGAATGACCTCCAGCCCTGCCCCCTAGATAGGCAGGTGACTGGCCCTTGTCGCTAACTCAGGATCCTCGCCTGTGGAACAGAACAGGGTGATGATGATGGTATGAGCTTCACTGGTTTATCCTAATTGAATGAGACGTGTGGGTCAGACTTACGTTGATCCACGATAACTAGAGTTTACTGCCGTGGCGATGATTTGGGAATGTGACTTCTGCCATTAAGATGGCTTGCATTTGTGGTATAGCCCTCCATTTGGAGGATTCTCTGTAGAAACCACCAATGTCTGTGTTGCTTATAAGACAGACTTTCATTGGTTTGAAGTCTCCTATCTGACTTTATTTACTCTTCAAAGATGCCCTCTGCTGATAAGGGTGTGGGGCGCTCTCACTCACTGCGGGTTAGACAGCCCGTCATTACTACCAGGGTGGAGGACTGTCGCGCAGTCTGTAACAACACTTCCACTCGTGCTCGCCTGTGACTCTGCCATGCTGTTTCTATGGAGAGTAGTCCCATGTGTATGAACAGGGTCCAGCAGAAGTAACGCCCGCTTGAATGTGGTTGGTAAGGCAAGGATATGGGTGCAATCATTTGTAGTTTTAATTTGGACATATCACCTGAAATGTCACATGGCGCACTTGAGTGTGATATTGCTATGTTACAGAATTACATGCTTATGATTTTATAATGAAAGTTTTTGTAATAAAAAAGGAGGGTGACTTGTGCCAGACCCTGTATAAGTAAGTGAACAGGTGACCATAGTAGCACTGATTATAATAGCAACAAATTGGAAACCACGTGAATATCCATTCATAGCAAATTGATTAAATCCAAACAATGGAATATTATATAACCACGAAAAAGGATGGTGCCATCTTATACTATTCCCATGGACTGATGTCCTCAGTAAATTGTAAAGTGGGAAATGGCAGTTTGAGAACAGAATATGTAATTTGGTCAGATTCATGTAGTTTATATTCATAAAATTTATGGAAGGATATTCATAAAAAATTATAGTGGTTATCTCTGATGGGATAATAGGGAGAAATTTACTTCCTATTTTAAACAATTCTGTTTTACTTGAGGTTTTTATAAGCATGTATAATTTTCACAATCTGTAGAAACAAGAAATATATTCCCATTAAAAATGAAAGGGGGACCAAAAGGGGCTTCTTTGGCTATGGAGAGGAGGAACAAGCCCTTGTATTTCTCAAGGTGTCACCGTGATTTAAACCTTTTAATTTTACATAGAATTCCACAGATTTAAGTGCATGAAAGGAAGGTAGATGAGCAGTTATTGCAGTGAAAGAAATAAATAGGGCTCCAGCAATCTTCATTGCCTCTGCATTTGTTTTCCTCTGGCAGATTCACTCAGTGTTTTGAGTATCCTTCCAGCCTCCACACACACGACCTCCACCTTCTCTGATATACCTTTTCAGTGGGCTGAGTTCAAAGGCATGTTCAGCAGCCCACTCTCATAGTAAGTGCTCAGGACCACGGCTGCCTCTCTGGACCACAGTTCCCCAACACAAACAGGGCTGCGATATGCCTGGATTACCTATGAGGGCCAGGATTTTGCTCTGCAGGGCCCCCTGTTCTTCATCAAACATATCTGTGCTCCCCTCAGCCCATGAAGGCGCCCAGATCTAAAAAAATGATTACTAAGAGGCACAGCAGTTTCCAACCTTTGCACAGATATAGATGCAGATGTAGATACAGATGTAAATGTAGATGCAGATGTAGATACGGGTACAAATACAGGTAAAGATGTAGATGTAGATGTGGCTATAGATGCAGATCTAGATGTAGATATAGACATGTTAGTGGGTTGTGCAAAAATCCCCCAAATAATGTTATTCAGGAGGGTAAAAGGAGAGATGGAGTGTCTTGAAATAAATGCCTCAGCAAGATGTGATGGACAAGGGGGATTCTAGAGTCAGAAGTGGGTTTGAAACCCAGCTGTCTTATTTGTGAGCTGTGTGACTTTGGTCAAAAGACTAAGGCTCTCTGAGCTTCAGTGCTCCTATCAATAAAACAGGAGAAACAACATCACTCATCCGGACTTTCCAGGATTAAATGAGATAAAAATATATACAATGGCCTTGAACCAGAGTTGGTGCTCACAATAATAGTTTTCTTCCCTTCCCCTCAGACATTGGCGTAGCATAAAATAGCCAGAGCTGTCCTGCAAATAGATGGTTTTCTGAATAGCACAATGTCCCAGTGTACTGTTTGTACTGCATTCTCTTCAAGTGTCAAGTAAGGGCACTGTCGTGAAGGCTACAGACAGAATATTTTAAGCCAGGGTGGGGGAGGGGAGAGGGGGATGGGGAAGCTTTCTATTTTTCTGACTCCCTCAGCAGGTAACCCTCAAGATTCAAACAAGGTTGAGAGGAGATCTCCAGGTTTTAAATATTCTGTTTCATGTAAGAATGAGGAGGAATTGCTGATCAATTAGGTTTAAAAGCTACTGAAATTCTCAAGAATCATTTAAATAAGGTACTTCTAAATGCTCCTAAAGAGGTGAGAATAACCTTCCATGTCAGCAGTACATGAGTTAAACATGTGGTTAATGATGATATAAAAAGAGGTGGTATGTGAAATATCAGTTCATGTAAGGCCATGCTCCATGTTAATTTATGTGATATCAATACTGTTTCAGTCTAAATGAACCTTCCCTATATATAAAACACTCGTAATTATTGTAAAGCCGTTACATTCCATTTACCATTGATCTTAAGGAAGCGACTAAAAGTTTTGGGGACTGTGCTGACAGAGCACTATTGTTCTGGGTCATTATTCAGAGCAGGTGTCAATCTCTTTCACTTAATCCCAGGGCAGAAAAAAAAAAAAAAGAGTAGTTTCTCTTTGTTTAATCAAGTCTCTCTTTCAAAAGAAAAAAAAAAGGAGAGAGAAAGAGAATGCATTAAGATAAGCATAATTTTTATAGAGATGTTAACACTTTAATATTCTTTGGGATAGGTGAAGCTTTTCATTTTCAGCCAGGTTCAAGAGAAAACATTACATGTTATAAAGTGGTGAATATAATAATTCCATGTTGGAATAGGTCAAGCCATCAGCAGCTGATGGTCTTCCAGATGAGGTCTTCCAGGCTTGAGCCAAGTGACCAGTCTGTCCCTTGTTAAACATTTCGGAGTGACATGTCTCCCCTCCCCATCCAATGCAAGAGCATGGCATTTGCAAGCTATACCTCTTAGGGGTTTTTTTTTTATCTTCACCAGAGGGCATTTTTTCATTACTTTTAGCAATACAAGAAGGGAGAGAGATAATGAGAGAAAGAGAAAGAAACATTAATGTGCAAGAGAAAATCTATGGGTTGCCTTCTTGTATGAGCCCCGATGGGGAATCAAACTTGCAACCTGGGTATGTGCCCTGACTGGGAATCAAACCAGAGACCTTTTCAGTCCAACTAACTGATCCATACCAGCCACGCTGTACCTCTTAGGATTTTTAGATGTGACTCTACAAGATCTAAACCGCACAAGCATTAATAATTAAACAACAGTTGGTGTAAAAATGCATTTGTATGTCAAGCCTGGAAGGGGAAGTTGTGGCAACGGTTTCAACGGGAACATCCATTTGTACAAAATGCCTCTGTTGCCCACAAATCCAAGGCAGATTTGTTAATCTAACTTCTCCTTCAAATACAAGTGGTTTATACAAAGGCCCTTAATTTGAGGACTAATTGGATTGAGTCCTCCATTTTAATCCATAGAACTTCGATGTTAGAGCTTATATGAGATTTCATGTAATGAATATTTACTGAGCACATTCTAAATGCCACGCATAGTGCTAACACTTGGCATGGGTTGTTTTATTAAATACTCTCCCAAACCTTATAAAGCACAGCAGTATCTAACATTTTTTTCAGTAATTATTATGTGCCAGGCATTGTTTTCTGCACTGCACATACATTAACTCATTGAATCCTTGCCGTGTCCTGGGAAGTAGATGGTAATATTATCTCCATTTTACAGATGAAGAATCTGAAGTACAGAGAGGTTAATAAACTGGCTGCGGTCACACAGCTAGTCAGTGACTATTAGACTTGCCACTCTCCTTGCCGCTAATCTCAGTGTGGCGAGCATGGATCTGGGGCCATGGGAGGTCACAGCAGTCACCTGTCTGTGGTTAGGCTGGCTGCACAATTTTAGGACCCAGTGCTAATGGGAAATACAGGACCTCGTGTTCAGAAGACAGAGGGAAAGTGCCATTAAAGATAGTAAATAGAAAGGTTTATCCTCTCTTCCATAGTCAGTCTGTTGACCTGTCCTGGTGCTTTTAATTTGTTATTTAATGTCACTCTAAGTAACAAAAATTAAAATATGAAATTATTCATACTCATTTTACCATTCACCTTTATACTGTGCAATGACAGTTCTAAATGTACAGAGAGGTTACCTTGCACGTGAAATCACTGAATTCACTCAGTTTGAATTTCCTGACTGGTGTGTGCATAAGGATTGTGTCCAGACCAGGGCAGTGGAAATGTTGTGCAAAATAAACTCAACTGTCTCTATTTCACTTCTTGATACGTACACATTCTACCCACGTGCTGCCTTCTGTTTACTCACGAGTAAGGACAGACTGAAAGCAAAAGTAGTGAGGGCTGCCCTGTCTTTCTCTTTCCTTCTAGGTCCTCATTTTCAGCATATGCACATGGCTGCCCCAAACACGGACATAACATGCATAAGATCAGGTTCCTCGGTTGCTTATATTTCTTAGAACATCACTGGTTTCCCGCTGTGTTCTAAGGTAGTTCTGATTTCAAAGGAAAGCATAGTGTCTCGGGGCTGTTGCCACCAGCCTCACCACCCTCCCACACAGATGAAACAGGCTTACCTCCTGCTGGTTCTCTGTCTCAATGAACGCCCACGCACCAGGGGCCCACCAGAAATTTGTGCTCAGGAGGCATCATGGGTGCTATATGCAAATGAGATTGGGGGAAGAGTAGACACGCTTATTGTGTGCATGGCCTCTGTTCATGCACATGCTCCATGTTCATCAGACTTGCAGGTGTGGGCACCAGGGATCCTCTCCCAACTCTGCCATGTCCCAGCTATGCCAGCCTGACCAAGGTGCTCACTGCTGTAAGGGTGGATCTTCGCACTGAGAAATGGGAATGGTTCTGCCAACCTCTCACGGTTATGACGAGGAGAATACACAGGAGGCTCTTAGCCCCAGGCTTGGCACAGAGTAAATGCTTGGTGTTAGCTGTGGTGTGGTTGTTGCTGTCTTTGGATGCATTTTGCAGTTTCCTATGTTTGAAAATCATTATTCTTTCAAATGCAACAATGAGGGACCCTGGTGAAGATCCTTAGAAGAGATAGAAACTTCATGGGTGGGCCATAGTTAGGGGCTTAACCACAAACCCAGCAGCATCTTGCCTATTACCACCGTTAACTCAGTTAAGAAAAGCCTCCAATGAAAAATAAATGGGAAGGATCGCTCTGAAGGGTGCATGTAGAAGAAACAAGAAGTCTGTTCTAGGGGAATGCATGTCTTTTTGGGAAGCAGCTAGAGGACTGATCTTGAGTATGATATATAAGCCCAGGGTCCTTGTATTTTTAGTGTTGCAGGCAGCAGACTCTTCCTGTTCCCCGCCCCCCCCCCCCCCAGCTTCCTCTCAGGTTGCTGCCCATCCATGAATTTACTGAACCAGAGTCACTCAAAGTGGCGTCCCCAGACGCCTGCGTAGGAATCACAAATGCAGGATCCTGGGCCCAATGCCAGACCTTTGAACTGAAATCCCTGGGGAAGTCTGACCCAAGAAACTGATTTTAACAAGGTGCCCAAGTACATCTTATGCTGCTAAGTTTGTGAACTTCTGTAGGAGCCTAGGAGACCATTTTCCCCCTTTTTCTCCCCAGCACCCTCCTAGCCTTTGTTGTGATTTTGATGAAATGACTAGATCCAAAGCAAGAGGGTAAAGTAATTCTCCCTATCTGAGGATCCTTAGGATTGTTCTAGTCAGGCCTGTTATTCACTGGGTTGAAATATTAAAAATTTTCCATGGGAGTTAGTACATACCCACTTCTCTGACCTCTGTGTCATCCACTGGCCCAGCCGCCCAGCCTCTCTCTTGTACTGCCCCATGATCCAGCAACTAAAGGGTTAACCCTATGTCTAGCAGAGGGTCTCATCTAGTCTCATTGGTCAGTGGAAATGTTAGCCCCTCTTTGGTCCAGCCAATGTAGTGCCCTGGGGAAAGGGCTGATGCCCTGCCTGTGCTCCTACTCTGCGGAGGGGGATGGGAGCATCCTAGTTGTGTGGCACCCTAGCCAGTTTACCTTGACTGTAGCGTAAGGGTCCCTCCCTTTCTCCATGTTTTCGCTGAGGTCGTAATGGGCAGAGTCCTGGTGGGTAACGTGGCATTTGTGGAGGTGGTGCTGGTACCCCAGTGGGCAAGTGCCCCAGATTTTGGTTGTCTCCAGGTGAGCTACCTCCAGAGATGCTCTTGGATCGCTCCTTCCAGGAGCTGCAGCCTCCATGGGCCCTTGACTCTTAGAGAGATAGACTGGGTGAGCACAGGGCGTGCGGGAATCAGAGTCTGCAAACACAAGGGCTCTGCTGGCCTGGGCTGACAGTCAAGAGCCTGCTTGGTGAGGGTAGATGATGCATGCAGGGCTCAGGGTGGGGCTGGGCGAGGTATGAGGAAACAGGCTCTTTTTTCACTTATTGGGGCAATTTTGCTAAAATCACTGAAGGCCCTCTTATTGCAGTATCAGCCACATTACTTTCATTAATAAAAGTGAAGGCAAGTACTTACATTGCATAATTATTAATCCCTTTGAGTTACTGTAATTATCACCACTGTTCCTGTTATGTAGATGAGGAGACTGAGACCCAGAGGTTATTTAAAACTCAAGTATAAGAGCTGTGATTTGAACTGAGGCAGCTTGACATTAGAATCCACACTGATAAGCACAATTTTTTTTAAATTTACATTCAAAACAAGTTTTTTTTTTGTGTGTGTGTGTTACTTGGTAACAGAGATCTGGAATATATTAAAAACTGTAATACAATGATAGAAATATTCTAAATGAAATTGCTGTCAGTTAAGCAGAAGCTGAGAAAGGAGTCTGCACCATGAACAATATTGCCGGTGTTAAGAGAAATTATCCACCTATTGAGAATTCAAGTAACCTAATGATAATCAAGTAATTGGAAGTCCCTGGAAAAACTTCATGTGTATTTCTGTGCCAGTCATGGCTCAGATGGGGGCATTGTTCGCCTCGTGACAGCATGTCAAACAAAAGGTCAGCAGTGTTTTTTAAAGACCAGGACATGATTTGCGTAATGTTAGAAACTGATGATCTACTTGCATTAAAACTCAAATCTGTTTGATTATGTTTAGAGACTATCAGGGATTAAATGTTTTAAATTTATTTGTCAATTCACTGCTTATAGTTTTTTTTAATACATGATTATCAAGTTGGCTTTGCTTATTCAAGTCTCCATTCTGTTCCTTTGGTCCTGCTTGTCAGCTGGAAAAAAAAAAGATAAACTCCCAGGCTGAGCCCTAATATATCGATCGAGCTGTATCCCTTTTCTGCTTCGAGTTTGCTCTTCTGCTGGCTCACTTTCTCTTTGAGGGAGAAGGAGGCAGATACCTGCTTTGGGTGGAAAAAGGCTGTCCTGGGAATTGAGTGGGAATGTGGGCGAGAGGGCTGTCCCTCGGTACGCTGTTGCTTCCTTCCATACACCCATGTAATTGAGCTGTCATATTTAAAGTTTTATTGGTTAAGATTCAAGTTAGGACTGGTGCCCTTCTTTCGCAAATTCCTTCAGGGCTCCATGTGGAAAAAGAACAAGTAGAAAACCCAGTGAAGAGTTCTGAAGAAGGCTGTGAGAAACGAACAGTCCTCAGTCCGTATGGTCTCAAGGAGCACTGAAGGGAAGCGAGTTGTTTAAAAACTTAAAAACAAAAAGGAAACACAAAGCTCTTCCATATATTATGTCCAAAGCGGCTCAGAAGTATGTTACCATCCAGGCAAAGCACTACGATTTCTAGCCAGTCCCGTCATGATTCTCTGGCAAACTGCACAGTCACGGCTATGAGGCATTGGGATGAGAGGTGCTATATAAATGTCAAATGTTACATAAATGTCAGGAATAATTATTGTTAGTTAATGGGGCTAAACTGTTCCTAAGCAAAACTTCGACTCCCAGCCAACACATCCTTAGCAAAGGTTCTAACCCCCAAATACCCAGGAGAAGGGAGTTCTAGAAAGGAGCCGGGTTGGGGTCTGGGGTTTACAAACAGGGATTGGGGTGGTGCCAGTGCCTCCGCTTGCTCAAGTGACTTCAGGCCAGCCACCCCCCCCCCCCCAACTTCTGGAGTCTGCCTTAGCTCACCTGTACAATGGGGATAATTATAACACTTGCCCTACTTCTCCTGCTGGGTGGTTGTGCGAATCCACGAGTTCGTGTGGGTGTGAGTGCTCTGTGAAGTGTGAGCTGCTGCAGGGATAACGGCTGGAGTTCAGCCTGTGCCTTGCCCTGCCGTCCGCCTCACCGGGAGAGCATCCGAATGGACAGTAAGCTGGTGATGGTGATGGTGGCCGGCCAATGCTGAAAACGCCAGGCTCCTTCTCTCAGGGAGTTGTCAGGAGGACACTGCAGACCAGGCGCCCGGATCCTGCCACTGGCCCTGGCTCTGCCACTTGCCAGGCTGTGAGCCTGGGCGAGTCATAGACTAGGCTCTGGAAGAGATCGCCAAGGGCCCTTCCGGCTCTGACGCTGAATCTAAATCAGGCTCATCACTTGGCTCTAGCTGTGATTCACCTTTCGCCCCCAGGAACAACGCTTCCTCCCGCTCCTCAGAAGCACGAAGCGGGGGTCTCTGAAAGGGTGGGGTCTGTGTATTCCGCGTGAGTGTGCACAATATTGGAACTCCCTTGGGTGCGAGATGGGGTGGGGGGCGGGTAGAAGGTCCTTGAGAGAGCGCTCCGAGAAGCCAGGATGCGGGGAGCACTGTGATGAGGTCAGGACTGTCGCAGGCAGAGAGGAGCTGGACATCTGCTGGTGAGGGAAGAGTGGAGCGCCCTGAATTTATGTTCGCGCAAAGTCTTCCCGTACCCTTCAGGACCCCGGTCGCCACCTCTCCCCTACCCCCATCCCAGCACCTTTCAAACGCTTCCAGGCCCTCCTTGCAGGACAGCCCCTCCTCCCTGGTCCTGTCTGAAACCCTGAGGACTGTTTCCAAGCTGACTCACACCACTAATGTCAGGGAGCCGTGTCACACGGCGCTGGGCTCAGCAAGCTGTTGCTTGCGCTGTCGCTGCCACCGCCGCCTGCCAACTCGAGCTCTCCAGCTGGGTGCACCGGGGTCCGCTCTTGGGGCGGAGTCAGGGCGGGGCTGGGGTGGGGTCCGCCCCCTTGGCGCTCCGGCCCCGCCCCTCCTTCCCTCCCCCGTGGACCGCAATGATTTAGAAGTTCAGGAATCCCACGTGACGTCACCGGGGGGGTGATGTAATGCACTCTAAATAGAATGTATTGTAATCTTTGCTCAGTCCAACGTGGTCCCTTCACCCGGGCTCTGCTCTTGCCTTCTCCACACTTGTTTGGTAAGTTCCTAAAAATACGGCCGGGCCACTTCTGGGGCTTTTGCATTTAGCCACTTTTGTTGCACTTGCCTAGGGAGCCATCTGCGGAGCGTACTTGTTGGCAGGGGTTGGTTCTCGGCAGCCGCCGAGAGGTTACTTGGTCCAGTGGGCAGGTCACAGGGCAAGGAGTAGGGAAGATGCGATGCATTTGTTTGGAGGGTGATCTGTGTTTGTAAACACACTGGCGGACCAGAGGGAAGTCCGGCCGCAAATGCCGGTGGACTGAGGAATTCTGCCGTGTCCTGAGGCCCCCCTAGAGACCCCACGCCGCGTCCATCCCGGAGCGCGTCTCCGTGGCCACCGCGCCGTGCGACTGGAGGGATGCTAACGTGGAGTGAGCGCTGTGTCCGCCCGGCGTGCGTGCGTGTGTGGGAGCGCGCGTGTGTTTCCCTGACACGGGGAACAGTTATGAATCGGGGGTGTGTGTTTGCCTCCAGAGACCTGGCAAGGTGCGGAACCCTCCAGAAGTGCGGTCAAGCAGTGTGGCAGCAGCGGCGGCGGCGGAGATGGCAAGCCAGGAACCTTCCCCCGCGTCCCCAAGTTCCCCGTGATGCGGCGGACCCCCGGAGAAAGTTTGCAAACTTCCAGCGGGCGCGGCGAGGACACCGGGTCACCTAGCGGGTGGACAGGCGGGTGCGCGGGGGCTCGCCCCCTCCGGGTGCTGGGCCTGCTGCTGCCACCTCGCTCGCGGGGCTGCCCGCCGCAGCTGGTGGGCGCGCGCCCGCGGAGGGAACTTTCCTCCCGGAGGGCACTTGCTTTTGGCTCCGGGCACTGAAGACTGGAGAGCGGCGAGGCTCTGCTTGCGTTCGCTCCACCAATCGCCCCTGCCTCCCTCGGTGTCCGGTGCTCGCTGGTCTCATTACCTCTTCTCCGCCGCTGCCCCAAGTGACAGCTGCCTCTGAGGCGCAGTGGCAGTTCCTGGCGGCGGAACCTGTACAGCAGATTCTCCACGGAACCGCTTAAACTTTTCACGAAGTTCTTAGAGGGGCAAGACATGTGAAGGAACCACGGAGATGTTTTTCTCCCGGTGGCTGCATCCCGCTTCTTTTTTGCTATAATTTGTTTGGGGAAAGGGGTTGTATAACTGCTAGATAAAAGTCCCAGACGAGACCACCCCCCTCCCCAAGTTTCCCTGAACGAGTGCTGCCCACCACTTGATACTCTTTTCAAGGCCAGGAACCGGAGTGGGCTGCTTGTATGTTTTGTCAGAGTCCGCAGAGTGTGTTTGATTTTTATTTTTCCCTCCCTCTCTGACATGTGTCAAGGAATAAAGGCTGGATGCAGGTCCATTACGTCATTCTGCAGGCCAGTAAGTGTTTGATTCACAGCTTCAGATATTCAAGGGCTGGGGGTGGGGGGGGGGCTCGGAAATGCTGACAAAGCAACCCTGCTTCCCACCCGCAGCCCCCAACATACTTGTACAGTCTCTAGCTCCCTGGGCGTCGTTCTTGCCCTCTCCTCCAGGATCCCTCCTTCCCCACCCCGCTCCCGCCCACGCCGCTATCTCTCCGGCCCCGCCTCCGCCTTTCACTGCTCTCCCTGGGGCGAGCACTGTCCCCGGAGTGTGGGTAAGAGCTTCTGGGGTCGGAGCGCGGTACCTGATCCGCTCGGGCACAATCTGCCCTTTTCTATTATTTAAGCAAGGCACCCGCGAGCCCTCTGTCTCCGGGGCGAAAGTGCTCAGCCCTGACCAAAAAGGCATCTCAGGAAACGTTGAGAGACGTTTATGACAATACTGTGTCCCTGTGGCGACTTGGGAAAACAACACACCCACTGCAAACAAAGTATTTAATTAGACATAGTGCCTTTCTCCAGCTGCTTAAGAGAAGAGGGAAGGAGAAGAGAGGATGCTGACTAAATTAAATGTAGTTGCAAGGATCAAGATTAAACGTTCCGTTTCCAAAGTGAGGGAGTGTGAGTCCTTGAACCCAAAGTACAGCGTAATGAATTGTTGTGTGTTACTTTCTTTCTCTTAACCTTACGTTTCTGTACTCAAGGAGGAAATTTATTACTTAAGTTATTAAGTTGAGTCAGAACTTCGAATCTGCCAGTTGAAATAAAAAATACTGCCTGTGACATGAGTAAGGGATAAAAGTAAAAACTCTTTGGGGGGGGCATGTGTGGCAGAAATCAAACAAACTGCTAGCAGGGTTTTGGATGGAAAGGCAGATGATTTGGGTGCTCTCTGATTTGGAGAGGGTGAAAGCTAAACAAAGGGAAATTTATATTCTGAGTAGGTGGGGATTTCTTGAAGGACACAAGTCTTTTTATAACCCCGTCTAGTGTCTTCCCAGTGAAAGCCATGCTGTAGAGTAGACGTTTGTGAAACTCCTGTCTGGGGTCTAATTGACAGTCCTTCCCCGAGCCCGTGGCCGTGTTTATTATTTATTCACAGTTGGCCGTGAAATAGTGTAACCCCCACGCAATGCATGTGCATCGGAGATGTTAAACTTCTTGTTTGCGACACACAGAGCGAAAGGGAAAAATGGCCTGGGGTCGCGGACACTGAAACGTGTGATTAATGATCAGTGATTTAGTGATCAGTGATTAGTGGTTTTATTCAAACTGTTACCTTTGACCAGAAGCACACATCAGAGGATTAACAGGCTCTTTAGATAAATGCTCATTAGTGGAAGGGGAAAGGCAAAGATAATAGGCAGGCACCCAGGGACAACTTTCGAAGAAAATCATTCCCGTCTTCAGAATAATAAGCTCTATTAACAGAAAGCCCTTTTAATTTAAAACTTGCTTTTATCTTGTAAATCAAAGTTAGATGTAAAAGTTTGTAGTGCCATTATAACCTAAATTTTCCCAGATCCACTAGATGTGGATTATCTCCGTAGTGATCTATTTTTTTTTTATTTAAATAAACAATTGGACCTTTAGAGCAGCTGAGCCCTGACAAGTCCTTAACTCCCTGGGTTGGAAGGTGTCCCCCCTTCTGGAGTGGAGAGTGCGGCTCGCTAACTAGATGGCGCACTGTTCTTTGGTGTTCTGTGCTGTGCATGCAGCAGCTCAGGAGTCTCAGCGAGCAAGTAGCTGCTTGTGAGGTGCTCCTCGACACTTGCAACAAAGTTGATTCTGTGTAGGGTTGGAGGCTAGACAGTTCTACAAGTTTTCAGTCACATTTTCCATGTCAGTTAAATCTAGGGAGTTTAAGGCTACTGGAAAAATCAGTCTCATTACTGAAGAAACGTAGGGAGCAAGGGAGGCAAGGAGGTACGAGAACCCAGGAGGTACCTCTGGGTCGCAGAAGTGATTGTAGAATACCAGACCTGTTCTTTTTTTACTAAGACTAAGTTTCGCAGTCTTGAGGTCTGAAACACTGAGGCAAATACTCAGATTCCTTTTCTTCCTAATATTGCTGGTGTAAAGGAGGTTACTAGAAAGAAAGAAAGAAAAAAAACTTGGTTTGGTGACTGCAGGAAGCAACACGTTGCTGCCTTTATTCTACAGAGAATGGTAAGATGATGTTTATTATGCTCATTAAGCAGGAAGGGAACTTTGCAGTTGGCTAAATGAGGCCAATCTTGTATTTTCATAGACGGAATTCAGAAAATGGGTTTGTATTTCGCATTAAATCTTAATGTTGCTTTTGTCAGTTCCCTGGGACTTGGTAGCATTTTGTGTGGAAGGGTGTGTGTGTGCGTGTGCGTGTGCATGTGTGCATGCGTGTGTGAATAAGACTTTTATTTCCTGGGTGAGATAATGTTTGTGAGCATGTTTACGTGTCAGGTAAGAATTCCCTTATTCCGTGAGCTTTTATGAATCACTTCAATAACTACTTAAGTTTTAATAAAGAAGGAATTCTTAAAAAAGAAACTTAAAACTTAAAAATAAAATGAACAAAAAAACCATTTTCCACCTTCCAACCTAAATGTGTATTCCCCCTGAAGAACCGTGCTGTCGATTGAATACCAGCTATTACTTTAGTTCTAAAACTTAAAAAGAAAATGTTGAAAGAACTCACCTGTGCCTCCCTGTAAATTTTCCCATTTTCCTTTGCTTTGTAGCATTTTAAATAGATCTATTATTTTTAAATCCTTACTGTTTCATAGTGACTTTTATTTTTCAACTTTACTCAGAGTAAACACATTTGTTCAGTTGGTAGCATCTTCAAGCTGACTGTTTTTAATGTAAATTGCTGATGCCCATAAATTGCCTCTAAATTAGAAGTCCGTTGTGATCTCATAGTTATACATGAGCAGATAGTTTATTAGAACATACTCATCCAGAAAGTGGAAACTGTGCCTTGACTTCTACATCCCTGTGGTGTTGCAGCTTTTATTTGAATAGGTGGTTAAATGAATGGTAGTTTGTTGAGAGACTTTTCCTTTGTAGATTTTCAATGACAGTAAGTTGAAGGTTTTCATGACAACTACTTGTCAGTTTCCCATACCTGCAGATTGAAAACCAGTCAATTATCACCAACTTTCCATGACTAGTTGTGCTGATGTCAAGTTCCAGGTTTCCTGATGTCTTACTACAATTTACCCTTTAGCAATGATGTATCACCATCTTATGGTAATATTTCCTTAGCATTGGAATTTGCTCCTTATTAAGCTGCAGATCATTTTGGGTATGTGGGGTTGATGCTCTCTGGATGCTCCCCAAGATGTGAACTTTGTATTTGTAGTTAGTTTTCTTCCGGTTGTGTTGTTGAATTAAAATTGGGGATTTGAGAGGACTTATTATTTTTGTCATTTTTTTTCTTCACTTCAAAGCATTGCTGTTAGCCACGAAATTACCGTGATCCTGTGGGTGTCTCCAGTCTATATGCTTCTTTTGCATTCTCACAAATTGGATTTCTACAGCAATTTAAGATCTGTTTTTTAGAGTCAGCTTTCTTGGATGAAGATGGAACAATGATCTCAGTCAATTCATTATGTCGTCCAGTTTGACTACCAGCTGTATTATGGGAATCAACCAGTGTTTTTGTGAATTAGTGTTTTAAAAAATTTAGGACTATTTCTGTAAATCCTACTTGAGAAAATTATACGACGGAGTAAGGTAATAAACTGGGGGGCAGTAGCCTCAAATATTTAAGTGTGAGAAAGAAGCTCTTTCAGATATGCTAAGTGGACTTAAAAGAACCTTGCTTTTAAAAAAAACCCTGGCCCTTTAAAAATGACATCATGTTTAATATTTTCACTAAAGTTTTTACATTTCGTAATGAGGAAAAAATAGGCAATTAGTGTTTTTTGGGGATCCATTAGTATGGCATTGTTGAGAATCACAAATCATGAATTTAACTGGAGAGGGAGAGAGAGCACTTACAAATTTCTAGGTTATGAAAACACGGTTCCAGGAAAAGAACAAAAATTAGCTCTGGCAAGACTCGAACTTTCAAAATAAAACTTATAAAGTTTAGGATAAATTCCTGAATGTATCACATGTTAGGTTGACATTTCTGTATTTCTTTCCTCCAGGTTCGCTCTATTGACCAATTATCTTTTCTGAGAAATAGATCAGAATCCATTCAACACTTTACAGATATGTATTTTTAGTTGCATCCTTCTATTTCCTCAAGGTTTACATTTCTAATCTCTACCCTAAAGTTAACAAGCATTGAAAACTGCCATGTTTGAGTTTGGCTTGAACTAATTTTAGAGAGTAGGAGTGCCCTTTGGCCTGGGGACTCTGAGGGTAAGACAGAAAGTCTTGCAGCGTATGTAGCGCTGGAGTTGGGGGAGGTCTCCTCGCTCACAAGCAGCCTTTTCATGTTGAAGAACAGCACATAAGGCCTGATGGTGTTCCCTGGCTCACCCAAGGCCCAGAACTAAAGAGGGCCACACGGAGCCTGGACACCCAGTCTCTGCCTCGAGGTCAATCAGGTTTTTTCCCAGTGTGCTAGGCCACCAAAAATGTCCTTGTCACAAATGAAACACAACCCAGGGCTTTGGATGCCTGCTCTTTTCAAGCCTTTGGTCACTAACCTTTCAAAGATATATTTTTTTAATCAGGTCTTTGGAATGAATGCCCTAACCATATAAGCTGCAGTTTCTATTCTGTTTATTCTTATATAGCTGTGACGGTCATTTTTCTAATATAGACCTCCTTATTTGAAGGTCATTCTTCTTCTTCTTTACCACTAGGAGTAGACATGACCCTTAAAACTACACCTTCCAGGTTTCATTTGAGACTAAGAAGCAGGCAGAACTAAAAATGGCCAAAAAGACCATCTTGGAATAAGGCAGTTACTTTCTTTACTTCGTCTTTTCTTTATCCTCTTTGAGGAAGAGAGCTGAAAAATTATTTAAACTTAAAATCAATAATCTTTCTTTTAGTCGAATAGAGCAACAAGTGTTTTCACTCTGGCAGATGTACTTTGGCCCAGGATCCATCTGTAACTTATTATCTTTCCAGGTTGGTGTGTAGGAATGAGCGGGTTTAGAGGTGAATATTACTACATGAGAAGTGAGTTGAGTCTGGAAGTATGCTCTTTGTGGTCTGACTGGCAAAACTTGACTAATCATAGCTAATAGAAATCATGCATGCAACATAGGGGGCTCCAGAGCACCAAACATTTGATTTGAGATGACATTTAAGTTATACAGTATTTAGGATGGGGAACAAGAATATCTCAATAGAAATCTTGAATGCGTCTACTATACGTGTGGTTTGGCCTGACCGGTAGGTTTCCTTTCCAGCTCTTTGCATGAAGGCTTTATATCAGAATTCAGGTCTCTTTTATTTCACCAAGGAGCCCTGTGTTGTATGATTTCTCAAATATAACACATTTCAGGCAGTTTTACGCAATTTGCTCTCTGCTGGTTTCCCAGTGGGGGGAAAACCGCATGCAACAAAAAACAACTTTGGTTGGTTTTTATTTTTTTTGAATTAGCTGGTTATTAGAAGGAATGCATTTTATCTTCACTTGCCAGATCTGGGAGGACCATTCCACTTTGGCTAAACACTGTTTTCTTCTGTAAGTCAGCCATGATGCTGTTTGGCTTCCGAATGACCGACCAGGTAGTAATCCATGCACCAGAGGGTAGAAGGTATTGAGGACAAAGTCCATTTCCACCAGGGTGCCTAGGTATGGAGCGGTGTGTCCTTAGGAAAACCCTGATTTGCCTCACTGTAATGACAATATTGTCCAGAAAACCAGCCCCTCTGAGAGGAAAGACAATATTATAGGTTCAAATTTCTGAATTCTGACAGAGATCCACGGTGTGCTGAAGCTGGCACTTAGAATGCTGAGGGTCTGCGGGGTTACTTATTAAACTACACCGTGGTAAAACATTCACAGCCTAGAACTTGACCATCTACCTCTTAAAAGCCTTAATAATCCTTTTCACCCATTCTCTGCATTTTATTTATGCTAATGTTTCTCTAGATTTATTTTTTAACATCTGTCTCGGTATTCTGCTTTCATGAGTAACCCTATAATAACAAATCACAAGTATGTGCACAATGCAGAGGGGGCATTTTTCTGTAACAGAAATAGATTTTAACATCAAATCTTAGAAGAAGTAGTTAGCAAGACAAAAGAAAGATGGGTTAAAATCTGATTGAGGGCATCAGGGCTCTGCCATTCCTAGCTCTGCAATGGAGCGGTTTATGGCAGCAGGAGATGCTTCGGACTGGAAGCGGGAACCCCAGGGTGCTGCCCTGAACGCATTATGCTTCCTTGCCTCCATTTCTTCATTTGTAATAAGAGAGAGTTGGTCTTGACCCACACCAGTCCACAGTGGGAACCACAGATGTGAGCTGCACATGACATTTTGAATGATCTAGGAGCCACATTAAAAAGTGTTAATTTTAATAATGTTTTATTTAACCCAACATATCTGAAATATTACCACTTCAACACATAATCGATATAAAAACGTGGATGGGATAGTTTACAATTTTTTGGATAATAAATCGTTGAAATCCGATGTGTATTTTGCAATTACCACGTAATTTGGACCAGTCACTTTTCAAGTGCTCAGTGGCCACTTGTGGCCCGGGACTGCGGTACCAGGCAATGCAGATCTGTATTCTGTATCAGTGGTTCTTAATCCTGGCAGCCAGGTAGAACCACCTGTGGAGGTTATTACAAAAAAATACCATCTCTACCCCCTTGTGATTTCATTCATTTGGGGTGGAGCCCTGAGCCTTTCTATTTTTTAAAAGCTCCAAAATTTTTCCTGAAGCGCAACCAGGGTTGAGAACTGCCATTCTAACGGATCTCTAAGGAATCTTCTACTCTAATATTCTGTGGTTCTTTTTAAGGAAGGAATCTGCGTTACATTCAGAGTTCAAGGGCAGCAAGTGGTTGTTATAAGGTGTGCTACACACTACAAAACATTTAAGAAAATGTAATTAATAAAAATTAAAATGTACAGATTGACTTAGAAGGTATTTCTTTATACCTCAGAGGAGCTCTGTTTTGTGTAAGTTTAAAATATGGATATTTTCAATGGTTTGTTTCCCCCCAAAATCCTCACTATGCTTTGCATGTAGTCTCTTAGAAATTCTCCCTTTTGGAAGGAGTCAAGATGGGCACATTTCGGTTACCTTGCCAGTTTGCTTCCTTGCTCCAGATACTACTTGCCTTCAGCTGTTTGTGGAGGGAAAACCTCACTCCGTTTGAGACATCTGCATCCCCTTGTGTTTCTTTCCTCTAAGCTTTTAATAAGTTTTGTGTTATTGCACAGGCCAAATTTGCTTTTTACTCATGTCATGGTGTTAGTTAGAGTGGCCCACCACCCCCAGACTGTAAGTGTTTGTGCTGTTTGTCACCTTTTACAATATTAGAAGAATCAATATTTCTCAATACGCACCAGAGTGTTTTCCTTTAAAATTTTAAACAATATACCAGTCTGTGCATTCACTAAATGATTAAAAAGAACAGCCTCAAAAAAAAAAAAAAGAAAGAAAGAAGAAATCATGTTTTCTAAACCCCTTGCCCATCTTCTTTTGAAGTCCACCAACAGTATTGTTTGTGGAAGCGGGGAGACCTCAGGGAAGTCCCCGCGAGTCCCCGCCCCCGAGAGCCTCTGTGTTCTGCACTCATGTGTCATTTCACCCTGAACATCCCTCCTTGTCCCCATGGCAGTCTGTTTCCAAATGCATGTCTATCTGACCATGTGCTTCTAAACGTGACTGAAAGAACATGTTTAGAACAAAATTTCACGTTTCTTTACGTGTTGTGAGATGATATTTATGTTTTTCTGTCATGTCATTTGCTAGAAGAATTTAACCTCCATTTATTGGAACACAGCTTTAATTCCGTTTCATAGAGGGAGAAGCTGAGGGGTTGACGAGGCCAGCTAGGCCCAGTGTCCGTTAGTTAGAGGTGGGTCCGGGTGAGAGAAGAGCTCATGCTTGTTAACAGCACTACTCTGGGTGGCTTCCAGGTGAGGATTTCCAGTTGGGCACCTGTCAGTGAATTTACAAGTAACACACTTTCCGATGCTTTTCCATGCATTATCTGCACTTAAATGGTTTCTTCGCTAATCATTCTCGGGTCCCAGCTTTAGGCTATGTGTACCTGGATGGATGAACGAATACTTAACAGGTATATTAACCTCTTTCCAAGGGATCTGTTCTAAAAGTTGCAGGGAGGCATCTGTTGCAGACCTGTGTTTTTGGTGGCACCAAGGGAGACTTTTTCTCAGGCTACTTTCTGACTGACTGTTAGGGGACTTTGTGGAGTGACAATGAGATTAAAGTTCTAAATTGTTCAACTCCTTTGAGGATTGAAAGTAAAGGAGTTTAGGTATTCATTCATTGAGCAAGATAGGCCCTAGCCCTAGCTCCTGAATTATCTTTAATAAGATATTTTAGCTCTTGTTATACCAATGCAGTGTCTTCACACTGGGCACAGAGCCATCTGCTTTTGAATATTTGGTTTTTGTTTTCTCCTAATAATGATTATGGTGGGACTTAGCCATTTCCAGTCTCTGTCTGCACCTCTGTGGCTTCAATGGGTGAAATACAAGCCATGATTAGTAATGCAGTCTGTGACCATTGCCAGGGAGGGATTACTTCGGAGCTTCTTCTAAGCATTATACTGAAGTTCAAGCAATTTTAACATCCACACATACATGTGGTTATGGTGGTTAAGCTTGTATATAAATAAAAACCTTGGCCAATGAGGACCAGAATGTTACTAGCGTATATCCTTGTAAATGCAATGATCAGTTTTTGAGGATGCCCATGTATGACATGTTCCTCCTTTGGAGCACATCTATTTGTCATATTGATTTAGATACACACAGTGTTGATTAAAAGATATTACTAGATTTAAAAAAATGAAACCACATTTGAGACGCTCTTCTTTTCTAAGACGGCCTGTCTCAGGGCCCACTGTTTACGATTTCATCTCCCGGCCTTGCGAAGCCAGATGACGAACAGCACCATTCTCGGTACGGAGCTGGTGGACGTCATCGCAAAGGATGATGCACAGGGCTTTGGCAGCGTGAAGCAGCGTGTAATTTGAAATTGTGCTTTTTGCTAAATGCCCGTGCTAATCTCCAAACCATTCAAAACTTTAAGACAAAACAGCGACGGCTGCCTAGTGGATGGAAGCAGCATAGACCGAAAAGTACACTTTTTTTTTTTTCTCATGTGCCTCAGAAGCACTCACAAAAATTAGGGAAAAAAATTACATGTAATTACCCGACTTGCCCTTTGGAAGGGATGTTCTTAAGATAGACGGGTTCACCATTTAAGCTAAGGTTGATTTTTAACCTTTCCAGGAAAAGGTTTTTGCTTTTTCTGAAGCACAAAAACTATAGCATCCTTAAAAGGAAGGCTGTAAATGGATGCTTTATCTTTATTTAACATTTAATATATATTTTGGGAACCTTGTTAGGAAGCCTTATATTCCTTTACACAGTTTGAGGTATTTCCTGTTTGTTTTCAAAAGGTTAACTTAAAGTTATCCACTTAAATGTGGTTAACATGGTCAGCTTTATGGTAGGCGTGTTTTAGCACATTTTTTAAAAGGATGGATAAGCTTTGCTTGTAGGTGTTCCCCAGATGGAAAAAATAGAATGTACAGACCACTCGTTCAGAGTTAGAGGTAGCAGCTTCGGAGCCTTAATGGTGGAGCAAAACCCCAAAGAGGACTTTTGTGCTTCAGGCCTGTGTAGGGAGATGGTGGGTGTGTGATATGAGTCTAATGTGTGGGACGATCTGGGGAAGACAGCAGCTGGGCACACAGCCCCTGGAGACTGGTTTGGATGGCCTCGTGTATAGAAAGCTGTATCATTTAATTGGGAAAACACAGCATTTGACATCTTCGTTCCTACTGACTGTCTTTCTTAGCACAAGGACGTGCTCAACTAAGACCAATGAAAAACAGCCTTGTTGTTTATCAATGAGAATAGAAACCCCATTTTCTCTCTCTCCCCTTCGCTCTCTCCCTTTCTTCCTTCATCAGACCTTTATTGAGCACATACTATGTGCCAGGTACCAGGGGTACCTGATCAAAAACAGACTCAGTTCCTTTCCTCACAGAATAAAAATGTATTGAATAAGTCACTGCAATGGAATGTTGTGGGAGGGTGAGGGGGTGCACGGGTGGAGGCAGAGAGCTCAGTTAGTGGGTTAGTGTGGTTGTCTGGGCAAGAGGTGATAGTGTCATAGGCTACGATGATGCCAGATCCAAAAGCCATTTCGGAGATAGGGTCACTATGACTGGGGGACTGATTAACTAGAAGATGAAGGAAAGGGGGGAGTTGCACTCATTCTAAGGGAAGAGGGAGCCAGGCAGGATGAGCCCGACCCACCAAGGAAGCCTGGGTTGTCCTCTGTGGCGGTAGAGGCGGGGAAGGTTTCCGGCCCAGCGCCCCGTGATCTTGTATCTGAGTCCTTGGAAGAGAAGAGAAAATAACTATGAACAGAAACTCAAAGAGCAACCATAACTAAAAACCATAGTGCAGTCATCGTATTGCAAGGCAGCGCCGTTTGGGTGATTTCTGTCAGAGGGGAGACCCTCCAGGGAGAGAAGCATCCACCCACCAAGGTAACCCCACAGCTTCGACACTCAGGGGGATTCAGGGGATGGCCAGGTGTGTTAGTTTCCTGGGGCTCCTGTAACAAATGACCACCAATGGAGGGACTTAAACAATAGAAACTTCCCTCACAGTTCTGGAGGCTAGAAGTCCAAGATCAAGGTGTCAGCTGGTTGTTCCTTCTGAGGGCGGTCCCAGCTCCTGCCTTGCCCATGTCTCTGCACAGTGTCTTCCTTGAGTGTCAGAATCTCTCCTTTGTATAAGGATAACGGCTGGACTGGGACCCTACTTTGCACCCACCCTAAAGACCTTATTTTAGCTTGACTGCCTGTGTAAGGACTCGATCTCCAAATCAGGTCACTTTCTAAGATACTGGAGATTTGGGAGGCGTGAAGGGAGACACAATTCAATCCTCAACAGTAGGTTTGCCCAGCAAGAAGGCAGTACCCAGGCCAAGTAATAGTGGGACCCCACGGGAGCTGACAGACTGGACGTGATATGGATTCTAAGCAGACATTTTTCAGTCCATGTTAAAGATAAACTTCTGATGGACCCCTAGAGAAACCTGGAGTCAATCTTCATAGATGTGGGTCCACGCATTACCTGGTATAGACAAAGCGAGCAAAACACAACAAACAATTTTAAAAAGGCTACCCTTTGAAATTAGATGTATACATATTACATTGATTAATGAATTTGCTAGTGTGGGTATTGACCTTAGTTTGGCCTTGAATTTATCCCTAGGGTTTGTGAAAGAGCAATGGCAAAAGGGCAACGTCGACTTTTATCCTTGCGAACAAAGAATTAAATAGAACCGTAGTTTGTTGCCCTGTTAGACTTAACAATCATTGTTTTGATGTGCTAATATTTACTGACAAGGACAAAAGCCGCTAGTTCCTATAGCAGAACACATGTACCAAATTGAATATAGATTTTTTTAATGCAGGAAGAAAAAATTCTGGTTTTCTAGTTGTTGATGGACAATTTATACCTATGTTCTCTCTCTGTTTTGCACAATAAAAACACAGCAGAAAAAATTCTGTGTTTTAAAAGCATATCATAATGAAATGACAATTTAAAAAAGGGCAAAGGATCTGAACAGAGAGTTCTCCAAAGAGAACGTACAGATGGCCGATAAGCACAGAAAAATGTGCCCAACATCACTAGCCATCAGGGAAAGGCAAATCAAAACCACAGTGAGATGCCACTTCATGTCCACGAGGATGTCTGTGAAACAAGAGACAGACAATGATGAATGGTGATGAAAATGTGGAGGAATTGGAATCCCCATACGTTGCTGGTGGGGTCGAACAACAGTCTGGCAGTTCCTCAACATAAACCTCATGACCCAGCAATTCCACTCCTACCTATCCAACCTAGAGAAAGGAAAACACATGTCCATATAGAAAGTTGTCCATGAGTGTTCATAGCAGGGTTATTCATGATAGCCCAAGCATGTGGAAACAACCCAAAGTTTGTCAACTGATGAACAGATGAAGAAAATATGGTATGTCCATATACTGGAATATCATCTGCTCATAAAAAGAAAGGAAGTACTTACTAACACATGCTGTTACATGCAGGGACCTTGAGAACATTATGAAGGGTCCAGAGGAGGCGATTCGTGGAGACAGACGGCAGACTAGTGGTTGCCTAAACCTGAGGGTGGGACTGGGAACTTGGGAGAGACAGCTAAGGGACATGAGCTTTCTTCCTGGAGTGATGAAAATGTTCTAAAATTAATAATGGTGATGGTTTCACAAATCTGTGAATATTCTAAGGCTACGGAATTGTACATTTTAAGTGGGTGAATTGCATGATATGTAAATTTTATCTCAATTAAGCTGTTAAAAAAGATAACACATCATGGAGGAAATTATGGGGTGCTGTTTAGTTGTAATATATACCAATGGGGTTTTTTGATCCAACGACTTCTCTATGTATTTGGGATGAATATATCAAGATGAACAGTAGAGGAAGGTTAACAGAAGTATTATAGACCATGGCAATAGGAATAGTCAACTACTAAAAACTATACAGCATATGACATATCCTGGGCTATGAGCCCCAGCTTCCAACTTGCCCTGGCCATTTCCTCCTAGATGGACTGTTGCTGTTCCTTAATTTTCAAATTGTTCAAACATTCACATCTTCATACCACTTTTCCTCGTGACACACTCATTTCCATGGGGGCTACCATCATCCTCTGCGCCCCCAGCTTGAACCTTCATGACCATCACTGACTTGGCCTTTTCCCTTTGTGAACATGTCACTGCCAAGTTTTCTAGACCCCCCCACTTTAGCAGTGCCCTCTGCATTTTGTCCTTCTGCCCTGTCTCCTTCTATGAAGTGAGAGTTAAGGGGAACAGAATTGTTAGCTGAATCTTTAATGAGTCTGGGCCAGTATTTACTCTCTTGATCTACCATGTCAACCTTCATAACAAACTTCCCAAGGAGTTGAAGTTACCCCTTTTTATCAATAAAAAAAGAGTGAGGCTTAGAAGTTAAGGGACATAACCAGTTACTGTGACAAAATTAGTAAATGGCCAAGTTGGGGTTTGGAACAAACCTTGTCTGGTCCCTTTGCTCACACTCTTTCCATTTGGCTACTGAATAAACCCCTATAAATTTGTCCCACATTGAAGCCTGGCCCACAATAAGCTCCTGTTCATGTTGAGTGGCCATCACGTTCAGCCTTTCCTCTCTCCTGGAGCACCCCCTGTCCTCGTCCGTCACTCCCCTTTCCTGCACCCTTCCCCCTCCGCCTGTGGAAACACTTCTCCCCTAATCTCCCAAACCAAAAGCAGAATGGAAAATTAATGAATTCCTTAGTGCTTTGTTAATATATTTTCTTATGATTTTTTAAAAAATTATCTTCTACAGAGGTTATTTTTGTTTGTCATGAATTCCCTCACCTAGCTTGTAAGCTCTGTAGCAGTAAAAACTGATGCTTGCTCAGATTGATTTCCCTCATAGAATCTAGCATATAGTCTCTTGCACAGGGTAGATGGTTAATTAACCCTGAGTGAATTGATCATGGGGTACTTGAACAGTGTTCTTTGCCATGAATTTCCTATTACCAGCATGAGACATTTGATGTCTGGCAAATGTTCCTGGGAGAATCAGCCTAGGGAGACTTGGCATATTGATGGATGTCCCTGTAGCTTAAAAACTATTGTAATAGCCCTGGCTGGTGTGGCTCTGGGTTGAGCACCGGCCTGTGAACCAGTGTCGCCAGTTCGATTCCCAGTCAGGGCACATGCTTGGGTTGTGGGCCAGGTCCCCAGGAGGGGGGTGCTTGAAAGCCAACCACACATTGGTGTTTCCCTACCTCTCTTTCTCCCTCCCTTCCCTTCTGTCTAAAAATAAATAAATAATTAAAAAACTATTGTAATAATTTTTTTAGAAACTTAGAAAAGGGGGAGGATGACTAAATCTCAGAGAATCTCACAGCCATAAGGAACCACTGATTTTTCATTTTCATAGTCTGTTCCATTCCTTATAGAGGTGCATAGTTTTAATCAGAGCAGAAGTACATTTTAAAATTCTGCTTTCCTCACTTAAAACTATACCACAGACATTTTTTCGTGTTGCTACATAGTCTTCAAAGCTATGATTATGCATTATATTCCATTGAGTTGCTATACCATAATTTCCTAACTGTTCCCTATTGTTTGACATTCAAGTTCCGTGGGGATTTTTTTTTATGATTATAAAAAACACATGACCAGCCTTTTGGCAAGATAAATGTATACTCTGAAGACCTTAATTCCTTTCCCCTTATACTGGTTGAAAACACCTTCCTTTGGAGTTGAGCTGAACCCAAATTGTGACAGAGACCACACTTGTCTTGGGGGCACCTCACACTTCTTTTATTCCTCTTATTTCTGCCCCCCTCCTTCTCTCTCTTCCTGGCCAGGCTTCTCATTCCTTCCCTTACTTCTCCAGGGTCTCAATCTTAGTACGGTATTAGACATTCCATGTATTTCTTGGGAGACTGCAATTTTGTTACTGAAGATCTCTGGAGGTGGCCATGTGGCGGCCCAACAAGCACATTGTGACAGGTGTGCCTTTGCTCTCTCTAGTAAGTCTTCCAGGTTCTAAGGTCATAGCAGTTAACCAGCAGACAAAATCTCTATACAAATAAGTAATTATGTAATACATGATAGAGCAGGAAGTGTTCAACGGAAAGGTGAAGCTTGGTAGGTGGATACAACACACTCTTTCATCTTTCAGATGGAAGAATCAGGGAAGACCTTTTTAAGTAGGCGATGTGAGCAGGGAGCTGCTGAAGTGAGACAGCAACTCCTGCAGAGACCTGGAGAAAGAGCTTTCAGTTAAAGGGAGCTGCCAGTACAGAGGCCCTGGTGTGTCTGGGGAGCTGCAAGGAAGCAGACACCGAGGCAGTGAGGAAGGAGTGGGAGGCGGTGGGTGGCCAAATTATGCAGGGGCTTGGGACCATGCTATACATTGGATGTTTATCCCAGCAATAAAGGGAGCCATTGGAGAGCTTTGGGAGCAGACTGCATCACTTCTAAAGACCTTCCTTGTTGTGGTTGAGGAGCAGACTGTGGAGGGCGAGGGTGGCAGAGAGAGACCCGTTAGCAGGCAAGGGAGTGGTGGCCTGCAGTGGGTGATGGTGGGAGAGGCGGCGAGAAGGAGTGTGGCTTATTTTGAAGGTAAAGCTGAAAGGACTTGCTGACACACTGGGTACAAGGGTAAGAAAGAAGTCTTGGGAGAATGCTTAGGTTTTTGACCTGAGATGCCTAGAGGCTGAAGATGCCATCAACTGAGATGGGGCAGATGGCTGATGGAACAGGTTTGGTGGGGGAGATGAGGAGCTCAGATGTCCAGGACACAGTGGGATGCCAAGTCTGGTGTTCAGGGGAAAGAGTTGGCCTACAGTTATGAACAGAGTCAGGATCACAGTCTTTGGCTTCAGATAGGCCAGCCTCTTTGCAAAACACCAGCCCCTTACTTGGCACACCCCAAACACACTGGGATTTCAGGCCCTTGAATGCAGTCAGCCTCACAAGCTGCAGGGCCTTTGCATATGCTGCCCCTTCTGCCCAGGCCATTTCCGCCTAGACCATTGCTGCTTTCCCTGTGTCCCTAAGCTAAATTCAGTCCCCTGTTAAATACTCTTGCCATCCTGAACTTTTCCTGCATAGCACTTGTCAATTTTCAAAGTTATATTCATTTTAGTGACTTTTAATTCAATTTTTAAAATTTAAAATCTGTATGTCCCACTCGAGTCTAAATTCGGAAATGTCAGGGATCCTGCATGTTTGGTCCATCACCATTTTTTCCTCATGTAGTGCTGGCATATCATTTCCCCAATATTGGCTGAATGAATAGATGACTTACTAATGTATTACTCTGCACATGATATATTGCAGGTCTTTTATTTGTAATCATACAATTCCAAGAGTAATCGTACCTAATGACTTTCTTATCTTCTTAAAATGTACACTGATTATTTCATGACCCCAGGCATCTTCTTTGAACACACACTTTTTTCAATAAGTAATATATGAGAAGCTATTGGCGTGTGGCTGAAGACTGATTGATCTCTTGAGTGTGAAACTCTGAAAAGAAAGGGCATTTAAAACTTATAGAAAGCTCCTAATCAAAATCCTGACCTCCTGTTCTCTTGTCAGCACTTTGTTGCATTTTTGTGGACACCTCTATGTAGCATCTCCTGAGGTTATTTTATAATGACCTTTGACAAGACCTATTACTTCCCACTTGCCATGTTGATCAGAGGAAAGAGGCCACATGAGGCAGGGGTGGGGGGGCGTTGTGGGGGATGAGGAGATCTGAGCCATCTGCTGACCTTATTTGGTGGCTCTTAGAAAGGTTTGTTGTCTCTAGCCTCATTCTGGGAGATTATAAGAAATGATATGTGAGGGAAGAAATTTGATTTACTGAAAAAGGGTTGTTAGCTTATAAAAGAGCTATAGGGCTCTGTCTTTGGCAATGTAGAACTGTATGAAAAACAGGATTAAATTAGGGGATGACCTCTTTACTGTCTTTAGAATGGAGCGAGCTTTCAGAAGGGCCTGTGTTGTTTGGGAAACACATACACTGGTTCCAGGAATGCATATTCACGTAAATATGTAGATCGATTGATTGGTGTATATGCCAGTTGGGGAACTTCATGACAAAGGAAGGCACCATCTTTATAGATGACACTGTTGTGGGAGGCGGCCACTCAACAAATGCGTTGCAGGCATTTACAGTTCTAGACAGGTGTCGGGGAAGGGTGGTGAGCAGAGAGAAGGTCCTTGCCTTCACGGAAGTCGTGAAATCTGCCAAGTCTCAGTCTCCTCATCTGTAAGATGGAGATAATAATAATGCTTCATAGCCTTTTACAAATGAGTAAATGGCTATGAATGTGAAAACAGCAGTTATATTTAAAAATGCTACATAAATTATGAGTGGCTTCATGATTGATGTACCAAATAATAGTAATCATTCCCTTTGGGAATGAATCCTGATTAATTATTTCTACTTCTGAAAAATCCCCATACCCCTGCAACCTAAGATTTCATTCTCATACTTTTTATTATATTCCTAATAAAAAGGATATGTCAAGTATGTGGTTTGGGTTGTAAATATTTGCATTAGTTAGTGATTGCCATGTAACAAATCACTCCACACACACTATATATATATATATATATATAAACTAAGAGTTTCTGTGGGTCATGGATCTGGGTGTGACTTAGCTGGGTTCTGTGGCTCAGGGTCCCTCACAAGGCTGTAATCAAGGTGTCAGCTAGGGCTATAGTCATCTTGAAGCTCAGCTAGAGGAGGGTCTACTTCCAAATGTACATGCTGTTGCAGGCCTCAGAAGATACATGTCCAAGCTTATTTATATAGCTGTTGGCAGGCTAAGAATAAGCAAGGATTGCAAGAGGGAGAAAGTGAGAGGTAGGCATCACAGGGTTTTTTTTTTTTTTGTATCTAATCTCAGAAGTGACTTCCCATCACTTTTGCCATGTTCTGTTCATTAGAAGCCAGTCACTAGGTCCAGCCTGCACTCAGGGGAAGAGAGTACACAAGTATCTACCAGAAGACTGGGGTCATTAGGGGACTTCTCAGTGTCCGTCTGCTCCAGCAGGGCTTGTACACAATGCCATGAGTTAACACTGTATGTGTAGCATTCACAATGTTACACTATTTGAAATGAAAGAGATAAAGGAAATAAGTACTATCATTCTCCTAAGGCACAAAAGTTAGGACAGACAGCAGGTTGGTGTTAGAGCCCTGTAGATTCTGAGTTGTAGCCAATAAAGAAATGTGGTTCATTCTTTTGCTTCTGGCACTGGCTCATTTATAACCTTTTTATTGGGAATGCTTTTGAAAGTTACCTTCCAAACACTGGAGGTAAACAAAGGTCAGTTTTTCCTAAACGAGAGTATCAGATTAAAAATAAGTGGTAATGGAAAAATAGAATAGAAACAAACTGTTAAAATGTTAATTTTAATGTGCCATTTCATTGGATTGTTATCAGCTCACTGGATTACTTTTAATCCACCTGAAAACATAGCTGATCCAATCAGTTTAGGAATAAGAGGAAGAACATTCCAGGCATAGAGGACACATAGTACTATGAAAACGAGCTGGCCGTGGTTAAGAAAAAGAAAAAGGACCAGTGTGGTCAGAGTGTAGTGGGAAAGAGGACAAATGCTCCAAGATGACTTTGAAAGGGGGGTGTGATGAGCCAGGTTGAGGGTTCAGATGTCGACCCAAATGCAATGGACAATCATTGAGAACAGCTATGAAATTTTTTGTGATTCTAATTGCATTAGTTATTGTGTCAAGCTGTATTTGAAGAAAGATTCTGAAATCTATTAATTAACGGCCATGCTTGGGCCAAGCTAAAACAAGTGCTGAAACTGTATAATGGATGTTGTAATTACACAGCTGCAGAGTTACGTATTTTGACCAGCCGGTGGCAAAGGCGATGTGGTAGATGAATTTAGAATGAAGTCCTCACATCATAGGGATTCCTAGTATTACATGAGTTTCATGTGACAGAACTTACAAGAAATTCATTCAGAAAAACATCCAGTGTAGGAGTCTTTCTGGCACATCCCGCACATACTTCTCAAACAGGCAGCAATCACTTTTCAGTTGCGTCATTTAGAGCTTTGCCTTGTACATAGCCCTGTGGCTCTTCGCTAGGCCGGCCGGCACCCAGGCAGCTTGGCCGTGTCATCTGGGATTTTAAAATTACAGCACAGACATTTAAAATAATGGTCTTGGTAACTCCTCTTTCCTCCAAATTTCCACTAAAGCAGACCTTGTGAGAAAAATAACCTAAAGAGGAACAACAGGGCATCTTTTCTTTTCTGAAAGAGTAACCAGGAAAGGAAAGTTCCAAAGTTTTAACACCAGAAATCAATGAACCTGAATGCTTAAATCTACTTGCTGATGTGCTCCTTTGTGAGCCAAGGTGAAGTTTAGCTGGCTTGAGCAAAAATGGTAAAAAAAAATAGCTATCTCTCAAGTTGAATGATTACCTTATGCTCCTTTTTTTAAAAAAAATTACATAAATTTGCTGTTTTCTGATTTTAAAAAACTCATGGAAAATACAGAAACATAAAGAAGAAAATTCTAAGCAAAAATAATCACTGTTGGTGATTTACATGTATATCCTTGACATAGTCTATGTCTTTTTTCCCAACCATTACCATGTAGCTATAATTCATGTGCAGTTTTGTGTTTGGATTTTTTGTGCTTCATGTTATTTTGTAAACATTTCCCCAAGGTGAAGATTTATTTTTTTGAAAATATTTCAATGACTATATAATCTTCTATTTGTCATAAATTACTTAAGCCATTCTGCTTATTATTGGATGCATAAGGTATTTTGAAATTTTCCCTGCTAATAAACAATCTTGCGAGGAACCTTCTTGCATAACACCCTTCATCTGCATCTCTCACTTTTTCCAAAGGAATTAACCCAACAAGTGGATCGTGGTGGATTCTATTAAACTGCTTTCGAACAGCTTGTACCAATTGCCGCGTCATCATCATGGCTATGCATCATGCCTGTTCAACTTTACCTCTAATCAGAATTTAAGATATTGTCATTAAAAAAGAAATCTTTGCCAATTTATTAGGTCTAAAATTCTTTCAGCTTGCTTTTATTTGATTAAAAGGGATGTTGCACATTTTTCCATTCATTTGCTGGCAATTTGTGAATCATCTTTTCATGTCTGTCTCTGCCTTTTGGCCATTTTTTCCCCCAGAGTATTAATGTTTTGCTTATTGAAATTTACATTTGTTAATCTGGGAAGAATATGCACTGTTTATCTTCAAATTTTAGAGGCACAAATACATAGACATATACTTTTAGTATAAAAAGGCTTTTAATTTTTTTTTTTGTGGCTCAAATTCCTGATACAGTGATTTAGGTGCATCTGTAAATAGGTAAACACAGTTTATTTTTAGAATAATGCCATTTCTGCTTGTTACATCCTCCGTTAGACTAGTCCTCTTTGTATTTTTCTGCCTTTCTTTCTCTTCCTTCTGCTGTCATAAAAACTTGGAAAGATCCAGACTTCTATTTATCAACTTTTATTCAACTATACTTTTTCGGTGGCAGCCTGCCAAGGAACCCACAGTCTGAAAAGAATCTCATCTGGGAACTGAATGGGTCACTAGCTGTAGTTGAGAGGAATAGTTGACGAGAGAAAAAGGACAGCTTCTGGTTTGTGCCACTGAAAGAAGGGACTTTCTGGTGCCAGCTCAGGGTGAGCAGGCTTCTCGGGGCCCCGGGCTCTGGGGTGCCAGGTTTCTGACTGTTCTCCCCCTTCTGCCTGTGGCCAGAGGCAGTCGCCTCTGCTCCATCTCCGCTGGCTCGTTTATAATGAAGAAAATGATACCTCAAAGGTATGCTCCGATTAATTATTCTTACAGACTCTGAAAATGTAATTACTGACTATTATAACTATTAGATCATTAATTTCTTCATTCCTTTTACAGATTTCAGTCGAATGCCAAAATTTAACACCCAATGCGGTTATTGGTGGATACTTTTTTGCCTTTTATCTTCACTGCTTCTTCATGTTTATTTTATCCCATGCTATGTGAGTTCTTTAAAATATGGATATTTAAAAATTCTTTGGAAATATTTAGAAATTTGGGATTCCAAGAACAGGAAATGCCCCTCCAAATGTAAAAGTTTATGTTGCCACATGTAAGTGGATAAAATAGCTCAGTATTTGAGCTGCTGATTTTTAAACCTTGTTAACTTCTTTTTCCTTCGAGGGGAACCATAGAATCTGGTCACTGGTAAATAATTATACGTAAGACTATTCCAGTTTACCTAGATATTCATCAGGAAAGCCACACAGACATGAACAGTTTAGCAAACGGCATGTTCTGAACTGCGTCCCTGGCTTTAATTGTTCAGTTTTCAGTGTGAAACCATGTGTTAACTTACCTTTCTGCCAATTCCATGAATTCATAAAGGGAATGTGGCTCTGAGTTGAACACACCGAAGAGAGCATGCATTTGGCATTGGAGGTTTCTCTTCAGTGTCATTGTTTCATTCAGTGTCTGAACATCTTATTTTTGTAATTAGGTCATAAGCACCTTAAGAGTAGAGATCATGCACTGTAACCCCTCTAAGAGCACAGGGGTTGAATGGATGCTGGAATTATTACCTACACCCCCTGGCCTTTTTTTTTTTTTTTTACTCTGACACAATCTATAATCATCTGAGAGTCTTTGGACACTTAGGATTCTGCGTGCTGCCTCAGTTTCCCCATCTATAAGTGAGAAAACGATACCTTCTCTTCAAGGCTCTAGAGAAGCTCCCATGGAGGGAGGGAACCCCATTCGAGGGAGTGGATAGTTAAGAGCTTTGTGTGGGCCAGGAACAACCCAGTTCCCTCTTGTAAGGCTGCTTTATTTCTGGATGTACGATCGGTAGTGGAGATTTGCGTTTTGACCTTTTCCCCTCCGTATCTGCCGGGGAGATGCTGCATGCCGATAAGGGCCGAGAGTTGATTTAGCAGAGTTATTATCAGACGTTCCTGGCTCTCATTGCTCTTTGCTTCTCCACTTCATATGAATGAAGGCCATGGAACCAGCCTCTTCAATTAAGAGCCAGCTACATCATCTTCATGAGGAGAAACATTTCAAACATTTATTTTCTTTGCAAAAGGCACGTTTTCATGGTGGAGTCAATTTACTTCTGAAACAATCTCATTTACCTGAATGAGGAGCACATATTTATTGTCAGGGTAAGCGGTTGGGGTTGTATAATTCTTGCGTGACAGATGAACCAAACACTCTGCCGTAAATTACATTTGGCTGGAAGAGGATGCTCTGGTATGAAATCGCGTTTCTGTCTTGCTCTTCTTGGGTTGGGGCTGGGAGCTGGAAGATTGGTGACTCTTGGATTTATCTAGGAGATGAACGATATTCTTTAGAGAAACCAGAAAGGAGTAAGTAATGCCATCTCTGTGTATTTATATTAAAAAAAAGGATTTGGGGATGTGACCTGCACCCAGCATTTGTCTAGCCAGGAGACTAAAAGCGTCACAGAACATGTCAGAGTGGCTTGTGGCATTACAGTTTATTTTCAAAGGCCTTTTGAGAACACAACGAAGCCGTTCCCTTTGTTTTATTTTGAAGTTGCCCTTCACTGGTTACATTAATGTGTCACAAAGTGGGAATTTTGTTGTTGTTGTTTCTGTGAGCCTTCAGTCTCATAAAAATTAAATGTGTGCATTCCTGCAACCTGATATGGCCTCTCCAGTGAAAATCGATGCTTCTCGCCCTTGCTGCCTGGGCTGCAGAGGTCTTATCGTGGGGCTGTGTCCGCTGTGTGCATTTGTGCACATGGCCTTTTGTCCCCCATGTTTTCGGATGTTTCTGAAACGTATGTGAGACCTCGGCCCCATTACAAACAATCTGTTGGCTTGTGTTTAGCTTCCCTGTGTGTTTGCTAGAAAACAGCAGAGACTGGTGTGTTTTTTTTTTTCTTCTAATGTTTTCCCTGGGGAGTGGGCACAGAATGGGGCCAGTTCATTCCTCATCTATGTATGATTCCTTTGACGGAGGGTAGCAAGAACATCTGAAAGAAATGGATTTCCAGAGGGGTAGCAAAGTTTAAGTCCCATTGGTTCCTCTTCAGACTTGAATTGTACTATCTTAAATATGCTAACTGCAAAACTTTATTCTCAGACTCCGATGGCCAATTGTTTGCCTGCGCTTAGATGCAATTAATCATTTCTTCCAACTAACTGGAGTTTCCACCACAGTTTCTTCTAGAAAGAACCAAATGTTGAATTTTTGCATTAGGTTCTGAAGTACAGGAAAGACTCTGAGAGTCTCTAAGATTCTGCTTGAACACTAGTCATTGCCTCTGACAGACGGGACCAGTCCAGCTTGTCACAGCATTTGGTGGTGAGATTTAAGTATGTGTTACCAAGATGGTAAGATTTGGGGGGCTAGATTACAATTACTCCATTATATAAAATTTCAGAAATGCTCTTGAACTCACTCAAAGCGTCTGTGAGAGCAAAGGGTGAACTGTCTAGTGGTTCTTTCCCTCATTTGAGAAGGAGAGTGAGCATTGGAGGTCTTGGGGTTGGTGTGAAACAGTCATGATTTTGTCTCCATGTTGACTTGATGCTGCAGATTCAGTATGACGGCACCTCCCAGAGATGCCAGCTCTTGCTCACAAGGCCCACCGACTTGATGAGCAGGAAGGACTCTCCCACTCTGAATGACAGCGGCACACACCTTGTTTAGGGGTGTGACCAGACTTCATACTGTTGTCTGTTCACATAGAGAAAGTAGGTTAATTCATCAATTTGATGAATGCCTACTATATGCCAGGCACTATGTGAAATACTTTACTTGCGTTGTTTTATTTAGTAGGTGTTACTATCTCTGTTCTGATGAGGAAACTCAACCTCAGAAAGGCTGAAGATTTTACTCAAGATCATGTAGCTATTTAGTGGCAGAGCCAGCATTCACCGTCTGTCATGGCTGCCTCCCTTCCCTGTGCTCCTAATCACTGTACTGTAGACAGACTTCTTGCTAAGAGAGGTGGCCATTTCATCTTCTTCAGGTGAAGCTTTCTGTATGGTGAAAATACCACTGAAATCTCGGCTCCATAACTCTTTCTTCCATTACTTTCTAGCAATACAAGATGCTTTTTAGTTATGTCACCAAATATTTTACTGAGTGCCTACAAAATCCTAATTTTAGTGACCACTGAATTCAAGAAATAAAATAAAAGCACAGCTCATTTCACCTGACAACAGGGAATTTATGTAGTTGGTACGATAATCTAACTAAATGGAATTGCAACCATTGTTGTTAGTAGTCATATCATTAATAATTTTATTTAAAGATATAATTCTGTTAACCCCAATGTCATATCCCACTTCTTAAATGCAGCCACTCCAAATGATTACTATATTTAGTATTCTTTATATGACTGTTTTTGGAATTATAGTCCTATGTCTGTTCTGAAACCAAAATGAGAATAGACATTTGTGAGATTAGAATCTGATAACTCTCAGGCGCAGGGTGAATTTACAAACACTGGCATTCGTCCCTGCATGATATTTTCCAGTTATCCAAAAAGGCTTTTATTCAGAAGCCATTTGTGGTTGGGATGCATTGTGATGCATCATTAATGCGCTGCCTTAAGTATTTACTGGGTAGTGTGCAAGAGACAAAGCATGAGAATCCTGCCTACAACCCTTACTACCTAGAGACACATTTACTGTTACATAATAGAATTTCATCCAAGAGCAGATATACCGCTTAACTCATTCATTCCTTGTGAGCTGAAGTTCAGGGTTTCTGTTCACATTTAAATCATCCCAAACATGCCGATGTGTGTTTTCACTTCCATTAGACATTCACATTAAAGAGTATGTTTTGCACTTTAAAAATGGAACGGGAATGAGGGTGTAGACTGTACCAGAAAGTTACCATTCATTAAAGGGGGCTGTTGGGAGGGGGCCGTTGAGGATGGACTAGAGGTCACTGAGTTCCAACTTTTTACCATAAAGAGCCTCTTTATTGCCCTGTACTTTTGTATTTGAAAGATTTTTTCCTGCTGGATTCCTAGTAATTCATTTTCTTTTATTTATTTATTTATTTTTAGAGAGAAGGGAAGGGAGGGAAAAAGAGAGGGAGAGAAACATCAGTGTGTGGTTGGCTCTCAAGTGCCCCCTACTGGGGACCTGGCCTGCAACGCAGGCATCTGCCCTGACTGGGAATTGAACGAGCAACCATTTGGTTCTCAGACCAGCATTCCAACCACTGAGCTACACCAGCCAGGGCTAATTCATTTTCTTTTCAAATTAAAGGCATTCATAATTATCAATCATAAATTGCGATCAACATAAGATAACTGATGTTACCATACTCCATAAAAAATTCCACCCTGCAGTAAAGAAAGTTGGCATTTTACTTGGCATATGAGAGCTTCTTGGTACATGACTAAATGTTTAAATAGATGTTAAGCTTTTGGAAATGCTGAAAATAGAACTGATCTGTTATTACTTTCACAGACAACCTAGGAATCCAGAGACCCCCAAGTGGGGAGCAGTTGGCTTTAGCAATTGCCATAAATTCCCTTCTACACATAACATCCTGTGATTTGTGAATACCATTAAAACTAATAAAATTGACCAGTTACAAATGTACTTCCAACAGCGAGTTTTGAAATCCAGGTCCAAAATTTTGTGGAAGGTAGGCAGAAAGGCACACCTAGACACCCCAAAACTTGGACAGCAAGGTAAGGATGAGAAAATAGCTGTGCTTTGGGTGTGCCCCACAATTTTCCTCTCGTAAGTAGCAATGTCTCTCTTGTCATCCTTGACTACAGACAGTTCTATTTGTAATAAAAACAAAAAACAAAAGGAAAAACCAGACTCCTCCCGTGATGCTATGTCTCCACACATGCAGTGGACCTTACTGAACTCTCTGAGGCCCCATATTGCAGATAGAATGATCTGGAAAACCAAAGCTGACTATATCAGACCTCTGCTGGATCACAGCTGCCCAGGAGCTATAACCTAACCTTCTTGGCTTGATGTACAAGGTCTTTGACAATGTCACCCGAATCTATACCTAATTCTTCTCCACATACATGTTATGAACCTACTATACTAAATTTTAAAATTAGTATTAGACTTGCCACTGCTAGACCTTTCATAAGCCCTTGCCTTTACCTGTGCTATTCAGCTAACTGGAATATTCTCCCTACCCAATCTTTATTGGATAAATTTCTAATGTCTGACTAAGATAATTGCACTTATGTGCCCGCCACTCCTATAACGTCCACAATGATGTGGTTGCCCTAATCAGTGCCATCCTGCAGAGGAGGAGCCTGGCCTGGAAAGGTTAAGTAAACTGACTAAAGTCACATAGCCAAAAAGTGGTGAAGCCAGAATTTGAACCTGTGCAGGCCGTCCCTTCAGGACCTAAACTCTCAACCTGCAGGCCACACAGCCCTTCCCCTAAGCTGATACCTCTGAAGGCAAAGGTGTCCCCAGATCCCACATGGGGAGTCAGCTCTTCAGTTCTGAGGGTCCCAAGTGCTTTCAAAACATTCTTGTTATAGAATTTAGCCAATTGCATTATTATTTCTCTCTCTCTTTCTGCCGGTGTGATTTGTGAGTATTTTGCATATCATTCAGCTTCATATGCTCAGAGCCTAACAGAATGCTTTCTGCCAGGTGAACACTTGGTAGATCTACTTCTTGAATGAGTGAATACAAACCCAGGTTAAATACAGGAGCGCTTGTCTGCACTCAGGTGGGTCAGGGTCATCTTTTCTTTGATGACATGCTCTCGGGATATCAGCTAAAAAACACTTCCTTCCAGTAGACTTTGCCCGTCTCAGGGGTGCAGAACATTCCAACAGAAAAACTGAGAGCCCTCGGTTGTCATCTTCATGGGACAATAAGTCATGACCAAACGTTGCAGATACACTCAAGAATTCTGCTGAGTGTCCAGGTAGCACAGCCCAGTCTGACAAGGCTGATTGGTGTAAGTATAGGTTTGGTGCACTGCGAGAGCTCACCATCTGCTGAAGTTGTGTTTACTGTAAGTACCAGTCAGCATTTTCCCGACCAGTTATGGAAACATGGTAGTTCAACTTAATTTTTAAGCAAAGTCTGTTTAAGAATAATTTGTTAATTACTAGTTGGTTGATTTTGTTTCCTTAAATTAAGGGCTTCAGTTAATATCACATGCTTGCTGCCAACTTGCTGGAAGCCACCGCAGTGGTGCCCACAGTGGCAGGGTGCAATGTAGTCCTGTTCTTCGAGGCCGGCCCCGAACAAAGCTTTAAAATTTATCTTTAGCTAATTTTACAAGCCTGGAAAGTAACCTGATGGTTTACTAGCTTTAAGATCACAACTTGGAAGCTTAATTTAATAGCCACTTATAAAACTATTTAGGCAGAAATTGGCTATTAGGCCTTCAATATGATGGGGCACACAGAGCCCTTTGATCAGGGCTGATGCTTCAGAATGCGGGACAGTTGTGGTTAGCACCATTTGGGCTGAAGGGGTTTCATCTACTGCATACAAGACAGGATCCGAACCTGTGGATGGCTTGGCTCCCAGTGATTTTTTTGGCAAGAAAGAAAACATTTGGCAATCTATTATTCAGGGGGTTTGAAGAGGCTGGCCCTGGCCAGCAAAAGAGGGCACAGAGGTTGGGTGAATCTGGATGTATGTAATGGTTTTATAAATGTTTTGGTTTCAATAAAATCCCAAACGTATTTTATCAATGCATTTTCCCTTTAATTTTTAGACCCTTGTGTATTTCAAGGGAAATTTAGTCCATATGTTTTTGATTCATTTATACTTAACTCATCAAAATGTTGTTTTCTAAGAGTTATTTGATGTCCAAGAAGACTTTAGAGCTTGATTTAAATACCTTCCAATGTTCTTCCCCCCTCCTTTTTAAAAATAGAAAGCCATCTACTCTTGGCAAAACCTAAATGCACACACACTAAAAGTTTGCATTTGTTTGAAAGCTCCAAGCCCGTAAAGCCATTAACCTGGGCCAAATGTATTCTCCAGCTCCTGGTAATGTGTGAGCTCCATTACTCAAAAGCACAGAGAGCTCTTTACCTTTTGATAATCTCTGGTGCTCATGGAAAGAAACTCTAAAAAGTAAAATGTCTGCCCTTCACTAGATCTTTGATCTTGGGAAAGCCACTTAAGCTTCCTTAGCTTCAGTTTTCCTATCTGTAAAGTTGGGCTATATTTGTCTTGCCTAACTTCCAGAATTATTGAGAGGATTAAAGGGGCTAATATGAAAGGACTTTGGAAAACACAAATAGCTCCACAGGTAAAATCACCTCTTTTATTGATATTCTTGTTCTTTAAATAATAAAATAACAAGTATTTAACCTTAGTAAATGCTTGTTATTTGCTAGGTGCTATGTTAGACATTCTACAAGTTACTATCTTATTTAATCCTCATCATACCTGGTAGAGGGTAGGTACTTTTAATTTCTCCAGTTTGGAAGATTAAAGTGTTAGTAATTTGCCCAACATCTTATAGTTTGTAGGTAGAAGAGCTAGAATATAAATCCAGCTGTTTATGAGCATTAACCACTAAGTTGTATAGTATACGGTTGTAGCCATTATAATGACTGTATTGTTGTGATACAGTATCAAAGTTCATCTTGAGTCATAACCTAGTCTCTCCATATCATTAATATCACTTACATTTTCAATTTTGTCCTCTTATTGAATAGAGTGACTGCATATACAATATACTGTTTAAATACACACATATTAAAAGATCATTCATTGCATAGAATAGTATAGAAGCTAGTATTAGTTGGGTACCTACCTTGGACCAGACATTGCAGAGCTCTTTATCTCTTCATATCATTAAATCCTCACAACAGCTCTCCAAGGTAGACACTGTTATTGTCAGGAACTGGGATGGTCTCAGATTTTACCCTACTTGTAAGCTAATAAATTAGCATGCTTGTTCCATGGATACTGGCAGAAGCTATGAGACTGCTGAGTCAGAAACAAAGTTCTCACTCATGGCCAGAAGGCAACATTAGCTTCATCTTCACATCAGTCCCCTTGTCCCCCAGGTCCTACGAGGGTGATGTGAGTGGTTCAGGTAGCTGCTGAGCATGCAGTGGGTTGCATTATGGCTGAGGAACTCAGCTTAAAAATCCCAATCTCCCTTAATGTCAGAGTAAGCAACCTTGCTAGACCTTTGCTCCAGAGACACACATTATCTTTATTTTTCTGGACAGTAAGCGAACCTGCTCTCTGCTCCAGATAGACACGCGGAGTCTATCTTTTAAAACTGTTTTGCTATATAAAAATGTTTGAAAAGATTCAGGCCAGCAGTGCCTCTGCTCCTAAGACATACAGAATGGCGAGAGACCCATGGAGAACTGTCTCCCAACAGTTATTTTCTCCACGTTACAGACAAGGAATCTGGGCTTAGAAAGTCATTTGTTCCAGAAATATTTATTAAGCACTTGTATGTGTTAAAGTCAAATAGCTAACAAGTGCAGAAGAAGTGAGTCAACACAGGCTTTTAAGTCACTAACTTGTTATTAATTTAATTTACTAACCCGGCTTACTCCCTCACCTCCTCAGCCATTATCTCTCTCACCTCCCCACCTGATGACCAATGATATAAAACAGTAATGAATTTGATGATTGACACTAGTTAAGGTAGTAATGACCTTTGGGATGAGTGCCTTTTCTGCCGTCAGGTTCTCCAAATGCAGCCTGACCCAGCCCCAGATGCTCAGGGTCACCTGAGGTGTGGCACTGGTATTGGCAGGCCCTGGGAGGAGATGTGGCACTGGTATTGGCAGTTACCCTGGGAGGAGATGTGGCACTGGTATTGGCAGGCCCTGGGAGGAGATGTGGCACTGGTATTGGCAGTTACCCTGGGAGGAGATGTGGCACTGGTATTGGCAGGCCCTGGGAGGAGATGTGGCACTGGTATTGGCAGGCCCTGGGAGGAGATGTGGCACTGGTATTGGCAGGCCCTGGGGGCAGTCAGACTGGCGTGTTGAGGTTGAGTTTGCCAGCACATGGGAGACAATGGTGCTAGTTGGTGATTTGAAAGTTAAGTTAAATGTAAACAATTCTACTATGGGAAATTTAGTTTTGTAACTTGGGAGTCACTTAGTTTCTGTACACAATTCAGAAGGTTCTCTTTTTCTCTGCTGTCCCCTCCACTAATTAATCAGGGTTATGTTCTGTTTGTATAATGATACCATTTAATGACTTGATAAAGGCTCTATACCTGTCTAGCTTGTGGGATGCCCCTTGTGGTGTGCCTGGACTAATGACCTGTAAATACTAAGTGTTTACAAAGTTGGAATCTGGGGAGAAGCCTCTTGGCCAGACAGAAGTCTCTGTCGTCCCTCACACAGCTCTCCCAGCCTGCAGCGTCTCTCCTCTCTCAGCACAGGACCACCTGAGGGCACGAGTTTGCAGTTTTCCCAGGAAAATAATAAACGTGGACACAATAATGGAAGGGTTGGCATCTAGCTTTGAACCGTGGTGAGGAAACAAAGAGAAGCTTAGCAGATCCACCATGGCCCCTTTCAACCCAGCGACGTCAGGAGAAACATTGTCCCACTGGCATCTCTCTGTCACAAATGAAGATGTTTATACCTTTAAAAAAATGCAGGGAAGAAGCCTGACCGGGTACTCATTTAACCCAGCCACCGTGTTCACGGAGTAGCGTAACCCACTGAGAATTTCTCTCCTGCTGCCGTATCCCCCTCAGTGCCCCACGCTGCTGGCTCTCTTCCCTCGGCTTGTTTTGCCTCCCGTTGAGGCCAGGGCAAATCTAATTAGTGAAGAATTGGGAGGAAAGAATATTAGAGAGCCTGCCACCCCTAAACCACAGCAGAGGAAGGCCATGACTCTTCCTTGTGGAGCCATTGCTGTCAAAACTTTTCTCCTAATCTTAAATGTTAGGCAAGGAACAAATTTTACATACAAGCTCTCTGTGATGGAGCCAGGCCTCTTTCAGAGCAGATGATTCTTGATGCTGCTCAAGCCATTTATCTTGCAAAAGAATTCCTCCCTTCAGGCAAGCTCTCTGGTTCTGGACCAGAAGAGAGGAAATGACTTTGTGCACCTTAAGAGTGAAGTCAAGTAGAGGAAGAGAATCAGAATCTGTGGAGCCAGGTTTTATTTAAGAATGAAAATGGGCCTCAGGAGCCAATATTCTCCCGATATTCTTAGTTGGGTGAGGGAATGATTCCTATGCTTTGCTCTGAATATCGGAGACCCTTTAATGGCAGTGGTAAAATGACTTCAACCAACGAAACCAAACAAAAGCCCAGCAACAGCATGTGCAGCATCACTTGCATAGTTACTTGGTTCTGCTCCTTTTCCCCAGAAGGAGCCTTCAGAGCAGCCAGGGTGCCTTTCTTTGAGTGAACGAAGCAAGATGCCCACAAACACATACGGCTCCAAAGGAGCCTTCTGCACAGACAGTCTCCCCCACACACTTTGTTCCTTGCGATGGTCCTGCCCACAGCTTCTTTGTTGTTGATTTTGGTTGATCTGTTTGTTTTGGGTCTCCCCTACCCTGCAGTGCCAGGAAGCTGTACACACACTGGAGCATTTGGGGCTGACTTGGCAGGATGGTGTGGCTGCTGGCAGTTTCCAAAACATGACACCAGTGAAAATATGAACCAAATGTTTTCTGCATGCTAAGGTGTGAGGTCTTCATTATGCCTGGGAGGGCAGAGAGCATGACAGAACCAGACAGTTTCGGGTCTTTGTCCTGGCTCTGCCTCTTCACAGCTGGGTGACATCTCTGAACCCAATTCTTTATAAAACGACGACTCTCTGCTCACTTCATCATGGTGCCACTGAGGCTAAACAAAGTCATTTATTGATGCCTACTATGTGCCAGGTAGTGTGTGCTGAAGGAGCTCCTCTATGGAAGTGTAAGCACCTCAAAGGCAAGGTCATTTCTTCTTCCCACCTGGTCTGGACAGTAGCACCTGGGCTTCGCTGGGCTTGGATCTTGAGTTTGCCCCTTGCCACCCCTGTGTTCTTGGTTAATAACCTTTCACCGGAAAAGTGGAATCACAACCCCACCGACCTCATAGAGTTCTTGTGGGAACAAACAAGATAAAACACTTCACCCCGGGCTCGGAAGGTGATCCATGGGTGTCAGCAATTGTTATTGCTGTGCTTATCTGTCCTGTGCCCGGCACCTATCCGCGTGTTGGAATGTGCTAAACAGTAAGTGCTCAGAAACTTGCCAGTTCATTTTCCATAGTTCTTCTGATGCATCTTCTCACTCACATCTGACAAGTTGCGGTGGCTGTGCCCCTCTGGGGCCGACCCCACACAAGGAAGAGAATGTTCTCCAGAGGGAGTTGAAACCTGATGCTCCCCTTCACACCTGTTTGTTCCTTTAGTTGTGACCAACTGACAAAGGGAGAAAGGGGGACCCACCAACTCAGTGTCTTAGGGAGTTTGTCCTCTTCATGTAGCCGTTAGCTTCAGTAGAGCCCAGCCTCACTGATCTTCAGCCATATTTGTAGTGCAGAGAAAGCCGTGCATGAGAACGTCCACTCAGCATGTCGCTGGAACACGGACCCCACACATGTACCTTTGGGGGAGGGGAGGGGAGTGGGTGGTGGTGGTGTGTGTCTGTGGGAGTGGGGTGGGCGTGGTCTCAGCTGGGAGAGCAAGATACAGAAGTTGATGACGCAAGGGTCTTCTATTTTTCTCTGGCATTTCCAGAAGGTAGCTTCTGATTACACAACTATCCCACATTCTTAGCCAACCTCAGGTACACCTCAGGCTTCCTCTTCTTCCCGTTGGCTTCTTCCTTTGACTTGGAACAGATATTTATAAAGATCAGAATCTATTAATGAAAGAGACAAGAAGCAGCAAGAAATCATTTCAGTGAGTGAATGTTTTGGGGGTGGGGTATATATGTGATTTCATTTTATTGTTTCCAGTTTTTTTTAGATATGTTTAGCTTAGTGTTAGATACCTCAGAGTTTGTCGGGCTCTAGCTAGATCCCTGGCCCCGGGGGGGGGGGGGGCCTGCTTTCTCTGCACTACACTTCCCTGTGGGCCCAGGGACCCTCAGGGTTAGGGATGTGGAGGGAATGGGTTTAGCTGTTGGGTATTGCTCCATTCTTCATGTGATGTCTGGAGAAGTATTTGCATTTTGAAGTGGGCCTTTAACCTAAATTTCCTGAGGTCTCTGGGTGGCTTGACTGGTTGCCAGTTGTAACTTCTGGAACATATGAGCCATAAGTATTTTGTTGTGGAGAGGGCAAGGGAGGGAATTAATCCAGAGCAGGAGTGGGAGAATTGATAAACCAGTAGGAGTTATCACTGGGTTTACACTTAAATTCTGAAAACGTAAACCAAACAAAAACCCAACAAACAATGTGTGAAGTATTGCTTTTAAATTTATGTGGTTCTGCTTTCAGGATATGGCTGCAAGCCCAGTTACACGGGCTCTGGGACCAGGTGGCATTAGAGATGATTTGGTCTAAGCTATGTGGAAGCCGAGGTCCGTCGGGGTTAAACAGCTTGCTTCTGGTCACATCGCTAGGAGCAGAGCCATGGCCGGGGCACAGGCCTTCCGAGTCCTTCCTTCTTCAAGGCTCTTTCTGTTATTCTCAGTTCACATACCTGTGCTTGATTGAGGTACAAAAAAAACCTGGCATTTTCACCAACTCTTAACCATTGGCTAACCCCCCTTCCCTTTTTTAAAATGCATTTTCCTGCTCTTCATTTTGGCTAAGTTTCTTTTACTTCTCCTTTCCTCCTCTTCTGCATAATATGTGCACATAGAAACAAAGTAAATCACATACAAAAGAATTTAAATTAAAAATCATCATTTCCCCTGGCCGCTCACCAGAGGTACTCTTTTCTTACTAGCTCTGTTTTGTTCCCCCCGCCCCCTGGAAATGACTGCCAAACTCTAAATACTATATTCATATCTGTGTTTCTGTGTTTATCATCTTTTTACAACAGTTAAGTCTCTGCTTAGAAAGATGGGGATGTAGCCCTGATTCTTTCCTGACCCCTGCCTTCTCTCCGCGTTTCATTATTACTTTTACGCCTTCTAGCGGTTGCCTCTTACTTTAAGTTGCAACTTGCATCTTCCTTTTGTGTTCGAGCAACTTTGAGTCAGTTTCTGAGGATGAAGTTCTGAGCCCTCTGAGGATTGTTTCCTTCCCTTCCTCCCTCCTCCACGTGCCCTTTTGTTAACTCCGCAACTGCTTCCGCTTTGCATTCACCTTCCCATGGGGTTTTTGCAACCATACCATGTCCTCTCTGCTTTTGGCTAATTCTTGAAGTTCCAAACCAATGAATAGCATGTATATATTAAGACTGGGCAATTTTTGTTTGTTACTTGGTCAAATAATGTGTTAGGATCCTTATTCAGGGGACTTAATTTCATAACTTGAGGGCCTGTCAAAAGGAATATTCTTAACATCAGGGTCATGATAGACCATTTTATTGTTTCATTGGTTGCTTAGAATCATTTGACCAAGGTTGATAACTCTGTCATTTTCTCCTGGGAAGGTCCCTCTCAGCCTTCCCTTCGTTTTTTTTTTCCGGACTTCTTCCTCCTGTCTCCCTCTTATACTTTGCTTCACGGTGAAATAAAAGCAAATGCTGCTGAGTTTTCTCAGACGTAGGATCTGTCAGAATTTGGAAATCTTGTCTGTGAGGTGAGCTCAGTCAATGATGAGCTTGAATCTCTGGCCTCCTTTGGGACCATGGGAAGGGAATCATATGTGCCCTATAATAAGAGGAGAAGCTGTTTTTTTAATGATAAATTCATATTGCTGTTGAGTTTAATTTTCTTTGTATATTTATTTATTTTTGGTCCTTTCTTTCCAAAGGAAGATGTCAGTATAATAGATGCTGCTTGTTTGATGGATCCCGTTGTGATTGATGATAATAATTCTGATGCTTTTTGTTGGACCAAGATAATGAAAAGCCCAAGGGCATTTATAATATGCCTAACAGGGTTTTATATCAATTAATGGGTATCCAAGGGCTTTATATAATACATCGCGGGAAACAGCTACTTAAGGAAGAGCTTGGAAAAATCTCAAAAATTATCCCAGTTCGAAAGTTTGATACCTGCTGTTCTAAACTGCCATTCTGATACTTGATTTGCATGTTATGTGGAATATTGAAATACATCATTTACCAAGCTTGCAATTTCTCATGCTGGAGAAAATATGCTATTAGGAAATGCCCAACCCAGATTTAGAAAAAGATATTTGCAGCAACCCCAAGGGTTGCTGTTAACCATAATTCCTCCCCCCCCCTCCCCGATAATGGATGGCCCCAGGAGCTGGAGCCCTTTGGAAAGCTCTGCCTCACCATAGCTGTGTGTCCGCTCCCCTCCGTCCTTGGACCTTATATGGGAGATGAGAAACATGGGGCAGTAGCTGTTGAAAAACGGCTCTCTAGATTTGTCTCAAGGCTTGACAGAATGTTGAAAATGGGTTGTAACATATATTCTCTGCAATGCATGAGCCCTTTTGAAATAAGGACTTTCTTTTGAAATGATGGGGTGTTTGGCATTGTTGAGGTAGATGTGTATTCCTCAGGCACTGAGAACCTGGGAGAGGGCGCCTCGGATGTGCGTCCAGCATCTGTAGGGCTACAAGGAATCCCAGGTCTGGAAGGGAGAAGCAAGCTCTTTCCTTGTGCTTCCAGTCAAGTTGATTTGGAAAAAAAAAATCATTGACTTTTCTCATGTGCTTCACAAGTATGCTGGCCTTGGCTGTGACTGGAAAAGCACAGGGGTCTATGGCATGTCTGTGCCGAGTGGGGAGGGGGTGCACAAAGGGAAGCAGGAGTGAGAATGTGATTGAAAGAGTCCCTGCTTGAGAATCCCTCACCTAAAGGCACCCCCATACCCACCAGTTTGTGCATTCATTAAAGTATCTTCATTGGAAAGTAGCTAGTCTATATTGTATCTGGCTCTAACATTCCTCGGGCCTCAAGTTTTACCAGTTGCATTAGGCCTTCTGAAAGTCTTTCCATGGTTTGGGCATAAATATGGAGGGCTCAGGCTGTTCCAGTCTTTCACAGTTGATCTGGTTTCTAAGCACTTTCCTGGGATGCCATTCTATCAGTTTGCCAAATATACGTGGGTATATGTATATATACATACACGTACATATATTATCCTCCCCCTGCTGCCATTGCTGAAACATTTGTCTTAGTTGAAGCTGGAAGTGGAGCCGTAGCTTAAAAACAGTGGGACCTAAATCTACCTCAGAGTTGCATGGTGTGTGTGTGTGCACATGCACAAATGCACAGGTGCTGTGGGTCTACCGGGAGACAGAGAAGGAAGATCAAGGTTGTGTGTGCACACAAGCACGGCACCCCTGCAGGAGCATCCCTCTTCGAGTACCACCCTCTAGAGGGTGTAGCCAATCTGGCTTTTCCATCCTGGGTCTTGGGAACTCGAATGTGAATATGGGTTGGATTTATATATACCTCATTTTTTTGGACCATAAGATGCACCTAGGTTTTGGAGGAGGAAAATAGGAAAAAAATTTTAAAGCCCAAAATGTGGAAAAATATTTAATAACATAACTAACATAATATTTTACCAGTGTAAATGCAAACAGAACTCAACAGCAGCATCAACAACCATTATTCATCCCAAAGTTGCGGGGGGTGCGTCTTATAGTTCGAAAAATGTGGTAGTTCAGTTGCCTGAACTTAAAAAAAAAAAGCCAATGTGTTTTGTGAGGATCCCTGAGCTCTCATTCCTGAGTAACCTCCGTAGGGTTTTCCAAACAGGTCGTGCGTGCATACACACACATTTACACAATTGCAAGTTGTATGTATATGGGTGTCAGTGCTTCATGTTATGGCTTATCTGCCATCTCCTCCTGACAAGAAGACAGGTCCGTGCCCCCACCCTCTGCTTCTCCAACATCATCTGTCGGTCCATCTCTCTGAGCCACCTCAGCCCATCTTGGAGTGATTTCTTTCTATCGTGGCTCTTAGAATCACCACACAGTCTCAGCTCTTTGCCTGTAGTTACTCAAAGTTATATTTCCCCATCCATGTCTTCATTATTCCTTAGCCCCATCAGACAAAATGATCCCTTTTTATGACAAATATTTTATAATAAACTAGTGCAACCTTGCAGTAAATCTTATAGACAAAAAACCTACCCTAGACATATAACTACAAACATGCCCTAAATATAACATAATAAAGAAGTAAAAGAAATGTAATTTTAAAATAATCTGTATATCAGATTTTTTTTGTATTAGGGTTTTTTAATTTTTTAAGTGAAATGGTATGTATTTATAACTGACAGGAAAGAGGTGGCATAGTAAAAAGGAATTGAATTGAAAAGCCTTGAATAAATGTGAGCGCAGGGTTCAGGGAACCAGCCAAAGTTAGAGAGGGATCCAGAGACCAGAAACAGCTAGAAGTTTCTACCCCACCTCCCTAGGCCCATAGGAGCCCGAGGAGAACTCAGAGCTGGAGGAGGGAAGGCAGCCCCACCCAGACCTTGAGGTTAAGAAGGAGGGGGTCAGGGAGTGAACACCCAGCCTGTCTCTCTTCTCTCTCCCTTGGATCTCCTGCCACTGCCTCTCATTGGTTGAATGCTGGAAGCCAGGGTGCAAGGGAGCCTGGGAGCTGAGGTCCACAGAGCTCAGCATCCTGATGCATAACACAGGAGTGAGAAAGGCAGAGAATGGGGCAGGGTGGGGTGTGGATGAGGGGAAACCATCATATATTTCAGTCTGCTCATGCTCGGTGCTACCATGCTGGAAGACTTAACGAAGGGTCAAATCCTCGTACTTTGGCATAGGATTTCCCTATGAATTGCAGGAATTCAACAACAGTGTTGCCTTGATTTGGCAACCCTGATGTTCTCAAATGGTAAACAACTCTTGGCAAAAGTCCCAGACTAAACCAAATGCAATCTTCTCTTTCCAGGTTGTTTCTGAAAATTTCAGCATATATTAAAATACATTGCAAAAATACATTTAGCTTGTACATATAAAATTGAGTTCATGTCTCATATAACTTTAAATATGTATATTTTCTATATGGATGGCATTAGAGAGTCTGGTTGGGGGGTGTGGGGCAAGCATCTGTGCAGCAGGAGTGTCTTGTCTATTACAGGGCAGTTAGCATCCCTGCCGCCCACCCACGAAGTGTCCACAGCGCCCCTCCAATTATGGCAAAAACCAAAGTGAAGCACCCAACAATTTTCAAAATGCCCCAAGGGTATGGCCTGCCCTGCTACGAGCCACTGCTGTAGCTATTTCTGGTGCCACTTACCATGTCATCACCCGTGAAATGGCTAAAGGTGTAAGTTTCCTCCAGTTGGGGTAAAACATAAGACAATTCCTATAAATTAAAGTGCTGCCTTCTTAACACACAACACAGTATATAGATGATGTATTATAGAATCGTGCAGTAGACACCTGTATAATTTCATTAGCCAATGTCACCCCAACAAATTCAATAATAAATAAATAAATGAAATGCCTGCCTTCTTTACCTTGCTGGGGGAGTGGGCGGTTTGCAAACCTTTTTTTGCTAGGAGAGGATATGGCACAGGCTAGTTGCCGTATGACGGAGACTTACCTCCAATTCTCACGACTGTAAAAGTGTCCTCATCACCTCTCTCTCTGTGTCTGTGTTCCTGCAACATGGCCTCCTGGCCAAAGCTGTCGGAGTGGCCCCGCCACTGCTTCCTGCGGCATCAGATCAGCCAAATGTGGGCTCCCGGCACATGTGATGATACCAGCGCCCACATCCTTGCCATCCTATCAGCATTCCTCAGTCTCCTCCCAGGACTGCTCTCTGCCAGTTTCCCTCCTCATCCATGCCAGACACAGTGACCCCCACTGCCACCTCATGGCATCTGTGGGGACCACTCCCCCACCTGAGCCTAATAAGTGAGGCCATTTTATGTCATGATGAGTCATGCTCAGTCTACCTGTAGCTGTCCCTTCTCCTCATTACCACGACCTTTGCTTGGCAGGTTCTGTGTCTCAGGGCCCCCAAATGACTAGTAGGAATATATTACTCCCAGGTGTACTATTCTGCAAATATAATTCCTTTCTAAAGGACTGACGTGCCGGTATGCCTATGCTATTTTGCAACTTGGAAGAGCTGCTGTGCCACCTAAACAGTGTCTTCCTCACTTGGAGGATCTGGCCTATCATAGGGGAGAATGTTCTGACCTTGGGCCGGTTGGCTGTGGAGGGCTGAGTATGCTGGCCCCACTTCTGCACCCCTTTCTGTCCCAGATGCTGAAGTGATGACCTTCTAGTGGCTTTAGTATACCACCTCACTTGTCCTTCAATGGGATTCCCCTGTACTTGTGCAGTGGCATCTGACCACTTGCCTAACATGCACCTTGAGTTTTTTTGAATCAGATAACAAGCAGAAGCTTTAAACGTAGCATTTGACCGAAGAAATGGGGTGTAGGGTAAAGCCACCCGTGAAACCTGTTTTAAGTCATCAGTTACCTGGGCTGAGGCATATGTCGATCCCCAGACATATTCTGAAATGCCTACTGTGGAGGATGCTTTGGGCTAAACTCTCTGGAGCTGTGCTTACCACCTGGTGGGGAAATCAGGCAAGCAAACAGAGCAGTTTATTAGGATTTTGGACCAGACAAGGGAGGGGGCAAAGCAGGTAAACATTTTCTTATGGTAGCATTTGAACCATGTCTTGAAGGTAGAATAAGATTGTAAAAAACCTAGAAGGAGAAAAAATGCTGCTGACTAGCAGGAGCAAATGCTATTTGTAAATTACATGCTAACAGTGTGCGGAAGGCTTGGGTGGTGGTAAGTGATTTAGGACTGAAGATATGTAGGATTTATGCAGCTGTGAGCCAAGCAGAGAATGAAAGTCAGAGCCGGACAGAAGAGGCTTTGGTCGTCCTGCTAAGGAGCAGAGGCTGACCTTTGGGGCTTTGCTGCTTCATGTGGTTATGGAGAATCAGGTGAAAGAGTAAAATTAGATTCTAGGAAGGGGGCCTGCGGCAGTGTGAAGGGGGGATTGGAGAAGCAAGTTAGCAGGAAGGAGATGGTTAACAGGCTACTGTAATCTCTGGCCGAGATGATATGGGCAAAAGGCCTGCATGTGCTTGTGTCCCATACCAGAGGAGAGCTGCATGCATTTTACTTCTTAATAATAACAGAGGAATGCCTGATACCTTTATTGCTTTTCTTACTAGGTAAGGAGGTTCACTAACCTGGTCAACTTTTAACCTCCCCAGTCTCACTGAGGCCAGGCCACAGAGGCGACGATCACATTTCCTCTGTGCTCTCATGAGTGTTGGAAGGAGAATGTGATATAATCTGTGAGTGTGAAATCATAAAAGGAATTCAGATTATTCTTGGGCAGGCTGCTGACTTAATGTTTCTAAGCAATAGCTAGAGTTTGCATCCTCATCTAGAGAGAGGAAAAAAAAAGTTCTCTCTAAAGCATGCACTAAAGAAAGAGGCTGAGAGGATTGATTTTTTTCTCCAAAGAATCCATAAATATTTACATAAGTGCAAGTTACAAATCCGTGGCTTTGAGATTATCGAATTTCACTGCTTTTACACTCACAGCATATAAATTTCCAGCAGGCATTTGCTGGTTGTGAATGCTCGGTCTTTGGAGAATTGTCTCCTAGTTTGTTTCCTTTGCTCTTGGAAAACAAATCTCTTTTGTGCTGTTTTTAATGCTCTCTCACTTATGGTTATGGATTGGACATTGGCAGTCCTGGGCTTTGGCCGAGGGGGCTCCACAGTGATGGACTGCTTGCTAATGGGGGGCACTCCATCCTGAGCCAAGAGGTTGCTTTTAAAGACCCTTTTGGTAACACAATAATTCTCCCCATAAGAGATCCCTAGATGGTAGTGGCGTTCCAAAGTCTTTGTGGAGTTCTTCAGCAAATGAAAAAAAAAAAAAGGACGGCAGTGTGGGAATTGACTGTGGGAGCAGGGGCGGTGCGCGGTGGGCAGTGTGATGGGCAGAAGAGGGCAAAGGGGGAAAAACTGGGACAACTAGAATAGAATAACAATAAAAATGGTTTCATAAAAAATGCTAAAGATCATGTCCCTTTAGCAGAGAGGCAGGTTAGTGAGTCTTCCTTAACTGTGAGGGTTACCACTGCCGTTTTGCACCTGGGTAGACCTCACCTATTTTATTCCTGACTTTTCTTTATAGACCTGTGATTGCTGAGTCCAGCTTCCTTTGAAATTTGTTGCGGATTGGACAATTGCTAGACTTTGGACTGATCTAGTTAGTGATCCCAGGAATCCCAGTCTGTACATGGTGGACAGCAAATGTCTTCAGTTGCAGGGGACAAGGCCAGCATGTGTCCTGCGTGTGGCAGGCAGTTAACACATATTTTTGGAACTGGGAGCAGTTGACCTGAAAGGAGTTCTTAAGTGTCTTTTGTCAAAATAATTTTAAGATTCAGGCCCTGGCTGGTGTAGCTCAGTGGATTGAGTATGGGCCTGTGAACCAAACAACTGCGGTTCGATTCCCAGTCAGGGCACATGCCTGGATTGCAGGCCAGTTCCCAGCAGGGGACACACGAGAGGCAACCATACATTGATATTTCTCTCCCTATCTCATTCCCTTCCTCTCTAAAGGTAAATAAATAAAATCTTTTAAAAAAGGATTTGGTTTTAATTTTGAGAAGGTGCTACACAAAAAGTAAACAAAATACACTTAAAATTCCTGACAACGGACCATGCCAAGGATTGGATTTTACGTTGATATGCTTGGGTATATTAGATAAATACAGAAAAACTTACATTTGTAGAAGACCTGTTTCAGACAGAGAAACAAAGGGACTATTTCGGTCTTGTTCTGGGACTCAGCTTCTCAGCTGGGTGCACCCGGTCACTTGTAAAGGTGGGATTGGTAGTAGGTAGGCTTAGAACTGGGTCTAACCCCTGCCTTGGAGCTAAATACCCGGCCAGACCGATTGTGCAAAGGGTTTATCTAGTGCCCAATGCAGGAACTGATCATGGTTCTTATGTGAGATTTGCAACGGGAACTCTCCACGCGAGGTGGATTTCTCAACAAGCATACAGACTAAGACCACAGAATGAATGGCAGTTGTCCCATCAGGTTTTGTGCCATTGAACAGGCCTCTGGGCCTGGAAAGGGAACTTGGAAGAGCAGAGCAGGACTCTAGCCTTAAGAGAAAGCTGTGTTACTAGTCAGATGGCTAGAATAGGAAGCTAAGACGGAACCCTGGAGAATAAACCAGGGTCAGGGGTCTTGCTCTCTGGGCACGTAGAAGCCCACGTATTCTAACTGGGGTGTCAGAGTAGGACACTTTAGCAGTGAGACAAGGAAGCCATGTCTTAGATTCAGGTAAGAGCTCCTGAAAAAGCCCCTGCATCAGGTTAGGCTTAGTTTTGGGTCTTGAGGAAAGGCCCGAGACTGTGTTCATTTGATATCATCTAGTATCTAGCAGGATCCCTGACAGTGTAGTACTCATTAAGTGGTAGATTGCAATGGACTGGCATGGGCACTGTTTTGAGGATGTAGAAAAGCAATGAAAGGTTATATAAGCTGGATTTACATTTACAGGGACATTTTTTACAAAGCCTTTTACTACTATTGAGGGTTTGTAGTGGCCAAAATAGGCAGGCAGGAAAAAGCTATGTCAAGAGAGGGATCCTGAACTCACTCTGGAAGCTGTGTAGTCCGGAGGAAAAAAACAACCAATTAACCATGGGCTGTAGTTTCAGACAGATCTGGGTTTGAGTCTCAACTTTGCTGAACACCAACTGTGTGATCATGGCCAACGACTTTGCCTCTCTGAGCCCAGCTTAGTCACTAATAAACTAGCGATGCTGTTGCATGTCTGGAAGGGGCGTTGTAGGAATGGAACGTGTTAACATAAGTTAATACTTAGGTGGTGCCTGCAACACTGCAGGTCATGGGAATGGAAATTCCCATAGAGAGCCCTGAAAGATCCGTGAAGGGGAGAGGTACGAGGCTTTTGATGGCATTCTGTGGGATTTGATGACTCCGGTGGGTGTCACCCTTGGGCTCCCTGTGTGATGTGATTCTTGCTGATGTAATAGGCTGGGTCGATGTCCCGCAGATCCGATGACAGCACACCCACACCCTGTCACCCTCCCTGCCAAGAGGGACTGGACTCACTGAAGCCTCCACTCCCTTGCTGGCCCCTCTACGTGAAAGCCCCGTGAAATTTGGGCTTTATTCACGTCTTCCTGGAAAAATCAGTATGGGTGCCTTGTGGCGGGGATGTTCTCAGAGACGGAGCTTGTCTTCAGAGCTTGTGCTCAGCCACATAGGCAAACCCCAGCCCTCTGGTCTTTCGTCCAGTCGTCCAGTTTTCCCACATTTCCGTGTCCTGTTCTATCAGTCAGAGTTTGCATCTCGACCAGCCTTCTGGTTTGGAGGCACGGGAGAGCACTGAAAATAAGAATCAGGAAAGGGGACCTTCTTCCTGCTATTGCCAAAGCTCCCAGGAAACCGAGACTAGTTGTTGGATTAGAGTCACGTGGCCCTGGTGTTTCTTATAAAGTCACCCAGAAAGGCAGGGCCATGGGGCAATTTTAGGTTTTAGAATCTTAGCATCGAGGGTGCCATTAAATGCCCTCTTGGATACTACTGTATCCAGGCTCCCCTGTCCTGTTTTCCTTCCAGGTAAAGCAGAGGGCAGGCAAAACACTTATTTATGGCTGAACTAGCTGGTTTAAATATGCTCAGGCTATGTTCAGGTAGAAAGGCGGCTACTGTGGTGAAAAGGGTACAGTCCAACTTGGGTTTATGCTGACCTTGGCTTTAACGAGCCCAGTGACCTTACCCTTATGGGGTCCAGTCATCATTAGCTAATATTTACTGAGTATCTAGTATGATCCCAGCTCCATATATATTATCTTCATTAATCCCCACTACAATCTTGATAAGTATGTGTAATTATTCCCATTTGATATATGAGCAAAATGAGGGTCAGAGAATTAGTGGCATAAATGAAAAGCAAAGATTTTCCTACAGCTGTGGTTCCTGTCACTGATACTGTGTGTTCTGTTGATATTGCTCTTACCAAACCTCGTCTAATGACAATCTACTGTCCCACTGCATTCATATGACATATAAAGGTATTTGCTGTCTCTATAAAATAAATTTGTCCCACTTACTTTACAGAGTTGCTTCAAGGAAGAAGACTTTTGAAAAGTATTTATTTTTTTTATAAATGTAAAGACATGAAATATACAGAGAGGAAATGAAAGCAGGAATAGCAGAAAAAGAAATAGGATAAAAGAGAGAAGGTAAATAGAAAAGTCTTTACCTATTAATATGTGAGCACTTATCATATTTAATTGCTTCACGTGTTGTTTTATTTAAACTTCATAACAACGCAATGAAGTACATGCTTGTGCTGTTGTCATCCCTAATTTACAGGTGAGGAAACTGAGACGCAAAGGGGACAAATACATTGCACGAGGTCAGGCACCTGGAGGCAGCAGAACTGGAACCGAAGCTCCAGTCTGACGTGGGAGCCTGCAGTTTCAACTCTGATATTGTGATGTTCTGCCTTTCGAGGGCTTTCAGGGGAGTGAGGGCAAAGACTAGCAAACCACGAGAGGGTCCTAACTCATTTTTTTCGGAGGAGGTGTCTGCCATGGAGGTGGTGACAGCTAAGGTGATTTCTAAAGGACTCACAGGAATTGGCAATAAATAAGACAGGAGGGTTACGGAAGAACATCATCAGGCAGAACCTTATTAAAGAGTTCATAATTTACCCTAGAGGGCCATGAAGGGCTGTGTGGAGGGGCGTGCCGTGCTCAGCTCGGAGGTTTAGAAACGTCACTCTGGCAGCTGTGCTGGCCATGTGGCAGGGCTGGGGGCGGATCGGGCCGTGTGGCGAGTGGGAATGACGGCCACGGAGTCCGACAGACTCAACGGTCAACACTGGGGACAGGTGACTCAGCGCACCTGAGTCTTTGATTTTTGTGTTTTTTTAGAGTTGCATTTTAAAAGGGAAGAATAATGACAACACCTACCTAGTAGGATAAGCGTGAGGATAAAAGGAGAGCTGTTTTGCACAAGCGAGCACTTCGCGAAGATCAGTTATTCATACTGGAAGCTTTTCCAAGAAAAGTACTTAAGGATGATGATGATTTTGTCTAAGGTGGTAGCAGTGCGAATGGAGAAAAGTGGACAGATTTAAGAGAATACTGAATTGGGAGAACTGGACCGTTAATCAGACACAGGCAGTGAGAATGGAGAGAAAGAGCTGCGAGAGGGAGGAGAATGGTAGGATGAGAAGAAAGCACAAAGGGAGGAGAGGAAGGGTGCCAAAGAGGTGTGGGTTCTATACAGACACCTAGTGTTAGCAAAGGTGTGATCTCAGGAGAAGATGTAGGAAGGAAAGATGCAAACAAGGAGAAAGGCTCAGGGGTGACGAGGGGAAAATCCACATTTTCTAACTCATGTTTGTTTAAGGAATACCTATGATATTAGATAGCAATCAGCAAGACAAGATGTTCTGGTTATGACATTTTTGATGGGCATTTGTTCTAGCATCTGTGTTTTTTAAATGTTCATACTCTGAGTTTAGAGTAGAAAATAGGTGATATTTATTTTCCTGCATAAATGCCCTTTGGTAGTCATAGTTTTCCATTCACTCATCATGACTGGACTCTAGAAATTAGTGTGTGATTTTTTAAGCAGTGAAATATGTGTATTTTTTGTGCACTAATGTATCCTCTAAATATGTTCTTTTTTCTAGATTGTTTTGGCTATTCTGGGTCCCTTGTATTTCCATATGAATTTTAGGTTCAATTGATCAATTTCTGTAAAAAAGGCATTGGGGATTAGGATTGGGATTGTATTGAATCTGTAGGTGAACTTGGGGAGTACTATCATTTTAACAATATTAATCCTGGCAAGTCGTGCATTTGGAATGTCTTTTCCTATAGTTAGGTATTCTCTCATTCCTTTCACTGAAAAGGTTGTTGTTTTCAGTATATAAGTCTTGCAATTCTTTTGTTAATTTTTTACTATTTTATTATTTTGATGCTATTGTAAGAGAAAATATTTTCTTAGTTTTATTTCCTGATTGCTCCTTGCTAGTATATAAAAGTACAAATGAGTTTTGTACGTTGACTGGTAGCCTACCAGCTTGTCGAGCATGTTCATTAGTTCTAACAGTTTTTTTAAAGGATGGGCTCCTTAGTATTTTCTATACACAGGATTCTCTCACCTGTGGGTAGAGATAGGTTTATCTGTTCCTTTTCAATCTGGGCGCCTCTGTTTCTTTTTCTTGCCTAAATGTCCTGCTAGGCCTCTGGAGAAACACAGGGTGGTGAGACCTGGCCTCCCTCTGTCTCCCTGTCCTGGGGGTAAGTCATCCGTCAGTCTTTCCCTGTTACATACGCTGTCCGCTGTGGGTTTTTTTTTTTTAAAGAAAGATTTCTTGTATCAGATTTAGAAAGTTCTCTAGTTGTTTTTTTTTAAATGTTTTATCATGAAAGGGTGTTGGGTTGTATAAAATGCCTTTTTTGTGTGTCTTTCCAGTTGGTTATGTGGTTTTCTTCTTTATTTGATTACATTGGCATACTGTATTGATTGATTTTCAGATGTTATACTAACTTTGCATTCCCCGGATAGATTCTAATTGGTCATGGTGTGTAATCCTTTTTATATGTTTCTGGATTTGGTTTGCTAGGATTTCACTGAGGATGTTGCATCTATGTTTATAAGGACTGGTGGCATATAATGATTTTTCCTTGTGATGCCCTCGTCTGGTTTTGGTGTCCGGGTAACAGTGCCTTTATAGATAAGTTGGAAAGTGTTTTCTCCTCTTTACTTTGGGAAAGAGTTTGAGAAAGATATCGTGTTAATTCCCCTTTAGACACTTGGTAGAACTCACTGGGGAAGCTATCTGGGCCTGAGCTTGTCTCTGTGGGAGTTTTAAAAAATTATTGACTCACCGTCTTCACTTGCTATAGGTTTCTTCACATTTTCTTGGGTCATTTTTGATAGTTTGTGTCTTTCTTGAAAATTTCCCACTTCACCTAGATCTAACTATGTGCCTTGCATGTAATTTTTCATACCACACAAACTTTTACTTCAAGTTATTATTTAAAAGATGTTACACTTTTTGAGAATAAGGTCTTCTGCAAGGCACACCTATGCAGCTCCAAAGAGCAGGCCCTGTGATAATAACTGTTACAGAGCATCTGTGTGTTGGATGTTTTGCTCCCTACTGTACATGCTGACTTTCATGTACTACCACAACAGTCGGAGGTCCTGCGTCACTCTGGAAACAGAGGCGCACGATGGTTATGCAGTTGGCATGTGGCGCGGTGGGTAACTGCATCCAGGTAACGTGGACACTTAGGGCAGAATCCACTGGGAGGGGTGCTTAGTTCCTCCTCTCCAAGCCTGATCTGGGGAGCGAAGGGATTCTCAGGCCACCCCTTTACATAGAATGTCGGAGGCACTGAGGACCGACAGGACGCAGCGTGGGGGGATGTTGGGACTCCTGCAGCTCAGGGGAGCTCCAGAAACTGTGGGACTGTTGTAGGTATGGCAGAGGCTCAGACGTAGGTGTTGTGATCGGAGCTTGGACTGGGGACATAGCACAGAGTTTTACTGCTTGACCCAGGGCAGAAGGGGCTGGAAAGGTGTTTGATGCAGTTTCTCCAGCCTCCAAGGTGAGAGGAAAATCTCTGCCCCTATCTTTGGAACGCTGATTAGGACCTAGAAGCTTCTAGAGCAACACTTGTGCATTTGTGTCATAAGTGTATTTTTAGGACTCACTGGCACTTAGATTAATTCTGCAGGTGCAGAAGCACCCCCCGCAAAACACTGGCACATCCTTTGCTCTGCTCTTTTCTAAGGGGCTCCTAGTAGTTAGGGGCGGAGGGCTGGGATTCAAGTCCCAGCTCTGCCTCTTACTGGTGGTGTGACTTTAGTCATAGTACTTTCTCCCTCTAAACCTTAGATTCGCCATCTGCAAAATGAGGGGAAAAATACATACATCTCATAAATCATTCTAAGAACCAAATTAAATTAATGTATGGAAAACGGCTTTGTAAACTGTTAAACTCCGCAAAGGTTAACAAATGACTCCCTTTTTTTTTTCACATATGGAAAAAGCCACCAAGTGAATAATCTCCTGCATGAGTGTCCATTTATGTCAGCCTGCTGAGGTCATATGGTGTGGCTTTGAAGTGGAGAAAGTGTGACTGTCAGGTTTTAAAAAGGAAGCAGAGAGCCTGTGTTTCTCTGGCCTCTCTGCAAGGTAGCAAGCGCAGCTGCAAAGGCAGCGATTTCGCAGACCCCGCAGCCCCTCTCTGGTGCAGAAACAGTCAAAATAAAGACAACTGAGAAGCCAGACTTGGGCAAGTTGAAGAAATGAAATAAAAACAGGCCTGAAGGGCAGAATAGCACCTTCCTTTATAAAATGCATTCTTAAAATAAATGGGTTCTGTGTTCCTTTTGTGGGTCTTGTAACTTTCACCTTGTTATGTTACTTGATTATTTTTATCCTAAGTAGATGACGGCAGGAAAAAGCCCTAAGTTTTTAGCTGGGTCCCTTGTGAAAATTAAAAATGATAATGCAGCTCAAGGTGGCGTCCTATCTATCGTGGGGTCGTAGGACATTTTTACTGACTGCTTTGGGGAAGTTCCAGTCTCGAGAGAAAAAAGGGGGTTGGGCAGTGGAAAGACTGCAGGCATCGGGGTTGGCAGGTGCCTTGTGGGCTGCTGGCCCCCTTCTTCCTGGCTGGGCCCTGGGGGAAGCTGTCTGCCTCAAATTTCCTCATCTGTAGGCCCGGAAGTATACGGTACCTTTCCATGGGGTTGTGATGAGGACTAACAAACAGCAATAAATTATTGGTACCTTCTCTGCCCTCTTTCTGATTTAGCTTTTCACGTCAGAAGACCACCAGCACTTAATCAGGAAATATTTCGGAACAAGTCCTTCTACCTCATTCCAGATATGCCCTAAATGGTTGAGTTTTGTTTGTCTGGGAACATCTAGATTCCCAGAGCTCCCCTAACATGGTGGTCAAATGACATCTCTCTGGTGCATTAACTTCTCCAGAGAATTCCGAGGCCTCCTGTGCCCCTAGGGCAAGGTCGTGAAAATCTGGGCTATGATCTGGGGGAATTAGTGGTCACAGTAGTCTGAGGCACATGCACATGCTTACACATCCCTCCAACGTAGGCCACTGTACCAGTCAGGGTCCCTGTGGGAACAGGCAGCACCTTCCAAGGGCTAATGAAAGACGTTGGAATGAAGGGGCTACTTCAGAGCTGTAGGCAGGCGGGCCAGGGGCTAGCCACAGCAGTGAACCATTCCCACCGTCGGAACTGGACCGCACAGAGCAGGAGGCCACCGGAGACGGCTTAGGTGGGGGGAGGGGCTGCACGCCATGGCCACCACTCCCCACAGAGAGTGAGTGTGGGCAGTGAACACCTGAATTCCCTTCCACCCACTAGTCAAGGGACATGCTGGCAGCCTCCCAGGACATAGTGGGGAGCAGAGAAGGCATCTGGAGGGGCAGAGGAAGACCATTGGGCAGAACTGTCCTCTCACTGAGGAAGGGACATTGGGACCGGCTGTGATGTTATACAGACTTACTCCAGTGCCTGGAACCACAGGGCAAGGGCATTACACCACATACACATAGTATTTTCTTCCACACCCTTTTGAGATTTTCTGTCCTTTTGTACATATATGAAGGCAAAGATGGAATACTCCCAGGTGTGGGTCTGAGAAGTCCTCTCTACCATTTAGTGTGCATTCCTGGGCGCAACTCTGGCAATACATATTCCGACGCGGCACCCATCCGTAAGACCCGGTGAAGGTCCATGAAATGGGTCACTGCTCCTGGTGAGAGTTGTAATTCTTTACTTCCCTTCTGTACATGGGGGAGGAGTTGCTCTTGAGGAGTGATGTAAGGTGTGCACCCCAGATCTCATCACATCCCTGTTTGTCAGGATTTCCCACACTGCTCCCTTCTGGGGCTACTCTGGGGAAGCTACTATGCAAATGCAAACATTCCCAGGATCTGAGAAAAGCCATCATCATCAGCCTAATGCCTGTAGCAAGCTGACTAGGGCAGCATCCTAGGAAAGCAGCTGGGTTAATGAGAGGACAGTTCAAAAGAAGCATAGAAGGGACTTGGGAATGTTTGCTCTGCCCCAAAGAAGTGCAGAACGGCAGGCTGTTTGGGGTAGGCCTGCAGGTATTTGACACTCTGTTTATGAGAGAAAGATTATACTTCCTCAGGATGGCTCCCAGGATGGGAATGCGTGCGTCTATTGGCTGCAAATTACAGGGAGATGGGATTTAGTTTCCTATGAGGAAAAAGTTCTCAAGCAATGAGCAAGTGAAGATGGGCAAGTAGCTGTAGAAAGTAGTTACGTGCTTCCACAAGGAGCAGTGTGAGTCAGGGGTAGGAACTCAAGAAGTTGTTCCAGATCCACATACAGAGCCTGGGACAGAGCATGGGACAGTGTCCAGGGCCCTGAACGGGAGCCAAGGGGTGCTAATCAGGATCGTTTACCAGGATAACAGACCTGAGGCCCTGAATGGCTGTGACAGAAAGGCCATGGGCCTGAGGTGTTGGCTCATTTCTGTGATGGAGCTTATCTGGCTCAGCTGTTTCCAAAGGCCGGTGCCAGGGGCTGTCTGCTCATGCTGCTCAGCCTCTTAAAGGTAGTGTCCAGTCCCTCACCGGGGCAAGTCCACCATCACTGTAGGCCCTCCAGCTGTATCTGGATGGTGAGTGCTAGGCAGTATTATTGAATAGACTCAAGCAACAGGTTTGTGGTTGAACAAGATAACCTTGACCTTACCATTCAGGGAGGATGAAAGCAGGCTTGGATTGGGCCTGGGACTGGTGACATGGAGCATGGGGTCTTATTTTCCTGAAATAGGGCAGATCAGTACAGGATCATGGGCAGGCACCAAAGTGGGGAGAAGAAGATGCGAACATTAATAGCTTGGTTCCAGTTACCTAAATCCCACCTCCTACAGGTAAAGGAGTCATTCCCTTTTCTGTGCTCTCATTGTCTTCCCTGAAACTGGTCTCACTTTTCACATGGACCTGTAGTTATCAGCTGGTGTCTGTCTCCCTTGAAGAAGTTAACTTCATTGAGAACTTACCATGTGCTCAGTGATTGACAGAAAACTTCTCATTCAATTCCACACCAAACCCATGAGGTAGTTGTTATTATTATTATTCCTGTTTTGTAGGTAAAGGAAATGAAGTTCAGAGAAACTAAATAACATGCCCAAGGACAGGTAGCTATTAATAGTCAAGAGCAGAAGGACAGGCTTAGGGTCAGGGTCAAGCTTAGTTCTCTTTTATTCTGAATTTTGACCACTATGGTATTTCTTGGGGACTACATCTTTTTTTCCCCAATCTCCTCTCTCCAGTACCTAGCATGATTTCAGGCGAGGTAGGCTTCCCATAAAAATTGTATTTCATAGGTAGGTGGACAGCCCGAGTCCCTTTTGTGCTCGCCACACTGTGTGCTCTATACTCTTAACAAACACATGCGCAGAATTACTGACTCCTGTTCTGTGCTGGCAAAGAAAATGCTCATTGGAGAAATTAGCTTAGGCAATTAAGAGTTTGCTGGGTTATCCTGAAATTATAGCTTGTCATTCAAATATATGGAAACAAATAAAATTTAGGGCTTTATTTTTCAGCCATATACACATAACAAGTTCCTACGTGAATAGAAAATAGTGTCTCTGCCAATAAATGATACTAAAATGCCATGCTATTCTTGCCAGTTATTTTTGTCACCATGAAATAAACCAGAGTTATGTAATTATTTAACCATATGCTTTTCAGAAGTTTTAGATTCAGATTTTATAATAGTAATAAGAGCTGGCAGTTACACAGCCCTTCCCACGTACCATGGACTCTTCTGAATTGTTTACGTATGTTAACTCCTTTAATTCTAGTATTCTCTTATATCCTTATGAAGTGTCATCATTACAAGATAATGAAGAAACAGAGGCACAGAGAGGTTAAGTGACTCGTCCAAGGTCACACAGCTAATTAATAACCAAGGTTTGAACCCAGATACTCTTAAAGACTTCATGGTACTACAGAGCTGTGATGCACTGGATGTGTCTTTCAGTCTTCACCACTAGTCTGTGTGAAAGGGACTGTGTGTCCACTTCACACACGAAGAAACTAACATTTAGAGAGGCTTAGAGATTTCCCCCCGAAGGAAGGCAGGCTCATGGACATTCCTGGTGTCGTTGCCATCATCGTAGACTGCCCCCCCCAATTTAAGTGATGAAATCATGTTTCCTATAAGGACTGAGAAGCAGAAATTGAACTTCTCAAAGTCCCTCTCTCAACAGCCTGGGAAGCTGCTGGGAAGTCTTTACTGCTTCCCTTTACTCTTAGAATAAATGCTCCTCTTGGGTGAGTTGAGGCCTGCCTGCTTCTCCGAGATCCTGGGCCCTCCTCCCCGCCCACCCCCACAGCCCTGCCTCACCGGCCTTCTCTCAGTCCTTCACACACACGCCAGGCTCTTTGCTTCTGAGGTCCCCTCTGCCTGGAACACCCTCTCTCCTTCTCCTGATGGCTCATTTGCATTCTTCAGGCCTCAGCTCAAATATGTCCTGACCTCCCCCTTCACATGTTCCCCTGCCCACCTTTGTCTCTATCACATTATCCCCTTTTATCACTTTCAGTGACTTCCCAAGATGTCATTTTTCCTGGTCTCGGACTTTGAGTTGTGAGCCTGTGGTTTTCACTTCCTCCTGCTCTGTGAGAACAGGGGCCGCCTCTGTCCCCGTCGCCACTCCTTCCCCGAACACACGAAACGAGGTCTTCCAGGGACATTGGTGGAAGACCGGGGCCATTAGGGCGGCAGTGGCTCTTCAGCTGCCTTAAACCTCTAGCCCGTCCCTGGGCTGGGGTGAAAGGTTTGCGCTCTGCTGTCCGCATGAAGCAGCCAAACCCAGGACAGGAATCTGGGGTCAGCCGATGAGTGAAGACAGAGGCCACTGTCCACCGTCTGGAAAGACCCAGCGTCCGGCTTATTTGGCCAGATGTTCTTGGGAGTGTCTCATTGTCACCTTTGGGTCCATGACCCTGGCCCGTGGCAGGGAGCCTCCCTTGCACTTTGAAGCTTTCTGACAAGGGCTCCGGGTGTGCCTTTAAGTGGCTTGTGCATGCTGTGGAACTTGGCTCCCAACAGCTCCATTTTTTAAGGGACTATCTGAAGCCTGGATGTGTTATTTTTGCTTTCTTTTTCTCACCATAGCTCACCGAATCAACTGTTTCAGCGCACTTTTGGACATCCAGGTTGACTTACTCTCTAGCACTGACTCTGGGCAAGTTAGCAAGTTCTCTCCTGAGAAGCCTGCTGGGTGTTGGGCGGCTGAGGGATCAGGTGCTGTGGGGAGGAGAGGCCTGGCTTAGGCATTCTCTGGAGCTTCCTTTGAGTGTAATCAATAGGAGATGTTGTAGGGATGGCTTGGATGTGAGTCCTGGTCTGTGTAGGAAAGCTCATGAATAAATGAATGTGGACCTCAGAGTGCAAGTTGGCAAATCCTGACCTCAGTTTCTGCAGGTGTTGATGGGTAACCATTGGTTTCCAACGCGAGAGGGGAGCCTTGCTCTCCCCGTGTGTGGGATGTGCCCCGTGGGGCTGTGTTTTGTAGGCAGTGAAGTTAAGGCTTGCCCAGAAAAATAACATGTTTTCTTTGCCTGGTGCTTGAGCTGTTTGCCTGGTGACTGGCTGATTGGCGGTTTGGGAAGAAAGGAGACATTGGGTAACTTGGGTGTCCAGAGGATTTTTGTGTGTGTGTGTGTTTGTCTGAGTGGTTGTTTCTGTTTCTTTGGAAACAGTAGAGGACAGATGAAGAAATAATGATGATACTAGGACTTTCAGCGGTGTTCAAGGTCCTTGAAGCCTCTTACAAACATTTGCTTGATGTTGCTACTTAAGTAACCCCTCCCTTGGAGAATGCCAGAAACCCTTCGAAGTAGGTGTCACAAAGGTAGATCAGGACGCTGACGGTTTGGGAAATAACTGGGAACGTTGCCATCCTAAATCATATTGGAACGGGTTTGCCGGGCTGTGTTTCCTTCAGAGGCACTTAGTGGAAGAGATAAATCAAAGTTGTATCTACACAAGGCTTTTTTTCAGCCTCCACAGAAAATGCTTTTCTCGGGTTAAAATTGCCCGACACACAGGATGGATTAATAGGACACAGAAGAGATATATTCATTAAGGAAAATTTTGAGTACTCCCAACCATTAAGAAACTCAAAATCTGTGAGGCTTTCCACACATATAGACCTTTCTGTCTTGGGAGGTGACCTGCTTTCAGGGACAGGGGTCTTGAGCTATTCATCTTGAACTCCTCCATGTCCTGAGTTAGGAAATCTGCACTTTCCAAGGGATCGAAATGACCAGGTCTTTGATTGTGCCGTTGCTTCCTTTTCCTCACGGATAGCTAACACTTTATGCTGGCTTCACAATGTCTGTATCCCACGGGATCTTGGGGAAATGAACGTGTGAGGGAAGTAAAGAAAAAATACAGAAGAGAGAGAAAACGAATAAGCAGGAAGATGATAAAGGAAAATGTAATTTGCTAAAGAAAATTTAATTACAAAAGGAAGATTTGATTTATTTTTTGATAGCCCAAGGTAAGAGTAGATGTTAAAAAAGGCCATAATCTACATTAGTCTTATGACTGCACAGGATAAGCCTAGAACTCACCACTGATAAGAAGGCACTGAGTTTCTCAGCTTATCTCATGCATCTTCTAAACTCCACTCATTTCCTACCTTCAGGGCAACTGGAGTCTACACTGTAAGGAGAGTGTAGCCAGGCCCAGGGGAGGGGGTGGACTTTACCCGCTTCTCTGTGGTCAGGAGCAGTGCGCCAGGAAGTTGAACAAATTCATGTGCAGTTTTGGCTCTGGCTCCTCCAAGCTCAGGGTGAGGTGTTCAGGGCTCCTGGGCGTCCTCAGCCAGCAACAGCCAAATTTATCCCAGGGCCAAGAGACCCACTCCCTGGCCTCACCGGTTGGTTGCAATGTTGCAGAGCTAGGGCTTGAACACAGACCAGACTCCAAAGCCTTTCTGGACATCACGTCTCTATTAGAAGACAAAGAAAATTAATTCTACCAAGTAAGAAAGCTAGTAGATAAGGTTTTGCTTGATAATTGCTGGGTTATCAGAAAATCATTGGTCAGAATCTCTTTAGAAGTCATTGCTCCCAACATCTTTCAGTATATCTGATCTCTTTACATGCACAATAAGTGTGTAGACACACTTAAACCTCTAGCCCTGTGTAGGGCTAGGGTAGACACACTTATTGTACCACCTACTACCTTGGCAGCTCCATGCACTCACTATAAGGCAAGTCTATTATAAAGACAGTAACCAACATTGCATAGCACTTTCCCAAATAGCATCCTATTTGACCTTCCCAATATTCCTGAGGTGGATAATGCTAGTATTGTCTATTGTGCCTTTTTATAGTGAGACAAATAGTGTTCAGGGAAGTTAAGTAACTTGCCCAAGTGAGCAGGGACCTGAGATTTCACTGATTTTCTAACATAAAATCTGGACCCCTGGCCACAGTGTTAGGTTTCCCGTAAGTAGTGTAGTCTTACTTATCAGGATTGAAAGCAAAATAAAACCTAATTGAAAACAAACAAACAAAAAAACCCCTTCCTTCCAGTGTTGAAAGACTGCTCCAAGGTTTGTGTATGTGTGTGCATGCGTGCCTTGAATTGACATCTTAGGAGAAACACGTAACTGTGAAAGGAGACTATCTGGAATTTGATGGAGTTAATGAAACAGCCTTGCTTTCTCATGGTCTCTGGACTCTCATAGCACTTTGCCGAAACTCCTTTAAGGCCTTTAACATCTCACCTCCCACCACAGACATCCGCTGTGCAGAACTCAGCTCCCTGTGGGACACTTGGTGCTCAGAGAGCAGCAGCTATCTCTGCGGCGCCTTCCTGTCCCCACCACAGGGCCTGAGGTGTGGTAGGTGCTCCCTGACGATGTGGGGAAGAATGAATGAATGAATGAGACCAGTGTGCTGGGGTTCTGATCCTACCCCAATGCGTGTGGAAGTTGAATCACTTTAGAACAAGTTCTCCTCCGTGACAGGTAATCAATCATTTTCCACAGGCAACCTTCCCCTAAGCAGCCTGAGAACAATGGCCTGTGAAGATCCTTGAATCCCCTTGTTGAGTGGCTGCAATTTACCCGTGAGGATCTGAGGGCTTGCCCCTTCCCTTCCCCTTGACTCAGCCTCTCAGAGGAAATGTCTGAAGGGCCGCCCTCCAAATTCCCTCTGGGTGCTGCTCGCACCCTTTCCCCTTTCACTTTCCCTCTCGGAAGAGGGCAGTTCAGGGTATTTCCCAGGACCTGATCTCCACCCCCTGAGCGGAGCCGGTATTCATGTTCCGGGAGGGGCCTGAGACTGCAGAGAGAGCAGGGGCATCTAAAAAATCCTCCTTCCCTGTCCCTGCCGATGTGGAGTGTTGCCTGAAAAATGGTGCTGTTGTCTGGGGACCGAGCCCCGGGGGACAGAAGGAGCTGGCCCCTGCATTTGTTTGTGAATGGCTGGGACCTTCTGATGAATTGGAGTCTGGCACAGAGTAACCTCTCGTGGGTGGTGGTTCAAGGGAAAGGCCTTTTCTTTCCGTGTCCCTTTTCCAGGGCGTGTTAGTGGGTTTGAATCCTTCAGTGAGTGACTCTTTTGTTCCGTAGGAAGTCAAGAAAGACATTAAGGACTTCTCTAGTCTATGGAAGTGATTTAGGGATCCTCAAAAAATATAGCTTATTTCAGCACTTTTAAAATACCAGTTTAATGACCCTGAACTGTGGTGACCTTGTGCTGAGAGGTGGACCTGGATGTTCTTATTCTGCTGCCTTGTGAGTTCAGTATCCTCCCCTGGGTTATATTAGGGACTAAGCATCAGTTTGGAGGCTTGAGCTAGTTTATGGGGATGAAATAATCCCTGCAATGTGAGTGAGTACATACACGTGTACACCCCCCAACTTCTCAGTAAGAAAACTTAATAGGCCACGAGAGGTAAAAATTAAATATTTATGCATCAATTATGTATTACTGTGTATATATACACATCATATGTATATGTTTATATATGTATATCATGCATGCACACATATATTTACATGTATATATTTACATGTGTATATACAGAGAAGTTGGTTCAGAAGCCAGTGTTCCATTAATAAGTATTCTATGAACTGATATTTGATGGTACCAGCAACATTAAAACAGAATTTAAAAACTTGTGATGTTCTCTACTTAAATTTAAAAAGAGAAAAGGAAAGAAAACACACTCTACTTTATGGAGCTATCCTTGGCAATCACATAAAATCAACATGCAGTTATCAGGAATGTGAAGGCATCTGAGAAATGCTGGGTCAATGCTTCCCTTTGCTGCTGTTGCGGCCACACTGCTCAAAACGGTTAACTGGAGGCGGGGGCTGGAGGTGGCCGACTGAGGTCATTCATCTACAAACACCTACTCTAGTTTATACCAGCTTTGGGCTGAACCTGAATGGCGATGCTTATGCTTAGTTACAATTTTTGGCAACAGCCCCCAGCCCTCCTTCACACTGAGTGGGAATGATAATTTCACATACTTTTTTGAATATTCATAAAGTTTTTATTGGCATCGAATCTAGCCTCATCCTAAACTTAACTTTGTTCCAGGTTTGCAGAGCTCTTTGAAAAGTATCAAGAAGTGGGCATGCGTTTAATCCTTTATTTTCATTTCCTCTTCTATATGCTAAGTTTATTTTTGTTGTCTCACCCTCACTATTGTTTTACTCTTGTTCATCTGCATCTTGCTTCCAAACCCAGGGCAGTGGGGCTTATATGATCACTACTCAGGCAAGAGCTGCAGTATGGGCTGTTGGGTAGGGAGGCTTCAGTGTGGCACAGAGCTGCTCATTCTGCACATTGCAGAATATTTCATATTCCTGTCACTCAGGTAAATGTCTGTGGTGCTCCCAGCAACAGTGGCAACTAGAAATCAGCTCCACATATTTCCAAACCCCTTCGCTAGACCATGCAAGGAAGTCGCACCTTCTCAAGGAAGGCAGATGAAATGGGGCTTTTAAGAAAGAGGACCTTGTTAGAACGATGGCAGAACCTTCAGATGATATCAGATTGTTGCTTTAACATGGCCTTCTAGTGACCTCCCAGTATCATCAGAGGTTCACATGCTTGACATTTGCAGCATCCGTGTCTCAGGAATCTGCATCAAGTCTTCATGCGTATTTTCACCATGCGTTCAGCTTACATTGTGAGATGTCACCCACGCGGAGCACAGCTGCTAGCTGCTTCAGAGAGAACTTGGGAAGGCCTAGTTTTCTCTTGGATTCAAGGGGGAAGAAGCACCCCAGTTCTATCCCATCTTCCTTAAATTTCTTTTAATAGAAAGTCAGGAATAGTAATCTTCAGATTTAAGAGCAAGATGAAACAATCTCTTACCAGTCCCTGCAGAAAGCAGAGAGGTCTGGCCCAGTCACCACTGTGTTTGTGTACAGTCTCATGTTCTGTAGCTCAGACTGACGAGCAAGAAGAAAACATCTCAGATGTTTTGTTAATTACTTCAGCCCGTCTTTGGGATGAAACATCTATTGTTGCTGGAGAGGCAGAGACACTTACATAGAATAAAGCTACAGAGAAAACATTTTTATCCAATAAAAACCATTTGAATGTATGAAAATAAAACTAAGACTAGAAAGTTGAGATTTTTTTCAGAATATTTTAAAATAGTCGTTTTATATAAAAGCAGTTTAAAAACCAACTGCTCCCAAAGTGCGCTAAAAATGACCCAGAGGGAGAGTAGTCCCTGGGGAATGTGTTCTAATTCTCAAGAGGCAAATTTTCTGATAGTTGAGCGTACAGGGAGGAAAAAAAAAAAGAACTGTACTGGCTTTTTTTCCTGATTGTCTAAAGACAATCTGCTTTTGACCATTTTAAAGAATTTACCCAGGCTCGCATTTAATGCCTCTGCTACCATAGTTTTTCCTCTCTGGATTGCAGGGGGGCAATTATTTTAAATTGCCATGGAAGACTTCCTTTCCAGGTCTTTCCAAGGAAGCCCCCAATCACCTCTTGTTCCAGTTTTGCTTGTTTTTCTTTTCCTTTCCTTTTCGCTTCAGTTTGTTCGACTTGGGAGCAGGTAAGCGGGACAAGTTTGCCTCCTTCCAGCACGTTTTCTCGGGTCTGCTGAGGCCGTCTTCAGTCCCCTTAGAAACAAGCTGAGTGATTTGATTGCCTTCGATGTTTCCTTTAAAACCTGAGACTCTCCACATATATGTCAGATAAACTTTCCTTGGAGATGGGATTTGTCCTGCAAAAGATTTATGGTGCTTGATGGGAGCTCAAAGAGGAACGAGGACCTAAGTGCATACAGTCAAGCACAGACTAAGTCGTTTACTCGACACAACCTCTAATGTCCAACACCCGTGCCGAGCAAGTATTCCTGAACTACTGAATCCGTCGATGGGAAAGCCGTAAGACAGGATTGTGTGAAACCTAAATAGAAATTAGCTAGAAACTTTGAAAAGAGGAGTCATCTCCAAAGAAACATATGGACAACTTAAAAAAAAAAAAGAAAGAGGAATCTAACATATGTAAACCCAATCCCACTGGAATGTTTTTTCATACACAGTATAAATGCCACATAAATAAAACCACAAACCTCTGCAGAAGTACAGGAGGGGATGTGAGCCCCCAGAACTCTCTCCCATTAGGCCCTCCTTTGAGAAGTAAAGCCTGGGTGAGCTTCCAGAAACAAAAGCTGTTTGAAAATCTTTCCTCCCGGGAACAGCGGGCCTGACTGGAAGGCGACTCTGTGCAGTCCCTTAGCATGTTGCAGTGTGTGGAACAGCCCCTGAGAAGTCTTCTATTCGGGTTGTGAGATTCTGAACTTTCTGGATACCAGTGGATGGCGAACCTTTTTTCAAGACAATGAAAGTTTGAACGGAATAGTCATATTTAACTGGCGCAGCACGTGTAAAGTTTAAGACTTCCAGGGAAGAGTTCTGGCTGTAAACTTCCCCACAACTCACCCAGTTCTCACCGAGTTCTGGTGAGATTTTCACCCGGAAGGTACAGTGCCTCTCCTGGTCTTGTTCTCTGTGTAAATCTCTAGTTTGAAGACTTTGCAGCACGCAAGGCGCTTTAAGCTGGAGGGCTGAAATGTCACTTTAAAAGCAGGGTTAAAAAGGTCACACAGCTGCAAATAATAATAGCCCAATGAAATTCAGATTCTAGCTGCAGCCCACTTCAAGAATAACACTGAAACAGGAAACAAGCCTACTAGATCTTCTTACCAGGAAAGCTAGTAAGGACGCGCCTGATAAAATATGTGTATGTGTGTGAGAGACACACACACACACACACACACACAGAGTGAGAGACAGAGAAAGACATACATGACAAAACAAAGACACACAGAAAAATAAACAGTGCAAAGAGAGAGACAGAGTTTTAGAGAGAGGGGAGGTATAAAAAAGACAAAAACACACAGATGCAAAAAGGATACAAAGACACAAAATAAGTGATTTTCTTGGACTGAAATGCAGTGGTATTTATTTTTTATTTGAAATTATGATATTTATGTTTGAAAAGGAAAGATGTATTTAAAGTAAAAGGTTTTACTTTTATTTTGCAGTTAGCTTCCATTGATAATTTGTAATATCTCTTTGAATGTTTATGTTTTATAATGCTTTACTGAAATAGTCCTGTTTTACAGATGAGCAAATAAGACAATGAAAGGTCAGTATTCCTCCCAAAGAAAGTTTTTGCCCCAAACCGAATATGTAATTCCTTTCTAACAGCTATGTGTCGGGAGAACCATGCCCTGTCCTTGCTTTTAAATACAGTCAGTCACCTCAGAATAAAATAATTTATACTGTTTTGTGGGTGAACTTGTGTTGGGTTATTATTGTGTGTGGGGCTCTTTTCTTTCTTGACCAATACATTGAGAGAGGTAATCTGCTTTTTTTCCAGAGACAAAAAGTATGAATTGGTTATGCCCTTCACTACTTTAGTTCATAAACAACCTTGATTCCCAGAACAAAGTGAGACTGATTTGGACCCTCACACAGTGTGACTGACTCCAGATGCTCCCGTGGCCCAGCTGTCCTTCAGGAAGGGCCACTTTCTTCCTCTAGAGCTCTTTCCACAGGCTAGTAAGTTCGACAAAGTAGCAAGGTCTGTGTCACATGAGTCCTGCCAAGAAGACCCTCTCCACAACCACGGTAGGGCCATACCTGCGTAGATTCTGTTCACATCACTGTTAAAATTCACACCCCCTCTTCCAGTTCTGTAATGCGCTCACCTCCAGATGACCAGTCCCAGAGCAATCCGGGATTCATCCGTATTGGTATTAGTGTTCACTTGCATTTAGATTCAGTTCCCATAACTTTTGGCATTGATAAAAGTGCATGCCAGATTTTCAGATTAAAACAACATTTTTAGGGTCTTACCATTTCAAATTCTGTATCAGTGTAGGACTCTGCCTGCTATTATTGAGGGAAAGTTGTGCCATTTCACGAATATTGGAGTTTAATGTTCACTGAGGATCAGCAATGGCTCCCTGTGCTTTAGATGGGGAAGCATCCTGCTTGGCTGATCACAGCAAACCAGATGATGTAGGTTTTTTCCATTTGGGTTCACGGTTGGCCTTCAGTTTACAATACATATTTACAGTATTTCGCATAGGCTATCCAAGTTTTTAGTAACATTTGTTTTTTGCAATGTTTGCCATTCATGAAATGGTAATTCCAAGGATATCCCTAAATGGCTGGCAAAGGGTTTGAATGGATTGCATCAGCCGTTGTGGAAGATTTCCCATTTTAGACCAGAAGGAATTTGCGGGTCAAACGATGAACAATGAAAGAGATTCTTGCTCCTTGCAAGGCCGGACTAATCCAGTGGCAGATGAGGGTTTGAATTGTAAATTAAGCCTGTCATCTCCTTGTCAACTCTGAAAATCCTCTACTCATTTTCTGCACTATTAGGGTTTGTTATTAGGGTTTTGTGTTGTTTTCCAAAAATTTGAAGGGAAATTAGACTCATGAGGCACTTAAGTGAATCTGAACTTTGGAAAAGCGGAACAAAAATAGTACTATTTAGAGACTTTTAAATGATTGAAGAGGCGGCTGCAGTTAGGACTGGATCTAACTAGAGTTATAAGTTCTCTCTGTGTCCCTCAAAGGTCACTCAGTGTCCCTCAAAGTGCACTCGGCGGGGCCTCCAGCAGCCCGCGCGTGGCTAATGGACTGGACTTCAGTGGTTTCGGTGCCCATGGCACTATTAAGAGACTGGATTTATCGCGAACAAACACATCTACATATGAAATGTAGTAAAAACAAGCTTTAACTCACTGTTTTCACCAAAAACAACTTTGACTTTTTTTTCCCCCACATTAAATCTGGTAAAATTTCTTTTCTGGCCTTAACTGGGAGCAGGTGGAATGAGGCCTGTGCAGCCTCTCACCTCACCGAAAACTTGGTTCGAGGCCAAAAAGTTCAAGAACCACCACCTTGGGAGTAGAGAAAAGGCAAGATGTTTGGGATGGTTTATTGTGATGATTCAGGATTCATTATCTGCTCCACAAGAATTTATTGAACGCCTACTATGTCAGCTATATGCCGTGTAGCCTGGGGTATGGCAATTGCCAAAGGCAACCTGATTCATTAAAACATCCCAGCTAGTAAAACAACCAAATGGGAAATGAGAGGATGAGGCCTGACTTCTGAGGCCCCAGTGCGGAACAGCCTGGCTAAAATCACGTCTGGGTAATTTGCCCCCACGTGATGGATGATAAAAAGAATAGACGCAGGGCTTTGGTAGGAGTCTGTTTGAGAGAATAATTATTGCAATATGTGCTAGAAAGGAACCATAATCATAGACCATAAAAATGGCCCTGGACTAATCCATCAGACCAGATCATCCCAGTTGATAAAGGTAAAGGCGCCTGCGAGGTAGAGTGGCACCGTTTAGTAAAACTGCTGCCAACACCCACACAGAAAGGAGTGAGCGAGGGCGTGCTGTTCGCAGAGGGCCTCCATGGGAACTGTGGAGCATTCAAATAAAGCAGTGGAGGTTCACACACACGTACACACATCCACTCAGACCTTATTGGTTCCTTAAAACTTACTCTATTTTAGCAAAGGCCGTTTTACCTCAGGACTTCTGATTCAATGCCATGTGGTCAAAACATTTGGTCCATGGGATCCATAGTGTGAAGCAAGTTAATACAGATTCATTTATGTTCAAAAGTAAAATAATCCAATGACAGGTAAGCATATTGAAGACTGAACTCTAAACTGTGTGGTGGCAGACTCTGCATTTCTGTGATGGACATACAGAGTCTCTGGTGCGTTTCTCTAAATGCAACATCCGTGCTATAAAGGCTTAATAAGACAGAATAAATCTATGTGCGAAGTGAAATAAGCCAGACAGGAGAAGTTAAGAGTCTAGGATTTCACTCATGTGTGGGATGTAAAACCGAAAGCAATAAATGAACAAACAAGAGAAGCGAACAAACATCAACTCCTAGACACAGACAACAGTATGGTGGTTATCAGGAACCAGGGGGAGGAGGGGGCAGTAAAGGGGACAAATACATGGTGATGGGAGATTTGACTTGGGTGGTGGGCACACAATGCAATATACAGAAGGTGTATTATAGAACTGTACAAGTGGAACCTATATAGTTTTATTAAACAATGTCACCCCAATAAATTTAATTAAAAAATCTATATGGTTGGACCTTGTTCTGCCATCAAAGTATAATTCCATGGTATTTGATGCAGCTCATATGCAAATTATAACTAGTAATTAATATAAGGTAGCTAATGTTGACATCAAACAGAATTGCTACATTAACACCATTTGGGGCTGTAATTTATGGGAAAAGTCATTTCGGTGGACTTCGGTTTGGGAGAGAATTGCGATTATGGTAGAAAAGTACTTTGTTTTTATGCGTTTGGGGCAGGGCTTGGTCAACTCTTTTCCCACTTTGGTGAGTTAATGCGTCTCTTCCCTTCAGCAGTAGCAGTTTCTGTCTCTTTCAGTTGGACATTCACTTAATGGTTATTACTAATTACTACTTTCAGTTGTAGGCTGTAAATGTATTTATATGGAACTTCCCCATTTGTACTGTCATGGAATCTTTTTTTTAAGGTTTTATTTATTTATCTTTAGAGGGGAAGGGAAGGAGAGAGGGAGAGAAATATCAATGTGTGGTTGCCTCTTGTGAGTCCCCTGCTGGGAACTGGCCTGCAACCCAGGCATGTGCCCTGACTGGGAATCGAACTGAGGTTGTTCAGTTCGCAGGCCCACGCTCAATCCACTGAGCTACACCAGCCAGGTCCCGTCAGATAATCTTACTATTGATTAGTAATGTTACTAAAATTGGCATTCTTGTATTACTTTGGCAACTAATGCTCTTATGTGGTACCTAAGACTCACCTTATAGCAAATTCTCTTTTATAAAGAGGGAATAGTTAATGTTAAAGTGAGTTTCCAGTAACACTTGCCTGCAAAACCTTCTTCCATTTTCAGACACACACATTTAAGTGCACAGACCTGTCTCCATAATTTGGAGATGCCCCACAGACCTTGGAACTGGTCCGTGTGATGCAGGAATGAGTGAGTCGAAGCCTGACATTAATATTCCCATTGCAAGGAGGAAAAACCAAGGCCTGAAGCAGCTAAGCGGCCTGGCACTGACCAGGCAGGTCCTGACCACAGGGACAGAAAAGTTCCAGGAAAGCGTTTCTAAAACTTTACTGGAAAAACAAGGTACTTAATGAATGGATAACCCAATTACTCTGTTGTTTAGTCTACCTTGGATCAAAATCATTTTTTCAGCTTTAAAGTCACCTTTTATTTTGAAGCCTAGAAGTGAAGTTATCAGCATTTACAGCGGAGAGGAGGGATTTTTTCATGAGAAGTGATGGCAAAATTAAATGAATAATGAGATAGGAGAAGTTATTTTAATTGCTGATGACTTTTCTCAGACAAGGGCAACTGAGGGCTTCTAAAGATATTTGTTGGGTTTTTTTTTTGTTCTTCTAACTATAATAGAGTAAAAGAATTTAAACAATATGGCCGATGCAGGAGAGCTGGGAAGTTATGCTAAGTCATGGTGCTGACAGCTGACCAATGGAAGGTGTTCCTAATGGAGACCGAACAAGGCACTGCTTGGTGAAAATTGTGCGACAAGGAGAAATAGTGGTGTGAAGAGGGTTTACATTTTTAAACTTGTTTTGTTTTTTAACATCGGACTAGCAGTGTTAAGGCAAGTTTTTTTTTTTTTTTTACTTTGTGTTTCATAAAAGCCAAAGTGTGCGTTTCCCAAAGAGTATATGTGAAATATATTAGTGTGCGGGGGAAGGGTATAATGACAAACAAATTAGAACCGTTTTTTTTTTTTTCTTTTTGCAAGATAAAGTTTCCTTGTGTGACTATTACGTGAGTTGAAGCAGAGCTTGCTCTTCCAGGGGCGAAGCTGGCCTGGGACTACTTTGGAATCACTTACAAGTAGCATTTTAAAGAAACAAATTGCTTCCTGTGCACAGCGACAAAGCAGTAGGTTTCAGCACCACAGCAGAGCCCTGCAGCTTACGTACATGCAGTGTTACAGTGGGCAGAAAGCATGATTTAGTAAACGATTGAAATTGTGTAGCAAATGTGCAGAGTACTTTTTATGATTAAAAAAATTATGTTACTGTATACATTGGTAACCACAAAACCTTACATTCTGGACTTTTATGAGCTTTTGGGAAGATTTGCAAAGGTAATTTCGATTAAGGTCAATTTTTGCCTAATGAACTTAGCTTAGACCTTAACTCCTACATCAGAAAAGACCACACTGTAATTTTAATATGTCTGAGATGCGAAGCTACCTTCTCCTGGCAAAGCTACCTTATTTCAGGTAACTTACCTATATTATCAGGACAGTAGCCCTAATCTAATATTAGTTTCAAGCCAGCCTATAAAGCTAAATTAACAAAAATATCCAAGGTAATATATCTTTTCATGTTTTGATTTATCCCTATATACCTGGGATAATTTGTGCTAGAGCATCATCGAATGCCTGAGACAAAAGGGATTTTGAGACCATAGCTTTCACCAGGCTCCTTTGCTGAGCTGGCTGAAGACCTCTTTGCATCCCTTGGTCATTCTGCCGCCCAGTGGGTGGGGTGAGCACTGATGAATTATTCGACCCATTGCTCAGGCTGGTCCTCACACTAATGATTGTCCAGTTACTGCCCCTTCTCTTGCTGTCCTGAGTGGCCAACTTCAAAGGCTGTGGGGGAACTTTGCTTTGGAATCAATGTCTGCAGGTAGGTTCTTACCTGGTATTAACATAGTCTGGGTGCCTTTCCACAGCCAGGATTTCTGCTGCACAAGCTCATGGCATTTTTCTTTAAAACAGAGTAAACAAGCACCCCAGAAAGTGTCAGGAACCCCAACAGCAGGGGGGCCTTCAGCAAGGCAGGACCGGGGCTTGTGTTCGTGTTTTTCTCGTCTGACTGGGGAATCGGGACAGAGGGGGCTCCACATGATTGCCTTTCTCACATTTCTCACGCAGAAGCAGTGGTTATTCACGGATTTCTGTTTTCCTTCCTCCCTCTCCCCTTGGCCCTTCAGATTTATGAGGAATCCAAGATGAATTTGGAGCAGGAGAGGCCTTTCGTCTGCAGCGCCCCGGGCTGCTCCCAGGTGAGTGTGGGGACCCGCTGCTGTGTCTTCCGGGGGGGCGCGCTTACCTCCAAGAGGGAAGCAGCTCTCCTTGGCAGTCACGCCTGCTCCGGCTTTCCTTCCTCCCCGAGGTATCTCCAAAGTCCCCTCACCACCACCATCACTGTCACCATTGTTTCTATTTTTCATTTTGAATCGTTTGAACTACTTCCCTCATAGCCCCTGGAAACCATCGGTGTTGGCCATTTCCACCCATAACTCCTCCCTAGAAGTAAGCCAGGCACGCGGTGCCCACCGGAGGTTCTAGCTGGTCATTTCAGCAAGCAGGGAGGGAGGGCGTCTGCTTTTACAACCACCGCTTCAACACACCCCTTGGGATTACCGGTGAGCTAGCTCACCATCAAGCAGTTGAATTCTGTTTTGTCTTGCTGTCCTGGTTGAGTTAAATAAGTCCCCATATAACTGTTTCAAAGCCTACGGTTTTTCTATGTATCTAACCTTTCAGAGGGGAAGGTGGCCTGGTGCTAGATTAAAGCTCTTTTAACCTCTGATGACTCATCACGTGGGACTGTGAGGATTAGAGGGGAGGCTGCCTGCAGGTTAGTAAAGAGCCTGCACACGCTAAGTGCACAGTTCATGCTTCCTGTGGTCACCATTACTGCTGCTCTCACTGCCATTACACTGGAACCTTCTCCTTGGAAGAAATTGGAAACATCCGTCACCTGACATCAGAGTGCTACCATTAGTTTTGGAACTCGATGGTGACTTTTTTTATACATGACCCTTTGAATGCCTTCATGTTCCAGTCATTGGAAAATGACCACAGATGATCACTCTCACACCAAGATTTTCGTTTTATAGGATATAGGACAAGCTTAGCACACAGGCGTCTTTCCAACAAGGGCCGTTAAGCTCACTTTCCTTAAAGTGCCCACCCTCTTGCCTGTTTATGGGATGGGGTTGGCAGCGCAGCGTGGACAAATGTCTGGGAGTCAGGTGAGAGTTGATGCCCGTGGAGGACCCTTTTTATTACAGCTTCCCAGAGAGTTTGGAGGGTCTGGGAGACTTTTGGAAGGAAGAGGCCATTGAAACACGCCAAGTTATTGCTGGTGCTGCCTTGTGGTGCCATTGCTGGTACCACTGGTGGCCTCTGACTGAGAAACCAGGTCCTCTGCCCAGGTTCTGGCAAGCTCCAGCGGCTTTTTCTATGAATGTCCATCTGCAACCTATAAATAAGAAAAGCAGTAGAGGAAGTTATTTTGAATTTAAACTATTTTTCAGAAAACTGGTTTTGGAGATCATTTTGAAAGAGTAAACACTGGGAAAACATAGATAGGTTGGTATGTAACTGGGAACCATTCTGCTAGACCAGAGCTATCCCTTGTGAGCACAAAAATGTCCTTACCTAAAGCAGCTCTAACTGGTTTCCACTGAGTTTCCTTAGGGAAAAGTCTTAACAGTCAAAGGGAGTCAGATAATTTGAGCAGTTTGCTTTGCTTTAGCTGTGCAAATGTGGCCTTAAGTTTTATGCAGTCCAAATCACTCAACAAATTTTGGGGAGCTTACTATGTGCTTAAGATACATGTACCCCCATCCTCACAGAGCTTCTAGCCTGGGCATCAAACTTGTAATCACATAATCAATTAATCATTTAATTTGTGAATTATAAGTTTCCATGAAGGAAGAGCATGGGCTGGGTTGAAGAGTATCGTAGGGGGATTTACTTGGGGGGGGTAATGGATGCTTCTCTACGGAAGAGGCACTTAAAGGAATGGGATCCTCAAGATCTAGCAGAGACCAATGAGGGTTCATAGTGAGTTAGGGTTCCAGCAGAATCCAGGGTTGTGAACAACAGTCGAGAAGAACCTTCGGGGACAGGTTGTTAGTCATATCTAATATTTAGATAAGTCAGGGAGATGGGAACTGCACAGAGGTCATTGGACCATGTGGCAGAATTTCCCAAGCTTGGCATTGTTGACATCTGGGGCTAAGCAATTCTCGGGGTGGTGTAGGAACTGAACATCACAGGGTGTTTGGCAGCATCCCTGACCTCTACTAGCTCCCAGGAGCACTCCCCAGCTGTGAAAAACAACATCTCCAGGCATGGCAAGGTGTCCCAAATGGCCCAAGGCTGAGAACGGCTGCCCTATGGTTTGCATTTTGGCGTCACCCTTCTTTCTTTTCGTATCTCTTCCTTTGTGGGGGTCACTGGCTTCTAACTGATGCTCTCCCTGTATTTTATATTTTGCTCTCAGCCATCTTTTCTCCATTTTGGAATCAGGCAGTGTATAAATAAATAAATGCCACAGACGTGTGGTCACTGGTGTCAGACTCTGCTAGAGCTGGGACAGTGAGAGGCCTGAGTGGAGGCTGTTGGATTTGGCAGTGGCTACTTGCCGGCGACCTATGAGAGAGGAGTCAGGGTGGGGGCCAGATTGGAAGGGCTTGACCAGTGAGTGGGTGGTGAGGAAGTGGAGGTGGCCAGCATAGAGGACTCTTTCAAGAGCACTAGGGAGTGACGGGAAGCAGGGTGATATAATGGTAGCCTGAGAGTAAAGCTGCTTGAGAGAGGTTCTTTTTTAAATTAAAGGCTAGCCAGGCTGGATTTAGTCAAGGACAAGAAGGAGTGAGCTTGCTGGCTTGAAGGACCACAACTGAAGCACCAACCCTGGGGACATAATGGGGTACAGAGGATCCTGCGGAGAATGGAAGTGTGCTTATTCCTCTGGGAGATGATGGAGTGGAAACAGACTCTGTGAAGTTGTATCAAATTCTGAGGTGGAGGTGGTAGAACGGGATGAAGGGGATCCATCTTGAATGACCTTAAACTCCTCACCGAAGGAACAGGCCATTTCCCTGAGAAGGCTGGGCGGGCTGAGTCAAAGGTTAGATGAACATGAGAAATGAGGATGTACATAGTTTTTTGGTTTTAAGGTACACTCGAAGCCTCTCCTCTCAAGGCATTGCCAAATTTAAATGTAGATAAAGATGCATCTGTAACTCGATGTCTTTATTGAATGTGGAAGTGCTTCCTTTCCTTGACAAGCTGTTATGAAAACATGGGCACTTTTCAGTTGAAGAGGTATCAGAATGTAGCAGTTGCCTCGAGATCCCAGTGGTCTCCCAGGGTAGTCACTGTGATCATGGCATTCACCTGAGTGCCATTCCACAGCCTGGGGTCCTGCATGGACCAGAAAGGATGGCTGGGAATTGGAAAGGGGAGTAAATATGAGTTATCAGGGCTGCATCAGGGATAATGGAAAGGTTTCCCTCCCTTTTCTCTCATTGGTAAAAAAGCCTCTGCTCTATGAGGAATGGCCTGTAGTATGTATCTGGGGTAGCACTTTTTGTGTTATAACTCCTTATACATTAGCTTTGTCCCAACAGTAAAGAAAAACAAGCTTCTCTTCCTCTTCCTGATCTCACCAAGTCCAATGTTAATGTCACTGCTTCTTGGCCTCCGAATTAATCATGTTTGAAGTTCCAGTGGCCTCTCTCAGCTCTGTCCCTGTACATTTTGGTTGTTTAATAATTTGCTGGTAGGTTCCTACCAAATTAAAAAAGACATTATAGATGTCCTATGTTGTCTCTTGCAAAGTTATTGTAGACAATAGGAGATATTGTGGAATCTATTATTATTCAATAAGTTTTCTAGTTAATGTGCTAGTCTATTATTACATGAAGATAAAAAATGGTTTATTGGTACAAAAGGAAGGATATTGCTGTGTTGTGTGTTGAATATGTACAGGGTCTAGCAGAAGTAATGCTTGCTTGAATCTGGTTAGTAGGATAATAATATGAGTGTAATAATTTATAGTTTTAATTTGAACACTTTGTCTAAAATGTCATATGGTATGCTTGAGGGTGATATTATTATGTTACATAATTACATGTGTATGATTTTGTAATAAAATATTTTGTAATAAAAGGGGCATTATTTGTGCCAGACCCCGTATCTCAAAGAAAAAAATACATAAGGCTTTGAGAGAGAGACTGAGAAATTTAACCTATGTCCCTAGAGCACACTCAGTAATGGCACACAGTGGGTGCAGTCATCATAAGCTGTTATAGAAGACCAAGAGAAGAGATGAACATGTAGCAAAAAAAAAACCCCATGTGTCATTGTAAGTCAGATTTTTGTGTATTCAATATCTGGTATAATTACCATGCTTTGCAAATTCTATACTCTCCAATTTGTATGATACAAATGACATATAAATGAGTGTTATTTATCTGAAAAACTACTTTTAGAATATTCAAAAAGATTTATCCCAGTAGATTCCCTCATTCTCATGAACACACCATACTATTTACAGAATAGGGTTCCGCCATTGTAACAATGGTAATTGAAACTTATAATGACTATCTCATGGGACTGGGAAGCTCTGGAAGGTTTTCTAAATTGTCAAAGACTTGGAAATGTTCAACAGAGTGTGTTGTCTTTTGTTGTGTTTTCATTTGACTTTGATGAAGCAGGTACTCTGTGAAGTTCGGTTATTCAAACGTGCCAGTCTGACTTGTACAGGGTAGTATCTCCTACAACAACAAATTAGTCCAACGCTTCAATGGATTAAAACAACAAAGGCATGTTTCAATTGCCCAGGCATACATTTTACATTTCTACTGTAGATTGGCAAGATGGTCTTTATAGTCCTTCGGAATTCAGAAATGGTCTTCATGATCTCTCAGAGACAAGGATTGAAGGGCCACCATTTCTAATGTTGTGAGTCAGCTCGCTGCAGGGAGAGGTTGGGGGATCTCTAGAGCGTCTTGCACAGAATTGGATGCTCACATCTGGGTGACCAGTCATTTCATTACTCAGTGGGTGGAACTTGTTGTATGGCCCCACTCAACCACAGGAGGGCCAGGAAATTCGATCCTGCTGTGGGACCAGAAGTTAGCTGAAAATATTTGGGAGCAGCATTTTGATAACCATATCATTTTTTGAAAATTAAAACTAAAGTGTTGGAAAAAAATAGATTGTTGGTTTACTACACTTACACAGTGTAGAATACCAAAACTAATTTGTCACAGTTCTATGAATCATATGTGTAATTATAAAAAATACAGTAACTATTACAGAAAAGTTCCAAATAGTTTTGTAAAACTACAGTACTACTCAGGTCTAAATCTACTTTCTTATTTTGAACATGTTTTTCTCATATGTATAGATAGAAATGGGAGAATTACTTATGCCAGGTTAGCTATTCTTTGTAATCACAAATCAACATTTATTTAAGCACTCTTTTATTCTTTAAAAGCACCACATATTTCCCTTGTAAATATTATTTTACTACTTTTAATATTATTTATTTACCTCTTTCCATTTTATCCTTTAAATAAACACAAATTTAATATTTACCGTTGGACACAAAACTCTGGTTCCTCAGGAAATATCTAGTTTACTGATGACTCATTACAGTTATTTATATTCAAGTTTTTATTATTATGTTTAAGAATAAAAGGCCTTCAAAAGGAATTCTCAGAGAAGGTGCAGGGAGTCAGAGAATAGTAGAAGGCGAAGCTCTTCTATGTCTTAAGAGTATTCAGCCAGATTTTTCCACAACATAGTAAAGGCCCTGGTTAACCATAATGGATATAATGATGCATATATTTGGGTGTCATTCATATATTTTCTGGCACATTTGTTCACATGAAATAATTTGTCATTTTACTCACTCCTGCTTTCACACTTCTTCAGAAAGTTTTTTTATTTTGTCTGTCACATTTGCAATGCTAAATAAGTCTTTTTGTATAATAACAAATATATACTACCAAACTGAATGGCTCCTCTCCCCTCTCCCTTTTTTTCTCTGTGTCTGACAGCGCTTCCCAACAGAGGACCATCTGATGATTCATAGGCACAAGCATGAAATGACTTTGAAGTTTCCCTCAATAAAAACAGACAATATGTTATCAGGTAAGGAGCCATCAGGCAACGAGGCTTTGGGTGATAAGCCCCCCATACCTGTTCTACCACTTATGATAGGATGATTTCCACTAGCAAGTTCCATGCCTTGAAAATATCTATTTCTAAGGTGTGAAAGAGACTTAAAGTAATGGTAAGCAGAATGTAATCAGCATGAGTCGTGTTCACTCAAATAATGAAAGAGTTGGGACTTCTTGTCTTCTGGCATGTAAATATTTATTACTCTAAAACTAGGCTCCATGTAACTATTTTAAAGGTATGTATGTGTAATCGGACAATGAATGTTAACTGAGCATCTCCAATGCACACTGCACTATTCTGAGTGACATGCAAAGTGCAGAAAATTGATCTGATTCCTAGTCTCAAGGGCATCACAATGTCGTATGCGTGTGAAAACTGAGCTAAAGTAGAGGTTTGTCTGTGACAGACAGATGGTCCCCGACTTATAATGGTTCCCCATACAAGGGTTCAACTTATGATTTTTGACTTCGAGATGTCATGAAAGAGATATTTATTCCATAGAAAACACACTTCGCATTTTGAATCTTTTCCCAGGCTAGCAACACAAATACAATCATCTCTTGTGATGCTGGGCAGAGGCAGCGAGCAGCAGCTCCCAGCCTGCCACAGGGTCACGAGGGTCAGCAACTGGTACTCTAGAGTGTACTGTGTGGTCAGTGGTTTTTGGATATTCTATTTTGTGTTTTCACATCCCATCACGTCTACAAAATGCTCTCTTGTGTCTCCTGCTTCTGGTGAGAAGAAGAAGGCAATTACTCTTGGGACCAAACTCAAGCTAATTGCCCAACTGAAGGCCAGGTGTTCTGAGCACGTTTAAGGCAGGCTAGGCTAGGCTAGCGTTCGGTAAGTTAGGTACATTACATACATTTTTGACTTGTGATATTTTCAAGTCATGATGGGTTTGTCTGGATGTCACCCTATCATAAGAAGAAGCACGTGTATATCAAATGAGTATTGCAAGGAGAAATACTATCCAATTTTAGTAGAAGGAGCTCTCTTTTTGGACTAAGGCAGTCAGTGAAGGTTTCCTTAAGAAACAGTAAATCACCCCCACTCCATAAGTGGGAAATTAAAAGAGGCATGGGAACATAGCAGATGCTCAGCAAATGTAAGCAGAAATAAAAAGGAATAATTAATCCATAAATTTATTTTCATTCCTCCTCAGTTTGATAGGTGGTATGGTAAATTAAAAAGAGTGCAAGGCCAGGAGTGAGGAAACGTGAACTCTCTCTAGCCTGGGCTCTGCCTCTACCAGCCATCTGACCTGGAGCAAGTTAATGAACCTCTCTGGGCCTTGGTTTCTTTTTTCATAAAAATGGGAATTATTTTACATGCCAAGTCCATTGCATAGGCTTATTGTGAAGATTCAATGAAAGAATGTGAATTAAAGTGGTTCATAAATCTTAGCAGGGTAATTGAAGCATTTCCCGATACCCTTTGGGCACTAGAAATACTTCCCCTAAGCCACGGTCTCCCTGGCACTGTGAAAGAGATGAAACCCCCCTGAACCTGTTATAATGATATCAGAAGAAAAACTGGCCACCCTGGCTATTATAATTTAGCATTTCTATGGAGCTTAAAATTTTATAAGTATGTTATTATCTTTATTATTAGTAAATCCTCTAAGAGTTTGTCAGGTTATTTTAACAACCCATATTTTGGTGATAGCAGAGGAGGGGCACAGGAAGACAGTGCAGCTTTCTCAAGCTCACTGAACAGGGCAAAGATGAGGGCCCTTGATCCTGCTCTCCTGACCCACTGACCTGCCCTGACCACTGTGCTGTCAGGCCCTCCCCGTTTACGTACAAAATCAAATACTCCTGGTGACAGAGTCGTCCACACAGCTTCACAAACCCACCAGTGACTTGCAAGTGCATTGTGCTTTGGAAGACTGTCCAAGTTCAAAGGCATCCTCTTCCCTTCCCTCCACCACCACCTACCACCTACCACCTACCACCTACCACCTACCACCTATCAATCACCTCTCTCTCAGCCTGTTTATTTTTATTGAACTAGCTGGCCCTTCAGAAATAGTTTTGTCTGAAGTCTAGAAACAGAAATGCAGAAACTCATTTGTAAGAATTATAAAGGCTACAAGGGTTAAGATGGATGGCCTGTTCTTCTGTTTTTATCACTTACTATTTTCTATAGAATCACCTATGCTGTAACTTCCTAGTTGAACAGTGAATGTAAGTATGCAGGTATCAAGGTTGTAGACTTTGCAGTTCACAATAGTTAAATTCATAAGTTCTTCCTTTACTTTTCCCAAATAGGATCCCCAAAATAGACTTCATGGTGGTAGAGGAGTGGGAGGTGACTATTAGGGAATGGTAATTATGTGGAGATATGACTAATATAGTGGTAAATACTGGTATAGTGTCTTACAGGCATGGTGCTGGTAAGTTCTACAAGAAGTCCAATCTGAAGGTCTGGAAAACAGTAGCTAAAGATGTGTGAACACTTCAATATAATGCCTAGAAGCAGGTTTTTAATTAAGTTCTTGCAGCATTTCAGTTGTTCTTATCAGATCCTTACTAATTTGAGGTCATTTTTGCCAATACTTGGCAGTGCCAGGTGGAAAAATATTGGGAGAAAAGCCACTCTAATTTTTATTATGTCAGACTTGGAATAAGACAGTGAAGGGAGAAATAAATGAGGAAAAATAGCGTGAATAATATATTGGCACATTTTCTTCTGCTCTCTCATGTTTTATGTTGAAGCTGGTATGAGGCCATTTCACATTCTCAATAAAATTAAGTGCTAAATTTTCAAACTTGCCACCTGCTCTGCATGTCTGTGGTCTGGTAGAATTTTCTTGCTGGATGGAATACAGTGATATCAGTCCAACTCTGTTACTTTCCATTTAGAGGACTGAGGCCTACTGTGTGCCATAGGCCAATGTTGACCACCACAATGAACTGAAATAGGCTATCTGTCGGGCACTTTTGCTTTGCTATTTGTTTTTATCTAAGAAAGACTTCTATATGTATTCATCTCAAATGTCATTTTAGTTTTAGCATATTAGAGTGTACTTGTGATTAAGATGGAATGTTTTACTTTCCTTATCTTTATTTATTTAAAATATATTTTATTGATTATGCTATTACAGCTGTCCCATTTTTCCCTTCATTCCCCTCCATCCTACATACCCTCTCCCACCCACATTCCCCCACTTTAATTCATGTCCATGTGTCATAAGTTATTTTTATTTATTTATTTAATATATTTTATTGATTATGCCATTACAGTTGCTCTATTTCCCCCTTTCATTCCCCTCCACCCTGCAGACCCCCTCCCCCACCGTTCCCCCCTTTAGTTCATGACCATGTGTCTCAAGTTCTTTAGATTCTATATTTCTCATACTAATCTTGCCCTCCCCCCTATGTATTTTCTACCTATCATCTGTGCTACTTATTCTCTGTACCTTCTCCCCCCTTCTCCCACTCCCCTGTTGCTAACCCTCCATGTGATCTTCATTTCTATGGTTCTGCTCCTGATCTAGCTATCCTCTTAGTTTGCTTTTGTTTTAGGTGTGGTTCTTAGTAACTGTGAGTTTGCTGTCCTTTCACTGTTCATCTTTTTTATCTTCTTTTTCTTAGGTAAGTCCCTTTAACATTTCAGATAATAAGGGCTTGGTGATGATGAACTCCTTGAATTTGATCTTACCCGAGAAGCACTTTATCTATCCTTCCATTCTAAATGAAAGCTTTGCTGGGTAGAGCAATGTTGGATGTAGGTCTTTGAATTTCATGACTTGGAATACTTCTTTCCAGCCTCTTCTTGCCTGTAAGGTCTCTTTTGAGAAATCAGCTGACAGTCTTATGGGAACTCCTTTGTAGGTGACTGTCCCCTTATCTCTTGCTGCTTCTAGAATTCTCTCCTTCATTTGAATCTTGGCAAATGTAATTATGATGTGCCTTGGTGTGTTCCTTCTTGGGTACAACTTCTTTGAGACTCTCTGAGCTTCCTGGATTTCCTGGAAGTCTATTTCCTTTGCCAGATTGGGGAAGTTCTCCTGTATTATTTGTTCAAATAAGTTTCCCACTCGTGGCTGTTCCTCTTCTCCTTCTGGTACCCCTCTAATTTGAATGTTGGAATGTTTAAAGATGTCCTGAAGGTTCCTAAGCCTTTCCTCATTTTTTTGAATTCTCGTTTCTTCATCCTTTTCTGTTTGGTCATTTTTTTCCTCTTTCTGGTCCACTCCTTTGATCTGAGTCCCAGTTTCCTTTCCATTACTATTGGTTTCCTGTGCATTTCCATTCATTTCAATTAGTTTAGCCTTCATATGTTCCTCTAATTTGTGACTAAAATCAACCAGTTCTGTGAGCATCCTGATCACCAGTGTTTTGAACAGTGCATGTGAAAGTTTGGCTATTTCTTCATCGCTTAGATTTATCGGCTCTGGGGCTCTGAGTTGTTCTTGAGCAATGTTTTGGTCTGTTTGCACCTGTTACATATGAGGAACAGAGCCTTAGGTGTTCACCAGGGCGGGGCCACCCAGGTCACTGGTTTGTGACGCTGTATGTGGAGGTGGTGTCAGAGAGGGACAATAGTGGTCCCCTCTGCCACTTTCCGCCACTGGGGCCTGCACGGTCTGTCTCACTGTTCACTCCTTCACCGGTTTATCTGAGCATGAATGTGTGACCGTGGTCAGCCTTCAGTGGGTCCGCCTGCTTCTCAACACCTGGGATCTGCCCATGGCTACTGGCGCACCTGGGTCGCATGCCCAGGCCGGTCTGGTGGATCTTTCTTGCCTGACCCCGCTCTGCTGCTGGCTCTGCCCCTCTTACTGGTTTGGCTGAAATGTTTGTTGTTGTCAGACTTCCGTATAGTTAAATTTTCTGTGATTTGGCTGCGTTTTTGTTGCTAAAACTTTGTTGTTTTTAAACTTGGATGTGCGAGAAGGTACAGTACTTCCACCTACGCCTCCATCTTGGTGGAAGTTCCTTTGTCATAAGTTCTTTAGCTTTTACATTTCCCATACTATTCTTGCCTCCCCCTGTCTATTTTCTACCTACCATCTATGCTACTTATTCTTTGTACCTTCTCCACCTCTCTCCTCCTTCCACTCCCTTGTTGCTAACCCTCCATGTGATCTCCATTTCTATGGTCCTGTTCCTGTTCTAGTTGCTTGCTTGGTTTGCTTTTGTTTTAGATGTGGTTGTTAATAACTGTGGGTTTGCTGTCATTTTACTATATATGTTTTTTATCTTCTTTTTCTTAGGTAAGTTCCTTTAACATTTCATATAATAAGGGCTTGGTGATGATGAACTCCTTGAACTTGTCCTTATCTGAGAAGCACTTTATGTGCCCTTACATTCTAAACGAAGGTTTTGCTGGATAGAGCAATCTTGGATGTAGGTCATTGCCTATCATGACTTGGAATACTTCTTTCTAGCCTCTTCTTGCCTGTAAGGTCTCTTCTGAAAAATCAGCTGACAGTCTGATGGGAACTCCCTTGTAGGTGACTATCCCCTTATGTCTTGCTGCCTCTAGGATTCTGTCCTTCATTTGAATCTTGGCTAATATAATTATGATGTGCCTTGGTGTGTTCCTCCTTGGGTCTACCTTCTTTGGGACTTTCTGAGCTTTCTGGATTTCCTGGAAGTCTATTTCCTTTGCCAGATTGGGGAAGTTCTCCTTTATTATTTGTTCAGATAAGTTTTCCACTTGTTGCTCTTCCTCTTCCCCTTCTGGTACCCCTATAATTCAGATGTTGGAAAGTTTACAATTGACTTTAGCCAAAAGGCCAAGAAGCAATTGGATCTTGGGATGTTTAAAGATGTCCTGGAGGTTCCTAAGTCTCTCATTTTTTTTTGAATTCTTGTTTCTTCATTCTTTTCTGTTTTGTTGTTTCTTTTTTCCTTCTGGTCCACTCCATTGATTTGAGTTCCAGGTTTCTTCCCATAACTATTGGTTCCCTGTGCATTTTCCTTCATTTCACTTAGTGTAGCCTTCATTTTTTGGTCTAATTTGCAACCAAATTCAACCATTTCTGTGAGCATCCTGATCACCAGTGCTTTGAATTGTGCATCTGATAGGTTGGCTATCTCTATGTCACTTAGTTGTATTTGCTCTGGGGCTTTGATCTGTTCTTCCTTTTGGGCCAGTTTCTATCTTTGCCACACCTGTTATCTATCATATCTTGATTTATTTAGATTTGAATTTATCTAAAGCTTTAGAATCTACTCTTATTAAAAATAGATTTATTAATTTTTTTCTTAAAGTACTTAAAGCCTATGTTGTGGCCTATCATAAATATGAATGATCCTATACAGCTTGAAATATGCTAGTAAAAATAGCATAAACCAAATATTAGATCAGCAAGCATCAGCATGGCAAAACTTTCCAAGTCCCTCTTGGCCCCCTTTTTTAAAGCAATATTTAATTACACAAAATTTTATTCCAGGTAGACTAGGGTTTGGTATATATTAAGAAGGTAAAGCGTAGTAGGTACGTATGTTCATTACTAATTTCAGGATGTCCAATTTACTTGTATTTTAGAAAATCACTTTATCTTTTATTCATTACAAATTTTAAAGTTAGGAAAGTTATGAAGGCACCATAGATATACTCTTCAAGGAGATATGTCCAAAAGAGCTGTAATATCTTAAATGTTATAGCTTTGATACAAAGTCCACTTTATTTGGGCCAGGTAGAATTCACTACTCAAAATGACCTTTGACATGCCACAAGGCAGGATAGTAAAAGTGGCAGTCATATACAGCACAAACAATGCCCCTTTCTTATTACAAAGTGTTATTACAAAATCTTGTGCATGTCATTCTGTAACATAACAAATCACACTTGAGCACACCCTATGACATTCTAGGTGAAATGTTCAAATTGCTGTCAGTCTTGTGCAAGACATTCATGTGCACCACCAACCACACTCAAGTGGGTGATGCACCTGCCAGACCCGGGTATTTACTAAGATGAATTTGCTCTTATGGACAGACAGGAAGCATAAAAAACCTCCCATTCTAAAGGGGCAGGACTATAGGGACATGAATGGGTGTGGTGGTTTGGGATGCTGAGGGCTAAAACTTAAAGCCCTTCCCACCTTGATCCTTCCATTCTTATTTGATCCAGGTGGTCCATTTCCAGAGTCCTGATATTATGATGGACATGAGTTACTGTCAGCTGTTCTTGATCTGATAGATGATAATTTTATGGTTAGGGAAGTTGTGATGTCAAAGGTTTTTAGATGCCAAGTTTAACATGGAAATCCACTGAGAACAATATACTTCCACACGCAGAGTGCAAAATTACCAGTTACTAGGTGATATAAGGTCTGGTTTGGTTTGAAAATATGATCAAATTTCAGTATTAAAGGTAAAGAGGATGACGTGTGTGTCTATTTTAATGGCATGATCATCCAGAAGTTCCCAAATCTCATCCTGTCAGAAATCCCCACCCCCCACTTATTTACAGTTGCCTCCAGGTTCTGTATAGGAATCAATGGGCAACTTTATTTATAGCTGTACAAGCAAATAATATTCCAAATGAGAACTCTGTGTGCATGGTGTGTATTGGCAGAATATGGTGGGAGTATTGGCTTAGAAGATGATGAATTTTGATTCATGGTGGGATTACTAGGCATTTAAAGGCATGGACCCACATGTATTTTTCCTTAGACTTCCCACCAGAGGTGTTGATTGGGTTTCACCTTTTAAGGAAAGGTGAAAGTTCAACACTCTTCAACTTATTCACTCAACAAACACTTATGAGTGTCTACAAGGATCCTGTTGCGTGAGATGCTGAGAATGCTGCAATGAACAAGACAAATGGGGTCCCTCTTCCACGGAACTTCCTATCCTCTGTTGGGAATGGGGAGGGCAAAAACAATAGACAACCTCAACCCCGGGTAAAGAAGTGACACAGGCTGTGATGAAGATACAATAGGGTAAACACAAGTGGCATGCAGGCTGCCTAAGGGAGGTTGGGTAAGGCCACTCTGCATGGGTGTCATTTTAGCCAAGACCTGATATTCAGCACTATGGGCTCAGGTATCTTTTCTCCTTGACTTCTAAATATGGAAAACTCCCTAAATATGGGGAGACTGAGGTGGTGAAACCACAAAACCAGAAGTGATCTTGAGCTGACACATGGAGGAGAGGTCAGAGAGACTAGCTTCCTCATTCTTTCTTCCTTCTTCCTGTCTGATACAGAGCAACTAACGGAAATGACAGTGTAGTACCTCAGAACTCAGCTGTGTCTCTGGATTAGGTCTAGGATTAGGACTTCTCTCTAGTTCCAGGACAGAAATCTAATTCTTACCATGGAGAAAGCCAGAACATTGTTCACTGAAGTAGAACATTTGTTTCCAAGATCCTGATCATGACCAACCAGACAATGTCAGACCTCGAATCATTGCCCGTGACACTTTGTTACAAACCCTACTTCATCATCCATGGGCCTTTTAAGGGGGAAGCCAAAGGGAAGGTAATACACCTCCAAGTTTTTTTTTGAAATGACCTGGGATATAAAAAACCCAATTGAGTAAGCAAATAAATCACACACGGTCCATAGTTACCTCCTCTTCCATTGACAGTGAAAGTACACACTGACTTCCCACTGTGTAAATTAATCCAATCTTTATGGAACACAGGGCGGTTTGCACCAGAGGGCAGCATGCTAATAATAATAGCTTCCATTTATTGCTTTATCTTATACCTGTAATTATGTCTCTTCCTTTACATGCATTAGATCATTTAATTCTGGCCACTTTCTTCATATGAGGAAAGATATCAAGAGGATGAGCAGTTTGTCTAAAGTCCCTGTCTGTCTATAATTTTCTCACTGTACACCTACCTAGATTTGGTGAGCTTTACATCCTGAGAACATGTTTTGGTCTTAGATTTATGTTTGAATATAAATCTATCAATTGCTTTTTCTTTTAGTATTGACTTATCTCTTTAATAGCAATCAAATGGAGTCAAAAGTTTTAGAAGGAGATTATACTAACACATTAGCATTTAGGGGAACAAAGACTGTTTTTCTACATCAGATTATCTTGTCCATTGTGACAAGTGGCTATTGGCATTTACAGGAGCTTCTCCATCATGTTTTTAGCTGATCTAGCAAAACGGAACTTTAAATAATTCACCTGAATATCTCAGAGGCCTTGATCTGCAGTCTTCTTTCATGTATGAAAAACTGGCTTCCAGTCTATTCCATCTGGAAGTGATCCCTTTGACAAAGAGTGTCAAAGAACTCAGGCAATTAGTGACTGAGTAGAAACATTAAGCCTTAGCTTCCACTATTGAAGGCAGGTTTTGATAAGACAAACACCTTGGATCCCTTAATTCACTTGGCCAGCAAAGACATGATCTCACAGCATTAATAACCCTTTTTACCAGCTCAGCTCTTCCAAATGAATTAAAATTGTGTCTTGATTGCTGCTGGAACACTCGGGGTAGGCCATGGCTGGTAGTGAGTGTATGTGGTGTAGATACTTGGTTAATTTAAATCTAAATCTCTGTCATCTGGAGCCATGTGTCTGATGTGAGGCTCTCGTCAGAGCTTTTCCTAGACTCATAGGCACTCTTGGGGGCTCTAGTCTACCAGCTGCTCACATGGACAATATGTGGGTTCCAGCAGACAGTTCAAGAGGACGAGAGTGTGTCTTTCACTGCTGGATCACCCTGGCCATGGTCAGGTTTTAAGGAGCTCAGTGCTGTGGTTTAAAAGCCAGAGTTGCCATGGCTTGTCTCATGGTAGCACTGCATCTTTGGGCAGATGGAGGGAAGCAGAAGTGTCTGTGTCACTGAGAGGACCCTGCTGCTCTTGTTGTGTGGCTTGCGCCCAATAAAAGTCTTGTGTGTTGCAAAGAAGCCTGTCTGAAATTCCACGGAATTCTGTCATTTGTTACTGATTATCGCTCTTACACAGGATTACGGATTTTCAAAGGTACGTTATATAAACTCTCTTAATTAGGACTTTATTAAAATTCAGATAGGAACTAAGTAAGAATATTTTAAATAAAGTGTTGAAGAAGTCACGAGATAAATATAACTATAAAAAGAATATAAAAAGTAAGAAAAAGCCCTTTTTTGAGAACCCCAACTCTTACTAAAATAGATATGCTAATTCCAATCATTTTCTCTATTGATTTGAGTGCACTCTTGGGAATTCCATTAAGGCACATTTTGTTGGCTGAAATCGAGTCATGCAAATAATAAAAATGCATTGCCTTTAAAAATACCCTATAATTAGAATGGTCACTAATTCAAACTGATGTTTTTTATAACTGGTCTAAATTAGTGAGGCTTTTTATAGAATTACTAGCCACCATCAATTTAATATGAAATGATGTAAAATTACTTTGCAGAGTCCTTTAGTAATAGCATAGTTAAGAGTATCAGACCAATAGGAAAGAAAAGTTTGCTTAGGAAGTTCACATTCTCCTCCTGTGGTGTGTGATGGAAACTCTGCTTTTCTTTTTTCTTTTTTTAAATTGATGACTTGTTGCTCTGCCTCTTTTTTCTCATTGAGGAAAATGAAACATAGACAAACACATAACTCAAGCACAGCTCTGAAACTGAATAAGGTAGTAACCTATTATTAAATTTGAGCAGACTAAACACTTTTTAAAAGAAGAATCGGATTTCAGGCTTTAGCTTTGTGCTTGTCCTTTAGACTTTGGAGTCATCATACTCGCTGAGGCTGAAGCACTTGATGCTCCACAGGCTCTGAACTGATTGGAAAACTTAGCGAGTTACTATTTTCTTGAATAGTTCTGACCATATATTTCTTGTCCTTCCCACATGTCATGTGGCCCATTCACCGATCGGTGAATTCCTACATCTTAATGCTAGGTTGATGACACTTTTCAGGGTAGATATACAAGCAGGGTCTACACGTGGCAAGTGCTCTTTACCTGACTGCAGAGGCAGCAATTCCAGGAAAAGGTGCTTCTTTTTCCAAGAAACAGATTCGCCATTCCAGGAAGGGAATTAGATATTGAAATATGACAAATTTACAAAGGATTTTTTAAATCCCTTCTGGTGCCAACCTTTACTGTCCAATGGGGAAAGAGACCCCATGGACATGTGAGATTTCTCCCTTGCGTTGACCCCAGGTGTCTCCGCGAGACAAAAAAGCAAGGTGAGCTTTTTTGGCAAACTTTCTGCAAGAAGGTAACAGGCAGGTGCTTACACGTGCCAATTCAGATTTACATAGATAATAACAACCACTTTCCCACTTGGATCAAGTTCAGATTTAAAAGTTGTTAACTTTTAGTTTTATTCGAGATTTTGTGTTATCCCCTTCTGTCCTTCAGATTGTCCTCCCTGAAACAGAAACATTAAAAAAAAGTGAGCAAAAGTCCTTAAACAATTATCTCAGCTCTGAGTTCCCCCTGGAGCCAGTTCCTGTAAGTCCTCGGAGTGCAGCCTACTGAACAGCCCCTAGGTGTTATCCACCAGTAAAGCACTGGTCTCTATTATTCGGGATATAGAAATTGCTGTTGCTGTAGCTAACCCGTGTATGCTCTTAGTTTTAAATAGGGTGTGGTTTACAAGAATTTTAATTTATGGTCATGGACATTACCCACTTACTTCAGGTCTAATTTCAGCTGGAACAGTTTTTTGACAAGGCATTCATGTGGCTAAGAACCTCTGCCTCTTTTATTTAAGCTGCTGATAGATTTAGCTGTTCCCTTTTTGAAGATTTGCACATTTCCTGGCTTACTTGGAACTGGTACCATGTGGGATCAAAGACAACTGGAGACCCTGTATTAATTCTAATAAATGTTAAAACAAAAGTTAAGCTCCATTGTCTGGTTCCTGTTGTAACTGGAAAGAATAGCTCATTCACAAGAAGAAAATGAATAAAAAATTAGGAACAGTGTGCCTTATCTATTCCAAATGTGGGTATAGATATCTGTTTTGTTTTTCTCTCACTGTATCATGCAGCCAAGAAAGTCATACTTGGTTACAACTCTGGGGCCTTCATCTGGGTCTTCTGCTCTAGGGACGAGAGGGACCCAACTCTGTTTATAGACCATGACTCCCCTTGGGCCCTAGCTGTTGTTTCCCTGTTGTGGCAGAGAGGCCCCCCGACGCCACACAGTGCCACTACTGTCTCTGCGCCACGCTTCTTTATCTCCTTTGCTGAGGTGTGTGGGTGTGTGCTGGTATTTGTGAATAATTTTGCTTTAGGGGAGACATAGAACAACTGTCAACTTTGCTTGAGGATTGGCCCCCACATGCCAGCCTGAATTTTATTTCATGGACCATCTTATGAACTCGTCTCAGCCTTCAGGAGTTGCATGGATCCTCTGAAATGACTGTTCTCTCTACCTGCAGTCATAGCCCTCCCCTCGTAAATCTCCAACAAAGAAATCATAGAGGAGGAAAAGGAGAGTTAAAACCTGGAAAACTAAATTCCAGCTGACGACAGTGGTCTAATATTCCAGTTGTGTTATGTGATATTTTCTTAGGTTTTTTTAGTCACAGAAGATGTTTCTGCAAGACAGGAGAGAGTCCGTGGGATTATAATGCAATTCTGTTGTATGAGAGATGAAATGATTCCCAGATATTTAAAAAGAACCAAGGCTTGCTAGGATTATCAATTACTGACACAATTATGTGACTCAACTTCTAAATGGGGCCTGGGGTGAGTTTCAGTATCCTCATAAGTAAAATGGGGCAATAATTTTTACGGTTGGTGTGAAAATTAATGAGATGGTGCATGTGAAACAGTACTATGCCTGCCATGGAGTAACACCCGATAAAATGATGCCTGCACACACACACGTGCAGGCGCACCTTCTTTTATTTCCGCTTTCAGGGCTTGTCTGTTTACACCTTCTGTTGAGAAAGTTTCTCTATCTGTATATCTAGCCCTTATTTCTGGCCTAATGTCTAGTGTCCAGCAGCTGTTACTTACATTCCTGTTTAGCTGTCCTTTAAGTGGTCACATGTTTCTTTGACCTAATGGCAGTCACTTTTGTTTTTTATTTAAATTTATTTTATTTTATTACATTCATTGGAATGACATTGGTTAATATAGTTATAGAGGTTACAGGCATACAATTCTATAATACATCATCTGTATATTGTATTGTGTGTTCACTGCTCTAATCACTTTTGAAGTGAGCCTATTATGGTGGTGATTTTTGAATTCATAGAATCATGAAACTTTAGAACTTTATTTGAAAGATGAGAAGTATGAGCTCTAGAAAATGTAGATAATTTCCCCTAAATCACCTGACTTAAAATCTAGATTTTTGGGTTGTCAATGTCTTTTAGAAGTGCAGCAGAACCCTTCAGGCTGGGGGGAGAGTCTGGGCAAAGCCCGGAATTTACATTGAGAAGGGAGTGTGTCTGAAGGGAAGAGAGGACTTCCTTCTGGTAAGGTGGTCACACATCATGTGACCTTGTGCCAGTCATTTAACTTATTTCTTCATTTCTATAATAATATGCCCCCTTCTTAGCTCATAAAATTTCATGAGATCTAGATTGTAGACAATGTGGGTGAAATGTTTGTAAGCTTCAAAATGTTTCATAAATACTAAATTTATCTTTTATAATCACACAACACATAACTATCGTATGTATATATTGGATACATAGTATATATGTGTGTAGCGTAATAAATTAATGGGCTAAGAAAACTGATTTTCAATTAAATCCTTTGCATATTTTTTATTGGTGGATCACCCAGTGGATGATCGCCGGCTCTCTGTGTGCAAAGTCAGCTCAGTATCTTGGAGATTAGGCTGAGTTTAGGGAAGAATGCAGATGGGGATTTCGCTGCCTTGGAATCCAAGTCAACCATTTGGTTACTTAACAGGTAGGAAAGGCCATTGCCCGTAGGGAATCAGACGTTGCCTCGGCAGGTCTGATTAAACGGGACTATCAAGCTATTTTCAGCTTCATGGATATTAAGCTATTTCTTTGAATCTCAGTGGATAATTTACTGGGATTAACTGCTTTCTGCATGATTTAGGAAAGTAACTACAATGTGAGTCTCTTGTCATACAGGAATTTATAAAAAGAGTGTAGGAATGGCAAATTTGTTTCGACTTGAGGGCTCTCTTCAGTTGGCTGGTGGTGGTGTCTTAGAGAACTGTGTGGAGATTGGAGACTGGGTGTGGGTCAGGCAGGACGAGTGCCCTGATCCCCGCAGCAGAGTCTGCTGTAGGCTCAGGTGGGGATAATACGTATGTGCACAGTGGGAATAGCTCCAAGGCCTCAGTTATAATCCTGCTATTGTCACATCTACCTGAGAGACCTTGAACAAGGCTCCTTACTCACTCAGGGCTTCAGTTTTCTTCATTTGCAGAAGAATTGGCATGGCCAAACAGCCCTCCATGCTCCTTTCTAGTCCTTTCATTTTCTGTTTCTGAGCTAGGGGCAGTTTATACAGTTTTATTCATGTCAACTCAAGTACATCTTTACTAAGGAAGATGGCTGTCCTTGATGATTACAAAGGTGTAATCCTACCCTATTTGCCTTTTAGGGTCTTTTGAGATCTAGATTTTAGAGAACGTATGTGGAAATATTTGTAAACAATAAATATTAAGCCACAAGTAGTGGCTTTACATCCTCCAGTTTTCTAAGTAGTAAGGTTATGAATGAAATTCTGTTTTCTTTTAAAGAGTATTTATTCTCAGAACATTCATTTAGCTGTAGCAAAGAAAACTAAAATTAATAATTATATTTTTAGCAGGTGGGGATTGAATGTAATATTTGACTTGGAATTTTTCATCATCCTCTATGACTTTTGAAATGAGAGATAAAATTGGTAAATTTCCTGTCTCTGTTAAGAAAAAGGAATTTACATGCTTGTGTATTTCTTTTTGTTTGGTATAAAAAGTTACTAAATCTTTTTTCCTTCCAGCCACCTAAAACCAGGCTTGACATGAACACAGCATACTTTTTGTTCAATTTTAGCTAAATCATTTTTTTCCAGTTAGAAAGAAGTCATGCCACAAATTACAGTGTTACTTGCAGTGTTATGGACCCCGAAAGTCAAGGTCGGGATCTCTTGTCCGGAGAGAGGTTTGCAAATCCCTCTACCTGGGATGGCTGACTCACACCGCATTCCTCCTTTGGGATTTGTGGTTTTATTTTCTTTCCTATTCTGGTTTTATTTAAAGGGCTAGGAGATTATGGATGGCCAGTGGGCATCTGAATTAAGGCAAGGGGAGGGGCATTGTGAATTTAGCAGCACATACTTCCCACTGGCTTTTGAGGAAAAGATCCCATGAATGATTACTCGGCCTCTGTTTTCAGATCAGACCCCGACCCCAACGAGATTCCTGAAGAACTGCGAGGAAGTGGGGCTCTTCAATGAGCTGGACTGCTCCCTGGAGCATGAGTTCAGGAAGGCGCAGGAGGAGGAGAGCAGCAAGCGGGTAGGTGTGCTCGGCTGGACAGGCGCCTCCCGGAACCCCTGGGACGGACTTCCGGACTTCCGGGTGGGAAGTGGGCGGTACTGCAGGTTGATTGCTGATGTGGCCTGGGCCTGAAACAGTGTTGTATCCATTTGCAAGTGTCTGTCCAATGTTTTGTTTTTTTTTTAAGTATGAATCCCTGGTTGTGATAGACTCCAAAGTTAGAAAAATCATGGGAAAAACTGGTATCTGAAATATGAAATTCAAGCCAAAAAAAAAAAAAAAGAAAAGAAAAAGAAAAGAACTTCCTGTTTCTTGAACCTGAGTCAGATAAACTCACACTGTTTCTGTTCAAAACTAGTTGTTCGACTTTGCTAAATGTTTGATAGTGAACCTTGCATGGCGCTGAGTGCGGGGGACAAGAGTCGAGGAGACAGCAGGTAAAAAATTAGAGCAGTAGCAGTTTCTCTGATTTTTGGCCCAGGCAATAACCACCTGATTTCCATAATCTGCCCCGAAGATCACCACCAGTTTCAGACGCTTCGTAGTCATGCTATTATTGACCATCCGTTTCTGTTGAGACAAATAGGTTCACCGCAAGTGTGATTTGTTTGTTCTTACAAGTACAGAAAACCCACTTCATGAATCCCTCTAGAATGTATTCAGTTTTATTGTAATGTTGTGCTGGCATTTTCAAATCACTTTATAAGATTAAGGAAAGGAAATGAGGTCATAAGTAAGTGTGATAATGAAGCTTTTTAGTATTTTTTTCATTGTTTTTATAGAGCATTATTGCATGCTCCAAATGTACTAAAGAACAAATTAGATACATTCCATGAACAGAGTCTTAAAATGTGAAAGTTAGTCGACAGGAAGGACCAGCTAGATGGTAATGGATTCTGAAATTCCAGCTGCTCCATCTGGAGAAGAAATTTTGAAAGGTTCTGATATTTCTGTTAGTGTTTCACAACCTTTGAATCCTCCTGTATGTGAAATTTTAATAATCCCCTCCACCAGGTTTTTCATGTCACATTCTCACATCAAAATAGTCAAGGGTTTGTATTCAGTCTGTACTGCTTTAGAAAAAAATTATGAAAATTGGTGAAGGTTATAGCAAAGGGACATACAATCTCAACCAACTCATTTCGTTTGTTTATAATTAATTTGTCACTTGTACTATCAGGTATCATGGATAGGAAGGGTCTTTTTTCTTTTTTTTTTTTAAGCAAATGCTCATTTACCTCATATTTGCCACACACTCTTCTGAACACTCAAAAAATTAACTCAAGAAAAATCAAAAGTATACATTCTCTATTTCATTGCAATAGAAATAGATTTCTTAAAAAATAAAACCCATGAAAATAGCAAGCAAGCAAGAAGAGCCCCAAACTAAAAAGTTTGGCACATTTATTCTGGTTGATGAATGTAGCTCTCCTGGTAGGCATGGCACATGTAAATAGACTAAGGGAGTAAGTTCATTCCTTCCTCAAGACCCTCGAGGTTGGCCTTTTAGATTAAACAGAACTATGTGAAAGGCGTGTGCTTGGTTCATATGGTCTTTATTTGTCATAGAGTGGCTTTAATGGAAGTGTACACCTTTGATTTTCCTTCAGACATTTACCACGAACAGCTTTAGGAAGCCCTTGGCAAAGGGGTGATTTAGATGGTCCCCGTTACATAGTACTCACGATCTCCTAGATGAAGTCACGTGGCGTTGGTGAAATATTTTCTCCTTGTGGACCTGAGAGTCATGTAACTGGTTCTGTTTCTCTTTTCGCTTTGACTGCTCGATTAACATGAAGCCAAGTTTCCTGCTTAACTTTGATAACTTTTTGGAACACTGTTTTGAAAGTATTTTACTTCCCTCAGACTAGACTTTCAGTTCTAGTTTACATTTCCTCTGGTCTTGATTATTAATTTAAGAAACATGGTCATGCTATATATTTTTTGTGAGTTGCTTTTGATTCCTCATGAATTGAGAAAGAGTATAAATAATTAAACTTCAAACATGAAGATAATTAGGCAAGCAAAGTTGAAAACCAGGACTACTATAGTTGTAGAAAAAAGTATTTTCTCTCTTTTCAGCGCTGCCCTTAGCCATGTGATGATTTCTTGATGGGTGTGTGGCGGTGGGGCTCCTGTGGCCCCCTTTCCTTGTGGTTTTGGGCAAACCTCTCAGCAGACCACTGCCCTACACCCCAACCTCACCTGCACACGCCCTGGAAGGTAGACAGCGTTAAGGCTGAGGAGGCGTCCTCTCCCCCTGCCTCGTGCAAACCCGATGGGCCAAATCCAGGCTCGGGTGCCCATGGCTTCACAAGAGGGCACCTTCTGAAGGCCCACTGCATGATGACTCATTCAAATGGGCTGTGCTGGGGCTGTTGCTCTAGCATTTCTTGGGAAGACACAGGGTGGGCAAATGAGGAGGACATGCTCTCCAGTCTGTTAACATAGTTTTACCCATCCCTCTGACTACATGTCTCCAGCTACCAACATCCCTGGCATACCACCAACACCAGGTCTCACTTTGCTTATTTGTTCCTTGTTTTTGTTTTTAAAGGAATAAAGCTTTTTATTTGATGCATACCTTATTATTACCGAGTGCTATCTTCTCCTTCATTCTTTTTTCTCCACATTCAGACAATTATTTCTTTTTATTTCTGTGTCCCTGTCTTCTGGTTGCTTTTCCTTCTTGTCTTGTAATAAAAGACTTGCATTAGTTTCCTCGGCAAGTTTTGGTAAAGTGAAAGATGGATTAATATACCTGGAGAATTTGTCTGAAAAACTTTTTTCTAGAACTTTCAAAGTACTTTGTACAAAAATACTGAAAAGACTGGGCTGCTCCTTCCCAGCACCTTTAAATTTCTAGCTTTAGTCTGGCCTAGAAAATTCTATTAAAGAGTAAATAGAAAATTAATCCTTGTTTAGCCCATGTGGCTGTGCATTGGGGAAAACTATGATCTACAGACTATCCGCAATCTTGACGCCCTTTTCCAAAAGTATTCCAATGTGCATATAGAGTGAAGACAGGCTAGAGGCAGGCCATGACCTCTGGAAAAAGCCCCAATACCAGTATCCACATCCTAAATAGCGGGCACCACATTCCATAACTGCCTCAATTTTCCATGTCCATGTGAGCTCAGAGCCTCAAAACTCTTCAATAAAGATCATTTTCCCCCTTGGAAAAGCATCCATTACTAGCAGGCATGACAAATTGAAGCTTGCCTATGACTTAGAAGTCAGGCTATTCTGTGTCCTAAAACACATGAGAAATTTTGTTCATTATTTTTCATTCAAGAAATATTTTTGAGTGCCCACCACTTACCAGCCACTGTCCAAGGCATTGGTGAATAGACTACTGGCTAAAGCTGGTAAGAGAAGGAAAATAAAACAACCTTGCCTTCATGTAACTTATTTCTAGTGGGCAAGACAAACAAGAAGTGAATAAAGACAATAAAATATATACAATTTCAGAAGATGATAACAGCTTTGGAGAAAAATATGACAGGGAAGGGGCACGTGGGTGGTCAGGGAGGGCATGGCTGGCAAGGGCAAGTGGAGGAGAAGGCCTGGACCAGGTGAGTGCTGGGGAGGAGCATGAGTGTTCCAAGTAGAGAGAGCAGTAAGTACAAAGCCCCAAGGCTAGAGCATGCTCCGTGGGTTGGAGGAATTACAAAGAGGCCAGTTTGGCTGGAGGAGAGTATGTAATAATGCTAAAGAGTGGGTGTGGGAGGGTGGATCCAGGAAGGCCCCGAGGCTTTGGCTTTTATTCTGAGCAAGATAGGGAACTATTGAACAGTTTTGAGCAGAGGAGTGATAGGATCTGACCTCTATAATAGAAATATCACCTTGGATTCTGAGTTGAAAGTAAACCATTGGAGGGCATCAGCAGAGAAAGATCAGTTAGGATGGTATTGAAAGAGTCCAGATGAAGGATGATGGAGGTGGAGGGGGCGGTTAGATTCTGACTATATTCTGAAGTGGGAGACACTAGGGTTGGCTGATGGGCTAGATCTGGGCAGTAGTAGAAAGAATGGAATCCAGGACAAACTAGGTTTTTGGCTGAAGCAACTAGAAGAATGGAATTGCCTGTGGGAAGAGCAGGTCGGAGGGGGAGATGGAGAGGATTGTTTTTAGACTTGTTAAAAGGAGATACTGAATCAGCAGATGGGTATCTAGGTTTTATAATTCAGGAAGCAGCCGACCTGTCTGGAGATGTAAACTGGGAGTCACAGGCAGATCGATGGTGTTTAAACACACGAGCCTAGAAGAAACTCCCTGGGCCGGGAGTGATAGAGGTGAAGTGGAGGAAAGGTCTGAACATAGAACTCAGCAGAGCCCTTTGAATCTTTCAAGACGGAGACGTCAACTGTCTTCAGTGGCCAGTGGTGACACAGAAGATGACGAGGCATGAAGACTCAAGCGAAGCCTAGGAACCCTTGCAGTAATGCTGAATGGAGTCCAATAACTGGCAGTTGGCATGCTGATTTTGTGTTCTGTGTCAGAGGAAACAAACAAGATTTTTAAAGAAGAAAAAGAAAGAGTGGGATGAACTGATCTTTTACATTTGATTTTTTTTTAAAGATGGAATAATGCACATGTAGGCAGCTGCAGGGAGCTTCACCATCTGATAGCAGTTGTGTGCAAGCGTGCGAGTGTGTGTAAGAAAGGAAGGGGAGTTGAAAGGACTAGATATTAACTCCTTTGTCTTGCTGAGAGAAATATAACAGTCCAGCCTAACGTGGTTAAGGACCCTGACGATGAAAAGTGCTGTTTTAAGTGCTAAGTGTTGTGATGCTCCCCTAGGACCTAAATCCGACTCATTATGCTGATGCAGCAATAGCAAATTAGGACATTTCCATGCTCTGGAATTCCTGCCCAAATGATGAAAAGTGCAGTCTATTCCCAGAGGGCGTTGACTATTTAACACATGGGAACAAGGGACAAGCTACAATCTTAAGATCTCAGATCCCAGCTCAACAGGAGTCACGGAGCAGGGCACGGCCAGGTCAGCCTTAGCTCAGAGAAATAGGCTGCTCCATCTGATTAAATTTTGTACCTGGAAATCGTGTTACCCGACACCACCAGTTACTGGGGGAGAGAGCAGTGCAGAGAGGGAGGTGCTTTGCTTTGCTTTACTTTCCTACACAGTTTTGCTCTATCAGGCACTGGCTGGACCGGCTGCTCTCTGGGGAAAGTATGAGTGGCACTGGATGGAAAAGGAAAGACACGGAATTGAGCAAACTGCAACAGCTGCATGTTTCCGGTTATGTTATATTTTCTATGATATTTGTAAAATGATCCCTCTGTCCCCAAGAAGTCTGGAGAAAAAGAATGTTCTGAAACCTACACTTGGTTTTATCCAGATACTGAAAATGTCACCATGTTTGCTCAAATCCTAGTAGATGAGACCGTTTTTGATCTTTTTGGGTTGTTTTGTTTTGTTGTGTTTTTATCAGCATGATTGGAAAGAAAACACCCATCGGTGATAAGAAGCAATGTATTTATTCCCCCACTCCGATAAGTGGAAATCCCCTCTTATAAGGATTTTTTTTTTAAAGATTTTATTTATTTATCTTTAGGGGGAAAGGGAAGGAGAGAGGAGAGAAACATCAATGTATGGTTGCCTCTTGTGGGTCCCCTGCTGGGAACTGGCCTGCAACCCAGGCATGTGCCCTGACTGGGAATTGAACCGCGATTGTCTGGTTCCCAGGCCCATGCTCAATCCACTGAGCTACACCAGCCAGGGCAAGGATTTTTTTTCTTTCCATTTAGTACATGACAGCTTTTCTCCTTATAGGTTTACATTACACCCTCAACTGAGTGGAATTTGCTGCTGGAAGAGGAGTGAACTGGCTCTTTGTATTTGCATCCCACTCAGGCAGGGACTAAACCAGTGGGTGAACTGGAAGCTGTTTCATGTGTTTGGGTCCCTGGGATTTGGGACCAATGACTACAGTCTGAACAGAGATGAGGAAGAGTTGGTATCCATTTCCATACATGTCTGTGAATCGATGCTATCTGCCGCTCTGCTTCAGTTCTGAAATGGAGTGGGAAATAGCATAAACTCATAGGTCACTTTGTTCCGGGGAAAGTCAGGGTTTCCTCAAAGCAGAACACTCATCCTCTCTTGCCTTGCTAAGAATGAGCCCTTCTGTCAAGTGTGCTTGACACGTAGGACGAGGGAACAGCTTGGAGGGGTCCAGACTGAGGCGGGTACCGGGAATTCGTTCATCTCCTGCCTGGGAGAATTTGAGTATTTGGATAATTTGGACCTTAATGAATGAGTCCTCATGAGCTAATTTTCATGCTAAAGAAACCATGTCTTACCTCTGGAGGCCGAGGATTTAAGTTCTAACGCTAAGTCGTTTGGCAGTTCGTGGCTGCACCTTCAGCGGTAGTGGCGGCGGCAATAATTGCAGATGAATGTCTCTCAGCCTGAGTGGCAGGTTTTATTGTTCTCTGAGTTCGGTATTAAGCAATTAAGTTTTTTGTCATAGGTTTTATTTATATTTCCTATCACATAAGATGGCAGTCTCTCTGCCTGAGGACTTTTTAAGAACTGACCACGAGGCTCTCAGTGGCTGAGGTTTGAATTAGGTTTTGCATTCATTCCTGGCTGTGACGGGCGTCCTCATAAGAGGTGCTGATGTTTCCACTTGAAGCTGTGAATTATAAGAGATTGGGACAATTTTTCCTTTTCACGATATAACATGATGATTGCTGTAGGAAACTGGGCATTGATTTGGGGAACCTCTGTATTTGTGTTGTAAATTAGATAGAATAAAATTACCCATCCCTCCCTCCCTCCCTCCCTCCCTCCCTCCCTCCCTCCCTCCCTCCCTTCCTTCCTTCCTTCCTTCCTTCCTTCCTTCCTTCCTTCCTTCCTTCCTTCCTTCCTTCCAACCTTCCTTCCTTCCTTCCTTCCTTCCTTCCTTCCTTCCTTCCTTCCTTCCTTCCTTCCTTCCTTCCTTCTATCCTCACCCAAAACATGCTTATTGATTTTAGAGAGAGGAGAAAGGAGGGAGAGAAAAAGAAATAATTGATGTGAGAGAGAAACATTGATGTGTTGCCTCCCATACATGCACCAACCTAGGATGGTACCCTCATCCTAAACACGTGCCCTGACCAGGAATCGAACCTGCAGCGTTTCAGTTTATGGGATTACGGGACGATGCTCCAACTGGGTCCCTCCAGGCCTAAAATAATGTTTCTCGCACCAGTATTTCCTGTTCACTTGTGACTGGGTATAGTAATGATCAAAGTACTTATGTACTCACAAAGCATGTTCAGGTCTGCCTATGACATTTTGAATGTGCTGGTAATGATCACTTGATTTTGGTCCGTTTACGAACAGGGAATAATTATAGGTGATTATTCCAGTACTATGTTCCCCACTCTGAGTACAGAGGAATAAACTATCTAGAGAAACAAAAAAGAGAGTAGACAGGCACTCACTAAGGAGATCCCGCGGCAGGAGTGACATGTTCTGGCCTTTTCTCTGCCTCTCTGTTCTGTCCCTGCCTCCTTGTCTTTCGGTCGTTTCCACGCACAGGTGCTTCCCACTTACACCTTCTCTTTGGAAAATCCATACACTCTCATAGTTGAACCATCAACCCCACCCCGACACTTCCTTCAGCTCTATGGCTCGCCCCTATGTTGGATTTGAAGATTCGTTTCTAACCTGCAGCTATTACAGACATTCCCGTTTGCACAGAACACTGCTCTTTCTAACTGAGCTGGCCCAGAACGATACCACCGGGCTTCTCAGTGCAAACTCAGTGCCGAGCCTGACATGCCTGGTTCCCTCAGAGGCACAGCCACCCACCCACCATGGGGTCAGCTTGGCCTCCGCTCCCCGCTTTGCCCCAGTCACTAGGTCCAGTCACCTGGCCTGGGAAAGAGTCCTCATATCTTTTCTGCATTTTCCATTTCCATCACCTCAAGTCTAGACCATCATCACCTCCTATCGAGTTATTGCTGCAAATTTCAGGAAAGTTTTTTGGCCTCTAGCCTAACTTTAAAGAAATACTTAGCATTAAGTATCATTGTAAAATGGAACACATTTTTAAAATGAAAGTAAAGTGAAATATTTGCCAGTAAAGAAAAACTACTTGAAGCTGTTTGCCTGTCACTTGTGGTTAAATGTCCCTTCAAATATTGTCATTGTTAAAAGGTAGAGGGGTTGGCGTGGGGTGCCACAGGTATGGGAGAAAGTGCATTGGAAGATGTGAACCGTAGCCTTGATCCTGCAACATTTTATACATGGAATGCTTTGAAAAGAACCAAAGCAGCGATGGGGAGGGGCACTAAAATGACAAAGAAAAGAAACCAAAAATAATCAAAAACATGGTGGTGCCCTGATGTTCCCCAGAGACTAGAGTGAACCCATCCTCGGGCTGTGGGGCAGCCTTACCGTGGCTGACAATGAACCCAGTTGGATTGTTTGGCAGGGAAGATCCTCCCTAAAACAATTATGAAGCTCAGCTTTAAGGGCTGAGGAAAGGGCAGCTCTTCCCAGCAGGAGACCTTCTCATCAGGGCGATTTTTCTGTCCCAGCTTGGGTCAGGTTCTCAGCTCATTAAAATCACTTCTTACCTGTCTCAAGGCAGGCAAGCCAGGCCAGGATTTCAAGGTAGTAACCCAAATGGAATCACAGCAGTGAACGGACAGTCTCCTTCCGAAGGAATCAATGTCCAGCTGTGAGTAATTCAGGACTTCCAGTGTGTCAGACAGGCACGGGAGGTAGGCACGTACCCGGGCACGGGAGGCGTCGGTGTCTGCAGGGGAAGCTATGCGTCCTCTGTGAGCCCTAAATTAATGTTCCCAAAGGCAAGCAGGAAAACACATCTATTTTCTGGGCCAGAATAAAACAAAATGAGAAAAAGATGAAGCTTCCGTTGTAGGCATAAAACAGCCCTCACATTTGGAGAATTGGAGCAAATGCTAGCCAACGCAGTGAGCATCTGCCGCTGAGGATCAGGTAAGCCTGGGCCCCTCACGGAGATGTGAGCAAACATTGACATTGTAAAACGGGGAAAGGAAAATAATATAATAGTTGCAAGAATCCCTGCCTCCGTCATCTCATAAATCCAGGTGAACGTTACATGTGGTTAAGAGCAGGTATGGGAGTGATTTGCTGTGGGAGTCCTGCTTCAGCATTTGTGTGTTGTTAAGTTATTTCCATATTGATAAGGCTGAGGCCAGGAACTGGGATTCCGTGCGTTCCTTCTGGCCACATTTCCAGCGTGTTGGCTGTCAACTCAAACTTGTGGTGCAATTGCTGATTTTCACATTGGAACCCGAGGGGACATTTTCCTTGTGCTTCACTCAACCACTGCCAGAGCCCAAAGGCCTAGGAAAGTTTGTGAAATGGTGGGGTTTCCTGTCTGAATTACTTGGACTGAAGTCCTACACTTTTGGAACTAACCGTCCCGGTGACTCAGAGGGGCTCACCAGCTGGCTGGAGTGGAGATGAGGTCAGTCACTCACAGTGTCACCTGCTTACTCCTAACGTTTTGGCTGGGGTGGTCCTTGCATCCCTGGTATGATGGGCTATTGTCTGTGGTCTTTTCCAGAACGTTGCCAGGATTCCCTTTGCTCTTTGCTTTTTGGTGTGTAAAAGACTCTTTTCTAACCTGTTGGGTCTTCTGGTACCCCTGGGTGACAAGGCCAGTTCTCTCCCTTGTCTCCAGAGCAAAATGGAATGTCAGAGGGCTTTACTCTCAGCATCGCCTCTGAGCACATATTTTCTTATAATAAACTCCCATGTGTTGGTAAACTTAGACTGCTGCCGTTTGTAGATGATATTTTGACACGTGACCTGAAGGTGAATGTGAGGTGTTTTATTGGACAGTTTTGGTCCCAGAAACCAGACTGGAAAGTCCCACCTGCCAGCTTTCCAGTCATTGTCTGGCATGGCGGGGGCTTCCCCAGCCTTCTCTATGAAGTGTGGCGAACCCTGTGTTTTGGGTTTAGCATGGCTGCAGCCACAGACATCCCTGGGATCTGAGCTCTGTGCACAGTACACCATCTGTTATATGAAAACTTTGAAAGTTGATCACAGCACTGACCGGATCCTGCCTAAGTTGGTACCGGGCGCGGCCTTTTTCTGTGGCTTTATGTTTGGGTGGGGGCTTAATCAGGCTCTGCAAGTAGTCATGTCCTCAAAGAAGAAAAGCAGTCATGCTTTGGGTGGGTGTCAGGTTGATTGACTACAGATGATGCAGTGCTGGGCATTTTGAATAACAGCCACTCTCGAAGGAGTCATCCCCTTCCCGGCCTCCCCCAGTATGATTTGTTATGCATACAGCTTAGGAACTTTCCCAGAGGATTTATGAACACGAAGTGATTGCTGGACTTGTTGGCATGGTCGGTCCAGGCATTGCTGTCCTTTCCAGGGTGAGCCTGAAATCCGAAGAGCTCTAGAATCTCCCAGCCCCAGATGGTCAGTTCGCAAGTGGCTGGAAGGGAGCAAGACAATCCAGAATTCGGGCAGCCCTTTTTGCAGTGGGACGTGCCGAAGTGTCATATGCACTGTGATATCTCCGTGCTGCTGGTCCACCTGGAGTGGCCGCCCAGCACTCCTGCTGCTGTTTGCAACAACTCAGAAGCGGGCCAGGAAGAAAGAATGTGGAGTGTCGTCTGAATTCAGGACAAAGGCAAGAAATCCGGACTCCATTCCACTACTCTCTGAAGGTCACATGTGACTTCATTTTCTCACCAGTAAGCTTGACCTTTCATCAGCTTTGGAGTTATAAACATACATAGTTCAAATTTATGGAGATCTGGAGAATAGAAAATGAAGCTAATTCCTAAGTACATGGTGTTTGATTCACTTAGCACTTCAGCATCTCACCTTGGACATCCTTTCTGATGTTGACCAAAAGAACTGTCCCAAAAGGGGCCCTGGGAGCCGAACTCCAAAGTCTACACTCGCAGAGACAGTAACGCAGTGGAGACAGAGCTGCCTGGAAAGAGCGCCTGGTGGCTGCACAGCAGGCAGAGGGGGAACAGCAACGTGTCCCAGATCTCCGCTAGACTGTTTCCTTTATTTGTGTCATGAAAAGGCACACAGACGTGAGCACCTGTTTGAGGCGAAGTGGGCAGTCTGGGTTATGTGACTAATTCCTCATTGCTCTGACCATTCCCTTGGATGGCTCACAAGGTCCAGTTCAACAGCTTTAACAGACATTCGCTGCTCTCTGATCGTGAAGGCAGCACAACCGATTTGCTCATCCTCTGGGTGTGAACTTGGAGTTGACTTACCATTAGTGGTGATAGCTTTGCACGATCCAAACAAACAAACACGCCCTCCCACGGTCCCCCTTGTGACCAGAGGCACATATTGCCAGACAGCTGGCCAGGGCCAGGGGTACAGTGTGCGACCGCGGGAGAGAGGAGCTGCGCTGACCTCATTAGCGCCATCCTTCTAATTGCCTGCCACAGCCACAGACAACAGCTACCAGAGCGACTCCTAATCCAAGGGACTGGTGTATTTTACAGGAGAAAAAAATCTATTAACAATCCTGACGGCATCGTCCACGCACTGTCTTCTCTGAGCAGATTTTACATTTTGCCCTTCCTAAAGTTTACTGCCTTTTGACAAAATCCTGCCTACATCATGTAACATAGTTTGTTGTTATCAAAGAGCATTGAGAGCTCACCCTCATGGTTGGGCCAAACTGATGTGGAAAATGCCCGAGGAGCTCCTATGGAACAGAACACATGGGTGTCTCTGATCTTTGCCTGTGGGCTGGTGTGAGAAGGAAGAGTATGAATGGAGCTTTGTGTGTATCCTAGGAATGGCTTGAAAGGAAGCTAGCCACCACATACTTTGCTTGGATGCTTTGTGGGATTTATTCAGCTCATCCTCCTGGACTTCCTGGCTTTTTATCAGACAGTAAATACCACTCTGGCAGAGCCGTGCCCCGTGAGTCTGAAAGCCGCGCACAGCTTTCAAGCATCCATGTGCGGCTCACTGCACTCAAACATTTTTACAGACTTCCTCCTCCATCGTTTCGAATCCTGGCACTTACTTCCTCATTCACTGCCCAGGGTGTTTGTGAAGCCCCCTTTCTTTCAAGTTTGCCACTGAGGCCATCTGACATATTAGCCAGCTGGAGAATGAAGTACAGGCAAAGATGACTAATATTTGCAGTCACCCCTCCTCTCCATAGCAAAGAAGAAAGCCCCAGCCTGATGTTTAGAGTGGTCCTCCTCTCCTCCCCCCTGGCAGAGGTAACCCGTTCCTCATGCCAAGTGCCTTTCCCAACAGCTGTTTGGTGATTCTGTGTCACTGGGCTCATTCTAAACTCAAGACTATCCTTTTAATTACCTCTTCGTATGTCAGCGATGCCAAGCTCTGTGGCACAGAGAAGGGGGATAAACCTACCTTAGAATGGATTTTTCGTAAGACTCTCCCTGAGATAAGAGCCCTAAATCTTGGCAGCCTCTGCAGAGCACACGCTTTGTGACTGCACACGAATTCCTGGCTCCCCAGAGCCGTGTTATAAATGGAGTGCATGGGCCAGGGCTGGGTAATAAGATCCCGCAGATACATTTGAGAGCAAGGTGCACTTTTGCTTTATTTATGAAGATAGACATGCTGGTTGAGGGCTTAATCACAGCTGATAAATCATTTTAAAAAAGCCTATTAGAACCATATGCTGATTTTTTGCATTAATACAGTGTGTCTGTTTCCAGTCTAATAAGACAGGGTTTTCTCGTCCGCTCTCTGTGTCTCTCCAGCATGGACTGTTTATCTGTTTAAGTGGTATCACTTGTGTGGGAGCATTTATCTCTTTAAGAGGTACCATTAATAAAAGAACGCGAAAGGAAAGAGGGAAGGCAAAATGAGTGAAGGCGCCTGTTGCGTGGTGCCTGTGTGTGTGTGCGTGTGCGTGTGCGTTTATGATATGACAAAGGAAAGAGTGAGAAAGCTGAGAAACGGAAATATCTCAATTAGAGTTTCGGAAGACCACGGACTGGCCTTCGCTGGGCATAAGGTAGTCATTTCAGCCCAGGTGGTTATAATACTATAGCAAAAGATTATCTGAATAGAGGCATGTATGTGTGTGTGTGTGTGTGCGCGTGCGTGTGTGTGGACTGACATTTGGGTTACCTCACTTCTCCCCAAGCTAGCAGAGGGCTGCCCAGGAACAGGTCCCAAGGCTCTTTAATGAGAGCCATATTGGGACGCCAACTCAGAGCCAAGTTCTGTTTTATCACTAATTGCAGGGGTGCCTTGCAGATCTTTTCTATTATTTCCTGATTATACCCCTGCTCTTTTTATTATCTTGCCAAAACTCAAACAGTAATAATTGCATGATTTATTGTTTATTTATAAACCTGTCTACGGCGTCCATTGCTGCATCGAATAGATTTTGAAACAGCAATGGCTTTTCCTAAATAACTGGGTTTCTTTTACCTTCCACCAAGAAGTCATACATTTGTGAATTTCACTTATCCCTTTAAGACTTACTGGCTTCGTATCAAATAGCAAATAGCCCTCCAACAGAGCCATGCCCTATGAACATAAATGGTTGACTTGGTGCAGCTTTCAAATGTCTATTTTCTTCTCAGAGTCCATGGTTTCTGGCCTTATAGAGAATGGGGGTGGCGGGGAGGGGAGCTTGCTGTACAGAGAGAGCTTGTGTGCCAGGAAGATGTTTTAGGACAGGATATTAATTTATCTTTTACGATTACATCCAGGTTGGATTATATGACTGCTAAGTTTCTTTCCAACTCAGTTTCCATGATTCTCTGAAATCAATGTTTAGAGATAAGTAAAAAGCTCATTTTACACAAATTTAGGCATAGTGGGAAAATATGACACTAAATTATTAGAATTGAGATTATAAGGGACTAATAATAAAATTTACTACCATTCATGGAGTTCCTACTATTTGCCAGGCACGGTGCTAGAACTTTTGTTTATATAATCCCCTGATCACCAGTGACAACTCTATGAGATAGATGTTTTACTCTCATTTTTCATAATAAGAAGTTAAAGCTTAAGAGTTTAGATAGTTTGCTGAAAGCCACAAGCTGGGAAGTTACAGGCCCAGCATTTGCATACAGGGCTGTCTCCTGGAAAGTCCGTGTGCTTCCCACTATTTGGGTTGGCTTCCTGTCTTTAGGTCCTTATGGTGCATGCATGTTTAATACATGCTAATTAAGTTTTTAAAGAATTTCTTTGTTACTTATTTTTAAAGAGAGGAGAAGGGAAGGAGAAAGGGAGAGAAACATCAGTGTGCGGTTGCCTCTCATGTGCTCCCTACCAGGGACCTGGCCTGCAACCCAGGCATGTGCCCCGACTGGGAATCAAACTGGTGACCCTTTGGTTTGCAGGCCAGTGCTCAATCCACTGAGCCACACTAGCCAAGGCTGCTAATTAATTTTTTAAAAATGTTCAGTGAAAGCTTTACAAAATGTCAAGCTGAGCTTGACCTGCACAAGTACATGAAAAAACTCTGACTGTACCCACTATGTTCTGGTCTTTAAAAATTCTTCTCTGGGCTTCTGGAGGTGCCCAGTCTCAGCTCCAGGTTTCTTCCAGGTTCTTTAGCTGTGGTGGCCAACAGCACGGCTGGCCCTGAAACCTCAGGGAAAAAAATGCAACTTGCTCACCATGTGGCATTTTTCAATGTCGCCAAATGCATGCAGTTCTCCATGACTTGTCTACTTACCAAAGGGTGTGATTCCAGTTCCAAACTAGGCATGAGATAATCCTCTCATCTCCAGCATTTAGAGAGCCACATCCTCTTGCTATGGGACATGTCCTTTCATGTCTGGTGCTAGTGACTACTGCTTTCCTAAAGTAAAATGAACATATGTTTGGAGTTCACGTTAGGTTCTGATAGAGTAACATCTGCTGGAATGACTACCTCTGAGAAGAACACCCTTAGGAGAATGCAGACCGAACTCATGGGCCATTGCCTTTGCATTCAGAGGCTGCTACACCACTCTTGCTGGGTGTCATAGCAGTTTGGGCATTAGCATAGAGAGTAATTGCTGGTGTACGTTCTGTGGTGAACATTGGATAGTTAAGTGTTGGATTTTAAGGGAAAGCTTTGCCGTGTACCTTCCCTCCAACCTCCACCACTAGAAATTTCTATTATGTCCTCTCAGTTCAATCAAACAAACTTTTATGTCCCAGGTGTTGTGCTAGGTGGGCCAGGTGCCAAGGCTACATTTTCATGGGGGAGCAGCTAGTTTTGGGGTATGGGGGAGAGTTTGGTTTCCTTGGTAGGTCCTACCTTCTCTGGGATCATGACACAGTGGAAATAGAGAATGCCGTGACTGCTTTGTTTCGCTGTGTATTCTTCATGATCTGCCACCCACTTAATTTACCATTCTTCTCTTTCTGTTGTTTTCTCTCCTATGTCTTTTCTGCTTAAGGAAAATGAAATGTCTCCCCTCTCCAAATTTATCAGTGGCTTCCCCACCTCATTGTGCCTGCCTATACAGTTGTCTTCACATGGAAGCTTTCTCCCTTCTCTCCTCTTTGACCAAATCTAACTCATTCATGAAAGCCGATGTCAAAAGCCACCTCCATTGAAGCCTTCTCTAATGTCCACTCACCTGACACAACCTTAGACTTCCCTGAATTACTCCAGTGCTTTCAAAGACTTTATGGCCCTTCTAACTGTTTACTGTGCACTCTGGTATTGTGCTCTTCCTTCCCCACAATCCCTGGGACCGGGAGCCATGTTATCGCAGGGCCGGGCCCACCCCCTTCTGTCACTCCCAGCACCATTAGCTTGCAAGTGGAAGAAGCTCTCTGAAGAATGGCATGGATGAATGAATGGACATGAATAGGTGAATACACGTCCTTGCATAGCAAGATGACATTACCTGGTTTATCCAAGGCAGGGAGAACTAGAGTGCCTTCTGCCTCTGAAGAGGGATATCTGTTTAAGTGTTTTAGTATTCATTTACTTTTCAAGAGATTTGTTAATTCACAAAAGACCTAGGATGATTGAAGATGTAAAAACCTAATAATGTAGTTAATAGCTATACTATGTAGAGAATCTTGATTTGAAAGCAAGAAAGCTTTGAATTAGAAATTCATCTATTCATTCAACGAACTTTTATATGTTAGTCATTGGGATATCATAGGATTAGTCAATAGGATATCACTGAAAATACCAGTACTTAAAGTGTGACAAATATATTGTGTCCTACAGTATAACATGGCTAAGCTAAGGATTTCATAGCCCCTAATCCAGTACTGTGTGTGTGTGTGTGTGTGTGTGTGTGTGTGTGTAATGAGGAGAGGAGTAGATGCCAGTGGTAGGTCTTGATTAAGTAACCTAATATTATGAGCCTTGTGTTTCTCATCTGTACAATGGTGATAGTAATTACTCATCTCATAGGGTGGTGGTGATGACAAAGAAATCCTTCTATGTAAAGTGCAGTTATGTGTATGCAGGAGAGCTCAATAATTTGTGTTCTCTTCTTCACTATACATATACTCGAGGGTGAGACTTTAGTACCAAACCTGGGATGGGAAAATAAAAGTCTACGCCCATACGATTCCAGAAATGTAGGTGGTAGTTTTGACCCAGAAGTCCCTTTCATCCCTGCAATGGGCCAAGGGACTAAGACCTCCCCAGGGCTGCAGTTGAAACTGAGGTGGGTTTGATGTCCATGATCCATACTCTGCAGGAGTTGGTCTTTCTGCAGTTACAGGTGATTCTTGTATAAACCAAAAGTCTGCGGGCTTCCCCAGCATTTCCTTTCACTGCCCAGGCAATGCGGTGTCCCCACTGTTCATTTTCAGGAAGGTTTCACAGATGTTGGCTAGGCTGCTTCCAGGTCAGAAAAATTGTTGAAGGACGACCTCTTCAGAGCAATATAATGGACATTCCCATGGTACAAATTCAAAAGTAAACCTTAACGTTTTTAGAACACTCTCACCCATTCCTTCATTCCTTATCCACAGAACTGTCTGTCCCACCAATATGATCTCACTTTGCCTCCTTGGACATTTGAGTAACTTCTGCAAGGTTGTACTTCTTGCAGTGCCTGGGTGTTCAGAACCACCAGTTTTAGTTACTGCAGGACATCAATGGGAAAGAAAAAGAAACTTTCTCTTTGGGCAGATCCACCATCAAAGCTGAGTTCATGGTTTGGTGAAGCTTGGCCTGATTAGAAAGGAACAGTCCATGCAGCCGCCTGGGCTGGCCATGCTGGAAGTTTCCGGGTCAGCTGTGCCCTGCAGCAGTGCTCCCTGCTTGCTAGCCCCCGTCCTTCTGGGATAGGGGTCCAGGAGAGAATATTGGTTCATGTCCAGGTCTATATAAGCTTAGGGCACAGGCCCCTAACTGTAGAGTTCACTCACTGTTATTTTTTGTAGCAAATGTTACACACCCCCTTCTGTACTCATATTTAAATCACCCATGCCTATGACCCTGGTGGCAGCAGATGTGTCCCACCTGGATGTGTGTCCCCTGGCCCTTATCAAGGATGGGAAAATTGTGAAATACTAGATCAGTGGTGGTGGCACAGGCTTGATTTTTACCACCTTGTGTCAGAGGAGAGAGCCGCTCATCAGGGAATTCGAGCTGAGATGTGGCGTACACCCTGGCCCTTCTGTACCAGTCTGGTGAGTGTCAATGGGGTGTGCCCGAAAGGGCCTCCCATTGTCCAAGCACAAGTTTGAGGCCATCACGACCACAGTGACTATTATTCTTTCTTACATAAGAGCTGCAAGGCCAAGTTTCTGTCCCAGTGCGCATCTTTCCTCCTGCCTTTCCTTTCCCTACTGGAACCAAAACAAACCCAAATATCAGCATCACACAAGTACATCTCAGTGTTTGCCAAACTGCCTTCCTTGGGAAACTGCCCTCCTTGGGAAGCTGTCCCTGCATTGGAACCACCAACATCACCAGTGTCATCCCGAACTCCCCCAAAATACAAACTCGGGGGCCCACCATGGACCAGCTCAGTAAGTCTGGGTGTGGCAAGTTGCAAAGCGAGGTTGGTGCTGCTGGTCTGGGGACCATGCTTTGAAAGCCACTGCTCTAAGCAAACCACTACTCTAAGAATTCCCTTGTCAAATGCATCCACTGTTCGTTTAGTCTTGCCCTTCTCTTAGGGATTTACAGTGGACATTGGCATTTTAAAGGCTAGAAGAAGTCCTTCTGCAATCCACCATTTTCCTCACTTGTTTGACCATAGAACCTTTCTTTCTGTGGAGCTGCCACTCACATCCCATGGAGGCCTGACCCATTGGAACCTACTCTGCCTGATGATAACGGCAAGAACTTACAACATCAGACCCATTGGTTACTTAACTCCTCCGAGAGTCCATTTCTATGTACCTTATAAAATTACAGTAGGGTTTAGGCAACATTTCATGTGAAGTACCCAGCACATTGCCTTGTATATAGAATATACTTAATAAGTGAAAAGTATGTTTTGTTTTGTTTAGTTCACGTCAGAGATGGGTCGACATTTGCCCTGCCTATTCGCTCTTTAAGTGTACCAACACTTCAGGACATTTTGAATGTGCGCAGAGATTTCTTGAGCAAAACCACTAGTTTCCATCCCTCTCTGAGTGAGCACACTTTCCTGATATGGGCGATAATTGAACTGGCATCAGTTGTAATTGTCAAGGGGAGTGTTTTCATGACAATGAGGAGCAACCAACAGATAGTTTTTATAGATACAGTGACATCGAGAGCATTTAGCATTTCAATTCTAAATCCTGTGACAGTAGTTTACAGTCTTCAACATGCTATAAAAGTGAGCAATTGCGATGATAATTATCATTACTTAGACAAATGTTTTAGGTTGAAAAAAGGCTTGCCATTGCAGAACAGGGGTGTTTCTTAGCTTTCAAGGAAGAATATGATCTCTCTTTCCCTTTGGTTGTCCTCTGACTATTATCCATCTAGGAGTCTTTTTAGCATGGGGGCCTCCTCAGCCTTACGGTGCAAATCTGGGCCTATCACTTCAAGGCTGGACCCCAGAGAGGCAATGAGAGGGTAGAGCATGAAATGATTTTGTAATGTCTTCCCGACTGAAGAAACGGCCCAGTTTTTCTGAAGCAGCAAACTTAGGGATGGGGGGACGTGATTTATGAGGAACGGCAACAGATTCCCATTCTTCCATGCAAGCAACTGTAGAGCTATGGTCTGGCGCACACAACTCGTTTCCATAACATAATCGTGTGGCTTGATGGGTAATGTCCCCAGACCAGCTGGCCCCATGAAAGGAGCAGGGCTGCGGTAGTCCCACCCCGGAATGCAGGGAGGGGGTCTGCTGGTCCACTGCTCTGGCGAAGCCTGAGGCCCCAGGAGTGTGGATGCTGAGGGCGGGGAAAGGAGGCTTCTCAGCACGGCTCCCTGCAGGGAGCCCTGTTGGCAGGCAGAAAAGGGCGGATCAAGAAAGTAGGAAAGGAGTGAGGCAAGGGAAAAAAATTACAGATGTCCCAAGTTTCCACAATTTTATCAAAAAATTTTCCATGACTCATCTGGTGACTTTTTCCCAAAAATTTAATATGATAAAACCACTGCCCTAAGTATAATTAAACTGCAATTACCCAAGATTACAAGGGTGGTGCATTTTAATCAATCTCTTCATTCCCTCAACCACCCAATCCAAGGTGGGCAAAGTAAAGAAAAAAAATTCTCTTTTGCTTCTTCGGTCCTGTTTGCCCTTGCTTTCTGGTCCTTTATAAGGGAGAGCAAAACAGAAGACATTCCAGAGCAATTTCCTCCCACTCAGAAGTAGTGAAATAAAGTGAAAGCTGAATAGAAGGAGCAGGGGGACTATGATTTTTCACTGGTTTGTTCATTCAACCCAACTACAAGATAAGTTCGGCTCCAAAAGACTTTGCATTGCCTTTCTATATGTAATCTGCAGGAGGGTTTCTTCCAAGGTGGGGTATTTGGGACACTTGATAATGATGCTAGCTACTGCTAACTGAGCACCTACTATCTCTCTGATGTCTTACAAATATTATCTCTTATCCCCATAAGATCTATTCGAGTCAGGTTTTAGCACTTACAATTTTATTGATGAGAAATGAGTCTCATAAATTCAATGACTTGTTCTTAGTTCCAGGGGCAGAGAAGGATGTAAACTCAGGACTGCCCAATTCCCCACATCCTCTCTGATATGGAAAGGAGCAGTGGTGAGCGTGATGGGAACAAAAGCAGTTCAGAGTTGCTGTTACTGCTTTTGCATGCCTACAGGCTGTTTGTCCCAGGCTCCCAATCCAGCCGACCCTTGTTTTCCTCACCACACTGGATGAGAAGGGTCATGCTTGACCTGGAAGGTGTTGAAAGGCCTGCTGCTGCGTGCAGCTCATCGAAGGAGACAAGGTTCGCCATTGCTGTGACCTGGGAAGGTGCTGTGGTCCAGCTGGACCCCTCTGCAGTCACTCAGGGGTGGCTTGGGCTGCTGTCCAGAGTGCACGAAGCTAAAGCCAATGTCAAGGGCTCCTAACGTCCAAGCAGGAAACTGTGACTGAAAAGCTGAAAAAACATATGATCCCATAAAAAGCGACCTCTGGGGAAACAAGCCATTAGTCAGCCTTATTTATTTATTTTTCCTTCTTGCTGCAAAGTTCAATACATTCGAAGGAGCTGTGATTATCATATAAAAGGCTATGCAAAACTGCCTTCCCTCAACGAAGCTGGAGAAAACTTTACCCTGGCCCTTTGCCACTCTTGGCTTTGTTTGTGTTCTTCAGATTCCGCATGCTCTGCCCACGGTTGCGATGGCCCCGTCGGAGCACAAGTGTGTCTGAAAATAAACAAGCAGAGCTGGAACTCTCCAGAGTCCCCTCTCATCTCCACCCGCACTCTGCCTTTCATCCTGTCTGACGAGGAACCGATGAGGAATTATCCAGGCGGGGGGACTGGGTGGCAGTGGCCTTATTAAGACAAGATCTTCTGCAGAGTTTATGTGCTTAATGAGCTTAGGAAATACCTTGTGGTCATGAAAGAGTAATAAAATTTCCACTTTCTCGGGTGAGATCAGGAAACCCCGACTGTCCACTCTTAGTTTTTGCCAGTTTTACTTTGGAATGTGCTTTTGGAAGGTCAAAAATATTTTTTTTAATGGGTGGCCAGAAAGAGTCTCAGTATAATCTTTTGAGGAAGACCCCCTGGTCAATCCATGGGTGCAAGACAACCAAGCTTCCTCGTCCTTTGGAGACTTCTGGGTACTAGAGATGTCAACTTTTTCCTCTTACCATCTGTATTAAATTCCTAGGGCTTCTGTAATAAAGTGCCACAAACTGTGTGGCTTGGAACAACAGAAATTTATTGCCTCATAGTTCAGGAGGCTAGATGTCCAGTGTCAAGGTGTGGGCAGCAAGGATTCCTTATGAGGGCCGTGAGGAAGAATCTACTCCGTGCCTTCCTCCCAGCTTCTGATGGTTTGCTGGCAGTCTGGGCGTGTCCCTTGCTTTGCAGATGTACCACGTGGATTTTGTGCCTTCCTGTTCATGTGGCGTTCTCCTTGTGGGTATGGCTGTGTCCAGATTTCTCCCTTTTTATAAGGACACTGTCCTGTTGGGTCAGGGGCCCAGCACACTCTATCTTAGTTATGTCTGCAACAACCCGATTTCAAGTATGTTCACATTCGGAGATGCTGGAGGTGAGGTCTTCAACATAAGAAATGGTGGAGGGACACAGTTCCATGCACGATACCACCTGCCGGACTTATCCAAGGTCTCTTCACACTGGAATTCTGACAGGAGGCCAATAGAGAGGGGCGTGGAGACCTAACTAAAAACCAAGGTTAAACCATTGTCAGTGGAAAGCTGCTGGCTCAGTTTGAGACTCTAGTATTTGCTTGTGAAATGGGTTTTCATAGGGCTTGAAGGAAGCCATTGCCATGAAGTGGAGAAACTCAGACTGTGCCGTGAGCGACAGTGCCTCAGGCCTAGGGGTAAGACGGTTTTCTGTTTTGGTCGGCTTGTTGTTTTAAAGGAAATATAGGAAAATATAATGTCAACGGATTGAAAATAGATGTATTTATTGACAATGAGGTTAACGTGATGACTTTGTCCACTCGAGCAGTAGTTCCGAGGCAAACTATCTTCATTCAAATCACAGCTTTATTAGCTGTGCCATCCTGGGGAAGTGAATGTACCTCTCGCCTTGGTGTTCTCGTCTTTGACATGGTGTGACGATAATAGTATCAGTGTCATAGAAAAGAATTAGTATAGGCAGTAGTTTAGAACTATGTTTGGCACATGGTCAGAATTCTCTGTTTTGGAGAACACAGGGGTGGGAAGCTAGTGCTTAGGACGTGCGATGCCCCCCATTTGAGTTAGGAGGCATGCTACAGAGGTGGCCATTCTGGAACTCAGACCTTGGGTGATGAAAGTACGACCATGCTTTCATAACCTACCTTCTTCAACTGTATAAATAATAAGCAAAAACTTCAGGAGGAAAAGTAACTGTCCCTGACCACAGAAGGGAGACTGAGGCCAGATAACTTGCTCAGGGCCACAGACACTTGCAAACTAGGATGGCTTGCCCTGTCAGTTCCACCAGAGTCACTGTCCTGTCCTTTTGTTTATACCTGTGCTTTACACGGAGATAGTGACGGAATATACAGAAAGTCATTATTACCCATATCACATGTGACAGTCACATGACTAAGGACTCACATCAGAAAGTAGATTTCCTACAGGACATAATGTTTTCATTTCTACTTGATAAGAAGTTTCCCTCCCATCATTTTTAAAAGGCTAAAGGACATTTTTATAGGATTTTGAGCCCTGCATTAGACATGACATTATTCTAAGAAGCTGTCAATGGGCTTAGCCCAGAACTGGCCACAGACGGTCTCTGCTGTTCTGAAGGAGCTTAAAACCCCACTACTTTCACTTTTTGGTGCAATACCCAGACATGAGCTTATTGTGGGGTGCCCTGAGAGGTTCGTCCTGCCCTCTCCTCCCCCCGCTCCCCCCTCCATCGACTCCTCCCTGCCCTCCTGTTGTCCTCCCCACCGCTGTCCTCACTGCCCTTCCCCTCTGCCCCTCCCTCCTCCCTGTTCTCCTTCTAACGATGCTCCATGGGCTGGGTCAGCATCTCCTTTCAAAGTAAAAAACAAGTGAAAACATTTGAGTCACAACGACAGGTCACATTTGGACTCCAGCATTTGCTTTTTGAAACAGGGTTTTTCAGTTAGTCTGGGGACCCGGATCCTGCCACTCAACCCTGGCAAAGCAAATCTGTATCTGCTTTGTTCACAGTATTATCCTGACAACTTCTGGTGAAAAGAATCCCAGACCAGCAGTGCCTCAGGCCTCAGGGATAAGAATTTCTAAGGGGGGGGGGTGCATTTTGATCCAGTTGCCCTTCATATTGTTGTCTCCTTGTCCAATTTGCTAGAGAATTTCCCACTGGCTCTTGGCGCATTCTCAAATTGGAGTGCAGTCTTTCAGACATTACTCTGTATGCTGAAAGACAAGGAACTCTTTATGAGGCAGAATGGGGAGGCCCTGGCTTCTAGGAAGGGCAGATGGATGCTCTGGCCTCATGTCTCAGTCCTGCCCTGTGCCTCCCTCCAGAGCCCTCTACTGGCTCTACCCTCTCCCAGTGCGGGGAAGGGCTGTGTGGACCCCTTTACCTGGGCTGGAGGGAGAACACTATGATAAGCTAAGTCGTCCTTAAGGCAATTCCCTCCGTAACGGGGGCGTCCTGTGGAACTATTACTGCAGCGAGATGACGACGTTTCCAGCTGGGCAATCCTGTGTAAGGGGGGATACTCCTTCTTGACGCACTTTTCTCCAAATATAAGAATTTTTAAACAAGGGAATGTTTTCTCCTCTTCTCGTCTGCTGCCTCTTTTCATTTATATTGCTTTCTTTCACTTATGCTTGTTTAAAAGGGCTGGATTTTCAGATACCGTCTGCATATCACCATAACAAACATTTATGTAATGTCACCATATGAATTCACTTAGTCCTCACAACCACCCTTGGAGGCGCGTACCACTGTTTCCCCATTTGTAGGTTAGAGAAAAGGTACAGAAAGATGATGTGACTTTCCCAGGGTCACACAGCTGCTAATTGACAAAGCCCAGATTTCTCCAACCCGGGGGTCTGAGTCTCAAATCCCTGATGTGCCACACCACTGCCCTCTTGTTATTTATTTATTTTTAGGATTTTGGTCCTCCCCAACAATTTGTTTCTTATTGGAGGGCTATGTGCTGCTGCTCCCATTTCAGGTTCCTCCCAGTCCTGGGTGATTATGCAGGGAGGTAAGGCAAACCCTTTGCCAACAGCATGACCCCCATGTACACCCCTCCTTGAGGAAGGCCCAGCGCAGTCATGCAGGGGCAGCTCTGCTAGGAAGGCTGGGTCAGGCCCGATTTGATAACAAACTCACGTCTTTCTGCAGGAAGACTCATACCTGTGGGCTGAACAGTAGAGGCTTTGTCTCCTACTAGCTGCAGATATTCAAGTCTTCCATGGTTAAGCTGTTTTCTTTAGGGAAAGCTGAAGAAGGAAGGAAGGAAAGAGGAAAGGAAGGAAGAAGGGAGGGAGGAAGGGAGAATGGAAAGAAGGAAGAAAAAAGGAAAAGGAACAAATGGAAAGGAGACAAGAAGGAAGAAAGGAAGAAAAGAGTATTCATTGTCATGGTGACCATGAGTTTTTAGGAAAGATATTATTTTCTGCCCCTGTCTGCCTGACCATTTCTGTAGCATGCTTCTTTTTCTCCTTGGTTGGGTCTCACTATGGTCCTGCCAATGTTTACATTTTGAAGTCGCATTATGTTCTTTGGGTTTCCTATTTATAAAGAAAGAATGAGAAAAAATTACATGGCAACTTAATTGAAACACATCAGATCAAATCAGGATTTTGAGCCCATAGCTGCAAACGGGTCCCTCTGAGACCCCGAGTCCTCGCTGTGGCTGCCGCCGAAGTGTTTATTGTTGCAAGTCACTCCTCATAGCCTGTCCTGACGTCCCCATCTGGGCAACAGGCAGTCTGCCTGAGAACCCAGTAGGCCAGCGCTTGAGAGCACCTGGAGTCTGTCGGGCACACTGTTTTCTATTAAGCAGTTTGGGGTGCAGTTTGGGTTTCTCTCTAGCTTCCTCTTTCTATTTCAAAGACAGAAGAGTTTCAAGAGGACAGTGGGAATTGCCTGCCTGTAGACTTCAGAGGGCCGGCACAATGGTGTCTGTGCGTCTCCATCCCTCCTGGGTCTGTTTCGCCTTCCTTCACTCCACTGCAAGGTGTGTCTTCCTGAGATGCTGTCTTTGCCTTCTGCCTGCCAAGTGCTGAGTTCCCTTCCAGCTCTGAAACGCAGCAGTTCTCCTAGCGGTGGGAGCTCTGTTCCTGCTCTTTGCATGCTTGATCCAGCCCAGACCTCAAGTCCCTTGCAACAGGATTTGACAGCTTCACAAGGCAGCAGTGTGTTGGCCTGACCAACCCAGAGTTTCTGGAATCACTTAATAAATAAGATTCACTTCCAGCATTCCAGCCCAGTGCCAGTCATCAGTCTTGACGGATTAACATTATTAATAGTCTCAGGACCATTGACAGTATCTGCCACTGGTCACTGAACATTCACCAGGTGCTGAGCCATATACTAATTACATGTGAGTGTGATATGTTGCCCATCAGTAGCATTTATGTGCACAGTCTTATTTAGTTTCACTCATCCTTATACAACCCTAAAACATAGCTATCTTATGCCCACTTCACAGATGAGGAGACTGAAACCCAGAGCAGTTAAGTAACTCACTTAAGGTCACTTTATCAGTAAGTAAAGGAACCTGGAGTCTAACTAACCCCAGTTTGCTTTTCTTCAAAGCAGTGCCACTGCTTAACAACGCCATCATACCACCTACAATACTAACTAGCACATATTATGCCCTACTATGTACGATAACTGAGTATGTGTGTACCATAACATAATATGTGCTGGAAGCTTAATGTGCACAAGTTGACTTAATCTTCATAATCACCTTGCAAGACAGGAGGACTGGGTCTATTTTCCAGGGAAGGAAACAGGTTTAGAGGGGTTTGAATTGTTCCACTGTGGTATATTCACTCCAATAAATGTTTAGAACAGCCCTGAACTTCACCACCAAAATACCAAAGAAGTTTCTATAACATGCATTTAAACACTTTTGGTTTTTCAACATAGCAGAGTGTCTGCATTTATTTTGAGCACATGGTCATTTAAAATTACACCCGAGACAGCTCACCTGGTGCCGATGCCTCGGCCTGGCCGTGGAGACGGTGCAGACAGCTGGGGTGGCTGGAGAAAGTCAGACCCATCCATTTAGATGCATGCAGGGGAGCTGACCAGTGGAGCAGGACGGGAGAGCGGCTGGAAGCTCCTGCCAGTGGAAAAGGGTTGGGGAAGGTCAGCAAGAGAGACATGAACTCACAACAGAAGGGTTATGTTTACGAATCTTGAAAATTCGTGACTGATTTGCTGGAGGCCAGAAGTCTGTCTTAGGAAAGGGGAACTCGGTCTTAATTCCAGGCCCTCTGCATGGTGCTCGGTGCAGACACCCCTTTTCCTCAGTCAGCCTTTGGTTTATATTAAGCAGCTTAGGGTAGAGTTCAGCTTCCTCATCACGCACCTACTGGTTATTCCCTACATGGATGTGCAGGGAGGTCTAGATCTTTCACTAATAAATCTTTATAAATGAATGCCACAGAGTTTCGCTGAAATGTTTTTAAATGTCATTCACAGAAATACTGGGTAAAATGAATATGTTGTCTCCATAGTTTCTTAAATTACTTCCAGTGGGCCCGTGGACCCTGCCCTGTGCTCGAGTCTGCCGCGGCACCGCTTCCGGGAGTGTCCGTAGGGAAGCGGACACCGTCCGTGCAGCTGTAGGTCCTCTGTTCTGGGCGCTGTGTAAGTGTTTCAGAGGGACGTTGTGGTTCACATGCCAGGGTTGATCTTTAAAGAAGAGCGAGCAAAAATAGACTTCAGTTTTTTTTAAGTCTGAAGCCAAGATAAAGTCAGAGGTGATGCTGGAGTAGGAGAAAGATGCCCGACAGGCGTAACTTGTTTTTATCAAAAGCTGAACTACGTGCCAGGTACGACTGTTTTAAGTGCTTTTGTGTTTCTTCTCATTAAATAAACAAACAACAGAGAGCAGCGATAAGGCAGATGCTGCTATCATTCCCATTGACAGATCAGGAAACTGAGGAAGAAAAAGATGAAGCTGCATGATCAATGTCACATAGCAGGTTAAGATAGAGCTGGGATTTGAACCCAGGTGAGCCTAACTCCAGACAAGACACTATCTTTATATTAGGCTGTGAAGGAAATAAGATCCATGTATCATTCTAGGCTACCTGCCACTGGAAAAAATTTTGTTTTGCAAGAAACCCGTGGACAAAAACAATCCTGAGGACCGACTTCTCAGCTGGCACTTCTCAGTGGGCTCAGCTGACCTGTGGCTGTGCTGGTAACAGTTCTCTGAGAGTTCATGCCGACTGCAAACAGGTTAAAACCTCATAGGATATGCTGGCTGTGTTTTGGCCCCTCTAGCAATGCCAGAGAATTAGAAAGAGCACTGAATCTGGAGTATGAAGGCTTGTGTTCAAGTTCTAGCTCCACCTGTCACTGGCCACTGGAACCCTGGACGAATCCCTTAAATCGTTAAGTGTGGATAAAATGGACAATAGTAACACTTCTGTCCACTTCATAGGACTGCCATGAGATGAAATGAGAACCCTTCTTTGTAAATGAAGAAGCGCTAAGAGCTCTTCCACAACTGACAGAGACTGAGAGAAAAAAAATCCCATGATATTGCAATTCTGAGACCTTATAAACTTTCGATTAAAGAAAGCTAGAACCCATGTCTTCCCTAGACATCTTTGGACTGAATGTAAAACTATGTTTGACTCATTGGAACTAAAGAGAAAAATTGGCTTTGGATTGTAAGTTCCTTTTTATTACAATCATAGTATTCAGAACAGGGACATTCGGACACGGCGGTAGCGCTGAGCGCACCCTGACGTGCCTGACAGTGCTTGCAGCTACTTGAAGTCATGATTCTATAATCACACCTTAGCAGTGGCCACAGTGTATTTATGCCCTTCCTTTGCAAAACAGCATCTCAGAACATTTCCTTCTAAACACAGCTTTAGTATATCCCACAAGTTTTGATATATTGTATTTTTATTACCATTCAATGAAAATATTTTCTAATTTTCACCAATTTCTTATGTAACCCATCAGTTATTTAGAAACATAGTGTTTCAGTGCAAAACACTGAGGAATTATCTAGTCTTTTTTTTGTTGTTGATTTTGGGTTAATTTCACTATGATCAGAGAACCTATTAGTATGATTAGTATGAACCTATAGTATGATTTTTAATTCTTTGAAATAGGCTGAGACACTCTTTATTGGCTTGAAATTAAGAACCTGCTGTTGCTTTTAATTTTGACAGTTTTACTCTATCTTTTAGTTCCCCTGCAGAAAAAGTTATGGTGTACATCGCTGACAAGTTGCTTAATCTCTCGGGGCCTCGGTCTCCTCATCTATAAAACAGAGATAATAATAGTGTCTTCCTCCAAGAAGCCTTGTGAGTGTTAAATTTGGTAATATGTTAAATTTTTTGAACAGTACTTTTCACAGAGTAAGTACTTAGTAAATGTTAGCTAGCTATTATTCATTAATCAATATTACTTACTATTTTGGATCTAACATACATCACCTTGCCTGTCTACTCTCATTTGCTTCTAAACCGTAAGGCATGTGTCTTAAATATTCTTAAGTCTCACAGCATTCCTTCCCCAGAGGTGGGCACTTTTATTCTCTGTGGCTTACAAATAAGAGGACTAATGAACCAGCTGGGTAAGAGACTTGAGTGGAAGGCTGTGTTTCTCCACATAGCAGCGATAGCTTTTCCTCTAGATGCCTTTTATAGCCCTGGCTCATATTTTATTCCAATCACAAGAAGTGACTGTTTTGCAAGCAAGCATTTTTGTGGTTGGCGTCATTGCCAGGTGTCCCCGTGGACATCTACATCCTCCAGGCTGGGGGAGGCCTGTCCCCCAGTGACTAGGTTAGCTTCACCTCAGCCTCGCCGTTTCAGTCTGAGAAAAGGCAGCCCCAAAGAGCTGAAAATATGTCCAACTTCCCAGCGCTTCACATCCTCCAAAGACAAAATCCACCGTCGTCAGCTTGTGGGAACTCAACAAATGGTGGTTGATGGACCGTCATGGTATCAGTTCTGAAAATAAGCACAGACATTTTTGGTTACCAGCCCACCGTCCCCCAAGTTGTAAAGCAAATGAAATGGACATTCTTTCCCACTCATTGGGCATAAATTGTTATGGCTGTTTCCAAGGATGCGTGGTCCACATGGAATGGGGGGTCTTTCAGGGAAATTTGACATCAAGCTCACCGTCTTGAGAGACCAGTTTGTATTTTTAAGGAATATTAAAGACTTTAACATATTTTATAAAAGGCATGTACAAAAGCACATTGGTGCCCATTTCTCAACGTATATTGTAATATAGAGCAGCTGCTCTCCTGCTTAGTGTGCTTTCAGAGGGGCTGGTGTGATTTTTCTGAGTATCCTAAACTTTGTTGGATGCCCTGCAGTTGCACAATTTTATTCCTCGACTATGTCACCTTGGTACTTTGTTTATTGGTTCTAGTGGACAACCCTTTGGGGAAGATAGCATTAAGTTTCATTCATTGTTCATACTGTGGGTGAGCGAGTTTATTAGATTGGCTCTGGTGAGCATGTTTTGGTTTAGACTGAGGAGGAGCAGGGAGTGGGGGACGGTGGGCATCTGGGTGTGGAAGTGGTGGGCGCGAGAGCCTTGTAATCTGAGACTGGGCATGTGAGGGTGCAGGAGGCTTCACGTTTTGCCTGGGGCTTCTCTATCCATATGATCTCTAAACACACGTCCAAAAGCCATTTAATTAGGTAATCGCTGTGAGTCTTTAGCAGTAACACCACTCTGGCATGGGACAGACTTCAGTGTATTAGAAATTGTTATTTTTCTGGTCCTTCGATTGGTTGCACATACAAATTCCTTCCTGGTCTCAGGTAGCTCTTAGGGTTGTACCTGCTGTTGATGGCAAAGCAGAGCCGAGAACAGGAAAGTAAGGTGGGACTTTAAGAGTATTAGTAAGAACTCTGACAGTGGAAGGTACCTAGAGCCGTTCAGCCCGGCTGTGGCTCTCTCAGCCATGACACCCCTGAATGTGTGGCCCCATGTCTCTTTTTGGACCCCCCCACCAAGCCCTTCTGGCAGATTAACTGATGCTGTTCATTCTCTCTACAAAACAAACCTGCTGATGCCCAGCACGCCCCGAACGCTCGCAACTCTCAGACCGTCTAGTGCGCTCACCAAGCAGCGGTTGTATTTATTTCCACACTGTCAAGGCTAGTTGTACCTATTCTTGTAACTCTGTAACTTAATTAAATAACATACACATGAATAAAATATGAGCATGAAAGGGAAGATCTAATTAGAATGCTTGCAAAGACTTAATTTAGGAGAATCTCTTAGAAATGCTATCAAATTAAGTATGGCCAAGAACTGTAAGAGATTGTGAATATATTTGTGGAAATGCAGGCAGGTTCTGCACTCAGATTGCTTCTCAATGATCTTTAACGTTTTGTTCTGTTAAAAATCTAAAACTAGAAATCGTTGACTCTACATTCAGGATGTGGTATAGGCAAGAAAGAACATGCAGAACTCAATCAGCAGACCCCACACTCAGAAAAGGCATCTGCCCTTCACCAGGCCCTCAGAAATGCACGTGCGCTTATATATTGTACATTACCAAGGCGTACATAAAGTGTACACCTATTTTTTCATTTTGGAAGTCCTTTATTGTAAAAACTACTCTTTTGTGTGATAACAAACAGCAGCTGCAGCGTCAGTGATTATTCCAGATCTCCACACTGGAAAAATCCAACTTCTGGAGGCACAAGTTTCCCTCTGTATTTCTGAGGTTATGTTTTTACTGTTCTGCAGTGTCTTGTGCACCGCGGTGCATCAGCCAGCCTGGCGATTTACTTCCCCTTAGAGCGCTGTGAAACTGAACAAGAGGGAGCGGGTAGGCCTGCTGATGTCAAAACTTTGGGTCTGGGGTTCTCTCCTGTTAGGGAACCGCCTTGATGGGGTGTGCGGCTCAACCACCTGAACGACCCTGCTAGCCGTCGCTGTCTTGCTGCCCATTGTGGTCCTTCCCCCTGTAAGCAACTTTTTAGCGAATCAACTATTTTGTCTCTATAGCTATGACCAAGGTTAAAAAATAGCCCCGTTGTACTTCTTTGTGTTGAATGGAAAGGTTAGTGTTATCCTGACTATTCTTTTCTAGTGTCTCCTGAGAGACCTGCTACATATCCATGCTTCTAAAATTCATTAATTTCTTTCTTAAGGCTGTTTATAGGTTTAGATGATAGTATCGAATATGTTTATTTGCTGCTACATGATGATAATAATGCTGCTGCCACGCTAAAAGCAGTGATGTTTGACAAGAGTTGACTCTGTATCTGGACACTTTAGGAAACATTCCATCGATGGTATCTCACAACAACCAAAAGAGTTGCCCATGTTTACAGATGACTGAGGCACGGAAGGGAGAGCGGGTCGGCCTGGGACAGCCAGGTTCCAGCCCCAAGGGAATCCAGGCCTTGTGTTCCTAATCTTTGTGCTACTTATTTTTAAATATCTTAAGTCCTTTTAATAGCTTATTGTGTTTGTGGCTACTTTGTGGAGGCAGGAGTTCCGGGGAGCAGAGCTGACTACCTGCCAAGGCTCCTTTATGTCTAGAGGTGAGAACGCAGCACTTGCTTCAGGCACAGTGTAATCTGTGTGCACTTCCGTTCGACCCCGTGACGGGGACTGTGCGGAATGTGCAGCGTTGCCCGCCACAGGCCAGGCATCATCGGTGCAGGCAGATATGGCACGTGTGTGCGTGTGTGCATGTGTGTGCCCATGTCTGTATCTGTCCCCGCTCCCTGCTGCTCACTAATGAGGAACTGGCACTTTAGTGCCCTTTGGTGCCACTGCGCTTTTAACTGCTGTGAAGATAAGGCATCGCGGCCCCGCAGCTGTACATAATAGTGCTGTAATTCCATCAAGGGGCTTTGATAACTTCGTAAACCCTGACAGAAAAGCTGGAGTGGGTTTTCGTGTCACCAGAACATCGAGATGGAATTACAGCCTTAATTTACTGGGTGTACATGTTGGGGGGTACATCACTTAGTGTTAAATCCTGTTAAAAACCAATCAGCTAATGCCATCTGGCTATGTCCATTTCACAGTGGCATCCCCGTTCCCCCGGCCCCACACAATTTTGGATCTTTGTTCTCTTGCTTCTTCTGGTTATTATTTTCTTCATCACCCTAATGACCCATATTATCCTCAGGATGAATGTTTTGTATTCAGACAACTTTCTTTTTAGTTTTCCGAGTGTTTTCTCATATGTGATTCTGTTAGTCTCATGAGAACCTTAATACCATCTTTTCTCTGTCCTCTGGCACATCTGAAATTTAGTTACTTGTGTTATATGGGACAAAGGTCTGTTGGCTGTTTTGTAAGAATAGATGCAATGTATGTGCACGTGAAAAGTAAAGTTTTCTTTCCTTCTCTCTTCCCATAGTGCCTCTCCCTATAAGGTGATCCTGTTAATAGTTTCTTTTATATCTCTCCAAAAGTTTTTATTCCTGTCTTACAATTTATAGCATCCCAGGATAAATTGTTATGCACTCGTTTGCCTGCTTTTTCATTTATTTCTATCCATTTCTCCTTTTTTATTTATCCACATACAATTATCTGCCCATGTTATTTTAAAATATTTATTATGTATCCTTATTGTTTATCTTCCCATATTACAACTAGTTTTCTATCATACTTTGTAATGACCACTTAATAATTTAGTCATTTAGAAGTCTGTTTTCTAAATATTATTTCAGCTCACACAATCTGTGAGGAGAGGATACTTCAGATTGAAGACAGTGGATTTCATTAGCCATATCTTTTCGGAATAGATCTCAATCCAGTCCATTGGTGGAAAAAGGAAATGGGTTTATTTTTTTTGTTTTGTAAATGATTTCCTGTATTCTGTGTTTAACATAACAGTGGAACATTGGAGAACTGTCCAGTGATGTCACGTTCCCGTGTGGCCGGCAGAAGTCGAGGCAGGAGGTGGGCTTGGTGTTCAGAAAGGTTCCTGGAGGCCAGTTATGCAACTTCGACCCCATTTTGGGGGGGGTTTGTGGGAGGCCTCAGTTTCTCCAGCTGCATCACAGGGCAGTTTGATATATCTAAAATAGCCTGAATGAAATTTAGGAGAGTGGGCTCGTCTTGAATTCCGACTCCATGATTCACCACATTGGGCCAGTTAACTGCTTGGAGCCCAGTTTTCTCACCTGTAAAATGGGATTAATCACCTCTACTTCATATGAGTGCTGTGGTCATTAGATGAGATGATTATTTTTGCCTTGATACATGGCGAGTTTTATGAGTATTCTAAGGCTGCTTCACAGTCTATAAGTGGTGAAGTAACTTCCCTCAGAGGAGTCTGAGTCTTTAATGCTACTGTCTTTTCAGAACTTAGCATTTATTGTTGTCCCATAGACTGCAAACTTCTAATGCAATAAAAATGACTTTGAAATGTGACTTACCGGAGTTGGTCTCATTGCTTTACAGGTGTGTATTATTGGTTATTTTCCTTCTCACGGCCTGGCACAGGGTGGCTGCTGTGTAATGCTGGTTGACCCAGAGATCTGTGAGCTCTGGGTGTAGTGTTACACCTGAGCTCTGGGGTACAGGGGGCTCTCAGTGAATTTCTGACTCTGGGAGAAAGGTCTACAGTCAGATGTATGTTCCAGCCCACTTTCCAAAGCTCTAGCACGCTCGCTTTTTAGCAGAACAATACAGCCTAGGTTTCCTGGCCTGCGTGACTTTTTAATGGAACTCTTGCTCTAACAGACTTCCAGCACCATGACGGGACACCAGACAACACAGAGGCTTCAGCCAGCTCAAACACTTGCATGGTACTTCGCAGTACACTAAAAAAAAAAGCAACAACGTATTTTCCTAGGAAAACAAGTTTCTCTGGAGGATAGGTCTCCTACAATAAACCGTGCATTCTGGGGAGACATGCAGGATAATGCCCAGGCTCGCTCTGCACAGCCGTGAGCCCGCACAGCTGTCATTTGGAAAGTACACTGTTGTCTGGTGAAGAGACTGCCCTGCTTCCAAGCTGGAAGCAGGGGAGGAAGTGTGGGGGCGGGGCCGAAAGATCCATTAACCCCACTGGTGTGCAGAGGCAGCAAGAGACAATATAAATCTGGGAGCTGCTCCATGCAGTGCATGCCCCTGCAGGAGTCAGAGTAACAGACAAATTAGCATAATGTAATTGGTTGGCAGGGTCAGCCCCTCTCTGTGAGCATTAGCCACGGGGATGGTAGGAAGAGGCTGAGAAAGGACTGGGGGCAGTATTTTGTCTGCCACTGTGAAGAAGGGGTTTTCATTTCAGCACTGCATCCATCAATATTACAGTCCCAAGACAGCCCTCTTCCAGTTCTTAAAGTTTCCTTTTTTGAAAAATGTCTTCCTTCAGAAAAAAAAAATACAAAAGGTCCACTTCATTCCCCCTGCTCCTGCCAAAGCTAAAATCTGAAACAAGAAATAAAACAGTATAAATCTAGAAAGAATAGAAGAAGGTTTTAGAAGGTTTTCTCCCTTCTCCTCCATCTCCTGCCTCTACCGATACTGGGAAGTTCTCTCTGGAACTTTGATGACTGCAGTTATCTTTTGACTAGTGTGTCTCTGGGTGACTCGTTTGTCCAGATTACGTCGCTAGTGGCCGACTTGCTGTGCAAGCTCCACCTCACCCTTTTTCCAAGTGAAGCTAAGGGGTGCTTGGTGTTCTCTGTGCTGAGCACCCCACCAGCCTACTCAGAAAAGGAGGCAGAAGCACCCTGTTCTTCGTTAAGTGGTGCTGTGCCTGGGCCATTTCTACTTCCAGAAACTCAGGCCAGTGCCACCCACTGCTGTGCTGTATATGGGGTTGGGCAGAAGTAAGGCTTGCTTGAGTCTGGTGGGTAGGGTACAGGAATGTCTCACATGCGATGGACAGCAATATGAGCATTTCACCTAAAATGTCACATGGTGTGCTTGAGTGTGATATTATTATATTACAGAATTACATGCTTATGATTTTATAATAAAAAGGGGCATTATTTGTGTCAGACCCTGTATTTTTGAAAACTTCTTCCGCTTTTTTAATATTTATCCCAACTTCGGGTGCTGAGTCGAATCCATCAACATTATTAACTAACTTCTTAGGCCAGGGTCATTGCCATCACTAGTCTTGGAAAACCCTGTTCTTGCTGTATCCCAGGCCTCCCCTCTATCTCTAGTTTCCACTCTCTTCTTCTTCCATAGTCGTCCACTCCAATATATTCATTATAGGTCCTTAAACTGTATGCGTCCTTGTAAAAATAGAGTCGTGTGTGTGTGGGGGCATGCTAATTGAATGGGAATGTGCTATAAATCTCCTGCTATTGCTTTTTTTCATGCAACATTTTTGAAGATCTATTCTTGTTGCATGCTTCTTCATTGCTTCTAACTGCTATGTAGCATTTGCTAGTGTGAATTCACCCATTTTATTTATCCGTCACCACAATCAATTTTAGCACATTTTCATCCCCTCTGAAAGAAACCTCATGCCCATTAGCTATCATTCACCACCCTCTGTCCCCCAGTCCTAGGCAACCATAATCTACTTTCTGTCTCTATGGATTTGTCTATTCCAAACATTGCCTATAAATGGAATCATGTACTATATGGTCTTTTGTGACTGCTTTCATTTAGCATAATGTTTTGAAGCCTTATCTATTTCATAGCATGCATCAATACTTTTTGTGGCCGAATAATATTTCATTGTATAGATAGATCACATTCTGTTTGTCTGTTCGTCAGTCAGTGGACATTTGGGTTGTTTCCACCTTTTAGCGATTATGAATAATGCTGGTGTGGACATCTGGGTACCCACTTTTACGTGGGTATATGTATTTCATATCTCTTAGGAATGTATCAGGAGTAGAATTGCTGGGTCCTGTGGTAACTCTACATTTGACCTTTTGAAGAACTGTCAGACTGTCTTCCAAAGCGGCTGCACCATTTTGCAACCCTAATAGTCCAAGGGGTTCAATGTGGGTCTATTCTTGCAAGGACAGACAGCCCCTGACCGATGGGTAGCCCAGACCTGGTTATTTAGGGGGTGAGGGAAGAGGGGTTGTGCCCTGAACTTGCCTCTGTGGGCTGCAATCTCTTTATGGTGATGATTTTTATCTAGGGTCACCCCATCCCATCTTACTGAGCTTAATTTTAGGGTTATTTTACAAGCAACTCTCTGATCAACTTTTTTTTTCACTGAAAATAACTAAGCTGTGCAAGTTGGGAATCAGAAAATTTGAAGTCGAGCCCTGATTCTGCCACCCATTCTGTGATCTTGGGTAAATCGTAGCTTTCTTGATTTCTTCCTTTATCAATTATGTGCACGCATATGGGGCCATTCTTGGTGTGAATAGAGCTGGGGATGGAAGGAAAAGAGGGGCAGGTTGGGGCCCAGAGCTAGAGGTTGAGAGGCCCAAAGAGTTGAGAATTACTTATTCAAATGTGATTTACATTATGGGTAGACATGATGAATAGGTAGTAGACATATTTGTAAGTTGATTTCTGACTTTAAACTATTTAGTCATGTGGGATGTAGACCTCCATTTGTGCACCTCAAAAGGGAAAGGGGCTAGATCATGGGCATGATCCTTATACCAACCCGTCTAAGGACATAGGGACATATGTCTACGTATAGTTAGTTTCTCTGGTTGATTCAGGTTAATTTCCAGAATGACCACAGAAATTTGCACTATGATAACCTGTGGGTCCCAGATCCCCATGTCCCTGTCAACATCGTCTCTGGTAATTATCTACCTTTTCATTTTCTGCTGTTCTTATTTTAATTTGCATTTCTCCAATTACTAATAAGTTTAAACATCTCTCCATATATGTTTTGGACATTTGAATTTTCTGTTTTAAAAATTCCTATTCATATTTTGTAGTTTGCTATCTCTTTCTTGTTAATTCTCAGAATGTGTGTGGGTATATATATATATATATATATATATATATATGTGTGTGTGTGTGTGTATATAGAAAAACAAGAAAAAACCCAACAACTTCTAAATTGTGATGGAGCCAGAAAAAACAGTGACTTCCTAAAAAGGCCAGCATAACCTCAAAAAATCTACACCCACTTGTATATATATTAGAGAAACACGTGGCAAATAATCTCCAACATTGATCCTCAGGGGCCTGCTCCTTACGTTCCATAGATTCAGAATGTGTCTCACTAGATTGTTACTGTTCAGTTGAGATCATATCTTTCTTCTTTTTTAGAAATAAGTTTGAGAAGGGGTTTTCTTGAAACTTGTGTGTTGTGGAGAAGCTCTCCCCTACCCACTCCCAGCTTTATTCCTGCTCTTAGGAAACAGTGTTTGCAAGAGGCAGCCAAGGTACTATTGCATATGGCTGGGTGTTGCTTTGCTTGAATTTGTTGGAAGGTGTGAAGACCAAGGAAGCTGTGTGTGGCGGCCGCGTCACACTGGCCGGAGCTGGAGGAAGAATTTGGGTGGAGCCCTTCTCAGTGTTCACGTGAATTCTTCTGATACTTCCAAGTTCTACGTTTGGCCAGCACAACTTCTTCAGTCTTCCTTTTTGGAATAGTATTCATTTGAAATGTTTTTCTCAGCCATTTTATCTCTGTAGGTCAAGAGGCCACATTTTGCTTTAGATTATATTGCTTGATCTCTTAATACTGAGTATGGCAGGAAGAAGCTCACCTTCACCCAAAGCCCATATGATCTTCAACCCCATCTTTATTTCAGCTTTCTTATTAAAAAGCTCTCTGGTTGAGCCAGTCAACAATCACCTTTTTTCTTCTTGTATTAGTCAGTGTTCTCCAGAGCAACAGAACCAATAGGAGATTATCTATCTATCTATCTATCTATCTATCTATCTATCTATCTATCTATCATCATCTACCTACCTACCTATCCATCCATCCATCCATCCATCCAGGCTGGAAACTCAGGCAGGGTTTTTTTTGTTGCAGTCTTTAGACTATAGAATTGCTTCTTTGAGAAACTTCGGTTTTTTTCATTAAGGCCTTTGACTGATTGGATGAGGCTCACCATGGACTCAAGTGTTAATCACATCTAAAGATCACCTTCACAGCAACATCGAGACTGGTGTTATTTGATTAAAGAACTGGGCATCATTGCCTAGCCAAACTGACATGTAAAATTAACCATCAAACTTCTGGAGTCTTGAAGTGTTCACTTGGCCTGTAATCATGTCATACTGATGGCACCTCTCGCATTGTCTTTCTTTGATGTTCAACTTTGTAAGTGTATAAGGTTCATCTTTCTAACTTTATGAAGGAAAGGATCATATCTTAAGCTTCTTACAGGTTCCCTGCAGTACCTTGTGGGGTACTATACATGCTGTGCTTAAGATATTATTGTCCAAAAACAAATGCACAGAGGCGGCCTTTTGAAAATAACATCAAAGTTAATAGTTAGAGGTAAGAATTGAACTTCGATATTTTGTGTCATATTCTTTTTACTCCCATGTTACAAACCAAAAGACTTCAGCAAATTCTCCAGGTAATTTTTTTTTTTTTACTGAAATCTTAGGAGGGTCAATTTTTGCCTATCAAGCATTCCAATTCCCTTTTCAGAAATCAACTCAAGTTTAAACTCTTAAACCAGCCTATGAATTTGATGCTGTTCTCTTGGTCTTTTTCACACCTGAAAGACCTGGCTATTGGTGGGACGTTCTGTATCTTGAAGGTTCCTTTTGATTCATGTAGTTTGCCTTCTCTAGCCCTTTTTAGCTTCCTATTCTGTATCCTTGACAATTCATGCATGATGCCACAGTAGACTTTTGGGGTGATGAATCCCAGGTTCAGCAAAATACAATGGGCCCAAAGTCAGTGGTTTTCTTGGTCATTGGGGAAGTATCTCCAAAGGTGTGTTATACTCTCTCAGGCTTATGTAATAGGGGGGCTGTTGTCAATGACAAATGACATTCACGGCACCACCCTAAAAGTGAAGAATAGTTACAGTGATATAATTAAGTGCTATGGCATTGGGGGCACCAGATGGATGCAGAATTAAACATACAGAAATTTTATGTATTGGGAACTTCCCAAAATTCTGAGCACAGACGTCCCCATGATTTGAGCTGGCTCACCAGAGAGGTTCCAGAATGTCTGTCTTTCTGCTGCACTTTGGGAAACACAGCAGATCCTTCTTTTAACCACGTGGCCTACTGAGGACTAATTAACCCAGATTATGTTTTTCTTAATTGTTTATTTGATAAGTATTACCACACATTATTTTCTCTAGCAGTTTTCCCTGGGCCAGAGGCTCCCAACTTTCTCAGATCCAGCCATTGTAGTGTTTCAATGATTTATTCACGGCGTGCCTTGGCCAAAAGAAATACGTATCATTCTACTTATTAAGTAGTTAGACCCAAACAATTTAGAAAGTACACAAACATCTCAGTAGCTATTTGACATAAATGATACACTGTTATTGAAAGGAAAAAAGGGAATACTTCCAGTTGATTCTGAAATAACCATATGATGTACTAATGGGATGTGTGTACCTGTCGGGTCCTCTACACCTCCCCAGACTCTAGAGTTGGCCTGGACACCCCCACCCTTGTTTTCTGTTCCACATTTATTTGTGCATGGTAGTCACCTTTCTTCACAGCAGCCACCAAAAGGCCCAGCTTTGCAAAGATGTGATGTAACCCAGAGGAATGCAGTATGATCTAATGTTGAAACACTGACAGCCTCGAGTTTGTGCCGTGTCCAACCGATGTCAAGTGTGGCTGCATTTTCCTTGAACTTTGAAAGACCTGGGGGCAACCCCGGGAGCCCAGTGCAGCACCCCGGGGCGCCTCAGCTCACAGTTTGGGAACTGCCACCCTAGATGTTAAACATGAACTATTAGGCCAAACCTTAAAATCTGTCAAGTCTGGGATAAGTGGGCATTTCTGATTTGTATTTAAGACCAAAATTTCTCTTGAAGGGGTCACATTCTGAAATTGAGCATCTATATGCCTAGCATTCTTCACTTCCATGGGAAACTATAGGCCAATGTGCCCGAGAGCATTTCCCCCTCATTTTATTCTCTGCCTTCTGAAAGACACACAACCTGCTGTTTGGCATTGTAATTCCTTGTCAAAAATCACACCAGCCAAAACAGCCCAGTGAACACCGTTGTTTATTTCACTGGAAGCCTGTTGTTTTTTGCACGGTCAACCTCCTGTTTTATTTTGGTTATTAACTATAATTATGTATCTTGAGCATGAGAAACCCAGTGTAGAACCTTCATGTGGGGACAGAGAAAATGCTGTTTTCTCCTAGACATTACACGCTGCAATACTTGTCACGTGGGACGGTTCGCTTCAAACCGGTGGCCGTTTGCGAGGCAGCAGATGTCATGCGCACTAAGACCCCAGAGCACATCAGCCACTTGGTTGGCTTCACCTGCCTGTTCTCCAGCCTTCCCAGTGGGTTTTAATGCCTTGGCCTTTGACTGCTTTTCTGAAGAAGTCTTATGACGTCACCAGGCTTCAGGCTCAGTGATATTTTAGCCTTACTTTATGTCTCTCTTTACTCTAATAAAGGCTTTGCTCCTGCTGCTTCTTGCTGTTGTTGCTGCTAGTATTGTTTCTGTGCCTCCTCCTCCTTCCTCATCTTCCTCTTCTGCCTTTCCCTTCTCTACCACCTCCTCTCCTTTCTCCTTGTTTTTCTTAAAACATGTCCACTATTTCCCTTGAAATATTCTAGCCCAGAGAGCTAAACGCTGGGCCCACTGGTTGAGTGTCTACAATAGCTGGAGGTAAATGTGTTTCCCAGGTCCCTGGATTCAGAACATTTTTCAAAGGACAGGGAGATTGGGAATGAGGCCACTATCCAGTTGTGGAGGTGGCTTAATCAAAGTAGGAATCAAAATGGCCTACAAAATGCTCTACAACTTAATAAAAGGCTCTATCAGATGCTGACCCTGCTCCCCGCAATCCCTACTACCTCCCCTAACGCCTTCCCCCCAGCACCACCCCCTCCAGCTCTCTCACTGGTCTTCTACGGCTTTAACTTCTCCGCCCGAAATTCAGCTCTCCAGCTTTGGGCTCCAGCCTGTGTACTGCTCCCGTCGCCGTCCCCAGTCAGGTGGATGCTGCCATAACTCCGGCGTGATATCAATAACCCACGCTAGTGAAGCCATGAGGTAATTTTCCCTGAAGCTCTAAATATAATTTAACAAGTTAAACACTGTAACGCTGAGGTGAATGCACTATTAAGGGACTGTAAATTGCTTACATAGCATCAATAAACACAGGGCCCTAAAGCGAGGGCCTGTTAAGACTTTATAATCTAAAGCAGCATTTGGAGTATCACCCCGAGGCCATAGCTTCCCGTCAGATAAAAACAAAGTGGCCAAAGCCTTCAGTTGATGCCAAGTGTACATAAGAACACAGCAAGCTTTAGGGGGTAATTACTTTTTGAGTGCTTGATGTGGATTTGCTAAGAAACGCATCTGTTACCAAATTTGCTTATGATTAATTTGATCCTTCCATTTCCACAGAAATGGGAGAAGTTGGTTACAAGTGCCAAGCCAATTGGTATATGGCCCCCACAGACTCACGTTGTATCATTTTCTTGGGATAAGGACAGAAATTTCAGAATAAGTTCCTCTCCTGTGTTAGATTATACCCTGGGGAGTTATGTGCATAGAGAAAGGTTTTGTGTACTTTAACTTTGGTGTCCTTGCTAGGGTGCAGAGTTTTCAGAGTTAACGGCATCTTTTGGAAGCAAAATAACTTGTGTTTCAGGTTTTGCAAGTTCCATACCTTTTTTCCCCTTTTATTCTCTTCCCCTGATGTCCACCCAAGCCCAGTCAAATCCTTTTACAGAACACACTTCTTCTGCAATCCCTTTCCAGGTTCATATCCTCAGCCAACTGGTGACTAACCCTTTTTGTGTTTTAACTATTATCCAGAGTATTTGGTCTAAAGTATTTGCATTTTAGTTCTGGAAAGCTCGTAGCATTTTACAAATGTTACCTCATTAATCACCACAACCATCAGACCGACAGTGCCTTATATTAAAAGTGGTGGAAAAAAGAAAACCTCGGAGACCTCACCAAGGATGCTTGGTGAATGGGGGGGGGGGCTTGCCATCTCAGTCACTGCTCCATCCTGCAGACCTCATACTCTGTCACCACCAAACACACAGGAAACCTGCATAGGGTGTGCGGGTCTGCAGGGTCTCAGGGTCTCCTTGAGGTTGCTAAGTATTTTGTTCTTTCTTTCAAACTAGCTAGTAACTGCATTACACTGTAAGCCTGAACAAAAGCTCCTGGGTAGGATTAAAGGGTTCCTTTTCTTTACTACAATCAGGGCCATCCTGAGATTAAGAGGACTTTCCACCTTGTGCCTCTGGGCTCTCGTACAAGATCCCAATCCCTTGATGACAGAGAGGAACTGTGAGAGAAAGGTGCCTCACTGGGGACCAGAACAACAGGCAAAATGCCCTATGTTCCTGCACTACAGCTGCAGGCAATGGCTTGGCTCTCAGTGGGCGGACTTAAGTCTGCCCCTCTCTACCTTTACAGCCCCATCTTTCAGGGTGCACGTCAGCTTGTCTTGGGACTTCATCCATCTGCTCATCAGGTTCCTGCTGCCTGGCTCCATCACAGAGAGGTACTAGGAAGATTATTTTAGGTGGGAGGTGAGCCAGGATTATTTCATCTAGGTCTCACAGTCCACGAGGGGTGGCTTTGGTCCCGGGGCTGGGTTGAAACTCACTGTGGTGAAGTAGGAGCACACCAAGATCCAGGAGATGCGTCTTGCACATCGGTTACTCAGACTGCTTCCAGCGGTCTAGGCATCTCTGCCATGCAGCCTAGCTCGCTGTTCACTCAGGGTGGGGCAGAGGGGGTTGACAGTTGTTCATATGGAAAAATAATATAACAGTAAATAACAATACAAGAGTAAACTGTGTTTCACACACTCACAACTGTGAACGTCCATTTGCCCACCTTGTCTCCGTCTAACATGGCGGTTTTCTCTCCCAGTTCCTTTGTGCCAGCAGGGTGCACTCCAAGTGGGCTGCTTCTGTCATGATGATGAACGATAAAAACCCCCAAAACTGTCTAAACAAACAACTTCATCGTACTTCTGAGTGGCTTTAATTTCCAAATTGTACAGCACTGCTGGGCCCCCCTTCTCACCCTTCCCTAATTTATTTCTTAAAACACAATCCAAATGTATCATGGGAGATGCACCATAACTCTCCTTTCTTTCACGTAATGCATTTTTGTGTAAACATGTTGTTTATGAAAGAACCTTTTACGGATGCTTTGTGTTGCCTTTGCTCAAGAAAATACATTTTAAAAGAATTCTCCCCAGCCTGGCATGTAATGTTTCATTAGCCAACATAACCTTGTTTATTTGCTTTTTAAAATTTTATTTGGGAAAGGAAATCAATTTGCACCCCTGACATGCTGCCAGGTTCCTGTTTATAAGCACACAATAGGCAGCTCGGAGGGGGCAAAAATACGTAGTTTATGATTTCAGCATTAAGTGTGACACAGTCTGCATGTGACACCATAGAGGCAGCAGTGTTTTCCTGTCCCTGCAGCCACACTCTGCAGTTTAAACCTTTTATCGGAGCATTATCCAAGTGCGCGCAGAATAAATGGCCCTAATTGTGCTGGGCACTTAGAGTGTGAGGAAGAATGGTCAGAACAAGAGGAGCTTTTTGCTGCATTTTTTCAAAAACCTTAAGCAGCTGGCTGGGACTCAGCCTGATGACTGTACCGTGCATTGGGGAGGATTAGAGTGTCCCTGGAATGTGATGAAGCATGTCCTCTGGTCCTCTCTTGTCTGAGAGTCTGATGGGCCAGTGGGAGGTTGGTGGCACCTCCCAAGGACCATCTCTGATGAAGGCCAGTGTGTCCATCATCAGAGAGTCCCTTTTCCTTCCCTCTAGACCCCTGTGGTGACGCTGAGGAGGCAGTTATCCTTTGGACTTGACCATAACTCTTTTGAGTGTCTGTCTCATCCTAGCTTTTCTCATCCCCAGGAAGAAATAATTACCTTACTGGGTCAGCAGTTTCAGGTCCACCACGAGATACAGTCACTCTGACCACTTCATAGAAATAAAATGCTCTTGAGTCCATCACAGCAGAAAGAGCACTGAATGAGGAGTCAGGAGATCTCGATGCTGGGTCCTGTCCCACCCCCACAGAGACGTGGGCCGCTGGGCTTGTCACACCCTGCCTCTGTCTTCCATTTTCTTCTCTGTAAAGTCAGGGAGTTGGATTCAAGGCTCTCCATGGTATCTTTGAAATCTTAAATTCTGAGAGCATGTATGTCTCAGTTTCCTGCTCATCTTTTCCTTGAACTTGGAATTTCTTCCTTGTCTTCATGGCCTGCATGCAACCTGAGTCTCCTGTGTGGTGTTTACCCATCTGAAGTCCTTTCTCTGTTCCCAATGTGGTGGATAACTTAATCCTTCCTTTTCACTCTCCCAGTTTCCTTTTTTAGTAACTGTTTTAACTTCCAGGGATCTGCTTTTTCTTTGTTTCTTCTCATGCTCCTAAGTTACCACCAGAATGGAACCATTAAATCCTGAATATGAGAGGCAGTGTCAGTCCTACGCTAACATCTCTCTGGTGACAGACACCATGCCCAGAGGCGGGTCAGAGTCCTTTTCCACCCCACCCCTGTGCCATTCACAGGGTCCGCCTCTTATGGAAGTCCTAAAGGGCTTGTCCAGTTTTTTTTTAATTGACTGTTTGGCTGAGCACGCCACAAGCTCTAGATATGTTCAGTAGGTGAGTCTAGAATATTCACATGAATGAACCAAGGAGAAAAGCTGACTTTGGGGGAAAAGTTGAATACAAGGCAAATCTTTCATTATTCACCTGCTTGTGCAGGATCATGTCGCAGAAATTAAGAAAAAAGGACCATAAGCTCTTAACCTTGCTTCTTTTTCCACTGGCTGAACTTCACCACTCCCCGGTTCCCCTTTCCCCTCAGCCTCCACTTGAATTTTGTTCATCCAGGCCAGGGCTCAGGGCGCTCAAGTTGTCTTGGAGTAAGTAGTGTGTGTGTGTGTGTGTGTGTGTGTGTGTGTGTGTGTGTGTGTGTAGAAAGCTTCCACAAATGTTCTGGATAGGTAGGTTTCCTGGATTCCTTCTACATAAAGAAAAAACTAAGTCTCAAATAGGTCTTTTTCCTCTGTTGCCATTGGAACAGCACTAAAAGGCCTGATGGCTTTAATCCCAGTAAAAGAGGTGGGGAGAGAAAAGGGAAAGTGATATGTCCGAACCTTGTCAGAACTTTAGACACTGGTGCCCAACCACTGATCAATGTGGAGGTGAGAAAGGATTTTGCATGTGGAGCACCATCTAAGACCAGGCATTCCTGAGAGCGCTGAGGTCTTAGGGGCGGTCTCTTCCCATGCCAGCAGGTGAGGGACTAGATTTATTCCTCAGAGTTGTCACAGTTCTGATCAAAAGGGAATAGAGGGTTAGGTAGCTCCCCAGAGGAATCAGTATTATGCATAAATGCCAAACTAACTCACAGGCCAAGATGCTTACAGGGTGGAGATCATACAAGAAATTCAAATTATTGTACTTTGTTTCATCTTTCACCTTGAACATGCCTTTTTACCAATGGTTATAAACCTCTAAAATGGCTTTTCAGAATGAGATTCTACTTGACTTTTAAAGGCAGATTACACTTCTAAATTTATTTATAAGGGTTTGAAAACTTTTTCATAAAGTGACTAGTAAGCTAATAGGTGTGGAAAGACCTTTCTTTATACATAGACCTATAATTTGGTTTCTTTAAAAGTAATTGGACAGCATTCAGATATTAAAATAAACATATCTCTAGAGCAAAAACACAACACGCGTGAACAAACACACGCATGCTGTCAGTTTCAGGACATGGGCGTCTACACAAGGAGAAAGATGCCCAAGCATCCACTTTCTAAAAGCTCTGGCAGCGTGAGTGTGGTTCTGATGTGGGTCCCCGGCTCCCCTGAGATCTCATCTATGAGTATTTTTTAGTTTTAGAAATATTATTTCTTAGTCTATTAGACAATCAGTAAATTTCCCCCACCGGGAAGTTGTCAGAATAGATGTGGCACCATAGGATTGAAATGAACTCAAGATAGAAAATGATAGAATGTTCATGTTGCCAAAGACCAGGGTCTATAGATTTGGTGTCCGAACAGAAGAGCAGAGAGGTTGTTGGGGAAGAGCATCTAAATAAAAACATTTCACTGGCCTCGGTGCTTCTACTTAGCAAGCCAACCCATAAATCGTGACTGTCAAGGTTGAAAATGCAGCCTCTAAATGTACTTACTTTCCTTACACTCAATGACTCTGGCAGAAAGGAGAATTGAGCTCAGCCCTGTAATAGCTTTAGGGTCCGTAGATACCAGGGGCTAAATTCTTTCTTCTGTGACTCCCTCATCTAAAGCCATTCTCATTCCAAGCTTGGTTGTTTCACCAGGCGGAATGTAGACAAATGGGAAGCTGTGTCCTCAAACTGAGACCTTCCTTGTTTACAATGCATGTCGCTGGGTTCAGAGGAGCCGTGCTTGTCCGGGCTCATCTCTCTGGGGTGGAGCCAGTGTCTGGGGCACACTGTGGGACAGGCGTGTCTCGGCTCTGCCTCATATTGTTTTTATCGGCCCTATTATAATTTATTAAGCCCATGGGTGAGTGCAGAGCAAAATCGGTTAGTGACAGCCCTGCCCTTAGATAGTATAAATGAGAGGGATGGAAATAAGGATACAGATGACATTTTTTTTAAGTCATAGTAAGTGAGTGGAGTTCAAACTGGGTCACTGGGTCCAGAACTGCGGTTTCAGATCTGTTGAGTCCCTCGGGTATCTCTGTCTGTGCACATGCACATGTTACATGTGTATATTACACACCATTTTGTGCTGTGTGTATGTGTGTGTGGAGAGATATGGTAAAATATTAGTGTTTTCTACACATGAGGATGATGGCAATTTAGTCCCTTTCCACCTATTTTTTCCTCAAATAAGTTAACCCTGGTGAGCAATTAGGTTACAATTATAACACCTGTAGAATAAAATAATACAAGTTTAATCAAAACGTAGTTGTACTGCATTTGCTCTGGTCATCTGTCCAGGCCCACCCTCCCCTGTCCCCCCGGCTCCCACCCTCTACGCTCTGTCCCCTGCAAAGCTGACTTGCACACACCGAGTTACTGAGCCCCTTTAATCTTTGTGTTCCCACTGGATTTAGGCCCATGGTCACAGGGGCACCAGCGCTGGGTCTCCCAGAGAGGGAGGAAAGAAAGCCTGACCGTCTGTTCTCCCAGCTCTGTCTATGAGCTGCCTCCTTTGCCCAGGGGTCACAGCCCCTGCCAGTTGCCCTCTCTACACATTCTCTCCCCTCCCTTGGTCCTGCTCTTCTCACTTGCCCCTGAATCCCCTTTTCTCTCATTCCTATCAGCTGAGGGATGCTAACAGCTCCCCCTGAAACTGGCCCCAGGGTACTTACTGCACTGTGGCTTCCCTGCACTCTGCCCACACCTTTGCAAATAGTTCTTTTATTAATCACTCCTCAAATTACCCATTTTGAGTGTGCCATCTGTTTCCTACTGGGACCCCAAGTGATGCAGTAGTCAAACTAATTGAAATTGGACGTTTATCTGCAGTAGGTAGGTCTGCTCAGACTAGCTAAGGCATCCATTTCTGTTTGGCTAGAGCATTGAAACAGAAATGTTTGATGCAACAATGGAGTGAAATGAGATTTTAGAGATTAAGGAATGCAAAAGCTTCAAAAGATGAGTAATCATATAGGAAAATGAATTCATAAGTTTTTAAGAAGTATTTAAAAAACATGATGCCTAAGGGGAAAAAATCATAAAAAGCGCTCTTTGGTGGTGAAAACAAGCAAGCAAACAAAAAAAAACCCACAGCGCCATTAGACTTTTTTGGTATATTTTTCTTTTCTCAAATTCTTATTATAAGAGTAGAGATCAGAAATGGTCTGGTGCTTTTGGATTAACATGTGAGGGAGGGATGGAGGTTATGAATGAGAAAGGGTGGATTAAGTGAGGGACATGTGGACTCACAGAGGCAGAGCTGTCATTCCAAACAGAGGGGCAAGGCCTCAGATGTAGGCCTCATTGGGAGGTGATACCAGAGCAGACATTTGGAAGAGGTGAGGGAGGGAGCTGTGAGGACAATGGGTAGAAGCCGTCCAGCCTGTGGGAGCAGTGAGTGCCAAGGTTAGCTAGCAGAACATCAAGGAGGTCAGCCCAAGTTTGGAGCCAAGTGCATGAGGTAGGAAGTAGTAGGAAATGAGGTCACAGAAATGACAGATGATATCTGGTAGGTGGGGAAGGTACCTTGTAGACACCGACAACATAGAAACTATCTCCCTTACCCCCACTGCACTTTTCTGGACTCCTAAGGATGCAGAAAACCCAACTTACTGCCAAGAAAAATGTTAAAAAATTTGCTCTTAATATTCAAACAAAATTTCCAGAAGCTTCTTTGAAAAATGCCCTGTCTGTTTGTGGCCAGTGTCCCTGTACTACATAAAAGTTGCTGTTTGGTTTGCTATGGTCAAGTGAAAACTCTCATCTCTTTATGCTAGGATTTCATCAAATAAGACAAACTCTCATCAATTTGCTCTGTTGCATTGTAGAATTTGGTTTTTGCTCTAAGACTGAACAGATGCTGGGAGCTATGATTTGGTGTGCTTGGAAGCAATGGCCACTCAAGGGTACTGGTCCTCCAGTAAACAGCCACTTCCCAGGACAGAAATGTGCTGCTTAATTCGTATCGATCATTAGAACAACACAGCAGTAACTCACGTTTGTGAGGTGCTGAACAATTTACAAAGGAGGGCCATTCATGCGAGCCGCCCGACGGGTTCTACCAGGAGTGCGGTGACGTGCCTGCACGCTCATTCCCCATTGTTCTGGAGAAGGAAGTCTATCTTGTAGCACATTTTCCTTCTCACTGAGGATCACATTTCTATTTTATGTTAAGAGCCTAATGTTGCCAAATATTCAGGAATGCAGATGCCTAACCAAGGCTCCAGGCAGGGGAGTTTTCAAGCAGATTCATCTTTGCGGCCAGCCCTACCCTCCAGTTTTTCTGGCCAGGAGAGAAGAGCCAAGGAAGGGAGGGCTTGGGAGAGGGAAAAGCAAAGGAAAGTCTCTTCTCAGACCTGTAGTATATCATTAGCAGCTTTTAAGAGAGTGCTATGTTTATATTTCTGGTCATTAAGTAAGTATTTGATTCTCTTTGAAATGCTGAAGAAATAGACCCTCAGCACCCCCGTGGTAGTTTTCTACACACTCTGATTTTAAGTAACTTTACATTTGCTGGTAAGGAAGGGAGAGAATTTGTTTAGTAACCCTAGAATGGGCCATTTGCCTCTCGCACGACTATACCGGGTTCTCAGTGTGACTTCTCGGCATTTCATTGTGTGCATAGCCTCCCGTTCATGATATTAAAGACCGTTTTCCTCCCAGGACAACACAGATGTGTGGTTGTGCTAATGCCGTGGGTACCATCCACCTCCCTTCCCCATACTGGCCTCAGGACCCCAGTTCCTCGCTTGTTTTTAATCATTTTGCTTCAGCCTTTCCTGTCTTGTTTTCCGCTTACTTAGGAAGTCTCATCTTTCCTCACATCAGCCAGTGGCTCTGGTTTGAGTAGACCAAACACATGGCCATTTGAGGCGCTGTATTCTAGTCTCTGTGTGTTGATACAATGTATGAGGACCTAAATCAGGAAATGCTACCTCTTTGTATCTCAGGCTTTACATTTCCGTGTGCCCAACTTAGGCAAGAAGAAATTGTACACTGATGGTTCTTTATTCCCATATCATCACCTCAGAAATCCTCATTCATTTATTTATTCTGTCAATGGGCATTCAGTTCCGTGCCCGGCGCTGAGCTAGACAGGAGTGATGGAAGATGAGACAGGCACTGTCTCCTCCTTCCTGGAATTTATAATGTGATGGATGGGAAATAAGGACAACAATTACCCACTGGGACACATACTGTAAAGGAAAGAATTGGGGGTGCTGAGGTAGGAAATAACCCGGGGGACATCTTTAGTTTGGGAGGTGACATTGAGAAGATGAGCCTGAAATGAGAGGAAGGCAGTCTTTCTGAGAGTGAGGAGATGTCCGAGAGACAGCAGGGTGGAAGGATAAAACGTTATGTTGTCAAAGTTTTTTCCAAGCCATTACTGGGCCTTTAACTCTGTGTATCAAAGGAAGCAAGGATGTACTTTCCAGTTTTGTACTTGAACAAACACCATCCATCAGCCAACAAATGTATCACCTACAGGACAGGATTGAGCTAGGCAGAAAGGAAGAGAAGACATTCCAGGCCGAGGAAAATGTACCTGCAAAAGTGTGAGGGTGAAGATTTGAACTCACGAGTTGTGTAGTGAGTGGAAAAGGCTGGAGTGGAGGGTTTGGACAGCGGACAAGGGTAAAAGGTGGGACTGAGTCATAGACCCTTCAGGCAAAGCTGTGAGCAGGCTTTACTAAGTAAAGGGGAACTCTGGGAGGTCTTGGAGTTGAGGAGTGACATTAGGGTAGTGGTGATTTATAGCAATTAATTAGACACTGGGCTCTGCAGTGGTCTGGGAGGGACCAGCAAGACTGGAATCCTGGAGAGCTGTAGGAAGCTGTTGTGTGATGGGGAAAGGACGTGATAAAGCTCTGGAGCCTGTGGGACAGGGAAGAAAAGACAGTTGCGGGAGTCATTATGAAGGCAGAATCGACAGGCTGAAGACATTAAACTAGATCATGTGCTTAGTGGTGGAGCTTGGATGGAGACACCAAGCTGCTAACTAGCCCTTTGCCCTGGAGACCATGGCCTAATCAGCTCTGGATGATATGTCTCTCTCTTCCTACTTCTATTGTGTTTGTGTGCGTAAAGGTATTTTTCAGATTCATTTGCTTTTCATCCCCATCTTTCCCTAAATTTCCATATTCTGTCTGAACTGTAGGACATACAGGAAAGCACTTGTTTTCTTTTTCCACAGCACTAGTTACACTTTCTATATATTTACTCTGCAAACGTCTGTGTGACAGGCACTGTACTGGGCCTTGAGGACAATGGCATGAAATCAGACTCTGTTCCTGTTTTCAAAGTGTTCACAGCCAGAAAGGGAAAATTGATCTTAAAAACAGGTAAACATACCAGCGTGTTATGTGAGCTTTGAGAGAAGTATGTATGAGAGAGGATGGAGGACAAAGGAGTGGTTAATTAATTCTACCTAATGGAGAAGTAGTGTCAGCCTTGGTAGTAATCATGATAATAGCAAGGATAATTATAATAACGACCACTAACCTTTATTGGACATTTAATGTGTTCGCCATTGCACTAAACTCTGTATTTATATTACTTAAGTAATCATTGTAAAAATCTTACATGTTAGGGTTGTTACCATTTAAAAAATAAAAAACTATAGCAAAGAGAAGCTATAAGCTTGTTCAGGATCACACATTATTCATTTAACTGAACATTCACTGAATAGTTGGATTTATTGCGTATCTATGAAGTACACGTCATAAAGATGCTGGCTGTTCCCTAATGAACATGGATTTTCCATGCTCCAAGTTTATTGGAGTAATCACTCATGGAAACAAGCCATGCTCTCTAATGAGGGGTGGACAAGGAGTTGTGGGAACACGAGCAGGGAACAACTATGAGGGACAGAAGGACTTGAAGGAGGCTCCCCAGAGGAGGAAACCTCAGAACTGGACCTTGACTGACTACAAAGAAGACATATTGCATGCAAAGGCCGAAAGAGGCATGAACTGGTGTGGAATAATCTGCAGGCATCAAGGTCTCTATGTGTGAGCGGTAAAGAGGGTGGTGATGGGGAAGACGGGTTGCCAGGAAGTGATGTGGGGAGACGGACTGGGGCCAGACTGTAAAAGACTGAAGCCAGTGTGGAGGCATATATAGGAACTAATGGATGGCCAGCAAAAGTCTTTAGGTAGATTGGCTTCATGAAGGAATGTGCATTATTTTGAAAGAAGGGTCTTTTTTTTCTCAATAGTTGCTTTGTTTTTATTTTTAATTAAATCTATTGGGGTGGCATAGGTTAATAAAATGATATAGGTTTTAAGTGGACAATTCTATAACACATCATCTGTGTATTGTACTGTGTGTTTACCGCCCAAAGTCAAATCTCCTTCCATCACCATATATTTGACCCTCTTTATTGTTTACCTCTACCCACCCCTCATCCCCTTGGGTAACCACTGTACTCTTGTCTGTGTCTATGAGTTTCTGTTTATTTGTTTGTCTTATTCGTTCATTTGTTGCTTTTAGTTTTATACCTCACATATGCGTGAAATCATATGGTTCTTGATTCTTGAGAAATGAGGCACCTTACCTGTGAGCACCGAGTGTGATATCATTTTCAGTAGCATTAGACTTAGTCTCTAGCTTTCAGGATACCTGTAGAAACATCAACCACAGAAATGTGCCCAACTTCAACTCAAGTCACCTGAATGAAGGAACACCATTTCCTTCCTTTTAACTCAGATGATTATATTTAGTAGAAGCAGCCAAGACAATAAAGTGATAGACCAGAGCAGAAACATGGGCAGTCCAAGGCACTGAGAATCTGAACAGGAAGGATTAGGATGTTTGAGAGACACCCAAAAATTGTTTCTCACAGTCAAGGGTGGCACCTGAGAAGACGTTTATTGTTGTGAGCATTTTATTGCAGTATTAAATGAATAGCTATAAAATGCTCACAGGGATGGTTCCGGGCTCCACTGCCTCAAACCCAGTATTAGAAAAGATGACAGAGGTCTGGGATTGGAGGAGAGGGTAACGGCTCTGTGTCTGCAGACTCCAGTCTAGAGCCCCACTGGTGTGCAGTCAGAGGCCGCTGCCTGGAGATGGGGGAGCAGGCCAAGGCCACTGAGAGTCCCCTCAGTGTGTGAGCTGCCTTTCTACCCATGCGAGATCATTTGTCTTAAAAGTTGAACTTGATCCAAACATCGGAAAAATGACCTTTCTCAGGTTTTCCTTGAGCTCTTGGAACTTCTGAGGAAGGTGTACTAACATCGCAGAATCAGCACATGAGGGTTTCTTGTTGTCTGTTTGTTTTAGCAGTTTGATAAAAAGTATTGCTTTTATCAGTGTTTGAAGTATCGCTTTCCCTCCTGATTCCTAATCTGCCCTCGTTCGTTATAAACTAGTCTAGAAATGCCTGTGTAGGCCACATGATCTTAAGACAAGAGTCACTAATCAATCACTTTGAAATGAATTCACGGTGTATTCTCAGGCTTTTCTAGGCATGGAGATGGTGGTGACATTGATCCAGATTAGTGGTATGACAGATACATTGTAATTTTCAGGATCACATGCCAGCATCAATGAATAACTTCTTTCAATGTTTATAGAAAGGATATCAGGTGCAGACATTTCTTACCATGTTACTTTCTACTAGAAAAATATCTTTACAGTGAGACTACAGAGGCAGTGGTTTAGTAGGTAAGAGCCTACACTCTGAAGCCAAACTGCCTAGATCTGAGCTCCTCTGCTGATTGGCTGTGTGACTTTGAGCAAGTCACTTAACTTCTCTGTTCCTCAGTTTCCACATCTTTAAAATAGGGATGATAATCATACCTCCCTCCTAGACTGATACAAAGATTAAATTTTTTGGTATACGATAATGCTGTATATATGTTAAATATTACTAATACTATTGCTATTAATATCAGTCATGGGGAGTAGCCACCCAGAATAAACCAGTACTCTGAGCTTCACATTCTGAATTTTACTAAAAAAAACTGCACATTTGCTGTCAGGCACTGTGCTGGAACATCTGTTATCTCATGTCATGCTCACTACAAACCTGGCCATTAGAAGATTATCTCCACTTAAAGATGAGGAAGGTATGGCTCAGAGAACCAGAATAACATGCCTCAGATGATAGGGAGTTAATGTCAACTCAATCCTGATTTCAGTACTCATGCTTGCTTTCTGTACCTTGGGTCCTCTTAGAATTTTCCAGGAATAAGTAGCAAACTCTGAAAAAGCAGAATTTAAATGTGTGTATCAAGGTTGGCGTGTTCTTCAACCTTGTTCTGTGTGGCCTGTGTTCTCCTTTCCCTTCCCATCGGCAGAAGTTGCCTGAGATGGTTTCCTATCTTATATTGTCCATCTTGCAATGGACACTGTGTGACCGTGCTTGGGAGAACGTTCTGGAGAGACAAGCAGCCTGCACGGCCCCTGATCTCCCCACCCCACCTGAGGTACCTGCTCTAATACCTCACTGTCTCCTCTCTCATGGGGTGGCCTAGCCTTCCTAGGATTCAAAATACCCATTCTAGAACTGCTCCAGAAAAGAGGAGTCAAAACCCTCTAGAATCCCTTCTGCACTTCCAGAGAGCCTAGTATCTCCCAGAAGGTTAGAACAGAACCTTTGTTATTCTGTGAATGTCTCAGACATCTTTTGGATGCAGTTCATGGATGTTTACATCTGAGAAGTTCTGAAAGTCTTCATAACTGCCTGGGCATCATTAAGATGCAGACAATTTCAAGATTGCACAACTCAACTTGTAAACGCGTGTTGGGATGACCCTGGGTCTTTATAGAGAAACCCATAAAGTCTCCCCACCTTGGCAGTTGGATAGACCATAGATTTTAAGATAACATTTTGGGCCCTTATGGGAATCCACATCACTTTTCCTGTATGTTCCAAGCTTCATGTTCATTTCTGGGCCACTTCTCTTCATTCTTCATTACCACACCCTGAAATTATAGTTATTTGTAAGAACACGGATGTATATTCATATGTATCAGGTTGTTTTTTTGCATATTGTATTCCAAGTCCATGCATGCAGAAAGACAATTACTATCTACCTCAAGCTCACTGAGTATGCAATCAAGACTCATTATTTCCCTGGTTCTCATCCCATTCACACCCTTTATGCCTCACAACAACGATGAATGGAGAGCAAGGGACATGAAGCAGGGGGAGAATTCAGAGGACACGTGGAGAAATCTGAACCAAAGAGGGAAAGACTTGGTGGGAGATAGTTTGTCTGTAGAGCTTTTACCTTTGATGTTGGAGAAGTTCTACTTTTTGTCATATCCATTTCTTGAATCCTGATCCCTTGGGTCTGGCAGAAAGCTGTAATTTTCAGAAGATTAATTTCTGCAAAAGCTTATGGTTATGGAGGAAAAAAATAATGTTTCTAGGCTCATGAATCAGTGTCTAAAAAGTCTCTTTGGTTATGTAGTGTCTCATAAAATGTAATATAGAAAGAGACTTGTGGAGTATGAAAGCTGGAAGAGACCAGGGAGACCATGTGGGCCACCCCCCTGTTTTTATCAGTGAGGCTGTGGAGCCCAGGGAAGTTGAATGATTTATCCAGGTTACATGGCTGCAGGAAGGGTAGAGCGACAGGACTAGTAGAGACCTCCTAAGGCCTACACCAGTATAGTTTCAACATTGTCACATGTTACTAATCATTGGGAAGGATTTGAGCCAGAGGATAAACCATGTATCATAAATGAGAGAATCTTAGCAATGAAAGAGGCCTTGGAGGTCATCTAGTGCCACCTCCCCTCTGGTACAAGAATCTTCTTGGTGGCACCCTTGACAGGCTAGGCCACTAGTCTCTACTGGCTTAACTTTGATGTCAGAGGCTCGGTACTTTACAAGGCATCTTGTTTTGTCTTTGGACATCGCTATATATTGGTAAATTTAACCCAGCTAAAGGTCAAATTTATATTTTTAAAGTATCAATCTGGAAGCAGTGAGGGCAGCCAGAGGTGAACAGCATGGCATTAGTCATGGTGTGGAGTCTACTCTTTTTTTTTTCATCTTAAAATGAGGAAAACGATGCCTACTTTGTAAGGTCATTGTAAGGATTAGAAGTGCGGTTTTTAAAGCATCTATCATAGTGGCTGCTTCAAAATAGGAACTCACATTGTCGTTATTATTGGCTTTTATCATCATGATCCCATTTTTTGAAGTCATGGCTGCTGGAGCAACAGATAGCACATTTAATCATGCAAATATTTGAAGGCACTGAGCATGACCCTCTAAGTCTTCTCTTCTTTAAACTAAATATTCCCCAAGTCTCCTAGCATTCTTCCTGTAATGCATCTCGGATGCCTTCATTGCTTTCAGTTGCTCCTATTTGTCAATTTCCCCCTTAAAATGTGGTCACCAAATGCGGTCAGTTCCCCATGCTCTACAGGGGAACAATTACTTCCCTTGATCTGGACATTGCACTTCTCTTACAGCAACCTCAATTTATGTTAGCATTCTTGGAGGCCAGCTCACACAGTTGGCCTAAGTAAAGCCTGAGTCTACCATCCAGAACATTAGCTATGCCTCCCAACATGTGTCAGCTGCAGAGTTGACAAGCATGATTTTTACATCTTCGTCCAAGCTGTTGATAAACATGTTGAACAAGAAGAGGCCAAAGGCTGAACTTCTAAGAACACCCCAATCCTTCCAGGCATGTTGACATCCATCCACTGGTTTGTGACATTGTTTTACCAGCTCCAAAGCTACACACCTATACCAGAGAAATGACTCTGACAGATAGAATCATTCTTTTTGTTTTTGAAATTGGATATTTAATTTATCCAAAGGTAAAATGCCATTCTTTTATCAGTGAAGACAGGTTTTGTACCCATAATTGGGAAAATGTGGACTCAGAAAATAATTTCATGTTTGAGTTACTATGTAATGCTTAAAGAAAAACAATCATCTCTTCTTAATATGAAATGATAATGCTTGTCTAATTGTTTATTTTTTCACAATGTTTTAAAATTATCCTCTGGATATGGGGAAGGAGGCTGGAGAATTACAGATTTTGTGTGGTGGAGAAAGGAGATTATTGAAGAATTGGAATATAACTTTTAGAAGCCCTTTGTATCTCTGGCAGAGGTCGCAGACACAAAGAGATGGTGTTCGTGGGGGAGAGTGTTAGTATTTTCCTAGGTAGTCTTTTTTATTCTTTTTAATGACTCTCAGAGAAGATCCTCAAACTGTTCATGGGGCAAAAACATACTTCTTTCTAGCATTTAACATGCTTTACTCTGAGGAAATGAAACCCATTTATTTGTACTGCCACACAAGCCAGCTTTTCTTGGTTTTCATGGTGGAGATAAGTAATGGTTATTGCCTTCATTTGAGCCAAAGTGCTCACACTTGAAGCTCACCTATTGGTATTTTACTCTGAAGGCTCATTTAGTATTTTGTTAAAAGTTTACTCTCTGTGTGCTGTGCTGGTGGCTTTCTTCTTAATCCTGATCTTCTTAATCCTGATAATAGGCTATTTCTCTAGCCTATAATCAAACAAGTAACTTAACATCTCAAACTGTATTATTGTGCACATACTTTTTGATTTTGAGGTAAATGAACAAGAAGTTAGCACTCTAAAAAATTACACAGGGAACAAAAGGTAGGGTTTCATCACTTTGAATGTTCTAGGAATGTTATTTTATGTTTTACTCTTTCACTCAATATTTATCAAACACCGACTGTATGCCAGGCCCTGACCAAGGCAACAGAGACACAATGGGCAGGAGAATCAGATTTAGCCCCTTCTCTCATTGTGCTTATGGTCTAGAGGAAGAAACAGATATTAATGAAATAATCAAAAACAATTGTGAAACTTATACAAGGAGAGGGAGATGGGACCCATTGTTGGAGAGGTCAGGGACAGGTTCCTCCTGAGATGCTCATCTGATATTTGAAGTCAGGGGAGTAGCACAGGCAGTGGGAAAGAGCCTCTTGCAAGGTTCTGGGCTGAAATGAAGCTCGGGCAATTTGAAGGCTGGAAAATTCCAGGAAGGTGGACCAAATCACAGGAAGCAAGAGTGACAGTGGTGTGAGATGAGCTGGGAAGGCAGGATGGTCCCATACAGCCTTTGCCGGGCATACAAAGAGTGCTGCCAGTGTCTTCTAAACCACGGGAAGCCATTGAAAAGGCTGGGGTTTGGGGATGTAAGGGGAGTTGTAGAGAAATGACGTGTTTGCCCTTTGAGAAGATCACTGTGATTAAAGAATGGCAGAGAGGAAGAAGAAAGCAAGAGTGAATGACGAGAGGCCAGCTAGGAGACCACTATCTGGTCCAGGAAACGAGATGGTGCCAGTTAGGTGTAGGTCAGTGGAAGGATAAACGGAAAGACAGAAAGAGATATAGGGTGCTTACGGTGAATTTGTAGTATTTGTGGACTGCGTGTGGGGTGACAGAAAACAGATGTCAAAGGTAACTCAAAGAGAGATTGTAGATTTTATATTCTTGTTTGTGAATTTAAAGACTATTACTTAAAAATTAAATCATGCAGCTTTATTGATAACCTTTGGAACCACAGGACAACGGAAATAATTCTAAAAAGAGAGGTGGGGACCATTATAATAAAGTAAGTGACTGAGCAATCCAAACCATGGAAAAAGATAATACTTGCAATTGTTTACTTCATCGAGACCTCATTAAGACCCAGGGTAGTAAGTTTGCTAAGGTTCACTTTCAATGGAAATAACAGTTATTTTAATTTTTATTATTTTTAGTTCAATTCTCTATATCTCTAGATCCTGTAAAGAGAGCTCAATTGTGTTCCTGCACCGCCAACCCCATGCAAATCACCACTTCCTTTCATCTTACTTTAACCAACCACAATATTTTCCCACATCAGAACAGCCTTCCAGTATATGAGAGGAGCTTTTGGACTGTGTGTGTGTGTGTGTGTGTGTGTGTGTGTGTGTGTGTGTGTGGCTTTTCATGCCTTTGGGAGCTCACGACAACACAGTCAGCTCACAGTCTGAGCCAGGTGCCCAGTTTCCATCTGGATTCCTGACAAACTGTGTGGTCAGGAGCTGGAAATCAAACCTGGCAAAGGTGCAACGTGATGGACACAACCACCCCAAGTACCGTGTATGTTATCACCATCATTTAACACATAGTGCCGGAAATCCTGCTCTTTACAGAAGAACTTCAAAGAACCACTTCTAGTTCTCCTGGGTAACATTTACTTTTCTCTTTGCCAACCCCAAAGTACATACAGATATATATTTTTTTCCTCCAGTAAATTACTGGTGACATTTCATTTCTTTCCTGACATCCTCAGCCCAAGGTCCTGCTGACCTCTCGAATTTCTCTGCTCTCCTAGGCTGCTGCGCTATGCCTGGCAGTTCACAGAGGCTGTGTACTTCCTTTGCTGTGCCCTGCATTTCCTGTCTTTTCTAGGTTCTGAGTTTTTCATGTTTTCACCCCACCATGTCGATCAGCCCTCCTTAGCCTCAGTATGAATATTTCCTTTTCTAGAAAGAGCTGTCTTTTAAGCCAGATTTGTTTTGTGTATTTTACCTTGCTTGCAAATTTTCAACAAAAAAAGCTTCACCCAAGTCATGGGAAATAAATAATAGGTTCCTTCAGTGACTTAGAAGTCTCATGTTTTCCCTTTACTAGTTTGTTTATTCAGTGCATGGTTTACTGAATGCCTACCGTGTTCCAGCACCATGAGATGGCACCATGGGCACAAACACTCTACATTCTAGAGGAAAAGACAATGAACAAGCAACCAGACAATCAATCGTTATTCTGTATTCCATGATTTCATGAAATTACTATGGGTTGACTTAATGCAAATACAGTAGAAGCTGCAACTCTTGCTCTTGTGCCATTGGATCTCAGACACCCCTTGTCTATTCTAGGGGTGGGAATCTTTCCTTTCCAGGTTGCTGGGCTTGGGTCATAGGTATACAGATTTATGATTTGGAAAAGTAGTAGTTTCCTGGGGGCCGGGAGGGGGGTGGGAATTAGTGGTTGGCCTCTCTTGCAGGACTTAAAAAGATAAAAATAACTCAGTATGCTTGTCATTCAAAGCAACATCCTGAATGGCTCTTCACTAAATCACAGAATTATGCACATACCACAGAAATCATTTTCAAATGCCATATATTTCACTACAAGTTGCTAAGGGTCCCTGATGTAAACCTCACATCAGGATGGCGGCAGAGTGATTAGTGAACTTCAAGGTATTTTCTTATGTGCTTTCCTCTTAGGGTGAGTAGTTATTTTTCATCTTCTCATAGTTGTAGCAAGATGAATGGTCCTATGGCTTGCCAGCAGCCATAACTCTCTATTTAGTTGACATGACTAGATTCCCAGTTTTGGCCTTTGAGAGCTTGAGGATAGGATAAAACCTTGATTTTTTCCCCCTGACCTTTCTCCTCTGTCTTCTCTGGGCAGAGTATCTCCATGCACAGCGCAGTTGGTGGGGCCATGGCAGGGCCCGGAGCTCACCAGCTCGGCGGCACCCGGATGCCCAACCATGACACCAGCGTTGTGATTCAGCAAGCCATGCCGTCACCCCAGTCCAGCTCTGTCATCACACAAGCACCTTCCACCAATCGCCAGATCGGGTAAGGAGACCTCGTCAGCTGTCTCTGGGGCCTGCTGGAGCTCAGAGAACATTCTGGATTTTCTTCTTGTTTCTAGTACTTAGACTGGATGAGACAGAAGTTGGTTTCCCTGGCCGGTGTGTCATTACCTGGCTGGTGTGATGTTTTTGATGCGAGAAGGGAGAGGAAGTCTCTGTTTGGTAGATGCTGTTTGACGCTGACTTTAGGGGAATAGCAGGTCATTCTGTGTCATTGTTTCTTCAAAGAAGAGTCATGAATAGTAAGATGACTGTGGGAAACTCCATGGGTGTTATGGAGACTGCAGCGTGGTTCTCAAGACGAATACTTGATGGTGGATGGTGGAAAGCAGTTTCTCTTCCATCTCTGCATTGGTCCATACTCATTCTTGGAGTAGAAAAGTAAAGGGAGCAGGCCCTGTCCCTCTTTTCTGTAAAGAAGATAGTACTGAGGCATTGATAGAATTGGTAGAGTGGTCCCAGACACTCTGTATTATGGGATGGAAAGAGGTCTCACTTCCGAGTATCATGTCGGAGCTCTAGCACCTTGCTACTTAGAATGTGGTCTGAGGACCAGCCGCGTGGGCATGACTCAGGAGCTTCTCGGAAATGCAGAATCTCTGGCCCAGCTTCCTCATCTCCAGAATGAGGATGATGTCTCTTCTTTCCACCCTCACAAGAGTAGGGTGAAGAGGAAATAAAAGATTTATGAGCACACAGTTCTTAGGAAGAAAAGATAACCACGTAAGCCAAAGAGCTGTGATAAATTCATATTTGCTGGATGCTGAAAACTGGTTGGTCTGTGTTCCCAGAGCTCTCTGTTGAACACAGGAAAGAGGGCCTGCTGCGTTTGGGATATGCACCAAAGTTCAGTCTGAATATTCAGCTGAATATTGGGTATGGTGATTTTTAAAACATTGGAAGCTGTTCCACAATTTGTTAGTCTGCCTCTCCCCCTTGTTTTCCATGCTTGTGAGAATCCAGAGCAAGAGTGAGCCCCGGGGACAGCGCTGGCTTCCTGCTCCTTCACGTGCTCTGGAAGCGCGCCTCGCCTCACATTGCTCAGCTGATCGGGAAGGGCTGCGACGTGGGAAGACCCACCTTAGCAAATGAGAACTGAGGGTGATGACAATTCTGTGAGTTTCCTATGGGTCCATTCGGCTTCCCATTCAAGAAACAGAAAAGTAATCCGGCCATTTGAAGGCTCGGCTTTGTTTGAAGACGCCAACCCTAAATTACTAAGTGTCTCTGTTAAAGATTTCTTTTCTTCTCAAATGACTATGGGAACCAGTGTTGCCATCCTGTAAAGCAAGAACCTGTAATACACTAGGAGGGTGGGGTGGCTTTGTCAAGGACAGCTTCTAAATCTCAAGGGACTCCTTCCCTTGAGTGGCTTGGCTTTGGGCAGACAATTCACAGTTAGGCCAGCTAATTATAATTATTTTATTTTTCTTTCAAGGGGAAAAAACATAAAATGTGCTCAAGTTTACTAGCAGTTTTACAACATTCCTTCTCCCCTGGAGTTCTCCTGCCTCTCCCCCCACCAGCCCTCAGCTACCCTCTTGCAGGCCCTTAGGATTTGGCCATTGTCAGTAGAATGCCGGTGTTTGTGCAACAGTCTTCTAAGGGTTAGCACCGAATTCTAAGATGGGTGTTGATTCTGTCAATAATTTACCCAGCAGGCCCAGGGCTGTATAGTTGGGTGACGTTTCTAGGCTGTGTCACTAGGCCTGGGTGGGTGGGGGTGCGTCTCTGGTAGTGACCTCCTAACCCACTCCATTTTCCCATTTGTGCCCTGTCCTGCAGTGGTGTGTGTCTCTCCTGATGCATTCTAGGAGATAATTGTCACTTATAGGGCTCTGTCTCGTTGCCAGGCTCAAGGGAGGCTGTTTCTTTTCTTCTGATCCTTCCCCGTTGTGCTTACCATGTTGATTTCAACCCACACATCCTGTCATTTCCATTTTCTCCCTGTGACCCATCCAAAACCTTGCCCGGATAATCGTGGGGGCTCAGCAAGGAACAAGCCAACCCATCTCACCAGTGGATTCAGAATGAAACTCTAGGTGGTAACATTTGGGGATGGTTGACTCTTTTATTTCTCTCAGCAAAGAGGAAATGAGTACTTACTTTAAAACATGAGTTCCCTCTGGAGACTATGTCTTTAAATGAGCATTTGAAATTGCAGATAGTTTTTTTTTTTTGAGGCTGCACAGAACCATATTGTAGTAATATTCTGATTTTTATCACAACCTCAAATATTTAAGTGTCAAAATCTGGCCAAGCCACCTGCAAATGTTTGCCATGGCAAGTGGCCAACAAAAACAGCAAACAGCAATGAAAGTCTTCATTCAGGCTCTGCACTTAAGCTGCATCCAGCCAGAGGGGCTGGGACCCACCTGTGCCCACGCACATTGCTCTTTTGCTGCGGCCAGTGGGTGTGTTCACGACTGGAACCTTGCGGAGGGGGAGGGGCTGCCTGTCTCCCGCTCCCCGCCTTTCCTTCCCCTCTACTGGTGCTCAGCTTCTGCTGCCAACCCCACTTTGCTCTCTGTTCTGCCCCCTCCTCTCATGCCGTATTTAAGCTTAGAGGCTTGAATATATTGGGAGTGGTACTGACGGGAAGGGCTGGGAAATGGGAGCAGTGTCAGTTCTCAGAGAAGGTTTGGGGAACAGAGCATGCGTCCTTGCGAGCACTTGGTTTTCATGCTTCCTGAGCAGGCACTGAGCTGCAGTCGACTGAAAGAGGTGGAAATGCAAAAATTAAAAGAAATAAGGTTAGCAGTAGAGAGATAAGCAACCTGGGCAACTTTGTTCCACCCTCTGCACGCTTTACCATGCCCTTTGCCCGGTTCTGTCAAAGTAGTGCTGTTATCCCAATAGAAACTGGAGGTAAGTATAAATATCCCAAATTGCACTTGTGCGGTTAGGCAGGCTACAAAAACACACAGCACTGGAGAGTGTGGGAGGCATCCCCAAACTAGTGACTACTTGTGCATTGTCAAACTGGCAGACGCTCTGTCAGGAAGAGTGTCTTTGGTTGATTGATGGTAGCATTTTAAGAGATAAGTTTTCCAGATGGGGGAAGAAAAAGGAGTGAGGCATGGGCTGTGGGAGAGACAAGTGAGACAGCAAACAAGCATGTGTTAAATATAGATGAGATCGATTCGGCCTTGGACCAAATACGTGGCAGATTCCAAGATCTCTACTCTAGTCATTTTTATTAGATATCATGTAACAGGCTCATTAATTCAGGATCAAGCCAGCGAAGCCTGGGGAAATGGTAGACAAGCAGGTAGTGGTAGCATAAACTAACTCTCTCTCTCCTTTCATATGAGACGTTTTTGTAGGAGCCAATAATCAGTTGAGTAGGTGGCTATGATCTTGATAGATCCCTGCTTTCTTGAAGAAGTCTATTTCTCTTTAGGAGTAAATGAGCAGATAATTCATGATCAGTGATTCTCCAGGAGAGCAATGAAGATAACATGGAGTGTGGAGTTCTGTATGAATAGATATCAGTACTGAGTTCTGACAGGTTCTGGGAGGCACTGCCAAAATACCCCATACGTTTTCTTCCTGTATTTAAAATGTTCTAAAAATGAAATTCTCTGGGTTGAGTGAACAAATATATAAGCTGGTTAGATTGTTGGTGAAAATTATTTGACAATCATTGTTTACCATGGGACCATGATATGTCTTAACACCAGAATATACCCATGTTCCTACTGGGACTGATATTTGGAAAGGAGATATCTGGCTCATTGTGGAATATTCTAGTTAATATTTCAGAAAACTTGACGATATGTTTAACAGTGTGCATATGTGAAATCATTTATGTATGTAACCTCCCCCTGATTTTATACTAATTAGTCTTGGAATATACATGTTCATGTGATGTGTAGGCATATTAGCTATTTGGTCATAAAGTCCACTTGCATGAGGCTGTAGTTAGGCATTATAGATCTAACACTTAGCCAGAAATTTATATAAAACATTATCAAAGCAAATCTTATGTTACGGATAAAAATAAAAAGGAGCTCATATACATCATAAATTTTACCTCTCCCACCCTTTCTGGGCTTCTCTCTCTCTTTTCTCTTCATAATCCCTGACACTGTTTGCCATACAGAATCTCAGGTAGAGCTCAACGGATGTGACCAAGGAAAATTATCATAATAATATTCATAATGAAAACCTTATTACACCTTAGAACTTGTTGATGGCAAAAGCAAGGCCACCTGCCCTGTTGGGGACAGTGATGTGGCTTTGTTGTATGAGTCAGCATTTCTTAAGGGGTCTGTTGAGATGGGAATGCTTATTGATTCAAGGGTTTCTGTGTCACTGGTGCTCTGGGAAAACAAAACAAAAGAACAGAGAAAGCTCAGTAAATGATGCCATCACAGAAAGGCTTGGCTTAAAGAAGACTTAAATAATAAGAAGCAGTTTAGAGTTTAAGAATACGCTTGCTCCGTAAACACACAGGTATATGAATCCATTATTAAGAGTTTTCTTAACCTCCGCCAACCAACTGAGCATGGTTAATAAGACTGCCAAGCACAGAGAGCTATTACTGCCCCGCACAAGCGAAGGCAAGTAACATCCAGGCCAACCTTCTTCCTGTGGAGGCAACAGGCCCTCAGGTCCCAGGTCCTCGCTGGCCCATACAGTCCTTCCCCAGGACAGCTTGAAGGCCCTACTGAGAAATTCAGAGTAAAGGCCATGATTTTCTGCTTTGTGTTTTGCTGAATATCATGGCAATGAACATTGCTTTATTGTTAGAAAGTTGCTGGATCTTTCGCAGCCCTGAGAACATTTACGAGGGCCCTTCAGGGGGATACTTTCTGGGAGGGTTGATGGACTTCACCATATGGCTCCCGTTAAATCCCATGCAGAGCCTTCAGAAATTACCTCTGACACAGAGGCCAGCAGCCTTCCACTCATGGAGTTTTATGTGTGGAATGAAACATTAAGTACTGATACTTGAGGAAATATAAGGTTTCTTAACATTCAGAAGTTGTAATGCCACATGGTATTGTGGCCAGATGAAGGACAGAGCCAGAACATCAGAGCACATAGCTGTGTATTCCAAGAAACAGAAATGACCCCTCTCTCCTCTCTGAACAGGCCCTTCCCTCTGATTCCGCAGGCAAGCCTTGTGTGTCTGAGGGTTCCAGCTCCTCACCCAGAACACAGCAAGGCTGGTATCTTAGTCAGCTGAGATGGCTGGAACAAAACACCATAGGCCCAGTTGCTTTAACAACGAACATTTATTTCTTACAGCACTGAAGGCTGGAAAGTCCAAGGTTAAAGTGCTGGCACATTCGATTCTTGGTGAGGAGACCCTTCCTTGTAGATGGCTGCCATCTCATGTGCTCACATCACCTCTGTGTGTGTGTGCGCACGCATATGGAGAGAGAGAGAATATATGTGCTCTGGTGTCTCTACCTCTTCTTATAAGGACACTGTGGGGCTACACCTTCATGACCTCATCTAAACCTAATTACCTTCCCAAGTCCCCCATGTCTTAATACCATCACATGAGGTTCAGGGGCTTCAATATATGAATGAGGTGAGGCACAGACATTCAGTTCATAAGAGCTAGTTTACTTAGGAAAGAAAGTTGAAGGTTAGTCTTCAGTGGCTCAAGGTTTTGGTTTAAAAAAATCCCTTGATTAGCAGGCTGATACTGAAGGAAAGGCAGGAAGCTAACATTTACCCAATATCTACTGTGTGCCAGGCACTGATCTAGCTTTACATGTTATTTCCTATAATTCTCCAAGAGCTCAGAGTGATCAACATTATATACTCCAGTTCTATTGCCTAAAGAGAAGTAATTTACCTGAAGTCATTCAGCCAGGGACATGAACTGAGTTTTGAATATAGGTCTGTTGGACTCCAAAGCACATGTTTTCCCAGTGCTCCTGCCCCTAGCAACCCCAATGCTGTGGTTCATGGACACATGAGCATGTCTGACCATTTGGGAGAATTATCTACGCACAGGAATCCTTTAATGCTCTGTGTATCTGGTTACAGTGTGAAGAGCGTCTGTGCTTTCACACACCTGCGGGCTGGTCAAGGGCAGACAAGGACACTGAGTTGCCAACAGTTGCTTCAGTCCTTCATGAGAAATGTATTGGAGTTCCCTGGCCCTCAGGGAAGGGAGATCAGGCACATGAATATAGAGAGTGCACCTGTATGTTGGAGGTCTTTTGGCCAAATTCCCTTATTTTTAAGAAAACCAAAGTCATCACAGAGAGTGACCACCCCTTCTGCTCTACATTTAGCTTCTTGGTTTGCAGGAAGATCCTCTGCCCTGCCCAGATGAAGTGTGACTTCTAGACTTATTCTGATTCTTGCTGTGGACAGGTGGCTTTGCCTGTGACCTGTTCTTGGAGGAAGATTTTATCTTACAAACACAAGCCCTGCTCACAGAATTCCAAAATCTTCCATACAAGTGTTTCTGTGCATAATCCAACCCCATTTTTAGAAGAAAGAAGCACATATAAGGGTCTGCTTCTAGAGCAAATAGCCCATGATTATCTATTGTAAATCTAGACACTAACTAGAGGCATGTCTGGAGAAATGAGCTCGATAAAGCAGAGTTGGTCTTTTGGAACCGAGAGTGCGCTTTGCTCTTTTGAAGACTGAGCATGTCCAAGCAACATGCAGTGTCCCAGTGAGCATTTCTGATTATTTGTGGCTTTCATATTCTTAAATACCACCTGTCTCATAAAGTGTAAATAACTCTCTATGGATGATTGACAAGTACAATAGGTTCTGAGTTAAGAGAGAAGGACTGTTTTAGAAACTTGCAGACGGGCCATGGTGCTTATTACATATACCATGTATTCATGTGACAGGATATTTTGGAAGTCAAAGGATCATTGATTCAATAGGTTTTCTCATGAGTTTTTCAATTTTATTAGGGCAAATAGATTTTCGATACCATCATTTTTTAATATTCTCTCTTACAAGGATTTAGTTAAAAGTTATACAAAGTCTATGGACATTTTACCTTTGGTTGGATAAGAATAGCACATGCACAATCATTTTGGTCTTAGATATTGGACATAGAGGCAGTCCTTGATTGGGGAATCCTATTTCAATGGGGCAGTGCAAAGCTACTGACTGAGGAATGGGAAGTTATGTCTGGCAGTTCTGACTCTACCACTCAAAAGCTCTGGGACTTTAAAGAGGCCCCTTGACCTAACTGGGCCCTCCTATCATCTTATAAAAAGAAAGATTCATACTAAACTGTCTAGTAAGTACCCTCTTCTAGCTTTAGGAACAAATTTGTTTTCTTATCATGACCAACATTCTACCACAACCTGTATGGCTGATATGAATTATGGAAGAAGAAATTCCATAAAATAGATATATTCACATTTAGCGAGAAATCTAATAATCTATTTGCCAAGTATGTTGTGCTTTTGGTAAAGATCAACACAAAATTCTTGTAGAGTAATAAACATTCTTAATGGCACCAGACACATTTAAAAGAATTTGGAGTTTTATAGTTTTCCCCCCTTTGGCAAAGTGTATTTTGGCTGGTGAATAGGCCGGTAAAGTCTGTAAAATGATAGGACTCTTGTGAGTGTGGGGTAGAGACATGCCGGAATGTGCTTGGGTTGCTTTTGCAGGGGTGCAGATCTTTGCAGAGAACAGATGGCCCCACACATCTTTGAAATGCCAGAAATGACTTCCTGAATAACCACATACCCATCAGATACTGGTTCAGATATGGTCATTCACAAGCCAAATGAACAGCACTTTACAGCTGACCTTCATTCTATTATTTTTAGTCCATAGAACCCAGAAACATTTTCTACACAAATAATCATAGTGATGACTGCAACAACAAACACCCATCCTCAAGTCCAAGCCACTGAACACTTGCCAAACACAAAATGTCATTCTTAGAACCCGTAGGGGCTGGAGGCCAAGGCTTTGGCAGATTCTGGGATTACTGTGTAGTGTGATGTTTCCTCTGACTTTTCCCAATGTCTTGCTCAAATTAGTACCTGGAGAGAGAAGTGATAGCGTGTTTGATTAAAGAAAGACAGAGGTGGTTTCCGCTTCAGTATTGTTTGGGTGGTGTGGGCAGGGCCATTGCAATGAACCTGCAAATGCAGTGAAACCAAAGTCTACCTCTCAACTCTTTCTCTTTCTATAGCCCTGTGTTGAGTCAGACGATATTGTTAATGACAAAACTAAACAAAAATGCAGCTTCATAAATGCACATTCCAAATTATAGCCTCTCTAAAACATTGGAAGAATGAATTTTAAGAAACAATCTGAACTAAACTGTGTACTGCTGAAGAAGACTGGGGAATTTTAACGTCAGCATCCAAAATGAAAATTGTCTGTGTGTGTGTGTGTGTACACATTTCATAATATTTTGCTTGACTAAAGCATGATTTAGGCCATTTGACATGTATATAATCTTATTCAAAACTCTTGAAGAGTTTTTCCAGATGTATTCTGTGTGTTCTACATTACTTGGTTTTCATAATGCCCTGAGTGTCCTGTATAATCTCCCTCTTACACGACAACAAGCTGTAGCAGTGCCTTGGAACCACCTTTAAAGAACAGTCATAGTGACCAACAAGCGTAATAAGATTTAAAAAGAAAAACTCATGTAGATTCAGATTAGCCCCTTCCCCTAATTTTCTTAAGATTGAAACAATTCCACATTATCTAGAAAATGACCCTTTGGTTGATGGATGGATCGTGTTTTCAGGAGGAGCTACCTCATTTCTCTGGCACCTCAGTAGCACTGGTATGTGAGGGGAGATACTGAAGTGCCAATGCTGATGTTCCTGGATTGTGGTGACAGCTACATCCCAGAGTTGGGGAGAGAGTGTCAGCTCAAGGTGGTGCGGAGGAGGGTGAACGTTTCCTAGAAAATGGGCTGTGCATGGTGCTGGCCATGGGCTTGGGGCTTCACCACAGAAGGCTTTGATCTCCTAGGAGATTCAGGTTTACAGCTGTAGTGGAATGGGGCTGGGAGGGCTCTCACCTGACCTTCCTTCCTTTGTCCCTCCTTCCCTCCCTCTTTTCTTTCCATCTCTCCTAGAAAAAAAAGGAATGTGTCAGATTATTCATGTCTGTCATTTTGCCATGGCTCTGGCTAAAGTCTGGAATTGGAGAAAGTTTAAAAATTTTAACTATAAGGGAAATGAGATGTATATGTGTGTGTGTGTGTGTGTGTGTGTGGTGTCAATTACTAGACGTGTCCCAATCCCCCCTGGTTGTATGGATAGTTGCTATTTACTTAATTTAGCTCTGTAGTCAAGCTCTTTGCTCGGAACTAGAGGGGTGAGTTTGTCCAGATTGCAAATGTGTGTGTGTGTGTGTGTGTGTGTGTGTGAGAGAGAGAGAGAGAGAGAGAGAGACAGACAGACAGACAGACAGAGACAGAGAGACAGAGAGAATTTTCTTTAAAAAATGTGTGTGAAACTTTGGCCTTTCCACGAAGCCACAGACAACCTTACATTGGGTCCACCGTGTTCCGTAATTATTATTGCCATTAGGAATAATTATTATTTGCTTGGTTGAGTTGGCAGTTTGGAGCCTGCCTGACACACAGGAGCCATATCACACACAGGACGGAGCAGTCACCCAGAAGTGCTTCAACATGTTCGGATGGCATCCTTCTCTTGGTTCACTTCTTTGGTTTTCCTACACACTGAGCTTCAAACTGAACAAAAAGTTCATCAGATACAAAACCAGCATGAATGAGCATCAGCACTCAGAAAGCTTTTTTCGATTGGATGCCGGAGTTCTTAGCTTTTCTCAGGTTGGAAGATGAGAGTTCTTGTTATGCTGCAGCGTCCCTTTAATTACAGATAGGAACATCAATGATGAGGTGGGTCTTCAGTGAGAGGCTGGGCTTGACGTGGCAAGAGGGGGAAATGAAGAACAGGCAAAACACCCAACGGGAAAGCAGGGAGATTTTTCAGGGGGCAGAATATGTACAACCTTGACTTTCTGTTTTCCTGTTTTGTTTGTCTCCTTGCACACAAACTCTCCAGGTTCCAGATTCTGCACTGATTTCACCTCCCTTTGCCTTGTCAATTGGAAATAACTGCCATGGGCACCCCCCACACCCGTCTTAGAGATCTCAGGTGGAGTGTGGCCAGGTGTTTTGAACCAGTGTTGTGCTCACAGAAGAAGCTGGGCCTGGCAAAAAAAACTTCCCAAGTCAGGATAGAGAACAGAGGACACAATATTCTTCCAGACATAGTTTTCCCATAAGACTGTTGGTTCCTTGCCAAGGTCTGTACCAGTCACTTAAGAGCACATACCCTAGAGTGTGGGTGTCTGTTCGCTCCCTTTAACCTCTCCCTCCCAGCGTGGCATTTGTAGCAAAAGTGGCTGAATCTAAAGAAGGAAGAAAAGAAAAAAGAACAGCTTTCAGTGGATGCGTCAAACCCAAAACAATTGAGTGAATGTCAGCTTTGTCTCCGCAGACACCCAAACAGTCTGTCCTCCATCCCAAAGCCGACTGCGATTCCTAGACAGGGTCAGAGAAGACCAGCGTGACGTTGCTGGGCAGAAGGGGAGGAACCATGCCTGAGTGACCAATGTCCCTCAGTCAGTCAGGAATGGAGGCAGCTAGGGACACACCTCTTCCCAGATGTGGTGCCCAGATGGGGCGAGTGACAAGACTCCCTGAAAATAGACTTCTTTTATTATTATACTTTCATTAAGTGGGTTCCTTGGGTGAATGCCCCTGTACAAATAAGAAACAAATGAAAGTTTCACTGCAGTGATTTCCAGGGATTTGCGGTCCTGGATATTATATGTAGGAACAGTTTCAAGGAAGAATGTTACAGAGCAGCCAGCCCGTCTGCGTCTGTGTTTTGAGAAAAGATGGCAACGTGGAACCATAAAGAAAAGGAACCCTGCATTTTCTCAGTAGTAGTAAAGCCTGTCTTCAGGTTAGATTTTTGGTGAGTGTAGAATTGCTGCTTTTTCCATGTGTTCTAGGCATTTAGGGGTAGAGAAAGGCCAGAGAAATGGCTCCCATTGGCATGGAGTTTAATAAAGATGGAACTTCAGTTTGTTCCTCTTTAGTGGTAACCTTCACAAGGAACCGTGTTTTTACAAAGCTGTGTGGAGTCGGTTGTTGATATTAGTCGTTAATCATCATTGTTCCTTTTTTTATTCAGAGATTCTGTTGTACCAAGTCTTTTATAGTTCTCTCCTAGGAAGTGCTCGTTTCAATGGTATTTCTACAGAAAGCATTTGATCCTTCACGTTTTCATAATGGATTTCTCTGGAGAGCTGGGAGTTTTCCAAAGTCTAATTGTTCTATTGGTTTTTATAGTGATGAGCCTGGTGTTTCTTCTATTAAAAGCTGTCTCTCCATTAATTGACTTAATTTCAGGCCCTTTCCAATGTAAAGCAATGAAAAGAGCTTGCACATTCTGTTAATTGTTCCAGAATGAGGAGTGTGGTGAGTTTGAGGGGAGCCTCCAGACCGAGCTAGGTACTGTCAGAGCCGGGAGCCACGTTAGATGGCAGGCTCTGAGGGAGAAGGCTGACCGCACCGTCTGGCATGGGAGTGCACTAGGAACGTGGTTGTTTTCTCAGCTGCACAGACATTTTTCCTTCAAATAAAGGCCATGGCTGCCTGGTAGAGAAGATGAGCAGGTAACCTGATGTCCACATGCCATGTTATAAAGACGAATGATTAGAATCAGGGTAACTACAATCCACTAAACTGGGCTCCGCAGAGCCTGTGTGGGGGCTGTCAAAAATGAGGGGACATGGAGACCAGCCAGCAGCGCCCCCCACCTCCCAGGCCTCTTCCCCCAGAGCAGCTGTGTGTTTATTTCACTGCATTTCTACATAAGCTTTAATTTGAACAAAGACTTCTCTAGCAGGGAAAAAGTTTGGAAACTCCAGAATCAGGAGAAAAAAGCAAATTCTTGCGCAGGCTTGTGCAGGTACCATCCTGAAGACCAGTTTCCCGGGCAACTGGTGATACTGTTGTCACTGTGGGAGCAGACGAGATTGGAAGGACAAGATTGGAGGGACGAGCTGTGGTTTCTGAAGTGACGGGCATTTCTGGAGACTAAAACATGTCAAAAGAAAACGACACAGACGTCATGGGGATCTGTGCATTTTAATCTCTCAGGAAAAGGTAGAACAACAGCAACAAAGGGTACTGTGTTGTTTCCAGTCACTCTTTCAGACAGAATACACTGACACTGTGGTCCCCAGGTCGGAGGGCCCGAGACCCAGGCGGGCCAGGGAGGCGGCACCCACAGACCGAGAACCCCGGACACCTTTGCCTTGCCCCGCGAACCTTCAGTCTGCAGCCCTTCCCTCTTTCTTGGCTCCCGTTCAGCTCTCCAGATTTCATTATTCTTTCTTCCCCTCTTCACAACTGCACCTCTCCCTCAGCCAAGTCTGCTGAGGGGAACATACTGGCTGCTTCCTTGAAGGCCTCCTCCCCAAGGCTCAGCCCCTGGGACAGCTCCTTCCCTCTTTCCTCCTCACAGGCTCAGCAGGTCCTGCCTTTTAGGCGAGACTCAGGTGTTTCCATCTCTAACTACTGTGTGTGTGTTGTTGTGAATCAAATTGCACCCCCCAAGAGATATGTGGGAGTCCTAATCCCTGGTACCTCTAAATGTGACGTTGTTTGGAAATCAGATCTTTGCAGATGTCATCGAGTTAAGATCAGGTCATGCTGGATGAGAGGAGGCCTTAAACCCAATGACTGGTGGGTGCCCTTGCGAGAAGGCCAGGTGGTGGTGGAGGCAGAGGCTGCAGTGATGCGTCTTCAAGCCCAGGAAAGACAGTTCTCCAGCCACTGCCTGAAACTAGAACAGCTTCCCTCTCAGAGCCTCCAGAAGATAGCAACTCTGTCTACTCCTTGACTTCAGGCTTCTGACCTCCAGAACTTTGAGAGAATAATTTCCTGTTGTCTCCCAACCACCCAGTCTATGGCAGTTAGTTACCACAGCCCCAGGAAACTAGTGCGTGTGTCTTCCTGTAATTAGGGACCTGTTAGCTTTTCCAACAGAATTGTGACTGTTAAACAATCTATCACTCCATTCTTCTTTTATTCAACAGCAACAGTTAAGCAGGTAAAAATATTAAGAGAAAAAAGCTAACTGAGAATAAAAATAAAACTACTCTCTGGAGAACTGGCATCTTGTTGGAGTTGGGAACTGTTGGGTGGGACAGCCCTCATTCTCCATTTGCACAGGAAGGAAGCAAAGGGCTCTGCTCCAGATCAGCCGGCCCACTGTTAGTACCTTCTGAGGAAAGGTGTTGTTGCAGGTGCATTTTACCTGGGCTGCAAACCTGAGCTGCCATCAAAATCTGCTTCAGGTAAACAGGGGGAGACTGTGGCTTTTCTTTAGCCGTGTGTCCTCTGCTCCGTGGTATCTGCTGGATTCTGGAGTGTGCAGTTTGTGTTGATTAAGCTGCCTAACCTATAATTTACCACAAATGCAGGATCAGCACTGGATGTAGGGATGGGGGCTTTTAACCTCAGCCTTCCAGAAGTTTTTAGCAGCTAAGGATGTTTACTGCACACCGAAGGCTAGGGCACCAGCAACTGGTCTGAGAAAGAACAGCCAGGATGGTAGGTTTTGTTGTTTTGTTTTCCCATGCACACACACGTGTGTGCATTTCTTCAGACACCGAGATTAATCACCAAGAGATTTCTTTTAGGTGGTGCCTAATTCCTTTCAACCCCTCAGCCTGCGGGCTGGTGCTCATTTTCATGACTGATCAGGGTTTTAGCTGCTGTTCTCCTAATACATGTTTTTGAAAAAGGAAGGAGCTTACTTATGTGGCAGTACTGTTCTTTTGATCTGTTAACTTTTCTTAATTCTTTTTGAAGCATCCTTCTGCCTCCTTTTCTGGCTCAGAGCGATTTAAAGGGAAAATCCTGGAGTTTATGTGCTCCACGAAACCTAATGCTCCAAGAAATGCAATAAAGCCTACCAGCAGCATTGTGTTGGGGGCGGGGAGCTATGAGATGACCACCCAGAGCGAGAGCCCACTCAGACGACAAAGGCAAGGCCACCTATCCCTGCGTGAGGCTGCCACTGAACAGCGGCCCGTGGCCTGCACCTACTTGTGGAGGTGGGACTGAACTTGTCTGAACATCAGAAATTTTCACCTTTCTACTCAGGGAAGTCGGTTTGCCCCTCAGTGTAAGATACAAAGGCTTTATATTGCCCACACCCCCCACTATCTTTGCATTTTGGGGATCCAGTGTGATACCGGGGTTTTCTTGTTTTAATGAGCTCCTCAAATCATTATATCTCCTTCATTCCTATCCTATTTTAAATAAACCAGAGGAAGGAAGCACATCCCTGACCACATTGTTGCGTTGATGTGAAGCGAAGTCTCCCGCAGCTCCTGCCATTTATGGTTTTCAGCCTTATTGGTCAGAACTCAGATTGGGCGTTCCCCATTCAGGTACCTCTCCGAGTCCTGAAGAAAGCCCCGTAGGTAAGCAGGTAAGCGTGTGGCTGCCATGACAGGTGGAGAGGGGAGGAAGCAGAGAGTTCCCCAAAACAGCTCAGGACTCCGGGAGGGAACAGGATGTTCTCCTAATCTTCCTAAGACACTGAAAACTGTAAAGAATTCGCCTGCTGCTCAACCCAGTGGAGGCAATAGGGCACTGGCCCTCCCACAACCCCAGCCTCTCCCCAGCTCAGATCCGATGTTGAACTTTTCATGTGGCTTGCTCTACCCTGCCATCACTGTACAACTTCTGTAAGAAGTAAAGAATGATGAGAGCGAAGCAAAGGGGTCAGATAATCTAATCACATTCACCAACAAGCATTTTCCTTTGGTGTGATAAAATGAATCACGACTCTCAGACGTTGAAATGATTAAAAAGTTCCAATCAAAATACACAACAACTTTTAATTTAATAAGCCTTCCAAAAAGTGGTTTGTAAGCAAGCTTCAGTAATAATCACATTCTGGCTGGTAGCAACAAGTGGGAAAGAATGGGACACCCCAGGGTGGCGTCCGGGCATGTTCGTCCATCCCACAAAACTACCTTCTGGTTTGGGATCGCTTTTGCCACCTGGCGACTGTCTGGCTCATGAGGGCTGCCCAGCTGGCATGCCCTGGCAGCACCCCAGGGCATTTTCGATGGCAAAAACCTGACCTGCAGTGGAGACAGTGGTCCAGCCATTGCTTCTGGCAGTCAGCCTCTTGCTCTGGGAACAAATACCGATAACATAAGATCACCTCAAATGTTATTGTAAAAGGCGGATCGTTAAATCCATAGGATTTGAAATAGTGCAGTTATTTATCTCTGCTTGGCTCTATTCCACAGACATACACACACACACACACAAAAAAGGATTTTAGGAGCTGTACAGAAAGTACAATACAACAACATAAAAAATCTACAGAAGGAAGGAAAGCCACTCTAGATGAGATTGAGAGACCCGAGATGGTGCTGCTCAGGGTATGGGTCCCTCTGCCGCCTTCTTTTCATCAGAACCTGAGTCGAGTGTGACAACACAGGGCACTTCCTGCTGTGGGCAGACACAAAGCTTGTCTTTTGTCCTGCAGTGGGTTTTTTCAGGTATATGTTCAATCCCACCGAGCCACGGACGCTGCACGTCATCAGTGGACTGTTTCGGACCATGTGTTAATGAGCACTGAAGGAGCAGGCCAAAGGTAGCAGGATTCTTGGGGAGTTAAAAAAGTACGTTTTGTAAAACTAAGCAGGCCATTGTGGAGGTGGACTGGTGGGGGGTGGTTTGGGGGGAGAAGGGCAGACTCATATTAAAATCCTGATATAAAGTTCTAAGCGACGAATAAGAGGCTTAAATACATAAAGAGCGAGGCTAAATTTGGACCAATTTCCTGTGAAATCTCTTGTGTAATATTTTCAATTTGTGCTTGTTTAATGTGGTTTATTTTCCTAAGGTTCACAGTGTAGGTTTTAAATTCAGCCTTGACTACACACATGTGCCGAGAGGTTATAAAATGAGAGCCAGCTCAGACCAGTCTCCAACTGGGTGCCCTTTGGTGGAAAACATTACCTGCTTTTCAATACCTAACATTTCTCTGCGGGCACTGATTTAGTTTTTTTCCCCATCCCGTTCCCCGACGACCTCTCCATCACCTGGTTTCCCTAGCACAAGTCCAGTGACCTGCTAGTGTGCTCCAGGGTAATACAAGGCCTCTTCACTCCAGATCAGAGCCAGGGTTCTTTTGCGAAGGCCTCTGGCCCCTCTGTGAAATCTCAAGTTCGTGACCCAAGGGGATAATTTCTCCCTTCTGGTTAAAATAGAGAAACCACCTCAGGCCCTCCAGAGGGCTCTGCGATGGGCTGTTCAGAGTTCTAGTTATGGCCTCTGATGTCCTGGATCTCACCGTCTCTACGGTGTGGCCATTTCCTACATATAGCATCCGTGTTTCTGATGACCTGAATACAGCATGTAAGAATTTACTATATGGTAAAGTCGGACCTTAAAACTAAAGGGAATCTCTGTCGTTCATAGCACTGACTGTATCAGACCTCGTATGACAGCTCCCTGGTGTTTGTTTCTCCCTCTAGGTTTTAAGTCCTTAAAGTGAAGATTGTGGTGTGTTCATTTCTGCGTCTCCTGCAACACTCGACAGGTTACATGTTGGAGGACAATGGGATGAAGCTGTGCTTATATGTGTGGAAATCAATGGCCCACAAAAAGAATTCATGTGTATGCAGAGTTCCTTAATTTAACCAGTAAGAGATTAATAGGAAATATAATGAATTGCACAAGTGGTTTTTCCTTCTTTACTACCATTCAACAAAATATTCATCAATTGTTCATTCATTCATTCGGCAAGCATTTATCAAGGATATGTTTTTTCATCCCTGAGGCTACATAAGCCTTTTCTGTCTAGATTGCAACATCACAAAGGACTGCTTATGGTTCTGGCTTTTATTTTCGCCTCCACCTGCATGTGACACAGTGCGCAGTGACCTTAAAATCCGGCATCATCTTCTTGCCTCCATGATATTTTCTTACCTATTCTTTCACGTTTTGTTTTTTCTTAGCATGAGAGTGTTTCCCAAGATGGTGGATCTGGGCTAGATGTGGTCCAGGAGCTGCTCTCCGAGCCTCTGTTTTCCCTGGAAGGGACAATGTAATTATTGGCTGGTGCTGGCTTTCTTCCTGGGGGTGTGGTTTTGCCTCATCTGCCTGCCCAGCTTTCTCACTAACTCGAGCGGTCTGTCAGGAAACTAGCAGCCTAGAAACACAAGCCTCGCTTTATGGTCCCATTGTACAACCGTGGTGACGCCGGTAACTCCGTGATGACATTCTATGATGAAAATTTGCAAACATTAAGAAGCTTAAAGCATTCTTTATCTACCACCTAGATTATACAATAACCATTGTGTTTTATTTGCTTTATTGTATATTTATACATGTTTATTTCTTGGTCTACACACCAGCCCTTCTTATTTCAAAGTTTCAAAGTTAAGTTGCAGACATCAATAACTTTACCCTCAACCACTTCAGCACTTGTATCATTAGAGTTCATTGTTTGTTTATGGTTCTTTTTTGTTATTGGAATTTACAAGGAGTGAAATGCACAAGTTGCATCTATTTCTACAGCCACTTTTATTGTAAGATGTCATTTCCTAGCTTTTCTTATTATTAATAACTAATCATGATGAAAAAGATTTTGTAATATTCAAGGTTAGCATATTTAGGTGGTGAGTATTCACATCACTTGTTTCTCTCCCCGATGGTATCTGTTCTACTCAAGAAGGAGCAGAAAAAGGGGCAGGTGAGGCGTGCATTTTAAAAGCCTCACTTTGCAGACAGACTACATCGAACTCCTGCCACCCCTTCCACTCTCTGCATTCACCCTCTTTACCTCATGTAGAGAGCCCCCTGTTGCTGCAACAATCGGAGAGGCAGTATATGTGGTGGTGACAGACCCAAGCTTTGGCATCTTATAGCCTAACATTAAACCCAAGTTACATTGACCTTGGGCAAGTTATACTTTTAATTACTCAGGGCCTCTGCTTCCTCATTTGTTAAAATGAGGATAATATTATCATCTACGGTTGTGATGATTCAATAAGATAATGGATGAAAATTATGCAGTCCATAGTACATATACAATAACATCAACTATTTTCATTACTACCACCTAAGTACTAGCTCAGTTTATGGTTAGAGGTGCGTATATGTGTATAGTTAACTTATAAAAACTAATATTTTTCAGATTACCAAAGTGAATCTTTCATGTGATCAGTGAGTTTCAGAGGCAAGAGTGAACACGTAATTTCTCACCACCATTTTAGTGGAAATGAACCCTGTTTAGTCTCAACGGAGATTTCTACTTTGATTCTGCACAGGGGAACCATCGCGCTTTCCTCACCATGTCTGCTATGTGTCCCTGGAGTCATGCCTTAGTGAAGGCATGGCCAAAGGACATCACATGTCCTTCTTCTGTCAGGGGTGTCCAACCCATGGCCCATGGGCCACACATGGCTCAGGATGGCTATGAATGAGGCCCCACAGAAGACTGTGAATGTACTTAAAACATGATGAGATTTTTCGGTGATTACGTGTTACAATGTATTTAGTGTGTGGTCCAAGACAACAATTCTTCCAGTGTGGCCCAGAGACTCCAAAAGCCTGGACAGCCCTGCTCTGCATGGTCCCAGGGCTTCATTTGTAGCTTAAAATCACAGTGTGATTTCCTTTCTGCTCAAACATAATACCATTTCTTCAGGCAGCCCGCTTAAAGTTCAAGAGTCTTCTTGGTTTCTTCTGTCCATTGCCTTCTACCTTATATCAGTCTCACACTCAACTGATTTTTCTCCTTGCCTTCCTCCCAAGCCTTGTGGTTCATGGTAGCTGACATGATACCCTACTTCTAATACTCAGAAAATATTTTTAGATTTGCTTGGGTCACATGACTATTTCTTAGACACCTACGTGGGGGCCCTGGCCTGATGGCTCAATTGGTTGCAGCATCATCCTATACACTGAAAGCTTGTAGGTTCGATTCCCCAGTCAGGACACATGCCTAGGTTGCAGGTTAAATCCCTGGTCAGAGTGTGAGTGCAAGGCAGCCAACTGATGTCTCTGTGTCTCCCTCTCTCTCCCTTTCCCTTCCTGTCTCTCTAAAATCAAACACACATACACACACACACGGGAACTAAACCACAGTTAACTGCCTTCGGAAATGATAAGGGGGATTGGTTTAGGAAAGGTCAGAAGCTATGGAAGCATCCCAGAAGATGGGCTGGGTTCAAGGGAGACTGGCTACAAAGTGCTATCAAAAGACCCAAAAAGGGACCATCTGAGCCTGAAGCCTTCTTTTCTAGTGAGTCAGAAAAATAAGGGTATTGGGCATAGCTGACCGTGGGGTGTAGGGAGTAGGGAAATTGGCTCCTTGGACACATTGCTAATGCCACATTAGCAGTTCCTCGTACTCTGTGCAGGGGACCGTATGCTCTGGATGTGCCAGACACTTGTGAAAACAGCATGTGAAGAAGCCCTGAGGGACCACACTGTGATTACCAACTGACTTGAGTTGCAATGGTCATAAATGGGATGCAGCTATAGGGTGGTCAGCGTTGGTTCTGGAAGTAGAGTTGAAGCAATGCGGGTCCCTCAGCCCCTTTAAGTTAGTCTTATCAGATCAGGCCATCACAAAGCAGATAGACAGGTAAGTCTCAGGGACCTCTGAACCCAATTAAAGTTATACCACAAAGAAATCAAACTCATGTGGTTTGCATTTCAGAAAGCTACATTTGGTGGGCTGTTCCTGTTTTAATTCGGTAACCTAATGCAGACCATGTGAACATTTGAAACGCTTTTAACAGTTAAACCAGCTCAAATAACACAAAACCAGAGCAGCAATAAAGAATGAATTAAAGCTGATTGCAACTGTGGCCAACAGAATTTTTTTTCTTGCAAAGAACTTGGGGGGAGTAGAGTGCAGGACCAGTGGGGGAAAAGACAGGTACCCCACTTTCAAGTTCAAGTAGAGCAGCAGGCACTTTAGCTTCTTTTATTTCTTAAGCAAAGGTTTGAAACAGATTAGCCTAGAAGGTATACTTAAATCTTGAAGGGATTTTACACAAGGAAGTAAAGGGGGTTGACATTCTTTAGAACTGATAGTTTGGTCATTAGTAGCCCTGCATTCCCCCTGCTGTCTAAGACAGTTAGCTCGGCGGGCCAGGGCCCAGTGCTAAGCCTGCCGAGGTCGAGAGTTCAGTCCTGCATGGGTCACTTAGCCTCACACTGGAGGAGGTGGGGAAGTAAAACCTATCTGAGTGCCGTAGCCTGCACTTCCCATGTGTCTATAAAGGGTGACCCAGAAATGAGAAGCTAGTCAATAGCGATCAACCGAGGTATTCTATATACTAGGCACTGTTCTAGGTGCACTCAATGTCACATACCTCACCTAGTCACTATATCCCTCAGTGCCTCAGTGTTCCTGTCTGTAAAATGGGCATACAATTATGGTTCCTGTTGTATAGGTGAGGAGACTGGGACACAGAGAAGTTCGCTTTACTTTCCCAAGGTCCCATAGATAATAAATGGCAGGGCCAGGACTCAAACCCAGGGATTCTGGTATGAATAGCTTCAGGCCAACCCCCAAATATCACTCTAGCAAGTTAAAGAATTCAAAGGCAAAAGCTGCTGCTGATGATGAGAGCAAATACTTGGCGTATCAGCATCTCCCTGGGGGTAACTGATTGTGGTAGCCACTGGACTTCTCACAGTCACAGTGTGTGCTCCACGATGGTACCCTGTTCATGTTAGCTGCCTTGAGTTTTATACACACAGAAGATCCCTCCAGAAAAATAGTTGTTGTGCTCCACCCACAGATGGGAAAATTTCTATGAATAAAATCTCAAAGAGATGGTGAATGTGCACTCAATTTATTTCCATGTAATTCCAGCCTCTTGATGGGAGAGCCATGGGGTGTGATGATTGCAGCTTGGGCTCAGCCCCTCGCGATGTGCCATAGGCGATAACTAACCGCCTGCCACATTTCCCAGAATGTGCTGACTTTGTCAGAGATCCAAAGAAGTAAGGGAGAAAGGACCCATTAATTTCAGATCCATTAGCGACAGCAAGCCTGCCAAGTGGGAAAGAGTAAAATTACAGGGAAAAAAATTTTTTTGTTTGCAAACTCCTGAAAGGTTATCAGCAGCAGCAAGGAGCCGAAGAAGCAGTGGCGGGGCCCAGGGGCTCTACTGAGCCCTGACTGTGGGTTCCTTCCGGAGCCGTGGGAAGCCAGCTGGCCAATCCCTTCGGCAGGCAATGCCAAGTTCCTCCGCCTGACTCCAGCAAAGACTCCTCCCCAGAAGATGAGAAATCTGCCTCCTTTCTCCTTACAAAATGAAAACTATTATCAATGTTGCCTACTAGATACCCCCAAACAAAACTTAAAATTACAACGTATAAATAAAAAGTAAAGTTTATCACTGCTTTTTTTCTTAGCCTCATAGATAAAGTCAAATAGTTAATTAAAGTATCATAGGCTAAGTAACTATTTTCACAGCCCCTGTTCTGGTATTAGCGGGGAGAGGCGGATTCGGGCACTTGATGAATATGATGTCTGTTTGACTTCAAGGTAAGAGAAATTTAGTTGCCTCCCACTGCACCTCTGGTTTCCAGGATTACAGCCCACTTAACTCTCTTTAAGGTTGGATAAACATAGGCTTCCTAGTCTCCTAAACATTCCTTGAGTTATTGGTCTAGTCATAATGAGCCTTCTAGAAAAGTCTTCAAGTTCTCCTGATCCGCCGAGGGCAGCTCTGCCCTCTTTCTGGGACATGCCTGCGTCACTCTGAGCATGGCCCATGCCCAGCTGGACCGGGCACATCCTGCGCCTGGAGCTCTGAAGCCCATAAGTGAAGAATTATTGAAGAGCACATGGTGAATAATAGATTGACCGAGGCAGAAGGGGACCTTGGTTCACATGAAGAATAAAAACTCATTTTCTCTCTATTAAAGATTGTTTAAATATCAAAGTCAATCTCAGCATCTGCTTTCACAGAGCCCGACCTGTGACAGTGTCCTTCAGACCTAGGTGGCCCAGGTAACCAAATCCCTTGACTTCCAAGAGTTTTAAATGAATTCTTCCTCCTCATTGGTTTCTCTGTTGTAATTTAAAATTTCTGTTCAGCAGCCTCTACAAGCCACTGGAGCCACCTAGGGCCACGACATTCCCTGAGCTGCGTGTGGTTCAGGACGCACGAGTTGCCAAAGATCCGCCTGTGCCCTACTTCAGTCCCTAAACCTCTCACTTGTTTCTCACTCAACTCATTCAGTTTCCTGGGCACCACCCCCCAGTGCCATCACAATCCAATGTCTGTATTCTCCCTATGAAAAAACATATTGAACTATGTTTTAAGTTATTCAGATTTCATATATTTTATATGTAGGCAAATAAAATAATTAATAGTTTAATATAGCTTTATATTATGTGCCAGGCACTGAGCTGGGCTCTGTAAAAATAATGGAGAGAAAAATAGACATAATTATGGACCATGCAGTCTAGTGAGGGTGATGGACATTAATTAACTATTTATACAAATACATATAAAATTGTAACCTTCTAAGTACAAATGTGCATTGCTGCGAAAGCTTCTAGGAGAGGAGTTTGACTTTGTCATGAAGGCCAGGGAAGATTTCCGGAGAAATTTTGGAAGCTGGGGGTATTACTATAACTTTAAGGATGGAGTATGATGGTGCTGGATATATAAATGACTGATCAATGATCTAATTTGAAACAAAGTTTAAATAGTTCAACATTTTTTTTCTGCTTCTACCCCAAGTCCCATGGTATGCCCACCTTCCTTGGGGGGCTCCATTTCTATCTCATACTCTATATAGCAAGCACCCAACTGTGCAAAAAGGATAAATTACTCTTAACTTAGGCCAAAGTCTGAGCAAAAAAAGAGGCCTCCGCTTTCTCCTTTTCAACCTTTCCCACCAACATGGTGTTAATTTCAAAGCTGGGGATGAAGATTGAACATGGAAAAGGGTCTGGCTTATGGCTCTTTCTTTTGGCAGCAGCAACTTTGGGAATAATTTAGAGATCACATTTCAGGCCCATTTTGCACACCATCAAAGTGAAGGGGATAGGAACCGATGCTTTTGAAATTAGAGGGCCAGGCCAGTCTTCCTGTGACTCTAGCTGAAGTTCTCTGGCGTCACAAGTTCAGCAGACGGATATCATACGCCTACCTCTGGTTGGTGTTCTGGGTTCCTTGGGAAATGTGATCCTTGACCTCACTTTCATCATGCCTACCACAGCGCTTTAGTCCAAGACCTTCTAAATCACAACGTCATGCAACCTCCTCCACCCCAGGGACCTCAATGAGGGGATTTCAGTGACCCCTCCCAAACTCTTTCTGCCTGGAAGATTCTTCTCAGAGGTGATATGGTGCAATTTTTATGAGATGTGAGGGTGTGCGGCAGCTCCATAGAATATGATGAGTGAATATTCCCTCACATCACACGTAATGAGAGAGTACTCCCCAAAATCACTCTAACTAAATATTTGGGCAACCAGGCCAGTGGGAACCAAGGTAAAGGTTAATTGCTTCAAAGTCCAAGATGATCTGAATAAAACAAACTGAAATTTTACTTTTTCTAAAGGAAGAAGAAAGGAGCCAACTACATTAGGACCTTAAAGCTGCATTTCTTGCACTGTATGTATTAGGAGGAAAGTATTGTTTATAGTGCAACTTATTTCCATAACAGCACTCTGGGGCTCAAAAGAATTGAATCACTAATGCTTAGAAGTATCTCAGTTTCTCACTTGGAACAGTTCATATTAAATTATTGAAAGGCGAGTGCACTAGAATTGTCTCTTTCCATCTTTCTATACAAATAAAACAAGTTCCTTTTGCCATATGTGAACTCTTTTGAATGGGTTAAGGGCATGAACTTGTAGCCAGATAGACCTGGGTCCAAGTCCTGGCCTAACCGAGTGCTATAGCCTGGCCCAGCTGTTATGTGACCTTGGGCGTGCTTCCCTTCTCCATGCCTCAGCTACATCATCCCTGAAGTGTGGATAATAATAATCGACTCACATAGCTCTCATCAGAAGTTAGTGACGTAATACATATGTAAAGTATATAGCATTGTGTTCTTTATATGGATGCAAAAGTATTAGCTATTATTATTGCTATTGTTACTAGCACGTGATAGTGATTTTCAAGAGTGAAAAGAATCCCAAATTGTCTAATGACTTGTGAGCCCTGGGGCCAAAACAGGATCACGTGATGCTGGTCTCAGCACACTCATTGCTTAACTTTGCACTGGGACTAAGCCCATGATTTAGTATAAAATTTGAAATGCGTGGTATTCTAGCTTGAACTCAAGAGTGTGGCTAATGGATAGTTAAACCTTCCTGAGGCGCACTCAGAAATTACTGGCTCCATTCTCTCCTTGGCAGGATTAGCGGTGCAGCTCCTTTCCTTTCCCAGCTACAAAATGCATGTTGACAGGACAATCCTGGAACCCAAGGGTTGGATCACTACAAGTTGCAGGAGGCCTTCCATTTGATCCTCTGTTATTGCTTTCTGATGAAGTGTAGACATTTGGCCACCAGAAACCAGCATTCTCTCAGGAGCAATACAGGAGAAGAGCACACCTCTTTGCAAATGGAAAGCCAATCTTTTGGTCCTGCTTACTCTGCTACAACGGTTTTCAGATGTCCACTGGAGACTTTGAATGATGTGGCATTTCCAGTGTACTCTCCACCAATAAAATGTGGTAACAATGCCCTTGGGAATGCTTAGAGAGACTTGATTCCAGATCAGGGAAGATAATTAGTGGACCTAGAAGGCCTGGCCTAGGTGAAAGTCATATTCCATGCAAATAATCCTTGAAAGGATCCAATGTCAGTTTGGACACTTCTTTTAATTTAGTGTAGAACCAGGATTCTACACTATTTCATACAGGATTCCGGCCTGTATGAAAGTAAGAATGGTGTCCAAGTCGTGCTAGTCCAATGGCCTTCCACTGGAGGGAAAAGAGACGATGCTTGTTCACTGCATTTGAATTCTAAGAAGGTGAAAGCATGGGCCTGGAATTATATATCTTTGGCTAACAAATGTTGATTTCCTATCAAGGAAAAGGCAGGAAAGGAATAACTTACTTATAAACTTAGCACTTGAATGTGTTATCTCATTTAAGAGAAGAAGATGAGTAAAAAGGATAGGTCACCATTCTGAGGGCTGGAAGGATCTTTTGTATGTGGCGGAAAGTTTTAAAGCTAACCTCGAGCATCATCAGACACTTGGCCTGTGAATTATTTCTGTGATCATTAGAGTTAATTGAAGAATTATAACAACTTCTCATGATGCATTTGGCCATTCCTTGTGTCTCGGGTTAATTAGCACCGGCAAGTCCATTAAGCTAGTGTAATATCACTCACCCCTAACCCAGAACTAGTGATTGAGCATCTTTCGGGCCAAACTCCTTCTTTACCTCACTCTATCCATCATTACTTTATCTGAATACTGCTCTATTGAATTAGCCTTGCTCAATCTGCGTTCTGTGTGGGTGACCTGATAATGTTAAGAAGCTCAATGTAGGTATAACTGGTGAGTTTTTCCTACAGAGTTTAAAGGGAGGGTTCGTTTAGAGTAGAGCAAGATGATTTTTGTGCTCTATGGTATATTTTAATGGAAGGAAGTTTCATTATTTATTATAAGTGAGGTAAGTGAGGGGTACCTCACTTTTTCTTTCTTTTTTTTTTTGTTGGTACATTAAGCAACCTGGAAAAGGCTAAATGAGACTCCTAGGTTTTCTGACTCAGTGCGTCTGACACACAATCTCAACCCTCCTCCTGTTTCTTTGGATGACAGATTTTGATGATAATTTTGTGTAAGAAAAAGATGCTTGCTTTTGTACAGTACATTACATGAGATTAGAAACATACCCTTTTTTTTCAAATTGCGTTGGCAATTTGATCTGTGGGAAGTGATTGAAGCCCCAACTTTGAACTAAATTACTGTAGCTTAAGTCTCTCAAAGTTTCATTTTAAGTTCATTTGAAGTATGTACAGGAAAGACGACAGAGAGAGAGAGACTGAGGTTGTAATGAATACATTGTATTATCTCAGATCTTATTTGAGATTTTCTTTCTCAAATAATGCTAATGATAAAAGATGTGAAAATAAGCCCATAATTACATGTTGTTGGGTTTTACCCTTCCCCTTCATTAAAACTTAATCTACGAGAGTGTCTATAAATATTGAGATAATTTTACAAGATTATATTTGCAAGCATTTTGGTCTGCTATTAATGTGAGACTGCATATTGGGGAGGGGAGTAATACATACAGCAAGTCTTTTAAAGATACCTTTAGCCAAAGCAGACACCTCATTTCACAGCATAATTGTCTACAAATGATGGTTCCTAAAGTGCAGAATGATAGGTGCCCATAGCGCTGCACTGTTGCAAATCAGTAAGACTTTAAAATCTATTTCTATCTTATAAATAAGGAACTTTGGTTCTTACAGTCTCAGGATAGGCCCTGTTTTGTTTTTTAAATTATTTTAGCTGGAACTTTATTGTCCTTATAAGCTACTAACAGGCCAAGAACATTTAGTCAAGGCCTGGATATGAGAATTACACAATGATTTTACAGACATATCTTGTCCATTCTTCTGTAATAGGGCCTTTATAGAAATGCCACCTGTGCTTTGATTTCTACTTCTTGTGAAGTTCATGGAGGATCAATAATCGAGTTATTAAAAGGAATCATGCCACATGGAGAGGGTGGGGCCTGAGGTGTGTATGGTGTAGGAGGGGGGCTTTGGTGAAGGGTGTTGTTAGAACTTATGTTGTAGTGACTCTCAACTCCTTCCTCCCTTTCTTCTCACCTCCAGTTCCATACCTCAACCTTTACATCCGAGTCCCTAGACCTGCCTCGTATCCTCTCTTCCTTAACACTCGTCTTTCCCTAACTTTTCAAATGTGTGCTGGTGTTTCGGAAATAAAATGTCATTTGAATCCAAGAACAGGAAGTGGAGAAGCAGGGCAAAAACTGTCTGGTCATATCCTCAGCGTGTCTAGCCAAGCATCTGGGCACAGGACTTAACATTAATCAAAGCAGCCGTGAGGATCAGAGATGGGCCTGGTGAGTAATGTCGTATATGCAAAATCTTTTTATGCATATATGCATGGTTTTCTTGAGAATCCCTTTTGAGATAGAACTCACTGTAACAGACAAATGCCTGTGTTTGTTTAATTTAATTATACGAGAGCCCAGAATGGTAGGGACAGGATGGAGTGAAGGAGATGGCTAATGCGTGATTTATGTGAGAGAGCAAATTTTGCAGGCCAGATGTCTTTTTGAAGCTTTTCGTTTGCTTCAAGATTTGGTGGGAGGCAAAGGCAAACTTTTCAGATTATTTACATTCTATTGCAAATGAAAGGTAAAATGTGAAAGAATTGTACCACCAGCACTGTCTGTGTTGTATATAAGCCAAGGGTGTGAGGGACAGAAATGGGAGCTATCAAAAAATATTTTCAGTATGTATCCTAGGGCCTTTAAATATGTGCTGTCCTTCTCAGGAACCACACGGAAAAATAAATAGCTCGACCCAAATTAACATGTTTCTGCTAAGAGTTATAACAGCCTCTTTGCCTGCCTCTCCTACTCTTCATGCTGTAAGAGTTTCTGTGAAAGGCTGTTTTAACCAAAATGAGTTTCATGTTCTTTCATTTTCCTCTGTCCACTTTCTAGATGGGAGAATTCCATCCAAAGAGAAACATCTAAAGGAAGGAAATGTATAAAACTCCCAAGAATGGAGTATCTCCCTTCAAACAATTGCCATGTTGGATTTAGTCTTAGGGGACCTTTGGACCCCCAAGGGTCCTTCATCTCTCTTTTTTAGGGGGAGAGTAAAACCTGGTTCTACATAGTGTTAACTTTAGTAGACACCTTCTATGTTGGCGTATGGGGGTGGGTGGGTGTGTGAAATAAGAATTGTTCTGGAAACATAGAAGATAACAAGAAAAAAGCAATGAAAGTGGGAGCAATGCCAAACAAAAATGGGAGGACTGGGCTACAAATGAAAAGAGCATTTAGCCAGCTGGACAAGTTGGGATACACTCTCTGAAGGAGGCAAGGTAGAGAGAGCACAATGTTAAAGGCACAGGTGCTAGAACCAGGCCCCACAGGTTTGAATCCTGAGCATACCATTTTCCAAATGCATGACCAGGAAAAAGGCAACTCAACCACTCTGGGCCTCAGTTTCCTCATCTGTGAAATGGCAATAAGAGAGGCAATTTCAAAGTATACTTATACTGTGTAGAGGAGTTAACCGCAAGCACTAGGAACATGGCAAGTGCTTACCATATGTTTGCTATTAGGCATGGTGTCTTAAGAGCTTAAAATGACAGAAAAGGAAAGACTACACTTAGGACTTCTAATTGCAGTGGGAATATTTCAGTGTATAAAATGGCCGAAAAGTGAGGCAAGGCAGATTAAAATCACTTAGCAACCTTGTGTATTGTTAATTCTTCTATGTGAAAAAAAAATAGATCTCACTTAAATTTCTGGGCCCTATGGAGATCCTGGAAGCATTTACTGTAGTTAAATCACCAAATAAAAGTCTAGAACAAAAAACATATGTTTGGGCAGAAAGTTTTTGCTGGAGATTTTTTTTAAGTACAATAAAATTGGGACATATTATTATGAACTTTAGATGTTCACCAAAAGGTAAAACCTGTAAAGTGAATGTCTATTCAATTTGTGAATGGATTATGGTATGGCATATTTTCTTCCAGGAAGGACAAACCCTTTCTTTTTATACTACTAATTTGATGTGTGTCAGAATTAAAAAATTTGGACTATTTAAAAATAAGGATGTGTTTCCAAATGTATTTCAGAGGGTGAATGGTTAACCAAACTGTGGTATATCCATGCCATGAAATATTAGTCAGAAATAAAAAGTAATGAACTTGTGATATAGGAAATAACTTGGATGCATCTGAGAGGAATTATAGTTAATGGAGAAAGCTAATCTTAAAAGATGACATGCTGCCTGATTCCATTAATGTAATATCCTCAAAATGACAAAACTTTAGAGAGCGAGAGCCAGTTGGTGATCACCAGGAGTTAGGGTTGGTGGAGAAGCTTGAGGTGGCTCTGAAAGGGTGTCCCGAGTAATCCCGTGTGGTGATGGGATAGCTCTGTATCTTGATTGTAGTAGTAACTGCACAAATCTACATGTGTGTTAAATTTCACGGAACTAAACACGCACACACATACGTGCACACATACACTGAATGCATTTGGCAGTGGTGGAATAAACTCTGTGGATTGTACCAATGTCCATTTTCTGGTTTTGATAAGCTGCAATAATGAAGCAAGATGTTGCCATTGGAAGAGACTGGGTGAAGTATACAAAGGACCTCTCTGTGCATTTTTATGCAGCTTTTTATGAATCTATAATTATTTCAAAACAAAAAGTTGAAAAATCACAGATAGGTTTATTTCTTTTTTAAAATTTTTATTTACTTATTTTTCAAGTACAGTTTTCTGTCTATTTCTCCCATCCCATCCCACCCCACCCTGTGCTCCCCACCTCCCTCCCATTTCCACCCTCCTTAGTTCTCGTCCCTGTGTCCTTCCTATTTGTTCCTCCAAATCCCTCCCCTTTCTTCCCCTTAAATTCCCTTCCCTCTCCCCTCTGGTCACTGTCCCCTTGTTCTCTATTTCAGTGTCTTTGTTTTTATTCTGCTTGCTTGTTTGTTTTGTTGTTTAGCTTCCTGTTAAAGGTGAGATCATATGGTATTTGTCTTTCAACACCTGGCCTATTTCACTCAGCATGATGCTTTCCAGTTCCATACATGTTGTTGCAAAGGGTTTATTTCTAATTGGATTTTAAATTTGTTGATTTCCACAATCTGACCACAACATGATAATGTAAGTTCCTTTCAGGCACTGATGAAAATCAATGAAAAGACTGATAGACTTACTGCTCTTTGAATATGAGCAACTTCATCTTACCCCCAAATTCATAAATTCAATATATTCCATTGCCACTAGGTGAAGATTCAATGACAGAAACCTTTATGGGTAATTTGGTGAGCTCTTAAAAACATGCAGAATAATTTTTCCACAGCCTTTGAGAACTTAACAAATAGGACCCAATATGCTTTTGTTTTCATAACAGCCTCTCTTTGGAGGCCTTTTGATCATATTTAAAAGGGAATTGGTATTCACTCATCAGAATCCTTGTTCCACATAGTACCAGTGCCCTTATCGCTATTCCTATGACCTTCCTATCTCAACCACATGCAAACAGGGAGGCTCAATGCTTTCAGCATAGGGCAGACTCTTCAGAACGTGGGCCCCCCACCCAGGTGGAAGCTGTCTCAAAGAAGGTCTTTGTTGGCAGCGGCCGCTAATGAGCAATGACTGCGATCTGAACGTGTGTGACATCCTGGTGTGGGAGTATTTAGCTTGTCGATCTTCCAGCGACTGTGATGTTTTTGAGGAATAATAAGCAATTTGTCTGGAACCCTTTTCCGACCAAAGGGTCGGATTTGGATTTTTTGGATTTGGATTTTTTTCCATCCTGGTTCAAAATCTGGTAAATTTACTGAACATGCTGCTTAATGCCCTTGTGTTTCAGTTTGTTAGTTGGTTACTTAGTTGGTAAGTTACAGCCAGCTGTGCTTTTTGGTTAGGAAAGAATGTGGAGGATTCTGCTGTAGAATTAGGGGTCTTTAGAAAATTTGTAAATGTATTCACAGAGGTCTATCCATTGTTGGTGTAAGGAAGAATGTGTCCTCGGGAGCTCTGTGGCTGAGCTAGATTGTTCCACAAGTTTAAGGGCAGGGATTACATAAGAATAAGACCATGTACAGGGTACAGTATTGAGGGAGATGACATACATAAAAAGGTAGTAGCCCTCCACACCTTCAAAACGCAAAGCATTGAAGCCATTTCATCTGAATATTTTTCTTAGTTAAATCCAGGTAGGTGGGAAGAACATGCTCCGCTGACATTTTTTAAACAAATGAAAAATAAAGGAGACTAGAGGAGTCATGACTTTTTGCAGGTCCCCACCACAAAAAAAAAGAATCAAGGACTAGTTAGTTATAAAATTTCTATTTCAGTATTCTTTTTTACAAGAACTCATTGCCTTTGCACATACCCTAGATACCAAAGGAATATGATAAAGTTTTTCTCCTTTGTATTGACTTTCAATATTCGAAGGAATCTATGTTTATGGTGAAATCTGGGTATATTTTCTGCCATTAGATGCTTGTGTGGTGGGAGATTGGCATTGAGAAATGTCAGTGAGGGGATCATTTTTTATGGCCATTGATCTTTTGAATATAAGGTTTAAAAGTTTTATTTATAAGCCTTTTTTTCTGCAGAACTAGATAATATAAGGCAAGACTGCCTACCAAGTAATGCCTTACCACTCAGAGAAAGAAAAACTTTCTTCTTTTAAACATTCATTCTACTTTAGATGACTTCCTGTCAAGATGAAACCAGAGGAAAACATGGCTCACCTCCTTGCACGACATCACAATTACAACTAAACAATAGAACAACCATCACTGGCTAAGCGGCCCCAGGCTTGGTACTAGCATCAGTTAGCTTTGGATCACAATTTAGCTTTGCCTGGGAGCCTCCATGCCCAGCACAAGTAGCAGCCATCTGCAGATTGCTAGGTAGCTCATGCCAGGTGGCCCTGGGTAGAATGCAGGTGGTAGCTGACCTGGCCTGCACCACCCAGGAAACCCCAGAGCCTGTCCACCCCGTGAACAGCTACAGAGCACATTAGAACACTACCCCCCTGCTCCTGTACAGCTAATCCTCCACGGACAGTGGAGATTGGTGGTCAGTGGTCACAGCCAGTCTTTGCAGCTGACTAGCCTGGGTAAATACCTCCCATTGGTCTGCCAACCACAGCAAAAGCTCAACTACAAGAGGAGGGTATACTCAGCCTACACAGAGGGTGTGGCTCAAGCACCATGCTTGGGTGAAAGAGGAGGCTGTGCCACAGGACCCTAGAAGATACCTACTACACTAGCCCATGCTACCAAGTCAGGGAGTCATAGCAGCTCTACCTAATAAAGGGAGGTTGCCAAAATGAAGAGACAAGGAAAACTGGCCCAAATGAAAGAACAGATTAAAAACTCCAGAAAGAGAATGAAACAAAGTGGAGATTAGCAATCTATCAGATGCAGAATTCAAAACACTGGTTATAAGGATGCTCAAGAAACTTAGTGAGGATGTCAACAGCATAAAAAAGGTACAAGCAGAAATGAAGGATACACTAAGGGAAATAGAGAACAATTTACAGGGAAACAGCAGTACAGTGAATGAAGCCAAGAATCACCTCAGTGATGTGGAGCATAAGGAAACAAAAACAACCAGTCAGAACAACAAGAAGAAAAAAAAGAATCCAAAAACCTGAGGCTAGTGCCAGGAGCCTCTGGGACAACTTGAAGTGTACCAACATTCACATTATAGAGGTGCTAGAAAGAGAAGAGAAAGAGCAAGAAGTTGGAAATCAATTTGAAAAAATAATGAAAGAAAATTTGCCCAACTTGGTGAAGGAAGTATATGATGCATGTCCAGGAAGTGCAGAGAGCCCAAAATAAGATGGATACAAACAGGTCCACACCAAGACACATCATAATTTAAATGCAAAAAGTTAAAAATAGAATCTTAAAAGCAGCAAGAGAAAGGCCGTTAGTTACCTATAGGGGAGTCCCCATAAAACTGTCAGCTGATTTCTCAAAAGAAACTTCTCAGACTAAAAGGGATTGACAAGAAATATTCAAAGCCATGAAAAGTGATGTATTACACATCTAACTACAAATTCAAAGAAGTACAGGGAAGATTGTCTACAGCCAAGATTGCTCTACCCAGCAAAGCTATCATTTGGAATCGGAGGGCAGATAAAGAGCTATATATAAACCACCAAAATTCTACTTTAAGTAAGAAGAATATTGGTAAAATTTCTTCTTACTTAAAGAATATTGGTAAGAATATTGGTAAGTTTACTATTGGTAAACTTTAAGTAAGAAGAATATAGGAATAAGTAATCCATATTATGTTGCACTTTTGTATTTTGCACAAATTCTTCTAGTATATTATGAGAAAACCCCTCTCCACCCCTGATTTCATGTCATGCATTTATCTTGCATTTATCTGCTTGGTCAAAGATATGTGTGGGAAAGAAGATCCAAATGGTCATCTTCTTTTTGCATTTTTTGGCCTTCATGCTTGGAATTCCCTTATTCCAAAAATACTTTTTTGGGGAAACCCATACAATGTGCTAAAATTAATACCCCAAAAGGAAATGAACTAGAATTGACCTTTGCTGCTTCCTGCTCCTTGTTTCCTGCTATTTTAGTGACTATCCCCTAAACAGCACTTGTCCATCTCTGGTCTTGTCATCCAAGTCAAAGCTGATTTCCTGGCCATGAGTCATGGGAGTGAGGAGCACAGGGCTTTGAGCAAAATGGTGGGTTTTGCAAATGGAGATTGGAGACCCCAGGTACAAAAGAACTCATTTGGTATGACTCTACATCCATGAAATTCTAGACCAGGAAAAATGCTACATACAGAGAGCAAGTCAGTGGAGGCTCAGGAGGTAAAGGAAGAAACTTTTGGGATAGTAAAAATGTCTTATATCTTGATTTTGTTGGTGGTGACATAGAAGTAGACAGTTGCCAAAACTCAATGACTGTACATTCGAAATGCATATATTTTATGATATGTAATTTATATCTCATGATTTTTTAAAAATTGCAATTAGAACATAACTTAGAGAGTATTACCGCCAACCACCTCTTTGTCCTTTAATCTTGTCTTAAGTACAGAGGAAATTATAATATTTGGGGATAATATTTTCATAACAACAACCACTTTTTACATTTCATAAACTGAATATGTTCATGCAATCCCACGGGAAGATTCTTTGTCTCATAAAGCAGGTTTCTACCTAATTAGAGATGCTTACATTCTGTTTTTCAAGGTATTCTATACCTATAAGTAGAACAATTATTTTGACTTAAAAATTTATGTGTTAATTTCATTATACTAGAATTGACCTTTATATTGACCGAAATTGGACAAATTATAGCCCTGCTAAGAAAGTATGAATAATTACCCTCATGTCCTCTTGTTTCAAATCCCACACACCTTTGTATGAGCTTCCTGAGAGACACCTTTGGTGTACCTTCCTGACTTTGGTGCAAGAATAGCCACTTGCCCCTAGAAGAGGGCCCTTGGCAGGTAGAAGCGACTAATCATTTGTCCTCTGCTTCTTGGTTACAAAATGCTCCAAATCCAAACTGGCTCCTGTTAAACCTTTCAGCCTTAGTCAGATACAGCATGGCTTTTCCTTACCTGTGTGCCCCTTTTTTCTCTTTTCTTTATAATTGTCTCAAGAATGCCCTCTTACATTATTCACATACGGTGGTCAGAAATAGAGCTTCATCTGGTAACAAATTAAACAAACCTTTTGGAAAACCAGATTGTGATTTCTCTAGTTAGACTTTAAAGACAAATAAAAAAATTGTGATTTTCTGATTATCTTTTGGGACCCATTTCAGAATGATTCCAGCTAAATGGTAGCCCTTTAACTAGTAGGTAAAATCTTTGAGCTTCCAAAGGGTATCTGCATCTCCCATGTTCATTGCCACATTATTTATAGTAGCCACACAATAGAAACCACCTAAATGTCCGTCGACAGGCGAATGCATGAAGAAGATGTGGTCTATTCACAAACAGTGGAATATTATTCAGCCACAGCAAGGAAGGAAATCTCGCCATTGCAACAACATGGATGAGCCTTGAGAGCATTATGCTAAGTGAGATAAGCCAGACAGAGAAAGACAAATAGTGTATGATATCACTTATATGTAGAATCGGAAAAACAAATCTCATATATAGAGAGTATGGATTAATGGCAGAGGTGGGGGTAGGGATTAGAGGGATGATAGGGGCCAAAGTGAGTAAAGGAGGTCAAAAAATGTATGTACATATATATTGGAGCAGTAGGATAAAAGTAATTCACAACAGTATAAAATGTGAGGACACAGACTAAATGTAAAGGGAAATAGGAAGAAGGAAGACCTTGCCCAGTAGGAGCAAAGTGGTGTGCACCCCATGCATGGCGGGTATAGGGGGGTACATGAGGCCTTCCAGGGACTGGAAAGTGGGTCTCTGATGTCCTTGTTGCCATGAGGGTCCAATCCTGCATAACAGCCTGGGCTCACTTTGCTGCCAAATGAGAAAACTGTATTAGCTTCAACTGTTGCTTATGGATCTGAAAAATCTGAAACCTGGTAGGACCTCAAAGTTTTAACACAGTGCACAACTCTGAACTGGGTATAGGACCAAACTCTGGAACTAGGATGCGTTGGGAAAAAAGAGGCTTGTTGCCTTTTTATTGGTGAAACCATGAAGTGATGAGGCCACTGAGTTACCCAAAGGAACACCAGTGCTCATACTTTTTTTTTATCATGTGCATATTTGAAAAGATATTCTAACAGGATAAAAAAGCCAGACTTGAAATTTGGCTCGCTTTTAGAGCTCACAGCAGTACAGTTAAACTGAATTTCTCTTCCTCCCTCCTGCTTCCTTTGTTTTCTTCCAGACTTTGCCCTTTGAAACAAACACTGAACAGCACAGGATGGTGTATTTCCTGGGCAGTGTCACTGGCTGTGAGCTTTGCTTATTAATCATGACATTAGGGCACCGAGAGATCTGATACGGCTTCCTCTCACATCATACAGATTTCTCCCACACACAGACACAACACACTCACACTCAAACTCCTCTTGTCCTTAATTTTGGGTTGTGTCTTTTCTCACTCTTTAAGAGATGGCAGGGCAAGGAATGTTTTTCCTCCTTATATTTGTTCACCAATTTTATACTTTTCTGTTTTCTTTCAGTTGTGGTACTTTTGATAGCAGTGGGAATAGAGGAGTATAGAGGAAAAGATAGGACTTTAGCACTAAATTTCTAGAAAGGTCCTTTTGGCAATGATAGGAAAAAATATGTTCTTATTATTTAAAATGAATGGGGGGAAGGTAAAGGGGAAACAGTATGTGAGTAAAAGTGCCATCTAGCCTACGGTCAGAGCTGGGCAGAATTTGGTTGTTCAGGGTGCTGTGCTGCTCAGAGACTTTTATTACATCAGTGCCAGTAGTCCTGCCTCCCGGGCCCCTGCCTGCCCTCCCTCCCTACAGCCCAGTATGTTGAACGGGCCGAAATCCAGGGAGGGTGTAAAAACTTACCCTGATAACCCCAAAAGTATTTTGGAAAATCAGAGTTCATTGTTTACTCCTTCAGAAATCATCACTACTATTTTTTTCAGAGCCAGGGCTCTGAACTCTCTCAGGGTTAGGGCAACTTGTTGGTCTGACCTGTGTTGATATACAAGGAGTCTTTAAGTCAGTAAAGATTAGAGATAGGGACTGTCGGTTAAATGTGAGCTGAAGTATTACCTGGCTCAACTACGAGAAAAATAGGATCTCTACATTTCTTCTTAAATTGCCTACTTTAGTTTCAAAGGGGGATTTTGTAATCATTGGCATAAAATTAATCAATAGCAATTAATCAGAATTTATTCATAATCTATGGCCTACTTGTTTTTTATGCTGTATCTGTAGTTATAATAAGAAAAGCACATAATACCTCTTGGATTTTACCATCTACAGCAGGATGTCAGAGGTGCAGCTTGAAGCAGTCTTACAGGTACGTTTTGTCTACAGATGTGGACCTGAGATACTCACGTAGCCACTGTCATGGTAAGCAGCAATAATCTGAGTCAGCACAGTAATTTTTGAGTAGTAAGTTGTATGTTTAATTTTTGAGAAATGTGTGATCTTATGACTCATGCATTCGGGACATGGCTTTTGACTTTCTAAACCCTGGCTGCACCTGCTTCTAGTTTTCAACAGAACTTGCTCTTGAGCCTAAAGCGCTTTTTCCATATTTTGCATGACATTCGGGATGGGCTTATGCGTGAGAAGAGCCCAGGCACCCTTACAGTGAGCAAGTGCCTGTTTAGAATAACATTTGCTGGGTGAATGCAGTGCCCAGGGGGATATAAAATATGCTGCTATCCCTCAGTTTAGTGAAATACGTTGCTTTTAAATAGAACAGTCCTCTTGCATTTGACTTTATCTTTCTGTTAAGAAGAGTTACACAGCCGGATCTTTCCTTTCCTCCTGTCATGACTCCATTCAATGAGCTGGTTTTCTCCTTTTGTTTCAAATCTGTCAGGAACCACCACTGTCTCATCGAGTTCAGTGCCTGAGGATGTGTGGCAGGACTTGGGTCTCCTGCGGACATCAGCAGGTGCTGAGCTACAAAGGCTGGGTGCTCATTGGCCGAAGCCCGGAGGGGCCCTGCATGGCAGCCTGGGACTGACCGGGTTCCTGCACAAGTGCCAGGGAGGGAGATGGCAGAGGTGGGCCCGTGGGGTCGAAGGAGGCAGGGAGGAAGGTCAGCTCATGGACTACAGATTCTCCGAGGTTACCACTGTGAAGGGGCTCTTGGGGGGCTGGAGTCTGTGCCCCAGTGTCAGACAGTGTTGATTGGAATGGCTGAATGTGAACGATGTTCTCAACTGAGGTTTGGAAAGCTTCCAAGAGCATCTTAGAGGACCTTTGCAGCTTCCTTTCCTTGGGCTGCATCTCTTTCATTGGCCTCCCAGGGCTGTAACTCCTGCTATCAGGTCCTCAGCTCTGTCCTCCAGACCCTGGCATCCGTCTTGTATGGTACACGTTTCAGTGCCTCAGTGGTATCTCCCATGCATTGGTCTGGGGTTTCTTTCTCTGTCCCACTCTGCCCGCTAAGTGAACGGGGGAGCTGGCAGCGAGGGGAAGTGGCGGGGGGCCGGGAGCCCCGTGGTGAAAGGCACGCTTGGAGGTATCTGGCTTTGGGTTTTTACAGAAGTTGATAGCATTCGGCTTAGTGACCACAATTCAATTATAAGCACCGCACAGCCATTCTGAGTGACTCTGTTCTTGCCAAAAACTGCTGTGTAAAGGCGGCTGCATTTTTGTTAGCCTTGCCTGATGGATTTTTAAGTATATTAACCACATACAGTCACACGGAAGGGAAAATTTACTGCCTAAACAGAGGGACCTCAATCCCACAGGCTAAATAAACCCAATGAAAACACAAGAACTGCATTTACAGGCCTCCCGAAGATAAGAATTCAACCTTTAAAAAGGTTCCTTCAAATGAAAAATGGATGGCTGAGCTGCTAATGGCCCGGTCACCGAGGAATTTAACTCTTCCCTAATGTGCAAGGACTTTGGGTCGACTCCAGCCTCTCGGGATGGGGGGTTTGCATCCCAGGGTCCTGCACAGCTCTGGGCCTGCACAGTTGGCTGGGGCCTTGGAGATTTAACAGCCGTCTTGGAGGACAGCCCCTCTTGGCTGTTGTTGTTGCCTGTTTCTCGTGTGTGCGTCTGTGTGTGAAAGAGTCATATACATGTGTGAATCTGTGGGCCAAGCAGGGGACAGTGTGTCCCAGCTTTTCTCCCTTAGAACTTGGTTGAGATGAGAGCCTGAAGGAAACTTAGTCTTCTCCTTAAACTCACAGGGACATACAAATCTTCCTCTTAAACTGAGAGGAAGAGTTAGGTGGTTAAGAATTTACCTAGTGGAATCACTCCGGTGTGTGTTTTTCGGCAGAAATGGGTTCTCCATTAGAATAAGCGTAAGGCAACATCACTCCCCCACCTTCTGGTGATATTGGGAGTCCCCAAAGCCCATCACCAACAAGTCCAGCCACTATATTAAGGACAGGTCATCCCGAAGATGTCCATGAATCAACCTGCGTGTGAATTCACGTGTTTGTTACAGATCATTAGAATATTATTTAAAAATAAATATGGTGGGTGGGGACAGGGGTTAACTACTAAGGGGCGAGGGAATTTTTTGAGGTAATGGGACTGTTCTATATCTTGGTTTCTTGCACGTGTCCCCTTGCTGCTATGCCGGCCAGGGAGCCATTCAGACGATGCTGCCCGTTCAAAGGAAGGACACCACATAGCCGAGCCCGCCTCTGCGCTCACGGTGCCAGGAAAGCTGTCCCCGAAGAAGCGGGGATGGTGTGTGTTTCCTTCTGGGGCAGATGATATAACCCTTCAGGTAGCAATGCCCTTATATGGTCAGCACAGGTAGGGAAATACCTAGCTTTGTGCTGACTCACCAGGTAAGAAATCATTTGTCTGAATGAGTCAGAGTCACAGCTATGTTCTGAACAGGCTCGTGTGTCCTGCATTATGAAAGGCTCAAAGCACCAATCAGAGTGCCCGATGCAGGTCTTGCTAGCCCGGTATGGCTGCATCGCCCACCTGCCGCTCTCTCTCATTTCCTGGCGTGACCATGTTAAATTCAAGCCCTCTAGCTCACTCCATCACATAGCCAGTTAGGTACAGGAGAAACTTATTTAAATGTATGCTCTGCTAATGTTGCCACTTATTTAGTTCTGGGTAAACTTACTAATGGCCGAATAAAATGCTTCAAATGTTAAATGTACTCCTGGACATTGGGAGGGGAGGGGTGTGTGTGTGTAAGAATACAGAGTTAAAACAGACTTGGGCAAAGTAAAATACCACAGAAAGTAGGGGGTTTCCAAGGAAAACATGGGGAAATGCTGTATGAGAATCTAATGTATGCCATAGCTTTTAAAAGGAAACATTAATAGCGAAACATGCCCTCAAAGGGCAAGCCAGTAATAAATTTCATGTCAGAAATTACCTGTCAGTAGGATTTTGTTAAATAATGTTGAATTGTTATTAGTCGGAGGGGAAAGAGGAGAGTAACTTTCTCAAAAATGTTCAAAGAGTGTAATGTTTCACACACAAATTCCAATATTGTTTAATGGGATTTTTGTGCTTAACCCTTCTCGTAGACATATTGAAAAACCTGGCCATTATAGTTCATTCCCCAAGTGCAGTCATTATGGGACAAGAAGGCAGACTGTCTCTGTGCAGGAATTTGGAAGTACCCAGAGGACCAGTGTATCCTGTTAAGACGCCCACCGTAGAATGTCCTGACCGGTAAACGTAGGCCTGCTCGCTGGAGCCACCAGGGAAAATACCTTCACCTCTAAGCCTTAGCAAAGCAGTGATGAAATAGTGGCGGCCCCACTATTTTGAGCATTTTGATTGTTTTGACCAAATAATGAGACATATAGTTTTCCTCTTGTGAAAAGGTCTCATTGCAAATGTGTGACCATCTAAGATTATTTTAAGGTTCCTTGCAATATATTGGGTCTGAAGCAGGGGACACACGTGGCACCAGGGCCCAGAGCCCTGCCCTAGATGCAGTGAGCACGGAGGACTAACAGGAACAGAGTGGGAAACGCAACTGAGGCTTAATTGTGTGCCAACACATTGTCCTGAGCCCTTTACAAAGGGCCCTTTATGACTCATAGGTGTCAAATCATCAAGCCATTACTCCCAGAATGAAAGATCATTCTGACTTTACGTGAACTGAATGAAGAACCGTTGCTGCACAGGATTGGGGTTTTTGAAGGACAAGGTTAGTGACAGGCTGTGGGGTCCCTTCATGTACTTTGATCTAACTCATTGATTACTGGTTATTACCTGCCTTGGGTCCCTTTTGGAAATTGTTATATTTGATGACTTATTTCATTTCGTGACATTTAGACAAGATCTTGCAAGTGAGTGTCTGCACAAGCACATGAGGCATTTGTGGAAATTTTTATTTCTTTAGGTTGTTGAGTCTCAATTTTAGTAATGACCCCAGCAGTCATTTACAGATGGTCTTGGGGTGGCTTAGCGTCACAAATGACCTTTCCCAAGTGCAAGTCAGCGCAGCCTTTCTGGGGTGCCTTGCAGTGCCGAGCGGCTTCTTGCCAACCTGGAGCATTCAGATCTGCTTCAGGAATGCTACATCTTGGGGGCCGGTGTCATGGTATTTTAAAGCTTGTTCAGGTGCAGTCATTTTTGCCGTCCATTTGGGATTTGATCTCATGGTTATGGAATGATGTTTTCATTACATTGCAAAATATCTACTTTTACAATGTCCTGTTGTAAGCTAGTTAAAACATACGGAGGCTAGGCTGTGAAGAGAGTCTTAAAATCAGCAAGAGAAAAGGAAGCAGTCACCTACAAAGGAGCTCCCATTAGACAGACTGTCAGCTGATTTCTCAAAAGAAACTTCACAGGCAAGAAGGGACTGGCAAAAAGTATTCAAAGTGATGAAAAGCAAGGACCTACAGCCTAGATTACTCTCTCCAGCAAAGCTATCATTTAGGATGGAAGGGCAGAAAAAGTGCTTCCTGGACAAAGTAAAGCTAAAGGACTTCTCCATCACCCAGCTGTTATTACATAAAGTGTTAAAGGGACTTATTTAAGAAAAAGAAAATCAAACCTATGAACGTTAAAATGGCAACAGATTCACAACTATCAACGACTGAATCTAAAAAAGCAAACTAAGCAAACAACTGGAAGAGAAACAGAATCATAGGTCCAGAGATCATTTGGAGGCCTATCAGTGGGGAGGGGGAAGGGAGAGAATGTGGAAAAGGTACAGGTATTAAGTAGCATAAATGGCAGGTACAAAATAGGGCGATGTTAAGAACAGTATAGGTAATGGAGAAGCCAAAAAACTTACATGTATGATCCATGGACATGAACTATGGTGGGGATTGCTGGAGGGGAGGGGGATACCAGGCAGCAGGGGGCAATGGGTAAAAAATTGGGACAAGCGTCGTAACATAATCAATAGGATATTTTTTTAAAAAGAAGAAAGAAATATGGGCTCTGCTTTCTCAATTAATGAGCCTTATATTCCACTCTAAGTGCTGGTATTAAAAGTGATTCAGGTTGAGGGGGTTGAGTAGGGGGAGGAAAACAGAAAACGCAATTCCAAGTCCACCATTTGTATCACACTGGCTTGTGACAGAAGCAGCATGAACGTAAAGTCATCAGTTATTGCCTGTGAAACTGGAAGCAAACAGGGGCTTCCCTCTCTCACAGTTCCACCCGGTACTTAACCAGAGACGGCGCTGCTGCTCCCCTGGCTCTTAATACTTTAATAATCGGAGTAGTTCCTGGCAGAAGACATTATGGAAAAAACTTTAAGAGTAACAGGGGAGAAAAAGAGCAACGCTTCATTCAGCGACCCCCAGAGCCTTTTCTGGGGGCCATGAAGTTTTATTTCTATTTAATTATCACCAGCAAGTATTTGTTTATTCACTTGATGAATATTTATTGAGTGGCTCCTTTGAGCCGCCTGTGGTATATGTGTCACCATGACACAGGGGACAAGAAGAGAGGAGTTGCTCATAGGCCGACAGGGTAGAGGCAGTTTGCACAACTCACTGTGGAAGAAGGCCAACTTCGATGGCATTAACTATGTACCAGTGAAAGCTTTGTGAGGATCCGGTAGGAAGAGATTAGTACTGGAGGACTGGGAGGCAGCTTAGTAAAGGAGATGGCTTGGACGTTGAACATGGAAAACTGGGTACAAACTCACCTGGAAAAGCCAGCAGGGAGGGGGCAATCAGAGCACACACAGGAAAAGGCTTGGGGAACAGCTGTCCCCACTTGGCATCCATGTCTGTGTCCTCCTCAAAGATTTTAGAGTTTGGAGTCCATGTGTATGTCACCAGGTGAGACCATGATGCTAAAGAAAGATATTTTTTTAAGTTTTTCTCATCTGTATCAACCGTATCCCTAATAGCATGCCATTGCAAACTCCGAAGAACTCAGTTTCATTCTGTTTCTTATGCTGCATCAACACCTCTGTTTCTCCGTTGAAACTCTTGACTTTAAAACGGGTGTTGCCCTAGGCATCCCTGAGTAGCCAGCCACCCACACAGTAAGTGGTTGTCCCAGTTTTGAGAGCTCCAGGCGGCCTGTGGTTTGGCCCAGGTAATCCTGCAGGACCGGTAGGGCTCTTCGATTCTAGATCTATCCATAGATACAGCCACATGCAGCTGGGACAGACATCTCATCCTGAGAGGTGGGGTTCCACCAGGCCTTGAGTGAGCTCCCACCCCGGTAGACAGCACCTCCCACCCCTCCTCTCCTGCCTAGCAAGCTACTAATGGGCTGAGCCTGGAAGTCAGAATATAAAGGATGTTCTTTCTCACTTGATATAATGAGAAAGGAGAAATTCTTTACAATAGAAGGTGAGTATGGTGTCAACATTACCACTTTTTTCTTAAAGACAGTGACAGTCATTCTCTAACACATTATGACAAAGAACCTTTAAAATCAAGATCTAACTTGGCTATTTTTTATAATTTTCTTTGATTATTTTTAAAATTCCATTAAATGTATTGGAGTGACATTGTTTAATAAAATTATATAGGTTTCATGTGTACAATTCTGTGGTACATTATGTGTACATTGCATTGGGCATTCACCACCCAAGGTCAGGTCTCCTGTCACCATATGTTTGACCTCCTTTACCCTCTGCTGTCTCCCTCCACCTCCCTTCCCCTCTGGTAACCACTATACTGTTGTCTGTCTGTGAGGTTTGGTTTTTTGTTTGTTTGTGTGTTCACTTGTGGCTTTCTGTTGTGAATGAAATTGTATGGTTCTTGTTTTATTCCATCTGACTTATCTCACTTAGTAGCATGATATTTTCAAGATCCATCCATGTTGTTGCAAATGGCAGTATTCCATTTTTTATGGCTGAGTATTATTTTACAAAGTTTTTCATGATTCTTCATAGGTCAAGAAATCGAAGGGGTTGTTTATTAAGATAATAAAAATAACTGCTCTCATCGGTCACGTTGCCAAGTCCTCTTTTAAGCACTTTACATTTATTTTGCTAAAGCCCCTAAATTGTCCTATGAGGTAGATCGTTGTCATTACCATTTTGAAAACAGGCACAGAGAAGTTATATAACTTGCAGGAAGACAACAGCTAGTAAATTGTAGAGATGGGATTTGAATTCAGCCAGTGTGGCTCCACTGTTGCATGGGATGGTCCAGAGCTTAGGTCTGAAAGCCAAGGGTCATCCAAATCTACCACTTATCCAACCAACAGTATGTCTAGATTAGCACAAGGAATGTTCCCCAGTGGCAAATGTCTCTGCTGGTCAAATGTCTTTTCTCTCCTTGTTCTACTATATCTGGGCTGGAGTTTTATGAGAGGTGTTAAGTAGGAGATTTTTTTGGCGTCTGTTTATTTCCTATCATTCTACTTTGAGAAAGACACCATCCTCTTCAGTGAGAAAACCACATATCTAGACCTGCCCATGTAACACCAGGATGACAGTGAAGCAAACTTTGGGGACAAGAGGGCTTTTCCAAGTCTTGTGGGGAGAAAGGATCACGGGGAAACAGCACTGAACACAGCAGCAGGAAACCTGGGTCGTAGTTACATGCTCAAGTTGTAATCTTGGGCTAGTTGCTGAGCCTCTCTGAGCCTTGACCGTATTCAACAGTGACTCTTCTGCCTGAGATAGTGACTATCTCATGTTTAAAAAATTATAAAAGTTACTGTGAAATCTGTAGCATGCCATGCAAATGTAATGGGTGACTATTGTTCTTTGCAGTTTCCAGCCAGTGGGTACTTCGGTCAAAGCTCAACTTCATGCCTCAATACAAGAGAGTTTTTAACACTGAGATCTGACAACAGTTTCTAAACTTCTGCACAAGTTGCATACCATTATAATAAAATGGACTCGATTTAGCCAAGATTCTCAAAGCAATAACATTTAAGATGGTATAATAATTCATTGCTTACCATTTGAGCCAGCACTGTTATTTAATCTATACAGAGAAGAAAAACAATTTTGTAATATTGTTGGCTTTTCTGGAAAGAACATTATTCTTTGTTGCATATTGAAGAGCTTTCTCCTTTTTAAAGACTGAATAATATCCCATTCTATGTATAGACTACATTTTCTTTATTCCTTCATCTGTTGATAGACATTTAGGTTGTTCCCACATCTTAGCTACCGTGAATAATGCTTCCACGAACCTAAGAGTGCTAATATCCCTTTGAGATCCTGGTTTCCATTAAAAATAAGTAAATACCCAGAAGTAGGATGCCTAAATTACATGGTAGTTTTATTTTTTTGAGGACCATCCATCCAGTTTCTATTATAACTGCATTCTGATCAGCAAAGTGCAAGGTTCTGATTTCTCCACAGCCTTGCCAACACTTCCTTCTCTTCTTTAGTTTTTTTTTAATAATGGTCATCCTGACAGGTGTGAGGTGACATCACACTATGGTTCTGAGTTTAATTTCCCTGATGGTTAGTGATGCTGAGATTCTTTCATATACCTGGTGGCCATGCGGACATTATGCTAAGTGAAATAAGCCAGTCACAGAAAGATGAATACTGCTGACTCTACTTATGTGAAGCATCTAAAATAGTAGAATTCATAGAATCAAAGGTGGGATGGTGGTTGCCAGGGGCCAGGGGAGGGAAAATGGGGAGTTACTAATCAATCAGTGGGTATAAATCATCAGTTACGCAAGATGAATAAGTCCTAGAGGTCTAGTGATCTGTTCAACATTGCACATATAGTCGATAATAATGTGCAATAAAGAGTGATATAATAACATATAATACTGTGTAGTAAAGTACAATAATACATTTAAAATTTATTAAGAGTATAAGTATCATATTATGTGTTGTTACAACAATAAAATAAGGATTTTTAAAATGGCTTTGAAAATTGGGAAGGTCTGACCCTAATTCTAATTAGGTTCCAACATGGCTATTCAGAGCATCCTCACAGAATTGGTCAGTCCTTAAGACTGAGAGGGTACAACCCTAATAGTATATTTTTGAATTAGGTACAGCATTGGCTAATGACTTTTTGATAAGGCTTAAATAGGGAATTGGATAAGAAGATAAGAGGTATTAACACGGTAAATTATTATATACAAATTTATCAATAAGGACCCTAGTACCTTACTAGGTCACTTCCTATATAGTTGTTTTTCTCATATCATCTGTAGGATACAATGGTCTCACTAACCCCAGACTTGGATATCCAGGAAGCCTTCATCTTAAATTAAATCCTACTCAATAACAAATAGATTATGATATAATATCCTTGAACTGATGAGTTTGCTTAAATTATTGTTCGATTTAAACAATAAATAAAAGTTGTCTCCTTCAAACATATAGTTGGAACCCAATCCACGAAAAACTTAAAGATTAATAGCTCAGTGAAGTAATCAGGGCCAAATCACTGATTTATTCTCTGTGATTGAGGTAGCAGAAATAGAAGGAGACTACTCTTTGGAAATGTCAAAAGTAACTCTTCCGGAGAGCTATATGCTGGTGCTGTTGAGGTCTTTGTTTTGGAGCCATCTGATGAGAAAAGCTGTCTTGTAAGGAACTCCTTTTATTTCCTCAGTAATTCAACCCACTTGGAGAAGGCGGTCCCACTTACAGCGAGTGCCTCAGCGAACAGTGCTCCAAGGCAGTTCTGCTACCAAAGGGCACCTTACGGAGTCCACTGTTCCTGTGAGGTCACATCCACCGGGGTCACGTCTAAGTATCTCCAGCTCTCAGCACAGGCCTTGTGCCTAATGAAAGAGCTAATTGTCTCCAGAAAGCATTTTCTTAGGTGATGAAGTTGTTCACAGGGTAATTAGTTCCTAGATACAATTTGTAGTTGGCCTTAAAGAAGTACTAGGAAATGCCTATACCCTTCACTTTTTCATACCTGGCCCTGGCTTTCTCCCATTTTGACCCTCTTATTGCCATCCAGAGCCATTGTGGTCAAGGGGAAGGAGGCTGCAGATGGACCTGCGTTCAATGATAAGCCTCTTCAGCCAAGCACTTTAGAGTCAAGAGGTGTCTGTGCAGATCATCATGTCCTCAGCCCCAGAAATGCTGTTACAAAGGGAGAGTCGAATGAAAAAAAAAAGCAGCCTGTGATCCAGTTGGTACAGAAGATAAAGGAATGCTTGCTGGCATTAACATTTTACAAAACTGATGAGAAGTCCCTAAAATGAACTTCCTTTAAACCTAGTCCCAAATTTGGAATTGAATGCTGATCGAACAAAGTTATGTTAAATCTTTACTTCCAAAATAATTTAAGAGTGACACAGACATTTCCACATGCCTAATATGGCAGCATCTCCCAAGGGCCGTTGAGCTGAGGGGCCTTGGAACTGTGCGGGGAGACTGGGGCAGCCCTGGAGATGTCCAGACCAGGACCAGCGTGAGGTGCAGCCTGGTCCTGGCAGGCCCCAGGGATTCCCAAGAGTCCTGGGGAGTCCTTCCACTCTTAGTGGTAAAATAATATTTGCCTAGTCAGGTGCTGTGTAAAATATTATTGGCATGCAGGGTTCCTGAAAAATGTGGAGAGTCAGAAAGTTTGGGTTGTGATAGTCATGAACAAAGGAAAGTATTTACAATGTCCCTTTTGTCCAAAAATAGATGTTAACCACTATACAACCACAATGGAATGTGTCCATTCATTTCTAAATGGGTCGGCTCCTACCCCCCTGGTTTAGGTCATAGCTATTTCTAGACTTTTCATGTGACAGGACCTTCACAGACCAAATTCAGTAGTGTCACCTTCTGAACACAGTGGCCGCATGTGCTGTGGTTTCCCCTTGTTTATTTTGTCTTGTTTGGTTTTACCCAGCCTGTATCACTGGCCTCCCGATCAAGGTCAGTAGATTGGATCCAAACCCCATTCGCTGGACAGAGTGATAAATCCACGCCAGCCCCATGATCTCACCCCCTGAGTAGCAGAATTGTCCGTGGTGTGCTGGGAAGTCAGCCTCCCAGACGTGAGGGTCCTGTGTGACCCTGAAGCCATACCTGAAGGACAGGATAGTGTTGTCATGCCAGCATACACTCCGACTGCAACTTAATGCATTAAGGACATGTATCCAGAGGTGAAAAGAAAACCAAAAGGGCTGATTTATTGTTTCAACTGAGGAAGAGCCTCGTAATCCAAATAAACTGTGTCAATGGAAAAGACTCATCCAAACACCACCGTGGAATTTCCTAATACTTACTGCCAACCTGCTATCGAGTAGATGGTTGGGAAGTCTCAGGTGGATTCTAATTGTACAGGGGCCAAAAAAGATCATATTACCGTGGCAGAGGTCAGCGATTGACACTATGATGTGAAGTCATATTCCTCACAGTGCAGTCCTCGTGGTGCGCCGTGTTGGGGATCCATGTGCAGCCAGTGCTGACATGTTCGCCTGCGAGTGAAACCCGGGTGAAGAGAGTGCAAATTCCTCTTGTCACAATGTGAATTCTTATACATGCACACACATCCCCCCCTTCTCTCTCTCTCTCATATCTTTCTTGCCTTCCGTCATATGACTCCTTAAAGATGTCTATTATATCAGCCATGAAGGAGGGGCAGGAAAACCCTAACCAACCTGTAGCCAAAGTGACAGCATCGGACCATTTACAAGGCTCTGAAATCACGCTCTAGCGATGAAGGGGCACCCAAAGGGGCAGCAAACTCCCCCATCCCCCAGATGCTGGGGCCGAGGAGAGCGGAACTGTAGCTGATGTTTCTTAAAATTTCATCTTGTGTTCTGAGTGCTTTGTATACATTATCTTATTTAATCCTCCCATCAGCCTCCTCAGGTAGGGACTCTATTTTTTCCATTATACAAATGAGGCAACTGAGGCTCAGAGATGCTAAATAACTTATTAATGGTCACACAAATACCCTCTAACCTGTGGAAATACTCTCATCTGCTTTGTTATAGGAGAATGCATGGAATGACAACGTGCTACTCGGCACCAAGCACAGTCCCCACTCATCTAGGTGCACGTGCTTGTGGATGTGTCTGTGGTGTGTCTGGGCCTGAGCGTGCACTCCTACGTGGTCACTCACACTCTCGCACTGGCTGTCCTGTCACCAAATGTTTTGACTTTATGGTAGCCTCTGGTCATATCCTGATATTTGTAGCCAGAGTTATAATAAAAGAATATTTATGTGTCAAAATAGCTTTACAGATCAAACTCTGTAGGATCTGAAATGCCACTTCTGTTTGGTGAGGGTTAAATGGTTCTCTCGGGCCAGTGTTTAGTTCACATTCTATAAATGGCTCTTACTCCTTGATCTGACTCACTGTATGTATTACAGCAAAGTCACTTACAGATCAATTTATTTTTAGAATCTTAAAGAAACAGATTCTAAAGGGAGTGTTTGTTTCTGACCACAGGCCAGTGTGAGTGAAAACATCTCAGTGAGGGACTTTCTTTCCATTTGATTCCTTGGCCCATGCATGGCTCTCTGTTAGTGACAGGTCTTTGCATGTTGTGTTAAAATGTTTTAAATTATTTATAAGTAACCGAATTTTATGCCAATATCTTACATAGTAAAGGAGTTTTGTAGTGTGTAGGTAGGAGAGTCTATGGGATTTTAAATAAGATAGTAAGCCAGGAAAAAAATGAACACAATTAATATTCATAAAGGGGAGAAAGATTATTACCTGTTGCCTACCTTGCAACTTTGCAATAGAAATTTTGTTTAAGATCAAAACCCAGCAATCTGATGAGGACAACGATGATGATAATGGTGACGATGATGATGATGGTGGTGGTATGTTGACCACCACTACCAGTAGTAGCGATGTTGGATCCATCCATGAAATAAGTATGGCACGCTGCCCTCTACAGGTATTCCATCGCAACCAGATCATGGTAAATCTGTACAGTAAGGTAAGGTGCTTTCAAATTCACAGACCAACCCAGAAATGTAAACTCAACACTGAGCCCAATTAGAGAAGTGAAACCTTTATACTCTGCAGTCTCGTGTTTGTGAGTTCTGAAGCCAGAGAAGCAGCAATTTAGTAACTCCCTTATTTCTATTTACTATTCTAAAGTTTTTGAGTATGTATATTTGCGGCCAGTGTCAGAAGTGGGGGGGAATAGCTAGGAATTTGTGGACGTTTTCTGTTTACATTTGTAAAAGCTAATTGTTCTTCAGTTTGACTAAGACCTTTTTTTTTTGCTAACAGATATTTCATGAACAATTAATAAATAATGATGGGTTAAAAAATCTCTAAAGTTTTATGGTTCAAAAAGATTGGCTTTTATACCAACATTTTCAGATAATAAACCAACAAGGCTTTGCCCAGAAAAGATGATCTACCCAGTTTCCTTTCCCCCCTCTACCTCACCCCAGTCAATACTCTTGTTATTTTAGTGCCTAAGTTAAACATTTTTCTCAATTTACTCTTTGCTCTTCCTTGCTGGGATATGAGCCATCAGAAGAAAAACCATTGGGCAAAAGTCCAAAGAACTGATATCCTGTACCTACTTTCCACCCTCGAGTCTACTGTAAATTTATTTGGCCTAATCTACTTTGAACCACTCTTAATTTTCCCCTCCCTTATGACAGAAAGGGCTGGCTCTGACGGTCTGCAAGCCACTAGCCCTGACTCGCTGGGGGTTTGCAGCACGAGCCAACAAGTGCACAGAGCAGCAGTGATGAGCACTAGCTTCAGGATGGTCCTGGGCCCGTGTCCGGCTTCCCTCACTTACCTGCCAGGTGATGTGGCCTGTTATAGAATGGCTCTGAGCCTCAGTTTCCCATCAGCAAAATGAGTACACCAGTAATCACCTCATAGGAGTTTGGGGAGGATTTAAACATACAGTGTAGCATAGGCATTTTATAAGCACCACTGTGTTCTATCCTCATGACTGCCTTATAAAGTGGAGACAATTATTACCCGTGTTTTTTAGATGAAGGAGAATAAGCAGCTGAATGTAAGTTATGGGGCTAGTAGGTGTGGAGCTCAGGCCTAGGCCATTTTTCGGCCAGTGTGTCATTCTGTCAGATATCTCCAGCCATTGTCTTCACACATGTTGACGTGACAGTGAAAAAGATGCATTTCACTCCACTCCTTAAGATGGCTCCCTCCTGCCTCATTCCAGTTTCTTGCCAGACTTTGGTACCTCTGATGGCACCAAAGGTAGAAGAGTGTTCAACTTTGCTATCTACACTCTTGGCACTTGGTAGACATGGAAGAAACTCCAAAAAAATTCACTCTACCCTGTAGCTCTCAGAGTTGACTTATATAGTCAAAAAGGAGATCCTTGTTAGTGGCTGGAGTTAAAATCCCAAAGCACAGTCAGCCAAAACCTCATCCAGATGTGAGTGTGTGGTCACTGGTCATGCATTTCTGTTTGCTGAATTCCATACCGCCAAGGCAACTGCCTGGCCTCACTGCAGATCCCCAGGGGGGAAAGTTATGTGCACAAGCACAGAAAAACATGCAAGCGGCCTTCTCCCTCTTCGTCAGGATCGCTCAGCGCAGTGGTGTTTATTCTGTGGCCTCTGTCCATGGAAAATGGGCCATCGGTCTTCACGCAGGGAACACAGACCCAGGGCTTCCTTATTGGCTGCTCATTTTGTTAAAGTTGACGTAGCATCACAGAGAAGAATCTATTTCAATCAGAACAATTTGGTGGAATTATGAAAGTTTATACATTCTGGGGAAATAACTACCATTAGAATCTTTCGGGCTGTTGTCAGACTAAGAAAGTATGTAAGCTGTCATTAAGTACCATATGCTCCTTTTCTTCACCTAATTTTTATATCCTGTAGGGAAAGTTTACAGTAATGATATCCTATCAGATTATATTGTCTTTTTTCTTCATGCTGTGTTCATTCTTTGGGGTGCATTATCTTATATTCAAACTATACATTAGCCATTGTATGGCAGTATAATTCATTATTTTCTGTAGAGTCTTATTATAGATCACCAGAATAAGTGACCTTTGCTGTGTAGGAGAAATGACACTTGTTTTGCCATAAAATGTCACTTCTTGTTAAACCCTCCACTGCCTTTACCATTCCTGCTATTCGAGTTGCATGATTTTTAATTTAAAAAATACTTGGAATGGTTGAAGTAGGGAAGAGTTAAAATTTCCAGTAAAAATTTTCTACTATTCTCTGATAACAGCCCTAATACTCTGATGGCTTACAAGGTGCCAGGCCTTGTTCCAGGCCTTCTGTGTGTTAATCCATCAACCTGTACAACCGTCCACATTGTGCATTGCTGTCAATACGCCCAGTTTTACAACCAGGAGAACCAAGGCATGAGAGAGGCTATGTAACCCGCCCATGGTGACGGAGCTATTAGGTGCTGTTTCTGGGATTCAAACCCAAGACTATGGGCCCAGCATCTGCTCTCTTAACCCCTCCCATTTAGTGCCACTTTAAACCACTGAGGATTAAATAGAATCATTTTCCTGCTTTTAAAGGGCATCTACTCATTTATTCATTTAAATGAGTAAAAATAGACTGTTATCTTTAGCCAGAGAGAGAATGCAGAGCCTATTCAAGAAGTGGTCTAAATAATAAGCAAGAATTGGTACTTTCTTAGGCTCTACCGAAAGGCCCAGTGAACGAAGCCAAACATGTCTTACTCCCCCTGGTGTTCAGAAAGGGAGCCTAGGGGGCCCCTTAACCGGGTCTGGGGAGAGGAGCCCCAGAAAGGCCCATTCCCTTTCTGTTCTGATGCTTGAGCACTGAAAAGCAGCCAGAATGGGTTGCAGAAGTTGCTTTCCTCATCTGGGTTTGCTCTCAAGGCTTGCAGTAAGTTAGAAACAACTCAGCATCCAATTGCAACCCTTGACAGTCAAAGTTATTAAAATTTCTCATTTCCTAAAATTTATCCTATCCCCCTGAACTTCTATTTGTTCTGCCACGCCCCTGGACTTCTGCCAGGGCATCTGGTTTTCTATAATTAGCACGATGGCTTGTATAATCTTTCTTACCCTGTCTTCTGCCCAGGCTGCTGGGCATTAGTTTCTAAATCTCCATCACAGTCATCTTATTGTTGTCAGCTTGGAGATTCTGATAGCCAGCATTTGGTGGAGAAGTGTAAGATCACCTTGAATTTTCAAGTCAGCTTGAATTTCAATTCTCTGTATTAGATAAAATGTCACTCAGATCATTAGTTTCAAAAGGGGCTCAATCATGATTCCCCGTGGCTCTTCCTTGGGGAACTTTAAAAGAAAAACACCAGTGCTCGGGCCCACCTCCAGAAAGTGTGAATCATTTCTTCTGGGGCGGAGCCCGGGCATCAGCATTTTTTCTAATGTGAGGTCATGGTTGAGAAACACTGGGCTAATTTAATCTGTTGGCTTAAATCTGAATACCGAGACCCTGAAAGGCCTTGGCTCAGAAATACAGAAAATTCATTGAAATGGCCAATTATAGTTCCCATATTCTTGAAACATGAAAAGAGGTTTTTTTTTTCTATATAGTTACAGTCATCCCCATATTAAAGGGAAAGGACGAAGTTCAGAGTGCATTCAAAGTGCTCCCCCTCATCCCCACCCCAGGCCTTCTCTGGCCACATACTTTGCAAGTGTCCAAAGTGGTTCATGGCTGAGATGTTTCAGCTTATCTTCAGGTCGAGACAAACCAGGGTAATCACCAGAAGTCATTTTCATGGCAGTGCCTAGCACATACTAGGGTTCAAGAAATCAAAATTTGTATGTGGCTCAGCAAAATGCTACTATTGCTATGTGACTTTAGAGGTGAGTCTAGTTCCTCATCTGTAACATAAATATAGTGATGCTTGTCCAAAAGGATTGTTTACAGATTAAACGACACCATTAATGCAGAAGCTCTCTCCTACCTGCTACCACACAGCAGGGACTCCTTTCCTTTCCTCTACTCTCCAGTGATCTGAAAACTTCCGTTTCAGAGGAGGGAGTTTCTCTCATTCTAACCATTATCCCTATGATACCAGCTGACACCTTCAACTGTGTCTTTTAGAGGTGTTGGTGTGGATGGTTCTCACTTACCTCATCTGTAAGACCCCAAAGACAGACAGTTTAGGGGACTTCTGTGGTCTACACTCATAGCACATGCAATAGGGTCATACAGATTTCCTAAACTTCTCTGTTTACTTACCCAAACCTGTTACTAGCAGGGCTACCACACCTGTTTCTTGTGTGTCTCTTATCTGGTCACCTCTCATAGCTCTGGTGTGCCCCAGTAGGCTTAGCATCTGTCAATCTGTTTTGCTCTCAAAACTTTCCAGAAGATGTTTTAGCATCCAAGGAAATAAACAAGTTCCTCCAAGACCCTGGGGACACGGCCAGGAAATCTGCATTTCAAGGAGTAAGAGAAGGAGGAGACAATTGTAGAAAAAATCTGGCAGCCAGAGATGACAGAACTGGGCAGAGGGAAGTGTGAACTCAGGGAACATCTCATGCTGCAGGCTGATGGCCGGGTGGTATGAAGATCAGAGGATGCGGTGGGCAAGGAGAAGATTCATGGGGTCAAACGGCAGCACCTGAGAAATGAGTTGTGATGTGCTGTGTGTTAGTGCTTTTAATATATTTCTCTAACTTTGCTAGGAAAATTCTCTTAGGCAAGGCATTTCTTCTGCTGTGTTCATTCATTCATTCAGCAAGCATTGACACAGTGCCTGTTTGTTGGCCAAGCACTGTACTAATGCTTGAGGAACAAGAAGGCCAGTGGTCCTGACTCATGGAGTACAGTCTGGTTGCTGAGGAGGGAGATCATTGAACAGGCATTGGATATTGATAGATTTAACTACATTAAAACCAAACAATCAAGTTTTTTTTAAAAAGCACTAAAATTAAAGCCAAACTTCCATTGCTTTTTTCTCGTGTCCCCCTTTTTCCTTTCCAACTAGTGGGTTGTGGTTGAGAGCCTAGACTTCTAAGTCAGACGTTTTGTTTAAATGGTGCAGTCTCTATTTTACTACCTGTGTGATTTTGGGCTAAATGATACCTCCGTTTACTTCTTTGAAAATTAACATAATAAAATACTTACAGATTGTTGAGTTAAGCTGAGACTGATTGCTAGATGAAGGGGATTATGCATGCAAAATCCTTAGAGAAGTACTTAGCACATAGTAAGCATTCTACAGAGGTTAGATTACCAGTATTAGTCTATCAGAACACATAAGAAAGAGTGGCTGGGGTTGGACACACATGGGCAGGCCTTAGAGAGAAATCTAAATGACTAATGTATTGTCCCATCCTCCTTCCACCTCCTCCCTTCCCTTGGAGAGTTGTTCTGGAATCACGCACCCAGCGTACAGGTCAGCCAAGCTTTTAGTGGTTGTCGGTTCCTGAACTCTTCCCTGGCCTCTATAGACAGAACGGAGAGAATTTAGGGCAGCCAGTAAATAACTCTGCATTCACAGCTGAGCAGGCAGCTGGCGAGCAGGGAGTATCTTTGCTCCAAAAGATAGCACGACAGTCAGGGGTTGAACAAACTATGCTGCTTTCAGAAAGCTCATTGGCCTTGTAGATTTAGGAAGGGCCCTTAAAACACAGGGTCACAACCTTCTCCTTTTGAGATAACCTTTGCTTCTTAGGATTCGCAAGCCTTCTCAAAGCTTTGACCCTCCCTGGTTCAGATATCCTGAACAGCTGTCTCAGCTTTGGATGAAGGACTGACTGTGTCTAATAAATTGCAAAAGTTAATCTTTGTTTGTCAGAGACTTTCTTAATGTGTAAAGGCCCTTTGCTATGCCGAGGTCCCACCTGTACTCAGAGAAGCTTCAGTATAGATTATGTTTCTGTAAACATGGAGCCTTTGATCAGCGACAGACCCAGGAGCATAGGTTGGAAAAGAGGACTTCTACAGTGCACTCAGAAAAGATGGGCTCCCAAGTTTAGAAGGACCCTCAGAGGTCTCCCAGCTCACCCTTCCCAACCACTGAATAACTTCCAATGTCCCGAGGTGCTTTCCCAGCTTCTGCCTGAGCCATCCTGTGACGCCTTGACCTCACCTGCAGCGTGCTGTTTCTGAGATGGCTAGTTGCACATTTTGAATTGTTAGAAAGCAATACTGCTGTGGAATCAAATTTTTAAAAAATTTCTACCCATAGGACTTGGTTCTACTAATTGGCTATAACACTAAACTCAAGCATTCCTTCTCCCAAATGATATCCATCTTAGTTCTCTTTCATATTCTCTTTTTCAGATCAAACATCACAGTTTGATCAAGTTTTTTAAAATTTGTCTTGATTCTCTAGCACCAGCCCATCTGTGAGAGTAACAACTGTTGCTCACTTTGAAAGCCAGCTGATTAATTACCTCTTCCTAATAGCAGCTTCAAAAAATGAGAATTCCACATTTCTGTTCAGTTTGTTTAAAAATCTTATTTTCAAATCTGTGTTTTTTTGGAAACTCGAGAATACTTGAAACCAAGTACTGAAAAAACATGTGTTTTTCATTTTCACCTGACATATTGCATCGAAAGGCATCATGCCGGGTGTGCAGCAGCTGAAAACTTTGAAAAAATGTAGCCACTCAAAACCGTAGTGATACAGGCATACACAGAGAAGGAAAGGGTCAACGCACAAAGCAGTTTGGTTTAGAACTTGGGGATTGCAATCATTGGATTAAAAGATTACCATATAAGAGGACATGTATAGCATGTCTAAGTCTCAAATACTCCAAGTATATTTTTAACCATTTTTCTCCTTGATCATCACCCTGCTAGCTAAGAGTGACTTTTTGTACACAGAAGAGATATGTCTGTAAGTTCCTTCAGTGTTGATTCAGCACTTACAAAGTAGTTCCCTTGTGTTCTAGACAAAGTTTGCGTTGCATCAGCACAACAGGTATGTGTGATTATCTTCTCCACATTACAGAAGAGGAAGCTAAGCACAAACCTTAATAACTTACCCAAAGTTATTCGGATAGTAAGTGGTCTCACTGGGGTGAGGGCCAGAGATCTGGCCCCAAATTACGTAATCTCAACACCAACAGTGGAAGTGAGAGATGTATGGAAACCTTTCAACTCAGTTCAGCTCCTGAGTGTATCTTGGGTGGTATTATTGCTTCTTCTTCTTCTCTGTAGTAGACATTTCAGGATGCTGATTCCAAAAGGCACCTGCTTTTATTTGCCTCTAAAAATACTATACCCCAGTTCCAATGTGTGGGGTTTGCCCTCATACATCCAAAGCAATTCTCTGACACCGGGTGAGTGCACTACACTTCGACTCGATTCTGACTCTGCTTACCTGGAGGTAACATCAGATTCCACAGGTTGAGGCTTCAGTCCCACAGGACTGCCCCTCTTTACCACTTGAGACCCTGTCAAAAGTCCAGGTTGTCACCTGTGCTTTGACCAACTGGCTATAGATTGTAGGTTCCAAGGACCCCCACCTTGGGTTCTGTTAATTTGTTAGAGTGTCTCACAGATCTAAGGAAGACATTTTACCTGCTAGATTACTGGTTTATTATGAAAGGGTGCAACTCAGGAACAACCAGGTGGAAGAGAGGCATAGGACAAGGTATAGGGAAAGCGGGCAGACCTTTCATGTTCTTTCTGTGTGTATCATTCTCCTCCAACGTCCACGCGTTCACCAACTGGGAAGCTCTCCAAACACCCTCCTATTAGGTTTTGTTCAGGCTTCATTATATAGACTCAGTTGATTAAATCATTGGTCACTGGTGATTGATTCAACCTCCAGCACTTCTTTCCTCCCTGGAGGTCAGGGGTGTGGCTGAAGTTCCAAACCTCTAGTTGAATGGTTGGTTCTCCTGGCAACCAGCTCCATCCTAGATAGGATCCAAATGTCACCTCCTTAAAATGACAAAAGACAGTTTAGGAAATACCAAGGATTTTAGAGCTCTGCTAGAAACAAAGACAAAGATCAAATATATGTATTTCTTATTGTGAGTCACAATATAACATTCTCCCATAGGGATACTTGAAAACCTCACATCTCTCTTTAGTGCCCTTGACAGTCATTTGTGAGTTGCTTTCTATGTGGTGTGTCCAAAAACCAAGCACCAGAAGCCCTGAATTAGAGTCCCAGCCCCGAGCCAGACATTCAGCATGTTGGGATTCAGTTTCTTCATTTGTAAAGAAAGTCCACCTCCCAGATTTGTGGGAGGGATTCTTTTACTCAACAAAGGTTGAGCATCTAGAATGTGCCAAGCATTTAGTGAAGCTTTGGATGTCCGTTGATACATACAATAGACATAAGGGCTCCCTTTTTATAGAGACTGCAGTCAATTGGGGGAAATAGACAAAAAATGAGGAAACACATGTATAATTGTAAGTTGGGATAACAATTTTGAAGGAAATAAAAGATCTCAGTCTTGGAAAATTAAGTGGGTGGGAGCCCTTCCTTAGGTAAGGTGGACAGGGGATGGTCTCTCTGAGGAGAATGTGCTCAAAAGATGAGGAAGCATCTTTCAAGTGCAGAGCAGAGACAATTTCAGGCCTAGAAGTGGAATTTTTAGGGCTCTGAGCTAGGAAATAGGATTAAATGAAAATGTATTATACCTGTGTATAAGGGTACATTGTCAACTAAAATAGACCAAAACACAGGTTTAAAAACTTCTGTTGCAAATGAAAAATGGCATTGGCCACTTAAAAAATACAGCTTCAACCATAGTCTTCCCATATGAGTCAAGATTAACATTCCAACCCAGTGAAGTTTGTTCCATTTCCACAAGATAACAGCCTTTATCCCTCCACACCAAAATTTTAGGTGCCTGGACTGAACAAACACAAGCAGTAATGTTTTCCTTGATTTCCATCATCTACCAAGGAGCAGAACTTCCTCCCTCTCTCACTTTTCCATTTCCTCTACCCCGTCCTTGCAGATTGGGGAACAATTTCTAAAAATTTCCTGAAGTTGACTGATGACAGGACATGGGTGTCTGAACTGCCCGACTAGAGCTCAGATGAGACGTTGAAAAAGGAGCAAGGAGGGTCCTTCTCTGATTCTTCACTCTCTCCTCTTGATGCCTTGATTTGGGGGTGACCATCACCATCCTTAAATGTATCTCAAGTGCACAAAAAATATGGGGAACGCTAAAGCAGAAAGGGCCTGTTGTGATCGTTTCTATTGTGCACTCCTCATGCTTGAAGAATGAGGAATGCCCTGATTTGTTTCTGCTTCATGTTTCTTACACAGGAGACATAACAGAGGTTTCACCTACAGTGTAGGGAAGAGAGAGTCTTCTGCCCTACTTCCTGAAGGTTAGCCAGCCCCTGACCGAAGTCACCTATGATATCCCTCATTGTAATTTTTCTCACATCTTTTTTTCTCTGAAATGATGTTTATTTTTTTGTTTATTATCTCACCCATTACAAGGTAAGCACCCTAAGTTCAAGGTACTCACATGCCCTGTTCACCCTGTGCCTTCAGTTTTTAGAATAGTATCTATCATACAATAGGTACTCAATGGGTGAATGATTAGTGTACCAATGGGTCAAATTATAGTAAAGAGAGTTAACACTTCATTAACTCATCAAGGTCTAGGCTCTTCTCTAAGAACTTTAAACATATTTGTTTAAACCTTATGATAAAATGTAATGTAGGCATTAGGATTATCCCTATTTGCAGATGAGTAAACTAAGGCACAGAAAAAAGAAATAATTTGCCCAACTAATAAGTGCAAGAACTAGGGTTCGAACTCAGATTGCCTGGCCCTAGAATCTGCATTTTTATTTCCTGTAATATTCCAAATGAAATATTAATGATACTGAAACAAAAATAAATAAAACTCTTTTATAACAAAATTGTTTCCCACAAATAAGAAACTTGATCTGTTTAACCAAAGGATTCAATTGTGTGCATGCATGCATGTGTGTGTCTGTGTGAAGAAAAGAAATGTAGAAAATTTGTCACAGTGAATAGTCTTTTAGCCTGAATGCTCTGATTATCAAGAGTTACTTATGCTTCTGTCTCCATCTCACACCTAGAAAATTACTTTTGAGGACACCTGAAGAGAAAGTAAAGACAGAGTCAGGAACTTCCTGGCATCTTTTTGATTTGCTGGCCACTTTGTGTCTGGTTAGCTCTGGATCTGACAGTGACAGTGATAATGGTGGGGACTCATGGTAGAAGGAGTAGGGAAGGAGGATTATGAATGTATGGGCTTCATGAGCTTGTCCAAAGAAATAAACATGCAGGCAGCGGCCATATGTCTCTCTTTGGGTTCCATAATCAGGCATCTTCAAATCAAAAAGACAAGAATCTAGCCCGTCTCTTGTTATTGAGCAGCACAAATCTGTGCTGACTATAAAATGAGACCAAATCTCGAAGTCACTGTTATCTGAAGCCAGGAGTCTGGCTCTTAAACAAAAGAAGTGGAAAGAAAATCAATGAGTCTGAAACTTTAGCTTGTCTTCTTGGCTGTCTGATCAGTTAAGATTCCCAGCATAAAAAGTAAAACGAAGGTAATTGATAACATTTTGAGCCTCATCTTCTTGTCGGAGATTGGCAGTGTTTTATGTGTGCTGTTGGTATTTCTCATTATAACCTCATAAATGGCAGATAAATTTCTACATGGAAATTATTCAAGCTTTGCTCTATCTGTCCAGCCTGCCTTGGAACGACTGGCATCTCTTGGCTCCAAAAGGAGTTTTTTTTCCTTTAAACTATTTTTACTCAAAGCTTCTATCATGCTATTTCCCTTTCAGGCCTGTTAAACAGTTGAAAACATACTCATGAATTAAATTAAACTGATGTTTTATAATAGGAAGGGCAAAAAAATGTCCATATATCCCCATTATATGCTTCACTCTCTTCAAAAAATATTTTGTTTTTCCTTAAGAGAGGTGTATAGTGTTACATCATTTTAACTATTTTTATTTAAAAAAATTATGAGCTATGCATCATAAAATTTTATGTTTATCAAGTCATTCACTGGTCAAAACCCTTAGATGGCTCCTATGTCCTATGGCCTGACTTCGAAGGACCTTCTGAGCCCTCTGCAGTATACCTTGCCTTATTGCCTCAGTTATCAAACTTTTCTCCTCAGTGACTCATGTCTAGAGCTTCAATATGAGGTTCATCTCTCTTTTTTTTCCCATAAACGAAAATCCTACTACTATCCACCCATCATCAAGCTTTGCATTCTTCCATGATTTCCTAGCTCTGATCAATTTTTTTCTCTGAAATTTTAGAGGAATTTAGTTTTTCTCTCTAGCATCCTCCTTTAGTTTTATATGTTTATTTATTTTTTCATGTTTATGCATATTACTACTATATTTTCAAGAAGATATTAACAATGCAGGGTAGAACACTGTAGCAGTTAGGAATGCACTTGCATGCAAGTAAGAAAAACACAAAAAAGGGGGATTTTGTTTTCATGGAAGAAGAAATATTGAACATGCACTTGAATCAGTAGACTAATTTTGACAGAGCTTTCAGTCTTTTTATCATCATGAAAAGGTTACTAGAATGTTTGGCTCGTCTGACAAGCTGCAGAAGTAAAACAGGTTAGCCATTTTAAAACCATAAACTCCCAATGTAGTCAACAATATTCTATCTATCTATCTATCTATCTATCATCTATCTATCCATCTATCTACCTATCTTTCTATCTATCATCTTTCTACCTGCCATCTACCCTTATTTGTTTTGGTTTAGGGTTGATTATTTTTGAACCCATTTATTTCAGTTTTCCGCTCTACGAGGTCTCTGTTAATTTTTAGATTTATTTATTCATATTGTTTTCTGGCCCTAGTCATATTCCGGAATGGCATGTGTCAGTTAACATTGTGCCTGCCTCCTGAGCTCTTGGCCGCTCACCTGAGAAGTCGGAATTGCTAGCAAGCCATGCCATTGTTGCATGGCGCTCAGACCTGTGAGCCAAGCATTCTGAAGTTAGGAATGAAGCATGTCCAGCAGCTCCTCTGAGTGTGCCAAACGAGCCAGCTGCAACCAACAGTTATTGAGCAACAAAAACAGAATTGCAGAGCTGGATGAAACCTTAGAGATCTTCCCTTCCAATTTCCTCCTTTTAACAAACTGTTTAAGGTGCTGGGGTTTTGTTTTCATATTTTAATCTTTTCAAGAGAGCAAATAAATGTATACACAATACACCTCATTTGACAAAAGAGGAAAGTGAAGAACTAGATCACACAGCTAGTGGCCAGATGCCATGTTTGTGATTCTATTTTTTTTTCATGTTTGTGCTTCTAGCTCATGCCCTCTGCTCCTTGGAGGGACCATGTCTGAGGGTCTCTGCTGGGTGGGGCTGAGGGATACAGAGGAGCAATAGTAATAGCTTTCATCTGTGGAATGTGTTCAGTGCATTTTCCTGTGTGATCATCATCACATATGAAAGGATTGGCAAGGATTATGCACCACATCACTGACGATTTTATCACCTCCCTCCGATTTGCTTTTTCTTCTGTATTCCCTGACTCAGTGAAGGCAATACCATATACATAGTCACCTTTGTTTTTTTAACACCTGTGTAACACTTATTTCTGCTATGCTGAGATAATTTGTTTAGATATGATTGTTTGTTTAATATCTCTTCTCCTAGACTATACGCTCCATGATGATAGGTATTATGCCTGCCTGGTATTTCCCCAAAACTAGTTTTTGAATGAATAAATCACCATAGTCCTCTTTCACTCTGTCCTTTCAACCATAACCAACAACCTGGCACTTTGTGTTCTATATATCATTTACCTACTTTGAAAATCTCACACTGGACCATTCATCTTCATTCCCGCTCTGTCTTCATGCAGCTCTTCACCACCCTTGCTATAGCCTCCTAAGTGGTCTCTCCCATCTAACCCCACAGTCCTGCAGCTACAGTTACTTTTCTCAATTCACATTTGATCATATGATGCTTCTTAGCATGGAATACCTCCAGTTTTAAGGGACCCTGTAACTTTTATTCATTCATTTACTCCAGAAATAGTTCCTGAAAGGCTGTCACTTGCTAGGCACTGTATGAGGGGCCTCCTTTGTTGAGACTGGTGTAATAGTTTTCTCTCAAGGAACTTATAGGCTAGCAGGGAAGACTGATAATAAACAAGAATTAAAAATTTAAATATATAATTATAGTTTGTGATGACAGTCATCAGGAAGGGAACAAGTAGGGTGCCAAAATGGACACTAATGGTGGAGGTCAAAGGAGGAGGGAGAGAAAGATGATTTAGAAGGGTTAGGTGGAAACACTTATCTGAAAAGTGATATCAGGATGATATCCCAAAGGATCAGAAAGGGCTGTCCATGTGAAGATACAGAAGGAAAAGTATTTGCCCAGAAGGAACAGTGAGATTTAAGAGATCCTTTTTCTATCTTAAAGAAATACAGCCAACATACATATATAAATGTGTTATTTTATATATATTATATATGTCATACGTATGGTCTATATGCAGAGCTGGCTGTTAGGAGGGTACGTATTTCTCTCTTAATCTTAAATAAGAGAGACTATACCAATGTAACTTGATATTATTATAACTTCCATTAATAATAATAATAACATACTCCACATGACCTTTAGAAATTAGTTCATTTTATTTAGGAATAATCTAAAATTGATAATTGACCAAGGACATTTTCGGTTCACATAGCAAATCAGAAAACAAAGCCTGAAATGGAAGCAGAGAATGCTTTGCTCACTTGTCCCCCTAAATTCAGAGAGATGAAATGTCAATGCCCATTTCTTTGCCCTAATTATGTACTGTGTAAAACAAAAATGAGTACATCTCCTTATGTGAAGTACATTTGGGCCACACTTTTGAAAAGCATTTTCAATGGAAGAGATGGGACTGGGGCCCTGCAGTGCCCACACCGAGCCCGGTGGCCTGCGTGCTGTGCTCCTTGTAGACTTCAGAGCATCCGCACCTCTGGCATTGAAAAAGGATGACTCAGCATAATGGTTCCAGTTCCTCCTGTTGAGTTTCTTGGCCTCAGTCTTATCTCTGCTTGATTTTTCATATTTTCTAGAATAAGTCCAATATTCTGACACAAGCATGGGTGTCTTCTTAAAACAAATCACAATACAACAAAACAAAATTTCTTAAAACAAATGTGCTGGGTTAAAATATCAACCAACATTTTACTCTTGAAAAGGGGATAAGCATTTTGGTAGATTTAGTTTTTGTGTCCCGAGAGATAGGAACCAAGAAAGAGAAATAATGCATTCTACCTCAACTATATATTTTAATTTCCCAAAAGATGAGCAATAAACATATACCTAAATTCAGTAAAAGAGAATCCATATTTTAATTTTCCATAGTGCATGAGTGATTTGGAAAAAAAGCATCCATCATTCCTTGCTGTCAGCTTCTGACTGGAACTTCAGTAATGCAGGCTGGGCATTAAACATTAACTCAGAAACTACGCAAAACTTTATCTGATGATCATTGAAAGCAGATGACAAAGAATCCTGATGTTTTGTCTTATCTACTACTAGGAGAACCTAGTCCTTCACTAAGTTCGAACTCACAGGCAAGAGTTTGAGATAAACAAGATTATTTTGGCATTTGAAAGTGTTTCAACCCTGAGGACAGCAGCAGGGCTGTGGAGTCAACGTAGACGCCTCTGAAGCCTGCAGGAGGCCACAGAAAGCTCACAGCTGGTCTTCTGTGGACTTCTGTGGCCTTCCATGTACTCCCCGCTGCAAACGTTGGCGGATCCATGCACACACACACACATACACACTGTAAAAGCGGAATATAATCCCCCTGTATTTCCTGTTCCCCTCCACTCTGGATAAAACCTGGGCCTTACAGTCTTAGCCCTGGGAAGAATTTGGTTGAAAATGTTAACCTCAGTGATTACCCATGCTCAAGCATCCCAGGCTAGCAAGCGTGCTGTCCTTTTCGGTCAGCTCAGCCCAAAAGATGAGGATCTCAATAGTAAATGGGCAGTCTGAGCCACAGAGCCGGATTCTCCACACAGGCTGCATGCCGCACCCTCCTATGCACCCCCCACCTTCACCCCCACCTGCCAAAATGTGCTGAACAGCCTGCACCTGACTGACACTACTTACAGGTTTTCCATTTTGACCATGTGAACTCAGTGACAACACCTCTGGGGGGTTCTTTGATCCCATATGAAACGAGAGAGGGCCACCACACTGTAGTATCGGTGAAAAGTTTACCAGACGTCTTTCAAAACAGCAACTATTTCAGAAATAACAATTTCACAGCAACTACCTCAAACTAGAGATACTCAGTTCTTCATTTCTTCATTTAGGGAAAAAAAATGCTCCTTTCACATTAATTCCATCAAATAACTACTTGTAACATAATTGGATTGAGAAAAATTAGATTGAGAGCATTTTTAAATTTTGTGGTGATCTTAAGGGAGAATCGGGAATGTAACTTTCATACCGGAAGCTCTGTAATTAAAAGAGGTTACGAAATATGAGCTGGCCACATGCTGGAAGAAAATGAGCCTTGGATCTGGGAATGTGACAGGCAGCATTTTAAAATTATATATCTCCTGTAAATGTATGAAACCACGTCTCCCCTTCCTAAAGATGATAATTCCTACCTAGCTCCCCAGAGCAAGACCTCCTTCCATAGTATTCTGAGAGGAAAGTATTTCCTCACCTTTAGTTTATTGGTCATTGTAGCAGGGTAGCCCTGAGAAGGAGGTTCAACATCTAGTTCTGTTTCCTTAGCACCTCCTTGACGATGCTTCAAAATCAAGTCTTATTCTCAGAAACATTTTGCTACTTGGTCAGATTCTAAATCTTTGGCAGAGCTGAGGTTCCTTTCAGAATGCTGGCTTTTTCCATATGATTGATGAGTGTCATTCTGAAAGATGTCACCCCAAACTACTACTACTTCACCTCTGTATCAAGTTTCGAGCTGAAATTCCATTATGAAAGAAGGTTCTTTCTGGCCTGAAAGAATCCCTAGTAGAAACACAGTGTTCCCAGGAGCTGACAACCTTGGGTTAATGTAGGTTAATACCCCAAAGAAGATAACTTATCCCTGGTTACTCCCATAAAACTCAGGACCCGATGATGAGTAAGTTCTAAGGGAGCAACCCAACAGCTGTGTTTGTAGGACCATGGCAAACAGCCCCCATCAGGTGATGGCTAGAGAGACATTTTTTGGTATGGAAGATGGGGCTAAAATGTTCAAAGAGAAGCATGGAATCAAGAAATATTGGACTCAGTGCCCTGGAAAGTTCATTGCTCAGATAAAGAACCCAGGACTCAAAGGAGTTTAGGGATTAGCCAACGTAGAAACTTTGTGCTGGGCCAGACCAGACCAGCAGACAGGTCTCTCGACTTCTACCCCTTCGTCTTTTTACTCTGATGGAAGGGACTTACCCTCAGGCATGGCAGGGTGGAGGAGTACAGGCATTTATTTCTGGGAAGATAAAACATGTTTTGGGTCTCCCACATTCCTAGCTACATCATTTTCTTTAGAAAATAAGAAAAGATTTGAGAAATTCAACTTAGCAAAGGGGTATTGTTACCTCCTTGTTTTTGTCCCCAGTAGCCTAAGCCTTTTAGCAGTTCTCTCTTGTTTTTAACTGTCTGCTTCTCTGACCTCCAGTGCCTACCCCACTAGTTTTTATGGATGGATCATGGAAACCAGAAATAAAAACAGCAAACACGTCTGCCCACTGGGTAAAAAGAAAAGCATGTGTGTGCATGTGTGTGTGTATGTGTTCCTGTGTGTACAAGCCATGATGGGAAGCAAGTTCGAGAGGAGCGCCCAAATTATTGAGTTGTCCCACAAATAACTGGGTGCGCGATGGCCTTTATTCAACCCAGCAATTGTGCTGGAACCCTAAATTAGAGTCTTCATTGTTCTTTGTTGCCTTTGTTTTAAGCTCAACACCAACCTTTTTTTTTTTTGCTATAAAAAAATAAATCTGAAAACAATAAGTCTTGTTCATTGACATAAACCGGCTGTCGGTTCCTTGTGGGACCTACGCTGATAAAAACCAGGGAGAAACTATTTTATTTGCAATGTAAAGAATTTTAGCCTGTGGAGGTTTTTCAGTTCCACGGCAGTAAAGGTAGGGACAGCAACCAAATAAGCCGTTAAAATCTGTATCCCCCACCTTCGCCCTTCTCCCAGTCCCAAGAGACACAATTAAAACTCCAGAAAGTGAGAAGCTATTACTAATACTAACATAACTACTTAGTGCAACAGAATCATGCATTTACCAACTTCATTTTTTTAAAATAGTTCAAGCTGAACTTTATTTTGCTCTTTCACATACAAGGGGCTTTTCTCCATGTAAGTGCTTTAATATGGCTTTGCCAGTCAGCCTGTTAATATTTGTCAGGGAGTAGGCATGTTGGCCCACAATGCGCCACATTTATTAGGTACACTTCAGATGTGAACTTCGCTCCTTCGTTTGAAAATGTTCTCATTGAAGGCTCCTATGTTAGCCTCATCCCAATTCTGTTAAGAAAGAGATTGGTAGTTCTAGCTGACTGAACTGTCTTTTGTGAGCATTTTGTATGCAATCGGAATAGAGATGGGTGAGTATATAATAATCAGCATTTTTGTTCAGGTGGATGAAAACGAGCACGCCTACATCTTGGTCCAGAATAATATAGAGATCTTGTTCAGTACTTGCCAGAAACAGACAGGAAAGGGTATAGATGTAAACCCTGATCTTTCATGTTGGTGCACTATTATTGAGGGATCGACTTCTTCCTTCTTCCTTCCTTCATACACATGTGCCCCCCTTGGCCTGGCTGGCCCCCAGAGATCTAGACGCCTTGTGAGGAAGCCTGTTTTCTCATGCCTCAGTTCTCCATTGTTATGTTCTGAAGGCTTGTGGCAGCAATGCCTTTGAACTTTTAGACTTTATGAACATTTTCTCTCATTCAGTTTATGTAACATCGTGAGTATATCACAGAATCCAGCAGTGTCACAGATCTGCCCCTGGAACCAGCTTTCCTGGGAATTTACAAAAACACTTGCAAATCCCCAAAGGCAATTGTTCAGCTGAGTTTAGGACATATTTGTCCACGGGCACTGAAAGGGAAAGAAATGTCAATGTGCCAGGGGAACATCTATTGGTTGCCTCTCACACGTCCCCAGCTGGGGACCTGGCTCGCAGCCCAGGCCTGTGCCCTGAGAGGTAATTGAACCAGTGACCCCTGGGCTCATAAGCCAGCAGTGAACCCAGTGAGCCACACCAGCCAGGGCTGTTTATTCTTTTTTAAAATGAATTTATTTGGGTGACAGTGCTTAATAAGATTATACAGGTTTCAAGTGAACAATTCTATCATACATCACCTGTATATTGCATTGTGTGCCCACCACCCATAGTCAGATCTTCTTCTGTCACCATATATCTGACCCCCTTTACTCTTTACTACCCCTCCACCCTCTTCCCTCCGGTAACCACCATACTCTTGTCTGTGTCTATGAGTTTTTGTTTGTTCTTCGGGGTTTGTTTTCATGTGTTGCTTTCTGTTTTATATCCCAGGTATCAGTGAAATAATACAATTCTTGACTTTTTCTGTGTGACTTGTTTTACTTAGCATGATATTCTCAAGATCCATCCATGTGGTCACAAATGGCAGTGTTTCATCTCTTCTGGTGGCTGAGCAGGATTACTTCACTGTGTATAGTACCACATCTTCTTTATCGCGCCGTTTAGCGAGGAACACTTCAGACGTTTCCGTGTCTTAGGAAGAACATTTACTCTTATGATTGTTTAGAGAGTTTGTTTGCTAATTGTCAGAGGACTGAAATACCACACAATCGGCGTTTCTGTGATGTTGATGTGCACCGGAAAACAGGCAGATGTGCAAATGAGGCTGCTTCTGTTTGGGGAAAAATATCTTTGCCAGGGACTTAGGAAAACCTGAAATTCCCTCTTGAATGAAAAACCCTTCCAACCTCATTTTCCATGAGCAACATTTCAGTCCAGAGGTCTCAAGAAAAGTGACGGGCAGTGGAAAAGGGAAACATCAGTCATACCTTGCTGTGAGGGCCCAGCGCTGTCATCTCCTGAAGTGTTTTGAAGTCACCATTGGAGGCGACAGATGCTTTATCTTTCAAAGCCATCCATGCTTGCACAGACTGTACAGCTGAGTTAACTGTGCAAAGGCCGTCCTCGAGTGCCTTTTGGACTGGGGTTACTTCATGTGTTTTGAAGAGAGATACTGCCAGTTAACATGATAGCATTAACTCAGGACCACAGAGAACAAAGCTCTTAAAGTTAAAAGAAAGAAATCTTTCAGTGAGAGAAGAATGTTTTTGACACAGAAACCTGAAGGGCAGATTGGGAATACCACTAAAAACTTGAAATGTGTTTTCTTTATGTTCTTGTCTTTCTTTGTAGGCTGAAATAACCCTTGTGCAAGGTATTTTTTTAATTGGACTGCCATATTATTTATTTTACAATTAATAGGGATCATGAATTTTTTAAAGTAGCTCCTGATACGACAACAATGGTAACAATAACAATATCTTTTGCATCTGGAGTTGGGGTTTTTTGGACAAGAACTATTAGATTAACCTGTAAAAGTTGTGTATAGAATGTTGACATGGACATAATATAGGTGATGTGTCAGTGGAGGTTCTTGGTGGTAAGAAGAAAAAGTTCACTCCTATTACCTTAAGCAGAAAAAAAAAAAGAATTTATTCAAAGGCTATTTGGCTCCCAGAATTAGCCAAAGACTGTTAGGGTATCAACTTTATTATAAAGTTGACACAAATCAGGGTAGCTTCAGATGGCTGAGAGCTGGCAGCAGAAACAGCCTGGCCAGGATTCCACAGCTGCTGGCCCTGGGCACTGCCCACCATGGCCACTGGACATCACCACAGACATGGCATAGAGGGTTCAGTTTGCCCTTTCTTGGCCTCACTTGCCCCAGAACTGCAAGCTTGGGTGGAGCATTTGATTGACCCAGCCCGTATCATGTGCTCCACTAACCTTGTTCAGCAGGAGTTCTCAAAAAGGAGGAAGGTGGGTTGGATGCTGGATCCCTCCCTAAAATAGCATATGTCGACCATAGGAGGTATGATTAGAATTACTAATTCCTAATGCTACACACGAGAGGTAGAAGGCTTAAAGAGAAAAGCATGCCAGCCTATTATTAGAGGGCAGTGTTTTCTAACACACTGTTAATGCTTATCATTAAAAAAGCTGTAATTTTATTCTGGGGAAATAAAAACTAAGTTGGTCAGGATAATTCTTAGCTGCTATAAATAAATCAAGACATTGACAGCCATAACTGCTTGTCTTCCTGTTTTTTCATCTATTGTGGTCCAGTAGAACTTTTGGCAGTGATGGAAATGTGGTTGTTGAGCAATTGAAATGTGGTCCATGAGACAAAGGAACTGAATTTTTAACTTTATTTAATATAAATAAATAAAGTTATTACTCCATTTAAATTTAGAAATAAAGAGCCATGTGTAGCTAACAGATATTGGGTATAGCAGATCTAGGTAAAATCTTATGAAAAATCACATCCTCGTAGAACGAATGAATATTTGGGATTCCTGTAGGAAGTTTGAAGTGTGTTATTTTTAAAACAAAATATGTCGAATTCAAGATAATTATGTTTATACCTGGTGAGAGGGGCTCAGGGGACATGGTGAAGGTCATTCCCAGTGGTAAGGTAAAAGATACGCAGGATTGCAAAGAGTTCACATTCAGAGAGGACCACAGATTAGCACCAAAATGTGTAGTCATTTATAATTGGGTAATTAATTGTATTTTATTTGAGAAGGAGAAAGACGATGGAATATGACCTTAGAAAAGGAGTGTCTAACTCAACTCAGAAATAAAAACACTGGCGTTAGGACAGTGAACAAGCCATAGTGCCCTCAAAGCTGGGCCTCTTGAAGTGTAAGAGAAATAAATTGATAGCATTGAAGAAATGCTGTTAAATATTTGGTTATCAAGAGTTACTGAAATATTGCTGTGAGTGTATATAATAAACTTGAAGGCCCTTTTATTTTAAAAAATAGGAACCCTGGAGATTCTTTTTTTTTCTCTCCTTTTTATTAAAACTATATCTTGAAGACTTTTTAAAAAAATTTTCACCCAAGGACATGGTTATTGATTCTAAAGAGAAGGGAAAGGAGAGAGAGAGAGGCAGAGAAATATTGACATGAGAGAGAAATATCAGTTGGTTGCCTCTTGTTGCCCCACAAGCCCACAACCTTGGCCTGTGCCCTGACCAACAATTGAATGTTTTGGTTTAGGGGACAATGCTCCAACAAACTGAGCCACACCAACCATGGCTATACCTTGAAGATCTTTGATGTACCAAGAAAGCATTTGTGCTCTGGGAGTCTAAGTAGAACACCGCTAGATGACTAGCAGCCTCTGGAAGTTGCAACCACTAGAGAGCAACATACTGGTTTTCGGCAGACCTGCAGAAGGCCCCCAGTGCTTTCCCTGGAAGACATGGGTACAAGGGTGGCTTCACGTACGTGCACTATGTACAAAGCAGGTGGCTAAAATCTCTGTGATTCTTGGCCACTAGCAAGATTTTCCAGGGAAAGGAAGCCACCAACATGCCTTCCTTTAACCTAGAACAAGGATTGGTAAAATACAGCCCCCGGGCCAGATTCAGCCTGCCACCTGTTTTTGGATGGCTCACAAGCTGAGAAAAGTTTTTATATTTTTAAATAATTGGAAAAGTCAAAAGAAGAATGATATGTCATGATATATATCATGACATATCACAAAACTTACATGAAATTCAAACTTCAGTGTCCTCAAATAAAGTTGTCTTGCAACACGGGCATGCCTGCTCATCTACACGCTGTCCATGGCTGCAGAGGAGGGGAGTTGCAATAGAGACTGTATGGCCATGTGCTGGTCAAGCTGTCACTTTGCAGAAGAAGCCTGCCAACCCCTGACCTTGGAGATGGCACAGTGCATGGGTCATCTTCCAAGCCACCAGAGAGTATTCAACCACTTGGAATGTATTCAGCTCGACATCAGAAAGGTTAGTTTAGCCTTTTCATATGAGACTTTTTTCACGATCCTATCACTAAACTATCATCTTTTTGAGGAATACGTGATGTCTTATCTCTTATGTTCTGTGTAGTGTCTTACAAAAAGAAGGCGGTCAATAGTTATTGGATGAATGAATGATTAAATGAGAGAATTAATAGAAAGAAAGGAAAGAAAGAGAGAGAGAGAAAATAAAACAAAAAAAGGAAGGAAGAGGAGAGGAGGGAGGGGATATTTTTGAGAAAAAATTACTTATCTTTGCATTATTAGCTCATATGAAAAATCAGAATTATAATACAGTCATGAAATAATGAGCTAGTTAGTCAGCTAATTACTAGAAAACAGTGCAATATATTAAGAACAGTAAAGTGTAATAGAAGAAACTCTCTTAATGGAAAACTGCCTGTTCCCTTTTAAAACATGCTGATAGCCACATTCCACAAAGTGTGCAAAGCCAGTAAGTAACTTTCTTTGGCTCCACTTCCATCTGCTTCTACTGGCTGAACTGTGCACATAGCAAGAGCCCCCAGTATCTGCCTGTGTCAGTTGTGCTTGATACGGAAAACACACCATCCAAATCAAATGCTTGAACAATTCTATGACCAGAGTAGAATGGGGAGAGAAAGTAACATTTGTCAAATACCTTCTCTGAGCCAGGTGTTGACTTGGGCATTTCACATACAACCAGAGACCCAGTTTCTCTGGAGCAAGGCTCTCTGTCATACATATTCTTTGTAAGTCGTATGTACTTGCAGCCACTGAGTGCGCCCATAGTCTGGCTGATCTGCTTGTGGTTTACTATCTTTATAAGCAGTATTGATGGCCTTGGTCAAATCAATTGTGTGGCCATTTCCATTTACACGTCATTCAGCTGCCTGGACAGATTGTTCCTGCCAGGCCCCAGATGTGCTGTTTCAGTTATGGAGATCCAGGTAGACTCAAATCCTTCAGGCAGAAAGTTAGAACATCAAAACACCAGGCTCTGAAGCATTAGCCTGGCATATTTTTTGTATAGGAAACTGATAATAAGATTAATAGGAAACATATCATCAGAAGGCTACTTTATTCAACAATACAAAATAAATCAGAACTATCTGGAACACATATTTCTTAAAACAAAGAAATGAATATCACCTTGGCCCTGGCAGGGCAGCTCAGATTGTTGGAGTGTTGCCCAGATACACCAAGGTTGAGGGTTCAGTCCCTGGTCAGGGCACATACAAGAAGCAGCCACTGCGTAAACTAGTGGAACAACAAGTTAATGTTTCTCTCTCTGTCTTCCCCTCTCTCTCCCCCTCCCTTCCTCTCTTCCTCTTTTTCTCTCTAAAATCAACAAATAAAATCTTAAAAAGAAAAGAATATCACCAATTGTTTTCCAAACTAAGTACGTATTCACCTAGAGTGATAAACACCTTTGGTAGCATAGCAGATGGCTCTTTAGATCTCAAATTCAATGATCGTTTTTTCAGAAAGAGAAAACAGGGTGACTTTAATCACCTCTGACTATTGGGTGCTGGCATATTTGAAGTTTTCTAATGTGTTTATTTGGTTCACATAAAGATGGCCAGGGTCTCTGGCCTAGAAAAGCCCAGTGCCATGCTGGGTGGGAACAAGACCCTTTTCACAGGCTACATCAGTGGTGGCAGGGATGCAGCGTTGCCAGTGGTGGTAAAGGGAGACAGGGAGTGTAAATACCGCTTATTGCTGGGGGACGTGATGTTGCCTTTACTGTTTTGTTTTTTCAATTAGAAGCAAAAGCAGGTTTGCACTTCCTGCAAATTAACCTGTAAAACAAACATGTTTTAAGAAACATAGTTTAGCATGGGGCCAGGTAAATTTTATTGAAAATCACAGTAGTGACTAAAGGTCGATGTAGAAGAATACTACCATTGTCTTTTTAGAATGTGGTAGAAATTTTACTAAAAATAATATAACAGACAGTAACGGCATTCTTCAGGGAATGGGCAAAGGCAGAGAAAAGAGGGTTTCCCATGAGTACATTCAAATAGTGGCCTCATTAAATGCCTTCTTAATATCATAGCAGCGTATGTGTAGCCACATACAATCAGCCCTCTGTATCCAAGGGTTCTGTATCCACGGATTCAAACAACCACGGATAGAAAATATTTGGGAAAAATGTGTTGTTGCTGATGGTGCTATATATTTAGGACTTGAATGGTTGTGTCTGTACTGAACATGAGCATACTTTTTTCCTTGTCTTATTTCCTAAACATTACAGTACATTATTTACATAGCATTTACATTGTATTGGGTATTGTAAGTAATCTGGAGATGATTTAAAGTACATGGGAGAATGCACATATGTTCTATATAAATACTATACCCTTTAAAAAAGATTTTATTTACTTTTAGAGAGAGGGGAAGGGAGAGAGATAGAGGGAGAGAAGCATTGATATGAGAGAGAAATACCTATGGGTTGCCTCCCATATGCGCTCCAACTGGAGACTGTACCCACAACCCAGGCATGTGTCCTGACCAGGGATTGAACCAGCAACCTTTTTGTTCTGCAGAATGATGCCCAACCAACTGAGCCACCCTGGTCAGTGCAATACGACACCCCTTTGTATAAAGGACTCGTGCATTGGTGGAGTTTGGTATCTTTGGGTGTCCTGGAACCAATCCCCTGAGGATACCAAGGGACAACTGCATAGAATAAGCCCTAAATTAGCTTGAAACGCTGGTTTGGGAGACTTCTAGCCTTTCTATTTCTGTTTCAACTTTCTCTGCTCTTCTTTCATCCACTGGGCACTGAGTGCCAACCTGTGCCAGATGGAAGATTTTGCTGAACTTTCTTTCCACCCATCAGAACTTAACCTATTCAATATGCTGTTTGCATTAGGAGCTGGGCAGGTCACATTCTGACCTGGAATTTGTTCTTTTATCAGAGTGCTGCTGTACCTGTGTCTTCTGCTTTCATTCATTCAGACTTTTATAATTCACTGATCTATTTTGATTTATTTATTTAATTCAATTTTTATCGTATTTTTCCCATTGCCATTTAGTCCCCTTACACCCCCTCCTGCCAGCAATCGCCACACTGTTGTCCATGTCCATGAGACTTTTTTCCTTTTTGCTCATTCCTTTCATTGCCTCTCCTCTCCCTCCCCCCTCCCCACCCTCTCCCTGGTCTGGTCCTGCTCTGTGTGGTATGGTAGAGAAAATATTGTACTACATGGGAATCCTCAGAGCTGAATTCCAATTCTGGCTAAATTCCTTATACCTGAGCCTCTCATCCTCATTTGTAAAACAGGATAAATAACGTTTTATCTACTTGCTCTTTGTGGTTAAAATGGAAAGGCATTGACATTATTGTTATGCAAATTGGTAAAAGTAAACAAATTATGTGCTTTGGTTATGGAGTAATCTCTTGCTCCCAAAATAACTAAACAAATGTATGTTAAAAGTAAAGTTAGAGCAAACCATATTTCAAAATGTATATGACTTTCTCATATGTAATGTTTTAAATAATAAATTTTCTAATTTTATAGAAAAGATTTTGCTGAGATTTTTATTACAGTTAAAATAAAAGGATAACATTTACTAATTCACAATTTTATTCCTCATGTAAAAGCTACCATTTTCAAATTGCTTTAAAGCTATGACATGAAGATATTTTCACATTATGATTTTAAAGAAATTTACTCTAGTAACCTAAACAAGGGTTTGAATTTTATAAATGTCAGAAATATGACTGTTTATGGAAAGCGGGTATATGAGGGAGAGTATTACTCTGTGATCTTCGTAAGATAGCATCATGCTGAGATGGGTAATTTAGTGCAGAGAGGACTAGTTATAGCTATTCTGTCTTCTATAGTTTCTATGTGGTCCCTCTATTTTCTCTGAGCCTTAGTTTTCCCATCTATAAAATGGGAATAATAATATCTTGCAGTAATGTTGTAAGGGTTAGAGAGAAGTGCACGAAAGGTGCCTTGTGCCCAGATAGGATGCTCGATAAACTACCATCCCATAACTATCCACACCTCCACATCCATCTGAGAGTGAACTCTCTTAGGCTTAGGTGCCTGTTGCTCATGGGATGATCATATCGGATTCCCATGAAGCTGCCCAAAGATGTAGTTTCATTGTAGGCAGTCATGGATGTACATGGAAAATCCGATTCAGTAAAAGACGACTGGGGTCCAGCTGCTTTTGCATGCATGCCCAAAGAGTAACAAGCATGGTGATGAGTATTCCTAGTTCAGTCTCATTTCTCCCAGCTTTCTTTTCATTCTCAATGAAAATCTTTTTCAATGAGACTTGGTGCAGCGTTGAGCTTGATGTACCCTCAGACATGAGTGCAACTAAAATTAGGATGGAACTAAAATTAGGAAGCAACTAAAATAGGAAAATAAGGAACCCAATGTGTTTGATTTGGCAGGGGTTGGAGTAATTATGTTGGATAATTTCCATGCAAAATGTTAACATCGAATAGAAAATATTTCTTTTAAGTGAAAGATGTGAAGGGACCACTTTCACAACAGCGCTTACGCTGGAAGAGCCATCCATAAATAATCAGAGTCCCCATTGGAAAAGTAGAACGAGGTGTTTTCACGTCTGTGAACATGTGCCATTTTTCCCTTTGAGGCACTTTGGGATGATGGGATTGTTGAGGTGCCAGTGATTTTCTTGGGAACAGAAGTAATTCTGTAACTTGTCAGTGTGTTGACATGGCCTGCCCTTTCCGATTTCTAGCATGAAGACAAGTAGTGTTTTATTTAGCCCGACTGAACATGGGTGAAAACATTCATTATACATTTATTTTATTTCTTTAGAAGTAGCTATTTCCATGATAGCCATTTCCTGATTTGATTTACACTTTGGGAAAATAGGAGTTTCCCGCTCATCCAAGTGAATATGATAAACATCGCCTCACATTTTTTTTGCCAGGCAGGTATGCAGATGTTTTCCTCTCCATACTACCTGTGAATGAATCTGTAGGCTGTTCAAAAGACTCTTTTCAGAATGCAGTAGAAGTTACATTCTCGTGCAAACTCCACCACCCAAAGGACATGTAGAAGCCATGGTGTGCTGGGGAACCAGCTTCCTGCTGGGGTGACTCCTGACTCACATGGAGTTTACTGATTTTTTGTGCTCCTGCCATGGTCCGTTTGGACCTACCAACAGTTTACGAACCGGCTTCCCGGATTCCAGAATATTTAACAGTTGACTGTCACAAGGCTGTTACACTGGCTTTAGCACACCAGACCCTTTAAGAGTGAGTTTTAAAACCTGAAGCCCTGACAGTGTGAATTTCTTTAGGCTCAAAGATGAAGCTGACAGATGCCTGTCACTTGAGGAGCCTGTAGATTTTTTTCCCATTTCCTGGCCTTTACTGCATTGTTTAAAGCTGTCTTTCACTTTCAGTAGCCAATGTACATTAGACCTGTGAAGTTTCAGACACAATAGACCTCTAATGAAAACATTGATTCATACAAATAAAAGATTCTCTCTCTATCCAAACAGTTAAACATCTAAGATACACTATAGCTCACATTCCCTCGGCATTTAGCCGAGGCTGGCTGCTTTCAGGAGTCCATGTGACTCCCTTCTCTCCTAGCTCTCAGCCTGCTGTGGAGTTTTGCTGACACCACCTAATAGCCCAGGTTTCTAAAGGCTGCCTGCCTGTCAGTGGCTGGCGAAGTGATTTAATTCCTTTATGTATGTAATACAGTAAAGCGCTTAGAGGCTTGCAAATGGCGCTGTTTAAATCAATACATAGTGATTTATTACATATTGTGGAGCGCTTATAAATATATTATGAAGCACCGGAGCACAGCAGCATCAGGGCTGGTGGGAGTCACGGGTGGGGCCGTCCAGGCTGTTTTCTTCCTCATTGTCGTGTGACGCTGGGTAATTCGTTTGCCTCCACTGGAGCATTTCGTTTTGTACGTTTGGAGAACGGGGTTACCAGCGATAGATGGCAGGTGGTTCAGGGACACGGGGTGGTGCAGGCCGTAACACGCTTCATTTCCAGAGTCAGTACGGTAATACATGTTGGGCTCTTGATTCTTACGAACAACTAAAAATGTCACTCCCATGTATTTCCATCTAATAATGTCTTCCTTTGCTGTAAGAAAGGCAACAAGCTGAGTGAAAATCAGATGATTTTCAGAGCAGCATGATGTATAAATGATCCAAACTCTGGATCCAAAAAACAAAATGGAGAGAATACCGATGTCCCGACTAAGCAAATTGGGGTTTGCACGACAAATACCTTGCAAGGTTGTCAGGACATGCTCCTGGCCTCTCCCTGGAAGAGGGGTTGGAGAGGGAAGGAACAGAGGAGACCTTTCTAAGGAGAGACATCTCTGCTCAGTCAGTACTTCCACCCATGGGGTGAGGGGAGCTTACAGAGGGAAGTTATTGCCAGTTTATTCCGGGCACTTCATTTGCAAGCCTTGCCTCCTTGAGGATCATAAACCAATTTTCTGACCTTCTACATTTGCATTATAAGGTGATTTTAACTCCTCTTTCAGTATCCTTTTTTTTATGAAAGAAGCCAAATCATGCATGACATGGGACTCTTGTAGAGGGAAGGAAAATAGGGGAAGAGGAGATTTCTAGAGAATTCTGAATCATGGGGTGTGTAGAGTATATTTCCATGCAGACGCGTTTCCCAGCACACATAATTCCTTCTGAAAACACACCTGTCCCATCCGTGCGCCACCAGTCCCTTTACCCGCACCTGCCGTGCTTACAAAGGGTCTTAAGTGTGAATGTGGTTGTAAAAAAAATTTGTGCAATGTATTGGAGAAGTAGCTGACCAATTCAAAGTTCCAACGAGATGTTTCTGGACAATTGGTTTCCAAATATAACGTGTCAGGTCAGGAGGAATTCAGAAGCAAGCCAGTGCCTGCTGTGAGGACTCTCTGTGGTGGCATCACAGCTGAGCTGATCCTTAGTCCCCTTTGTCTTTGCAGTTCCACCCCTCACCCACCCCCACCCCACCCCTTGGCCTACACTTAAAAAAACATATCACTCCAAAGCCTCTATTCTAGTCATTGTGTCTCCTTTGTAAAGTAGTGGAACCAATCAGCTATCCTGAGCCAGCTGCTTAGATATATGCCAGCATGGCTCATTAGAGTGCAGTCATAAACTCATTCATAGAAGTATTCTGAAGGATGTTTTTGCTGCTTTATTGTGTGTATAAATCTCTTTGTTTGCCCACAGAGAACACTGATTAAACAAAATGATGAGCTGCTGGTTCCATGTCTTGCCTGTTCAGTGAGCAGGCACAGTATATTCTATTTTAGGTTACTCTTGTGTAAACAATATATTAGTGACTGTGAGCATCATTCACGCCACACCTTTGTCCTACTTAATGCAGAGCGTGCAATATGAATAAATGCACTGATAAGGGTTGAGCATGACTGGCACACCAAGGATAATTCTGGCTCCAGACAAATGATAGGATGAGTTTTTAATTGCTTTTTGGAGCCATTTCTCCCTTGCAAGCCCCAGACTTTGGCTTTCCAAAGAATAAAGGTAAAATTTCCAAAGTCAAGGAATAAAATTAATTTCAGAATCAACTTCATGATTGCATAAACCCAGGAAGAAACAGAATTATTGTCAAAACAATTGCTGCTCTCTTGGCCAGGTAGGTCAGTTGGTTAAAGCATCATCCCAATACACCAAGGTTGTGGGTTTGATCCCCAGTCAGGGCACATACAAGAATCAACCAGTGAATGCATAAATAAGTAGAACAACAAATCAATGTGTGTCTCTCTCCCTAAAAATTAATCAATAACTTTTTAAAATTAGCTCCTCTCTACCTCTGTCCATGACCTGATTTGAGTATTTTCTCTGCTTTAACAGCTTCTTTTGTGAGATTGACTTTTATTTGGAGTTTCATATGGGATAGAGGTGCTTAGCACTGGTGACAGAGATAAGAGTTTCTGTTCTGTTCATACAGCAAATATCTTCATTGCAAGAGAAGCCAGTCCTTGCAGCTGTACTGCGGAGCTCAGGCATCCTTGAATAAAGCACGTCTGCACGCATGCACACAGAAACGTGAGAGACACTATCAAATAGACAGCTTGCTGAGGTCTGGCCAAGCGGCCCACCAGCAGTTTGTGGTATTCCCAGGAGGACACAGACCGGCTTTCTCAGACTCAGAGCTGATTAAAGCAAGGGGTGATGGGAAGGCCATGTTGAGTCTTTAGTTTGGGGAGGGGGATAAGGAAAGGGCTGACAGCTGCTGCACAACTGGAGACAAACATGGCAGAGATAGGGGCCTCCTGTTGCAGGGAAAATGAACACCACAAAGATATGCTGTAGGCTATCTGCAGTAAATGAATGCTTTCTCAGTAGTCCCTCTGTCGGTGAGGTCTCTAATCTGTAAGTCTAAATATGTATACATATATGCACTAAATATGATATATTTGTCCTAATCTATAATAAGGTTTCATGTCACGAGATTTCCAAAGTGAGAGTGGGCATTTTATTGGTGTTCTGTCTCTGAACGCTGACCTATGGGCTCACTCCTTTCACAAATGTGCAAGAGAGTCAGTGTTTTCAACCACCTACTCAACCAGTGTAGTGGGCGGATAGGATTTTTCCTGTTTATTAGGCACGCGTGAGTAAAGCCTTTGCAGGCAATTATTTTGTATCTGGAAAGTCCCCTCAACAGCTGGAATCAGTTCCTGTGGCACCTCAGAAGATGGAAATGGTATTCAGTTTTAAAAGCCCCATAGGATGTTGGACACGTTCAGTGAAAAAGGGCGAACTGGGTTCCAAAACAGGCAACAAGGCACTTCTTCCATTAAGGAGGGAGCTGTAGGTGTCAGCTGCAGAGCACTGTTCCTAAACGCATCTCAGAAGCTTGTAAATTTTTCCTTCAGTATGCTGTGACACTGTCCTATAGTCAGAGATGACTTGCATGCAAAGAGCCTTCAGCCTTTGACCAAACATCTTTATTGTTAATCCTTGTGGCATCCTTTGATAGGAAGCGCTAGAAACCAAGTTATATAAATACATCATTTGTGCCAACATATTTTGCAATTATTTTTAGTTTTTAAGCTGCCTTCTAATTTAATCACACAAGAAATCTATTTCTGTATGGATTAGACTAAATCAAATTAAATTTCAGTATGGTTTTGCTATCTCTAATAAGCGATGAGTTTAAAATCCAAAGATGCAATCCAGACACAGTGGTTCAAGGTGGCAAACCAAGAGCATGTACTTATGTCCCCCTTGGAATATGAACATACACATATATGAATAAATGCACTCATGTATGAATAAAAAGCTATACCAGTTCTGAAAAATGACTCAGGGAACTATCATTGGGTCAGAAATTTTGAGGGTTTTCTAGGAGACCTGATCAGAACAGAGGAGAAAAAGGAGAGGACACTGCTGCCCAGGGTGCCGCGCCCATGCTCCAAACTTCAGGTCAGCAATTCCAAAGAACGGGGTAGCCTTGAGATTAAGGACCCATTAAAGACTTGCATTCTAGGGAATTGAGATTTGGGAGCTTTGCCTTCTGTGTCAATGGTGGTTTTAGTTCTAATGATAATACCAAAAACATATGATGCACAGAGTAAAATGGCTGTTACGGCTTATAGCTTATCCACACAAGTAAAAAGAAAATTTTATGTTTTTAGGTGGAGGAGAAAAAAGTCCTGGTTTTCCATGAAAGAATAAAATTTAGAATGGCCTCAAACTTCTCATCAGCAACACTAGTTACTAAAAAAAAGTTTCTTTTGTTAAAAAATGAGGGAAAATTATTTTGAACCTAAAATTCCATACCCAGCCAAACTGTCATTTATTCATTTAACAATTTCTGAGTGCCTTGTTTGTGTTACACCTTCTGTAATATGAATGAGATATAATGCTGAGCAAAAACAGTTAGTCTTTGCCCTGTTGGAATTGATAATCTAATTGGGGAAGTAGAGATACTCAAATGCATAATTACAAACAGGTATAAATTCTATCATCTGGTACTACCCACACAGACTTGCATATGAAATATTATTTTACTAAAAAACTGAGAAATCTTACAGTAAAATTCATGGATAACTTTATTTAACCTAATGTTTCCTAAATGTATTTAAATATAGAATCATGTCTCCTTCACTCCTTCCTCCACTTCTTTCCATTCTTTTTCTTTTTTTTTTTTTTCAGAAAGAGGGGAAGGGAAGGAGAAAGACAAGGAGAGAAACATCAAGGTGTGGTTGCCTCTCATGTGTCCCCTACTGGGAACTGGCCTGCAACCCAGGCATGTGCCCTAACTGGGAATCAAACCCTCAACCTTTTGTTTCACAGCCCGCACTCAATCCACTGAGCTACACCAGCCAGGGCCATTCTTATTCTTCAATTAAGATTCTGTGGAACTCATGTCACCCCTCTACCCACCCACCCAACCCATGTGCACACTCTGGGAAATTCTGGATTCCAGAGGAAAAAGCCATCCTCCTTGGCACTGCCTATGAAGCTTTTTCCCAATCTGACCTCAGCTTACTTTCCCCCATTTTTATCTCCCCATAAAACCTTGCCCTTGGCCATTGTCCATTGCTGGCCAAGCTTTGAACATGCCAACCATTTTGGCACCTCCTTGTCTTCTTCAGAGCTGGTTGCTCTGTCTAGATGCCTTTCAACACTCATTCACTGAGCACCAGTTGAGCCTGCGCTATAGCCTGAGCCTGGGGTGTAGGGATAAGGGTGAGGTTGGAGGTGTGAACGATGAAAACATGGTCCTTTCTCATGGATCTTATTATCACCTGCCTCTGGGATTTTCCTCCCCAACTTCCAAACCCCCATTCAGAGGTTGCCTCTTCAGGAAGGCCTGCTTTATTGCTTCCTTCCTCCTCAGCCCTCATTCCCAGTGGCCCTTCAAACATATCATACCATGCTCCCATAGCATTTATTGTATCATAACTGTGTGCGAGTTACATGGATCGCTTTTGCTGGGGGCTTAGTGTTCCTTGAATTAATGTCCTCAATAGGAATAAAGATTTTCCCATAAATATTCTCTCTTTTCTCTCCCCACCCACCCTCTCCACCCCTCTGGCTTCCATGGAACCCATGTTCTTGGAAACTGTTTTCCTCTTTCTGCATGAAAGCAAAGCTTTCTCAACTGTCTTTTCTTGGCTGTTTGTACACCTGCCAGCATAAATTATTTGCTAGGTTTGGAGAGACAAAACTTCATAAATAAAACTAACTCCCTGTCTTTATTGAAACAGAGTCAGAGAATTTATTAAAGCACTGCTATTTTCTGAATTTTATTTTCTCTTACATAACAACAGTTACTTGATTTTTCAAGTTCATTCTCTTTTTAGCTTTAAGGCAGACTCATTTCTCTTCTTTTGTAGTGGGGATTCTGCTTGGGTCAGTACCTTCTCTGGCTTTTACACACATTCTGAAATCTACTGTATTATTTTTAAGGGGAAGAACATGAGGATTTACTAGGAAGTTGCAGACAAATTGTAAACACTATAAATGACCACTGCTTTTCCTGTAACAATAGGCAAACACACCAGGTGTGAAGGAAACTGACATGCTGTACTTGGGCAGAAGCCTCATGTAACAGGGACACAGTTCCTTGTTTGGATCCATTTCCTGTGAGTGTGTTTCACATTAGGCCTGCGTGCGCCGGCCCCCAGGGACAATGTGGCTGCCCCTGACTGAACAGCAGGAGAGCATGCTGCCCTTACAGCTGCACCCGCCTCCTGATTATCTACAGAGCATAATAAAATCACTACTCTAGGAGACCCGAGGGAGCAAGCAGGAGAGAAGCCGGGTCATTCCTCTGATGGCCTGGTGAGTGGATATGGTGCCTGCCTTATGGCTCCAGGTCAGCCCTTAGCCTTGATTGAAAAGGTGAGAAAAAACCCAGTGTGGTTTAGACAAGATATCCAGGGGCCCAGGACTGTCATGAGACAGTGATCTCCTGAGCACCTCAGAAGCTTTCAAAGTGAGTGACTTCACCAGGTGGCTTCGCCACTGCTCCATATCTCAGTATTTCTCTTTGCAGAGAGCAGTTCCAAACACCACGTGGGTTCAGTGTGCTCTCCTGCTTGCCTTGGCAGGAAATGGCAGTGGTTAAACTTGGCCTGCTGAAACCTTTGCTGCGCTGGGTTGTTGATTTTTGCTCCCCACAGCAAGTCTTTGGGGGCCAAATCTGAAAGCTGACTTGTCATCTCTCTGAAGTTTGATTTGAGCACTTACCTTCAAGCGATGACCCTTCCACACCCACAAACACATATATTGAATACCACACACACACACACCAGCCCTGATGGGCTGACCAAAGAGTGTGCTGTGAGATGTGTTAAAAAGCTTCTCTGGAGCTTTCTGTCATAGACAGGCTCAGTTTCTGTCTCTCTTGGGAGGGTGATGAAGGGATGAGAGAGTCTTTGCTTTATGAGCTAGCCATTATCTGCTTACTTCGCTTAACTCTCAGGTTTACTATTTTAATCCTCCTGACTGCTGCAGGGGGAGATATAAGTGAGGGAGTCACCATTTCCTCTATTACTAAAATCCACTTCTCATAGGGCAATATAGTGGATATGGTATTTTTTTAAGGAACATCTCTCCTTGTGTGTGAAGACTAAACCAGTCTCTAAGTCAAGACGGGCTCATAAATCTCTGGTTTAAATTTCCATTTTCACATGTCCCAGTAGGAGCCATCTCTGGCTCTGAGATGGGGTATGTGAGACTGAAAGCCCATTGTCCAGTGGCGATTTCTCTTCCCACATATTTCTGGTATTAATTTTTCTTCTAGAAACGTAATGATTCTAATCTTTTCTGTTTATGTGCGTTCACTTATTCTACCCCCTTCTCTCATTTGCTCATAATAAATGTGTTCTTCTACACTTTGTCTTGTATTCTTGTTTGTGCTTTAGACTCCTGTTTCATTAAATGAGGGCTTGGTGATTTCTCTTCCTCTCCAAGTGCAGGCTAAAATCTTTCAGGGGAAGAGTATTTACAGTGTTTCACACACTTAGCCTACAGAAGAATGCCCTAGATGGCAATTACACAGATTCCTGGGCTCCACCCTCAGAGATGATAATTTGCAGGTCTGGAATGGGGCCCAAGAATTTGCATTTCTAACAAGCTCTCCGGGGATGCTAATACCGCTGGTCCTGGGACCTCAGTTAAGAGCTGTACTGCCATAGAAACCCATCATACGAGACTTTTCTGCTTACATAGCTTCTAATATCTTTTTTGCTGAAGGTTATCAACCTAGTTATGAAAAACAAGCTGAACCAGTCATCCTATTGATAAAGGTGGAATTAACATTCTTGTTTCCCAGCTCTCCATCAAATCAAGGAACATTTAATTAATGCAACACTTCAAGTATGATTTTTATATTTTAGATTCCAAATCTTTTCCAGTTTAAATTTCTTATAGGTCTTTTAAAAATAGTTTTTTCTATGAAAAGATGAAACTACTACCAGTTGTTGTTTTTCCTCCTTTTCACCCTCCCTTCTCTTTTTTTCCTTCTCCCTCCCTCCCTTTCTTCCTTCCTCTGAGGATGAACATTTAAGTAAATGAATTTTCCAATTTTATTCTTCTGATGTCTCTTGTGCCTGCCGTTTTTCCGTTGTCCTCATTCCTGTGTTCCTAGGGAAAGAGTAGCAATTGAGCTGGAAAACATGATGCCTGTGTATTTAACATTTTCTCAAATGTGATAATTGGCGATTTTCTTGAGGATTGCCACAGAGGGCTATTTCAGCATACAGTTTGTTTTTGTATTCCAAAGATTCACCAAGAGGCGTAAAAGATTAGGAACAGAACTCCTTCAGCCTGCATTAATGCTTTTCCATAACAAAATAGACAGCCCTTTCAGGTGGGTGGCACCGGGGGCAACTGATACCATGGAAGAGCAGAAAGAAAAGGAAAAGAGTGTTAGAGATGGTGTATTCTCTCCAGAAGTTGTAGAATGTGTATGATAATGAGAGTTCTTAAAGAAAGAGACCTGGCTAAGTCTTATGTCAGGAAAGCCTGTGATCTCAGGCTATTAAATATTATCCAGCTCTTTCTGGCTGTCATATTTCAAAATTACAGTGACACTGTAGTAACTGCAAGTGGTGATCTTGCCTTTGCCCAAAAGACTAAGAAGAGTACAAAAGCTGGGAAAGATCAGAGAACATATTGTGTTAGGATGAGATAAAGAGGTTATCTCATTTTACTTTGGAAGCTTCGTGAAATACTAGCTTGACCTCTACTGCTGGATAATGAATTTCAGAGAAGGAAAATGGGGGTGAAGTGAGGAGGTATTGGGGTGGGGGGTAGTGCGGTGGAGGAGAATGGGGGCCAATGGTCAACATTTCCTGCATCTCCTAGAGGCCAGCCGAAAGGACTGGGCAGGGTTGCATTAAACCTGATTGAAAAACTCTGCTTAATACATTAAAGAAACAACTTGCAGAAACATCTACCTCCCTTCCTTCCTCCCCCAAACAGTAATGAGTCCAAATTGCTAATAAAACATAAAAACTCAAAGATGTTGTGCATGGGCCATTTTTCTGAGCTGGTTATTTTTTATGTCACTTTCCCCACAGCTGTGAGCATGCTATAACTATCAACTTACCAAGTGCCCCAGTTTAAATGAAACTTAAAAGAATATATTTAGGAACTTTATAAAGAAGGTAGAGGAAAAAAATCAGAAAAGTAAGCCCTACCAAGTTTTCTTTCTTCTGGTAAGAAAGAGAAATTTGGGAAGGATCTGGGGGCAGAGGCATGCATGGCTTGAATCAATATCTTAAGAAATCATGGTTCAGATAGCAAATGGGTGATTCATTCCTCTCCTTGCGAAGACATTATTCAAAGATTTTGTTCAACCCAAGTGGAAAGCAAGACAGAAATGTATGGTGGAATCTCGTGCATGTTACCGTGGGCATCATCTAACTTCCGAAGTTAACTGAGCCAAGTAGAATGAAGAGGCAAGTCTAAAGCACAAGGAAGAACAAAGTGTTTCTTACATCTTAAACATATACAGAATCCCATATAAAGGTCCTTCCATCCATGATGGATTGAACGGTCTAAATTGCTTAAGGAAATTTACTTTTTGGTTTTTTATTTCTCATTTCCAATCTCTCAAAAAATAATAAACATTCTTATTTAGAAACGTGTGAACGTTGTTATGAGGGGCGATTGCCAACACCTTAGGTAATAAAAAGGGAATGCACGCTGTGAAGATGAAACTCGCATGTTGTACCCAGAATTAGAAATTGAGCTTCATCACTGGCTCAGCAGCATCATTCAAGCTACAAAACACCTTAGGGATATTTAATGTTCTGTGCCCACCCCTTATAAATGTATATGACTCAATATCCCCAATGAGTAATATGGCTGGCGGCCATACCACCTTCAGCTAAGTTCTCATAAGCTGAGCAGGGCTGGGCTGGGTCTACGTTCTTATGGGAGACCTCCAGAGAAACCCTGGAGGCGTCACTGATGATTCACTGGGTAGTACCCTGCCTTGAGTCAGTCCCAAATCACTTTCTTTTCCTGGTGTTAACGGGTCCTTTATATATGCAGGTGCAGTTTTTTGAGAATCAGTCCAAGGCCTGTTTGTTAAAAAAAAAAAAAAAAGATTTAAAAATTTTAAACTAAAAATAGGCAGGGGAGGAGGTGGACCAAAAGAAAGGGGGGGGGGGAACAGGGAGGGAGCAGCAGAAACGGAAAAGTGGGGATCCCTTGCAGACCAAATCCCATTTCCAGAAATTCTCAATCCCTTGCAGACCAAATCCCATTTCCAAAAATTCTCAGTGATGCCCCCGGTTGTTTGACTGTGCTGGGGCTTGGTTATCAGAAGTCTTGTTACTATTGGATCATCCTAAGATTTGGGGATCTGCTTTAATATGAAAAGTGAAACCAGACTGATGCTCTTGGGATCCTGTCGAAAGTGCTGACTTGCCTCTGAGTAACCCACTTTAAACAAATCCAGAAAATGTGCCTAGCCCCATCACGATGCTCTCAGGTGCAGGCTCTGACTGGGGGCATCCATTCCATCTGGGGACACACTGTGGCGCCTGCCACAGCATCAGGGATACCAATCCCCAGTACGTGTTCTTGTAAACACTTACTTACTTGGCCTTTCTGGCCACTTGAAACTGCCATCGGATTTTGTTGGTGGCAATTGAAATGCTACTGTGCCCCTCTCTAGAAGATGCTGTTTTGAGAGTGTTAAAACTTTTTTTTAATTCTATTTTGTTGGTTATGCTATTACAGTTGTCCCAATTTTTCTCCCTTTACCCCCTCCATAGCCCCCCCACTCCCCCGGGCAATCCCCACACTGTTGTCCATGTCCATGGTTCCTGTGTATATGTACTTTGGCTACTCTATTCCCCATGCTCTGCTGTACATCCCCGAGACTACGCTGTAACTACCAACTTGTGGGTGTTAAAACCTTAAAGATAGAGAATGTTTAGAGGTTTTTGGAGTAAAAAGCACTTTTTAATATGCAAGAGGAACTGTGGACATATTTCCTTCAATGAAATATGCTTAGGCTGCTTCTATTCATATTAAACCAAGGATATGAATAAATCTGCCTAAATATTTTCTTTGGGATTGGAATTATTTTTCAAGCAAATCCCATTGGGTGATGTAAAAAAAAACAATAAAGAAAGAAAAAAGATGAAACAGTTAATTTTTAAAAACCTCAGTGTTACATAAAAGAAAAATTTGTTCTGTTTATTTGTAAACTTGTAAAATATTTCTAAGTTTGCAAATAAAATAAACATTTTCCATACAATTATTTTTGAAGTCATACCCCGCCTCTTTCCCTAAAATGACAAAGCTGGGAAAGAAAAACAAACATCTCTTCAATGAACTTGAACTGAGTCCACGTTCATATTTTTGTTTGAGGGATGTGTTCGGCTTTTAAAACCTACAAGTGGTAAATATTCTGCTCTTATTAATAGATTTATTTCTAAACTTTTGCTTTGCCTTTTAAAAAAAACAGTGACACTGTATAAGATAATTAAAGGTTTAAAAACTGCATGTCTGCCTTTTAGTCTGTTAATTATAGGTCTTCTAGAAGAATTGCCCCAGCCTCAAATATTGCATAGTCACATATAGAAATCAAACTTTTTCATAAAATTCTCTACTCAGATGACATCACATTTTTTGTTTTTCACATTCTAATCTTTGTTAAAAAGTCTACTTGTGTCAGAATGTATTGCGAGGATATGTAAATTCATGAAGTTTCCTTTCCTAGGTCTAATGCATGATCTCACTTTATACTGATCTCAGTTTTTATTAGGTTTCTTTGCTAACTGAATGCTAAAAGGTATATAAGAAAACTAACAAAAAGTGTATCACATCTTTTCATTTGCAAAGATAACAAAATCAGTGTTCAGCCTTCCAATATGAGGGGTCACATCATGCATTCCTTTCCATTATCTGATTTTTGAAAACATCTCGGGATATCAAACTTTACTTCTCTTTTAGTAATTATTTCTCTTTCTCTCTGTAACTATATTAACATTCTATTGTAATTATGAAAATATGAGCACATAAGTGTAAAAGTACAAAACAATTGCCATAGTTAATGATTTTGTGTGTGTCTTCCCCTAAAGCATGCCTATAAAAGAAAAATTTCTTATTGTATTCTTTAATATAGCAAGGAAAGGAGGAAAGGAAAAACAAAAGTCAAAACAAAAAAAGTTTACAAGAGTTAGGTTTTCTTTAAACAGAGTTTGGGTGAAAACAGGTTTCACTCCAGTTAAAGCAATAGAATGTCATAGGTAGGAAATAATGAGCTCTTTTTATAATATTTTTATGACAGGATTTCAACCTATGTGAGAATCAAATTATATTGTGATGCCTCAGGCATTCTAAGGCATTGGGTTTTTACTAGTGGATGAGAGTGTGAAGTTTCTTTTCAAAGTCACTACATCAGGACTCCTGTTACCTCACTTTTTCAGGGGTCAGGGACTTCTTTCTTACTGACCCTCAGCTGCCCAGGCTGCTCTGATGTCCACTTGCTGATATTTTCCCCAGAGTGCAACACAAAATGTTGGTGTTGCACAACAATACTGTGCAACCGAGATTCTGTGGCTAGAAAGAACATTCTGACTTGAGGAACTAGGAACACTTGTGTGAAGTAGAAAGCACTCGATCTGAGCCTGAAAGAAAGGATAGAGCCATGAGCCCTGGAAGACATTACAAGTAGCGGGAACAGCGGGAACAAAGTTATAGATGTGGGACAGAGCAGGACATACTGAGAGAAGGCAGATGCGCCCACGTCGGCTCAGGCCAAACCGTATCGGATTCATGTTGGTGAACAGCGACCCATGACTCAAAAAACATAGGATGCAACTGAATAACTGAAGAACATGGACTTACATTATCCTGAGAAGTAAAGAAATTAGTGAAAAAAACTGATGAAGCCTGTAGTTTGGTAGATAATATTACACCAGAGACAGTTTCTTGGTTTGAATAAATGTGCTGAGATGAAATTAAGATGTGAACATTAGGGGAAGCTCAGTGAGGGGCAGATGGGAAGGCTCTGTACTATCTTTGCAACTTTTCTGAAAACCAGAAATTATTTTAAGATTAAAAAAACAACAACAATGAAACACCATGATAGGACTTTATCTGCAATGCAGGATTTTTGCTTGGGGTTGGGGGGGTTGGGGATGGTGTGACTGGGGCAGCAAACCCAGCTCTTAGAACAGAAGTGGCTGTAAGCTCTGGAAGTCTGTTCCCTGTGTTGAGAATCTTTGTTTCTGTAAGTTCACCTGCTCCTAGGGTCTGCTGCTTCCTGTGCCGGCCGCAAAGACGTACCTTTTCTCTGGAAGCCGAGGGCCAGACCCGGGCATTGGGCACAATGTAGAGTCTAGCTCCCTGGGGCATTATTTCTGTCTTTCTTTTTCTCCTTTGAAATATTTTTTATTAAATGTATTGCACTGACATTGTTTAATAAAATTATATAGGGGGCAAGTGTACAATTCTGTAATATACCCTCTGTATATCGCATTGTGCAGTCACCACCCAAAGTCAAGTCTTCTTTCATCACCATATATTTGACCCCTTTTCCTCTTCCCTCTGGTAATCACCATACCATTGTCTGTGTCTGTGAGGTTTCTTTGTTTTTTTCTTATTTGGATTTGGTATTTTTCATTTTATAACCCACATATGAATGAAATCATATGGTTCTTGACTTGCTCTGTCTGGCTTCTTTCGCTTAGTGTGATATTCTCAAGATCCACCTATGTTGTCACAGGTGGTAGTATTTCATCTCTTCTTCTGGCCAAGTAGTATTCTATAGCATATATGCACCACAGCTTCTTCATCCAGTCATCTCACTTTCTATACCAGTTTTCCTGCCATCCCCTGTTGCCCTGCTGTCTTTCTCAATGCTCTCTGCTGTGTAGGTAGAAAGTAAGATATTCTTTAAAACATTTGGCACATAATTTGAAAAGTGCTTATTTGAGTTCACTGCCTGTTAACAGGTAGGTGATTTTAAGTGTATACCTCCATTAACCATGTTTGGGATTCTAGGGGCTACTGTGTTTTAGTCATTGGAAATATTTTCTATAGTCATTAATACAGACTAAGAGGAGCTGACAGTTTGTCCAAAAACAATATAAACTTATTTCGTTCATGAATACTTGTGTACAAAGATCAGGGCATGAGGCAATATGTAGCTAATATAAGATCATTGTCCAAAGTTTGTTTTTAATTCCCCATACCTCCCATATGCCATCTAAAAAGCCTGAGGGTGCAGATCAGTACAGGTCAGAACAACAGAAGTTCACTAATGCAGAAATAACCTGTGCATCTTTATACAGTGTGCACGGATTATTTCCACTGGTCTATAGCACCCTGCTTTGTTGATGAAACTACAATTACATTTTTGTACAACAATGTACTATCCAAAAATGTGTATGAGATTGCTTGAGTGACATTTATTGTGAAATGAATTCAGACACTTCCTATGTAGAAAGATGTTTCCTGCTCTCCATGATCTCTTCTCAAACAACCGAGGTTCTCTTACAATTTGCTTTAGCATAAGTGGCAGTTGGATACCCTGGGCCAATCTTAGATGTTGCCAGCTTCAATCAGAAAAGAGCAAGCAAAAATTTTCAGATTGGCAGAGGAGAAGCAAGAAGCTTTGGGCCTTTTTCTCCATCTCAAGTACTACTTCTCACATTCCCTTAGCGCGTGGATTGCTCAGTGGCCAGTCAACATGGGAGGGTTCAAACCAGAGAGAGAACCCAAGAAAGAAGAATTGAGCCTTTCAGTTCTTCTTTGTTTTGTTTAGCAGCAGCCCCAGAGAAGAAGCAAGAAGGTGTGGTGGGTTAGAGTACGAATGCATCACTCAACAGCCCAGCTCCACTGGGTGCCTGGCAGTGTGACCTTGGGCAAGTTACTTAACCTCTCTGAACTTTTGTTTCCTCATCTGTGAAAGAAGGATGAAAATCGCAGCCAGATTTGCCTTTAAAATTTAGTGAGATGCTGCAGGTTGGCTCTTAGCACATGGCTTGGCATTTAGTAAGGACTTACTCATTTGCTTTTGTTTTACAATAATTATTATTACACTTCCTATTCTTCACCACCTCAAAAGTTCCCTTCGCACCACTGAACTATACACTTAAAAAAAGTTAAAATAGTAATTTTTCTTATGTATAGTTTACCACAATAAACACAGTGAATGAAGAAAAAAAAAGAATTCCAACTATACCAGCCAACCAAGTACTAAAATCACTTTCCAAAATAAAATAACACACATCCAGGAGACCAAAAAAAATTATATTATGAAGAAATCACTGGACTAAAGGATGTCAAAATACCTGAGACCTAGTTAATAACTGTATTCTTAATCAAGTCATTCCGCCTTCCTGACCTCAGTGTTCTCCTTGGGAGAAGCTCTAGGAGGATTAGAGGAGGTAACAGATTGCCTTGTATCGCATATAAATTGGCATAATTGTGTCCAGAGTCCCTACTGCTTTTTATCCACGTCGAAGAACAGATCCAGGATGTTGTAGGGAAAGTGTCCTGTTCATAATGCATTTATTTGCTTACAAAAACATCAGGGCATTTAATAATGTACCAGGAAATAGGTTCTGACCAGTTCTGATTGACAAGACTGGCTGGCTTGACCCCATGAAGGGGAAGTGCCCTGGGCCCAGCTGTTGTTCAGTGGGCCATTTCCATTGCCCCTTGGCTGACATCTTGTTCAGGGCACAGCCTCTACCCCCGAGAGACCAAAGCCAAGGAGCCATTCGGGAAAGTCACTGAATAAGACTCTATCCACAATCCAGCGGTCCCAGCCTCTCCAGAGTGTAACAGAAAGGGCCCTGAGGTAGACACTAGGGGGCCTGGGGTGATTTTAAGCAAGAGACAACTTTTTGGTACTTCAGCTTACTCACCTGTAAAATCAGCAAAGTTGGAATTTAAAATCTTCACGGTCTAATGTACTCTATGAAGCTGTGTTAAGAACGTAATTCGAAAATTTCAGGACATTTTCCTCCTTGTTCCCCCAAATTTAAAATAACCATTACGGCCCTTGGCTTTGTAGATAGCCTTGGCTCCTGCACCCCCTCTCCCATCCACGCCTCATGCCTTTCCTCCCTTGACATTTCTGAGGGTGTATGGGCCACTGGGGTGGGGGCAGGGGACGTGCTTAGACCCAGTGCCACTACTGTTAAGGAAAAGCTGGATTTACCGAGAACAATGTAAGGATTTTCATAAAAACATCCACAGTTTAGCCTGCAAATTTTAAAATGTGTCATTTGGTGCCCTGGCTGGTGTAGTTCAGTGGATTGAGCACAGGCTGGGAACCACAGGGTCACCAGTTCAATTCCCAGTCAGGGCACATGCCTGGGTTGCAGGCCAGGTCCCCAGTAGGGGGCACGTGAGAGGCAACCACACATTGATATTTCCCTCTCTTCTTCCCTTCCCTACTCTCTAAAAATAAATAAATAAAATCTTGTAAAAATGTATCATTTGGTGTTTGAAATTTAGGGTAGTACATTTCTCATCTCTCCATTTGTTTGTAAAATCCAGGCCCCCTGCCCTGTCTAATACATGGATGGAACCCCACATTCCGAAAGGACCGTCCCATTTTGAAAACTGTCCCAGGATTCCTGTTTTCTCTAGGAAACATCTGCTAGAAAACGCTCTTCCAACCTCTTGAGTAGCTCACATTCCCAAACCACCCTGAGACCACCCCCAAACGGGAAGTGTCCTAGCACTATTAAAATCACATGCATTACTCAAGATCATTGTTTAAAAACATGATTCAGGATTTCCCTTTTAATCTTCCCCACTAGCCTTTTGAGACAAATGAAGATCTCTAACTAATGCCCATGGATAATTTCAATTTTATCATTTCTGCTAAATCCCCAAATGGTAATGAATACAGCAGAAGGCTTTATTGACTAGAAGTTTGTTTCTTGGTAATAAAAATGATCTATTTTTTATAGAGACATGTTTAAACTACCCCATGAATGACAATTGTAAAAGGAAAAGGCTGCCCAGCAGAGGGTATCAAAAAGCTTTGAGGCCCAAGTAGAGTTGTTTTTTTTTAAGTGCCTTATCTTTTGTTGCTTGAAATGCAATCTTCAAACTTTCAGCATTACAGTAATTTCTTTCTTAATATTTGCAGCAATGGGGAGAGGGGCAGAGTCTCTGCAGGAGGGAGGGAGGAAGAAGGAGGCCTGTCCTCTCATGCAGCCAAGTCCCCCTCGCCTTTTAATCCTTTTCTAGGCAGGACACCGCTCCGGGAGTGACCGAAGAGGTGATTTTGAACAAAGTCATACTTCTCGGTCATCTGAAGGGGCTGGTGTACTTCCCTGACTTCCAGGACTCTCCCTTGCCTCCTTCCAGGTTTTTCTCACACTTCATTAGCTAATCCTCCCCTGCCCACTTCTTACTTAAGTGTCCTGCATGACTCAGCTCTGAGACTCCCCCAGTCTGTGGCTTTAAAGACAGTCAATCAAAATCAGTTCCCAATGGAAATCCACAACTCTGACCCCCCTGCAGAGCTCAGATGTCCCTACCCTTCTGCCTTTGTGATTGTTCCAACTGCATGTCACTCAGCATCTCAAAGTTAACTTCTCCGAAGCAAAAGTCTTGATCCTCCCCAAGCCATCTGCAAACCCACCTGCTTCATCACCATATATGAAGCAACAGCCTTTACCCACTTGATCTGGTCAAAAATGCAGAGTCCTCTTTGATTCCTACTCTTACTTGCTCCGGTGGCCAGCTCAGGCCGTGCCGCTGGCTTTACGGCGTCTGTCCTGGTCCTGCCCTCCTCTCACCATGTGCTCTGCTACCAGCCCAGTGCAAGCCTCCATCACCACCCATCCAGACTGTTGCAAAATCTCTTCATTGTTCCCCAGACTTGAATTCTTACTGCCCGACAATCCATTTTCCATACAACACTCAGTGGAATGTCTTTGAAATAAAAATCAGATTATGTCAGTTCCTTCTTTAGATTTTCCTATGGTTTCTCTTCACCTTGAAATAAAGTAGAAACTCCTTGCTGTGGCCTACAAGAGCCCTACCTACTTCTCCCAGGTTTAGCTCTTCCCCGTTTCTTTCTCCTTCTGCCCATGGCTGCCTTTCCATGCAGGGAACACACAAAGTTCTTTCCCACCTTGGGGCATTTATCCAGGTTGTCCCCTCTGCACACCTCTTCTTCCCTGTGCACACTCATGCCTCTGTGTCATTATTCAGTTCTCAGGTAGACTGTCATCTCTGTGCCCAGCACTTGCCTGAACGCCTTATCTAGAACACTTCGCTGCCGCACCCCAAATTCCAGACTCATCCTTGTGTTTTTATCTTAGTAGCAATTTTCACTATCTGTGGTTATTTATTTACTTGTTTCCTTGTTCATCACCTCTTTCTACCCATTCTACATTAGAATGCTACCTTCCTGAGGTCTGAGACCTTGTTTTGTTTTCTGCCCTTCCTCTGAAATCAAGAACCAAAAGGGGAAACAGCACCTTTATACCAAACCATTTCCATCCCATCTCCTGTCCTGGCGTCTCCAACACCGCCACCACAAGCCCTTACAACTTAGCTTTTACAGTGGGGCAAATGTGCCTTCATCAGTGACAATCTTTTGATAGATGACTTGACACCAGCTAAGACAAAAAGGGCTTCAGGAAATGGAGAGAGAGAGAGATTGAAGGGGGAAAAACAAAGGGATCTCACTTGTGCTGAGGTCTGGCTGGGCCAAGAGAGATTATGTAACACCAAATAGCCTTTGTTGGAATAACAGGAACTCTGGCCAATTAAAATGGAGCTGCCCCAGACTGAGTTATGGGGCCTTCTGCACTCAAACACATCTAACCCCGCAAAGTCGTGCCACCCTATACAACCGTGCATCTCGGGTCCTATTTCAGTCTGGGATACGGGGCACGTGCACTCTGGCACACCACGGCATCTCGGAGCTGAGACAGAGGAGACTGGTGTGTCTGTGAGAAGCCAACAAGGAGGATATTTCTTTTTTCTACTCAATGAGAAAGACAATTTGCTGGCAGTTATAGATGATTTGTTTCTAAAAGTGTTCACTAGTGTCTTGCTAAATCCACTTTAGCAAGAGGATTGCTATCCCCAAACTTCCAAAGATTAGCATCATTAATAATGATCAGTATCTCTTCATTCTCCAAATCACAGAGGCTTTGTCTTCTGTGGACACAGACCTTCTGGAGTAAATAGATGTAAAAAGCTTCAGTAAGTGTCACAGTAAAGGGAGTATGATGGCCCCTGGCCAGAAAGGTCATAAGTGACCAAAGAGATGCTTCAAGAGGCCTCTTTGCTTTTGTCATATCCATCATTACTTTTCATGTCCATTGCCTTTTATCTCTTACATCATTCCCACCTCCTGTTGCAACATTATTTTCCCAGACATTCAGCACCTACCAAGGTTTTCCTTTTGTCTGTTCCCCGGGCTTGTGTGTGGTGTCTGTTTCAATGGCTGTTAATATGACAGAGGGTTGGTCAAACAGAAATTATACAAGGACTATCATTGTAATTCAGACACTTAATTCCCACTTAGTAGCTGCAGCCCTTGATGACTCACAGGTCAAGATCCTCATTCCCCTTCATCGGTCACTCTTGTTCTTGGGTCTGTGGAGGGACTGCCACTTCCTCCTCTCAAGTGTTTATGGAACTTTACAATGTTAAGAGTAGAAGACTCATGAAAAACTTTTAGAACATTCTTTGGGGAAAGTGATGGGTAAAGAACACCGGAAGAGGGGTCCCTATGTATAATTCTGTAGCATTTGTACTCTACGGAACCAAGACCACTGTCTGATGTTTAACTAAAGTTCTAGAAGATAACCAAGTTATACCAAAGGGGTGGTGGGCTGGTCTCATGCAGTCCACTCTTTAATGACCATTGACATTCCTTTCCCTCCCTGAAGCGCCCTCCCTGTGACTGTCACATTGGGAGACTGGGAATATTGCAAAGTAAACATCTGGAAGCACTGATAGTAAACACAGGAGAGCAATGCCTTGCTAAACCAGCCCTGGGTCAGGAAACCCTATCTTATCAGGGTCCTGGAGCCCAGAATTCCACAGACTCTTTAGATGGTGTTATGTTACTTTGAACACGTATGTTTTATTTCCATCTATTGTAGACAGCCTGTTTTGGAAAAGCTACTCTAGCCCATTTTTAAAGATTTGATCATTTTAGGGCAGGTATTTTACTTTTTACTTTAAAAAAATAAGAGGTAAAAGAAAATTTAAGCTCCCTTTGAGTCTAACAGCAGGAAAAATATGCGTATATCTATATTTGTTTACTTTTTCTTGTTTAATTTGTATGTAATATTCCCATGACCACAGGGTGACCAGGTAGAATTTGGTTTCTCTTGAAGTTTGGTCTGTGGGTCACGAGCATCCAAAATCCCCAGGAGTTGTTAGAAATACGTATTGTTAGGCCCCACTCTGACAATGACAGCCTTTGTGGTAGTGCCTGGAGACTGGCATTTTGATCTCTCCTGGAGATTCTTGGGAACACCGAGTCTGAAAACCACTGAGCTAGAAAATATCCCAGGGCCGCCAGGCCGGGGGTTAGCCTTTGAGGCACTGATATTCGCCCGTATGTGCCTGCTTTCCTTTACCTGTAGAAGGCCATAGCTTGAAGTTTAATACAAAGAGAACATGTTTTTGTTGTTTGTTTGTTTGTTTGTTTGTTTTAATCTTGAGGACTGTTAAACTGGGGTTGGTGGTTAAAAGGAGGGTTCAGAGTTTTCACGAGATTCTCAAGGAGGAGTGTTGCTCAAGAAAGGCACGTTCTCTCACCATTTAGAAGTATGCTTTCCAGTCAGGGTGGCCACAGAAAGGAAATAGGCCCTCAGATGGGCCCGCTGGTGCTGGACACTCCCTTCTTTTCCTTTCTGTTAGTATCAGAGGAGCTGTGAAGTTTAGGGAAAATGAGAAATTTAGGATCCTTTACTTCCAACCCTGAAGACCCCTTGGACCTCATAATACCTATTTTCCCTCAGAGGATTGGAGAGGACAAGACTAAGTTATTTACAATTCGCACAGCACTACACTTCTGGAAAGGCAGAAACCTATGCCGATGTGTGTGCAAGCGCCCCTATGACCGGGCTTTCACGCTCCGAGCGGACTGGCGGCGCGTGGCCGTATTGGCTGCACCTTCCTCTCTGGGATTCCGGGGTGTGCCCAGCTCTCACGGCCTTGCACGGGCCTGAGAAGGACAGTAGACTGTGGAAGTGGGTTTGGAAACCAAAATATTATGTCAGCAGTTTTCTCTTTCATTTATTCTCTCTTATCAAAACCAACTTTTTAACTCAGGGGCTCTGTTAATAAAAACAGAGATAATTTCATTTGGAAGGCCGAGAGCTTCAGGTTTGGGTTTTTGTTGTTTTGTTTTTTTTGAAATTCCTCTCATCCCCTCCAGGCAAACGTGTTGGAGGGTTCATTCTCCATGCAGAGCCCTTGAATAATCCACCGGTGAACTTGAACTTCTCTGCTCCAAGGAATGGGGGTCAGTTTTAAAAACACACAGAGCCCTCCAGCTGGACTCGCTGCAAAAGCAAAGAAACCACAAATATAAATATAAAGGAAGAGGTCAGTCTTCCTTTTCACTTCTAATGACCTCAAAACCTCTCCAGATTCATTCTTACTTCTGTCGTTCTTTTAATTTAAAACTGTTGAGCAATAAAAACAGCCAGTAGAATGTATGTTCAGGGCTATGGTTTAAAGATGTAAGGACTCTTTTTTCAGAATGGCTTTTTGAGCAAGGGCAAAGCATTTGTGGGGCAAATATTCAGAAAAGAGACTTTGAATGGTTTGAATGTATAATGTGCAAAGAGGTAAGTAATCCAGATGTGAATTCTCGGCCAAAGATGATCAGGGTCTGGCAGACACACATTTTTCTCCATGAAAGATGGGGAGACCCATCAAGAATGAGTGGGCCCCAGAAACCAGCAGCCCAAGGGTGCGAGGTCAGCTGCAAGGATGGCCCCTGCACTGCTGGTTCAAGATGTGGACCCGGACCATGTGACGGGAGGTGGGGCAGGCCAGGTGAGTGGTGAGAGCCAGGCAGCACCATCCTTTCACCTGAGGGTACAACCTGCCTTTCTTGTTTTTTTGATGTTGTGCCACAAAAAGGCTCCATTCTCCTCTGCTTCTAGCCCCCTCTCCGCCTTTGTAAATCCCTCTGATCAGAACCAGGAAGCTCCTTGGACTCACACCACCTGTCACGGTCAATTTGGACCCAGAACCTTGCTTGCTTCTGACGCAGATTGACCCAGATCACCGGGAGCAGCTGGGCTACAGGAGGTGTTAGTGCACTGACACAAAATAGCGAGGGGACATGGTCACAGCCCTGACCTTGGCATTAGACAACTTTTAGTTCAAGTCTCAGCTCCACTGGGGCATTTAGGCAGCTTACCAAGTCTCTTGAGTCAGTTTCTTCATCCATAAAATGGGGGTAAGGAAGGTACCTACTTCATAATGTTACTGAAAAGTTTAAAAGAATTAATGTCTGTGGGGGACTTATGAACATAATGCACAGCGCAGAATATGTGCTCAATTAATATTGTCTAATGGTGACAACTACTGGCATATATACACATGTGTCTATTCACATATGTACATATGCAAACATATGTATATGTGTGTATGCATGCATTATTATATATGTTCTTAAGATAGATATGATAGCTACAAAACGTGGGAGGGATCAATTTCCACAAACTCTTAACATGGAGGATCGAGAAGGCCATGACCTTGGAATTTCACATAAGCAACAAATACACGGGGAGGAATAGAATGGCCAGCTAAAGGACATGGCATCAAGATGGTAAGCTTGAGGAACGGTATAACTTCCAAGGAAAAGTCCAATCCATCGCAGGCATCACCTCCTTCCTTCCCCCCAGCTGGCCTGGTAGATCCAGAGCACCTCCCACGGTTATTTTACTAGTTTTGCGAGTGCTCATGAGCACACAGCAAGTAGCAAGTCTCCACCACCCAGCTCAGGGCCTGGACTAGGGGAGACGAGGGAGGCACCCACAGCTCCACATCTAAGGAGGCAGTTGTTCTCAGGGCTGTGGAATCGCACAGTTCCGAGAGTGAGCACCTCCTTAAATACTGTACCTCAGGTGCCCCATTTGTTCTACCTTAGACTCTTCCAATCACCACCCTGTGTCTCAAGGGATGGTGGGAATTTGGTGGATTACCCCTAAGCCCCAGTTATCCACGGAGCCTGCGGTAGAGTCTCCCTCTCTCCGCAGCGGCCTCCCTCTCGCCTGAGGAATCGCTCCTCAGCCAGCCCCGTTCAACTTCTGTGCCATGTCCTGGCTCCACTCAACACCAAAATGCCTGTATCTACTTCTACCCAGCAATGATTGAACCTCCTGTGGTCCACCATCTTTTGTTTTCTTTCTGCACTCCCAACACTGAGTTGTGGGGACCACAGCTTTTATCAGACTCGGGCATTGCTCGGGGGATGAATGAGCCCCAGCGAAGTCTCCCTCTCCTTAGGGTGCCTCAGAGACCGTACGACCAGCACCCCGACCGAGAGGAGCGTGTCAGCTCTTCACACTTCAAGTTTCCATTCCCCTGTCTGCTTCATGTATGAAGCTGGCGAAACTAGCCTAGGGCCAGCTGGTCTGAGAACCTCAGGTGCTCTTTCTGGTGTCCCTGCCATATGGATCCAGGAAAAGGAGAATAAGAGGAATCTAAGGCCCTTTGAGGAGAAATGGCATGGGGCAGGGATGGAGAAGGTCCGCCGGATCTCCTGGGATGTTTTTATTACTCCAACTCTCCTAGATGTTCCAGATCTTAAGGAAGCCACAGAAAAAGTGTACATTAAGATCAAAAGGGAAAGAAAAACTTTTAGGAGAAAAAAGATTTCAAGAAGACTGAGCAGCCTGTGTTGCCACCACTTCAGGGTCAGCCACATTTCTTGAGGACCTACTGTGTTTTGGTCAGGCACTTACTAGGTGTGAGGGATGCGGAGAGGGATAAGTCCAGTCTGTGCCCCAAAGAAGCTAAGGACTCCCGAGGAAGAGAGGCATGGAAATAGGTACTTCCACAGCTGGCTTCTCTCCGGGACAGAATCTGGTCCAGGTTGCCACAGGAGCCCCCAGAAATGGACACCCCTCCCCTAGCCTGGCTATCCAGCAAGGCCTCCATGGAGAAGGTAATGCCTGAGCTAAGGGATGGGTTCATTCATTCACACATTCATTAATTCCACAAATATTCATTGAGTGTCAGCTGCCTTTCAGACACTGTGATAAGTTCGAGTGATGCAAAGACATGCACATTTTGAAGACAGAGAAGTTAGTGGGAGAAAAACCCAAGCAGACAGAATCAGTGATATTTTAGGGCCAATCAAAGGTTTTTATAACTTCCCAATAACTACCCCTAAGGTTTCTTGATGCCTCCATCATTAGAAAGTCATTCCTTTGAGTCACATTCTGAACACTGCCACTTCAGAACATTACCAACAGGTTTTGACACAAGAAAGGCCAGCAAGTCGCCTGAGGGTACTTAGTGCCAGGGCTGGGTGGCAGGAGCTGCAGCAGATACAAGATAGAGGTAACCAGGGGAGGCCACTCCCATGATTACACCCTGGGCGAAGCTGCTGGGAGCTGCCCTCCGCCGGCCCAGTCCTCTGAACCTGCTAATGTCCCACAGTTCAGGATGTGTGCTGCCTAGGTTCACCCAGACAGCCCCTCGGCCTCTGGTCACTGTGAAAACATGGGACACCCAAGTTGAAGGGAATGCTGAGTGACAGCACGTGGGTGTGCAGTGGTCTGTGACCGGAAGGTTTGCTGGAAGCAATTTGCAGAGGAGGCCTCAGAAAACCACCTGGCTGGTTATTGTAAATTAAGAAAGGAAGAGATGCCACTTTTTTCTGAATAATTTTTAATACTAGGTTTATGGCTGGGTCCATGTGATAGTCATTACAGCTTATTTGCCTCTGAAATTATCTGGCCCCTCCAACTCCACTGGGACTGTGGGAATCACGGGTTAAATTTTACAAACAATGTCTGAAAGAAGATGATATGCTGTTCCTTGAGGAGAATAAATTCAAATCCAAAAGAGAAAGAAGAATCAGCTCTCTCTAGGAAGGGCGGTCATCGTGTCTCCCATTTGCCGTGTGTTTCCTTGTGTGCCCTCAGACTTTCGCCTGGAGCACGCAGCACCCTTTAGTCGGCTTTTTGCCGGCTGTTGAGCCCCTCGGTCTTGCAGCTCAGCTTGTGCCTTTTCTACTGGGTCGTTTTGGAGACGGTCCAAATGCGTTCTGAGCTCTGAGCTCAAATCTCCGAGGTTTCCACTTCTTTGGAGCCGAACATTTCATCAGGAGCCGGGAGTATGTGCATGAGTTACACCGAACAGCTGCGCGGTACCCACCACCCTGTCCCCAAGGATGACACGTTCTGAAAGGAGGGTGTTGTAAGCATTCCTGAGTGAGCCAGCTAATCTGGAGGCCCAGCCTTTTGGCTGGGGGCTACTTCTAAGAAGGATCCCGCTGGAATTACAGCATCTTACAAACCCTATCTACACAGTCCCCCTTGTTCAGAAGAACAGTCAGGACGTGGAGGGGGCTGTGGAGGAGAGGCAAGGAGAGGGCCAAATGGGCAAAAAGGAAGCTCTTGAGTCCTTTTCAGTCGGAGGGGAATTTCCTTTTGGGAACAGGATATTCTCTCTCATTAGCTGCTCACAGGAAGGAAAGTGGGGAAGCAGGGTTTCTTTCCCAGTGGAGAGAAACCCAGCAGCCGGGGAGAATGCCGGCTTTGGAATGGCGGGAGGGTGCTCACACTCGGACCGGCAAGTGCAAACAGAAATACTCAGACCCCTCTGAGCTCGGAAAGGGATTCTGAGTCAGGCCAGCACTCCAGAAGGTTTGGTTGGAGTGTCCCTGTGTCCTGGCACACTGTATGTAAGCTTCACGGCACTCTCATCACTGGGTCCCAGGCCCTTGGAGTCTGGCTGGGTTCTAGAAACCTAACGCATTGGCCCCCTCACTCCCCAGTCAGGGGCGCCCTCCCCACCTTGGAACCTCATCTCCTCCTCCTCCTCCTCCTCCTCCTCCTCCTCCTCCTCCTCCGGGCAGGAGCCGAGATGTCGTGTATCCCCTGAGAGGTCCTGACTGTAGTCAAAGATGTCACATCTCCTTTGTTACTTTCCAAGGAAGGCACAGGAAAAATACCTCCCCATGATCTTCACCTACACCCCAGGGCTCCTTTTACCTACTTCATAGAAAAAAGAAAGCAGCCAGGGTGGGGGTGGGGCACACTATCCGGTGGTTCGGTCGCGCCCCTGTGCCTGGTCTAAGCACAACCCCAGAAAGAGTGTTTTCCCACTGAGATCGCAGGACAATGTCAATGTGAAAAACTTCACCCCATGTCCATTTTGATTTGCCTCAAGTAATCATATAAAGAAAACACTTAAATATGAAAACGAAGGCAAGTGGGGGGGAGTGGAGAAGGGAAAGTGAAAGCCCTTAGCTTTCCACTAATCAACAGGGTCAGTGGCTCTTATAAAAAGGAGAAAATCGTTTCTATAAAATCCCATCAACCTGCCTGGGAGTGGAAAGGCTCGCTCTCAGGAGGGAAAGAAGACTTTGTTTTATTTATTCCCTGCATCAGAAGAAAAATCAATAGTTGCTTGGCGAGTCAGACATAAGTGAGTTATACAAGCCACTGACATGGTGGACCCAACTTTATAACAACCACATTGGCGGCTGTCAAGCCACGGGCTTCAGTGGCGCCAGCTGTAATTACGGCTGATCGCCTCTAATTCAGCGCTGCCGGCCTTGATAAAGGTGTCCCTGGTGCAGCGGTGGCATCGGCATCAATTGGGGATGTCATGCTCCAGGGCAGACTGCTGGGGAAAGCTCTTCCCCACCCCGGGGCTCAGGGTCAGCCAGAACCTCGCTGTTTAACTCTTCACCTTGAGGGCTGATATTCCCCGAAGCTGCGATTGAAATTCCAAGGGACTCAGATGAACAGCTCTGTCCCCTAGCAGCAGACATCTTTAATGAAGAGATTTCTCTGAAGGCAGAGTTTGGAAGTGGGAATTGTCTCAGCATCACCTCTGCTGGTCGCCAGACCCAAAAGCTATGAGATGCCAAAGACAGTGGCACCCGACCAGGATTATTTAAAAATAAATAAATAGATTGCAACCCCATACCTTTCTTCTGCTTTTGTGGTATTTAAAAAAATTCTAGTGAACTTCCTATTTTTTTTTTTACAATTTAATTTTTTACTTTTGGAAGGAGGCATAAGGGTGAGGGGAAGGGAAAAGGGAGAGAAGACAGAGTCAAAGCATGGGACTGCAGAACAGCCAGGTGTCTGGACCAGTCTGGGGCAAGTCCTGAGCAGCAGAGGTGTGCAGTGAGGGGTGAAGTTCCACAGCTGAAAGGACTTCACTGTCAGTCATGAGGGACACTGCCACTGCGCACCCTCAACATCCCAGGCCATGTTCCCTCACCCTGTTATTTAAAAAGAGGCACACACACCATCTGTTCTCCCTGGCCCCTCCCGATCCCAGCCGGCCGCCCAGCACCAGTAAGTGTAGGGGGAGGTAGCCTGTCCTCATGTGAAGGGGGGACATATTTTACCTCCCGCCTTTGTGGATCACTTGCTGGAGAGTGCAGTGCTAATCTCAGCAAGACAAACTTTGTGTTTGGCAGCGAGGGTCCCTTTCCCTTCCGCACCAATACGGGCCAACGGAGAAGTGACTGTGACTTCCCTGTTCTAGGTGGCTCCAGACGCAGGCAGGCTCGTGTTTGGCCCAGCCGTGGGTTTGCCCTTCTTGTTGGGGTGGTGGCGGGGCAGTCAGATGGGAGAACTCTCTGAAGGCCTGGAGGCTGGCATTCAGCAACAGAAAATCTTATCTGGCTCCAGGAAAAAAAAAAAAAAGCAGCCCTGGGCCACGGAAACCCTGTTGCCGCCAGCCTGGGCTGGTCACCTGTCTTATTCATTCCCACTGCATCTTCCCCACCTGCTGTCTCTCACCCATCTCTCCGTGTGTCTCCGTGGCTATTGCCCTTTCTCCAAACACATGGGCATTGTTTAAGCAGTCATTTTTAAAAATTTTATCGGAACCTGTGGACCCGTGCCAGCAGAACCACTGGTCCCTGTCTGAGTGCGAGGCGGCTGCTGGGCCAACCCTGGGCGGCACTGTTTCCCCCTCTGTTTACACGTTTCTAAGGGCAATTGCACCGGGAAAGCTCTCCGAGTCTGGAACTCGGCCTGGGGCTGTTTTGGTTACATTGAAGTTTTTGCTTCAGTTCTGCCAGATTTAAATGGTGACTTCACCAGCACTGAGCTAAAAGGGAGAAGGGGGAGGAGGGCGAGCCCAGGAGAAAGAGAGCAAGCAGCGAGTGAGCGGAGGGAGAGCCAGAGCTCGGCGCTAGAGAAGGGCCAGCGCATTACATCATCGCTTGGCCTGGAATCAAGTGGGAAGGATATGACTCACTCAGGCTAGTTAAGCTTTGGCTCAAATTCTACACACACTCATTCCAGAGCTCTCATGTTCTGCACCTCAGGAGGGAATTCAGCCTCAGTGATGTCCATGAGGTTTGTTTTTAATTTTATTTTCTTTTTTCTGATTTTATACATTTTTGGGGGCCCCCGGCTGCCTCCTCATCTTGAGTCTTCATCCTCCTCCTCCTCTTCCTTCTCCCCTTTCTGCCCCTCTTTGTTTCTCCTCCTCTTCCTTCTCCTCTCTCCCCAGCCCCTCCGCTCCTCTTCTTGTCCCGAGCAGGCGTTTCTTTTCACTCTGATAAGAGTTTTTGTTCTAGCGCTGAGACCTGAATGAGTTGAAGCGAGGCCGGGCTGGGAAAAACAGGCAGAGCCAGGCAGAGCGACCGGAACCAGAGAGGCCCGCAGATAAAAAGCGAAGCGAGAAAGCGCAAACTCCGGCGAAGTTTCTTTGCTGCGGTGTCGCTCCTAATCGGAGGAGACAGGGAGAGAGTTAAAATGCAGGAACCAATCGCTTGAATGGTGATGTAATGCAAGAACCGCAGGGTAGTTAAGTAATGTGAGAGCAAGGGGGTCAGGGTTGCAAAGCATTTACCTGCTCTCAAGGGGTTTTCAGTTTATTATCAATTGCAGTGACTGTAACTGGCTTCAGACTGCAATCTCTAATTATTCACAGACGCCCCTTTTTTATCTTTTATTATTAAAAGTAAAACTATATTATGATATTTTAAAAGTGATATTATGATATTGTCACAGCTGTGCATTATTTTCCACCAGGATTTTCTCTCTCTTTCTCTCTCTCTCTCTTTCTTAAATGGCTCAAAACAGTTGTCTTTTCATAAAAGGTCAACATGAAGTGACAGTAGGAGTTGGGGGTGGCTTTTTGAGTGGAACTGGTGAATTGCAAATGCCTGGAAAACTATTTGGTGTGTTGTGCTGAGTAGGAAGAGTTGGCTGTTGCATTTATTATTCAGAATACACTGTAGGTTTTTTAAAGTAGCAGGTAATGACCCTCAGAAGTACCTGCAGTCTTTCGCCTATCGTTTCAGCTAAAGTTAACAGCAACTGTGCAATTTGCTTGAGAATTTTAACTTTCTCTTGTTTCACGTGACAATCAACTTAATCCAGGGCTATCCTTAGAAACTTTCAAGTTCCCAAATTAATTTTAAAATGACCTGCCGTGCTTGGGGCAGGGGTGATGATCACTTCTTGACTGATTTGTCCAGAAAGACTGAGTTAATACTGCAAGTAAGGAATTTACATGAAATACATGGAGAGAGAGGCAAGTGATGTTGTTCTGGATGCTGTGAAGATATAGTGTAGGCAGAGAGAGACTTTTACAGCTCGAAAATTATTACCACATTTCTGTGTGCTCCATGGAGTACATTTAGTGCTGGGATGCACTGCCCGGGCTGCGTGCTATCTGAAACCACCCAGCATTACTAGATAGTTACAAACTAATCTCTGTGCAGTCAGGGAGCCAGCCCACTGAGAGCGAGACCCCTGCTTCACTGGTGCTCCAAAAGTCCCAGGGCTCAGCTAGTCTCGATCATCATAGAGCTGGACGCAGACTGAGGCATGGGGCACATACCAAAATGTGCTTATGTTTTTCTCTTTTAATGCATGTTTGGGATATAATTCATCATGACTTTTATGGGTCTTCTCCCTTCCTTTTGGGGGAAGACCCCGAAGGGGAGGGAGGGTAGTCAGGGGTACTTTTTGGAAGACACAGCCTGGTGTGGTAGAGGTCAAGAGGCTTGAGTGTCAATCCCGATGACCTTGAGCAAGTCACTGAGACCTTCTAGGCTCTATTTTAAAAGGAAGGAGCAAACAAGGTGAGCTATGGGCCCCTCCCCTGCCTGTGCACCAATCTGAGATGATCGCTCAGCTTGAGAGTCCTATGCCGGAGACTGTGTCTGTACAAGTATTGCTAAAAGGTATTTGTCATGGTTTTTCAGAGAAATGTGCACTTGAAATCAAGGGGAATTAGTGCCTTAAAAGAAATGAATGGGCAGAGTGAAAAAGAACATGTCTTTCTCCACCTTGAAGGTTGGTTTTGGTTTTGCTTTTTGGCGTGAAGATGTCTTTTGTGGTGAAATTCTTAGTTTTCAAATGCTACCTAAAAGGAGTCCTCAATGACAGTCCGTGACATGGGTGAGTCTGTCAAGAGTGCCAGAATAGAGGGTCCATTTTATTTACCTACCCAGTCAACTTTTCTAAAAGACCCCCTATGTCCTCAGATGCATGGAATGATGCCAAAATGCATGGGGGCACTTACCCTTCAGTTGCTCATATGATGATGCAGAACCATAATTGCAATGAATTTATTCCCCCAAAGGTTGCATGGCTCTTTGATATGTTTCTGTAATTTTAACATAAACTGGACTTTTTAGATGAGATTGAAGGCAACATTGTAAAACCTTCAAAGAACATGAAAGGCAAAACTATATGGGCTTGTTAGAAAGATAATTTTTTCCAAACAATATCCCTATTCTTCTGCAGCCAAATTCCATGGTAGTAGCCATATTGTAAAGCATGTATTTATGGGCTCAGCTTAATTGTGGGTAGGGAAGGGCCACAATGATGGCTCTGCAGGGGAAGGGGCTGACCCAGAACTGAAACAAAACCAGTGATGAAGGTTATTAGTCACTGGGCAAAGTTCGATGAGAGCCAAGCCTGTGCTGAGGACTCTTCAGGAATCGAGAGCATGATCTCTTTTTTTAGAGCATTACAATTTGTGCTCACTTGGCTCTGACTTGCTCACCCTTAATCAGAAATGTCCTGCTTATGACGGACAGAGAGGCAGGCCAGGCAGGAGCTTGAGCCCAGTTGGGATCCTGAGGCAGACTTCTGTTACCTCACTTCATTCCCATGGTAACTTGGAGAGGTGAGAATCATTAGCTCCACTATTTGGTGATTGTTTTGTTTTGTTTGGACTTTTTGTTTTGATTATTGTTATTGTTTTTAATCCTCACTCACTGAGGATATGTTTGTTGATTTTTTAAGAAGATTTTATTTATTTATATTTAAAGAGGAGAAGGCAGGGAGAAAGAGGAGAGAAACATCAATGTGTGGTTGCCTCTCAAGCGCCCCCTACTGGGGACCTGGCCCACAACCCAGGCATGTGCCCTGACTGGGAATCAAACCAGCCACCTTTTGGTTTGCAGATTGGCGTTTAATCCACTGAGCCATACCGGCCAGGGCTGTTTATTGATTTTTAAGAGAAAGTAAGAGAGAAATATTGATATGAGAAGCATTGATCAGTTGCCTCTTGAATGTGCCCTAACTGGGGATCAAACTTGCAACCGAGGTATGTGCCCTGACCCACACCATTGTTGGTGCACAGGATGATCCTCCAACCAACTGAGCCACACTGTCTAGGGAAGATATTGTTGTTTGTTAGTTGAATTTTTAATTGAGATAAGTGTAGTCTTACATGCAGTTTTAAGGAATGATATAGAGAGATCTTGTATACCCTTTAAGCAGTTTCTCCTGATGGTAACAACTTGCAAAACTACAGTGCAATGTCATAACCAGTATACTGCCATTGATATGACCCCCTGCTCTTATTCGGCTTTTTGCAGTTTTACTTGTACTTATTTGTGTGTGTGGTTTTTATCAATGTGAAAACTGAGGGTCAGACTTGCCCTAGTTCACACACACTCTAACTCCTTACGTCCAGTCCACACTGGGTCTAGCTCTCCATCACTGGCCAACTGTCCACCAACGTCATGACCGCAGGCATCTTGGTGACATTGCTGATGTTTTGTGTGCTGTTGGGGCATAGCCTGAGTGGCAGCTTCGCTCTCCACAGAGGGTCCCTGAAGCCATGTCTCACCTGTTAGCAGGTGAAGGGGAGGCAAAGCTTTGGCGGCACAAGAGAAAAGGCACAGATCTACCCCCTCCATGTGCCAGGCACAAAGCAGAGGGACATCGAGTGGCCCTCGCTCCACCATAAGCCAGCGCTGCACTCAGCCTGCTTCCTCATGCCCTCCCATTGCTTTCCTGGTGGACACGTCTGTGGCATGAAGGAGGGGGCGACACCAGGAAAGCAGGCATCTATTGGTCAGATAAGAGTGTGGGGTCTCCTGAAAAGAGTATCATGGCTTTGAGGGGTGGTCAGAAGGACTGGGCTGAAATTACTCTTACTCTTACTAGTTGTATGACTTTGGCAAGCCGCTTCACCTCTCAGTGCCACGGTTTCTATCTTTGTGACACAAGGACAACCATGCCTACCACGTGCAGCTGTGGGCTACCACGTGCAGGTGGAGATGCCCACAAAGGCCCTTGGCATACAGCACCATCACAGGGTCCAGGGCTTAGCTGCTGCCACCATGAGGAAGACAGGACAGGGTCCTCCTGGCGGAAGTCTCTGCAGCAGGTGACTGACGTCAGACTCTAACAAGGCCTTCTCTTCTCAGTGTCACTCTGACTTTGGCCTCCTCCAGCCTCTCTTCTCTTATGCCTTCTTCTTATTCATAAAATCAAACACGTCTGAGATTATGTCCAGTACTAGAAACGGAAGTAAAAGTATCATCCTGATTAAAGGGCAGGGGGTGGGGAGGGGTGGAGAGCTAGTCCTGTTAGCACCTGCCAAATTTCCAGCGCCCTGAGTGGAGGGAGAGATGCAAACAATGCAGGCTGGGAAAGGACCCTCGAGTCCCCATTCATGCTCCGCTGTGGCTTTGTGAATGGGGGAACGAAGTGAAATGGAGATGAGTGAGTTCCGTCGTGAGAACTGGATTCCATTCCTGGCTTGACTGAAAGTTTATATTTGGAATAGCATATGTGTGTATCTTTAGTTGGGGAAGTCTACCTTTTAAGCTTGCTGCTCCATTTCTTATATCTCTTCTGGTGGTAAAAAAAAAAAAATGGTATTTCAGAGGCTGAAGAGGAGGGGATTTCCAAGGTGGCAAGTGGGAGAGTGTGATGACGGTGAAGATGGTAGAATTGAAGATGGTAGGTGATGAAGAGCAGTGGGGCCAAGACCTACATCCAGTGGTCCATTCCAGGATCGCCGAGTCTGTGCTGGAAATGGCACTAGGCTGGCTCAAGCTGTGGGGGAGAGATGTTGTCTCAGATTTAACTTAGTGGGCATTGGCCAGGCAGGCCAGAGGAAGGGGCAGACATTCATGTGGACTGGACAGTGAGCGCTGTCATGTGCCTGACAGAAAGTAGGTTGGGCAAATCTGGAACTGTATTTAAAAAAAAAAAAAAGAAGCAGTAGATGAAACCCAGGCTTCTCCTTTCTGTTCTCCTTTTATTTCATTTTCATGGGCCTCTGACCTTCAAAAGGGACTCCTTTTGCACTGAATTGCAGAAAGATGTATGTATAAGGACCCGAGGGAGTGGTCCTGCCTGCAAGGATGTGGGGAATATCTGGGAGGAGGAGGGGAAATGGGCGGGTGTTGATAAATGTGGGCCAGGCCGAGGAAAATTCTGTGGCCCGAATTTAAGTGTGTGATTTCTCAACAGACTTGGCCAGTCACTTGAAAATGCAGGCTGTCAGGCTTGGCGCTTTCCAAAGCATGTATTTCGTGAGTTCGGGTTGCAGCAATGGCAGTTCGTGACTCTTTCCATCTTTGAAACCAGAAATTGACTTGTCTTAGCACTCCAAAATCCACCGCATAATACACATTCACTTTATAACAAGCCCATACATCTTTTCTTCCTGTACCGACCCTGGCAGGAGAGCTTATTTAATGATTGATGAAGCACCACTGCACCCGAGAAGAATTAATCAATAGTTTGAATCACTGTGGAGAAGGCGACAGTAGTTATACAATAGCCAAGACCCATTGAGCTATCAGCAGTCTTCTTTGCTCCACACGATACCAAAAATTGAGTTCTACCTTATGATTTTTTTCTTTGCTGTCTGGAATGACTGAAATAGAACTGGATGTGTCCAAAAAAAAAAAAAGCCAAGCCTGGAAAAAAACAATACTAAGTCTCCAAAGGAATACCAAGGTAATCCATTAATGCAGGGGTCTCCAACCTCTGGGCTGCAGACCAGGATCATCAGGGCCTGTTGGGAACCAGGCCACACAGCAGGAGGTGAGCTTGAATGTAATGCTCTTGACTCATCCCGAAACCCGCCCCCCACCCAGGTCCATAGAAAAATTGTCTTCCACAAAAGACAACCAGTCCCTGGGGCCAAAAAAGGTTGGGGACCGCTGTATTAATGCGTAGATTCAATCACTTATCTTAATGGCAGGTAGAAAATGGGGCCAGGAGACTGAGTTGTATACGTCGGAATGGCTACCACGAGTTACTGTGTGTTAGGAGCCTATGAACATTTTGTTTCTTTAAATCGAGGATCTTTAAGGAATTGAAGTCACACTGAGCTGGGCACATGGGCTGCCATGGCAGAGAGGCCTGCCGGGCCCCTTCGAGCCTTGTGGGCCTGGGCACCCACTGGGCTCTGCCGCTCTGCCCTCCGTGGGGCCCAAGTCACTGCTGTGGGGAGGTCTGCAGAGCAGGCTCCTTTACAAAAGCGGAGCCTGCTTGTTCTAAATCAGGATGGCCCATGTGATTGTGCCCTGAGTCATCTGGAGTGTGACACGACTGCGTTCAAACTCTGGCTTTGCCACTTGCTGGCTGCGTGATTTTTGACAATCTGTTGAAAGATCCTGAGTCTCTGTTACTGTGAAATGGGACCCCTGAGAGAAGGACTATCATGCACGTCACCTAGTAAATATTCAGTAAATGTTAGGTATTTAATAATGGGACCAGCTGACTTCTGGGAAAAATTTTGGGCATTGAAATGTAGAGAGAAATACTGTCACTTATCAGTGCCTTCCCAGAGAGGTAAACTGAGTCACAAAAGGAGGATACGACTGTTAGCAGGAGGAAAGGTGAGGAGGAAATTGTAACGCTGGCTCTATACTGTATGACCGTCTCTTCACTGGCCAGAAAGTGAGGTTTAAGTTCTCATTTTAAGGCAGTTTATTTCAGCACCCACAAGAGCTGGGGCTTCCCCCCGCCCCCACCCCTCTCAGTTAGGTATAGATTTCTTTTTTAGATGGCAAAAAAAAGTTTTTCTTTTTCCTCTGCTGCTTCTCGACCTTCTTATTTATCATGACACTTCCGTCATCTCAGCAACACTCTGCAATAAAGGGCTGATCCCCTTTAATTCCTCTGGAATTAATCATAATAATAGCAATTATAATAAACCCGTTTAGTACAAACATAGATGTAAATTGCTCTCGTGTTGCGTTTCACCTTTAGCTTGGCTCTCACCAGCATCCACCCTCATGTGGGTCACACAGGGGGCCTCTCGCAGCCAAATTATTGTTCTTAATTCAGCTGTTGCCCTAGCTCAGTGCATGGCTCCTTTTTTTGCCATTTCCTTCCATCCAGGGCAAAGAGGAAGCTCCAGGGTCCAGGTCACAAGGAACGTCACTGGATTTGGCTTCACTCTCACCATCCAGCACTTCCGTAGCAGAATGATAATCCCGTAATCCTAAAGGCACTGGTAGGCAGGAACTTCAGAGACCCTTCAGGCTAACCTGCTCATCTTACAGATTCAGAAATTGAGGCAACCCAACCATGTAACGAATTATCTGCCATCATAAAGCTATTTGGCGACAGGGCCAGGGCCTGGCTTTGATGCACTGAGGAACACATTTCCGCTCTGCCCGACTATTGAATTTCCTGGTGCCAGGAACTCCATCTTCTTGCTCAGGCTTCTGCTTCTCAGTCCTCTTGAGTTCTGACTCCCGGGCATGGTGGGGTGGGGTGGGGTGAGTACAGAGAAAGACTTCGATGTCTGGGGGCTCGGAGCAGCGACCAGCAGGCTCTGAGAATCTGGAGTCATTCAAAGACTGTGCTGTGCAAAGACTCCACCCTCCGTTCTGGAGGGCGGGGTGGGCAGGCCAAGCTGACAGCTCGCTTGCTGCCTTCAGCGTAAAGCTCCCTGGTGTCTGGTTAGTGGGTGGGGCGTGCTGTCCCTGGGCCATAAATGAGATGGGGTAACCGGCCAGGGGTCAGGCTCTCTCTCCTTCCCACCACTCTCCCTGTTCCTCCCTCTCCCGGCACCGGCCCTCCTTGCACCGAGTGCATGTCTGATGAGGACAGAGCTTGGAAGCCGCCCCAGAACCAGCACCCACCCACCTGCAGGATGTGACCTCTGGGCTCTGAAACTTGCTGCTTCCTCCCTCTTCCTCCCCACCTAGGGAACCGTTTTAGACCACAATTCCCAACACAGCCCTGCTTTGCACTTGAATCCCAAAGAGACTCTGGCACTTTGTGACCACAGAAAACTTGTCACTTCATTATGACTCTGAAAAGAGACGGCCAAGGGTAATTCGTAGTTGTTTTAATGACTTTGCATCCTTTCTCACAGAGGCAGCTTTCAGCTGTTAAAGCAGACGCTGATATCTCACAGTGCGCTGGGGGCGGCGGTTTCCTCGGGGCTTTATCGCAAGATTCCTCACAGCCAGTTAAGCCAGTTCATCCTCCCCCAGCAATTGTCCAGGTGCTGTGCTACTCGGCTTCCCCGAAGTGTCCAAGCCGTGCTTTGTAGAGATGAACTAGGATGCCTCCCAACCTCGAAAGGATGTTTCTAACTAATTGATGATTGTTAAGTGCTTGGAGAATGCACTTTGGAAATATGCCGGTGCTAGTGTGTCTGGGTCTTTCGCTGTACAGTTGCACTCCACACAAGTCTGAAATCATTCTTGCTGTTTATAAATCACATGGAGGTGACTGGGACTCTTTCTTTTCTCACCTAGGTATCTGTCACCTCCACTTCCCTTCCCCAGCACACATTTGTTTATTTGTCCATTTACCAAAGCCACCTCTGCTAAATAGGCCCGTGGTTTGTCAGATTTCCTCCGCAGTGCAAGAAGGGTCGTGGTGGGTCTTTCTATGCATGTGGTCTTTAATGAGGCAGATTGAAAACTGCTATTGGCTGAATTACCAGTAAGAGAAACACGGTTTGCTGTATGGCAGAGTGGTTTTAAAACATTTTTGATATGAAAAACAGTAAGAAATACATTTTATATGTACTCACATGTGTATGTTTACATGTATATATATATATGTATGTATGTATATAGTCTGATGAAATGATACTTAACCTTTACCGTGTATAATGCTCTTGGATATCTTACATTCTATTCATTTTTCTAAAATACTAGTCATGCCAGATTAAACCGATTTCACTGACTTCTCACTGTCCTACCCACTAATGAATTGCAGCCAGAATTTGAGAAGCGTCGGCATGGTAGAAAGGCCACCGGCATGCTGGACAGGGGTCAGGAGACCTGGCCAGCTCTGTCCCAACACACATATCTCTTCCCCAGACATCAGTGTTCTCACGGAAAAGTGAGTTATTTGTTTTCCAACTGATTTTACCCTCTGAATACTTTCTCTAAAACCCTCTTATGTATGGAAAAATGGAGCCCTGACTGGCCCACAGGTCTTTCCTGAACTCATACTCCCTCCCACTCAGGAGACCTTGAAACACAATCCAAAAATTACCAGAAATTTCACAAGTCCCCTCTGGTTCTGGCATTCAATGATTATTTTATTTCCTAGGTATTAGATTTATCTACTGAAATACATTGGATCTTACTTCCATTGATTTGGGGCTAGGATTCGCGACTGGGAATCTCCAGGATCGATGGGAATGTTTGCTCTAACGCTGTAGTTCTCAGCTGCATAGCTTGTTCTTCGTCTTCACGGGATAGGTGCCTTCAGGAAAAGGAGTTTGGGAGCCTCGGGTAGGTGCCTGAGCAGGCAGACATGTGAGGACATTTATTTATGTCACTGCGCCTGCTGTTTTCTTGCCTCCTAAATTCAGCAGGTTCTTGATTTTTTAACACAGCTCAAATCATTTGGCTTACAGCTGGTAAAATACAATTTTCTGGTTTTCAGAAAGAAAGGCTTTTTAGACTTATAAAAAGAGAAGCTCATAAGACTTCTTGAACATCAAATAGCTCTTACAAAACACCATTTTGATGAGTTAAGTGTAAATGAATCAGAAACATACGGATTAAATTTCCCTTGAAAGACACATGGGTTTAAGAATTAAGGGGGGAAAGTGCTTGGCAAGATGGATTTCAGGTTTTTGCCAAACCTCAAAATGTTTGAAAAATGGTTTGAGACATTTTTACTCAACACAGAATGCCACGGGGTTCACCCATCCCAGACATAATAGCGAATCTTTCTGACAACAACTGTATGACAAGAAAAAAGGTCTGTGAGGCTTAGCCATTTTCTCAATTCTCCTTCCATAACCACCCCCCGCCTCCCTCCCAAAACGCCATTTATAGGGCTAACAGAGTGGTCTGATTGACAAACTGGTTTCAAGTCAGGCAATTACCAGAAAATAACCCCACAACTTAAAAACACTTGGATTTTTTTTCCTCCAGACTACCCAAAGTCAATTATACCATTTTCTAAGTGGAATAAAACACTCCGGGGATAGGCAGTATTTGCCATATTTTATTCATTGGGGTCTTGAGCAATGAAATGCATGGTTATTCTGGTCATTTGTATGATATTACAATGCCAGTTTTTAGAGATGGCAGAAAAAAATGTCCACTAAAAGCAAATAGATTAGAGGGAACTAGCCATTGGTTTATTAAGACAGTCACAGTGTGGAAAGCCTATATATTATAGAGACAAGGCTTCGGTTGAGGTTTTCAAGTTGCTGGGAATGGTCTTGGAAACTTGAATTCTGTTATAGCTTATTTCCTAAGCTCTATTAGAACCTCTCCACACTTCAGAATTCTTGCTGGCAAGAGGAAACCCGGGAGCAACATATTAAGGACACATGGACTGATTATCTTATGACAGTGGTGTATCTATGTACTAAATGCCCCCCAATTATTTTTTACTACCTATTCCTGACAAAAGCTGGTTGATGCTTTTACAACCTCATTCTTCTCATGCGGAAAAGCCCAGAAGGAGTGGGTTTTGTGCTCACAGCACACAGCGAGTAAGGGAAGAGCCTGGTGAGAAGGGTTGGGCTGGGCCCTGTGCTCTGTGAAGCTACCATGTCTCATGGCCCTGTTTCATTTTCATAGTGAAACCAGGGTGACCAAGGTTTGCTTGTCTGCTTCCTTCCCTCCTTTCTTTTCCTCTGAAAAAGAGTGCATTCCATGACTGCCAATATTGATGTCAAAACAAGGAGACAATAATGTACGCATATTTTGCAAAAGGTCTCAAGTCAGCATAGACCAAAAAAGAAAGCTATCTTTAAATCTCTGTTTTCCCTCTGTGCTGGAAGTAATGGTGAGATCTACTTACCATATTGATAGCGAAACATCTCACATACTACTTTGGGACAGGGCTTTCCAGGAACCATAGTTAATTTCTTTCACAAGGAGTGCCCAGAGGGGAGAGTAAAAGTCACAAGAAACACAAAAAAAACTCTTTTCAATACTTCCAGTGAAAATATACTCCTGCCTTCATCTCATGCTTATGTATATTTATTGAACTCAGTGTAAGAAATAAATAAAAACTAGAAATACCAGAGGGAAAACTCAGTTACACAACTTTCTGTCTTGAAAAAGACTTTAGAATCAGAAAAAGTAGGGGCAAATTCTGGCTCCATTTTACCCTTTTCCAGTGCAGCTTAATATAGGATAAAAGGGCCAGGAAGAGTTCCTTTGATTCTCAAAAATGCTGAGCCCCTGCCCAGAGCTCCCAATGCCTCCCTCCCACTCACCCTGAATCTCTCTCTCCCTTTGATTTCAACACCCGGTAAGCCAAAAAGGATCGAATTTGTGCTGGAGAGTTGATCAAATGGTTCTCTTAGTTTGTAACTCAGCCTCCTACAGGAAGCACTGGAAAATGAGTTTTAGAAGCTAAATGGATGTTATCAATTTGACATCTCTAAGGGGATCGGCATGCACAAATGGATGCATGTCAGCGTGTATTTCTACATAGGGAGTGTAATCATTCAAAGGGATTGTTTTCATTTCATGTTGAACTATGAACAACAGTAACAGATAGTTAACTGGGCTTGGAGCCCCTACCGCCAACATGCCCTGTCCTTCACTCTCACTCACACCTGTGTGAGCACAGGCGCACACAGGCAGTACAGAGCTATCTTCTCATCTTTCCCAGAGCAGTTCTGTGTCTCCTCTTCCAGGACCCCTCCCCTGAAACCCTCGGGGGATTAGATGTCACTTTGTGGGGGGCGGGGTTGGGATTCTTCCCTTACACCCCGCCCTGGCTCTTCCCTGCCTTGTCGTTTTCCTGACACACCACGAATTTCTTGGGGATAGGGAGCATCTTTTAACTCCGGGCTCCTAGCACAGTTCCTGAAACATAGCAGGAGCTGAGTAAATGTTTAAAAAAATAAACTTAAAAAATAATTTCAGTTGTGTTTCTGTTGGATTGAATTTTGATTGAGGCCACAAAAAGTAGGTGGCACCGAAATTACCCTTCCAAGGGCCCCCAGGGTCCCTGGTCCTCATGGGAAATTTGAGGAGTAAAATGCAGTGGAGTTTTTGCTCAGAAGAGCTCCCTGCTTGATTTCAACTTTCTCCCCTAACCTATGTTTATCTTGATGGTCTTATTTATATCTAGTTCCCTTTGATAAAAATAGAAGCTCAAAAAAGTGACTTTGCCACACAAGGGTTGGTACTTTTGACTTGTGCCTTAGCTCACAGATGTGTAGCTAACCTGCTGCTTTGTGTGTGGATAGCTAGCTAGATGCTTCTTTTCTGAGTCATCTGACTTCTGAGTTTTCACTTTTTTAAGAGTATAATTAAGATAGGTTCCCAAGGATTAAAAAAAAAATTACCGTGAGTTAAGCAGACAGTCTATATGTCGAGACCCATATAAGGCGAGGTGTGGGCACCCGCCCAAACTGAGAGAAGCATTAAGAGCTATTCAAAACCTACTGAAATGTCAACACACTTTTGAAAAGGGTCCATTAGGGATGCAAATGTATGGTTCCCTGATTATGATAAGCACGGGAAAGAAAACAGTGAAACCCATTAGGAGGTTTTGAGAACTTGGTTTTGAAGAGTGGCGAAGGCAACTCTGGTTTCTGCTGAGGGCTGGGCTCATTTCTTTCCCTAGCCCTTCTCTGTGTTCAGAACCAACAATTATGACCTGAATGGCTCTAAAAATTCCTCCATTTTTGGATAAGTCAGTGAACTCATCTGTAAGTGGGCCAGCTTTGAAATGCCATTCATGTCCGATAAAATTCATTTTAATAAGATTCATTCTCTGGATTACAAACTGTAACTTGTTGGTGTATAAGTGTGATATTAGAAACTCACTTCAACCTTCTGATGTGTTTTAGTTTTTTCTTGCTGGAGTTTTTCCTATAAAAAGCTAATTGTAACTTAAAATCTATAATTTTTACTATCTAATCTTACACAAATCAGCTCACATGAGGGATATATTTCTATTTAATAATCATTTAGGGCTTTTCTGTGAAGATAACAGATTCATTTAATCAGAAAGACACCTTTAATTCTGGCTGTCTTGAGTTATTCACACATGTTGTCAAAAGATATTCATAGTACTGGATAAATTGGGGCATATTTTTTGTGTAATTATTCTCAATGTAAAAAAAAGTTAATTGATTTTTCCATTTTCCTTTATCTGGAAGGAATTGTATCAATTTCCAGGACGTCATAAAACAAAATATTTAAAGTATGTTTCAAATAATAAAAAAAAAGAAATACTTAACTTAATAAAGATGTGGAATTCATTTATGAAGAAAAACACTGGCCGCGGCCCAGTAGGCCAGAGAGACTGCCAGGAGTCCACAGCAGACAGTTATTCTTGTATGTCCACTCTGCCCCGTCACCCCTGAGCCATTCCATATTAAGAAAATGAATTCTTTCAGCCAAATTGGACTTTGAAATCATTGATTTTGTTTACTTTGTTTTTGAGTAAAAAAGCAGAGAGCCTTTTTTCCATTTTCCGCCTTATAAGGAAAGCAGTCCCAGGCACTTACAACCCTTGCTATTCAGGCCCTATTTTAACTAAAAAGGTTTGCTTGGCATATATATTTGATGCTTGGGAATCTTAAATGAAAGTTATGATTTTTGACCCTTCTGAGGAGCTTCAACCATTGAAACTATTAGCAAAAATGGAAAGCACTGAAGTCTCATAAGAAAAACTGAGTACTTCAGCATTCACCTGAAACAAAAATCCAAAGTCCTGAAGTGAACATTTCCATTTGGCATTTTTGCTTTTGTACCATCAAGAATAAGCCTTGGGCTTCAGAAAGACAGATCTGTTGCTAATAGCATGTAGGGCAAATATGCTGGTGCTCATATTGGATCAATCCTCTCAACTTCCAGAATCTCTTCCACCTATGGTATGGTATTCTTGATTCTCCCCCATCCAAATGGAGTAGAATATTCCAAAAAGTAAGCACAGATTTTTTTTCCAATGGTCAAAAAAAAATTCAAATGACCTTACCTCTGGCAGTCAAAAGACACTTAGCCCCTCTCCCATCAGGGCGGCCTGAGTCTGCCAGAGAGACTGACACCAAATAAACAGTCATCCCTACAAACGTATCATTAGATGTAGCATGAAGGAAAAGTACATGGAGCCACACGACCCTCTCCATTAGAGACAGCTCTAATTTAGGGAGTGGAGGAAATTTTAAGAAAGCGATGTTAAACTGAGACTTAAAAGATGAATTAAGACTTGGTCAACACAAGAGTAGGTGGAGAAGCACTTCGGGCAAAGGCAATGGCATGTATTAAGGCCCTGGGGTACGAAAGACCTTGGCACGTTCTAGGAAATGAATGACAGCTGGGTGGATGAAACATACTCGGCCACGTGGGAAAGTGGTAGTACAGACATGAAGGAGGTAGAACATTTCGAGGCTGAGTTGACTACGTGCTAACTGTGGAGGAAAGCCATGGAAAAATGTTGAGCAGTGGTGACCTGTCATGATTAGATTGCTGATTTGGTAAGATCATTCTGGCTGCAATGCAGAGGTTGGGTTGGAGAGGAACAAACTGGAGATAGAAACTGTTGGAAGAACGAAGGAAGAGAGATAATGTCTTGGACCAAGAACTTGGCAGTGGGGATAGAGCCAAGTGGATGAATTCCAGGTCTATTTTGGGATGGAGTGGATAGAACGTGGTGAATGATTGGCAGTAGAGGATAAAGGATACCAAAGTTAATGCCAGGATTCCACTAATTCATTCCTACCATATATGTATAATGAGATTATAAGGAATTGGCTCGCTGGAATTCTGGAGGCTGAGAAGTGCCATGATCTGCTGTTTGCCAGCTGGAGACCTAGGAAAGCTCGTAGTACAAATTTCAGTCCATGTCCACAGGCCGGAGAACCAGCAGCTCTGTGATGTAAGTCCCCATCTGGGGGCAGAGGAAGACTGATATCTCAGGTCGATCAGTCAGGCAGAGAGAGAGAATTCAACCTTCCTCTCCCTTTTTGTTCAGTTCAGGACTTAACAGGTTAGATGAAGCCCACACACCTGGAGGAGGGTGGTCTGCTCTACTCAGTTCACCAAGTCAGGTGCTAATCTCTTCCAGAAACACCCTCACAGATGTACCTAGCAATAATGTTTAACTGGATATCTGGGCACCCTTTGGCCCAACAAGTTGATACCTGAAATGAACCATTTGAGGTACCACTGACAGGACCATCCAGAGAGTTCATTGTAGGCACACAGGGGATGTTATGTGAGCTCATAAGCAGGTAGGGTCAGGTGGCCCTTACTCCTCAGTGGTGAAAATGTTTTTTCTGGCGGCTCACCGCTTTGGAGGAGTTCTATCATTTTCAGAACCCCCAGGCTCAATGACGCTGCTAGTACACACCAAGAAAGACAGACCTGCTTATTTGGGGACCTGAACTACCTGGGCTAGAAGATGTTATTCTGTTTAATAACACATGACTAACTCTAGAGCACCAGAGAGTGAAACCTTTATTTCATGCTAATTAAAAGGGTCATTGTTCACATATGAGAAGAAATTGCCTTCTCCCCTACCCCACTGGACTTCCGGTTCCTGCCCTGCTCTGCTAAATGCTACCTGTACTCAGGGACCTTTGGAGCCTGCCTCAGTCCAAGGAAAGGGGATGTCCAAGAGAGGCCAGTGATGAATTACCCATTTGTCCCCAGCTTTGAGGAAGCTCACAACTGACACGCTGCTTCCCTCAAATAAATAAATAAATTCTTGGCCTTCCCATAAGTCAGGTTACTCCCTCTTGATCATATCTAATCATAGAACTTGAGGGTTGGAAAGGTCCGTTGAAATTTTTTGGCTCAGCCTCTTTATCTGACACATGAGGTAACGAAAGCTATGAGGTCACAAGGACACAACTGGAGATCACCAGGCAAACCAGTGGCTGAGGCAGTGACGCCCTTGTGGGGGTATTCAAATTCAAAGCCATGTGGTGGAGGGCTCAGTTACTTCTCTTTTTGTGATCTTTCAATCAACACATCCTCAGAAAGTGTACTCTGGCCTTTTCTTCTGGTTTCAGGGGCCTGAGGAGAAACCAGAGATAAGAGCCCGGTCTCTCATCACAGACCGGGAAGGGGGTTTGTTAGGGACAAATCGGCTCCTGTGAGCAACGCGTAATGTGCAAGTGTCCTTTAAGTGTACTGCCAGTCACTTGCCATTCCTATTCTACTAGGGACTTATCGTCAATAGCTAAAATTGACATTTACTGCCACCATAACCCTACCACAAATTAAAATCAGACCCTAAGTCCCTCTGGGGAAGATGTTTATAAGCCGTAGGAAGACATCGGAAATGATACCAAATTGCATTTTAAACTTGAAATCCGAAATGCCACATTTGTCTGGGAGTAGCAATAGGACTGTCTGGGGAATAATATGGGAAACTGAGCAAGTCACTCTCTTTGGCAAAATGCAAGGCCACCAGGGAAGGGAAAGTGCCTTGGAAGAGATGTTTTATATATAAACTCTGGTGTGGCTTTTAACTAATCACTTAAGGCTAAACAAAATTTGTTTTCAGAATGAGCTTAAAGGAAAAATCAATCCTTTCAAACTTTATGCCTTCGAAGAACAGATGTAGATGCTCCAATTGTACTTGTAAATACACTGAGAAGAGGATTGAAAAATATCATAATAAAACAGTTCTGTCAAAATGCAAACCTAAGTTCCAAGGTTTGACTCAGTTAATACAGACAAAAGGGTGTTTAGGACCCAAAGCCTTTATAGTATGTTCTCCTGTTATGTGTAGATATCTGTGGGTGTCTGTGTGCAGCGGATGTGTCTCTGCACATTGTATGACTACCATCTCAATCTCAGAGTCTAATGAAGAACCCACCTCAGTCCACAGGGAAGCCATGCTCTGTAGCTTCACTGTGTGTCCAGCCCATGTGTTGCTCTGGAAATAGCAAAGCCTGGTTGAAAAGCCCTTTGAGATCCTTGGATGCGAAGTTTGTAGTAAATGCCAAGTATCATTATTATGAACTTTATTGCTATTATTTTATTAAGTGTTTCAGATAAATATCAATTTAGTTTCATGATAAGTGCTCCTGCAAAGTAGGAGAACTTGAAAAGTAGCTCCGGAAAGTTGGCCCAAGGAGGACACTCAAGTTTCCTAGAAACTCAGCCCCTCCCCCAAACCCCCTTGCTCAAGTCAATTACAAGTTAAGGGTAGTGTTCCGAGTTATCATGACCCTTAAAAAGAGGCCTGTCATGGGTGCGTCATGGGTACACAGCAGTTTCCTGCGCACTGCTGCCAGGAAATGAGAGACCGTGTACAGTGAGGCAACTTCATTAAGTCATCCAACAAACCTCTCTGAGTCAGGGATGAGCCTGGCTCAGAGAAATCAGAGCAGAGCAGGTTCTTCCAAGAAGATGATACACCAGGACATGGCAAGGCTCTCAGTAATGGAAAAGACACTCCGGTCCCCTGAGAGGCTGGATGTTTGGGGCCCTTTCCCCCAAATTGCTTCCCCCTGAAATTTAGAACAATGTAGCTTTATGTTGTATGTTAAAAGGACACTACCAACAGTTTTATTTTTCTCAGATAGATTGTTTCCTGGATAGATCAGACACTGATCATCATCCAAGGACCCAGCACACACAAATAAATATCTCATATATGATTATTGGACCATCCTCATGCCAGACCTACCCAGTGGGTATCATATACAGCCCTGTTTTTGCTAATGAGAAATCAGAGACGTTGAATGACTTGCCCAGATCACACACTCACGGTCCACAGCAGGGCCACTGCGCAGCCCAAAGCCTACGCCCTGTCAGCCACAGGAGGCTGCTTCATCCCCTTTGTTGGTTAGTGACGGCAGCCAGCATTATCTCCATCCTTTCTGTCAGCCACTGTGATTGGAATAAGTGAAAATAATAGACCTAATTTAGGACTATGAGAGGACTGCCAGCTTCTCCTCCTCCTCCCTGGAAACCACGCCAGACAAGGACGAATCTGTTTTTTAAGAGGCTAATAAGAGGAAATTCCAAAACCTCAGTAAGTCATTTAATTGTTTTACACTATTCGATCTTGGGAGGTATTCTTCTAACTGAAATCCCATGTGCTGCTGTTTTGTTATTGTTATTATTCTGCTTCATTTGTGCTTGAAAGTAACTGGTTCCCATTCTCTGAATATAGTAATTTAGAAACATGAAGATCACTATCACCCTCTCCCAGTCTTCGTGTTCCTTTTACTTTTCCTCTTAGGTCTTGGAGCATTTTCTGCATATCTTTGGAACCTTCTCAGATTCCCTATACATCTCCCTCACCCCCGTGATGTTCAGCCCTTGCCCTTCAGCCCTTGCTGGACAAGGATTTCTTTGGGATCTCACACCCCATACAATGGTTTTTGGCGGTTTGATTACAGCTGTGGTTTGCAGCTCTGTTAGGTTGTAACCGAGTGAGGCGTCGGCCAAGCCTTGTCTGTGTTCCCTTGGATTATGAGTTACCCTCTCAGCATTTCTTCTGTTCCTTTATCATTAAGAACAAAACTTGAGAAATTGAGCTTTTAGCAGCCTAAGGTTGCATAGTCTATCCATGTTGTCCCAGCCGCCCTAAGCCACTCCTTTCTCACATTGACACGTCCTTCTCCCGCCAGTATATTCGTGGAACTAATCATTTCTAATGCTACCTCCTAAAGAGCTGAAATAATACTGGTGAGTGGCTGGGGTGAGAGAGTCATAAATTTGGTCTCCCAGGAGAGGTATTTGAAAACTGCCTGAGGGAGCCTGCCTGGAGATTCAAGAAGAGGTTAGATAAAGGCGTTAGTGAGGCTGACCTGGTGGGGAGCCTTGCAAAATGCACAGGATGAGTGAAGGCTGCCTGGCCGATCTGGCCATCCGTGGCCCGGACAACTCGACACATGAAATGAACCATCCCAGGCACCACAGACAGAACCGTCCATAGAGCTCAGCACAGGCACTTAGGGAATGTTATCTTAGCTCTTTAGCAGGTAGGGTCAGGTGGCATTTACTACTCTGCAGTGAAAATGTTTTTCCTGGCAGCTCCCCGATTTGGAGTTCTGTTATTCTCAGAATGCAGACCCAGTCCTAATGGAGCTGATGGCACCCTACTTAAGAGACAGAACTGCTTATTCAGGGACCTGAACTACCTCTCGTCAAAAATGTTATTCTGTTTAATAACAAATGACTAACTCTAGAGCACCAGAAAGTGAAACCTTTATTTCATGCCAATTAAAAGGATCATTGTTTACATGTGAGAAGGAACTGCCCCCTTTCCTACCCCTTTGCTGTTTGTGCTGAAGTGTTAGGGCTGCAAAATTAAGCTGTGTATTTGGAACATGGGTATTTGGAGATTGTGTTGGGTGTGGATTCCACCACAAATTACTTGTTAAAATTCGATAACTGACAGGCTCAAAGTGCAGGAGAAACCCAAATGGAATTGCTGACTTAGAATTAGGGGGGTTGTGTCTGCAAGCTCAGAGAGCTCTCGGCCTCTACAGACCATCCAGGCCAGTGTGTTAGTGAATGTTTTCATGAATTATTCATCTACGGTGAATGAATGCAAGCAGCAATCACATGTAAATGACAAGGCTCATAATCAGAGGGCTACTTATTTGTCCTTATGAAGCAAGGAGGAAACTTATTAACAACTTACAAATAGGAATAGATTGGACTTAGAGATATGTCTCTATAAAGAATTTTTTAATACACATGTAGCCAGATATAAATCATTTCTTTGAGCCTGGATTCAAAATCATCTTTTATAGTATGACTTTTGATCTGCATTTACTTTCCTTTTCTAAGGGTAACTTTATGAATAATTGATGCAACTGAGAAGTTATTGGCTAATTGAAAAGCCATCTCTTCGTGTCTTTAAGTCTGACCCAGGCTGAAGCCAAACTCTTGGAACATTTACGGTCTTTTGTAAGAAGAGTCTTCATAAAGAACCTTTAGTTCTTTACAAGGAAAAATACCAGATTTTGAAAACAGACTTTTTTTCCCCAACAGTAGTATACAGCAGAAATGAACCGTTTTTGGTTAACTTAAATGAATCAGGCTGACTGTGTGACCAATTGAGATCCGTGGTACAGAAATCAGTCATTAGAGATGAAAAAACGAGATTGATGTAATAGTCGTAACAGAATGGCCATCAATTCACGTCTCCCATCCTCTTGCTGCTCTCTCCGTTGGAAACTCGAGTGGCAGCTCCCCTGCCTGGCTGGGGGCAGCGTCTGTGCTGTCGGCCCAGCAATGGCTGCAGTGGGATGCAGCTCTGTCAGCCGTGTGACATCTGAGTACTGCCACTGTCTCCCTCACGGCCTGGCATTCGGGTAAAGAAAAAGAAGTTCCATTCCCAAGATATCAGCCACTCTATCTATACATGGAAGGCGTCAGTAGTACAAAATCGATGTAAAAAGAGGCCCAAATTTATCTTGGGTGGTAAATTAAATCTCTGACCCCCCTGGTGATAATGACTCCAAAAGCATTCTTGTCCATATCGACGAGTCAGTGCAAAGCAGGAACGAGATGTGTAGTTGACTGCAGTGTGGGTGCAGCTGGCATCTCTGAGCCCAGCGCTCTGAACATGATAAAGTGCAACCTTATTGCAGGGCAAGCGTCCAATTCCTAAAACATTATATAGATTGGAGACAGATGAGCGTTCCTGAGTTATTCTTGCTTGGTCTTTTCTTATGAAATGCCTAAAACCTAATTTCAAATGGAAATTGATTAGTGCAAAAACAAACGGCTCTAGAACTTACTGAGTAAGCCTGAGTTTAATCTACAGGGCATTGATTGAAAAGCTCAGGTTACTTTGGGGGGAACCATTCACACTTTTCAAGGGCAGAGATGGTTTATATTAGACTGTTAAGGTAAACTGGAGTTTCATGTATGACTTGCAAATTAAGTAAGTTTTTCTCGTTAGTTAGCAAAGATAATTTAGTAATCACTGTTTTTGCAATGCCCATCGCTAGTTGAAGAGGTTCTTGATATCTATGTTTTCATTAATTCAAGAAATGTTCATTAAACATCTCTATATTATGCCCTTTCTTAAGTGTTAGAAATACCTATATTGGCAAATAACTTAAATACCATTTCTGGCTTATAAAGTTTATTGTCTAGTTGGGAGCAGAGACATTTTTTTAAATCACTGAGCAATTATATAGTTAGGAAGCTGAGATGGTAAACTCCATGAGACCATGAAACACATCTGTTTTGTTCATCATCATAGTGTCAGCAATCGGATATTTGTAAATTAATTTGTACACAAGTGACCCAAGTTGCCAAACCAGTTTTCCACTCTGAAATGAGAAGGTGCAGGACCTAATCAGTACTCATATTTGGTACTTCATTGATATTTGATTGATTTGTTGATTGAATACATGATGATAAATGTTACTGGAGAAAAGTACCGGGTGCACTGAGCTCACTCCAAAGAAGGCCCTAACGTAGCAGTGTGGTCTCCCAGAGCAGGTGGTGAGGAATACTTACGTTCAAGTCTCTGCTGGAAGGGAGATGGCGCTTCCATGAGGTTGGGAGAAGTATTAAGGCACATGTGTAGCGCCCAGGACCATGAGCAAGAGGGGAGGAGAGGGACAGGGAGTGGGACAGTGAGGAGCCAGAGGGTGCAAGACCTTGAAGCAATGTCAAGTTCTATCACAGGGAGATGGGTTTACTGGTATCACTCGTGAGCTGCAGCATTTGCTGTTTTTCATTGGTGTTTTCTCTAATTTTTTGCCTAGGAGGGTCCTAGGGAAGGAGTCCACAGTTAGGGTAAGGCTGTTTCCGCTCACCTGAACATCTGCATCACCAACGGAAAAGGGGTGGGGACAGTTCTTGCAGGGAGACTTCCGGATCTGTGGCAGAGGTCTTCCCTTGAGTGGGAGAGAGGTTTGAAAGGGAAGATACACATTTTTACTGAATTCTGCTGATATTCTGGTGCCGTTTCTCAGGCTAAATATTTCTACTGCTTTGTCTTAAATTTCTCATTTGTTAAAAAGGGGAAATATTGTATGTGCTGTCCAACTTCAGGAATTTGGCAGTGAGGCTGTGCAGATCTATGAGCTCATTCAGAAAAAGATAGTGTGACATCTTTCAGTGTTCGGGCAGCCTCCTTGTCTTCCCAATTAGTGCTTCTACTGGAGTTTCGTCACTGTGTTCAGGGAAAACAGGATCCTCGGAACTGATCTCTGGGGAACTAGTTTGGTTCCTTTTTGAGTGAGTATTTGTAAGGGCCCTTTCTGAGAAACAATGTAAATTCATTTGGAAATTCTGTAAAATTGTGGATGAGAAGAATCCACTTGCCTCTGTGGAAGCAAAAGTTGATGGTTTTTATATGCAAGAAGTTTGAGGCGTTTTTATACAGGGTCCAGCAGAAGTAATGTCTACTTGAGTGTGGTTGGTAGGGTGATAATATGTAATAATTTATAGTTTTAATTTGAACATTTCACCTAAAATGTCATTGGGTGTGCTTGAGTGTGATATTATTACGTTACAGAATGACATGCATATGATTTTGTAATGAAAGATTTTTGTAATAAAAAAGAGACATTATTTGTGCTGGACTCTGTATTTGTTAGATTGTAGCTCTTTAATTAAAGCTAGGAATTTGTGTTCTGTAGGGTTCCAGCCTTAAGCCAGTTTCTTGTTGAAGTTCAGTGATTAATCTGCTCTTTGATCTGTGTTTAAAAATAATAACAATAACAAAAACAACTAGTTTTATTGAGCATAGTCAATATATTTAATATGTAGTAACTCACAATGCCATGAGGCAAATAGCTCTATCATCTCATTTTACAATTCAGACTAAGGCACAGAGAAGCCAAGTAACTTGCTCAAGGTCACACAGCTAGTAAGTGGCAGAGCTGAGATTCCACCTTGGCAGACTATTTCCTGAGCCCATGTTCATCACTACTCCATTTTACAATGTAATTATGACCCCTGGAAATAACTAACTCTCTTGCCTTTCCATTTCACATTCTACTTGATTGCCCTGACAATCTGCTTTTTCTACAAAAAGAGGAAGTCTTAAATTCCACTTAGGAGAAGAATGAGTAGATAAGCACTTCTCTTTACAAACTGCCTTCTATGAGGATTTAAGGGTTTGTATTCCCTCTCTGACTTCCCATCCCACACAGAAACTCGTCTCCCTGGTTAGGCCACAGCACGTCAGGTAAGAAGGTGTAAGGGACACACACAGCTCTTTTCATGAGCAAATACAAATATAGCGGGTTGGGGTGGGGGGAGGCAATAATCTTTGGCTAATCTGTGTGTGAAATTATGTTGTATTTAAATAAGAAGGAAGTGTGGACCCCTTGGGATGTCCTGGGTCCCTTTTCCCCAGCTTCTCTCACCCTTAAGGGACACCTGCTATTTGGGATTTATTCACATTTCAAATGTCATCTTGACGTTAAGAAGTAAGTGCTGCACTGGCAGGATTTTATTTTATATAGACACAGACCACCTTACCCTGAGCCCGGTGCTGAGTTAACCACTGCGGACGTGCCAGTGAGCAGTGAAGAAAACCTTTACTAGAGTGGAACAGCTAGTCTCGCTAGATTAAGAACATCTCAGTTTCATTTCAAGGCCTAGAATCTGAATTTTAGAATTTCAAGAGATTTCCAGGTAGCCTACAGTAGGAGCTATTCATTAAAGAGACCAGGAATCAGAGAGTCCAAAAGTCGGGGATGTTCCTTCCCTGGCTTCAGAAACTCTAAAAGCAAGGGCACCTGGCCCTCCTGCTCACTCTTCTTCCCATTTTATTGCTTTGAAGCTTTTCTTACACAGCTCCCCAGCCTCTCCCTGACCCCCTTTCAGGTTCTTTTGTTGTTTTGTTTTGTTTTGAAATCTGCTCAAGGTTTCTTAGGTGTCTATTGTCTGATTTCAGTGCTAATATTGATCTCATTTTCTGACCTAATTATTTCATTGCTTGCTTCTTCACTTTGCCTGTCCACATACCTGGCAGATCTGTCTGTCGGAGAGTTTAATAGCTGTCATGGATCTTGTGAAGACTGGGGAAAAGGGAGCAGCAGTCTGCTGTGACTCTCCTGAGACCTTCCAAACAAAAGCTCTTGCCCTTAGCTCCTCAGAGATAGCTGGGCTCGTCCAAGGGCAAGGGAGACCAGCAGACATAGCCCTTGCTTTCTAGACACCCCCAGACTGGAAAACATCCTTTGGAGTTGGTGGGGGGGGGGGATGAGAACATGAAATCGCTTGCTTTGGTACCCAGCCTTCTGTTAATAAGGACAGTGAAAACACAGTCTGTCATCCTTGACATTTTAATTGAAAGAAAAGCTTACATAGATTTCAGCCGTAAGCAGTATGTTTATACAAGTGTATGAAGAGGAATAATCTGTCACGTTGGAAAACTCTTAGTGTTCCAGGACGCCGTTTAGTGAGTGAACAATCCAACGTGAGCTCACACATCTTGCCCTGTGCCATGCCTCAATAATTTTTAGTAGAAATACTTCACCTAGAGGCATATGGTTATTAAAAAGGAGGCTCGGCTTGCTCAAAGTCTGGAATTATTAGCTCATGGCAACAAGCCTGCACTGGAGAAAGACTGTCGGGTCTTTGTTTTCACAACTTGACTGCAATTTGCCATCTTATTTTCGGAGTCTAACTGATGTGTTGTTTGGGAAGTACCCTTTTTTCTTTTTAAAGGAAGAAAACATAATTTCACATGGATGAGTGACTTCTCATGTTAGCAGGATTGCAGAGTTTTACTACTTCAGTAGAAAGTCCAGAGCAGTGTGAATATCAAAGCAAATGGACTGTGGACTTACTTTAGTATTAAAAAAAAGTAATAATAACTTAGTTATGGGATCCAACAAGGTGTGATGGGGGAAACTCTCTTTTGGAAGTTAGGTAAAAGTCCTGCTATTTTTCATGACCCGTCTGACCTTAAGCCAATTTAAATGTTTCTGAATTCAGCTCCCTCCTGAGTAAAATGAGAGTAATGGGCCCTACCTCCCACATTACATTGTTTCAAGTCACATGAAGGTGAAAGTATTTTGAAAAATATGAAGCAGTTTTTAAGTGCAATATAAAACATTTTATGCAAGTACAAGGTATTAAATAATTATTTTTATATATACAAAGGGAATTAATTAATACAATTATTCCCATCCGGCTCAAGGCTTCAATGATCTGACTATTCTGGACAAATGATTATGTTCTGGGCCAAGCTACACTATTGCTTCAGTCTAGTCCTTTAATACCCAGTGATGGCTAGGCACTGATTTTTTTTCTTTCAATTTTTATAGTTTTAAAAGCCCAAGCAAGAAGCCTAGAAAACTCCATTAGTTTTGTAGGTGGGGTTGGGGGATTATTTGCAGAATTTGTACAAAACAATAATTCAAAATTATTTAGAATCCAAACATCCAGAGTTCTTAAATAACCATTTCCCCTTCAAGTATACATTGCTAATTGGTCTGATTGGCATCATTAGGTAATTATTATTATAATCCCAAGGGAACCCAGTACCTTGAAAGCTTTTCTTAATTAATGGAAGAATACTTGATATTTTAAAATCTAGTAGATTTATGCACATGTGGAAAAGACTGACCTAATAAGAATGTTGAATTAAATGAAACATACCATTCCCCAATTATTCTATACCACTGGGAGTTTCCCATAGTCTTGGGAAGAATGAAAACTTGTTTCAAATTTAATTACTTTAGCATCTCCATTCACATCACCATTAGGTTGTTTAATTGATTCCTTGTGAAAAAAAAGGGCCCATTGTTAAAAAGTCATAACCAGATTTTTATTAATATGTCATGTTGAAAATGATGTAGACGATGATGGTATGTTGTTGCCCTTTGTTCCTAAGGATGATATTGCCCATCAACATCATGCAAAAATGCAGTTGTCTTTCCTATAACAGTTTTCGCTTGTCCCTTACTGTCTGTAGTAGAAGTGTTATTCCTCATGGTGTCTAGGAGAACAGACATATGGTGGAAGGCTATATATATGTATGTAATATATGGAAGATGTATGTATCTATATTATGTATGTATGCATAGATGTATCCACAGTTGAATGGACATCTAAATTATCTGGATGAATATATAAAGAGCTATAGAAGAAAGGATGAATGGATGGATGAATGATATGTAGAGATACTCTCAATGAATGTTTCTCATTGTATAACTGCAGAGTTCAGATTATTTATCTGGTCTTTAGAGGAACTGAAAATTATTAAGTGTGATGTAGTTTATATATGGCCATTTTATTTTCAGTAAATGTCTCAAACAAAACATTAAGACTGGAGAACATAATACAAGCACTGTCTGTCAACTGAGCCACACGGTACACTTGTGTGACGCGAGGTGTCTGCCTCCGAGTCACGTGAGACAGTAAGACTCGGTGAAGTTACAACCTGCTACAGAATTCTGGGGAGCACTTTACAGTTCTGGTTTCCTAGAACTGTAAAAGTCGAAGAGCTTTCGAAGGCCCTACCAGTCCTTACGGCCAGTCCATACTCCAAAGGTCCCAGGCCCATGTTGAGGAATAACTGAGCTCTTCATCTGCTTTTCTGGAAGCACTCAGCCCACTGGCCAGTCTCTGTGACCCCGCACCCACACATTTCATTTTAAAAACTGGGTGTAATTTGTGTCTATCTATGTGAACTGTGTAAAGGCTTATTATTCTTTTATATTTTCATGTATGCGACTTCCCAAACATAGATATTGACTAACTCACAACTCATCTTTTAACAATACGTATGGCTCTGGTGAGCTAGCTCTATTTCCAAAGGAGTTGTCAGGCAAAAGGGGGGCAAACTTAATCTGCTCTGGGATCGTAACAGCCCTGCGGAGAAAGAGCATTTTGGCCTCCTTCCCCATTTCAGTCTCCCACTGGTGCATGAGTCACCCGTGGGAGGCCAGGGAGCTCCGAAGAAGAGTCGTCTCCTGCTGCTCAGATGGGGCTCTGACGGGGCTCTCCCGAAGCACAGGGAGGCATCTGCCTGCGCAGACTGTCTCTGCCTGCAGCTTAACGGGAGGAGTTTTCTTTTTATATGAAAACGTATTAAGGTTGTTAGCAATAGTCTCTATCACGGCACTCAGAATAAGATGACTTAACATACCGGTTCAGAGGTCCCGAGGCGTGTTTGTTTACTTGTTTATTGTTAGGTCTTTAACTGAGTGGTTTGACATTTACACAGCTCCCCAGAGCAAAAGCATCAGGAGATGGAGAATTTAGCCAAGGAGGTCACTTGTTTGCCATTTTTTAATAAACACAAATAATTCCCCTTTTCCCTCAGCCCCATATTCCCTGGCTCATTAAATCAATTTAAGGCCCTTAAAAAAATTTTCTGGCAAATTGAAGCAAAAACTCTAACTATGTACTCCCCCGAGGAACACGTGCTTACCCAAGTCCTGCAGGTCAGGCCAAAATCAGTTTCTGTCAAAAGCCTAACACCTCGAGTTATTACGCAGTGAGGGATTGGAAATTGGGGGCAGGGCCCTGGACTTGCCTGGGGAAAGGCCAGCTACAGAGCCGTGCGCATAACCCAGCTGCCTTCATTTGTGTCCCGGCTTTCACTTTTTTGTTTGCTTGTTTATGTTTTTTTTTTCTGTTCGCAGTGGAAAAGAGTGACAAAATCTAAATAGATTTTTATTGGGAACGCATGAATGAAGCTGGCTCTGCAAATCCAGAGAGTGAGAATGTATCCAGAGCAAAGCCAGGCGGGCTTCCGGGCAGAGGTGTGGGAGAGTGTGGCTCAAGCACACGTACACACATCTCAGGCTCTAAGGTCCTCCAAAGGGCAGAGACTTCCCAGTCACCGCGGGATTTCACTGCCACATCTCTGTGCTAAGATGCGGGGGTTTTAGCTGATTTGTCAGCTTGTTGTTTAGTGAACATCAGTTAGGTAACAGAGGTCAGGAAATGAAGTGGAATTTGATGTATTAACTAGGAAGGAGCAAAGGAAGCCAGACTTTTGTTTTATTTGTTATTATTTCCCCAATATCCTCAATTACGTGGCTCCCATCTGAGGATCTGATCTGCTGCTCACATAATGGTTCTGACCTGGCTCGTCTGGTCACAGGGAAACACGCAGTGAAACCCCTGCCCAGAGACTCAGGAATAATATTTGCTTTTTTCCTCCTTTGTCCACAGGCCTGTCCCAGGCTCTCTATCTTCTCTGCTACACATCCACAACAGACAGAGGCAGCCCATGCCAGCCTCCATGCCAGGGACCCTGCCTAACCCGACGATGCCAGGGTCTTCCGCCGTCCTGATGCCAGTAAGTGCTGCTCACTTCCTCCGAGTCTTGCCCCCTTCGCAAAAGGAAAGGGAAGGCTGAGCTTTCAGCTGACCGAGAAGAAGGCGGCTCCTTCTGGATGGAGCTGGGCTGGCTGCCAAGGGGCTTTGAGTGCCTGGTTGTACATCCCTGGGCATCTTGCTGGCTTTCCCTGTCCTTCAGTGCTTCCCTAGTGAGGCACAGGCTCATCTTCCTGCTGGCAACAAGTGACCTTGCCACACCCAGGGTGTGTTCAGGGACACAGTTGTGTGACTACTGCAAAGTCTACACTGGGCTGTTTACAGAGCGTCCTTACACTGACTGTGAGTGGTCCAGCCAGGGCTCAGAGTACTAATAATAAAAATAACAATATGGCACATGTAACTTTAACATGGGTTCCTGCATATCATGTTCTGTTAATTATCCAAATAGCATTTGTCCAGTGCCTCTCCTGTGTTAGTCAGTCTCTAGGCACTTTGTCAACACATGAAACAATCCTAGGAGGTAGGTACTGATACTACCCCCATTTAAATGAGCAAAGTAAGGCAAGGAACTTGCTTGTCTGAGAAGCAGAGCAGCTGAGATGTGAACCCAGGCATGCTGACTCCAAGCTCACTCTCTCAGTCTCTGCCTGATGCACACATTCCCTCCTTTCTCACAACAGTCCTAGAGGTATGTGCAGTTCATGCCCCCATTTTGCAGATGAGGAAACTGAGTAACTTGACCAAGGTTACAGAGCCAGTAGGCGATGGTGTCAGTTTTGAAATGCAGGTAGACACTCCCGTGTCTCCCCTCTCACCATTATATTATCCTGCCCCTCTTTGAAAACAACAGATGGCCATAGATGAGAGATACAGATTCCAGAGTGCACTGTGCTCTCCCTCCATGGGACCCCTTGCCTGTGCTTCTTCTTCATCCTCCTTGGCCCTATGCATTGGTGGACATTTGGTGGCTGCTGTTATTCACAGGCCACAAGAGTTCTCAACCCCAGAGGTGGCATGACAGTTCTATCAAAACCCTCCCACGACGATATTGACAGTGCCTTGCTGAGCATTTTGGCATTTTAAAGAATTGTCTACCTTTGTTATTTCATTCTGCTATCACAGTAAACATGTGGGAATATGAGAGGTGTAATTATTGACATACTCATCTTGCAGATGTAAAGCTGAAGAGTCAGAAGTTGAAGGGATTGTGTAATGCTGCATAGCTCGTGAGCGGAGAGTCGTGGCTGGAACCCACGTCCAAGCTCACTGAGCAGCTCAGATTTGGGCAGGCTGAGCAGGCTGCTCCTCCAGCCAACTGGAGGCAGGGAGAGGAGAGGAGTGTGGTGGCCCTAGTTCAGGGAAATGGCCATTGTAAGTATCAGGCAGTTGAAGCTAGAAACAGTCTTTGCAAAATCGGGCCCGATGAGCTGCCTGACTTCACCCGCCTTGCTCAACATAAACATCTTTCAGTGAAAGAAAAACAGCACCATCAATGTCATTACCCCAGGTTTTATTCAATCCAGCTCATTGGAAGAAGACTTCTACCACCAGCTGTCTCCGTTTCAGTTCTAAGTTCCTCCTGTCCAAAATTAGTCCCCTCCCAGAAAGCTGATGCATTGTTCAGAGAAATATCACCGTGGTAACCTTTTTTCCATTTGACGCAACTGTGTACCAATCCCAGGGACAAAAGTGTGACACTTGACCCAGAGAAAGATGACTGGCATGTGTTTCCCGCCTCTTTGTCGCACCGCATCACTTCATCACACAACTTGACCTCCTGTTGGTGCTTCAGAATTGAAACAAAGGATCAGCCGCATGATTCAGAGCCATGTAGACGCACAGGGAGGGATGCTTCCGGCACAGGATTGCCTAACCCCATGTCAGTGACGCGTTGCGCTGCCACATCCACAGTGTCGGTCTAGAGCAGTGATTGATTGTCCACCCGGGATGATTTGGGGCAGCACCTGGAGATGCTGTTGGTTTTCACAACTTGGGGAGTGCAGCTGGCATCTAGTGAGTCAAAGAGAGGGACGCTGTTAAACACTTCACAGTGCATGGGAGGGACCCTGCAGCAAAGAATTATTTTGCCCAAATTGTCCATAGTGCCAAGGTTGAGAAACTGAGGTCCAGAGTGACACTGATGTTAACTAATGAAAACTAATATAAAATCTCCAAAAAGTGTGTCCTAAAAGTTTCAGCCCCCAGCAATCTTGGCTTTTTCTTCCTTGTGATGAAGTTACCAGCTCCTACACTGTCACTTTGGCATTTCAAGCATAGTCTTCTTCTAGAGTTCCTGCCCCAGGACCAGATTCCCTGGGTATGAAAGGAAGACTATGTCTGCAGGGGAGGATGAAATTCTTAACTGCTTTGTGGCAGGACATTACGCCACACACTCGTGAAGCCTTAGGTCTGCAACAAAATGATGGATTTGTTGATTCATGCCTTCATTCTGCACACTCTTGCTAAGCACCTTCTGTGAGCCAGCTACTGTGCTGGATGCTGGGGACGTGTTGAAGAACAAGGCAGGCATCACCTGCACAGAGTTCAATGGGTTGTGATATCCTTTCTCAAAAGTCAAATGCTTAAGCGATTTGGGAATATGAGCATCCATTTATTATAACAAAAGTCCAGTGAAGTACAGACATTTCAGCTCCTATTCTCCAGTGTGCTTCCAGAGAAAAGAAGAAGCTAACCACCCCCCCCCCCCAAAAAAAAACACATGACCTCCATTACCTGGAAGTTTCGCCGACAGTGCTAAGTGTTGCTTTGTGTTCACCGAAGCTGCTGCCGTCTTCTGACCCCTGTTCCAGTCAGCTCATCAAAGCCGCACTCAAGATGCCTCGTTAATGTGCAGCACCAAACGGTTGTTTGGAAGAGGCTCTTGCTGACCCCCTATAATTATTTAGAGAGAAATGTGCAATTTTTTTAGATAGAGAAGTCAGCCTGTTTTCAATATTCTATTTAATTTGTGAGTCACGGGGTAGAAATAGTCATAGACTGTAATTTTTCCGAAAAGTGGGAAGCATGGTTGACCGAGGGTCAGGAGGCTGCAGGGAGGCCCTGCCGTCTCTGTGTAGTACACGAGGCCTGGTAGCTGGGGCCCTCCTGACAGCCCTCAGTGCTTCTGAACGGAGGACCCTCCTCCTCCGGAAAACTGGGAACAAATGCCCACGTGGCCTTGACATCCCACCAGGAGGTCAGCCATAGGCAAAACCGGGTCGAATGCCACGCCAGCCGTCCTATCCCCCAGCCTCTAGAAGTGGGAGTTAGTTATCCGTAATAGGCGTTTTTCAGAGCAATCTTCTTCATGACTTAAGAATTGGAGTACACAGATGTAGTTAATGGCACTATTTTATCATGATTTTAAAAAAGAGTTTAAAAAAATTAAAGTCCCTATGCTGCCTGGAGATTTGGGGGAATGTGGGTATATTTTATTTCACTGAATTGGTAAAGCCTGAAAAGGTTTTGCAGAAGCACTCTAAGAACGAATAGAAAATTCTTTAAATAGTTTCTTTTGAAACACTTTGACATACCCATACACTGTAGATGGCAGATAAACGAAGTCCAGGTCATAATCACACCCTGCCCCTGGGGTGGGCCCAGCAGGAATGGCAGCCACAGACTCTCAACAATGGAAAAGACATTAAAGGGTCATTTAGTTCAACTATCACTCTCAACTCTGCACGGTGAGCTTCCCTGCAGGGATAAAGAACTCTGTATTTTCCAGGACTACCTAGACCGACTTTGAGCAGAAACCTGGTTCCCTAAGATTTCCGACCATTGTGTTCATTTCCATCTTTTGACAAATGGGAAAATCTCCTGCGTTGACGAATACCCTAGAAACGTCTCATTATTTTCTGTGTGATTTCACACAGGGGGCGGGGCAAAAGTAGGCTTGCACTTGTTTGTATGGAAAATAATCCAACAATTGATAAATAGTAATATAAGAATAAACTTGGAGTTTTGCATACTTTCAACTGTGAACCTACTAGTGCCCCACGCAGTATATTTGCTTTATCTTTGTTCTTTGAAAAGTGCTAATTTTCTACTAAACAGAAAATCTTCATCAAACACATTCTTCCATGACTGAAAAAGGAGATTTTGCTGTATTTCCTTCTCAACAGGGACACTGTGGAGATAAAAAAGCCAGAACTCGATGCACATATTTGAATGATGTTAATTCTAGACACAATGGTGGGTCAGCAGGACAATGTTGGGTCAGTTGATCACGTCATACAGAAGCCTTGGCTGCTTTCTTGGCTACCAAAAGGCCTCGTCCACTGTGAGGCCTGAAACCGCCCCTGTGTAGAGTCATGACTAGGTTAACAAGGAGGAAGACACGTGCTGGAGGCAGGGGATCAAATACCTGGGTTGGACCATTTCATGTGTGTTCATGAGTAAGGATGACAGACCGACCTAGAAACAATACTTTTAAAATTCATTTGAATTTTACTTATTGCTAAAATGAGTCCTGTCTCTGTATAAAACTTAGGGATGGGGAAAAAAACCACCACAGATAACCTGGGATAACCATTGCTATGGTATCTATCCTTCCAGCATTTTTCTGTGCACGTTATTCTTTATAGCTGTAAAAACCAGCATAATTCATGGTGCTTGAATGTTTTGCAAAAGGGGAAATATTCCATCCACACTTTTGTTTGGAAATGATCTGCATGACAAGGTAGTTCTCTTTGGCTCAGGGCATCTTCTATAGAAGGCATGGCTTCCGGTGATTCACGTGGTTGGATTCAAGGCCTACCCTTCCACAAACCACAGCTTTCTCCACAGTTGTTCAAAGTCATTCTAAATAATTCACATGAAAGAGAAATGCAGATTCATCAATGACCTAGGCCATCTTGCCCAGACGTCTGACCCTCTTGCTTTCCTTTCTCTCAGATGGAGAGACAAATGTCAGTCAACTCCAACCTCCTGGGAATGCAAGGTCCGACTCTCAGCAACCCCTGTGCTTCTCCTCAAGTCCAGCCAATGCATTCGGAAGCCAAAATGGTAAATGACACTTATGATCACCTTTTGTTATTTGCTGACTTTTCCTTTCGGTCTCTACTCTGACTTTCATGTTTGGGTCACGTCCGGGAGAAGGCTCGGCTTTGTTTTGGTGAAGACCTTTCTGTGGAAGGGCGGTGCAGAGCCTGGCTCTGTCTTTAAGGATACTTGTTACTGAACCTTGCAGTAGATGACCACGGAACAGGTACCGGATCAACACGTGGCCTTAGTGCAAGGGACATGTAGACGTTTGGGGAGATCCACAGGAGCTGAGGTGGGATACTCCCAAGAATGTGTGTATTTGCCAATCACCTGAAATTAAAAATAATCCAGAGTTTCTCTCCTTCAAGGGGAGAGAAACTTCATTGTTTCAGTGCCATTCTTCCTGTCCCCATATCCTTGAAAACATATATGTGATTTTAAGCACACACTATTAGGGAAATAATTTTGTGTCTCGTAGTTGTCAGATGTGACATTGATTGGAAAGGATCAGATCCTTGTTTTCTCTCAGAGTAACTGAAACACATGACCTTAGGTGACAGCCTTCGGGGACTGTTAACATCTGAGGCTTATGGGCAGTAAGGTCAGTCTTTCCAATCACAGGGATATATATTCATGCATTTATGTTCCACTAAATATTAAGGGACAGCAATGCATGCCCAGCTTTGCAGTATAAAATATTGTGAATTTGCTGGTTCTATTTAGTGAAATCCCTTGAGGTATGTCACTCAGTGTGCGTAGAGTTAAATTCTAGCAGCACAATTAGGCATCAGATACAACGAAAAGCATTGCAGCAAAGGTTTTACTATCAGCTCCTGAAGGATCACTTTTGCTAGAAGTTGGAGATTTATTTGGTTTGCTGACGGACCGCATGAGGGACCATGTTTGGTGGCTGGTGTGAGGATGTTCTTGACAGTCCTGAAAATTAGCCATCAAAACCCAGTGAGTTCATTTTCAGTGGCAGCAAGTTTTTTTTTTCTTCCTTTTCTTTTTTCTTTCTTTCTTTTTAAATGGCTTTGGTCACTTTTGGGAACTTCACTCATTTGACTTGCAGCTTCTTGACCCAAGGAAGCAACTGAACTCCCAGTGTTGGCTACCTCTGGCAAATAAAATCTGTGGTCAAGAGAGTTCTCTTTGCTGTGCCACAGCCCCTGTGATGTGCCAGATGGCACCGGCATCTTCAGCAAAGCTTGTTAAATCTTTTTGGAATCGGCAAATATTTTTCAACTCAAGCCCTGCGGTGCCAAACCAAATACTTGCTGGCAGAGTAGAGTTCAAACTGGCATCTGTTTTGGAGACCAGAGGCCATTTACTTTTTTTTTTTTTAAGGAAAGTAAAAAATGAACTGTGAAGGTACTTAAGAAAAAAACAAAATTAAGTTATTCATGTGTATGAATAAGTGCTCTGGTCTGACCATCAGATGCGATGCCCCAGATGGATTATTTCTGAATTGTCTTGTTCGGTCCAGGGTCTGTGTCCTTTTGGAGGGGCCTCCCAGACACACTTGAGGTGGATTCTGAAGCACAATTCCAAACCAAATTTCCCTGCCAATTGATTTTCATTGGGTTTTATGCTACCACTTGACTCAGAGTGTCCTGCCCCTCTTCTTGCTGGCAAAGAAGGAAAAAGTTTTCCAAAGGGAGTAGAGGCTTATAATTACTTATATGTATGAAATAAAAACATATGGTATGGCAAATTAATAGCAAATTATATCAGCCAGCAACAAAAGGGAATTGGTCTGCACTTATAAAAATAGTGTTACCCCACAAATGTTTGCTGAGTTAAATTTACTGAGCAAGCACACTACTCTGCTGATTCATGTTCTAAGTGAATAAATATTTCCAGGCAAATGAACTCTATAATGGAGTTGGGGCTTAGTGAACACAGCTATTCTGTCTACCCCAAGCTTCCACACCTAATCCCGTTATTGCCAATAGGTTTACCCAAAGGGGAAAATGGTCATATTGGCCACTTATATTTTGGAAGAATAGCATTTACTTAGTAGCTCGCAAAAGTGTTAGGTAAGTGGCTTTTAATACATTACTCAGCATCTCTATTCTTATTATGCTTGCACCATTCACTGGAGAAACCAGTAATTGCCCTCTATACTAACTGCACAGTATTTCTAGCAGTTTTGGGTTACTTAGACGAAAAGCTTCTAAGAAATACAAAGTAGTAAAGAAAAAAAATCCTGTGATTTTAATGTCAGCCAGAGCCTCCCCAGGTTTCTCAGAACTATGGGCTTTGTTGTCCTATGCCTAATTTTCTTCCTGTGTGAGACTGGAATGGATTCCAGATTTCAACTAAGACTCTCGTTTCACTGTTTTCAAGGACTTTTGCAAAGGTCACACATGGGCTATTGTGATGAATGCACTCTGTGGGGTGTGTTCTCGGAGCACAGGAGAAACCAGAGAGGTGCCGCCCACGCGCAACACTGCAGGCTCGTTCTGCTGGGGACAGTGGTGTCCATTTCACACTCCCTGTTGGCCCCTGACAAAAGGCATCGTCCTGAATCTCTGGTGAAACTGGGAGGTCTGGGAGGTGGGCAAGCGCGTAAGACAGGATCGTTCCAAAGGCACAGTTTTGTTAGAAGCTGACTGACTAGTGATTGCTTAGTAGAATATATCCTTTTTCCTTGCCCCAAAGCTGTCATTTTTATTGTGGGAGAGAGCATTAATCCGGGACATCCTAAATCAAGAAGCGTGTGTTCTTCTTTTGACTTAATAATGTACATTCGTATCAAGCAGTGACTTCAGTGTATTGTAGCCACACCTGTCCAAGCTGGCTTTCTCACAATTCTGGCAGATTATAATTTAGTTCTATGGAATGTTGTTCTGAAGAATTAAGCCAACAGACATATGGCTTCATAAACTTCCTAGTAAATGCATGCACATTGGGTTTCGTTTGGGGGTCAGAGCAGATTCAGATTTGTGAGAGCCTTCCATCTTTCTGACCACCCCAAACCACAGGCTCTTCACCCCAGATTCCTGGGATCATGTCTGTCTTCCATGAGGATGGGGCCTGCTGGAGAGAAAATTCATGGGGTACCTGGTGGACATCTTGAACATCCCAAAGGAAAGGGAAGAAAAGAGAAGAGGGGAGTGAGCACAGAGAACGGAGAAAGGAGGAGGAGACAGAGGCAGGATGGGTAGGGGAAGTACCAATGGGACAGGGACACGTTCCCAGCCTCTGCTGGGTACAAGTGATTCTGAAATCATGTAGATTTGTGTTCACTTCTATTTGTGAGAATTAGACCAATTTTAACCAGCTATGAAAACAGTGTTCCTTTTTTTGTTTTAAGAAGACCATAATAGGGTTGGAAGCTAAAATAGAAGTAGGAGGGACTTGTCCAGTTACCTAATGACACATGAGCCTGTCTCACTAATGATGAGGTGACTATTACCGTATTGAAACGGGCTAAAATGGAGTCCTTCATGGAGGACTCTGGCCACTCTGCCCAGACTCCACCTTGCATCGGGGCAGGGTCAGTGTAGCCTAGGGAGCACTGATACTAGGCGGAAGGTGTGTGCTGCAGCTGTCACCTGATTTTCTCCTCAGGATGGCACTATGACATGTGTGTTATCCACACTTTACAGCTGGGACAATTGAGGCTCCAAGTAGGTAGGAAACTGGCCCCACAACACATCAGTTAGCAAAGGCTAATGTCTCAGACCCCAACGACAAAGCCTTTTCATCAAAACATTTATCCTTTAGGTAATAATGTTCCATAGCTCCCAGATATCAGTAAACAGCAGATTAAGTCACACTCTTTGGGGTTAATTTATATTTATATACAAGAGGGAGACAAGAATGGCAAGGACGGTGCAGACCTGTAGATAACTTGGAGAGGATGATGAGTGGTTGGTAGTATGGAACATCCCCCTGGGTCTAACCAGGGTTCTGTGGCCTCGCTGACTGGTCCAGCTTTTCTGTGTCTTTTCTCCAAACACATTTCCAACGCACTGAGAAAGGCCTCATGAGTGAGAACTGAGTTCGACTGAGTTGAACTGGATTGAAAGTACGGGAAGGAACCAAACCCCAGCCATGAAAATGGGAGTGGGATGGATGGGTGGGGAACAAGGGTAGGGCTGAGAAGCAGAGGATAAAAGCAGGTAAATGCTAAGTTGAGTAGTGCTAAAGAATAGCCAACTAAGTTAATTTGCTTTGAAAGATATCTAGAAAAAAAACCATCATATCTTTTCCTTGAGAGAGAAGCAGTATGCCTGTTCCTTAGAAAAGAGAATTGGAATATCATTGCCCTCCTAGGAATTGAGAGCAATCAATATGCTGTTTCTTCCATTGTGATGGACTGGTTTTGCTGTATTTTGCTCATCAGCTGTCAATACTTCATCCACAGTTAGGTTTACAGTTTACTGAATGCGGACATAAATATGTGTATCAATGAATGAATGAAAGACACCAAATGGAGAGTGAGGGGTTTTTAGAGATGGAGGGTACTTAGTAAAGACCTTGCCCAAATTCCTCATTTTATAAATGAGCACACCAAAGCCTGCTAAAGATTTAGGGAGATCACACCATCATTTATGTACATACAAAGCTGGGCTCCCAACTCAGGCCTTCAGTCTTCTGCCCAGAATCATGCATTTTCCAAATCAGCTGTACTGATAGATTACTAACAGCACTTTTTTTTTTCTTGGCTCTGGTTTTCTCCTGGCAGATTGGCAGACGAGACCTGGGGTGGTATAGTGAGCAATCACGGTTAAATCTCCACTTTGTTTTGAATGTCAACCTGGGTGTGTTTGTGTTTGCCTTTCCCTCCCTAATTACGGAGGTGGATAACTGTGTGCCTGCAGTGCCCCTTGGCCACCCACTGTCCGACAGATAAATCACAGAGCAGCAGGGCTCCAGATGGAGGTGCCCGGAGAGTTTATTCACATGAAAAGACAGTCTCCAGGTAACATCTCTCTGGCAGGCTCCAGAAATGCTCTTCTGCTATTTGCCTATTTGCTTTAAGCAGCCCAGCTTCACTTCCTTAAAGTACAGGAATAAAAACATTTTTTAAAAAGGTGAATGAATAGGCTGTCTGCTTTTCAGAAGCTTTGGTGAGGCAGGGAGTTCTGTTCGCCTTAAAGAAGTTCTCATCAACTTCTAAATTGTGCCGGCAGCCTTGTGTCCCTAGAGCCAAAACACAAGGATCGGATGAACCAAGGTGACCGCTTATTTTCAGAATTTCCCTAACCTCGCTGCTGTGAAAAAACCACTGTCCAATATGCAGATAAGTAGGAATTATGTAAGAGTCCATGACAATAACAACCACAAAAATCTATGTTCTCACTAATCTATATGATAGATCTCATTTTTAAAGGCCATTTGCCTTCTTAAAACACCATGGTAGAAAATAGTAATTGTTGACATTAATCAAGTACTTGTGCCTGTGGCAGAAACTGTGTTAAACATTTTGTGATGTATTATCTTACTTAATCCTCCCCAATCTGAGGAGAAAGGTACTTTTCTGAATCTCATTTTCCACATGAGTAAACTGAGAGGTTGGGGAACTTGTGAAGAAGATCCAAGCTGCCGAGATGCAGGGCTGCGACCTGAGCCGAGACCCTCGGCCCTTGCTCCCGGCCCTAAACCCTAATGTTTTGCCAGCAGTGGGGATGGCTGTCCTATGAGTTTATATTAGTAGAGTACTTTCCAAATCACCAAGCACTTTCATATGCATTGTCTCACTGGAGCCTCATAGCAACCCAGCCCGGTCAACAGGGAAATATTGTGATCCTCATCTTACAGACACAGAGAGGTGACTTTTCTAGTGTCATCCAGCAACATCACCAGGCCCTGAGGCCAAGTCTTCCTTGATTTTGCCCTGTTTCTACTATTTCATGCTGTCCCTGGTATCACCCTGGTGTTTCAGTCTGAATAAAAGCAGGTCCTGAGCCTCAAATTAATAGCTCAGGCCCAGCCATCGATTCGCTTGTGCCTATCAGAGTCTCCAGTTCTCAGCCACTAAACACTAGATAGAGGGCTGGCCCTGATTTCTGCGTGTCCAAGACAAGTGCTGAATTTGAGCTCAGTTATTGTTTTTGAAGCTCCGAAGCCACAATACTTCTCTAAGAACAAATAGGTCTACCTCCTTTCTGTTGGCAGAAAGTATAACCTTCCATATGCCATTGCCATTTCTCCCATTTAAACCGCAGAAAGTTTAATTTAGAATTATATTGTGCTATTTTTAAATAAAATGTAAGTGATTCACTTCTGAGATCATTAACCAGAGCTAGCAGCTGCTTGTTTGCATTTCTGTAGAACGGACTAAATTCCTACACAATTTGTATTCCATGTGTGGGTCAGAAACCCGAATACATGGGATTATACATTTAATATTTTTGTTTTGAAAAGTGAGAATTTAAGAGGTCATCAATTGCTGATGAATCACCAGATTCCAAAGGTGATTCATTGGCAATTCACAGGCAGGAAAGGAACTTGGGGAGCATTTTAGCAAAATCCTTTCCTTTGTGAAACAAAGGCCTAAAGCTCAAGTTAATAACTTGTCCAAGGTCACATAGCTAATTAGCAAAAGAAGAGGAATTAGAACCCAGATTCTGGGTTTCAAGTGGAAAGAACTTGACTCTCCCTGTGCTGGTCGGGAGTTTACAGGAAAACCATCTGTCAGTTGCTGTGACAGTGAACTTTCTAAAGGGGGTGTTTCCTGAAGCATTTTGCTGCAGAGTTTGGTTAGTGAGGCAAAGTAGCTGGGGTAGAAGTGGGTAGCTGGGGTAGAATAAGCCTTTTTCCCCTCTTACATCAATCAGGAATTGAAACGAATCATCAGGTTGCCCAAAGGAATGGGTCCAATTCTCCATAATTCTTCCTGAGACTTGGGGATCTTGACATGAGACCACTAAGCTGTCCTTATTTGTCATCCAGAGTGTGGGTACATGCAGAGTATTTTATCTCTTTAAAGAGATAAAAGCTGGCACAAGCTGCTTTCATTTTGCCTGCCACCAAGCAAAACTAAACCTCCTGTGTCTCATCACTGTGTATTTTGGGGCAGCGAGGATCTTACGTGGGCTTTCGGGGACCTGTGTTGTGCTGGCGTGGAGCTGGGACAGCCCGCTGCTCACACACACAGGGGTATGGGCATGTCCCTCATCTTCAGGTCTCTTCTCTCGGCTGTCCCCACTCCACCCACATCCGTGGGTCCTCACACACATTCAGACATTCTCCGAGGACACATTGTCTTCCCAGTTTTATTTCTTTTTCTTTCTGCCAGTATCTGCCCTGTTTTGGTAACCATGGCAATAGGTGAAATACAATCCCAATATTTGCTCGCTGCCTCTGTCATCCAGCCCAACGCACGCACTGCCTTGTCTTGTTTTGTGTTTGTTTAATGTTCCTCAGCCTGAAGTCAGATGCACTTGGGCAAGGACACCACGCAGGGTCTGGTTTGGAACAGCCCCTCAGACGGCTTTCAGGCATGTCTTCTCTGAGTGTTTACGTGCGTGCGTGCGCATGTGTGTCCCAGTCTGCTTTGGGACACTGTGCAAATAAATCCAGCTTGTTTCAGAATAGGCAGGAAAAAAAAAAGAAAATTTACAAATTGGGCAACAGGGAAGTTCTGCTTTGAAGAGATGTATTTTGGTCTTTTTTCTTGGATTTTTGTAGCTTCCGCTTTCCCAGACTTTTGCCAGCACAACTAATAATGAAAGTTTGCTTTGCACTTGGTGGTGATGGCTTTGCCTTGATTTGGTTTTGTATGTGGGAAGTAGAGAAGATCTGTCAGGAAATTTGTGCCTTGTGGAGGATGGAAGAAGGCAGGACGCTGGGGCAGATAAGGGAGTCAAAGTTTTTCTAAAGATCTGTATTGTTTTCTTAAAAAATCAAAAGGAGACTACAATCTTCAGGTCTAAAACTAACAAAGAGTACCTTTCCCCTTGGTATCCTTTTAAAATTGTCTTTTTATTAAATCCCCTGTTAGTTTGAAAAGCTAGGTTGTATGTTTGCCTTAGTGTGAATAAGATGAATCATTAGATTCTCAGAATAGTTAAGTCCCAAACATTAAAAATAAGCATAAAGAATTTTGATTTGAAACAATATTTGCATTCACTAGAAAAGATGTGTTTAAGGGAGATAAGATTTTCACCCAACTGTGGCCTTGGGTCCTAGAGATCAAAAGTGCAACCAAAGAGGCAAGGCAGTAACCTGATTTCAACAGAGAGCCAGGACCTGAAGTTCAAGAGCAAGTGCGCTTGGGTAGAATTTCAGAGGTGGCAAGTGTTTTACTTGCACCCTTTCCTGGACTGTCCTCTTCCCTTTTGGGATCTGAATGTGCCCATATTTCCACGGTACTCAAGGCTTCGGTCCAGTCCTGTGTCACTTCCAGCCTCTTCTGCTCCTCTCTGCTCTGCACACCATGGTCACTCTTTGAAAGCCCCTCACAGGAGCCTGGCATCTTCCCGGGCCTTCTTGTTCTCTGGGGCCGCCTCCGCCTATCCTGTCCTATTTCCTTTGCCTCTGCAAACTACCCTCCTTTCTTTTTCAACACTCAGGTCAAATGCACCTTTCCTGTGAAGTCTTCTCAAGTTCTTTAGTGAGACAGGAGCCACGCCTTCTGCTAGATTAGACTCCGTGTGCTCCTTTTTTATCTCTTCCCTGTAGAGCTTCATTACATGCTGTTGTCTATGTGCCTGCTTCACCACTAGCTGTACACCCCTTGAGAACAGAAGCCGGTTTGATTCAGCTGCATGTCCCTAGATTGGTTCTCTGCCGCACATTCTATGATAAATGTGTGTTGATAGAATGAAGGAAGGAAAGTCTAATAAACGAGTTTCGATGAAGATGTTACTGTGACGCAAAATGTCACCCTGCACTGTGGTCTTTTTTTGTTTTGAAGTTCCAGGGGTAAGATAGAACTTGTCGGACGATTGATTCAGCAATGGTAAATTTCAGGACTTATGACAAGTGGGTGGGAAAGAGATCTGAGCAGACAAGAATCCTTCCCACAGTTTCCCAGATCCCTACATTGGTTCCTGGGGGCTCTGCTAGCCACGGCCAAGGGCAGCTCTGCCAAAAAGCCCTGCAGGAGACCTCTGGGCCCTGGGCGTGGCATCGCCTGAAAATAAAATGTTTTATCTGAAGGCTTCTGGCTGCTTCAATATTGAGATCCCCTTGGGGCAGGCCCAAAACTCTAGTACTTTTAAAAACATGCATAAATTCAGGATTGTGGTGTAGTTTTGATTCAGAATTAATTCACAGTTGACCCTTGGACAAGGAAGGGGTTGAGGATACGGACCCCACATGTAGTTGAAAATCCACGTATGACTTAAGTTGGCCCTCCACATAGGCAGGTTCCAAACCATGACGGAAGGTAACATTTTCAACCTGAAGTTTGTTGAACTTGTAGATGTGAAGCCCAGGGATATGGTGGGTTGACTATATACTGATCGGAAAAACGTTGTGCATAAGTGGATCTGCACAACTGGAACTTGTGTCCTTCAAGGGTCAACTGTTCTGTGGCAAACTATGAGGAATACATTAAAATGAAAAAAAGGTCTTTGTCTTTTTTTCTGTTCATAGATGTAATACATCAAAATTACGTAGATATTAAGTATATAGTTTACATCCTGCTTTTACAAAGTTTCATGTGATATTATTAGTTTCCTGTATCATTAAGTATCTTTTGAAAGCATTTTGATAATTATATAATTCTTCCTAAGGTATCACATAAAAATTAACTTTCTTACATATATATATATATTTCTTGAAGTTTAGATTTTCTCTACAAGAAATAACCCATTCACTATAAAAATAAACCAAAAATTGATCTGAAGTTATTGAATTACATTTTTTAAAAAACATTGTATTTATTTAATCTTTAGAGGAGAAGGGAAGGAGAGAGGGAGAGAAACATCAGTGTGTGGTTGCCTCTCATGCGTCCCCTGCTGGGAACTGGCCTGCTACCCAGGCATGAGCCCTGGCTGGGAATTGAACCAGTGACCCTTTGGCTTGCAGGCCTGTGCTCAATCCACTGAGCTACACCAGCCAGGGCTGAATTACATTTTTGATTATTTCCTTTAGGATATATTCCCAAACTTAGAATGACCAGTTCTAAGGGAACACATTTTAAAGACTTTGCATATATGCTGCCAAGTTTCTTAAAGTGTATACTAACCTAATTCCTGCCTGCAGACAGAGGGGTGTCTATCTTACAGTGTTTTCAGCAGCATTAAGCATTATCATTTTTTAATGAAATCTTTGCCAGTTTTTTTTTTTTGCATTTCTTACACTTTGGGTAATGTGCAAATCTTTTTCTATGTACCTATAGATTTTTTCTTTGATGCATTTCTGTACTTTAAGGCCATTTTTCTTACTTGGGGTCAGTATTGGAATCCAGGGAACAAATGATAAGAGTCAGTGGTCTCTCATCTACTGCGTTTTTCAAATTCTTACTAATAAGCGGCTTTACTACCTTACTTTAGCAACTGTATGTTTGTTTCTAAGACAAATGCCTACCTTCAAATAACTTAGGTTTTTAGCATATTGTTTTATTTTGCTTATTAACTTTCACTTAGAAACAAAGTGTTTTGTGGATTTTTGAAAAAAAAAAACTCCTTAACCCTTCTGATATTTATAGTTTTTCCACTATGTATTTGAAAAATATTAGCTTCTCTGGGAATATCAGGGTGGCTGCCCTACATTTTCTGTGTTTATCTAACCTGGCCTTTGTTTACTTGGTCTCTTAAATAAATTGCAGATATGGTCGTGTCTTGCACAATTACCTGAGGTAGGATTTACAGGGCTCCTGCTCTTATCCCATTTATGAGAAATCAGCCTCCAACTATTTTTATGTCACCAGTCACTATGTAAGTGTATGGACTTGTATTGATTAAACTTATCATTACTGGCGGTGACATGTTGCTGAGTCCATTCTCAAGCAAGGAAGTTAAACAGGAAATATAAAACAGCTTAAGTCCCACGGGGTCATACTGTTGCTGTCATGTGCTGTTGAGTCGGCTCCGACTCCTGGTGACCCCACGCACCAGTGATGTCCGCAGTGTCCTGTTGTCAGCAGCCCTGCCCAGCTCCTGTACACTCGCGCCTGCAGCTTCTGTCATGGAGTCGGTCCATCTCGTGTTTGGTTTCCTCTTTTCCTGCTGCCTTCTATTTCTTCCAGCTTTGTTGATTTTTCCAAAGAACCCTACCTCCCCACGATGTAGTAACATTGAAGGTTTAGTGAGTCTTTTGTTAACTGAAACCTCCTAACTGGTACCTAGGTTCTCTGAAGGGAGGCATCTGAATGCTAGTACATTGTCACCACAAAATATCTCTTTGTCAAATGAATGAGTATGGGGAATTAATTATATGATACTATAGAACATGCATTGAGTGCAGATCCTGGGCCACGTCGTCCTATGATCTCCATGTAGCGAAGACACAGTGAGGAACCGCATATGACATACTTAGACTCGGCATTTACATGTATTATTATGTAATCCTCACAACCGTCCTGTGAGGTCAGGACCCCTGTTTTTACAGGCAAGTAAACTGATGTAGAGAAGTCAGTGCCCAGGATCACTCAGCCTGCAAATGCAGACGGATGATTTGGGCCCGACTCTGGATCTGACCCTTCCATGCAGGGTCTTTGCTTTGGCAACTTAAAAACATCATGGCGCCTGGATTCCAGCAGGGGTGAAAGTGTGGAAGCATTGGCAATTACTTGGTAAATATTTATCATTAACATCAACTCTGTACTAGGCCTCCTTTCTATTTTTTTAAATCCTAACTTGATATGTTTATTGATTTTAGAGAGAGAGAGAGAAAGACAGGGAGGGGGAGAGAGACAGAGAAAGAAAAAAAACCCCATCAATCTGTTGCCTTCGGTATGCACCCTGACCAGGGATTGAACCCACAACCTAGGTATGTACCCAGGCTGGGGATCGAACCCATAACCTTTTGGTGCACAGGAACAATGCTCAACCCACTGAGCCACCCGGCCAGGGCAAGGCCTCCTTTGCATTAAACGTTAGGCCTCCGACATTCCTGAGGGTTTTTCCTGGTGTTGCTGTGAATCCCCAAACCCATGCACGTGGCACATCATTTCCCTGCACCCAGCACAACAAGCAGAGGATGAAACCCAATCGCAATCCTGACCCTGGAGGGAGGGCCAGACTCACTGTCATGTTCCCGCCCAGAGTCGTGCAGTAAATGCAGTTCAAAGACTGTGCCCCGGCAGGAGTTCCAGTTACTGGAGGTCATGAAATTTGAGGGTTAGTTTCTAAAACTTGAAACCTTGAATATCAAATTGGAAAATACAAAGTCTCAATGTTAACAATGACTGCTAGCTCATATTTTAAGATATACAAAACATTCTTACACCTTTCACTAGACCATCAGGTTAACCTTCTATGGAGTCATAGCTGTCACCTGGAATTATGAATAAGGCAGGGTGTTTTTGTTTTGTTTTATTCTTTTGAGAAAAAATAAAGCACTGATGGAGAACAGAGACCAGAGAAACAGACTGCCTGCCTTCAAATCCTAACTGTGTGACCTGGTTGCTTAGCTTCTCTATTCCTCCTTTTCACTTCTGTAGAATGGGGATAATGGTGGGCCTCTCATAAAGAGTGCTTCTGCAGGTTGAATGAGGCAATAACAGGGAAAGCATTTGGCATAGTACCTGTCTCTCATGAGGTCTGTCCAGAAGGTAGCCAGCCATATAATGTGAAAAATAGAGACGTTTACTGAAGAAGATATAAGATACATGAAACGTTGTACATAGGACAGTGATGCCTCAGTCCCCATCACAGTAGGCAACCTTGGGATCTCACACGGTTCTCCCAGTCACCATCAGCTGCCCGTGTATTTTCCTGAATCTCATCAACAGTCTGAAATCTCTTCCCTTTCAAAGGTGATTTTAGTTTTGGGAAAACCCAGAAGTTGCAGGGTGCTAAATCTGGGCTGTAGGGGAGCTGGGTCACCTGGGTGATTTGATGTTTCACCCAATGACTCTGCATGAGACGTGATGCATGAATGGGCACATTGTCATGATGAGGCTGCCAATCACCAGTTGCCCATAGGTGAGGCCTTCTGAGTCGTCTGAGTAGTTTCACGGTGAATGTTCCAGTTTAATGCAAAATTTGACGCAGATCCGTTGCTGTACTAGCTCAGTCATTTTGAATGTGATAGCCACACGGTACACATGCTCATTCAGTGGCATCTACTGCCCCCACTGACTGGTATAGTGAAGTTGTCATTGTTCACACATGCGCATTCCAGTCCACTTTCTCTGGCTGCCAGGGTTCATCAGTGTTGCACAATCCATTCTTGTCCTGTTAACAATGGCTGAACTTCTTCCAGATAGACCGTGTGTGTGTGTGTGTGTGTGTGTGTGTGTGTGCACGCGCACACGCACATTTAATTTTTTTTTCCTGCTTTAAAGTATACTTCTCTTTCTCTCCTGGGCTTTGCTCATTATGTTTAAAACATACTTGTATGGATGTAACATGCAGCATAAAGAATAGAGTAGATAATCTTGTACTAACTTTCTGTGGTGACAATGGCTTCTAGACTTCCAGCAGAGATCATGTCGTAAGGTACTTAAAAGTCAAATCACTATGGTATGCACCTAAAACTAATGTAATCTTTTTTTAACATTTTAAAAGATTTTATTTATTTATTTTTACAGAGAGGGGATGGGAAGGAGAAAGAAAGGTAGAAAAACATCAATGTGTGGTTGCCTCTTGCATACCCAGTACTGGGGATCTGGCTGGCAACCCAGACATGTGCCCTGACTGGGAATCGAACTGGTGACCTTTTGGGTTGCAGGTCCATGCTCAATCCACTGAGCTACAGCAGCCAGGGCTAATGTAATCTTGTATGACAACTATACTTCAAAGTATGAAGTTCGTACATTGCACATGAAAAAGAACATATATGTATAAAGTTCATGGTCTAATAGAAGAGAAAAATGAGACTGAGAGACTAAGTACCGTACCTTTGATCAGTGCATTAAATCCCTGTGCTCATTACAGAGACTTGGGTGTAGAAACCCAGGAAAGTGATACGCCTCTTGCTTTGAATTCACCAATTCATTGAAATACACAGGAATAAAAAATGGCTTAAAAAAGTTTTTAATTAAAAACTTATTTAAAAATAGAGTTCAGTACAGCATATTTTAAAATTTTAAATACTTGTTATTGTTTTACAGTTGATTCACAAACATGTAAGTATGAAAACATTTTATAACATGAGATACTTTAAAGTTAAAAGTTAGGGCTAAAATTACACAAAAGACCTAAGGCTCACCAAGGAATATATATATTAAATTCCATTGCCTAAAATAGACTTTTACTATGTCTGTACAAATTACTTTAAATTATACAAATATTTGGACTCTGTCTAGCCGTGAGACTCAACTATGTACCCTAAAATGTCACAAGCAGTGCCATGCCAACATTTGGCATTTATTTTTTTCCAAAACATCCAGGATCATTATTCGTTTCAGTGAGAGCTTCCCTTATGCTCTGCAAGTGAGCTTGGACGAAATGCTGGTGAAAAAGGGAGAACACTCCCCAGGACGGTGGGCGGAGGTGGTTGTCTCTGGGACACGGTAAAGGAGGCTCTTGGCCAACACACCCTTCGGAACAGCCATACCCATGATAACAGGGTGTGAAGACTTGATTACTTTCAAGCCTGATGAATGAGTCCAGCTGTTCTGCAGGCCAGCATGGGGTATGTGAGAACATGGGATCAACAGCGAAAGCATGTTTATCTCACTCCATCATTGCAGTGAACTTTATCTCCTGGGAATTTCCTTCAAGAGCAAGTCTGGACAGAGTCATGGCTTAAAGACCAGGGGTCTGGAAGTGAGTTGTTCCTAAATTCCAATTATGCACAGAAAGGGCATGCATTTGTAAGGAAAGATAAGCTAAAGTGCCATGCATGCTCCTCAGACACAGATAATTTGTCACATCGCCACCATTAATCTGTTAGTTCCCACTGGCTTGGTTCCACGAGATCTGTTTTGTAGATTTATTACATTCATACGAAGAAATGTCTCTACCAGTCCACTGAGCCACCAGTTCATATGTTCATCCTTCCATTGAGAAATTCTTTATCGAGTACCTCTGAAATGCCAGGATCATACTTGGTGTGGGGGGATAAAAACTGTGCATAACTCAAGCCTGTAGGAACTCACAGTCCAAAGAGGGAATCAGATAGATAAATGGACAACTGGGTGTGTTGTGATAAATGTTATGATCAAGACAAATACAAAGTAGCCTTCATGGTGATGGTGATGAGGCCTGAGTGGCCCTCCAGGTGGGTATCTTCAGTGGGTCAAGCTCTTATGCTCTTCAACACAGTAGTTACTACCTACATGGGGCCATTTACATGTTAAATTCATTAACATAAAATACTATTTAAAATTAAGTTCTGAGTTGCACTGATCACATTTTGAGTGTTCAATAGGCACATGGGTCCAGCGGCTACCATACTGGACAGCAGAGGTAAGGAACATTTCCCTTATCACAGAAATATCTGTGCAACAGCCCTGGTCTGAGCACATTGGAAGGATGGAAGGGGAGGGTTTCCAGGGAGAATAAACAGAGTGAGCCAAAGCCTGGAGATGCTGGGGAAGAATTCGCATTTAAAAGATGGCTTTTAAATTCATTTAAAAAATATGTTTGCATGTATTGAATTGGCCAAAAAGTTCATTGTTTTTTTTTCCGTAAGGTGGCTCAAGTAGCACTCAGTTGTCTTTAAGTTTATTCAAACAATTTTGTTATATTGCATGGTGATGGTTGTCATATCAACATGCATTTAAAAAAACTTATCAAAATTGGTGAATTGTTGTATAGCCATTTTATATTGAAGATGGAAGAAAATATGCAACATATTCGGCATATTATGCTTTATTATTTTAAGAAAGGTAAAAATGCAACTCAAATGCAAAAAGATTTGTACAGTGTATGGAGAAGGCACTGCGACTGATCAAAAGTTTCAAAAGTGCTTTTAGAAGTTTCTTGCTGGAGATTTTCCCCTGGATGATGCTCCAGGATAGGGAAGATCAGTTGAAGTTGATAGCGATCAAATCGGGACATTAATGGAGAACAATCAACATTATTATCACACAAGAGAGAGCCAACATACCCAAAATATACAAATCAATAAAGTTATTGGTGAAAATAAAAAATGTCTCTTTTATTTTATGGAAAAAACTAAACAGACTTTTGGGCCAACCCAATATGTATTAAAGAAGCATTTATTGTTTATGCCGCAACTGTGGGTTTTCCAAAGATGGATAAGACACAGTATCAGCCTCTATCTAACATATGTTTTTATGGGCAAGGTAGAAGCCATAAAAAATTGCCAAGAAACTATATTTTGAGTGCGGAGGAGAGCCTGATTATTAGGTGTTGGGAAGAGAGTCTCAGGATCAGGCCAGACTTCAGTCTTCATGAAGTTGTTGCTTTTGACCTGGGTCTTGAAGAGCTGTTAGGATTCAAGCAAAGAGGTAGAGTTAAATTCCTTACCTTGGTTAAAAAAAAAAAATTAAGTTTCACAAAGGTCTTCCAGAGTTAGGGTCCAGCAAGCAATGGAGAAGCTGAGGGCTCTCCCCACTGGCATATTCATTAATGCCTTTCTACTGAGGCTGGCGTTTATACAATGGGGAGCTTATTTGGCTGTGCCAACTTACACGGAATAGCCTCCCTTCTAAATGGTGTTAGCATGGATTATTGGGGGAAGCTTGAGCCAGATCTTGTTTGCATTAGGTGGCAGAAAAAAGGATTGGGGAGGGGGCTATTAAGGATTATGCAAATCACTGGCTGATATGTAGGCTGGAAACTGGAGACTTTTGTAAAAGCAGCGTTTACTCGCCAATAGGTAAGGGGATTTGGAGCAGTTCTAGGCAAGTTATGGGGCCTATGACTTACACAGATCCAATAAAAATAGCAGTGAATGATTATACACATCTATGAGTTTTATTCTCTGAATTGGACAATCAGGTCTTATAAAACTTATCTCTGGCCATTTAGTCCCCAAAATTACAGATAAAGACACTTCCCTTTTCAGTTTGGTGTTTTTCCTTTGCAGGAAGTGCCTGTGAAGTGCAGTTGAGGTCTTGCTTATCACAAAAGCCACTAGGGCTTCCATTTCTAGGATTATGATGTACTTTGTTGTTAGGGAAACAGCAATCACAGAAATTTGTTTGAAGGAATTCATTTTGGTTGAGGATTCCAGGGAGTGACAGAGAAAGTTCTCCTTTAAAAAACTACTCTGAAGTACTCTGGGACTCAGGTTGAGATCAGGTCTTTAGAAATTGTATAAAATAGTGAGCAAAATCCAGGGGAAACCACTTTTGCAGATCAGTGTTTAAATCCTCTTTATAATGAGATAACGCAAGCTTGCTTCTTCATCCTTTCGCAATAGAAAATCCTTCCTTATGTCTAATTCTTTGGAAAACAAAAGGCAATTGGAAAAGGCATGAGTGGTTTGGGAGAAAAGGAGAATTTTTTTTCCATTATCACTTGGACTGCAATTTCTAAAATGTAGTTTGATGTTTATTCAGGTAAAAGGAATTCCAAAGGACAATTCTATCTGTATTTTATGCTTTGAGCTTCTCAAGATCAGGAACACATTATGAACACATTACCTGTCCACACAGTGGATTTTCCATGCATACGTTAAATTAACTGATTTCTACCAGACTGTGAACCACTGAGTTACTGAAAGTGCTGTGGGGCGGAGCATGTTTCAAAGGGTTTACAGCGTTGCCGGTGGGACTTCACGGTGGATCTTCTGCAAACAATCCCGTTAAAGGCAGACCTGACTCTCACGCAGGACTGGTGTTCCCCAAGTGTGTTTAAAAGTCAGTCATTCAGAACTCAAAACACAGTTTTTCTCACACGGAAGGTCAGAGATGTTACTTTCCCAGGGCTGCCCACAAAAGCCTTTTATTCCACGATGTATCTGAAAGTCCCTGTACATGTGTTGAGAGGAGAATGAGTAGTGTGGAACAGGACCCCCCTACCACCGTCCCTGGGGACAATGCTTTTTATTTGCTGTGGAGGCAGCCACCTGGGCTGCAGCGGGAAGAAAAGGAAATGTGTTTCTCTCTGAGGGGAGCATATCTCTGGTACAGCCTTTTGCAGCGTGAACCTTTTTATCAGTCAAGATGTATTACATTTTAAAAAAGACAGCTCAATACCTCTGGAGTTAAGAATGTTTTGAACTTTCTCTTCTTTTATTACTGCGAGCTCCATTATGGCTATTCCACACCATTACTGGATTTAGAAACCAGAGGAATGGCGATCATTTGACCGTAGAAATCAATGTCCCTGGGATTTGTCATTAGCAAAGGCACGCATCTCCTAGCTGCTTAAGATATTGACATTTTCATAGCCCTTAAAAATAGCCACAGCGTGCCGTTCTCATATTCGATTGATATATTGTGACTTTTTGATGTTGGAGCAATTGATTGATTCTTCTTAGCATCAGAACCAGGGACAGGAGTGATGGAGATGACCTAGAGAGAGATGAAATCTTCCCCCTGCAAGGACTGAACTAATCAAAGTGATTCTGTAGGCTTACTTCATCTTAGACAGAGAATAAGCTGCCCTTCACCTTCCATAACCACAGTGTTTTCTAACACTTTTGTCCACCTAGACACTGCCTCTGTGATTCCTTACAACATATTACTGCTCCCCCCACCCTCATTCACCTCTGATGATATACTTGGGAGATTTGTAGCCAATATCACAGAATACTGCTCTCTCGAGCTTTGTCTTCATTGTATGAGAATTGAGACTTGGGTGACAGTGTAGACCCTAAGGTGCTATGGCTAGTTGCCCATGCTGATCAAGGCTATTTTTTTAAATTCTCATCTGAGAATATGTTTTTATTGATTTTAAAGAGAGAGGAGGAGAGAGAGAGAAAATATATCAATATGAGAGAAACATCATTCATTTGCCTCTCATACACACCCCAACTGGGAATCGAACTCTCTACTTAGGTACATACCCTGACTTGGGATCAAACCCATAACCTTTTGTTGTATGGCACAATGCTCCAACTGACTGAGCCGCCCAGCCAGGGCAATTAAGGCGATTGTTGAAAAAACAAAACAAGACAGAGAAGTGGAGGAGTGAACACTTAGAAAACTTTCTGCACTGGCTTGCTTGGTAGAGCTGCAGTAACAAAGCACCATGGACTGGGCAGCTTGAATAACAGAAATGTATTGTCTTACCCTTCTGGGGGCTAGAAGTCCCAGGGTAAGGTGTCGGCAGGGTTAGTTCCTTTAGAGAACTGCAGGGGAAGGCTCTGTTCCCGACCTCTCTCCTTGGCTGGTTGCTGGCCTCCTTCTCCCTGTGTCTTCACATGCTCTTCCTCTGTGTGTGTGTCCTAATCTCCGATTCTTACAAGGGCACCAGTCATAATGGCTTAGAACTCATCCATATGATGTAATTACCTCGTTAAAGGCCCTTTCTCTGACTCTGAGTCACTATTAGAGGTACTAGGATTTAGGAGTTGGTACTAGGGTTTAGGACTTCAACATGAATTGGCCAGAGGTGGGTTGGTGAGAACTCAACCCATAATAGTTTCCGAGAGTAATGTGAAAATTATTTAAATCTTAAAATCTTAACCAAAACCCTGACCAGGACCCCATGATATGCCTTTGCAAAATCATATCTTGAATTCCAGTGGAAGTTCCTGGGGAATCTGTGAGGCCTCAGAGTGCTGGGCTGGCCTCTCCAATGAAGAACACTCCCTTGACAAACACGGTGTCCTGCAGATTGGTTCACTTATGAATCTTGAAAGCAGGGCTGAGACTAGGGTGAGACAAGAGAGGTGCCAGGGCACAGATTTAATAAATTACTCACTAGGGTTATGCAAAGGATGACTTTGCCCCAGTGCATTTGCATGCATCGGAGAATAAGTGTCCTCTAAAATCATGTGCCCTGCGTACCTCTCTTCCTCACCCCGGTCCCATCATTTCTCCAGAGGAAGATGAAAGCTGTCCACAGGTCGTATTCGTATAGCTCGTTCAACGGCATTCTGGCCAACACCCAGTATTTCAGTGTTCTCCAAAGCAGAACCAGAAGTGTGACTGTTAACAGGGGGTGTTTAATAGGGTAGGTACTCAGCAGACTCCTGCATCCTTAAGTTGTTGTTCACCACAGCCACTGAACCAGGAACAGATTTTTGAGGCCCACATGCCATATCTCTACATTCATAACCCAAGGGGACTCCTGCTTTCATTTGGCTATATTCTCAGCCACGTGCTCAACAGCGTAGAAAACAGCATGGAATTTGGGAAGCGGATCAGCGCCCCACTGCATGAGTCCGCGCCAAGGCTGAGGTATGCTGAGGTCTTTGTATTGCGTCAGTGCCCTGACCCTGCCCAAAGGGCCCAGCTGTATCCCGAGAGCTGAGAAAGAGCAGGCACACCCTCATCTCCGTCCACGGCTGTGGCCTCTGTTGTGACCTTGAACCCATTTCTGCTATGGCAGGGCAGAACCCCACGGTCCAGAGCAGAGGTATCTATCTGTACTGCCAGAGCAACCCCGCCCCCTGCAATGGTTGATCTGACCAGTGGCACGATTAGTGAAGTAATGAACTCTGCTGTTTTCTGATACGCCAGCAGGGTCTGCTTTCAGGATTAACAACAATGTCATGTCACACAGGATACCTTGGCTCCCCGTTTTGCCTAAAAACCTTCCTTCCCTCCTCTGAGAGCCCGTATGCTTGCTCTGGTGAGGGGGTGGGAAGGCAGGGGTCCAGCTCCCTGCTAGTGCAGGGCCTTGACATGAGATGGCAGAGCCTGGTGGACTATTTCCTTGTTCTGAGGGGAAGAGAAAACCATCTCTCCCTTTCCATCCGAGTCTTAAGAATGTGCTGTAGAATTTCCTTTAGAAGTTGGTCTCTAAGGAGATACAAAGCTAATTTTACAATGGGCTCCTTTTTATAGTGTTACATTAAAAGTTTCTCCATTAATATTAGCAAGACTAAATTCTGTAGCAACATGAGGGGAAAGAAAGCTCAGTTACAAGGGCAGTCCTCATTCCATCACGCCACGGAGAGCAACAAGAATTATGTTCAGCCTGGCACCAGCCTGTGGCAGCCCATTTTAACACCATGAAGGCTACTTGAATTGTGTCTTGCAGCTAAATCACATAATCCAACACCTTGCTGCTCAGAGTGAGGTCCCTGAACCTGCAGCATCTGCATCACCTGGGAGCTCACTGGAAACACGGCATGTCAGGCCCCCACCTGACTCCCTAAATGTAAACCTGCATCTCTAGTAAGATCCTCAGGTGCTTCAAAGGCATGTTGAGTTGAGTGGCGAGGTGCTCTGCTCTGATCTAGGTACCATTGAACCTGTGGAGATTCTGACCCAAGACAGGAACACTTGCACAGGCCACTCTACTCAAAAGCTGCTAATTAGCTTAAGCAGTTGTGTTACAGAAGATGTTTTTTTTCCTATCAAGTCCTTTTGTAGTTGTCCCTGACTTATCCAATCTTTTTAAAACCCCTTCAGTTTCTAATGAAGCTTAATTGATTAGCTCTATTTGTGAAAAGCTCAGGCCCTAGTAAGTACACACTCCCACTGGGTACACAACTAAATAGTTTATGAGGTAATTCGTATTTTAATGTCTTTCCTAATGAGCCCTTTCAGTAATGAAATTCCCCCGAGAAAACACGTCCTGGTTCACAGGCGTTTCTAAGGATTCTGGGGCAGGGAGGCTGATGGATGGAGCTGAAGGCTTTAGGCTCCCATTTAGAAAAGAGTTTTAGTTCTAAACAAGTCCAAATTAAAACAAACAAACAAACAAACAAACAAGCAACTAAAGTAAGGCTCTTTCATACCTTATTTTCTAAGCCCCTATCTTCTCAATCATTTTCCTTATAAAAACATGACTTTCTTTTTCTGGAAGTCCTTGCCATGGGTGTAAGTAAACATGAGGGCTGCCAATATGTGTAATCTTACGTGAACGAGAGGGAGAGAGAAAGGGACACACACACACACACACACACACCTGCATGCGTGTGCACACAGTTCACCTGGCCAGTGCCTCGATGATCTTTCATCATCTGTATTTTAAATATTCTCAGCATCATCATTTCTGTAATAGATGATGAATACATCAATCGCTCTTCATTAAGACCAAAGCCAAAATGAATTTCATAATGAGAAAGCAGCATTTGGAACTGCAAAGTGGCCGAGCAGCCAGGCAGTATTTGCAGCATGGCCAAATTCTGTCCAAAGGGAGTCCGCTACTACCAATGGCCTGAGAGTGAGGAAGCGGTGTCATGCAGGTCCGCTGGCAGCTGTCGGAACCTGTCCAGGCAAAGGGACTACTCACCTTCCTGCTTCCAAGCCTGAGCAGAGAGAAGATATACACGCTCTTGAACCCTAACTTGAAGTCAGACACCCAAGGCAAGGAGGACTAGCCCCAGTACATTTTTTTCCAGTTTCTTCCTCTGATAAGGTTCAGAGAGTTGCTGGGCTAGTCTGGCTGACAGGCTGCCTGTCCCCTGTCCTGGAAATGATGGAGAGGCAGAGCTTGACCCTGCTTTGCAGAAACAAAGATCAAAGACTCCCAGCTTGTGATGGATGGTGAAAAATAGCCTTTGTTTACCAGTTTTGCCCTTTGATTTGTTAATAGCACCCCTCCCTGCAGGAACAAGCTTTCTCAGCAGGATGTGAGAGATAAAGATCCTGTAAGTTGTCAGAAAGACCCCTTTAGAATCATTGTTCATATGTGGTTTGGTGTCTGTTGCGTAGGAGAAATGTCAGAACGATAGACAGAGCCAGTGAATATCCCAGTGGGGCCTGGGGCCATGTGGCTGATTTAAGATGTTGTTGTTGTTGTTTATCTGAAGGCATTGGATATGCAGGATAAAAAGTAACGATTTAATAGATCATGTTTTGGTAACATGTCTGTAGGTTGGTCACCTGGAACAGGGTTAGAGAAGAGCTGTAGTGTTTCATCTTGTTTTCCTACAGGTAAGGCCTGGTTGCCTTCATGGTAGTCTATGCAAATCCAAATCTATACAAGCCAAAGATAGTGGTAAATCCCTAGGTCCGTGGGCATCTTGGGTTTTTTATGAATGAGGCAAGTAAATAGATGTGTTGGACGCCTTTAACATCCCAGTTATAACTCTGGTTGTCATCGTGAGAAAGAACAATGTCTGGGTACGGAAAAATCTCTTGACTCAAAGGCAGACTTGGCAATCTTGAGGGCAGAGGTTGTGTTCTGTGTATGACTCTATTAAAACTGTTAAAACTAGAGAGAAGGCATCCTAGCCAAGGAAGAGAAGTTACTAGAGCTCAATGTTGTGAAACAAGAGGAATTTGAGTTCTGGAGAAGACTCTTCAAATGCCCTGAGCAGGTTTCTTGAAGGCAACTTTGTGCTTGAGAAGGGAGACTTCATTATTCACAGAACAAATGAGGCGAGAACTTGGCATTGGAGCATACTGCTGAGCAAAGAAGCCTCTGATCAAGGAGATGTGACTTACTACGGGGTGCTAGCAGGGAAAAGAAGCCTACTTGTCACCCAGCCTGTGATTAAAAGTATAGAATGCCTTATGGGTCTTGGCCCCCTGGATGGTGAGCTTGTGTATCTCTGAGAATCTTCCTGGAAAGGAACTAAATGAAAGAAGGGAAGAAAAATCTCAAAGCCATTTTTTTCTCTAGTGCCAGACCTGGCTTTTGTGCAGGGACAGAGAAAGCAACCAAAGAGCAGGTGGCTGTGATTTTTTAAAATTGTTTAATTTCACAGTGAAGATCTAATGCTCTGGAAAGTTCTCACACTTCTACTGAAGCTACCTTAAGCCAATTGCACGTATCCTTGAGGAAGAAAATTGGGAGGGGGACTTTGTGAACAGGAGCCAAGCCTGGCCTTGTAAGGCATGTGCTCTAACTCCTTATTCTCTGGACATTTTGGCATCTGTGAAAGTCAGGGCCTCAATGCAGGGTGGTAATTTCAGCAACTTTCCCAAACAGCACTCTGGGTGAGACAAGTCAGCTCCTTCCCATTTACTTCTGAGTTAATTGGCATTTAAACTCAAGTCTGCAGGCCAGTGATTTATTTTAATAATATGTTAGCCCCATGGCAGGCCCATGACTTCATAGCTGCCACAGTGGAGAAAGGGCACACCGCCCTGGTGGATGTCTCAGTGCCACATGTGGCTGATTTACAAGGCGCTCCTCTGATCTGACTCATTCTTGCCTCCTCCGCTTCAAGCCCCATTGGGTGGCATCTAGCTTTTGGAGGGTCCACCTGCTTAAAGAAACAGTTAAAGGACGTGGGTTGAACCCAACTAACTTGAAGGAAATTAATTTTAACCAAGAAATTGTTGGATACTGCAAATTATGAGGCAGTTTGTACACTGGCCAAAGTGGATCAGTTTTCATATGTTCGTTGTATGTTGTCTTTATTAAAACAAAAGACCACAGATGCTGGTTTCAAATTAGTCTTTACTGTTTTGCGTTCTATCAAACATCATGTGCATTTTATAGGCCTCTTTACAACAATGTTCATAATGATGGAATCAGCTGATTTTTCAAGGCAATCTTTAAGGTTATTTTCTGTTTATTAGGTTGCTAGGGGCACCTAATTCATCAGTATGAGCAGAAGAAATGTTTAATGCAGTTGCCAGATTTTTGTGCAAGACAAATAGTTTTACATGTCCCAGAAGTAGAATCCAATTGGCCAAGAAGTTGGCTAAGTTGAAATTTGACATCATTCTTGGCAACTAATTTTTTAAAATATGTACAATATTAAACATATACTATATCTTTCTAGATATAATATTAGATCCAAAATATAACTTTTAATAATAAATCAGTGTTTGCAAATTATCAAGTATATTTACTTGGTCATAGCAATAGACAGCATTTTAAGTGGAAATAAACATTGTTTCACTTAGTATTTTTAAAGTATGAATATATATAGCATGTATGTATGTTATAGAGTACCCTGTTATAACAAATACCTGTGAACCCACCTCCCAGCCCCACAATCAGACCACCTTTCTCTCTCTGACGACATGTGAATATTCCATTTTACTACTATACCCTGGAGGTTACCACTATCCTAAAATTGGTACCATCCTTCCTTAGCATTTATTTTTTATTTTATTTTTAGAGAGAGGTAAGGGGAAAGAAAAAGAGAGGGAGAGAAACATCAAGGTGAGAGAGAGACATCAGTCAATTGCCTTCTGTACATGCCCTCACCATGGACTGAACCTGCAACCCAGGCATGTGCCATGATGGAGAATTGGACCAGTGACCTTCCAGTTTGCAGAATGACAATCAACTGAGCCACATTGGCCAAGACTCTTAGCATTTAAAAAACAGTTTTATCACCCTGGCCAATGTGACTTAGTGGATTGAGCATCAGACTGCGAAATGAAAGGTCTCCAGTTTGATTCCCAGTCAGGGCACATGCCTGGGTTGTGGGCCAGGTCCCCAGTAGGGGGCGTGAGAGAGGCAACTTGTTTCTCTCACACATCGTGTTTCTCTCCTTTCCTTTCCCCTCTCTCTAATAATAAATTTAAAATTTTTGATCATTCATATATAAGTTTTACTTCAACTTAAATAAAGTTTATTTAAACTTTAAATAAGTTTTATTTAAAAAATAAAACAATATAGTATAATTTTGCTTGTTTTTAAGCTTTGTGTGAAATAGTATCTTGTTTGGAGTTGGCTTGCTTTTTTTACTCCACATTACAAATTTCTGACAAGAAAAGTCACAAATTTTATTTTAAAGACAAGAAAGGCTACATGTTAATCATTTTAAACTGATACCATAGACATCTGATATAAAAGAAATATAAAAAAGTACATTTTGAACCAAAACGTGAAATATATCATTCTTTCTTGTTAGAGTTAGAGATGCTTGCAGTTTCCATTCTCACTACATTGTAATTAGTAAAAGACAGTTAAAGCGTATGAATTGTCTTATTTTGATATTTCTGCGATATGGTAATTAATCCCAGAGAAGATATATTTTCTGTAATACACTTACACCTAATGAGCACGTAATAATTATCCAATTAAATACTCATGTTAAATATGTAATTGAAGTGTTAAGAGTTGAAATCCAATTTTTATGGAATCAATTTATCAGGTAATGAAATTTCAGGTTTCCATCAGTTTTCAGGACTCTGCTAAACATAGGCCTAATTGTCTCTGTGGAATATTCCAACTACCCAGACAGATTTTTGAAAAATTTTAGGGGTAGAGGTAGAATATTTAATGACCTCATCAAGAATTAAATGCTATATCCCTGGATGAATGGTTTTGGTTTAGATTCTCCAGGTGTCTCACAAATATCAAGGCAATTTTTTACCTTTCTCCTTATCAAGCAAACAAAGCAATCTGGTTGCCCACCAGCCTGGGAAGTGTCAGGCAGCCCCAGGTGCCTGGGCCATGGGGGTGGGGTATGGAGGAGAGGCCTCTCCCCCTCTGTGTATATTTGTTGATGAAGGTGCCCTCCTCAGCGTTCTAAAACAGCCCTGCCCCTGTGCGAAGGGATAGCGTGATTATCATTTTGTCCACAGGGATTTTCTACTGAGTTTCAGTGTTACGCATGATCTGCAAACATCCAGAAGGATCCAGGGCCTTCCAGCTAGGACTTGTCTCCTTATGTGAAATTTCAGTATCTTGTAGGTGTGTCATATTTGTATTTATTATTAATGTTTTACTTTTTGTTTTGAAATAACTTTTGACTTAGAGAAATGTTGCAAAAATGGTCCAGAGTGCCCATGTACCCTTCATCCAGCCTTTCTTAATGTGAACATCTTCTGTAACCATAGTAATTGTCAGAACCAGGAGGACATTAATGTTAGTGCAGCTCTCAGCTCAGCGGCAGACCTTATCCAGATTCCCCCATGTTTTTCCCAGGAATGTACAGATGTATCTGTCCCAGCATCCAACTCAGGATCTCACATTGCATTTAGTTGTTCTGTCTCCTTGGTCACAGCACACCTTTGAGAGTTTCTCAGTCTTGCATGAGCTTGACATTTTTAAGTGTCAGTAACTTTATAGCATGTTCCCCAATTGTGTTTGCCTAATGTTTGCTCATGATTATTGGGTCACACATGCCTTGGAAGAGTGCTCCGAAGGGGGTGTGGCCTTTTCATTGTCTCAGGTAGGGGATACAGGATGATGATAAACCTTATAACTGGTGATGTTAACCTTGACTGCTTGGTTAAGGTGATACCTGCCAGGTTTCTCCACTGTAAAGTTCTATCTTTCCCTTTCTGATTAATAAATACCTCAGGAGAGTAATTTGTCACTAAGGTACACTCTGTTTAAGAAAATTCTTTACAGAGAAATCTGAACTTATGAAATAAATACTGATGTAACTTCTTCCATTAGCAAAGGAATTCTTCACTTTTGCAAAGGATTCACTGCAGGATTTCATTTTAAATAGCAATCTCAGTTCCAGTACACTTAAAATATTGTAAAACTCATCTAATAAATGTTGACATGTACACAACTTTTCAAGGCAATGACTACTACATTGTCTTCTTTAAAATAACATGTGGCTTCTCAAGTAACACATTCTTTTTAAAAATATTTTATTTATTTATTTTAGAGAGATGGGGAAGGGAGAGAGAAATAGAGGGAAAGAAACATCAATGTGTGGTTGCCTCTAGCACACCCCATACTGGGAATATGGCCTGCAACCCAGGCATGTGCCCTGACTGGGAATCAAACCGGTGATGCTTTGGTTTGCAGGCCTGTGCTCAATCCACTGAGCCATGTCAGCCAGGGCCTCAGGAAACACATTCTTGAGAATATTCTCATCCCCTATTCAGTTAGAAAAACAAGAATTCCTCATACCTGGCAGGCCATTCAAAGAAGAAACTAGAACTTATCTGTCACTCTTTGTCTTTTTTTAAAGGGATTTTATTTATTTATTGTCAGAAATAGGAGGTTAGGAAAAAAAGATTTTTGTTGGAAAACGTTTTAAGAAATGCTGTCCTATAACATAGTTAACAGCAAAGTGGATAGATAGACTAAGAGGGTGTGACCTGTGTGTCAGGAACATGACTGTACTTTCCGGAAGGCAAGTCGGCAGGTGGCACCAAGACCTTTGCGGTGTCCTTAGGTTCCACCTAAAACAATCAGCCCTAAGAAAATAATTGCAGACCTAGGCAGAAGTTCATGTGCAAGGACATTCACTGCTGTGCTATTATAAAGGATTGGGGGTGTAATTTGGGAAATTGGAAAGAATGCAAATGCCCAACAATAAGAAAGTAGCAGAATGTTCTACAACAATTAAAATCATATTTTCCTACAACAAATAATGTATGAGAAAATGCTCAGGCAATCACAATATACTACATGGAAAAAATAGAATAATGCTGTCCCTAATCTCTTTCTTTTTATCTCTCTCGTGCACACTCACACACAATTGGTAGTAATACATTACAAAGTTATCATTAGGTGTTAGAATCATATGTATTTTTTTCTTTATATTTATTTGTTTTCCAACTCTAGGCTTCTTTAACTAACATGAGAAAGATATTTTTGAGAAATTAAAATCAGCAGTAATTTCTTTAGGGAGGTGGATACTTTGAAACCTCTTTCCAACTTCTCTTGTCAACCCAGTGTGGGTTACAACCCTCTGAGCAACTGAAAGGTATGCATTCACTGAGTTCATCCTAAATATTAATGGGTATAGATATGCACGCCCACATTCAGAGAGAGCCATAACACACTGTTTGGTAAATAAATCAATAAAAAAATTAAAATTAGATCTATGTTTTGAGAAAACAGTAACATCTAGATTTTCTATAGTTGACTTTATAAGAGTAAATAGAAAATCTACAGGGTCTACATTCTGGGGTACAAAGTAGGATGAGAGAAGAGTAACCCTACTAGGGAATTTAGTTTTTCAGAAGGGAAAGGGTAGGAGGAGACATTTTTTTCTATTATTCTTTTCAAAGTTGGTCTTCAAAATCAAATTTATTTAAAAAAATACCTCATCAGTCCCATCAAATTGCAGAAAGCCAAATATCTAGCTTTCATTTTTAATCAAACAGGCTAAATAGTCATGTTTATGTGACTAAATGAAACTTTTGTATGCAGCGCTCCACTCCATCTGCATGAATAGCAGCATTGTGGCAGGGTGAGGTCACTGCAGAAGGGAAAGTGAGGTAAGAACACAGCTGAATCTACAGGCTTCTCGGCTGCAGGGTGCACCAGCTCTTCCTTAAAGCCACAGGGTTGCCATTCTCACACCAAGGGCCCTCCGTTTGCCTGCAGGGCCATAGCACCAGCACTGCTTGCCTGTGTGTAGTGATGCACTGGGTGTCTTGAATAATTCAAGTGTTCCAGGAGGGAGCTTGGGGTGCAAGGAGGAGCACGTGGCCAAATCTGTGGTACTGTATAGTTTCTGCTCCTTTGAACATCCACCTTGGTCCCCTGCTCTCAGTAGAGAAGATGGTACTTCATTTCCTTGCTGTTCAGTCACCAGACCAGGTGGGAGCTCTGATGTTGTTATATGATCCCACTGTGGGGTGTCTTCCTCCCAAGCAGCGCAGGCCACCATCCCTGAGCTAAGTCACCAGAAGACTGGATGAAAATTCGTGTCAGTTCATATTCTACCTACAGCTCCTACTGACTTAGAGGACTAAATTGGTTGCCAAGATCATGCTGGCAAGTAGGCCCTTGACAACACCATCTTTATTACAGCCGTGTGAACTTGAAAAAAAAACAGTTCTTTTTATTTTCCCAACAAGCTCTTCAAGCTTTTTACCTCCTGCTTTACAGTGGAGAGGGATCCCTCACTTTCCACTTGGCATTGAGCAGCATCCAATTTAAATAATAAGATATTTGAAAAATACAGATGCCATGCCTTTGCTTGTGTCTGCCTTGTTAGATGCTATGATATCAGAATAACAACTTTTAAAAGCTCTACAGGAAAACTGTCTCAGCTGAGGTCTGAGCTTATAAATGCCCATCACATAAAAAGGTACCTCTCCCCACCCCAGACCCAAACTATAGAAACAGCTAAGATCCATTCTGTAAAATGGCTGTGTCCTGTAGATTGCATTTCAGGAATCAGTTCTGGGGAGCTTACGGTAGATGACTAGATTATGCATTGAGGCAGGTGTTGCATGATCCACGCCCTGGAGCAGGAAGTTTAATAATGCAAAATAGCTAATGACCAGTGTACCACATGCATGCTACAAAGAGGAAGTGCTATGGGAAATCAGGAAGGGAAATTGTGCTTCTGGGCTTGGTGGACTTGAAGAGAAGACCTGGTAAAGGAAGCAGAAAACAAACAGGTCATTGAAGGAGAAAAGCCTTTGGCTCCTTTTGCTGAGGAAAATGGTATAAAGAGAGAGGTGACGATGCCCTGTTTATAACAGCTGCTTAAGATACAAACTCTTGAATAGATGAATCAAGTGCCAGGTGACCAGCTCTGTGTCCAGGGATCACGAATGACCTGTGAGCTGAGACCAATTGTGTGAGAGATGGGAGGTCCAGTTGACAGGGCATGCTGGGTGCTAGCCAGGCCACGGAGGCACTGGAATGCCAGCCAGAGGACTCGGACTTGGTCATTATCTCTGAGGCAATAATGAGTCACTGAGGATCATGGGTAGGAAGGGACATGATGAAATCGGTTTTGTGGGGAGATAAATCTGGCAGCGATGTGCAAGAAGCAGATACCAGCTAATACCAAGAGAAAAATCCCCGCTAAATCAGGCCTGTTCCAAGTACCACTTTGGGCAGTGTTGCAAGTGTTGCATGGGGATTCAATGGTGACCTCTGCTCATTTCTGCTGGAGGCTGCGGAACGCTGATCCTGACAGCTGTGCCCTACAAAAAGCATGAAATAAATGCTGCCAGTCGAAGACCCAGCTGGTACTCAGGTAGCCTCTCAGTTCCATCAGTCTCAGAGGCCAGCGTGTATTTCTGAAGTGTCCCAGTGGTCTCCAATTCCATTAATGCATTCCTTCATTCAGCAAACATTCATTCAAACCTACTGTGCCCTGGGCATCATGACAGGTCTTGTGGGTATAAAAAGCATAAAACACATTCTGTCTTCTGAAAGAACATATATCTAATTGCTATAGATAATTTTATACAGAACATAGGCAGGTGCAGAAGCCTGGAATTTATATCATATACGGCACCACTGTATGCAAACCCTCTATCCTGGAGCGATGGACCTACCAGTCGGTGAGCGCTCACTGGCCTTGCGGGTCAGTTACTCTGTGACCCTGCATATAAGACAGAAGCGTGCTGAGAAACCAGTCACGGTCACAGGAAGGGCCTGCAGCTCGGCTCCCTTCCTCCATTAGTCAAAGTAAATTGTGCCTCAGTAGCCCTCAAGTTTCAGTGGAATGGAAACATGCTTATTTTGCACTTAGAAAGGATTCTTTTCCAGAAATTTTAACTGAGAACCCCAAACTTTCCAACCCGCATCACTACCTCTGGTATTCTCCAGAACGGCTCTTCCTCAGGCACTGCAGTGATTATTAGTACCTGCCATGAGCCTTAGCTAATTTCAGACACATTAGTTGTGAGTTGACAGCCGTTTTCAGAGAGCAAGAGAGAGAGAGAGAGAAAGGTCAATTGACTATCCTTGCATCTTGTTTGAATTGCTGGTTACAAGAATTCAATACGTAGTTTTATAGACAATTCGTTCAGGCACTTAGCTTTCAAGGACTGTATGATCAACCATTAAGAAATAAATTTTGACAATCTACAATATGTTGTTTACAAGCACCAGGTTAAACACATTTAATACCCATCGCATCGCATTATTGCCAGTTATCAATTAGCCATTCTAAATTTTTTAGCATACTGTTATATAGTGTTTTTTAAGCCAGGCATTGTTCTAAACACCTTGTAAATATTAGCACACTAAATTGTTCTAACAATCTCATGAGATATTTACTAATACCATCCTTACTTTACAGACAAGGAAGCTGAGATATAGAAAGGTTAAAACTTATACCAAGGCTTACAGTGAGTAAGTAGCAGAACTGACATTAAACCCAGGAGGCTCTCTGTAGAGTTCATGCCCTTACCTACTATGTTGCCGCAACCACAGGTAGCAAGATTGGGGAAGGAATATAGAGAGTAACTGTCTGAGTCGTGGACGTAAGCGGTGGTGGTAGCACTAACAGGACTAGTTTTTTAGCAGTAGGATTATAGCAGTAGAATAGCAACAGCAGCAGCAGCTACCAGCAACTACCAGCGACAGGTAGTAGTGGTGGCAGTGTTGTGGTGTGTTGCAGTTCTGTAGTGAGAGAAGTAGCAGTAGCAGTAACACCAGTAGTTGTAGCAGTTGTTGTGGTGATGGTGATGGCAGTGTTACAATATTATTGTAGTTGCAGTAGTAGCAGCAGCAATGGTAACAGCAGTGGTAGTGGTGGTGTAGTGTGGTGTAGTGTTGTAGTATTGGTGTAGCAGCAGCAGTAGTTTCAGCAATGCTGGTGGTACAGTGAGGTATTGTAGTATCAATGGTAGCTGTAGTGGTAGCAGTGCTGGGGGTGGTGAGTGAAGTATTTGGTATTGGTGGTCGTACTAGTAGCAGCAGTGGTAGTTGTGGTAGTAGCAGTGGTGGTGGTAGGCGTGGTGTAGTGTGGCATTGTGTTATCAGCAGTAGTAGCAGTGGTAGTTGTAGTAGTCATGGTGGTAGGGGTGGTATAGTGGAGTCTTGTGTTTGAGACTCAGGAAGGCCTAATGATGAGTGAGTGTCAGGACAGGACTTGTGCCCACAGGTATCTGAGGGCTCTGCTCCCCTGAGGATGGGCCACAGGAGCACAGCTGTCTCTGTAGCCGGTAGGAACCCCCGCGGAGATGTGTTTGTGCCAACTCTAGCACGGTCATCGGTTCGACAGTGCTGCCTTAACTCAGGTGGTGCTCCAACGGCTTTGTCATCATAACCTTGGTTGAATCTGGCGTGTTCGAGCTGACAGCTTGTGGGGGTGTAGCTGGGGAGTGTGAGGGCCGGTATGTGAAGAGGGGAATAGCCAGTCAGATTAGCTGTGACCAAACTAACTTGTCAATTCAGGGAGGCAGACAACCCAGTAGCCTCTTGGAGACGGCGCTGGGGCTGAGCCACCGTCTGTGGGTCCCTGCATCAGGCCCTGTGAAACCCCCTGCCCAGCCACTTAGAGCAGTAAAGACTGATTAAACATGTTTATATGTAATTTGAAAATGGTTCTTTCAGGAAACGTGTGGTTCTTTAAAGTCATTTTAAAACCTGAGATTTTACTTCAGTTTATTTATATTCTGGCCCCAAAGCGCCCGAGGTGGAGCACAAAGTCCTGTGATATATGGCGTCCTCCAGGAGAATTGTCAGAACTGTTTTATATAGTTTTACTCGATCAATATAGCCTTTCACAGTTCCTAATTAGTTCTGTTGGTCGACTTACAGAGAAGTGCATTTAAAGTGAGACGTCACTAGTTCTGCCGAGCGTGAGTGAAAGGTGTGCTCTGTCAGGAGCCCCGTGAAGAGCAGATGGCTCCATCCTGACACCCCGGTTTCTCTCGAGGGTGACAACTGTTTCTCTCCTAGAAAAGATTTCCGTAGACACCTCTGGAGATTATCCAGACCGTGCATATGTGTGTTTGTGTAGGTGTGTACCCACACCGGCATTCACACATACCTTCTCCTTAAATAAAGGAAGATTAGCAACAAATAAAGATTATCAAGCTTTTGGCATACCTACCCAGTGTGCTTCTGCTAACATACATGCCACAGAGATTGTACTGGAGACTCAGCTGAGTTTGGGCTGAGATCCCGTGTATCTTGCCAAACAGAAAGGAAATCGCTCCAAAATAAAGAGAAGAAGCAATAAAATATAAATTTACCCAATTTTGACATTTGCTCTTGCCAGATATGCAAAATCTGACTTCAGTTATTTATACTTACATGGGATTTCTTCTAATAATATATTTGAAGAGTACTGTCTCGGAATTCCAATAGCCAGAGAAGATGTGCAGTGTACTTTTGTGGTGTTTATAGCAGATATGTGCCGTCTAGCAGAAATTATAGATGCACAATTAGACTCTTAACAATGTACACATTCATGCAGATCAAACTGCACTCCTTAAATGAGGGCTTAGTGTTTTTTCTTTTCTGCTGAGTTCACCACAGTGGAGCCCTGGCTGCCAGCATTTCTAGCTACGTAAGTTTGCTGCAAACCTGTTTCCATTCATTGGTGCTCAGGCCAGATTGGAAGGTCACTTGCCTTTGGATAGACAGTGCAAAACAGGAGAGTCCCGTGGCATAACCCTAGCTTGTGTGGGCTGCTGCAGCCCTGGCAGTGGGAACCGCTCGGCATGTAGACGGCAATGCCACTTCTCAGAACGCAAGACGTGCTCAGGTTTATGTTTGTCTGTGGTGTGCCACGGTTGTTTATTATGTGGAAGAAGCAGAAAGCTTGCCAATCCACATCCCTAATGCGAGTTTGACTAATGACATCAGCAGTAAGCTAGAATTTAGCATCTAACCACATACAAATAGGTCTCCAGCTGCTGGTTATGCCATGATGTCAACCCTGATGCCCACCCTCCCCCTTCATTAGCTGATGGGCTTTTCAGCGTAGGTGCCAAGAGAAAGAATTTGGTTTTGTTTTCCTAATGCACAAAAAATGTTTTGAACAATAGGGATATGTCTCTATCAACAGTTTTCTGGCTTTTTGATTTCCCAACTCTGTTAATTACGCCTTCTGAGTCTGTATTTCCAGGTCTTTATTAGAACACAACATTACCTACAGGAGAGTTGATTTTTAAATCAGATTGGGTTCACACACACACCTCTCTCGCCTCTCCCTGGAGACTCCGTTGGCATCTACATGTGGCAGCAAAACCAGACCGACCAAATTATTCTGCCCTCCTGCGGCATTGCTGCAGGTTAAGACAGTAGCCTAACCAGTGCGGAAAGATGTTTACAAGGGCCTCCTAATGATACCACCTTGAAGATCCGAGGGAATGACTCAGACCTGCCAAAAGTTTTGCTTCAACCAATGCTGCCTCTGCATGTTTGTGTTCATCTGATGGGCAGTCTTGCCATAACTTATGTAGGGCATATATTATCATTTGTGGCTGTCTCTTTGTGAATCAGCATTTACCTCATCAGTTGACTGTTTCGCCCTGTGCAACCAAACTATTTATTAAAAAGCATTTCACTCCAAAATACAACATTTTGAGTTCTACTTTGAGTATGCTCCCCTTGAGGACAGATCTATGTTTAGAGACAAGAAGAGGTGATCAAAGAATAGAGGATTTTGTAAGAAAAAAAGAAGAAAGAAAGAAAACCTACATGTGGCCGGCTTTCGTATTGATGCTTCTATGAGCCTACGTGGCTATTTTCTTGGCACGTAAACAAATACAAATGAAACTGGTGCTGAATATACATGAGAGAAATTTGATTAGGTGTAGTAATAGTGCTTTTCATTTTCAGAGCACTTTACAAATGCTAACTAATTAATCTTCCCTGGCATTTCCAAGTGGCTGGAACATATATTCTCCTGGTGCTTCACACCCAGGTGCTCGCCGCCCAGGAAGACCTTTAGAGACTCTATGCACATCCTCCTGCTTCCCACACAGAAAACCAAGTGAATATGTCGTTGTCGGTGACTGTGACACAGGACAGAATAGTGTGAGATCGACAGGGTTAGAAAGAGAGACAAAAAAATGGATTCTAGTATCCGGACATTCCAATACATTGATGTATGCCTGATGATCCCAAGTTCAAGAGGAGAAAGAAATTAAGATGAAAGGAAATGTATTTTCACATGTAGTTGTCTACTTAAGTTTGAAGTGTGTACCTCCAAGCAGGGAGGACCTTGGGTGAGGCTCTAGATGCCATTCCACATTTTCTCTTCACCAGTGGTGAGCCCTTGGGCAGGTTCTTAACTGTTCTGAACTGCAGCTACCTCACCTATAAAATTGGGAGTGTCGGGCAATGTCTCGAAGGCCCCTGTTGTTCTCAGATTCATGGGTCTCTGCTGAAGGCAGATGGGCACATCTCCATTCTTTCGAAGGGTCTCACACAATGTTCTCTTTTCTTTTGAATGGGTACCTCTTTAGCTGCTGAGTGGGGTCATGGTATAAATCTCCACGCAGTACATTCATTTTATTTAATTAAATTGAAACACAAACTGTAACTAAAGATCTCTGTCTCATGGTACCATACCAATATCATAAATGTAACTAAGGAGGGGCTTTTCAACTGGAGAAAACCTTATAGTTAACATTTTGTATGTCTGGAATCAAGTGCCTATTTTTTTTCTCATATATCGTTACTTTAAACACATGAGAGGGATGTTTGTGTGTATCATTTGTCTTATGGGAATATTTGTGTGTGGAATTCAAGTGATCATTCAGGAAAAGAAGCCAGTTATATATGCTAAGACTTGCAATGGTTAAGGTGATTCTTTGAGTATTTAAATCATTTTTGAAAATAGTGTGATTGTGGGTTTTTTGGAAGCAGAATAATTTTTAGAAATGAATTTGGGACAGAAAGATGAAATAGTGTGAACCATGTGAATCTAAACTATAAGATAAACTAGTTCAGGATAGAAACGACCTCTTCTTTCTCAAACTTCTTGAGGAAGAAAGTTTGTAGTGAGGAGAAAGGTAAGCCTGCCAGCCAAGTCACTGAAATTAAAGCTTTGGAGATTCCCCAAATATCCATGTGGCATTGCATTCATACAATACACACTTACTATTATTTTTTAACTTGGGTACCACATTTGGTATGAACTATTATTTTGATTGTCAGTGGGCATCAGTTAACTTAAACATCTCACATTTCACAGAAAATTATAAGATAAAACAGTTATTTCCAAAACCAAATTTTGTATGAGTAGAATTTTACAGGTTTAGATGTCAAAATGATGTGCTGAAATTTTCCGGTCACATAGATTAAATTACTTTTAATTTTCAAAGAATTCTCTATATCTTGTGTCTGGTGGTCTGAATTTTCTGGCAAACATTTATTCACTATTTTTTGTTATGATTGATGTCAATAAGGACTTGAAATTGTATATGCAGCATTAAATGCAAAAATCCAGTTGAAACGCAACTAATGCTACAGAACAAAGCTTTATAACTGTATTTCTGTATCACTGTACACCCAGAATTGAGAGCCTTCTGTGCCTTGAACCCTCCCTTCTAATCAACAGAAAAGAAAACAGAAACCTGATAACCCTAAGTAGACCTTTCTTTCCTTAAGCGAAGTAGTTTTCTGTCCTAAACTTAAACTTGACCGTTTTCTTTTCTCCTTGAGACGCTCAGCTGACCTCTAGACATTACGAAACTGAGACAGTGCATTTTTGTTCATTCAGTTATTTTTTTCCCTGCAGCTTTAGTGATTCAGTTTGTGTCAGAGCTGAGAGATGTAATAAATTCGTTAGAGATTCTTGGCTTTAATCACTAATTGGTATAAATACAGAGTCCCAGAGGATCTTACTTAAAAATTGCTCACCGTAAATGTGGGGCTTGTTTGTTGCCATCACAGAGTTTACCGGGGAAGAAACAGATTGTTGGGAGCTTTAAACAAAGTGGGAATTGGAACAGGAAGAGGCTCGCTTTGCTGTGTGTCTTCCTCAGCTCCAGAGCTTCTTGAAGGTGATCACATCAGAAATTCCCTTTTTCGTCCTGTGAGCTTTTCCCAGTGATCAGCTCTGGTCTTTCATATAAAAACATGAATGCCCTGGCCAGGTGGCTTAGTTGATGGAGTATAATCCCATACACCAAAAGGTTGCAGGTTTGATCCCTGGCAGGGCACATACCTAGGTTGCAGGTTCAATCCCTAGTCCCGGTATGTATAGGAGGCAACTAATCGATGTTTCACTCTCACATCTATGTCTCTCTGTCTCTCTCTCCCCCCCCTCTCTGAAGTCGATAAACATGTCCTCAGGTGAGGATTAAAAAAAACACAAAATCCCTAATACGTGCTTGCTCTCACAACCATGAAAACCCTTTTTACATGGATCCAGGCATCCTTAGTATTTAATTGACAGATATTCAAGTTCTGAGGTATGCATACATTATACGAGCAGATCTATCCCTGTGGGGAGTGCAATGAGAGCTATTTCAAAGGGAGTCCCTTTTCTTTCTATAATTTGCTTTCCAAGGCAGGCTCTACTATTTCTTAGAAGCTTGGGATAGGGAGAATGTTTTAGTCTTTAGGAATATAAAAATCTCGGGCTTCTTGCTTTAATATTGTCCACAAATCTGTGATGTTTCCTATTATACACCGTCTATCCCCAACCCTCCATTATCCTCACACTTGGACCTTCAAAAGCTGGTCCTGCCACAAGGTACCACCTCTCCCCTGTGCTGGCCACATTACAGCACAGATTAATAATAAGAGGGCCCCTCGAATGTATTTCCAGTGGATTCTCAATATTACTGAAATTATTATGCTCTTATTCGAGCCTTCCGTGATTGATAACAGACATTACAAGTGTTTCCTGAATTACTTTCTTATTCATACAAGCATGATATAATTATTTTAAGTGGTAAGGGTGGTACAGAGATACAATGCATGGAGCTGAGGAAGTTTCCTTCAGTGCCCACTCAATGGGTATAAAAATTATTTCTCTAATGACCTGCATTCACCCCTAAGTTTGCTAGCATTTTCTTATTCATTATGTCATAAAAAATTCAACCAAACTATAAATAAGATTATGTTCACATTATAACAAATTATGCAGTGTTATCCACAACCCAGAGCTGAAATGCAGGGAAGGCCCTGAGGTTCTTTTAAGAAAAACTGACCTAGAAATTTATGCTCCTCATCGACCATTAGCCAGTTGGGTTTTGTATGGCAAACACAACACTTTGCCAAGCTGTAAAATTCATGATGTTTAAGAGAAAGATCAAAACTAAAACGAGAGGGTTTATATGTGTAAATATTAGCTTAGTGCAAATATTCCTGTTGGATGATCTTTGACCATTTGATTCCGGTGGGTTAAAAGAAAGTCTGAGCTCTAATTTATTTGTTTTCTATTTTCAGAGTGTGCTTTCCCACTTTTTAAAACTCTTTGCCAAACTGCCAATTTGTAAAGCTGCTATCTTCCTGAGAAATAAATGTTTTTCTTGATGGACGGACTATTAGATTTTTAAACTTAGGTTCATTTTACATGTTTTAAGAAATAACTGAAGATTTCTTTCATTTTCCCCCCTCTGATGTCTAGATGCAGGTGTTGATAGTAATTTCTGTTTCTATTTCTGCCAGTAGTCTATTTCTTAGAATAATGAGATTTAGAAGGGTCACTTACACTCTGTTGATGTCACATAAATCATATTTAGTCAATTGTGTTTGTCTTACCAAACACGATTTTGCCTTTTGCATGATCTTTCATAGATGCGTCTGTTATGTTTATAGTCAAATTCTCTGTTTATTATAGCCATGAAATATCAAAAACATTGGTCATTAAAATGGTGACAAAGATGAGCTGATTATGGCACTGTTATTTATGTGAGTGATGTTTTTATTATTTTGAATTATAAAATATTTGAAAAGGTCCCAAAACAGACTTTTGTACAAATTAGCCTTTGAGAGTCATTTGTGGCATGAGAGAAACTGTAAAGAGCAGAGACAATTGTGGATGTATTGACATGGCCTAGCTGGCCTGATATTCTTGAATGCAATCTGCAGCTTTTATTAAAGGTCAGTAACAGAAGAGTATATTGTTGAGATGTTTTATTCTTACACAAATCCAGCACTTCAAAAGTGAGAATATTTATTCAAGATTCTTTACCAACATTTCTTTGAAAGCAATATAAATGCATTTCAGGTTTGCAGTTAAATACTTAGCTGTTGTTCCTTCCATTGGTATTCATCTCTCAAGTAGAGCAAATGCCACAAAATCACATTTGCCCTGTTCATATCTGTGTGTAGACGTGTATATTTATCTCTCCCATGACACCATGACATGAGTAGTCAGGGGAGGAAAAAGAAAAGAGAAACAAAAACAAAAGCAACCGAAAAAGAGGGGCAGCATGAGCGATGAAAGAGAGGAAAATATCGGTTGAGACATGAATGGCTTAAAGAAGGGAACCGTCTTCTCTGCCTGTTGGTTTTACAGCAGAAAATCTGTTTCTCATAAATTGCTCCAGATCTCAAACTCAGCAGCATTTATGGTGGGTGCACAGTAAGGCCCCAGAAGAGGGTAAACAGGGTAACAATAGAGCATGTTTCCCACCCTGGGAAACACACCACGCTGCGTCGGCCCTCTCTCTGCCCCCGTGTGCAGATTGCCAAGGCTGGTGCCTGTGCAGGTCCATTTGGAAATGACCTGTGAGGCTGTACTGAATCTAATCTCAGAAGTTTTCTTTGGGTGGCATAGCAGGAAAAAGCAAGGGTTTGAAATCAGACTAGTGCGAGCTTAACACCTTGGACGAAATGCCCAGACTTGGAGCTATGGTGTTCCAGAGTGTGAACAGGAAGTCCTAAGATACCAAATAAAAAAATAAACGAGATATTTGTATGCTCATTAGCATAGGCCTAGTGCATAATAAGAACTCATTAAATATTTTTATTAGCTTAGCAACTATGCTCTCTTTCTTTATGTTATAAACCATTTCTTTAAAGTTACTTCAAAATCATTTGACTGAATAAATGAGAAATTAAACAGTCTAATGAAAAAGGAGAAAAAATGATGCTTCACATCCAGGATTTAAAAAAATTTTCCCACTTGGTTCTCAGTAAGGGACTTAAACAAATCTCTTGAACCCAGTTTAATTGGTGTCTAGCTTCCTCCCTAAATGTCAGGAGAAGCTGAATCAGTTAGAGTGCAGCTAACATTTGAGAAAGAGGGAGTGGGAATGTCTGGGTTTGACCATAAGACTGAAGACTGTCCATCACACTGCAGCCGTTTGTGGAGCCAGAGCCCTGGGAGGGGCTCTCGGGGGTACCTAAGCCTTAAGTCATAGCAGGGAGGACCCTCCATGTTTTCAGGTCTCCTCACCTACTAGTCTCCCCCAGAAAATGGAGGGACGGTCAGGCCTCTTCGCTGATGAAAGGTTTCATTTACAACTCTTGGGGGCAGGGTGCTTGTCACATTTTAAAACTCCGTAAAGTATGAAGGCAGTACAAGCCATTTGGGTGCCAATTTAAACACCAGTCTGTGAGCCTGAACATTGTTTCTGTACTGATGTCCGGTTCTGCTTCTTTTGTCTGTGTATCTGTTGTAACAAAGAGTAATGCACACTTGGATTTATACTGCATGCTAGGAGGAAAGTTCTGGAAGGACAACTGCTCGGGACCCTAGGTTTTGTCTTCACTTCATGACTTATTTTTTATAAAGTTAAAATGACTATTTAGGATTTATGTACCTAAGTAACTTAGCCTGTTTTTAAATTCTTCTTGCTCTCATGTATGAAATTTTAATTTATTGTGAACCATTTTAACTTATTGTGAAATCACTGTGGTTATGTGAACCAGTCTTAGCTATAAGCAGTATGTCACTGCCAGACAAGTCAGAGAGCATAAGAGAGAGGGAATGGAAATTCTGAGATGGGTCAGCCAGGCTCTCCCTGGTTGCTGTATTCATAACATTGTGTTTTTTGTTTGAGCTTTGCTCTGTCCTTTCAGGAATCTTCTAATTAGTAAATATCTTTTAAAAACCTGGGTTCATTTTGAACTTGGCAGTAGTTCCGAACAGAGATGTTGAAAAATAACCATTCAGTCCAGCATGGCCCTAAAGACTCAGAGTTTCCCAGAGGAATCAGGAGGTACAGAGTGATGAGTGTTTCTGACCTTTAACCCGGGAGGGGGTGGGGAGAGGCACGCTGAAAGTTGGTAAACAACCTTTCTACCACCATCTGTGGCTTTCTCCATGTAAAAGAAAGTTACTCTCAAAATTATGAAGCTGTAAAGTATCTGTATTCACCCAGCCCTGCTTGAAAAGTCCCAGGTAGTGGATGGAAGCAGCCATGTTGCCCAAGTCTCCTGAACCTAAAGCAGCTCCCTACAGATCAATACTTTTATGACTTATCTAAAATTTAATCTCTGTTTAAGGGATTTTGCATCCATTCAGGTGGCCTATAAAACTGTAAAGTTTAATCTCATTGTAAAAGAAATTAAAATTTGAAGAAAGTTCCTTTAGAAAAAGAATCCAAATATCCTTAAAGCATTTGAGAGTTGGCCATTTGCAAGAGATTCTCATAAGGATTTTAAAAATGTTATTATTTATACAATTTTGAGATTTTGTACACATCAGATTTATTTGGAAAAAAGAACTAAATTTGAGTTGGATCCATTGTGTGGAGGAGAAGAGGGTGGGGAGAAAGAGTTTGAGGGGTATGTTCTAGAATTGGGGTGTGTGTGAAGTGCCCCTGTAGGAGGGAGGCACACTTCTTCCCTGTCCTCCGAAGGGAAAGAGGGAAAGTTAGTAAAAGTAAAAAAAGACTCTTGAGGGAAGAAAAAGGGTGTGGAGATGGAGAAGTTCCAAGAAGGTGACTGGTGGAAATTGGAAGCACTTAACATCCCCTGCTTTAGTCTCTCCCTTCCTGGGGGAACTTCCACGTCCCCAGAATGGGTAAAGAATCCAAACACCACGTTGCATGAAGTAGGGGTAAAGGAATCCCAGCATCTAATCTGAGATGTAGCAATTACCCTTGGTATTTGAAAATGTGCAGTGTGGGAAAGGAGTTCCAGTTGCAGAAAAGATAGATCTCACCTCAGGGCAAAGTAGACCGCTGTGCAGTCAGCGAGCATTTCTGGATCAGCGGGGAAAATGAAAACCCTCTGAGGGTACTTTGTGTGTGTTTAGGGGAGAGGGATGTCTTCATAAAATCTCCAGTTGTAGTTCTTTTGTGAATAAGTTAAGGTTCTTAAGCAGTCGCTTTTGTACTAGTGTCAACAGAATCCTACAAACACTGAAATTTGGTCAGAAGCGCCAGTCCAGTCCCACCATTTATGACATCACACAGAGAAATTCCTCCCACCCAAATGAGTTAACCGCGTTGGCCTCCTTCCCAGAAGGAGACAGTTTCAACCAGTTGATAAGATCTGAGTTGAGCAGCTTTCACTGAGGATGATCTTCAGTCTCTCTCATCCCTCTCCCCCTCAGGCAAAGCAAGACCTTTCTTATTCTTCCAGACCATTCAGAAGACCCTGTCCTATAAATAAGTAAGTGTTCACCTCTACGCATAAATGTTTGGTTGTAAATTTAGTCCTCTGGTACTCTAAAAAAAAATGAAACAAAACAAGCACATCTATCTTTGTCCTCAATAGCGAAGGATTAACATGCAAAAAGTTAGGGAAGTAGTAAAAAAAGACATTTATCCTTTTTTCCTTTTTTCCATTTTCTTTTACTGAAACTCAGATAGATTAGTCTTGTTTGGACCAGGCCTGCAGCTGTAACCTCAGTCTGTGGGCACCTGGCTAGCTTATGAACCTCTCATGCATGTGAAGGGCATGTCCTGGACCCTCAGTGCACATGTCCTGTTGCAGCTATGATGTCATTAATTTCATGGTATTCAGTTGTACATTCAGATGAATGCAGTTGGGTTTTGGAGTTAACTCCTTATTAAGGAAGACTGGGGAAGGTTCCTTGGGTACCCAACTGAAAGGTAATTTCTTGTACCCAATGGGGACCATTGCAAGACCCAAAATGAAGAGATCCATTATTTAGTTCAATAGGACAATCCAGGAAGCTGGAAATTGGGATCAGATTTAAAATGTGACTAGGATCACTAGAACATTCTCCCAGCTTTAAAATCCAGCATTTTCATTACCACAAAAGAGGGGGACTATTGCCAACGCTGACATGAGGCCAGTCATTGACAGGAGAGCCACGGTTCTATACAACTGTGCCTAGAGTGAACTACAGCTGGCCCGTGACAGACGAGGAACCTGCGCTCAGAATGGGGTGGGGCCCCTGCAACAGCTTCTTCCAATGACCTTTTTCTTGGCCCAGATGGAAAATTAGGTATGGGAGGTGGAAGTTGTGAAACAGTGAGCTGTGAGAAAGGGCAGTTGGTGAAGAGAAGAGGAGAGGAGTAATCACAGCAGGGCTTCAGCTGCACCTTAGTTGGTGACCTCGCTGTAAGAGCAGAACTGTGGCTACTTTGAGGCACCTGCCCACCCTAAGCTTTCTTGGGCATCTATGGAAACCCTTTGCCTGGTGTACTGGAGCATGTGTTTCTAGTTGCTGGTAAAATTAATCCCCACCACTAAAGATGGGAGTAGGAAGGAGAAACAACAAAAAGTAGAGCATCTACCTATCCTCTTGCAGTCCTGCCTAAGAACACCTTCATTAGTCAACCTTCATTGGTCAACAAGGAAGAATTGGGAATGAAGTATTTTGTTGGGTATTTGAGACCTTTCATTATGATCTTTTTTTTCATTCATAAGTCTACTTACTGTTTTGGTTTTATAACCAGAAAAATAACTAAGAAAAGGGAGGAAAAACATGATTGTGGTGAAGACACTCACATCAGTGATGACGCTATGAGTTGATAATCTACCGGTGGTTTTTTGCCAGTGGACGAAGTGTAGTCAGGCTTTAAACTTTGAGTTGCAACACCAGCAGTACTTTTTTCTTTCTCCCACTAACTGGCATGTTTCCTCTTACATTAGGGGGAAAAAAAGCGTTTTGCATACTTGACATCCTGTGACTCTTCTGTAACTACCAATTTGACCTTCTTAATCCCTTCACCTTTTTCACCCATGCCCCCAACCCCCCTTCCATTTGGCAACCATCAAAGTGTTCTTTGTATTTATAAGTCTGTTTCTGTTCTGCTTCATTGTTTATTTTGTTTTTTAAATTCAATTGTTGATAGATATTTACTTATTACCATTGTGTTGTTCATATTTTTATCTCCCCCCTTCTTAAAGAAGACCCTTAATAGTTAATGGAATAATGGTGTGGTGGTGATGAACTCCTTTAGCTTCTTCTTGTCTGGGAAGCTCTTTATATGACCTTTGGTTCTAAATGATAGTTTTGCTGGATAGTATTGTAATAACTGTGTATGGTGTCCCATGGGTATGAGATTGATCAGAACGATCATTTAGTGTATTATATAATGTCTAACCACTGGGTTGTACACTTGACGCTAATCTAATATTGTATGTCAACTGGAATTCAAAAGTAAAATATTATTTAAAATAAAAAAATAATCTAAATTAAAATAAAAATTTAAAAAATATGGAATAGTAATGGGGCCAAAAAGAAGAACTTTTGCTACAAATTAGTTTCTATCTTTGAATAAATCACTCTACTTCTCCACACCTGATTTTTGTCTTTGCTCAGTGAGGGCATTTGGATGAATTGACCTCTAAGGCCCACTGGTTCTGTAAGCAGAAAGAAAACAGGGGCACTTCCTTTAGGGGAGAAAATCAAGGCTTGATTCCATGTTCACAACCCCCAGGATTTTTTAAGGAAAATATCCAGTCAGTGAATGCTGACTTATCAAGGGAGCCATCCTAGAATAGGGGAATTCTACTCATAACTCAGCCTCAGCAAGTTCTTCCCCCTATCAGGGCCCCTTTTCATCTTTAATGGGAAGATAATGGCACCTACCGCAGAGAGTTGTGTGAATATATGCAATGATTTTTATCAGACTTCTAGCACACGTTAGAAGCAGGACAAGCCCTTCTCACATCCTTGTCTCTTTGTCTGGGCATTTCATCTATAGCTCTAACCCTTCCAGAAACTTCCAAGTGTGTTTTTTAATGGCAAGTGCCTGAAACAAAAAAGGATCTGTATTGAGGCTCAGACCTGGCACTTCATAATGTTTAAAGCATTGCCTGCCAATTTGCTGTGCCGGTAATATCTGATTTACAGTTCCCTGTGGGTGGGTGGGTGAGTGGGAGGGTGGGGGCCAATCTCTCAGGAGAAGACATTTTCTTGGTTATAAATTTCTTCTTTGCTCATTTGAAAAAAAAAAGTTTGAGTGACTGGGCTTCATGGAGTCAGAGAAGATCCCTGCCCTCCCCAGCATGGCTGGTTTGTGAGTCTCTATGTTTCCCTGGCAATACATTTCTCATCAGGGATAAGTCATTTTTTTTCTTCCTGGCCTGGTAAAAACTAGACAGCCAGGGCCAGTTCTCATTCTGAAACTCGCCCACTTCCTTGGGCAACCACCTACCTTTGACTGCCCAGCCTAGACTTTCAGAGGCATGGGGTAGTTTCACTTATAAAATCCACTTCCTCGGAAAGCAGACGCTGGTGGAGTTTCCTGAATTTGGCTGAATCTCTCCGTAGAGATACTCACTCCACTTTAGACAGCTAGATGTTAGGACCTGTGGGCTCAGGTTTAGAAACTGCCTAAGTTGACAGCCACAAAGTGTTGGAAGTGGGGTCAAAATGGAATGTGGAGCAGGATGCTCATGAGGGGCCAGGGGAGGGTGAAGCCAAACCCACCAGCAAAGGTTATAAGCTCAGGCTCAGTGAGGCTTGACTCGTTGGGGACTGATTTGCCCCTCCAAATTCATAAAGACATGAGAGCAAAAATCGCTATGAACAAAGGAAACACAGGAAGGTAAATGATAAACTAAAATGAAAAAGCCTTTGTAGAACACTATTCTTCTTTTTTTGATAAATTAACTAATAGCTGGAGAGACTGAAAGACTTTTCCAAGCTCACTCAGGTTTAAGATAAGAGGGCTTGGCTTTCCTAAGCAAGCCCTTCTTCTGTGAGTCATTACAGGGCACAGTGGAGTGTGGGAAGCATTTGGATTTAAAGGTGACTCGTGATTGGCTCTCATCTACTATTTTGCAAGTCAATGGCCGTAGGCAGCTCTCTTAACTTCATTGATCTCAATTTCATCGTTATAATATGGACCATGTAATATCTAATGTATGGGTTATTGTAAGGTTAAATGAGTTATTGCAAGGCAATGTTTTAAAGAGTTTTAGAAATTTTTACTATTATTTCAAAGCATATTAATTCATCCTTTAAGGCTACATTCTGGCATTTCCTTTTCAATCCCTTATTAACATTTTCTTAACTATCTTGGTTTCCAAAAAGGAACCATTTAAGACTGTTTGTGTTGAAGTCTAACCCTCCTGTCATTCTTACATGCAGAAAAAAAATTAGAACTTAACTTTAAATGTTATAGTCTAATTGAATATATAATATATATTCACCCATAATTAGGAAAGTAAAATAACCAAAAAGAACGCAGCAAAGTAAGTTTTCATTGTAAAGTTTAAGCATAAATACCTAAAGATTGTACCCAATTAGAGAGCTATTTTTATCAATCGCTACTCTAAAAATTTTTTAACAACTGGAGCTATTTCAGATAACTGGTAAACTCAAGCAGAGGTGTGCAAACTTTCTATAAAATGGCCACATAATGCCTATTTCTGGCTTCGTGGCCCACACAGTGTCTGTAAGTACCCAAGTCTACCATTATATCTCAAAATGAGCCATAGACAATACATGACTGAATGGGTATGTTTATGTTCCAATAAAACTTTATTTACAAAGACAGCTGGCCAGATTTGGCCCAAGGGCTATTGTTTGTCAACCTGTGTCTTAAAGAAACCTGTACCTTTCCCTGATTTCCCCATTTAGAGTGACTTTAATTGACACTCCATTCCCCTGAGCCCAGACAGTTCCATCCAGAATGGCTCCAGGCAGGTGAGGGACTCGAGGGACTTAGGGAACACTTAAATTCAGAGCTAATTTTTAATGAGAGAAGTCAGCCCGTAAGAGCCTTAGTCGCCTAATCTTTCCCTAGCATCTTTCATTTCAGTTCTCATGCCAGGGCTTTACAATATAGAGGTGGATGGAGAATGTTTTCCGACATGAAGATTTAAGCTGGAATACTGCCCGGGTCATTTATCTCGTATTCCCCTCTACTCAGAGGTTGTTCATTAACTGATAGACGTGTAGGGGAGAGTTTCATGTTCTTGGCTACTGAGGAATTCTTTCGTCTTTTTCTTTTTTTACTAAAAATTCTTCAGTATGAGTGTTTTTTTGTTGTTATTTTTTAAATGTTGACTTAGTTTCCATTTCATAGTTGCTGTCAAGACTTGGAGGGTTTTCTGTTTTTTATCAATAAGTTGCTTTTGCACTTTCAGAATTCTAACTGATGGCAAAACCAAGGGCTCTTGCAGGTAGGTGGTGGTCGAGACTAAGCTGAAGCAATAAAGAACTCAAATTCTATCCCTTTTTTGGCATTCACTTCGTCAGGGCCTTGTCACTTCGCTCACTCAGACCTTCATTTCCCAGACTGTAAACAGTATTATTAGAGGGCAAATAGCATTCAGAGTTGTCTCTGGGTCCTTCTGAAAGGCAACCTTTCCCTCGGCTTCTCTTCAAAGGCCCTGCAGTGTCCTTCCCGGAATTCTGCATTTACAGTGCAGACGTTTCTGATGCTGAGATCTACTCTTGCCATACGGTATTACATAATTGTTTTCCCTTTAGGTGTAATTACAGAATTGCCAACACTGCGACTCTGTTTTGCATTATTTCACACGTATTTTCTAGTTTTGATTTAGGTCCCTGCGTGGTATGCCATAAATCAGCCGAGTGGGGGCGGGTAATGAAAGCACATCAAAACGCAGCCCCCGCCGCTATAGAATGTTACTCAAGTGACACTCCATAATTCACATACTGTGAACCACGGGGCAGCCAACGCAGGGCACTGCGACAGTAGGAGTTGTTTTTGTTAATAGAGATGAAATTATGGGCGTAACTAGCTGGCAGTCCTCAAACAGACTTTAGCAAACTGTTTACTCAGCTGTCCTCGGGCAACAACTTAATACTTGTGGATAAAATTATTCTCCCACCATCTCCCAAGTGGTAGAGTCCAGGGATCCCAATTTGTTCTCACTGCGAAAAAGAAAGAACAAGTCTGCAACTCTCCAAACGCAGGCTGAGATTCTGTGATGTTTTGTTTTTTAACATATCAGGCTTTTGGCACCGTAATTCCTGGAAATCTCCTTGTTTTTCATGGTCTGCGGTTCAAAGATCTATAAGAAGCTGCGGTCCAGAATGTTTTGTGTGGCTTAAAGAAGCCCCGTGGTCCCTAATGCTAAAACCTTGTTTTGTTTTGTTCTCTTTGCTTACACTATTCCCTTCATCCACAATGCTTTCTCCTTCCTCTCTGCCTGTGGAAATCATGCATCCTTTTAGGCCTCGCTCAGGCCACCTCCTGGAAGTCTTCCCATATCCCCCAGACTTACTCAGGAGATATTGACCTATGAATTTTTCTTTAACTCAATATAGAAAAATTATCATGCAGTGCTTAAGATATACAAAACTGCATAAAAATAATACAATAATCACCAATTTCCCTACCACGTATAGTTCAGAAGCCCCTGAGGACTGGAAGAACCAGTATCTGATTTTGGAATTTATTATTCCCATGGATATCCTCATATAAACATATAATAACTTATATATTATCTGTTTATCTCTATATTTAAATAAAGATAAGTATATAATATATAAGTATCAAGTGATATTTAATATTATGGGACATATATAGTTTTAATAATATAGAGTAGTATATTTTAAATTTTATATGTTTTTATGCTGTATGTATTCTAAACCTGATTATTTGTGGTGCTCACATTTATGTTGTCAGCTTTATCATGTTGATCCTCATCGTTGATTTACTTCCAGGGCTGATGGTGTTCCATCATCAAAATGTATTTAATATTTTGTTGGTGCACATTTAAGGTGTTTTAATCTGAGCCAATAATTTTTTGAGACTTTTATTTATTTCTTTCTAGAGGGAGGGGAAGGGAGGGAGAAACAGAGGGAGAGAAACATCAATGTGTGGTTGCCTCTTGTACCCCTCCTCTTGGTGACCTGGCCCCCAACCCAGGCATGCGCCCTGACTGGAATCAAACAGCGACCAGGTTCATAGGCTGGCACTCAATCCACTGAGCCAATAAAATTTTTAAGTCACTATTATGACACCACTATTGTATCTGAAGCTCATGTGCCTACGTATTTCTTACCCTCTATGAGATTAAAGGTTTCTTGGACAGCGGCCACACTTTGTTCATCATTCTTGCTGCAATGCCTGCAGGAGTCCTGCACACTCAACAGGTGACCCATAGATCTTCGTTCTTTTGAACTGAATCCCTACAAGTGAGCCAGCAAGCGTTGTCACCTTTTTACAAATGGGGACACTGACACTATGCCGCTGTCTGTGAGCACAGCTTCAAAGTTGCATCTTTTTATTTCCTTAGCTGGGAAGTCAAGCAGTGCTCTCTTAAAAAACCATTCTCATTTACTAGGAAACACCAGGAGTTTTCTCCTCAGTTTTAATGTTTCTATCTAAATGTAGTCATAAAACTGAATTTTTTAGTCCAGAAATTGAAACTTCTTAGAAAAAAAGTCTTAATTATATTAATTCTGCTTTTCATGTGGAGGAACTGCACCTCAGAATAAAGAAGGTCAATGATAGAATTAAAAACATTTTTTTAAACTGAGATATAATTCATGTACCATATAATTCACCTTAGAAAATGTACAGTTCGATGTTGTTAGTGTATTTACAGAGTTATGCAACCACGGACACGGTAATTTCAAGACCTTTTCATCACCCCAGAAAGAAGTCCCTTAGTAGTCTCTCCTACTTCCCTCCTCAATCCCTGGAGACCACGAATCTACTTTCTGTTTCTGTAGATTGGCTTGTTTTGGTTATTTCATATCAGTGAAATCATACAATCTATGGATTTTTGTGACTGGCTTCTTTCACCTACATAATGTTTTCAAGGTTCATCCAAGTTGTATCATGTATCAGCATTTTGTTCCTTTTCATTGTTCATTAATATTCCATTCTGTGGCTGTACCACATTTTATTCATCCATTCATCCACTGATAGACATTTGGCTTGTTTCATTTCTTGTTTTGAATTGAATTTATTGGGGTGACATTGGTTAATAAAATTATGCAGGTTTTAGGGATACAACTCTATACCACATCATCTGTATATTGCATTGTGTGTTCATCACCCCAAGTCAAGTCGTTTCACTTCTTGGCTATTGTGAATGATGCTGCTTTGAACCTCCATGTACAAATTTTCAGGTATATGCATGTTTTCTCTTCTTTTGGTTATATACCTAGGAGTAGAATTGCTGGTAATGTGGTAACTCTATGTTTAATTTTTTGAAGAGCTGCCAAACTATTTTCCAAAGAAGCTGTACCATTTTACATATGCAGATTCTTATAAGGACATCTGACTCCAAAGGTATTCCTAGTGTAATTGTGATCGTTGTGGTCCCCAGTATAGTGTCCCAAATTTTCCTTTTTATCTTTTTTTTTGGTTTTTACTTTTTCCTTTTTGGTAATGTTCTGAATTTTAAAACAATGTCTGCACTCACTGTACTATCCCCCGATCCTTAGATTTCTCTAGCAATTTCAGACCTGCTCTTCCATTTGTGAATGAAATTATCTTATTCCAGGTTGTGTTTACACATTAACTTCAATTCTATACAGTTTCACTGTAGTGAAAAATTCTTATAGTAATTTACCTCCTATGTTTATTTTATTTACCAAACTTAAATGACTCCGGTAGAGAAAGAGTAGCAGAAAACTACTGCCTGGTTTAAAAATAGAGAATTTTTCATGTAACGAAATTGCAGTAATGGCGTAGGTGATTCATAGGTGGATGAAAGGGGAAAAAAGAGAGTGTGATGTCCTGCAAGCACCTTTGCAATCAATCAGAACAAGGACAAATTAATCTGCCTTCCAGCTGTTTGTCCATAGCAAATTCTGGGACTTATGAATCATCCCCGCTTTGGGGGCTTTTTTAATTATAGGAATATGAACCTGTATACTGTCTCTCTGAAATATTTTTGATGCTCAGCTAATTTTGAAAATTAGAGTTATTTTTTCTGATTGAAAGATAATATAAATTTTAAAAAACTTTTTAAGGAAATACAGAGAAAAAAATAGAAGAAAATAAAAATAGATAAAAGTAAATAGCCTATAACCCAATTACTCAGAAGCAACTGGAGTGAACAGAATATTTTCTTTCGGTTTTTTTCTCTGAGCATAAATATTCTTTGAAAACATGATTTCGCTGGTTGAATGACATGTCTTCATACAAATGTAGCATGATTTATGGGGCCATCCCCTGAAGGAGAACGGTTTATTGATCTTTTCTGTATTGTTTGTTGATGTTTCCACACTGAATTGTGAATACCTTTAACTTGTTTTCACATTATGGTGGGAAAGATGGCCCAGGCTCAGAGGGCCTACCCAGTCATGCCAGGCAAAGAATAGGAAACAAGAAAATTTCATAAGAAAATACTGAGAACTGGTAGGAACTAGAAAAACATGTTTAGGTAAGCAGAATTTTCTAGTTGTATTATATTTAATGTCCAGTTAATAAAAAGTTATATCATTTGTTAGTAAATGGCGACAAGGCAATAGGTTTTGACTTAAAAGCACAGGATCGTGGTAACTGTGCACTGCAAGAGGCCAAACAACACTGTTAAGGACTTTTGGCACATTAAATGTATAGGGGATAGGAAATTTCTCCACCTTTTAAGATTTCACTGTCAGTTATTAATAGAACTGATTATTGTTAGAAGCCTATGATTCCCGATCATGTTGGAGATACAACATTGGTTAGACTTCTTAAAAATCCTCCTGCTTTTCCTCCTGAAATCCATTTACAGATTCTCGTACAAGTAATAGGGCATGTGAATTCAAATTATGTTCATCATTGTCATTTTTGGAAACTCCTTAAGGAAATGGAAAATGTCCTAGTTTATTGCCAAACACAACAAAAATGAATGGGCGTAGAGAGTAAAGATCACTATTATAATTAATTAATATGACCCAGAATAATAAATATTATTTGAGTAATTAAATAGGACTGAAAGAGAAAGTTAACAAAATAAGCTTACTTCAAAATACTACTTTTTTCCTCTACTTCTTCCTCATGAGTCAGAGATATCAAGTATATTTTGACTTTATGTTAGGATTTAATAACATTTTTATAGATTTTAAAACATCTCGTTCATTCTAAACCTAGGAAACCAACCGCTTTTACCGTTGTTGTGAAATACCAGCTGTGCCAGACAGATTTTTTGCTTCTCAATGCATTTGCAATCTTATAAAGAGCGTCTGGTGACTCAGAAAATTCCATGCATCAATTTTCCAAATTGGATTTTATGTGATTAAAAATAAATTCAAATCCAACAGAGACTTTGGTGTGCTTCTGAGAATTCCCATGTCAGGAGTTGGCAAGGAGCGCCCATGTGTAGGTGTAGGTGTGCTCAGTAAATACGGCATGAGCATTTAGGGCCTCATTTGAAAAGTTCTTTCCTGGAAGAAGAGTAAAGGGTACTGTTTTGGAGCATAGCCTGCCATACCCAGCTCTGCTTCAGAGGAAAAGACAGGGGGTGGTAAACATGATGAAAACCCCATGGTTTCAAAATTAAGGAAGTAGGATCAAGGGGCTTGTTATCCTGGGATATTTAGTAACTGGAATTATTTGTTTCTGCCGAACTCTCCCTAGGTCAAGGAGAAGGGGATGTTCTTATAGCACAAATAATGCACCTTTCTGCATTATGCTGACTCCTTCCTCCAGGCCTGCTCACTCCAACTACCATCAGTTGGTGGCAGTTTTTCTTTTTATGCATGAAATTGACCAAAGGCACAAGCTGGTTTTGGTTAGTGAAAGAGAAGGTAGACCTAGGTGGGTAAGGAATATCTGGGGTCACTTGAAGTACGTAAGGAGACTTGGCGTCAACAGAGGAGGAGAAGAAGCTCATACCGTTCCTTAAACGAGGTCTCTAACCCTTGTTAGAAACTTGGAATTTGTACCCCTGAAACTGTCTTGTGGGATCCAGCTGAACACCCCCTGGCTGTCACTCACCTTCCTGGCCTCCCTCAGTGTTGTCAGTCTCTGTCTCTGACACTTTCTGTCCCTTCCACTAATTTGATGCTTATGACTTTGGTATGTATGTATACTTTTTATTCCCCAAACTAGACAGTAAGTTTCTTGAGGGTAGGAGCCAGGTCTTCTGCTTCTCTTCACTCCCTGCCATTTCCCCATACTCTCGGCTGATTTGATTGGTTTTTACGTCCTGGGCAAGGAAACTGCAGTCTGCAGTGTGATGCTTATGCTTTTAAGCTTACGAGATGAAGAAGCTGAACATCAAGTGAACTATCCAAATAATTGCCTGCCGAGGTTGGTGTACTCTATCTACCCCACAGAAAATGCAACTTTCCCATTCTTAACAGAGCAAATAACCTTTGCTAAGTAATAGAAAGACATTCCACATTTCAAAGCATGATTAATGTCATATGAAAATCAAACCTATTCTAAATCAAACCTATTTAGGCCACCTATTTGATTCTAGTGGTTCTTTCAACTATTGTTCATTGAAATATAGTGAAGCATATATCTAGCATACAAGACTGATTTTTTTTTTGTTTCAGCATTCAGTAGCTGCAGCCTACTTTCCCCCTTTTGCACTGTAGCTTATATTTATGATGGCAGAGTAGTAAAATGTATTAAAACTCTCTTAGCCAAAATAATGCCACATTCTGAATGTATATTAAATTAGAACTTGAGGGATAAGAATTATGCTATTTTATAACATTGACCTCTAAAGGGAAGGAACAGTTGTTCCTGCCAGAGTGTCTCCAAATAATATTTTACATCCTAAAGTAGGCAAAGATCAGCTTTGGGGTAGCATATGGGCGACCAGAGTGTAGTTAGGTGACCTTCTGAGGGGCAGGTGCCCTGGAGAATCCAGGGACAGTAATGAATGAAGCCATTTGGAGAGATCATGGCCTTCGATTCTCCAGCATTCAGCAAAGCAGATGGGATGCTCGTTCTCTAGGGAAAATGAAAGAGAAATCCTGAAAAACCCCTAATTTGCCTGATTTATATGAAAACTATGTCTCATTTGCACAACGCTGTTTAATAGGCTGGAATGAAAACAATGAAGAATTTCTAAAATGTTGATATGTAACAAATCTGCATGAGTGAAATAATCTGGCAGTGTTTTCATTTCCAAAGGAATCAGGATTGAAATGTAAAATCTGTGTTCAGGCATAAGAACCTTCTGGAGGCAAACTCCAGAAGTCAATCTGAGAAATCTGACTGCCGAAGGTCAAGCTCATGGGGAAATCTTTCACAGCCTTTCCTGCCAAGTGCAAGAAGCCAGACTTTCAGCACTAAGGTGGCTTCCATGCAATAGAAGGGTGTTTCCCCTGCTTTTAAGAATATTTCTCTTACTTTTAAAAGTGCAATTTATTCTTTGAAATAGAGAGGTTGGACAGGATAATTAGAAAGAGAAGATATGAATTATTTTGTGAAATTTTATGTCGATCAAGTAATCTGTTGTTTTGCATAAGAATTGACTTTTTTCCTAGAAATGTATTTTATGCTTGCATTGCTGGAGCAGAGGGTCTGGACTTTTTTAGAATGTTAAAACTGAAAAATGAATGCTAAACTCTAACTAGGGATGTTGCTGACTTCAAAAAATACATTAGGTTTCCACAATGTGAAATTTTAAATTGAGCCATTTTTCCTACATACGAATACATTTCCTGAACCCAAATAGATGTGTACACATACACTTTTGTCTGTCTGTTCTTTTGTTGGAAACACAGTAGAATGTGTTAGACACAAAATTGCTGAAGAAATTTTTTAAAGCTAAAAAACATTAAAAAAAGTTAGTATATCATTCCGTTGGCCTTGCCATCTCAAGATATAATTGTCACACAAAATTTGTAAAACCCCAGGTTGACATGCCATTCACCAGCAGCAGAAGTTGAACACATATGAAAAATGGGAGAAAACCCAAAGTGAGGTAAAATATATCAGTTTTAACATTAATCTTTTTACTTAAGTTGATCTGAAAATAAAAAGAAGAAATGAAATGAGTACTAGTGCGTCGCCACATACAACTTCCTTCCCATTTTTTTGTGAAGGCAGAAACTCCCAAACAGTTACAACTCATGAGGCAAAAGATATTAATAGGAAAGTGGGATTCAATTCCATTTGATTTTGTTCAACTCAATGGACATTTTTGGAACTATTATCGAGAAGATAATTAAGAATTTGGTATTTCTCGGGGCATTTTGGAAATTAGCAAGTTGTTGAGGGAGAAGCAAAGTTCCACAAGTCAAAGACAGTGAGCCAGTGGTGAAGGGAAGGGACAATCTAGCAGTCTCTTTCACAGGCTGTACGGGCCAGACAGACCAAAGGCACCACAGCGAGGTGGCACCGCTGTGAGCTCTTCCACATGCATCAACCCGTGCACCCAAGATTTGGTTTCATTCTCCAACCGGTTTCATGGTGCTGCACGCTTTGGAGAAGGAAGGAAGAGAAGGGGGATGGAAGCGGAGACAGAAGGAAGGGAAGAGAAAGATGATTTGACAGTTCCAGAAAGTGGGGGAAAACCCTTGCCCCCACATAATCAGTGTTGGCTATGGAATAGTGAAGAAGCTCTAACTCCTAGTGTGATAGAGAGAAGCTAGCCTCCTGTACTGCGATAAGCCTCCAGAGCACTGCCATTCAATAGAACACCCAGGTGTCTCCCTCATCTCCCTCTAGGCCCAGTCCGGGTGTACGGCTCACAAGTCACATTTCTCCTCATTCTGCAACGTCCCCACTAAAGTGGCTGAATTGGTCTTATCATTGGCACCATGTGTATATCACATTTGTTGCTTGATTAACCAGAATGTTTATCGCATTCTTATTTTGTGATTCCTCCCCCTCATTTTTTTATCTTGCAATATTACTTGTTCCAAATTACATGTGAAAATCAGCATGCTGAGATATTGATCCAAATGTTGTCTTCCTTCAAGTTTATAAAACATTTTATTTGTAAGGCTAATGAGGGAAATTTTTATATTCTGAATAAAAACCAAATTGAATATATGCATTACAATTGCATTATTTTTATTAGGATATTTTGCACTAGAAGAATACAATTGTGGCCATCTCCTCCTTTTTTCCCATTTTCTACTGGCCACTGCAGATTAGCAGAAAATGTGTAGTCCGAGTCACCAGACATTCAGCCCAGGCCAGCCAAGTCAGGGTTGGTGGGACAGCTGTAGTGAAATGAGGGGGCCTTGGGAGACACCTGGTTTCAGAGCCTTGGGGGAAACCTTGGGGAGATCAGCTATAATCTCCACTTTAGCTGGCTCACGCTAAAAAGGGTAAATCTTGTCCTCCACATGAGGATCCAGAACAACCAGTCACATCAGAAAAAGCACCTCAAACAGAGCTTGGCACCAAGCAGTGGTTCATACACCCTTCGTGGATTCTCTTGAGTAAACCACTTACTGAATGAATGATTTCTCTGATTTGGGGCAATGCTGGCCTGGACAAACTGCCGATACACCAGCAGCCTTGTGTGTGAGTGACCACCGACAAATACAAAAATAACAAAAGCAACAACCAAAATGGGTCTGGAAAGGATGCAGTATTGTCTCCGAAAGTGGCCCCTGAATGGGTAATAAACATTAATGCCTGTCATCGCTCAGTTGACTTTGTTCTATGCAGAGCATCTTCCCACCCTTGTATTTCATGACAATTGATGGGCTCTCTCCTCGAGTACCAGGCGCTCAGGATAACTACAGAGAGCATGGCACTCCAAGCCCGGGGGAATGAAAAGGGTGAGAATGCGTATCTCCACTTGCCTGCAGAGCTGCCAGAGATGGCTTGACACGGGCATCCTTTGGCCTTCTCCCCACCCCTGCTCCCCGAGACCTGATAAATAAGCCAGCTAATTGAATTAATAAACAACTCTTTCTTATTTTTTTATAGCCAGCTGGCGTGCAATCAAAACGTGTGATAAATTATCTGTCACTGCTTTAACTGCAGCAAGGGGAAAGTGGAAAAATTAGCCACTTCAACCCTTTCTCGCTGCTCCCAGCCCTCCTGCTCAGTTTGCTTAGCTATAGGATTTTCCCCCCTCCCTGGTCTTCTCACTTTGGCAGAGGTCCAGGATGGAGTCGCTGTGGGTGGAGAAATGTATTTGGCTGCCCTGGTGATGGATCCCGAGGCTTCAGCACTGTGGTGGGATGCTAGAATTCCACGCTGGCCTGTGGGAAAGTGGGACTTGGGTGTTCTGCCCTGGCAGCGAAGGCTCAGTTCTGAGCCTGTGGCTTCAGCTCACAAGATTCTCATTAAGGGTGAGGGTGTGATGTGGTTCACGAATGAAGTGTTGTGATGTCTGCTCTTTTTTTTTTTTTTTTGCCCCACCTCTAATGCCAAACAGCTTTGGGGCCTTTCTGGAATGAGTGCTTACCAGTCTTAGGAGAGTCTTAGGGAAGATAAGTGGCAGCCTGATGCGCTGGTCCACTTTTCACCCGTTGTTACATCTTAGTAACTTTCTTCAGTGTCTTTTCTTTGTAGCCTAAGATCAGATTTCAAGTTGCTCTTGTTAAAGGTATTGATTTTGATGTGCCATTCTGCAGGGTTGTGCAGCAGAATCATGCAACCCTATAAAAGGCCTGGACAATTTAAGAAGACTTTTCATCATTCATTTTTCTGCTGGTCCCTGGTGCACTTTCTCAAAGCCAGAAAAATAAACAGTCACTGTCAGGATAAACCCCTGCAGAGACAACATTAGGTTTTTCTGTGCTGTCTCATTCTATTGTGGGCAGTTCACCGGAAGCTGGGAAGCGTCTGGGTCATACATCGCAGTTTAACACTGTAATTCTCTTAGAAGTGCTTTTGTTTTAGGATGTTGCATTGTGTAGTAATATACAAATCACTCACAGGGAACAATCTAGAACTGGCAACAGCTATAGGCTGGGTAAATGCAGGGGTTCTTGATCTGTTTCAGGGGCTTCCAAATACTTAATATTTCCGAGTTTTTTTATTGTCTATACAGAGCAAAATCTTAATCCAATTTGCAAGTAGATGGGGCTACTTGCAAATGGGATAATAAGATGGCTGTTTTTTTAACCTTTCAGGAGAACAGAGCTCTTTGGTTGAACTTCATATAATTGGTAAAGCCAGACCTTGACCATTATCAAGGCAAATATGAGGACCGCGCTGCTTGTTAATATTTGATTATATTCTTATAGTAGAATGTTTACTGCAGGTCTCTTTGCTGTTTTCATTGGCATTTTCAGTCCTGGCTATGCTAGGGCTCCCTGCAGATCCAATAGTTTCTTAATGTGGGTGGGGTGGGATGGTGGAAAGAGGAATTAAAGTCATTCCGAACCCACAATGTGAAGTATTGTGCTTGTGAAAGTCCAGGACATTCACACCTCTGTGGAATAGTGACTGGCTGCCCTGTAGAATGCACTTGAACTCTACGGGACAGAATCCAAAAATTCCAACAAGGATCCTGTTTAAAGAGCCATAGGAAAATCGCAGAGCAGGCTTCTGCATTATTTCTGGGACCAGGTCATAATGCCTTGGTACCTTCCCTTCTCCTTTCCCCCTTCTTCATTCTACACACACACACACACTTCCTTGATCATGGGGCAGATGCAGTGGTGTAGGGAGACAGAGGGAGGTCATTTCTAGGAGAATATTAATGACAGTGTCAGAAGGCAGCGGAGGTAGCCAACTTGTACGAAGCTTCACGACGGCCCATTGTAAGTGCCTTTCCCAGCCCTTTCAAAGAAAACGAGCAACAAAACATGAAACAAAAAAATGCAGTCTTAAATTTTGCTTTGAAATAAACTAATATTTATCTTACAGCAGATCTGAGAGGAGAAAGGAAGTAAGGGAAGTTATGTAGATACTTTGATTTCCGTAATTTCAGGTGTCCCCTCTTGAAATTCTTTATGGACAGAGGTACAGTAGGGTTGAGAGGGAAGTCCCCCTCCCCACACTTATTGACCAAATAAATGTTGAGTCTACCTACTAAACAGGTTTATGAGAATGTTAAATGGAATCTGTGGGTTGGGGTTGATTATTTGAAGGTCCAAGTGTTAAATTCATGACCTAGTGCAGGCTCCACCATCATTACTTTTCTGTGGGCAAGTGGAGTATGCATTGTTCCTGTTCTGTCACGCATAGGCCAAATTCCATGCGCAAATCTGATAAGTCACTGAGAAGAGAATGGCAGGGCTGAGGCTTTATGTAGTTTTTAAAAAATATCTTAAAGACCCCAACTGCCACCAGTAAAAGACAGGATGTCCTTGATAACCCTCCCCCAAAGGTCTTGGGATTCGCCCTTGCCTCCCAGGTCGGCAGACCCTCCCAGGAGCACCCATCTCCAGCTGAGATGCCTGTGGGTTTAACGCACCCTGCCCCTGGTCCCCCCATGGCACGGTGGCTGTCCCCCCACTGTCCTAGTGTAGTGGCTCCTGACCAGAAGTAGCCCGGCCCCAGAGCACAATGATTTAGTGCCACGGAACATATACAGCACATGGGCTGTGAGCACGTTCAGATGTCATCTCTGTTTCTTGTTTAATGTTCAAGATACAGCTGAGTCCCAGAGTAGATTCCAGGGTAGCAGAGGAAGCCTGGAGTGGTAGTCAGGACTCATGGATTCTAATTCACCTTCAACCTTGAACTTCTCATGTGATCACAATGGCCTTTAATTGATTGGCCCTCAGTTTTTTATTCTGTGGAATCAATCTTAATAAACAAGTAAAATTTAACCTGTGTTTTGGTCCAGGTGGGCTCCAAAACTTTTCCAGTTATTAAGAGCTAATGTTATAGAAAATAAATTCTCAGGGTTGTTATTACTGCTGCCATTCTTGAGCCAGGGTTAGTTGATGGATTTCATTAAGGACAGGGGAAAAATGTCACACAGAAGATGCTTTGTTATTTACTAGGATTTTGAAACCAGCCCATTTCAATACCAACATCACAACAGTCTCATGGTGTCCCTTTTAAAGTAATAAAAATAAATAGTTAATTGACAAATGCCGATTAGTCATGGTTTAGTTAACCTGCCTGTCAGTCGGGGTAAGGCAAAGTTTTTCAACCTTGGCATTACTTACATTTTGAGCTAGGTGATTCTTCATTGTGAGGAGTGGTCCTGTGCATTGTGGGATATTTAGAAGCATCTCTAGGCTCTACCTCTAGAGTCCATAGCAAACTCTCCAACTCGTGACAGTCAGAAGTGTCCCCAGATATTGCCAGATGTCCCTCTGGGATTAAAATCACCCTCAGTTGAGAGCCAGTGGGCTAAACCATGACTAAAAGTCCCATGTTAGGCCACAGTTAACTACGTGTATTTGATACTTTGCAATCTAAACATGCTAGTTAGCCCCAGGGCCCCAGCAGTACCTAGTTAAGGTTAGAGCACTCTGACCTTGATCTACAGCTCTCCCTGGCACTCACCCATTTAATCTGTAATGTCATAGCACCTCACAGGCACTGGGGTCTATGAGATCTCCAGGTTTGGGGAAATAAGGAGTGTAGTCTTTGTGCTTCTTACTGTTCACAGAGGCAATGCTCAGAAAGGACGAACAGCCTCCCCGAACACCGAGGAGTGCGGAGTAAGGAGCCGCCGGCTCAGCCAGTCAGTTCAGATAATCTCTATCCTCCAGAAGGAAATGAAGTAAGTGTTTGCCAGTTGGAAGGGTAGAAGGAATCTTTGGGAGGGAAGCTGCCATTAGCCTGGCTGAAGTGAAGCCAGGTTAAAACTCTTCTGGTTAAAAAAAAATGTCATGGAACATTTAATGACCAGCCTTAGTGCCTCAGAGCTCAAGCCGTACATCACCCACGCTCCCCGAGAGCTTGTAGGAGTAAAAGATTCAGTTACTTTAAGTCTTCTGTATTCTTCGGCTGGCATGTATTTTGGCAGCATGGGATGTAGACATCTCAGATGTGCATCTGACATGTTAATCTCCCTAAATGATAGTCTCACTTTTTTTCCTAATGGACGTAAAGTGGATGACTTTAAATTGCATGTGAAATGTCTTGCTCTGTTGTCCTGACAACCTTATTTTTCTGGAATAAACAGAATCCACCTATATCTGTTGTGAGCAACACAGGTACTGCATGGTTTATTTTCACGTTTGATGTCTTATAGGTGTTCTTTGAACCAGCTCTGAAACTCAGAACAGTATTAAATCTAAATTCACAAATCATTTAATGCAGTTGGGTCTGATTCATGGGATTTGTGGATTTCAGCTGATATTATTTTGTAACCATTAAGTTCTAAAATGATCATAATTGATTTAACATAGGGATGTTTGCCTCTTACCTGGGTAGTTTTAGTCATTTAGAAAGAAATCAACGGAGCTGGTGATCTTCCAGCCCCATCGAAGCATCTCAGTTTTAAAATAGATCAGTTTCCCAACAGGCTCCTTTATTGTGTTTAAATGTCAAGTGCTTTGGAAACAGCACACTTATTAGCACCAGGTAAAAAGGTTCCTTCTTGTGGTAGGCTTTTGATAGTATACTTAATTCATGGACAACTGATGTTACAGAAATCTGAATTCTGAGATCAAAGCTAAACAAAGGGAAGTCAAATGGAAAGACAGGGTGTTGAGAAGGCCTCTCTGTGTACCCTCTCTGCACATGAAACCAAGGCCCAAAACTGGGACTCAGAGTGAAGAGTAACTGTTGCTTTAATAGGTAGATTAATATAGTAGTTAACCAGGGTAATCAGCATGAATCATGAATACACACTCCTGGAGTCCCTGATTTTTATCCTGTGATACAAACTCTCTCTTTAAGAGAAAAACTGAGGCTAGTTAAAAAATTTTAACACCTAGGAAGAGAAAGCAAAAAGATTTAAAAGAATGCAGTCTTTCTCATTTCCATCCATTTTCCCTCTGTCTATGTCTTCCAGTCTTCCCTCTAAGGAAACCAAGGGGACCAATGTTGTATACCCAAATTGAACTTTGGACTTTGAATAGATTGAACAAAAGCAACCTTAAATGTATTTCCTGTTGTTGGAATCTGACTTAAAGACTTATGTCCCCTGTAGGGAAAATAGGGTTGGTTAGCAGAATATAATTTCTTTCTTTCTCTGTTTGCATTAAATTTTAGTATATATCCCTCCTACTTCTAGAAAGGATTTTGAGCTGCTAAATGACAGAAACCAATGCAATGCATTTAAAAATATAGTCCTCCCTAAATGGCAGATTTTATCCAACTGTAATAAGTTGACTACTGACAGTTGTCCTCTTTGGCAAAGTGTACAATATGTGGTGTCCCACCAAGAAAGCTTAATAATGATATACTTCCCACAAGAGATGGGTTTTGGAAAGAAATCAAAGGATACTTTTGAGAAGAAGAAAAGAAAGAAAGGGGGAAGGAGCAGCTGGCACTGAAATAGCACCAAGCAAAACAACCTGTCTCCTGCTTTCAAGAGATTCCCACTCAGTGGGCTTGGTCCCATCAGTTCCTAAGACCCCAGCTGAGGGGTGAGCTCATTTAATGCAGACACATTGGAGAAAATGCCTCAATGTGCACGCAGATCTGCAATATGTGCCTCGCAGGAGGAGCTGACCGCCCTTCCCCTGGTCAGGGGGGCTTCCCCCACATGGAGTCTGCATCCCTGAACGTGCTCTTTAAACATGATGCCATTCTGAATGTCAGGCTGGACGCTGGGCAGAGTGCGTCACAGAAATGGGAGAGCGACGCCCTGTTGGCTTGCTCTGCCATCACTATTTCCACTTGGCTTAGCAGCTGACCCACTTGGTTAACCATTTTGTTAGCCCCTGGTTAACCACGCATGGTTTGAAAACCTTACAGAAGCGGGGCAATGTCTGTATACAAGGTTATTCATGTAAAAGAAAACAACCCTACAGGATGCAGTTCCTTCCTTATCTGCCACACCAAATCCAGACTTTCTCTGGCTGGCCTCTGGTGAAAGGAAGAAACCACTTAGTCATACCCTCTGGTAATGAATCTATCTGGAAACCAGAGTGGGGCGAGCCATTATCTAACAAAGGGAATTGTGGAAAGAAGGGGAAGGGGCTAGTCAAAGAGTATGTGTGAATGACCCATGGACATGGCCAACAGTGTGGGGATTGACTGCAGAAGCAGGGGTGGAGTGGGCAGAGGAGGGCGAGGAAAAAAGTAGTGACAACTGTAACAGGAGAACAATACAAAATGATTTTCAAAAGGAGCAGTTACCAGCAACAAAAGGACAGCTTATAATTACAGTACATGGAAATCATCATATATACATTTAAAAACTGTCTAGAGAAGTATTCCATCAGGAATCAACAGTGAATATTGGTTATCTCTGCAATAATTGATGATTATTAGATTATGGAAGATTTTCACCTTCTATACTGTATCTTTAAGGTTTTATTAATTAAAAAATGAGCAGGTATTACTTTTGTAGTGATAATAAACACTAAATTGGTTTTACAACCCCCCCCCAAAAGGGGGAATTGAGATTTTTGAGTTTGGAATACTTTGACTCAACCTTGTATTCACTTCTCATTTGCAATGAACCCGATCATTCATTATTAATTAATAAGTAAAAATATCTGAGCCCATGCATAGAGCATGGTTTTTACCTCCTGCTGGAGCTGACATGCGTTTCAAACTCTTGCTACTCTCCTGTACATTTTCTTCCCTTCCTTCTGTTTGTTTGCTTTCTTCCTTCCTTCATGCCTTCTCCACCATGCTCTTTATCACCCCCCATCTTTCTTTTAACCAGGCAAGCTATCAGACTGCACCACAACCAACATCAAGTTCATATCCCTTCTCTGCACTGGCTCCCAAGCAGGTGACTTGACATTTCTGCACAGGAATTTCCTGCATCTCTGAAACATGGGAATGATCTTCACCACTGAATTCAGAGGCTCACTCTCTGCTGAGCGCTTTGCTCTCTCTAAAAGGCAGGTACTGATTTAGGGCAAGCTACCATATTCTTGTCAGTTTCTGGTGAGCAGTTGCTTAAGAGAAATTTGGAGAAAAAGCAATTTGGAGAAAAGCATTTGTCTGAGCTGGAAAAGAAGACAGGTCATGAAAATGATACCTTCAGCTTGTTAGAAGATAAATTCTTAGGCAGGCCATTTTCTATTAATAAATCAGCCAGAAAGCTTTCTGTTTGGCATTTTTAGAATAGTACTCAGTTTTGACAATGTGATTTAAAGAGATGGTTGCACATTCCCCAATCCACTGCTCCCATTACTTGTGTTGTAGGCAGTAAAATCATAGGGTTAGACCTCTGGTTCGTTGAATCGTATGCCATGGAAACAATACAGAGAGGTTAAAAGATAGCTTAGCAAGGGCCTGTAATTCTACTCTGAAAAATGTGCCAAATACTCGATGTGTTATTGGTCATACCTCCTGAAACAAACAAACAAAAAACTTCAAAGAAAACTCAGAAATGAATAAAGAGGAGAGAATACTTGATATTCTTCAATGCCCAGTTATGAATGAAATTTTTAAAACGCCTATGAGAACCAACATCATTTAGATGCAGATCGGCTCAAAAAGAAGTTATTAGTCATTTTTCCCTTGAAAATGCTCTTCACCGTCATCTCCTTGGACATAATTCAAAGGTTCTCCTTTCTATACACAAGCTTCTTGATTCTTCACAATTCATAAATTATAAGTGGCTCCTCTTGGAAATGTCTTAAATGTAGACATGCAGGATTAAAAAAAAAAAAAAGGTTTTGTTCTGGCTTCCCCAAGCACAGCTTTATTCTCCCTCCATGGTTTGCCTAAAATCCCAAAGATTGTGCTGTTAATAGAAGTTTTTATTCATGATGGTGCTCCTCCATCCTGAGTCCCTTGCAGGTTTTTCCTGCTCAGTGAGACCAGGCAGTTCACGAGTGGCATCAGGGAGTCTCAGTGTGCTGAGGGCCCAGTGGCTACTTATAGATGTGCTGTGTGTGTTGCCATGGAGCTGCTGAGTGGGACACCAGGTAATCTGGACCATTCACAGGCAGACCCGGAACTCTACTTCAACAGGACTGTTGGACCATCACAACAAGTTGATTTGACTACCGGTCCAAGGACTTTGAGCCACTGACACTAGCAAAACCCAAACAGGAAGTTAAGCAGCAATTAAGAATTAACGTTTATAATAAGCTTTCTCTCTCCTGCCCTCAACTCTCCTCCTTCCTCCCTTCCTCCTAGTCAGTGTTGATACACTCTGGGGGACTCAAGCAAGGGTCAGATGCAGAGGCAAAGGGGACACAGAAAACCAGAATATACCATTACCATTTTACCAAGGAGAACACCAGAACTGATCACATACAGAGTGTGCCAGGTAGACAGGATGTGGACACCAAGGGGCTGGACAACTTACCCATCATATGGCCTGCCACCCACTGTGAGAGAGAAACACCTGGAGATTTCTTTACACTTTAATAAATTTAAGGCCCCCTTGGCCAGACACCTAATGTCTTTAACAGAGACACAGTGGCACATGTCTTGCTATCTCCCAACAGCTGGAACAAAGCTGGAAGACAGCCACATAGAACAGCTGTGTTGGCCAGGTCTCCCAGGATGAAGCAGAGGTGTGTCCAGGAAGGCCCTTCCCATCCCCCCGAGGGCCTTTTAGTCAGACTTTCAGATCCAGAGGTTGGAGCCTCTGCGTTATTGAGAGGTGTCCTCTGGGGATGGAGCAGGGGTTGGGGGTGGTGTGGCAACTGAACACAGCTGCCCTCAGGAGTGGGGAAGGACCCTCTGGTGGGTCTGGTGACTGGCTGCTCTACCCTACCTCAAGCATTATAGTAGCATTGTCCATTTCAATGGTCACCAAGGACTGCTATGCATTAAAAATGGTAAAATTTACATAGCTAAAGCTGACCACTGTTCGTCTTGTTTGGGATGATGGGAAATGTAGCAGTGAGGAGCAATCCTTTCCACCACTATTTATTGCACCACTTTTTTTTTTTTTTTGCCAAATAATTAGGTCACCGACTCAGACAGGGTCCTGGGATGTACATGAAGAGTGAGGTTTGCTATGGGAACTTGAACTCTGAATTTCCTGACTTCTGTGCAATTAAAATCCCCAACTTAATGTTGCCTTAGCATGGATTTTCCATAATGAGTTATAAATGTGAAGTTCTATGTTTCATATATATTTTTCTAACATATGTTTCTGCCTATGTTTCTGATTAAAAGCTCGTCCAAAATAAAATAACAAAGGACTACTTTTTCCAATAGAACTTTCTTCTTCTATAAAAGCTGGAAATAAGCCCTCACCTAAAATTACCCAGGCTTGCAGGTGCTGGGTTTTGGGGGGTGAGTAGTGCTTGCTGGTTAGACAAAGGGCATTATTCTCCCTGCAACCACCACCAGAAGGTGTTCTTTCTGCGGAGAAAATTACAGGCCTGGGCTTCAAAGACATTCCAGGGCTCGGCACCACTCCTGGAGACGTGCAGGCGGCAGGCAGGCAGGCAATCAACAAATATTTATTCTAAGCCACTGTGTATTCAGCACCTTTAAAATTGCCAGGGAAACCAGCCAGAAGGATATAATATCTGCTGGGGCCAAGTCAGTACTGAAGCCATCCCATAGAGCTTAAGGGACTCTGTGACCAGAAAGGCACAGGAGACCGCAAAACTATTAATGTGGCAGTATCTCATGTGGGTATGGAGATATTGATAGAATAAGAAAATAAGACCTAGTAAAGGGCTCTTTAACTGAAAACTGATGCTTGATGGGTGCCACCCCCCCAATTCTTTCTTTTTCAGTCTGCCTTACAGAAACCTAGTTCCAATCCCTCCCACCCCACCCCCCAGCACTACTACTACGACCACCATCAACATTAATCGAACCCAATGAATGGAACAATTTATCACATTTTTTAAGAATAATAAATGCTCTTTAGAAATAGGCAAACATGCCAACATATGTGTATATAGGATGTTCATTACTGTGTGATTACAGAGGGAAAAAAGTGGTAACAGCGTGTGTGTCCATCGGCCGAGAACTGGGATAGTCCCCTAGAGAAAATCCAGTGCCTATTAGACATGATGTTGAGGTCTCTGGGTCAGGGGACAAGGATGTGGGGGACATGGACTTGTGTGGTGCACACCATGGCCAGTGTGGAGGTGAGTAGGACTCTCACTCTCTTGCATTAAGTTCTCCAATCCAGTTTCACTGATGCTGCTGTGGAGTTGCACCAGTTGGTTGGACATGTGCATCCGTCACGTAACAGTACTTTACAAAGTCACACAAAACCCCTGCATCCTCTGTTAGGTACACAACGGCCAAGCTCCATCTCCCCTAAACTGCCTTCAGACGCACTGATGTCTGGTGTGTTGCGTTTTATTGTTTTTGTTAATCAAGCCCAAGATGTTACCCCGATCCTTGCCCTGTTTCTCTTATCAGGTACCATGATACTAGTCTGCCAAGGCCTTTCTGAATACCAATTCTTCATCCAGTGTGTTTAACACCCCCAACTAACTTTGTATCACACAAGTTGAGGGCTATGGCCTCTGCATTCTCGTCTTTAGTTCTAAGCCAGCAGTAAGATGATAGAGTTGTAGGAACAGTGGCACCTCAACAGTTCTAATTTAAGCAACGAAAAGAGTTTGGTGCTTGATTCACTCTCCCATTGTCCACCTGTGGGTATAACTTCTAAAGTAAGGCAAAGCAGACATATGCACTAGGTTACACATTCAGCTTCCATGGTAAATAGCAAACACAAAAACAACAACAACAAAAAAACCCTACAGACAAATCTTAGCAATTTCTTTGCCAAACATTTCCCTATTAATATCTAAGTCATATATGAATTACAGTTCTGTAAGGGTGAGCCTTCAATTTATTCTTGTTTAATGAAGAAATTAATGAATGCACACTTATAGAATTGTTTTATTTCAGACACCACTTCCCCGCATCTCTCCACCTCGGTGACTGTCTTTTATAATTCAGCAGAGTGGGGAGTGCACTGAGAGGCTGTGCATTTTAGTGAATTTCAGAAACAACTGTTCGGAGAGCAGGAGCCAGTCTTAATTCTACTATAACCCAGCCTTCGGTTCCTGCACAAGTAAACCACTTGGCTCCATGTGCGTTAATCTACCTAACAAAAACGAGGGCAGGATTCTGAGCTCCCAACTCCATCAGAGAAAAAATTTGAGTTGATGTCTGCTCCGAGGTAGGACTGTATTGGAGAAGTGAGTTGTGCAGATGTCTGAAATAAAGAAGGAAGTCATTGTTTCAGAGAACTTCAGAAGACGAACAGGACGCTGGGGGAAGAAGTCTTGGTGTAGGAGCCTGGTCCTCCCACCCGGAACTTGATTCCTCCTCTATGAGGTGAGGAAACATAATGGGGTAGGAAACGTTAGAAACCAAAAGGATATGCAGAGTCATTAGGCGGACAAGTAGGGTTGCTTTGTAGGTGAAGGGTAATACTAGTTCTTTATGGAAAATAAAAAACCGAGATATTAAAACCCTTTTACTCTTGGCAAGCTCCATTTATGGTATGAGCCCTATACAGATATATCATTTTTTGAATCTTTTATACCATATTTTTACTGTACCTTTTTATAGTTAGATATACAAATACTTACCGTTTACACAACTGCATACAGCATGCAGTGCAATAACATGCTGAACGGGTTCGTAGCCGAGCATCAACAGGCCGTACCATATGGCCTAGGTGTGTAGTGAATTTGTGCAAGTGCTCAGATGTTTGCACAACAATGAAGTCACCCAACAAGACATTTCTCAGAGCACAGCTGCATCATTAAGCAATGCCTGACTGAACTGTGAAAACATCAGAGCCGAGCTAAGTCACACAAGTTTGAAAGGAGTACATTTTATTCCAAGTGATTAAGCCAGCTATGATTTTAGTTCTCTTACTAATGGTCCTAAATAAATGTAGAGTTTAGGATCCACTATGCTGTCAGAGTTATACGCTTTTTCTCACTGGACATCCTAAAGCCCAGACTCTGGGTGTTAAAACTATTTTTACTTTGGCCAAATGAAGCTCCAAGTTTATGTAACTGCCCCAGAGCACCACGCAGCTGTGCTCTTTCTGCTCATCTCTATCTCTATTCAAATTTGGGGAGCATTTTTGGACCCAAACTGGTCATGTATAATTACGAAGTTCAGTGGATAAATATCAGTTATTTGTTTTATTAATTCAGAGACTTGTTTTCAAAAATCCTTGATACCTGGAGTAAGTTCATAGTCATTGATATTGCAAATACACCTCCAGTGAAGGCTTCTGGTCTCACGCCATCGACCACTTGGACCATTCAGAAGCCCGTGTTTGCCACTTTGCTGACCAACTATTGGAAGAGATAGAAAGAAGAAGTTACACTTACAGAAGGACTTTGGGGAGGCTGCTGATAGCAATTATTTTGTATTCAAAAGAAAATATGAATGCGGATTTTGTCCTATTTTCTTATAGACACCCTCTTACTTGTCAACTCAACATCACTGCATTTTGATATTGACACTTTTTTTCTGAAACAAAAGTCAACAGCCATTTCAATTAAAACCTTCTAGAGAGAATGTGCCAACCTCTCATATCCCACCCCTCTCCCACCTCCCCCCACTGCCCCACCCCCACCAATTTCAAATAATGTTGAATCCTGCTCAGCTCCAGAGTCTGTGAAGCATAAGCAATCGGCCACACTGAAAGCTGGAGAAGAAATGTCTTTACAGTTCCACAAATGTTTCTCATTGGCAAGAGCAAGTTGTTAACGAAAGATAAATTGCCTGGGGCGGATGTGGGTGGGCGTGTCATGTGTGCGAGTGCTCACGCAGGCCCACATGTATGTGCCCCTGTGGCAGTAATGACGTGAGCGTGTACCTGGGCTTCCCACAACGTGCCCTGGTGCAAACTGAGCTAAACTGGAGGTTAAAAGGAGGCTGGGGCTGAGGCTGAGCTATCAGGGCAGCAGCCAGGCACAGTGTGGGATGAGGTAGATGGCTGGGTTCTCACCAGGACTCAGATCCCAGGCAGCAGGCCCACCCTCCATCAGGAACAGTGAACAAGGAGCTGGTAAAATACACAGAGAATGAAAGTGACCCTTATTGACTGAAACCAGCTGTGTCCGGCTTCTCGATGTCTCTCCTGATTTGCTCTCTCAAATAAATGGATATGGTAGAGGACGATAGAAAGTAAACAGAATCATTTTTTTCTTTCTTGCAAGTCACACCTCAGTAATAGCCCTGGGTTTTATAGCTGAAAAATATATGTTTATTTGCTCATTAATTTCCCTCTCTCCCTTGCCTTTTCTTGGCATTGGGTAGAATGGTTATTTAAAACAAGACACAGTTCAGCTTCAAAAAGAAAAATCATTCTGCAAAATACAGCTTGAACTCATTTACCATTCATTTATCATCTCTAAGAGAGTAGGGTACAAATATCTAAGTTTGGTATATTTTAATGATTTACAGTGCTGTGACTCTTGTTGGCACCAGGATGTAGGGAAGCAGCAGGCCCTTTAGGACTTTGAGAAGTGCCCCAAAGTGTTTAGAAAGGATATGGAGAATATTCAATGCAGCATATGCAGAGTGGCTCATTCTCATTTATCTTCACTGCTTTCCTTCAAAGATCATGTAAGCTGGTGTTTGGAGGGTAGATTGAACCCAAAGTCCTGAGATTCCTTAAGGAGCGCTTGAATATCTTCATTTGAACACTTACGTATTTTTCCCCTTTGCTTCGAAAGAGCTTTGGTTTTATATGTCTCCCATTTCCTCCATGTAGTGGGCAAGGAAATAATGATATGCCTAGCTCAATGCCCAGCAAATATTTGTTGAGTGAATAGTTAAATGGAATGTTAGAAGCCTGACTAAGATTATTGTCTTGGCGTGAAACATGCAAGAATAGACTTGAAGCAATCAAGTAATTTCCCTTCACAGTACGAGCTAATTATTTGAGAGATGAAGATCTAGTACATCGTAGTATTTATTTGTCAGGCTCCATTTGCTCCTAATTAAAGGTGGAAAAGTTGTTTGCTGCATTGAAGGGGTGACATAGTGACCCACTCCTAAACATCTTTTCAATTTTCCATGCCACTATCTCAGGGAAAATATATCAAGATGAAGTTGATGTGCATTCCTTTTGTGTACTGGTGTTTTTTCTTGTTACTGTGTTTTGAGGGCAGGCAGGGTGGAGAGTGGAAAGCTCTCTGACAGTGTACTTTTACAGCCCAGCTGCCCATGTGACTTCTGCAGTTGACTGTGCTTACCTTAGTTAACTAATAAAATCATCCTCCCGTAGGAATACCACCTGCAGTGATTAAAGATGAAAATGCGCATGCTCATCCTGAGCCTCAGAAAATTTCATTCATTCATTCATTCATGCCAAAAATATGAATTCAGAGTCTAATGCATTCAGGCTCTGTGCTAAAGCTGGGAATTTAACGCTGAGCAAACTCCACTCTGGTTCCTGCCCTCACGAAGCTTACAGTCTTAGATAGTTGATGGATATTCATTGAAGAATCACTCTAAAAATGGTAACCATGACTTGAATTTTAAAAGGAGGAATATGGCTCTACTGGGACCATGTAACAAGAGGGACTGATTTACACCAGGAGACCAGGGAGAATTTTACTGAGGAGGAGTCTGAGGCTGAGGGCCCTAGAATGTCTGGGGAAACAGAAAGAGCATTCCGAGTAAGAAGACTATCAAATGCGAAGGCCTGTGAGGACTGCATGGGAAGAGCAAGAGATGATGGGAAGGCAGAGCCACGCACTGCAGGGCCTATGCAGAGGCCATATAATGGGCTTTGACCTTCATCCATTAGCATTAGAAAGGTGTAGAAGGGTCATTTGTCCAAGGGTTAGAAAGTGGGGACAGGGAGAAAGAACCTTATCAGATCTGTGTTTGGAGGGGTAACATAAATATATTCACTAATTCTTCACAAATATAAGAAGGGAGATGATCATGCTAAGCCCTATATTATTCTTTGTTGCATTTGAGTGAGCTTCCTGAGAATTCTTACCATCCACCCTTCCCTCTGCCAAGTTTCAGCAGGACTGTATCTGGCTGCCCCGGTTGTGTGCGGAGTAGCACACGTACAGCCTGCTGCTAGACTGTGCACCAGAGGCGTTTCGTCTTGCCAACCTTTCTAGCCCTTCCTCTTATTTCTGCCTCTTTTTTTAATGATGGGGAGGTGGCACAACACAGTTTATTCCTGTCCTTGGCAAAGTATATGTGGCATGCCTTCCAGCACCTTCTCTCCTTGCTAGTGGTGTGAACTTGGCACAGGGGCGAGCCTCTCTTTTAGCCTTGCAGGATTGCTCTGAGGATTAGGTGAGTTCATACTGGTAAGAGACGGAATGAGGAGTGGCACGTAGTGAGTGCTCATTTAATGCCAGCCGTTACTTTAGTCTTCACTGCTCTAGATAGGTGTCAAAGGTATAGTGTTAAGATGAAGAAACACAAGATACAAAACTACCTGTCATAGGAGGGGCTTGCACAAGTACATTCTCATAAATGCTAAGGAAATGTCTGAGACACACAGTGGTTACATGTGAGTAGTGGGACTGAGGCTTAGAGAATGGTGAGCTGGTGACTTCTTTACCTATTTTTGTAATAGTTGATATTTTTAGGAGCCGTATATTTTTCTAATAATAAAATTACAAGGAATAGTTTAGAAAATCCATTAATATTATTATTTCAATTAAAAAACATAATTTCATTAGAATCTCTTTTTTGTCATTTTATTCACTGTTAAGTTCAGAGCTATCATTTAGAAACTTTTCTTGGGGTGAAAAAGAAATGTATATAAATCTGAAATCCAGCAGTTCATCTGATTTTCACTCCTTTTGCTTACGTTATATTCAACCAAAGCTTTTAAAATCATGTGCTGCTGTGATTCCACTGCGATGAAATGATTCTTCCCCTCTTCCATCTCTACGTGGGTGCACAGAGAGTTCTCAGGAATGCTGTTCTCCCACCAAATCCAAACAGGGTGTTTGGTTCACTTCTTACTGACTTCACTGTACTTTTAAGCATTGCTTAAATGTTTTATAATGAGCATTTTTATAAAAACAATGAAATCATTTCTAAAAATTGGAGGTGAGGAGTGTTGGTTCACTCAGTTCATTTGCAGTAAACACAATATCTAGCATCCGATCTTTCCCAGCAGTTCCGGAAACAACTCCTTCAGGACCATCATGATGCAGGGGCAGTGGCCGTTACTCATGAGAAGGAGTCCAGTGGACTCACTGGTTCCTGAGTTAGGATGTCACAAGTGCTCTCAGTAATTACCTGTTACTAACAGATACGCCTGCCAAACCTCACCTGTGCCACCTTTTAATTTTTTTTTACCATTGGAGGCTCTTTTTGTTTAACTAAAGATTTTGATGACTAGAGTTGGTGTTTGTCAATAGTTTACTCTGACCAGTTGAGAGTCATTAATTTTGTGCAGGGCTGGAGCTTGATTGTAGCTTTTGTCATTTAAATACACACTCTTCCTTTTCACAGCGATTACACAATCAGATAAGAACACAAATCAGGAGAGAACTTTAGCTCCCTAGTAAATACTTCATGAAGCCAATGTGAGCTTGCCAACTAGACTCTCATCTCAGCAGAAGACACACGTCCGAGGAGGAACTGCGTTGTACAGCACTTAGGCCACGGGGCCCTTCGGGATATGGTGATAAATGTCTGTGTACAAGAACGAAGAAACTGTGATGAGGCTGATTCCCAACTGAGTTTTTAAAGTCAGGGCCAGGAGAGGATGGGTCAGGGCCCCTGAGCACATTTGCACAGCCCAGGAGCTAACAATGGTTTTTACATTTGAAAATGAGTTTTAAAAATCGAGAGTAGAATAGCATTTCAGGTCCTGTGAAAATTCCTTGAAATTCAAATTTCCTGTTCCTAAGTAAAGTTGTATTGGAACCCAGCATGATCATTTGCGTCCATACCGTCTGCAGGAGACCCAAGAGTGTACGGCGAAGGAAATATGTACTTTTTGGCTCTTTTCAGGATAGTTTTGCAGACCCCTCCATACTTGTGTGCCTGTCTGTTTGCTCGCTCATAGATGACGCTTTTGCGTGAGAAGTGGCTGTCGGAGGAGCTGTGTTGCTCTCCTTTCCTGGTTCGCTTCCCAAAGTGAGAAGAAAGTGATCGTGTGAGAACGATTAGATCATCAGGAGGGACTATGAGTTACATCATGGTAGCAAACGGAAAAGACCTACATGTTGCCCCAAAACTTGTGGATTACAATCTGCTTCGAAGCCCTTGAATGCCATTAGCAGTTCCTATATTTCGGAATGTGTAGTTATGTGCTCTTTGTGTCAGAGAAATCTTTTTAAAGGCAAAAACCTTTCGTTCTTGTAATTTTTACAAAACACAGAGCCAGATCCGATGGGCCCTTTGCTCAGTGGCATTATCGTATTGAATGGTTTTATTTGGTTTTTACTTCTATTTGGCTGTCAATAGGATATGATAAACAATCGGACAATAGAAGATAGGTTTTCATAGAAGATCTAAATCTTGATAGGGTTCCTGCTCATTTGCGGTGACTGTTAAATTAATGAACATTTGTGGCTGGCATTGATCCTCCTACCTACCACAGTATTTATGAGAATATGAAATTAATATAAAAGACACACCGCTACCAGTAAAACGACATGAACACAAGCACCGTAAACTATTACAGAATTGGAACTATACGTCGCTTTGATTCGAAGTCCCTGCTGTGTACATGACTGACCTCAGCTGTCCCCCTTGTTTTGTCATTTCAGAGGCTGAAGGCTGCGTTGACTCACCACCCTGCTGCCATGTCAAATGGGAACATGAACACCATGGGACACATGATGGACATGATGGGCTCCCGGCAGGACCAGACGCCACACCACCACATGCACGCACACCCGCATCAGCACCAGACGCTGCCAACCCACCACCCCTACCCGCACCAGCACCAGCACCCGGCACACCACCCCCATCCTCAGCCCCATCACCAGCAGAACCACCCGCACCATCACTCCCATTCCCACCTTCATGCACACCCAGCACACCACCAGACCTCGCCACACCCGCCCCTGCACTCTGGCAACCAAACACAGGTAGACCCTTCTCGTGACCTCGTTCCCCTTCTTGTTAACAGTGCAAGCTCTATGTGGGGGTGGGGGGGCGGGTAGCCATTGGCAGCATTCTTGTCTGACCGGCCCAGGTGTTCTGTCTGATACTCTGGGGAGCTCTGTTCATTTCCTAGGAATTAATAGTTACCCATAAGATCCTACCTGATCATAGTTTCTACAAGTAATGCTGTAAATTTCAGGTCTGGGCTTTAGAGACAAATGTAAACTTCAAGACTTCCAAAATCTATTTTTGCAGTGTGTTATACATTTAACCCTAAACAAGTGTCATTGATGGGAGGAGTAGCATGTGGAGAAAAGTGGGAATAAAGAATGAGAAAAATAGGTTAATACAAACTGTGATTCTAGCCACGGTGCTTCATAACCTCGTAGAGACTCAGTTTTGTCTCCTGCAAAATGAAAGTCACATACGAAGGGCAGTATTCTCAGTACCATTGAATGTTTAAAGTCTAAAGAGTAACAATTCCCGGCAGACAAAGAGGCTCGGTAATGGATGTCAGGGCATAAGGTGCTGTGTAAATGGTGAGGAGAGGTGACTCATCCCACCCAATGTGAAACGCGTTGGAGGAGCAGACAGAGAGCCAAGCTCTGTAGATCATCAGTTCAAGAGAAAGGCCAAATCCCAGAGGTGGGGAGTCACCAGGAATGGCTAGAAAGAAAGCCAGCATTTAGACTCAACAGAAAGAGGGTCAGGGGCCAGGCAGACGCTATGTCACCCTGCCCAAGAAGAGAGGCGGGCCGCGCACCGGAGTGAGTTTTAGGAAGCGGATGAAGGGCATGTTTAGGAGCAGGGCCAGCCCTAGACACTTTGGATCTCCAAGCAGGGTGACCTTTGGTAGTCCCCCTCCACCCATTCCACGCTGCCAGCTGGGTCAGAATGGTGTCCGAGGCTTGGGACCGCCAAATGACACTTATTCATGGTCTGCCTCCAGACCTCACACCAGGCAGCTTCTTGACCTTGTGAGCCCCCTTCCCTAACACACACCGGACCTGGACCGCCATCCACAAAGTGGGCCATCCACAAGCAGCTCCGAGTAGAGAAGCTCTTCAGCAGATAAGCTTATTTGCTCCATAAGCTTACTTCTGCTGAAGTGCTTAGAGGTGTTCTGTGTAGTAAATAACAGTGCAGGCCTTGGAGTGAGGAAACATTCATTTCCATTCTTGCTTCCTCCTGTGGAGTCAGATGAAGCTCCCTAAACCTCAGTCTTTCCATCTGCAAACTGGGTTAATAATAGACTAAGGTCATCGAGTCTTAGGAGCATTTAGTAAGCGAATGTCAGCACGGTTTTCATTACATGATGGCTGTGATTAATTCTAAACCCAGGGAATGCAATAGAAGTTTAGCAGGAGTGTAGCAATAAAATACTATTCAAAATACCCTTTTATTCAAATGCCATGGTGAGACTTATATTTAGAAGGGAGAAAAAAAACTACAAGGTCAAAGATAGGCAAGTAGATTTATGGGTGTACTCATTTTTTAAGGAGAAGGATAACATCAAGTTTTGGTTGCCTTGCTATACAAGTTAATTCACAGACATGTGTAACAGTTCTTTGAATATAAAAACCATTCATTAACTAATTATCAGTTAGCCAATTGCTCCCTATTTCAAGTAAGCAGCCACTTGTATATGCAATTAGTTCATTGCTATTATAATTAGCTGCATAAACAGTTGCTTTTTATCCTACAGTAAAAAAAAAATCCCAGGTTGGTCTTCTTAAAATTTGAACAAGATCACATTGAAAATGCCATTCTTAAACTGTATTAACTTGAGAAACACCATGAGGTGCAGCGGGTCTGTGGTAAGGAGGGAGATGAAGCTATATGTGTAGGGTTTCTCAGACCTTAGATGTTGCCGGGCCCCAGGCAGATCCTCCCAGGAATCCATAAGCTAGTAAAACTTTGTAAAATAATGTGGTCTGCCCCTCCTAAGATCTCCTTACACTGTAAGTCAACGAGAAAGTGCAGCAGCCCTCCCGTCACCCCACAAGGAGTGTGACTCCGTGCTGCATGCGGTGCCGAATGCCTCCTTTTATAGACCCTGCTCCCCAGTCACCTAGAAAGGCCTCCTCTAACTCCCTCCTGGAAAACAGGATCTCAGCTGCGTTCAGGGCTTCGCCGGGTTCTTTCTTTAATGGGGGTCACGTTGGTGATGATAGCCCAGTGGTGTGTTCTAGTTTTAGCACTACTGGAATGGCAGGCACTCACAACCTGCCCAGATGACAGCAGACTCATCAACACGGTGACAATGCCCCTGACCCCTCGGTGCCCACTTGCAGCCATACACGGGCGCTTTAAACTTTAATAATATGAACCTTAAATGGAACTTATTTAACATCTAAAGGAGGAAAAAAATGTTTTCTCTGCTAGGATTCAGCCAGTGCCCATAGGGAAAAATCGATTTGACTCTCTTTTCACAAGTGTTCCTTTATCTTGCCAAAATATCATGGAAGGTAGTCCAGAGGATGCTTCTTTTTTTCCCCATGAGCTCATGTGATGTCATTGTTAGCTCATTTTTAGAGAACAGGTTTGAGATGCTCACTAAAGCAATCGGCTCTGCTGGGCATTGCATTTCAATAACAACTTGGGTTTCTTCGCTTATCCAACACTCCTTCCCCACCCTGTCATCCTCCTTCTCGTTGCCAGCAGGTTTCACCAGCGACGCAACAGATGCAGCCCACCCAGACAATACAGCCGCCCCAACCCACTGCGGGGCGCCGGCGAAGGGTGGTGGATGAGGACCCAGATGAGAGGAGGCGGAAATTTCTGGAACGGAACCGGGCAGCCGCCACCCGCTGCAGACAGAAGAGGAAGGTCTGGGTGATGTCACTGGAAAAGAAAGCTGAAGAACTCACCCAGACAAACATGCAGCTTCAGGTGCAGGCCCCTGTCTCTCTCCTCCGCACTCAGAGGCCCTGCGCACAGCTGGCATTTCCTGTCCCTGCAGGCGCTTGTTGACCTAAGGAGCAACACTGCACCTTAGCCAAGCTCGCTCCCCCAGCACTACGCACTCTGGGACACCCTATAAAACAAAATAAGCCACTCAGTTTTAAATCCATCTGCCTACAAAGCTGAGGAGGGAGAACCTGCCCGAATAAGTTACAGAGCTGGGCGTGCCGGCTTCTGAGGGCCACTCTCTGGTCAGCAATTACTTGCAGTGTGTCCCTTCTCTGGCTCTCAGTTTCCTCATCTATAAAGCTGGAGTAATAACCCCATAGAATTGTTGGGAGGACAAAGGAACTAATGATTCAGAATAGTTTGCCCAGTGTCTGGCGCATAAGAAGTTTTCAACCAAAAGGCAGCTCTTTAAATTCATTGTGTGAGGTGGTTGCTTCGGCCTACACGAGAGTATGTATATTTTTGTTTAGTGAAGGAAAGGAAGGCTCATGTTTATTGCTTTGCTCTATACGCAGGGGTATTCAACCCATGGCCCGTGGGCCACAGGCAGCCCAGGATAGCTGTGAATGCAGCCCAATGTAAAATTGTAAATTCACTTAAAACCTTTTTTTTTTTTTGCTCATCAGTTTTCATTAGTGTTTGTGTATTTCATGTGTGGCCTAGGACAACTCTTCTTCTTCCAGTGTGACCCAGACACGCCAAAAGGTTGGACATCCCTGCTAGGAAAAGGCATGCTTCTATCTCATTTTCAAACTTAAAATTTGAATCTTTCATGGCTTGTGCTTTAACATGGGCGGCTCCGTTGGGGACATTTTATAAAAGGCCACTTTGAGGAATGTTTTAAGAGAAAGGGAGAAAACTCCAGGACCCGGGGCTTCTGCGGCAGACTTCATGCTGGGGAAGTGATGCAGTTCAGGGCATTTGCTCTAGCACGAGAAGGAGTGCACTGTCCACCAGCAGGGAAAGAAAGCACTGAGTCAATACGCAGCAAGCAGTCCAGGCACAGAGCCATGCGTTACGGCCCAGTGCTCCCAGGAGCAGAGAGAATGGCTAACGAGGACCGAAGGGGAGAAAGACTGCCCCAAACAGGGACTGGCCATTTCTCAGTTGTTCACAGGTCACCTTCATCTGATTCTCTGTCATTCCTAGAAAGGACCAGTGAGAGTGCGAAACCCCCAAAGCCTTTGCATGTTCAATTGCATTCATGGAAATGACCTTGGGGTATCCAGTGTACAAATTGAAAACACACAAAGAAAGTTTGGGTGATTCATGGTCTGAACATCATAGTTTATGGATGTTCACTCCTCCCCCTCAATTTATTATTCTTTTAGTCTATTTATTATTTATTTTATTTATTTATTTATTATTCTATTAGTCTATTATAAATAAACATAAGAAAGAAACTGAGAAACGTATAGTAGGTATGAGGGAACTAAGATAATAATTCCTCCCACTAACGTATGTGCTACTTGAGGGTGCGGGCTGTGTCTCATTACCTTCTCTTCCCACCACCTACCCCCGACTTCTCATGTAGTGTCTAGTCAGTATGGTGATTTGATGCACTCAGTGTCTGTTGAATAAGTGAATGAGTTCCCCTCTCTGGAGTGTCCCAAGAACTGGCTGCCTGACCACTTGGCAAGAATGTGTTTGAAGGGAGTCAAGCCGCAGTGGGATGGCTGGGCTTAAACACCTCGAAATTCACTGCAGTGTGAAAGTCTGCAATTCTAGAATCTGGCAGGCACCATCGCGCTTGAGGAGCTTTTAGGCAGAATGTGGATGACTCCTTTTAATATTCATAGTACTCGCTTTTATTTTTATGCATGCTGAAACATACCATTAGAACTTCAAACCTTCAATTTCACAAATCCCATTGGTCAGGATGAGGCTAAATCATTACCAAATGAGTTAATTTGAACAAACACGTTAAGTAAATAAAAGTTCTGGTGCATGCAGACCTGGCAAATGCTAGACCAGTGGTTCTGCACTGAGGGACAGCTGGGAATCCCTCAGATTCACTGCCCGTTCTGAGGTCTGCAAGAGGAGCGTGAAAACATCCTGGTTTTCTCAGTCTTAGACTGTTGACTTTTGGGCTCCATACTTCTTTGTTGTATCCTGTTCTTTGCGCGTATTTAGTAGTAGCCTTGATCTGTACCCATAGGATAGCAGTGGCACCCTCTACTCCACCCCCCATTTTCGGGAACCAAAAAGTCTCTAGATATTGCCAAACGTCCTCTGTGGGGGCAAAATCATCCCTGGTTGAAAACTACTTCCTTAGATGCAGGAGCCAGCTGGCAGGCATCCGGTGCCAACAACTATTTAAATCAGTTTCAGCTAAAACGAGTCCTTGCAGAACGACTCCGGCGTATTGCCCGTGGCCCTAGAGCATGAAAACATGGAGGGGTCACAGCACTGAGCCAGGAAAGTAAAGATGCTGGTTGACCTTGAGGTCAGATGTGTCCATGGCTTAGCAATATGTGGGCACTGTATTTTTTTGGACTATAAGATGCACCCCCCATTTGGGAAGGAAAAGGGGTGCATCTTGTAGTCCAAATGTAGCTCACCTGGCTTGCTGTGGGGAGGGGGGGCCGGCAGTGGAGCAGGATCACAGGAGGCAGGAGCAGGGTCGCCACTACATTTTCCTCCCAAATTTGGTGGGGGCGGGGGGGCAGTGCTTCTTATAGCCACCAAAATATGGCATATTATTTATTTTACACAACAGATAAGAAACCCCAATCTATGAATTTTTTGTTGTTGCTTCTCATATGCTCCCTGACCAAACTGGGCACTGAACCTACAACCCAGGCATGAGCCCTGACTGGGAACTGAACTGGCGGCTTTGCAGGACGAAGCCCAACCAACTGCACCACCCCGATCAGGGTCTGATCTGTGAATGTTTACATTTCTTTGGGGTCAGAATGACTAGCAAAAAGAAATACTGGAATTCTAGTCCCTGGGGGTGGGGGAAAAAGAGTCGCATTAGAGCCATTCGACAGGCACTGAAATTTCTAGCTGCTAAAGCAGGGCCCGAAGAAGGGACCATCTCCAAAAAGACTAAATCGTTGGTGTTTTCCAACCTGTGCTTTGCTTCAGAGGGACAGAAACCCCACCGCCATGTGTTTTCTGTGATGGTGAGCGCTCTGCATCCCACCCCGTGATGCTGGACTGGGTCAGGATTCCGCCACCTCTGAGTGACCCTTTCCCTCTCACTGGACTTTTGTCCAAAGAAAAAGGTGTCTCTCTCGACGTTGGCCCGCTGAGCCAAATTTAGAGTAAACAGAAATGGAAGGTGCTAAGCAAACAAACTCCAGCCAAATGGAATATCCAAGGTCTGGATGGCCAGCTGCCACTTTTGAGTTGTTTTCCAGCTTAGAACCTTTTGGTTAGGTTGCAGAGTTTCAGATTGGAAAAATCAGACCTAAGAAAACAAAGCCAAACTTCCAGACTTCATTTCCTTGTCTCATAACACATCTCCACCCACGAGGCCAGGGTAGGTATAGGAATTGGGGGACAGAGTAGAAACCACCCAATCTGACATTTTATAGAAGGAGAAATTAAGGTTCGGGGGACCTGAGGAGTCTTCTCAAAAGTCACACAACCAGCACGTAGCAGGATTAGGACCCAAGCAAGTCTTCTCTTGACCTAACCCTCTTGCTCTGTGACCTTTTATTCTAGAAAGTCTTCAACTAAAGAAATCCACATTCTTTTCTCTGACAAAGTAGCTCAGGTCAGCTCTAAATTCATCAACTGCCGATGTGGGGCTCAGTGACTGGATTGTTTGTGTTCGATAGATGATATGGAAATCATCTGGTCACCCACAGAAATAATTGCTTTTCTTTTTCAGTACAAAGACACATGGCTTAAGTCGCTGCTGAAATTTTAGACACATGAGCCCAGGTTTGGGAATTGGCAAGAGAATAGTCCAGATGGGAACTGTTGCTTGACAAATTCAAAGTCCTTTGTTTTGGAATGAACCAAACCTGGCCTCTTGCTGATCTACAAAAAGAAGTAGGGGAGGGGATACATCACAGCCCCCCCTTTTTGGCACAGACTATTGTTTGCATCACAAAAGCATTCTGGGTTTATCATATTAACAAAATGACATCCCCAAACCCAAAACTGCAAGTGCAGCTTTGAGGGACGTCTCAGAGTGCTTGTTTAAAGTATGTTATTGTAGTATCCAGTGTCTCTACATGGGGCGCTACTTCAACCCAAGGCAACCGTAGGGGTTTAAGAACAGACTAATCCAACCGCATCTCATCTACCCTCTTACAGCCTCCATTTAAATGGCTAGCTGTTTTTGTTAGTAGCAAACCCAATCCAGCTTAGAAAATCGAAGGGCTGCTTTCAGCAAGAGAATCAACACTGATTATTACTATTTTGTTTTGTCAAAGTACCTTTATATGAAGAGCTCAAGCTATTATAACCCACACAGGGAAGTAAAAATATTGGTGATTTGCCTCAATTTATAAAGCAAGGTAATTCAGAGTAAGAAAATGCCTCCAGAAGTCCTGGTTTTTATTTCACTCGCCGAGCCGCAGGCCACATTTGATGTCTTTCATGCATTTTGCAGCATTTGCTATCTGGTTGTTCTCTTCCAAAATGAATTCAAGGTGATTCTACTTATGTTACCTTGAAAAGGATTTTTATTTAAAATACAGTCTGGCATTCATGCACTTCCTACGTCGGTCAGTCCGTCAGTGCGGAATCTCCAGGGCGACGATGCATGTGTGCACACACGGCTGCCTCTGCGTTCTCCAGGGCAGGCGATCTCCACATTTCTTAGCCCAGAGGCTCCATCATGGGGTCTGATGAGGGCCCTACACACTCTCAACAATATGGGTGCACACATGGACACCAAATTTTGCTTGAAATGAAACTATAAATGTTGCTTTGGAATCTGCCCTGATATGATTTGGAAGCACAGGAAGTGCTAGAACTGGCTCCCTTAGAAAACATGAGACTTAAAATATAAGCATATTTGAGAATACCAAAGGTACTTAACTAATGAAAAGAAATCAAGATCAAGTCCTTCGTTAGATTATTAGGTAATTAACATTGTCAATAGAAAGCGACATGGAAGCACTCATAGAACAAAAAACTATCTTGCTGGAGCAGGTGAGAGAACTAGTCCAACCATCTTGTTTTACACTTGGTTGGCGAGGCGGCTTGAGAAACCAAACCCCATTATTCTCAACTCTCAGTTCAGAGTTCCTTTTCTGCTGGAAACTTTGCCCAACGAGTGTGTTGTTTTCACGGCCATTAGACTTCTATTTAGCCCTTACCAGCATCATAGTTATGTGTCTACGAGCTAAACAAGAGGCTGGGTGTTTTTCTCCACTGATAATAGTAGTTGGCATTCATTTTCCAACCATAGCATAGCTAAATAACATAATTACTAACACACTACATTAAGAAATATGTTCATAAGCACACATATCTTTAAATGATGGCCAGTTCTCACGGTACTTTTCAGGCTCCCACGTTTTTACAGACCCTCACAACTCTTAGGGCCTCAGTTCCTATACTTACAACGTATCGATTTATTGATGAAGTGCTTTGCTCTCCATAGACAGAAATGCCACTCAAGTCATCTGTTCTGTATGGACTTTGGTTATGCACCAGGACACCATATATGCCATTCAGAGTGACGATTGGTCCTGATTTACTGTGGCCTCCCGTGAAGCAAAAGGTTTATTGTAAAATGGTTTGGGGTGTGCCAAGTATTGAGGGCAGTTAGCTCCCTGCAAATGCAGAAATCCAAAGAACGGAATTCAAAGTGTTTTCTTAAGGAAGGGGCAGAGAACACTTTGTGCCTGAAAGTCGAACACTGCCTAGTAAAGGTGGCTGCCCAGAACATCGTGGGGGAAGAAATGGAGACCAAAACCAACCTTTGCAAGATGGCCACGAAGTGGGGTTTTTATTTTCTTCCTGAAGCATAAGAAAGCAAGAGAATCCTGTTGTTTTGTTTGAAATACACCCTTATTTGTTGTTTCCTAGGTCACAGAGAAAAACCGTGGCTGGACTCACTAACCATGGAATGGACTCCTTTTTCTAAGCACTGTTATCTGCATTATCTGCAGGTCGGAGTTTCCTCTTAGGGGCAGGTGTCCAGCAGTTGGGGCTTCAGAAAGGTGTCGCTTCTGTCAACCAGATGCAAACAACGTGACATTTACTTTGCAGCCAACCTCTATAGTCCCACGTCTAGCTTTCTTTTTCTCCTTTTTAGTTTTGTTTTTGTTTCTTTGTCTTACTTTTAACCCAGAGTTGCCTTCTGTGTAATGGTCAAAAAGTAACTTAACACATGCTGTTTTAAGCAGAGGAGGAGCTGGGAAAATCAGAGAGGAAGGAATTCATGTTTAAGGCTAAAATAAATTATTCTGTAAATAAAGTTGTCCCACTGACCTCAGAATTTACAAGGGTCACTTTTGGCTTTGATAGCATTTTTATTTTGTAAAGTTTGGAAGAGAAAGAGAAAAGCTCTGGGGATGCGATTTTTCTTACTTTGCTATTTATGTTGCTCAACATTTGATTGCTTGTAATGTACTTTGCAAAAGAATGTGGAAATGGGAGCTATTGTTTAAAAAATTTCAAAAAAAATTTTAATTAACTTCTAGAATCCCAAACTTACTTTTCTAGGTGATAAATACATGCCTGAAAAGCCAAGTTCATATGGAAAGTGTAGATACAACTTAACGACAGCCATGTTCAAACACCCTTTTCTGTGTGCATGTTTCTTTAAGGTCACCTACAAATGTAATGCCTGGCAGGCAGTCACACGTGGGCACAGGCCAGAGAGGGGGTGTTATGTATCACAACTCTAAAATGGCTTATTTGAGATAGGGCTATGTTTATGGTTTACTTTTATCAAGTGGAAGCACCTTGGAACCAACCATCTATTCTAAGTTTATATTTGTAGACAACGGTGCCAAGTACATTATTCTACAAAGCCATGAACTTGTCTTTGTGAATTACTACATTAAGTGGAGAGTTGAGGCACTTATTCAAGGGAATATGAAAAATGCACACACACATAATCCACAACAGGGATTGCCGTGCTGCTCAGGGAGGAAATGTCTCTAGACTGAAAATAACCAACCTAGTTCATGAATCCATGAAATTCATTCTGTCACGGCCCCAGACTTCATTGCCCATGCCTCATCTCCCCAGCAGAGGGCCAGTAGTTATGCCGTATTGCTTCCATGCCTTCTGCTAAGTGGGCGCCACACAGGGGGACACACTTGAGCTACAGCCCATAGAGAGCTTTTGGGAAATAGGGCGGTAGATTAGTCAATTTATTGTGAGGGCATTTTAGCGTGAAGCCCCACAATTCTTTTCATTGACTCACATTCGTCTTATATTGAATATTGACCTAAGCTTATCAGTGTCGAGATGATGATTGCCATAACTAACTTCTATTGAGTGCTTAGTATGTGCTAGGCATTGTTCTGAGTGTTTTACATATATTACCTCATTGGACCCTCCCAGCTCGAAGCACCTTGGGCTGTTTTCATCCCCATCTTGTAAACAATGGTGCTGCAGCTCAGCTGGGTCATATTACCTGCCGAGAGACACTCAGTGAGTGGAGATCCCCACCCCAGGAGCCTGGCCCCAGAGTCTCCTGTCCGAATGCCAGGCTCTGCACTTTTAATAGGATCCAGCTCTTGAGTTATAACCTAGTCTATTCAGAAAGCCCCTGGTAAGTGTGAGGGGCCAAACTGAAGGCAAGCCACACATTTTCAGGTGAATCCTATTACATAATATCCTTCACGTCATTCAGACTTAACGGAAACGTTTGCCGATTTCATTGTCAAAAGTGCACCAGGCCTTGGGTTTGGATTCACCAGTCTTCTCAATGTGGCTTATACACGTGTCTTTCCAGAATGAAGTGTCCATGTTGAAAAATGAGGTGGCACAGCTGAAACAGTTGTTGTTAACGCATAAAGACTGCCCAATAACAGCCATGCAGAAAGAGTCGCAAGGATATCTAAGTAAGTTGTTGACTTTTTTTGCTTTTTTTAGTGTTCAATTTTTTGCCTCTGATTTTGTATTGGATTTTATTGAAAGAGCACAAGTAAAGGGTAGATTGTGCACCCGGGCAGACAGCATACAGAACTCCCCCACCGGGGGGAAAGCTGCTTTTCTGGCCCCTATCCTTCACCACGCCCACTGCCTCCTGGTAATTTCTGGCTAAATTCTTCTCTGGCATTTCACATTGTAAAATCCTACCAAATCCCAATTTTGCAGCCCGAAGAAAAATGGCCTGCTGGAGCCTAGTAAGCAGTGGGCTAGCTAGCAGTCTTCCAGAGAAATCCGTGGGCTGGGAAACAGGCATTGGGTGAATCACAAGTAATCGCTTGGCTGTGCTGCACGTTATTCACTGGGCTGAAAAACTTGAGACCTCGTCTCCGTTTATAAATGCACAAAGTGGGTCCCTCTTTTTAGATCCCAATTGCTGCACCTGCAATGTCGACAGGTTGGTTAAATGTTAGTTGAGTAAAAGTTGGTGGGAGGAGTGGGGACTCATGACTCAATTTATTTTCAAATAATTTTTTAGATTGAGCAACCCAGATTCTCCCAGCACATGTGAGTATTTCTGCACATTTGATCTATGGATGGCTATTTGAAAGTACACGATGGGGAAGTTGACATCCCAGGACTCCAACACATCAAATCATTTTGGGGGATGTAGAAAGCATGGCTTTGCTTGTAGCTATAAAGTGGGAAGGCATAGCTTTGTGACTACAGTATAAAGGTTTCAAATTAACCCCCAGGAGAAAATGTGAGAAAACTCTCCCATTTCCAGTAAATGTCTAACAGTATTTTTCTGAGCAGTCTGCACTTCCACCCAAGGAAGAGCTATATTGGTGTGCGTGTGTGTGTGTTTTTTCCTAGGTCCAGAGAGTAGCCCTCCTGCAAGCCCTGTCCCCGCTTGCTCGCAGCAGCAGGTCATCCAGCATAACACCATCACTACGTCCTCGGCCGTCAGCGAGGTGGTAGGAAGCTCCACCCTCAGCCAGCTCACCACTCACAGAACAGACCTGAATCCGATTCTCTAAAAATCAGGGGTCACCCCTCGCCTCCAAGAAGAGCTGCCGCATACCATGCGTCCTTTCTTTTAAGGGCATTTTTAGAATTAACTCAGACCTGGAAGACTTCTCAGTTCTTCAAAGACTGGCGTTCATTTTTATAGTTATTATGGAAATGTTGTCTTTTATACTTAGTTATATAAGAAAAAGGGAGTTATGCAATTAATATCTATTGGCTTGGGAAATGCTTCGGTGCTTTTCTCCAGTTCTCTGGTACCAGTTACTTGTTTGTAAACTGAACACTTTCTGTAAATAGTCATGGTTTCATGTTTATCAGTCTGACCCTTTGCCTGAGACATTGAGTCTTGTTAAACTGCAGCTTTCAGCCAAACAAGGCGTAGTTAGTTGTCAGGAGAAGCAAGGTAACTGGGTGAGAAGTATGATGACATCATAATGCATGTTGAGTCTGTGCTGTGACGTCACCAGAATCCCAGATAAACACAGAGCCTTTCCACAACTCTGTTTCTCTTACTATAAAAAATGCTAAGGTCCACTTTTGTCCAAATAAAATCACACCAGGCATCTCCGAGAGTCATACTCCTCGTGGTCCACTTCCTCAAATGCCCAATCCCCCTCTCCGTGTTCCCACTTTTTCTCGGGCTCCCTGTTTACACTTCATTTTTACCACCTTCTTTTTTATATTCCCCCTTTAGCATTGCATATAAAGAAGAAAATAATATTTAAAGAAAAAATAAAAGCAAACCTCAGAAATGTGGGCCTGGCCATTGCTTCCTTGCCCTTGATGCACAGCTGGAGTTCATTCAACCGTGCATTTTATGAAATAGTAACCAGGAGACGTTCAATGTGCCTGACTTCATGTTTTTAATAATCAGAGCAAAGAAAAGGTGGCTTAACCATAGGTGAAGCACTGTTGAATGCCAGCTGAGGAGATACCAGGGAAGGGGCTGTGTAAGCCTCCATTGTGATTGTGCAAATTAGGATGCAAGGCGAAAGCATCACACGCTCAAATTACAATTGGTTTGATATGGCCTGTCCATAATGTCGAAATTCATGTACTACATCATAATTCAGAAGGGCTCTATTCACCACACCAATTACATTGTTCAATCATCAACTGCTAATAGCCCATGATTTATTGTCATTTTTTTTTTCCTTAAGCCTATGGAAACAGCTTTGCTGTTCTGGTGGGTGGAAAGTAGATGAACTTCTGGAGGAACAAAGAGAAAGAAAGCCTAACGTTCCGGGGGCGGGGGGGGGGGTGTGTGCTTTCACCCTCCAGTAGCAGTTAAAGAAAGGACCCCATGGATATGGCTGCTCCGCTCTCCTGAACGATCCTGATTTACATTTTCAACAACTTTTGTGGACTTGCCCATTATAAAAAGCAGATAGTTCCAAACCACAGTCGTGCCTCCTTGAAACAAGCCATTCTACTGTGCTAATGTTTTAATATCACATCTCACAAATAACCAGGCTAATGTTTCTCTTTAGCAGTCTAGACAGGTGCTGGTGTTTCATCTCCATTTGAATGCTTGACCTCCTAACATGAGTGTGTGTGTGTGTGTGTGTGTGTGTGTGTGTGTGTGTTCAGGGGATTTAAAGGAATAGTATTTTACAAAAGGTGTAGCTTTTATAAGAGTTCAGAAAAGGGAAGGATGTGGTTTTGTGTTGGTTTTTTTTCTCTCACTATAGTGTAAGAATCTATTTTGGAGAAAAAAAGAGAATATGAGAGTCGTGAAGCATGATTTTTATAACTAGTTTCAGTTTTATCTACTAACTTACTTTTTAAATCAATATTTATCAACAATCTTTTCATGTATGCAGTGCTTTCAAAAGAAAGTTTTGAGTACCCACTGAAATTCATGACTTGGATATATGGTCTAAAAATCAAAACAAAAAAAAAGAAAAGAGAAAAAAGAAAAAATGCAAACAAAAAGGATTTTTCTATTATATTTTAGACAAACATATCATTTTTAAGTATTTTAAATACTGAATTCGAAATTGTCTTGTTTTGTTTTGTTCTTTGTTTTGCATCCCGGCAGTAGCAGCTGAGTGGTTTAACCTAACCGGCTTCCTAAGAAACATGTAAGATTTAGCTAAAAAATGAGTTAACATTCTTATTTCTATATTGAAATGAAAAAAAATTTTTCATAACTCCTGCCTAGGACTATCTATGTGCCCCCCTATAAAAGAAAAAGAGCTCTTTGAAATGTTTGTTTGAGTTTTTTAATTTTTTAATTTTATTTTTTGCTTTAAGTAAACAAAAACTTTTCTTTCTTTACTGCATGCATAGCACTTAATGAAATGGATTTTTAAAAAATCCACTGGTAATACCAGACTGTCCAGGGAGTGGGTTGTCACTAAAACTATGGTTTACTTTACTGCTGTTCCACCTCCTGACTGAAATATTTCGTTGTTAAACCCAAAGCCTCTGCAGTTAAGAACTTGCCTGAGTTTTCTTAATTCAGCAGCTTGACAGTTTGACTGATGTGCATTATATATAGCTCAATTATGTCTGTTCTTTATGCTAAGTAGGCAAACCAACCACACACGTTAGCAGTTAGCAAAGGGGCCTCAACGTATAATTAGAATAAACTGTCTTCTTGTTATACTCGGGGCCTTTAGGTATGTTCATTAGCAGTGTGGAAATACAGTCAATGGAAGATGCCAGCTAGTTCTCAGAGCTTGAAATCCCAAACAGAAAGGCTCATTGGTCAGATCTAAAACATGGCTTATCAATATTAAGTTATCTCCCCTGAAGGCCCCACCTTTTTCAAACCGTGGAATAATCAGTCACCGCTCTTGCCCTGTACTTTTGGCCAATCTGGGAAAACATCTCTGTAGCCCACTCTTTTCTCCCACTGCATTACTGCATCGCCATGCAGAGTTCCATGACTCTGTCATGATGGCCTTCAGAGCACCCACCTGGAGGGCTCTGCAGCGCTGCCCCCCTCGTCTCAGCATCTGCCTCTGAAGTCAGCACCAGCCTACCTGGAAATCTCTACCTGATAGTGTTTTTACCAGTTAGAATCCTCCCCTAAACTGAAGCATCCACACCTCAGTTGTTTTCTCCTTAAGACATTTCCCAGTGTCGGCCAGGTCAGGTATGGTGAAAATCCTAGTTGTGGATGGGTGCACTCATTTCAAAGCCAGGCATTAGACTGGAACCCCTCCACCCCCCCCTCCACTGTATGGGTGCACTCATTTCGAAGCCAGGCATTAGACTGGAAGTCTGCCCTCCACCCTCCCTCTCATCCTCTCGCACCTCCATGTCCATGTACGCACGTCTGGGTCTGAACACAGCCTGTGGGCGCCAGTCTGGGCTGCCCCTGCGTGCGTTGTTAGAATGAGGGTGATGTGACTTGGAGGAATCAATGAAATCAGACGCAGTGCAAGTTCTGAATAGAAAGGTGTCAAGGGTGAATGTTCAGGTGGTCATTGCCTATTAGCAAAGTAACTTTTAGCATGTTGCTTGAGTTTGTCATTGAAATCTTAAACCAGCTGCGGTAACAGACCGGCCCTTTGGCTGAGAAGTGGGGGTGAGTTAAGGTCCAGTAACTGCTATGAAACTAGCCATCCAGTTAGGATAGAATGTGCTTCTTTCTGGTTAATAAAAATCATCTAAGAAAATATATATGTATGTATGTGTGTATACGATGGAATTCAAGGACCAAAGCAAAATTTGAACAGGAATCTATTAATTTAGAATTTTATAAGATATTTATTAATAAATGTTATTTTTAAACATTCCATTTGAACAGTATTCTTCTGTAGGATCTACTTGTTTTTAAAGTGTTAGTTCATAATAAACTATTCTAGTCATGTGTATCTACATTTTTCAGGGTTCCAAATGGCTGTTCTCTATCATTTGATGGAAATATTTGCTTATATCTCTTTGTGTAGAAATTTCAAGGACTTTTGTTGCTTGGTGAGTTATTTTTTAATCTGTGTTCTGAACAGCTTTTTTAAAAAACATTGATTTCTTTTTCCATGTTTAAAGTAAGCTCTTTCTGTCAGGGAACAGAGTTCAGCTAAAGGGAATCAGTAGCTATAACTGGAACACTTTCTTGTAAAAGTATAAGAACAACTTCATCTCTGCATCTCCACACTCCACCCCAGGCTCCCAGAATGCTTTGCACTATTCAGCCCTGTCGTGCTCTTTTTGTCCTTCTCAAACAATACACAGTAGTGTTAAGCCATTCAAGCTCCATTATGCAGTCTATCTGAGAAGGAAAAGGAAACAACCCATTTAAATTTGAATAAAACGTGCCTATGCGAACAGTAGCAGTTTAGAACCTCTCTTCTGCTTCAAATAATTTATATTTTAAAATTGCACTTTAGCTTTTTTGGCCCTTTTCTTTTGTTCTTTCTAACCTTCTCCCTGCCCTCAAACTTGCTGTCCTCCTACCCTCTCCACTGTACGTAGCCACCTTCCTTTGAAGCTCTCAGCTGCATCTTTTGAAATACTTTACAGAATATTTGCACCAGGTACATTTGCGTGCGGTCCTTAGTAGCCTATCGAAGACGTGTTTCTCATATCAGCCTAGATGAAGCCTGCTACAAGAATGCCCAGGAAAAGAGCCAGTTTATACTCTATCTCTTTTTTCATAGCATGTTTTTTTTTAAACATTATTATTATGCAACAGATTGTCAGGCAGCACCTAAGCTACACTTAAGAGTTTTCTATCTCATTCTTCAAACCAAAGTGTCCTGATTGAGCCAGGAGACTTATTCTTTTGTGCATCATGGTGCATGATGGACTGTTGTCCTTGCCATGGTCTCTCTAGGGCTGTGGAAATGACAGTGGTCCTGCCCAGTTCATTCCTAATTCTCAAAAATGCAATGTTGCCTTGTAACATAATTAGGGACAGCACCTCTATTTCACAATTATAATCTGAGAAAGGACAAGAAGACACTGAAGCAATAAACTTACAAGTGAACTCCAATACCAAAACATATGAAAAAAATCCTAGCTCCTCTTGTTGTGAAGATAAAAAAAAGTGTGTCCATTCAAAATATTTTACTATTTCTTGTGGAGTTTTTCAGTGATGTAATGCTTATAGCCAAATTGCTTAAAGAGTGTTTATATATTTTTTCCTTATAAATTATCTATTTTTAAATAAAAACTATTTAACCACAAATTGAAGAGAGGGGTAAGGCCTCATTTGTTAAAAAGATGAATATTCCCAAGTGGCACTCTGATACCTTTCCAAGTTTATTATCAGAGGGGAATCAATAATTACCAACTATTATATTTAGAGCAACTGATGGAATTTAACTCATTAGAAGCCAGGATTTAGAAAGCTCTTCTTAAGCCATTGAAGATTTTCTTACATTGAGTTTCATATTACAGAACTTTATAGAATTTTTTTAAAGTATCACATTAGCCTCAGGACAGAGAATGGTAACCTGAATAAAGCAGCTTTAAATGCATCATTAAAATCTTATGCACACCAAGCCCACGAGACTAGTTCGCTCCTTCAGAATACCAATGCTGTAGACACTGGGTCATGGAAGGTATCACAGTGCCAATATGGAGGAGGGTTCAGAGAAAGGACCCTTCCTACCAACCAGCCAGTAAAAAAAAGAAAAGAAAAGAAAAAAGAAAAAGACCTACCTACCCTCTTCTACCCTCTTTCCTTCTATGTTCTGCTAAATCACACCTGCCTCATAGAGAGAGGAGTCCTCTGCCTTTGAGGTTTGTCTTGAAGAAAAGATAAGCTTTGAAATGTTCTCCCTGGAGAGGACATGGGGTTTGGGATCTTCTAAAAAGGCCCAGAAGAATGGCTCAGTTCAAACACAATATTCCAGGACAATTGGAATATAAATATTGTCCAAAAAAATAGAACTAAAAGAAAAAAAATCTAGCATTGTACAAAATAAGTGTTAAATAACGAAGTCCCAAAAAAAGGTGCTGTCACTTTAAGTTCTGGACTGGAGGGTTGTTTGTAATTGTAAACAGCAAAGCATTTGTGTTTGTTTGTCTATTTGTAAAGCAACCACCTTCCTTACTGGAAGGGGAAAAAATCTTGGGGTACATACCTGTAAATATTTGCTGCAGCATTTAATATGTTTAATTTTATGTTAAGCTTTTTGTTGCATAGTGAACACGTTATCATTAACAATGGACAATGAGTTCATTAAGACTGTTCCACTAGGTCAGATTTTTACATCTCTTTCTAGCAAGAAGAGACCGATTTTGTGCATTTGTACAAATGTTAATAATATCACTGCAATTCCAGTATAATAAAGCACTCAAATGCAAATGACATACAGTACTTTGTATGATGAAATGTGGGCTTGGGGATGACGACATCTGCTCTACCCATGGTCTCATTCACGCCTTGTAAGCTGAGGCTTACTCTCTCAGGGTCACCATGATGTAGGACCAAAGAAGGTAAGATTTCCTTTTTGCCAGATCATCATGACACTCCCACTTCCTACTTCTAACTTCCTACCTGAGGCTACTAGTCCGACCCACTCACAGTGGGTTGGCCATACAACTAAACTTCACATTGGGGCTAGTAGATTTAACAGTCAAAAAAAGTAGCCAGCATAAATTTATGTTCAAGTTATATTTAGGAATCTAGAATCACAAGCTGCCTGCTCAGGCAATCAAATCTGTGAGTTCGTGGCTTGACTACCAGAGAAGAACTTCTCCAGAGAAGTCCTAAGGATGGTGTTAGCCCCTGTGTATGTGTGTATTACTAGATATTTTACTTCCTTCCTACCACTTCCTTCCTTCCTTCCTCTTCTTTGTTCTTATATAATTTTTTGGTCACTCTCCTCTCTCTTTTACACTAGGTATCATCTCCTATTTCTCTTAACCATCATCACAGCCAGAATCCAGGCACCACTGCATTAATTTTACTCTTACAGCTCCATCCAAACTACCAGCATCTCTCACCTGAATTATTGCACTATTCTGCTAACTGGCAGCCAGAGGAAGCCTTTGATAATGAATGTCAGACCATGTCCCTCCACTGCTAAAACCCTACAAGGACTTCTCATTTAGAACAAGAGCAAATTCTTTATTACCAAGTTCCATAAATGCTGTACCTGGCCACCTCCCCATGTTAATTCCCATAGCTTATCTTCTATCTTTTTTCTTTCCCCTCACACCTCTTCAGCTCCACTAATATCTTTGAGGTTCCTCAAACATCCCTCGCACCATCCACCTGAATGTCTTTTCACATGCTGTTTTTTTTACCCAGAATATTCCCCCTCCAAATGACAGTATAGCTCATCTGTCTCCCGCTCAGTTAAACCTTTCCTGACCATTCTGTATGAAATTACATGACCCTCACTCTTTCTCATCTGCCTTGCCCAGCCTTTGTTTTCTACAGCATTCATCGAACATTTACATTTAGTGGCTGTGTTTTTTATGCACGTGTTTCCCCCATGTAGAATGTAAGCTCCACAGGAGCAAGGGCATCCTTTATTTTGTTCACCTTCATGACCCAAGAACTAGAACAGTGGACACCCAATGGGCACACAATAAACATTTGTGGATGGATGACCTGTCATATCCTTTCTGTTTTCTTCTTTGTTCCCGGAACACTCCAACCCATCCCCTTGGTCCTGTGGCCATAGCAGTCATATTTTAGAACCAAGTACCAGGACATGTCCTTGGACAGGAAGACAAGATATTTGAAATTGAGACACATGGTGGGAGGCTGACTGGAGGGGAGGGAAAAGGGGGGATATGGGGGACACTGTAATAGTGTCAACAGTTAAATAAGTAAATAGGTATAAAAAAGAAATTGGGACAGAACAATTTGGGATGGAGGCAGAAAATGATTGCTGTTCTAATGGCAACCCCATCTGTTACATTTACAATTAGACCACTCAGTATACTCACAGTCCCCAAGAGAGTCTTCCTAATGCCCTCCCACACTCATGTGCAATTTCAAAGCCATTACTATTGGTTAAAAAAATTATGAGCCTGCACTTCCAGTTTGAAGATAGACGACTCTAACCCTTACCCTCCCTCATCCCTGTGCATCTCTGAAGCTGCACAATGTCCTCTTATCTCATGCTTGCTATTGTGGTTGGTCGTTGGCTGGTTACAGGATCACATTTTAATTTTGCATTGCATATTTCCTTATCCAATAAAAATAGTTTTTATCAAGATAACCTGCTTTGTGGTTTGACATTTAAGTGCCTTCACTATGAGATCATAAAACTCTGGAGCATGATGGGCCCCCTTTTTAAGGTAATTGAATACAAGATACCAAGTGAGACCTGTTCCCGTGGCAGTAATGCTGACCTCACCAAAACAAGCATGAAAATTTGGCTGCAAAGGAAAAAAAACTACTGATTTAAAAAATATAAAGAGAGTTAGAGTCCGGGTTTAGAGTTTCACACTTTAGAAACTACTGCTTTTTGGCAATTGTAGATGAGTTACAACATTGGAAAAGTAGTCTTTTAGCTAGTTAGACCTAGCAAAACACCATCATCACCATCATCATCATTAATAAAGATGTTAAACTTGGAAATTAAGTCATGAAGCTTTTTGGAACCACGAAGTTTCTTCTTCAATGTTGTCAGATGCCACCTACGCTCATGTTGTTCTCCCTTATGCCAATGGGGAGGCTGAATCGTAGTAGTTGTAGTGAATCTTGCACACACCACTTGTAACCAACATTAGTACAATAGACACAAAGGGTTATAAAAGGTCTCCTATAAGCAGTTGTACTTTCTCAGAAAAAGATATGCCTACATATTTCTTTAAATGAATAAAAAAAGAAAGATCCTGCATTTGCAACATAATCTAATTTCTCAATACTCTTTTATAACATTAATGAATTTATTCTTAAGCCTTTATTGAATTTACTAGGGTGACATTGGTTAATAAAATAATACAGGTCTCAAGTGTGTAAGTCCATAGTGCATCGTCTAGCAAGACAGTTGTTCTGAATAAGTAAATGTGATTGTTTATATTGTATTTACGCAGGAGAAGTCCTTGATCACCTGAAGTTTTGTATCATTTATGGTTCCCCCTTCCCCTTACTTTTCTATCTTTGATTTAATTTGTCAAACATTTATTTTATTTTTTAAAGATTGTATTTATTTATTTTTAGAAAAAGAGGAAGGCCGTGAGAAAGAGAGGGAGAGAAACACCAATGTGTGGTTGCCTCTTATATGGCCCCTACAAGGGACCTGGCCTGCAACCCAGGCATGTGCCCTGACTGGGAGTCTAACCGGCAACTCTTTGGTTTGCAGGCCGGTGCTCAATCCACTGGGCCACACCAGCCAGGGCCATAATTTGCCAAGCATTTATTTAGCACTTGCTGGGTGCTAGTACTCTGGAGGGCACAGAGCTGATTTAACCTACAGCTGGCCTAGGATGCAGGACAATGATGTGCTGAGACTGGATGGACAAAAGGCCAGGGGTATTTGGGCACATTCTGGGAAGGTGATGTATCTAGTATGTCAGGGCATGAAGAGGAGCGAAGGAAACTAAAGCAAGACAATAGAGGTCCAAGGAATTTAAATCTTAAGCTGTAGACAACAGGAAACCATTAAGGTTTTAAGGCCCAGAGTGGTTGGAGAACAGTTATGTTATAATGTTTGCCATTTTGCAAAGTGCTTTCACACATTCCCATTTAGGCATCCCCTAGTTTTCAGCAAATTAATTATGAATTGGTACCAAGAATAATTCAGTTAGAGGAACTTTCCCTCCATTCATAGGAGCAGGACAGAATGCAGGCTCTGGAATCAAACTGCTGGAGGCATCACTTGGCTCCACTGTTCTCTAGCTGCTTGATGCTGAACAAGGCCTTTCACCTCTCTGTGCCTCAGTTTCCTCATATGCAAAGTGGGGCTAATAACAGCATCTACTTCATAAGGTTACTGTAGGGATTAAATGAAAAAAATACATGACTGTATATATATCTTGAAATTGATACTCAATGTTTAAGTTTTCAAAATATTTACCTATTATTGCCTGCTGATATTATTTTTAATCTCAATTACTATTACTAATAGGTATATATTCTACATATATATTGCATATATACATATTTTGCTTACACATGCATGCATGCATATATAGTTTCCCCCACTAGAATTAAGATCCATAAGAAAAAGATAGTCTATCATGCCCCAGTGTCAACTATAATACTTGGCATACAGTGGTCACTTCATAAATATTAGTTGAATGAATGAGCTGTGGATGAGCTGATGCTATGAATCCATCAGGCATTTTCAGTTTTCCCCTGGGCAATCACAGAAGACCACATTTCCTAGCCCACTATATCTTGGTGGAACCATGCGACATGTTACAGCTGAGGGAAAGTGCTCTGGCCCCTAAAACCTCTGCAAGACCCTCCAGACTCTCTCTTCACTCCCCTGACAAGAGGAGTGAAGAGGATGCTGAGGCACCAGTTGCCTCTAATTGGCACTAGAGGATGAGGAAGCACCAGTTGAAAGTTGCCTAGGTCCCTGAGTCACTGCATGTAGGATAGACAGATGCCCAGGAGACACCAGAAATAGCCATGTTGGAGTTTCTGAAAATAAGAAGTAAGCTTGAATTTTGTTAACCCGCTGAGATTTTTTTCTAGTAGCAGCTAACCTAGTTTGACTAATGCAAACAGAAGGGTAGAAAAAGGGAAGTAGGAAGGGAGGAAGTAGGCAGGCAGGCACATTAGCTTTCATGCTTTTGTTTAATATGAATTAGAAGTAATAGCAAAGTAAGGCTTAGAAATGAAGGAGTCCTTCAGGGAGCAGCTAGTGCAACTCTCTCCTTCTACAGTACGATCTCAGAGGCCTGATATGGTTAAATGATTCATTCAAGGTCACACAGCTGAAACTGGACACCAGGTATCCTGATTTCTAGGCCAGTGTTTTGTTTTATTTTATTTTGTCTCTCCTTGGCCCCATTGGTTTCCTGTTTTGTTTTCCCTAGAAAGTGAATATATTACTGTTCTCCAAATTGAGATAATAAGAACAGCAAAATAAGGAAATTCTCTTTTCTATAAAATTTTCTTTTATAATAAAACAGAAAAGGAAGAGGACATTTAACTACCTCTCAAAGGTAAATTAAAATGGATTACACATCGATTTTTTTTGTCCATTCAAATGAAAATCTTCCAACCTTGTCCCAGTTACGTGGCCTAATTTGTGTGTCTGGGTAGACAGCTTGCCTCTCAAATCTCAGGCACTTTGGATCAGGAGGTCCAGTTACTACAACAGTTGTCTCTAAACCAAACACTGTGTATTGAACATTAATGATGGAATAATAAGAGGCACTCAACTGTACCTGTGCAACTTCTTAATGAAACCAAAATAGGACTAACTAAAAAGAGACTGAAATATTCAGGGTTGTAAGAAAGTGCAGCCAGGGGCCTCTTCAAAGAAGGATTTGTAATGGGGTCCAGAACTCAGGACACCCAGAAATATTAAAAATATGGGATGTCCTTATCCCCACAAGTCTGAATGGGGGATGGGACACATAGATTAGGGCCATTCAGAGCTGTTTTGCATAGCAACAGTTTTGCAGCTAACCTCCAGCATGGTCATTTAACATATCTATAACTTTTGATTGGCTTTATGGGTATGTTAAACAGCTGTGGCCAAGCTTTCAGCCAAGGGCATGGGAGTGACTTCCACCCAGGATGTAATTAGGAGGCAACTCCCCTGGTTACAGAGCCTGCGCAAGAGCTTGGAGATGATTGGCTCCACACCACAGGGCCACACCTGCCCGGACTTACTATGGCAGTGCAGAGAAAGGTGGAAAAATAAGGGAATGCTGGTAAGTGTAGCTGATTGTGGGAGGAATTGGAAATGGGGCTGCAGAGGAAGATTGGTGCTGGGATTTAAACCCAGGTGTGGCAGCCTTGTGAAGGAGAATCACGCAGCCAGGACAAAAAGAATCACGTGGCTTTGGGTCTCCCTTTGCCATGCATTATAGGTAGCTGGAAATTAAGCTGTAGCAGCGATGCAGAGCTCTTTCTTAGCGGTTTGGAAGAATGCAGGAAAGACACTGAGGGAAGGCAAGGGGTGAAAGGACTCTTGCTGGTGGGTCATGGGAGGCGCAATGTGGTTTTGGATTAAGAAGTGGAGATCCCAGCGACACAGCTGATGGTGCTGGGAACCGAGGGAGGCCTGCCAGCCAAACATGGATTACTGGGAAGAACCGGGGGCTACCTGAGCCATGGACTATTATTCCTTTTCCTGAGATACGGTACCTGAGACCAAGCAGAGGGGGGAAAGAAGGACTGTGTGTGTTTGTGGGTGTTTTAAGGGGCTTTGGAATTTTAATGAAGACATTAAGTTATTAGTCTTAAGCCTGTATAACTTTTGAATACATAATTCCTTTTTCACCAATCTCTGATATGGAGAACTATACTTTCCTGGCAGCAGGCAAGGTGAACCTAGTATAGGGGGACCTCAGGAGAAGGGGGGTCCATTTGGTAACATTGTACAACTCCTCCTTTGGTGGCCAATCAAGGGAAATCATGGGAGACCACATGTGCAGTAGCTTTACAGTAATACAACTACTTGCACACGTGCAATAAAAGCCTGCCAAAACTAGCCAGGAAGGATCTACCCTATAAGAACAGAATCCCTCCAGCCCATGAGGTCAATCTCTGTGTGGAGTTGGCCTGCTCCACCCATGTTCTTTGCTATAAACTCTGTGTGTTCGGTTCAACTCTTTGTCCCGATCACCAAGAATCTGGTTACCTGTGCCCACCTGTGACAGTCACATGAGAGAGTTTCCAAAATCAATCTCCCAAAGTCAACTTAGTTTTATTAATTTTTTAACAGTATTAAAGCTCTTCAGAACAGTAATAAATAGAGCAAAGTAATCAGGGACAATAAAATAAAAACTGCAAATGAACAAAGTATGGATAATGTTTATCTTAACTGCACAAGATAATAAACTTGTATAATAAATTTGTATAATAAACTTGACACCTGCATTTCTAGGCCCTAAATACAGCTATTTTTGACTGTTTCACCTGGCAATTTAACTTCTCAAGGCCTCAGTTGTGCATCTGCAAAGTCGGAAGATCAATGTATATCTCCTGAGGTGATATTATGAGGTATTACAAATCCACGGTGCTGAGGAAATGTTCATTTTTTGAAAGCAAGGACTTCAGATTAAGAAACTTGTACTTTCCCTGTGCTAGTTATGAAACACAATCACTGAATATGTTGACTGTGGGAAAGGTCACGAAAGTTGTAAGTCCCATGAAAGTAGCTAGAACTGCTTTTGCCTAATGTGGATGCTGAAAACCTGAGAGCTGGGATTCTGAAAGGAAATGGAGTGAGAAACCCTACCTGATAATTACAATTCTTGCGATGCCATTTCCCCTTCCATCCAAGTTTTTTCTCCTGGGCTACAAACAAGCTGAGAGCCCAGACCGTTATCCTTATCGGTGCCTTAACTTCATAAGGTGGTCAATAAAAATGTATCTGGCTGCCCTGACCAGCAGCTCATGGGGGTTGAGACACCTCAGGCATTGAAAAGGATTGAAATGGTGCAAATAAATAAAGGTGGCATATCCTGTAAAAGGAATCACTAGCTATCATTCATTTCCTAGGCTGGGGGCAACAAGTGATTCAAAGACATCCATGGGAGTCAGCCCCTGCTTTGTCCTTATTCATCTTTGTGGCCCAGGATCAAGGAGAAGGTCCAGAAAACTAAGAGTTGACCACCAGAAATCAGGTAATAAAACTCACTTGAAAAATGAAAGCAGACTAACACTTTAGCACAGGAAAATGTAGCCTATCTTAGAGAGAGATCTGAAAAATAAGAAAGGAGAGCATTTGCTAAATGATCTCCAGACACAAACTAGGCAGTATCAACATCACTTAAACAAAGGGAGAGAAACACTACTCCCCAGGCTTCATCTGAGGCAGTAGCTATGCAAACCAAGCACACATGTGATGGTGTGGCTGTAAGATAAGAGGATCAATCAGGAGAGAGCAATGTGATACTTTAAGGCTTCACCCCGTCTGTCTGTGCCAGTGCACGCCTGTCCTTGAAGCCAGCCCTGGTGATCATGGGCCAGGGAGCTGGTTGGAAATGCAGATTCTCAGGCCCAGCCCCAGAACTAATGAACCAGAATCTGCATTTTAATAAGAACCTCAGATTACTGCCAAGCAGTTGAAGTTGGAAAAATGCTCCTTTGGGTAGACTTTCTCCATCAGGTGACCTTGGTTTGGAGAAGCTGGTCATGAAAAGAAAGTAATAGAAAGAAAACCCAAGGGTCTAAGAAGCCAGATGTATTTACTGGTGTAGGTACACATTTCATTCACTCCTGCACAGCCTCCACTGCTTATTTCTAATTCAGTGTTATTCTCCTCCCCACCTCCACGCTTGCCTCAGGCCTTCCTTTTACCCAGTAACACTGCTTGGCTCTAACTCAGGCCTTCAGTCCACGTCAAGGGGAAATATTACCTGTATTGCATGCCTACTTCCAATTTTTGGTAAAGCAGCAAACTCACTCTGCTTGATAACAAAATTTATAAATAAGAATTTCAATAGTCGATTAGTCTTTCTCATGGGAATAGAATCCAACTTTAAGGCTATATCACTCTACCTTTTTTAAAAAACATTTATTTATTTATTTAAAGTGAATTATATTTGACTCATAACACTGTAAATTTAAGGTGCATGACATGTTGATTTGACTCCTCTGTATATTGTAATATGATTGCCATTGTAGACAGAGTATTATGTCACATAATTATATTTGGTGTGTGTGTGGTGAGAATAATTAAGATCCAGTCTCTTAGCAAGTTTGATGATTATAGGACTGTTGTTTGTATTCACTGTACTGTGCATTACGTCTCCAGGACTTATTTATCTACAAGATGCAAGTTTGTGCCTTTAAACAACATCTTTCATATGTTCCCTGCTTCCCAGCCCCTCGTAACTACTACTTTATTCTCTCTTTGGCTGTTATCAGATTTCAGACACAAGTGACATCATGTTCTCACTTAGCATAATGTCTCAAGGCCCATCCACGTTGTCACAAACACTCTGTCACTTACTCTGCATAAATACACGTGGAAAAATCTTCTTTCTAGTAGAGACCAGGTAGTTTTCTGAGTAATAGAAAATGGGAGGAGGTTTTGTTCTTTTGGGCTGATCAGCTATCATGAGAGAAATTCCTCTGTTAGGTCCATTGTGTCATTTTGAGCTGTCAAAGGATGTCAGACATCGCCGAATTCAGCAGTTCTCCGAGTACGGTGTCGTACTCCTAGGGCTGGTGGCGCCACCTGGGAACAGGTAGGAAATGCAAAATCTCAGGCCCAACCTTTGGCTTTTTAAACCAGAGACTCTGGGATTGAGAACCTGTGATCTGTGACTTTGCAAGCCCTCCCAATGATTCTGACTCCCGCTCAAATTTTAAAATCACTGATTTAATTTAAGAACAGATGGACTCGTCAGGAAAGACAAATCAGGCCAAGGAAGCCATGAGGCTTTCACAGAAAAAAATGAAGCGTAGGCACAGCAAGAATTTCCAACTAAAATCATGTCTCTCACCCTCAGAGCCAGTTTAGTTGAAGGGAAAACTTGAGGAATTCCATTGTTCAGAGAGTGGGTAGAAATACCTGTTTCCTATGGTGATTTGAGTTGGCTGGAAATATTGAAATACTCATTAACATGAGAACATTTTCAAGGCAGACACTGTTTTGTAACCAGCCAGCAGCCTAGGAAAAATCTAAAAGCACCCTGGCCAATTCTCTGATGGTGTCGCTTCTCTCCTTTCACAGTTTAAGACAACGTTCTGCTCCTGGGCCATTTCATTTTATTCTTGTTAACCTAGAGTTCCAGATTAAAAAACATTCAATAATCAAATAGAGCGGCTTTTCTGCACCTTCTAGTGCACCCAGCTCTTTCAGCTAATGGATAGATTTCCACTCGCCTTCCAAGTGTTCACTTATCATGAGAAGCCTTTGAACTCCATTTTGGTGTGCAAACAGCCGAATCATGCCCTTCGCCTGTGCCTGGCTCTCCTGAGCCAGGGGGTGGCAGAGGCACGGGTCAGGACTGTCGGGTTTTATGTCCAGGAGTGTGTTATACTAGCGAAGGGAGAGGCACTTAAGGAAAGTGCACTGTGCTTTAATAGATGTCTTTACGATGCAGGGAAAGCCGACAACTTAATATCTGCAGTCTTGTTATCAAGTTAATCAAATTTTTAATATCAGAATGTGTATTCAACCTATGTCACTTAGTACCAGCCAAGACCCTTCTTCCTTCTCCTTGTCTATCTGCAGGTCATACAATGCCATGTTATAAAAACTACCCTTTAGACCTAATAAAATATTTAAGACATGTGTCCTGATAGTGTTATGTAAGCAAATCCCAAGAAAAGTCCAACCATTAGTGAACCTGATCGGGCCAATCATCAAGGACTTGGGAAAACAACGCAGCCATAACTGCAGTGCAGATACACAAGGAGAGAGTCCGCAGGTGTGGTCTCCTGCGGGCGCAGAGTCTAGACACCCATATACTTCTTGAAAAACAATTCTGTAATTTAATTGTCTCTTATTAGTTTATGTTCAAGAGGCACTGAACTGAGGTGACTTTACTTCACGATTAAATATTTGTGCCCATAGTACTGATATCATAGAAAAAGCAGGTAATGTTGAATGCAGGACAAAGGTGATATATAACATACATATGTGTGTGTCTATGTCTACACACACACACACACACACACACACACACATCTGTGCTTACTCTTGTATTTCTCCTTACAAGGGAGAAACCCTGAAACAATTAGTTGAGTGTTCTTTTTCTCAGCAAAAGAGCTATAAGTCATGCTAAAGGGAACTTTGAGGATTGGAGGATCATTTTATGAGGCTTCTTCCCACTGATGAACTTCCTCCTCCATGAGCCATTTAACTCCCTGGATTCGCTGATCACTTCTAGAAGGACAACTCCCACATTTCCAACACAAAACCTAAGTACTCTTAGGATCGCCTGACCCCCAGTCCCCAGTACTATTGGCGCTCCATGTTTGTCTAAGCCCTCTGTTGGATCCCAGTCCCCAGCTCGGTGCCTGCACATGCTCAGTAACAACTTGCTGTGGGCATTAATAAATGGATACACAAACTTGTTCCTTTTTCTCGTTACCCATCTCAGGCGGGCTTGGTGCCCTGGAGCCTATGCACATCTTGTCCGTCCTTCAACCCCTTCTCTAACCACAGGTTCTAATTAGCTAGCAAACCCTGGCAATTTTGACGTCATGATAAAACTTGAATTGGGCCTGCCCCCTCTTAACAACGCCCCTTCCTTTTCACAGAAACTCATTGTCTCCAAGTGGATTATTGCAATTTCCTGCTTCCTGGTTTCCCTGCTTCCACTTCTATTCTATGTCTCCCTAGCTGCCAAACCAGTTCTTTTTTTTTAAATTGTTTTAAAGATTTTATTGATTTATTTTAGACAGAGGGGAAGGGAGGAAGAAAGAGAGGGAAAGAAACATCAATGTGTGGTTGCCTTCCTTGAGCTCCCTACTGGGGACCTGGCCCGAAACCCAGGTATGTGCCCTGATTGGGAATGGAACTGGTGACCCTTTGGTTCACAGGCTGGCACTCAATCCAGTGAGCCACACCAGCCAGGGCCAAACCAGTTTCTTTTTAAACCACAGACCTTTTCTCCCTCTCTCCCCACCTTCTTCTCTCCCTCTCCCCGATGTCATGCACACACATACACACACACTCACACATGCACACACTACTGCCTCATCTCCTGCTCCTTCAATGGCTCCTCATTGTGCACCCAGCACAGCCCACGTGTAGGAACTCAAAGCCTCCAGAGAAGGTCCCACGGTGCCACTGCAAACCACCTTTCCCTTCCAGGCTCTGCATCCTCTATCTTCTGCCCCACCCTCATGTGCTCCCCACCAGCTCAGTGAGGCCTTTTCTCACATATGGTCTGCACCTCCTCTCTGGATGACCGCTACATGGTCCCTCTGCCAGAAGTCTTTCCACGGGCCCCTCACCCCGAGTGAGCCTGGGAAGCCCACTCACCCTCCAAGCCTCGGCCCACAGCCTGCTCCTCCACATAGCCTTTCCAAGATATGGCCAATTAAAATGCACCCACTCATCTCCTGTCACGGTGTTCTAGCTGTATGCCACCATAGTGCATCCCAACATGCCTGGAATCAACCTGCATATGACTAGATTATCACTAGATTGTGATGTCTCTGGTGCTTCCTGTCAGTGCTTATGTGTTCGTCTCTCCCCCACTAGGTAATGGCATCCGTGGGGCTGATATTGCAGCTTACTCATTTCTCACTTCTGTGATAATATCAGATATTCACACACCCCCACGCCCTACACACAATCCCAACTCAAAATAAAAATCCTACCTAAGAGTTCTGATACCCACATGCAAGAATATTTTGTCTAAGGATGTGCAGCCTGTGGTCTTACCTTTTCTCATATAACTTCTTCCCGCAATTGGTGAAACAGGCACGTGAGGAACACGTAACTTACAAGGTCCCTGAAAAGCAAGCCTAGATTGAAATGCACGGCCCAGCTCCCAGCCATTTTCGGGGCGGTGTGCACTGAGCCTGCACTGAAAGAGCCGCTCCCCCAGGACCCCAGCAGAGCTCACTAGCCCCAGGCCACATGGATGTGCCCCTGCAGCAGTCAGACTGGGCTCCTGCTTGGCATTTAACACTAGAGGTGCTACTACTAGCCCTTCAATTCGGTGGTCACGTCCTCCCAAACCAGCCATTTCTGGCAGTTGGCCTGTTGCTAACAGTCTTTACCAAGTAAGCCCGGGACTGGTGCTGAGGTTGGCAGGAGCTTCCTAAATCTCCTATCAGATTAGACACCCCTGGGATCCCACAGGTGCCGGGCACAGGGCACCCTGCTCAGAGCGGGTTACCAACTTGCCCTTCGCGACCTGGGCATTCCCTTCTGTTTCCCATCTGTGAGCACCAACTTTTGTCTACATTTCCCTCAATTTGAAGTCTTCATTCTAGACAGCTGGCAGATCTCCAAGGTGATAAACTGCCGAAATGTGATTAGAACACCAAAAAAATTACATTCAAGTCCTCTGAGCAAAAAATGACATTCAGCCAAAAGGAAAGAAATAGACACTGGAGAACTGAAGACAAAATTTAAAAATTACTAATTATAAGACCCCAAATATTTTGTTTCCATATTTTCCCAACTCCTATCTTGAGGTGGAGAAAATTATTTTTCTTCCAGATCATTTCCTCCTGGGGGCTTGTACTTGGCAGCCAGAATAGTTCTAACCCTCTGATTGGTAAGAGTTCTTGAAGAGAAGGTTTAATTAAATTCTATTTTCTGGAAATAAATAGCCTAGTTAGCTGCTATTTACTGCTATTCTACTCTCCTAGCAGAGGTGTTATCAGTTGAAGGTGTGGATTCGTTTGGTTTACTCCCAGTTCCAAGTAAGAAAAAGTCTTCCTGGCCCATCCTCAGGGTTTTCTTTTGTTGGTAAATTGTATTTAGAAAAATATATATAATAAAAATGCTATATAATACAACCTAGACTGGAGAAGTATTGGAGTAAGTTTATGTTTTAAGCAGCTCTTCTCCCTCTCCATGTATGTATTTATTTAGATTTATATCTAAACACACACGTCTCTTCTCTAGATGCATGTAATGTGTATCTGTGTGTGTATACATATATCCCTACATTTAAGTCTCCTAGATGCTGCAGAAGCAGCAAATGTTCAGCCCAACTCAGGAGGATTTGGGGAGCCTTACGTTCGAGTGGGCCTGATTCATAGTAGGAGGAGCCCATGTGGGTCCCTTTTGAACTGCAGCCATGTCCATGTGGGAGCTGTTGCAAGGGCCAATGTCATGAGAAGGGTGGCAAAGAAGGGACAGCTGGATGTTCTCCTAGCCGCTTCATCCCCGCCTCTGCTCCGAAAGCACGGCTCTCCTCGCCGCTCTCACAGAACACAACACCTCCGCCAGGGAGACTGCAGACTCACTTCTAGGCTGTGCTCTCTGATCTCAACCAACGTGAAGGAACGCACAAGGCCAAACTCCTTGTATCAGGGTGACATTTATTAAGTCTATCAACATAATTCAACTGAGTTAAAATTTAAAAAAAGAACACTTAGTTAAAAATCATAGAAATACATGAAACACAGCTCCTGCCTCTACTCACAGTCCCTCCGTGACATAGACAGGTAGGATCAAACAGGCCAACAGGCAATACAACAGAAGGAAGCCCAGGGCCCGAGGTGAGAAGAGGCATGACCTGACCGACGTGCCTGGTGGGCTTCACAGAGGGGGGGATGCGTGAATGGAGGTGGCCTGCATGGAGATTCCCAGTGGGAACAGACCCCAAACAATCAGGATTTATGACAGAAATGCAACTTTGGATATTACAATGGAAAACAAAAGTTTTATAGGTTATGTTTTAATACCAACAAAAATAGTCTTCACTGTAGCAGATTATATCCTAAACATGCCAACAGCACCTCCCATCTTGCACACCCTTCTGCAATGTGACCTGGGCCATCTCCCAGCAAGAGGAGGAGTCTGTATCCCTTGATTGTGGGCGGGCTCAGGGGAATTCCCTGGAAGTAACACCGAGATTATTCTGTATATAAGGATCCACTGGCCTGGCTGTCCAACCCACAAAATTGGGACCTAAATAAAATGGCCGCTTTCAGCCATGAAGTTTTGGGTTTGCTTGTGCAATAAAACAGGTACCAAAACAGGGGGTCCTGTGGAGGGGAGTTGACACTAAGGGAAACGGAATCCTGACAGGACTTTTGGTGTCATCGTGGGAGCCCATTGATTCCGAGATGAAAGAGAAACCTAAGTCCCTTTATGTCTGTTGCTCCTTTGTGTGTCCTTCCATTTCATTTCTGGAACTAATCTTCTCCCTTTCAGTAGGTCAAAGGCAAACAATATAGCAATTCATAATATCTCCTCCTAATACTTAAACTATTTTTTTGTGGAAGCTATGGAAGCTACCAGGCTGTTACCTTCCGGGTACCCAACCTGTAAAGAAGGAGCTGTGTGTGTTAGCCTGTCAGAGAATGGAAAGGACATTTCAATCTATTTCTAGTCTTTGCTGGGAACTCCAAAGGTACGCTCACACCAGATTGACAGCGACTGCGGTCTTCGTCGCTCATGTGACCGCAGGAACATGACTACCTGCTCAGGGGGCTTTTCCTGCCTCCCAGAGAACAATGTGATATTTCAGTGCGCTGTAGGGAAAGAGTCATTCAACTTCTTATGCACGGTTAATACGAACGAGGAAAAAAATCTGCTAAGGGCATTGCCTTTTACATGAGAGAGGAAATATTTTAGTTATAGAAACAGCCCAGTTGGCTAGAATCACTTGCTATGTGACTATGTGACCCCACCTCCCACCGAAAACTGAAGTGGCCCCCCCAGAGCTTTCCCAAATGCAATGAACACCCCGAATACATTAGGAATGTGGTAAGGAATAGTGAATAGTTCGGCTCTGTTTCTTTCTTCCCTGCCCCCACCCAGCCCCTGCCCCAGCTAGGAGTTCTGGATTTGCGGAGTCTGATTTCATTCCACTTGGTAATTAGCAAATGGCCAGGCTGATCAAGAAACTTGTCATCAGTCAGGGCCTTTGTGGAATGGCTCTCTAATTAGCCATTTCATATTTTTGTTATTTCTTTCACATTTCATGTTAAAAATATGTTCTGTGGATGCCAGCCTGCTAGAATGCAAGGAGCCCTTGTCACTCAGCAGTAATCCAGTGCAATAACAAATAATTCCATCAGTCCTGAGGTCATGCGGCCAGGCTCCCCACAGTGGTCACCATGTGGGGGGCACGGAGTGGTCTCCATGAGCGAAAAAGTCACCTTGACCTCCCAGGAGCCTTCTCCCTGCAAAGAGAGGGGGATTGTGGGTATGTCTCCTGTATCTGAGGTCACCCAAGGACTGGGTGTAAAAAGCTGTCCTCTCTGACATGCTGTTATCACCAGCAACATATCTCTTGAGTGAAATTTCAGGAATGGAGATTCCTAAGGGAAAGATGCCATTTCATCCACTAAGCCAGATCCGCTGGAACTGGGAGGCAACGGCTTCCATCTGTGAAACAGCTTGGACTGGGCCCTTGTGTTCTGTCAGCTTTTAGGTGGGGTCCACTCTCGGGCCCTCGCCAAGATTTCCGCCGGGTCCCAGCCCCACCCTGGCCCACATTCATCGTCCTGACCGAGCATCTCAGGAAAGAAACAGCAACTTCCCCTAAGAGGCTCACCCTTCCTCATCTGTGTTAGAAAAACACTAGAGAACTATCAGAAATGACAGAGAAAGTCATTGTTCGGGCCACCCTGGGCTGCAGTCATATTGCTCGTGATAGTAAGCCAAATGTGGCTTAGGTACCAGGCGGCTTGCTGGGGAGAGAAGGTGGGTGAGAGAAAGCAGCAGGGTGGAGAGAGTTCCCTAATCCTAACCCAGGGCTCAGAAGGCTGGCTGGGTTTTCACTTAGGACCAAGAGTTCTGATTCAGCCTATCACCGAAGATATCAGAGAAATACTAGAAAATTCCTTGGCAGCATTCGAGTGTTCACTCAGGGACAGTCAGAAGCACTTCTCTTTCTGGAACCTTCTGTACTCAATGAACAGAGCTGTGATTAGAGATTCCCACTTGCCTTTTGCGTAACCTCCTTAGCAAGGGATCTCCAGGGAGAGGGTCTTGGACACTTTTGACTTCACAGATTTTTAGATAATGTCAGTCTCTGGGTCTAGCGGCCATCGGTGAATGACAATGGAGACCGCCACTGAAGAATCACACGTGTGACATGTCACATGTGTGACAGGTAATGGCAGCAAGGACAGAGGCCAGGAAAGCAGTTCTACTGTTTCTGCGGGGCCCTGTGTGAGAAGACAAAGAATAGAAGCAGGCAGAGAAATGTTCTAGCCGTTTGTTTTCCCATGTGCTTTCTAGCTTTTTTAAGCAATAGTTTTGGGATTTGGACTTTTACAAACACCAGTCCTTCTTGAAACTCCATTATATGGATCGCAGATCACTTCTATGAACGGAGGTCTTTCACCTGTGAATACAGAGTACAGCATAGGTTTTTCATAACGCTTCTTGAACTTGGTCAGGGCTTCCTGTGATTGATTTTAGAAAGAGATTTTTTTCCTTATAGCCATGTGAGGTTTCCTTGAAATCTCGAATACTCAGTGTTTGCTGACTGTTCCCTGTAAATGTACGCTTCCCATGTGGGTGGGGCGGCTTGTTCCCAGACTGGTGCAGAATGCAAGCGGAACCCAGGTGCCCTGGGCCCTCTTCTCCTGGCACTCTGTGCATTAGCTAAAGAACCCAACTTCCCCAAAGAACTATTCTCTTAGGGAGAAGATCGTCAGCACAGCGTGGGAAGGCAGAATCAGGATGTGATCACCCATGACCTCTGGGTCGTTTGCATGGAGTGTTTTAACCTGGTCCTTTCTGGGGAGAGATGAAGCACAAAGTCACTGTCTTTAAATTGTGTTTCTTCACACCAAACAAACAAACACTGAAAACAACATAAGGGTTACTTATAGAAAGTTAACGAAGTTAACATTGATATATTAATATGGGTTAATACTCTAAAGCCTTTAAAATAACGATGGCTTCTGTATTTGTCCATATCAAAAGGTGCTCATCAGACGTTGCTAAGTGAAGGTGTAGGTCAGACTACATAGTATAAGGGCAGGCTTGGGTCTTTGAAAGGCCCATGTGTATCCAAAGAAAAATATCCAGATAAACCTGTCAAAATAGACTCTGTCAAAATGGTAGCAGTGCGTATCTCTGGAGGTCAGGCAGAATTATGAGGGATATTTATTTTCTTCTTTATAATTTTTTATGGTATGGCTTTTTCAGACTATTACTTCGTAATAATGACTATTATTCGTAAAATTATTCGTAATTTGTAAAATTATTATTCGTAAAATTCGTAATGACTATTACTTCGTAAAATTCAGACTATTTTACTTCGTAAAATAATGTTATTGTCAATTAAGGTATTTTTTTCAGATATGGATTTTTAGCCCATTTTAAACTGTGTTAGCGCATTCTGTCATTCATCATTGCTGATCTCGGGGTAGCTAGAAGGGTGTCTGTCCTTGGAGACACTTATATAGGAGAAGACAGAGCCAAAAAAATTAACGTAAGTTCTAAAGATGTGTTCCAGATAGGAAGAGGGCATCAAGGGTGAAGGGAACACGCACCCAAACATACTCAATCTAAAGAGTGTTTGAAAATGTTCTGGAAACATTTTATTTATTCAAATCCCACATATTCAGAATTTGTAAAAAGTTATTTGGAGTTGAGTGGAAGTCATTTTTGAAAGTCATCCTTTGAAAGTCATTTATTAAGAAACAGTAAGTAAACTGGATTATAGGGAAACTGGATGACTTTCCTAAAAGTCCCACTAAACTGTGCCTTTTATAGGCTGAACTGCATCTTTCTTATTCCTCATGTGAGCCCACTCTGTGCAGTGTCAGACACATCGTAGGTGCTTAATAAAAGGGTTTTTTAATTATTGTTATATATTATATTATATTGCTATAATGCATATAATAGTGCATTGCTCATATGCAAATAGGTGATTTCTTACAAATGGAAGTCATGAGTAACCATTCAGATGAACCCACTTGGAAGCAACACAGTGAAAAGGGTTCTTTTAACAAGAAAGGTAGTACAACTTCATTCTATTCAGGCTTTGAATTAATTATCTTTCTTTGATTAACCTACACGAATAACAGGTTTTATCATTTGAATTTAATTAACAAAATTTCAACTGCTGGTAGAATGTTAAATGAGTAGTAATCAAACCCATTTCATCTGAAAATTGAGATTCCTTTACATAGTTTGCTTCTTTTGACTGCTTACTATTTGATTAGACTACATGAACATTTTCTTTTCCACCATAATCACACCAAATAATTCTAACATGAAGTGTCATTTTTTTTCACAAAGTATTCCTATAGTATAATGTTATTTTTATGCACACCTTATAATTAGCATTGTTTGCTGTTGCCATTGACTTGTACTCATTAGATAGAGCTATCAATTTTGCAAAGAAAAAACATTTGGGATGCAACAAAGAATGAGATGATATTTGCAATTTCATTGCCAGCCAACAGTGATGATATTCAACGAGAAAGAAAAAGCCGCGTGTGTGTCTCGTGCACAGAGTCGGCCAGAGAACAGGAGTGTTACGTCAGAAAGATAAGGAAGCAGAATGGAGAGGGTCTGAGAACTGTAACCCATTTTGAGTAAGTAAAGAGGGGGGATTTACTTCCCTAAATAATATTTCAATGTGAATTTTTTTAAATACATAGCAAATAAGATAGTGGAAAAGGAGAACAGGTAATATTCTAAAGCAGAGGCTTTCTGCACCCCCAAATCTTCTCTCTCTCCCCTGTTGCTCAGTCTTGCTGTGCACCCTTCCCATCTCACACAAGCACATGGACACCGTGTGTGCAAACACACACAGCATAATGGGTAGCTAAGAATTTATCAAAATACAACAACGGTCAAAGGTGAAGATATTCATGGCACTTCATTCTAGTAGGCTGCAATTACGTGCTAGGGGTGTCTAGATTCAAACCCCTGGCTCCAGTTTATGAAGCAAAGTCAGAGCTCTGTCCTCTATGACACAGCACGGACTTGTCACTTAGAAAACAGCCAGTGGCATAACTACTCCTTGATTCCAGATTTAAACGTCAACAATCGAAGGAAACTATAGCCCTTCTTGCATTAAAGAACGGTAAATGGGGAAGGAGAAACAAAAGTCCCTTTCAAAGCTGAGTCTTATTTTTACTTTTCTCGTTCACTGACGACGTCCAAATGAATAGCTAAACATTGGACGACAATGAATCTAGAAATCCTGAAAACTGAACAGTTTGTACGTTTTGATTTTGTTTAAAAGTCCTTATATTTTTGTGTGTCTCTTTCATTTATTTTTAAAATTTTCACACAATCAAGTAGGGAATTCCAGGATAAACTCCCATGTCACTGAAACGTTTCATTAGGGTAAAACACCCTCTCTTTGTATTTGAGTTCACTTTTTTTTTTTGGATTGGGGAAAGAAAGGGTAAGAGTCTGACCTAAGAGAATGGCGGTGTTTCCCAGATGCTTTCTGCCACACTTTAGGGCAGTTTTTTCAAAAATATACATGGATTAGTTTTTAAAAATAAAGAATATTCTTTCTGACCATTAAAAAAATGTATGTAGGAGAGGTTTTTTAGACTCCACCTTTCCACACCTAATAACTCACCCTTCAAGCCTCTGTGCCTGTACTTATCAAGGTTGGGAATGTTTTTTTTCAATTATTTAACAGTCTTCATTGTAGTTACTTCCTCTGAAACAGACCACCTCTTTCATTAGGAATATTTATGGGAAATAATATATTTGTACAGTTGAAAGCATCACCTGTTTTGCTAAGTCAGTTCTTGTCTGAATGCAAATAGACTGTTAGAGGGTTTACGTGAGAACACTTGCTAATGGAAAGTACTAATCAAAACTTTTCTACAGCAGTAAATGTTTATATTTTTTAACCACTGGATTCCAATTAAATGTATTCAATATAGCATAGCTTTGATTAAAAAAATTTTAAAAGAGATTATGTATACAGCCCTGTGGGAAACAAGGCAGGCTAGGTATGCAGGCACTTGTACGTTCTTAATAGACGTCTTTACCTGAAGGTAAAACCCAATAAAGTGTCCCCTATAACGTGCTATGGACTCTGTTGATTTACCTGGGTTACCCCGTCAGCAGAAATCAACTTTACCAGGTACAAACTATGCTTATATATTTAGTGCATATAAAATACACATAAAAGATCCTTTTTTCTTTTTATAAAGAAGTACTGAATTTCATTAGGGCACATTTTTTCTTTAAAAAGTTCTTTGTTAACCATGGGATATACTGATTGCAAATAAAGGAAGTTATGGTGCTGTGCTGATATTTATAAAGGAAGGGAAAATCCTTAATATGAACCTACACATTCAATGAAAAAAACTAGCATAAATACAAGCTTTGGCTTTACTCAAATATACATTAGCAACATCTTTCAAAGGATCTCCTTGCTGTCACTGATATATAAATATTTTCCTAAATGACTCAAAAAAGATGTTATTTTATTTTATTGAAGTCCATGAGGAGAGGTTTGGGAATAGATGGTTGAAAATGATTTGGGTTTCTTTGGCGGGGGCGGGGGGGATTCCCAATTTTTCCTCATCTGAGAATATTTAAACACAGCATCTTTGCACATTTCCCATAAAAATTTCACAGACTTTTCATATGTGGGATTCTTTCCCCCACATTTAAGTTTCAGAATTAGTTGCGGTCTTTAAAAAAAACATTTAATTCTCTTTGCTCTGTGACTTAATGAATCTGGGTTGAGTTTCCTTAGGAAATACAAGAAGCTTCTTGACAACTGAGAAGTCTCCCAGACACTCGTTCCTGTCAGAGGTCTCCAAAACCACACGTAAGCTGGGGCCAGGGAGGTGCCTCCATCAGACAAGAAAAGAAGAACAGGGCTTCCCTCGCTGACCTCGGCTTCGTTTGAGTGAGAATGTGTTTATGGCTCCATCTCAGCGAGTGTTTAAATGTCCCTGTTGTGCACATCGGGAGTGCGGCAGCCATTCTCTGTCATCTCTGACGGTCTGATCTAGTGCCCTTGTTCACCAACCACCTCTGAGTAGTGCAAAAAGCCGGGCCCGCTATTATTTTTAATAATGCCATTGCATTAAAACCTTGGTTGAAGTCCTCTAGTGATTTTTCTTTCCCTCAAAATCTATATTGCTTTTAAAAGCATTTCATTAAGATTCTGCATTTTTAAGGAGGGGGAGAGAGAGGAGAGGTAGGTGACATTAGTCAATTGCGACACCCTTTTTAATCTATGCACTAGAGAAAAAAAAAACCCTACAGAAAATACTTTCTTTCCTCTTTGCTTTGGGCCCCTGACTCTTCTACAGGGCAGGGCTACTAATGAGAGGGTCTGAAAACCCGTGAAGAAGAGCAGGTTCAGGCTGAAGACTCAGCCGCAGCTGCCGGAACATGAGGCCGCAGGAATTCCCTGCGGCCTGGTTGGGGCTGTGCGCACCCACAGGGGTCTCAGGGAGGCGGCCTCCTTGACAGGGAACGATGCCAGGTGACTTCTCCCAGGGACAGTGGGCCTTCCTACCTCCTCAGTACTAAGACTAGTGGTTCACAGGTTTCAGAAGCAGGAGGTAGGGGCCCGTAGTATGGACAAGTGAGGCATGACATATCTCTTGGTCTCTCCTCCGAGGTCCAGGGGCCACCACCTCCCTCCCCTGCACACGCCCCCTCCCACCCCTTACAAAAGAAAGCAAATCGACTAGCTCTTTGCTTCCAGGAGTCCCGTCCGGCCATCCCTGAAATGTGCACATAAGGTTGGCAGTCCTGATAGTTCTCTTGGAGAACCGGAGGTACCAGTGCCTCTGCGTGGGGGTCGGAGTGGGGGGGCGCCCTGGTCGCTGCCCCAGAATCGCTGTTGCAGCACTTGCTTGGCTCCTACTGGAGTCCTGAGGCCTTTCCCTCAACTCGGGCGCCCTCTGGCGCCACTATGGAGAAATTCACCCGGCGCTGGGAGCCATGGAGGAAAATACAGAGCAGCGCTGCTGCCGGGCCCTGGGCCCTGTGGCTTTGGCCACGAAGGAAGAAGCAAGGTGGCCTGCCCGTTCTGGTGGTCTACCACCTGACTAAAGCATAAAATTGGCTCTTATTCAGTGTGTGAAGGTTACAGAACCTCAGGTTTCCCTGGACAATATGTTAGTCGCCAATGACCTCCAAAGAGACTTTTGTGAGACCTCAGATTCAATGGGAGAGCAAGAAGTTCACAGGACTTCCAGTCACCCCCGACCTGCATCCCTCTCCACACATACCCACATACCCACTTTAAGTAAGAGAGGTTATATTGGGTAATCTGAGTGGGGCTGACTTCATAAGTTGGAAGCCCCCAAAAGCCAGGCTAAAACTTCCCAGAGGTGGGGGCAGGATACATACACACACACACACACACACACACACACACACTCACACACAGTGTCTCTGGTACAACTCATATGGCCAATGTGGCCAAATCAAGAAAATTTATCAAGAAAATGCAGAGTGCCAGAACATTCTACCCCAGTCTCTCCCAACTGTCAGTCAATAGATATTTTCTGAATGTCTGCTGGTTGTAGCACAAGGCACTGCCTTCTGAAGATACAAGACCAGAGCTGGCAGGGTGTCTTTCCTTATTTGGGCTTCAGCGCCTGCTACTAAATTAGGTGGGTGAATGAGAGGCGCTTGCTGCAATGGTGTGTGAAGCTCTCTCACACATGCGCACTCAGTTCCATAGGGCAATTTGGGACTTTCCAAACCTGGACCCAAAGCTCACTTTAATAAATGGTTTGTCGTGGGTACTGGTGGCATGCCTGGAGCTATCCAAAGGTAGAGTAGGAGTCAGTGAGAAGAACAACACAGCAGTCTTTGCCTTGAGGGCCCTGAATCTATCACCACTAACGGTAAAATGCTTCCTTGTCCCATTGCCAAACATTCTGAGTCATCCCCTCTGTCACTGTGCATTTTCTATTCACTTCCTGTTTCTATATATGGCAAAGGTGGGACACTTAATGACTATGGACCAGAAGTGGAGAATGTTGGCAGAAGCAAACTCAACCTGGCTGAGTAAAGGGAGACTCCTCTCTAGATTCATCAGCCAAACCACTGGTCCTTGACCAAACTGGGAAGCCCCCCAAAAGACTTCATTTCTTCTCCAGCATCTCCTACCCCTGCCTCAAGGCTCAAGCTGAGTCCATGATGGCAGTAACCCAGTGCATTTCGATTCAACAAACATCCGCGTTTGTTCCATGCAGTAAACCCACCCTCTACAATCCGGTGTCCTGAAATAGCTTCTGCAGTCACCACTGGCCTGCAAACCGGATTGCTCTATTGAGTGATAAATTTCATGGGCATCCTACTGACTTCCACATGGTTTTTAACCTTTGGAGTAATTTTCTGCTTGATAGTCATCTTTCCTAATTTTGCCTCCTGATGGTCTGTTGCTTCTTCTCACCCCTCTTTGAAAATTCTCTTCCCAGTCCTCATCATGATAAAGCAGGTGTATCTAAGGGCTCTGTATTACTTACCCTGTTGTCTGAATCTCTCATTCCCTCTCCCTAAGAGATGAACCACACACACACTGATGACTGAATATCTCTCTGGCTTGGACTTCTCTTTTGCACTCATGCATTCTATTGCTGGGCATATCTGGGGATACCCTGAGCACCAAAAGAACTCATCATCTTCTTTCTCTCACTTCTAGTCTGTTGCTCATCCTGAATGCCCTACCTGAGTTCATTGTGCCAAGAACCATGTCCATCCAGGAGCACATGCCATGAACCCAAGAGTCATTTCAGATTTCCTCTACCCTTACCTTGCATATTCAACTAGTACGAGCTAAGTTTTATTGGTTCATGCAGAATGTCTCTGGTCTCAGCTCCTCCTCCCCACCCTCAGTGTAGGGGCCTCAGTCTAAGCCTTACAGACTTCACACCAGCAGCAAATCGTCTTCTAATGAGACGTTTGCCTCTATATCTCTGCTGTCTCCCATTCATCTTTCTAAAACGCAAATCCTCTGTGATACCTTCATATTTCACAAGTGTCAATGGTTGCTTGAAAGTTTTCCCTGACCCTCACCGCAAGGTCCCCACACCCACTCTGGGCTAGTTGACGGGTGGCCCTCCTTTTTGGTCCCAGTGCACCCTGAGCTTACCCCTGTCATAGCACTGAGCAAAATGTGGCATTTTCTTCTTTAATGAAATATTTCAACCACGGAGAAAAATGCAAAAACAAACAAACAAAAAAACCCCAAATACCCACACACTACCCAAATTGGACAAATCTTTGATGCATCGATTCACTACATTTTTACAAAACAAATGAGTCGTGATAAAAATAACAGAGATTGCTGTGTGACCCCTCTTTCATCAAAGCCATCGCTGTTCAAGTTTGGAGTTGACTTTCTCGCCTAGCTCCTGCACTTGACCATCAACTCCCCACGGTTTCTCTCTTGTTCATCCCTGAATTCCCAGCACTTGCCAGAGGGAAGTAAATAAAAAGATGAGTAAATATTTGTTGACAATTAGAGGCACAGATGGTTCTATACCCACCAGGCCTGCGGCCCACTCTTCGTTGCGTTAGAATGTAATCTCGTCTAATTTTGCCCGATGGATACACAATGCTTGTAGAGGTATTTGATTCTAACGAGTTATTCCTGTTCTCCAGACCTGTTACCTTTAATCACTGGTTCGCTACCTTCACTACACATTGGAATCAGCTGGGAAGATATTAGAGAGCTAATACCCTGATTTGGACCCCAGCAATTCAGACTTAAGGAGTAAGATGCCCTCTGGGTGTTGGGTTATTAAAAGTTCCCAGGTATTTACAATTTACAGAGAGGCTGAGAGCCTCTATTATCACCTCCTCTGCGGCATATTAGCATCAGCAGCATTATTACCAGAGCTAACAATCAGTGAGCACTAACTATTCGCGTACACTATTTTTTTCTCATCATAACCTGAGCATTTTTATGTTCCCGGTTTTACTCATGAAGAGAGTGACATTCAAAGGGATCAAGTCACATCGCCCAAAGTCAGATAGGCCCTGGGCCTTGCTGTTCTCTCTGTACCACCAGTTCCTACATGAGTTTCGTCTCTTAACCGGGCTATGGCTCCCAGAAAACCCAAGGCTGATACAATTTCAAATACCGCGAAAGGCAGCCGTGGTAGCCTGGCATCACCATGCTCCTCCTGAGCTTTACCTGCTAACTCTGCTTTCTTTTTTGAGTCCTTGGCTAAAACTTGCCATAAACTCCTTGCTTGACCTGTGGCCAGGGACTCGAAAAGGCGGAGCGCCTGCCTCTGCCCAGCCCACTCTTTGACTATAGGAAGTATTCCTCTCAGTGACGTTCTTTAGCACTCTGTTCTCCCCCACTTCTGCTGGACTGCGTCTTCCATTGCTCTCCATCTCTTGCTCTCCTCAGACTGAATTGGCACAGAACCACTGAACCAAAACTACGGGAGACTTGCCACTACAGATGCTGCTAGTGCCTCTTTATTCTCCTTCTGCTCTACATTTCTTTACAGGTGTAATGCCCATGCTTTCAACACTAGTGTTCCGGCAGCAGGACTTTGCTGCAGGATGAACCATCGTGTATCCTCTTGGAATCACAGGTCCTTACAGTTTGGAGGGACCTTGGAGATAGATTCGTCACCCAGTCCAGGGTGCTGCCATAACAAAAGACCTCAGAATTGACATATGTGACAAGGCCTCAGTGACCGAGCTGTGGACAGTGAGTGTAGCATGATGCAGCCAAGGGGGTCCCCAAATAGGTATTTGTAATGGGGTACAGAACTCAGGGCATCCAGGAAATATTAGAAAAAATATATGTATAGGATGTCTTCACCCCTACAAGTCTGAGCTGGGGGGTAGGACACAAGGAGCAGGGCTATTGAGAGTTATTTTGAGCAGCAACAGTTTTGCAGGTAACCTCTAGAATAGTTACTTAACATATCTATAACCTTTAACTGGTTTCATAGATATGTTATACAGCTGTGGCCGTGCTTTGAGCACAGCGGGGAATGGGAGTGACTTCAACCCAGAATGTTAGGGGGAGGCAACTCCTCCTGGTTACAGAGTTTGTGCAAGAGCTTGGAGATGATTGGCTCCCCACCACAGGGCCACGCCTCCCTGGACTTACTATGGCAGCCCAGTAAAGCTGGAAAAATAGGGAATGCTGGCAGCTGTGGCCAATTGTGGGAGGAGTTGGAAATGGTGTGGCAGAGGAAGATTGGTACTGGGATTTAAACCCAGGCATGGCAGCCATGCGGCGTCTTTTTGGGACCGTGCATCTTGGGCAGAGAAGGACCACGGACTTCTATTTCTTTTTCTGAGATACGGTACCCTGAACTGGGCAGAGGGGGAAGGAAGGACTGTGCATTTGCGGGTATTCTAAATGACTTTGGGGTCCTAACGAAAACATTAAGTTATTACTCTTAAGGTTGTATAGCTCTTTAAATAAATAATCCCTTTCCTTTTCACCAATCTCTGGCATTGAGAGACGTCTTTCCCTGGCAGCAGGCAAGGAGAACCTAGTACAGGGTTGGGGACCCCAGGAGCAGAAAGTGGGGGGGGGTCCGTTCAGTAATAGTATATCATTTCCCCTCCCCCACACCCCAGGTCTGTTCTGTAACATGAGGACACTAATTCTGGGAAAATGTCACTTTGTGTTGTGCAGCCAATTGCCCGAAATGGTGTAGAAGACAATAATAATAGAAGCTCCAGGGGAAGAGGCCACTATAGGTTATGTGTGACAAGGTGCTGGAAAAAAGAGATGAGCTCGTGAAAGAGCTGACTGGCTTTAAAGCAGAAAAGAAGGGAAATACATTCCAGGAACTGGAGACCTGGTAAAGTTGCTCAAGGGACCACCCCTTGATTCTGAAGAGTACTGAAAAACTATTTGAGCAACCAAGACCCAAAGCAACTCAGAGGGGGGAAAGGGAGACTAATGGTGTGGTGCTCAATAAAACCTACAGCCGAATAAAGACTTGAGACAGTCAAGTCCTATGGAAGTAGTTTCCTCACTAAAGCAGACAGCACCATGAAGCAGAGACATACAGCACCCTGGAAGTAAGAAAGCAAGAAAATAAAGATCAGATCCTTTCTCTGAAAGAACTATAGGCATGCTTGCTGGCTCAGGGAATTAACTGGAAGCAGATAGGTGAGAAAGCTCTTGTTGGTTTGGAAGAGATTATTTGGGACTTAATACTTTGCAAGCAGGAAATAACTGAGAGTCTCATGCCGCTCTCTAGCCCAGGGCATTTCCCAACACTCACTTCATATCTGACCAATGACAATAGCGAAAAAGAAGAAACTTCCAGAGGGGTGACCAAAGGCTGTGGAGGACCCCAGACCCTGTTATTGACCAGAGACCACTGTGTGCCTCACAATCTTCTCTTTTCCAACAGGAAGTGCATTTTGGGGTTGTCCTGTCACTGTATCTTTATTGTATATTGGGTGTTGGGGGGAGAAGGGTAGATAACTTGCCATTTTAGTTCACAGCTCTCTGGACCACAATGACCCTCATCCTGACCTGATACAGACACTTCATATAGCACATGCCCTGGAGATGCTGGACTTAGAGCTGGATGCAATGGCTACACGGGAATTTAGATCATTACCCTTAGAGAGCTGTTGGTGGTTTTATGTGTGTTCAAAGGTGGACGGTTACAGAGACATTTTCCCCTCACCAAATAGTCACGTTTCCCCCTACTGCAATCCCCTTGCAATTAGACAATCTTATGGGCAGTTCTGGCTAATGGGCTCTGAACAGAAAGTGTTTGTCACTTCTGGGTCAAAGCATTTAGAAGCTGGTGTGTGAACTGCCAGCTCTCTCTCTGCCTGCTGTGAGGCTGGGAAGCCATTTATCGTGATGACAACATTAGAATAACAAAGCAATTGAGACTGCTGAATTGCCACATGGAGGAGAATTGCCCGAGAGAGAGCCAGCCTGCACTGCAATTTGTGTAAGTAAACTCCTTCATTGTGTTATATCATTGAGGTGTTGAGGGTATTTGTTACTGCAGCCTTGCCTAGCCTAGCCTATCTAATGCAAAGACCTTGACTTCTGGTATGTCACTCTGTTATCCACATGACTGCAAGGCCCAGGGAGCTGTGGCTGACCCCTGTATTAATCTCCCCAGAGAGATAGACCCAGTAATGAGGTGACCCTGCAGTGCCACTCAGAAAATCATTAACTGGGCAAAAGGAATGGATTTCATTACTGCTGAGGGCCCAACACATAAATGCTGGTGTATGAGGCCTCTTTCAATCACTCACTTTGTGGTGTTTACGGAGCTTCTACCACGCACCAAACACTCACAGGTGCTGAAGGTCCAGTGGCTGAGATAAGTAGGCTTCTCTGGTCTCCTGGGCTGACATTCTGGGGGTAACCAGGGGAACAAAAAGAACAAGGAAGCTCATTTCAGAGAGCGGATAGCTGCTACTAGGAAAATCATTGGGGAGATGTGGTGGTGAGTGAGTGGACAGTCAGGGAGGATCTCGATGAGGATGTGACAGTTAAGCTAGGACCCTAATAAAAGGAACTAGCCATGCAAAGATCTGGAGATGGCACTTCCAGACAGAGGGTACAGCGACGGCAAAGCCCTGAGGTGGACGAGTTCTCACTGGGTGGGTTTTCAGTTGGACAGAAGTCAGGTTTGGCTGGAATACTGTGAATGAAGAACACAGAAAATGAGATCAGAGAAGTAGATCGGGGGTCATCTAGGGTCCTTGAAACTGTCATAAGGTGTTTGGATTTTATCTTAGGGGCAACAGGAAGCTATTAGATGTTCCTAAGGAGGGATGTTATGAGCTTTGGCTGGAGACCGATTCGTAGGGAGTTCTGGCAGCAGCTTAGGTGAGAAAAGGTGGGGCTTCTAAGAAGGTGAGTGATCACAGACAGGTACTGGAGAAACAAGCCCTGGAGATGGTGTGCATGTTACAAATGAGAACAAGAAAGAAAGGAATCGAGAACAACTAGGTTTTCTTCTTGAGTAACTGAATAACAGTGCCGTTTACAGAGATGGGAAGGCTCAGAGAAGCCAGGACTGGGACAGGGGGAGGGTGCAATGTCAAGAATTCTCAGTTACAGATACCGTTAGATATGAACATGACTCTAAGAGAGAAGCAGGTGGAGTTTCAGGGTGAGGTTTGGCCTGGAGATATAAATTTGGGTCCTATCAGTTTATAAATGTTATTTAGCGCCAAGGAACTGGATGAGCTCACTTAGGGAGAGAGTGTAAATACAGAAGAGGTCCTAAGCCTGGGGTCTGGGATCTCACATCCATCTACAGGTCAGGGAGGAGAGGAGCTCTTCTTCCAGAATGACAGGACCTTTTCCACTCGCAAGGGCCGTTTGCTTTTAAAAGATGTCCCGAGACATATAGATTTTTCCACATGTCTTAGTAATAAATGTTACATCAGAGTCTCCTGTGAGTTTTAAGTCACACATGTCACTGTGGGGAAGCAGCTGTGTAGCTGAGGGTCAGAAAACTCTGGAAGCTTTCAACCACTTTGCCACTCACAAGGGATGTGACAAGAATAAGTCACGGGTCCTGTAGGCTGCACTTTCCTCCTCCGTAACTGAGAAGTGATGATACCTCCTCATGGGTTGTTGTCGGGATCAAAGACGGCAGCGGAGTGAAGGTGTGTTGTATGCTCCATAGCTGCACTGTCCCGTACAGTAGCCGCTGGCCTCAGGTTGCCACTGAAATTGAAATGAAAGTCAGTTGAATATTCAGTTTTTCAAGATGAAGAAGACACGATGAGCAAATGCAGTGGGGGATCCTGATTGGATCCTGGGGGAAAAAGAGACAGTAGTGGAAAAACTAGTGATGCCCATACAAAGCCCATAGGTTACTAACAAAGGTAACCGGGTTACGTGAGTTGTTAATATCAGAGAAGCTGGGGGAAGAATACACAGGAACTCTCTGTACTTGCACAATAAAACATTAAAGAAAATTCAGTTCCTCAGTCACACTTAGCTACATTTTACGTGCCCCTTAGTTCCGTCGACAGTGCTGATGTGGACCTTTTTCATCATGGCGGAGAGTTCTGTTGGACAGTGTTGCCTACAGTATTAAAACAGTTGAATGATTTCAGTACACAGCATCAGGCCTCAAAACGATGTCCATGGAAAAAAATCAGTGGACAGGATGAAAGTCAAGTCTAGAGATAAAATCTCCTCTTCCACATTCAAATTAAATGTATTATTTCAGATTGGCTTTGGTTCTCTCCTCTACACTATGACAGGGTTAAACCAACGATCTCTAAAATGCCTTTTACATCTAACACTCTTTGGATCCTGAGCAAAGAATACTGGGAGGCTCATTATCTCAAGAGCCCACAGAGAAGGTGCCCTCGTGCAAAATTTAAATATGCAGGGAGGAGGGGCTGGTGGCCCGGTGTCAGGTCCATCAGCCCCACTACCAATGCTAAGGGCACAAGAAGGACCCTGAAACACACCCTCCTTGTCAGAGAGACTGCACATACTGGTTGTCATGAGGAGGTAACTGAGGGCATAAGTAGGAAGTATTTGCTTTAATGTTAGAAGCATCTTACTTCAGGCGGATGTTTTTCTCATGCCTCCCGATTTAAAAAAGTGAAATAACTCAGGTCAGATTCCATAAGCTTTACTAAACACTATGATCAAGGAAGTTAGTGACTATTGATTTGTTTCTTCTTTGTACCCTAGCGAGCATTTAGCAATAATCATCTGCTGTCCTAACAAGGCACTTTCTATCAAAAGACACTGAAGATGCAGCATGAGTATTAACCCATTTTTGTACACCATGGCTGTTGACATTAAGAAATGGTACTTTTCTATTTGGAATTTATAGAGAAGAAACTAAAGAATATGTTATTGTTAAGAGGAAGATAATTCAGCACCTAAGTAGAATGTGCCTAAATGCAAAGTTCCTTTCTTTAGATCACCCTGGAATGTAGACCACAGTTAATTATTTTCATGTTCATCAAGTTGAACAGTTATGAAATGGAGCTGAAATTCTGACCACTATTTATTTACTTCTTTGTTCTTCATAAATTCAACAGTTATAGTTCTTGGCTAAAAGCAAAAGAAATTCTTTCTGGCAAATTTAAGCCAATGGGAGTCTCATACCACCAGCCTCCCCGGAGATTTGCCAAAAGACGGGGCAGCCAGAAATGCGGGAATGCCCACCATAAAGTTTACCCATCTACACAATGCATATTCATTCATTTTATAAGTCAGAATAAGCATAACCTGAATGTATAACTGCAGAACTTTCTAAAAATTAAAATTATTTAAATTATTGGTACATACTCTCTGTGTTATACGTTCATCAGAAAAGACATAGGTAGTCACTGATAGCCATCATTGTCTTGACTTTAACAGCAAATAAAGATCCTGTTAAAGGCCCTTAATATCTAAACACTACGTTTTCAATAGAATAAATTAGAGATGTGAATAGAGCATTAGATGTCAGTATAGTGTGTCATTTGCCAAGGATTAATAAATGTTGGTTTGATGTGTTAGTAAGCCCTATAACCGACTACTAACTAGGGTGAACAAATAAATGTTAAAAGAGGCATGTTCTATCAATAACTTGATAACTATTGATCATTAACCATAGAACATATGAAATTGCTAAGTGAAATGTCATGAGAAGATTCTGTTCTTCTCAAATGCACCCTTGTCCTTGTGTGTGCCTGGAATCCAGGTTCTCACCTGGACTTCAGTGACAGGTGGTGATAAACTGAATTTTGTAATTACCTTCCAGAGTTTAAATGAATTACTTCTGTTCTCTCATCTTAGAAGAAGGGAATATTATTTCTCTTGGTTATAATTTAGATTTTATTTTAACAGCATATTAGAGTCATAATGAAGAACAGTAGCTTCCTCACTTTGTCCATCTGAACCATTGCTATGATCCTTTTCATCACTCCTTAGAAATGATTATTTTCATTTGTTAAAAGCCAAACCACCATAGAACTGCATATTATTTTGTGTGTCTTGAGATTAACAGCTTCTTCCTAAGAGAAATGCAAACATTCGTCGCCTTTTAGAGGAAAGACAGAAAGCCCCTGGCTGAGATTCCAGGACTGTCACTGAGGGAGCTTTGGAGACATTTGTCTTCCACACTTTTTCTTGCAGGCGTATCATCCAGAACAGACCCAGGGAGTCATCAACGTCACGAATGACATCTCCCAGATTGGCAATGACATTCCTAGTTAGGTTCAATGTTCTAATAGTGTAGAGAGAGTATGGGGGATGCGACTTCAGCGTGCTGAGCAAAGACAACCTTCTCCCACCATTGCAGCATCTCCTGTATCCTTATAAGAAGCATGCCTTTGGGTCTGGAAATGTCTCTGTGTTTTTGACATTGAAGTTTCTTCTGAAGACCTAACACTTCAAGTGTATCAGATAACACATTGGCAAGAATTGCTGATGGCTAACCCAGGCTGATCCTGCTCCAGGAACCTACAAAAGTCTGAGGGAGTCCCCCGAAGAGAAGCATCATGGCCACAGAGAATACGACCACAAATCAGGGCAACCCAGCTGCTCTACGTTGAGAGTTGCAGTCAAGTCAAGTGTGCTTCTGGCCAGTCAGTCATGGCCAGAAGCACCCTTCAAGGTAAATGACCAATCAGTCATGGTCAAGACAGAATTAGGTGTGAGCCCCCCCAAAACTCCTGGTTGCTGGATACTTTTACATGGGATACTGGGACTCCTCGCAGTTTAAAGGAGCCAAACCTTTCCCAGCCAGGACCAAGAGAACTTACCTAGACAGAGAAGAAGCACCAATGGGCGAGCACTAAGATGAAGAAAGCATTTGCATTCCTCTTTAACTGCTCCTGCTGCCTCGGGACCTTTGAACTTGCCCTTCCTTTAGCCTGGAAGATGTGATGGACTCTGGCCAGCTGAGTCTGCCTGTCGTGACTGATAGGGAAAATAAATGCACAGGAAGACAGCAATCCTGTGGAGAAAAGGGGGACGGCACAGCTACTTTCTCAAGGTAGAGATCCTCTGAGTGTTTCAACCACTCTCTCAAGAGGAAAATGCCCCAAACCTTGCCTAGACAAGCTTTTATTATTTTCTCAGGCCTTATATCAAAGAAGCATTTATTATCTATTACATAGAATATTATTGTCTACATTTTAGGTACAATCAAGGAAATGAAAATAATATATGGAGGGGAATGGCGGTGAGCTGATTAGCTCTGTCCTTGGGAAAATTCATACAGGCTTTGGAAATTACCTTGAAAATAGACAATACACGCTCGTTGTTTTAGACCAAGCTGACGGAGTTTTAGCAAGAGCAGGACATAACAGTCGATGCATTTTCTAGGCCTGATTCCCATGGGACAACTCAGTTTGAAGGTCTGGCTCCTGCCCACCACCTCACTTTTGTAGGCTTTCCATACAGAGCTGAGTCACATTTGCCAGGCCAAGACCAACTGGTTCCCTACAAGATGGCTATTGCTCCAGGATCCACAAAGCTCCTCCCTGGCCTGGTTCAGGTCTCTGCCCCATCAAAGAGGTCTTTGCCAATCACTCTCTCTAAAATATCACCTTCTATACTGTCTTCCTCTTATCCCCATTTATTTTTCTACATAGCTCTAGCACCAGCTTGTATATGAAATATTTATTTGCAAATATAAGACTCAAGCTCCCTGGGTTCACTGCTGCATCCTTGGCCCTGAGCACAGTTCCTAGTAGATGCTTAAGAAATTTTTTTAATGAATAAACTATGAAATCATTCTTGTGTCTTTACATGGGTTTGGTTTACATTGAACAATTCCCTTGTGTTTGGGATGCAATTACATAGGCCTTCCTTGCTTTTGTAAAATATGTAGATATACCTTATAGCGCGCTCTTGCTCCCTCTCTCTCTCTCTATTGTTCCTATACTCCTTTCTACTCTGTCTCTCCCCTACACTCCCACCTTACTTTCAAAACTGGCTATCAATAATATATTTCTGCATCTGCCACCAAGAAAGTTGTGGTCTAGTGAAGAAGCCAGGAATTAGTTTTTAAAACTCACAATGGATGGAAACTTGCCACTTGATGGGGGCTGCTAAGAGAGGCCTGGGGGCTATGTGTGTGTCACTCATGGGGGATGAGCTGCTCGAGGAGCTCAGGGAAGACTCCTATGAGGGAGAGTCAAAGGCCCTCCCGTAGGCACAGGGGCCTTGATGGGGTCGAGAAGGGTGAGAGGCCAGTGTGGCTGCAGAAGAGGGTAGGAGCAGATCATTGCAGGCCTGGAAAACGACACTGAGGATGTTAGCCATTATCCTGGGATCTCAAGAGTCATGAGAATCCTCAGAAGGGTTTTAGTGAGTGGGTAGAGCAAGAAAAGGAGAGGGTGTGACAGAGAAATACTATTGCACTGTACAAAAATTCAGGTGGGTCCTGTATAGATACTGGGATTTGTTCTTATAAAAAATACAAAGATAAATGATCCCTGTCTTCAAGAGTCTTAAATCCAGAAAGCCCCAGTTGCTACATAAATGAAAACTTACATGGCAGGGACATCAATGATTCTTGGCCAAAGGCTCCAAAAGAATAAAATGTATTCACAAAATAGCTTTGTTGAACTATTTTTCTGACCACAATCAGTGGATCCCTGGATAATCCCAAATCAACCCATTCAACTACTATTCTTAAACAGTAAGGAAACACTTTCTTCAATGATCAAAATTTGTTTTCTGTGATTCTAACATGGCAGCTGGAGAAGAAACTCACCTGCCACCACCTGCCTCTTCCAGGGGTCAGCTCTGTCTCATGAGGTTTGTAATGAAAGGCTCTGGGTTTGGTTGATCTGGACAGACCCAGTGGCTAAGTTCATTGGTAGCATTAACAGTAATAAGTGCAACTGCCAATTCTACTACAGAAGCACAAGGGCACTTAGCACTGGGTGCGTGTGAGAGGCAACCGATTGATATTTCTCTTTCTCCTATTCTCCGTCCCTACCCCTCTCTCTAAACTAAATAAATAAAATCTTAATTTTTTTTAAAAAAGATGCTGAGTGTGGAATTGTGGAAGCATGGAGAAAGAGACAAGATGATACACACTCTTTTGGGGGGATGTCTCTCTCTGCTCCCCAAAGTCCTTGGTGCAAACTGAAGATATAAAGAACAAGAAAACCAGAGCCCTGAGCATCACCGAAGTGGTATGTATTCCCTGTGATGTCTGACTTTATTTTAGTTACTATTTGATATTTTCTTCATCCAGCAGCCTTTTATCTGAGATCCAGGACATTTTCCTTGTTTTTTCTCCTCCACTAATGATGTCTCTGGAACTAAAGTGTGCTCTTGAACCAGGTTCTCTTCATTCACAGAGAGAGTGCTGGGTTTGATTTACCCGCAAAACCCCTGGGATGACTTTTGTGCTTAGATGTCAAAGAAATTCTCTGTCTCCTTCTAAACCATTAATTTTATCATTATGGAAATAGCTTCCATAATTGATAAAACATTGTCAGCTGAGTTTGACAGACTATTAAAACACTTCTGAACATGGGTAATCTCCAGTTCCTGTCTCTTGGGGCTAGCTTAAAACATGCACACCCTTATTTATATTCTCTCTTAAACGTCAGTGGGGAAAATCTTTGTGATAAGGTTATTGTAACAGTGATCAAGAATCATTTGCCTCCAGTTCTGGCCAAGTCATGTTATTATTCATAAACCATAGCAAGCCATTCATCTTTTCTCACTAGCTGAGAAAGTTGAAGCTTTGCCATAAATAGGAAGAGGGCCACCCTGTAAGAGGCATAGCCTGTTATGAAGTCTAGAGAATCTATTTTTGTAACGAAACTTTTTTATTTTGAGATTACTGTAGAATAACATCATTTGTAAGAAATAGTAGAGACACCATGTGCCCTGTACCCAGTTGTCCCCAATAAGAACATCTTGCAAAAACTATAGAACAGTCTTTCATCCAGATGATTGGCACTGATGTTCTTCAGATTTCCTCCGCTCTACTGGTGCTCATTAGTATGTGAGTGTTATATGTGTATCTATAAGTTCCATTCAGTTTTATCACAGGTGCATATTTGTGTATTCACCACCAGAGTCAACATACAGAACAGCTCCAATATACAAAGACCCCTCATGTTACTCTTTCATAATCATACCCATCTCCCTCCCTCTGCCTTCACTACAGGGTATCTACTTTTCTTTGAGTTTTTTAGCTTTTCTGCATGATAAAAAAATAGAATTATGAAAATCATTTGCACTCAATGGGCAAGCACTTTCATTTGCACTTGAAAGTTCAAGTTCTTTCAGAAAAAGGTGTCCCCAGATGCAGGCCAATGGAGAATGCACCCAGATCTTGATTTCTGAATGTGGGTTCACTCATCTACCTGGTTGGGCACCTCTGTGCAGGTACAGCCTAGTGCAAATGTGTGCTTTGACTTTTCATTCAAGGCAAAAACAGTGATAAAGAAAAAGACATTATGTGTTAGTAAGATTCATGTTTTGCCAAATTCCATTTATAGTATTTTATGGAAATGGTGGGTTTTCAGATAAATGAAGAAGTTGTTCCCAATCTCAAGATTTGTTTGTTTTTTTGTTTGTTTGAAAAGTTATGAGTGGTAGCCTTCAACATACATGATTAGCTTCTGTTTAGAACTAAGATAGTATCACTCTCCACAATAACCAACTTCATACTTAGATCAATGTGAACCATGAGAATGTCCAAAATTCTTTTCGAAAATATAGCAAGTCAGCTCCAGTTCCTGTCCTTTGCAAGGATATCCATTGCAGGCGAGGTATATTTTTAAAATATACATAAACTCCCAGGCTGACACTTCCCATTTGCTACTGGAGGCATTTTGGCCCATCTGATATACAATGCCAGCAAGTAGGTCCTCAAAGCCAGCCTGATGGCTCAGTGAAATATGGTCTTCTTGTCGCCCTTACTGCTTAAATCATTTGTTGTCAAGCTGGGTGGCTTTCAGAGCTGACATTTACTGCTGTTTGCTGCAAAAGAGTTTATAGCCTCAAGGAGAGGCCAGGACTGTCATTAGCCCTGCCAACTAGGAGAACAAAGGCCTTGGTTAATTCTTTGTGATTCTGTTGCTGTCCGATGGTTCTTAAGACAGATGGTTTTTAAATGATGGATTTTCAACAAGAGGCACTCATGAAATGTTTACCCAGGGGTTCCAATAGCCTCATGCATATACAGACGCTCAAGCCCATGCAAGGAAACCTTAAAAAAAATTCCTTATCTTACTTTGCCAAAGTTCCAGGTTAGATCCATCATGAATAGACCATCTACACTGAGGAATTTATATCAGTAGTAGGAATAAATTTAAAGAAGCTTTCAAAGACTCAGTTCAACAAAGATGTATCTGGTGCTTTATATGTTTATAGCACTATGACAATTGCTTTGGTGGGCACCAAAATTAATTTCTTCCCTTGAAAGGGAAGAAACTATTATTTATCCATCACTTCTATGAGCCAAGCATTTCAACTTTTTCATTTCCTGCTATTCTCACGACAACTCCGTGAAATGGAGACTGTGATTTTCCACATTGGGAAGCAGGAGCATATCAGGTTCAGGAGTTTGCCCAGGTCACACAGCCAATAAGGGGCAAAGCTGAGATTCAAGTCTGGTATATTTGACTCTAAATCTGCATTGCATCCTTTAACTGGCAAAGAATGGGATAATCATAGCATGGAAATATGGAAGTGCAAGTGTCACAAAACTTGAATGCACAGCAGATTTAGTAAATTGTGTAATGATTAATGTGGACACTGTGGTAATCTTTCAGGCAAGTGCTCATTGTCCCAGCTCCTGGGAGTACATGTGACATAGAATCTTTAGCTATCAGACCCTTCAGGGATTGTCCCACCCACAGAGAGCCACCTTGTCTGTAGTCACATCCCTTTCTGGGAAGCCCACATCCACTGGCTGATTGACGTGGAAGTAAAAGCTTGGCCATCTTGTCTCCACTTGAGGGACCCCTTAGGGGCCATTCTGGCTCCATGGGTTGGCTACATCTGTTGCTGAGGCTTCCTGGAAGTTCCTCCTTTTGTCCCCTCCCTTCTGCAGGTGTGAACCCAAGCATAATCCTTAATAAACTTTCTGCATGATAACTCAGGCTCAGAAACTGCTTCCTGGAGAATGCAACCCATGATAGTTGGGGAGATCTAGAAACTTTTCACAGGAAATTTGGAATATGAAGTAGGAACTAGGTAACAGGTAGGATTTCATTTTTAAATATATATTTTATTGATTGTGGTTTTACAGTTGTCCCATCCCATTTTTCCCTTTTTATTCCCCTCTGCCCTACACACCCCTTCCCACCTGCATTCCCCCCACTTAGTTCATGTCCATGGGTCGTACATGTAAGTTCTTTGGCTTCTACATTTCCTATACTATTCTTAACCTCCCTCTGTTTTCTACCCACCATTTATGCTGTTTATTCTCTGTACCTTTTCCCACTTTCTTCCCCTCCTCCTCCCCTGCTGATAATCCTCAATGTGATCTCCATTTCTGTGATTCTGTTCCTGTTCTAGTGGTTTGCTTAGTTTTTTTTTTTATAGGTTCAGTTGTTGATAGTTGTGATTTTGTTGTCATTTTGCTGTTCATATTTTTATTGTCTTTTTCTTAGATAATTCCCTTTATCATTTCATATAATAAGAGCTGGGTGATGATGAAATACTTTAACTTGACCTTATCTGGGAAGCACCTTACCTGCCCTTCTATTATAAATGAAAGCTTTGCTGGATAGAGTATATCTTGGATGTAGGTCCTTGCCTTTCATGACTTGGAATACTTCTTTCCAGTCCCTTCTTGCCTGCAAAGTTTCTTTTGAGAAATCAGCTGATAGTCTAATGGGAGCTCCTTTGTAAGTAACCGTCTCCTTTTAGGTTACTGCTTTGAAGATTCTCTCCCTAGCTTTGTTCTTGGGTAATGTAATTATGTCGTGTCTGGGGACTCTGAGCTTCCTGGACTTCCTGGAAGTCTATTTCCTTTACCTGATTAGGGAAGTTCCCCTTCATTATATTTTCAAATAAGTTTTCAATTTCTTGCTCTTCCTCTTCTCTTTTTGGCACCCCTGTGATTCAGATGTTGGAATGTTTAAACCTGGAGTTTCCTAAACCTCTCCTCATATTTTCAAATTCTTGTTTATTCATTCCATTCTGACTAAATGTTTCTTTCTTCCTTCTGGTCCACTCCATTAATTTGAGTCCCAGTTTCCTTCCTGTCACTGTTGGCTCCCTATATATTTTCCTTTATTTCACTTTTCATTGCCTTCACTTTTTCCTCTAATTTGCAACCATATTCAACAACTCTGTGAGCATCCTGATTACCAGTGTTTTGAACTGTGCATCTGATAGATTGGCTATCTCTTTGTCGCTTAGTTGTATGTTTTCTGGGGCTTTGATCTGTTCTTTCATTTGGGCCTTTTTTTTTCTTCTGTCCTGGCACACCTGTTATGTAGTAAGGGGCGGAGCCTTAGGTTTTTCCCAGAGCCGGGCAAACCACGTGGCTGTGTAGTGACACTGTGGGGGGGGGGGGGGGAGGGATACGAAAGGAAACAGTGGGACTTGCTTGGCTCTCTGCCAGCTTTCAGTCACTTCCCCAGCTACCCACAAGCAAATTGGTCCCTTCTGGTGCTAATTTCCAGGTGGGTGGGCTTGTGTACATTCTAGGACCCTGTGTGTCTCTCCAACAAACTCTCCTCTGAGGCTGCGAGTTTCTCCTGCCCTCAACCCCCACAGGTGTTTTCAGTCAGAGGGTTTGAGGCTTTATTTCCCTGTGTTGGAACCTTGGGTTGTGTGGTCTGTCTTGCTCCCCAGTTGTTCCTCCTTGTTTTTCTGCACACAAATGTGGGACTGCCAAGTCTGCAGTCCGTCATCTTGCCCGCTCCACCAGCTGCTGCCTTGCCACGAGTCCTCTCCGCCTGGTTGCCCGTCTCTGACCCTCCTACAGGTATGGATGAATGTTTCTTCTTTAATTCCTTGGTTGTTGGACTTCCATACAGCTTAATTTTCTGTCAGTTCTGGTTGTTTTTTGTATTTTAATTTGCTGTTTCCTTTTGGTTGTGCAAAGAGGCACAGTGTATCTACCTGTGCCTCCATCTTGGCCAGAAGTTCATGATTTCAACAAGACAATGGTGATGCAGTTATTCCTAGAAAGGCAGTGTGACCCTGCTATGGAAGGACTTGAAGACTAGCTCAGGAGTCTGTACCCAGGTGAGAGATAAGAACCACTCAAGTCTTTGAACAGAGATGTGACCTGAAGCAGGCTGTACCTTAGGAAAAGGGTGTGGTCACTCATGAGGACAAATGTTGAAGATAAAGGCAGAAGATTGGGAGGCTGTGGAGGAGCCTGTGGTCTAAACAACTTCCATGGACTCAGCACTAGGTTTTGGGGCAGAAAACTAAGTTTTGAATTCTGAGCCTGCCACTTACTATCTATGGGATCTTTGGAAGTGACTTAATCCCTCCAGACTGGATTTCTTCCTCTCCCAGCTAAGATAGTATTAGCAATGCAAAATGTCTGGGAGCTCTCAAAGCCACACACACACACACTCACACTCACACACACACACTCACTCACAGGCACACGCACACACACACACACTCACAGGCACACGCACACACACACACACACACACGCTCACAGGCACACGCACACACACACACTCTCTCCTGTAAATCCCTGAACTGATGCAGGCTTTAGTTCTTTATTTGTACAGGTAAAGGGGGCTGGTCTAGTATGGCAACTGGCAAACTGCACCCCTCCACAATATTTAATCAACTCATTTTAGTAAATAAAATGGGACAAAATCTGAAATTTAGTAAATATTATTGGAACAAAGCCCTGCCCATTCATTTAGCTACTATCTATGGCTGCTTTCAAGCTATAATGGCAGAGATGAGTAGGTGCAGTAGACACTGTGTGACTCTGCAAAACCTAAAACATCCACTATCTGGCCCTTTACATAAAAAGATTGTTACCCCTGATGCCGAGTATCAGAAGTAAAAAAAGAGGGGCCCGAGGTAAGAGACAGGACAGGGTGAAATCTACAAAACCCAGTAACTGCTTGGATGTAGGGAGATAAAGTGAGGCAAAGAAAGGACCTGAACCCTGGGATGTCCAGCCCAGGTCCCAGGCAGAGTGGCTTTGTCACCGACGGTACACAAGCAGTTAGGAAGAGCACTTTCATTTGATGGTTGCTTTAATTCTGACATTCTGAGTTTCTGGTGCTGGTCAAAATGTTCAACAGGAGGGTGTAAATCTGAGCCTGGTACTTGGGGAAAGGCTCAGAGATGAAGTTTTGGCTTTTGGAACAGTGTACATAGATCTGAAAGATGAAGGAAAATTGGTGGGTCCAAAGGCAGTAAAATTTTTACTTTAAACTTCCATTTTTAAATAGAGGTCCTGTCTCAGATTTGAGTTATTATCCAAGAAGTGATGCTTACAATTAAAGCGTTACAGTAAGGCTTGGCTGACCATTATTATATTAACCGGAAAACAAGAAAAGGGCAGTAAAGTTTGTTGCTAGAAAGGAAATATTTTAGAACCAGGTAAAGGGTCCCCTGCACGGAGGGCATTGACCACATTGCTGACCACTAGGCAACACATGAAAACCCTTCTCGTGTCCCAAGTGATGTGTCCTGTGAGACAGTAATTGGTTTTCTGCACACAAAAGGATTGCATGGTTCAACAACTTTGGAGAAAAACAGGTGAAAGGAATGTAAAGCTTTTCTTATTGTAGAGTTTCTTGGACCCTGGAATATATTAATGAGCACTGGGAATGTCCAGGAGGGAGACACAGTAAACAGATAAGAAGACTAGGCTTAAGAAGTACAAATTGCTAGTTATAAAAGCAGTCACAGGGTTGTGAAGTACAGCATAGGGAATACAGTCAACAATGTTGTAATAACCAGGTATGGTGTCAAATGGGTACTAGACTTATTGGGGTGGTCACTCCTTAAGGTATATACATTTCTACTCACCCTGTTGTACACCTGAAAGGAATACAATACCGCATGTCAACCATAATTGAAAAATAAATTAAAAACCAGAAAGAAAACTGGGGCTCACAGCAGGAAGTTGCCCAGGATGAAAGAGCTCTTGGGAAGCAAAGCCAGGAACCAAATTCATAAACTCTGCTCCAGAGCTTGTAGCAATTAGGCTCTGCTCATAATGATGATGCTGAGGGACAAGGATGGTGGGGGTGATGAAAAGTGCCATTACTGCCAAGTGGTCCCTGGGACACTTGATATCTCTCGGAAAACTATGGTAATCCGTAGAACAGTGTTCCAGTCACCTGGTGACAAAACAATGCCATGTCAACCACTCAAAACTCAGTGACACACAATAATAAGCATTTATCCTATCACACCATGTGCAGGTTGGCTGGGCTGGCTTTGCTGATCTCATTGGGGTTTGGCTCCAGCCCGCGGGTTCAGATTAGGTCTGATGGATGGAGATCTCATCTGTCTGGGATGAGCAGGCTGCCACTGGCATAGCTCATTGAATCACCTGCCCCCTAGTGAAAGGGGGCAGGGGTCTCCCCCATCTCTGGTGGGAAGAACTGCAAAGTTGCAAGCAAAAGCTGTGGATATGGGGAAGAGTGAGGCAATGGAACTAATTATCCAATCTCCCATGACGCATGTGTGAAATTCAGCTCAGGAGCATGTTGTAAAAGATTTAGTCCTTCTGTTTAAGTAATCCACGGAACCCTGGCACCATGAATTCAAGTTCAGTCAGTGTCGTATGTGACAATAGAATTGTATTAACCTTATCCCTGCTTGTTCTGAATCTACCCAAGCCTGGGCTAAATAAGGTATACACTGAAAGGGTTTACTAAACACAAGTCCCTTTGTGTCCCCTTTGTCTGGGCAGCAAAACTGTTCACCTGGCCTTTCTGCTAACACTTCTTCAGGTCCAGCCATGCATGGGGTCTGTGATCCATACTCTTCTGCTAGGCCACTGGGACTTGGGGCTCACAATGGGGTTGCGATCTCAGGACGATCTGAGCTTGAGTGTTTATGATATCTCTGAGCCTGTCAAGACTGTCTGGACCAAGAGTTCAAGGTAGGGGTCCGGGGGTCAGAGAGAAAGATGGACAGTGGAAAACTGGTAAGATGAAGGACTTCTGGGGGTGGCAATGCTAAGATGAATGGAAGGAAAACGAGCTTCCTGGGAACATTGTGTGGCCCAGTTCTCCAAAAGGGAGGAGACCATACCTCTAAAAGCCATAAGATTCTTTGATGAGGATGATGGAAGAAATGTGTGCTACATGAGATAAAATACATGCAACCTACATAAACTTTGAAACATAATTATAAAATGACACCTGTGATCTTATCCTTCAACTGAAAAACCCGTGTATTTTAGCACCTATGTGTCTGCTCCCCTTCCTTCCTTCCTTCCTTCCTTCCTTCCTTCCTTCCTTCCTTCCTTCCTTCCTTCCTTCCTTCCATTATTGGAAGGTCGTGTTTATCATTCTCATGCTTTAAAAGAAAAATTTATATGTGCATTCTTGAATAAACAGGACACAAGGCTTAGTTTTCCTGGCATTTGAGTTTTATAAAAATGGTATCGTGTTACATGCCATCTCCTGCACTTTGTCATAATTATGTTCCTGAGATTCGTTTGTGGTTTCAAGTCCCCGTAGCTCATTTATTTTTCACTGCTCCACAACAAACTTTATTAGAAATATACCACAGTTTATTTATTCATTCTCCTGTTCATAAACATTTTCGGCTGTTGCTGAACATTTTTGAAGTTCATAACATTTTTGCTGTTATGAACAGTCCCATTCTCAGTGAATTTGTATGTGTCTCTAGATACACAGGTCAAAGCGTTTCTCTGGGATATGTAATTCGAATGGAATTTCTGGTCTATAAGCTTTTCAACTGTCGTTTGCAATTTTATCCCAAAGTAGTTGTATCAGTGTCGAAGCTGCTTGCAGGGCGTGAGAGTTCTTACCTTTCTACCAACTCTGGGTGTAGTCAGACTTCTGAATTTTTGCCAGTCAAGCACATAGAAAACCAATCCCATGGTAGTTTTAACTGATTTTTTTTTGAGAGAAGAAGAGGAAGGGGGAGGGGTGCTGGGGGTGTCGCTGGGCCATCTGGTCTGTCACATGGACCAATGCCTTATCCTGCCCTCCATCCGAACCATCTCAGTTACTCCAACTTTATAATAAATTTTGACAACTGATAGGGCCACCTGGTAACTAGCTTACAACTAGATTTTCAGGGAAAGAGTGAGTATCCAACATGGTAATTATTAGAATAAGAGAAAAGATGTTAAAGATTTTAGCCCATTGTCTACTTAAAATAATACCTGTTATCCAGCTTCTGCTCCTCAAAGCTAGACTAAGAATGTTTATTGCAAAGGCACCTTAGTTACACCAGTTGATGAATATACTCCATCTTTCAGGCAAGCAAACTAGCTTACTTGAAGCACAAATAATTCAGACTTCCCAGTGATTCAGAGGAAGGTGGTGAAATTTAACTTTTCTGTTCTTGCTCCAAGGCATCAGCTGAGATACGTTGCAAAAACCATCAGTCCCTTCCTGCCCCCTTAGAAAATAAAGTGTCATTAAAATGTTACTTTTGCAATTTTTATGAAGTAGCTGTCATGCCAACCTGTTTTTGCATTTCTTCAGTGTTATTTATACAGGGCTTTGTGTTGATAAACCTAAGACAAGGTGACTGCATAAACTCAAGGTCTTCTGGGGGGGAGGGTCCTTAGGGACACTACTGTAAACTGGCCTTGCCCTCTGTGGACCAGACATTTCATAACTCATTCAGTATGGACAGCACAGGTCTTTGGGACATTCTCCTTCCAGAGAGTGCTGAATGAAGTCTTTGCGGTGGGGACACTGACTCCCGAGGCTGTTTATTTGGACTTCCTCATTGGAGATACCACCATTCAACTTAAACTCTCTTTTAAACATTGTGCCCAGTATGCATCGTAAGCCGCTCTTAGGAATGGAGTTTTATATTCCCCACAGGAAGGTAGAGAGAGAGAAAGAGTATACACAGGACTTTGTAGCTCAGTCCAGTACATGACAAAGTGCATAAAATGTGGCCCTGGACGTTGTTAGTGTTTACCTATTTAAACACATATTTTTAAATATTTGAAAATTGTTTCACAAAGAAACATCACATTTACCAAGAATTGGCAACATACATTCAAATACCACCTGCTAGAGAGAGTATGTTGTGGTTCCCCCCTGGGCTCCAATAGGAGAAAGTGGATAGAAATAAGAAAAATGGCAGGAAATGTGAGGTAGGCCCACCAAAACCTGAATTATCCCCTGGGGAGAAGGCCCCTTGTAGTGCAGGCTTCCCCGACTAGGTGAGTGTTCTAGGAACCCATCTGCATCACTCTACTAGCTGGCACTGTTGTGAGAGGCTGTGTTCAGCTTAAGTGAATTATTTTTTGAAGACTCTCTCAATGTGTTTGCCCATTTCATGATGGGTGATTTATAAATGCACCTGCCCACACCTCGCTGACTGTTCAGCAGCTTTTGACCAAAAATGGCATGACTTTTGTGCCCCACCCTCTCTATCCACCCGGTCTTGCCTTGAGCAACTTTTTTTTGTTTCCCCAATGAAAAAAGTCAGTCCTCAAAAGGAAACATTTTGCCGATGTGGAAGAGGTGAAACAAAAACAGGGCAGGAAAAGCATCGAAATTGATGAGCTCAAAAACCGTTGTGAGCAGTGGAAAAAAGTCTCCGTACATGTGTTGTATCAAATGGAGAGTGCTCTGAAGGTGACTGAAATTTAAACATGTAAGAATAAATACACAAATTTTTATAACTTAATCCCAGCTTTTTGTGTGCAGTCGCCCTTGTATATCCAGGCAAGAGAAATAATGCATTAAAAAAAAAAAAGAATCAAAACCAATCATGAAAAGCCTCTTCCATAACAAAGGTAAGGGTTAAAATGCTAGGGAGGTGGTTGCTCAGGAATTTTGGCCTGAGCAGGAGAAGAGCGTGACTTCTCCAGAGAGCACTTGGCCTGTTCCCGGAGGCAGGAAGGTACAGGTAATGAGCGACAGCTTGGGGGAAGCAGTAAAAGGAAACTTTATTTCTGCTATGGTTACTGATTGAGAGGAGCTCAGAATCCATCCTCTAAAGCTGGTGCTGGGGGCTCTCAGCTGCCCACCTTCCTCTCTTCCCCGCCACCCAAGTTCCCACACCCCTATAAGCTGCCCTCTCTCCACTTGTAACACCATTCAGGACACAATTCCCTTGGTGCGCTGCCACCTAAGAAAATCTCTTCACCCAGCGGTCCATTAACAATACAATCTGTATAATTAGAAGCACTTTGACCACAGTGAATTAAAAGAAAACTTTATCAAGAGAAAATAAGTATAATTTTCAAATGCTCACATCTGTATTTCCATCTACGGAAATGCAGATGAGCGCTGTAATGGGGAACTGATAGAAACGCCATAGTAAAATATTCTTCCGTGTTTCTTATAATTTTTATATTAATAGACTTGCAAGAGTTAGCAGATTAAACCACAGGATGACCAGCTAAATAAAGAACATATAAATAACAAATGGTTCTTTTAGTATAGGTATGTTTGGCTAAGTTAATTAAACATGGAGGCCCTTACACTGAGGGGCCTCATCACCATTGTGACCTACGGAAACACACCCATATCCAGCTCTGCACCTGCCTCGAGGTTGCAAAATTGAAACACTACAGACAGCCAGTCTCAGCAGCCAACTGGGCTTTAAGCCAGAGCCGAGCCCTGGTCTCCTTGCTGGCTTCCATCTTTGCTCCGTAAAAGGCTCTTCTCAGGCTCCTCCCCGAGAAACTCCACCGACCACTTCCGGTTTGGTGTTGCCCAACTAAATGAATGTCTGCTCAAATAAACTCTTAACGTTTTTCATAAACCTCAGTCAATCTTTGAACAGTTCCATGCAATATTTAGGACCTACACTAAAAAAATATTTGTAGTTTATCTAAAATTCAAATTTGACTGGGTGTCCTGTATTTTATTTGGCAACTCTAAACTACAAAATCTTCTATAAGTAGTTCAAATAAAACAGCATTTTTGCCCTCCCTGCCGCCATGACTTCAGGGAGCGTTGAAAGGTGATGTATATCTTCACTGGAGTTCTCTCTGTGAGGAAAACAATCCCCTTTCTCCCTGCCTCTCCCTTGCAGATTCTATGGACCTTGGCTGCCTCCCAGATCGCTCACCTCCGTCCTGACCAAACCGAAAGCCAGCCTTCTGGGTTCCCCTTTCCATTTTCCCCTGTCCTCTCTCTCACTTACCATCTTGCACCAGGGATTTCTTTGATGTTTGTCTTCATCCATCCCAGGTTATAGCTTTTTTTATGGATGCTAATGGTCACTTTCAGTTCTACTCTCACCCTTTACTCTGTGGGGTAGAACAAGAGCCTGAAAACCCAGCAGAACAAACTAAAGTTGACGACCAGTCAATACAGTGAATGACTACAATGTTCTTATGGCTCTCACACCCATGTAGGTGCTTCCGGTGTATTCTCGGCTCCCTGAAATGGGCTCTTCTCCTCTCCTCTCTCCTGGCCATTCAGGAGGCTCCTTGTCTGTGGTAGATATTACCAGAGATGGCGTGGGGCCCCTCCTCATGATGACCAGTGCAACTCGTCTGAGACCACAGACCCCACTGGGTAGGCCGCTTGGGTTGGGGTTTCACCCTTCAAAGGGCCAGCCCTTTCTCAAGGTTCGGCCACCCCTCTGTGCCTTGTGAACCCCAGGTCGGTTCCTGGTCAGACCGCCCGGTGAAGTGTGGAATAGTAGCAACGACAGCAGATGTCCTGTCTCACTCTCTATCACATGGCGCAAGCTTTCCATGTGTCCACACTAAGTTGGAGGTAGACTTTTCTTTCTTTTTTGGAGATATCTTCAAAACTTGACCACAGTAGAAAAGGTCCCTTCAATTCCTAGTTTGCAAAGACTTTTCTTTAATCACATATAAAGTTTTATTCTAATTCTTTTTTAAAATTATTTATTAATTTTTATTGATTATGCTATTACAGTTGTTCTATTCCCCCCTTCATTCCCCTCCACCCTACCCCCCCATCCCCACCATTACCCCCCTTTAGTTTATGACCATGTGTCTCAAGTTCTTTAGATTCTGTATTTCCCATACTATTCTTGCCCCCCCTGTCTATTTTCTATCTACTGTCTATGCTACTTATTTTCTGTACCTTCTCCCCCCTTCCCCTCCTCCCATTCCCCTGTTGCTAACCCTCCTTGAGATCTTCATTTTTATGTTTCCACTCCTGATCTAGCTGTCCTTTTAGTTTGCTTTTGTTTTAGGTGTGGTTGTTAATAACTGTGAGTTTGCTGTCCTTTCACTGTTCATGTTTTTTTAACTTCTTTTTCTTAGATAAGTCCCTTTAGCATTCTAATTCTTTTTCTGCAGCTATTGAGATGATCATCTGAGGGTTCTTTCTTCTGATAAGGTGATGAATTATATAGATTTTCCAACATTAAATCAACTTAGTATTCCATGCAAAGTGGTCCTTAAAGGATTGTCTTTTTCACATTTTGCTGGATTAATTTTCTAATATTTTGGTGGAGACTTTCTAAATCTATGCCTTTCAGAGAGATGAGCCTATGATTTTCTTTCCTCGTTAATATTATTTTTCCAGTTTTTGTTATTAAGGTTTGTTGTTTTCATAAAACAAGCTGGAAATTATTTTCTTTTTCCAATTCTCTGAAGGGATTTCTATAAAGCTGGCATTATTTCTTTCTTAAATGCTTGAGGTTTCTGTAGATGCCCCCTTTTCATGCCTGATTTGGGTCATCTCTCGATTATCTTGGTTTCTTGAACAATATTTGTAGGGGCTTACCTAAGGAAGGGGCTGCTGTCTTCAACAAACCAACTTTTTGCTTTCTTCATTGTTTCCTACACATTTTTCTTCTGTTACACTGGTTCTACTTCTACCTTTATTATTCCTTTCCACTTTCTTTTCTGTGTTGAGATCCAATTTTTCTCATGGTACAACAGCTATATTAGTTTTTATTAACATAATGTGCGCATTGTTTACATTTCCCATCCTTTCATTTCTATATTTCTATTTCCTTTATATTTAAGGTGAGTCTCCTGTAAATAGCACACACTTGGGTTTTGTTTTATTATTCATTAGCAAGGTTTGTCTTTCATTTGGAGTTTCCCACCTATTTTTATTTAGTTACAAATACATTTGAGTTTAAATCTGCTGTCTTGCCATTTGTTTCTCTATAAGTTCCATCTGTTATTTGTCCTTTTTATTTTCTTGGCACCTTTGGTTTAATTTTGAATTATTTCTTTTCCCTCATCTAATAGCATGTAATATATTAGTTTATTATCGTTGTCTTCCAGCCAAGGTCAGTCTGCTAAAGAATATCTAAATTGTCCCTTTGACATTTTATCAGTGACGGTTTTAAAAGAACAAACTCAGCACCACCCCAAAGTGATTCACACCGGAAAACATTTAGCTGTGAAATATGAGTTCATATTAGACTACAGACAGAAAAGTCCTCCTAGTACATTTGGGGCTATAGGGATTTTTTATTTCTGGACAATTGGTATAAATAACTAAAAATTTCTAATTAAGACCCATTACAGTTAAAAGTTTTAATACCAGGAATTACTGGCTGAAGTTTTAATACCAGGAATTACTGGCTGAATTATCCTCTGGTTAAAAAAAAAAAGTACAAAAGATGAAAGGGCTGAGTTTTCCAGGAAAAAGAGAAGATTATAAAGATGGAGTTTACTAGGAAACTGGAGGACATCTGGGGACCTTTGAAACCCGGTCCCCCATGTGCCACCCCATGGCACACCTGAAGCCTGCTCTTTCACTGGGGATATCCCAGCCCAGCTCCTGTTTTCCCTGGTGGACTAAGAAGCAAATTGCCGTGGGAATCCTTAGCTTCCTCAGAGTTTAATCACCAAGAGTATAAATGGTGACAGGCCAGTGTACCATTGGAAAACATCAAGCCCCCAGAGAAGTTAGACCTTGGAGCAAAGATGCTTCCCTGTTGCCTCTGGCTCTTTTCTCCTTGTGCAAGAGAAGCTCCTGCCAGAAGCTGGGAGAGCCTTGAGATGAGGTGTGATTCTTGTGTCATCCACCCCCACAGACACATCCTCTGGGCGTGTCCCACAGCTGCAGAAAAGTTTTACAAGCTCCGAGGGAGAAGCACGAACTAACCTAGCTACAGGATTTGTGAAGCTTGCTTTTTGTTTTTCTCCACAAATCCCCTTTCCATCCTTCCTCCCTGCCTTCCTTCTTTCCTTCCTTTCTACCTTTTTTCCCTGTCCTCACCTTTTCATTCTCTCATTCTTAACCTGTGTTATCGTTCTTCTTTTCTTGATTGAAATCTTTTTAGCTTTTCAAACCAGGCTCCACCTTGGCTCATGGTACATGCAGGATAAATGTGATTTTTTTTTCCTTGGACAGTTTTCATATTCTGACACTTCGATACTTGAACAGCCAGCCCTCTGGGTTCTCCTCTCCCTTCTCCAGGCTGATGTGGCTCCCATTATCCTCTGGCCAGGTGTCTTCCCATTTTTATTCCCTGATGGGCAGTTTTCTTCCCCACCTTTGTGCAACCAGAGAACTGAGAAGAATATATTCTGTGTCACCCAGCTGGTTATATCATTAAATTCTCAGGGCTTACTCCATATCAGCTGAAGGAAAATATTAACAGTCTGTGGCTCGACTGAAAGCTAGTACAAATTATACTGTATTGGTTGCAGAAATGAGGTTTACAATGCACAAAGATTCTAACTGGAGATTACAAAGCATGATGAAAAACGTTTTTGACTGTGTTGTTAGTATTGTAATTTATTCACTGATGTTTGGTTTGTGACTGATGGATTCATAAGCACATGCTTGGTCCCTGTCCGTCCCCTACTCCGTGATTCTGGTGATGAGAAACTTCACATTGTTCTTCAGAAAACCATGGATACCATCAAATTGAAATGTTTGGTGCATTAGTTAAGGTAATAAAGGCTAATCTACTGAAACAAAGAGACGCCCCTGCCCCCCAAAACACTGGCTTAAATAAGAGTGAATTTTTTTCTCACATAAATAGGCAGCTTGGCTCCCCAAATCCACCGAAGCACTTAGATTCATTTCTTCTTGCTGCTGTGCCATCCTTAATATGTCTTTGTCTAAATGATCAAAACTGGGCTGTTGCTTTGCCTCATTTTAAACCATTGAGAAGGAGAAAAAGGAAAAGTAGATGGCAAACAGATCTCAGACAAGTGGGGTAGAAATTGTTCACATCACTGAGGCTCACATTTCTTTGGCAAAAAACAACCACATTGCTCTTCCTAAATGTGGAGGAGGCTGGGAAACTTAGTCTGTAGGTGGGAAGCCATGTTTCCAGAAAGAAAAGGAGGATGAATTTAGAGAGACAAAGAGTGGCCTGTAACCGGTCCTCTGAGACAGTAAATCTGGAACCCATTCTAACTGCCCTTTGCTCTTTAAGGCATTGCAGTATCATGGTTAAATGCTCTAGCGCAGGGGGCAGCAAGCCATGAGTTCTAGTTGTGTGTGGCCACAAGCAGGTCACTTAACTTCTTTAAAACCTCAGTTTTCTGAACTGTAAAATGGAGACATAACAGAACCAGTGTTCAAGATAATAGGAAGTACACAAGTGTTCACCTGTTATGTATTCAATAAATGTTTCCTTGATTTAGTTTCCTGAGGGGAGGTCAGCCCATGAAGAGTGCCTTTGTTTCAGCAAAACTGATTGAACAAGAGTGTATTTTATAGACGGCACCAGGATAGTAGCTATTAATTTATCAGATACTTCTGCACCTCGGTTGACATCTATATAGCCACAGCCCTTTTCTTGTAGAGTGTGAAGGGATCAATGAGACATGTTTTGCAAGAGCTTCCATCCCTCTACAGCATAAAGTAGTAAGCAAGCAATATACAGGGTCCGGCAGAAGTAACGCCTGCATGAGTGTGGTCGGTAGGGTACTAATATGGGTGTAATAATTTATAGTTTTAATTTGGACGTTTCCCTTAAAATGTCATATGGTGTGCTTGAGTGTGGTATTGTGTATTACAGAATGACATGCTTATGGTTTTGGAGTGAAAAGGGGACACTGTTTGTGCCAGGCCCTTAACATCACACAAGGCGAATGCCGACTGTCGTTCCCAGCAATGCGATGGGAATACAGGGGAAGAAACAATGAACTCCCACCCTAGGGAGAGCAGTGCGCTGAGGAGAGCCCAGAACTCTATACTGGCTTCCCAGCAAGTAGAGATTTTCACAGTTCTGTACTACAGTACTAAGAAGACAAAATTGAAGCTCAGGGTCTACAAAAAGGAGTCTCCAGTGATTTTTAGCTGAAAACGCTGAAAGTGATACACTTTAAATATAAGAGCAAAAGAAAAATAAACAGTCCTCAACTGGATCAGGGTGACTTTTTTTTATATGTTATTTAAAAAATCAGTGTTCGTGTTCAGCAAAATAACACTGTCTAGATTCTCTAAAAAAATCATGTACATAATTTTCCATATCTATTAAAATACTAACATCCATTTTCACTCAGATAAGGAACAAGATAAGGATGGCCACTGTCTCTTCTATTCAACGTTGTCCTAGATTTATTAGCCAGCGCAACCAGACAAGAGAAAGCAACTAGAGCTATAAAATGGGTAAAGATGAAGTAAAGTGATCTCTATTTGGAGATAAAATAATAATATACTAGCAAAGCCTTAGAGAATCAATGGTGAAACTAAATCAGTGAGACAATTCAGTAAGGTACCAGGATATAAAATTAACATTAAATATCAATAGCTCTCATATACACAAACAATGATAAGGTAGAAGATATAATCATAGAGAAAACTTCATTTACAGTAGCATAAAAAAAACCTTGAATACTTAGGAATATATTTAATAATAATGTAAAACCTATATAAGAAAAATGTTAATAAACAACTAAAAGACTAAAAAGTAGATTTGAACAAGTGGAAAGATATTTTGTTTCCCCTAAGTTAATTTAAACATGCCACGCAATCCCAATAAAAAATACCGACAAGCTATTTTATGGAGTTAAGTTGATGCCAAAGTTTATATGGAAAAACAAACATGCAGAAATAGCCAGGAAACACTGAAAAAACATTTATGAGGGGGGACTAGCAGACACTAAAACATACTATAAAGTTTCTATAATTAAAACAGTGTGGTATTGGCACGAGGCCAGTAAACCAGAACAGAAAATCCAGAAATAAACTCAAATACACATGAAAATTTAGTATATAATGAGGGTGGCATTTGAAACATGGGAATAAAGATGGACTTTTAAAATCAATGATGTTGGACAACTGAGTGGCCATTTAGAAAAAGATAAAATTAAATCCATATCTTATACATAAGAATAAACTCCAAATGGTCTAGGGATATAAAGAATAAATGAAACCATACAGTACTAGAAGTTTATATGGGTGAATTCTTCTTAAGTCTTTATGTAGGAAAGACTTTCTAACTATTATCAAAATCCAGAGGCAATACAGGAAGAAATGGAAAGAAAATTAGCTAATAACAGTTAAAAGATTTTGCATGACAAAAACAAAATACCATTTTTCAAAAATCCAAAAGACAACCGACCCACTGTAAGAAAATATTTGCAAATATACTACAGACAAAGGGCGAATGTCCCTAATATAGAAACAATGCCTTCAAGCATTGTAAAGAAAGGTATTGGTATTTCACAGTACAACAGACTGAACTCATTAATTCACCTAATGCTTTCAAGGGGAGTGGCCAGTATTATGCATGATACCTTCATATGGGGAAAAAGGAGCAGAAATATTAGAAAATCAGCCTAAGCCAAACAAAATACTAAATCAGTAGCTGTCATCAGCCCGGCCCTTCCCAGCTCACTCCTCTCACTGGAGGAGCAGGCCCTCCTCCACTGGCCACACCCTCACACCCCCAGTCTTGGTTTCCATATAATTATTTCACCACAACCCCTAGGCACCCCCTCCCTGCCCCAGAAATCACAGTTCAAATCTCACATCTTTCAGACAGCTCTACAATCCTAACCCCGTTGTCCGCCATGACACGTTTTCCTTTAAATCTCGGTTGCAAAAGTGGTTTATCTCCCCAGAATTTTCCTGTTATATTGACCCTCAAAACTTTCCTCCCCAACTATACTCCTCCCTGTGGCAGTTTCTACAGGAAGCAAACCAATAGGGATTACAAAAACATAAATCTTCGCTGAATAAGGGGCGGTCTGAAGAGCCACACTCAACTGAACAAACCTTCCCTTTATTTTCACTCTTATTTAAAAGGCAGCGTGTCTGATAATGACTGCGTGTTACGCTGGGATCTTGGTTCCATTCAGGGCAACGGCACACGTGCAGGATGTTCGGGCTGTGGCGACGGAGCTGGAGTGTTGCCAGGCTGGGGTTCCCAGGTCACCGGTGTAATAACCTGCCCAGCTCCGGGTCAGAGCTGCTGGCCGACAGTGGGGCTTAACTCCCAGCCAATTCTGAAGAGTTAGCTTCAAGGCCAACTGCTGCCGGCCCCCTTCCCTGGAATCCGGGGACAAGGGGGAGGTGGAGAGTGGCCTGAAAGACAGCAATGCCCCCTCATCAGAGCCTGGCCCTGCCAGCGCTCTCTCTTTCATCCCTTTCCCCAGGGCAGACCTCCCTGGAAAAGGCTGGGGAGTGCTCTGTAGCCCCTTCTCTGAATTTCACACTGGGCAGCACTCTGCCAGTTCATCAGAGCATCCCTTCAAACGCCCCAGGAAAGCAAACCTCAGGGAGGAGAGGTTGAATCAGGGCTACTCCAGACTCTGAGAGAGAATGAAAGTTTGAAAACACCCCGTAGTGTTCAATGGTTGTAAATTCTGTTTTGTATGACACTGAACTCAAATTTTGCTTTTGCGTGTGGGCATGTCATTTTATGGTTAAGTTACTAAGCAATTTAGTATTTTAAGTAATTAAGTCATTTAAGTAATTTAAAATTTCGTTCCCATTGTACAATATTTGAGCAAATAGAAGTACACATATAAAGCAAAACATAAAATTCATCCTTTATCTGCTACTCTTTTCTTCATCCTGGCCCCATTTCCATTTCCTCCCTTAAAGCAAAAGCAACCACTTCCAACACTTGGGTGTGTACTTTTGTAATTCTCTCTCTCCCTTAAAATACATACATATTGTTATGTGCCCATATCAATTTATTTCTTCTTTTTACATTAATGGAATATATTATACACTTATAATCTGTGACTTTTATCACTTAATATTTTAAAAATCTTTTATAAGTCTACTTCAGTGTTATTCATGACTGTATACTATTGCATAACTTGAACTCAGCTTAACTACTTTCCTACTTTGCCTTTAGCATATTCTCAATTATTATGGTTGACTTTTGTCTTCTCAAAAGTCATATGTTGGAGTCCTGACTTCCAATAGCTCAGAATGTGACTATATTTGGAGATCATGTCTTTAAAGAGGTAATTAAGGTTAAATAAGGTAATTAGGGGTGGGTCCTAATCCAATATGACTGGGATTAGGATATAGACACGCACAAAAAGAAGGCAGCCATCTAAAGGAAAGAAGCCCTAGAAGACAATCCTGCTATCACCTTGACCTTGGACTTCCAGCCTCCAAAACTGTGAGGAAATAAATCACCTAGCTCAGGTACTTTGTTATGGCAGCACCAACAACCTAACACGTCACCTTTTTGCCACTCTGGTAAAAAACTTTGTACAGCTTTGCACGTGCATATTTGTGCGCACATGTGATTTCTTTTGGCTATGTTACTAGAAGAGGAATTCTGTGTTAAAGCATATAATGAATTGTTAATTTTGATAGATATTGTCAAATTGCCTTCCAAAAAGTTTTATCAGTTTTTTTCCATATTTGCCAATCCTTCACATGTAAATCTTTTCAGTTTTTATCAATGATAAATAAAGTTTGGTATTTGTTTAACTTCATTACTAATAAAGCTCAGAATTCTTAAGCTTACTGCCCATTTATAGTACTTTTGGTGTGAATTAACTGTTTCCTGCATCCATTTTCTGATGGCTTTTTGATCATTTCTTATTGATTAGTAGTCATGCTCTAAAAAATTTTGAATATGAATCTTCTGTCTATTACATATTCTAAAACTATTTTCTCTGAGGTTTTTGCTTAATTTTTAATTTTATAATATTGCACAAAAAATTTCTTTTGTTTTAATTAGGGATCTGAGTTTTATATTTTGTTTATTAAGGTCTTCTCTTCCTCTAGATTATAGTGAAAAATATGTCCTATATTTTCTTCTAGTAGTTCTTTGGGCTTGTTTTCAATATTTAACATATTAAGTCTTCTGGAATTTATTTAATTTCCTGGTGTCAAGTGGGAGCCTAGCTTCATTGTTTCCAAATGGCAAGTCAATCATTCCACCATATATTAAATAGGAATACTTTATTTATTTGAAAGACTATAATTTAAAAAATTCCTATGTACATATGTATGCTTTCTATTCTGCTCCTTTGATCTAGTCCTAAACAAATACATTGATTTAATGACTATATCTTTATGATATATAGATAGCTAGTAGGAAAATGTTCTTCCCTTTGTTCCAAAGTTTTCAAAAAATTGCTTATCAATTCCTTCATATTTTCTTTTCCAAATTTTTAGAATCTTCCTACTAAGTGTTATAAAAAACATCTTGATGGAAATTTAATTGGAATTGCACTGAATTTTAAAGTTAATTTTGGGCACAAATGCCAATTTTACAATTGATTTTTCCTATTCAGGAACATGATTGTTTTTTGTCTTTTTACTGTCTTTCAGTAAAATTTTATTATTTTCTTTTTAAAAGTCTTGCATTTGTGTTGCATCTATACTTAGGTATTTATCATATATTTCAAGTTGGTATTTTGAAAGAGATGCTTTTCCCCAATACAACTGTACAAAAGTACAATAAATTTTTCTACGTTGTCACTATTTGGCCATCCTATTGATCTTTTTTGATTCAGGTGCATTTTTAAGTAGATAGCTGTATTAGTATCCTGTGTCTGCCATTGTGACACTACAACAGACTGGGTGGCTTAAACAGCAAAGACCTATTTTCTCTAGTTCTAGAAGAGAGATGTTTGAGATCAAGGTGTTCAGCAGCTTTGGGTTTTCCAGCCTCTCTCTGGCTGGCCAACGGCTTCCTTCTCACTGTGTCCTCACACAGCCATGCTTCCCTCCGCACATACTTCCGGTGTCTGTACGTATCCACATTTCCTGTTCTTGTAAGAACACCAGTTATTTTGGATTAGGGCCCATTTTAAAAACCTCATTTTACTCTACCTTTCTAAAAACCTTATTTCCCAATATGATTATGCCCTGAGGGTCAGGACTTCAACATAAATTTTGGAGGGCACGGTTCGGTCCATAATAACAATCATATCTGCAAACAGTGATAATTTTGTTTCTTCCTCTATTTCTAATTTTTTGTCTTACTACATTGAAAAACTCTAATGTAGTTTTGACTTATGTAGTAATAATGGACATCCATTTTTGTCCTAATTTTAATAGAAATATTTCTAATGTTTCACTCTTCAGTATGATATTTGCTCGTGTTTTCTGGTAGGTAATTTTTATGAGGTTGAACATCTTGGTTGCTGATTGTTTACTAAAAGTTTGGGGTTGTTTTTGGCTAGTTTGGTTAGTTGTTTCTTTTATTGTTTTCATTTTTTCATAGAGCTTGTACTTGAAGCTGAGTTTGACTATTTTACCTACTTCCCCACCCTGATTTTAATTTAGCTTTTTAAAAACTTCAACCACCACTAGGACGTACAATGAAGAGAGATTTGAGGTAACATTAAGGTCTCTTTTCAATCCCAGTATTTTTTTTTTTTAGTTTTATCCTCAACAAAGGATGGCAGTTATGAATGACCATGGACTTTATTCCAAAGACGTAGTTTATAAATGCAGGGTTTATACAACCTGAGAGGTAGGTACTGCCGAGAGTGAAGCTCAGACCTCAAATATTCTCTAAACCATAAAACGGAACACATTCTGTCACAGGGTTGGGGCACCACAGCACTAGTTCATCTTTGAACTTCTAACTTTCTGTATTTCCACCAACACATCCCCTGACAAAAAGCAGGTTGAACTCAAGAAAAGGCAGAAATTCTGGGGCTTCCTGAACTCGCCAGCAGAAATCAGATAAGGAACCAGAGGCCACCACCAAAAAACCTGTTTTTTCTAGAAAAATCCAAGATGGCACCTGAATCCCCTTCCCAAAAGGCCTTCTAACAAACTCTTCTTCTTTAGCATACTATGAACCACACCCAGGGCAGAGATTGAACATTAAAATGACACATGAGCTGTGTGGCAAGGCATGTTCCAAGCATGTTTAGGATCTGCATGTGCTCCCTCGAAAATCAGAAAACTCCCCACACTTCCTTGGAATCTCTAGGCCTGAACTCACTTCACTCCCCCAAGCCCCATTCATACTTTCCTAATTCCCCAGCATCGGAGCATTTGATTATTCTTCTTCACTCCTTGGCCGAGGAATAAAGTTTCTGACTTGCTTCACCGAATACTGTCTCGTTCCATTGATGTATATCAATGGGTTATCAGAACAACCACAATTTGAGGCCTCTGAGCTGCAGGGGTCGGTGACGATTCATTAATTCTCCCCCCGCCTCCATGTTCATCACCATGCCTCCCCTTTGCCCTTTCGGCCTCTCTCAGAGGCATATGGGAAGTCCTACATTTAATGTAAGGTTACCTTTCCGCATAGAGGCGGGGAAGCCCAAAGAGAAAATTATGCTCATCAACTCCTCAGCAGGCTTCCCTGAGCCCCAGTAACAAGGCTGGGAGTTTCCCGGCACTGGGGGCCTCTCGGTTCCAGCCTTGCTCAGGCTGCCCTGGGAACCAACAATGAGTAAGACACAAAGAGCTCACAGTGCACTTTTTGAATCAATTTCCTAATGCAGGTTTGGTGTATTTCCTTTCAGATTCTGTCTAATTTGTTGGCAGTGCTCGTATAAGTCCAGATAGCTCTTAATTGCAAATAATTCCGGAGCTTCTTGGCAATGCAGAACTAATTGAAGTAAGAGAAAAGCAAGTATACTTATATAATGAATAATATTAGGACCCAGGGGGCATTTAGAAAATGGAAAAAAGGAGTGGGTTAATTTTGAACCATTTTCAATTTCCATACCAGTCATTACCCACATTAGTGGATTTATTATGTTCTTTTTCTTTGCCTAATAAGAGCCTTGTAAAATTCAGCATATCATCAAGCAACCTAATAATTACTGTATTTAGGGGCAAATGTTAGATCCTAGACAGAAACCATTTATTATGTACCATTCCCTAAAGTTTGACTGAATGGTCATTTTTCTGCTTCCTCATTAATAATCATAATAAGTAAACTGCAAAAAAAAAAGAGGCGGAAAGAACTCAGCAAATCAAAACTTACAAAATGGGAAAGGTCAGAGCAATAAAGCATCCTGCCATTACTCACAGGCTGTGTGAGATATTAGAGTTATGATTCTTAATTTTCATGACCAAAACTCCAAAGGGAATGGAAATGGCACCAAATGAATCCATTCAATTAATGTGGAAGCCCAGATGGAAAAAGAGAAAAATAAATAATCTCTGGATCTGCCTTTTACCAACTCAAGTCCAAAGTCATAGGCCTCCCTGGAGCGTAAGAATCACAAAACAAAGGCTCAATGTGACCAGTAATTTAAGTGTTTGCTAACCTTTTGTCCTTTAAACTCTGCGGAACAACCAGAAAAACATTACGTGATGAAGCCGCTCTGGCGAATGTGTCCTGGGCAGCAGTAACAATCTTCTAATACTCACGAGCCAGGATTTGAGATACAGAAACAACTCCACCCAAAGATTTCTTTTTTAGAAAGCTCTTTTGTTTCTTTGGATGGTTCTCAAAGGTTTCCTTGCTCATTTTCCAAGAGTGCATTATTCATTTCCCAAACTTGCCCCTTGCTTCATCACAAAAGATGTTGGAGATACCTAAACTCTAACGCAAGGCAATTACGCATCAAGAAAACATTTTTGAGCTACCCAATCATTTTTTGGTTGCCATCTGAAAATGCCTTCTGCACAGACAAATCTAACAGCCTGTCCTGGAAGACTTTTGCCTATTTCTTTTTTTCCCCCCCGCCTTGCTGTTTTCTGATCCAAATGTGAAACCAATAGCTTTGTTCCCATTCTGGGGTTTTTTTTTTTCTTTCTCCTAAAATCTGGGCATTTTGAGTGGGTGTTTAAAGACACCTTCAAGTATTCCCTAAGGGCCAGAGCAACAAGAACTCACTCTCTGTTTTTGAAAAGTTAGAACAGTTGGAAACTTTTGAACAAGCACTTAGTGCCAACACTGCCCTTGATCTTCTTTTTACAGAACATGGGTTTACACTCTGTGAGCCAGACCACTCCCAGGGGACCCTGCAGGGGAACGCAGGAAGAAACCCGCCCCCGCCCCCCCAATCACCGTGTCTGCAGAAAGTACTTTGCAGCCAGAATGCATAAACCATTGAGGATATCTCCCATGGAGTCGGGCTCAGAGGAAGACAATCTATTACCCTGCAGGCATTTGGCTGGGGTAGGACAGACTCGGAGGGGGAGGGGGGAGCCCCACCTCCAGGCGAGGTTTCTCTCCACCCAGGTTTTATGTTTCTCAAAAAGCAACTTAAGAAGAGATAGAGAACTGGAATGTAAATCACGACCTCTAAGAAAATATATAAATCAAAAGAATGAATAAATACCTCTGATTTGCATAGCCTCTTGAAAGAGTTGCACAAGCTAGATGGAAACCCACATGCTCCAGTTCCATAAACCGGTTGGTCTCCACACTGGCCAAATAAAATCAGCCTCTCCAAACGACCCTCGACTTTAACACTTCAAAGTGAAACCCAGCGTTACTTTTACTATCATCACAGCGTTTGACGGCAACCCAGGGAAAGTTAGGACTAGAGTTAACGTTTTCGTAGGAACAAAATGCCGTTCGCCGAGGCGGAGCACCGGCACGTCGTTAACAGGAAGATGGCAGCGGGGCCCTCTTAAGAGCAGACATTAAAAATTGAAATCCATTCTGCAAAAGACAGGCCTTGTGTGTTTTTTAAAGCCCAAAGCCATGCAGCTAAAGGGTAATAAAAATTGCATATAGGAACATTATGGTGGCCAGATTGTTCCTAAGAACATTTGATCCAAGATTTTGTATAATTCTATATACATTTGGAATATAGCTATACAAAAAGTCCACCCAACGCTATTGAAACTTACCAAATTTTAGAGTGGATAAAACCAACAATTTGATAGAAAAGCAGGCAAGTAGTCTGAAAGCATGCTGTTCACAGAACACGAAATGTAAGTGGAATTCAAATACACGAAAAGATATTTGACCATAGTCATAACTAAAGAAAAATCAAAGCAGAGAAAAAAAAATGTTTTCCACCTGATTGTAGATTCCATCAGTTTGGCAATAATTAACATAGTAAAAAAAGTATATATCCTTTGCTCCAGCAATTCCCCTTCTAGGGGTTTGCAAATAGCAATGCTTTTACTCATATAAAGGACAAGATGTTCACACTAGCAAGTTTTTAATAACAGAAAACAACCTAAATGTTAGGACTGGCTCCCTTAAGTCAGGTGTGCCCACTGGTGGAACCCCTGGGGCATTGCTCAACATAATGAGGTGATCTCAAGTACGTACTGACTTGAAAAGATCTGCAAAGTGTAAGTGTAACTGTTTAGTGTTTTTGTCTGTTTTAAAATATTTTATTTACTTATTTTAAGAAAGAGGTGAAGGGAGGGAGAAAGAGAGGAAGAGAAACATCAATATGTGATTGCCTCTCAGACACCCCCCCGGGGACCTGGCATGCAACCCAGGCATGTTCCCTGACTGGGAATCAAACCAGTGAACCTTTGTTTCTCAGGCTAGCATGGTACTCAATCCACTGAGCCACACCAGCCAGGGACTGTTAAATATTTTTTTAACATGTGATAATAGTCTCCTCTTTGTGCAAAAAAAAAAAAAGAATGAAAAGAAAAGAAGAAACATACATACAAATGTTTATATGCTTGCCTATGTCTAGAAAAATTTTACAGGGATATATGAGAAATCATTAATAATGGTTGCCCCAGGGAATGGGATTGTCATGTGTGTTGGATTATATGCTTTTTCTGGTCAGGTTTGAAATATTGTATCATATCATATATGTATATATTTAATATATAAATACATACATTCCAAAAAAAGTGCCAAAATGATCAGGTGGCTTTGAACATGGAAATGTGAATTTCCATGGTTCTTTTGTTCGGTGGCTGGAAAACAAGAAAAGACCCCAGGGCACAGCTTAGACGTGGAAGACGTGTTGTCCTTTGAGAAGCCACGAAGGGACACACTCAGTCATGCATGTATGTGCTCCTGGAGAGCCTTTCACAGCTAGATCTCACTTTAAAAAGCCCTGCCTGGTGTAGCTCAGTGGATTGAGTGCTGCCCTGCCCCCCATAGGGTTGCAGTTCCATCCCCAATCAGGGCATGTGCCTGGGTTGCAGGCCAGGTTCCCCCATGTGGGGTGCGTGAGGGGCAACCACACATTGATGTTTCTCCCCCTCTCCTTCTCCTCTACTTCCTCTCTGTCTAAAAACAAATAAATAAATAAATAATATATAGTTACCATGCTGTACATTGCATTCCCGGAATTTATTTACCTATGACTGACTGGAAGTTTGTACCTTTGACCCCTCGTATCCATTTTACTCACCCCCCAGCTCTATTCTCTGCATCTATGGGTCCAGGTATTTTAGATTCCACCTGTAAGTGAGGTTATACAGCATATGTCTTACTCTGTCTGACCTCACCTTTTATCGATGTCCTGGGCATATAGAAATACCTTTCATGTTTACAACTCTGTTCAAAGTACTAAGTATATTGATTCAAACAAAGTAAATGTTTTACCAACTTTTTTCAATGAAAGTGTTCATTTCAACAGATATTTTTGCCAAAAAAATTTTTAAATGCTTGCTTTGCAGGCAGTATTTCCATGAGCTTCTATGAATATTCGCAAAAGTTTGCTGCTTTTAATTAACGAACTTAATCAAGGTTTCTGAATGCCTACTATGTATTTAACTTGGAAGTACATATTAAAAGAGGAAGAAGAGTTGACAACTAATAGACCATGGTGTTACAGATTTTTCATTTTTAAGTAAGCATCTGATGAGACACTGGACTATCATTTTCCATGGAAAATCTGTTGTCAGTGTTATGAAGAAATGACCCATTCATCCAAATGCCAGTCACCAGCAAACTTTGCCATCTATCCTGCATGACTGCATTTTTGAATACTAAACATGAAAAAAATAATAATAAAAAGGCTGAAGAGCAACAGAGCTATCACAAAACCATGAAAACGCCAACGTCCAGCTCATATTTGTTCATTAAATTAACAGATAAAGGAATGAGAACAAGGAGGAAAGGGAATACGCGAGCATTAAGAATACCTCTGGGCTTCTAGAGACGCTGGATTTCTTTCAAACATTCCCACAGAAGCCAACTCAGATGTAGGATGGGAGGGTCATCTGGCTGCAGACCTGCAAGCCCACCCATGGTCAGGGTCAATTCCATGTTTCTTTTTTCAAGCTTTGACCTTGCAAATTGGAGAAGGTTTGGTCATTTATTCTGGATGTAAGAAAAGCGGCTAAATGGCTGGGTTGACCAAGATGGCCCTAGTTTACTCTTGGAGCTTCTAATGTTCTTATATTTCACTCTCAAAAGTATCCTGGTTTGGATGATAAGTGATACGGCCACCCCAAGATGAGTGGATTAAAGTGGGAAGTGAGGAGCTGGTGCCCGTTGGATCGTAACTGCCATGCCGAAAACACTGTTGGCCTCCTTCTTAAAATACTGAGTAAACTGATGGATATTTTAAAAATTTATGGTGAAAATCAACTGGATTTCTCTGCAGATACCACTCTTCATGTCTCAGAAAAGAGAAACCCATTCTTCTGTGCTGTTTACCTTAAGTATGTTGTCTATAGCATGGAACACACACTGAAGTATATTTCAAGTCCTGGCCATTTACTGTGCAGTAGGTGAGCTGCTAAGATAGCCCCCAATGATCCTTCTCCTGGTATTTATGAATGTCTATAATCCCTCCCCCATGAATGTCCTCACAAAACCCCTTCTCCTTGGCTGGACTGAGCGACTTGCTTCTAACCAACAGAACATGGGACAGGTGATGGGGGAGGCATTGTAGTTTGGTGACCGAAGACTGTGACTTCCATGTTGCTAACAGACTTCCTACCTTCCTCGTTTTGAAGAAACAAACTGCACATCAACGAGGCCCTTTTAATGTGACAAGGGACTAGGGGAGGTCTCCAGCCAACAGCCAGAGAGACACTGAAGTCTTCAGTCCAACAACCCAAAGGATCTGAATTTTGCCAACAATCACACAAATGATGTTGGAAAGGGGGCTCTTCCCGAGGTGAGGTTTCAAGAGGAGGCCCCAGCCCTGGCTGACACCTTGATCCCAGTGTTGTGAGGTGACTCTGCAGCAGAGCAACCAGCTGAGCTGGGCCTGATTCCTGATGCACAGAAACTGTGAGGTGATACATTGTTTCAGGCTGCTGCATGTGGGGGTCGTTTGGGACCTACATAGATAACTACTAGATTCCGTGTGATGCTGGGAAAACCACTTACCTCCTCTAGGTCTCTGTTTGCTCTGCTGCCTGGTCTGCAGTAGGGCTGAATAAACGTGGCCTAAGTGAATGTGACACAGAGATTGGACCAGATCATCTCTCTGGTTCCTCTTACTGCAAAAACTCAACAACGTTTTGCTTGGAAAGCGACGCTCCTCATTGGCAGATTTTAAACACATGTTGTACTCCTTTTACTTTGATGCTACTTTCTGGGGGGTTATTTTAAAATTGCCTTAAATTTTGATTTGCTTTTAAAAGAACCTCAAAACAGCCCTGGCTGGTGTGGCTTAGTGGCTGAGTGCCCACCTGCGAATCAAAGAGTCACCGTTTCAATTCCCAGTCAGAGCACATGCTTGGGTTATGGGTCAGGTTCCCAGTAGGGGATGCACGAGAGGCAACAACACTTTGATGTTTCTCTCCCTCTTTTTCTCACTCCTTTCCCCTCTCTAAAAAGTAAGTAAACAAAATCTTTAAAAAATTAAAAAGAGCCTCAAGACAGAGGTCTCTTGTTCAAAACTGTTCCTCACCAACTTTTCTTCTTATAAAATATTCTGACCCGTGGGTGTCTGCGCAGCCTGGCTGAGGGGCGCTGCAGACCCTGGCTGCCTTTCCCGCAGACGGTCGTGTGCTCTGTAACCACTGAGTAGCCACGTGTGTGTTTTATGTTCACTGTCGCACCGGGCTCCGGAGCAACGCACGACTCTCGTTTGAGATACACAGTGACTCAGCCTGGCCAGAGTGTGGGACACATTTGATTTCGCCTTCCTCTGAATTCACTGGTAGCAGCTTTTTATAGATCTTACAGGTCATTTCCAAGAATCTCTGGGACTAAAATATCACAGGTCCGGGCTAAGCCTGCTTTCCTGAGGTTTAAGCTTTCTCTGTTGTTGGTCAGAATGGTGTTTTACGGCTGCGATGGGGGGTCTTTGATGGTAAACTCATTCTCACGGTGGACTCCAAAAACCATTCTGAGGTGACACTTTTAAAATCTTTTTCGAAACTTCTTTTAACATTTAAAATGATTATTCCCTTTTCTAAGAATCATCTAAGCAAAGACTGCCATCCGCCGCCATCCCAGCACCACCCTGGGCTCGGACGTAAACGGTGCATGCAGCTCCCAACCGTCGGAGAGAAAAACCAGTTCTGCAGCTGGTGCCAAACCCCCGGGTCAGCAGCGCAGAGAGAAAACCTGCAGACTTGGCATTTATTTCCTTTTATTTACATGTGAATTTTTTAGGTTTATGTGATGATTCATTGACCCATCAGATTATAAATAAAGTACTATTAAAAAAAACAACTTAGGACACTATCTTCATGACTGAGGGGCAGACAAAGATTTCTTAAACATAAACATGCTGCAAAAATCACTAATCAGACATGGGAAGAAAACCAGAGTATACCACAAAAATGAAGGACTGCGGTCCATTAGAAGACACTGTTATGACAGTGAAGAGGTAAATCACAAATCTGGCGGAGCTATTTGCAATAACACATACTTGCAAAAGGTTGATTAGGGAGGGTCTATGAGGAAGGTCCACAAATTAACAAGACAGACAACCCATTAGAAAAAATGGACAAAACCTCAAGAGCCACCTCACATGGAGGGTATGCAACTGGCAAAGAAGCATATAAGAAAGGTGTTTAGTCTCTCCAGGCACCAGGGAAATTCAGGTGGAAACCACAAGGAGACAGCGCTGCGTGCCTGCTAGAAGGACTAGGAGTAAGGGATGAAGCTTTAATTCACTGCTGCTGGGAGTGCAGTGGGTACGGCCACCTGAGAACACTACCTGGCGTTATCCACCACACCTGAACCTCAGCATAGCCAGCGAGCCAGCATCCCCATCTAGTCTTGTATCAAACTGAAACGAATACACGTGCACACCAAAGGCAGGTGTAAGAATGTCCATAGCAGCACTGTGCAAATGCCCCCCAATGGAGACAAGCGAGGTGCCCCCGCCATAAAACGGATAAATGGCGGTGCTTCACAGAATGGATTTCTATTTGGCAGAGAATCACTGCGCTGTTTCTCCGTGCGGGGCTGGGAGTGAAGACCGTAAGATAACAGCGAATGAAGGAAATCAAACCCAAACCAGGAGGAGCTGGGCACTTTCATTTATCGAAGCCACAAAAGGCAGGCCATGCCTATCTGTGGTGTTAGAAAGTCAGGTCACTGTTTATCTTTGGTGTGGAGCCGTGGCAGGGAGGGGGCTGTGCAGGACCGTGCAGGAGCCTGGAGATGCTGCAAGGTCCTTGATCGGGGAACCCACCAGGGTGTCCACCCCCCAAAACTCCTGAAACTAAACATTCTCATTTCTGTATGTTTGGTATACTGCAACCTAAATGTTTAAAAGACTCTCAACCAATGATAGGCAGTTTTCACAAGCAAATACAAACTGAAAGTAAGCAGAGGTGGCCTAGTAGCAGGAAAGGTCCTGTGGCATGAAGAGTGACTCAGATCAGAGACTGCCATTGCAACCTGATGACTGGCCAGCCGGCTGGAGGGTCAGCCGCCACAAAGGAGAAAACATTTTGAAGGAGAAAACATTTGCCAAAAAGTCATCATCAGGGCATCGATGGAGCATCCACCCTGTAGATGCCGTTTATAAACATGTGTGGGGTAACTGATGGCGACAGGGACCACCTTGAACTTCCTCTCACCAAGTTGTGCTTGCCACCTCCTGGGTCACAAAATCCGTGACCCAACACAGCACTGTCTTCACAGGACCAGCAGGTATGATGTGTGGACACTTTCGAGGGGAAGGGTGGCGTTGTGTGAGAGACGAGGCTGCATTGCATGAGCTCCTGGAATTGGTGGGCTCCCCGCCCCGGGCCCCTCTCCAACTGTGGTCCACGTGTGCCCACTTTGTAAAGCGCGTTACCTTCCTCTGGGGGTGTCCAACCTTTGGGCGTCTCTGGGTCACACTGGAAGAAGAAGAGTTGTCTTGGGCCACACATGAAATACACAGACACTAACAAAAACCGATGAGCCCCCCCCAAAAAGGTTCTAAGTAAATTAACAATTTTGTGTTGGAATGCATTCGTAGCCATCCTGGGCCTCATGTGGCTCATGGGCCTCGGCTCAGACACCCCTGTGAGACCTTGATCGCCCACTCGTGACCAAACATGCCTGGAGGGAACGCTGGTCCCGAAGGGAATCTCTGGTCTTCGAATCGGCCCATCGGTTCCCTGGTGCACGGCACTTGGTAGGCGCAGCACGAGTCCCCGCCTCCCGCACAGAAACGCTGGGCAGGGGCAGAGAGCGCCAGTGCCCACGGTCCGGGCGCAGGGCCCAATCTCCTAGTGCTGCCTGGGAAAGGGAACTGGAGGGGTCTGCCGACGCCAACTCCCAGCCCCTGCTTATCTTCCCTTCAAGTCTCCTCCTGAGGCCAGGGCTTTGGTGGGATGAATAGTCCGTGTACTGCCCTGGGCTGGGACACCCCAGTCTGTCAGTGTGCAATGTGCTTTTTACCTGTGATCTTGGGTACTAAATGGACCCCGAACGTGGGGGCAGGGGTTGGGGTGATACAGAGAGCCAGGGGGGACGAATGAACTTGGATGAAGACTGATTTAAAAGACAACAGGGTTGTAGGAGACCCTCACCGGAGTATCAGTGGGCGATGGAGGTAAGAACACAAACAACTCTGGAGTAACATATGTGGAGGGTAGCGCTGGGTGGCATTAAATAAAGCTGACGTTGTTCAACCAGTTAGGGTTCGCCCGTGACCTCCACGGCCAAAGGAGACTTTGTAAATACAGGAAAGAGGCGGAGGAGATGTTAACCGATGTTGCAGACCAAACGGACCCATTGTCATAACAAACGCATAACCACACCCACCTGCGCAGCTGCCATTGTGAAAGAACAAAACAGAAACGCAAACGCCCTGGGTGGGGGGAGGCCCACTTGCGCTGTGGACCCTTACACTGGAATGCGAGTCTCACAGGGCCGCCCCTGAGCCCCATTCAGCCGGGAGGAACGAGACAGCAGCAGGCCCCATAGGGAGAAGTTGGGGCTGGGGTCGAGTTGCAGGCAGAGAGGGAATGGAGACCACCACAAATTCACGGCGGACGCCGAAGGACTGCAGACTGACAGCGGCTGCCCCGCCTCACGCCCAGGAGAAAGGAATGACCCAGAACTTGTGCTCCACCTTCCTCTGCAACAGAGGAACAACGTCTTACGTGGATCGAGAAGCCGGTCAAGCAGGTGCATCTTTTCTTGTCTTAATAGGCCCGTGGCTGTTGTTTTTCCTTAACTACTGATTGGTTTGTGTCTTAGGGACCTGTGACTCCCAGCACGGACCTTGTTTCTTCCTTGTTTCAGTTGCTAGCAAATTGCAGGCGAAATTTACACCCTTAGGGAAGGTTTTGCTGCACGTCATTTTCATTTGCGTGCTTTCTGAGTCCTCTAACAGCTGTCTCTGTTTTATGTCTTTATCCTCTTCTCCCCTCTCCTTATCCTGCAGCCCTATTTTTGTTTTATATAATTTCGTGTTTTATTTAGATTTCAAAAACCACCTTAAATACTTTGACACAAATGCCTGGTAGAAAGAAATGACACCAGAATGACTTTTCATATTTCTGGCTTGTAAAATATTATTTGCCTTGTTGTGTCAGCTTTGTTAAAAAAAGAGAGAGAGAAAAGGACACTTTTAAAACAAGGTCAACAAATACAGAAATAATGAAGGTGGAACTTGGAAGAAGAATCCAAGATGTCTTGCCCTGACTGCTGGTGTACACTCCTCGGCAGGTAAGGGAAATATTTTAGATGCGTGGTCACACAGACTCCTCTGTTTCATCTGGGGGAGCGAGAAAAACGCCACAGAATTAATGCAAGTGCCACCCAAACTAACATTAAAAGCTACGCATATTAAAGTTCCAAAGGAAAATAAATTACAACATTTCCTAACCTGTCATCGTATGTTCAGGGCATGTTGTTTCAGATGGGCACATGTTTGGTTCTTTTTAAAATTTTGTTTGTTTTATTTAGGATTGTCTTGGTAAGACAAAAACACAAGTTTGTATGAACCCATGAAAATGGTACAGTGAAAAACCGAAGTCTTTATTCTCTTGTCCTCCTCATCTTCATCCCCAGAGGCTGGGGTTACTAACACTGGTGTCCGTCCTTCCGGAATTTTCCACGTGCAGGCCCACACCTGTGCAGGTGTGCATCCCGGGACACCTGATGCGTATGACAAAGAGAAGCTTTCCATTGTAAATGGACCCAATGAGCACGGCACAGCCTGTTTATCCTTTTGGTGATTGGTTTAACAATTTTTAAGCTTTGCTCCCTTTTTTAAAAAAAGATTTTATTTATTTTTAGGAAGAATGGAAGGGAGGGAGAAAGAGAGAGACAGAAACATCAATGTGTGGTGGCCTTTCCCGTGCCCCCTGCTGGGGACCTGGCCCACAACCCAGGCATGTGCCCTGACTGGGAATCAAACCAGTCCACTGGGCCACACCAGCCAGGGCTGTTTGCTCACTTTTTGAGTTACCAGTTCAAATGGGAAAACAGACAGTAGCTATGTTGGCTCATGGTTAACACCCATCATTTTATAGGCATTTCATCTGGAAGCCGGGCACATCAGTGGCTATGAATTCACGAACTATCTCTTTCATGTATAACAGGAATTTAACGAGAACAAAGCTGGCCAAACTCCTGGTCCCATACCAGCAGCTTCAGGTTCCCTGGACAGAACACTCACCACCAGGCATCCCCAAGTTGTGTTCACTGTGTGTGCCCTGCCGCCAAGTGGCTCCAACTCCCGGAGACCCTGAGTGGGACCGGTGCCCACACCATCCTGTCCTCCGTAGCCCTGCTCCGTGGCCATGGGTTCCCCCATGTAGCTTCTGTTATGGAGTCAACCTCTCTGGCATTTGGTCTTCCTCTTTTCATGATGCCTTCCACTTTCCCCAGCATAACTGTCTTTTCCAGAGAACCCTGCTTTCCCACGATGTGCCCGAAGTAAGTCGGCTTTGGTTTTGTCATTTTTGCTTCCTGTGATGTTTCAGGCTTAATTTGCTCGGGAACCCCCTCGTTCATCTTCCTGGCAGTCCAGGGTACCCCAGAGCTCTCCTCCAACACTGTGTCTCAGATGAATCAGTTTTTGTTTTCTTTTTACATATATTTTATTGATTATATTATTACAGTTGTCCCATTTCCCCCTTCACTCCCCTCCACCCTGCATACCCCCTCCCACCTGCTTTCCCCCCCTTTAGTTCATGTGCATGGGTTGTACATATAAGTTCTTTGGCTTCTACCTTTCCTATACTATTCTTAACCTCCCCCTATTTTCTGCCTACCATCTATGCTACTTATTCTCTGTACCTTTTCCTCCTCTATTCCCCTCCCTCTCCCCTACTGATAACCCTCCATGTGATCTCCATTTCTGTGATTCTTTTCCCCTTTCTAGTTTCATGCTTAGCTTGTTTTTGTTTTTGTTTTATTTTTAGGTTCAGTTGTTAATAGCTATGAATTTGTTGTCATTTTACTGTTTATATTTTTGATCTTCTTCTCAGTCCTTTTAACATTTCATATAATAAGGGCTGGGTGATGATGAACTACTTTAACTTGACCTTATCTGGGAAGCACTTTATCTGTCCTTCCATTCTAAATGAAAGCTTTGCTAGATAATCTTGGATGTAGGTCCTTGCCTTTCATGACTTCAAATACTTCTTTTCAGCCCTTGTTGCCTGCAAGATTTCTTTTGAGAAATCAGCTGGTAGTCTAATGAGAACTTCTTTGTAGGTAACTGTCTTCTTTTGCTGTTTTTCAAATTCTCTTCTTATCTTTGCTCTTGGATAATGTAATTATGATGTGCATTAGTGTGTGCTTCCTTGGGTCCAACTTCTTTGGGACTCTCTGGGCTTCCTGGACTTCCTGGAAGTCTATTTTTTTTTTTTTGCCAGACTGGGGAAGTTCTTCTTCATTATGTTTTCAAATAAGTTTTCAATTTCTTGCTCTTTCTCTTCTTTTTCTGGCACCCTTATGATTAATATGTTGGAATGTTTAAAGTTGTCCTGGAGTTTCCTCAATTTTTTGAATTTTTGTTTCTTCATTCTGTTCTGGTTGAATGTTTCTTTCTTCCTTCTGCTCCAAATCGTTGATTTGAGTCCTGATTTTCTTCCCATCACTGTTGGTTCCCTGTACATTTTTTTTTATTTCACTTTCCATAGCCTCCACTTTTTCCTCTATTTTGTGACCATAGTCTACCAATTCTGTGAGCATCTGATTACCAGTGTTTTGAACTATGCATCTGATAGATTGGTTATCTCTTCATTGCTTAGTTGTATGTTTTCTGGGGCTTTGATCTGTTCTTTCATTTTGGCCTTTTTTTTGTCCTAACACACCTGTTAGGTAGTAAGGGACAGAGCCTTAGGTTTTTCCCAGGGCGGGGCAACCCACGTGGCTGTGTAGTGACACTGTATGTGGGGGAGGGGTCTGAGAGGAAACTGTGACTTGCTTGGCTCTCTGACAGATTTCAGTCACTTCCCCTGCTACCCACAAGCAAATTGGGCCCTTCTGATCCTGATTCCCAGGTGGGCAGGTTTGTGTACGTTCTAGGACCCTGTGGGTCTCTCCAATGAACTCTCCTTTGAGGCTGGGAGTTTCTCCTGCCCTCAACCCCCACAGGTGTTTTCAATCCAAGGTTTGAGGCTTTATTTCCCCGAGCGGGAGCCCTGGGTTGTGCGGTCTGTCTCACTCCCCAGTTGCTCCTCCCGGTTTATCTGTATGTGAATGTGGGGCCGCCAGCTGCTGCCTTGCCTGCCCCCATCCTCCACCACCACTTTGCCTCGAGTCCTCTCCGCCCTGCTGTCCATCTCCACCTCTCCTACCAGTCTGGAGGGATGTTTCTTCTTTAACTCCTTGGTTGTTGAACTTTCATATAGTTCAATTTTCTGTCAGTTCTAGTTGGTTTTTGCTTTTAAATTTGTTATTGTCCTTATTTTTGTTGTGTGAGGAGGCACGGTGTGTCTACCTGCACCTCCATGTTGACCAGAAGCCAATTTTTGTTTTCTTACCAGCCTTCTTCACGGTCCAACTTGTATTCATGTTCATTACCACATAAAATGTTAAATTTGTAAATTCCCACAATGGCCACCAGAGGGCAGCAACCACCCAGTACATTCAAAGTCCCTGAGCCCCCAGCAGCACAGGCTGATGCTTAAATTGAAGGTGTGTTTCTGCTTCCATGGGTCAGTTTTGTTAGGTTTCATTTGTTTGCTTGTTTTTAATTCCATTGTAATGCTTTTTAAGGGACCATGATTGAACTCTCTCTCCAGTTATTAAATTTAACAGTGTAGGTAAAGTGCTTCACACACTGCCTTGCTAAACATTTAGTAAGTTGTTGTTGTCATTCATGTCCCATTGAAAAAAAGAAATAGAAAACCATCCTCAGTCATGTTCTCCCTAATAAATATATCCTTGCTATGGCTCTTTCACTTAATGTCAGCCAGTGCAGGGTTATCATGCCTCTTCCAAAAGCGATTCTGACTTGAATTGCTTGGTTAACTCAAGTATGGATGACTGAGGCTACCTAAGTATACTTAAAAACATTTTTCACGTTCATTTTTTGTAAAATACCTTACACACCTCCCTCTGATAAAGTTTATATTGTGAAGTATGTACACATATACTTCACAAGTTTTCATAAGTTAATTGGAGGAGATATCCTGGTAAAAGTACATTGTCTTAGTTACCACCATCACAAAGGCAGAACTGACTGAAATTAAGCTCGTTACCTCTCATAAACATTACTCAAACACAAACGGATACTTTCACTAACCAGTAGTTTTCAAATGCAGCTGGGGTGGCGGTGTCCACTGGATTTCCATTACTTCCATACATTCGACAGGTAAATGTAGACAAATGTGTTTTTATTTAAACAGAAAATAGACTTTTTGATACTTGTCAATATTTAAAGGCAAAAGAGCAGTGAGAGGCAGTAAGTCCTGAGGCCACACGGTGGCGCTATTGCATTGATTTGGGAGATGTCTCGCTGAAAGTCAGAACACCGTGAAAGTGTGAAATAACTGCCTTCATTTGACTCCGGTTTGAAGGAGAGAATCCAGGAGCGGTTAGCACTTAGAATTAAGTTCCAGAACCTGTCTAAACAATAAAGCAGGGCCAAAATGCAAATGGAAGGAGTCTGAGGAAATCATTGTTGAAAAGCTGGTTTGAAAACCACACGTAAAGGCTCCATGGCTTATGCCGTCGCATTTAATGGCAATATTTTTAGCTCTTCCTGGGTGCACAAGACATTTTCACCTTCTTTATGATATTTTGTTCTCCACGTACTCAAGCAAAGCAGGCAATGGAGCTTCCCCCCTATTGGATAGCTAAAGAAACTGAGATGTTTGTAAGTTAAGGGACCATTCCCAGCATGTGAAGATGGCAAAGCCTTCCACAGTGCCAAGGGGCACTTTGGGTGCTAACGCCTTACTGAGGCTTGTGAGTCCCACGGGCTCCTCGCCCGAACCAATGACCCTCTGGCTCTGGGGTGCTCCCCACACTGCAGCCAGCTAGTGTGGTGGCTGCCCGGGATTTCCATTCCATCGCCGCCGCGCAGACCAGCATCCACAGTGCTGATCCCGAAGAAGACCACAGCTGCGGCTTTCACAGAAACCCCTGGAGCCTGCCTTCCATCCCAGAAACGTAAAATGATTTATTATCTGCACCCTCCCTTCCTTCAGCGTGGAGCAGAGATCTGCATCAGGTCTCTGGTCTCTCATGAGAGGGGACTGCAGGAAACCAAATGCCCTCCCCTCATTTCTTATTCATAGAGCGGGCAACGTATAATATGATCACACACATGATGGATTGGATCTGACAGACAGCGAAAAAGGCAAGTGAGGACATTAACTAGGGGTTGGATTTCCACCGATATCCGACGTCCCCTGCAGTCAGGGGAGGGAGGTGGGGGTGAAGCAAATGCAAAGAGACACACAAATAACCTTCAGTATCAAACGCCAAAATAAATGTCTCCATCGGCCAAGGGCTCATTGGGTGTTCGAGCCACGCCAGGCCGGCAGCTGCATGCTTTATCTACCTCATCTCTTTTAATTAGGCTCATTTCGGAGACAGGAAAAGAGAGTTTCCCAGTGAAGTGCACAAACAGGACTTGGAATTCATCTCGCCCAGCACAGCCACCCTGCCTCCCGGCATGACCCCAGGACGCACAGTCTGAGGTGGTTTCAGGTCCACCTGCGCGGCCACGGGCTGTGTGCCGCTGCTGACCATGCTGAGCCACGGTGCCTGAGACTAGATGCCAGATTCAAAGAAATAAACGAAGCTTAAGCCGGGGGCCTTTCTTCCGCACAGGCCTCTGGGAGTTCTGGGAGTCCTGGGTGTTCCGGGAGAGGGGCAGCGAGCTGCCCTCAGGTAGCATTCCCATCATGAACTGCGGAGGAGGTCGTCGGGGGAGAGGCCTGAACCTCCCAGTGTCCAGGCATCATTGTGATTTTCTTTGCAAATAAATATTCACATTCATGCCTAATTTTGTATTTGTAATTGTGTGTACATATACGTACATATATATTTTTTAAGAGAGCTCTCCAAGGATTGGCCCCTGCCTATGTCTATGTTGTTAAATATTTTGTCTCTCACCTCCTAAAAGGGAAACAATTCTTATAAATCTTCAGGCTGTCACTGCTTTGCACGGTGCCTGGGGCAGAGCTGCCCTGGAAAAGGAGAGGGAGAGGAAGGAGAACGGAGTGGAGGGAAGTGGCAAAGGGAGGCAATGGGCAGGATTATACGTGTTGTGAGTAATTGGTTTAACCCATAGAGGGACAGTCAGTACTTTACAGAGCATATTATTGTGTGAAAAGAGTATTAACCTTCTAAATACGCTGGGTCTCCTCCCCTATGACATGTCCAGCACGCTCTGGACAGCTTCAATGGGATGTCCAACAACAAGCCAGCGGTCGCACTGTCGTGGACACTGCCCGGCTGGAGACCAGATCCAGACTCGGCTCCTGTGATTTGCTGACATTTTGTTGACGTGAGTCACCCACTTATATTCACCGCCTAGGGTCGATGTTGCAGCATTTCACCCTCACCCTGCTCCTCCTGCTGGAGGACTTTGAAATGCCTTCAACAATCCAACCACTGGGTACAGGCGTTGGCGGGAGACCTCTGTCTCCCTTGTCACCGAGCAGCTCCCTCCAGTCATCTCCGTGCAACGTCCGCAGGGCTGTAAGTGCAGTTTAGATCCATGGGTCTCAGGACAGGCGACTGGGCTGCAGGACCAACTTTGCTGACCCCACCCAGCAGGGTTCACCATCTATGTTGATCGTGCGGACAAGTTCAACCTCAATCACATTGACAAGTTTGTATCTTCCTCCACAGACGCCTTTTCTTTTAGGTAGTATCTGTCGGCAGAGTATTGGGACCCAGGCTCACGTCAGTGTGGGATCTCAGAGTTATTTCAAGGAAAATGATGAGACAAAGAAGGTTAAGTCGGCTTCAGAAATGTAAGCAAATATAGAGGGGATCCCTAGCCTTTCAAACGTCTATGCATGTTTTATAGTTTTAAAACAGAAGCCACTGCTCAAGCCACTCACATTGAGAGATGAAAAAAAAAGAAGAAGAGAGAGGAAATTTTTTCAAGTGTGGGGCAGGTTAAAGGGAGTAGTGGAGTTTCTTCATCCGATGTATGTTCACATAAAGTGAGAATAAACAAGTGCATTTTGTTCTATTAAGTCTCTAAATCTTGAAACCTGGCTGCTGCCTGTCCACAGGCTTCTGCAAATTTCCTGGCAATATCTGCCCTTCTGGGCTCTCTGTCAGTTGCCCTTTGTTCGTATGGCCTAAAATCAGAACTATTTTAATAGCCCTGGTCTAGAATTAAACTTGGTCATTTGTTTCACCTAACTGCTGAAAGAAATTCTAGCTCATACAGCCATAAATAAAATCTAGTTTTCTAGAGATAGAAAACACCCTTTGCAAAAAAGTAATTGTCTATCACGAATTCGCCATCCCGGCCTGGGTGGTCTCCTTGTCTGGGCATTAACTGTTGAGACCATTAAATAGATCATGGAAGCCTGCCAATGGGTGTAAATGTTCCTTTAAAAAAATCCTCCTTGAAGACAAGGTTTAACTCTATAGAGTAGCTTTCTTTGTCCCCCTTCTCTTAGTTTTTATCTTTTTTTAAAAAGCTACCCTAAAAAAGGGGGGAGAAGGTACAGAAAATAAGTAGCATAGACAGTAGATAGAAAATAGAAGGGGGGGCAAGAATAGCATGGGAAATATAGAATCTAAAGGACTTGAGACACATGGTCATAAAGTAAAGGGGGGTAATGGTGGGGATGGGGGGATAGGGTGGAGGGGAATGAAGGGGGGGAATAGAACAACTGTAACAGCATAATCAATAAAATTTTTAAAAAATAAAAAAAAGAGGCTTTTATAGGATTCCTAATTACACGGTGTCATCTACTGGCAGAAGGAGGCCATTAGAACAGTCTCTAGTTATCTGAAATTTAAGTCCACAAAGCAAAGCTCTTAAGATGGCAAGTGCCTGCGTTGGCTGGGCTCCTCCCCTCCCAGCGGGGGTCGGGGAGGCTCGGGGAGGCTCGGGGAACAGAGGGCCCTTCACGCTCCACTGGGAGGAAAGGCTTCCTGGGGATGTTTTTGAGCTTGGAAACAACCCTTTTTTCTTCCCCAGCTGAATCATGTCTATTTTTCATGTAGTTCCTCTCCTCGGTGAATTCATAAAGCACATCTTGAAGGATATTTCTAGCTACAGGATGCTCTCTCTCTTAAAAATGGAAGCAGCTTTGAATTCCCTGCAAAGAAGAGGCCCAGCGTGCCAGAGGAAGGAGCCGGGGTCGCGGGGTGCTGGAATGTGCAGGCGTGGAGGTGCAGGAAGGGGGGCTCCGGGAGGGAAGGGGCGCGGCTGGGTGGAGAGGCCTGAGGATCCCAGCTGGATTAAGCCAGAAGCCAAGGTTGGTCCTTGAACCCGCCCACTGCCGCAGCAAGTCCCTTCCTTGGTTGGCTTCATGCTTAGAAAGCAGTTTTATTAGCGTCTTTCCGCTTGTGTGCTATACAATGGAGTGACCGCTAGGGGGCAACGTGGTACAAGAGAAGAAGTGCCCATCCGTTAGGAGGTGAAATGATAGACATCGAGGTAAAGAAAACGGAGATAGACTGCAGAGCATGCTTTCCAATCCCTCTTCTCCATAGACATATACTCCCCAACGCATCAAAAAACAAAACAAAACTGGATGATAAAGTGCTGTGCATATTAATCCACCATGTTTGTTTTTTTTTTTCTCTTAGAATCTGAGAGTTGGAGGAAATATTAGAGAATACATGAACTCCTCAACATCAGAGCAGGCTATTTCTGGAAGCCTTTTGTGCTCACAAGTTCAAAGTGTAAGATGAGACACCTGGTTCTCAACCAGGAGGATTTTGCACGCCCAGTGTCCATGCTGAGCAAGGCACCATGGTCCAGAGGGAGTAAACAGGCTGCGCTCATTCCCACCCACCCCGCCCTGCCCCGCCCCCAGAGTGCAGCCTCCCAGAGTTAAGCCTGCACCCTCTCCTTGTTGTCCGTGGGCGTCCCCACTGCACTGTGCATCTCTCCCCCCGAGTAGACCCGTCAGTCTGATGAAAATGCATCTTTTTCCAGACGCCAGGAGTCTCATTTACCATCAGACGCCCAGCCCTGGGGGTGCCTGATCTCAGAATGCCTTCTGTGTGTCCCCAGCAAAGTTGCCGCCAGCGGCCCCCTCACCACGCTCAGACCCCTGGGGTCCTCAGCTGGCAGAGATGGCCGGGCAGTGGCCGGGAGAGCAACCCCGCCTCTAGGCACTTTTTCTGGGGCCTGACTTCCACCTCTTCCCAGGTTATATAGCGTCTTCCCAGGGAAAGGTCTCTCGGAGGGAGGAAATGAGTTTTAGGAAAGGTGAATGGGCCCTTCGAAGAACAGAAGTGAGGAATGATGGTTTGTGACAAAGTCTGTGGGTGTGGTAGCCTCCAATCTGTCACCTCATTATGAGATGCAGGGAGCCCGGATGTAAGGGTCACCGCCTACAAGTCATCTTTACAGAAAGCTGCCCTGGGAAGTCATCTGACTCACATCGGATTTTACCTGAGCGGGAAGTAGAGCCGTGCTATGTGAAGGCACTAAGATATCAGGGTTAACTTGGTCCTGCAACAAAGCCCAACCTGCCCTAATACTGTGATGAGTGAATTTAAAGAAAACAGGAGTAATGATCCAAGATAGAACCAAAATTACGGAAGTGGCACTCCAATGCCACTTAGTGCTGTGTGGCCTCGGCTGATCCTCCAGGAGAGTGCAAGTGCCTGGCCCGCCTGCCCTCACCAAGTCCCTGGAGAGACCAGGACCAGCCTGGGCTGGTCAAGAGCACTGTGGAGCTGGAAAACAACTAAGGGAAATAGTAGTTTCTGGTAGCAAATTGCGGCCTCTGCTTCCCTGAAACTGGTTGAATTAACCAACTCTCAAGAGTGGAAACAGTACGGTTAAATCATTAAGAGGTTGGAGGAAAAGGCTTGAAATTATCTATTTTTCCATGGTTAGCATGATGTATTCTCACTACCTTTTCTTCTCTGAAACTCAGCTCTCCGATAGGCCGGCCACTTCTCTGGACCGCCGGTACGATTCAGTGCCCTGGACTTCAAGGCCAACTTTGCCTTTTCTACACCTCACATTCTGCTTTGGATTGAAATCCAAATTGTTTATGCATTCTCGTTCTACCAGACATGGAAATAGATGCACAGATATTTCCATCTTGGGGATGATGTAATATAGATGAAAATGATACTTTTTCAAAGTAAGAAACGGGCCCAAGAGTCCATTGCTTCCAAAGAAATTCTCTTCCCCAAAGAAAAGTCTGGGCGGGACTGATCTTGAGACTTAGGTGTCCCTGGGGCCTAGCAACAGAGTCAGAACAACACAAAGCAAGTCTGACGTCAACACTAGCTGTTTGTCTTTGAGAAAGTTGCTTTACCTCTCTGGGCCTGTGTTGCCCACCCCCACAGTGGAAGTGTTAACAGCTGCCTCACCCCGGTAACTGATACTGTTGTGAAAGCAGGTGACAGGGGGTGCTGTGCCAAGTGCATTCCTATCAGCTCAAACAGCTGGACTTCTTACTGCATCGTAGACCCTGTGCTGAGCTCTCCATACTTTAAGCCATTTAATCCATCGAGCAGACAAATGCAGAAACTATTATATTAGTATCCCTTTTCACAGATGAGAAAAACAAGACTCAGTTGGAGAGGGCGAGTAATTTCCTAGAAGTTACTAAGTCACTCAGTTACTAGGCGGTGGGGCCAGACCTCATGGGGCCACAGAGTCTTCAGCCATCACACTTCCTTGCCTCCCAGAAAGGACACAGGGCTAAGGAACAGGAATGCAAGGGGTGGACTGGCACACACTCCTTGGTGTGGACTGTCCCACAGTCCCGGGATTTTAAGCCACGTCTGGCCACACAGGGTTAAACTGAACGGTCTGAGTCGGACTGGAATGGACAGCAAGCCCTGCTGGAGTGCAGTGAAGCCCGCTGCTTAGCAACAGGAGCAAATAAGCAGCACTCTAGAGGGAGGGACAAGAACTTCAGGGCAGCCTGGGCAGAAGGAGGGAGTGGGGGGGGAGGAATGGGGGGCCCTGCCAAATATGGGAGGGCGTGAGCAGTGAGGGCCTGGGCCCCCAAGGCAGCAGCGGGATCTCTGGGGAGGACGTGCCCACAGCCCCAGGGCCTTCCTGTCAGGCAAGAAAGGCTCTGCCGGGCAGCTTGACGCCCGGACCTGGCGTCTCTCTGACGCTCTCTCTCGGGCCCAATCGCTGGTGGAGGCGATGCCGGGATTTCAAAAGTTCAAACTTGAGTGTTATTCACTGTACTAATCTGAACGCCTTCTTACATTGTCACCTGGCCACCGTGCTTATGAGATGCCAGCGCCAACAAGAAAGGCAGGAAATTAAAGTACCTCCTCACGTAAGTTCAACCTTAACCTTGGCATGTAGGTGGCCTGCAGTGTGGACGGTGAGTGGAGGCCTCAGCTGTCACAGGCCCCGGGCTGGGACACGGGCCTGATGCGCCTCTCCAGAGCTGTGGCTGCTGAAACCCTGAAAGGGGAAGGAAAATTCCAGAGTAACAAGGAAGCCCCAGTGACAGCCCACCCACCCAGCCAAGAAAGTAGGAGGCATTTCCAGCTTCCATCTAAAACATTTGGGGGGGGGGTGAGTGGGTGCAGACATACTCCTTTAGTGGGGTTATCTCTGTTCTGTTGCACAATTATAGGGGTACAGAGAGGCTGTACCCCAAAGACCTCAGTGAAAACTGTGTTTCCAAGGAATTGTTTATTTTGTTAGGGGTGATAAGAAAGCACTGTGGTCATGTAAAGTAAAGAGGGGTACATTCGAAGTAGGATAATAAAATGATATGGTGTCCTGGGGTATGCTTTAAAATAATTCAATTAAGAATAAAAAGAAACAGGAAATGTTACAAATCACTGACAACTGTTTATCTCAGGATAAATCTGTGAGGTTGTACTAATCCTACATGGCACTATTCCTGCCACTTTTATGTGTTTGATCATTTCTTATAAGACAGAAAATGTATTCATGGAAGGAACAGCTAAAATCTTGCAAATGTGCCCAGGATGTCTCCTCTGATTTGAGTAACTTCAAAATGCAAACAGATTTCAACAGAATCTTCATGCCTAAAGCCTCTCTCTGCTTCAACAGCCACTTTGTAAACAAACAAACACTGGAATGATTAAGGCGGGGAATTAGAATTTAGACCGCCAAATGAAAGGAGCATTTGTTTTGGGGAGAAAGAGCACAGGCCCGGGGCCAGGAAGCAGGAGCCGGTGGAAGTGCAGGAACTCCGTGGCAGGTTCCAGGGAAGCTGGGGACAAGGCTGCTCAGAGGAGTTCTCTGATGGGAATGCCAAATCCAGTACCACTGTGGGAAGACCAGAATATCTGGGCGCCAGTCTGGCCCTTGCCACTAACTAGCTGCGTGTCTTTGGGATTGTCACTTGTGTATTCATTCATCAGGTGGGGTGGGGAAGAAGTCACGTGGCCCCGGGGCCCTGGGGTTGCTTTGTGCCTCTGGGCTGGAGGTGACTACCTGAGCCCAGGTAGCTCAGTCCAGAGACAGGTGTGCGCTGTGCGGAGGTGTTAATGGAGCTGCTGGCAAACGCAGGAGGGCGGAGGAGGGTTGGCGCGTGCACAGGGCAGATGCGCGTGGCAGGGGAAGGGTCAGCAGGCACAACTGTGGCGGGGAGGTGGGGTGCCGACCTTCATGGACCTAACGTGGCCGGAGCGCAGGGGTTCCGGGTGGGGGAGGGGGCCCAGCTGGAGAAGAGGGCAAGGGCCAGCCACGTGATGATCCGTCAACAGTCACTGCGGACGGAGCACTGACCAGGGGCCCGGCCCTGTGCCCGGCCATCTGCCGGGGACCTTACAGAGCAGTGAACGAGAGAGAGAAGAGCTCCCACCTTGGCGGACGTCCATGGGTGCAGGTGAGAGAAAACACACGAAAGAAGGCCAGTGAAGACAGAGAATGTCCGCGGACACGTAGACAAGGGCGAGAGCGAAAATTCACCGATGGGAGGGGCATCGGGAGTTTCGGGGGTTGCGGTTTCAGTCTGAACATTGGAAACACATCCTGAAGGCAAAGAGGAATGAGCTGTCCTTGTAGCTGAGGGAAGAACGTTCTAGAAAGAGCTTATAGGACCGCGAAGAGCAAGAGGAAGAGCTTCGTCCTCACAGCTATGGAGGCCATAGATTTTAGCCCGTTTCCGAACCGTCCAACCTCACTTTTTACAAGACCGTTTTCATAGTTCTATGTAGCAGGTGGGTAGAAGAGGCAGGGAGACCAACCGGGAAAGAGTTCCCCAAATTTCCAGCACAGGCCGTGTAAGGGCCCCATGGGAAGGGAGGGGGTGTGGCGGGGGAGGTCCTGAGAACGAGATGCAGAGAAACACGGGGAGCTGGTGGGAGCCCGTGAGCCTGGCCGGGGAGGTGGAGGGCGTGGTGGGGCCGGGCCACGGCGACCTGCTGCTCTGATTTCCACGGCGGGAGGGTTATGGGGAGTGTTTGAGGTGGCCACCTACTAACGAAGCCCGATTCTTGGTCACCTATCTTACCATCACGTGCCACAACTCCCACCTGAACAGGAGGGGCGAGCCCACACGCCGGGCTGCCAGCAGCCACCTTGGTCTATGCAAGGTTGCCCCTCGCGCTTGGGGCCGCGGCAGCCCGGCCTCGCCCCATGGGAACAACAGACCACACATCACCAGCTGGAGAACCTTCAGTCTGGAAAGAGTGCCGCCCTGGGCCTGAAGGGGGCGCTGCAGTGAGAAACTTCAGAACGGAGGAGGCGCTGCTGTGGCCACGAATTAGCCAAAGAGCCCGGCTTGGTCCCCTGGTGCAGGGTGGCGGTACAGCCATTTGTATCAGTTGGGCTCCATTAGGCTAATTTGTTTGCAGATATAAATTAAAGCTGCTGCCCCAAACCCTCCACCCAGCCTTCTCACAGGGGCACCCATTCCGTGTTTAATGAGTTAGCGGGCTTTGTTGATGCAGAGGACTTTTTTTTTTTTTTTAATTTAATGCTCATGCCACATCTTGGCCCACTGGAGCACAGAAATAATTAGCAGTGTGTTATGGCGCCGTGCGTGCAAAAGCCACACGCATACCTGGGGCCGGCCAGGCGTCTAGCTGCTTTCCAATGGGGCACCTTCTGCATCAGAAAGAACCTGGCCCCCGGGAAGCTCTGCCAGGCACCCCACTCCCCTCTGGGCTGTATCTTGGAGCGCCCACATGTTAGGACCATGCTGAAGCACCGATAGCCATCTGGACAGACTGGGCTGGTCAATGTAGAATGAGCCCCATCTGTGGCTGGCATTGCCCAGGGTGGCAGAACATCCTCGTCCCCGGCACACCTTTCCCTCACCTGCTGGGGTCCCACAACCGCACTGTCAGTGGCTTGATGGACTGTGTCCCCACTGGGAACCAGCAAGCTGGCCACTGGATTTGTGGGGCCCCCTGCAAAGGGAGAACGTGGGGCCCCTTGTCTAAAAAGTAAAAAAAAAAAAAAAAGTGTAGTGAAGAAACTTAACATATAAAGTTTTTTTCTTCTTTTCCAGCCTGTCTCTCAACTTGTTATGGTATATTTTTATTTGCTGTTTAATGTTACACTAAGTTTAAAAAATTAAAATTTGTCATTGTTAGCATGAATTGCTTTTTTCTGCTCATTTTTCTACAAAGAAACACCAGTTTTAAAGGCAAATAGAACTTAATTTAACTGGGGCATGAAATCACCCAAATGGCACAGTTTGCACTTCATGGCTCACACGTGCTTGCGCGTTGCCTTCTGACCGGGACGATGGAAATGCCGCATAAAATGCCCTCACCTGACTTCTTGACCATGACCTTCTGCCACATGCTCTGCGTTTGGGTGGCTGAGGAATAAGGAAGAGAACCCTCCCCTGGGTGGTCCCTTCCAGAAGCATCTGCCTAACACAGGCGATTTGTTGGGGCTCCGCTCTCAGCCTGACGGAGGCACCGTGGCCGTGTAAAATCATCGGGGAAACACAGAAGGAAATAGGAACTCTCTGTATCGTCTTCGCAAGGTGTATGTTCATCAAACATTATTTTACAATAAAAAGTTTATTTAAAAGAGAAAAGACTTTCTTAGCACACTTGGAATTATCTTTTTAATTGTGTTCGTTTTGTGTTGTTTTGAAGCATTTAAGGCAGGGAAGTCGAACTCGTTTTCACCAGGGGCCACATCAGCCTTGCGGTTGCCTTGAAGGGCCGAATGTAATTTCAGGACTGTATAAATGTAACTGCTCCTTAACTAGGGGAAGGAGCTCGGTGCTGCTGTTGGGTAGAAACAAGTCGCTGGGCGAGATAAAACAAGGTGGAGGGCGGGATTCGGCCGGTGGGCCTGGTGTGTGCCACCTGTGGTGACGGCGGCACCGGCCCGACTTGCCTGGTGAGATTCACCTGGGTGAACTCCTGCACCGGTGTCTAGGAGATTCCAGTCGATGAGATCAGCAGTGGAACCTGGGACTGGATTTTTAGTGCGTGCTCACCCTGAGGGGTCTCATTAGACAAGTTTTCAGAATCCGGCAGTGGAACGCCCTGGAATCAGAATAGTTCTCAGCCAGGTGCACTTTGGCCCACCTCCCAGGGGTGTGAGCGTTTGGACTTACCAGGTGTGGCCACTCAGGCACTCACTTAACCTACACATAAATGAGGGGCGTGTGCAAACCTAGCCCGGGGCTCCACGCTCCTCGGGGTGCGTGGCCCACACACCTGCCTTCTGGTTTCCCCTTTGAGGGAGAACATCAGAGGTTAATAAGCAGTGCCCATGTGCCTAAACCAGCTGCACCGAGACCCACGCCCTTTGCCCAGAAGGTCACAAACACCAAGGCGATAGGACACACAACCACCTCCCAAGGGTCTGTTAATTTAAAGGTTATGCTGGCTCAGTCACTTCCTGACAGATGAGGGACAGACACCCGGCCCTTCTGGAGCCCGAAGGAGGACGGAGTCCTACTGGACTTGTCCAAGGGCTCTGCCCTGAGGGGTGGACGCCCGACAGCCTGTGCAAAGGGCCCAGACACAAATGCGGCGAGCGAGCAAACCTCTTCCAAGCAGCTGCTCTGCCCAGCCCACCCTGGTGCTGGCTCCAGGACAGCTGAGACGCCAGGTGAGCTCCCTCCTCTGGCCGGGGACAGGAAGCAGTGTGGGCAGAACATGAACTCGCTGGGTGTGACACTTCACGGGACATGAAGGGGCAGTACAGACAGTCCTTCCGTTGCCTTTTGTCTCTTGAGGTCCCGAAATGTCGGGCTCTCTGTGACGGAGAGACTCACCCCTAATTTCGACAAGACCCGTGGCAGGGCCCCACAGATTGCTGGTTCTCTTGCCCTGATGACAGGATACTTCATGTCTTTATCTGTGGACATCTTACAGAAATTTTCTTCAGGACACTGAGAAGATAGATACCAGACCAAGCATTGCCCCAAAGGCAAATTAGATGAGGAGGTAATAAAGGTTTGAGGTTAAAGATGCAGCTTTTGGCACAAGGTCTTACAGAGAGTTGTGGCGGGTGGTCGGGGAGTGGGAGGGCCGTCCTTCCTGCAAGGTTAACGGTGAGGCTCCCTCTACGCCCAGGTCCCCTCTGCCCGTTCACCACATGTTTAACGGGCCCCTCTCATCACGGTACGTTAGAGCCCTTCACGATGCCGCTCTCAGACGCCACCCTAGTGCACCGACGCGTTGGATGGTGACGTCATGGGGCTCTACTCACTCACCCACAGAGACCCACAGCAACCTACTGAAGCCAACCAGAGCAAAGAGGGAGACTTTACTGGGAAAACTGCAGGGCACCCTGTGAAGTGTGGAGGGGCAGCCAGCCTTCACAGGGCTTAGACACGGGAGGGGACGTCCACCCCGAACCCAGGCAGCGGCTTGTCTGTCCCTCCAGGGGTGGACGGTCTCTGGTCTCCACTTCTAGAAACATCTATGGTTCATGCCAAACTCCCCCACCCCACCGTAAAAGGGGCCCCAACCCAGCTCCCAGAGCCAGACCGTCGTGCCGGTCTGGGCTCGTGTAAGGGAAGCTCGGTGCGCGCCTACAGTCCCTCACGGGGAGGGGGAGCCATTCTCCAAGAAGGGGGCTCCGTCTCAGTAGGCACTCTATGTACCGTAGGTGGAGAACACCCTGCTTGATACAGGGTGCAGCCAAAGGGGGCCCCCCAAAAAGATTTAGAAAAGTGTCCAGAATTCAAAGTGTATAGGAATATTGGAGAGACATATAAGATGTCCTCACCCCCCCCACAGGGGGGAAGAAAGAATGGAGCCAGGCCATTGAGAGCTATTTTGCATAGTAACAGTTTTGGAGCTAACCTCCGGAGGAATGGTTATTTAACATATCTATAACCTTTAACTGGTTTCATAGATATGTTAAATAGCAGTGGCCAAGTTGGGAGCCAGAGAGAAGGTAGTGAGCAGGGACTGAGGATGGAACTAGCAGGGACTCAAGATGGGAATTAGGGGCTGCTCTCCTGAGTGAGTGGACTGGGACTCAGGAGGATGTAACTAAAGTCTGGACTCCTGAATGAGAAGGGAGTAGCTTGGAAAAGATGGGCTCCGGAACATGAGGGGATAACTGCCCAGATGGAGGAGAGCCACTCGGTTTCAGCAGAGTGAGGACCCCCTGTTGGTGGGGTGAAAGAGGGAGCCACGTGGTTTTGGTGGAGTGTGGACCCCCTCTTTCCCAGGTGAAAGGGAAAAACCACGCAGTTTGGCCAGAATGGAGATCCCTGCAGCCAGGTGAAGAAGACAGCCACATGCTTTTGGTGGAGGCGGACCCCTGCAGCTTTGGTAGAAGAGGCCCACACGGCTTTGGGGTGCCCCCTTGGCCGCAGGGCCTGAAAAGCAACAGAGATTTTGACTGGAACTGGATACAAAGGACTCTTGCCAGTGGACCATGAGAGGGTACCACAGTACTTTGGATTAACTCGAGATCCTGCCTGCACAGTGACACAGCTGACGGTGCCAGCGGCCTGCAACACAGACGTGTGCTCTTTTCCTGTTTTACGGTACCCGGAGTTGGGACAAGAGGGAAGGGAGCGCTGTGTGGGTGTAGGTGTATAACCTAAAGGACTTTGATATTTTAGTGGTGGCATTAGGCCTGAATAGCATTAAATAAACATTTTGTTTCCTTTTCACAAATCTCTGGCATTAAGAGATGTGTTTCCAATTGGCGGCGGACAGAAGGGCCCAGTAGATTTTAGTATTTTGGTTTTTGGGAGGGGCCCCTGTTGTACAGCAGTTTTGGGCATCCCTAGGTGGGCCAGATATTGTATTGCCCCTCCCTCGGACCACCTCCTCTTGTTCGGTAACATGCTGATTCAGAAAACTTCTAGAGTTTTTATCGCCTCTTTGTCAGTTCTGGGTTGTACACTTGGATGTTGTGTTCTGGATGAGAACAAAAATAAAGTGAAGGAAAGACAGCAGTGATGAACCATTCAAACACTTTAACTGTGAAATCGTCTGAAAAGTAGAGCCTGCAGATCTATCCAGACCACCTTCGATGTTGCTGCCCCCTTCACATGCCTGCCATTCACAAAAGATATTCTCCCCGTCGTGCCCTTGACGGCTTGCAGGAGGGCAAGGCACCACTACCATGAGTCCAATGCCCAACTCAGAGGCGGAGGGCACAGCCCCGAGAGGCTACAAACCTGCGCACAAAGGAAGAAAGACAGGGCGGGAAGGCTAGGAGTGAAAGGGATCTGATAGCAGGAAAGGGGCTCAAATTTGGGAGACAATGCTGGCCTTGACATTCCTGATGGATGTCAGCGGTTAAGTGCTAGCTGGATCTTCTGGGGTTACCACCTCCACTCAAGCTCAGCCCTGGATGGCAACCTGACACCCAAGGCCACGGCCGGGGAGCGTCTGTGAGCCGGGCAGGGATTAGTGCCGCGGCTTAGGGAGGCCCTTACAGACGCTCCTTCCTCCCTCTGTCTCAGATCCCCGAAGCCAGGTGTGCCCCGGGGGCGACAACAATACCAAGTCATTAAGATAAAATGTTCTTGGCTGTGTCTAAGGCTTTTTCTTTTATGACAAAAACAAAGGGTGCCTTGACGAACTAATTGTTGGTGGGGGGAAGCTGCACTGCTATCTATTATTAAATGAATGCTTAGGATTTTTGTTTGTTTTTCAAATAGCCCCATTATAATTTCAGCTCAGACACTCCAAAGCTGGTGTATCCTAATTTATTGTCGCTTGCCAGGCTCCTCTGGGACCCAGTAATTGAAATTTACGGGCCTCATTATCATAGGAACAAGCAGGAATCTCCGGGAACTGAATCAGTCAAAGCCAGGTCTCTGGCCAGAGAGAGACTTGCTGGGAGCCCTGATCTCGGCACAGACGATGATGTCTCGCCCCCCTGGCCAAGCAGACTGGCTACCGTGGCTGGCAGACACGGGGCTGCAGGCTGCCTGAGGTTAGCTCTCAACACCCTCCCAAGCAGCAAACACACAGAACAAGAGAAAAGGAAAATATGAGGCTCCAAAAAAGATCCCTCCCCAAATAACCAGATTCTAATCTCACTGCAGTCAAAAATAGATGAGCCTTTGAGAGACAGGACCTACATACTTGGCTAGAACCAGGAAATTCCACAAGGAGATGTTAAAATTCCATCTGCCAAAAAAAAAAAAAAAAAAGGCAGATTGACAGCCCACATCCTCTCTTTCTTACATCCAAAACAGGACAATAAAAGTGACCATTTTAGATGCTGTTTAGAGTTACAGGGACACTTGGAGACCATCTACATCCAGCCTCCTCGTTTTACAGCGGAGGCTCTAATTCTTATCTTGCTGTGATGTGGAAGATATTTTTAAAGTCCACATCCTTTGAGCATTTGCTCTCCAACCAGGGCGGCAGCGAGGCAGAGAGAAAAGACTAAAACCTGCGGAGAAGTTGACTGAGGCCTGACTACCGTGAGGCCTGAGCACATTGTTGAACTCTGAGCCTCAACGTTTTCATCTGGAAAATGGGACTAATAATATCATCGTCTTCTCCGAAGACTAAGAGAATGCACCCAAGTGTCTAGTAAAGCTCCCGGTCCCAGTGGAATCTCACTGAACCTTAAAGGAAATAGGTCACTAATTTGGAAGACACTGCACTATCGGGAAGGTAAGTGGCAGAAACAACAGGACGCCTTCCAAAGAGCTGCTCCTCCCCAAACCGTTCCCACCAGGTTCGAGAACACAGGAAGGAGCAGGGTCCCTCGGGGGAGCACCCCCATATTTCTGAAGGCCAAGGACTTCGGGTAATTTTCCCCGGGCAGCTAAAATTCACCTACCGCTGGGAGTTTGCAAAAGCTCTGGGGCCGAGGTGCTCCTTGTCCCCCAGATGGTATTTTAATTCAGATGCCGTCAGGGCTCCTAAAGAGATGACTGGTCCGACCTGTCATGGGGGTGTCCTACTTCTCCGTCCCACATCCCTACTCTCTGTGAGAGAAAAAATCAAGGGTGCCGCCATTCCCGTTTTCAGGTCCCTTCCCTGTCACCTTCGATTAATAACCAGGAAGATACTCCCAAATGAATCAATCATCTGGAGATCGAACTCTGTAATGGGCTGAATTTGCCTGCCCCCCACCCACTGCGCCCCGTCTCAGATGTCAGAGTCCTGTCCCCAGTACCTTAGAAGGTGGCAGCATTTGGAAATAGGTTCACTGCAGGTAGGACGGCTGTTAACATGAGGCCTTACTGAAGCAAAGTGGGCCCCTTCTCCACGATGACTGGTGTCCTTACAAACAGGGGACATCTGGACCCAGAAGGGCACACAGGGAGACTGTCACGTGACAATAAAGGCAGAGGTGAGGCAGAGGCACCTACCAGCCGAGGAACACCCCAAGATGGCCAGTGAACCGCCAGAAGCGAGGGCAGAGGCGTGGAGCTGATGGCCCCTCACAGCCCAGAAGGAACCAACCCTGCTGACACCCTGACCTTGGACTTCCAGCCAACAGAAGTCTGAGACAATACCTTTCTGTTTTTTAACCAATCAGTTCGTGGTACTTTGTTACAACAGCCCTAGCAAATTAAAACAAATGGCAATCACTTCTTTTTGGAAATAAAGCCTCTCTCACCCCCATAACCTTGTCCCAGGGCCGCCGTGGACCTGTGCTCCCCTCACACCCTTCTCCCCACAGCGGCTTTCATGGGGCTCTGCCCCCCTTGTCACCTAAGCAGACTCAGCACCATCTGTGAGCTCAGGTCCAGGAGTCAGCCTGGGAACTCCAGGCCGGAAAGCAGTTAGCACCCTGCCGGGGTAGGGGGTGGGGGAGACAGCCAGAGCCAGCATCATCCAAGGTCGCATCCCTCACCTTTGGCCTCCCTAATCAGATGGCAATTTCAGCCCCAGAGATGATACACAGATTGTGCATGTTTTGCAGCCCAGTTCAGTGCCCTTATAAGGAAAAACTATGTCCCTTGAAGTCTCGCAGACTGGAGTGGCTATTGTGAATCTAAGTGTGCAGTTGGGGGACTAGGTCAGTAAAAATAGGAAAATGGTAAAAGGAAAGAAAATGTAAGAAGCCAATCTCTCTCTCTCTCTCTCTCTCTCTCACACACACACACACACATGTGCATGCATCACATGACACCATACATACAAATTCTTTTCCACAGGACTGTGCCTCCTTGTGATGGACCTATCTGCACAAGAATAGAGGTATTGGTTTCTGCGCCCGGACATAATGGTGATAAATGGCCAAGGTCAGCAACTCTATCAGCCACTGAGACCACGCTCTCTGGCAACCGCTGATAATCCCTTACCTGCCAGGGCTTGCTTGCCTGTCTGTGCCTCAGTGTCACTGAAATGCCCCTTATCTCATGAAAACACTTGTCTTTTTGTATCTTTCCAGGGTGAAAATAAATTCATAAATTATCGTTATGCCTTGGATTTTTTAAAAAGTCTCAGTTATGATTTTTGTGGGGGAAGAAGTTCCTGAAGAATGGGCATGAGGTGGAAATAAAGTCGATGGTGTCTATGAAATACTTTTCTGCTTCATGTCCTAGAAAGCAAAAACTCAGGCTTTGGTGTAAGATCTTTGATGAAAAATTTCTCCTACCATAACTCCTTTCCTAATAGGACTAAAGCTTAAGTTAAAAAACAATTTTTACTAACTTTGACTGAGAATCTACTATGTGAAGTGCACAGTGGCAGATGATAGCAATACCAACGTAAATAAGACATAATCCAAGATTTTCCCCCAAGCAATATGAAACTTACGAATAGTATACAAAAAGAGGAAATGTATGCTAAATTTCCCAAATGTTCCCTTTTGAGGACTGTATTCATGTATCAAAGATAGAAAAGGTGGGATCATATTGTACCCCCAATAGATCATTTTACACACCCACCCACTCTTATCCATGGCTCTACATTAGTCTGTTGGGTGGAGTCGCAGCCCCTAAATGACCTGCCCCCCCCCCACAAGTGTGCGTATCCCTTACATCAACTGTGTCTGGCACGGGAGTCCCCACGGGGAACAGCTGGGCTGCCACCTTGCAGCTCCCACCAGCCAGCAGGCAGCCAGGGCTCCCACACCAGCCCAATGCAAGGTGGCAGCCTGGTCCCAAGGGCGCTCACAGACCAGTGGGAGGGACGAACCCCACAGCCCACAGGCCAGGACAGAGGGCAGTGTTTGTGGCCGATCATCACATATCCAGGGAGGAGTGATGGGTCGCTCACATGGCGAACCAGGCAGAGGACAAAGGTCAAAGTACTCAGAGACTGTACTTAAAGGGTTGTGTTGAGAAAGCCACGTTCGAGGTGAGTCCTGAGAATGAGCCCTGGTGCGTTACCATTGTTGTGTGCACTCAGAAGGTGGCAAGTGTCTCTTGCAGCCTGGATTCAAATCCAGGTTTCACCACCTCCCCACACGGGGAGCTTGGTCCGGACACACAACTTCTCTGTGCCTCCTCGGGTTCCTCGTCTCTGATGTGCGAATAATAACAGGACCTTCCTCGGAGGGTTATTGTGGGGACTGAGTAAATCAGTGTAGGCCAAGCTCCTTCAGTAGCACCTCACACAAAGTGGATGCTTGTAAGAATCTGTTAAATAAAAATAATGCCCCTTTGGCTTCCCTAACACCAACACTTAAGTTTTACATACGCAATTTATGTAGCACCCACTTTGAGTCTTTACCTACATGAAAATATACATGCATAAAACCAAGATAAGACTCTCAAGTATAGCCTCTCCTTTCATAAGGGGTCCCATGCTGTCAGTTAACAACACCTCTGATGCAGGCAGCCTCCAGGCTAAGTGTGTTCTTGTCTCCGTGACTGTGAGCTACACGGGGGTCGCCAGTTCTCTCGAAGGCTCCCAACTGATCCAGCGATGAAATGCAATATAAGTCAAAATCCCACCAGGCACTTGTTTTTTGTGTCAATAATAACTTGATTTTAAAATATATGTGAAACATCAAAAGAGTGATATGGTCCAAAGCACCTCTGATAAAGGAGAAAATCTGGATGATTCACGCAACCTGATTTCAACACTTACCGTGTAAGCAACACACACGTGCACACACCCAGCTTTTTGCCTTTGTTTTGTGCTGAGCCCTACTCGGGCTGCTCTTCCTCACACCTGGTGGTAATGTCTCTGTTTACTCATTATCTTGTCTTCTTTGGTACTTTAAAAAAAATAAATACCATTTTAAATTCACAAAGAAGTTTGCAAGAATATTTCGAAAAGCCCCTGCCTGCCTTTTAACCAGCTTTCCCCGTCGTTGATATTTGGCCCCATTGCCTTCACATTCCCTCAACCAGTTCCAAGGGAACTGTGGGCATTGTGCTCCCCTGCCAAGTGCTTCAGTTCCGATTCCTAAGAACAGGGACATTCTCCTAAATAACCAAAGGACCATGGTCAAGATCCGGACATTTAACACGGATAAAATGCCATTATCTAATCCGAAACCCAGATTTCAAAATCAACTGTCTCAGAAATGACTTTTGAGCCGTCATCCCCCTGGTTTAATGCAGGATCACGCACTGCATTTACTTGTCATTTTATTATTTTCTCTCTGTCTCCATTTTCTTTGGTGTGGCTTTCTTGAAACAGAAACACAAATATAACAAAGTTATGTCCTGACAGGCTGAAAAAAGTGTTGTGAGCAAAGGCCGCCCAGGACCAGGCTCTCAAGTCCCCCAGGAGCAGTGGTCTCGTCCTCGCTAATTCCGTGCTCGCTGTGACATCCTGCAACATGACTTCTGTGAATAAGGGGAACTGACGGTTAGAAGGAACCACAGCTCACAGTGGTGGCTGGCTTTGAGGTCGGGGTGTGGGGGAGGAAATCAGGGGCTGTGTCATTAGGGATGTTTGAGGCTGAAAGCAAACGTCACTAAATGCGGTGCTAACAGGGGTGCTTGCTATTACTTGTGATCATTTAATTGCCTACAGTAAACACCTGTACAAGGAAGCACAGTTGGGCGAGGGGGGATCAGAGGGTGGTCACCGGGAACAGTGTGTCTCCACACACTGACTACGGTGCCCATAGACTGAGAGTCAAGTGTAAGCTCAGTGGTGATCGAAAGCGGGAATCCCAAAAGATGAATGAATCACTGCCAGGTGGCCTCAGCTGGGCTTAGCACACAGCCACCTGCCCGCTCTCAGCGCTGGCGTTGCAAAGCTCTGCTGAGTCTGGAGGAAATATCATGTCAGGAGATGCTGTTGCTCTCAGTGCTGGTGCATGCCGATTCACTTCTGCCTAGCTTCTGACGCCAGTTCACAGCCACTCCGTAAAGCCTGTGTCTGTAGGAATCACGCCACCTGTGGCTTAAAACCTCTCAAGTAGATGTAATAGGACAGGTAGGTACTTCGCCCCAAGATAAAGTAACCGGGTATCAGAAAGCTACATTCCCCCCCATTTCAGTCATTACTGTAGCTATAATCTCCAAATACCAGTCTCCCGAGCAAAATGAGAAGAAGGGTATTTGCCACATGATGGAGAAAGATAAAAGTGATGCGAGATCCCTGGGGGGAAAACTGTGCACAGTATCCCTTTAAATAAACCGGGAGCACACAACGCACTTGCAGACGCCATCACCCGGTGTATGGGAGTTGGGGCTGGGGCACTACACAGGCAAGGCTGCTTAGCCGGTCCTGAGCTCCAATCTGAAGGATGAATTAATGTATGCCAAGAGTTTAATAAACATAGAAAAGTGGGCTCAAAGACTAATTTCTTCACCTTTGTTAAGTAATGAGGAAGCACTTCAAGAGCCACCCTTCCACACCGAATTTTAGAAGAGACTCTATCAAGCAGAACAAGGAAGGAGGGGCTGCTGCGATGTCACGTTCTGAACTTCCTGATGGTTAGGGCTTGGTCTTGTCCGTGAAATTTCTACAATGTATCATACAGCCTGCTGCCCTGGGTGCGACAGGGGAATTCTGCTCCCACTAGTACAACTGCAGTGTAGCAGCTTCACCCTTTGACTCCTGACCACAGCACGGTGGGTGTAGCCAGGACTTTGAGGACTCCCATTTTAAGTGATGCAGACGCCGTGACATTACAAATGGAACGAATGCAATATCAGAGGATTACGATTCTTTCATCACCTCCTGACAATCGTTCTGCGCTTCAGCCATGCTATAATTCTCTGCGACGGTGCATGTATAGGACTGAGCAGGACTCTGTTTTGGTCCTGGGTTTGGAATTCTGGTTACATTGCTGGTATTAGCAAATGCTTCACTATAACTCATCTCCAAGTCTATGGAGCAGGCGGGGGAGGGGTTAACTGCAAATACCAGGTAATCCTGTGTCTATTTTAATAGTTTCTTAAAATACAGTAGGTCCCCACACAGCCGTCCTTCTGGTGAAAACCAACTACGTGGCAAATTCACGAAGGTGTTCTGATCGCACCCTAACGATTGCTCGGCAGATCACGTAAAGCTCTGCCTCCCGGAGGTGGCCACCTGGCTGGGGGGCTGACGGGCCCCCCAACTGCCAGACTGCTTCCATGCACCCTTAATCGAACCCCTACCTCATAACACACTGATTCTTTTTTTCTTTACGAATTTTATCTTTTCATAAACTTCATAATCTCAGCAATGACCCCCAGTTCATTACACTTCTTTCCTCATAATTCAGTTCCCTATAAACAGCAGACGCCGGCTGAGCCCCAATCATTTTGCTGTCACTGGCGTCTTAGTAGCATTTTGACATCACGGCTGACCACTGGTGTCTAGAGCCATCTCTTTCTTGCTTTGGGCATCAAGGCACACAACCATTTCTTAAAAAGAAGGCCCGGCCGCAGCTGGTGTAGCTCAGTGGATCGAGTGTGGGCTGCGAACCAGGGGGTTGCCAGTTCAATTCCCGGACGGGACACGTGCCTGGGTTGTGGGCCGGGTACCCAGTGGGGGCCACGTGAGAGGCAACCACACATTGATGTTTCTCCCCCCTCTTCCTCCCTCCTTTCCCCTCTCTAAAAATAAATAAATAAAAAATATTTTTAAAAAAGAAGGTCCATACTCTACTGTAGAAATGGAAATTTTTTTTTAAATTGAAAGAGAACAGACTTACTTCATGCTTATGGTTCATTCCCACCGATGAGAAGTGCTGTACACAAATGCACTGTATCACTATGCAAGTGTGTAAAACACTGGAACCTTCCAACAATACAACACCTCAGTTTGGTACGTGGGTTTATTGACATAACTGAACACAACCATGTGCACAGAGCATTTATTCATTTCCCACTGAACAACATTCCAGGGAAACTCTTCTTAACATAGACCCAGGCACTGGGCATTTTTGGGGATGGTCTGCAGTTTAAAAGGGTGGGGTGTAGGAACCGTCCTTTTTCCCTGACTTTCAGTGGGACTCAACATTCCATGGCTATGCCAGAGAAAGAGCTCAGAGATGCTGATTGCTCAGTGAATGAAAAAAGCTGGGAGCAAGAAAGAGGCAAGATAGCCCAAATGTTGCAAATAAGAGCAAACAATTGCACCTCTCCCGTGGATCAGTAAACTTGGAGCCGGAACCAAGCTCTGGCAACAAACTAAGAATGACAGTCTATTTCCTGTGGTTTATTAAGTTTCAGCCCCACAGATACAACTGCCAGGAAAGCAGCTGTACTTTAAGTGGTCTGGACATTTATTCATCTGAACATAAGCAAAGATCAGTTCATTTAGATCCCTGGGTCTGTGCTCGGCTGTGGGGACAAGGGCAGGCCTGGCTCCGTGGAGTCCAGGCACAGAAGGGGTGGACTGGGGGTCAAGGACCCCTGGACTGTGATAGATTCCCTGAGTCATCAGGACCCTTAGGGGCTTATAGCCTGAGAGGAAAGAGTCGCAGTCAGCCTCAGCACCCACACCGTGGCTCCACCATACCCCACGGCAATGAGTCATAACCATGGCCAGTGTAACCTTGTGCACCCCCTCAGTGAGGACGCTTTCAGACCACACTCGGAATCATTCATGTAAACCAAAGCACCGCAGTCAGCAATGCACGTGCACTTCATAACTAGCAGGGCACAGAAGGATCTCGGCCAGCTGCAAATGACAGATCCAATGAAGGAGCCCAAGCCCAAGTTTACACCAAAGACATTGAAAAGAAATACTGCAATTCTTAACTAAAAGATAACATTTAATAACAACAGTAAAACACAGGGTGGTGGAGGGACTAATTTGCAAAACACAGGATTATTTCACAGTCGGGTGTGAGTGCTCATTCATGACAATCTTCTGGCTTTAGTAGAAAGACAACCACCGATAGATACTTTTTCACATTTTTTTCCCAATAAGTTCTCCCCTTTTACTATTTCATAGAGAGTAAGACGTTAATGCGCTCAAACATACACTATCAATTGACAATCGCCTTTTGCTCCCCTTTTTGGAAACTACCTTTGTCGCTTCATTGTGCCACTCAGGACGAGCAGGGCACAGGGTGTTTACTCCACACCGGACACACTGCCACATGTGCCGTAAGTGACTGGGCACACAGGCATCCCTGTGGGGTCACCACTCACATACGCATCACATTCTTGGATCAAGTCTGGCACTGAAATTTCCTTTGCCACCTATGGGTTTAAAAAAAAGAAAGAATAAACGTAAAAAGCCACAGGAACAACCCTTGCAGAGAAGTCTTGCATTAAGCCTTCTCCAGAGAAAACAGGTTATCGCAGTTAACTCCAAGGTCAGCAAACGTTCTTGTGGTGTTCATGTTAAAAAGAAAATTGTGGAACCTCCCGGCTCAGCTAAAATAGTCCTTGAGTTTATTCATCAGTTTGTTAAATGGCAGAGGTCTTCACATTGTTGAAAAAAATAGCGTCTCTAATTACCTAAACATTAAGTTATCCTGAATGTTCTGTTAACCACCAGAAAGGAGTTGCCTGGTGAGTGTGTTAAACTTCTCCACCTGCTCGCATCGCCCTTCTCCGCAGGAGCCACCAGACCAGGGGGTCCCTTGCCAAGCCTCCTCTGTAACAGTGCTAAGTTCCTTTTTCCTTAAATAGAACCAAAACACCTCTGTTTGAGTCTGGACGAATAGAAAGCATGTATCCGAATCTCCTTCTGGCCATGATGGGGGGCACAAGCCCCCTTTTTCACCGCAGAGGGGGTCAGGCTATTCATCACAATGCCCCAAAAGGCAATCTCATAGCTGCACCAGGATCTTCGGGTAAAGAAGGCTTCCCACCCCTGAACCCCACCATCCATGTGTCCCCTTCCATTGGCCTTGACCACCAAGTACCAGCCATTTACTTCGTGAGTGAGTACTGGGAAGCAGGGACAGGGGCAGGGGCCGAACTGGCTGCCTGTCCCCTTTGGCCTCCCTAGCCAAGAGGGTGAGAGGAGATGGTCAGATAAAGTGAGATCTTCCCCTGAGGTGAGTTGAGGGGCCCCACGGAGAGGTGGCTCCTCACAGCCAATTAGATGGTCTCCACACCCCTGGATCTAGTCGGCAAATCGCTGCAGGAGATGGTCTTCCCGCCTCAAGCTGCCACCCGCCCCACTGCCCCCGCTGTCCATGAAGCGGTCACAGGGGAACTCGATGAGGTCCGCCTCACTGAGCGCGCACACGGTGGTGCGGGGCCTGTGCGACTGGAATCCAGAGAAGTCCGCAGACACGCCGGTGCCCATGGAGCGCAGGGGCCGTCGGGTGGAGTACATGTGGCGAACGTGGACAGGGGCCCCTCCCTTTCGCCTGGCTCGCAGCTTCCTCCTCAGCCACCGGGATGCCCAGGCCGCCAAGGCCAGAAGCACTAGCAGAGCGTTGACGGCTAGCAGGGCCAAGGTCAGCAGCTGGTAGTCGATGCTGCTCCGGCTGCCAGGCTCGGGCAGGGTGACCAGCCCGGCGCAGTGGTCCCGGGGGGCCACTGGGCAGACCCGGCCCCCCAGCACGCCCTCCACACACACCAGATAGGGCGTATCTCCACGCAGCTCGCGCAGCGTGGCCGAGTCGCTGCGCTCGGGCAGGTAGACGAAGCGGTGGAATTTCGGCTGCTGGCCAAAGCGGTCAAAGAGCAGGCGAAAGCGCGCGCCGCCCAGCGGCCGGGGACTGCGGTGCTCTCGTACTGCCCAGCGCACGGAGGCGCTGTCTGCGCCCACAGCCTCCACGGTCAGGTTGCACAGGATGAACTTGTTGAAGTCACACGGGTCGGACACTAGCGGTGGCAGGCCGACCCCGCCGTCGGACTGCGCGGCGCTCTCCTGCTGCTGCGCGGCTAAGACCTGCTTCGCCGCGCGCTGCCAGAGGTCGCCAGCGGTCAGTGGCGCAGAGGCAGGCGCAGCGGTCGGGGTGGGTGCAGGGTGGGCAGCGTCCGCCGGCGTCGCACGTCCCCTCTCGGGCTTCTCGAGCAGGTCCAGGGGGTGTGGCACCGCGCCTGACACAGCAGCAGCAGAGGGGCCCGGCTGCTGGAGGCCCGGACCCCATCGGCTCAGCTTCAGGGCGCTGCGGTTGCCCCAGAGCTCCCTGGCCACCCCATCCCAGGGCACCCCGGGCAGAAATCGTCCCCGCTGCTGTGGCTGAAGCTGCAGCGGCAGCTCCTCTACGAGGCCACCTACAGGGGGCTCCATTTTCTCCCTCGTGACTGTGGGTAAGGGCTGCCTCTGGCTTCCCTCGGTTGGAGAGATGGAGGGTGAGGGATCCGCGCAAGACCCGTTCTGCAGTTGTAGGTCGTCCAAGTAATCCAGGTACTTGCCCCGGAGGGCCGGGGGGTGGCGACACTGCACAAAGACTGTGAGAAGCCGGCCTTGCGAGTGCCAGTCGCCCATCCAGCGCTTCAGGCCACGTAGCCTACAGTCACAGGTCCAGCCGTTGCCGTCTAGGTCCAGCCGGTAGAGAGCCGGGCTGGCGGTGAAAATGTCTCCAGAGAGGGCGCTGAGCGCGTTGTCGCGCAGGCTGAGTTCGCGTAGTCGGCCCAGGTGGCCGAAGATATTTGGGTGCAGAGCGGACAGCTCGTTGCCACTCAGGTCTAGCGCCTCCAGGTTGTGCAGAGGTTTCAGCAGCGCGACGGGCAGCTGGCTCAGCCGATTGCTCTCCAGGCGCAGCTCACGCAGGGCCTCCAACCCCCAAAAGGTCTCCGGCGCCAGGTGTGAGAGCTGGTTACCCCGGAGCGAGAGCAGGCCGAGGCGCGGCAGGTGCTGGAAGACGCGCGGCCCGAGGTGCTGCAGGCTGTTGTTGGAGAGGATGAGGGTGGAGAGGGAGCGCAGTGGTGCGAAGGTGACCGCGTGGCGTAGGGAGGGCTGCAGCTCGTTGGCAGAGAGGTTGAGAAAGCGCAGCTTGCCCAGTTGGGCAAAGGCGTTCTTGCCCAGAAAGCGGATCCGGTTGGACTCCAGATGTAGGTAGAGCAAGTTGGCCAAAGGGGCGAAGACCGCGTCAGGCAGCGCCCCCAAGGCGTTCCCGTCCAGTCGCAGCTTGACCAGACTCTCCAGGCCCTCGAAAGAGCCTCGGCTCAAGCGGCCGATCTCGTTCCCGTTGGCGTAGAGAATGCGCAGCTTGCGCAGCGGGGCCAGTGTGCCCGGGACGAGCGCCTGCAGGAGGTTGTTCCCCAGGTACAGTTCCTCCAGTCGCGAGAGTTTCTCGAAGGTCTTGGGGTGTAGAGAGCGGATCTGGTTGTACTGCAGGTCCAGCCGTCTGAGCTGTCCCAGGCGGTGGAAGTCGAACGCCGTGATGTTGGTTATGAAGTTGCCGCCAAGACTGTAGGTGAGCACTTCCTGGGGGTTCGGCAGCGAGCTGGTCTTGGGCACAGCGCGGAGCCCCCTGTTGGTGCACAGGAGGTGCTGGGGATGCTGGCAGTCACAGCGCTCTGGGCACACGGGCTGGGCCCGCGGCGGGAGAGCGAGGCAGCCGCACACCACGAGCAGGAAGCGCACGGCGCGGGCAGCCTCCATCGCCGCCCGCCCTGCGTGCAGCTGCCGGATCGTCCTCTTGGCCCGCCGGCTCTGTGTCTCCTCTGCATTCCCTTTGGCCTGGCCAGAGACGCTAAACGGCCTCTTTCGGGACTTTGCTGCGCAGTCCAGCCCCTCCTCCGCCCTTTGTCCGGTGGCTGGCCCAGGCCTCTGCAGGAGGGCTTCGCTCAGCCAAGTCCAGCGGCGCAGGGCGCTCCGAGAGCTCCCAGTGCTACTTGTTGCATCTCTGCAGAAAACTGTTTCTTCGGGTGCCTGTCGTGGGGCGGAGGGGAGAGCAAGAACTGATCTTTTTGTTTGCAGCTCGAGTCCGGAGAGCTGGATTCCCTGGCACGGATTCTCCCCGCCGAGTGGATTCCCCAGCTGCAGGCAGGCGGGAGCCCTTCCAAGAGCTGCTCAGGGCGCGGCTTGGCTGCTGCGCGCCCCGGCGGGCAGCTCGCCCCCGCAGCTCGAGCCTCCTCGCGGGACCCGGAGCGCTGCCTCGGTGGAACAGCCGGGGGAGGAGCCGAGGTGCGCAGGCTGTGTCGGGAAGGGACCCAAGTCGGCGAGTGGCGAGCAAACCGGGCGGAAATTCGTTCTTCCCACACTCTGCCCCCGGGGATGCAGGCGCGGAAAGAGGAGACAACGGAGGGAGAACAGACCCCGGCTGGGGGAGGGGGAAACGCTAAGTGGCTCCGCGTCTGGTCAGCCTGAGAGGGGGACGCCAAGTGAGAAAAGTAGGGATTAAAAACAGCTGTACAGGGCGGACACACTGGGCTGGGGGCGGGGGTGGATTACCGGTCGAGCAAACGGGATTTGCAGACAGAGACCTTTTTATTTTAGACAAGGACACCAGTCGCTTCGGAGCAGTGGGAGCTCGGCTTATCTTACTCATTTTTAAGGCACTTGCTCTTCCAGGGGCCGCCCTGGGGAAAGGTGGGGCGGCACGGAGTCCGCCAGCATGCTACAAAAGTTTTGGGGAGCACAAGGTTGTCTGCAAAGAGCTGTCAGTGAGCCCCTGCCAGGAGAGGCTAGGCCGATCCATTCAATTGCCGCGTGTTTGGGTTTGGGGCATTGCCGCGTGTTTGGGTTTGGGTTTGTGGCGGAATAGAGGCGCTGCCCCCTTAGGGATCTGAACTGGAAGCCCTTTTGTAGGCAAGAGCAAGGCGAAAGTTTAAAACTGCTTCTACCACCGCGAAAGTGTCTCTGCCAGATTTTGGTGGTTTAGTCCCATTACTTTTCCTCCCTGGGGAAGGCTCAGCAGATGAGAGATAGATGATAGATAGATAGATAGATAGATAGATAGATAGATAGATAGATAGATAGATAGATAGATAGATATGGATATCCTTCCAAGACCCTCGGGTAACATCTACCTGCAGGGGCAGGCAGTCCCTTCTGCTCCACGTCTGGGCTTGCAGTGATCTGTAGAGTCTTTAGCCCCCAAAGTCCTCAGGCCAGGTTTAGTTGGGGAGTCTTACCATTTAGTAGTAATAGAGAATGGGGCAGGTACCCGAGTCTCTTTTAAGGGCAGCCCCTGCTGAGAATGAGGATCAGGCAAAGAAGGGCTGGTAATTACTCTTGCTCATACAAACTGTCTTGCTAAAAATAAAATAAAGACCCCTTCTTTCCTTCAACCAACCTCAAAGTGTCCAGAAAAATGTAATTTTAGTGTTCAGAAAACGTAATTTGAAGGAGGTACTCTGGGGACAATGAAAGGCAACAGGCGCATCAAGAGGCTGGCAGTCTGGTGGGGAGGGCAAGGCATGGACGGCACCAGGGTAACTAACATAAGGTGGTCTGTGAGGAAGCTGCTGAGATGCAGATGAGGTTCAGTAACTCCAGGGCTTGACAGTGAGCCCTCATTTAGCCGTTCATAGAGGCCAGTGAGAGAGACAGTCACTGAAAGTAAGCAAAGATGAGATCACTGGCAGCATGGTCTGTGGAGACTTGCAGATGAGCAGGGACCTGGGCTCCAGGGTGATGAGTGTTGCAGAACTGAAAGTGGGTAGTGAAATGCCCATTCAGGGCACAGCGAAGGAGCACATCAAATTTGCCTGTGATTTGCTTTGAGTTTTCAGATTAAGGATGAACTTGGAGAACCAAGTATCTGTCATTAAGATGAAAGATGAAGTTAACCAGGTAGCTAGTGTTTAGTTCTCACTGTGAGGATCTCCTGAAACCCTTTCAGTTGCTGACTCCTGCCCTCCTGAAGAAGGTATGGCTGCCCTAGAGGGCGAGGCCCGAGCCTGCGCAGTGTGGCACAGGCTGTCCATCCTGGTCTTACGCCCCAGATGCTGGAAGGAGAATCTGCAGTCTTTGCTGCCTGTTTTTCAGAGGAAAGATACAAAGAAGTTGCTGGCTTTCCAGTCAAATCACTGGACCTACCTGGCATGGGACGGTGGCAGCATCTGATTTGAGCCCACAGCCTGGGGACACACAGCATTCTGAGCAGGACACACAGAGGTTGGAAGCTGAGAGAGGTGTGATGCGAAAGAGGGAGAAGCAGAGATCAGACCTTACTCCTTTCAAGGCCTCCTCTCCTTCTGACTCCTCACAGAAAAGTTGCAGAGGAAGTGGGGGCAGCAGGTGACCACTGTGGTTTGGACCAATCACTCAGTCCCCTGGGGGTGTCTTTCCTTTACAGACGCCTCAAAGTAACATTCAGAAAGCTATCAGACCCTCGCTGACATCCGACACCCTTTAATGCTCCGGCTGTCTTTGCTCTTTTGCCCAGTGGTTAATGTCCCTCCAGAAGTCCTGGGCTGCAGGTAGAAATACGCCACATGGACTCATGTCCTCCCGGGTCCTCAAAGTAACACATCTGCTGCGTGGAATTAACCTTGCTTAAAATAGAGGCAGTGTGCCATCTTTGAAATAAATATAGACAGTTTCTGATAGGTGTTGTTAGGACCCTCAGCTCAGTGTCAATAAGAGTAAGATCTTGAGATCTAGAGAGAAAATGATAACGTGTGTGTGTGTGTGCATATAAAGTTTTTCTGAAAAAGTGTGATTATTATCTTTTTAACAAATACTCCCCTTTTAAGAGGCATGTAAGCTGAAGTCAACTTTACAAGTAAATGACATTTAAACACTTCGGAGTCTGTTTATGTGATATTCATATGTGCCCCCAATGGTCTCCGTGTCTATAATGCTACATGTTCAGTGGTTCAATTTACATTATTTTCATCTCTTCCAGGAGTTGATGTGGCGTTTTGCTCAAATCCGGCAATAATCAGAGCCCCTGGTAGCAAAGAGCAAAAACTCCAAAACTGCATCGGCTTGGAATCCTCACTGCTGCTGGAGATCGGCAAGAGGCACGTGGTGAGAATTTCGCATGCGCCGAACCCGAGGATGAGCTGTGGGAATGCGGTGGCTGAGAGGTGCAGGGTCAGACCCAGGGCGCTCCACCAGCATAGTGGCCAGGCCGATGCACAAGGAGCAGTTGCAGCCGGGTGGTCAGAACTGTGGGCTGGAGCTGTGGGAGCCCTGGGAAGGTGAACTTGGCCTGGGAGCCTGAGGAAGGCTTCCAGGGGCAGGAAGTACTGAGTATTACCTGGATGCAGGTGAGCAGGGCTCTCAGGAGGGAAAGCGGGGGGATGTGTGCCAGAGATTGATTTAGGGACCTGTAAAACTTCTGTCTGAATCTTTGTTGGTGAGATTTTTTTTTGACATTGCTGTTTTTTGACAGTATCACACGCCCTTACTCATATAGTGACTTCCAAATAAATACTCCTTATTCCCCTTTAAGGATTTCAGCAGGCAGTTTTCATAATCATACTTGTACCATAACATCAAGCAGTATCTCTACCTGAATAAACTAGGTGCTATAAAAAGAAAGTGCCATCTATCTAGTTCTTGCCTTTAGAACCTTGAAATATGTGACAGTGGTTTGTGCAGGGTGTGTTGACAGGACATCCAGACCAAGGTATTCACTTATGTGAAATACACTGCACATATTTTGTAGAGATAATATATATGTGTGTACGTATATTTTTGTAGAGATTTTGTATATATGCATATATGTATAAGGACATGTATTTATATATCTATATACTTATATCTATCTATCTATCTGTCTATGGCACTGCTCTTAGAACAGGGCAACCCATGTTCCTGTCCTGAACCTGCACAGGCTCAGTCCTTCTCTGATTGTGTTCCTATAAGAGCTGGATTTTGAGCTTCCAAAGGGAGGTGCTCACCCAAAGCTCACACCCGACTCCTGCTCTGGGTTCCTGGGACTCTGGAGTCCTGACTTAACTGCCTACGTCTGTGCAGACCCTTTTCCCATCTGTTCTCCTGGGGGCCAGTCAGGCTGTGAGTGGATTTGCTCGTAGGGCCAGGGATGGCCAAAGGGCAGCTCTGCTAAAAGAATCTGGAGGTGTGAGCTGGGATTTGCATCGCTAATGCTGGATGGAGTCAGAGCGCAGAGGGGGCGTCTCAGGCCAGCCGACTTCTCTCACCCCAGGCTTGCCCATGTGTGGCATTTTAGGAGGAGAAAGTACTGGATTTAGAAAGAACAAGGAGAAAAATTACAGGAGTCCAAAGGAAAACATTTTTTAAAATGTTAATTCTACTTGATTATGACATAGTCTTTACCTAATTTTCTATAAAAAGCAATAATTTTTAGTAAAAGCAAGGACAGAGTTGTCTCCATTTAAATGCCTGTCTCTCAACGATGTAATGTCTCTGTTTATGGGTGGAGCCAGTCCTGATCCGGTTTCAGGAGGTTCAAAGATTGATTATGCCTACATGGATAATTTGCATAATCACCAGTGGACATTCAGGAAGGAATGCTGTTCATAGGGGAAATGGGAGCCTTGACATCCCACTTTTGGAAGGCTGGCCTTTTAACTCTCAGGTTTCAGAGGGTGGACACACAGTCACATCTGGGCTGGCTCCATGGCACCTGTACGCAGTGTCAGGGTTCTCGGGTGTTCTTGCCCAGGCACGGAATCGTCTCGGGCTTGTGGGAATGTGCACTGCTTTCTTCCCCAGCAGTCTGGGGCTTTGCTGAACTGTGGCTGTAGAGGCAGGAAGGATTCCAGGCCATGTCTTCAGTGGCCCCTGGAGCTGGCCTGGGTTAGCCCAGGCTGGCCTGGTGCAGGACACACTAGGGGGAGGAGTGCTCTGGCCAAGCCCCCGCTGCCGCAGTGGTGAGCCAGCCAAGCCTGGCTGGAGTGGCTTCCGGGGGCTCACTCAGGGCAGCCTGCAGAGACAGCATCTGCTTCCTCACCCCATGTGAGCCAGCCCCTCACAGGCAGTGTGGGCCCTGCCACCGGTGAGCTAGGACCTGAGAGTCCCCAGTAGTCCTTGGCATATTATCAAACGGCTCCCTCAGCTCTCTGTCTGAATGGGCCCCGTGTTTGCCCTGGTCTGAGGGGCCAGGTTCTTCACCGTGGGGGTTAAGGATGAGAAGAGGAAAACCCCTGGTTTGCAGTATATGTGCTGATGCTCCATTCTCCCCCTTAAGGAAACACAGGGATGCAGAGTCCTGGCAAGGATTCCGCCGCACTGACTCAGAGTCTCTGGGGGCGAGGCCCCGGCACCTGCATCTGGGAGCCGCCAGATAAATTGTATGCACCTGTAATTTTAAGGAAACTAATAGACGGTGCTTCCGAAACACCCATTCACGATTGGCTTATCATGTTAGAATAACAGCAGTCATAATGATGGGTGCTTCTGCAGAGCTGAGTGCCAGGCATGGTCTGAGCAACTCTGCACAAAATAAGTCATTTATGTCCACAGCCACCTTGTGAGGTGGGAACTACTGTGATCCCCATGTTACAGAGAAGGAAGGTGGGGGTTGTATTAAAAATACAGGACCCTAGGCCCACCCCCAGAGAATGTGATTTCAGAACCCACAGGGCAGGGTGGAGGGACCTTTATTTAGCACATTCCCAGGTCAGATTGTCTCAGGAACTGTCACAGAAGCAGAACTCTTAAGGGCTCATTCAGACAGGAAGCACCTCCTTTGCTAGGCGTCCGGTGGTAGAAAGAGGAGGAAGACAGGCTGGGCCTGGCTGAGAGCTGGAAGTACCTAGGACGACACAGCCCCGGAGGACAGTGCCATCCAAGGTAGATGGGATGAGCACCACTGGCTGTAACAGCAGTTATCTTTTGAGAAGAAAATGACGAAGAACTGAAACCTCTGTGGAAAGTGCCAGCCCACATAACATTGTGTGTGTTTGAGGCCATCGACAAGGTGCCCGCTTCCAACACGCTGGATTTTACATCCAAGGAAAATGCTGCTCCGTCCGTTCAAAGATGCTGGAGTATGTAAACCCTGTGTGTGTACACACATCGCGCATCTACAAGAACTACAGGGAACTGTAGGCACGCCGGGTGAGCTAAAACAGGGAGTGCAGTTGTTCACTGAGCATAATGACTTAGGGAATCAGGCAAACCCACGTTACGTTTCTGGCTACAGTATAGAGTTTGTTTTCGTGTAACTGAAATCTTATAGCCCTAATACAATGACATCCTCCCTTAAAATAGCATTGGGTCAGTAGCCTAGGGAAATTTTTGGGGTATAAAAGTGTCTCTTATTTCTAAATCAGTATTTAAAACTATTTGTCATCTTCGGGAATCAGACCTGGTGTTGTATTTTATGGTACAATTTTCCACTGTTCTTTTATTTGGATTTCTTTGTACCGCAATAGCATGTACTTAGCCGTTTCTGCACCCCGCCCCTCCCCCAGAAGGACAGCAATGTGCTTTATTCTGTTCTCGTAGTACGCAGCAGCTGTTGTTGAACTGTCAGAGCTTTTATAGAGAGCTGGAAGAAAAAAATGTTTTAAATGTTAACAGTTGTCTTTACATGGCGAGAAAATGAAGTATTTATACTCTGTGTTTCTGGCATTTTCTCAATGATGTGCAACAACTATGTATTTCTTTGAAATTAATTAAAACATTTACAAACAAATACTTTCGTATGTAGCACCGGGGTTGAACCTCCACATGGGTCTCTTGAGGCTGTTAGGTGAGGAGTAGTCCTGTCTCCAGTTTGGGGCAGGGGAGGCAAAGAACTCGAGAAGGTTGCAACCTTCTGGGATGTTCCACTATAATTGATAGAGTGTGGACCACAATCTAAGCAGTTGGCTTCTGGCCCCAGGTGTTTAAAGTTGGACCTTGGTAGATGCCCTGTGGATACACGTCTATATGTACAACTAATGGCACCACTTCAGGGTGCTGTTCAAAATATTTAACCCAATGGTCACAGCCGGAACACTGGCCGGTCAGGGGTGGTGCTGCCCAGTCTGGGCCAAGGAGGCCGTGAACAACCAGCCCAGGAGTGCTGGTGCCCCCCAGCTGACAGTGGACTCCCTGTATTGGATTAAACTTTCTTCATTGTCCTTCAGATGTCTCTTTTTCTTTTTCCTAATAACCACATTATTCAACACATTTGCTCGAGGCTCGGGCACAATAACGAGTCACCTCGAGGTGTAACGCACAGAGCCTTCCTGGGCCCAGACTCTCCCTGGCTGCAAACTGGGCCTGTTCCTCGGGACCGAGGTGCATCCCAGCCACTCACACTCGGCAACAGAGCCACGGTTAGAGGGTGGGGACGATCAACTCTGACAAAACGCGGGCTTCATTTTCAATTTGTAATTCAGAAATTGTCTTCCACTCTCTTTGGTGGGCTGGCAGATACATCTGAAAGGAATTTAATTTTTAACACAAGTTGATTCAAATTGTTATAACTAATGGTTCGAAAATATTTGCAGGGGCACCTCTTTGTATGAGAATCAACTTTAAGGATCAGCAACTCACCCTGTAAATTTTTAATGACTTATTATCAATACCTGGCTGCACGTGTTCTAGCTCCATACACCACCCCCCCCTTGTTGCCTCACTCCCTGAGCTGCAGATGTCTCCTTCTGCTAACGTCACTATATAGAGAGGCAAAGTCATACTCATGCCATTGAACACTCTGGCTCCACCCTGGCAAGAAACAGCCTGTCAATTTCAGTAATGGAAACAATCTCGGACGGTCCAATAATTGACTGTATACAGTGTAAAAACCCTCAAAGTGTTTGCAGATTTCATCAAAAGGCCAAATGTTTTTCACTTAAGACCAGGAACCTGGCAGGAAAGGAAATTAGAGGAAAGAAGCCTCCATCCCCTTTCCAGAGTCTCTGTAATTTTCTATAAAGATTTGCACTTTGATTACTTAGTAGCGCGCCATATGCTGGAGTGGGACTCAAGATCAAAGGCTCTGGCCACGGCCCTGGACCTCGCCGTGGGCAGGAGCGAATGTGCCTGCTGGTCCAGTGCTAATGGATGTGTGTGGAGACTCCCCCAGCCCCTTGTGTGTTCCCGTTTAATTTCCAAAATACAAGTGGTATGTCTCAACCGTGGATGCTTGCAGCATCGATTTTTTTGTCAGCTATCATACCTTGTCGGTTGCAAAAAAAAAAAGGTTATTACCACAAAGATATTTGAAACTGAAGAATTTTCAAAAGCTTAATGTGAATTGTCAAGTTTTATAATGTGTATGGTCTTAAGAATTTGGAAAGCAAGGGGATGCTGAACACCCCTTTTCTTTGGTAGTGATTTTTTTCGTTCTACTTTATGGTCAAAATTTTCTACAGTGAGGGTTCTTGCAGTTAAAAATCTTTGGTAAAGTGTAGATGATCCTTTACCTGCTCCTGCTTTCTCCATTGCCCTGCTGTGTCCTCCTTCCCTATGTTACAAATGGCTTTTCTTATAAACCTTCGTGATGCATCAATCCCAGCCGTGGAAATTCTCTTGGATAATCAGTTTACTGTATACAGTGTGAATACCCCCAGAGCCTTTGCAGATGTCATCCAAAAGCCAGACATTTATCATAAACTACCCATGAGGCGGGCATGGGATGAGCAGAAGATGGAGACCTCTTGCTAGGTCTCTGACCTTGAACCACAGCTGTCTCTGTGATCAGTGGCTCATTTTCCCATCTATAAAAAAACACATACTCGCCCAATGTAAGAGTTTTGAAAAATGTATGTGAAAACACTTAGAGCCTGTCAGTGTTATAAAAATAGGATTGTTGTTAACATCTTAACATCATGTGTGCCTTCTCAGGGAGAATCTGAGACCCTCCAGGGCTGGTCTGAGTCTTAGGCACAGCCTTTGGGGGTCTCCTGCCACGCCCAGCACGGGGTCTCTTCTTTCCTCGTACGCTCCGTTTTCTTCCGTGGTTTCGTTGCTCTTCCCCCGGCTGCCCGGGCCCAGTGCGCTCAGCGTCCGTGCACAGGTTCTCTCTGGATGCCTGGACGCCCAGGCCCAGGTTCTGGGCCAGCTTTGTGACTGTTCGGTTTGCACAGGGGAATTGTTTGACTGCTCTGGGCACCTGTTTCTTGCTCTGTGAGGGGATGTGGCCATAATACACCAGTATTTGCCCAGAGGGTTCTTATCACTAGTAGTAGCCCCTGTGAAGTTAGGTTGTAGGGGGTAAAAGAAAGGGAAGAGGCTCTGAGGTCAGGGCAGGTCATGTACCACATCTCCATCTTAGAAATTTCCATGTCTCAGTCTTGGAGTGTCACAGGGTACCATAGAATGTCCCAGGCTTTGAGAAATCCAGAAAACACAGAAGGAAATTCCTGGGGAGTAGGGCTGTTTACCTGTTTGAGGGACCTTAGACTAAATGCTCACTAAGATCCCTGTCAGCTTTAAACGTTAAGTAATTTACTGATTTTTTTCCCCATGGAGCATTATTCAATATCATCAGAATTGAAGAAGTTCTTTAAACACTGTTTTTTATTTAAAGTTTGCACATTATGCAATGGCAGGTGCTTTTCCAGGTTGGGCCTGACTGACCTCAGCAACTCAAGGTATCCGCTTGGTGTAACGTCAACCCTCGGTGAGCAGAGTAACACATACTGAAGTTATCTCCATCCTCCAACAGTCCTGGAACACGTCTTTGCTTTTGTCCCAAGTTGTCAAACTAACAAAGTACTAGATGTTTCTTTTCACTAGGATACAGCTGTTAGAACCCTATCGTTAGTTGTAAGCACTGTTTGATCACACTGACGATTCCGGGCAACCTCTCTGCTAGTCTTCAAAGTGTTATTCGCCGCTGTGCTAGCACTGCTGGGGTGTCTCCTGGGAACCTGGCCATTTGGGAAAAGTTCCTACAGGGAAACCCTCAGGCTAATTACTCTAGTACTCTCAGGTGTAAGAACCCTGCGGATAATCAGTGCCTGATGCTTAGGATCCCTGAGGTGATGGAATATAGTAAGTACCGTTGTAACTGAAATTGCACGTGGGTTTCCATCTGAGGCAGGTAGCTTCAAACACCTGCCAGGGTAATAACCCCATCAGTGACTGGCATTTACAGAGTATTTATTATGTGCCGGGCACAACTCTAAGCCCTCTATAAGTATTATTTAACCTGCCCACAGCCCCATGAGGAAAATTACGGGATTAGTCTTATCTTGTAGATTATGCAACAGAAGCACAGCAAATAGGTGACAGAGCAGAACTTGAACTCACAGTTTAACTTGAACTCACTCCAGTCTTTGACGGCAGTATGCTCATCACCACTAGAGTCATCCTTTGATGCACAATATTTTCTTGAATATAGCACCTGCCCTTTCATGCACACTGTTTGAACCTCAGCTTTTAAAAATATCATCATCAGTGGAAGTTTTCCAAGCCACCAATACCTATTCACTTGTAATTAGGTAACATTTTCTTTATTCTCGAAAAATCCCTACAGTATCACCATTTACAGTGTTGCTTCCTCCTCCATCACTATACTTATTTTTAAATGAAAAATATCCTATTGTTGTTCCAGAAGTAGTATATGTACATTGTAGAAATTCAAGTAATATAAAAATAAGCAATGGTAAGAAAGTAAATATGTAGCCCCATTGTGATAGGTTGAGTAATGACCTTTCAAGGTATCTATATCCTAATCCCAAGAACCTGGGGACAGGTTAGTTTACTTGGCAAAAGGGAAGTAAGGTTGCAGGTGGAATTAAGCAGTTGACCTTGAGATGAGATAGTAGCCTACATTACCCAGGTGGGCTCAATGCAATCTCAACAGTCCTTGAGAGTGGAAGGAGGGACGTGGAGAGAGGTTCACCGGGATGCTGTGTGAGAAGGACTTGACCTGCTGTTGCTGGTTTTGGAGATGAGGAAAGGACCATGAGCCAGAGCATGTGGGCAGCCTCTAGACAATGGAAAAAGCAAGGGAACAGATTCTCCCCTGAAGCCTCTGGAAAGGAATGCAGCCCTGAGTTTAGCCAGGCTTGCAGATGGCCACCTTCTCACTCTGCTCACATGGTGGAGAGAGGTCCCTGCTGTCTCTTCTTAGAAGGACACTGATCTCATCATGAGGGCCCCACCCTCATGACTTCAACAGAACCTAATTATGGTACCTCCCCAAACCCCCATCTCCAAATACCATCACACTGGGGGAGAGGGTTTCAACATACAAAGTTGGGGGTGATACATTCAGTCCATAGTACCCGAGGAACATTAAACATAGTTAGCAATGCTTGACTCTCATCACCAGTCTTTCTCAGTGGATCTGAAGTGGGGCCTGGACATTTGCATTTCTTTTAGGTTCCCTGTAACATGCAGCCAGGGTTGAGGACCACTGCTCTATAAGTTGCTGGTCAATGTGCAGTCTACGGACCAGCAGCATCAGCATCACCTGGGAGCTTGTTAGCAATGCAAGCTCTCTGGTCCCATCTAGCCCTGTGAATTTGACTCTGCAGCATATCAAAATCCCCTGTTGACCTGCATGTACTATAATGTTTGACAAATGCTGGATGACAGCGTTTTGCATGACATATAGCATGAGAACATGCCATCAATCAATTCCTGTTAGAATTCACATAGATGAACATTTTGTCAGCAAATTGAGTTTCAGCTTTTTTTTTAAATCTTGGAAGCCTGTTAGGGTGTGGTTCTTGCCTATGAATAATTGCACCTCAATGTGCAGATTTTATATGTTGCCTGTATATTATTGTCTATTAGCAAACCAAAAAGTAGCAAATAGATCCAATATTAAAACCAAATATTAATATTTTGAAAACATGCTACCACCCCAGTGATTCCTTCACAATGATTATTTCTTTAGCTTCAGATGAGCTTTAAAATTGACAAGGAGAGAAAAATACATACATATGCTCTAGCTGCAAAAAAAAAAATGGAAAGAAGTGGCACTTAGTGCAGAGCATGAATACTCTGTAACTGATAAATAATTCAGTGAACTAGGGAAGGCAAAAACATGGAAGCTTGAGTAGATAGCAGAGAATCTCTAATGCTTAAAATACACTTGAGTTTGGGAAATTAGAGAATTATTATTTATGCTGCTATTATGTAGTGTAGAGTGCTAATTTTCAAAAGATCTGATTAAAATAAATATGCTTAATCCTAAGACCACAGAAAGGAATGTAATCTTACTTGCTACTTCAAAAGGCAGTTCAAGGTCTTGTCATCCATCAAGGTCATCAGTGTGGTCTTCACAATGAATGTGGCTCATGAAAGTGCTAAGTAAGAGACTTCGAGCTGACAGGCACTAAAAATGATGAATTTCTGCTTTCCGTTTGCAGAAGTACCTAGTGGGGATAGTGCTTTATGTTTAAAAACTATTAATTGGAGAAACTTGGTGTTTTTAAGAACTGTTATTTTGAGGAATTTTGTATTTTAAAATACCTTTGTAATTCAGCATAGGCACATTTTTAATCTTCAACACTGGGGACAATTTCTGCTTCTGGAAATTGGAAATTGGTCTCATTTTTTTCTCTCCCGACTTCTTATTTGTTAATGATATGATTCAATAATTTTCTAAGTGGTATCAAAACAACTTTTTGGTTTAGCTTATAACCACTGATATTCTGCCCAATAAACTGAAGATAAAAGGGAGAGATGCTAATCTATATACAATGCACATACATGTCTCCACACCCACACACTCACCTGTAGGAGAAGGGAGTCTCGGGAATATTACCGATCCCAATCCCGTATCTCGGGTGCTCAGGGTACACATTCGTCTCATTAGTGACCTGGGTCAACCCGACTAGTTTTTCATTGGCTGCCCATTGTGGGCCCAACAGAATCACACTTTGAAACTAAAACTTTTACATGTGCTATACTATAATTGGGGTTTATATTCCAGTATTGCAAGTTATTGAATAAAGACCTTCTTGGTTAATAAAAATCAGTTTAAAAAGAATTTTTTTCCATTACCTTCCAAAAATCCTGGGAGATAATGGCATTTCTCCCTTAAATGTTACATAAGAAAATCTTCTTTGCATTCATAAAATAATGTACACGGAATTGTTAAATTTATTTTTAGCAGAGATATTCTTCTCTGTGTTAATTTTTAATGAAAAATAATAAATACACTTCTTAAAAATAATCAAAACATTATAAAAGGATAGCTAGCCAATGGAAAGTAGGCCCGCATCTCTCAGAAATGTTTATACACATATAGACATCCATGTTTTTTATATAACTCTATGTGTTATTCCCTGATCCCCCCCCACCAACACACACACACAGATAGAAGCACACCGTGTACTTTTCTGGACCTTCACATTCTTCACTTAAATAATTTTGGAGGTTCTCCTACATAGAACATGTTGGCCAGCCTCATTTTCAGTGCTGCATGGTATTCCAGGAATGGATTTAACCAAACACTACTAACATACATTTATGTTTTTTTCAGGCCTTTGATGTTATATACTATATTCTAATAAGTAACATGTGGATATGTCTGTGCACTTAGATGCTAGTATATCTGCAGATTAGACCCTTGAAGATCAAACTGCCGCATCCAAGAATATGTGCATCTGTGATTTGGAGACAAAATGCCAAGTGCCCCTTCACAAGGTTGGCCCAGTGTGCAGTGGCCCCAGTGGGGTGGACAGTGCCCACTTGCCTGGGTGGCTGCCATGCATCACGTTAGGATTCTTCCTTCCTCTCTCACACCATCAGCGTCTCCCTCTGTGCTGGATCATTCCCCTTGGAACAGAACCCTGCTGTCATTTCTTGTACCTTAAAAAATTATTTGACTTCACTTCTGCCATTACTACCCCCTCTGCTCCTCTTTGCAGAAAAACTACTAGAAAAAATGATGTGTATACTTACTGTCAGTAAACTGCTCACCCCCATCTTCTGGATCTTCCCCAGTTATGGGATAGAAAGTCCCAGTTAGGACTTTCTACGCTGTTACTTTACCACAGTTGTTCCTGGCAAGTCACCAATGGCCACTGCTCTATTGTGGTGAATTCTTGGTCTTCATCTTGCTCTGCTTGTCAGCAGCCTCAGAGAGACCTGAGCTGTTCACTCTTGGACCGCTGTCTTCTCTTGGCCTCGGTGATACCACTCTCTCCTTCGACCATAAAGCTGCTCCTTCTCGCTCTCCTTTGCTGCTTTCTTCCCATCTCCATGATGTCTTGATGCTGGAGTTCCCCCAATGCCAGTCTTTGGGCTCCATCCCTGTCTCTGCTCCCTCCTTTGGCAACCTAATCTCATCACATGGCATTAAATACTGTGTCTGTCTTAAAGACCCCAAATTTTCCTTGGCCAGAATCTCTGTCCCAAACACAAGATGTGTATATTGAACGGCTTACTTCACATCTGTACTCAAAAGTTAGATATTTCAAATGAACATGTCTAAAGTGTGGTCTTTTCCCTAAAACCCATTACTCCCATGCTCTTTCAGAGAATAGTCATTCCTCCTTCTAGTTACCCAGACAAGAAACCTTAGAGTCATTCTTGACCCGACTCTTTGGTTCACACTTCACATCCAGTCGATTTGCAAACTTTGTTGGCTCTCCCTTCAGACTCTATCCAGATTCGGACCACTTCTCACCACTTCTGCCCCCAACACCCTGGTCCAGGCGGCTCTCGTCTCTCACCTGAATTATTTCAGAAACTCCCAGCCTCCACTCTTGCCCTCCCTCCCCCTCCCTCCAGTGCTGTTTGTTCTCTACAGAACAGTTGACCTTGCTAATACCTATCAAATCCCTTCACCCTCTGGTCAAAACCCTGCAATGGGCCCTGGCTGGTGTAGCTCAGTGGATTGAACGTGGGCCTGGGAACCAAAGGATTGCAGTTCAATTTTCAGTCAGGGCACATGCCTGGGTTGCAGGCCAGTTCCCAGCAAGGGACACATGAGAGGCAACCATACATTGATATTTCTCTCCCTTTCTCCTTCCCTTCCCCTCTAAAGATAAATAAATAAAATCTTTAAAAAATTAAAAAACAAATAAAAAAACCTTGCAATTGTTCACTCAGAATTCAAAGACTGAATGTGACCTCCCCCCTCCAAGAACATTCTCTCTCTTTTTATTCTTCTCCTTTCTTACTCTGCCCAGGTCCCATTAGTCTTTTTGCTACTCTGGTGTCCATGGAGCAGAGGCTAATGGCTCTAAGGAAAAGAGAATCCAGACGCAGACTTATCTACATAGTTAAATGCCATATTTAAAATGTGTATTTTGTCATTTGCCAAAGATAAAAAATGATAGATTTTGTAATAAATGCTTTGGGGTCATTCAGGGAAACTCGGGCAGCTGCCAAGTCCAAGCCTCCCAGAGGCAGTGCTCCATGAACTTGCCTTTCATCTCCCCCAGTCTCCTCATGACACCCAGAAGCACACTGAGGTGGTTTTGCACCCTCTGAGGGCATAGACACATTAGCAGAGTCTGTGGAACAGTCTGGTGTGAGGGGGACCCGCAGGGTAGTGTAAGAGCCCACTAACAAGCTTGTAGGCCGAATCCTCATGGCTCAGGACAGTAACATCCACAGCTGCCTGTCTCTGTGGTCCTCTGGGACCCGGGAAGCTGTGGTTGTGTCTGGGGGCACTTGTACTATCTGCCACCTTCTCTAGGGAGAAGTAACCACCTCTCTATGTTTCCACATCACTTGCCATGGTAGCCGGTGCATGGAACAAGCTGGTCGGAGAGAGTTCAATCACAAAGCAGCCTGCTTGGTATTTCCCGGTGTTTTTTTAGAATCCGCCCCATGGGATAGTTCCTTACCATCACCTGGATGGAAACCCGGGCTGACCCCTGAGTCCTCTGGTCACTCCTAACTAACACAGAGGGACCTCCAGTCACTTCAAATCACAACAGACACTCTTATTTTAGGAATTAAACTCATATAATAACCAAAATGTTGCTTCGCAAATAAGCTCCCTTCTTGTCCCCTAAGTGAGTGAGAAGCATGTGGAAGGGGTGGGGTTACGATCAGTTGCTTCTCCTGTTTCCCACCCACTCAGTGTGTCTATTCTTACCACCCTGTCATGCCACCCACAGTTTCTGTCCCTCCAGGATGGGGATTTGGGGAGACAGAGGAGTAAGAAACAAGGAAATGTCTTTCTTGATTAATATTATTGTGGTCAGCTTCCTCCAGACTTGGCAGATGTTTCAAGCTAACTCCCTTGTCCTTCCAAGGGTTCTTAAGGGACCCACCAATGAAAGAAGTCACCTTCATTGAAATAGATTTCTTGAGTCCAGCGGATGACAGGCTCCCGGAGGAGGGGGCGGAGCCAAGTGGCCACCCTTCCCCACCAGAAGCGCAATGGCTGCAGTTACTGCAATGGGCAGCGTGCCTGGGGCAGCAAGCAGAGGACTTTAGCACACGGGAACTTCGATGCTGACTGATGGCTCAGTGGTGGCCTTAGCATCAAAACAGGTGGGCAGGCTTCTAAGAATTACTTGATTTATGTAATTGGAAAATCTCTAGGTCTAGTGCACAGAAACCTGAGTTCGATCAAAGGTGATATAACCTGTCACCCAAGCCTCAGACCTGAATCAGTTCAAAGATGTACACATCCTCAGGTTTGATTCTTGGACGGTGTCCAAGGAGCAGCAGCAGCATCGCCTGGGAATATGTTAGAAATGCAAATTCTCAGGCCCTCCCCCAGCCCTGCCGACACAAACCCTCTGGGGGTGCATGCAGTGGTCTTAGTTCCATCGAGTGCATCAGCTTGCCCTGCTGCACGCTGAGGTTTGAGACCACCAATCTTAGATGAAGGGAGCCTGTGACATAAGTGTCTGGAATGAATCTTCCTTTAAATCTTCCCCCAAGAGATCTGCAGCCATTCACTAGGGACGCTGTGCATGGAGGAAAGGGGATCCAGGACTTTTGGAGATTTCTAGACATTGATTCTGAGTTGCTGCTAATTTCTAAAGTCCCAAATTGCCTCTGGATTGGGGGTGAGTGCCATTTGTGGAAATCAGGTGATAAATGAAATTTGGCTTGTGGTTGTCTCACAGGGTCCCCACGAGCCTGCTCACCCATGCTGTGCAGGTTTTCCCATTCCTGAATAGAGGGGTCACAGGTCATCTTCAGCCAGTACAAGAACCCCCACAGCGATTCCCTAGCCCATGCAGTGAGCCCTATTGTGGTAGACAGGGCCACACAGAAACTTCCTACAGGAGAGTAGACTGAAATCGATACCATACCCCTGGCAGAGTTGCAGAGATTCTTATTTCCATCTAACTCTGGAAGAATTCAGGGGTTCCTCTACCATGTCTGCATTGAGCTCATCTGTTCGGCATGTGCACAAGGAAGATAGTGATTGGAGAAGGACCGTGGATTCTTGTAAGATTATCCAGGTATCGGGCCAGATGGAATTGGTTTTGTGGATAACACAACAGCGCTCCTGCCACTTGGTGCGCAGCTCTTGCCCTGGAAGATGCGCTTTTTTTTTTTTGTCCCTGAATACCAAATTAGGAAAGATTACCAGATGGGTTTGTTTTCAACTAGTAGGATCACAAAACACCCTCACTGTCTTGCCCTCAGGACTACGCTGACTCTTCCGCTCTCTGACCAGGTCTTGTCTGCAGGGGCTTGCTCAACTGGATAGCCCCCAGAACATCATTGCGTGGTGGGCAGGAAATGGCCTAGCGGCCTTCATAAGACATGTGTGTGCCAGAGGGTGAGAGAGAAACCCCAAGAAAAATCAAAGGCCAACATCCTTGGTGAAGATTCCGGGGGTTCAGTGGTCTGGGGAAACATCGGCATTGCTTCTTTGGAGTGAAACAGGATTGCTGCACTTGGTCCCACCTGCTGCTAAGAAAGAGCTACAATGTGCTTACCTCTTTTGATCTGGGGCATAACAGACTCTTTTGAGTGTATTGTTCGTAGCAATGTTGTGAGAGATTCAGGAGGCTGCCAGCTGTGTGCGGGGACCAGAGTGAAAAGGAGGCTCCGTCAGAGCATTTCTCAACCTTGGCACTGTTGGCATTTGGGGGACAAATAATTCTTCATTGTGGGAGGCTATCCTGAAAACTGCAGAATGTTTAGCAGCATCCCTGGCCTCTACCCGCTAGATTCTAGCAGCAGCACTACCCCCAGCCGTGACAACCAAACACCTCTACAGATGTTGCACAATAGATATATCCCCACTTGGGAACCACTGGTCTGCAGCATGTCTAGTTAAGCCTCAGAACAAGTAAAGCCCTGGCTGAAAGCTTAATGGCAATGTTGTGAGAGACCCTGATCCTTTCAGCTAAGCTCTTCTCAGATATCCGACTCCCAGGAACCACTGAGATAATAAATGCTTGTTGCTAAGTTTGGGGATAATTTGTTACGCAGCCATAGATGACTAATACAGTTTGGGCATGCCAAGCAGCAGCCCGGCAGCCAGAGTAAGCAGTGTCTACCAGAGTGGGGTCGAGCAGGCCCTAGAAACACAAGTGGGTTCCATGAACAGATAGCTCAGACTCCTGCAGCACTTCCTCTGGCTGTAGTTCAATTCTACCAAGCCCACACCCATGTCCTTTGACGAAGGAAAAAGAAAACACATTTGGGCCAGGTTCTCAGATGGTCCCTTGCCATTTGTAAGGCGCCGGGTGGGTATGGACTTCTAAGACACTGCAGCCCAAATTTCAATTTGGTGAGAGAGCTTCTCCCAAGGCTGAACACTGAGCAGTTGTCCACTTTGTGTAGATGGAGAGAGGGCCAGAAATGGGGGTGGGGTGGGTTACATCAATTATTGGGTAGCTAAAGTTTTGGCACATCTGTGACAGGGGAGTCCAAAGAAGAGGTGTGCAGGTGGACCTCTTTGTGTGGGTGCTGTCTCACGTGAATGCTCACTCAAGAGCACCCACTGGTAACGGTGCCAATGATCAACTGGACGGCAAGGGCCATTCTGTGAATGTCAGTCATGCCCCTCCCCAGTGACCTCAGCCACCCTGAGGCTTGCGCAGTAGGTTCCCACAGAGCGTGACCATTGTGGCAAGGATGGAAGGTATGCGTGGACTCGACAATATGGACTTCCTTCCACAAGGCTGATCGGGCTACTGTCACTGCCGAATGCCTAATCCTCTGACAGCGGGGATCCCAGCTGAGCCCCAATGTGGCATCATTCCCCAGGGGCCACCAGTCAGCCACCTGGTAGCAAGTTTATGACACTGAACTCTCCCCATTATGGAAAAAGTCGTTGGAACAGTATCGCAACCTGCAAGACTACTAAGTCTCAGACTTCAGAAATGAAGATGTACGTCATTCCATCGGGGAAGAACCCCAAACCACTGAGGTGTTGCTTAAAGGCAAAAGAAACATAGAATGGACATCAGAAGAAGCTCATTATCAATTATTGTTCAACTGTTATTATTATCAGTCAATTAGTTTTGTTACCAGTTATAAAAACAAGAATTTTAGTAGCTATGCATATTTTCTTCCTTGCCCATTATGTATATAATACTGAGTGTTACCGGTGGTTAACTTTACAATTTAGCTGTTAGATTACAAAATATCCAAGGTTTAATAGTGGCAGAAAGAGAAGAAGAATTATAGTCGATAACATTGTAATAACCATGCATGGTGCCAGGTGGGCACTGGAAAAATCAGGGGGCACACTTTGTAATGGAAATGGTTGTCTAACTGCTATGCCATACACCTGAAACCAGTACAAAATAATATGGAATGCAAACTGTAATTGAAAATGTAAAAAAGAATGTGAAATATTTTATATGGTCTGTGGGCAGTGCTCCCATTCAGCCTGTGCATCAGTCACCTTGGTCCACCATGGGGCTGGCGAATTGCCTGGACCAGCACAATGGCCTTGGCCTCACGAGGCTGCCTCTGTCCCCATCTCAGCCACCCGCTATCCTACTTCCGCTGGACTCAAGAATGAAGGCCTCATCAGCTCTTTCCTAACACCACCCCACGACTCTGTTTTCTGATTTTATCTCCTTCAATTAATTAAACAGCACTTTTGCTAGCTTCTTATCTTTTGGGTATTCAGATCACTTGGGCATTCTGCTGCCAGCTCCTAACTCATTGAAACTTTCTAAAATGGAAAAGGTAAGGTCTTGTTTTCAGTTGCCATGCCAACCCCAGCCAGCCTTTTTCCTAAGAGAATTTTTCTTGAGTGCTCTACACTTTCTCACCAACTTCGAATGTGACAGGAATCCTCATTCACGAGCATCTCGGCCAACAGGAACATGGGGCTGCATCCTTAAAATGAGTAACAGCCTTGTACCGTGGGGGCTCTACTTTGATCATCCTTAACATAGTCCTCTTAAGGCACAAATCCCCGGCAAATCCAAGCGACTAGGTTATGAAAATTCTAATTAAGGGCAAAAGCCAAAGCTGCTTTTGGTGGTCATGCGGTTATTCTGCCAACCTCATTGTCCGCCAAATTAACAAAATACATTTCTAATAACCCAGATAATGCTGGCTAAGAATTCAATATTCAAATTCGTTTAACTCTCAAAAGCATCGGCACTGGTAAATCACATTTCTTGTTTGTGCAGCTGACTCCTAGAAGCTAGCGTGGGTTATATTTCAAAGTAGTGTAAAAAATGAGAAGGAAAGTTTTTATATTTCAGGAATTGTCACACATAACATTTATGATCACTTTTACTACAGGTAACACAAGAGTTTACACTGAACATTGAATACATTAAATAGTAGTCATCTAAGGTAAGCGATGCCCTGATTTGCTTGTTTTCTAGATAGCTACAGGTTCAGGCCACAGGTGGATCTCACATACAGTTTATGGTAACTGGCTTTTAAACTCTCAAAACGTGAGGAATGTGGAAAGCCCACCCCCACATCCCTCATGGCCCACTGCCGCTATCTTCATACATAAAATCTTTTCTCGTCACTGGAATCGCTCATGTAAGTTGCGAAGCGGACGTGGACCTCGGGAGACGCTGCAGGTCTGATGCCACCCCACGTAAGTTCAACTCTTGCTGGTACATATTCCCAAAGCTCCGGTTCAAAGAAAACCCTTAGGCCTCCATCTGAATTTCAGGCAAAGGGTTCAGACTGCCCATTTCCTCCTGGCCCCGGATTCCTCTGGGGCCTATCTCTGGCCTTCTCTTTAGCTGTCGGCACCTTCAGAAACAGACTTTTCTCTCTGGGAAGTATTGTGCAGCAGTCTGGATTTTAGTTTATAATTGCATTATGAAGAAGAGTCTGAAGAGAGAGTTACTTAAGAATCACTGCACGACTTCATCTGGGATTTGGCCAACAGCTGTTGGAGTTCTTTTCAATCAGCCTTTTTCTATGAGAAACAGGGATTGAAATTTTATATTTTCTCAAATCCTCAGCCACTGCATCAAGTAGCTAAAAATGATGAAAAATAAAACAATATGGAGCATTTTCAGAATTATACATTCACTTTTGCTTCGCTTACCCCAAAATGAAGAGAACTGAGCAAATTTCATGGTAGCATATGTAATTTGAAGTAGATCCCTTTTACTGGAGTCCAGAATCTTCTCGGGTGTACTGTAGGGGGGCAATCTGTTGTTGCTGGCAGGCTTGGCCTGTAACTGATAAAGTTCTGCAGTGACAAAATACAGTTTTTATTGTCCTGGAAGAAAGGGTTGACTTTTGAAATATCTGGTAGTTTGCAAATTTAGAGCAAACAAGTAGTCTATTTTAAGAGTCTCATTGCTCCTAAGAGTGGAAGTAGGTCAAATTTTTCCTCCTTAGTTCCGGGATAGATACACAATTCTGTTAAACACCCATTACTGCAAAATTCCAGAGATGGTCACGCTCTCAGTTTCCCATTAGAAAATAGCTCAGACCCTTCGACAATAAATATTAGAGAATACTTATGAATTGCCAGATACACAACAACTCAAACAGGAGCTGTGGATTCAGGGTTGGATGCAATAGGCCAAGGACCCCGTGGTGGCAGAACTCATGTTGCTCCTTCCAAAAGGGCTTCCGGAGTGAACTGACGCACTAACAAAGTGTTGAGAGGGTGAACAAGCGAGTGCTCTTCACTGAATGTGTGAAGTCACAAATGTGATAAAAGCCATGAATAAAAAAACAAAACACTACACCAAGGACTTCTGCAATGTTCTTGTCCTTTATGCAACAGCAAGGTCCCTGAATTCTTCACTAGTGCCAGTGGGGGATGAGCCAAACTCTACTGGTTCTGTGGGGAGGGTGGTTTTCTGGAAACCATCTTGCTGAAGGGGGAAAAACACTCCTTTCTGGGGAGATTCAGACCGAGAGCTGTAAACGACTCTGGCAGGATGGGCGCTAAAGGGAGAGGATATTAGCAATTAGAAAAAGGCTGTGTTGCCAGAGGCTACATATGATGGCATTAGAAGCCACATGCGGGAATTAGGCAGAAGACATGTGCTGGTCTGGTTAAGCTCAAAGCCTCCAACAGACCACCATGAAATGACTGTAGGACAGCCAGAGAGGCGGCCGAATGCACCTCTATTGTCTCCTGGCTGGGAGCCCTGCTTTGCAGTGCAGACTTCGGGAGAGGGCTGAGAAATCGTGCCCGCACACCTGCAGGCTCTGCTCCGTTCTGTCCAGGCAGGCCCCAGTCTGGGTATCCAGCCCCGCTACACCAGGCCTTTTCACCTGGAAAAGCACCAACCTAGAACCTTCCCAATACTGCAGGGAGAGAGGAAAAAAGAAGAGAAGCAGCCAGAGGAGGAGAAAGAGGGAGAAAGGAACCACTGCTCTGCTTTGCAAGCGATTGGAGGTTTTGGAGGCGCTGGCTGTCTGTGGAGCAGCTGCTCCTGTCCGCAGTCAGACGCGTCCCACCCACCTGGGCACCTGGGCTCCCTTCTCCATCTGCCTCTAATTATCTCAGCCACACTGAGGGTTGTTTGTTGGTGGCAGTGAGGGGTTTTTTTTTCCTTTCCATTTCCTATTAATTTTTCCTGCCTTAGTTTTGTTTTCCTTTCAATAATGTACATCTTGAATCAATTCATGTGCCAAAGCGGCACAACAACCAGCCCAAACATCAGCAGGCTGCTTGGCTCACTTGTAAAATCTGCTATTACTCCAAAAATACTTAAAGGAGGGGCCTTCCCTTTTAGCCATGAACTTGCCTTTCTACTTCTCGAGGAGGCTAAGAAGAGACCTAGCACAGACCCACGGCTCTTCCAGAGAGAGCCGTCCCTGAAGCAGATGAAAGTGGTAGGAGGAGGCCGTATCACAGGGGGGGCCTGGGCTTAATGCCTGGTCGGATACTTAGGAAGTTATTTCTGACATTTTTTAAAGAACCTGGGTCCATGTTTATTTTCATTGTTAAAGAGTTTATAATCCTGGACATTGAAAATAAATATGTTTTGCATTTCCTAACTTGAGGTGGTGCTCTTAAGTGGTGTTGTTTGGTTTGAGCTGCATTTGATTGTGTTACAAACTGGTCCGGTTCCTTCAAGAAGCCACAGGCTGTAGACACTGAATCATTCACCCAGAGAAGGAATTAGGAGGATCTGGCAGCTGCTGCTAGTGGTTAAAACAGAGACCGAAGTGGAACAAAGCGCCTCCCTAGGCAAAGTTCCAGCTCCTCAAGCCCACATGGAGAGAGGAGAATGTCACACGCTGTTGAGAGCAAACCTCTGTGCACCGTGAAGCAAAGGTGATTCCCTGTGTCAGAGAGTGGACTTTGGCATCCTGGGGCCAGGGGTCAGCAGGGCCTAGTGGGTCAGCTGCTATTCTCTGTCATAGTCTGCAAGGCTGGTGGCTCAGGGATTCTCCTCCTTATACAATTCCACAGCTCCTGGCTACCTCCTGTGGCCTTTGAAATCGCCTGTTGTCTTGTGACCACTCTCCTGAAGATGGCGAAACCAGTTACAAATACACTGCATCTCAATGGGTCAAAGAATGATGTTAAAAACTGCAAAGTGATTAAGTGAAGGAAACAGGACTCAGCCTTGCCTCCAAGGTGAAAACAAAATAGAATCTGCAGATAATAAAGGACTGGAAAGATTTGTATTAGAAGTGTAGAAGCGATTATACTCGTGTTAGGGGCTTCTGCGTCACTTTGTGTTTGAAATACTCATATTTTTATGTGTTGACTGTTACTCTTCAGTGTGACATAAATACCCAGGTTCAGTATATCCTCTATTCCAGAAATGCTTTCTGAGCACATACTGTGTGTTTGTTGCTTTGCGGGGGAAGGAAAGCTGAGCTAATCCCCAGTTGTGACCTTGAAATTTTGTCTCCCATGGCTTGCACATCACCAGCCCCTCATCCTGGATCATACCACCCAGCTTTTATTCCAGTCTCAGAGCCTGGGCGAGACTCCATCCTGACCCTCCTCAGACCCTGCTCTGATTTTCTTCGTGGAACATGTCCACATGTATCTCTAAAGGTATTGTTTAGTTTTGTTTTTCTGGGGGGAGGTGGTGAAAATTATACGCAGAGACTAATCCTGTCTTTGCCAGCCTCAATTTATGTAGCACAGGTTCGCTGTGGGAATTATTATAATATCATAAGCCAATAGCATACAGGATAATATCTCTTACTCAGTAAATTAAATAAAAGAAATAACATACTTCAAACACAAAACAGATTCATCACATTATTGTTCCAGGCAAGATGAGATGAAGGAATAAAAGTCCAAATTTAATATAAGGTATACCTTTTTATAGCAGTAGGCACTCCAAGGAGACAACAACCAACCAAAACCGATTTCCATGCAAAAGTAAAAGTCCCCCTGTGAAAAGTCTCTGCTCTCTACTCCTAGTGTGAAGTTGCTCTTTCACTCCGTGGTTTCGGGCTCAGGGGAACAAACAGCTCATCAACCATCTTATCACGCAGACCAGCGGCACTTGAGGCTTCAAGGCTATTGTTGGGTCTACAGCTGGAGCTGGGGAGATGGGTGGTTCCCTAAAATCCACCTCCCTCTGGGATGTGCACCGCCAGATGTCTGCCAGTGATTCAGGAACCCGTCTCCACTTTCCTCCTTTGGGTTTTTCCCAAGATTTCCCAAACTTCCCGGATCTCTCCAGATCCAATCTCTTGTTTTTATCTGATGACACCTCTGCTGGGAATTTAGGGCTTTCTGTGGCGACAGAAGCAGAAGAATATGCACACCTCCGCATCTCTGCCCTTCACTGAAGATCGTTTTGTGGAAATTGTCAGTACATGTGTTTGTAAACACCTGATACCATTTTTCATGAGTGAGTATATCCTAATAACACTGGATTGTCGAATTCTTTTGTTCTTTCCTTGTAATGTTTCCAAACTGAATGTGACTGTCAACTTTTTTTGAAATATTTTTATTAATTTATTTTTAGGGAGTGGGGAAGGGAAGAAGAAAGAGAGGGAGAGAAACATTGATGCCAGAGGGAAACACCGATTGGTTGCCTTCCGTACATGCCCCAACAGGGGACTGAACCCTCAACCCAGTCATAAGCCCCGACCTTTGATTTGAGGGATGGCACCCAACCGACTAAGCCTCACCAGTCAGGGCAGCTATCAACTCTTCGTCATCTACTACAGGCCAAGCAGATAAGAAAAGTTTTCCAATGAAGAGTTGGAAATCACAGAAAATTTGAAATTGGGGTTCAGCACGACCTGCTGCCTGGGCAGGTACACCTTTCTCTTCTCTTTGACCAGCCAGCAAGGGAAGAATACATTCTAGAAGCAAAGTTATATGGAGCTCAGTTTACTTATGAGGCTAAAAGAGAGTTGCATTTCTTATTATGTAAGAAACTAGAATTCTTAAAGACCTGTTGTTAGGCTTTCAACTAACACTTGTGAAGAATTTTCAGGAGCAGGGGGAGCTCATTTGAGGGAGCCGTGTCTGGTTTGAGGTCCCTTGTCCTCTGTCCCTCACAGTTCTACCAAGGAAAACACATTTCGATGAGATTTCACCCTCAAAAAACCACCTCATTTGACTAAGCAAGATCCCTCTCCAGTGTTCCCTTCATCCTGTCCAAGAATCAGCTTCAACTTCCACTGCAATATTACTTCAAGTCATTTTTTAGATAAAATTTACGTATTTTTCCACTTTTGTTTATTTTTGCCCCAAAACCTTTGACATTTCCCTCCAGTGAGTCACACCATGGGAGCGTTTCAAAATGACCTCTTTAAAGAATATTCCTTTTCCTAGGGGAGATGGGAAACTGGTAAGTGACAGCTGTCCCAATATGTTCCTATATAGCATATGGATGTTTTACTAAAGAAATGCCATTTCACGTGCTACCAAAGCCACTCAATTAATGGACTTACAAAAAGACAGCTTTCTAGATATTTCCCTGACTCCACAGAGGCAAGATGGAAAAACTAAAGCATGGTTATGCAGGGTTTATTCAAATCAGCTGGATGTGAGTCAGTCCTGAAACAAACCCCATGTGGAACCCTCAGTGGTCAAGGCTGAGCCTTCTCCATGGGTCTCCCAGCAGAGCCATGGCAGTAGAAGGGCTTCTCTTCCTCTTTGCAAATGCAACCCCAAGGTCAAGTCAACTCACTGCCCTGGCCTCAGCACAATGCAGCAACAACATTCAGCAAGCTTCCCCTGGCCTGCTCTCTGTCATGAGAATGAGGAGACCAGTGTGAACATTGCCTCTGATTTGAGATTCTATGGAATTCTAAATTTCTCTGGTGTCAACCAGCATGTGGCCAGACTCTCTGTCTCTTACCTGCTCTAACCCTCTTCTCAAGTTTCTGCCATCCTCACCTCTCCAGTGTTCAGGCGCCCGAGGAACCCAAACACTCTCCTCCTCAGGGCATCTGCCAAGCAGATTGAGCCCACCAGGGCCGATCCTCAGGGCTCTGCTTCCTCCGCAAAACCACCCAGAAGGCAGTTCTTTCTCTGAGATCCTGAGGCCAGATTTTATTTATTTACATTTGTATATGTATATGTGTATATCATTGTATAAAATATAAGCACAAAATTCTATAAAAATCAAAACATACTTTAAAAACTGTCTGTTCTCCACCTATGCCTATAACCCAGCCCCTTCTCTCCATTGTTACTAGTTTCTCATTCATCTTGCTAAAGACATTCTATTCTTTACAAAATGTCTGTGTCTCCCTCCCTAATCTTCCTTCCTTTCCTTTCCTTTTCTTTCCTCCCTCCCTCCCTCCCTCCCTTCCTTCCTTCCTTCCTTCCTTCCTTCCTTCCTTCCTTCCTTCCTTCCTTCCTTCCTTCCTTCCTAATGAAAGCATACTATATTGTTAGCACACACTATAGGGCCACTTAAATTTAGATTTGTCCTCTCAAACAGTGCTCTCCAAACCTTTATGTTAACAACCTTACCATTAGGAAGTCGTTGAAGACATACCAAATGAATCTAATTAATTATTCATTTATAAAGTATAATCATGCCCCAAATAATATTTATATTATGAAATATGAATCAAAATAGAAACTTTAGAAAGATAAAATAAAGGTGAAATTTTAAATACTTAATTATTTTAAAGTTATATATTTTTGTAGCACAAAATACTTTGTTTTCTAAAATAGGACTGTTAATATTTTTAACGGGATCAGTGGGTTGAATATGCTTAGTCATGTTTGGAAAACCTTGGGGTTACTGATTGTGAAGTAGCAATTCAAATGTTTGGTTCTCTGCTCACTTCATTTTGCCTCTGGGTTTCAGATTCCATCAGAGCTGAAGGAGACACCTTCCAGAGATGTGTGGATCCAAATGGAAGAAATGTCTCACTTGCTGAGCTTTCCTAACTGTCCTGCTCGTTTTCTATCCCACGTATCTTTATGCAAGGAGGTTTGTTGAAATATTGCCTGACTTAGGGTGTTTTTTTGTAATACGCATACATTAGATGGAAATGTATCCAAACATCTGTTTCCAAATGCTCTTGCTGTGGATTAATTTCTTTTGAAAAGAAATTACTTTCTCACTAATTGTTAAATGACCACTTCTACCTTGAAAGGACAGATAATGTGTTTACTTTTAAAAAAAATACATGCTAGATGACCTACTAAGAATAGCTACTCGCCAAGGCTCATCTGCAACATCTGTCTTTTTGTCAGAAAGGAAACAAGTGCCTCATTCCCGGGTTCCATAACTCCTTTAAACACACTGCCCTGAGCTAGTCTGCGTCCTGCCAGAGACCTATGTGGCCATCCACCGCATGGTGACATGTCAGAAGATCCTCTGGGAGGGCTTTGTTTATGAAGTTAATCACACCAATAACATCCTCTAGGCATGGAAACTGCAATTCTTGGCCATAAGCTGGACCTAGGACCACAAGAAGCTGCCTCACTCCTCCTCCTGACAACAGCCCCTCCTTGCGTAAGTTGTCTGCTTACAGTAACAGCAGTCACGTGACAAATCCATCTCAGGGCTGGTCCAGGGGAGGGCACCTGAACGGATGGGTATTCCTGAGCATCTCATAGGGGGTGTGCCCCCTGATTGGAGCATTCTACACAAAGGACTCTCTCTGGTTAAACTCAAAAACTTGTTTTTCTTTAGCCTCTTTTTCTTTTACTTCTTTAAAGTAAAATACCTGGAAGATTCAGTGTTCACAGGAGCGTGTACCCTTAGAGGAGTTGGCTAGTGGGGCTCTGGGAAGGCCTGGCAAGGAGACCTCCACCCAACACCCTCCACGGTCCCAGGGCCTGGGACAGAGATGGTGAGAAAGGCAACGTCAACGGCTTCCACTTACGGAGCTATTGTTTTGTGTCCTCCTACTCTGTGCTCAGTAAATGAAGTTGACTCTCTTTGTTTCCTGTTCTTATTTTCTATAACATCTCTGCAAACACTGAATTGAAGAATTCTGAACCATTGCTTCTAGGGGAAATACAGGATTTGGTTCCTACCAGCTGTTGGTCATAATGGTTTTGTCAACCAGTCAATACAACACTATGTTTTATGTGTATTTCTGCTTAAAATTTTTTTTTTACTTTACAACATTTACTTTATATTGACTCATTACATGGAACTCATGGCCAACAGCATTAGTACTTGCACCCACTGGAAGGTTAGCTAATATACTTTGTTCATAAGGCACATCCCAGACTTCTTGCATTTACAGACAGTAGGTAGCACTTCGGCTCTATGCTTAGGAGCCCTTTAAATAGCAAAATCACCAACGAAAAGCACAAACATGAAAGTGTGGCACTAAATAGACCAAAAAGGGACATTTTCCCGATGGGAGAGCTGCCGTGAGAAGGCGGAGTGTGGCCTTGTTGGCCCTCAGCTGACTGCGTGCACAGGTGTGACTTAAAGCTCTGGTCACTCCGCACATGCTCCTGGTGACACCAAGTATTGATTGGAGGACGACAAATAAATTTTTAGCAAGGAGGGGAATACATCTATGGAATCCACGAACAATGAGGGTTGACTATGTCATTTAAAGGGACCCTTGTGAAATAGGTACTGTTACAGGGACAGGTGAGCCCCAGCAATCCCCTCTCCTGGCTACCATCCCTGAGACTTTGGTTGGCTGTTACAGAGAAGTGACTTATCCAGAAAAAGCCAGTGCATGTTTGACATGCATGCGACTAAATCCCAGGTCTCACAGCCACAGTTGGTGCCCTCTCTATGACATATTTATGGGACCAAATGCCATAGTTTGGACTTGCATGTGGGGCTCTATATAAGAATTCTTGCCTACTCTCCTGCCCAACTCTAGTGTCTTCTCTGAAACACTTAAAGTCTGCTTGTGATCAGAATGTTTGATTTGATGACTTACAGTAGGTGGGCCCAATATAAAATATGAAAAAAAAAACAAAGGAAGATCAAAACCTGAATGAAATAAGGCACAAAATGAGATGTTAAAAGAACTCCATAAAATATTTGCAGCAAGAACAAGCTTTGATTTTTTTAAATTTAGTTCTCCAAAGAGCCAATTCATAGATGGATAATATGAGAGGGTAATGAGAGGAAAACAGCCAGACACACTGTAGAACCTCAAAGATATGAGCTCATGATGAGTAAATAGGAGAAATGTGCCAAAATGCGATATTGTAATAGGAAATTTACTAATGTATGCATATTTTCAAATATGTATATTTTGATGCCAGGTTATCTCTTTCTCTTTTTTTTTTTTTGCTACTTCAATAACTATACAAAATTAAGTCATTATTTGGCTAAAAGGAGTACAGAATCTACAACCCAAATTAAAAATGGCTCATAATGAATGTGGCCTGCAGGCTGTTTGATAAATGTGAATACTCCAGATAAACCAACAAAGTGTTTTAAAAAAGAAAGAAAGAGAAGGAAAGGGCAAAGATTCAGTATGTCTTCTAACTAAGGTCTTCTGCTTATCATCAACTGTTGTATCATTACTTTTATATCTGAGATTTCTGTTTCAAAGAATTTCAGGCTACCTTTCATGTTATGACTTTCTACATTCTAGAGTCTTCCTTACCACCATTGTAACTTCACCGGTTCCTTCCGTGATGACTGAGCCATTCTTATCTAATAGTATTTACCAAACACCTGCCAGTGTGTGTTCTGGCAAAATCCTGCTCTTTATGCAACAAGGTGTTGTTACAGCTCTATTTATTCATTGTACTTTTCATATATTCTTAGGAGGAAATTTAAAATTCCTGTTCAGGGCCCCAACATCCCATTTATCCACATCTATCTTAATTGGTGTCTCAGAATCCATTCTTTTCATCTTTTAAGTTAAAAATGTAAGTCTCACTCATGTGCCACATTTTCTTGAAGTTATTTTCATGATGAACCACCTCTCTCTCCAAACGGGATCACACTTATCATTTCAAGGGTGACTTTTATTGATGAGCAACATTTTGCAGAGAGAAAAAAGATGGTTTTCTTATTTATATGACATTTTCCATTTTGAAAATTTTCTTTTCAAAAATTCACACCCCTGATATTCTCTTTGAAGAAAATAGCTCATCCATCAATAAGGATCCCATCCTTTTTCATAAATGAATCTATCAATCATTTCAAAAGCTCTCAGAGGCTGGTCAAAAGGTAAAATGTGTCCTGCACCCCGAACAATGACCTGAAAGAAGTAAAACAAAAGAAAAATAAAAAATTTGAGAAATGCATATTCTATTTTTTTTATTTTCTTCATCTTTTGTGGCTTATTTATTTATCTATTGAAAGCTTTTATTGAGATTGAAGTATTCTGAAAGCCTGCGTGGATACAGAACTTATTTTTTTCATTCCATGCCCTCAGATATGCCAGCCTCTTGCCTTTGGCAGCTTTAATAATAGGTACCTAAAGGTGGGAAAGTTTTGAAGTTGTGTAGTTATTTAATTTTACATAAAGTTGAGTTTATCATTAACTTGTATAAAACTAGAAAATTCCTTCTTGTCTTTTTCTGCTTGGGAGGGAGCTGTTGGCTCCCCTACACTGTGCTATGATTCTTACCTGGTTAGGCCCTGAGGTACAGGGCACCCACCGGAGGGATCTGTCCCAGCTCAGCTCTGCCTGCAGCTGGGTGGAGGAATTTACTCAATTCCACCCTTCATTTCGCTGGTCCACTTGGCCCTCACACTGAGCTGTACTTTTCACATCAGCCTTTATCATGAATAAATGAAAACCAAAAACAAAACAAAACAACAAGAAACAAAAAATTTTTACCACCCGAAATTTTAAAAGGCCATTGTGTTTGAGCAGCACAGAGTGAGTTCTCCCAACATTTCATTGGGAACAATTTTCAAACGTAGAGAAAATTTGAAAGATTTTCATATACACACCATTTTGATTCTCTCATCAACCCCCACTTTATTCACTTTCTCATACATGTATCCCACTATTTAGTATGAATATATCGTATCTTTTTGATACGTTTCAACGTCCTATAGCAATATCAGTACACTTTCCCCTCAAGTTGTATGCAAAATTAACGCACAATGACATGCACTAGATTTAAGTGTAGACTAAGTTTGGAAAGCAGTGGGCACCTGGGTCCCCTCTCAAGATATGTAAAACAAGTCACACAATTATAAGTGAGTGAATGAGCTAGAACCCTGGCTGCTAATGCAAACCAGTGTTTTTAATCAAATCATTGTCCTTGTCCCAAAATGCTTTCCTCTTGGACCAGACTTTACAGCTTAGTCACAGAACAGAACATTTTGCCCCTCTCTCAGCAGCCCTCCGAGGTGGGCCCAGGAAGCAGACCACCATCACAGACGTGCGCTCGCACACCGCAGAAAACACCTGCCCTGTGCTGCGCTCTGCCGAAGGCCGTCTGTGCCCTGCTGCAGTGATAGCGGGGCCATCTACCACCAGCGTCCAAGCTTGCATCTGGAAACCCAACATGTCCCACTTGTTGTCACAGGCTGAAAGTGAACAGATGTGCGACAGGAGCCCCTGCAGATGACTCTCGTGGAAAATGTTTGCTGTCCCCACGCTCCCAGGCCAGAGTTCTCTTCCTGTGAGTTCCCATCCAACTGTCTGGCCTCAGCAGGAATATGATACACAATTTTTGTGCAACTTCAGCTCAGCCAAGGACAAAATAAAGTTATGTTTGTGACAAAACCCACCTGCTTCAACTGGAAATGAGTTTGGCAGCAATGGCCCAGCACAGCAATAAACTGAATACCCATGAGTTAAGGTTATCCCATCTCCAGGACCAGAGCCGCCACTAATGGAAGGGGGGCTAGCACAGTGCTTTTCTGCCCCAGCTCAGGGCAGGGGGGCCGTGTGTCAGAGTGTGACTTTAGGCATTGCATGCTATGTGCCTTTGGGCAAGTAACTTAACCTCTCTTAGCCTCTGTTTCCTTAACTATACAATAGGAAAAGAAGTATTTCCACTGGGGAGAGCTGTGAGTTGTGTGAGAGATTCATGGAATAATGTCCTTAGAACACTTAGCACAATGCTTGGGATGATACTCAAGAAATGTTAGTCATTGTCGTTATTCTTCTAACAACTATCTTTATTCAAGATTCAGCATCAAAATGTTTGTATCAACCACCCTGGACTACTGTGTTCCCACATTAGCATCAAAGATCTCGGTTTATGGAGATCGTTTAAAACTTGGACATGCATGAAAGTACCTGAGCTTGTTCAGATGGGCTGCTGGGCCTTCTCCACACAGGGTGCAATTCTGAAGGTTTCAGGCAAGGCCTAAGAATTTGCATTATTAACAATTCCAAGGCAGTGCTGATGCTGCCCGCCCAAGGACTGCTCTTGGAGAACTACTGCTTAGAAGAGCTTTTTCTGTTCTGTGACAAGCCAGGCAATTCTCCATTTACTTCAATTTGAGGGAGGCTAAAGACATTCACTGAATGCTTACTCATGACCTCACCTTAGTGTATTTCTTCCTGGTCATCTGCTCTCCTGGTATTTACATACACACACATTCACACACCTGCCTTTTACGTCCCTGGCAATCATGTGGTCAGAGAGAGAGGACACGGTTGGAGGTTATAATGCTTATTCTCAGTGACCTGCCTGACCCTAGTCCGATTCTGAGCTGCCATATGTAATAACCAAATGCCATCATGAGGGTGTCATTCAGACTGGAAAGGAAAGCTCCTTTAGGAACAAAGTCTTCTTGCTACAAATTCTCAAAGTCCGTTCTCCAGCAGGTTCACATACAGCATTTCACCGATATTACTCTCACAAGTAAGTTTGTGAGCACAAAAAAATATACCCTTCTGTTTACAGCCACGCTGTCCGCCACTCACGAGCAAAGGCCACCCCTCCTTGCGCATGCAGCGGCACGTGACAGGGCCTGGTTACACGTGCAAATGTGAGGAGATTAATGCGCAGGCTCCCTGGGCGGTACTAGCCTCGTCACCAGAAACTGTGTATTTGGGCTGCTTCCACGCTAGAACTGAAACCGCTGGACTCCCGTGTTCCAGATGTTCCAGGGGGTCACAAATGCATCTGAATGTTAAGAAGGTCACAGAGAACGCGCTCAAACTTCAATGTGCTTTGTTTGTTAGAAAATTGTACAATTCTGCCTGGAACTAGAAGTGTGCACTGCCAGTGAAGGCTTCCCAGTAGTGGCTGCAGCTCGAACCCTGTGCCTTACAGACAAATAATAAGCACTCACACAGGGGTCATCGTACCATTATTTTCTGACTCTTTGTGACGAAAAAAAAGTTTTTTTCCCTTTGGAGAGTGGAGGAAGGGCATAAGTTACAAGATTAATAAATATAAAATTCACTGCAATACTTTTTCAGAAAGGAAGGGTTATGATACATTCTTCGGGAGGGGGAATACTTCTCTCCCGGGTGTCTTTTATTTCCGTGTGGTGAGTCCTTCCTTCCCCTGGGAAAGTTCCCAGTGAAAGTACAGAGGCAGCTTGAATATGAGCTCAAACCTCTGTCAATGTGCTTGACTTCACTGTCAGGAGTGAGTGTTACCCCTTCGGCCTGCCAACACCACGATCCACCCCGCCCTCTCCCTCCACCGCCTTTCAGCGCCCGCCCTGCCAAACGCCCTCCTCCCCACACAGGTGTCAGACGAGCAAGACCTCACTTGTCTTAGCAGAACGAGAGAAAGCTGTCCTGCCTTTTTTCCTTTCCAAGAACCCACCTCACAATGAAAGGATTTGATGCGATTAAAAAGTAACCAAAACCTCACTTCCTCCATGTCCGGGTTTATATTTGACATCCACAAGAGGATAAAAAGCACAATCCAATCCATTCATGCCCTTGCTCAATATCTAGCTTTATGATCTATATTTGTAGTTTTCTTTTGGAGGACAGAATGAGCTGGGGAGAGAGCGCGGAGGTTCCAGCAGCGAGCGCCCTGGACCAGGGGTGCCCTGGGGGCTTGGATCCTGACTCACTCACTGGCTTCTGGGTAACACGAAACAAGAGCCAGCCAGCCCGGTGGTATTTGATTTCCTGCACACGGCAGTGCTGGCTGGCTTCAGCAGTGGTGTGCCGCGGTCCTCGCCCTTGCACGCATCGCCGCCCCCTCCTCAGTCAGTGAGGCCACGCGGGTAGCTTGAACTCCGCCACGGGGAGCGTTCCCACCTTGGAAACTGGTCAACACTACGGATCAGCGTGTCCCCCTCCTTGCAACCCGCTTCGCCCCCAGACCGCTGGTTCTCTGACATTTCAACTCTCCTGGTGAAAGAAGAAACATTTGGGCATTCTTTCTTTTTCTCAAAATAGATCAAAGAGACATCCACCCGAGTGGGTAAGTCATAAGATCCAAAACTTTTCTGAAACCCTGGCTCAGGAAATCCGAAGAGCAGGAAGACCAGAAGGTCCTAACGCCGGTGTCCAATCTGGCGTCCCCACTTGGTTCCAGTATGACCGGCAACAATTGTTTCAGGGCTCCACCACCGCTTTCATCGGGACCTTCTCCATGGCGTCGTGGGAGCCCATGAGGTCCAGAGCCAGCCTGTTTGAGACAACCGACCAGACAGGGCATCTAGATTTAACTGTGTTTCATGACCCACAGCCTAACGGGACCCAGGACCCTCCAATGTCCCCAGGTCCCAGGAATTTAAAAATACAACACGGGCCAAGGATGCAACATTTTCATGGTAACATTTGTTGACAGGAAACAAGCCGCACTGTTCACTACCCAAGCCAAGACTGTGCAAAGCAAAAACTGGGCCCTTAGTTCCTCTGTTTCATCCCTCTGCCCATTTCTCTGCCCCACCCTACCTCCACCTAGTTTAACATTCCCACCTGAAATTCCGTTACTCTGGTTACACTTCTGATTCAACAGCAAAAAAAGGTGACTGTTTAAAAAGCAAACCCAATGCCCTCTTTGTTCCTCAAATAGTATTAATTGTTTAAACCCATCTTCCATGTGTGGATAATACTTTAAATGATAAACTTCTTAGTTATTTATTCACTTCCTGTAATGAATTTGTTCTCTGTTAAATTTCAATAGATTATTAAAAACCACTCAACAGCTAAGAGAAAATTATGCACCATTGCCTAGCTGCTCTACCTCAGTAAATAGATCTGCTATCCAATTTATATTTTAAATAATACAATAAATTAGCTCCCTGAGTATTAGCTAAGTGCATATTTGAGTAGATTGATTTAGAAGCATTCTTTTTCTGCTAATAAGTCTTCGCTAATGAAAAAGAGCCACAGGAACTAAGGAACTAAGAGGCTGCTTGGCAAATAATCAGAGTAAAACTGGGAGTTGCTATTGTTTATTATTTTCTTTGTTTTCAGGAAGCAAGCTGTGTCCTTTTTTAAGAACAGGAAAAATAATTCGAATACCAGGAATTCAATTTTTAAAAGGAGAAGACACTCCAGTCAGCCCTTGAGACAATGAAAGTTTTACAACACCTTCTGTAAATTGGTTTCCCAGAATGTTTTCCCTTATTCCTTTTATATGACGCAGAAAGGAAATAGTCTCCAACTGACCTAAGCAATGCCTCTTTGGGAGGGGACTGTTTTGAACCACTCATTGGCTCTGCATGTCTGGTCTGCTTCCTAGAAGATACTGTGGTGTGTACAACTGGTGAGTGACAACAACATTCCTTGTGAATTGTACTATTAACACACACATACACACAAACACACACAACTAGAAGGGTGTAGGCATGAGGCAGGGGCCAGTTTGATTTTAATACTAACTTGCTGAACATTTGCTGAGCGCTAGGAGTTGGGCCAAAGGGTTTGCTGCAGCAGAACTCATACAGTATTCCTTAGGGAGCTTAGGGAGCTCACCTGCAGTGGGAAAGTTGCACAGAGAGATGCTAAGAAGGAGGTGACTTAGATGCTGAGATTTTTGGGAGGAGGGCTTCCTAGAGGTGATGCTGGAGCTTAGCTTTGAGAGGCAAACAAAGGTTTTCCAAGCTGTCTGAGGAGCAGAAAGGGCCTCCTGAGGAACGGGGAGGGCATCCCATGGAAACTGCTGGCTGACAGCACAGCAGGTGTGTTGGAGTATTATGAGGTGGGTTTTTTCCATCCAAATTCTACTTGAGAAAAAGAGAGAGTGAAAGTTCAGGATGGGGAAGGAAGCTGAGGCCAGGTCAAACACCTTCACTCTTCTGGTAGAGTTTGGATTTTATTCTGCAAGGAGCAGAGAGTCAGGAAGAGGTTTTATACACGGGGAAAACAGGACCAGACTTGCGTTTTGGAAAAAGCACAGAGAGGATAGGACACTGGAGAGGAGGGAGACTAGTTAAGACCAGCTGAGGAGGCTCCTGCAAAAGGCAAAACATTTTAAACAACAACTTAAACCACAGTTGAACAGTTGAGTGTTCTTTTAAAACTTGTGCCTTTTCTTAAAACACCACAGGGGCAACTGACTTACTTTAGAATTTATGATATGGGGCAGCCATCATTTCTTTTAGTGTACCTAAAATGCTGCACTTTTTTGTTGGTTTGTGTAGAACCCATGTTTTTCTTTTTAAGTCATTCTTTGTGGTTTCCGTGTCAAGCACTAGGAAATGAATAAAGTCATGGCAGCGAGAAGGATGTTACAAAACAGATGTGAGAAATGCTAGCTAAGGAACTGGGGGAGTTCTATTTGCCAATTACAATTTTTCTTAATTTTCTGGTAAGACTCCCAGCAAAGCAACTGCTAAATAACTTCCTTTCCTTGCTGATTCAATAGAAAAGTAATGGAAGTGAGGAGATTTGTCCTGTGTTGGGAAAAGATTCATGTTTTTCTCCCACATGGTCCAGGGCTTGCCTGCAAATCCATGCTGTAAGTTGAAATCGGTTTATTTTATTTAGTTACTTCTTACTCTGAGCCACTGTGGGTGAGGTAAGGTGCTGAAGCAATACATTTCTGATTTTTTTTTGAGCTGGATGTTTTGGTAGCCCACCTTAGCACAGGACATCCCTAAAGAAAAACACATCTGCGTAAACAAAGCAGCACCAACACTTAGACATGATTTGTTGACTTGTTCTCATCACCCTTCCATTGTGCCCACGTGGGTGGTAGTCTTTCAATCTGATGGTAGCCAGAGAAGATGCGGAAGACAGCAAGAAAAAAAAAGGGCAAACCATGAATGGTAGACATGAGAAAGGCCATTAAGCCCACCTTCAACTTAACAAACCTAGGCGAAAGATGACAAGAGACAAGTCCAAGAGTTGGTGATGCAATAGAATAACCAGAATTCTTGTACTTTACTAGCTAGATGGCATCGATTTTGAAAATGTTTTGGCATTAGTGAATGAAGTTGAAAAAGCTCATCTTGCAAAGTCCTCAGTTCCGCCTCTAGACATTATTCTTAGAGAAACACTTACACAAAGGTACGAGGAGACAAGTGCAAAAAAGTTTGTAGCAGCAATATCTGTAGTAGCAAAAAAACTGGGAAGAACCCAAATGTCCAGTAGCAATGGAATGGGTAGATAATATAATCATGCAATGTAATACTATGCAGCAATGAAAAAGAATGAAGTGCCACAGAACATATCAACTTGGTGAATCTCACAAAGAACTGAATAGCAAAAGCATTTTAAAGCAAAATACACACAGAGTAATCCCTTTCTCTAATATTAACCAGGAAAAGTAAAATATTGTTTATGGAGATGTATATCTATAGTAAAACTATTAATTTTTTAAAGTGGGAAAAAGATGATGAAAACGAAATCCAGGACAGTAAGGAAAGGGATGGAATTGGGGAGGGCAAACTCATGGTAATGTTGCATTTCCAAACTAGCTGATAAGTAATAAGGGTGTTCACTTACCATTGTTTTATCTTATACAAGTATTATACATATTCTTTGGATATTATTCAAATTTTAATTTAAAAAAATAAAAGAAAAACCACCTACTGATGCTGTCAAACTCACAAAAACAAATCTGTAAGAAATTTAACATGTTCTCTGTCATGCTTTTTTCTTCTGCCCAACACAGAGGTGATGAGATGGGCCATATGGCTAAAAGCAGGAAGTGGGGAGGATACAGAGAAGTAATTGAACAGAAACAAAGGCAAACATGGGAAGTCCCCCTCTGGAAAGTAGCTCAAAGAAGACAGAGCTGGTGCCAGAATCTAAACCTTGGGACTCTGGTTGCTGCATAAAAAAATAAATTTTAGGAACTAAGACAAACACCCACACCTCCATGCTGACAGCAGAAGAGAAAGTTGCCAAACATTTGAGGGATTTTTTTCTCAATTGTTTTTTACTCTCTAAATCGAAACTCCTATGTTCCTCTTCTTCCCTGTTTCCATATGTTAGAAGCTAAGTACAAGTGGAAAAACAAAACCCAAAAGGCTGGGTGCTTCCTTTATTGTCAACAGGGATGGTTCCAATTATTGTTCAACCAGAAGGAGCTCGGTGCTTCAGAAGTACCTCATTACTCAATTTAGCCACTTTCATTTGCTATTATTAGACTGCCATGTAGCAAAATGTGGAACACCTTCCAAGCCCTCTATTTCTTCCACCTCTCACCAAGTGAGTTTCCTTATTTCAGTGACGCTAACACCAGATACAATTACAGTAGTTCCATACCTTTCTGAGAAATAATATTTAGTCCATTTCATCATCTGAGCCTTTAAAACATAGTGTCTATTAAGGACTGTGTTAGAGAAAAAGCTTCTTGCCCCGTGAAAACAGATTAATACTAGAAGCCGATAAAGGCAGTAGGAATAAATATTATACGTTACCAGGTGCCAGGTAGAGTCAAGTAATGTATAAGCATTATTTCAATTAACCCTAACCCTAATAAGTAATGCTTTCATGAGAGAGGTAGGTACTCATATTATGCCCACTTCACAAATGAGGCATCTCTGGAGAGTTTAAGTGACTTGCCCAAGGTCATACAACCTGTAAGCAGTGGAACAGGCAGCAAACTCACATCTAACATGGTATCAGTTTCTTAGTCCCTGTGTTACAGTGTCACTGGAGTGTGGTGACAGTAGAAGTAGTTAGACCTGCCAAGGTAATAAATTGGGAATAAAATTCAAGTCTACTTAATAGCTAAGCTCATAGCTTCTGCATCTGGAGTCACCAAAGGTGGTCTGTGCTTTGGGATGGGGAAAGTCAGTAACTTAACAACTCAAATAATCTAGCACATGGGTTCTTGGTGTTTTGTGTACCATAGACCCCTATGGCTGTTATCTCATGCAGCTCAGGGGCACCTCTCAGAATAATGGTTTTAAATATAATATAATATATATATTTAAATGTTTAAGTAAAATAGATCACACATAAAACCCTTACACTGAAATTATCAATATAGTAAAAAGTTTATGATGTAGTCATATATATATATAAACATATTCAATAAGAGCAAACAGTGGATCTGACCGTTACTGTGATTTTGGAGTAGGGATGGCCATAAATGTTGTTTCAAGGTATTTGCAACAGCATATGTATTTGACATGAAAATATTTCTGCTTTCTATTAGTGACAAAGTTGAAGGCACCACTAATGACACTGTGGGCCATTGCCTACACTCATAATGGCAGGAAATGCTAAATTTCATAATTCATAATGAAAGGAAATGCTGTTTTGGTTAGAGGTTAGTAAAAATAAAGCTGCAATCTTTTTCCCTTCTAAGTTCACTGACCCCTTGAATCCTAACCACAGGCCCTACCTAACCCCAGGTTAAGAATCCCCCTTAAAAACCTAGCCACCAGCTTAGGCAGTGCTCAGTTTATTCCTGAAAAGACTTCAATCTACATCAAGGTATTTGAATTTTTGCCTTGATGTAGAATTACTTGTAGCTGCCTAGAACATCATTTGATCAATTTTTAATATCCAGAACCAGATAATAAGGAGTGAATACCCAGATGCACATTCGCTGTGACTGGTGGGCCACATCTTTGCAGAGCCCCCTATGGACGGTGTTAACAGTAGACCCTGCTTGATCAAATTGTCTCTTTGTTGGAAAGTAACGAAGAGACACTATGACCTAAGGACTTTGCCCACAAGGGCCACATCGGTTCAGCACAGGACAAAACTTGGCTGGGAAGAAGAAGCTAATGTTTTGAATAAATAAAAGAGTTTTTCTTCGAGTCTAAATTACCTGTAGTCTATCAGTGTTTGGGGAGAACAAAGTCCACTTGTAACCCTACAATGCATGGCAGGGACTGAGGTCTAAAATTTAGCGTCAGGTTTTGGCTGAAGATTTCAGCAAACCAGAGCCACACCGGTGGACACTGTGGACCAGGGGACACTTTGCTCAATGTGATGCTTCAGCTCAATGGCTGGTTTGTTAGAAGCAAAACTAGGGTCTCAGGTTTCTGGTTGGCCGGAAAGTAAGTAAAATAGGTCAGGGTTTAGGAAACACTTTAGGTGTCAGGATGGAAATTTATTCAAACATAAGCCCCACAGGGTTCCTGCAAGATGAAGTCCATTTTAGTATCAACAGAGAGACAAACCACATCACAGCATAGGGTTCCCCCAAACGGCCTATGAGAATTAGAATTTTCCAAGAACCTAAATACTGACTGATGCTCAAGTCCCACTCCAGACAAAGAAAGTCAGAATATCTGGGGAGAGGGCCCAGGAATCTTCATCCGTAAGGTATGAGACACACCAATTCAGGAAATGTAGTAGATTAACAATGGTCCAAAGTTCTTTGCCATTCTTCCCATCAAAATGCTGCTGGCCTTGCTCTAAGATTTGCTATGACCCAGTGAAGGCAATGGAGAAAAAGATTCTGGGACTTTAGAAGCTTGGCCTTCAAAGGACTGGCATCTCTTGCTTCTCATTTTGGGAGAGGAGCTGCCATGCTGTGAAGGCCAGGCCAGGACACTGCATGGTTAGAGGCCATCCTGAGAGAGCCCTGGAGGGGAGGTGACCACCTCGCATGGCCTAGCTTCAGCCAAACTCTCAGCTGAACACAGTTGTATGTGTGACCTCAGACCGTGTCATCTGAATCAGAAGAACCACCCAGCTGAGCCCATTCCATCCACATAATTGTGAGAAATAATGAATTATTGGTGTTTAAGTCACTACATTTTGGTATGATTTCTTATTCCATAATAAGTAACTGAAAAAATATTTGCTGACAACTCTCTATTCTTTTTCTTTGAAAGATCTGTTGTTCTTATCTTGGAATCTTGACATGAACTAAAAAGCAAGGCTGGATTCATCTTTCTAATGCAGACAGGACACACAGTTACACTGCTAGCTCAGGTGGAAGCTTACCTAATACAAACAAAGGAAGACCAATCCCATATGGTCTTAGGTAAGCCCCCAGCCCCTGGATCTTGCAACTACCTCATACAGTGGCCCTTGTGATAAACATGGAACTCCACCATCAGATCCCCCTCAATGATGTACTTGCTGCTCAGCTGTGGGGAGTTTCTTCAGCAGAAAGCCTCCAGCCATCACCTCCTTTGGAGTCTGCCTCAGCTGCAGAGAGTAGTCTTTCTTAGAATGAGGCCTTTCCTGGGGTAGCTCACATTTGGGGCCTGAGAGACGTGAGGATAGACAAGCCTGGTTGTTCTGACCTGATGTGAAACCTCGATGGAAAACACTCCCTCCAGAGCTCCCTGCAATGTTGGCCAGGGATCGTGAGGCTGTATCACACCTAGATTTTTCTCCTGTGCCAGTGCTGCTTCCCACCCCTCCTTGCACAAGTGTCAATCACTAATGAACGTCCCGGGTCCCCATCGTGGCCTCGATGCCAGCTTCCGGAGGTCCAACCTGTGACTGCCATGGGGCTAGCAGGTGTTATTATTAAGGATGTGGAGTGGGGTGTGGTTTGATTGCTGCGTTCTGGTTCTCTGGCCACAGACTGATTCCCTTAAATGGACAGAAGAACTCTCCCCAGGTCTAGAAGATGGAGACAAACAACTCATGAATCAGGACTTCTGTCTTTGTGGAAGGAAACAGGACTGGGAGAGAAATGAAGATTCTGTTGAATGGTTTCTGTAACAAAGCCAAAACATTTCCCCAGGGAATTAGCTGCATTTGGTAATCATGGTCTCAAATCTGTCTAACAGTTACTTTCCCTCATTACGTACTGTCTTAAATGCTCATTCCCTCTCAGCCAGTCACATTCATTTCTCTTTGCTTACTCTGATTTGGTCAGTGCAATCAAAGACATGCTGAAGACCTTCCTGGAGCTGTAATTTCCTTCAGAAATAGTTCATAATGCTCCCCAAGCTGTTTAAAATCGTATGAAAGTGAATTGTCAGCAGGAAGTAGAAGAAAGGCAGGCGGCCAGGTCTCTGTCATTCCCTCCCTGGATTATCCACTCAAATCCTCATCTGACCTTCCCTTCTGCTCAAAGCACTGTGGTTATCTTTTTCTCAGACTCTTGGTTGTATGTAGTCAATGAAACGCAGTGAAGGTTATGGTAATTTTAGAAAATCACAGCTAGGAATCTGGAGTTACATTTTCTGTCTGCATACCATGTTTTCCTCCTCCTCCTTGTATGCACCCCTCTTTATTTTAGGGGACAAATTATCCCATGTGGACTGGATGTCCTGCAAAGACTGTGTAGCACTGACGCTCCACTCCATGAATGTCACCACCATGTCATACACATCCCAAGGGCAGACATGTGGCTCACTTCTGGGCAGTCAGAATATCCCACCCTTTACAGTAACTCCAGTGCCTCTCAGGTTCAAAGACGCCATGGTGCAGGGGAGGGGTCCATTTGGGTTGCCAAACCTTAGGTATGACTACTATTTGAAGCCTTAAGCAAGTTTCTCAGGGGAAACTTCCACTTCTTCATATATGAGTTAGTAAATTCAATCATGTAATTTACAGGGGAGCTACTATAACAGGGTACAGCTAAGGGGGTCCCCAAATGGGGATTTGTAATGGGGTCCAGAACTCAGGGAGTTCAGGAAATATTAGAAAAATATATACAGCCTTGGCTGGTGTAGCTCAGTGGATTGAGCACGGACCTGCAAACCAGAGGATCATGGTCTGATTCCCAGTCAGGGCACATGCCTGCGTTGCAGGCCAGTTTCCAGCAGAGGACTCATAAGAGGCAGCCATACCTTGATATTCTCTCCCTCTCTCCTTCCCTTCCCCTCTAAAGATAAATAAATAAAATCTTTTTAAAAAATAAATAAAAAAGAAAAATATATACATACAGGATGTCCTCACCCCCACAAGTCTGAGCTGGATGGGACACATGGAGCAGGGCCACTGAGAGTTGTTTTGAATAGCAATAGTTTTGCAGATAACCTCTAGAACGGTCATTTAACATATCTATAACCTTTAACTGGTTTTATAGATATGTTAAATAGCTGTGGCTATGCTTTGAGCCAGGGGGATGGGAGTGACTTCAACCCATGATGTTAGGGGGAGGCAACTCCTCCTGGTTACAGCACCTGTGTGAGAGCTTGGAGATGATTGGCTCCACGGCACGAGGCCACACCTGGCTGGACTTACTATGGCAGCCCAGCAAAGCTGGAAGAATACGGGAATGCTGGCAGGTGTAACTGATTGTGGGAGGAGTCAGAAATGGTGTGGCAGAGGAAGATGGGTGCTGGGATTTAAACCCAGGCACAGCAGCCATGCAGCATCTTTTTGGGACCATGCAACTTGGACAGAGAAGAATCACAGACTTCTATTTCTTTTTCTAAGATACAGTACCCTGGACTGGGCAGAGGGGTAAGGAAATACTGTGCATTTGTGGGTATTCTAAAGGACTTTGGGATCTCAGTGAAGACATTAAGTCATTACTCTTAAGTTTATGTAACTCTTTAAATAAATAATCTCTTTCCTTATCACCAATTTCTGGTCTCGAGAGACGTCTTTCCCTGGTGGTGGGCAAGGCAAACCTAGTATGGGGTGAGGGCCCCCTGGAACTCAAGGGGGGGTCCATTCAGTAAAAGTATATCGTTCAGCACCCCCTTCACCCCCGCCCGGGTCTGTTCTGTAACACTACCAGAATTCCATAACGTCGTGAGTGAAAAAGTGTCTGGCAGGCCACAGGCCAAGGGCTTGCCGGTGCCCCTTTGGCCTTCCCAACACCCCTGTGCAGCAGCTGAGCTAGCTTAGGATTCACAGAGCCAGAAACTGGCCTGGAGCTGATCAATGGCATTCAAACCAGGTTTATGTGGCTCCGCAGTCTGCCTTCCTCTCTGGCACCAAACCACCTGCAATGGTCGTGTTGTGAGGGTGACAAGCTCTCTCCCTTTGGTTCACCTGCACATAACCTCCAGCTAAAGGTCTCATTTTTTTTTTTTAGAGACTCCGGAGAAAGCCCGGGAGGGGAGGGATGCAGACCCTAGTCCCAAAGGCTCCATAAGCCAGGCCCTGGCAGGGTCCAGGTGTAGGTGCTCAGGGCATGCTCCGCTGGGGCGGGAGGTGCTCTGCTGTGACACCAGCAGCCAGGCTTTCCCTGTGGACACCTAGCTGGTCAGTGGGTATGGCCCCACAGGAAGCGCCATCTCTCAGACAGGAATCAGTCCTCCAAGTGGAATCATCCGAAGCTCATCCCCACACTGCTATTTCAGAATCGAGCATCGAGAAAGCAGTCTCAGGAAGGAGGATGGGAACCTTCTTTTCACCCAGCTCCTAACATGCTCCTGTTTTCCCGGGACCCCTTTCACTGACCTCTCTCCACCCTGGATTCATCCATTTGCTGACATTTTCAACTACCCAAAGGACAGCCTTGAAAATATGCTTCAGCCCCTCCCACGGTGACAAGTACTGCATGCTTCCACTCCTAGGAGGTCCCTGGAGCAATCAAACTCATAGAGACAGACAGTAGAATGCTGGTTCCCCGGCCAAAGAGTATGGTGGGGATTCGGTGTTAAATGGGGCAGAGTCTCAGTTTTACAAGATGAAAAGAGCTATGGAGAGGAATGGTGGTGATTGGCAGCACATGAATGGGTTTAGTGCCCCTAAACTATGCACTCCAGATGGTTAAGATCGTGAATTTTACATTTTGTGTTTACCACAGTAAAAAGGAAATTGGAAAGAAAAGCGCAGTAGACTTCTGTGGCTCTGCAGTGCTTATCTGATGAGCACTCACCCCTTTGCCTACAGTGGAGGCCACAAAATCCCTTTCCACGTCCCCTCCCTGCTTTTATTATCCAGGCTCCAGCCTGCAGACCAGGTAATGTGCTCTGCCAGTGCCCTGCCCTGCCCTAAAAACTCCTATTCCAGGGTTCTGCCCACCATGTTTTCTCTGTTCATCTTAACTGATTTTAGCATCTGTTCTTTTATAATATCAGAAGTTCCCAGGTAAAGCCATAACTTTTCTTAACAGTGGATGAGCCTGGCCTTACCACTGACTAAGCTCCAATGTCTTTTTTAAAACCCTGACACTCTGTCTCCCAGAGGTCAGCTGCTCACCCTAGATGTGAAGCACATTATTTCCCAGGCCTGCTGTAATTTATGCAGACTTGTATGCAGATTCCATTTTAAATACGTTAGCATACCGCTTCTAATCTGTCATTTTGGAGGTGGTGCCAATGTGAAGCAGGAAGCCACTGGGCTGGAAACCACAAGACCTGGAGTTTCAGGCATGAAATTGGTGGGAGACTTCGGGACGGTCACTTACCCTCTGGGTCTCAGTTTTCCCAATTGGAGAACTAGACCAAAATTTGTTCCAGCTAAAAAATGTTATCTAGCTCAGATGATCCACCCTGAAATTAGTGAGTAATTTGAATTGTGATCTATAATGAAAACACAATAAAAATACAAAGATTTAAACTGAAACTATGAAAAGCAGACTTGTCGGATAGTAGGCAAAAGCCAAAACATCAGAAGCTCTACCCAGTAAGATTTGATAACAATGAAAACTGACCAGTGACTCAACTCTTCTTTCAATGGTTATGTAGAAAATAATTTAAACAAAAGTACTTTCAGGGACATAAAGATAGAAAAGTGTGAAATGGCTCCAATGCTATTGTCAGAAAAATGTAGCTTAATAAAATTTGTTCTAGAGAAAGGTTCTTTAAAGTCATCGGTATAGTTGATGTTTCGCTTCCAATGCTCTATTTCTGCATGCAGAGTCAACCCTTCCTTGGAGTCGAAATGATGACCCAGTGACAGAAGAACTACCTGTCCTGCATTTCAAAAGCCATGACAACACCCAAAGAGATCCTGACAGTGACTCTGACGTTTGGAGAAGGACAGAGAAAGACCCTAGAAGAAGCAGCAAGGTGGACTCGACAGTGATGGCCACAGGTTGTCACCAGCCAAGGACAGAGAATGAGACCTCCGATCTACACTACAGCAGTATTAAGTTAGTACATGTCTGTAAATACACATGCACACACACATATACACACATACATACACCTACACACACACCGGAGTTGGTACCATCAGAGGGGTGTGTGTGTGGTAGGCGTGTGTGTATATCGATGCCTATAAATGCATGCACTGAAGAGCACTATACTGTTCTATACTTCTTGCTAACTGAGCCCCTCTGGGCATTAATAAAAAATAGATATTTTAGTTATTTCTCCAAAGATGTCTTAGAGAAAACTCAGTCCAAACCTGGCATTTTACAGACAAACTGAGGCTCAGAAAAGGCCACTGCCCCAGGTGACATCATAAGGTGACATGCCCCAGGTGACATGCCCAGGATGTCAAAGGCTCAGCACCTCTAGGCAAGGTCCACCACGGGGCAACAAACTACCTCCTCCCTTGGCCTGGCCCCTGAAGGCTGGCTGCAGCTGCCTTTGGTTTTCCTGGGCATCGCTTGACGGGAATACGTGGGGACGCTTGCTCTCTGCCTCAAGCACCGTTTCTCTCAGGGAGAGCTGTCATTCCTTTAATTGGACGCTTTAAAAGTAAGCATCCAAAGACAAGTCTACTTTGGTTTCGATTTTTAAATTAAGATCTGTGGAGTTTGGCAGGGAGCGAGGTTTCCTGTTTGGCAGACACACACGCATGCTTCTGTTTTGTGCGTCTAATGTTGAAAAGCAAGGCCATGGCTAAGGTCTGTTGTTTGCCTTATCGGACGCCTGACATTTGGACAGTGTCCTCCGTCCAACCCTCACAGAGAATGCCTTTGTTAACGCCAGGGCTCTTTCCCTCCTGCATTCTGCTCTCATCTCCACCCGCCGCCCCCACCCTCTGCTGAGCGTTACTGGGCAGGAGCTCCGCCAACATTTTAAAATCACCTACATAAAATGCAGACCCCTTGCCACGTGGTGAAACCCTCCCTATCACAAACATATGTGGGCCTTGCTTCTTTTGTTACCCACTTTTTGGCTGCCAGAGGAGTGCCATTTCAGCTCTCAGTGGGTTCTGCATTCATGAGAAGGGTCCGCAGGCTTTCTTGTGATATTTGCCACAAGTTCCTGAGTGGTGGCCAATCCCTTTTCTCACCTCAGTGACACATGCAGCCACAATCTGGTCTCCCCAGCTGACACTCTGTGCACAGAGCTGAGTAGGACATGTGCAATGCCAGGCCTTGGAATGCTCACAGGCTCGGCTGGGATGGTGACTTACAGGTGGCAGAGGTAGCTGACAAGGAATCTGTAAGATGTGCTGAGTGTGCCCAAAGCCATCGTCCTTGGGAAGTAGTGCAGCAGATGAGGGACAGGCGACATGCCTGCTGCTCCCTGGCTGCACAACATGCAAGTCTGCCCTTAATGGCCTAAACATGAGTATTTCAACTTTTCCCTAAGAGTTGACTTTCCATCAAACATCTTCCCTGACCTTGACTTTTATCATTTATGGATTGGCTAAAAAATCTGCTTAGTTTTTTCCATAAAATAAAAGACACATTTTTCATTTTCACCCATAAAACTTCATTCTTTGGATATTTGAGTATGTCGGCTACCTCTGGCCATTGGCTTCTGGTGGGTAGAAGTCAGGGGTGGTGCTAAATATCTTCTAATGCATAAGACAGCCTCACAGAGAAGAATTATTTGGCCAAAATGTCAATAGTACCAAGAAACTTCACAAACCACTTTCAACACACTCACTCAGTCACAGCACCTTCTCCAGACACTGCACAAATCTTTTTTTGTGTTCAGTTGCATTTTTACTTTTCTTGAGATAATGAAGTATAATATGCCAAAAATGTTGCACATTTTCTTCCATCTTCAGTATTAAAATGGCGGCACAAAAATGCACCAATTTTGATTTTTTTAAAATAAAATGCACACTGATATGACAGCTGACACAATTCAGTCTAACAAAATGGTTTCCAATGAAACTGAAGACAACTAAGCACTACTAGACCCATTCATTGTATGGAAAAAACTAAATGAACATTTTGGCCAACCCAATATAATTTTTCTCTTGTTATGTACATTCTTTACAAGTGATGCAGGGTAATAATGATAATGATAATACTAGCAAATGTTTACTAGGAGTCAGGTACTGGGCTACGCTTACGAGCTTATTGAATCCCTTCAAGAATCCGATGAAAATGCCATAGACCGTTGTTTAAGAAGTGGATCATAGTTCTGGAGCTTTCAGTTCTAGAGCTGAGAAGTCCACAAGATCAAAGTGCTAGCCGATTTGGTTCCTGGTGGGATCTCTTTCTGGCTCCCACAATGCTGCCTTCTTGCTATGTCTTCACATGGCAGAGGGGGTGGGGCAGGGAGTGCAAGTAGGCTTTCCGTGTCTCTTCTTATAAGGACACTAATCCCATAGAATCAGAGTGCCGCCTTTATGGCCTCATTTAACCTAATTACTTCCTGTCTGTCCTACCTCCAAATACCATCACATCTTAAGCTAGGGCTTCAACATATGACTTTGTGGAGACATACTTCAGTCCATAGCAAGGAGGTACTGTTTCTATCCCTATTTTTGGGAAGAGGAAATTGGGGCACAGAGAGGTAAGAAACTTACCTAAGGTCATGTTGCTATCAAGTGAAAGATTTGGAATGCAAATCATGGTCTTCCTGACTCAAATACTCATGTCTCTAACCACTGCCTTATACTGTTTCTGTATACGTATAGGTGTATGCAATAGTTGATTCTGGGCAAAGAGGCAATAAAACCGATAAACTACCATGAAGTCATAGTTAAGGGACTGGAAACCTGCATGCAGCTTTAGGGAGACAAAATTGACGTTGACATAGCACTTTCCATCTTCTCTCCAGAACTCCCTGCATGTAAACAGACACTCTTTCCTGCCCTCCCTGGCCCCATTTTCAGACCTCACACATGTGCTGCCAGAATCGTTTCTGTTGAGTCATTGAGCTTGCCATTCCACCAGTCTTTAAGCCTTTGGCATAATTTACCTCGATATAGAAACTATAACACTATAACTTTTCCAAGGTAGAGTTTCCTCTCACTCAAGCCCAGAAATATGTCTTTCAACTATTTTCTTTGTCCAAGGCAGTTAACATTCTGGGCAATATCTACATTTCTTACATGTTTCGGTGGTTGGAATGGCTGGAGTTGCAGACACAAAGCTGCCCTTTTTACATTAGAACACACATCATTTTACTTGATCTATCATTTCTTCCAACATAAATGAGTAATACATATTATAACCCAGTAACCCCCAAGAAATTCTTTGTGAACTCTCATTTATTATCTCAAAGCAAAGTACTTTCAAGGAAGTAAGTGTCTGATTAATTTCTGTTTGGAGCATGTATTTGCCTCATGGAAAATTCAAGCATTTAGAAGCTGTAATTCCAAATACCCAGAGAGGTGGAATTAAGGTCCCAAAGTCGCCTCAAATAAAACATTGTAGGGGAAAACAGTCAAGTCCAAAAGATTTAAATTTCTTGTCTTGACTAAGCAAAGGCTCACTGAAGGGCTTTCTGAATTTCTCCAAAAACTTTCTGGAGGTGAATGGTGTAATCTTCATGTAATTACGGGGAAGCCCTGCACATCCTTGAGGGGCTGAGACCCACAAACCAAAGGCACAGGGGACACCCCCAAAGTGGAGGTCACACTAGGGCCATGAGAGCAAGATTTTGTCCTGGGTTCCATGTACAATGTCCACACGGGATCCCAGATTTGCCAGCAGAGATCGCATCCACCCCTCCTTCTGTAATTCTTTCAAGTTTCCCTTTGTCCTCCGATAGACTCATTCTTTCCATAATGATTCCCCCTCTACGGCTGAGGATTATCTTTTTGATTGTTGAACCAGACCTACCTACACGTTGGCCTTGATACTTCAGTACAGACTCAGATCACTCCCCTCTTGTGGAAAGCAGACGGCAGAAGAAATGTTTTGGCTGACATGACTCTGCTTGAAGCCAGCCAGGCCTTACTGGCTCTCAGGCTTTGTCGTCAGTCCCACTGTCCTAGTCCCACTACCCACAGGCACCACGGCATTTTCATACCTGATGGAAGTTACCCACTTGCTGCACATAACCGGCCACTTCCTGATCAGACTTAAAGATCTTCCAAATCTTTCATTCTGCTTCCCTGTATTCCTGGGATCCTTTCCAATTTATGGTGATCAAATAGTTCTCAATCAGGGATACTGGCATGAGGTTGTCCATTTGGCCACCGTACATGAGAATCTAGATGAAATTGAAGCAGATAAAAATGCAGGATTTAGTAAGCGAAGCCAGAGACTCTATCCAGGTAGAGAAGGTGTGCATGCACAGGCACACACTTGAGAGAAAAGGGACCATTGTGAGCTTGTCTGATGCAGGCAGTGCTCGGAGAGGCCCGTCCCACAGGGCAGTGGGGTCGTCTTCTTCCAGGTGGCCACACACGCCGGCAACCTGAAATAAACTCAAGCCTTGTCTCAACCCTTGCATTGGCCCAAAAGATTGATCCTTTCGAGGAATCTACATAAAGGCCTTCTTTGGTTGCAGCAGTGTTTATGCCGTATTGCTCAGGGACGTCACATACTCAGATGTATGACTATGTCAAAGAGGACAGTCATTACCACATTTTAGTGGGACTAAAGAATGCCACCACTTAACACCTTCATGCAGCCTGCCTTTTATTAACTTGGCTTTCAGACCCCACGGTAGCTGGTGGTCTGGGCCTTTTCTGAGGGGTTGCGAACCTGTATTTCTCTCCTCTCCCACACTGATTTTACAGTGGCAGCTACAGTCTTTTGAGGCAGACAGACAGGTACAGGTGCCTCATGTTTGTTACTTGTTGGAGACAACTATGTCAGCCATGAAACTTCCAAGACCTCCTTTTCTTAAATAAGATAGCCACTTATCAACCGTGAAAAATGCCCTATTGTCCCAGAATTTAATTTTTTTTTTCTCAATGCTGATGAGTTGTGAAATTCCCAGGACAGTGTAGCATGGCCCTACTCTTCAGGGGAGCAGCGGTCCATTTTCAACACAAAGGTGCTAAGTGTGGAGACCTTTTGTCCCGGTAATCCCAACCTTTGAAATTTACTTTATGAAAATAAGCCCCCAAAAGTGAAAAAATACATAACTCTATTCATTAGTCTCATCACGATAAGAAACTCGAACGCAATCTAAAAGTTCCGAAATGAGTGAGTGCTGCAGTGAAGGGAGTTGTAGAAGTTTCTGGGACAGCCCAAAACCACTTACGATGCCTGAGCCACGGACGAAGCTGAACATGCTTGTCGCAAAAGTGCCAAGTGTGAAAGCCACAAGTCAAATATCCATCACAATTACGATTAGCTAAAACAGGTACGCACATTCACAGATATAGAATGAAACTCCAAAAAAAAAATGAATGCAGTCAATTAATTAATGTAGGTGGTGGAAATTTTAGTAATTTTCTCCTTTGTCTTCTACTCTGTCTGCTTAGGCTGTTTTTATGTAACTAACACGATATTAATGCCCATGAAGCATTGCCACTCTATCCCCAGCAGGGAGGTTTTGCTCAACCCCATGGACCCTTTGATCTATTTGGAAGCTCTCTGGTTTGGCTCAAGCAAAGACCTTTGGTTGAATCCTCAAACTGGATATAAAATGTTTCACTGCATGTGTTTCCATCTCCGCCTTCCTGGTGTAGGCTTCTTGAAAGGCTTACACATAATTAAACAGCCCGGGACCTTCACACACTGCAAATCCTCAAGCAGCACGGGCCAGGAATGGGCTGGAGATGAAAGGGCCCTCAGCCTCCGCTGCAAGAACATGGGGTCTTTCATGTCATCCCTCACCATCACCACCTCCCCTCCCCTCAGCAGAAACCCAAAGGGAAAAAATCCCAGTCGATTTAAAGCATCTTTAAAAGACTCAACTCCCCCATCGCAATAAAAATGTGCATTGTTTATACAAAGACATTGCCTCAAAGACCTTGAGTCCTTGGGCCCCAGACAAAACCACCACAGCTGTTTTGCCAACAATATGGAAACAATTATATATGATCTGTACCAGCAAACAAGGCTTAAATGCTTCACCATTCTAGGAAGGCCTGATTATAGCTGATTAATGAAGATAATCATCTATAAAGCAATTCCTCTGCTAGACCTCAGTGAGAAGATGCTGACTGACTAGCAAATGCATGAGCATCTCTGGACGTTTTCCTCTCTGTGGGCTGTGGAGCTTGTGTTTTTCTGACCATCTCTTGTGGCTGCTCACTATGATCAGTATATTTTGGAATTGATTTAAGGGATTTCACTCAATCGATGTCATCTTTAAAGGGTGAAAACCCACAGATGACAGCAAAAACAGGCTCAGATGTAAATCATTTGAGGGCATGTTTGTTGAACTGAATGGAAATGAAACCCATCCATGAGCTGTGTCCCTGGTTCCTCCAGACTTGACATAAACTGGAGCATTAACTCCCTGGAATGAGGTAGTGATGGGCTGAACTGCATAATTTTGTGCATGTGCTGGGTGGAAGGCCCACCTTGGGTGACAAAGGGAAATCCTTCTGCGGCAAAGCAAGGAAAAGGTCTTTAACTTCTAAAGGGCACATAAGTCAAATGCAACCCAAAAAAAAGAAGACAGATTAATGATCAAGTGAAGTGATTTCAGAGCTGGCATTTAAGGCTGCAAGCCTTAAATGTAAGGATTCTCGAGCGCTTGCTTTTATCTAAATGTCACATTTACTCTGGTCAGCCCCTATAGGAATATCCCAGGTGTCTCTGGGGCTGGGTAAGTGAACAACATAACCCAGGATGCAGTGCCAGTGAGTTGAAAAGCCAAGTGGGCGGAGTGCTGGCCTGGGTGGTCCTGAAGTCCACTGGCACATGTGGGTGACCCACGTCCTGAGGGTCAGAGACATTCGAAGACAAAGCACAAGCCCTGGTGGGCTGACCAATAATGTAGGGTCTGCACACATACATTTGCTTCATTTCTTCTCTGTAGGGTGACCAGCTGTCTCAGTTTCTTCCTGGGCTGTGGAGTTTCCCAGGATGCAGGACTTTCATGCCAGTTCTGGGACAGTCTGGGGCAAACCTCCCCCTGAGGCTTGCTGGTATTTTAAGCAACAGGGTCTAAAGACAGAGTGGAGACAGACATGAATGCAGCTCTGAGCTCCACTTCCCTTGTCGGTAATGAGTCTCACAAAACACGGAGTAGGAATGGGGCTGGAGTTGGTTGACCAGGCAGCGCCTACAACACATCCTCACTTGCCTCTCTGGTCAGCTGGGAGGCCTCCTTTTAGAGAACTTTCTTTTCTATTAGCACTTAGAGATCTGACTGCTTAGCTTGTTGAAACTAATGGTTATGCTAAGACATGGAAAATATTCCTTATTAAAAAACCAATGAGAAACTGGTGCTCTATAATTACTATAAAAAGATGCTTCTCACTTGGGAAAAGAAAACATCAAAATGCAAGCAGTAAAGGCAGTTTAAGTATGGCTGATTCATTTTAACCTACTTTCTAGATTTTTTTTGGTAAACATGGTTAAGATGCTTTTATAATGAAAAATAAATAAATAAAACAATAACAGTAAGAGGTTAGGCACCTCCATCCAGCAAAAAGATGGGCTTTGCTGCAGAATAATTTGTGCAAACTCAACTATTACAAGTTCTCAATTTTTCATGACAACTAGGTAAAAAAAAAAGGCATAACTTTAGTTCATTTACAGATGACCCTAAAAACTCATTTCAGAATTTAAGCATTCATGAGGGAGGGCACTAGGTCATTTGGATTACAGCATCTTTTTTTTTCCTTTTGTCAAAAGGTAGAGATGAGAAAAGCATTTTTATTATCTTCCTTTCTTTTTGAAGTGTTTTCATGGGTATGTGGCTTTATTCCCCCACTGCCTCACGAGGTCGGGATGAGAAGTATTACCTGGCGCACACCTCCACAGCGAGGTGGCAGAATGCATCTGAGATCACAAACTTCCAAACTTACTACCTGGAACTCCTTCAGGAAGGACCCGAATTCCTTCCAACCAACGAGCATGCACTGACTCCCCAGAGCTCAATGCTCCATGCCTCTGGAAACAGACGGCTGGTTGGACACAACATAGCTCCTATCTTCAGTTCAGAAACACTTTAGGTCTGTTTGTCCAATTCTGATAATGCACCTCCGTCATTTCTCACACTGGCTCTGCGGACAGTGATGTATGCAAGGGCTTTGCTCAGCTGGTGACAGATGCCTCCCTTCTGTGGCAGGGAGTGGCCTTGATGAAGCAGCTATGGAATAGCATCAGCTCCTAGCAAAGAGGCTTTAGTAGCAGTCCATCCATCTGCAGCCCTCGCACAGTGCCCGGCACCCCCATAAACCACATTGACACTTAGAAGGTATAGTCAGCTGCTCTCTTTGAAGGCTTTCCGTCATGCTGCGCAGGGACCGTCTACTGCCGTGGCTTGCCTAGGTCCACTTCTCCCTCTCACGAGGACTGTACTCCAGTCCCTAGAAGGATACAGCCCAAGTGGAGGCTGTCAATCAGAGTCCCTTCTTTTCTGTGCCAGGGAGGAGCCTGGGACCGAAGCTAGGATTCCCTGATGAATCTGCCCATTAGTTTTGCCACCCGGATCCCCAGAATTTTCCCTGGTTCCTATCCTTCCTCCCTTCAGGTCTTTAGGTTTTCTGTGAATTCTGTGATCTATTATGTCTTTGATTCAATTCCCTTCATACTTCCAGTCACCACAGTTGGTTTCTGTTGCAAAGAGCATGACATGCAAACCCATGCACCATCAGACCCATGAACACAGGCCTCAGCAGCATGCAGTCACTGGGAGCCCCGGGACACATGGCCTGACCTCCATGAGCTTCAGTTCCCTTTCCCGGTCATGAAGATGGCAAGACCTACATCCATTTGCAGTGACAACTAATGAGGTAATGTGCATACAGTTCCCAGTACAGCGCCTGATACCAGCTGGGAGTTCAGTGAGTGTTAGGTTGGCCTTCTGCCTTATTTGATAATTTTATAATGGCTCAGCAAAGCTCTTCTAAAATAAACCTTCAGGGTGTGTAGGGATGGTCCTCTGGTGCTGCATACTTGGTCGCCAAGCTCACTCCTTCAGACAAAGGCCTACTGTAGGAGGAAGTCCAGCCAGGGTAAACCTGAACTCTAGGTATTCAGCCTCCCAAAATACACACTCTTCACTACGACTTCCATGCATACTGGGGGTCCACTGCATCCCAAAAGCATTTTCTTGGTAATCAGAGCCATAAGTCCACTAATTACTCTTTTAAAGGAACTTTTAGTGTGGAAGCATGGGATGGAAAATCACAAGAAATTTTCCCATATTTAAATGCTAGAAAAGTATGGTAAAAGCATGGCTTTTCAAATGACATTTTGAATAAGAATTGAACTCTCATTCTTATTACAGGAACTGTGTTAACCAATTCACATCTACAGTGATTTCAAAGCACCCCCAGAAGTCTGGTATTATTTATTCTTTTTCCGATACGTGGAGACAGAGACGCAGGGAGCTGAGCTAACCAGTAACAAAGATTCAACTGCAGGTCTGCCTGCGCTCAAAGTGTGTGCTTCTAACCTCTCCTCCACACTGCCTCACTGCCTCAAGTCACTGCCTAGAAAGGAACAATTGGATAGGTGACATATTCTTTATTCATAACTCCCCATGCAAGGGGCAAACTCAAAGATTAGTGTGACTCTGAATAAAGGATACAAGTTTATAGTTAAGAGCACAGGCCCCATGACTGGGTTTGAATCATAGCGCTGCTACTTGCTAGAAGGATTATCTCAATTAACTTACCTAGCCTGTCTAGAGTTCAGTTTCTTCATCTGTACAATGGGTATGAAAGAGAAACATACAGGACAGAGAGTCACTGGGAGAACCACATTATGTAGTGCGCATATAGCTTTCTGCATCCCAGGCACATAGTAATTGGTCCAGAGCACAACTTACCTATGCAAACAGCTCCATAATCTCCAAACGAAATGTTACCTGTGGGTTACAAGTGATTTAGAATATAGTTAGAATTCTAACACAACTGCATGAGGTCAGGAATTTGGTAAAATGAATCGCAGGGATTATATAAGTAGTATGCAGACAGAAGTCTTGGCTCAACCTTGCTCAGCCTGGCCCCAGCCCTGGCTGAGCCTCCCAGGGCCTGCGCTTACTGGGTAACTTTGATATGTTATCTCGTCACTCTGAACCTTAGCTTTCTCCTCTGTGGAGTGTAGAGTGGAGTGCACATCACAGAATTGTTAGGCAGGCCATGCGAGATACGAGGTGCAAAAATGTCCTACAGCCTACAGAGCAGGGTCTCATCAATGCTTTTGTTCCTCCTTATCAAGGATAATATGAAAATTACATTTCCACAGTGGCGTGCAGAGGTTTGAAATTGGCTACCTGAGGCCTTGAGCCTTCATAGTGGTTTTGTCGGTGGTGTGCTTGCAATTAGATGCCAGCGTTCCAATACTGGGAGACCTGACTGAGCTGGGCCACCACGATGAGCGCTGGGTAGCTGCTGCCCCCTTAGACACAGCCCCTCCCCTTCCGTAGTGGTTCCCCACCCCCACAGAGGTGCAAGGGCCCTTGTCATGTGCTCAGTGCTATTGCTCTTGTTTTTCTTAAAAGAGAAAAATATTTCTCTGTATCCAAGTCTTTGTCACAGGCAAAACAGAAAGATCACTAGGTTCCAATCCAACACTCATCATTGACTTCATTTCCTTCCTGGATCCCTAAGCAGTGAGTTTCACTTCCATCCAAAATGGAAGGAAAGTAGCCTTTTGTCTGAGTGGGCGAAGACAGCATGGCTTACACAAGGAATATGCTGTGTTAGTTTACTCTGCTCGTATGCAATCTCTACTTACACAACAGCAAATGAGAGCCCAAGGACTGGGCTCTCGGGGGACAGATAGGAAAAGATATGACCCTTGCCCTGGTGACGCTCCAGATTTTTTTTTTTTTTTTTTTTTACTTTTCTAAACAGTGAATAGTCAGAAGAGGAAAGGCAAGTGTGCTCTTTCCTTCTCTAAGCTTTCCTTGCAGGAGGGGTCACCAAAAGTCTATTTCGCTTACATCTTTCTGAAATCTGGTCATTGTGACATTTCAGACCACAACCGTGTCAAGTTCTGGGTGTATATACATCAGCAGTTTATCTATAATTTAACTCTGTCAGAAAAAAAACAAAACTTTTCTCAGGAAAGACCTAACGAACAGGATCAGATGATAAGGAATCCTTATGTTACATACTGTATGCTTCTAAGAAGTATTTTTCTGGGCATATATAAAGCAGCCAACTGTGTTAGGCCAAAAAAACTATCTGTCAACCAATTAATCGGCAGACTCATCCAAAAAGATCCTACGCCCTCAGAACTCAGACTGACTTTGGGGAAGTTAGGGGGCGCCACACGACTGATACCCGAAGGGGAAAAGAGACACCTGTGCTTCCAATGGTGCCCGCACACCTGAATTCTTGAACAGAGGGGTTGGGGCCAGAGATGTACAGAAATGTGCATTTTACTATATATTGAACATTTTATTGTCGCCAGTCAAAAGCATAAGACTAAAAATAAATCATGTGAGGGCTCCTTGCCGACCTAAACTTTAACTTTTTTTTCAGTCCAAATCAAAACACTCACATTACTCACAGGAACACAAGACTGTTCCCTCTATTCGCCTGCTTACTCCACCACTTACTGGGAAAATCACTGAAACGCCCCAGAAGGAGGCTTCGGTCTCTCAATATAACAGGAAAGCAAACGGCTTTTGTGAGAAGGCTGGGTTTTTGTTGTTTCATTTTCAGACCAGAGATTTATGCTTAGATTTTGGCTCACTTACAACCCATCATAATACTTTGCAGACACAGTTGTGCTCTTTTCCCAATGATCTAGTGACCTTAATCTCTAATATTTTGTGGTTTCCTGTTTGGGGAAATGATTGAGCAGCAGCCTAAGCTATTCCAGGCGGCCCGGTGTTCCCAGTTGGCCACTATCTGTCTTCGTTTTCAATGTTCTCCTGTCCACCAATCAAAAAAAAAAATTTTTTTTTAAAGAAGTTTCCCTACAGATGCTAAATCAATGAAACTCCTACAAAGCGGCCCTCCACACTTCCTCTTCTGGCTGCCTTACTTATCTTTCTTGTGTTACAAGCTCCTACAGGGCCAGGAGTCCTTTCTGACTGAAGCAATTAGCATGCCCCACCAGGGCCTTTCTCCTGAGCAGAAGGGAATTCATTTCACTAAGATCCATCTCAGCCTCAGGTCATTCCCAAGGGTTTCTCCAAAGCTCAGCTGCCAAAGAAGAACTGAACTTTAGCTGAGGGGTACAGGTTCCAGAACTGCTCCCGACTGGGGGCAGAGTGGTTATCCTTTCACGGACACGGCCTGTGCCCCAGCTTCCTGTTGCTCGCACGTTTTGTGTGAGCCCTTCTTCCTGGCCATTTTGCAGGAATAGAAGGCAGTAAGAAATGCTCAGGAAGCCTGAGTCCCCAGGGTCTGCCCGGAGAAGCCTGTGGTAGAAAATAATACAACCGCTGAATGAAACAGTAGTCACTTCTGCCACCAAGTTAGGCTTCAAAAGGGACATATTTTGCTTCTAAGTTTAAGGAAAAGGGAAGACAATGAAAGAGGGAAAATGAACTTGGAATAAACACCCCCATGTTTCTGCCATTCGTCTACCAGCCAGTTTTGCCAAGACGCATAAAGAAAAATGAGAGTGGAGCAAAACAAGGTTGAGAGAGTGTACAGCGATTGTACAAACAATGTCTTTCAGCCAAAGAAAATTATGCCTGCTTTCTTGCAACTTAACTCTAAATAATTTCATTGCTTTCAGAGGGGAACAAGAAGCAAAGCCAGCTTGAAAAAGATCCAGCGAGTTCTCACGCCAACTCAGGGATCTCGGAAAACAAATTAACTACCTAGAACAGCGCACTTTGAATCACTTTTAGTGATGACCAAGAGTAATAGTTTGCCCCCAGTTTGAGTGGAACAGTGTCTGGGGCCCGTGCCAGGGCTCCTTTGCTTTGCCCTCTTCTTTCAGGGTCTGCTTTCACAGCCCTTTCCAGATCTGCTCACCCCTTTGAGCGTCTCCTCTGATCATCGGCTGTAACTGGATTCTGAAAACCAAATGTGTCCAGGAGCAGGCCTGCCATTCCCCCAGACAAGGCTCTCTGGGGACAGAGGTCCTCCCTGGTTGTCAGAATGTCAGCTTCAAGGCTACAGCAAGGGTCACGTCCAAAGAGTGCCACTTGCTTGCCAGCGTTACTATCCCATGGACAGGCAGGCCAAGTGGCCATTTCTTTCTCCTCCCACATCATTAAAGGGACCCAACTAACATACACACACACAATCCACCAACAAGAAACAGCGCTGCAGAGCAAACAAAACATGCTGTCATTTCTAATAGTTAAGTCTAGACCTATTAATCCATACTGAACAATACAGTAGCCACTAGCCACGTATGGCCAGTGGACACTTGAAACGTGACTACTCCAAAATGAGATATGTGATAAATCTGTGAAACCCACTGGATTTTGAAGACTTATTACAAAGAAAAGAATGTAAAATATCTCAATGATTTCTTAATATTGATTGCATGTTGATATGATAATATTTTGGATATATTGGGTTAAAAAATGTTATTGAAACTAATTTTACCTGTTTCTTTTTGTCTTTTTCATGTGCCTTCTAAAAAATTTAAATGTACATGGGTAGCTTGCATCCTCCTTGTATTAGACAGCACCCATAGACCTTGGGTTTGGTATGTCCCACAAAGGTAATCGGTCCCTTGGCAACAGTTGCCAAATGACAGATGACACTTGCAAAGGCAGCCACTTTTAGAGGCACACCCTGCAGTTCAAGAGGCTGGGTTAAGCTAATCGGAAACGAGTTCACGTGGAGGTGTGGAAGGTGCTCCTGCAGCCTCTGTGACCACAGGAGGAGTAGACAGGAGCTGTAGGAAGGCCCTTTGCCGTCAAGTCCATGAACCAGCTCTCTGCTCCCCAATATTATCAACACCTCTCAAGTTCAAAAAATAGTAGGACTGCATAACACTGAGTGGATTGAGTGGATCCATCAGAGATCTTGAGGGGAGCCCTGCCTGGCATCACTCAGTGGATTGAGTGCTAGCCTGTGAACCGAAAGGTCACTGGTTTGATTCCTGATCAGGGCACATTCCTAATACAATGTATAATTCCTAAGGCGATATAAATGCCATGTAAATAATGCCAACTGGCATGCAAGAGGCAACCGACTGTTTTTCTTGCACATCGATGTTTCTCTCCCTCTCTTTCTCCCTCCCTTCCCCTCTTTCCAAAAATAAATAAATAAAATCATTTTTTAAAAAGGTCTTAAGGGGAAAAATTGGCAAGGTGATTCCCTTTGGGACTACGAAGTGTCCCTGCTACTCTACCTTCCTTTATGCCCAGGACCACCCTGCTGAAGTTATCAGAAGGTCATCAGAACGTAGGGTGGCCTTGTCATAGGAGAAATGCTGGACAACCTGCAGAGGTAGAGGGGTATAGGTGTTCAGAAGCTCTTCTAGGAACATGGGCTGTGGGAAGTCAGACTTTGGAGTGTCCTGTGAGCAGAGTCCTCAGCAAGAAACAGCCCACCTTGGACTCAGCTGGCCTTGAGATGCACCAGACCCATCGACATCCCCTTCTCCCATAACAAACTTGCCTTCCAGTGAGAGAGAAAGTTCTAGTTGTCTGTGAATGAAGATCCCTCTGCTTTTCTCTTAGGAGAAAACTGAGAGTAAGTAGGCACTCTGCCAAAGAGCCAGAAAAACCATTTCTGCAAGTCTACTTTCCACCCGTGCTTATCCACCCCCAGGTGAAAAGAAAAGTTAGTGAAAGGTTTCCAACCAGGCTGATCTCGTGAAAGGAGGAAAGTACCTGTTTGCACAGCTCACTTTTCCTTACCAAATCAGAAACAAAAGCCCAGCTAATGCTCTGTGCTCTTTAGGATCTCATCTACACAGGAAGACCTGCTACCAGGCAGGTGCAAGGTTCTCTGCCCCATACTCTCAATGGTGCTATTCATCAAAGCCACCCCATTAGCCTGCAATTAGTTTTTTTTCTCCCCAAAACACAACTTCCCCTTGTTTGGTAAGTAAAGCATCCCTTTCCATTTTCTTTGCTGAGAATGTCAGATAGGCTCAAAAGGATTGTGCAAGTCCCTGTAACAAATACGGGGACTGTCAGGAGGCTGAAGAAACAGACGTGAATGTTCAGAATGGAAGAAGCACAGGGAGACAGGAAAATCAGGACAGAGGATATCAGGGGCTCCCGTGCAGGGCTCTTCTTTCAAAAAGCTTGCTCAAAGTTTCTGGCTTCCACTCAGTCACATGTCATTCAGTGCAGGAAGCCTGTGCTGTGGGGTTGACTGTCACCCAGGGACAGACTTGGGAGTTTCCCATCCTAAGCAGGTGCCATCGATGGCACAGACTGAGCCACGCGGGGCTGTAGTTGGAGGACTTCTACAGAGCAGGCCAGGCAAAGCCAGGGATGCAAAGCCCTTAGGAGGAGCCCTAGAGGTTGGAACCGGGGCTTCCTCAGACACTGGGGCGGGTGGGAAGGTGCCTTCCTGTCTGGACTAATGCCACTGAATGAAGTCACCCGTGCCCAGGGGGAAGAGGAAACTGCAGCGGAAAGAGCGCTGGGCCTGCAGTCACATCTTGTGGCAAATGGACTCGAGGATCACAATCAGAAAAGCCGAAGGCTGACTTTGCATTCTGGCTCTATGACACCTAATATGTGACTCTAACTTAGAGACCAAATGAGCTCCCCGGTGCCATAATGTTTGCTAATGCAGTAAATGTTAACGAAAGTTATGATCCTGTTTTCTTTCTTAAATAAAAAGGTAGAGCTTAACTATTCTGCTCCCTTGTGCCCAGGGAGGGCGGTGGGCACACACTGCTTTGGACACCACCAGCTTCCAATGGTCCGGTCTTGTTGGACATTTGCATCATAGGTTTGCATCTTCTGCTCTACTCTGACCCACTGAATAGATGGAGAGGCCTGCTTACATTTATTGTTCACAAGCTGCTCCTCATTGTATCCGTAAAAGAATAGTCACCTTGCCCTCTGTCTTTTCAAAGTAAAATGAATTGATGTGATAGCCTTTGTTTAATAGCAATTGGATTTCATAGTAACTGGATTTAAATACAGTCACTCCTCCGTATGTATAGGGGATTGGTTACTGGTCCCCTGCAGATATCAAAATCTGAGGGTGCCCAAGTCTCTTATGTAAAATGGTATGATATTTTCATATAACATACGTACATTCTCCTGTATACCTTAAATTACTCTAGACTGCTTATAATTCCTAATACATTCTAAATGCCATGTAAATAGTTGGTATACTGTATTGTTTGGGGAATAATGACAAGGAAAAAAATGTCTGTACATGTTCAGTACAGATGCAGCCATCGTTGGCCTAACTACATGGGACATGTCAGCAACAACATAATTTTTCTCTCGAATATTTTTGATCCATGGTAGGTCAACTATTCAGAGGCAGAGCCCATAGCAGTGGTGGGCCAACTGTGTGCATTTCTGAGCTTATTGATCTTAGATCCCTGGCAGCTGCATAGCAAATGGTATTGCCACTTAATATCTTTCTCCTTGCACCACCCTCGCCCTGCCATATTTGGGTGACGCCAAAATGAATTCTACTTTCCCTGTTGCCATAGATCACCAATGTACCTTCTCATGTTTTGAGCATGATCTACCTTCAAACAAACAAAAAAAAACCCTTGTAAAATGATGGCAGTGCTCACCATGCGAAGCGATTTCAAACAAGCCAGTCTGCACAGCAACAGCATGCAGTATCAAAGGGCTTTAAAAAAGGAGAAAAAAAAAACAAAAAATACACTCATTTGAACATTTGATCCCAACATAAGTATGAAGAACAGACTAGAAAATGTGTCAAAAGCATGGCAACTTTGAGTGAAATCAAAGTCTGTCTTATAATGTATGGTTAGTCTCTTTTCCCTTTATTCTTTGAAATGGTTAAAAATCAAAGAAGCCCAGATGTACGTCTCATTAAACAAACAAACAAAAAAGCGGATGCTACTCTTGCACTTGGATTGTAACTGAAGCAGGTAAAGTGAATTCACAAGGCACTCTGCAGTAGAAATGTATACTATTTATTTGCCTGTAAAGTGTCAGTTGCTTATCTGTCCCAGGATTAGCTTCCCTGTTTTCCGCTATGCTTCACTGGGAGCTAAGCCACTTCCTCCTCCCAGACATTTTTCACGGAGTGGCACTGGCATCCCCTGCACTGTCTTCAAAGGGTTTGGAAGAAAGTCAGCACCTCAGCTTCCAGTCAACAAAGCCAGACTTTTCCCATCATGGTTTCACAGGAGCTAGGGATCTAACTGTGCAGCTGAAGAATCAGGCTGACTTAAGTGGTACATTTTTCTTGGTGTGCTAGACACTTATCAAATCTAGTTTCCTGGTCACTTTCCCCATTGACATTTTACTGTCAGAAGATATTATGAAGGGAAATCCCAAAGGCAATTAGAATGACTGCTAAAATGACTTTGTTTTACTAGAAATATTTATCTTTCAAACTTTTAAGTCACATCCATTCATCAGGAACTGCCTATTTCTAAACGAAGACCTTTTGATAGCCTAGGACAAGTAAATAAAACTCTTAACGACCTGGGTGTTAAGATTTCAGTCTGGTGGTGGAGCTGAGAAACATTAAGATCCCCAATTCTGAAGATGCAATTAGTTGAAACTTAATGAGCTGCAGAATGATAAGTGACAGGGAAATGTAACTTTATAGTTACAATTTCCTGACTACAGGAACTTTTAAACACAGCAAACTAAGCCCTGCCCCAGGGCAACTTAACCTTTCAAAGTCTAATAATGTGGAAGTTGAGAACTGGCATTTGGAGATGGTGCCTCTTAAAATTATGGTGGTCTTCTAGACAACTTCGTAACAGAGATGGCCTCAAATCCATGGCCATTTTTTTTACTTTGAATACAAATGACCTTTATGTTATAGGGCTGTGGCTCCTGTTTGTTAAAACGAAGGTTTCACACAGGAAGTGCTCACACACTCACGCACATGCACATTCTCATGTCTTTGAAAATATAGTGCATATATTTTTAGAAAGGCAAGAACTATAACCAGACAAAGAAAGAAGTTAAAAACCTATTCTGAGTCTTTAGCAAGAGCCTTTGCAAGAACAATGTAACCTCTCTATCAGAAAGTACTAAAGCCCAGGGGACCTTTACGAAGAGCAGAGTTTTCAAAGCCAACAGCTCTCATGGAGTATGACTTGCATTTCTTAGATTTTAGAGATGCCCTGTCCATCCCATGTAACATTTTGTCAGTGTTAAAATCAGGATACACCTTACAATCAGTGTATAAGAGTGGCTTTGTTTTTGTTTTTTAAAGAATCGCTGCTTGACCCTGGCTGGTGTTGCTCAGTGGATTGAGTGCAGGCCTATGAATCAGAGGATAGCAGTTCGATTCCCAGTCAGGGCACATGCCTGGGTTGCAGGCCAGTTCCCAGCAGGGGATGCAGGAGAGGCAACCATACATTGATATTTCTCTCCTTCCCTTCCCCTCTAAAGATAAATAAATAAAATCTTTAATTTTTTTTAAATTAAAAAAAAAAGCTGCTTGAAAGAGGAAGGAATACCATGCTTTGCATGGTGAGCACTGCCATCATTTTACAAGGGTTTTTTTGTTTGTTTGTTTGAAGGTAGATTGTGCTCAAAACATACGTAATCAATGTAATTAGTGTGGCAAATCACTTGCAGTTAGTAAAATTAAATATGAGCTTATTATAAAGACAGCTTATGGAATAAATAACAGACCATCTGTCTTTCTAGCACTTTGTGCTTTTTTCTCTCCCTGCATTCCGCCTTTCCTCCTTCCCTCATCCGTCCTTCCCTTCCTTTCTTCCCAGTTCCTTGCACACTACTACGTGATTGTTGCTATGCCAGGATAGTTGCTGCACTAAATCAGAAATCTGGTGGAGGGGCAGTGATCAAGTATTGTTTGCAAGCTTTCCAGGTGCTTCTAATGCAAAGAGGCCAAAGCCCAGCACCAGACCTAGGACATGTGTAGGGAGGGGCTCAATCGGTTCCAGGCTGGTAATGAATTCTAGCATACAATGGAGGCGAATAAACAATGCCTACAGGTGTTTGACTTTCTCAGATTTTTCATTGCTAAATTCAACAAAAATGTAAGTTTGTAACAGGATGCAGCCAAGAGGGTCCCCAAATAGGGATTTGTAATTGGGTCCGGAATTCAGGCTGTTCAGAAAATATTAGAAAAATATATACATATAGGATGTCCTCACCCCCACAAGTCTGAGCTGGGAGATGGGACTCATGGAGCAGGGCCATTTAGAGTAGTTTTGAATAGCAACAGTTTTGCAGGTAACCTCTAGAACGGTCATTTAACATAACTATAACCTTTAACTGGTTTCATAGATATGTTAAACAGCTGTGGCCGTGCTTTGAGCCAGGGGGATGGGAGTGACTTCAACCCATGATATTAGGGGGAGGCAACTCCTTCTGGTTACAGCACCTGTGTGAGAGCTTGGAGATGATTGGCTCCACACCACTGGGCTACGCCTGCTCGGACGTACTATGGCAGCCCAGTAAAGCTGGAAGAATATGGGAATGCTGGCAGGTGTAACTGATTGTGGGAGGAGTTAGAAATGGTGTGGCAGAGGAAGACTGGAGGTGGGATTTAAATCCAGGTGCTGCAGCTATGCGTAGCTTTTTTGGGGACCACTCGGCTTTGGTGAAAGTTGTGACCATGCAGCTTTAAGGTGCTCCCTTTTCCCACACGGCTTAGGAAGCAGGAGAGATTTTGCCTGGAAGAAAAGGGGGAAAGGATTCTTGCTGGTGGGCCATGAAAAGGTGCCCCACGGTTTTGGATTAACTGGAGATCATGGTGGTGACGCAGCTGATGGTGCTGGAACTGAGCGTCTGCCTGAACCATGGACTTCCACTTCTTTTCCTGAGATAAGGTACCCTGGACTGGGCAGAGGGAGAAGGAAGGACTGTGCATTTGTGGGCATTCTAAAGGACTTCAGTATTTTTAATGAAGACATTCAGTCATTACTCTCAGTCTACATAACTTTTTAAATAAGTAATGCCTTTCCTTTTCACCAATCTCTGGCACTGAGAAATGTCTTTCCCTGGTGGCGGGCAAGGCGAACCTAGTACGGGGAGGGGGTTGCCCTGGAGCACAAGGGTGGGTCCATTCGGTAATAGTATATCATTCACCTCTGCTCCCCAGGTCTGTTCTGTGAGACGTTCATAATCAAAAATCACGTAACACACAAGTAAACAGGCCTGTTCTTTTAGTCTGTTGGTCTGTTCTCCAGCCAGTGCTGTTCTGTCCCGATGACTGTAGTTCCCTAGCAAGTCTTCAAGTGCAGCAGTGCCATTTCTCTGACTTGCTCTTCTCTTTCAGTATTGAGTTGGCTGTTCTGAGTTTCTTGCCTCTCCAAAGAAACTTTAAAATGATTTTGTCAATATCCATAAAAGTAACTCACTACAATTTTAATTACAATTACATTGAATGTATAGTATAGATCAAGCTGTGAAGAATGGTAGTTACCTGGATGAATCCTAAAAATCCTGATACCATTGTGACCTGACTGAATCATGAAGCCTTCCAATAGCCCAACAGATTATTTCTCATTCTAGCTACTTTGGAAATTGCTAATCTGGTATTTCAATTTACCCCACACACATCTGAAATTACTGAGTAGAAAATGAGTTTGAGTACGCATCCCTATAGGTCGTTACAAGAAAAGGACAATGTTTCCATGCAGTCCACCCAGAGACTGATATAATGAAGGAGTTCTATTAGTTCCCAGAAACTGAGGAGCATCCTCCTCGGTCCATCAGGGATACTCTGCGTTGGCTAAAATGAATGCAGTACTGGAAAAAGACCTCCAGGTTCCTATGAATAGAAGCATGTGCACTATTTTCTATGACAAGTTAGCACTGAGTCTTAAGTAAATACCAGTCTGAGGGAACTAATGTTTTAAGCCAACCTACGTACCTTGTTCTGATTCCACTGCATATACATTGAGGTTCACCACCACTGCAGACCAGCCAAAGCTGATGGCCACCCTGTGGGCTCTGCCAGCAGAGAAAATGAATACGCTGCCTCCACAACAGCCGCTTGGACATGTGCCCTTGGGCCGACGGAATACTTTATTTTCTTTCTTTATGGAAATGTGGTTTATCTGCATCACTAATCTATTCTCTCTCTCTTTTTTTTTTTCCGGACAACTGAGTTAGAGTTTCAAAGTTTAGGAGATACTCTTATTTCATTGGAATTCATATTGGTGGGTGTAGGATACATAGGAAATGGACAGAGATGTTTAAATGTCTTTAATCAATGTATTCTCTCTCAGTCCAGTGGACACTCTATGGCAATTGGCCAATATCAGGTGAACCGATGGTATAAACTCTCCTTGGCTGAGAAAGGAATCAGGTTCTAGTTCAATATATACAGTGGGAACATGTATCTCCCAAGGGCATCAAAAAAAATGTGCTCGGGAACTTCCCTATTGTGCTCTCCACTCTGCGTGCCACTGATGTTAGATTATTTGAAAAAGTGTTGTGCATCTAGAGATGCGACCTCTATGCTAGAGGCAGGGCCACAAAATGGACCTTCTAGGTCTGACACCAGTAAACACAGGCTAGTGATTGTGCATTTGTCCAGAAACGCCCTGGACGGTACTGAGAGTTGTGCGGTGAGCACCCCCAAGGACACGACTCTTAACCTGGATGTTGTAGAAATGAGTATCAGAAAACGGCAGTAAAGAGTTTAGATCAAATGAAAGCAGTATATGAGGGCAGGTTTTGACAGATGGGAGTGAGGTATAGTGAAGAGAGACTGGCTTTTTTCTAGTTGATGCAAAGGTGTGTTGACCACTGGCAGCTCTAGTTTTTGTTTGTCCCAACATTATTCTTGCCTCTGCCAGGAAATAGAAAGTGGACTGTCTCGCGGAGTGATCTCCTCTATCATTTACACACACTTACCCTGCATAGTTGCCCCATAAACCACGCCTGGGACGGGGGTAACAGCCCTGGAGGATCCGAGGAGATGAGAATAGAAGTGGGGGAAAAGTGCACACGATGACTTTCCCTACTTCACTTGCTCTTGGTGTCCCCCGTGTTTGTTAGAGTTTGAGAGTCTAGGAGTCCTTTGCCCGAACCCTCAGGGCTTCCTTTCCACAGCTTTGCTTTCTTCTGTTGCCTCCAGCAGCAAAGCAGGCGGTACGTAGAGCTCCACCAAATAACTCAGTGGCAGGCGTCACACACCTCCAAGGATCCTTCTGCATTCGCTTCAACCTGACACCCTGGCACAGTGTTTGGCTGAATGGAGATACTAAGACAACTGCATTTAAGCAACATGAATGAAGTCAATTATTAAGCAAAAGACACTTTTTGACTAACCAGTCGATTTCATTTATCCCTGACTTCACTGGGATTAATGTAATACACCAAACAATAAGGGGCATTGGCTTACACAAGGCAGCACCTTCTCATCTCTCCTGTGATTTTTTTTCCTCAGGAAAGAGTGAGAGGTGGCACATGCCTAGAATTTTATTTCAGGAACTACCAGGGTAAGTGATTTCATTAGAAAGGAAAACAACAAAACTTTTCATTCAAAGCATTCAAACAATTAGTGGATTGTTATTTATATTTGTAAAGCACCATAAATGTAAACATAAAATAGAAGTTGGAAGAAATAGAAGAAAGTCACCTCTGCTCTGGATAATCTGAAAAGTTCCTAAAATAGTAACTCAAATAGCTCTCTTACCTTATAATTATTCATGAGTTCAGCTAACTGTGGGAGAACTGAACGCAACATGTCTTCCCCCAAGTACTTCATAGCTTCGGATCCATCATCATGAAAAGTCTGATCTCCCACATGGATGGCTCGCCTCACTTCTGAGAGGGCCAAAAATTTCTTAAAGTAACTATATGCCTCAGGTTCCTGGTAGAAAGGGGCATCAGAAAGATATTAGGGAGCATGAAGAGCTCAATGCTGTCCAAGTTTCAAATTTCTTACAACACAGATTATAATGACCAAGATAGGATGCAACTGCTCACTTGCCTCCACCCAGAAAACTTTAACCTGGGGTTTTGTGTTCATTTAAATTTTACTAACAACAAATCTGGATGCTCTGATACTCTCGGAGACAATACCCAATTAGCAAATGCTGGATTTTCCCCTTTTAGAACTTAATCTTTTGCATTCTGTAACTCCAAAGAACAATCCCACCTGAAGTGGATACAGGGAAAGTGGAAGAGGTGAGATTATCAGAACTGATTTGCTCCTTGCCTGAGGGTCTATGGAAAGAAGGTCTAATGAGCACAGGGCTCAGGGGGACCAACTGATGATTTCTTTTCTTTGTTCAGTTTATCAAAGCCACACATACCCCATAATCAGCTGACCATCATTTGGGCGGGGGAGATAGAATATAAAAACAGGTAATACTTTTTGAGGCACATGAGACAAAAGAAAAGTTATCCATGAGTCTTATTTTTAAAACAATACTGCATGCAAGTCTCTGTAATATTCATTAAACTAAAATAAAAAGGATTCAATGTTTTAAAAAGCTACAAAAGGATGAAAAAACTCATCAGAGTTTTGAGATCAACTGTTTCATGCATCAGCAATAATTTTTGCTAACTGTGGATTATTACTTTGAAAAAAATAAAAAATTTTGTCTCTTCTGATAGCATATATTTTTTCTCTTGGTAAACTCTAAAACCACACAGCTGGCAAATTCTGTTGATAGTAGCTTTAAATTTTATTAACAAAATAGTTCATAAATAAGGTAATTTTAAACAGAATGTATTGTCCTATACACTAGACAAAGAGTACACAACCCAAACCCCCAATTTTGGCTCACTTTGCCTTATTTGATTAATTCTATACAAAAGACATCAACTCTGGCCTACTTTTATGAAAGAAGCTACTTGAATACTTTGAGAAATACTCCAGTAGGTGCAAAGTGAGGCCTATACTAGGTGTGAGAAACATCTTAAGATAAAAAAAAAAATAATAATAAAATAAATAAAAATAAAATAAATTTAAAAATTAAAAAAAAAAAGAAACATCTTAAGGTGTAAATAAGACAAAGCCAGTATTTTTGTAAAGATTTTGGTGGTTTTGATGATTTAAGTTGTCTGAAAAACAGAACAAGTAATGTGGGCATTCTCAAGAAACTCACTACAGGCTTGGAACCCTGGGACCTGATGCTCAGAAATGCGGTCTCAGCTTCTGTTCTTCCCAGAGGAATTTCTGTAAACAAGCTCTTTTGGGGGGAAATTGTGTTAATTAGAGCTTATTTTGAGTTATATGGAATATCACACATTCTCGATGGTCAGAAGGGGAAAAATCCTATAGATTAAAAGACCAAATAATGCAATACAGTTTGGCCACATTTGTCTAGTATAAAGTCAACTCTATTTCCCAAAACAAAGGAAGTTTGCTTTTGCTAAAAGTTTTAAGCCAACACTATCATGGTTTTTTAAAGTGTCATTACCATGCAGTAAACAATGTTAGACAGATCAGGACACCCTGTGACATTCACCAAGTAACTATGGTCATCATCCATTAGTCTTTCCAATACCTAAGTTGGGAAAGAAAGGAGAAAGAAAGAAAACATCCGGGTGAGTGAAAATGTACAGGCATTTGTCATTTCATTTCTTCAATAACTATTTCACTTTTTCACTCTTCCATTCAACAACCACTTATTACACACCTCCTCTGTGCTAGACACTGGGGAAATAGTAGTGACCAAAGACAGACAAAAAGTCCTTCCTTGTGGACATATATTCTAGAAGGGGACAATAAACTAGCATTAATAGGTAAGATAAGTAGTATGTTAAGGAGTGATAAGTGCTAAGGAGACAACAAAAAAGGAGGGAAGGAGAAAGTGTCATGGGAACACATGGGCGTGTGTATATGCATGCACTTATGGGACACTTACAAAGTGGCACTGGAGCAAAGACCTATTGGAAGGAGCGAGCAAGCCATGCAGACACCTAGGGCAAGCACATTCCAGGCAGAGGAAACAGCAAGTCCAAGGCTTCCACTATGAGAGCGAGCCTTGTTGGGGAGGGTTGCCATGATATGGATCATTGACCACTTGGCCACAGTGTGAGGAGAGAGGACAGAGGATATGGATATGCATGCATATGTGTGGAGCTGAACTTTAACTGCCAGGTCATCAGCAAAGGATGAGAGCAGTCAGCTTGGTTGTCAGCTTCTTTCCAGGCATGTTCAGCTCCTGAGGGACGGCATGGAATGGTTGAGAGGTGCATTCAGCAGAAAAAGCTGGAGGAGGTGCCAAAGGCTTGGAACCATGTATAATGACTGACCTTGACTTTAAGTTGGGTAATCAGAGAAATTAGAACTTGAGAACGTTAGGGATCATAGAGAAGTAGTAAGATCAATGGACAAAAAGATAACATGGCTGCATGATGGTTGTTTGAGTTTGTATATTTACAGACATGAGCTATGAGGATGGGAGGTAGTTGGAATAAGATATTTGAATCTGAGATTGTGGAGCAGTTGTTGGCTTTGGGTGGTGATGATGGGAATGAGCAGCTAAGGTAAAGAAGAGACGAGATCCCTGAAAGGGAGGAGATTCAGGAAGTGAGGTACAAATTACTAACAGAATCACGAATGTGGATACTGCAGTTCCCAGGACAAGAGTGATGCCAGAGAGAGTGACAGTGAGGGGGGGGGGTGATCAAATATGTTCAAAGAATGAAAAGGAGAGAGCGAGGGGGTGATAGGTAACTCTAAGAGTAAGTGGTGGGGGTGTCACTAAGGACATGAGAGTTGAAGTGCATTGCTTTAGGAGAGGGAACATGAACTGGAAGCAGCAATGAGGGGTCAGGAGGATACTTCCTCTACCTGTGAACCAAGTGGTACAAAGTAGGGAAGGAGGAAAACAGCCCCAGCTTGAGAGGGCTGGAGAAACAGGCGTGGGGGTAGAGGAAGAAGAGGAAGGGAAAGTCACCAGAAGAGACTGAGGATATGGGGAGTTTTTGGATGAGTCATAAGGTACTCTTGTAAAAGGACTTTAAGAGATAAATTTGGAACACTTTCAAAATCATCCATCAAGTATAAATGTAGGCTTCTTACGAGGTAAGATATTAGTATCCTAATTTTACAAGTGAGGAAACTGAGGCACACAGAGGTCAAGTCTCTTGCCAAGGACAACTCCTGAACGATGTCAGAGGTGAGGGTCGAACTCGGCCCCTGACCCTGTGTGCAACCACGCACACAGACCAGCTCCCAGTGGCCAGACCATGGTGGCTCCCACTCCGTAATTCTTTCTGGCCATGCTTTTGGGTTTAACTTTAAAATTTCATCATCTTATTAGATTATGATGCTTTTCAAACATGAAGCAACTTAAATTTATCCAAGGTACTACTGCTACAGGTTTAGGGACCAAGTATTACATTACAAGCACAATCACTGTGGAAAGTGGGGGATGGGGTGGGTAATGGGTATGCCTTCGCAATCTTGGCTCAGGGCCACTGCCTCTGGCTGTGCAGACAGTGCAGAACATGGGGACGTCTGGCTGAGGGGTGAGATGGGGCAGAAAACCAGCCAAAGTTCTTCTTGCTAAACTGGGTAATCCAGCTTAGGTCCATGTATGAAGAAATGGGCACTTCTTACTCTAGTACAATTGTGGCATCTGCCTGCCAAATCCTAAACCAACAGGACTGTGTCACCCCAGAGGTGTCCTTTTCTCATTTGTCCACTCAGAGGGGACAGAAGAGCCTAGTAGGAGTCCTGAGTGCTTGTGGCATTTTTGAAATTCATCTTTAAAAATTATCCTCAACACCAAGGGGAGCATAAACTCGACCTTTAAGAATGGATTTAATTCCGAAGAGTCAAAAATCATTGGCTGTCAGATAAGGAGGGTGGTCCAGACCCGTGAAATACAGTTTTGATTCAAAACTTGGTTCACAAAGAGAACGCTGTGATCCAGAACCCTGTCAGGGTGAGAAAGGTAATATAGGCCCAGAGATGGGTTTGTGTGCATCTTGCAGAATCTTTAAGATGTCCCAGGACTTTTACAGAAAGCCTCAAAATTACCACAGAAGAAATACTGGGGTGGGAACTGGGGAAGGAAGGACAGTTCTAGCCCCAGACCACCCACAACCTGTGAGGTGGCTTTGGGCAATTGATTGCATACCTTCTGATGCGCGCATGTGTGTCGGGAAAGAGGACGATCTTGCAAGTTCCCTCCAGCTCTGAGCTACTATTCTTCAATTAACTAAATCACTTTAAGGGATCAGAGCATCAGACAGTCTTCATTATTTAGGCTTGAGACATTGAAACCCATTTTGCTCTTGGGTTTCTGGATTTCTTACAGTTTCCATTGCACCCATTGAAACACATTGACCACGACTTGCTGACTCCCTTAAGTACCATTTGATCTACTTCCTTTGAAAAAAGCAAAGGTCTTTATGTTGTAATTCATCACTCAAGATACTGGACCAGAGGTTGGAGAGACACTGCATACCTTCAAGGGTTTGGGGGTTTTGTTTGTTTGTTTGTTTTCTGATGAATCTGGTTCAAGAGAGACCCTATTGAACCTCATGGGCCATCTCATTATCTCTGAATATACAACATACTCGAACTTTTCAACAGTGTCACTGCATCACGTACAACAAACATTGTTTTGCTTTCTTTATCCCTTCGGGCCTATGAACTGTTCTTGTTCTTGAAATTGCTTAATTACCATATGCTTTGCCAAACCCACCAAATGTCTTACTTGCAGATTGGTCTAACATGATGTAAATTTTGATAGGATTTCTAAATTCTAATGACTTGCTCCTTTCCCCTTTTTTTATCTACCATAGTGCAGGGCCTAAAATCAGCCTTGAAAATGCTGTCATTGTGAGTTAAAGAATGACCTCACACGTCCCCAGTAAGATCTCCACATTTACAACTGCGCAATTGCATAAGAAATTCTGAATCCACACTTTGCAGCCACAGCAGGTGTCCTGCCTGACACAGAGAAAGGGGAGACAGCTGGCACCCTGCGGATGGATGGCTCCGGATGTCCTGAGCTGAGTCCAGCTGCACAGCTGGCTGCTATCAAAATTCGTAGCCAGGGCAGTCACTGCCACCGCGTTGGGGGATTCCAGGTAGCGCCCTGGCACCCACTTGCAAACTGGAGCATAATTTATGTTACTCCCCTTCTCCTTAAGTTTGTGTGTCTCTTGTTTTGATCTGAACCAGCTGACATGCAGTGCCCAGAAGACTATCGATATCAGGCGTCAGTCTTAACAACAATAATGCTGTTAGATAAACTGTTATAGGATGTGCTTTCAATAACAAAAAAGATTAAAGAGCTCAAAATTCAACTCCTGCCTCATTTGCTAATGTGTCAAACATGACAGCCCTAGCATGAAGGTGGCGCCCCCACACCCCCAGGAAAGGCTGCTTACACATCACCTTTGTCTGCATTGGCAAGAGTAGCAAAAATCCCAACCTTCTGTACCCTAATACTTAGTATAGTCTTACCTTTTAAATAATAAAAAAAGGTGAAGAATATAATTATATTCTTCAATTCTCAATTTCAATATTAGGGGGGCAATGTGCCAGTATTTATAAATACCAATGGCTTTTTGCAAAAGTTTCAAATGACTACACTTTATAATCTTTGTTGCTGACCCACAGGAACCTGTGACATTTGTGACACACTCAGTCACTTCCCCAGCTAAAACCCCGTGTGTGGATGTTACCCTCCTGAAGGGTTTAGAGCAGAGGTTGAAGCATATGCATCCATTTTCCCCACTGCCTCTCCTCCTGATTTCCCTATAATAGGCTGTGCCTTTAGGGTCTACAGAGCAGCTAAAGAAATAAAACTGTTAATGAAAGACGCAGCTAGATAAACACTCCAAGGTGATCTCAGGTTTGAAATGTAGCCAAAGGAAATTCAAAGACACCCAGACAGTTCTTTTCTTCGCTATCAGCCTCCTTCTCCATGTCAACAGGCACAATAGAGACACCTTCTGTGGCAACAGAAGGGCCCTGGGGGGCTTCCAGGCCCTCCTCCTTGGCCCTCCCCGCCACTGGCCCCAGGACTCACTTCAAAGGCTTGGAGCCACTCTCCCTCCTTGACGTGCGCCAAACCCTTGTCAATCTGCTCCTGGAAATACTTTTCTCTGCTTTTCATAACAAGCCCACTTGGTACAGGAATGTCCCATAGTCCCGCACAAACTGAGGAGAAAAGAGACAAACACAAATGCCACAAAGCGAGGAAGAGGTTAGGGAAGCCCATCTGCTTGGTGAAGTAACCCTTTGTAATTTCTCGTGTCATGCTAGAATTAGCCAAGCATGACAATTACACACACATCCACCACATACTACACAGTACATAGTGTAAATGCAAACACAACTCAAAGCACAAACGCATACATTGCAAACATGCATGTGCTGCACACACAAACATACCCACACAATACATAGCACATGCCACACACACACCCATCACACAAACACACACTGCACCAACACAGTGCACAAACACACGCATAGACAACACACACCAACACATACCATAGACACACATATACACACACAACCCCAGACTTGTCCTCACGGTTAACCTCGGCTGATATAGTAAGTTGACATCTTAAAACATTTGGTAAAAATTAGAAGATTGAAATTATTAGCCATCAATTGGGCAACAGTATTTCTCTTCATCAGGATTGATCTCTAAAATAAGAGGAACCTCCATCTAAGTGAAGGAGGATTATTCTCCTTAAGGGACAAAATAGAAAGGAAGAGGAGGCACATACCATTTCAGGGTCGCAAAACCCATTTCCAATGGCGATTTCTTTTCAGGTTGATCTGCAGCAATAGCCTGGGGTTGAGGGTGTGGATATAGTGTGCAATGGCCGTCACGAATTTGCCTGCATAAGACTGAGAATAAGGGTACATGTTAAGATGAACCAGCAAAAAGGTACGCTAGTAAGATTACCTGTGTCTGCTCAGTAAGATAACAATGAGACAGCAGCATCTCTACATGAGACATATCATTTACTTCTTAACCTCCCATTATTCCACAACAGCAAACAGCTCTCACTCCATTCGTCATCCCAAATAGCCCCAAGTGACATGCAGATCACAGGTTAGGTACACAAAAAATAATGAGTGAAAAATAATAGGTGGGCCTTCGAATTTCCTTCCAAAATTAAAAAAACAAAACAAACAAAACATGGACCAGTAAGCACAATTCTGCCCCTCAATGGGCTTTTCTTATCAGAAAGTTCCATTAAAAACTTTATTTAAAAATAATCTCAAGGCCAAAATTAAGGTTTCAAAATCTGTCGAATGATGCAAATTTTAGTATTAACATGTACTAAAGGAAGAAGGAAAGGAAAATACCATTCATTGGCTAATAATTGTCACTGGAACTTACCTCTGTTTCCAATCTTTTTAGTACAAGGTTTTTTTTTTGTTTGTTTCAAAATATTTTGTGTACATAAACATATTAATAATGCTGCTTTGAGATCATGCTTAAAAAGCTACTACTATGAGTTCAGTAATATTTTAAAAATTATTTTATTGTTGTTCAATTACAGTTGTCTGCATTTTCCCCGCACCATGAGTTCAGTAAGATTTTAAAAACCACTTTACATTTCTCCCACGAAAAACTGGCTTTCTTGACATCTCCACTTGTACATTTAATGTGAAACTTCCTGTGTCCAAGATGAGGCTCCCGTCCCCAAGCCCTCCTTGCAGCTGCCCTTCCCATTCACGGTCACTCTGCCCTTCTAACTGCTCAGGCCATTCTTTAACTGGGCACCATTCTTTACCTCGCTCGTACCCTAGAACAGCCCATCTGTGACTCCACTCTGTAACCCATGGCCAAAATGCACCCCCACTTCATGTCTTTGCTCCAGGTGGATCATCGCTCACCTGGATTATTGCAGTAGCCTCCTAACTGGCTGCCTGCTTTCACCCTTGCCCTTGTCCAGTGTATTGTCAAGACAGTGGTCTGTGAAAAAAATCAGATCATGCCACTCCTCAAATCCTAAGGGCTTCCCACCTCCCTCAGAAGAAAGGCTAAGTGCTTTTTCTGAGACATAAGAGCTTACATGATATGGTCCTTCCACTAGCATTATCCCCTGCTAGCCTCTTCCTCATTCCTCTCCAGCCCCTCTGTGGTCCCACTGTCCCTCCCCTCCTGGCCCTTGCATGAGCTGTTCCTGCCACCTGGAATGTTCCCCCCAGATATCCTTATGGCTAACTCCCTCACTTCCTTAAGCGAGGCCTTTTGAGAGATGCCTTCCCTGTCCGCCATATCTAATTTTTCACACCTCTTTTTTTTTTTTTTGACATTTTCTAGGTTCCTTCTCTTCTTTTACATCTCAATCCTCATCACTTGCCCAACTAACTTTTACTTATTTTGAATTGTTATTCCCCCACCCAGACTGGAAGAGGCACAAACACAAGGATATCAGTTGCTTTGTTCATTAGTGCAGCCCCTGGGGCTGGTGTTGTTTATCTGTTAGTGCTCAGTAGACGGTTGTTGAATGAATCTTGAGCTAACCTACATGTATTTAAAAAACAGCAGTGCATTATTGTTCAAAATAGACTAGAGGGCCCTGGCTGGTGTAGCTCAGTGGATTGAGCATGGGCCTGTGAAGCAAAGGGTCCCCGGTTCAATTCCCAATCAGGGCACATGCCTGGATTGCAGGACAGGTCCCCAGTAGGGGACACATGAGAGGCAACCACACATTGATGTTTCTCTCCCACTCTTTCTCCTTTCCTTCCCCTCTCTAAAAATAAAGAAATAAAATATTTTAAAAAATAGACCGGAGGCATCATGTGGGTACATCTGAGTCTGCAGACCCTTCCCAATATTTCCAAGGCTCTCTAGTGGTCTGCATTTCAAAGACTGGGAACCCCTGAGAGCTCTCATTGATTTCAGACCATAATCATATGCTGGAGATATCATTACTTCCATTTCAATATGTGGACGCTGAGAGCTTAATTGGCGCAGTCAGAATTAAACTTGGTCTGACCTGCTCTAAAACCTAAACGCCTTCTGAGTTATGATTAAAAAGGTAATTTCCATAATTTATACAAAATCTCCTCCCTGAAGCAGCCCTCATGTGCAATAATATTATTTAGGCAAAGTCCTGAATCAAAGCAATTTATTTATTCATACTGATGGGCACATTTTAGCTTCCTTATGATAATATAAAGAGGTGTTTACATGCCTGAAACTTGGTTTGCTGCATAAATGTGCTGTATATTCTCTTTTTAAGCATAAGAAGTGAACATTTATCACATAAACTTTCTGTAGGATGATCCCCCAAAGCAAATTTTCTTAAGTAATCATTTCACCGGTAAAGATGTATTATATCATTTCCACTAGGTGATAGTTAATTGGGCAACTCTTCTGTCAGAGGCATTATAGTAAATGCTTGAGGAGACACAAACATGAATAAAGCACAAAACTTGTAAAGTTCACCATTTCTTTTGAGAATACATTATGTAAAACTTGACTCAAATGAGGTAAAGCAAAGTTTACCATTTCGTAGGTAATTATGCCCATAATGTGTATGTTGTCCAGCACATAAACCCTATTTCGTAAGTGAATGACTTATCCGATACTACTGCTAAACATTTTTCTCTATTGGAAATTAGTACAAATACTAAAAGTATATCTTCCAGTGATATCATCACTCTAGTTGTCTTGTTACAAAACCTGGCAATAAAACACCTCTCTTGACTCTCCCTGAGATGGAAAGATACGTATTCTAAATTGCTCTACAGGTAGTGATGACAAACTTAGACCAAAACAGCCACACTTTTGTGACACCTTCTCCCTTGTGACCATCCCATGCACCTGGGTATGTCCAGGCAGGAAATTGACAAGAAACACCTACTCAATTTCTGTGCCTCAAAGACAAACCAGGCTTTTTTACCTCCTTTAATCTGAGCCAATTAAAGTTAATCTTATCCTCTTATCATATTTTGAATGAGGAAATCAAAGGCCTGTGAGTTTCATTCACAGGCCTGGCTGGAATTCTATCAAGGCCCGGGTGCCTCACCACCTCCCATTTCTCATATCCAATCATATTTCAGTCAGCAGCGCTGGAACAGATTATGGGTCTCTGGTGCTCTGAGCTGGGCCTCAACCTTGGGTTCCCTGATGGCACACGCTTGCTAAGCTGACCATTTATGGAAGACACTATGGGGAGATGGGCAGTTCAATAACAACATCCAAAACAGATTCCTCCACGTTGGCTGACCTGGCAACGAGGAGGTTCACCTCATTTTCTGCTTTCTAATGACTGTCACACACTTTCTGGCCTGTGTCAGTGTGACAAATCCTTCCCTGCCATTTTCATTCATCATTTCATTGGTTGAGCTACTCAGGCTGTCACACGGTAGACAATTACAGGATTATTTAATGGAAAGCAGACACTGAAACAGTGTAGTGAAATTACAATGATTTTCACTCTCCTGTTGACACATAATTTTTTTGCAAGATCAGACTTGTTTATTCTTTTTCAATTATTTATTTCTCACTTGAATGATTCTCTGGGCACCATGAGCAGTTTAAAAGACAGTCAAACAATAAATCATATTCTCTTTTGCCTGGTTTTCCCTCTTCTCCACATGTTTTAAACAGAATTCCTTGCTTGAGGGGAAGAATTTAGGTGTGGGTGTCTGAGGGATCAGAAATGGACTAAATAGCCCCTGAGGACTCGTCATTATGATCCTGTGATTTCATGAACTCTTGCTGCTTCTGTTCTGAGTTCTGCCCGTAACGAGGAAGGACAAAGGCAATGACCATCACAGCTGAATGCCTTGTGGTTTCTCTGATCTCTTGCTGGTGCTCACCAATGTGGGCGGCAGGTGGTTCGCGAAGCTCCTGACGTCTGTGAATTAACACTGACCTTCTACCACTGAATCAGACCCTGGCCTCATAAAAGCCCAGAACAGCATCCGAGCAATTATGAAAGGACGGAACAAAAGCATGGCCAGAGAGTATCTGAGCACATATTATTTTAGAACTTGGCTGTGACCTTCAAATGAGGAACTTAGCCATATAAACATATTTATCTACCCCAATAATTCAAACTAGGTGGGTTGTCAACACATCGGGATTTTAGGCTGCTCTTATTGTTCCTTTCTAATATTTAAAGAAGCTTCAAGATGCAGTTTTCAGCTCAGTTCTTGTAAGGCTCATATTTTGAGCTCACCTCTGACAAGGACCAGAGGTACTGGGGGTGCGTTTGTATCTGCTTGCATTCGCTGGAACTTAAAGAAGCAGCTACCCCCAGTTTTCCTTGTTACATCAGAAGGATCTCAGAATTCAGCTCTCAGTCTTTTATTTCCCCCAGGAGAGAGCAAGGTCTCAACATCACAGTGGAAGAGTGGTTTTGAATCGCGGTCTGCAATCTTTCTGAGTTCTTAAATGATATTTGGAACAGCCTAATGGAAATCACATTAAGAGCATACTGTACTTGTAAAAATAGTCTAGAGAGAATGTAATGCTTGGTTAATTATCCAGATGTGTAAAAGCACAATGAAATTGTACTTTAAAAAATCTTGTAACTGTGTATTCTGTCTGAATCTCTCCCTTCTTACATGTTTTAACAATATTCATAGCAGACTTACTGTACTCTACACCCAGTGACTGTTAAGGGAGGAAAAAATATTTCATATCTAAAATCAAGCTTCAATCAGCTCCTACAGAAGAAAAAAATTGTGTCAGAAAATAATACTATAATGGAAACAATGTCCTCTCACAGAAATTTCACATATGTTAGCAGTTAGTATTGTTTAAGCTTCTCTCCGTGGTCTACATTTCTTACTCAAGTTTAGTTTTTAAAAAATGCAGTTCTGTGTATTCATTCTCTGCCTTACTTCTAAGCCTGCGTTTTATGGCAAAGAATGCAGAAACTTTACGGGTGATAATGAGCAATGGCCTTGGAAATGAGATGCACTTAAACCCAGACACAAAGTGTCACTCTCCACAGGCCCTAATTCCTAACTCTGCTTGGCAAGTGAAGAGGGGCAGTCACTGACCTCAGCCATGCTATGCTGAGGAAGGTCAGGGTCCTTCTGCACCCTTCTGCCTGCCCTGCCCCCACACCGCCAGCCAATCCAGCTAGAATGAATGACTGTTTGAAGGATTCACATGGGGGATGATGAGAACTTCTTCATGGCCCCAGAAAGAGACAAGGTGGGCTGCCCTTCTGGAGACAGTCACACTGTCCCCCTAGTTGTCCCCAAGCATAGACCATGGTGGAGGCACCCCCATTTATGGGGGCAGCAAAAGGAAAAATATGCCTTAAAGAGAATTTTATACACTGATTGCAAACCACAGAAACTGGTGAATGGAGTAACACAGGAAGCAGCAGCCAAGGGGACAGGATTAATCTAGGGTGACCTTGACTTCATCTGGCCTTGGGGTAGAGTCTTACTTCACTGTACGGTTGTTTTCTCTGAGGAGAGAAGAGGTGTGATCTTAAAGGGCCACTTCAGAACTAATGAATGGGGAAAGCAGAAACTTCAGCATTGTGGTAATCTCTATAACTTTCTAGACATTTCTAGACCATGTGTCATCCAATTTCAAGACCACACTGCTGCAATTAAAAGAAAAAACATGGCTTCTCACAAGAATATCACTTTATCTAAACATCTATTTCTCTTGAATGTGAGCTTAAAAAGAGATGAAGAATTTATAGGAATAGACATAAGAAAAACATTTTGCTCTGTATCCAACTTTTAGCCACATGCACTTATGCAAAGGTATGTTCTGCCTTCCAAGTGATAAGTCCTTATTTCAGAGTGAGAAGATGCTTCTTTAAAAAGAAATATCCATCCATGACAAGCACAGGTGAAAAAGATGTGTCTTCTCCCCAGCACCCCAACTGACCTGGTGTCAATTTTGGAGAAACCCAGCTTGAAGCCAGGTGACTCAACCAGATGAGTAAACCCTTATGTTTCAAGAGACTACAGTTAGTTTGACTTTTGAACAACGAGTATAAACATACTAGGCCGAAGTCAACAATCTGAGTCCTTTGTTTGCTGACTGCAGCTGACGTGCAGAAGGTTGAAGTTGCATGACAGATACAAGAGCCCTTCTGGCCCCAACCGTCTAATCAGGCACTATTTGTGTGGCAGCTTGCTAGGTCGCCTCAAACAAAGCTTATAATGACTTCCGATTTACTTATTTTCTTTTCCAAGGAACTGAGGAACCAGTAAACATGTGTGGATTCGACTTAGATATGCCATCCAAAAGCCTCAGGCACAATTTACAAACATTTCCATATGCCCCTGTTCAATTTTTCAGGTTGCAGCTTCAACTTTAACTTTTCTAATATTCAGCTCATTAAATAGTCACAAATCGGTTTTCAGTTCTAAAAGAAAATACTGGTGAGGCAGATGAACATAACTGAAAATAGACATTTGTCATGAGCTCCAGAGTTAAATTTCAGTTAAAATTTAGCAAGTTCCAAGCTTTGGGAAATAATTGCATTCCAAGGACTGCAAGTCTTTACATCACTTGAAACTTCCACTGACTCCATAAAACTGTGTGATCAAAGCCAAGCCTTTATGATTAAAAGTAAGTCTTGGCCAGGAAGACAGAAACATCTAAGAAGCTAGGAACTTCTTTTCTATTTGTGTAAGGTTGATAACCCTGAGAGATTCTGCACAAAATATGGAAGGAACGTTTGCCTCCCTTCCACAGAAAGGGGGTCTGTTCTGTGGGAAGGGGCAGGTCTCAAAGACAGTGTAGTTTTGTTTTTTTAAGATTTTATTTATTTATCTTTAGAGGGGAAGGGAAGGAGAGAGGGAGAGAAACATCAATGTATGGTTGCCTTTCGTGTGTTCCCTGCTGGGAATAATCGGCCTACAGGGAATAATCGGCCTGCAACTCTGAAATGTGCCCTGACTGGGAATCAAACCATGATTGTCTAGTTCGCAGGCCCGTGCTCAATTCACTGAGCTACACCAGCCAGGTCCTGACAGTGTAGTTTTGAAGACAGAGTGCCAGGCTCCATATTGGGTCCCACAAGCAGGGGCACAATCCTTACCGAGCTCTGGAGTCTGGCTGGGAGACCTGAGTAAGACCTACCTAACCTCTCTGAACCTCAGTCAACTCATCTGTAAAATGGGAATGATAATAACAGTGTTGGCTTCCTAAAGGAGCTGTGAGGATTAGGTAAGATAATGCCCAAAACAGTGCTTAGCATCATGCCTATCAACAAGTATTCTCAAATAGGACCTGCAAATAAAGGAAGTGAACTTGGTACTCTTGAAGGCCCCCTTCTGGCTACTGTATTCAATGACCACAAGCCTGGACTGAGAGCATAGTGGGGTTTGCCTATGTAAAATGAGGAGAAGCCCGTTGCCTATCCCACCCCATATTAGATATCACCCCTCAACTTGTGGGTCAGTATTTATTCCCCATTTCAAGTACCTTTTCGTGACCTGGGCTCTGTCCTCTATTCAAATGCACGGCTGTTTGTTGGGAGTCAGTTTAATGGAGTAGATCCTTTCTGATGGGCAGTGAGCTGGTAAGTCGGAATCGGGGAGAGGAACATGGCAGTCACAATGGAGATGGAGGAAGCGTTGGAAAATAGGACCTGAGCCCAACAGAGACAAGGAAAGGAAGGCTAAGAGTGGCGTAGGGCACCAGATGACCCTGTAACATAAGGGAGTAGAGAAAGGAGGGTTCCCAGGGCCTGGGAAGCAGCATAGGGAGCCAAGGGCCATGAGAGGGTAATGAGAAGAAGCTGGAGAGAAATAACTGTCCACAGTTTCATCTAGCAACAGGCTTGCTGCAGGAAGCCACTCTCTAACATGCCTTAAGTAATGTGCTTAGTATTGCATGAAACAAATTACACAAACATGGCTCTGGCCTCCTGGGAGCCTGCCCCCCAGCCGTTCCTCACCCCCCAGCCCCCAAACCCAGTGAACCATGATGATTTCAATCAAGGCTGCCAGACTCTGTGAGGCCAGCAGGACTTCGCTCATGCAAATGAAGATAAAGTATCCTATTAAGCTCACTAATTTTTAAATAGCTTCAAAGGGCCCTTAAATTAACTATGGCTGCAAAACTGCTTCTAAGGAGAGTAGGCCCCTTTCTGCGGATCAGGAAAGTTTCGATGGCATGTCCTGCCCTTCTGGAAGCTCTCCCCATCACTGCTGCCACCCTGCCCCCACCGTGAATGCCCCGAATCTTTCATGGGAGTGGACACAAAGCCACATGCTCAGAGAACAAAGGGCAGGCCCCCTTCCTCCTGTCCCCTCCCTGCCTTCCACAGAGGGCTGCTTTGCTTTCCCATCTAGCTGGGCCCACATCCTTCTGGATTCTAAGTGTGTCCACACCTTAAGAACGAGAGCAACCTCTCTAATAGTTGCTGGCTCAGAAAGGATAACACTTATAAAGCAAGTTAATTATGGGAATTAAACACAGCTTGTTTCTCTTTTTGAAGTGCTTTTTTGCTTTTTTTCATGCCTGGAGGAGGGTGATTTACAGACGCATTTGTCTCTCTTTAGGGAAAATTAATTCCAGTTGGCGTTCCAGGCAGACGCGGAGAGAAAGCAGCCCTTCCTGCTCGGTCATGCTGATGGCAGGCCCACACCGGGCCTCTGGCGGGGGTCTCCCCACGGTCCACATGGCAGTGGCAAGGAGCCTGCAGTTGGTTCCGACACATTCACTAGTGTCCAAACTTTCTAAGCTCCACCAGCATCTCTTAGATGAAGCGAACTACTTCTTTGAAAGACGATTTCAAGGTAACAGGGGACGCAATGCCACATCTGAAAACAGGTGAGCAGAGCTCTCTAAACATCCCAGCCCCTGTCCACATGCATTAGGCCATAAGCTTTGGAGCCATAATATATTAATCCAGCTTTTCAACATCAATGGTAATAATAGTCATCATGTGTTGGGTACTCCCTACACCCTGTCACTCTGCTAACTATTTGAGGAGGATTATCTAATTAAATGCTCGAAACAACCCTGTGCCGTGGATACTATTATTACTTCCAGATTTCCTTACACCATGGGAGGGGGGCACCAAACAGCTGCTCCAGACCCTCAGAGAGCCAGGCTACCCTCATCCACCCCACACTAATGTCAAGGGTATTTAGGTCCTAGTACATTTGCACTGAGAAGCGGAACACCCTTTCTTAGTTCATGTGCTTATTTTCCAAGGATGATTCTATACATTGAGCAGCACCATTTCTTCACTCTCCCTGGGAGCATGAGGAAATGAAGGGTTCAGAAGAGAAAAGGTTTCCCCTTCTTGAAAAATCTATTACAATTTTTTTCTTTTTCTCATGGTAGGAAGAGGAAGGATGGGTGGCATATGTTAAGACTGCAATTATACACAGATGTTTTAAGAGTACATCTAGGGAACTTCAGTTGAATGTCTAGTAAAGAGAAATACCCCTGGAAGTGATTTAATTTACAAACCAACCCCTCTGATGTTAAGATGAAAAGCAGAAGCCCAGAGACATTAAAGAACATGTTTGGAATCATCCAGAGAGAGGCAAAGCCCACAATGAATCTCAGGTCTGCTGATTATTTATCCAGAACGCCTTCCACTTATCCATTCTGCCTTTAAACAGAAGACCAGATGGAACAAACTAGACTGCAGAAACAGCACTCTAATAATAATAAACCATCAGGGCATTATTGGGTGCTCTTCCTTCTAGAAGGGCATGTACCCCCAGCTTTGACATATCCCATGTAGTTCTTAGGAAGGTGCTGCTGCCCGGCAACTGCCTCTCCACCCCAGGCCCTGCCTGCCCTTCTTCATATCCTCCTGCACCACTTGTAAGGCCAGGTTTCCTTAAAAGTATTCATCCTAGCAACAAAGAACATACAAATAACATTGCTCTTTCCTATACACATTTGGAAATTATATGCATGGAAACCAGCAGGCAGACATGAAATAGACAAATTTTCCATCCGGAATTTGGCAGCTTTGCTGAGAATTCAACATCATGGTTAACAACATCACCACATTATTTGCAAGACAAGGAATTACACACTAAGTAGATCACTCTTCTGTTGGAGGTGGAGACTGGGTGTTTTCCAAGGTTGCTACTAAAAATGATGGGAGTGTCTCTTCCTGCCCTTTTCCCCAACCTGCTTCTGAAATAGTTTAAAAGGCAGGGAATAACAGAGAACTACTGGTAGAGATCCCAAATACTCCTGGATGGATAACTGGCTTAAAAAATAAGCAGTCGGGATGTCCTTTCAAAAGAGCTTAGAAAGAAAAAAAAGCAGACTGAAGAAAACGGAGTTCCTAGTTCCATTAACTTGCCATTTCCTTGGAAAATGAAGACTGTTTTCCGCTTTGACTTCCTTTGAGTGGACATCTGTGGTTTAGCTTGCTCAGGATCTGTCCAGCCTCTCCTCAGGTATCATCACTTGGATCTCCCCGTGCAGACCACTGGTCTTCCACTCTCCAGCCCAAGGGTTCAGAGGGTGAGCGCCCCGCCATGATGCCTCCCCTCCTGGGGTACTGCGGTGGGCCTCAGGCCGCACTCTGGCCAATTTGTATATTACAGCCCCGAACCCCAGTTATTAATTTAGATACTCCAGTCATCACTCCACTATGTCACTCAGGACGCTGCTCCGTTGTCACCCTGTCAGAGAGCCTTTTTCGGACCATTATGTCCTAAGCGGCACCTCCTTGGCTCTCTGACCCTTACCCAGCTTTGTCCTTGCCATGACCCTTACCACTGGGTGACTGAACAGTGCATACTTATGTCTTTATTTATCTTTGTCTTCACCTCTAGGATGTAGGAAGGCAGAGAACTTTTCCTGCTTTGTTCACAGTTGTATTCCTAGCACTCAGACATTTTTGTGCTTTCAAAATATGGGTTGCTCTACATTTTTGAAATAACCTTAAACTTAAATGCAGGGGGAAAAAGGAAAAAAAAAACCCTAAATTGAAACAAACATATGCAAGTGAACCTGTACATTAAATTATAACGTGATCATCCTAAAACTAGAATCAATTTTTATAACTTTTAAATATAGTACTTGTTTTTAGACCTGTAGTGAAATAATAGTCTAATGATAAAAAATAATCGCAGCAAAAAATATTGACAATAGCTTGGAGGTTTTTTGTTGTAGTGGTACTGAGGTAGTAATTCTGAAATCATTTTGCACTTGTTATAGGACTGAGCAAAAGAATGCATACACTGATACTGTTGGGAACCCTGGTCCTCAGTGTGAACAAAGGGGCATACAAATACAGAATGGGGGAGAGAGAACCTTGTGTTGTTGAATTAGAATGACAGGTATTGGTACAAAGTCATTGTGTTTCCTACCTTTGCCCAAACACCAAGTCTAAAAGAAACTGCATCCCAGTACCAATGAGCACACTTAGTGCTGGAGTCTTGGTTTCTAAATCACAATTTCCATGAAAATGAACCAAGGTTCCTTGATTCCAGGGCTAAGGCAGGAAAAGCACAAGATAATCCTAGGAGCAGATTTGTGCCAAAAAGCAAGGACATACTCAGAAACTACCTGTCAGGAAGGATGTAGGAGCCAGACAGAGGGGCTTCCATGGACCAAATGTGGGATAAGGTGAGCATCCAAAACAACAATGATAGCAGCCAAGTTAAACACACCAGACAGAAATAACAGTTCATGAGTCCACAGTGATATTTTACACTGTAAAAACAGAGAAGAATAGGGGATGAAAGATCTGTTCTGAAGGCTGACAGACACTATCCGTAGGAAGATGGATGAGAAAAATCTGGTATCTGCCATATCTTGCCATTGGAAAGGTACCATTTTTCTTTTGAAATTAATAAATGATCTGGGAGCATGTGAATACCTGTTCCCCCCTCAATCTGTCACCCAGTACTTTTAGCATCCATTGATGACTCCTGTCTCCATCAGTTATTACACTGGGGCCGGGGGGATGCAACGACATTACCAACAAGGGGACAAATGGACATGATGTGCCTTCTGATGTGACACATAGAAAGTACACAACAGCATCTATGTTGTGTTCTTGCCGAAATGTTTCCTCCAAATCTAAGTGTGAAGGAAAGAATCAGACAAATTCAGAAAAGTAGAACATTCTATAAACCACGTGGCCTAGGCTCTTCAAAGGATAATCATGAATGACAACAACAACAACAAAGGTTAGGGGACTTAGGCATGACAGCCCATTGTGATATAGGAACCATTACTGAGCCCTACATTTGAAAAGCAATGTTACGAAATAAACGTAGAGGGGTTATTAGAGAGCGTTCGGTATGGGCTGAATTAATATTTGTGTGTGCATGCACATTCTGAATGAATACACCACAAGTGTCATGAAATATTTTAGTCCTCACAATGTTGGAATCACACAAGAAAACATGACTTCAACTCACCTGCCCCGTGACATAAAAGTCATTCTCTTGAAATTCGGGGAACAACTGGAAGAACTGAATCAGTGCGCTGCAGGAAAGAACAGGAATACAAACTGGTGAAATTGGAAAGGCTCCATGCTGCACGTGTCTATGCCTTGGACAATACTTTTCAAATTTGAAATAAGATATTATTATGGTATAAGCTCCTGTAGGCATTCTTTGTCCAAGTCTCCTGTGTGTAACATGTCACACTCTGTGGATGGTTAGAAAATATTGTGGTCTTGCTTTGTGATACTAAGAAGTTAAGACAAGTGGACGTCAATACTCTGGGCAGGTTTCCAGATCTTTGAGTTACCAACTGGGATCATTTACTTGTTCAGGGGACCCTTGAGCCAAGTGATACAGGCTTTCTCCTTCTATTTAGCAATTTTTGGAGGCAGTTCTGCACACCTCGTGACCCCATTGACCAAGGTTTGTGGTGAGTTGATGGGAACTTTTGTTGCTTACCAGCCTCTCCCTGTGGGCAACTGTGAACATTTCTGATGGGGCTCCCAGAATTTCAGGGATTTAATAATGGAGGAACTGAAAAGCTGTAAAATGACTGTAGTCTAAAGGAAACCACCAAAAGGCCATAGATATGGGAAAAGATGCACGATGGCTTCCAGGCTCAAAAAAAAAAAATCACATTTACTGAAGAATGCCAAAGCCACTTGGTGAGTTATGCTGAAATAGATTTAAATGGACTTAAGGAAACAAAATGTGTGAAACTCAGAAGCTCTACGAATGTTTTCACCCAGATTGCATCGCCGGAGAAGGGTTTTTGTGGCAGCCTCCTGCTGAGGGACTAAAAGCCAGTGAACCACCCAGTAAAGATGAAAGGCAAGGAGGCCCTGCAACATCAGAAGGAGGAGCAAGTTCAAGGATTAGAGAGAGGCCAAATTGGGCCATTGCAATCACCAAGATCCTGGCTGTACTTAATTTTCAAAGGTTCCATAAAAATCCACCATTAAAAACACTACTGAGGAGTTTTGGTGTATTTCTCTATTTTTATTATTTATAGTAAGTAAAGTCTCTGCAGCAACCATGTCTGGGAAGCTGCTTTATGTAGCTTACATTTTAGTGTTGACAATAAGCTGTCTTTGGAGGAGATAAAAATAGGAGTTGATCCTTCTCCCTTCCCTCTCTATGCTTCAGGCTGAAACAATGACTTCCCTTTCTTTCTGCTAATTGGAAAGGCAATAGATAATTTAATATAGTACATTTCAATTAAGCCATGTGCCTTAGCTTAAAGCTTGTTGGCTTGGAGAATTTGCTGGAGAGTCGTTAGGGTTGCCGGATTGAGCAAAAAAAATACAAGACAGCCGACTAAATTAGAATTTTAGATAAGCAACCAATAATGTTTTAGCATAAGTATGTCCCACATGTTGCACAGGACATACTTAGATCCAAAAAAAATTATTCGTTGTGTATCTGAAATTCATATTTCACTGGGCATTTATTTTGGCAATTTTAGTTGCTTCTTGCTCAAAGTATGCCAGCATTCTCTAGCTGAAGTGTGCAAAGCAAGGCCCCACTTAAAGAAGTTATAGAATTTCAACTTCACAGTAAGATCAGAACAAAAAGAAAAAGGCTAATTATAGCAAGCCTTTGGTAGGCCTTTCTTAAATGGGATTGAAAAATGAAAAAGTTAAATCTAGTGAGTTAGATTTCCATATGGCTTTTAGTCAAGGACTCTTCTTGTCACATGATGAAGGTTCGCCTAAAAATATAATCTAAAAGGATGGTCACATGAAATTTCAAATTTTAGAAGCAGAATTGCTAAAATATATGATACACAGTACACACAAATGTGCGTGCCCTCCACACGTGTATTCCGGCATCGGGAAGCATGCCTCTTCCAGGCAATTCCATTTGGCAACCTTGCTGGCATTGAGCCAAGTAATAATTAGAATGTTAGTCAGAAGCTACCTGGTAGCGGAGAGACATCAGGAAGAAACAGAACCTTACAAGAGAAAATGACTAGCAGAAAATTGCGCCTCAGGCCCCAAAAGGGATGATGCTGGGCTGGGTGTGTGAAAAGAGAAGGTATGTGAAAATCATAGCGCTTTAGAGACCAGGAGACGGAAGTGAGATGGGTCAGGCTGAACAGTGTCAGAGGCATAATAAATTCATGACATTCGGGAGGATCGAGGTTAAAATAATCTACGCAAAAGCTCCATAATACAAAACGCAAATAAGGGGCAGCTTTAGTCACTGGCAGTTTGACCCAAACAAGCTCAGCAACAAGGATCTGGGTGGTTTTGTTCCGATGCCAGGGACCACAGACAGGAAACCACCCGCGGCATCCATTCACCCTGCTTTGTGGTGTGGCCGGGCCTGAATGACCTTCTCGGGCCTGTGAGTGTCAGGCCATGTTCTCATTTAATATATGAAACCTGTCTCACAGTCACATGGCTGTGCAGCTTCGGGTAGCGGTAGGTACTGTTTCTCATGCTACTCTAACACGTGGGATGGATGACAGCACCCTCTCCATGCGGCAGTGAGAAAGCCACGCCAGGCAAATCATGCAGGCGGGCAGGGGCTCCCTCACTCTGTGCCCCAGCCCCAGAACGCCTGCCACGGGGTAGCCATAGATACGCAGTGGCAGAAGGGGAGGGGCACCGGTTGCTATTCTCCAAGCCAAAGTTAGTAAATGTATGATTCTTAGTTCACTTGCTATTTTTCTAAACCACAGAGGCATGGTGGCTCAATAGCCCAACCCAAGTATGAAAAAGAGAAACCAAGAGGAAGAACATTTAAACATCTTGTTAGTAAAAACATTGCCTTTCCAAGCACACAGAAAAGCAGCCCGAATGTTGGGTGCCCTGTGAGGCTTCTTCTCTTTTCCCCGGGCACTATTCATGGCCAAAAGAAAGGGGATTTTTGGAAGAAAAGAAAGATGGTTTTCAAACAGAGAAGAAGAAAGGTTTACTCTTTAAACCTGCAGTAGCCCATTTGCAGGTTCCAAAGCGACCTTTTCATTCCAACCACCCATCTGGAGAGCTGGAGAGAGGAAACAAATAGTGTAAACGAGAGAGGAAACAGCTGAAATCAGTTTTCTGCACTGCCCTTGATTAGCTATTTTTCAGTTCTAAGAGCCTGAAGCAAAAAGAACTCAAACGGCTGTAAACAATGGGTGCTTTGAAATAGGTTCTCTTTACATGTCATGCGAGAGGAGATGTGCCACATGTCAGCAGTAGATATCCACTCGGAGGGTCCACTGGAAGCTGTGATCATCCTGGGGGAGGGGAGGGGAAGGAGAGACAGAAGGGGAAAGGCAGGGCTGCAGCCCTCTGGCTTCCAGGGGACTGGTGTGTTTCTTTAATACAGAACCTCCGCCCTGGGGGTGTTTGCTAGTTAAACAACTAAGCTGGTTTGGATTTAAACCAAAAGAGGGTGGGGGTGTTGGGTAGGGGAGAAAAGGAGGTTTCCCATCTGAACAAATGAGAGCCCACAGTTGACACAAATAAGAAACACCCAGCGCTTGAGTACACTGGGAAGTGCACTTTGGAGATCATATCTGAGGATGCGGCGTGAGCCAGAATGGGGAGGGGGCCTCTTCCAGGACCTGCCCAGCCTGCTCCCGGGATTGGGGTACCGGGAGACAGAAGTGTGGGGTCCTGTGCATCCCCCTGGAAATGGAATGGAAGTGTGCAAATCACGGGACAACAGCTGCGTTCTTTTCTGGGTCAGGAAGCAGAGCAGAGAGTAATGTCTCTGGCAGAAAGGCAGGGAAGGTCCCACTTCCTCTCTCCCAGAGCCACCTGCCTTGGGGACAAAGAATACAACGGAAGGCTTTTTTGTCAGAGATTAAAAACCTCTGGCTCGATTGGATTCACTTTCACTTTTGGGCTTGGTTGCAGTTGGCTCCCCAAGTAATTAGCAGAGTGAGTGTTTGGGGGAGGTTGGACAGAGGGGCTGGTTAGCTCCTTCTGGCCACTTGGGTGCTTTTAGTAAGTTCCCATAATGCATAAAGAGTGGTGGCTTCGTGGTTGGAAGGAACTCAGGACTTGGTCACTAGTAATAATTCACAAGCTGGAAAAATGTGAATATGAAAGGTCATTTACTTTTTAAAAAAGGGTACTAGAAATAGCTATAACAATGTAAGAAAAAGAAAGGAAGAAACTACGTATGTGTACTGTTCGATTAGGCTTATAACTTTATTTTTCTTCCGTTTTTAAAATATTTATTTTCAGAGAGAGGGGAAGGGAAGGAGAAAGAAGGAGAGAAACATCAATGTTGGAAAGATACATCAATCGGTTGCCTCTTGCACACCCCCAGCTGGTGACCTGGCCCACAACCCAGTCATGTGCCCTGACTGGGAATCAAACCAGTGACCCTTTGATTTAAAGACCAGCACTCAATCCACTGAGCTATGCCAGCTAGGGAACCGTAATAAAAGAATAATTTTGTAAGATGAAGGGAAAAGGGAAGAAACTAGCCGATGAGCTGCACTGTCAGCCTGGAGAGTGATGGGAAGCAAGAGAATGAAAACCTGCCTCTGAGGGTCACAGAAGGAGGAATGCTGGGAAAGAAAACAAACACCCAAGATGTTGCTTCCTGACAGATGCGGAGTTCAACGTAATGTTGGAAGGCAAGCGGAGACCTCTCGGGCATCTGGTTGAAAGTTTTGAAGATCGTCTTTGGTTGAATAATTCTGCTCCATTCCCATTGTTTCTTTTGAAAAAGTATATTTTATTGATTATGCTATTACAGTTGTCCCAATTTTTTACCCAGTCTGTCCCCCTCTGCCCTGCACCCCCTGACCCTCCAGCACTTGCCTCCCCCCACCTTAGCTCATGTCCATGGGTTGTACATATAAGTTCTTTGGCTTTTCTATCTCCTATACTATTCTTACCTCCCCCTGTCTATTTTATGCCTACCAATTATGCTTCTTATTCCCTGTACCTTTTCCCTCCTATTCTCCCTCTTTCTCTTCAGATCATATAAATCTTTCACCATTTTCATTGTTTTCTTAAGGATTTCCATTGTTTAAGATTTCAGCTGTCCTTGTTACTTTCTCAGCTGGCCACTTTTACAGTTATCGTTGATACTATGAAAAGATAGAAAATAGACTGTGTGTGTGTGTGTGTGTGTGTGTGTATACTCCTCATGAAGAAGTATTCTGAAAATGTCTAGGAATTAGACTACAAGGACCAGTCAGTAATACTTCCACTACCGAAAGAATGTATCTGTTGAAAGAAAAGTGTTTGGTCTGCTGAAGGTTAAGAGAGAGCCGGGGCCTTTTACCTGAATAAATCTTGAGCCACATCTTCCTGGTTGGTGGCATACCCCTGGGGATCATCGGTAAAACTGAAACCTGTGCCCACCTAAAGGTGAAATAAATAAGCAGGTGTAAACACAAAGGAACACATACTTTGGAGCCCCACCGACAGATACCACACTGGGAGGAAACCGACCTGTCCCGGAAGCCCCGCCCCCGACCTCGGATTTTTGCCACCCCCTCACAGGAGGGTTCTGCCTTTCTCTTACTTCCCTTCCCCTTCTCTAAGCCCAAAGAAAAAGCATCAGCACAAACTCTGCCCTTGGTCAGTGGCTGGGCTGTCTGATCCCACAGTGGAGCCCCTGCCAAATGTTGATTTAGGGATGAGGAAGTCACCTTTTCTTGGCCCCTGCTGCAGTATCAAAAGTCTCAGTTGTGTCCTCTCTGAAACCTGGATGGTGCATGGGTGTCCTGAGCTAACAGATCGTGTGTGTGTGTGTGTGTGTGTGTGTGTGTGGTGTGTGTGTGGTGTGTATTCATTTCCTTATCAGTGAAGAATATGGCCACTCAGCCCATTCCCTTCAGTAGACAAGAGGCTATAAAACAAGAATTAGTTTTTAAGTAGTATTTCCTTATACCTAGAAGTTCATAGACAACTGAGTTGTGAGCATAAACTATTCCTTATTTTGTATCAGTAATTTGTGTGAGAAAAGCACTATCCACCAAATATAACTTTTTTCCCAAAACACCCAAGGGATCAAGAAATTTAATTCAACTTTTATTCAGTTACAGACTAGGAAAGAGGAGGGTTGATGGGGGGGGTCAGAGGGCAAGTGTGTTGGGACTTTTTTCTCTCCCTATTTACCTGTTTTCTTTCTGAGTCATCTGGGAAGTAAGAGACATTAGAGAAATTAGGAGGCAAATCATCTGCAGAAGCTGATCCTAAAGTTGCCATCTTACTTGGTAGTTTTTTGGACTCACTTTCAGAAGAGCTCCCAAGGTGAATTCCACTTTTTGTCCAGAGATGAGGCATTCTGCTTGTGATGGAAAGCGGAGGAGACCAGTTTTGACTTTTTGTATCTAGAACTCTTTGTGAAAGATTTGGAGTCCTGATACTTTGTAATAACCCCCGATGTCAGGAAGTTGTATCATCGTGGAAAGAAGCTAACCCCTTATCGTGGATGATGTAACTCAGTGAGCAGGATGTTTTACAAGATTTAAAATGAGAAAAGGAGAGAAGGCACCAAGCAAAAAATCTCCAAACCCAGATATAATGATACATGTCAGAAACACTAAATATCTAAAAATATTTTTACTAGATTAAATGCTATTTAAGAAAGAAAAAAATGAGATTTCTATTTCTTTGTTTTCCTATTTCTCAAATGTACTTAATCAAAAGGACAAAGACCAGCGAGGCCAGCATGGCCATCTTGGCAGGCCCTTGGCACTCACTGGGTTGTCAATGTACAGCATGGACAGGGTGGAGGTCCAAGCGAAGTCTCGGATGGCCACTGGCAGGACAGAGAAAATGTTCAAGAGTAAGTCATGAGCAAACCTCCCACTGAAGGCCAGGCTCCGGTCCGGAGCCCAGCATGCCCTCCTGTCCTCACCACATCGACACACTCTTGGTGTCCCTCAGCCATCTTTGTCCCCTCACTGTGGGAGCAGACACCAACACTTTCTCCTCTCCTCTCCTTTACTTTTGCCAAACCCAGAGGGTTTCTTTATCCAAGATGAAGTTTAGAAACAAAACCGTGGGCAGCTTGGTTTAGAACAAAACAGTGTGCAGCTCGCGTAGAACACCCATCCACCACCCATTCAATAAACCTGCCTGTTTCCTCCAAGGGACCATCCTCTTGTCCTGTCCTCCTGGTCCTCTTCCTCCCACCCAGTGCTGAAAAGAAGAACCTCAACAGAGGTGGCACGCAGGCACTCCTAATGAGTCACCAGCTGATGCACCTGCCAGATTCTAACCCAGGGAAAGTAAACAATTTCCCCCAAAAAAGAGATGGAGATAGACCTGGGTTACAGCCAGCGAAGCTCCCCCTCCATTCCTTCCTTCACCCCAGCCCCCACCCATAGTCTCCTGCTTCCAAGATATCCGATCACTTGTGACTGAACCACACAGTGTTCAGTTCATATGAATAATTAGGGATATAATTCACCATTAGGCCCATGCACAAGAGCTTGCCTACGTAGTAATTAGTACCACCTGTTTTCATAAGCCCAGATTGCTTCAGTTAGCAGCAGACTGCAAGAAAATAGCTTAGAACCTTTCACCCAAATTTCGAGGGAAAGAGCAGCCCAGCTCTGCTGGCCCCTCCTTCTGGGGCAGACATTGCCAGGAGGCCATGTTTTCATAATCTGGAACTGCTAAGCTATTCCTAGCGGTTCACTGTGTACTCTAAATTATTCCTGGAGCAGACAGAAGGTTCAGATGAAGAATTCTCCATAGGGAAATAAAGCTCAAGCAATACTTACCAGTCAGGTTTTCTGTGACAACGTAAGGCCCATGTTCCACAAAGAGTCCCATCAAGGATGAAACTCCTAGCCCGCCCTGCAGCCAGAGGACCACTGGAGCAGTTGACGACTGTATCTAGAGGGGACAGAGAGGATGGTGACCACACAGAGTGCTAAGGCTGTGGGGTGCACTCCAGCAAATTCGCACAAATCCTGTCTTGAGTAAATCTCATAAAGACTTCCCAGACCCCAGTGACCCTCTCCATCACAAGCAAGGCACTCATCATCTTTTGTAGTTTTGAGTTAGTATTTGCCTCCCATCCTGGGTTCTCTCTTACACCATTGTCTTTTCTCTCCAATAATCAAAAAACCCCATGGCAATGCAGAGCTGTGCCTTTGTATGTCCCTAACCATCCAGCATACTGCCTAGGACACGGTTACCGTTTTTCAGGTGTTTCAACTTTCATTTGACCCACGTATCTCCGAAGAGGCACAAAGAACCCGTCATCCTCAGTGGCAGTTTGCATCCTTCACCGAGAGCCCAAAGAGCCTCTCTAACTTTACACACTCAGAAGGTGTCTGCCAGTACAACGGCAGCGTCATTCAGCATGAGGGCACTGAGAAGCAGTGCACTGGCCTGGTGTCACCGAGCCCATGCAAAAACCACAGCAACAAAACCCTAAGCAACATCCAGGTTTGTCTCAGAGATGTAGGAGACGTAAATAAGAAACAGTCCTTGACGGGGTTGGGATGCCGCCCTGGTGTCAGCATCCTCACTCCCAACGACGGGGTATTCTTCAGTTCTTTCATTCAGCCCATATTCGCTGAGCACCTCCTACTGGCCAGGCACCATGCAGGACGGTACTCAGCAGCTCCTATTGGTCAGAAACCATGCAAAAAGATATACCGCATGAATGAAAAAGGAAGCTCCTTATTTTCTTTGAGCTTACATTTTCATGGGGAGTATAGACAATATGTAAGTAAATAAATAAATGTGATGTTTAAAGAGTACCAAAAAAAATAAAGGTGATGTTAAAAGAGTAGCTGAGGGTGGAGAGAGAGGGTCTTCCTTTAGACACATTGACCAGGGAAGGACTCAGTGATATCCTGAGAATTAAGGTAAGCCCTGGAAGCAGAGAAGGAGCCGGGCACACAGGAGCCAGGAAGCAATGCCGAAGATAAAAGGAAAACCCAGGGGAAATCTTCAAGACAAGAGGACTGGGTATAAGAGTGGTGGGTACAGAGGCTGCCTGGCAAAGTGACCCTCCAGAGCAATGTGAAAGATGGTCCATGGGGCCTCCCCAAGGCTCAGATCGGAACGTGGCAGTGAGCCCTCGTTTGACGTCATGGCTCATGTGAGGTTTGGTCAACCAGGCTTCAAAAAGGAGGATCCTATTGCTTCAGCCCAGAACGAAACGCTGTGTCTTCTGACTCAGCCCACTCATAGAGACAAACCAGCACTTGGTGAGAAGGTCTGAGAGAACTGGCCCCGTCTACGTGAGGTTGCAAGAAGGCTGTGGGCAGAAGGCAAGACTAAGTCAAGAGGAGGCGATCTGGGAGGCCACAGCTGGGACTGGAGAAAGAGTAGACCATATGGGGTTCGATCCCTGAGGACAGACTGGCTGGAGGACTTCTGTTCTTCAGTCATGAGAAGTCAGACATAGAGTCACGCGGTAGCTTTGGAAAGGGACTGAGGGTGCCTTGCTGAAAGAGAGGTGGTGGTAAGAACAGCCTCCCCATGAGGGGCTGCCCGTGGGGCCCACTCTCCAGGATTAAGGAATTAAATGAGATACTATTTGTGAAGCCCCTAGAACAACCCTAATGCATGATTAAAGCAGAGCCAGTGCAAATAGTATCACAAAGGAAACAGGTAGAAAAGGTCAGGGCCCAGAGTCAGACTGGGGACTCGGATCAGCAGGCTGTACTCCAAGAGTCAGCATGGTATAATGGATGGATCTGTGAGCTCTTGCCCTCAACTAGCTTCAAATCTGGACTTCACTGTCCACTAGCAGTGTGTCTTTAGACAAGTTACTTAAGCTCTCTGGGCCTCAGTTTCCCCACCTGTAAAATGGGGATCCGTCATAGCACCTGTGCCCTGTGGTGGTCAAGAGGACTAAATAAATGATTGGGTTGGCCAAAAAGTCCATTTAGCTTTTCCTGTAAAGTAAAAGACACATTTTTCATTTTCACCAATAACTTTATTGATTTGGGTATTTTGAGTATGTCGGCTATCTCCCACTGTTGGCTTCTAGTGGGTAGAAGCCAGGGGTGTTGCTAAACATCTTCCAACATATCAGACAGCCCCACAGCAAAGAATTACTTGGCCAAAATGTCAATAGAACCAAGAAACTTCGCAAACCACTTTTGGCATGTTTGATCAGTTATAGCACCTTCTCCACACACTGCACAAATCTTTTTTTGTTTCAGTTTGCATTTTTACCTTTCTTGAAATAATAAAGCATAACATAATATGCTGAAAATGTTGCTTATTTTCTTCCATCTTTCATATTAAAATGACTACACAAAATTTATCAATTTTGATGTTTTTTAAATGCATGCTGATATGACAGCTGTCACAATACACTCTGACAAAACTGTTTCGAATGCAGTTAAAGACAACTAAGCACTGCCAGAGCCATTGTACAGAAAAAAATGAAAGTAATAATGAAACAATAATTTCAGAAGGCCCAGTGAGTGGCATATAACTCAGGTTCTGCAAGTGTTAGCTGTTGCTATAATAGACAAATACTAGGAATTTGTAAATGGTTTTAAGGTAAACCCTCTCTACATGAGAGAATAAGAAAAACAGGTAATTTGGTGTTTTTCTTTGCTCCTTTGGCAGACATCTTCCCTAGTTGGTTTTTTATTAGTTAGTCCTCTTGCCTCAAGTGTTGCAAATATTCACAAAAAGTCAAAAGAAGTAGGGACTTGTCCTGTAAATTGAAGAAGAAAAAATTAAAATCAAAGACAGCCTTTTAAAGGTGCTTCAGGGAAACAAAGTGAGCCCTGGAATGGGGAGCCAGATGGGTTCCGGTTCTACTTGGTCGCCTAATAGCCCTGGTGTCCCAGCCCTCAGTTTCCCCATCCACTGAAAGGCGGTAGTGCCCACCTCACCTGCTGGCCTGAGCCTCAGTGAAAAGAAACGCATGGTGACATGATACTGACAACTCTGCCGGGCGGAGTAAATACAGCCAGCCTGCCCCCCCCCCAGGCCTGGCTCAAACGGTATGTATTTTGTTTGTATAAGTGATCTTTATCTCCCCTCAGATCCTCTCACTTGCTATTCAGTACCACTCACCAGGACCACATTCCACTTGTATTCCAGCAGCAGTAGAAGAATATTAGAGGGGAGAAACAATGGAATCCGTATGAAATTAGTCCTGGCCTCCGGGGAATGACATACGGCAAGTCCACCCATCCAGTGGACATCCAGTCTCCTCACCCCAAAGCACACACACTTCCTTCCTTCCTTCCTGATGTGCACGTGAGTTTCTAGAAGCCACAGTGTGCTGCAGGCGAGACAGTGGTTCTCAGCTTTTTCCTCCCATTAAAAGAGCCTAGAGAGATAAAAAAAAAAACCAAAAACACAGCTTAGGCTGAAATCCCAGGGATTCTGAATTAACTGGTCTGGTTTGAGCAGACACCAGTCTTTTTCATTTTTAATTTATTTTAAAGAATTTTTTATTTTAGGGAGGTAAAAAAGGGAGAGAGAGACATCAATTTTTTTTTTGTTCTACTTATTCATGCATTGATTGGTTGATTCCTGTATGTGTCCTGACCAGGGATTGAACCCCCAGCCGTGGGGTATCAGGACAACACTCTAGCCAAGGAAGCCACCTGGCCCGGGCTGAGACATTAGTCTCTTTTAAAGCTCCCAGGTGGGAGCTTTGTGCAGGCAGCGCTGTGGCTCTGGGAGGGCGATGGATGGGAGGTTTGCGCTCGTGGATGCCTGGGCCCTCTGCTCTCCGCCCTATCCTCCCTGGCTTTTCATGTCCCTTCCTGTGACCTGGCACAAAGAGGGAGTTCCCAGCTCTCGGGAAAATAGCCCGACCCTGAGAGGCCACACTACAAAGTCAAGTCAAACACCTAAGTGCCAAACATCTTTATTATGCAACTTCGAAACCCAGGGCACTGCATTCTTGGAATGCTTAAATAATAAGAGATCTGCATAGACACCTCTCGCCTCAGCTGACCTTGCTGCTCAAATTTGCTTTCCTGAAGGATGCGAGTGAGCTCAACAACCCTTGAAAAGGCCTATTTTTAACGAAAACTCCATGTGCACATATTTCTTCCTTGATGGGCCAACCAACCCATGAACTGCCCTTCTCTGGGATGAAATGCAAAAGTCAGATTCTAGAAGGTAAAGATGTACATGTTCAGTGCTAAAAACCCAAGAGTGAGTGATATCCCAGTACGCAGACTTTTGTAATATAATATGGCATTGTGATGTAATGACATACAGCAATAATTAATAATGACATCGTTATTATTAATTAACTAATAAGGTCATAACTAATAATGACATAGTTATTATGCGACAATGCTCAGGGGATGTGTTTAGCTCTCAGGTGTGAGAACGCGGCCCTTCCCCCACTCACCGTCCCCCACTTAGGAAGAAATAAGGATACATGAAGACATCCTGAAAAGAACTACGCTGCAAAGCTTGGGAGCAAACAAAGTAAAAACCTGCTTTAATTCATTTACAATTTTTCCAAAAGTTAGGACTTTGAAAGTATGTATTGTTTTGAGGCTCTAATTTGAGAGTGTGTTGAAGCAAGAAAAATAGGACATTGATTTTGGTCAAATGTTCTAAAAATTTTACACAAAACATTCAGGTTACAAAGAAAGTACTTATTCTTAACAATTTTTTTTCAAATAAGGTATAAAAACATTCCCCTTGCCTCACCAGTTCTTTTCCCTAAAGAAGATCCTGAAATGTTTAGGCTTCCAGATTTTTCTCTACTCACCCCCCCCACATAGATATATACATATCTTGTAGATATTATGTATACTATATATAAAAATACTTTTGCCCAAAAAATAGGATCAGGCTATAAATAATACTCTGTATTTGTTGTATCCACCTAACAACATGCTGTGAAAATGTCTTCTTGTCAGTACCTGTCACCGGGCTGAAGAGCACGCCACTCCGAATTTGCCGCAGTGTATTAACTCACTAGGCGTGTGACACGGGCCACTCATGGGGGTTGGTCTGGAGCTGGCGATGGAGACCAGCTCCCACTCACGGACAGGTGAGTAAGTGCACGAATTTTGGCACCAGACAGCCAAGTTTTGAATTCCACCTACACTATTCTATAGCTGTGTGTCCTTGGGCAAGTTACTTAATATCTCTGTGTCTCCGTGTTCTCTGCTTACAAATAAAAAAGACCGAAAATATCTACCTCATATGGTCTTTGTGCAGATTGGAAGAGTGAATATATATATATATGTATATATATATACATATATATGTATATATATATATATACACACATACACACACAACACTTAAAATAGAGCCTGGCACATTTATTTAAATGTTAGATCTGCTTATTTTTTCTTGTGAGGTGGGAAGTAAAGAAGGAATTAAAGAAATGGGTGCTCTGAGGGAGTAATGGAGGGACTAGAGGTTAAATACTTAAAGGCCTTTGTCATAACTTAACATTGGAGCTGATGCCTGAAAGATGAGTAACTCCTACTGATAAGCATTCGTATATTTAATTAAAAAGAAAATAAAATCTCTATTAAAGACATAGGTCTGAGTAGTGTAGCAAGCGCCGACAATTATAAGAAGGAACACAGAAATTCTAAATGTAAAAGGAGTCCTAAATATTTAAGGGAGAAGTCCCCGTAGCAACAGAAGAGTGTGGGCACCCAGGTCCCACAAACCAGCTCTTTCTGCTGATGAACAAGAAATTGGCTTTGCCTCCGAAGCCCTTTCAATTCTCCTGGTGACCCCTGGTGGCCAATTTGTGAACTTGGTCACTCCTTGCTTGGAGTTTGTTCCAGGATAATCAGCCCAGAAGGAGGCAGGTTATCGATTCCATTTGTGAAGAATCTCCATAGAAGGAGATTTCACAATTTCTCACACTAGTGCATTTCCTTGTTTATTCACGATGGTGAAAAATCTACCCTATGTCTTAGTAGCTTGTCGTTTGAAGCAACACTCATATTTTTGGTGAGTCTTCCTTTTCAGCCCTGCTCCCCGACCCCTTCCCATATCAAATCAAACCAGGCTTCTCTCCTTCCTCTTCTATGTAACATGGCAGAGAGAACCTTCTATGCAGGCCTTACACATATCACTGAGGTATTGAGTGCACATCCTGGGGTGGGGGAGGGCTAAAGACATGTAGGTTTCAGTACTCCCAGATACCATGACTGTATTGTATACAGAGGACTTACTGGAGTGACTCCAGGGATTCATAGGTGTCTCAACAAGTATTGGGGCCACATTTTCTGCCAATGCCCAGGGCTGGGTGCATACTCTAGCCACCCCCTTTGCCCCGCCCCCAGTAAGGCACACCACACTTTGTAAGAAAAACAGCAACTAAAACACTAACCAACCCAAATCAATGGTACTTACAATGAGAAGTGTAATTAGGAAAGTAATTAAGGCTCCCCTCACACTTCTATATGTAGAAGCTGGTTATTTGCTCGGCTTAAGTAATGTTCTCTATCTTAACTGAAGTCAGTACCCCCAAGTAAATATCCCCCAAATTCCCCCAAGTATGTTTGAAGGGACTCCTATTTTGCCATAGAGATTCCAGTTCAGCTGATACATGAGTGGCTACAATAATGGTGTTAATCAAGGCAGAGCTTTTTATTTCAAACAATTGGCTTTGTGACCAGAATCATTAACAAGGTACCTAATAACAGTTTAATCCTGCATACACACTGCCAGTGTATACTAACCACTCCCTTCAGACATTCTGCGCTTTCCAGAGGAATTGCGCCTATGGTGCTGGGGGTCGACCCTGCAGGAAGCCTTCCTTCACAGCAGTTGTCTCCCTGTGCCATCCTACAGAAAAGAGACCCTCTCAGACTTTCTTGTCTCGAGCCTCCTGCCATCACTCAAGCCTCCACTGTTGTCGAGTTTTGAGTTGTCACATTAGCCAGCTCACACCCCACTAGAGCCCTTCCCTCCTTTCTCCTTCCTAACTTTTCTACTCAGCTCTCATTACTTCATGAGGCAGTTCTGGCTTCTCTGTTTGTGCCTCTTGCCAGAAAGTTGCACTTTAGAAGACATGGGGGGTGGGGTGGAGAAAAGACCTGACTCCCCCTCCTTGATGCAAAGAAATGGTTGAAAAAATCAGTTGCTTTCTTCTCGGGGTTAAGTTTTTGTTTCTCAAAGGGAATCGGGCACACAGAGGTTTCTGCAGAGTTCATACATCCCTGGGAATGGAATGATCTATAATTTATCATTTTAGCTACTTTTTTCTGTTTTGTCTCACCTCCCTGCTACTCTTCCCAATTCCTGAAGCCGTAAGAACACAGCAAGGAGAAGATACAGTGGAAGTTTGAAGAAGACAAATGTCTGGGATCTCCAGATCTGAGCTGTAAGGTTGTTGGTTCCATAGCCATCTATGGTTAAGACATAATTAGCTCAAGCCCCCTTCTCTAAGAACTGACTCTCCATTCACCAATGGAAAGGGCCCATTAGCCACATGACCCAGCACCCTCAGCCTTAGCTGATTGGACCAGGAAAGAGCACCTGACCCAAACTGGGCCAATCGCATTCTGTCCCTGGGAGAAGTGATAATTAATCTCTGTTGATAGTACGGTCCAAAGACAGGTAAACTTGGACACTGTAGGGTAGTCATCTTCTACCAAATGCCTGAAGAAGCAAAACTTGTTGATCTGCCAACAGAGAAGAATGAAGCACAGATGGGTGATCCTGTGGCCTTGGACAGAATAGGGCTGAGACAGAAAACTGGCTCCTGATTTCTGTTCCTGGTTCCGTAGGCCAGGAACACTTTTTGCCCTTGGTGGCTCCAGGCAGGAGAGAAGGATTCAGAATGGGGTAGTTTTCTCAATTTCAAGTCAATCAGAAGATAGAAACTACATCGTAGTTTTAATTTAAACAGTTTTCTTTTTTAAAATATTACTATTATTATTGTTATTCTTACTTGGAAACACTGATCTTCAGTTCTGTTCAAATTTCCAATATTTGCTCTGGCCCCCATCAGCCATGAGCATGTGTGGGGAATCAGGGAAATTTTCACATAAAAATGATTCATTATAATGGGAGAATAATCACACGTATGTAAAGAGGATCCTAAAGAATGCCCCAGCCTGAGGCAAAGTTCCCATGGATGGACAAATTCACAAGGTGTGAACGGGGCCTTCCCAAGGCTACCCTGCAGACCTCACTTGGGAAGGTGTGGTTACAGCCCACTGCGTGGCTGAGAAGTTCACTGGGGGACTGGCCCGAAGCTGACCAACAACCCCTGGACAAGTAGGAAAGGCCCCAGGGGCTGTGGGCTGTGGCTGGCAGGGTGGTGCTGCAGAGGACGTCAGGGCCGTGGGAGCCCCGTTGCTTGAAGGGTGACGTGCAACTAAGAGTATCTGTGTCCGTGCATGGTGTCCATGATGGGAGGGCTGTGGGAAAGCAGCCTTGCGGGGCAGGTGGTCAAGGCTGCTGAGGGGGCTGCCGAGAGGTGGGCTGCTGGAAGCCTGCTTGCTGGCCAGGCCTGGGATGTATGGTGTCCATGATGAGAGGGCCACAGCCAGGTGGTCATCCTGGGACAGAGCCAGACTATACATTTGCCGAGGGTCTTCATGGTCTCGGTGCCCCTGAGGCAGAGGGCCACTGAATGTCCCCCCACACATGTTGCTGACAAATTAGTCAACAGGGAAAAGAGAAAGCAAAATTCGGGACACAGGAACAGGAAGACTCCCGCTTCCTCCTGCAATGTCCCTGTAGCACCCTCTACTGGCTAAGTTTTGTATCGTGTTCACTGCATAGGAAAATGTTTAAGCTCTATTATCACAGAGCAAGGTAAGGGTAGAGTTGAAGCTGAGAGGCAAACAAACAAACAAAAAAATGTCACAGTAGTCACCTCTCCTGTAGTTCTAATTGCCACAAGATATCACAGTCACAGCCCAAAAGTACACGACAAGAGGCTGTATTAGTTATCTAATGCTGCATAACATGTCTCCAAACGTAATAGCTTAAAACAACAATCACGTATTATCTCTTCCATTCTCTGTAGGTTAGGAACTCAGAGATATCTATCTGGCTGGATGGTGCCAGCTCAGGGGCTCTTATGAGGATGCAATCAAGTTATCAGGCAGGCTGCAGTCATCTGAAGGCTGGACTTGGGCTAGTACTTCATCCAAGGTTGATGGAGACCTCACTTCCTCTTCAGTGAGGGTTTATCTGGATGGTTGCCATAGCATCTGCCTTCCCTCAAAGTGAGTGATCCAAGAGACCAAGGCACAAGCAGCTTTGTCCTTTATAAACCTTGGAAGTCACATGCCATCATTTCTGCTATAATGTGTTGGTCATAAAGGCCAGCCTAGATTAAGTATGGAAGGGGACAACAGAGGAACCCACAGACCAAGAAACAAAGGTCACTGGTGACTTTTTGGAAGCTTGGGTAGCAGAGAGGCCATAAATTCAAGGGCTCTTCCACTCAACCTGGACCCTGACTTGGATTTCCTCAATGTTTCTATACCTTAGGGAGTACATTTAGGCATGTCTTACTAGGGAAGCTAACACTGTGAACCACAGAATGTAAGTCTGGGAAGGGACCTCAGACATAAACTAGGTTCCACATCTTCGTTTCTATATGAGCAAACTGAGGCCCAGAGGGTATGAATGCCATATTCTAATGTGGACAGCCAGGAACTGCAGACCCAGAACTAGAATTCTGGGGTCCTGACCTCCAGTTCTCTTTTCCCAAAGTCAAGTCCTCTTGCTAGCTGTACTGGAACCACTCGTTAGGCATACTTGTCAGAAATAGTGATCCCCAGACTTCTGCCAAGATAGAGGCATAGGTGGAAACACTTTGCCTCCTCGCACAACCAAATCTAAAAACAATAAAGTTTTAATAACAATAAATGCAGCCAAGCCACAGAAAATCAAACAATAAACGATAAACCACTCAGCTAAACTGGTTAGAGGGGTGAAGCCAGCAGCAGAGCAGGTTGGTCAAAAAAGATCCCCCTGACCTGGGCGGCCGCACAGGCAGCCGAGGGCACGGATCCCAGGTGCAGGGTAGCTACGGGCGGACCCAGGGAAAGCGCGGGGCAGCTGGCTGACTGCGGTCATGCATTTGCGCGCAGATAAACCAGCGAAGAGAGGATCATTGAGACAGACTGAGCAGGCCAGGCGCAGGGCGGCAAGCTCGCACATCTGCGCACAAATAAACAGGCGGGGTGTGAGCTATGAGGGGGACTGGCGGGAGGGAGGGAAGAGGACCACCATTGCTCCCTCTCTGACCCCGCCCCCACATATAACGTCACAAACCAGAGACCTGGGTGGCCCCACCCTGGTGAACAACTAAGGCACCTCTCCTTAAATGTAACAGGCATGAACAGATCAAAATAATGGCTCAAGAAGAACTCAGAGCCCCAAAGCCGATAAATCTAAGTGATCAAGAAATTGCCAACCTATCAGAGGCACAATTCAAAACACTGGTGATCAGGATGCTCACAGAACTGGTTGATTTTAGCCACAAATTAGAGGAACATGTGAAGACTAAACTAATTGAAATGAAGGGAAATGCACAGGAAACCAATAGTGATGGAAAGGAAACTGGGACTCAAATCAGGGAGCGGACCAGAAAGAAGGAAAAAATGACCAAACAGAAAAATATGAAGAAACAAGAATTCAAAAAAATGAAGAGAGGCTAAAGAATCTCCAGGACATCTTTAAATGCTCCAACATCTGAATTATAGAGGTACCAGAAGGGAAAGGAACAGCCACGAGTGGAAACCTTATTTGAACAAATAATAAAGGAGAACTTCCCCATTCTGACAAAGGAAATAGACTTCCAGGAAATCCAGGAAGCTCAGAAAGTCCCAAAGAAGTTGGACATAAGAAGGAACACACCAAGGCACATCATCATTACATTAGCCAAGATTCATATGAAGGAGAGAATCCTAGAAGCAGCAAGAGATAAGGGGACAGTCACCTACTTACAAAGGAGTTCCCATCAGACTGTCAGCTGATTTCTCAAGAGACCTTACAGGCAAGAAGGGGCTGGAAAGAAGTATTCCAAGTCATGAAAACCAAAGACCTACAACCAAAATTGCTCTATCCAGCAAAACTTTCATTTAGAATGGAAGGACAGATAAAGTGCTTCTCAGATAAGACCAAATTCAAGGAGTTCATCATCACCAAGCCCTTATTATATGAAATGTTAAAGGGACTTACCTAAGAAAAAGAAGATAAAAAAGATGAACAGTGAAAGGACAGCAAACTCACAGTTATTAAGAACCACACCTAAAACAAAAGCAAATTAAGAGGACAGCTGGATCAGGAGTGGAAACATAGAAATGAAGATCTCATGGAGGGTTAGCAACAGGGGAGTGGCAGGAGGAGAAGGGGGGAGAAGGTACAGAGAATAAGTAGCATAGACCATAGATAAAAAATAGATAGGGGGAGGGTAAGAATAGTATGGGAAATTCAGAATCTAAAGAACTTGAGACAGGTGGTCATAAACTAAAGGGGGTGAATGGTGGGGGTGGGGTGTGCAGGGTGGAGGAGAATGAAGGGGGAAATAGAACAAATGTAATGGCATAATCAATAAAACTAAAAAATATATAAAAAAGAAAGAAATAGTGATCCCCAGACCCTCTCTACACCAGCTGGATCAGACTCTACTTGGAGGGGCTGAACCCAGAGCTGGGGCATCTGTCCTATTTGTAATGCTCCCCAGGTGTTTCTGAGGTGCAGTGGCCAGCCTGGGAGCCACTGTGCTCCACCTTGTCTGTCACTGAGGAACTGGAGCCTGGTTCTGTGCCTTAACCCTGGGGGAGGTTGTCCTGCTGGCGACAGGGCACTCTTGGGGACACATGCTCCCTCTCGCAGAGAGAATGCCTCTGTGGTGACCTTGCACTTGACTGTAGACTTGTGGACTGTATTAGCCTAACCCCATGCTCTCTTGATGCTCCTGCTCTCTGATGAAGCAGGGTCAGCACCTGTATGATCCTGAAAGGGAGGAAGCACCTCGTGTTGTCTCCAGGGCCCCCATGCCTCACCCCATCTGAGCCTTTCTGATGCCTCGATATTGACCTTTCTCAGTCATTGGATGCTCAGACTCCAGGAATCCCAGCCATTCTTTTTGGCCAGAGGAGCAAGATAGAGACCCCCACGAAGGGGCCTAGGCCCAACTCTGAACACCTCTGGTTTTGACTCCATGATATTCGAGGTAAATAACCTGCAGGTTCGGGCTAAGTGTGTCCAACAAATTACCTATATTCCTATGAGAAAGTCAAATATTACATATGTTTTCCAATGAGAAGGGTATTAATTAAAAAGAATAATAATCTATATCCATCTGTATCTTCTTCAATGTGGAAAAGCCCAATTTCACTTTGTAGTTTTTTTACCTGGTAGCAATGAACCTACATGCCTGGCACTCAGCTACTTCCGTTTTGGAACAGCCCTGTACTTCCCATCTTCTTTACCCTCCTAAATTGTGACTGTTTAGTTATGTACAGTATTTGTGTTAATAACAAAAAATGATAATGATAATGATAATAGTGCAGTAATAACAATAGCAGCTGTACTTACTAGAAATCAGGCACCAATCTAAGGGCTTTCCACATTATACCAATGGTCTCGAAGCCATTGCCAAGTAGGTATTTAATCTTCATTTCAAACCAGGAAACTGGTCCCAGCTGGTGTAGCTCAGTGGATTGAGCACCAGCCTATGAACAAAAGGGTCGCTGATTTGATTCCCAGTCAGGGCACATGCCTGGGTTGTGGGCCAGGTCCCCAGGTGTGGGTGTGTGAGAGACTGCCAACCCATGTTCTTTCCCTTTCTTTTTCCTCTCTCTCTTAAAGTATACAAAAAAAAAAAAAACAACCCAAAATGGACATCACGGCTCAGAAAGGTTAAGAAAATGCACCCAAGGTCACATTTGGTCCAAGTAGTGAAGCCGAGGTTTTATGCCAGTTTGACTGACATCAGTGCCTTCATGACTAGTTTTCTCAGGATCCCCGTGGTGATCAAGAGCACAGACTTCTCTGGACCAGATCTGGCTTTAAATTCCAGTCTTGCCCATTTCTTCTTGGGCAACTGAAGAGTAATTATTCAATCTCTGTAATTCTCTTCATCTAAAAAAGGAGGATAATAATTCCTTTCTCATGGTTATTGTAAGGATTAAATAAAAATACAGTGTTTAGCAGAGGCAATGTTCAGTGAACAACAGCTATTATAATTGTTACATTTTTATTGGCTTCATTATACAATACTTTTTATCCCATGCAAAAATGCCTTTTCCTTTCTCTTGCAGACCGTGTCCCCACTGCACGCCAACTTCCAGTTCTAGAACCCATCATGCCCTGATTTGTATACAATAACAGGGGAGTCTCACAGGAATAACAGGAAAACAAAACTAATTTGAGAAATGGCAGCCCCCGAAAATACTCAGAGGATATTACAAATGTGGCGGCATCCTTCCTGGATGTCTTATTCTCTTTGCCTTTGGTTTTTCTAAGGGGTCATTTCTGTCCTGATGACGATATCGGCTGCTTCCCCGAGACAGGCAATGGATGAATATTTCTGCCAGATAAAAGGAATTCTTCCCCCATCTGGGCAACCACTGCTTCTCCTCCTCACGTGCTTTATCTCCTTCACCCAAACTGCCCGGTTCCGTAATTTATAGCCCAACTGACTTGGCAGGGACAGTTGCTTTGGGGCCCCAGGGACTGTTTCTGCAGGTGGGCCCTGGGAAGGAAGGTCTTGGAACCATCTAGCCTGGCTGCCACCAGGTGACAGCTGCCAGCGGTACTCTCTTTTCATCTCTGCCTCTCTCCCCTGAAGCTTCTATCATTTCCAACAGAACACTCCGCATTTCTTTCCTGGCATGGCGGCCTTGTGTTTACATCTTGGGGATCACCTTGAATGTATTTAGGACAACATTATTGGTCCCCCAAGACATAATCTGGTCAAGAGATGGGCAGCTAGGTTTTCATTTAATTAAGGGGGGAACCCTAACAGCTTGGTCATGTGTGATGCAGGGGGTCTGAGTTTCAGCACTCAGCCTGGCACCCAGGAGAAGGTGCAGGACCCAGGCCCATTCTCCTGACCAGCGTGACCATCCCGCTACATCACCCACATTGTAGCTATTCACCTGCTCAGGGGCAACCTAAGGAAGAAAGGACTGGGTCTTTGTTCTGTTGTTAAAACAAAAGATCAGCCCTGGGTGGTATAGCTCAGTGAATTGAGCTAAGGGGATTCCCCCTGTTCCCCTCTCTCAAATCTTTAAAGGGGAAAAAAAGATCACTTCCCTTGTCATTAGTTTCTGTTTTCACAAATCTGGGTCATGGTTAAAGAAGACTCAATATGCAGAAGTCATTGAGGAAATTACTGGTGTTGTAAACAGCCACCAAAGCTGAAGAGAAAGTAAGAAATTAGGGTCCTTGGGCAGGGTGGGGTGGGAGTAGGGTGGGGTGACAGAGAATGCAGTGGAGGCTGAGGCCCAGTAGCTGTTAGAGGAAACCAAGCAGGATTGGGGAAGCTGATCCCCAAAGGCTGCCCTCCCCTCTTCATCCTCTGTCCCGGGAGGGCGCACCAGACAACACCACCTCCATCTGGGTTTAACTGCTCTCATTGTTTCTTTCTAGGAAAAAGCATCATGGACCACTCTGGGGTCAGGAACACTGCATGCAGGGCAGTGGCCCATAGGCTATAGCGTTGGTTTCTCACACATGCCCCACGTATTCACTTTCCCAGTTTCAGGTGGGATTTGGAGGTAACTCAAATACAATAAAATGTGAGACTCGCTGAGAGAGAACATATCAAGAACCACAGATCTAGGCAAACTTCTATTTTGCAGACACCAAAGACCACCGAAGATCTCTACATCCCAATCCCCAGAACCTGTGAACAGGTTCAGCCCCATGGCAAAAGGGAATTAAGGTTGCAGATGGAATGAAGGTTGTTAGCCAGCTGACCTGCACACAGGGAGTGCATCTGGGATTATCCAGGTGGACACAGTGAAATCAGAAGGGTCCTTCAGTGTAGAAGAATGAGGCAAAAGACAAGAGACCGAGAAGGCCAAGTGACTATGGAGTCAGCCAGAGCAATGCACGTTGAGGATGCAACTTACCGAAGCAGGATTTAAAGGCAAAGGAGGGGGCTGTGAGCCAAGGAACGCAGGCCACTTCTAGAAACTGTGGAAGGCAACGGATTCTCCCCTGGAGCCTCCAGAAGCACCACAGTCCTACTAACGACACCTAGACCTCAGCTCAGTGAGACTGTGTCAGACTTCTGACCAACTGAACTGTGAAACAATACATCTGTGTTGTTACAGCCACTATTGTGATAATTTATTTGCATAGCAGCAACAGAAAACAAATGCAACAGGGTTCTCAATAAATGTCTGTACTCAATAACACTGAGAGATGTGATATTAAAAATGCACTTGCGTGCTGTGGTTTCTGAAAGGTGTAAAGTTTAAGGGACTTCCAAGAACACAGGAAAATTTCTACCTGTTAGGATTAGGTTCATATGTCTGGGCTTAATTTATATCGATTCTCCTTAAGACAGTCGTGCTGGATAACTGGATGTTTTCTTGATTGCCTTTGAAGGTCCGTTCTCTGCTCTGTGCCCTGGAAGGCAGACCTTGAGAGAAGAGACTCCCTCCCCCTCCGGATTCCAGTTGGGCTCCACCACAGGGAGGCACCAGCAGGAACCTGCAGCACAGTCAGGGGGCAAGATTGCACTTGAACCACCCGAGAGTGAGTCCCCCCTTAAACTTTGTGCGCTAGGGTCCTCATTGCCTCACTCGGCAGGAAGAAATAAAAAATCCCTTGTCGGGTCCAGGAAAGGGCTGGTCAACAGCCTGATAATGATGATGAACCCAACCAAAAAGTATCTCAACCCCCCCCATTTCTTGCATGCCTCCCCCAATCTACAAACGTGTTGAATGATGTCAGAGGCCACGGTTGGCAATGCAAAAATGAGAAGTCAAAAAATACAGAGACCCCAACAGTACCAAACAGAAGCAACTTGATTCGAAAACCATCCTGGATTAAGCCATTTACCCAGTCATTATATATGTAGCATAGCTATATGCAAATCACATGCAAATATAAATAGCACCCTCCATAGGGACAGCCTTTTCATTGTTTTCCCTGGCTCCTAAAGCAAATCCAATTTGGAAAATAAAAATAGAAAATTACCCTGTGCTGGGCTAACATTGATTTATGCATCTCAGCTCCTCTGCCAATACCTCCATCAGTACCCATAAGCCTAAAAGGATTTGTTCATGCTGAAGAACTGTGTGACTTTAGAATAAGCTTATGAAAATTGATGCAGTACGAGAGTGTACCTACCTATGTCTATTATGGGCTTCAGAGGGTAAGTGGCCCCCTTCTCCAGCAAACCATCTAAGATTGCCATTCTTTCCCACCCCTCTCCTAAAGGCCCAGAGTAGATGGGTTCAGTTCCCTCTCCTCTGTGCCTTACCCAGAGAGTACTGCTCAATTAATTAATGGATACCAGATGTATAAAGGAGTGAGTGTGGGATTATGGCCCAGCAAAATTCACAGGGCAACCATATGAGACCACAATGAGCCAAATTTAGATGTGCTCGGATATGTATTACCCGTGAGCTTCGGGAATCTCCCCACTCTTTATCCTCCTTGCCTTCCCAGGACCCCAGGGTTTTTTTGTTTGTTTGTGTTTTAAGAAAACAACAAAAAGACAGAAAGAAGACTGCGACAGGAAGACTGCAGTAGGATAAATATTCAAAAGAAGGCTGCAAGGAATTTCAAAGCTGAGCACCAGACAGAGTTACTGCTCCCTATTTTCAGAAAAAGATAACTAAATACATAAATATACCCTTCATTCAGTTACAGGCTGACGTTCCCACCCTGGAGCTGCAGAGTGCACGCCTGAGCACCCATGCTCTGGTAGGTTCTGCGGCAGGCTTCCCTCAGCCGGGAAGAACAGAAGAGGTTGCGGTTGTAGGTCTTGTTCACAGTGAGGAAGCCGCAGTAGCTCACCAAGTTCAGTCCTTGGAAAGGAGCCACGGTGCTCAGTCATCTCCCTAGTGGGGGAAATTGTACCCAAGGATTAGAGAAATAATTCAGGGTTAGCAGAACCCTGCCCTCCCCCGACCCTGGGACCAGGGCTGGGGTGGAGTCACCAGGGAGGCAACGAGGGGTGGGCAGAAGGGTGCCAGTGGTAGCGAATTCCAGTGTGTTCAGGACAAGTGCACATGTTCAACACGCACAACTTAGCCAAGGACAGTGACATCTTTCAGCTTTTCCTGGGGGTCCCCAATGATAACTTATGAGTGATGATAAGATTTTTATTAAGAGAGGAAAAAGATCACCTAATCTCAGCCCCACTCTAGAAAGGTAAGTAAACCGAGGTATTCGCATTGGGCAACCTGGAAGGCCAGGGCAAAATAAAGTCACCTGACCCCAAAGGAGGGGCTGCAAGGAAGACAAGATCGCTAAGTAGCCCTCAGCCTGGGGGGGCTGTGCTCTCCGCATCGCCTTTATCATGAAAGCCAAGGGCCTGCTACCTCCATTAAGGGAGATGGACTGAGGCCACGGGGAGTGGGGACAGCTGAGGACAACCAGGGAGGGCGGGGAGAGGCAGACGGTGAGACTGGGGTTGACCTCGTGTCTACTCAGAGGGAGCCAAATAGGACAGTGGGACAGTTGTAGAGAGCAGAGGTCCTGGCTGTCTTATGGCAGCAAAGGGAAAGGAACAGGGCAGGGTCAGGGGAAAGGAAATGCTCACGCCACTAAGGCTACTCAGGAGGAAATCATACTAGTGGGAGAGAGCACTTAAAAGGCCACTGTACACTAGGTGGGAAGTATAATTATTACCCCCACTTCAGAGGTGAGAAACTGAAGCACAGACAGGCGAAGTGACTTGCCCAAGGTCGCACAGCTGGTCGTGAAGGGAAGCCGAGGCCAGACCTGGGAGTCAGAGTGTGCCCCCTCCCCCACCCTCAGCACTGCTCCGCACTGGAGAGTTAGTCATAAGGTGTAAACAATTATGACTAGGGAAGCAGTGATTTGGGAGTGGAGAAGGATCTCATTCAGGAGAATGCAAAGGGGGACCTGACCCCCAGGGCCTCTTGCTAAACTTTCACCAGCAAGCGCACTGCTGCCCTGGGCCACAGCTTCCTCTTTGCAAACCAACCTGCCTCCCAAAGGGAAACTGTCCTCTGTACCACACTGCTGCTTTTCCCTAGGACTTCGCTGATGCTAGCACTGCTACTGACCAGCAGCTCTGTGACCACCTTTTTGTGGGCAAAGATTGGGCCTCTCTGGGCTCCAGTTTCTCACCTAGGAAAGGTGGATGATGTTAAGTCCACACCTGTAAAACCTGTAGAAAAGAAGCCGGTTTGCAGGGAGTATTGCTGTTGTTATCTTTTTTTTAAACTTTTTTATTGATTATGCCATTACATTTGTTCTATTCCTCCCCCCGTCCCCTCCACCCTGCATACCCCTCCCCCACCATTTCCCCCTTTAGTTCATGAACACGTCTCAAATTCTTTAGATTCTGTATTTCCCCTACTATTCTTACCCTCCCCCTATCTATTTTCTATCTACTGTCTATGTTACTTATTTTCTGTACCTTCTCCCCCCTTCTCCTTCTCCCACTCCCCTGTTGCTAACCCTCCATGTGATCTTCATTTCTATGGTTCTGCTCCTGATCTAGCTGTCCTCTTAATTTGCTTTTGTTTTAGGTGTGGTTCTTAATAACTGTGAGTTTGCTGTCCTTTCACTGTTCATCTTTTTTATCTTCTTTTTCTTAGGTAAGTCCCTTTAACATTTCATATAATAAGGGCTTGGTGATGATGAACTCCTTGAATTTGGTCTTATCTGAGAAGCACTTTATCTGTCCTTCCATTCTAAATGAAAGTTTTGCTGGATAGAGCAATCTTGGTTGTAGGTCTTTGGTTTTCATGACTTGGAATACCTCTTTCCAGCCCCTTCTTGCCTGTAAGATCTCTTGAGAAATCAGCTGACAGTCTGATGGGAACTCCTTTGTAGGTGACTGTCCCCTTAGCTCTTGCTGCTTCTAGGATTCTCTCCTTCATATGAATCTTGGCTAATGTAATTATGATGTGCCTTGGTGTGTTTCTTCTTGGGTCCAACTTCTTTGGGACTCTCTGAGCTTCCTGGACTTCCTGGAAGTCTATTTCCTCTGCCAGAATGGGGAAGTTCTCTTTTATTATTTGTTCAAATAAGGTTTCCACTCGTGACTCTTCCCCTTCTGGTACCCCTATAATTCGGATGTTGGAACGTTTAAACATGTCCTGGAGGTTCCTAAGCCTCTCCTCATTTTTTTGAATTCTTGTTTCTTCATTCTTTTCTGTTTGATCATTTTTTTCTTCCTTCTGGTCCACTCCATTGATTTGAGTCCCAATCTCCTTTCCATTACTATTGATTTCCTTTGCATTACCATTCATTTCAGTTAGTTTAGCTTTCATATGTTTCTCTAATTTGTGACTAAAATCAACCAGTTCTGTGAGCATCCTGATAACCAGTGTTTTGAACTGTGCATCTGAAAGTTTGGCTATTTCTTCATTGCTTAGATTTATCGGCTCTGGGGCTCTGAGTTGTTCTTGAGCCATTTTTGGTCTGTTTGCACCATTAAGAGGAGCGAAGCCTTAGTTGTTTACCAGGGCGGGGCCACCCAGGTCGCTGGTTTGTGACGCTGCGTGTGGGGGTGGGGCCAAAGAGAGAGCAATGGCGGTCCTCTCTGCTAGCCTAGTCCGTCCTGTCCCACCACTCGTCCCGGCCTGTTTATCCAGAATTGTGCGAGCCTGTTGCCCCGCGCCGTGAGGTCTCAATGCTCGCTTCTTCACTGGTTTATCTGCATGCGACCTACCGCAGACAGCCAGCTGCGCCTCTTCCCGGTGCGCTCCCGTGGCTAGCCCGCGATCCGCACCTTCAGCTGCTTGCGCACCACCAGGTCAGGGATCTTTTTGGTCAACCCGCTCTGCTGCTGGCTTCACCCCACTTACCAGTTTAGCTGAGCATTTTTTTTTTGGACTCCATATTGTCGATTTTCTGTGTGGTTTGGTTGTGTTTATTATTGTTAAAAATAGTTGTTCTTAGATTTGGTTGTGCACGGAAGCAAGGTGTTTCCACCTACGCCTACATTTGGTGGAAGTCTTGCTGTTGTTATCTTTGAAATGCACCCACCGAGTGGAAATCGGGGGTATCTGGAGGTAGGGGTGACAGTGAGGATGCAGAAAAGGTGTCAATGGGCAGTTTCCAGAGGATCCTGCTAGGGAAGCTTAATAAGACAAGTATGGGTTCCTGAGTTGGACAGACCCAGGTGTGCAGTCCTGATTAGGCTGTCTAGTGAGTCACTCCACCTCTCTGAGCCTCTTTCCCTTTATGCCAAATGTGGGTGCTGACCTCCCCCATCCTGGGCTTTCTGTGAGGACTGAATGAAAACACGCCGATGAACCCTTCCCATGGAGCTGGACAGAAAATAAGGGCTCAGGTAAAGGGAGGGACGATCATCTGCCCAGGCCACCTTGAGGGCAGTCTAGAAGACTTTGCCTCCTTCTGGCTCAGTCTAGTTCCCCCAGTGAAGGTTGCTTAACCCACACTCATTAGCTCTGCCCCTTCTCTTCCAATGAGATCTACTCCCCTCCAGAAAAAAAGAGAAAAAGGAAGGAGAGAGAAGGATTTGGAGAAAAAGAAAAGGGCGATAGATGTTTAGGGGGTGATGCTCTCTCACCCCACACCCTTCCTCCTGCAGCCATTTCTTCCCTCTCCTCTTCTTTGCTTCCACCTGAACCGGTCCAGAGAATTGTCACCCTCTGGGTTTGGGCAGCCTTTAAAACACTCCTTTGGGGGCCATTTTTAAAACTGAGATATAATCAACCTATAGCATGATGTTAGGTGTACAACCTAATGATTGGACATGTGTATGGACTGCACAGTCATCATCACAATAATGTAGTTACCATCTGTCACCACCCAACTACACATTTTTCCCTTATGATCGCAACCTGTAAGATCTACCCTCTTAGCGACTATCAAATATGCAATACCGTATTATTAGTTATAGTTGCCATGCAGTCCCTTACATCTTAGGATGTACTTCTTTTATAAGTGGAAGTTTGTATGTAAAATACACTTTAGAAATGTTTTTCACAAAACTTAATCTTCTCAAAGTCAGAGAACTCCCCTCAAGGCCTCCAAAACAGGAGGGCAGAGAACTGGAGAGGAGAGACTGGGAATGAGTGAGATGTGAAGCACAGAGGGGTAAGCAGGTGGGGAAGGATTCGTGAAAGAAGACCGTGAAAAATGAGAGGGGTCAAAGTAGAGTGAAAAGAGAGAAAATATACAAGAGAAAGGAGCTGGAGGGGATGGAATATGGGAGTGGGATGATAGGATTTATGTAGCTCTCTGAGACCAGCCCAGCACAAGGTCCACTGGCCTCCTCCAAGAATGACTCAGGTGCCCCTTGCCTTCTGAGCCCTCCCTTTTCTGAGGATCTCAAGTTTTCTCTGCTACCTGTACTTACTCAGGTCCATTTCCTACCTTGCTTTTGAGATTGGGGTCTATTGGAAAACAAGGAATTTGTCCAATTTATCTTTGCACCCCTGGGGGCATATCACACTGACTTACACATTTAAGACGGTACATCCCATACCAGACAATAACATACATAATGAATGAATGTTAATGAATGAACAGATGGATGAATGAATGAATGAACTAAGAGAGGCCACATGAACAATGCACTAGAATAAGGTTGCTTCTACAAAAATCTTTTAAGGCAGGCAGGCTTTATTAAAATCTTAAGAAGTTTAGAGAATACTTTTCTCTGGCCCACAAGAACATGGTTCCCCCATCTCAAATATTAAATTTCTCTTAACAAAACCACAGTAAATAATGAAAAATTCTTTCAACTGAAATGACTTTTTAAATATTTTCAGATTATCGGTTCATCCTTCCAGAGTCTATTACGGAACGTGGACAATAAACCCCCAAGATGTAGAATTCTTTTCTTCCTGGAACTGGGACTCACAATACAAATGTTCAAAACCATTAAAGAAAGGAAAACGGCTTCTTAGAGGCAATTTCACTTCCTCCTTGTTATTTACTGCGGTAGCTTCTTAGAGGCAATTTCACTTCCTCCTTGTTATTTACTGCGGTTCACAGTGCTTGTGATGTTACTAAAATCAAAAAGATCTTAGTGTAACCAAGGAGGGCACAACCCGCACATTCGCTGAGACTTGGGCCACCACCAGTACAGACGAGACATGACCGGACACTAAGTAATAGTAAATTAAGAAGTAATAGCTAATTATTCTTTAAAATTTGTGAAAATGCAGTGTTTGTAAACATGCTAAAATTTGCCTCCTAGATTCATTTTGCTTTAGGGAGGAAGGATGTGTTCTAGCTGCAGAGAAAGTAAACATGCACTTATAATTACATAACACTAAGCCAGCTAACTAGGGGTTTTAAAAATAAAAATTTCCCTTTTTTTTAAAAATAAAATTTTTCCCCCCTCTTTGTGAATGACTGTTCATTTCAAAAATTTCCATTGCAGTGTTAAGACTCACATTCTTAAGCTTTTGACAGACTCAACAAACAAAAGAGATTTAGGGGAATGAGCTGACCAGCTGTCCAGAGTTTCCTGAGCTTTCAGTAAAGAAGACAAATAAAATTATCTTTAACTATGTTATCAGGGCTGCATGTGAATACCCATATGTACCAGATTTTAGATCAACCATTTAAAACTCCAATAGAAGATTCTGATGCTGTAACAGAACGTTAGAAAGTGACAGCACAACAGATTTAATATTTTATTATTTATTTATTTTTAAATATATTTTATTGATTATGCGATTACAGTTGTCCCCCCTTTGTTTCCCTCTGCCCTGCACACCTTCTCCCATCTGCTTTCCCTGCTTTTGTTCTTGTTTATTGGTTGAACATGTAAGCTCTTTGATTTCTACATTTCCTATACTATTCTTAAGCTCCCCCTATTTTCTACCTTCCATTTATGCTACTATTCTCTGCGCCTTTTTCCCCCATTCTCCCCCTCGCCACCTGCTGCTGATAACACTCCATGTGATCGCCATTTCTGTGATTTTGTTCCTGTTCTAGTTGTTTGCTTAGCTAGTTTTTGTTTTTGTTTTTGTTTTTTTTAGGTTCAGTTGTTAATAGCTGTGAGTTTGTTGTCATTTTACTGTTTATATTTTTATCTTCTTTTTCTTAGATAAGTCCCTTTAATATTTTATAATAAGGGCTAGGTGATGATGAACTCCTTTAACTTGACCTTCTCTGGGAAGCATTTTATCTGCCCTTTCATTCTAAATGATAGCTTTGCTGGATAGGGTAATCTTGGATGTAGGTCCTTGCCTTTCATGACTTCAAATACTTCTTTCCAGCCCCTTCTTGACTACAAGGTTTCTTTTGAGAAATCAGCTGATAGTCTTATGGGAACTCCTTTGTAGGTAACTGTCTCCTTTTAGCTTGTTGCTTTTAAGATTCTCTCCTTATCTTTAATCTTGGCTAATGTAATTATGATGTACCTTAGTGTGTGCTTCCTGAGGTCCAACTTCTTTGGGACTATCTGAGCTTCCTGGTCTTCCTGAAAGTGTATTTCCTTTGCCAGATTGGGGAAATTCTCCTTCATTATTTTTTCAACTAAGTTTTCAATTTCTTGTTCTTCCTCTTTTCCTTCTGGCACCCCTATGATTTGGATGTTGGAACATTTAAAGTTGTCCCAGAGCTTCCCAAGCCTCTCCTCATTTTTTTGAATTCTTGTTTCTTCATTCTGTTCTGGTTGAATGTTTCTTTCTTCCTTCCAGTCCAAACCATTGATATGAGTCCCAGTTTCCTTCCTGTCACTGTTGGTTTCCTGTACTTTTTCCTTTATTTCACTTTTCATAGGCTTCACTTTTTCCTCTATTTTGTGACTATAATTAGCCAATTCTGTGAGCATCCTGATTACCAGTGTTTTGAACTATGCATCTGATAGGCTGGCTAGCTCTTCGTCACTTAGTTGTATTTTTTGTGGAGCTTTAATTTGTTCTTTCATTTGAGCCTTTTTTTTTTTTGTCTCAGCATGCCTGTTACATAGTAAGGGGAAGAGTCTTAGGTGTTTACCATGGCAAGGCAACCCATGATGGCTGTGTTGTGACGCTGTATGTCAGAAAGGGGTCTGAGAGGGAACAATGCCACTGTTCAGCTCTCTGCTGGATTTCAGTCACTTCTCCCACTACCCACAATCAAATTGGGCCCTTCTGGTGCTGACTCCCTGGGTGGGTGGGCTTGTGTACGTTCTAGGACTCTGTGGGTCTCTCCAACAAACTCTCCAGTGAGGCTGGGAGTTTCTTCTGCTGCCACCACAACCCCCACAGGTGTTTTCAATCAGAGGTTTAAAGCTTTATTTCCCCGCTGGGGCCCTGGGTTGCATGGTCTGTCCTGCTTCCCAGTTGTTCCTCCCAGTTTATCCGCACGTGAATGTGGAACCATCTGGTCTGCCAGCTGCCATCTTGCGGTGAGTCCTCTCCACCCAGCTGTCTGTCTCCACTCCTCCTTCTGGTCTGGGTGAATGTTTCTTTTTTAACTCCTTGGTTGTTGGACTTCCATACAGTCCAATTTCATGGCAGTTCTGGTTTTTTGTTTTTTGTTTTTAAATTTGTTGTTGTCCTTCTTTTGGTTGTGTGAGGAAATGAAGTGTATCTACCTAGGCCTCCATTTTAGCTGGAAGAGATTTAATATTTTAAATATTGTCACTCCTAAGATGGTGGTCTATCAGGGCTGGCATGGAGGGACAAAAGATGAAACTATCTCCCTCAAAATCTTTCTTTGCTACTGTTGAGGACCATAACTACAAAGCTGGTAGTCAAGAAACAGGACGAGAGAGATGTGGATAATTTCTCGGGTGGATTTCTCTACATGTGTCGCTCTTGATTGCACCAGATGTCTGACAGAGACACATAATGGCCACTTTCACATAATGCCTTTGTTTTAACTGTTTTCCTCATTGAGCTCTTGAGTCAACAGAGATGGGTTTTAATTCCATCTCTGCCACTTCCTAGCTTTAAATACCCCTGAGTAAGATACTAGATTCCTCTGGGCCTCCTTTTTCTCATCTGTAAAATGGGAACAGTAGTTATGCTTTCTTCTTTAGGGTTGCTCTGAGGATGAAATGAACTAATGTGTGTGTAAAGCACAATGCCCGGCACACCGTGAGGTCTAGAATTTAATTCTACAAGTATTTACCAAGTGCCAATTACACAGAGGCACTATGCTAGGTACTGGAGATTTAATTCTTAAAATGTCAGTTCCTTGTTATATTTTCTTACGACTATTACTATTTTCTCCCTGGACTGTGCCAACCAACCAGATAGCTTCCTTCTCAAAATCTGCAGCATGCCCACCTCAAATGCGACTCTTCAGTTTTCTAATATGCACTGCCTTCTTCTTGAATTGTGTCATGTGTGAATATCTGGTCACACTCCGGGAGAGCACAAGCTTCTTAAATGGAAGAAATCAGAGTAGGCATATCACAGAGCAGATGTTGGAAAATGTGGGTCATAAACACATCTCTGCTGATGTTACCTGCACCCCCTTGGACAAATCATGGAAGGCATGCGAGTCTCATCCGTAGATTGGTAGAGCTAGTTATGAGTATTTCATTCCTTCCCAATTCTAACCTAAATTGATTTGTTTTGATTTACTGTTAGTGAACATAATCTAAGTCATCAGTGTGCTCTTACTAAAGACATCAAAATAAATGCATGAGTTCCAACTTAGAAGATTTGGATTAATGATATTTTTTGCCTCTTCATATATGTCTTGTGATATGAGTCTTTCCTGATAGGCTGCCATCTATTCAGGATTTTTCAACAGCAAGTAAAAATGAGTCTTTTCAAAAAACAGACTATATCATTTAACTATATTATTTAACTATATTATCAAATGTACACTCAAGTATGCTGACTACGTCATCAAAGTTTTCCACCTTTTCTGAGAAAAGAGATTGTGAAACACAGAAACAATGGGTATTTCAGGAAAGACATATGAACAGGACTCAAATGCACCCTAAAGATATGATAATATTTTGCTTTTAAACCAAACAACAAAAACAACAATGACATCCTATGGGCTAGGAGAATGTTTCAAATGACAGAAAGTCACTTTATTTGAACTTTCCATGTGGATTTAGTTTTCATCTTTAAACAGATCACTTCCCTAAAATTTTCAGTGTCACTTCCACATTCCCATGAAATCTACCAACCCACCAGCCTCAGAGGCATTAACTCTGCCCACCCTCCTGTAACAAGGGGCAAACTTCGGTCCTCCAGAGCAAACACCAAAGCCTGTGATGGTATCTATGCACTGGATGCCATGCCTCTCCGCTAGTCAAAGAAAGGGCTCCAGCAAGAGCTGCCCCACCCAACCAACCTTCCCCTTCTGCTAGACCATTTCTCAAAGGCTCTTCCTGATTCCACGGCTTCCCCCAGCCACCACCCCATTTCTCTGCTTCCTTTCAATATCAGCTCCTCAAACAGCTGCCTATATACTCTTATAGTTAGTTCAGGAGCCTCCTGAGGTTTAGAAAGATTAATTTATCTACACAGTGATTTACCTAAGCATTAAGATCAGAATATGGGCATAAAATTTAGTTTCTGATGATACCAAATGACAACTCTTTTCCCATTAATAATAACAAAAGAAAATCCCATTTGCAAACAATATTTAGAGAGCAATTTATGGGATATTAAGTGTTTCCACGTGCATTTCTCATCTGTTTCTTATAATACCCCTGCAGTTTGGTAAGCTGTCACATCTCCATCTTATTAATGAGGGAACTCAGGCCCAGGCTGTTCGGGTGGTAACCTGCCAGGCAAGGGGGCCCAGCACAGTGGCTGTGAACATAGATTCTGCAGTGGGGTTCTCTGGGTGTGGACCCTGCCTCTGCCAGCTGATGTCTGTGTGACTGTGAAAAGGAACTTCATCTATTTCTGCTTAGTTTCTTGTGTGTTCCTTGGTTCCTTGAGTTGTCCAGATGTTTAACTTGATTTAAATATTAGTGGGATACTTGGAACCTGCAACTGACACACAGTCAGTTTTAAGATTGGTTAACCTTACTAAGTGTCCAGTGGTAGACCAGCACTGTACTAGTTTTGTAAACAGAAGTTCAGGGACTCGCCCACTAGATAAACTGGCCCCAACAAACCCTCATCTTAGCTCATAACTCAAATAATATATGACAGCCAATCATTAGTATGTGAACTAAAAAGAGTGAGCAAAAAATATCAGAATACATTTTGGATCCTGGAGAATAATTACTTAGAAAAACAACAACTACTGAAAGTATACCACGGGTTTTCTGATTGAACTTACCTTCTGTGACATTCCCAGCTTCAATGTAGGGAGTAGGAACTAGTGGCTGCCTTGCGTCTCCCTCTTTAGGCACAGAACCAAAGATATTTCTGAGCATGAACTGAAGCAGCCCACTGCCACAAGGGTGGAGCATTAGCAGGATCAACAAAATAGCCTTCTTCCACATGGCACCGGCCAGATGCTCTCAGCCTAGGATGAAAACAGTAACAGTCCTCATGAATCAGAAGAGTAAATAGTTCCCTAGCCTTTTTACATGCAAGACAGTAATTTATTCACTCAAAGAAAACTTTGTGTGTAAAGGTCCTTTGCTAAGCACCTTGGATACCACCTAACTAAAACAGACTCAATCCCTGCTCACTCTCAAATTAACAGTCTACTGGGGGGCTGGGTTATGCAAGAGATTTACTATTTAACTGGAGAAACAATTTGTATTTCTAATACTATGGTCTGGAAAGCAAATTCAACAGAGGATTAAAGTCTCAAGACAACAAAGGCTCTGTAATTAATCACGAAAAGAGTGATCGTGACAGTTTACCCACTATGGGAAGACCGAGGATAGAGAACACATTTCGGGCTGAGGGAAGTGAGGAAAGCCTTAGCAAGCTCAGGTGTGACAGGAAGGCAGGTGGGCCTCAGAGAGGCAGGAGAAATGGGGTAGACACCACCAGTGGGAGGAATATTGTGAGCAATGGTGGGACCTTTGCAGGGAAATTTAAAATCAACAAAACGGGTTTCTTATTCCCTCTGCCATCTCTTACAAAGTCAGTCACCCTTGTATTCAAAAACCAAAAAAGAGAAAAGGAAGAGAGGGAGGATTCCACAACTATCTTCAGGTCCCTGTCCCTTGGCTTCAAACTTGATTCACACAAATTTCCAAGGTTCTTCCAATCTGATGTTTGCTTTCAGTGTTCATGTGGGCTGATAATAATAATGGCCTAAAATTGTATGATGATTTCCCTAACTTGTAAATAAACATGTCAATTGTATTTACAATGGGCTTCCTTTTGCATTTTTAGCTGATTTGATCTCTTAATAACTTCACCGGGAGAGCGAGGATCATTATCACCAGTGTTATTTAAGATAATGTGACTCCAGAGTGTGCCTCACGCACGGTGTGAGAGTGGAGGAATCAGAACTCGAACTCACCCAGGGTCAGGATGAGGGAATGAATTGAGTCTGGTAGCAATGCAGGGTCCAATCTCATCTCTTTTCTAAAATTTTGATATTGTTTTCAAAAAGGGTTTTTTGAAAACAATGAAGAAAAAAATGAAGGGGGCCTTCATTTTTATTCTTTTCAAATAGTGTATTCAAACACCATTTATCTTGATGACTGAGGTTTCCTGGCACTGTTATTAAGTGTTTCACCCAAGGCGGGCACCTTGCTTCCTTCACCTAAATGCTGACCCTGTGAAGCATTACGATGCCCTACATCAGTGCTGGCACATGACTAGGCATCGCCACTGTTTAAGCGTGATCCAAGTTTTTGGCTCTGAAGTCTGAGTAGAATACATGAAATAAATAAATACTCCGTTCACTGAAGTTACTGGATGCAAAATGAAATATGCAATTATGCAAACAATATGCCTACCTTTTGGTGCTTTAAAATGCCAAACCATTATAACATCTTAAAAACATAACATGTGTAAAAAATCTATTACCACTTGCTTATCACAACCCAATTTGGAATAATATGAAAATGCTGGTTGTAGCAAATTTTAAAATATTTTCAAGCCACATTTCCCCAATAAGATAAAAATTTACAATTGTAATAGGATTGAATGTATAATCTTTGTATAGAATTATATATTCAACATGTAAAACACTTAATAAAGTCTCCATACTTAACTAAACAAGTCCAATCATACACAGTCTGTAGTTATAATTTGCTTTAGCCTATTATTGACTATAATTATGAACAAAATGAATTTAGAAACCGAAATTAGGTTCCCAAGAAGCCCAAGGGTAATGATCACTATGGCACTAATAAAATATTTTTAAAATTATGTGACCTTGTTATGCTGATGTTTTAATAACAGCCACTTTCAGGGAATGCTTGAAGTCAACAATCTTACTCTCTAGCTGGTTTAAAAAAATCTATGGTATTAAAACATACTGGAAGAAGCTCTTCCAGTAAAAGGTTGTTTTTCCTGGGGGCAGAAATGAGACACTAATCATGCCATCTAATTTCTCAGGCTTGCTGCTGCAAACCTCCGGCTCCCTTTAATGGAAGGCATTAATATTTGAACAACCAGGGTAGTTAGAGCCCTTCCCATGTAAGCAGATGTTGACTCAAAGATGTTAGAGAAAGGTGAAACTGTTCTCATTTTAAATGACATATCTAATTCATAAAAGTTTAGAGTTGGGTCATTTTAGCAGCCCTCATTAACATTTAATCAAACAAGTGTTAAAGTCGTGGTTTCCGGTGTAGGTGAATTAAAGCAACATTTTTCATTTCCTGGTTTTCATTGAGCAGTTGGAATTCCTAAAGTGGGCTATGCCGCCATCTCCCCTAATGAAAGGAAAACTGTTGTCATAGTTTTCTTCATGTCCTCCTCAAATGTTTTGCTTATCCTAAACTAGCCTGAATTTCTTTTACTTTTTGATCATCGAGTACTTCTAAACTAATAAACATTGTACCAGAAGCTACTATCTATAGAGGTGAAAGAAAAAATTATTCACCATATACTTTATCATATGTCTATTTGAAATAATATGAAAACATTGGCACTATTTTCAATTCAAATACATCATATCAAAGGATTCAGGCAAACTGTTCCATTTAATACACGTTTAGAAACAGAACAAAATCTAGGAATATTGGCAGAATCAAATAAGCTAAAGGTCAAAAGCATATGATTTGCTAAAACTGTCTTACTAAATATTAAATATTACAGTTGAAAACTATGTGGACAATGTATAATTTTTATATAAGCAAAGTTATTTATCACAGTGTTTTGAAGAATAATAAAAACAGTCAACAATGTAAAAACTTAAGTGAGTTCCTGTACACCAAAAAGATGAAATCATAAATTGCAATTAATATGACTGCTAATAATGCTTTGAAAAATACACGAAAATATCAGGTAAATAAAAGCAGGCTATTAAATTGGATATTGGTATTTTCTCTTCATTTAATACTTCTTAAGAATTTCTAAATTTTCTACCATTCATCTTATAGTCAGAAAAAAATAGTTTTTGGTTTTGAAGACAAAGTGAAACAGCTAATAAACATGGCAAAACAAATGCTTGTTTTTTTCTCCCTTATTACTACTGGTTAGAGCCTCTTGTGTTTCCTAGGAGTGACGTTCTGTTTGTTCTTTTACAGTAGGTTTTCCTTTTTCTGACATCCTGATCTCCTGAAGCCATAGGACCTCAGAGACTCAGAGTGTTTTTTCTTTGGTAAATAGAAGGCTCTGCATAAACGTGAGATTGCTATAATAATAGTTATTATTCCTACATTTGTGTTTAATTCTGCCAGAAATAGAGTGTATAACAGATGTCCATATAATTGGTACGAGGCAAATACTTGTTGAATGAATGGATCCAAAAAATGAATCATGATATTTTGGACCTAGATGAGATAATACATGCTCATATGGCCCAATTTTTCATCTTACCGACTAGGGAAACTGAAGCCAGAAAATTCAGTAAGTGACTTGCTTAAGATTACACCACTGGTGAGCAATAGGGCCAAGCAAGACTCAAAGCCAGGATTTGTTTATGGCTCGAGATCCATAAACTTCATTCCTCTCTCGCATCTTTGGTTACAGTTGCATTCAGATAGTCTGACTCTTATGGTCTCAACAGATAATGCAGCCTGCAGTGGTCCTAGACCCTTTCAAATACTGGTAGAGGATGTAGTAAAGTAAATAAATAAATAAAAAGAAACACCAGTGAGTAAATCTTTCCAGAGAAATTTGGTTTTTAGAAAGAGTTTGTATTGATCCAGGGTCAGCCGAGACTGATTCAGTGGGCTGTGGGCAGGACAGTGACTTCTCTGTGTCCCAGTCGGTGTGTTAGAACCAATGAGCAAATGTCCAGGAACCTGGTGAACCACTTGTTGGACATGGCCACAGTTACAAATTACACTACAAAAATTTACCATTAAATAAGTTATATTAAAAAGATGTCACACATACTCAACATTCATCACTTCTGAACTATTTCACTGCATTTGACTATTCTCTCTGCTCTGCAGTTAAGTTTTTTCTGTGTGTCTGGTGGATAGATTATATAATGGTTTGCTACTGCATGGTTCACTCCAACTCAGTGTTTAGTGATGTCTGTCGACAGCTTACTGTCAACCATAGTAGGAATATTTACATCATGGACATCAGCAAACACCACTGGCCAGGGCTTCCCTGCCGCACCTCCCAAGAGCCAGTTTTGAATATATACCTGCACATGCTGGTCTCATGTCTTTTATCTGAAAAACGAGCTGGAAACCACTTTCTATCAACTCACAGTTTAATTCCAATGGAAACAGCCAGCATAAGAGGCAAAAGGGAAAATCCTGCCAAGTTGTCATCTATGTGTGGAAGAGACCCGTGACACACTCAGATATGCAAGGCCCCGAGAAGAAAGCTGCCACTGGAAGGCGTGTGTTCTACCAACGAAGGAGAATACAAGAACAAAAACTTCAGAATGAGGACAGAAAAGCAAAGCCACCAATTCAAGCAGCCCTGTGTTCTCTTCATTTCTCCTTCCAACTTCTCCATTTCACATTATAGATTATTCCAGTTGCAGGATAAAAAATGTTTATGTAGCCCTGGTCAGGTGGCTCAATGGGTTGTAGTATCGTCCCATACACCAAAACGTGTCAGGTTCAATTCCCAGCCAGGATGCATACCAAGGCTGCAGTTTCTGTTCCCAGTTGAGATGCATACAGGAGCCAACTGATTTATGTTTTTTTTCTCTCTCTCTCTTTTTCTCCCTCTCTCTCTAAAATCAATAAACATACCCTCAGGTGAGGATTTAAAAAATTATTATGTAATAATTGTTATAGCTGCAATTAAAACAGTTGTTTGGGTCCCCCTTATATATTTAACTGACTTAAATAGCTCCCAACATTACAAAACATCCCCTTAAACAAACAAACAAAAACAGGCCAACTAACAGACATTTCCAAGAAATCTGTTATTGAAAAAGGACTCATTCTTCTGTGTCAGGGACGCATTCCTCTGTCGTGTGTATCTAAAGCATCTGAATCCCGTAATAAGGGGCTATTGTGCAACCCTGAGTTAAATAGTAACACTAATCCCAAATCCACCTATTTTTCGAAAAAGATTTCTGGACAAACAAATGATAGAAGAAAACCTCTGTTTGGAAGGACCCACTATTCATCTTCCCTATGATGTCATTTTAATTTCTAAAGTTGATCTTTGAAGCCCTCTGTTCCCCGAGAGAGCACAGTGAGGGGCACCTTTTGCTGAAGTGGCCCTGAGACCAAATGCCTATCTCCTTGTCACAGGCCTGCCCCTCTGGCATCAGACCTTTGGTGTCTTACCTTGCAGGTGAATTTGTCGCCCCTATGTCTGCCGTTACATCCTTGGACTCACAGAAAAAGGAGACACACTGGAGTTATGTAGCACACATAGAATGAAAAGAAATCAGGAACAGGAGATAATAATATTATCCAATACCATTGTAGGGAGCTTTACCTTGAAATCTTACTCCAACCAGAGGGATAATTTGAGTGGGGATGGAAGCAAAAGGGAGGCATGTCCCAAAATGTTAGTAAGAGCTATGAAATAGAAAGACCATTCCCATGATCAAAGGCATCATCATGACAATGATAGCAATAATATTAATTATTGAATGCTTCCCTGTGGCAGAACTGTACTAATTGCTTTATCTTTTTATTCCTAACCTTCACCATGCAGGTGCTCTTTTCATCCCATTTTACACATGAGAAACTGAGCCTCAGAGGATTTAACTTACTTGCCCAGGTTCCCATAGCTAATAAGTGGTAGTACAAGGAATTCGGGCACAGGAAGAAGATGGCCATGTGACCACGGAAGCAGAGAAGGGAGTGAGGCATCTGCAAGCCAAGAGTGAGGACGACTGAGAGATGCCAGGAGTTACAATAGGGAAGGAAGCATTCTCTCCTGTAGGGCTCAGAGGGAGCGTGGTCCTGGCTACATGGTGATTTGCACTTGTAGCCTGCAGAACTGAGGGATGAGACGTTTCTGTCATTTTGGCCACCCTGTTTGTGAAATTTTGTTCCAGCTGCCCTAGGACACTAATACATGGAGAGTGGGACCACCCCAGGGGTTGGAAAGGCAGCAATACTATTCTTAGAAAAGCCCTAAGTGCAGTTTCTATAAGGCAAAGTCAGGTGAGGAAACTGAGGCTGAATAGTTTCTCAAGTCCCAGGTTAATTTTCCCAAGCCCCGCCACTCAGACACTAAGTAGTAAAGCTGGAATTTGAAGCCAGGTATAGGTGACTCCAGAGTCCGTGTATTTTCCATATATCACCGTATAAATGACAGACAATAACAAAATCTGCCTCTGGGCAAATTTTGACAGCAGTAGAATTCCAGGTAAACGGGATTATCCCCTTATATTATTTGTAAAATTTATAGGTTCTGGAATAGCAGATGATTTAAGAGCATGTTTATCTGCAAAGAAGTGAACATCACATGCCCAGAGATTGCTTTACAATGGATTTCTGCTGTACTTCCTTTAGTTTTGAAAATAAATTTTTGGTGGGGGTGGCTGAAGCCCTCAGTCCTTTAAGACACAAAAGCAGTGTCTTCCACTGAGAAATTCTTCATTTTTACTGAAGTGAAGGTAGACCTATTCTTTTTAGAATCAGCCTCCTTCTGGCTACCTATTGTAACTGACATGGTAGAAAGAGGAATACGATTTTTTATCATGAGAACTGTACTATGACTTGGATTTTTCACCCATGGGTGTGAATTATGTTGACAAAAATCACAAGTAATTAAGAACAACTCAAAAACTAAACTGATTACCTTCTTCCCTAAACGTATCCCTACTTCTCTATTTTGTCTTGATTGAAAACACGCTCAAGCACTGAAGGCGGACGTCCCGGATTGGTGGGCTTCACCGCTTCCCTCTGGCTGCCTTTCCGCAGCCAGCCCACCACCCATTGACTGTCCTGGATGTTTTTTAAATTCCTCCTCTCCTCTCCAACCCTACTCCCAGGTCCAAATCCAGGTCCTTACCACTACTTACCTGGACCAATGCAAATCTCCAAGCTAATATCTAACCCTGACCTTCACCCCTGCTTGAATGATTTTCCCCATTTGCTGTCGTCTCTCCTATTTTCTGGGCCCATGGGTTTTACCTTTTTTCCATGTTTGTTGTACAGCAATAGGTAACCACTACATAGGCAAGATGCAAGCATAAAGCAGGAAGTGGATAAAAAAGTGGAGGAAGCTAGAGAAGCCAGTGGAAAGGAGATGGCAGAGGACATTGTAGATGTGCTGAGTTTTTATTCTCCAGTGAGTAGGAACTCCTGAGAACTTCGTATTTGTAAAGAATACAATGGCCAGAGTGTAAGGATGCATTTAAACTAAAAAGACAGAAGGCAGAGACACTATTTAGTAGCCTGTATAATAATCCAGAATAAAGATGATAAAACCTAAACTAGGGACAGGAAATAGTAAAAAGAGTAGAACCTTGTGTGTGATGAAATGTATGTTGAAATAGAACAGAATCTAGGATGAGCCCTAAATCTGACTTTGATGGATGGGCAGGTGGTGGTATCATGAACTAAGATTTCCCACTACTTGCTTTTGTCCTGAAATGAATACCTCAGTGCATTTGTGTGTGTGTCTCTCTCTACCTGTGTGTGTGTGTGTAAGAGAGAGAGAGAGAGAATCCCATATCCCTGAGAAGGTGAAAATCAGCTCCCTGGTAATCACACCAAGAATTCCCCAACAGAACACTGATGATGTTCCTACATACCCAAGGCCTCACTGCAGCTGCCAAATGATGGACAATCCTTCCTATCAAGCAGTTACTGATTTCTTACCAATGGGCCCTAGCTGCTCTGGTTCCTCCACGCTCCCAAACAAAGACTGCTGAGACAATGGCTGAACCAGCCGGGCTCCTGGACAGCAGCCCTTCCCATGGGTCACCTCTTAACCAATTCCTCCTTTGACTCACTCAGCAGGAGGCCAAACCTTTCAGAGTCCTCTTCCTACGTCCCCTGTCCTTTCAGTGTGTGCTTCCTTTGCTTCAGGTAAGCCAGTTAAACCAGCTTTGTGTGTTTATGAGTGTATTCCTGGAAGTCTTTCATCGGTGAGCTTCAACATCCCCTTGAAAAGTGTACAGAGGCCAGGTGGAAAAGGTAGGGAGTCCCCAAAATATAGAGAGAAGAGACGACAACTCCAGAGCATCAGGGAGGCTGAGAGCTCTCTTATCCGAGACAAAGCAGCAGAGCCTCTGCCACAGTTCTTGAATGTATGGAATGTTCTTCCACATCAGGTTAATTTTATAAACACTCCAATACTTAGAGGTTGAGGGAAAAAAAAACATTATTTCCCATTGATTTGTTGATTGCTAATAATATTCTTCATCAAGAAACCCAGGCAGGACATTTTTTTATGTTCAGAAGTGGTGATGGTGGTTACTTTCCCCATGTGTCAAATAGAAACTTTGTACCACGGGGCCATACAAAGCCTCAGAATGGGTTTGTTTGTAACTTCTTACATTTTGCTCATCTTTGCCCCAGCCACAGTCACATTTCCTGGTCCTTTCAAACACAGAGTCCTCCCCACACTCTTTTCCTTCAATAGATCTCAATTTATTAGAGATTTTTCTGGGCTTGTACTAAACTGAGATACTTTGCTAAAATTTGTGGAGTCAAAGATGAAAAATGGCTCAGTACCTGCCTTCATGGAGAAGAGAAACCTGTACAAAACCTAGTAACACCAGTCTGCCTGGGAATGTCCTAAATAATGTCCAAGAAGCTCAGGGCTCTAAGCCACTACGAAACAACATTGCACTTATTCAAGTCCTCATGGGTGATGACCTCAATCCCAATTGGAATCCTATTGCTCAGTGGGCAACTGGCCACTTTAAACTTCAGGAAAGAAAACGGAGTACAGTTCTTATGTCTACCTGAGTCAACAGAGGCAGTCCAATCTTTCTGTGGGCCCTATACCCTATCCCACCCTCTCTCCAAATCCTCACAGTAAAAGGAAAATAAGGATAAAGGGGCGAGTGACCTTCGATACGTAAATGGTAAATGAACAGAGCAACGGGAAAAGCAGAAGACTGATGGAGTAATACACATAAGTAAACAAATTAAATGTAGAACTGTCTTCTAGTTCACTCTGAAAGAACTCAGTGGAGGATCAAATGTGTGATCTCGAGGAGAATTAATGAAGTGATTGCTAAACTCAGCCACACGGGTTGGCATTTCTGTGGCAGCTGGACTTTTCCTGCAGAGTTCAGGAAGCTGGGTGGAAATCAGACAGGGCCAGAGGGCAGACACCCCAACAATGACAACCAATGGAGCAGTTTGTGCCTAAACAATCAGCTGAACTGAGGGGCCACACGAAGGAACCCGCGTGTGCAGACGCCTATCACAGTGCCTGCTCACAGTAAGCATTTAGGAAGGTGATGTTGTCCGAAAAGAACAGCAGGAAGGATTCAGACACACAGCTTCAAGTGTGGCTCTGACACTTCAAAACTCTGTGTCGTTAGTAAAGTACTTCTATTTTGAGCAGAACCACACTTTTTTTAATATTATATTGACAGGCACATGAGACGAAATACACACATACATACATAAACTCATACCAGGTACTATGGAAAGACAAAAGATGGTCTCTGCCCTCACCTTCTAACTGAGGCCTTGGGACAGAACCTGGCCACAAGACAGATGCTAAATCAATCTAATTTTCCTTGCCTTGTCAGGGGTTAAGTTAATATAATAAGATGGTTTGACAGAGCTGGATATTCACTTATGAATATTAACCTATGTCCTAAAGTATTAGCATAGAAAGGGGGGGGTTGGGTTGCTAAATATTTGGATAAAGGCTTGGTGGCTGCTGTATCCACAATATATGTCACAGCTGAGGTTTGGTCTAGAAAATGTGAGCATCCTCAGGATATGTTGTTATGGTTCCCAGACTAAGTAGGTGTTGCCTTGTGAAAAGATAGAGCAAATCATTAAATGACCTGACATCCCAATATGTGGAAATGATTTACATGGGCAAAGCACTGTATATTCTAAGTCCTAGATTAAAAAGTATTTGCCTTTTCCCTTTGCCTCCCCACTCTCACCTTACTCCCTGCCCCTGCCTCCAGCCATGCCTCCTATGGTAGGGGCAGGAGAAGCTCCGCTCTAGTGGTAGGAATATGCGTTTGGATCATGACTGCTGTGTTTGCAATAATACCGTACATACAACAGCTGTTAAAATCCTAAGCAATACTTGGACACCTGTATTTTTTTTCTGTTCCAGGAACTCCACATAGTCAGATTTCCCTTAAGGTCTTGGCCTTCTTTTTCCATATGTACATTCTCATTCAACCATGCCTTGATCACTGATGGCCAGTCCAGAGAGTTGTTCAGTCCTGACCTTGCTGTTGGGCACTCCACTGTCTGTGGACTCCTCCATATGAATTCCCAACTGGTCCTTCAAACTCGAAGTAGTCTTATAATAAGACATCACCATTCTCTGTGGAATTCTTCCTCCTCTGACTTCCCTATTCTCGCTGACACACTATCTTTGTAGAAGCCTGAGCTCTACAACTGAGTCCTCATGTCAAATCAGCCACAAAGTCCTGCCCTTTTTCCTCTTTTCAATCTCTGCAATCCATTCTGTTCACAATTTGACTCAGGACATTTGCAAAGCCTCCCAATTCATCTCTCAGACTTGAGCCCTCTCTATTCCAATGTAGCCTAACCCTAATGCCAGAAAGAGCTTTCCAGAGCACAGGAGACTCCCGCTCCTCAAATGCCTTCAATGGCTCCAAAATATGACCAGGATGCTTTAAACTTTCTGCCATGAAATTCAATGTCTTCCACAGTGTGACTCCAGCTGAACCTTCCAGACAAAAGTCACAGGATCCCTTCACAAACTCTGTGTTCCAGCCCAATTAAACCCTTCCTTGTTCCCTAAATATTTTCTGCCATTTGTCCTTACACTTCAGCATAGCTCGACACAAATAGTAGGCACTAAGCAGTATCAGCCGAATGAAAAGAGAATTTAGGTGGGAGTTGCACTATAAAGTTTTTTCGACGTTTCCGAATGTTTGAAAATTTTCACAATCAAACACTGGGAAAAATATCAGTTAAATAAATGAGCAGATACCTTGAGAGTTGGGTTACCTCTACCCCAGAGAACCCAGGAAAAAAGGTGGGACAGGGGAGATGCCTGTGTCTGAAACAGCAAATTCTTACCATTTTATCTTTCCAGTATCCTTGGGTATCCTCTCAAAACTTCTTCCCTGTATTCTGGTTCTAGTTAATGATGGCCTTTCTATTGCTACAATGGTTTATTGGCCCAAATGTTTATTTATAAATATTTATTTGGGTTAGCCTGTGAAGCAAAGGGTCGCTGGTTCGATTCCCATTCAGGGCACATGCCTGGGTTGCAGGCCCAGGTCCCCAGCAGGGGGTGCACAAGAGGCAACCACACGTTGATATTTCTCCCCCACTCTTTCTCCTTCCCTTTCCCTCTCTCTAAAAATAAATAAATAAAATATTAAAAAAATATTTATTTGGGTTAAAGCAATTAAAGAAAAGCAGGTGGTTTCTTGCTCAGGGCTCTACCTATGATATCTTGGAGAAAGAGAAATCTCAATACTCTGGTTTCAGTTCATTTATGTTTAGGGGCATACGTTTTATCCAGAAAGCACCAAATCACTCTCTTATGAACTGAGTCCATTATTGCTTAAATCGTTGCACTTGCAAATATATAGCTTAACAGTTCAAACTCCATTCCTGGTTTTGGCTAGGGAAGTATATTTCTTAGCTTTCTGCCCAGCTTACCCCTCTCCCAAATCAATATGTATAGGAATGAGACATTCTTATAAAGGTACCTTTCTAATTAAGAGACACTTCCCTACTTACATTCTATCTAGTGGTCTTGGTTCGGTCAATGAAAACTCTACATCATTAAATCCCTGGGAATGTTAAACTAAAATAAGCATGCTCACTCTTTTAAACAAACTCTGCTTCCTATAATGAATGGGGCATTTCCTATTAATCTTGGGTATTTGGGTGCTGATAAACAGGTCCGTGATGTTCTCTGAGGCAGTAACTAAGCTCTCCTTCACTCACTGTCTTTGTACTGTGCATACCAGGGTAGCATTCGACATTCTGTTGTTCCTCTGACAAATCCTATGTGTACTGAAACAAAGACAAAGTCATTGACAAATACTGCCATGTGGTTTGCTTCTTGTTTTTATTTTTCCAAGAGGAGTGAATTGGTAAGCTCAGTGGACTTGCTTAATACTCTTCTCAGGCATTTGAACCTCCTATCAGTCAAAGCTCACTTATTTCTCAGGCTATAGAATCAGGTTAGTAGAAACTTACTGTAAATTGGTTTATAAGCTAGATTCACATATGTTAGGGGGACACTTATGCCTCTCCAAAACAGCCAGCTCCTATATATAAAAACAGAAAGAATAAAATGGCTCCTTGCTAAGAACGCTGACATTGTATTTTAAAGAGTTTCCACTGAATGATTAACCTGGGGTGGAAGTGTAGAAAGCACAGCCCCACAGAGGTTCTCCACAGCCTTACAGACTTTCATATGCCAACAAAGCCAGTGTGCTCAACTTTTGAAAAAAATGTTCCAGTTCCTATTTGTTAAAAGATATTTTTCAAGTTAGCAAAATGCACTCTTTTTGGATCTCTTTTTCTCCTAATGTTGCTGTTCTTACTCATCTTACACCAAAATAATGATAATGATAATAATAATAAAAATAATAATAATAATAGTGGTAGTAGTAGTGGGGGCGGTTGCTGTACATTTAAGGGGAGAGGAAAAGACAAGTGTCTGAATTGCGGAGACTGAGATTTAGTAATCTCTGATAATCTGCTCAAAGGTCACCAACTAGCAAAAGGCAACCTGGGATGTCAGTCCATAAATATGCCAAAGCCCATTTTTCCCTTGATACAAAGCTGACCTCAAATGTATTGGGTGCTTGCATTTCATCCCACTGGCTCCTACCAAGTCCCTTGCAAGGCCCAAGTCACTTGACAGGGAGCTGACACTTGTCCTAAACCCCTGGTTTTCTCTTAATCCCACATTCCAGGAATAATATTAATTCTGGTGTGCTTTGGTTCCTTGGATCAAGCCAGGTCTCCTTATGGGGGCACACTCATATCAAAAGCACTCCCCACTCCCACTTCTCCACAGCACCCAGAAATCAACATCTCAAAGAGACCTTGGAGGGAGAAAGGAATTGTTCCATCTCGCATCTAGACTAATGGGGACCCCACAGCTTCACACTTCCCTGGAAGGGCTCCTGGACTCTGAGGCACCTCCAGATCTGGAAGAAGCCCAGGTACAACCATTTCAAATCGTGCCAGGAGCCTTCTGGAGTGTTCCCCATATTGAGTGCACCCACAGCAGAGTGTCAAGACTCCCCAATACCCCATCCTGGAAACTCTGGAGACTCTGGACTGGCCAAGACAACCTATCCCATCCTACTCCACTGTGCTTTCTTCCTTCTGGCAGCTGACTGCTCCTTAGACCCCCACCCTGCACTCCCAGCATTTGGGGTCCTGGTGAAGACTAGCCCCGCTATGCCCGCGCATCCCCTGAGGACCCGTGCACTTACGCAGGGCAGTTGGCACTCTGGTTCCTGCTGCAGTTCCCCAGTCAGGAAGAGGTCAGACAGCCCTTCCCCTCTCACCTCCAAGTCACAAATTCCCTGCAGAATGCAAGCTTTTAAGAGCTCTTAGCGATGCTGGACCTTGACCCTGACCTATAGGGCAGAAGTAAGTCCCCACCTCCCCTCCCCGCTACCTGACCTCGCCCAATCAGCACCCCTGGGGTGCAACATTAACAATGAACAGAGAAACAGCAGCTGCAGCGGCACAACTCCATTTGTGTGTTCATTTGCACGTTTTGATTTTCTCCCCAACTTTTTAAGAGATGCTGTCTTAGAATTTTAATGCTGCATTTTGAAATTATTCCCCCCTCCCTGGCATTTGCATCTGGAAACCAAGTGGTGTTTTACTCCCAGTGTTTAAAAACCCCACGTGCCTGCATGGAGAGTCCACATCCGAGTCACCAACACCCAGGCAACTCTTAGTGCCAGCACTGAGTGCCTGGTGCTTTCTCTACATTATTGCATAGGAATCTTATAGCAACCCGATGTGTTATTACTATCATTATTCTCGTTTTGCAGGTGGGAAACAGACTGAGAGAGGTTAAGTATCCCATGCAGAATCATAGCTCTTGTGAGTGACCAGAACAGGTATTACCAACCACCTCAGTGCCGGTCCTGGGCACTGAGCCAGACACTAGGGGAAGACAGAATTAAAAGGTAAGGCAGTTGCAAAGAGATAAGACAAAATACAAAATCCTCCCTGTGTCTCAGTCCCACAAATACAAATATCCTGTGGTTCAGAGATGGCACAGTTATTTAGAAGACCTCAGTGTGGCCAACTACTTTGAGTCCTGCCTCTGGTATTTAACAGCTATTAAAAAAAAAAAAAAGTCACGGTGCTCCTACCATGCTTTTTTGCAGAAGTAGTCTGGTTTCCCTCCCCCCAAATCAGGGCTGGCTTTGTGACTGGTTTTGACTATCGAATGTGGACAATTGACTTTAGAATGTGGATGGCTGTTGCCATCCTAGGAATCGAAAGGCTTTGCAGCTTCTGTTTTGAGAGTGCCACCTTGTGACTACCACGCCAAGGAGCCAGTGTGGGCCCCGGAGGGCGAGGGGTCCATGCAGGAGAATATCCCAGAGACAGCAGCAGCCTCCAGGGTGAGAAGCCTTTGCCACTTCCCAGTTCAGCAGCCCTCGAGCTGAGTGCAGCTGCCTGAGTCCTGTGTGAAACCGGAAGCAGAGAGGCCAGGCAATTGGGGGAAAAAAAAACAAAAAAACCTGAATCACTGGTGTTTCTGGCCACTTCAGTTAGTTACACAACTAAGGCTAACTTTAGCACCGACTCTGTGACCTGGAACAAACTACTTAATGTCACTGTGTTTCCGCTTTTTCCTACCAAAGTATGTACTTTATTGGGTTAAGATTAGGACTACCTGGGAAGCCACACGCAGATTGCCTGGCTCCAAGCACACGCGGCTGCCACGGGTTACGGTGACACATCGTCATGCTGATCTCTTTACGGAGAAACGTGTGTAGGTGGGAAAAACATTTCCCTTTAAGATCAGCATCAGCCCACCTTTATTAAAGCATTAAATAAACTAGGCAGAACCTTCCTCCACTGACAAATAGAAGTTCATGATGAATTGAAACACCACCTTCAAACTCCTGGATGATCTAAACCTAGTAAATATGGTGGTGCACAAGAGTTGGTTCTAGCCCCTAGTCCACAGCCACCCCTTCTTTTCCCACAAAGCTCCAGCCCCAGTGGGGAACCTCAATCCAGCTCCCAGAAGCAGACATGGCCTTGGCCACCTCTTCAGCTAGGACCATGCACACCAATTGCACTGTGGTCTGTCATGGAAGTACAGACATTGCAGGTGACTCTGCTGGTGCGCAGTCCCTTGAAGGAGGCCCGGTGCCATTTGGGGAGACAGGTTGGGGGTCCCGAATGCTCGGAACAAGATGAGCATCACCACTTTGATGAGGCATGGATTTGGGGTGGGGTGAACAATGGGCGCAACTCCACAGATACCTCACTCTCCGGGGAGGGGTGGGCCAGAGGGGTGCCATCCAAGATATGGAGCTGGGCATCGGCCCCTTTGCCTAAGCACAAGGACAGCTACTGGCCAAGGAATAGCTGCACCCAAAATGCGGCTACCTAAAATGCAAACCGAAGTGGGTTTTACGGCACTGATGAAATGACTCATACTGCAGTGTCCTTGTGCAAACACAGGCTGTCGCAGAAGTCCTGCTGAAGTTTTCATAACTTCAAAGGTGAATGCTGCAACTTAGAAAAAAGCATCATTTGAAAGTTAAATGAAATGTTTTACACTTATTTAGTGTTGTGAATGTTGGGCAACACATTTTAAAAAATTTTGTTTCAGTTTCCAAGTGAAAAATGGCATACATTGACTGAAAGAAAAAAAATACAATTGCATTTATTCAGCTAATTAAAACCTAAGTCAAAAGAAGGAAGCTTTCAAATGACAGTTTTGAAAGTTTGTAGCATTTATACTTCTGAAGTAATTAAAGCTTAAAGCAGCACTAATATATTTGGGACACCCAAGCGTGTGTGTGGCTTGCCTTTATTTTGATGTTTAATACTGGAAGCATTTGGGGGTTTTATGTAGAAGTTCGATGATGTTTTATTTATCTTTAGAGAGGAAGGGAAAGAGAAACATCAGTGAATGGTTGCCTCTCGTGAGTCCCCTGCCGGGAACTGGCCTGCAACCCAGGCATGTGCCCTGACTGGGAATCAAACCGTGATCGTGTGGTTCGCAGGCCTGTGCTCAATCCACTGAGCTACACCAGCCAGGGCTTTAATTCTTGTTTATATCAATTAGCCTATGGTAAAATTGTTTTTTTATACTTCGTTTCTCTTCAGGCCTGGTTTCCAAGGACCTACAGACAACATTAAGTGAGGAGTTAGTGCAGTCAGGATGGGAGTCTTATTTTTTAACCATGAGATGTGATCAAAATAGCTGAAAGCTACTGCACTGGAGACCTTTCTAAATTTTTTCAGATAGGTATATTTCTTATTTTTCTTTTCACGAGTATAATACATGATTGTTATAGAAATGTGAAGATATGCAAAAAGATCAGATAAAAATCCCACTGTGGCCAAATGATGTATTTTTGTCTCATCTTTTATCTATACAAACATGTGTTGCAAACCAAATTGGCATCATATTATATGGAATTATTTATCCTGCTTTTAGCAGTTAGCATTATATCCCAATTATTTTCACCTGTTATTAATTCAAAACCATAATCTTAATGGCTGTGTAATGTTCAATCACAGGAATGTACTATGATTTATTCAGCCATTTTCCAACATCTGATCATTTGGTTGCCTCCAACATTTCCTTATTAATTCACTAAGAAATACCCTCATGTGAAAAATTATGTGCATCTGATTACTTCCTTCGGAAAGAAACATCTGGAGGGCAGAATTACTGAGTCAGAGGGTCTTTGGAAGGTTATCTAAGTTCAAAGACAAGAACTGTGTGCAAAACATTTTACTTTGTGGGGTGCAACCTCGCGGGGTGGGGGCACAGCCAGGGGTGCGGTGGCGCCTGTGGCAGGAGCAGGGTTGGCAGAGTCTAGTGGGAATTAGTCCTGTGAAAGATGGTGAGGGCTTGGTGCAACTGTGTGGTAGGCAGGCCCTCTGTTAGTTGCTGGAAGTGGCCTAGCGAGGTATTACAAACTGGGTGGTTTGAAACAACAGAAGTTTCTTCTCCTGCAGCCCTGGAGAAGTCTGAAACCAAGGTGCTGGCTAGGCTGACCTCCCTGCGGAGGCTCTGTGGGGAGTCCATCCTTAACCTTGCCCAGCCCCAGAAGTCCCTGGCATTCCTCTGCCTTGAAGTGGCATCACTCAAATCTCCATCCTTACGTGGCTTTTTTCCTCCAGCGTGTCTTCTCCTCTTCACATGAGGACACCAGGCATCGCATTTAGGGCCACCTGAACCCGGTCTGACCTCATCTTAACTAATTCCATCTGCAAAGACCCTATTTCCAAACCAGGTCTTGTTTTGAGGTTCTGGTGGGCCCAAATTTTGAAGAGGACACTATTCAAAGAAGATACAATATTGATAAGTATTTAGATGCACTGAGAGGATTCAGAGACAGATAAACGTGGGATGGACAAATAGGATTAGTCTATAATTTTCATTAAATAATACTTGCCCTGTCTTTCTTAACATCTGTTCTTTAGTGGACTGTGGCTTCTGAGGAAGCACATCTGGAGAAGCCACGGGCACATTCTGTTCAGAGGCCATGCCACAGTGTGGGAGGTCACCTGCAGGGCCTGCTTCCAGCCAGGTGCACAGATGCCATGGCCACAGCACGGGAGAGATGAGGTACCTGTACAGTTGACCCTTGGATAACAGGGGGTGAGGAGTGCCAACCCTCCTCACTCCATGGAGCCAAAAATGCTCATATAGCTTTTGGCTTTCCCAAAACTGGTCATCCTTTGGTGTCAGTGGGGCATTGGTCCTAGGACCCTCAGAGACACCAAATCTGTGGGTGTTCAAGTCCCCTATGTAAAATGGTATAGAACGGTGCATACAGTTGGTCCCCTGCACCTATAGATTTCAACTTCAGAAGGAAAATACTGTTTTCAATCTGTGGTTGGTTGAATATGTAGATGTGACTCCTGGGGTCACAGAGGGTTGACTGTATATTTATTGAAAAAAAAAATGGCCCTGGCTGGTGTAGCTCAGTGGATTGAGCGCAGGCCCAAGAACCAAAAGATCGTGGTTTGATTCCCAGGCAGGGCACATGCCTGGTCCCAGCAGGGGACCCATGAGAGGCAACCATACACTGATATTCTCTCCCTCTCTCCTTCCCTTCCTCTCTAAAGATAAATAAATAAAATTTTTTTAAAAAAGAAAAAAATGCCCATATAAATGGGCCCACGCAGTTCATACTTATGTTGTTCAAAGGTCCATTGTATTTTTTGCCTGCATTACTCACTAGTGAATTTTGGCATAGTTGGCCAAATAGCTCTAATACTTTAAGAAGTATTTCTTTACATTTTTCCCCAAGTGACCATAACTACGGTGAACAGTTGAAGGATCAAAATATATAACTGATGGAGGAGAATCCAATTTCTGAATATTTTTAGTCCCTTTTTTTTGTACTGCAAGTAGTCAAGGGTAGGCCAAAGAGTGGCTTTGCAAAAAACATTGGTTAAGTCTTCCTCTCTGATTAGCTTTCCTGACCACAAAGATTTAAATTGTCAGGTTGACTAACCCAGATGGTTTCAGGTTCCCTCAACTCCCCTTGTGTTCTCTGCACTTAGGTATTTTGGGATGTTCTTCGTTAAACCCTGGTGGTTCAGAGTAAGAGTTGGATTTGCATTTAGATCTAGAACCTGCCATTTGGTGACCTCAAGCAAGTTACCTGATTGTAGATTTCCCATCCATTTATGGTAAAATAATATTAGCTACCGTGCAATGTGATCACAAGGGTGAAATAAGACAGTGGACCTAAAGTGCTTGTCATACAGCATGAGCTAAATAAGTGGTAGCTATAATAATGATCATGTCAATCTGTGAGTTCTCAGGCCAGTGAGTGTCATTCTTTTGAACAGTGCCACCCAAGATACTGAATTGTATTCTCTCCTCCATTTTTTCCATTGTATCTGGACACCACAGTAAAGCATACCCTTGGCTGACCCATGACCACAGCTCTTCAGTGTGCCTCCTGTTCCAGGTAAGATGCATGCAGAGAACAACTGTTTACGTGTCTTGACCAGGTAAGTACAATTCCAATTGTCTACATTTGGAGATTTGATTTTACAGCTGTAGCTGCTGCTACCAAGATAAATGTAGACTTGGAATGAAAACAAGGGGACCTGATTAACCTTGTAGACAAACATGCTCCTCATGGAAAGGTCCCTGTCTCTCCCTGATACTCATCATTGCTCCTGTTAGATGTCATCACATGTCTTCAACAGGGTCACCTCAAGGCTTAAAAACACAACCCAGAGGTGCATCAAAAAGAGGAATATCACAGCCTGCCCAGTACATTAACTTGCCCAACGAGTATGTCACTTACAAAAAGGAGTCAGACAGACGTGTTGCATTCACACACACTTACAAAAAGGCATTGTGCTATTCAAAAGGAAGAGAAGAGTAGATCCAGTTGAAAAGACCCCACATCTGCTCTGAACCTAGACCACAGCTTTGAGAAGTAGGTGGAGCAGGTGGTGACCCTACTGTAAGACAGACACATGCCCTGATACCCTTATGGAGGGGCTTCAGTCTCCTCATGCTTAGAGAGGAAGGGCTACCTCCTAAGACTCATCATGGGTGGCAGACTCAGGGAACTTGTAGATAATGACATGGTAATTATTTAGAATAAGTGCTTTCACTCTCAGCATGATTATCCTCCCCTGGGTTGCTTGCCTCCGTGTGCCTGCTTGATGTAGGGAAACAATATCCAAATTAATCTTAGTCTTTGTAAGTGAACCTCTTCTTCTCTGAAGATCCAGCACCCTTCGATAGCAGGTGTTAAGCCTTTCTTACAAAAGACATATTTTCAGTTTCCACTGGATATAAAGAAAGCCAGATGCAAAACTTTGGTGGATTAAGGATGAATTATGGGTTTACTATAGACTTGGCCTTGCAGGACAGCAGTGCTAACCCTGTGTAAGACTATAAGGAATAATCACAGCAAAACTTTGCCAGGCTTCAAGGTTTGCTGAATGCTTTTCATATACATCATCTTTTAATTTTCATACCAGCCCTGCAGGGTGTTATCATGAATCTGCCCGTGTGCCCTGTACAATATCTGATTAAGGACACAGCATGGTTTTAGGAGTAGATTGATGGGAGTTTGAATCCCAGCTCAGCCACTCATTAGCTGTGTGACCTTTGGTAGGTTAATTACCTTTCTAAGCCTTAGCCTTTTCATATATGGAAAGAGGACAGCCCCACAGGACTGACCTGAGCATTTAATGAAATTGCATGTAAAACAGGTAGCACAACTCCTGGCCCATAGCAAGCAGGTCATTCATTTGTCGAAGGCAAGAAATTTATAAATGATAAACGGAGATCAAAGAAACTAAGAAGGTGAAATGACATGTCATGTCTCTTCTTTATCCTTTATTCAGGTTTTATTTTCTTCTAATTCAAATAGTGGTTTGTCCAGGTGCTCTATTTACTAATGAAATATTATGTCCATTATTAAGTGGATCATTCAAAGCAAAGTTGATCTAGGAAAGTGACTCTACTTTTCTGGTTCTATAGCCTCTTGTGGGCTTCAAGAACTTCAGGAATGAAGCAGTATCACTGATGTGTGCACCGGCTGGCGGTGTCATGGATGAGATATGAGACAAATTCACATGGACTACTGAGTCCTGTGGAGGAAAGGGGACAGCACAGCTACTCCCTCAAGGAGGGAGTGCCTCAGAGCGGCTTGGCTACTCTCTCAAGGGGAGAGCGTGCTGACCCTTGCCTAGACAGCCTGTTAGTGGGTTTAATTTGCATAGAAATACTGGTACAGCTCATTAATCATTGCCAGGCAATAAGGATCAAATAGTAGATAGCATACAAAGAACTATAAGGGCTTCTTCTGAGTCAGGGTCTATCAGCTAAAAGGCTACAAAACTTTGGGAAACAAACTCATTTCCGGCTCTGACCTTTATTGTTTAACTAAGCATTTTTAGCAAAGCAGGCTTCATAGGATTTTACATATCCTTTCTCAGCTTGATCACCTGGGGAGCCCACCCTTTCCAGCCCAGGGCAGAGCAGGCAGGCAGAGCAGGCAGATAGCCAAGGAATTCTTGAAGACTTCTTGCGGACTCAGGGGAGTCAGGCTTCGTCAAAGCTAAGGGATGAGGGTCCATCACACCCTTTCTTCATGGCCCCCCAAGTCCTTCCCTGGGGCCTCCATGTGATGGTGCCTGTCTTAGGTCCATCCTCCCTTGAGGAATCTTACCCGTCATTGGCTAACCAACCGAGCACTGGAGGCCAGTTATGGAAAAAGGAGCAGAAACAGTGCTCCTGCCAGGGAGATAAGCTTTGTCTCCTTAGTGGCTTATGGTCCAAAGGTCACTTACTCAGCCTTAGCCATAGGGGGTTAACAGCTCCTGAAACCAGGCAGGGCAGTTCCCAACATATCACCACATAAAGAATACAGATAAAATAGGGGAAAAGTAGTCTTCAACAGGAATGCTGAAGCGATTACAAAAAAAACTATACGTTGCTTTTCTATGCATGGCAGTTCAGGCTAACTGTGGGGAACTTCCTTCTCGGGTGACTTCTTCAGATTTAATGGACTCCCTCTTGAATTTGGGGTGGTTACACTCTAGAAGAACACAACGGTTGGAAAGAGAGGATACACTAGGCCAAGTCCCAGGTCTGTTCCTTCTCTATTATCTGTCCCTAGCTATAGCCTGTCTCCCAACCTTGGTTTCCCCATCTGAAAATGAAGGCTGCACCAGCTCATGTACTCTACCCACCCTTACCACCCATCTCACCCCAGAGCATGGCGACAACTAAATGAGCTGAGGACTATGACGCAGCAGGTAAAAGACGTGGTGTATGTCACGTGTGGCACAGTGATCACCAAAGTTATGTCATTTGCCTGTGCTTAGTCTGTTCCCTTCCACCCCACCCAGAAGCCTGTCAGAAGGAAGAGTAGAAAAGGAACGATCCTTTCCCCTTCTTGGAAGAACTCAGCACGGCATTCCTAAATTCTGGGCTTCTTCGCACTAGGATGATCAGAAAAGCCAAGAACTTGATTCTTCCTCTTTCTGTGCACCAGTTACTAACGTCTTTCAGAAATTTTTTGACAAAAGCAAGCAAACAAAACAAAATACAGTCAATCTTGTTATTTGCAGTTCCATACTTACAAATTCATGCCCATGGTATGGATAACAGGGCCTTCTGAATTCCTTACCCAAATGCCTATAAGCCTGCTTCCAGAGCCAAGAAAGAGGGTCCAGAAGCAGCCATGTGCTTTTTTCTCCAGAGCAGACCAAGTAGTCACCCTCACAACTGGTTAGAAAACTTACTTTCACATTCAACCTTGGATTTTTTTCCTCCTTTACCTCTAAAAAGGGTGGTAGGGTAGACCAATGAGGAAAGTTTAGGTAACCTATACGAGGTTATTCCTAGTCCTCAGAGAGAGGCTATCTGGAAATCACGTATTTCCTTTGAGTTTTTTTGACAGGGGAAATCTTTTATATCTTCTCTTCCCAGACTAGACCATTTTTTCCCTCTGTTTGTAAATTCTCACATGGCATGTCACCTTCCTTGCAAATCAGTACAATGTTATTACAGCTCAGTATTAGGTTCCATGTTCTAAAAGTGACCAAACAAATCACAATGATTAAATGCCATGGATTAAGCTTGCTGCTTCTTGAAAGCTGATGTAGAGGATACATTTGAATTAGAAAATTGTCAGTCTAAGCTGCTGTATCACCAAGTCACCTCCAAAATATGTATAAGGCTCTAACTCTGCAAAAAAGAAGTTAAATTTCACCTAAAGACAATGATCTAATTAAATGACCAGCCAGGGCTCATCTTATTTCATTTGGGTTGAAATTTTGCCCTGAGGCATCTGAGATAAGACATCTCTTATAAAGGTCATCAATGAGAGAACCTTTTCATTTTTTTTCTTTAGATGTCTATAAGCTCTCAGTAAACATGCATTTATTGATGTGATTTTTGACCAGGGAGCTTTTTGCTAGTACAGAAGTGACTATCACTGCCTGGTCTACCTTACCCAAGGCATCATGTTAAATTTTCAGATTTGTCTGTTCTGCATAGCTAAAGATGAAGTCCATGAAGCTGTAATTTTTATTTAAAACTAATAATTATTTTATACATCGGGGGAAGAATGCTGCCCTGTGTTCTCAGGATAAAATCTTGTGGCTGCCTGTAGCTGACACCTTGAATTTTAACAGAAGAAAGGACATCTAGCAAACATCAAAACCAAAGTTACCCCTAGAACTTCATTTTCTTTTCACACATTTGTGCCCTCCCCCTGCTCTCGCTGTCAGCAGGAAGAAATCTCACCCAAGGAAAGGAAGCCAGCATCCACACGGTGCTGACAAATCATAGGGAAATGAAAAGGCTGGGTGGCTGCGGAATTTTACCCCTCTTTATTTCCAAAAGAAGAATCACGAAGAGTTTTCTTTTGTCCCACTTAACATCCTAATCACCCACATGTGTGGTTTGTACAGCAGCTACCCACAGCTCTGCCTGGGAGGGGGGAAAATGAGATGTGATCCCTCCCCGACTCCCACCTGGCCACACCCAGGGGAACCTGTCGCTAGTGAATCCTTAATCTCCGAAATTGCCGTGGGACTGAACAGTCCTGCCCCAGTCAGTGCTTGGGCCCTGCGGGTGTACAGAGCTGCACAGCTTGTGGTAAACTGCTATCCATTATTCCTCTATATTTAGAACTTCTCTAGAGAAATGCATTATCTCACTCACTAAGCTGAAAGCTGCTTAAAGTTAGTTTTGCACAGGTGTTTTTTCAGTTTGCTTCATGCACCCTTCATTTGCCTTACTTAAAAAATAATTCAGGTTGACACACAACTACTGAATAGTTTGCAGAAATGCAAACTATTGAAATATCACCTCGTGGAAAATTGACTATGATTTGCATTTTGCTAATGCTGGAACAGGTCAAAATGTTATTTCTCTCTCTTCTCTCTAATGTTTCATTGAAGGTAAATTCAACTCCCTTCCAACAGTGAAAAGCCACTCAGTGACCTGAATAAGATCTGGTGATAGGATGCATATTTTCAGTAATACTGAATTCATTTTTCTGCCAGAACCAATTAGTCAGTAGCTATGGAGTATGTCACAGAGGTTTTCGAGAGGCACTTAGGAAGATGCTAAAAAAAATCTTTTTATGTAGATTATTAGAAATGTCATGGCACTAATGTAAAACACTATGATAATCTTCCTGCTTTACTCTTCCCTGCTATAATACTGTTTCTCTTTTACAATTCTGGTCCTACAAGAGAAGATGCCTTTTGAAAATGGTTCCAAAAAGAAACAGAAAGGAAATTTTATAATTTAACTCACAAAAGGCAGAATGGAGGGGAAATCAAATTATGGAGGCAAAGATGCAATTGAATATTCTTCTGAGTTCCTGCCTCCATGGAAAACTGAATAAGAAAAGGGAAGCGGGCTGAGTTCATAGGAAGCTTTCCTTAGACTAGTGTATGTTAAAAATAGGAGTTCCTGAATGAATGAATGAATGAATGAATGAGTGGATAAATGAACAAAGGAATGAATGGCTATGACCAAGGATTGTCTTCCTTTGTTATTCTTTGGCATTATAAGGAAAAGCAGTTTACAGCTCACACATAACCTCTTGCCACCAAGTTCGCACCAGCAGGTAATAGAGCAAACAATTGCTACCTTTCCGGGCAGCTGAGAAGACTAAGTAGAATGAGGTGAATAAAGAATCTATCGGAGTTTACCAGTGAAGGAGAAAACACTCTTCCACCTCCCCTGCGTGGCCCATTGTCAAGTGCGGGGAGTCGATTGTGTGCTTTAGGGACGATATGTGTATGCATCTCCTCCAACTCTCTGTTATAACTTGAGTTGTTAGGCATGAGCATGTAGTCAACAGTTTAATATCAAAGTGTTCCCTGGGATTTTGCTCATCCCTTCTGGCTTCTACTCAAACTTCAAAAAGATTATTAGAAGCCGTATTTGTGATATCATCTTGTTTTAAATATTTACAGATGCTTAACTCTTAGAAGATACTTTCAACATTCCAACAGTTTTTAATTCTAAGTATAAACATTCCTTTGGGGGCTTTTATTTTGTTCTGATAGTAAAAACTATCAGAGAGACATGACTTAAACCTGATTTCCATACGAGATATTCTCCAGCAATCAACTGTGTGGTTATTTCACTAGCAAGTACACTTTGTCTGAGGGAATGTGCTAGAAGAGCAAATGAAAACCAAGCTGCCCATATGCAATTGCATTAAATCATTAGAATTATTAGGGGGCTCTTCAGTGTCTGTGAGCTTCATTCTCATGCTGAGCTGCAGGGCGTGAGGAGCTGCCCCAGAGCTGGTGAGAAGAGCCTCCAGCAGACTCGTGCAAGCAGACTTTCTAAAATCCAGGAATTGCAGAAGGTAGACCTGAGCTGGATCTTGGGTGTCATTCTCTTCACCACCTCAATTTGCAGAAGAGGAAACTGAGCACAGAAGAGGTTAAATGGTTTTTCCAATGTCCACAGCTGGATAGAGGAAGAGTCAAGGTTAAGTGCCAGATCTTTACAGCATCCAGGCACACAGAACCAATCTGGTCCTGAAGGCGGGGAGAATTATTCTAGACTGATGTGCTTTGGCTGGTGGAATTGGAAAACTACTGGGTTGATAGTTGCTTTGGATAGAATAATAACTTTTTTTTTTAAGTAGAGCATGTAAAGTGTGTTTTATTTGGTATCAGATCATGTACTGTCATTGACCTGGGTTCCATGGTGGTATGATATGCATTTGGTCCGTATGTTATACAAACAAACTGCCAGCAACTGCTACCTTCAGACTAACAATTTAGAAAGCAACTTAGTAATTCAAAATTATTAACTCAGCTCTTTTGAAAATGCAATTTGGCCACAACAAATGTCTCCTTTAAAGGAGCAGAATGTGAAACCTATGACTGGCTTGATGAAACTAATTATTTAGAATTTAAAAATCTGGAAGCTGGGAGGGATCACACAGGTGAGCTAAACCAGACCTTTATCTTACAAAAAAGGGAATCTGAGACCCATCGAACTTGCTGACAAGTGGCACAGCTGGGGTGTGCCAGGCTGTCCAAGAGACCGCTCTCCTTTCCTATACAAGTGAGAAGTCTCACTTAGAGAACATCTGCCTGAGAGAAGCATAGTGACTTCATCCATGTCCAAAAAGACCTGTTAATGAGACAATAAGCAAAATTAAAATTAAGGATATTCATTTGAATTGCATTGACGTCTACATTTGGTGTCAGATGTAAAATGGCAAAGAAACATGACATCCACATCAATGGGAACAGGGGAAAGGAGCATTCGGAGATTCTCACCTTTGTTTGAAAGGGAAGCAATGGCTCACTTCCCAGATGAGTGAGGACCTTTCTCTCAGGGAAGGGTCGCGCGGCTGCCCATGTTTCTAGATGGCTAGAGGCAGGGAAGGTGCCAACAATGAAGTCCCACCAGAGTGAGAAATGGGGTGTATAATCTTAGGCACATTCATCCCACAGGTATCCTTAAGGCTCTCCCTGCCCTCCTTCAGGATTTTGCTCAGTTTTCCCCTTCTTAGAGAGACATCCTGGTCACCCTACTGAACCTAGCCCACAGTGCGTTTTCCAGGACTACCAGTCCCTTTCACCCTGCTCTGTTTGTTTTCCACAGCACTTACCATCTGCTAACTCACCACATAATGCACTCATTGTTATGCTGAACAGAAGGTCATGGGAGTGTGAAATTTTTGTTGTATTCATTAATGTATTGCACATGCCTAGGACAGTGCCTGACATATAATAGGTTCTGAATAAATATTTGTGGGAGTTAATACATTGTCCCCATGTGACATTCTTTGGGCTGTTGAAAGTGAACACCTTATTCTTCTTCTAAGCGGTGGTCACCTTCTTCTGCCTAGACATGTCCTGTCCCTAAGCACACAGTAAGGTGGACACAGCCGGGCTTCATCATTACCTTGTCTTGCAGAAAAATAAACATTGCTTCCTTCCGGCTCTCTGATAATGAAAGCTCGCTTTCTTAGTATATGTGTGATTTCTCAGCCCTTGTAAACATTTTTCCATGTTTCAATCCTACTCAGTTTGCCACCTCCTATATTGTTACCCTAAAATGTGTATTAAGCACACACAATGTGAGAAATTGGTGCCAGACATTAGTGATGGCAGGCAGGCAGTACATTCTGGAACTTATTAAATTAGTTCCTCTAACTCCCTGATATTCTCCCTGTCAATTCTTCTGTACTTCTCAGGGGCTGACAAGGTTACTTGTTTATCCATCAGTCATTCCCATTCCCATGTGCCATCTCAGTTTATTCTGGGCAACAGTATGGGAGGAGCTGAGTCATGTTTGATTTAGTCAGTCATGGGAACTCCTTTCCCCTTTGTCAGTGGCTAGCCTACAAGCAGCCTGTAACTCAGTTCTGGTCAGCGAAATGTAGCAAGAATTCTAGTGGAAGGCTTGGGATAGATTTTTCCCCCCTGTTTAAAGCTAGGGAACGTGAAGCAACCATCATTCCAAATCCCAATCCCTTGCTCCTTATTTTGGATGGTGTGCTGTGAGAATGTAATGCCCAGTGCTGTGGCAGCCATCTCATGACCATGAGGAAATATTATCATGTGTGCATTAAAGGTGGCAGAGATGAAGGGCTGAAGGCACCTGAGATCTCAATGAGATTGTTGAGCCAAAAAAATCTACTCTAAGAACACTCTGTATCCTGACTTACTGATCACATCCAAATGATACTTTTTTTTACAGTATAAAAATTTTATGTTTAGAATTAGCCAGGTGGACCCAGTTTAGATAATCCCTATTTTTTTGGCAGCATCCAGAGCATCCTAGTCTGCAGCCAGTCGAACACACACTTTCTTTTCCCCATCAGGCCTGATCAGGTGTTGACCTTGGCCATGTCAGTTCCCCTGGCCCCTTATTTCATGATTGTCTGGCAGGGATGTGTGCTGTTTGTCCCTTTGATCCTTGTATCTGACCTGGTCTAATCCAGAGTTTCCAGACTTCCTGCTGAATCCCACTCTCTGGAATTGCCCTGCAGCAGTCTTATAGCATAGAGGGGTTTCTCTGAGCTCTTAAACCTGGGTCTAATGTGTTTTGGGGGCACTTTATGTTTAACAGTTGATTGCTGGTGGCACTATCGAAACTTTTTCTTTGTTTTAACATCTGACAGGTTTCCTACAATCTTTATTACCAGAGCAACTCTAGGGAAGAGCAGATCTTCAAACACAAGATTTTAACTTGCCTTCTGTATTTGTCAGGGGTCAAGGGAGAGAAAGGGAGAGATTATGAGCAATTGGTCCATGCAGTTATGGAGGCTGAGAAATCCCATGACCTGCATTTGTAAATTAGAGACCTAGAGAAGGTGGTAGGCCTTTTAGTCCAAGTCCAAAGGTCTGAGAACCAGGGGAGCCAATGGTATAAACCCCAGTCCCCAGGCAGAAGATGAGATGAACTGCCCCATATTCAGTAGTGAGGCAAGAAAAAGGGGACAAATTCCACCACCTTTTGTTCTATTCAGGATTTCAAGACATTACAGGATTAAAGGGGTCCATTTGCTTGTGCTCATCAACACCCAATAAGGCATGAACAGGAGCTTACAGCAAAGAAAATGAGGGTTTAATTTTAGGAAGTGGGCCATGCCCGAGACACTGGGGAGCTAATGCTCAAAGACCTGGCTCCCTGATGGCTTCCCGGGAATGGGTTACACAGGGGAAAAATCACTAATCATGCTGACTAAGGGAGGGAGGGAGGGCTGTGGTCGAGGATATGCTCTCTCTTGACTGGTTGGCACTGGGGTAGGGGATACCTGATGGCTGCATCTGGTTCTGATGTCGGCCGTGGAGAGCTTTGTTGGTTTCACTGAGTTTCTGGGCCTGGAGCTGAAACACAACTGAGGCCCAGATGTTACCTCTAGTTCCACCAAATCTCTGTCTCTGGGGTCAACAGACCCAGAGCTTTGTTCTTAAGATGAGTAGATGCTGATCAGAGCCTCAGTGTTCTGAGGGCTTAATGGTGAAGGGAGTGGACATGCGAGGGAGAGGGAGGCAGGTGAGTCAGGGCGCTGGATGAGGCCAGTTTGAATCAGAAGGAAAGAAAGGAGAAAGGTCTGTTTGAAAAACAAAGTTTCTCCCTCTTTGCAAAGGGATTGGATGGTGCTCAGTCATACTGGACAGGGCAGCCTACAGAATCCACCCATTCAAATGTGATTCTAATCGGGAAATACCTTCTCAGACAGACATACCCAGAACCAATGTTTCATCTGGGCAGCTGTTGGCCCACTCAAACTGACACATAAAATTAACCCTCATACCTTCCTTCAGGCCAACGTTCCTTTTATCTGTATCGCTAATGAAACGTGTTCTATTTGATCCTGGAGGCTTGCCCTTCTTTTAATTAATTTTGGGTACTATAAATGGTATTGCTTATTGTTCACTCATATTGTTCATACTTTCTCCAATTGTTTATCTGATGGCTCATTTAAGTAACTTGTCCCTACCCCCACTTTACATACTGGTTTTTGCATATTCAGTGAATATGTTGAAGAAAGGTGAACTATTACATGACAAATTCATGTCCTCTAGTACCTATGTTCTGGAGCCGCAGGAATGCTTCTGAGCAACTTTTGTAATATCTAACCTGGGGCAAAAATGACTTACACTGCTCTGTGACTACACTGGCACACTGTTCTAATGCATACAAAGTCACATTCCTCTTATTGAAAATGACTGTTTACGAGGTGTGTCAATCAAGATGAAAGGTGCTGAACACAGCGAACTGCTGGTTTGGTTCCCAGTTCCAACTCCTGACTGCATCACCTTGCTGCTTACATATGCACTGCTCCTTCTCCTGAAATAACTAGCACTGACACCACCTTATAAGCTTCCTGCTACCTTCTTTCTGCCACACTCTAAGAAACCAAAGAGCCTTTAGGAGTGCCCAAGGGATTTCACAGGTTTGTGAGAACTACCTGTTAATTGGGCTTGGTTATTCTGTGGGGATATCATTCAACATAATACATACTTAATGGAATAACCGACAGCATTAGCCAGTTCAGAGCCCTCAGGGCTGAGCTTGCCAGGAGAAAGCACCACACCCTGAATAAGCAAACTGGGTGGGGAATCCCAGAGGTGGATGAATTTACCCAGAATGCCCCTCACTGCAGCTGCAAGGTTTTTATTGAGGGTCTTCTATGCACAGAGTGTAAGGTCAGAGACTGTTTTGCATATGGGCAGGAAAGACAAACTCTATAACCTTAATAGATGCTATTTAATCAAATTCCACAAACTAAATATCAGCCATGAGACAAACAATTCAGAGCAGAGAACTTGTTGCAGTTGAATCCAGGTGTGTGATGCAATTCATAAAACTACCAGTTTGTCCCCAAATAATGCACTTTTATTTTCCCATGTTAACACATGCCAGCAAGAACTAGACCTTAATTTCAAGCCAATATCAAGTTCAAATGCTAATAGTACCATCTTAAAGATGGCCATTCTGCCCTGGCTGGTGTAGCTCAGTGGATTAAGCACAGGCCTGTGAAGCAAACAACTGCAGTTTGATTCCCAGTCAGGGCACATGCCTGGGTTCCAGGCCAGTTCCCAGCAGGGGATGCACAAGAGGCAACCACACATCGATATTTCTTTCCCTCTCTCCTTCCCTTCCCCTCTAAAAATAAATAAATACAATCTTAAAAAAAAGATGGCCATTCCTTGATTTGGAAAATAAAAATGTGTTTCTTTTTGTCAAGGGCCATTGTCTCCAGGTGTGTAGTGTGACAAATAGACAGGAAAACAGAAAGGTTCTGTAAACAGACAGCACAGAATAACCAGCTTGTATGACTTTAATCACAGTTATAAAGTTTCCTTTTTTAAGGTACAGATGTATGATCAGAACCAGTCTTCTGAATGGAGGGAGTGATGCTCATTTGAAATATAATTTAAGGGATACCAATAAAAGGATGCTCAGCCCAAAATGTTTTCTCCATTTCCATATCACAGTGCCTGATATTCAATATACACTCTTGGGAGCTAGGGTATCTCCCAAGATTCCATCTCCCATAGTTTCAATGAGGAGGGTACTGCATGAGCATGTTAATCAATCCCATCATCTTGTGTAGGATTTTCCCTGGCTTCATGTGTCCTTCCAGAGTCCTAGGAGTTTGAGTTGAAGACAGGAGTAGGGAGGACACAGCTAAAACATGAGGTTTTCTTTGGGAAGGTCTGAAAGGTGAAGATACCTAGGAAGCGGAGGCCTATTATGTTTCAGGCATTGTACCTGAAGCCATCAAGATAATTTCTAGAATATTCCTGGCAACCTAAGGATACTGATATTTTAACAGCCAAGCCTCTGATAGTGGCAAAGAATAAAACCAAACTTAAACAAAAGTGTTTTTTTTTTTAAGTTATATAACTAAAAAGTCTAGGCTATGTGTTACAGGTATAACAAGATCTGGGCTTGACTGATGCATTCATAATTTCTCACCTTTCTCTCTTCTGAGTTATTCTTATTCTCAGGCAGATTCTTTCCTCTACATGTGATCCTCAGGTTTCCTTGGTCCCTATGTTGCTTTGCCAGCTCAAGAGGGAAAATATACTCTCTTCCCCAGCATTCTTATCAATCCCAAATGGAATTTATGAGACTTGGATTGGCCCTGATCAGCCCTGTATTCACCTCTGTAGTGGTGCATCCTAGACCACCACAAGAATGCACTGAAGCACCGGATTACCTGGGTAGAGTCAGTACAAAGAGAAGCATACAGTGAACAATAAGAGACATGAAAACAGGAGGATGTTAGTTTCTCAGTGGTGCTGTAACAAATTACCATACATCTAATGGCTTTAAGGTAGATGACGTCATGGTTCTGTGGATCATAAGTCTGATATGGTTTTACCAAGCTAAAATCAAGGTGTCCATAGGGATGCATTTTTTTCTCAAGGCTCCAGGGAAGAGTCCATTTCCTTGCTTATGCAGGTGTGTTGTTGGAATTTCATTCCATGCGGTTATAGGACTGAGGTCTTCATTTCTTTGCTGGCTGTTGGTCATGGTCCCTCTCAGCTTCCAGAGGCTGCCTGCATTGTTCTATCATGGCATCTTACATCTTGAAGTCAGCAACAGTGAGTCAAGTCCCTATCTTGTTTTCAATCTCTCCTGCTTCTTCTTCCATTGGATTTATCTGACCATAGCTAGAAAAGGTTCTTTGATTTTAAGTACTTATTTGATTATATCGGATCCACTTGGATAATCTAGAATAATCCTCCCATTTTAAGACCTATAATTTTCATCACATCGACAAAGTTCTTTTGGCCATGTAAAATAACATATTTACAGATTCTAGGGATTAGGATTGTATGATTAACCCATGCTTTTTACTCAGCTCTGCATTTTCACTCCCATTTGCCAAGTTCTTGTTATAGTTGAATAACCTGTTCCCAGAATGCGGGTCACTAACACAGACCATGAATCAATGACTCACAGATGTTCAGCTGATGCACATCACATGATAACATCAGAATGAGAAGAATGAACCCCAGTGGGACCTGCCTGACTCTGCTTCAGCCCCGTCCCCTCACTCCCATTTCCCATTCTCAAGAGGAACTGCAGGTCCACACTCCCCCACGTAGGAATTCTCCCCCTCTAGAATTCCCACCAACTCCCTATATGGATCGCTGGCTTAACAAGAGTTGTTGAGATGAATTTTAAGTCAGAAGTCTGCCATCTCCTCAGGTTGCCAGCATCCAAATTAAGCCACTTTCCTTCTCACTAGTACCTGTCTCATGAGTTCGGCTTTTGTGTTGGCAGGCAATCCAGCCTGTGGGGACATTTTTTCTGGTTTCAGGATAAGGACATGTTTAGGGGGTCATTTTCTGGCCTGCCAGAGAGAGAGATGGGAAAATGTCAAAAATAAACTACTGAATCCATCATTTTTGAAGAATAAAGTAGTTGTAACTGAAGCTTTCAAGCATGCCCTCATACACATCTCCTCCAAGGGGAACTTAAAAGCTGACTCAGGAGGAAGCCCCTCAATTCCTATATTCTTGACTATGAAGAATAATTACTTCTATCTGAGAAGGTTGTTCTCCTCAACTGAGTACTCAGTGTGGGCTGCGCAGGGGACAACACTCATGGAATGATAAGCAGGAAGGAGACAAGCATCTATCTAGTAGCCAGATCAGCCAACTCAGATGTAGTGTCAGCTAGATCATGCTACTATCCTTGGATAATGTTGCCACCTAAATGGAACCCAAGAATTTCTGCAATGATCCAGTCCTTCCCTGAAACATCTTACTGTAGGTCCTTAAAATTCAGCATCATGTTCTCTTCAGGATCCAGTCCCACTGAGATGTTTGTACCACAAGTACTGTAGGCAGATTGGCTGATATCTGTTAGTTGATTTGTTGTAACTAGTTGATTGACTCTGGGCCCAGGAATCCTCTGACCTCTAATCTTAGGCTCACCATTGGTTATAAGATTGGTATCTCAAGTTTACCTTAGTATGCTGCAACGACAATCTATTTCTCAATCTATCTATCTATTCTTCCCTCTCTCTCTATCTATTCTATCATCATGTAACCATGTATTCAACATCTGCTAATTTTTTTTTTGTCAAAAAGAACCAAGCATTCAGATTCAGGAAAACTCTCAAAATCAATTTTATTTCTCTTGCACTTGGAAAATTAATTTTAAATTATTCATGTTAACACCCTCCATATAAATTGAACTGATTGTGTATTTAAGAAAAGCTTAGTAAAGTCAGTCTTCTACATGAATGGGTTCCATTTTTAAATATTAACCATTTTCAGATTGACCATTGGTTTTTGACTATGCAGCCATCTAATCACCAACTGCAAGAATCATTAATAAAAAAAAGTAAATTATTAAAATGTTCACCTTGTAAATCATTTTTTAACTTTTGTTTATGGCTATCTGACTTACTGATATCTAGAGGAACTTTTCTGCTATGTATCACTCAAAAAGTGCTGGGCTAGATAGCTTAAAAGAAAAACACCTTTTTAAATGTATGCCTAAGCTTACAGAAAAATAAGGAAAGTTCTCTGAGGTCAGCAAAATAAGACAGCAAGCCAGAGAGGCAGTGAGCCCTGAAGCTGGCATCGATCACCCTGAAGGCTCTGCCAGGTGCTCATGGCTTTGAGCGTTGGCCCTGCCTTTAGTGACCATGTACTTTATCCTCCAAATCACAGTGCTTGTGAAGTGAAAGGCAGTGCTGTTGAGTATACACTGGAAATTCCACTCCCCCAGGGGGCGGGGAATGCCTTGAGATACTGTCAATCACCCTAACAACAAGGAGATGTTTAACTGTGTACAAAATCATGGGCAAATCAGACAGCTGAGGTCGCACGGCCAGGAAATCAAATTTCATAGTAAAAAGTACCCCCCCCCCAGTGAGAGTCAAGGTCACGAATTTTATTTTATTTTTTATCTTCAATGGTGCATCAGAAGAAGAGGTGGCTGTCATAGAGTGGGGAAGAAGAATTTTTTTTTAAATTTCTAAAGGATGGGTATGCACTAGTGTATCAGCTTAGAATAACTGAGGGCTCCAGACACAAGGGGAGTTTGCACCACTCCCAAGATCTTCTCCATGGTCTGCAAGCTCAAAAGGCTGGAGAGGGCCCCTCTTGGTGGCACAAGGGGCAGGTGTTATGGCAGCTGAGCCCTGAGGCCCCTCTCACGGGAAGCAGAAGTCTTAGCAGCAAAGCTTTGGACGTCCTGCACTGCTGCAGAAGTAGAAGCAAAGCCATCTCTCTGTGGAGGAGGGACGGCACACTCTTCCTCCCACATCTGCTGTTCAGGCAAAGACGTACTGTTTCTGGGGAAAGGATAGAAGCAAAACCCCTCCACTCTGGGGCGAGATGGTGAAACTCTTTGCGCCCAAATGCTGCAGCCAAATATTCCTTAGCACTGGGGGAGAGGCAGGAACCTGTCTGGACAGGGGACCTGTCCCTGCAGTCCAGCTCCTCCGCCTCGCAGGGCACTGAGCAGGATGGGACAGGGTGGTGGGTGCGCTTGGAAGAAGCAGAAGGAACATACCCAGCCCGAGGTTAAAAACTGTGAGAGACAATCAAAATTATGGGACAAGAGGTGATGGAAAACAAGCCCACGGACTTGAACAATAATGAAATGAAATTGTAAACATGAAAAATCAAAGTTACATGTTCAATTCAATTGATGGGAATACGTGACTGTTTAGCTGGTGGATGCCCAGCAGGAGAGAAGACCAGTGTGGAGTACACCGCGTCTGGGAACCTCCCAGGCTGAGCAGCTGCTGGCCCTGCCCTCGACCCGGCCACGAACAGCAGGCCAGCCCACGGAAGGAGGCAGGAAGCCACCTACCGCGTGTGCGCCAGGGCTTTCGTTCCAGCATAATTCACAAAGAGCGGAAACTGTGGACCAGTTTAAATGTCAATGAACAGAGGAGTCATGAATGAAGTGATCGCCACTTTAAAATGGCTTTAAGAATATGCAATGGCATGGGGAAATGCTCACACAACTTCGCTCCAACATGGAGGCAGCTTTCGTTTCGTCTCCAATTATATAAATACAATAAAATTATTTAAACAATTACATAACACAGAAAAAGTGGAGCAGTCAGAGTCATTTCAACACACAAAGATAGGCACTTTTGATAAAGGTCTTCGCAAAGTTTTTCCACGTGTATGTTGAGATTCCTACATCGGGTAAACTGCCAGAAGCAGTCTGCTAAACTGCTCATCCCCACAGGGAGAAAAAAGACAACAAATTAGTAAAGTACTTACTCATGCTTCTGGGAATGTGGATGACTTTTTTCCTTTCACTTATCCCTTTTTTACCTCATGTCTACAGATAGCCTGATTACTTTATAGGAAAAACATCTTAAGTAACATAAATGTGGTACAGGATTTGATATTGAGCTAACTTATGACTTCCTTTCATTGCTTTGAACACAGACTGTAAAAAATAGACACATTCCTTTTGCAACACAAGAAATAACACTCATTAATCACTTTGCCGTATTCCTCTTAATAAAGACTTGCAAATGCACATGCAAGCAAGCTGAACTTCTATTATGAGACTATGACAGGGTGCTCTGCAGAGGAGAAGGCAATAACAGCATTTAAAAAATAGGAGGGCAGAGAAAGCTTAGCAGCAGGGGAAGATTTTCATTCTGAACACCTCACAACAATTGTTTTAAGCTGATAGCGTTCTAACAATAGCACCATAAGACCACAAACAGCATCAGGAGACAAGCTAGTCATGGCGGCATGACACGGGGAGCACAACGGAAGGGTGGGATTGTGAAGGTGCAGATCAGAACAAGAATGTAGATGTTGTGATACTGTTCAGACTTCCCCCTGAGCCTGCCAGATCATCACATTCAAATGCTGGTCAATCCCAGCCACCGTGACCAACGCCTGAGCCTAGGATATTCTCACCCAGTATCCCTGAGTTCAGCATTCAGATATTTTGTCCACATGAGTCTATACATGCACATGTCTAGAAATACAAATTGAGTCAACTCTGAGTTCCCCAAGATCATTAACATTCCATGGACAAGGCCTGAATGTCCCAGTAAGGTTCTTGATATAACTGTCCTGAAGAGAACTGGAGCTAGACTTACAGAAAATTAAATGCCTTGGACAGGGCAGAAGACAATATCAGACAGCGTCCTACTGTGTCGATTCTGCCCCTGCTCCGCTGCGTGGAGAACCAGGACAGCCTGCTGCTTTAAAGGGCTGGGGAAACCAGAACCAAGATAAATTACTCATGTGGATTCTACAAACATTTTTGTAATTTTATTATAGGAAAGGTTTGGGGGTTAGAGAAGAGAGGTGTAAAAAAAATGGTAAAACACCATCACTGCCTTCCAGAACCTTCCCATCGTCTGAGAGAGCCAGGTAGAAAGTTGATGGCAAAACATGGCGGAGGTTCCTAAATGGCTGGGTGGGTGGTATAAATACAGGAAGAGGAGGATAAAAGGATAGTTAGTCCCCTAGAGAGGACCCATAGTCACTGTTAGAGTGGCGGTAGACCTCACCACTCAAAGCAGCCTCTGTGGACTAGCATCGCCCAGAGCAGACACCCAGCTGCTACCCCCAGAACTCCTGAAATCAGAACCTGTGAGGGTGGGACCCAATTTTAATAGCTCTCCAGGCAGGGGTTACAGGTTCTGGAGCTGGCCATGCAGCATTGCTCTGAAGTACGGATGCTTGTGACATAAGAGGACACAATCCTTCCTGCTGTTTGTTTGATAGGACACAGTTTTAAAATCAGTGACTACTGTGTGCATGATCATTAGAGAAAAATGGGAAAATCTGGAGGAATACAAAATGGGAAAAGTTACCCTTATGAATCAGTCACGGTTCTCCAGTGAAACAGAACCAGTAAGATATATACATACACATACACACATATATTCGTATTGACATCAATGTACACGGGCTCCTGCCTTCTTCTTTATATGTGGAGGCTCACAGAAGCGGGTAAGTCCCTGGTCTGCAGTGTGGGACAGCATGCTAGAGACCTAGAAAAACTGATGGTTTATTTGCAGTTCAAAGGCAGGAAAAGAGTTGGTGTCCCAGGCTGAAGGCTGTCAGGAAGAATTCTCTCTTACCGAACAAAGGGCCAATCTTTTTGGTCTAGTCAGACCTTCAACTGATCGGGTGGGGCCCACCCATATTAGGGAGAGCAATCTGCTTTACTCAACTGACTGATTTAAATGTTAATCTCATCCAAAATCACTTTCACAGAAACACCCAGAATAATGTTTTGCTACATATGTAGGCCTCCCCTGGCCCAGTGGATACACACAATTAAACATCATACCTGAATAAACCTTGCTAAACATTTTGATTCATTTAACTTGCCACCTGCTGAGATTCAGCCCTGGGGAATGGAAATGCACGTCAATGAGGACAAAATTGTCAGGGTGCGGAAGAGTCAGATAAACTGCCTTTAGCTCCTCACTCTGCCACTGTTGGAAGTAGAAGACAGGTGAGCTCACCTCTGACACCACCCCTTTCTGTCCAGGGTTCCATTTTCATGTATTCACTACACACAAGAAGTTGAAGGTTTTCTTTCCCCAAAGCAGTTTTTCTAGCTGTGGTGTGAAATATATGTCTGGCATGAACATCACCCTCCAACTCCATCTGAGCTGAAAATCCCACTTCTAATCTTCTTTCTGATTGAGAAACGATGGAGTGGATTTGCAGAAATCGTCTGCCTTGCTGACAGCTGGCCGGTCTTCTGGGAGCGGCCCTACAGTAAGTGCAGATTGTTTATGCTTATTCATCGAGAAGTATATTTTTAAAATTGTAATGTGGACTATAATTTGAAACAGAATTGCCCCCTCTGTTGATTGAAAATTTTTGTCATGACGTTAGATTATAGTCTATTTTTCTCACATCACGTTGGCTGTGGTTACAGAATCTTATGAAACGCCTGACAAGAATCCGACTCTCTCTGTCTTTGGGACCAGAGAGTCCTGGCAAATCATGGGGCGCTGTGGACCCTCACCATTCCTAGTTCCTTCAACAGTATAATCTTTTCTCTAAACTTCATTGGTCCCAGCAGTGGTTTCCAAAGCATAGCAGCACATTGGAGTCACCTGGGAGTTAGAAAGATACTGATGTTTGGTTCCCACCCACAGAGATGTCGATTTGATTGTTCTGGGGATGCCACCTGGGTGCTGGGGTTTCTAAAAGCCTTTGGGGGACTCTTACGTGCGGCCAGAGTTGTGAACCATTGCTCTGGGAACCTTGTTATTGCCGAGTGTGGTGATGTGACATCGGTGTCACCTGGGAGGTTGTCAGAAATGCAGAATTGGGGCCTGCCCCGCACCTGCTGAATTCTAACCTGCGTTTTAACAAGGCTGCTAGGCATTCTGCAGACCCGTTAAAGGCTGCAGATAGCCTTGTCCTAGGAATTGGTTTTCCTCTTGGTATTAAAATCAGCCTTTGAAATAGGGAAACTCACTCAGGCAAAAATAGTTATTCGGTTTAATGAATTCTAACAGGTGTTCACAGAACCTTTTGATTAAGGCAAAGAAGTGAAAGCTCTGTTTATGGAACTTCCTGCATCTGGAAGCTGGATGGGATGGAGGAGTTACGACCAGGAGCCTTCTTGGTTCCTCGAAATCCCCTCAGTCAGGTAAATGCCTCCGCGGTCACCCTAACACAGCGCCGTCCCTGCCGGGGCCCCTGGAGTCAGAACGCAAGTCCTGTGCGCTCTCCAGAGCCTGGTCTGCACACAGGTTTGCGTTTTACGCAGGGAAAAGGACAGTGTCCTTCTAGGTTCCAGTAGGAAAACATGTCAGGAACAAGTATTTTAAAGACGTCATCTCTCATTCAAAAAAAGGCTGCAACAGGCAAATATTTGCCCAAAAAGTAGGAAAAATCCTTCAAACAAAAACTAAAGGGTAAACTTTCTTTTATCGTATTCTGAAAAAACGTCCGCCCAAGCTGGGTCAGCTGGACCCCTGTGGCCCTGATAAATTATTTACCCTCTCTGGGTTTTTCTGGTTTCGTAACCAAATAAGGTGGGAATGAGAATACCTACCACTAGGGGCGTCGTGCATTTTGATTAAGATGCGACATGTAAGTTTTCTGGCCTCGGTTTCCCCGGTGGAAAGGGAGCTTAGGATTCTCACCTCGGGACTGCTGTGGGCACGTGACGGCATGCACCGAGTGCCTGGCTGGCAGTGAATGATTAGTGCACGGGAGGTGGGTTTTCTGCATCTCTAAGGGCAGGAAGCATGCTGAGACCGGTAATAAAAGTAACAGCGGCAGTAGTCGTCTTCCAGCTTAGGTTTTCTCCCTTTTTTCTCATACGGGGGCCAAGTTTAGCGGAGAGATTAAGTAATCTGCCGACACTCTTTCACAATATCCTACTTTCAAATTCTACCAGGACTCTTATCCATGGGGGCTGGGGGGAATGTCCCGATGAAGGCATTACCTTCTTGTGCACGTGGAGTGTGTGTGTGTGTGTGTGTGTGAGAGAGAGAGAGAGAGAGAAGAAGGAGGGAGGGGGAGAGAGAGAGAGGGAGGGAGAAACTTGAGTGTACCTTTTCATATTCCACACCCTACTCCTCGGGGACTCTGAAACACTCCGCTGGCCCAGCAACATGGATTTGTTCCCCAGGAACTGCTAAAATGAGAAAATACTTGCTGTGATTAATATGATTGAATACACTAATGCCATGGTCTTTTACAGAAAAAAAAATGAGTTATTATCTCCATTTTAAGGAGACTGAGAATGAGGAAAAGTTAAGTTCCTTGTCCAAGGTCACCAGGTGGTATGTGGCAGAGTCAGACTTTGAACTCAGAGGTCGCTCTCATATGTACTCATACAGGTGACATAACACAGGGTTGGCAGGTAGAGATGAAATTACTTTGCTTTAGTCTGTTATTCTTCCCAACTGCTCTGGGGATGGAGACAGAAGCGCACTATGCTTTGCTCTAAGGAACAGACTCAGCTACTCACTGGGTTTCCGTGCAGTAGAAACTGCGTTACTTCTATTGTTTCATCTGGTCCTCATGAACTCTGGGAGGCTGGCATTATTGACCCCAGTTAAAAGATCAGGAAATGAAGATTCAGTAACTTGCTCAAGGTCTCATAGTGACTAAATGATGCACTAGAATTGAATGAGGTCTTTCTTTTTTTTTATTTTAAAATTTTTTATTGATTATGCTGTTACAGTTGTTCTATTCCCCCCTTCATTCCCCTCCACCCTATCCCCCCATCCCCACCGTTATCCCCCCTTTAGTTTATGACCATGTGTCTCAATTCCTTTAGATTCTATATTTCCCATGCTATTCTTGCCCCCCCCATCTATTTTCTATCTACTGTCTATGCTACTTATTTTCTGTACCTTCTCCCCCCTTCTCCTCCCACTCCCCTGTTGCTAACCCTCCTTGAGATCTTCATTTCTATGTTTCCACTCCTGATCTAGCTGTACTTTTAGTTTGCTTTTGTTTTAGGTGTGGTTGTTAATAACTGTGAGTTTGTTGTCCTTTCACTGTTCATGTTTCTTTAACTTCTTTTTCTTAGATAAGTCCCTTTAACGTTTCATATAATAAGGGCTTGGTGATGATGAACTCCTTGAATTTGATCTTATCTGAGAAGCACCTTATCTGTCCTTCCATTCTAAATGAAAGTTTTGCTGGATAGAGCAATCTTGGTTGTAGGTTTTTGGATTTCATGACTTGGAATACTTCTTTCCAGCCCCTTCTTGCCTGTAAGGTCTCTTTTGAGAAATCCGCTGACAGTCTGATGGGTACTCCTTTGTAGGTGACTGTCCCCTTATCTCTTGCTGCTTCTAGGATTCTCTCCTTCATTTGAATCTTGGCTAATGTAATGATGATGTGCCTTGGTGTGTTCCTTCTTGGGTCCAACTTCTTTGGGACTCTCTGAGCTTCCTGGATTTCCTGGAAGTCTATTTCCTTTGCTAGATTGGGGAAATTCTCCTTTATTATTTGTTCAAATAAGTTTTCCACTGGTGGCTGTGCCTTTCCCCCTTCTGGTACCCCTATAATTCGGATGTTGGAGCGTTTAAAGATGTCCTGGAGGTTCCTAAGACTCTCCTCATTTCTTTGAATTCTTGCTTCTTGACTTTTTTCTGTTTGGCCATTATTTGCTTTCTTCTGGTCCACTCCATTGATTTGAGTCCCAGTTTCCTTTTCATCACTATTGGTTTCCTGTGCAATTCCGTTCATTTCAATTAGTTTCGCCTTCATATGTTTCTCTAATTTGTGGCTATAATCAACCAGATCTGTGAGGATCCTGATGACCAGTGTTTTAAACTGTGCGTCTGAGAGTTTTGCTATTTCTTCATCGCTTAGGTCTATGGGCTCTGGGGCTTTGAGATATTCTTGCGACATTTTTGGTCTGTTCTGGCCCTTGAAGTGTGAGAAGCAGTGCCTTGGACTCCCAGGTCACTGGGTTGTGACGCTGTATGTGGGGGCGTGGTCAGAGCGGGGAAATGGCGACCCCCTCTGCTGTTTCTCACAGCTGGGTGAGGATTAGCGTCTTAGGTGGTTCACCTGGGCCGGGCCACTCAGAGTCACTGGGTTATGACGCTGTATGTGGAGGTGGGGTCAGAGCAGGGAAATGGCGGCGCCCTCCACTGCCACTTGCCTCAGGGACCTGCCGGGCCCCGGTCCAACCGCTCACTCCCTCGCCTGTCCGCCCGTGCACAAATGCGCGACCACAGTCAGCACGCAGCACTGCTCCCCTGCTGTCTCCCCCGCTGTGTCCCCCGCGGTCGCTCGCCTGGTGGCTCGCTCAGTCGCTCACTAGGTCCAACCCTGCGCCTGGATTCTGCGCGTCTGGATTCCGCGCCTGAGTCCGGCTGACCGAGACCTGTGCAATCCCGCTTCACCAGCCGCTGGTTTCACCCCTTACCGGTCAGGCTGAAGAATTTGTTGTTAACGGACTTCCGAGAAGTTCAGTTTTTCGTGTTCTGACTATGTTTTCTGTTGCTAATATTTAGTTGTCTCTAAACTTGGTTGTGTGAGAAGGCACGGCACATCCACCTATGCCTCCATCTTGGCGGAAGTCTCTTGCCCTGAATGAGGTCTTTCTGACTCCACAGATACACATTACACTTTCCCCAAATCCCTTCTTTGTGCCTGGTTTTACAAACAAATCTAAAATACAGGGTGGGGCAAAAGTACATTTACAGTTGTGAGTACAGAGTTTTTCTTTGTTTTTTAATCCTCACCCAAAGGCATGGTTATTGATTTTAGAGAGAGGGGAAGAGAGGGAGACAGAGAAAGAGAGGAAGAGAAACATCTGTGTGAGAGAGAAACATCGATCGGTTGCCTCTCCTCTGCACCCTGACCAGGCACAAATCTACAGCCTAAGCCTGTGCCCTGACCGAAAATTGAACCCATGACCTTTCCATTTACAGGAGAACACTCCACCAACTGAGCCACACTGGCCAGGGCGATTTCTGCTTTATGTATGAAATATTGTTTTATTTTCCACAATGACTGTAAACCTACTTTTGCTCCACCCCATCTTTGCAAAAGGCCAAAATATGTTTCTAAATCAGAATATTGGCCCAGATATTGTGTCAGTTGGCTTTCCTCCAATGCCATGTACCCTTCCTTCTTAAAAAGATTTAAAAATAAGTTTTTCCTTTTTTGTTGTCGAATCTATAGCTGCCACCGGCAAAGAAATGAAAATAATGATCCAGAATGTTTTCTGGGGGGTGAAGGCACAGAACACTCAGAGTATCCACTGGGTTCCCTGAGCTGACGAGCTCAACCTATGAATGGGAGGATGCTAGTTTTCTAGAAATAGACTTTGAGGCTTGATTTGGGAGGTTTTGTTGTTGTTTTAATCCACTGATATGGACAACATCTACCCATAATTTCTAATTAGAGGCCATTTCTGTGCCTTATCCCAGCAGAAATGTGTGTCTCAGCACGGGTGGCGGGGACCAAACTTTGCTGAGTGAATTAATGAATGCACAATGGACAGAGAATCAAGCCATTGGACACTTTTGTGGAAGTGAATTCAGATAATGCAAGAGAAGCCAGAGGTGCCCGGAGACCTGATAAACAAACTCACCGCACACTTTGCCCAGAGCAGACTTACCACTCTGTTCACTGTAGTTTATCCTAGGTTTCTCTCATAGCATTGAGGGCAGAACAGATTTTTGTAATCCCAAATGTCAGGGAGCAAAGCCAGAAGATGCAGTATGCCTAAAACAGCATATTCAATGAGTTTCTGAACTCTGATCTTTTTCTTCTGGAAGAAGTACCCTCCTTTATTTCTCTGGCTGGCTTTCGAGTCAAAGAGATTGCAGCTGATGGCATGGCATAAGTGTGCATGGGCATGGGTGTCTGATCCCTGCAAGATAAGTGGCCAAATAGGAAACTCACCCCCATACCCCTGGACCCTCCACAAGTCAGAGAGAAGACACAGGAATACCTGTGCTTGTTGCGTGTGTGGCCACCAGGGGGCCCCAGCAGCAGGCTATGTGAGCAGGGAATTGGGTAGCTGAGGCGGCCTCCCTTTGTCTGCACCCCAGGTGTGGGCTCCTTTTGTTCGGAGGCAGGGCTGCTTCTGCAGCGTCTGAACTGTCTGCTGGGTAACCCCACCCTGGATGGTCTACCCACCTCCTCGAGGGGAAAGGAGTCTTTCTTAGCTTCTGCCTCTAGTTACACCTGACATTACCCCAAAGAGCCAATGTTTTCTCTTGAATGGGACGAGGTATCTTTGTGTTTAGAAACACGGCTGAAACTACAAAGGGAAATATTTCTCACTCCAACAGAGAGTGTATCGATGTTGAGAAATTGATGGCGAAAGGACCAGTTTTCAGGGGAGAGTGGCGTATTTGCCATAAAATATTTAAAGCTAGTTGACAAACAGTCCCACTAGTCTCCTGTGAATGCCAGCCACCGGATTTATCTTGAAAGTGAGGAATATTTCATTCTGTGCTTAGCACAGAAGAAAGGGGTGACCTTCACAAACACTCCAAAGGGCCTGAGCCTGGGGAGCTCAGCTCCAGCCACAGTCCCCACATTCACTCTGCGTTGTTTTCATGCCTGCTTTTGAACTTCAAAGGAATAGCAAAGCAAAAATAAACAAATTACAGTAGCATTAGAGCTACTGTGTAAACAATAAAATACAGGAGTTGTAACAGCCGGTAATGGGGGTGGGGAGTGTGGATTGCAAACATGTATACGGTCAAAATTTTGTTCTTCTGTTTTCACCATTTGTTTGTATTGTTGCTGACAGCAAAGGAGTGTCGTGACACACACACTAACTTCTTTGTGCCCTGGATCTGTTACTCAGATGTGACATGTAATTGGCGTCCTTCAGAGCCATGTATGGAGTACCTACTGGGCACCTATTGTGTGCAAACCATCGTGGAGAAAACAAAGGTTGGCCAGACAAGGATTCAGCCCCCTGAAAGCTTGTAATGGAGGAGGGGGATAAAGTACATTCCAAAATTAACAGTAAAAGGAGACAGAGCATCTGCCAGTTGGGAAGTAGAAGGGGAATTCAACAGGAGAGCTGCCGTCTGGCTTGGGCACCAGGGAAGATTCTCCTGGCAGGTGCCTTCCATTCGAACCTCACAATACAGAGGGTGCCAGGCAGGGAGGATTCAGGAGAGGGCTGGGGCTGCCAGCCTCAGGTGGGATGGGCACTGTGAGAAGGGGTTGCGTTTGTGAAGGAGAGGACAGGAAATAAATTTGGACAGGGAAGGGGGGGAGACTTTAAATGCTAAATTGGCATGAGAGCTAAAGCCAATTGGAATTTCCATCCCTAAACAGACCAAATTATCAACACAACGCCTTTCATCTCATAAGTCTTTTAATATTGGAAGAAAAAAAGGTATAAATGTCTTAAAAAATTCTTTTCAAACAGAGTTAAGATCTTTGTAGCACCTATATGCCCCTTTCCCAGCAGCAAATAGACATTACCCAGCATTAATGCCATATGTGAATGAGTAAAATATCTGAGCTATTTTTTTTTTTTACTGTTTCTTTTGGAAAAATGCTTTGGGAGGTCCACAGACAGGTTCCTGAGCCTGTGGAGAAGGAGGTTAGCATCTTGTTTCAGCCACCTCCTGCCCATTTACTGATATTAAACATTTGCCAGGAGTGGCAAGAGCTTCACACCTCTGACTCTGAGGAAAAGATAGTAAGCAATCGGCCTGCTGAGTTCTCCCCACTGGTTATGGCTTTAACGATGCAGGTTGCAGATCAGCCTTCAGATGTCAGTTCTGAACCTAGAGCTGCTCATGTGTTCTTCAAAATAACGGACTTCAGAGTTGCCACCCCCCCTACCCACGTGCTAAGCCTCCCCAGTCATCCCGTTTCTTTTTAGCAATTACGTTTGTTTGTTATCTCTGTCTTTCTTCTGGCCTTTGGACCCAGTGGAAAAAACATTAGTCTGTCTTATTCTACATCTGCACATCACAGGGCGCCTCGGCAGTGCCTTCACACCCGCACCCCCTTTTTCCTGTCCCTTTGTCAATTAGGGGTAATAAAAATATCCACTTCACAGGCCCACACTGTACTTTCTCTAACAAACAACACTACGGCTCTATAAAGGTAACTATTGTCATCCAGACTGCAGAAATAGAATCTGGCATCTCTCTGTGAGACTTCTGAGATGAGTCATGAAACCTGTTGCTCCATTTGGGCTAAGAAAGATATTAACATTGGGCTGAAGAGTACACATTCCCTCCTCATAGAACAAGTCACTGCTGACTATTTATCTCCAGATGCAATGGAGAAAGCAAAACTGCAAACTGGGGGTTCAGCCGAAGCTTTATGTCAGGTGCACTGTGGCATTACAATTATCAACTCATTTAACCTTCACAGCACATTACACGAGGGGACTTTGGTTGCAGGTGGAGAACTCAGGCTCAGTGGGTGTAAGTAATTTGCTCGAGATCACATGGTTAATAAGGGACAGAACCAGAGTTTGAAACCAGATGCTGTCTTCTTTAAAACACAGATGGTGACAACCAGGTAACAGCCAAGTTACACTGTTGCCCCTATAAAGATCTGGAGGGACACATCAATTTCTTATCAAATGAGTAGATGTAGTCTTTGATCAGAAGAATTCTGGGAAAACAGGAAGTTCCATTCTGATGGAGAGGCCAAGGTTGTGGGGGGCCATTTGTCCCTGCAGGGCTGGCTCCAGCTCAGGTTACATCAGGGCTGCATGGCACAAAAGAAAGAAAGATGGGGGGACAGTGAATGGGGGTCAGGAAGATTCAGTCCAAAGTGACTGGAGTGTGTGCATGAGCCCCCAACTATGCACCAAGCTGCATTGAAAAAAAAAAAAAAAAAAAAGAGCCTTATTGGGAAGATAGACTGGGATGGCCTCCTGGAGGGAATTTTTAAAAAATACTTTAAATCAACTAGAAAATGTGACATGGGTGCATAGTGTGATTATTCAACATTCATTATTCACTGCGTGTTAGGAGCTTGGTTTGTGTGACCCCCTAGGTCTGGCTGCTGCTGTTCCTGTGTCACTCCTAATCGTTTTTTAAACTGACTATGTCCTTTTAACCATATTTTTAAAAATTGAACCTCCCCAATGTGAACACTCTCCACTTTGCTACATAATGAGAGTACTTTCATTCCTTTAATGTTTGCTTTTCTCTTTGATCTAACAATTTCTGTTCAAATTTCACAGTTTTCTGTTGCTTCAGGATTGAAAGAACCCATTACCCTGCTGGGAGCTTAAAATAGACTTTAAAAAATCTGCATGGTATTTCCTCCCAGTGAAATTAATTTAGGTTTAAATGCAGGGAGTGGGGGGAGGGACACACCTCTTGCTCCAGTCTCTGTCTTGCTCGCACACCTGAGCAGCTTCTCATCCTGAAAAGCACAGTCAGACCTGTGGAGAGCCAGTCTTCTGTCTTTTGTGCAGATTCTTTGCAAGACAAAGTCAAAGAACCTCTTTCTCTCTGATACCCCGCTTTGTGTGGGCACGATGACATATTTGGACCATCTCTATTTCTTTGAAGGCCAACCTTAAATGCCCCATGGACCCTCCGGGCACTGCCCACGGCTGGGGTACTTAAGTGCAGCTGGATTATTTTGCTGGGTGTTTTGAGGGTGTTTTACAAAACTTACCTTCTTGCAGGGGTGGGACAATCAGCTCCAGAACAACAAAGGACAATTTGAAGGGGAGTGAAAGGAGCGCTCCACAGTCGCTTGGCATCCCAGGCTCCCTTCTGGCTAACAACGTGTCCTTAGTGGCCCCGCCTGCGCCCTCTCTTTTCCACCCCGGCCCGCTCCCTGCTCTCCTCAGGCTGGCCAGGCACAGAGAGCCCCAACACCTCCCCGCCGCCACTGCCAGTCGCCTTCAAACCCTTGGAGCGTTGCTGCACGCTCGCCCCGAGCGCCCCGAGCGCCCCGCGGCGGCCTCCGCAGCACATAGGACCCCTCTCCTCGGTCCAGTGTCCTCCCGCCCGCGGCACGCAGTCTCCCCCTCCAGCCCCGAAGCAGGAGCTGTCAAGCTCGCTGCAGCTGATCCAGCCCCCGAACTCCCGCGTCTCCTCTCCTTCCTTTGTGTGCTCGCGAGCAGAGTTGGGGCGGAGGGAAAAGGGGGAGGTCGCTCTGTCTGTCTGCCTCCCGCTGGCTTTGCCCGGGCTGCTTCAAGTGCCTCTGGGAAGGCAGAAGCCTAGGAGAGGGTGAGGGTAGCAGGCGGGGTGACTTGGGGACGCCCCGGAGCCCTGGTCCCGGCGGTGCTCTGCGAAGTGCTCACCGCAGCTGGGGCTCGGCTGGAGTCACTATCGGTCCGCTCTGCCCGCCCCTTGGCCTCCCTCCGCTCCCACCTACCTACCGCCCAACACCCGGAGAAAAGCGGTGCAAAGGCGCAGAGAGGGACGGAAACCACAAATAAATAGCGGCGGCAGCAGCGCGTCATCTGGCGGAGCAGGAAGTGCAGGCAGAGTCCAGAGGCTGGTGCTTTCTGCGCGTCCCTAGGACTTTGACATGGGCTGGGGGCCGCGGAGGCTGAGAGCGGCCGGGCGAGGGCAGCGGAGGCTGCGTCCGCACCGGGGCTGAGCGAGCAGCGACGCGCGGGGCGCGGAGATGGCAGCGTCCAGCAACTCCAGCCTGTCCGGCTCCTCCGTGTCCTCTGGTGAGTTTCAGCCTGTCGGGCGCGGCTGCCGCTCTGGGTCTCTCGCCCGCGCCCTGTGATGGATAGAACCTACCTGTGGTCGCCCTGCCCGCTCCGTCAGAGTGGGAGCAGGCGTCCGGCGTGACACTTGTTTGGTTTGCCATCACCCTCAGTGCCCACACCACCTCCGTGCCTGACATCTGACAGCGCAGAGGCGGGAGAGCAGTGGCGCCCTTACTGTGCGGACACAGGCGTTCTGGGGATTTGGGGAGCAGCATGGAGAAGCGAAAGGAGCAGGGCAGGCTCGCACTTTCTGGCGCAGCTGGAACTGGGGCTGGCTGGGCGTGAAAGGTTGGGGTGACGCTGGGCGTCTGGACCCGCTTGCAATGACGCTCCACTACGATGGATGCCCAAATTCAAGGCAAAGGGGTGCAAACCCTCGCTTCTCGCAGACTTGATTTTCTTTGTTTGTTTCAGAAATTAGCTCCGTGGAGAGACACGCTTGGGGCATGGGTTTGAGATGGAAGTGATGAAGGGATTGTGTCCTTCTGCTCCTGGTTGAAGCCAGTTAGGGAACGGGAGCCTCTGACAACTTGCCTGGTTATACAAGAGTGTGTGTGTGTGTGTGTGTGTGTGTGTGTGTGTGTGTGTGTGTGTGTGAGAGAGAGAGAGAGAGAGAGAGAGAGAGAGAGAGAGAGATATTTTCCCTGCGTGGCCTCCTGGAATATGCTCTGTAATTTCACTTTCCAGGCATACATTTCCCACCCACCCCCAAGTACAACTGAGCAAAGGAAGGGCTTCTTTCAGCTTTTCTACGGTTGATCAGATGGTCTAATTGAAGAGAAAAACAAAACTTAGTAATGAACCTGAAGGAGCAGGAATCAATAGAAGCACCCCCACTGGTTTTCTGAGTCTGGCGGGTTTCTAATCACAGTGATGCATGGGGTAGAATTCTTTTACCTCTTTGGTCATTGAAAACTTTAATGACAAACCTTCAAGGGATATCTGATAAGACATTTCATGTGGTGTACAGTATTTGGGGCTCTTGAAGTCCTAATGGAAACACTCAGTATATTAATATTGTATTAATTCCTATTGTGTATTATGTTTTATCACCCCAAATTAAACTCAAAGAAAGAAACACCTTGTTGGAGACATTGGACAGCCAGGCAGGCATTCAGGAACCATACCTGTAGATGTGTGACTAATTAAATCATAAAGGCAAGGTGAATTTGACGGCAGCGCAATTGTGATGTGGCCTGAGAGGATCACTTGAAAGCCATCTGTTATCTTTTTTGGCAGGTTGAGTTCCAGGGAAACAGCACTTCCTTGCTCGATCACTGCCAACCAACCAAGAGCTCAGTGCTGTTAGATGTACAGATAGTTCAAGTTTCTCATAGTAGCAGCCAGTGGGACAGAACAGTCATATCTTATTAAGAACAGCAACAAGTTGACCGCCTGTGGTTTTGATTCTGAGAACTCAGCAAATGCTACAGCTTATTTTTAGTATGCTCAACCCACTGCTGCTGCTTCTTGATTCATTCTGGTTGACTAACATTGAATTTGAAATACAGTGATGTTGGCTCACAATTAGCATGTGGTTATCCCTCTCATCAAACTTCCCACTTGGAAAATCAACTCAAGAGGTAGAGGTGGCTAAAGGGGAGAAGGGTAGAGAAAGGGCCCGACAGCAGGCGCTTCCCATGATTCACTGATGGCATGAGTGACAGGTGATGTGGCATCTGAGTTTTCAGGCCTTGGTGTAGTGTAAGAAACCTCGCTGAAAAACCTAAGTCACCCTTAGGAAAAACATGTGGATTTGAAGCAGCAGTGCTCATAGGCTTTACATGATGGTAATTGCTTTGCAGACAGGCTGGAGATGCTTGTGATGGTTCTCTTTCTTGCTCAGCTACCCCTGTTTTAAATCCTAATGGAAACAGAAGAATTATGTAAAAGCTGCAATTCAAAGAGCGGGCCTGGGTATATTATTTGATGTGAATCAACCTGGGCCTGCACTCATATTGTCTATTTCACCAATTAATCAGGCACTTTGTCTCAAAAAATAATGAGAACTGTAGTTCTCTTTTTAAACACACTTCTCAAGGTGTGAATCATGAATAATTCAGATGACACGAGCAATTCACACCTGCGAGAGGTGTTGGGCAGGAAAGAATAAAGCCTGTTTATGGTGGCAGCTGGGTTCTCCCGGGCAAAGGTCAGAATCTGAGCAGTGAGGGCACTCCATCAACCAATCACCATTGCTGAGGGCCTACTGTGTACCAGGAGTAAGTCATAAACCTCAGCTTCAAGAAGGGTAAGCTTGAAAAACAATTCTGGGTTTCCTCCTACCTCTGAAGGTTTGTGATTACTGTCTTTGAGTTCTGGTTCCACCACTAACCAGTTGGGTAACTTGGGGTGAATTATTTAACTTTCTCAATTTTCCAGAAATGAGGCAAATGCTAATAATAGGACCTGCTTCTTAGGACTATTATTGAGATTAAATGAGATGATGTGTGTAGAGCATTTAACACAGGGTGTGACACCTAAGTACTTGATGTGAATAAACTTTGCTCCTTGGAGGAATGAAAATAAAAAAAGGCAGTCACTGGCTCAGACTTTAGATGCAGAAATAAGTCCAACACACGTAAAATCTGCCACTTACAGGGCATGTTATATTTGATCTTGAGTTTGGGGCTCCATTAAACAAGCATTTATTGTCTTTTAGGTTTCAGGCATAGCCCCAAGTGTTGGGGATGGAAAGGTGAATCAAGATCCTCACCTTCCAGCAGCAGGGGTGGACAAGCCCAGATCAATCTGTGTTCCAACTTGACTCCATGAAGAATGTGGAGGAGAGAGCAGGGAAGAGAGGATGACCTCAGTTTAGAGGGGTCAGTGGAGGTGACCTATGATTCAGCCTTAAAGGATGAGTAGGGTTTTTCCAGAAAGTAGAAAAAGGGGAAGGCATTTCAGAAGGAGGAAAGAGCTCGGGCAAGGGCCTGGAGATGAAGTTCATGACCTAGTTTTCAACATCCTTTCTTAGGGCTATTGATCTTTTTTCTCCTCAGTGACTCCCCATCTCTGCACAGTTATGCTTATAGGGCCACAAGCAGCATGGCGCACAGAGCTGCCAGGTCACTGCCTGCTGCTGCCGATGTAGGAGGCTTCCTTTCTGTTCAGGTACCAGTGGGTTTAATGACACAGCTTTGGACAATCAAGCACTGTTGGTTCTGGAGTGACCAGCCTAGGGAGAGGTGAACTCGAACACCACGGGTCAAACCTCTCTCAGGGAAGTAGCCATGGAAGCTTGAGGTTCCTCTGCGTTTGCACAAAGAGTAAAGATCTAATCACTTCTTTAGTATTAAGCCCCAAATCTGACTTTTCTGAGAATAGGTTCACACTTGCCATTGTTGAACGCATCATGCACATGTGTCATTTGTCTGTCTTAGCAAGGGAGACACAACAAATGAAACAATCAGGTTAAAATTAATTTTGAAATACATATTTGGAGAACACTTTAGAAATTTCCTTCTGGAATATTCAATTATGTGCACAAGAAATTGCTTTGCCTTTGTTTTAATGGTAACTGCTGGTAATTAAATTTCACAATCACCTAGATTGGCAGGAAGGTTTGATTACCTTTATTTTTAGTCCCTATTTTTAAGCCTTTAATCTAGCCTGTGATTATACTCTGAAGTAAACTGTGGTTGATTTGCAAAATAGTTTTTTTAATCATTATGGGTTATAGTTGCTTTTATAATTGAAATAAGAACTTTTTGCATGTAGTGATGCAATGGCCAAATGGATAATTGCACAAAGAAAACAACTCAAGTAAAGTAATAAGAAGCTATGAGCTGTTTTCTAGTAACTGGACTGAATAAAAAAATAAATATTAAAGGGGCCTCAGGATAAGAAGTTGTTAAGATTTTGAGAACATAAACACACTTATAGAATTGAAATCAAAATAGACTTTTAAAATTAAAATGCAAATGAAAATGGGTAAAAATCAGTATTAGGTGCAGTTATCAAAACTTACATGGGAAAAGAACATTCCTGAATAGGGCGAAGGAGTTACTTCCTCAGATTCTATGCAACAGTAATGTGGGCTAGGAAAATACAGTTGTCCCTGGGTATCCACTGGGGATGGGTTCCAGGACCCCCATGGGTACCAATTCAAGGATGCTTAGTCCCTCATATAAAGTGGCAGAGATCCATGCATACTCCACATCCACGGATACAGAGGCCTGGCTGTAATGCATGGGTGTTGATCCTAGAGACGATAAATAGGAATTTTCATTCCTTATTATTAGAGAGCTACAACCAGTGACATACACAGACCTTCATATTTCCAGATGCAGAAGGTAAAACTGAAGTATACAACTGCTCCCAGGACTTACGTATGTGAAATCAGAAACTCCAGGTATCAGACACTACAAAACAGGGTGTCTTTGCTGAAACAGAGGAGTCTTCTTGTGGGCATTGGGATTCTCCAGAAATATTCAGTTATGTGTCAAAGCCATTTCTTTATCTTTGTTTTAGTGATACCTGCTGGTAATTTCATATCATAATCACCTCAAGTGGCCAGAAGATTTGATTACCAAGAAAAAAATGTGATTTCAATAAAAAACTCAAATAAGAAAAATCACAGAGCTAACAGGAACCCCCTGAGAGAAATCGTTCCCTCAGATGCGCAGTATTGTTGTTTGCTGTCTTCTCGGTGACCTTTCCACACCTTGTTTTAACTCACTAGAGTTTCTCTATGCATTTGAGGGAACCCAGGAGAACCCAGGGGCAGAGAATCAGAGGAGAGGAGGTCTGTCTTAAACACCACAGCATGTCTGTAGTGTCTGCCAGGGGCCTACTGACCTGTGCACTTTTGTGAACATGCCAGATGCCCCCCACTGCCACCAACCCTGTGGAGTGCTTTGAATGGCCCCGACGCTTGGTAAGCTTTTAGCGGGCACGGAAAGGAGGTATCTTCCAAGGCCAGTCTGTGCAGGGTTGAACTAGACGCCGTGTTCTCTGAGCTGCGGCCTGGGGCCCGGCCCCAGTGTCAGTCCTGTCGGGGGCCTCCTGCTGTTCTATGGGATAGCCTGGTTTTGGACAATAGTAAAAATAACCAGATGCTGTGCTGGGAAAACTTGTACGCGAGCTATGTCACACTGGCATGTTCTGGAAAAGAGTTTTCTGCCAGAAAATTGAGATTCCTGCCAATTTGATATAAAGAGAGAGCCGTGGACCTAGTGATGAACATAGGATTAATAGTATCTATCAACCACCCACCAATAATTTACCTTTGATGAATATATTTGCATTCTATGGCTCCTGAAATATGTCACTCAATTTCTAAAATGAATGGTTTTCCTTCCTTCCTGTCATCTTTCCTTCCTTCTTTTCTTTTTTCCCTCTTTTGTCTCACCTCCCTCCTTCCCTTTCTCTCTTCCTTTTCTCACCTGCTATTATGTTGGTCAAATGTCTATTTAGAGATTTTTTTAAAAGCATAAATCCTGCATTTGGTCTATTTACTATGAATAATTTCCAAATCTCCAAAGCACCTTCTGGCTTCTCCTTCCTTCTTCCCAGTGCAAAAGGAAGCTGGTAGTCAGCTTCTCGAGTGGCTTCCAGTCAGAGGGTTAAGGTGGATGCCTGAGACTCTGGTGTAGCTGGTTGGTGTGATAAAACACACTCGTGTGTCTCAAAGTTACTGACAAACCTGAGGTTTATTTAGAGTCTCCACGACTCGAGGAAAACCCAGTCAGGAATGTGCTGGCCCCACACGCGTCTGCTCGGCCACGGGGCCCCTGTGGCTGTCTGCTGGGGCGGGAGGCCGAAGACCTGGCATGTGTGCATTGCCAAGTGTGGATCCAACTTTTTCAACTGTGCACCCAGGGAGAGCCATCCACCAGCTGCTTGTGCGAAGAGCCTGCCTTTCCCTCATTTATTATTAATCGCACATCTTTGTGGGGGCCACTCTTTGACTATAGCCTTTGCCGTATGGTCTCGTCACAGCACTGCCTGGCTTCAACAATGCGGCCTATCAAACTCACCCACCTGCAGCCCACTCAGCACAGAACCTCAGCAGTGTGTAGTGTTCTTTTAAATCATTCAACGTCAGAGTTCCCATAGACACTCTCTAATAAAGGTGTGCAGCGAATAGCCTTACTTAGAATGCTGTAATCACCTCTCGGGCCTGAGGTTCAGGCCTGCAGCTGAGACATCCCCATCACACTGTGCAGGCTGCCAATCACCCCTTGCCTTGGCGGGCCTGCTGGGGAAAGCACTTCTCCTAGAGGAGAAGCTGGATGCCAGGAGCCGCCTGGCAAGATCAGCTAGGTCTGTGGAAACAGTTTGCTTCCTTGAGCTGGTGAGCAATCCCGTGTTCTGAAATGTGTCTTCATCAGATGTCACAGTAAGAGTCAGAAGAAGGTCTGGACATGTAAGCCTTTAGCCAGAGCACTGAAGCCCTGTATTAAGGCCTTTGAACCCTTGGAGTCCTCACACCCTTAACCAGGGCCCTTGAGCCCTTAACCAAGGCTCTCATACCCTCAACACAGGCACTTACACCAGACACTTTGCCAAGCCCTGCAACTAGCAAGCTGTGTGGTCTTGGGTGAAATTAGCCTCTCTGGGCCTCAAACACCTCTCTGCAAACTGCAGTTGTGACAGCCTGGTTCCTGGGGTAGACATGAGTTTCACAGAGGTGACCGAAGTGTGGCTTCCCACAGACGTGACCTTCATGTCCCCTCATAGATGCCACTCCTCTCCCTTTCCTCTCTTCTTCCCTGAACATCTCTGAGCCCCAGCACACTTGGCTATAAACCAGAAACAGCCATATCTGATGAATTTATTCCACAGAGTTGCCATTCTTGAAGCACTGTTTGTGAAAATACTTACAAACTGTGAAAGCAACCAGCAGCACTGAATGGCTGCTTCGTGTCATTCTGTTTACATCATTGCATGTAATTCTCACACTACTTCTCCAAGGTAGACGTTATATCCTGTTTGGCAAACAAAGAAATAGGTTCAGAGAGGCCACGGGGCTTGGATTTGAGATGTTAAAGTTAGAACAATATCTTCTTCATTTCAAAGACCATTCTTGTCCTTCCTAAGGGGTTAGTTTGTTTCTTTCTCTATTGTGAAAATTTTTGACATCAAAGTTGAAGGCTGAGCTAGATGTTCATGGTTAACAGAGAAAACACAGTAACGTAGTTGTGCTGAGGGCCAGGAGTTATTCAGATCCTCACTCAGCCTGACCAAGGCTTATTCTCTCTGGCGTTGTGAACTGGGAGGTGCTACCAAGTCATTACTCTGCCCAGAGAACTCCTACGTCTGTGGACTTGTGGGAAACTGTACTTCCCCATATTGCCAGGTGAAGGGTGCCTGGGTGTTCATTGTACCACTTTTTTATTTTAAGATTTTATTTATTTTTAAAGAGAGGGGAAGGGAGGAAGAAAGAGAGGGAGAGATACATTGATGTGAGAAAGAAACGTCGATCAGCTGCTTCTCACACATGCTCTGACAGGGGACTGAACCTGCAACCTAGGTGTGTGCCTGGACCAGGAATCAAACTGGCAGCTTTTCACTTTGTAGGATGATGCCCCACCAACTGAACCACACCAGTCAGGGATGCACTGTTCTTACAATGAAAATTGTACTGAAAATTGCTTAAATGAAAGAAAAAACACAAGGGGGAAAAAGAATGGTAACGCTTTGCATTGAGGTGATTATCTTCACTGGAGTTTGAATAGGACTCCATTGTGGGTGAGCGCGTGGAGTCTTGCTATCACCACAGGAAGCTCCCAGATTCCAAGTTTTCAGGCAGCGGAGCATATGTTTTTTAGCTTCTATCCCAAGCGGAAAAGTAAAGGAACCAAAACTGTGGAAGGAATTCAGATAGACCTCACACAATTCCTACCTGAGAATTATTTTCCTCCTGAGCTGGACTGACTTTTACATTTCCTTGTCGGGTTAGCGCGAGGAGGGACCTTGGAGGTTGCTGGGCAGATTCCAACGTTGTGTAAGTGAGAGACTCAGGGCCCAGAGAACCGCAGGCACTGGCCAGAGTTGCTCAGCTGGCCCATGGCAGAGCTGCGGCTGGACTCGTTTGCTAGGACCCACGCTCTCAGGACGTTAATTCTCCATTTCTCTTCCTGGCTCACCCAACAGAGGAGCATCATCCTCTGAGAATTTCTTGCAGACGTTTTTCCTGTCTGACTTCATAGAGGCTGTTCTGCTTCATTATTTAATATCTTCAAAAAAACAAATCACAAAGTGCTTTGTATTTTAAATGGGTCTTACATCTCGAAGCTGCTGTGCCGATGGAGGCAGGCAGACTCCGGCAACCTAGGGCCTGCTGTCCTACCTATATTTAGCCATGCTGTTCAGTAAGGTGGCCACTAGCCACATGTAGCCATTTCTATCTAAATTTAAACAGTTCAGCTCCTCAACGGCCATAGACACATTTCAAGTGCTTGCTGGTACATGTGGCTAGTGGCTGCTACATCAGACCATCAGAAATAGAAAGTTTCCATTGTTTTGCAGAAGATTGGTTTATTGGGTTAGTAGTTCTAAGACTGGGAACTTACTGGTATAAAATTAATACACTGAGGATGGGAAATATGATAGAATGTTCTCCCATTCCTGCGTTTGCTTCTCGTGCTGCTTAGGTTATATTTTACTAATTTTGCAAATCAGCTTTTCTTTTACAAAAGTAATTTTCCATAACTTTGAGGGAAACTGTGGAATGACAGCTGGAGGGTGCAGTTGGGGACAGGAATTAAAATGTTCATAAACTTTCCTAGTCCTGAAGTTTGACTCAAGCTTTAAAAAGAGGTCTATAGTTTCTCTAATGGTGGCCCCATTTCTTTTTGAAATGACCCCCAATGAGTTGTAATTTCACCCTTAAAGTGGAAAAAATGTCCATGTCCAGAAGAAGTTTGGATCTTATCATTGCATCTCTTCCAAAACATCATAAAGAAAATAGGAAAACTGTGAATATGTGGACTGAGGTTGCTAGTGGCATATCCGTGCCATATGATTTGCAAGAGATCTTCTCCCAACTTGGCCATCGGCAAATCATTGGCCTCAAAGTCTTTTGCTTCTGCCAAAGGCCCACATATGGGGCAAAGCAAATGCACACTGCTTTTAGAAAATAAAGTTAGCATTTGGAATTTCAGCACTTTTAATTGGGGGAAAATGCATGCAAATAAGATGCAAGAACGTGACAGTTCCTAAGAAAAGGAAGCTGCCTCCTCCTTGAACTTCTGTTACTATCAACAAGTGCAACGAAAAAGTTGGAAAGGTAAGAAGTATCTCCAATGTGTCGAGCAACTGTTGAGAAAGAGGTGCATGCCGAGGCCACTGGACTCAGAAACCAGGATCGTCAGAGGACTGTGGCATGCGCAGTGTGTTCTCTATTGCCATAACTCAGATCATACAGTTAGGGCAGTTTGAATCACAGAATCACTTGGCTGGTGCCCTTATGCAATTCTGTCTCATCTAAGGCCCAGTCCCGAATTTCATGGTGCCCCGTCATTGCCCTCTGTACCCTCGGTCCTGGCAGACTGCCATTCTTCATGGCAGCAGGACCTAGCACTTCCTTATGATTTCAGTTAATGCCACACTAACATCCTGAAGTGTTTTTCTTACGTAATTTTGCTGCCAAAGAATAAACCTGAGGGATCAATGTTAGGACGTCAAGTAAATAGGAAGCAAGGCCTGTGGTTTTGTGCGTGAATCTTCTGTAGCATCTCCAGGGTGTGGGGGCTGCAACATTGAACTGCAAGGGGCTGCTTCTCCAGCCCTGGGCCTGCACTGTCCAGTATGGTAGCCAGACGGGCCACGAAGCCATTGAATTGTGGCCAAGCTGAGATATGCCGCAGGGTAAAACACACACCAGAGTCGAAGACTTAGTACCAAACAAAAAGACAATTCCAGATATTACATTGACTCTATGTTGAAATGAAAACATTTTTGGGATAGTAGGGTAAAGACAATTAATTAAAAATTTGTTTTACTTCTTCAAACATGTTTAATGTAGCTATTAGACATATTTGAAACTATCTACATGACTCATATTATATTTGCATTCGAGAGCACCGGTCTGGACGACTCCACTGAGAATGCTCTAGCCTTTATCACAGACTCCATCACACATAACTGCTGATTCACCGACCAGTGGCTCTCATGGTTGCCGCCATGTCCACTCTCCTAGCCAGAAACTTACCCTCCCTCTCCTGAGGTCCAGCTCAGCCCCACCTCCCAGGTCCCTGTTTGTTTTAGGCTCAGCCATCGAGAGCTGTCTGTCATTTTACAGGGTCTATGTCAGGAAGCAAAATGAAATACTCCACAGAGGGATCGGTTGGTGCTTTGATCAGATTCTTACGTAGGCTTTCTGCTTTGTTTTTGGTTTTTGCTTCACCATAATTCTAGATTTTTTATATTTACTTGTTAGATTTATGTGCACCCTTCCCTCCAAAGAAAGCCCACAATCCTGCAATGCCTCAGAGTCGGAAAGAAAAGCTGAGAGAGGAAGGAGCTCATTTTTCTCTTGACCTGTGCAGAGAACATCTGTGTGATAGTCTTTGCACGGAGGCTTCTTGACATGAATATGTGTATGTGTAGACATACTTACACATATGTGTTTGTGTGCAGGCATGCATGTGTCTGTTTTCATGTGTTTCTATGTATATGTAGGCACAGAAAGCAGAAGCGGATTAGGTTTCAAACAGAAGTTATTTCTAACCAAATATATTACATATAAATTAATACCAAGGGAAATGAAAAGTCAAGCCCAGCATTTCTTTTAGTAATAAAAGAATTCATTTGGGATTGTGCTAATGATATGTAGATATTAATACACGTAATTTGGCTGCCTAATATTGATTTAAGTTGCTCATTCAAATTCACTTTATTATAGGAAAAATTAGCCATTCTGTTTTACAGTGTTTGTCCCTGCAGACAGTGAGACCGTTAAACCATGGTTATTGGGTAAATAATACTATTTCACTGACTTTCATATGCAAAGAGAACATTATTACATCTCCTTCAGGAAGTGCCCTGTGAGTTGTTGGTCTCTGGCTGAGACCTGCTGAGAGGAAGCCAGCTGTCCTCTGTTCACTCCCCAGCCGGGTGACCAAGGTCCGGGGCCGAAGGTGCTCTCAGTGACCCGGGCACATTTTTCTTCTAAGTGACGTTAATGTGCCTGAACTTTGTGTTGAACTTTGTCCACATGAGAGCCCCATACTTCTTTCAAGCAACCAAACAACCCACATGCCCTTTTCTCTTAAAAATATGAATTCTTCCTCCGAGGAAAATGCAGTTCCTGGTGACTTTGTAAACTCTTTTGATAGAGCATCAGATTCAGATCAGGAACATAACCGCAGAAAATCCTAGGCAGGTGCAAACAGAAGATCGGATTTTGAATTAGACAATGTAGTTCCCTTTAAGAACCTAGTAATTGCCACAGTACCTATGTGGTTCTATAGTCCAACCTCAGGAATAGCACTAAAGGGTATTTTGTAAAAATGCACAACTGCCTGTTAGAAAGAGGCGCCCAGCACACCTTTATTTTCCATGAACTGCTGAGCATAACTGTCATTGAAGAATTCGTAAAAATGTGCTTCCGAGTCTGTACGTTGTCTGAGCTGGTGCCCCGTCTTTGGGTATTAAGTTCCATTTGTTTTTTGACCCTAGAGCGTCCTGGTGCTTCTTTCTATCGCTTTACATGTAAGTCTCTGAAATTTACATCCAACATTGGTGTGCGGGTTTTGTAAATGTGGGTTCATCTGAACCCTGGGCTTCTGGGTCAGGGTTGTGGAACTGTGCTGGGAGTTGGGGACCCGCTGTCTGTGCTCACTTGGGCCTCTCTGCATTTCCATCTCCCCATCTGAAAAACAGCATAATAATACTTGTTGGGAGATTCAAATGGGGCCGTGTCTGTGAAAGAAACTTGCAATTTGAAAATCTGTGGACAAAATATGAAAACGTCAGTTCTCGCGAAGTTCCCCTCCTAATGGAGATGCTCCGCAGGTTCCTTCCCAGGGTGGTCTGTGACCACTCAGACCACATGATCTTCTAAGACAACTGGACAAATCTCCCCTAAATATAGCCCTTTGCTCTCATTGCTCAGCCTTTCAGAACCTGGAAGTGTAACCCACCAGTACGGAATTTCCCTGCTCAGAGCCAGGCTGTACCGCACATCCCTCATTCCCATCCATGTGTGAACTTAGCCAGACAAATCTCTCACCCAAAGGGACGCCACCGTTTAAACTTTCCAAGCCAGAAGGGTGGCTGTTTTTAAATTATACTTGATATAACATTCAATATATGTAAATGAGTATCTGTGACACATACACGTTATGAAATGCAGTCACACCACTCATAAAAAGATAAATAAAAAGCCACCACCTAACCTAGGATCATTATCTGCCCTTGCATCTTCCCAGGCACGTTCCTCCTTTGCCTTTCTGTCTTCTCTCATTCCCTTCTTCCAGAAATAGCTGCTGCTTTGAAATATCTGCTTGTTATTCCCTTGGTTTCTCTCCTCTGTTTAAATAATTTTATCACGACGGTACATGTCCCAGGAGAACAGACATTTTTGTCTGTTTCGTGCACTGCCAAACCCCAGTGCCTGGAGTAGTGTCTGCCATGCGGCCGGCACCCAGTAACTGATTGTTGAGGGAGTGGACGTGTTTCCATGGCAAGCACTCCATCATGGGAATGAGGCTGCAGCCCCTCCCTTCAACTGGTGTGTAAATCAGTTCCGTAAGAACCCCATCGCTGGTTCACATTAGCATGTGCCTTTAATGATTTTTAGAAAATTAAAAAAAAAAATCATGACATGGATGATTTGCCCTTTTTTGCAGTAGGAGACTCCTAACAAAGTCACATGGACCTTTTGGGACCAGGACTTCTTTTTAAACTTGATTTGTAGTTCACAAGCACTTCTCAAGACTAAATAATAAACACTTAAGGAACAAAGCAGTAAAACTGGAGCCCAACAGAAAGAGCTCCAGAGAGATTTTTGGGGAGCCAGACAGCACTCATAGCACAACAGGGGTGAGCCTTGCAAACACCATGCTAAGAGCAAGAAGACAGTTCTAGAAGAGCACGTGTTGTGTGGTTCCACTCACATGACATGTCCAGAAGAGGCCAATCACAGAGACAGGAAGTAGATGAGTTGTTTTCTGGGGCTGGGAGGGTGGGAGGGAAACCGGGACGATGACTAATGGGTGCGGGTTGTTTGAGGTCAGTTGTGCGATGGTCGCAGGTATTTGAACAGACTAAAAGGCATTGAATTGTGCACTTTTAAACAGGTGGCCTGTTGGGTATGTGGATTCTATCTTAATAAAGCTGTTATTTAAGAGGCAAAAAAATATATATCGATGTAGTAGGAATGAGAAGGTGAAAAGGCCGTACAGGGAGCAGGCAGGAAAAGCACCCGTAGATCAAGTCCTTCCTGGACTGGATACAATCAGACAAGACACACTCACTCCACAGTCCTCGGTATCTCGATCGCATGCAGGGTGCCTCTCCTCTTCCCATTTCTACTTCCACATTTGTCTTTTTCTGCTGCCGGCCCCCAACTCCTCAGAAGGTTCCATGGAGATGTGTTTCTATGGCTGGCTTGTAGGGCCAGCTCGGCCCTCCCCAGTTTCCCCCAATGGCTGCCAAATCCTGGCGCTGGACAAAGCAATTAATGCTTTTCTCATGACTAGTTAATTAGATTTTTATGCAGCTTTTCAAGCCCTGGGAACAAGTCTTCTGCCCTTGCTGTGGAATGTAAGTCATCCGGGCACCAAGTTTCCGGGTATGTATCTGGTGTTGCTGCGTGTTATCAGTGGTTCTTCCATCGCTGCCTCGGCGTACCCCACTCGGTGGACGCATGGGCAGACCTTGCCAGGGGTGTTGTCTGCTGCTGCTTTTGTTGTTTGTAATCAAAGAGCTGACACCCTTTGATTGTGTCGGATAACAGTATCACACCGTAAATACTTTGTTAGAAAGACTAAATTATCATACCGGTCCAGCTGTCTCAAATGTTCTCATGGTGTTGACTTTGACTTTGAACAAGTAAAGAAACATGCATTTGATCAGACCTTAAATATGAATATTAAAAATGAAATTTTCTAAAACCACATAAAGTTCACTAGAATGGATCCCATCAACAAACATTTTTAAAACACTTACTGGTTCTGAGTGCCAGGTTAGTACACAATACCCCTCCCCACCATGTTCGGAGTCTACTAGAGCAAGATACCCTTTCTGTACATTGGAGGCTGACCTGGTCCGGGTGGGGAGCTTATGGAGGTCAAGACTGGTGTCTTTGGGGAGCACAGTCCCCTGGGTGGCTGCTTTTATGGGCAGACATTAATCTTCAATGGCCTGTGTGCATTTATAGGGTGGCTGGCTCCCCCTCACAACGTTCAGAAGGCCTGTCTGCCTTCTGTCAATGACAATGAAGACAAGCACCCCCACAAAATACAGATAAATACCCATTTGTGGGAGTATGAAGGCAAGGCAAGGACAAAACTGTCTTTCTTAGTTCTCCCCATAGGCTCCCAGTTGCAGTATTTTCCTGGCACCCAGAGGAGGAAGTGGGTCTGGGTTACAGTGGGTTTGTTGTTGTGTCCTCCATCGGGGGAAGTCTGGCTGCCTCGGTTGCCTGGGACAGCAGCACACATGGGCAAGGCATTGTGCCTCGTGCTGGCCTCTGCATCTGCCCTGACATCTCACTCCAGGTGTGGATTCTATGCCCGGGTCCTCCCACTTCCTAATGCCACAGGCCAAGCTTCCCCTAACAAAAGATGTGCCGTCCCTGAGGCCTGAGGTTCACGCCTTTTCTTGTGCTGACACCAACATGCAAAGCACATTGACATCTCCTCACTTTCTGACCAGAACATTCCAGGGCGTCATTATCGTATTGGATAGGATGCTTCTGCTGCATACACAGCAAACCCTAAGAAGTGGGAGATAGGAACGCCATACACGGTGGCATATGATACTGTCTGCTTCCCTGCAGTTCTCTGGGTGCTGCTCTGTTGGTGGAAGGGCTTTGTTCCCAGCCTTGCCCTCCTTTTGATGTCAGGATGGCGGCAGCAGACATCACATTTAACATGAGAAAAGTGGAGAGGGAGAAAACCTTTCTCACAAGTGCCCTCCCCTGAGCAGATTGCCCCTGGCCTCACTGACCACAGTTTTGCCACACAAGCATCTGTGAACCAATCGCTGGCAGGGGAATAGGATGCCCACGATATACTCAGTCTCATCATGACTTCCTTTCTATGATGGGAGTGAAGTCAGAGTCTCAGAAGGGGTGAGCGCCCCTGACTGCTTCAGGTTCTGTGAAGGAGGAAGGAAGACCCAAGAGTGTCCCCCACAGGTGTGTCACGAATGTCCTCAGCCCTGGATTCTCTAAGGCCACCACAGAAACACTGAGAGTTCTGAGAAACCTGGCTTCTGCTGGGCAAAGGACTCAGTTTAGTAGAGAATGGAACAATTGTGCCCCCCTCACTCTGTGGTAACATTCACTCCCCAACGAAAATAGTTTTGCTTCCCTTCTGAACCGAGGAGACCAACAGCTTTTTCTGATGCATTGTTTTCACTCATTGTTAAAGCTTTAAGGTTTAAAGCACTTTCTTTCATGGTTATGGAAAGATACAGAGCCGCCCATTCAACATTAGGCAGATTCCTTCTTTCCGATGAAAAGTAGGATGGTGAGGTTGCAAGGTTTTGATTCTTGACTGATTTTAACATCATCAGGTCCTGGTGTCAGAATTGTTTCATAAGAAATTCAGGGAATAATAGTAGATGATTCAGCCGCTCCTGGTTGCTATGGCAAGGAAACTTTAAAGCTTTGATTTGTGAGGACTAGTGATCATTAGCAGCTCTTTGTTTTTGAAACAGAGAGCCCTGCAAATGGCCACGGCCCGAGCGGAATAAATGATTGGCGACTCACCAGAGAAAGACTCTCAGGGTGTTGCTAAAGCAAAGAGGACTGGCAGAATGCTTTGGAGAGCAGGTTCCGGCTGTTTGTTCTTATGGCGGGATCTTTAATTTAAAGATTATTGGACAAGGAGTCCTGTGACTCAGGTCTGTGCCAACTTCATCTCAGAGTTCGCTGTTCACACGGCCTGGGGCCAATGCCATTACCACTGTGTAACTTTCGAGGCTCATCTGTAGAATTATTAGGTGGCACCGGATCATCCCTGAGGGGCTTGAAATTTGATGAGTTTCTGGCTCTGCTTATTTTCTCTGGCCAATCTACCGTGCCGTGATGCCTCCCCCAGGGAACGGCCCTCCCTCCCCACACGCGAACTTCTCATACCGATTATCTTCGGCACCACTGTTCTAGGCACCGGGTTTGTAAGATGTGAAGAGTGGCTGTTGGGGGCCTATGGGACACTCACCTTTCCATCGTCACTGCGAGCAAGCCCAGGGAGAGCTCACCCGTGCTCCCGGCCCGTATTATACAAGCACCTTGGACTGTGACTCACACTAAGAAACATATTTTACATCACAACCCAACAGAGACACACACACATATCATGTACACACATGTAGTTTGATGTGCATTTATTGAGTATTTACCAGTGAACAAAACAGACCAAAATTCTGGTCCTCGTGGGGTTTCAGAATACAGAGACAATAAACAAAAGAACTATTTGTAATTCATTTATGTCTGTATAAAGTAAGTGAATCCTTATTATATGTGATTATAATGTATATAACTTATAATTTCTGTAGTAAATTAAAAAGCAGTGAGCTCCAAGGAGAAAATAGAGGAAGGAGGGAGATAGGAAATGCAGGGGTTCTTCTGAACATTAAGTTGTGTGGCCAGGGAAGGCCTTATTGGGGAGATGGCGTCTGATGGCAAGGGAGCCCACGTGCAGACATCAGGAGGAAGAGAGAGCATCCCAGACAGAGGGAACAGCATCTACAAGTGCTCAGGCGCCTGAGTGTGCCTGGCGTGTTCCGGGCATAGAAACGAGACCCCTGGGGCTGATGGGAGTAAGGGGCGAATTGGGCTGAGCAGTGAAGCGGGGAGCACATCACGATGGGCCTTGTAGGCCCTTGTAAGGGCTCTGGTTTCTACACTGAGTGAGAAGCCTTGGCCCTGGAGCGTTCTAGAAGAGTGCCATGATCTAACATCTGTTTTCACAGAAACTCTCTGGCTATTAAACACAGACTAGCCATAAATACTTCATGTGCACGTGTGCCTCTTGAAGATGGGGACTCTTTTTTTAAAAAATAACACTGTATATAATTACTGTTATCTCATGCACACATGCACAAACCCATGTGCACACACATACAAGCACTGACTCCCCCTATTTAGTTCAATCAGCAAGGTCTCTGTTCATTAATCTGAGGAAAGAAATACAAGTGACTTTTATGAAACAAAGCCATGGTCATGCTTTTTCACTCCCAATTCTGAAGAAGGTTATTTCTAGACCCTGCCAAAACCCTCGTTGAAGAATTCCTTTCTACCTTTCAAAAACGAGTCATTTCAATCCTATTTCCTTTTGGCTCTTTTCTTTCTACGTCAATATGGCTCCCTTTTCTGTGGCTTTTGGCCAATTAATGGTATGTGCCTAGAGAGAAGGGCCTGGGTCTTATTGTCTTCCTACCACCCAGGCGCTGAAATTGGTCCTAGTACGCAGTAGTCCTCAAACTTTTGTTAATGTTTTACTTCCATTTTTAAATGCAGAATTGGAGTACCAGCTCCTTGGCCCTCTGGCCCATCGCTCCTTTGGCCATATGTTGGCCAAACCTCATTGCGACCTGACTTTCTAGAAAGCTTCATCCCTACCAGGATGGAAAACTTCCTGGATCAGTATTGACTCCTTGGCAGCGGCACTCAAGTTAATCTCGCTTCTTACAGAGCAGTTTTTGTCCCTTCTGTCCCATAAGCTTGTTATTCTCAGTCAGCCGGGTGTGATGTTTGTCTTCCTGGGCTATGCGCCCTAATTGCCACCAATTCATTGACCAGAGACTGATTTGACATGGGCTACGTTACTGAAGACACCGTTACTTCTGAATGTGTCTAAGAGTCATGATTTCAAGTAGAGGTTAAGTAAATATCGTTATGTTTGAGTATACGGTATATCCTAACCCAGTGCGAGGATCCCTTTATTGATTTACCCCAATATTTTATGTGAAAAGATGGGAAGGGGGGTGGCAGTACTCTGAACCTTATTCTTCTCATCCTTGCTTTCTCTGTCCTTTCCCCCTTCTCTCTTCCGTAAACGCTGAGTGTGTACCTGGTGCCGGCCACTGTGGGTGCCCCTGAGAGGGACATAAAGAGATAGGGAGCAACCCCTTTGTAACTCTAAGAGTCTGTCCCCAGGGCATCGTCACCCCATAAAGGCAGGGAGCCTCAGGTCACCAGTCAGGAGTAGAGGGCCTGCACATCCTAGCCTTTTAACAGCACCTTTTGGATGAATGACTGAAAGGACACACGCACCTCACCAAAAGGGAGTTTACCATCTGTCCAAGGGCCGATAATGAAGGTGGACTTCGTGGAACTTTGTAGCACTTACAAAGTTTTTGTCAGTGACAAATATTTATAGTTCAAAACTCTTCTCTTAAATTGTTACCCCTTCAGAGCACTGTCTTCTGTGATTTTTGTCCCTTCTTGAAGAGGCCAGAATTTTCACACAGGGACCCTTTCAAAGGGCAACACAGGCAGGGCCTCTTGACGGAAAACAAGAAGGCAGAACAGGAGGCCAGGCCCTTCACTCTCTGCCTCTCCTGACCCGTGGTGTTCCAGCTAGACCAGCACTCCCAGCTTCTCAATTCTCTCCGGTTCTGCAAACGTCGCAGTCTCGGAGGCCTCCCGGATGTCCTGATTATGGGTTTTGTTTTGCCTGGAGGCAGGCTTGTCCGTTGTGATTCCTTCCTTACCACGAGGAAAGGGTTTTTTAAACCAGCCCATGAGTCCAAGTCTGTTATCCAAAGTTTTTCTTCTTCTCTCCGAGTTACACCTTTACCTTCCTGCTGTGCCAGGAGACTGTTGCTGCCTGGTTAAACGGGAATTTGAAATAATTGTTTTTCTGTTATTCCAGGGCAAGGATTTGCTCTGGGAGAAAGTGATGTGTGTGAATGTGAGTGCAAATGTACTTGAGTGGTATGCCTGTGAATGACTGAGAGTATACACGTGTGTGTGTTGTGTCCGTGTACGAGTGTACATGTGTATCTTTGTGGTATGTGGCACATGAGTGTGTGTCTTTGTGTCATAAGATAGATTCCATTTCCAGGAAAAAGAAACCTTTCAGAGGGACCCTAGCCTATGGGACACATTTTTAGCTACTATCTTTTCTTTTCATTTTAAATTACTTATCATATCCTGATAAGGATATGACTGATTCTAAACATGAAAGAGCTTTTTTAGAGAGTAGAAATGGTATCATTGAATATGTTAATGGTTACATATAATTAATCTTATTATATAAACCAATTATTTTTAATCCCCAGGTGGAGATTATAACCAAGCCTAAGTAATTCTTCCTTGTAATGACTGACAAGCCATAGAGTCAAAATCTCAGAAAAGCAGCTATTTGGGGGGTTGGAACATTTTTTAACAGGCATTTTAGTTGCTGAAAGAGTCCTTGTAGATTTCCTTCAACATTAAAAAAGAAAGGGGAAGAGGAAATTACAATTAATAGTCTTAAAATTCCAATTAATCTCTCCAATAGTGATTAATTTCCAGAGACACCGAGCCTCTGCAGTGTGTCTGAGAGAAAGAAAAAGACAATTAGAATTGGGGAAATTAGTAGAGGACACTCGGGTGGCTGGAAGCCCCAGCAGGGTGACTGGCTGCGCTAGGATCCGTGCCATGATGGACGAGGCTGGAAGCCTGCCCAGAACTCTGTCTAGCATCGGCTTCTCTTTGTGGGACAAACAAACGCATCCATTTGGAAATCCACTGACCACATTTCCTAAAACCGTCTTTTGCCTCTTCATGGTAAAGCTCAAGTGAGATCCGTTGTCCAGTGTGAGTGCTGTCTTCGTCACCTTTGGGCTCATCTTTTGGTTGGGATGCTGGCCTCTGCCCCGCTTTGTGCCCACAGCGCTGTTGGGGCTCTCCTCTCCTCACCAACCAAGATCTCAGCAGGCTGGTTCAAGTCTAACATAGTGGATGCTTTAAATATCTGAGGCCACCGGTGCAGCCCGGAAATCACAAGGACAACTGATGCATCAACATGTCCCTCTCTAAAGGCGAAATAATACCATCGCAATGTTGGGGGAGGGGAGTAAATTATTGTGAATAGGCGAAATTGAAAGAAATTGAAACGAAGGGAAAATTAGGATGTTCTCATAGAGCTGGCTATTCTTATGAAAATTATACTTACTTTAGCATTCAAATGCTAAATTCAAATTAGAGTGGATTCAGTGTTAAGTCACTTGGAACTTACTTTATGTATCTGACGTTTTAATTACAGCGTGATGAAGGTGGTGTTACACTTTTACAGCAGCGTGGCTTTTTCTCTGCTCTCTCTCCCCAGTCCGGTACTTACTGGGCGGGAGGACCCTTCAGAGCGTGAGGAATAAACATCACAGTCCCTTGAACTTCTAAATAAAATGCAGCGCTACACAGAAGTAATGTAAGTGAACTCACCATTTGTGGTCAGCTGGAAAACTTAACTTTCAGAGGGATGTGACCAGCTATACTGACCTAGAAAACTAAATAAGCAGTTTGCAAAATCTGGTTGGTGCATATAATTATTTTTATATTATCTCAGGCTGAGCCTTGCGAAGAGCAAACCACAGGCATTATCTGACCTATTGCTCTGCCACTGCCTTTTCTCCAAGGCAGTCATTATGGAAGACTCAGCATGTTTTCCCCTAACTGCCTGGGGCACAGGCCTTAACTTTGGTAGCTCGAGTGCTCTGTCCCTGTCTGGGGTGGAGTGGAAAAGAAGCCTGCAGTCCGGACCAGCAGCAACATTTACAGGCTGGGAGGGTCAGAGGGAAAGTTAACGTGTTTGGCACTTCTATCAGCTGAAAAAATGTCTTAAATGTGGTGATATGTCACATAGTTTTAATTAACACAGGAGGTTATTAGGACTCTTCAACATGGAAGAGTCCTAATCATGCCTTTCATTCGAATATAAGTATTTACTGGGGATATAGGTTACAGGATGTCTTGAGGCCCCAGGGTCCTTGAAGTCCTTCCTTCAGTTCCTTAGAGTGAGTGAGAATGATTTCCTTTAGACTGTCTGCGTGACTCAGGGTGTCTGAATGAAAGACACATTTCTGATCATTTGCTTCATCTCTGGGGGCAGGTGGAATGTGGTCACCCGAGTGTGAATTAATGCCCGTGTACAAGAAGGTGAGCGTCTCTCTGCTTGGAGCCGAAGGAACGGCAGTAAGCAGTTCAATCAGGACACCCTGGATGGCTTATCATCCTGATTAGCCAGCGTTGCAATTAGAAGACATTTAATTTTTATTTAAAACATGAAAGTGACTGGTGAGGTTTAGATATTATTAAAAGTAGGCTTAGCCTGTAGTTTTAAGCCTCTTCATCTTAATTTAAAAAATAGGCAACTCAAGGGAAACAATGAATGGAAATTAATTACAAAGCTGTAGAGGGCCCTGGGTGACTTTAGTCTTAATCAGGATAGTGACACCCACTCCCACCTACCCCAGCACCCTGACCCCTGCCAGGAGAGTGGCACATTTCTGTTCTCAGCGCCAGAGTCAGCTCCTGTTCCTTCTTACATTTGTGCTATAACCTGAGTGCTAAGCAGAAGTCATGCTCAGCGGAGGCAGGCAGAGGACCACTGTAATCACACGGTAACGCTGTGAAAAGGTAGTGCCCTATTAAGATATGCTTTTTAAGTCAAGTTTTAATATAGGCAGGTAGATATAACCCATCGGCCTTCCCGTGAAACACTGATGTGTCATTACTACCATTCCCCAAATGAACTGCTTTCTGGCTTTCTCACCGTAGGTTCATTTTGTCCCTTTTTGACTTTTATACGCGTAGCATCACACATTACTCACTTCTTCACTGTTGGCAATCTAGGTTATGTGACTCAACATTATGCCTTGAGATTCATCTCTATATTGTATCTACCTATGGTTCATTCTTTGTCACCATTGTAGAACTTTCCAACTTCTACATGTGTGTATATACTTAGTATTCTGCTATTGATGACTCTGGGTTGTTTCCAGTTGGTCCTCCCACAAAAAATGCTGCTATCCACATTCTTGTGTGTGCGCATATGGGCACTGTCTACTGCTATATACACATCTACAGGTGGAATTGTTAGTCTTGGGTACGTATATAGTCAACGCTACAAGGTTCCACCAGACACTTTTCCAGAGTAGTTTTGTGTACCCAGCAGTGCATGAAAATTCCAGCTGTGACCTGTCTACACCACTCCCAGGCCCCATGGCTTGGTGACTTAAAACTCTGTTGACTTGGTTCTCTAAAACTCGGCAGGCAGTAAAATCCAGTGCTTTTCTATTTTAAGAACCAGAAGCTTTTCATCAAGGAAAAGGTAATTGCATTTGACTAGACTGTTAAAACCACTGCAGCAGCTGAAGCAGCAAACAAACCTGAGGGGAGAGCGCATTCCCCACTGATGGCCCCAAGTCACGTCATCCTGAGTTCCACAGAACTGAAAGAGGAACCATTAGGTGGAATCGCTGTCTCAATTAAGAAGCCCTTCTTTTTAAAAAAAGTTATTTTTCAATGACAGTTGACCTTCAGTACTCTATGAGTTTCAGGTGTACAGCAGAGTGGTTAGACATTTGTATAACCCCCAAAGCAGTTGCCCTGGTAGCTCTCCCACCCACCTGACACCATACCCAGCCATTACAATATTACAGACTGTGTTCTCTAAGCTGTACTTACATCCCCATGACTATTTGTAACTACCAATTTATATTTCTTAATCCCTTCCCCTTTTTACTCAGTCCCCCGGCTCCTTCCCATCTGGCAATCACCAGTCCATTCTATGAATCTGTGAGAGTTTGTGTCTGTTCTGCTTGTTTGTTTATTTTGCTTTATAGATTCCACATATAAGTGAAATTATATGGCATTTGTCTTTCCCTGTCTGACTTATTTCATTCAGCATAATACCCTCCCAGTCTATCCACGCTGTTGCAAATGATAAGGTTTCATTCTTCTTCTTCTTTTCTGATAGTTCATTTTTATTGTATTTTTCCCATTACCATACCCATTCCACCTTTACCCACACCCTCTCCCCTGCAATCACCACACCTCCTTCTTAATCATTAACTTCATTTTCTTTCCACTGGAAATGTTCCAATTATGAAAAACTATGAAATGATTCCTGATTAGGTGACACTAAATGTGAGCACAGTAAATATAATTAAAAAAAAAAGACAGGCATTTAGGCCATGGTCAGATACTACTAAGTTTTAACTAAAGTGTAATATATATCTAAGTAACACGACTTAACTATGATGATAAGAAACCTCACGACATGAAAATTTTTCCTGTTTGTTGAATGCACATTTGGCTGCATTTATTTCTAAAACCCTGCATTGCTTAAGGAAAAGTCGCAAGAAAGAATATCGGAAGCCATTTCTGTCATTAGTAACTTTACGATCTGAAGTCACTTCATGTCTTTGTTTCGGTTTTAAGTACATGCAGAAACTGGGGAACATTGTGTCTTCCCTGTTTACCAAAATGATTATTGTGAGAAGCAATCAAAATGCCTACAACAGCTAAGCCATATGGAGATTTTAAGAGAAAGCATTTTCCACATTTCTCCACATCTATATTTAAAATAATATTAGCGTTGGTAAAGTGCTACTCAAAAGCAAAGTATTTTTTTCCGCAGGATAGCCTTCTTTGTTAGCATGTCATGTCAGAAGCGGGCCCAGTGCCGTGTAGTCTGTAAGTACCTCTTGCTCATTCTCCTTTGCCTTAGCAGAAAGGAATGGAGAGGATGATTCATAATGAGTAAAACACGTATCATCTCCTGGAGATAGAAAATAAGGATAAAGGCAGATTTCCATTCGGGAGAATTTATTTTGGCTTTGGAAGCAATTTAAAATGGCTATTCCCTCTGCTGGCAGTTTGTAGCCTGCCTGAGTTGACGCCTCCATTTTCAATCATACCAAGATTGCTTTTAGTCACTGGGAATTGCCAAAGCCAGAGCTCTGAAAGTCTGAAACGGAGCCCTTTCCAAACTCCTTCTAGATTCAAAGCAGATGGAATCAGAATGTGATCTTCTTTGCTGATTGTCATCATACGCTTTACCAGTTATTTACCTTAATCCATAATATGTCTAAATCAAGAGGGGAGAAATAGGCCTAATTATAATATAACATTATAGGTCATGGCAGATTAGCCCAGGAAGATGTTAGCTATCAGATATGCAAAATTTATTGTAAGGTAGCTGTTGGGCTTTTATATGCGAGATCTAAGGAAGACAGTATTATGGATTATGTTCCTAGATCAGACAACCAATACCAATATGTAGAAACCTCACATGTATGGGTGTGCAGGTTTGCCTTCTGACTGGCCAGCCTGTATGGAGAGATATGCAGATATGTTTAGAGCAAAATCGCCAAAGATTCTCTTTGCAAAACTGAGTCTTAGAGCATTGCATCTCTTTTGCTCACCTATCCGGATTCTCCATAATATGGAAATTCCAGGCCAGGAGTATCGTAAAGCTGGGGATCCTTGCTACATCTGCAGGGCAGAAAGAGACTGAAGCCAATCACCTGCCGTGAGCTCTTTGAGACCCATTTTAAGGAGTCACCACTCATCACTGGAAAAGGTGACTTAGCTCCCATGGGGGACAGTTACAACTGTTGAGTGAGTGGTACAGCCCCTGAGCTTTAGTGCAGTGAAAGTATTATTCTCAGACATGTCTTACAAGCCATGGATTAGGGCTTTATTAACAAAACTCCCAAAATGGTATTTGCTATGTATCATTCTACTTGAGATGATAAATAAGGTGGAATTAAACTAACACAGAAAGATTACTTATCTTACAATTAAGAAATCAGATAAGAATGAATTTTGAATTTATAGCAGTTTCTGGGTTGGCCAGGGAGACATATTAAATAACTTCTCTTTTTTAAAAAATATCTTTTGAGACATAAATTCTCTGTGGGGGGAAAAACAGAACAATAAGCTGTCTTTTCTTAATAGATTACCGGTAGTGTTCCAAATGCTTTGAAAAATGAAGGGAAATTTAACATTTTCAAATGATCCTTCAGAACTCTATTATCATGAGTGGAGAAGATAAACTAAAGTGCTGAAGCATTTAGACTTTTTGGAAACTTCCATGACATAAGGTAGATAAATCTGGGATGGACCAGCCCACAGAGCATGGTGGCCTGAAATACAAATATGAGTCACTGATTTGAGCAGTCAGCCTGAAAGGCAGTGCATTTAATGTGACTTTTAAAAAAGACAAACAGACAATATTTCCTGACATGAAGACAGTTACTGTCTTAGTTTTTTCCTCGGAAGTGTCGCAGAGGTTTTTTCTGTTTCTGAACTATCCACAGTGGTCCTGAGCATCAGTTTGGGTCTGTCTGTATATTTTAAGATACTGGCTCAAACATCATATGTTCTCAAGCAAATCAGAGAGTTGAACAATCCCTTGATGCTGTTAAAGTATAAAAATCAATTCATACAAATCAGAACCAAATTCAGACCAACTTTACCTATGGTGTGATTTTCAGGTTTTCTCTGGAATTATCCAGTGGGATCTTAATTTTGCTTTTACCGTTTTCAATGTATGCCCAAAATAATTAACATAAAGAAGATAATTTTATTGTAAGGATAGAGATGAGGTTTTGATGACCATATTTTCTTTCCTCTGAAGCGAATTTCTTAAACTGGTCTTTACTTTTCTCCTCTACCAAGTGCAGGACATACAAGGCTGCCAGAGGCTGGGGAAATACGCAGGGATGGTCAGGTTTTCAGAAACGAGTTGCATTGCCTGCTTACGTGCAGTTTTAAGCATTTCGTGCTTATGAAAGGAGTAATAGGAGTTCCATTATCTCCCTGCCTTAGATCTGCGATGAGATGGGACACAGTGCCGCCGCTTTGTTAGACTTTCTAGCACTGCACACCTCAGGGCTCAGTTCAGCCTTGCGACAGGTTGTGACTTGCGGCAGAGTCAGTGGGTCCTGTTTCCTCATCAGCTCCCATGACAGCATCCCACCAGCAGCAGGAGCTTCTTGAGGCAATGTCTCCACGCCTTGCTGGGTGGTCACTGTAGCCCACATCAAACCATCAACTTTTCTATTCTCAGACTTTATTGACTCGGAGTCCCTTTGCCAATGCAGCGGTCTTCTTTCTACCATGAGCCACTTACACGCTGTTAAGCTGCTCTTTATCCCACAGAGATGGAGCTACTGAGTTCCTTCACGGGGGTTGTCTACTGTCCAGCAGGATTCCCAATTCTTGTGGCAAAAGTCCCAGTTTTCTCATGGGTGCCTACTTGTTCTAACTCCCTCAGCCCACATAAGCCTAGAGCTTCTTAGGGTGGCTTGTGCCTCCAGGCTCACCGAGAACATCCTCTGGAATTGGGCCAGAAATGGCACCTGGCCCCATGGGAAGCCTCAACTGTTGGCTCTGGCCTTTGCTTGCTGCATTTAAATAGTAGCTGTCTTACACCCATCACTGGGGAGCCGGGATGGTGGGCACAGAGCTGAGAGATGGTCAGCTGAGTCCTGATTCAGGGTGTCTGGACCTGAACCCAGTGTTGTTGAAGTTCCACCTGATCTTTTTGCTGCCACAGCTTTTATTTTTTAACTTAAACCTATCGCATTAGAGCTTCTGTCATCTGTCACTGGCAACAGATATGACCCTAAGTAACACAAGCCTGGCACCTACAGTCCGAGTTCGAAGGAATTTCACTCCTTCTTTGTTTTATCTTGGGTGTTCCCGTAAATAACATCAAGGCTGCAAATGCTTTATTCACCCATGGGTGCCGGCACCCAACAAGGTTATTGTCAAATGTGAGGCCTCAGGTTGTACAATAAATTAGTTTTCAGCTTTCTCTATCTATTTAAGTGCTAAACATGGTATCAAGTTGCTTAAAATGAGGATACATCCAAGTCACTGCTTCTAATTCACAGAAAAGCTACTTACATATATATACACACAAAAAGTAAATATACTGATGTACATATGTGTGTGCATATATATATATGGTAATATAAATATATATATACATATGTGTGTGTGTGTTATACCTTAAGAATGAGTAGGCCAATCAATTTTATTCACTTCACTTGGGACATTTAAAAAGCCAGCTTTCCCACTGGGCAATAACAGGAAGTGAAAACACCAAGGGGTAAAAATTGATGTGATCAAAGTCCAAGACGATTTGGCTGCAGGCACAGTAGCAAAGGGGGTGGTTTGTCTCCTATGACCCCAGGTGTCAAGCAGGCCAATCCACCCACATACCTCAGGGCGAGGTGCCAGGTGAGTGAGCCTCTGGCCCCAGAACCCTGTTCTCCTTCCTGAACTCTCATTTCACGCCCACTCTTCTTTTCCCTCCCACTCTGGGCCAGGTTGGCCTGATTTCCAAGCCTAGTGATGTGCTTCCTTTCCAGCCCAATGGCTCAAGGCAGGAATCAATATCCCGCTTTAACCCTGAAAGCTCCCAGGGCCATAGCCTGGTCTGACCTGTTCCTGTCCACCTCGGCCTTTCCCCCGGGGCTCAGGAGCCCCTATGGTCTTCCCTCAGGAGGCGGGTAGGGTAAGGAAGAAGGTCGAAATGAAAGAGTTAACAGAAAAAGGACAGAGAGTGTGGTCCCACGCATGCCTTTACCTTTTCAGAAAAACATTTCCCATTGGCAGAAGAGATGAAGGAGCCAAGCATATGGCATATGCTTCCCAGTGCACCAGATTGTAATATTATACACTTGGATAGTACCGCCATAAACACATGTAAACATTAGTATGTTTTGCTGCAAAGGAAAAAAAGCTCCAATGATGTATTATCCTAATGAGCTGGTTATGGAGATCAATTCATTATATTCTCAAGATCTAGATAGAAAGGGCGGCACCCACTCCAGCAACACGCTACAGTAAGTGCGACAGTATTTTCCATTCGGGTTGAGAGTCACCATTTGCTGCAGCTGGTTCAGAAATTTGAATCCTACGACTGGAAGACCCTTTAGATCAGGGATGGGGACGCTACAGCCTGCTGGCCAAATCCAGCCTGCCACCTGTTGCTGCAAATACAGTCTTCCTGGAACCCAGCCACATTCAAGCACTTAAGTGTCGTCTGTTGCCTTCACATGCACGGGCAGGACTGAGTGCTTGTGACGGTGATTACAGGTCCACTTTATTTTAGGAGGCAATCTAAACTCATTTGTCTGTTTTCTCAGGAAAGCATTTGCCTACTGAGTAAAGATTTTTAGGGATGAAGTATATTGTCTCACTGTGTTCCAATTCTTAGTCACCAAAAATTCTTTGTAAAGGTAACTTACCTAAATTCTTCACGAGGCAATATAAAGCCAGTTTCTTTTCTTTTATCTTTTGTTCAGTTATTTTTTATCTTAGCTGCTCAGTGAAAGGTTTTCATAGATTTAAAAGCCATCAAATCACTCGCTTTGGCTTTCCCCTTTTAACATCTCTCAATCTGACTCCTTTTGACTTGTCTGTGAGATCTTTTCCATTCCTTGTAATGACATTTCTTTGTTATACTGAGAACTGGACGATTTACTGATGGTATTTACCTCGTACAAAAGTGCACGTAGGTGTGTAATTAGTTTGCATCTCCGAGCCTCTTGTGAGGCCAGTGAGCATTTCCATGATGTGCATTTTGGGGCTGAGAAGCAATGAGGGTCAGCAAGGTTACATGTCCAGCCTGTGGTCGTGCAGGCAGGAGCCGCTAAACCTCTTCCAGCACACCTCACTTTGTAGTGAGCCGGCAGGAGGGTGGGAACCGTTCCAGTAAGCTAGATTGTGTGTGCCTGGCACAATCCGGTGCTCACTTTGGAAGGAATGTTCTGTCCTTCAATGGGCATCTATGCCCTCAACTTCAGCTCAAAGTGGGTTGTACATAGAGCTGGTGAGAAGTGGGTCTTTACTATGTGAATATTGCCACTAGTCGGTGGTCACAGCAAACAGCTTGTATGTTAGCAGAAGAGCTGGAGGCAAGTGTGGTTTAATTAACCAAACTCCATCACCAGTAGGAGAAAAGGTGTGTGCTTTGGGGGACAAGGGTGAAGAATAACGTCATGTTTGTACACAAAAGGCAGTGATGTCTACATATCTTTTCTTTGTTTTCCTCCACTGATATCTTGAATTTAGTAGTCTCATTTGCCAATATTACCTTGATTTTGCAGTCCACCTTTCGAGATGTTCTCTGCTATTTTTCCTCAACACCATTTAGTGTTCACATGAAATTCTTCTCTCAGAGACAATATTAAGCAACAGGAAAAACAAGTATCTCTATGATATGTAGGTCTCAGTCAAGCGCAAATACAGCCCAGGGGCCCTACTGTGGGAATAGGAAAACGCGGTCCTGACTGCACTTTTTTTTTGGGGGGGGCTGTTTTCCAGCTTATTTATTTTAGCCCTTTAGATGTTTCTTTGGAGTCTAAATTTGAGCTCTGGGACTATCTTTAGCGCTTTAGGTTATTGGTGACAGTATTTAAGGGAGACGTAAGCTGCTTCTTGAACAGTCTGCATTTTTTAGTTAAATGTAAGTGTTCCCTCTTCGTTGTACATTGTTTGTTGTTCACCTTGTATCCTGGTACACAATTGGACTCCTAGATGCACAGGCTGTCTTACTAATTGAGTTCCTTGTGGTGTGTCTTCAGTTATTTCACCTTAAGTATTTATTTTTATTACTAATAATGCCAGTCAATCATGTGAGGCATAAACCACTTTTCCCTACATGAACAACGGCCACTTTCCCTCCTGGCATCCTCGTTTCTGAATCCCGTGATGTCTAGCCACTGTGTGAGGAGCAGAAAGGGTGCAGAGACCAGAGGGGCGATTCAGCTTTGGGTTTGTGAACAGGTCTGTAAACCTCGGATGTCTTAGGAGGATGTGCCTGGGCAAGAATAGGTTCAGGACCTTGCTGTCAATTTTATTGTCAGAATTTGAGGGAGATGGGACTAGGAACTTCTCTTGTCTTAAAGCCCTTTCTTCCGTGCTTTCTTTAAAAGCTACTTTAAACAACAACACCACCACAACCCCCACCCTCCCTTTGTTTCCCTAACCTTTTCGCTGGTTTTGTGACCAGCTCTCATTCTCTCACCTTGTCAGATTTCTTCTCCCCCTTTCACCCGCACAGCCAGGAAGCGTCCTCAATTGCTCTCTCAGATCGCAGCGGCTTTCTCCTGCAGAGAAACAATATACTCCACTCTCCTGTTCAGTATTGTTTTCTTTGCTAGAAGTGCATTCAATAGATACAATTTTCATGTCTAAGAAGTAGTCCCCTTAAACTCTGCAGACTTAATTTCAGATCTGCAAACAACACAGGTGACCTGACACTTGTTTCCACCTGAGAAGAGAGGGCATCCTCTTCCTAGGGCCAGGGTTTGGCGCAGGCCACCCTTTCCCTGAGCTAAGTGGGGGCATACCCCTACCTGTCCACTCACGTACTCTGGAGTCGTCCAAGGTCCACTGAGTGCAGGATGCCTTTAATTTGCAGGCTTCCTTCTAAACTGTAATTGATACACCCTCTGAAAACTTCAGTTATTTTTATGGCAGATGTTATTTTAAAGGAACAGTGGTGACAATGACTGTTCATGGACTATTTTAATTGAATTGCCCCCTTGTGGCTCTAATACAGTCTGGTCTTTTTAACATTCCTCATTATAACTGATCTTAATTTCCATTATCCTTTAAACATTTTTTTGCTTGAAGGTTTTCATTATTTCTACAATTTATGTTGTTTTGGTTTACCTAGTTAACGTTCTTTATTCTTCGATTTTCCTCACCGTTCTGTTAAAGAACAAAGTAATCATAGAGATTTAGAGCTCGGGTTCCAGAGGCTGGGTGGCTGCTTTTTGACCCCAACCTGCCACCAAACTGGTTGTGCCAACTGTCTCTTGGTGCCTCGGGTTCCATTTCTCTAAAATGATGGTGGGGAGTTGCAAGATTGAAGGAGCTGAGTGATATGGCGTGTTTGGAAAGGAGCCTGGGAGGTAGTAAGCGCTCTACTATGGCAGCTAATCTCACTATCTCCATTGTTGTCTTTGGAGAATGAGGACTGAGTGAAAACCAGTTCATCCTCAGAATCCCTTACAAAACCTCGCCCCAGAAGCAGGCACTCAGAGAATACACTAAGGGCTTGGTAGGCAGAATAATGCCCCCCCCAAAGATGTCCACATCCTAATCTCTGGAACCTGTGACTCGTTCTATCACACGGCAAGAGGGACTTAAGTCTGCAGGTGGAAATAAGGTTGCTGGCAGCCTGGGGAAGCTGGAAAGGGGAAGGAAATGGATTCTCTTTTCCCTGGAGCCTCCAGAAGAAACGTGTCCCTGCCCACACCTTGGTTTTAGCCCGCGGACACCTGTTCCAGGCATGGACACCTGTTTCTGAGCTTCAGAACTGTTATGTAATAAATTTGTATTGTATTAAGCAACCAAGTATCAGTAATTTGTTAGAGCAGCAATAGGAAGCTAATATAGTAACCATCAGACTAAATAAAGATTAATTATTTGAACCAGTGCCACCAAAGACACTGTATGTTATCAAGACATAATGGCTGGAGCCATTTCTTAGAGCAACAGATTTTAAACCTTCCTTTGTCAGACTTATTCCATTAAAACATCTCAGATGTACATCAATCAGTTTTGCATAAAATTGTATGGGGCCGACAACTGTCCCTGAAGCCCCCGCATCAACAGGGTTCTATATACCTGTAGGTCTGTGTGGGATTTGGGAAGGCAGCCAGTGTCACAGTGTCCGTGATGAGCCCAGGAGAGTCCCCCACTGCCCTGCCGGAGTGGTCTGGTGCTTAGAGGTTCTTTGAGTGGCGAAAGTCTCTGGGAATGAACTTCAAAGCTGTAAGGAAATTAAGAGATGGGGGTCCCTTTTAGTCACATTGGAAGTTTAGAACCTTATTATGTATTTCTCAGTCTTCTGTGGCAGTGTTGTGTCCCAAGTCACATGGTCCTTCTATACTTACATTCTCCATTTTTAGGAAAGGTTTCTCACTTGCAGAGTAAGCACACTGGTGTTTTAAAAAGTGGTTTGAAAGCGGAGGTCATGTTAGGGTGATGGTTACTCTTACTACTTCGGTAAGGCCTTGCCCAAGTAAGGCTTTGGACCAAAGCCTTGTTCACTCCAAGTAAGGCTTTACCACTTACCAGTAAGGCCTGTTCGGTAAGACTTCAGTCCAAGGCCTTGTTGGCCTCACAGCAGCCATGCAGACAGATTTATCTCCATATCCATGGATGTGCTAAGTTTTAGGAGGAAGCATAGGTGCTCTATCTGCTAGTAGGATTTCATTCATTCATTCCATAAGGGTTTTTTTTTTTTTTCAGTATTTTTTAAATCTTTTAATCCCCCTTATACCCTCCTCAACCTCTCTCCACCCCTCTCTTCCCTCCCCTGCCAGCAATCACTGCACTGTGGTCTGTGTCCATAAGCTTTTCTCTTTTTTTCCCCATTTGCCCAATCCCTCTATCATACCCCACGCAAGCTAAGGCCAACTAAATTCCAGGCATAGCACTAAGGTGGAGGGATGCCAATGATAGAGAAGTTGGACATACACCCTGTTCTCTAGGGGCTTACAGTCTTCTACTGATCTTTGTTTTAAAGAAAAAAGGTAAAGGCCCTTTGGAGGTATGGTTCAAATGTCTCAGCCACTGTGCACTTTGTACTGAAGGAGTTTATCAAATCTGGTCTTGAAAATCAGCTTTCTGGAGAGGAGAGTGGGAGGCTAGAAGAAGTATAATAAGAGCCTGGGGAGGGGAGAAGAGTAGAAATTCAGTAAGAAATACCAGCAGCCTGGAACCAGTGAATAATACCTTTACTCATCTTGGATGTCTCTTCCAGTAGGTCAAGACTTATTTAGAAGTTCCTGTAAAGAGTGTACAAGTGACAGAGAGGGTGTGGGAGGGCCACAGGCAGTCCATGTGTGTGACTGCCCAGACCAGGTTGGAAGTCTATCCTTGCAACTCCGTGCATTCCTGGCTTGCACTGATTGGCTGGCATTTCTAGCCATGGCTCGTGGCAAGGTTGCTCCTTTGCAGCTTATGAAGAGTTGCCACTACATGAGCTGTGATTTCACCAACAACTTCAGGACCTTAGCCTGGCTCCTAGAACACCTAGGACCTTCTCAACCAAGGTTTTACAAAGGATTGGACGTGCAAGTGAGAGAAAAGTCATGTATTCGCTTCCTATTGCTGTTGTAACAAATCACCTCAAATCTAGTGGCTTAAAACGACACCACTTTACCACCTTCTAGTTCTCGATGGTCATAACTCTAAACTAGGCTGATAGAGCTGTGTGACTTCTGAAGGCCCAAGGGGAGACTCTTTCTTCTTGCTTTTTCAGCTTCTAGAGGTTGCCCACCTTGCATGACTCATGGCTCTGCAGAACTCTGGGGTGGGTTTCTGTTCTCACATCTTTTACCCTCCTGCCTCTCTCTTCCTCGGACTCTTGTGATTATATGGTTCCCCCTGCCCCCACCCTGGGTAATCTAGAATGATCTCCCTGTCTCAGAATCCTTAACTTAATCACATCTACAAAATCCCTTTTGCCCTTGTAACTAACAGGTTCACTGATTCCAGGGATTAAGATTTGGGACACCTCGGGGGACATTATCCTGCCCCCGACAAGGGGTCAAGGGTTTCAGTACCCAAACAGCCCAAGGGCTTTACTAAATTCTTTCCTCCCAACACCTCAGCCTCCTGTGGTTTTGCAGCCAGAAAAACCTTTATAATCCCACAGTGGCACATTTTCCATTTTCCAATATAATGTACGTGAAAGAAAATGTTCTGATGTGATCAGAATTTTCAATGTCTTATCTCACATTTGGCTCAGCGGGGAGTAGGTGGAAATCGGCTGATTTCCAGGCTCTGTGCCTTGCCTTTGCAGGTCTGCAAATTCTTCCTCAGATTCCTGACCGTTTCTGTAAGGCCTCCTCCCGTTGCCTTTCAGCGTGTGCTTTGGACCGCACTTCTGCACAGACAGGACAGGCCATTTCAACCGGTGTTTGCCTAAAGCTGTTACCCAAATTTCAGTTTTATGTTCTTGGAGTTCAGTGTCATCATGAAGCTTTACATTTTTTAATTCAAATACAAAAGTCTGGTGGAAAAGAGAAAGGAGAAGAAAAATCACCTCAATGAAGCAAGGGCCTTTTGCCAAAATCTTTTCCAAGTTCCTTTCTGCCTAATAGCTACCCTCCAGGTGAAAGCAGAGAGGAAAGCAGGTCTCGCAGCCAAGCCTGGGAGCAGGAGGTCAGCTGGGAGCTAGAAGGTCAGACCATGGGGCTGGAAGCCTCAGGACTAGGCCATGGAGGTTCCAAAGCCAGAGAAGCAAAAGATGCAAAAAGGAGGTTGGTGGGAGAAAAGAGGGGCTGAATAAAGTGTGGTGCAGATCAGACACGTCCTGTGCATGAACAGTCCGAGGCCCAGTGTCTTGCATAGGATTCCAAGGGGCCTGGGCAAGAGCTAGTAGCAGCAGGCTGGTACTTTTACTGTACAGCATTGCTGTGTATGTTCTCACCGCTCCAGTGTTTAAATCTCCATCACCCACTCACAACTGACTTGTAAAATGAAAGCATGAGGCCCATTATATGTATTATCCTCAAATGGAATATTGTCAGGCACACTACCAAATATTTTCCCCACTGGGAATGATCAGATGTAAGTATGCTCTTAAAGTATAGTCTATATATAAAGGCACTTATTTACCAAATATTTCTTGACCATCCAATATTCATTGAACTCAGTGCCAAGGGTTCTTCTAGGCACTGGAGATATGGTGTTGAACAAGACACGTTGGAGTCCTGTCTTTGAGGAGCTTACATTCTAGCTGGGACTGACAGACAGCAACAAAAATAGGTGACAGAAGAAAGCTAGGCAAGGATGGGATATAAAGTATTAAAGGGGGTTGAGTGGAGCTGGGGTGGTCAGGGAGGGCCTTCCTGGCACAAAGACATTTTAGTAAATAAGGTCTGAAGGATATGAAGGGGTGATTAGTGCATACCTGTGGGGGAAGAACATCCTAGACAGGGGAATAGCAAGTCCAAAGACCCTGAAGCGGGATGTGCGTGCGGCATTCAAAGAACAGCAAAAAGGCTGTGTGGCTGGAATCTAGTGAGTGGGGGAGGGATAGTAAGAGATGAAGGAGGCTATGTGAGTGGAGGGTGGTTCACAGGTCATGGGGCAGCTTGTCGATCTCAGCAGGGGCTCTGTGGCCCTAACGACGGGAAATCTTTGGGAGATGCTGGGCAGAACAAAGATGTGACCCAGCTTTTATTTCCACAGGATCTTTCTGGCCTTTGAGAATGGTCCTCAGGGTAAACAGGCAGAATTAAGGGCAGTGTGTAGGGGGATATTCCAATAACCTAGGAGAAAAGTGGTGGTGTGGGCCAGGGTGATAGCAGTGGGGTTGGTGATGCAGGGTTGAATTCTGGGGGCATTTTGAAGATGAAGCTCAAACAGAATTGGCTGATGGATGAGACAGGGGAGTGAAAGACCGTGGAGTCAGGGGTGACATCAAAGCTTCTGTCCTGAGCAATTGGGAGAATGAATGGAGGCATGAGAACTGCGATGGGTAAGATGGCAGGAAGAGCAGGATTGGAACCGGTGGCTCAGTGTGGACATACTCATTAGACATGTCAAGCAGGCAGCTGGATGCATAGGCCTGGGATTCAGAAGGGAGGTCCCGGCTGCAGATACAAATTTATATTTGTGCATATGCCTACCATAGAGCCATCGGTTCTGGTCTCCATGGTCACACTTTCTAAAAACCTTTCATTCTAGCCTTCTCTTGTCACTGGTCTTCATAGCAACCCCATAGTTTGGCTAAGTAAGTAAAATCTTATGAAAATCTCTTGTCCCCTTGGTTTCAAATGTTTTTTCCCTTATATCCCAGTCTCATCCCTTCATTTCCCATCTCCTCTCAATGCTTGAACTCCCTTGTTGGCCCAGAAGTTGCAGACTCAGTTGCACAGTGCCCAGTTGGAGTAATAGAGCAAAGTGGGGAGTGTGGTAAACTGCAGAACACATGCCCCACCTACAGAGGGCAGCACTGTTTGGCTCCCTCCGCATGCTCCTGTCAGGGAGGGATACTCATTGTTGCCCGTTCTTCTAAAAATGAAGCCAGAAATCTAGATTTTTTAATGGACAGTTCTCCTAATTTTTCAACATTGGCAACTAATTCACACATTTTTCAAGACTGTGGGTCAAACAAAGTATATCTGGGGACCAAATCCAGTCCGCAGGCAGCCAGCCTTTTACCACTGAGGAGCTGTTGGACAGGTCAGCTGGCTGGGTTTGGGGTTTGGCCCCTGGACAGAGCCTCTTGGATTGCCCACTTTGGTTTCCCCTAGTGGAGGCAAAGGACACAAATCACCCACCCGAGGGAGGTTCCTAAGGGACATTGTTTCCAGAGCCTGGCTCCTAAGGAGCCTGCTTTTCTGGAAAGGAAGACAAGGCAGCTTCCCTAGGAAGAATATTTTGTGTCCTGTTCTCCTTTATTCTCTTCTCCCCTGATACTGCATTGCACTTCAAAAGCAGAATGAGTATTGATTCCATCTCATAGGTGAGAGAGGTGGAGGCTATTGAATCAGTACCCATGTCTTCAGTGCTTGATGGTAGAAGAAGATTGCAAAATAGCAGCTGAATGACAATCTGAGGAGAAAGTAAATCTCAGGGCAGGCAGAAGCCACTATATGTTTTTTCAACAATTATATATATTGAATATTTGCTAGGTGCCAGTTCTTTTACTATGCACTGTGTGTACAGAAAAAGAATAAATCATAGTCTGCTCCTAAAAGAGTCACTGTAGAGGAGACAAATATGAAAAGAGGAAAAGGTGGCAGTGTGAAAGAGCCACAGAGCAAAAACCAGGGGTGCAGGGAGGCACAAACATTTTTTAAAAAGGGCATTTTGGAAGCAGGGATGGCTGGGCCAAGTTTTGCAAAAATGAAGAGGTAGACGGTGGGGGAAAGCATTCTAGAAAAATAAACAGCACGTGCAAGGTTTCAGTGGACTACAAGGAGTAGTTAAGGACCTTTAGTCACTGCAAGGTCCTAAAGTGAGGTGGAAAGGTCAAAGCCAGGCATGAGTGGACAGGGTAGGAGAAAGTGCCAGGGGCCAAGTCCTGAAGGACTTTGTCGAAGTGGAAGAAAGAGGGTCCAGTGTTTTCCCATCTTCGCTCGTGTGTTGCTATGACAAGCATGATCCTGGTTGAGAGGCAAACAATGAAAACCCCATCTCTTCCAACAAATTTTATGCCAAGGGGAGAGCTGCTATCAATCTGAAGCCATTTAAAAGGGGAAGTAATGTATTCTTCATTAATTCCCTTATGACCTCATGCTGTTCGTATAAGACATGGACCGTAATGATAATATCAAGCTCTTATATGGTGTTTACTCTGCAAGGCAGTGTCCTCAGGGCTCTCTGTATGAATGTATTCATATAACTCCCTGAATTCTCAAAACCTTCCTAAGAAGTAGTTGGTCCTGATATAGTGAAGTGACTTGTCCAAGGTCATACAGCTTGTAAGTGACAGAGGAGGAACTTAGGCAGGCTGCCACTAGAATCCTCGCCCCTGACTGTCCTACACAGTCTCGTCTGCCTTGCATGGCCTTTCTTACCAGAGGCTTTGAAGGCAGATAGCAAATGTCCAAGAGCCATAGATGGGGCTTCTGTGTTTGTATTGAACCATCTTGCTGGCATTGGTTGGGAGTAACCATCACAAATGCAAATAGTCAGACAACCTGTCTTAATTCAAAGGGCAATGAGAACTTCGAATTTAACTGGGGCTGCTTCTGCTCATTGCTGGTTTTGATGCCACTAACATATTTATCTGAAATAGTGCAGCCCACGGCTGCATCTTTCAAGGCCATCAGCAATGGCCTCTTGACGGAAGCAGAATAGGTCTCCCAGTACTTTCGATAATTCCCTTCGAGAACTCTGGAAGGCTGGGTTCAGGTGGGAAGACCCTTTAGAGAGAGTCAGTATTCATTCTGTTCAAAAAGCAGTGCCTTTCTCTTTGATGCGTATTGTGCATTAGTTAAGAGCATTCTTGGAGGAAGAAAGGCCTAAGTTTAAATGCTGAAATCCTGAAGTGAGATTCTTTGATTATCTGGAAAAATCTGCAGCACTGACTGATCGTCTTTAAAAAAAAAAGGGGGTGGGGGGATGGAGAAGAGAAAAGAAGTGAGAGAGTCAGATGGTATTTCTATGAAGAAAGCAGTAATTGCAGTTCCCAGGGCGAGTGCTTGTCTTTTTATAGCATGGCAGCTTTTTTTCCTTTCTCAAATGGACTTCAGACCTTCCACACATGTTAAAAATGTTCCCATGGACAGAAACACAAATCCAGTTTCATCAATGAGTTTATCGTTTATGTAATCAACAAACAAGCATGGAAATAAATATCACTGAGAGATGTTTGTGGAAACTTTAAGTAGACACATTTTGTGTTTTCTGTGAAGTGGCTTAGTTATTTTAAAAATCCCATTGTAATCTGCTCCGTCAATTACTATTTTTTCAGATATGGTAAGGGGAGGACATTACTTTTCAGAAAATGAAACTGTTTTTTGTTACTATAGATAAACACAAAAACCAAAAACAGCAACCTTTAAAAATGTGCTGCTGCCCTGGCTGGTGTGGCTCAGTGGAATGAGTGCTGGTGGGCGAATCAAAGGACCACTGGTTCGATTCCCAGGCAGGGCACATGCCTGGGTTGTGGGCCAGGTCCCCTGCTGGAGGCGAGTGAGAGGCAACCACACACTGATGTTTCTCCCCTCTCTTTCTCCCTCCCTTCCCCTCTCTCTAAAAATAGAGAAAGAAAATCTTTAAAAAAATGTACTGCTCATGTCCATATGTCTAATTTTTCACAGAACTAATCCCATTTCTGGCATTTTCCACACTTGAGACCACCGCAGTCTACCTAAAACACGTGCACTTCACTTTGGGTCGCAGGTGTAATCCTGAACAGTTATGTACAAAACAGAATTTCCTAAATGGAATCATTTAAAATGCACTCACATAAAAAGGTCTCCTCATTTGAAAGGGGTTTCATGGGAGCCCTTCTGGGAAATGAATGAGACATTTCAATATCTCAATTTCCGATTTCAATATTAGTTTACCCTAAAGTAGGCATGCTTGTATTTACAAGTAACATATTTTTACATTGTGTATGTTATGCAGCTTCTTAATGAGAAGGGTCTTAAACTACTCCAGACACTTACTTGCAATATACGTGCAGGTAGGTGTCATCACTTGTCCGGTCGGAACAGGTTACAGCAGAGAGATGGTCAGAAGTTCCCTGAGCCTCCAGGCCACCAAGGAAAACATCCCAAATCCCCACATTTGTTGTTAGTGTGCTTGCTACTCTATCCTTTCCATCAAAATGACAGAATTGACATGTCTGAAGTTAATTGCATTTCATTGCTGTCACAGGTCTATTTTTAGATGCCTAAAGTGCACCCAGGTTGAACTACCAGGCCGGGTCTGGCGGGATCTGAACATTCAGTGCCTCATTTTAAAAAAGAAGCTGCCCCGAGTAATAGCACACTGGATTGTTCTATTGTTAACACTAAGGAGGGAACTTCCTGATTTTTTTTCTTCATTTTTATTTAGTGGTTTCTGAACTCAAAAGGAAACGTTGAATGGTACTTGATTTTAAGACTATGGGTTGATATATTATTTTCTTTCCCACACCCTCTTTCTCTGCCATATCGTAAGTGGTGTGTTTGCTTATTTATGCTCTTGTGCTCTCATTTCCGAGGCTGGGACTTCCCCTTCTTCTTGGTTGTAATGTTGATGCAGAAGAGAAGCTGCTGGGACAGAAGGCTGCCCAGAGAACGGAGGCGGCCGTGGCGAACCACGCTCATTGGCTGGAGATCAAACATCAGAGATGATGAGGGACATCTTCACCTCTCACACAGAAGGACACACTAACCAGGGGATGGAGTCCTCCTGGGTCATTTCTGTTACCCTCTGTAAGAATTCCAAAGCAGGCATTTTTTTTAAATTTTACTTTTCAGTTACAGTTGCATTCAACATTATTTTGTATTAGTTTAGGTGTACAACACAGCAGTTAGACAATCACGTACTTTACAAAGTGTTGCCTTTGATCTTTCCAGTACCCACCTGTCACCACACATAGTTGTTACAACATCACTGACTATGTGCCCTGAACTGTACTTTACATCCCCATGCCTGTTACGTTAGTTACTACCAGTTAGGACTTCTTAATCCTTTCACCTTTTTCATCCAGCTCTCCAAGCCCCCTTCCCTCTGTTCTTGTATTAAGGCAGCAAGGATGAGTCTGAGAGGTTGGTTGATGGGTTTCGCCTGCGGCTCATCGCAGCCTACTGGCAGAAACCAGAAGGCCGTGTTGAGGAAGATGAGGCCTGCACTTGGTAGGGAAGAGTGCCCTGATCGATTAGAAATGTCTGCATTGGGTGAGGGATAAGGAGGCAGTGTGTACTTCACATGCTATATATTGTCATCTCCCTGTGATGGATGTTCTAGCTCCTGATTAATAATTAGGAAAGTAGCTTATTCATCCCAGTTCTGTCCCTAATGCACAGTGTCACTTTGAGCAAGTTAACTTCCCTTGACCTTGCCTTCCTGGTCTCTCTCAAGAGGAGGGAACTATAGGAACCTTCCGGGTCTCAGCTTGACCCCAGGCCAGGCACTCATGGTTGCCCATTGTCTGTAAGCACTGAATCTTCACCTTGGCCTGAGATCTCTTTCAGTTTGACCTTAAACTACTTTTCAGGCCATGTCTTCTCTTTCCTACCCTTACCAGCCAGGCCAGATACCCATGATTTCTCAAACATGCTCCACACTTTTCTACCTTGATCTCTTTTCTTCAGTAAGCTCCCTAACTGTAATGCCTCTGCCTCTACCTCTTCTCTGCTTATCAAAATCCTACTCATTTTTTTGGATTCTGATCCTCATAAAACTTATTCCCATGTAAAATGTGTAATACTTGGCAACTTACTCCACCTGGCTGTGCATTTGCTAAGTCACCTGCAGATTCTGCTCCAAATTCATGACAGGCAAGATCTGTGCTTCATTCATTCACTGTCTGCAGATGCTCTTCAATGTCTAACTAGGCTACCAAATTGCTTTACATTGCTAAACATTGCTTTAAAGAGAAAAACAAAAACCAAGGACCAGTGGTAGAAATAAAGTGGCAAGGAGATTCATTCAAGTCAATATGTACTTAGTTCCTGTGCACTTTGAGCAAAACAGGATGGCAGGTATTTCAGTGGGGACAAGTAAGAGTAAGAAATAGTCTCTGTCTTCAGGGAGCTTGTGGCACCACCACCATCATCATATCTTCCGTTTATTTAATGCATATTCTTTACCACATCCTTTGTCTACATCCTAAATTCTTAGAACCCTGCAAGAAATTACCACTTCTATTTTACTGCTAAGAAAGCAAGGCCCAGGTGTTTAAGGGGTTTATCCAAGGCCACACAGCTGATATAAGGGGATGACTGGCTTCCGAACCTGTGCTAATTGTTATATGTGACATTACCCCTCTACCAAGGTGTCTATGACAAGGACAGGCAGTTCCCTGAGCACTCTACTTTCTCTTCTTCCAGCCTTTGCTCAGGCTTTTCAGGACACTTGGAATGCTCTCCACTTCCACCCCTCTAGGTTCCTGGAAATTGCTCTCCATGCTTCAAATGCATCTCAGACATATCTCCCTCGTGAAGTTGTTCCTGCCTCACCATTGACCCTGGGCTCCTGATACGTGGGACTCTCTACCCATGTGTAAAATGAAGGCAATGATGCCAACTCCATCTCTTTCTTTTATTACAAATGTTCTAAGGGTGCAGCAAGACCATCTAATGAAAAGGGACCAGAGAATTCTGTTCTATTTGGCAAATATCTGTTCAGCACTTGGCAAGTCCTCGGAAGCAGACAGAGGGAGACTCTGCCAGTATTAGAACAACTGTTCTCTTGCTTTACAGGAGACCAGCTGTGGTGACACCCACGATGAGGTCACTGTCTGGGATTCAGGTTGTGTGGAGAGAATGACTTCTCGCCTTGGGCGGAAGCAGAGAGGTTCCCAGAGTTCTCTTGTTCACTTCCTGGTCCTGGTCCAAGCAGTGCGGAGGGACCAGAGAGATAAGCTCTGAGGAGGAGCTGCAAAGTCTCAGAAGGCACTTATTTGCGGGAGTGGCAAAACCAGTGTAGGTTTCTGGAAGAGTGTCAGAGCCTCTTCCCTTTACCCAGGGGTGAAGGGTCAAAGTTAGGCCAATTTTCACCTACTTGATAGTCATTGATCTTCTTGTGAGTAAGTGGCAAGATTGGTGTGTGGTCTCTACATCTTGCACTGGGCCAAGGAGCCAGTGCTTATCAGTGCTGTGGATTCCAATGCAAACTGGCCAAAAAGCAGCTCATGTAACTTGAGTACAGCATCACATATGGGTGGTGATGATGGTGGGGTACACTCCTGCTGTTAGTGACCAGGGGAAGGAGCAGTCTCCTGTGCCCAGCAGTGTCTGAGAGGATGCCACAGAATTGGTGACACTCTTACCTGGACCTGAAAGATGAATGGGATTTCACTAGGTGAAAATGGGGTCAGGGGCAAGGGAGTGGGCTAGGGGACTGCAGGAAGAGGGAACAGCAAATGCTGAGACAGCACAGGCAAGCATAGTGGGAGCTGGCCTGCAGTAAACACAAATTCTGGATTTTCTCTTTCAAATATTGCTGATATTTATACAAATAGCGCAGTCACTCAAAGATGCCAGAGCAGGCGTCTCCTCCCTGAAACATCAGGCACCCAGGCCTGCTGTCACGGCCTCCTTCCTCCCCTCTCCATTATTTATGAAAGTGGCTGCCAGCTCCCTCCGGAGGACAAGTGCCCGTTTGTCCTGCAACCACATGCTCCCCCAGCCTTCTGCCCAAGGCCAGCCCGCCCTGCTTCCTGCGCTCAGCTTGCCAGCAGCATGCTGCCTGCCGCACTGTGTGCAGGGGCGCCGTGTATACTGACCACTATGCCTCGTATCGGGCAGTGCCTGCTCAGGGGCTTAGAAGGGGCCAGAACGTGTTTGTTCTCCTCCTTATAAGGATCACCAGCCCCCGAGTTATGGGAAAAAGCAAACAAAATCCATCCTGCCCCAGATAGTGCATCACAAGTCCTGACCTTTTACTAGCCAGTCTTGACCTTCATTGTGTCCCAGCCTGAGCCACTGAGACAAGAGCGTTGACACTGTTCTATTGTTTCCTCCCCCAGCTTTCCCTTTCTGTGGCTTTGCTTTCCAATGAAAACAAAGCAAAACAAAAGTTAAACAAACGCCAAATCCTTCCCAAGTCTTAATCCTCAGGTGGTCAATGTTGTTTGGGTTGTTTTTTTTTCCTGTCGTTGCTGCTGTTTTTAGTGAGGACGTGATTTTTATAGAAAAAGCATCATTGCATGTGGAGCCATGTGTGTGCCCTGCATGTTCAGGTCTCTGTGCCTGAGAACAACCAGTGCCCCCGCCCATGAGAGCAGAGCCAGTAGGGCGGTACATGGGGAATTGGAGGGCTCAGACCCTGTCCATTGCAGCAAAGGTACAGTCATGGGATCTGACTTTGGTGCAGATGATGGGAGGTAGTCTGGTTGGGCCCCTGGGTGGTGAGGTTCAGAGGATCCAGGGATACAGCAGTAGAGCAGTCAGTGGTGATATCAGCAAGAAGAGACACTGGTGCCCAACCCAAGGCCTGAGCTCCACGATGGCCACCTGGAGCACTGGGCCTTGCAGTCAGACCTTTCTCCAGGTGACTCACCTACAAATTTGTATCTTTGTTCTGTCTCCAGATCATTAACTAAGACCCACCCCACCCCCGCCTGCCCAGTCATCTCCAGCATCGGTCCCTCTCCCCTTTTGTTGTGACTTTAGTGCAGGCCCACGTTCCCCCCAGATTACCATTATTGGCCTCTTGATGAATTAATTCTCTGCCCAGAGTCTCTCGCCATTGCATCTGCCTTTTGGACCATGGCCATGTGTCCTTCCCTGACACAGTTCAGATCATATTATTCACTCATCCCCAGGTCTTCAGTGGTGCCCACACTCTGAAGCCTGTGGTCTGCCTCACTCTCACACTTCTTCCTGTCCCATTCTCAGTGAGGAGTACAGGACTGCCTCTTGTACTCTGGACATATCCTGGAGATCCCCCCTCATCTCCTTGCCCAGCGGCTCTCCTAAGGGGCTTGTTAAACATACAGTGTCTCAGGCTCCATCTTGAGGGACTCACGCCAGTACATTGGGGGCTGGAATTTGGACACTTCATGTTTAAAACTCTGGCCCCTGTGACTCTGTAGATGAGCCAGGTTTGGGGGCCAGAGCCTTCATCATACTGCTCCTAGTGTGTTCTCTTCCATCACCAGCACCCTACCTGGCCTTCAGTGTCCAGGTCAGGTTTCACTTCCTCCTTGAAGAGCTTCACGAGCTTGGCAGTCAGAATGACTTTTTACCCGGTAGGTTGGTGCCATGACCCTTCTGCCCTCTGCCGTTCTTCTTCCGCCGGCTTGATTATGAGTTGCTTGAGTGCAGGGGGTACATTTTATTCACCCCAGTGTATTTTTCAGCTTCCAGGAAACCAACTTGTATTTCACAACTGCTCAAATGTGAAAGAGATGCAATCAAATAACCCCGTAAAAGTATATAGATATTACATTTCCTTATGTGATATTTCATATCTATAAGAAAAAAAGGAAGCTGTCTCGGGAATGGTAGTGGCATAAATACCTACGATCAACTCCATTTTCTAAATATTTAGAAAGGTGATTTTAAACAAGTAGCACTTGTAGTTGTTAAACCTTGTACGAGAGTTCTTTCCTTCTATGGGCTTGCCTAATGAAGAGAGTTATAAGGCTTTTCAGAGAGTGCCTGCATTGCCAAGACTTTACTGACATAACTTGATATATAATGTAAGGTTTATGATTTTATTATCCAACTGTAATCATTTTTTCTGTGATATTTGCTTTTGTTCACCAGTAGAAATACCAGTTAGCTCGGGTTTCTGTTAACAGATATACTTTTAAGACATTCTGTGAGATGAAAGGAAGACTCAAGGAGTCATCTGTTTATAGCTTTTACAGCAACACCTTTATTGATGTGGCCCTGTTTTTTGATACCCTTCTATCTGCATTGCAAAAATGAAATTATATCTCCATCACCAAAATTAGATAGGAGATTTATTGGATTAGAAGTGCTTTCTTCCTAATCTTTAAGTGACCAAAATGTTCTTCTTTGATAATTCTGTAAGAGAGTTAAAATTCCTTTTGATTTCAAAATGTTACAGGCAGGAGACTAACCTAGTTATAGATTTCCCTGACATAAGGGGGCATGTCTCAGGGAACCAGCAATGCAAACAGATGTTTCTGCTTCAGAAAGAAGACATGAGCCCCACATGAACTGCAGCATGACCCGTTAAGGGGCATAAAAATACAAGTAACTCAACATTTTATATGTGGGACTCCAATTACCTTTTCAATCTTATAATGCTTCCTGCTATGAAGATTCTCCCCCCGCTTTTTATTTTCACATGCATGAAACTTCTTTACAATTTAGTAGCATTTCTATAACACATTCATTAAAGGCAAGGATGTCAAAGTTAAGCAAAAATAGTAAAATTAATCCACAAAATTTGTCATGTATCTACTGTGCAGGTTCTTTTGCAAGGGGTTGTGATTTCTCATGAAGTACCTCTGGTAAGACCGCTTTTAAGGATGCTGCAGGAATGAGATGTAGTGTTGGGAAACACCGAGCACGGGGACCGCTGATTAAATGCCAGGTAGTGTTTGTGTAGCATGTGTGTAGAATTTCAGAGAAAATGAGTTAAGACAACCAGACACAGTAGTGATGTTTGGCTAAGCAGGGACTTCACTCTCCCCATAGTGTTCTAAGACTCAAATGAAGAGAAATATGTCAGTCTGTGCAAACTGTGGATGCTTATTTTCAACTCTGAAAAGTGAAGCCACATTTGGAACTAGTAAGGTATTCATCATAGAAATAGACCCTAATTATATGCAAATCAAGTCAATACTTAGACCTGGTACATGGATCTTTAAGATAATCATTATCTTAAAGACAAGCAATAAAAATTAGGTGACAGTGGTTTTTCTTATTTGCTCTTTGAAAGTGTTTTGAATTTTGTACCTATCTCCAGAATCTTCCATGCTGTAGATAGAGGGTTAAACACAAACTCATTTTCTTCACCCACTTAAACAACTGTAGAAGCACCCTGAGTAAAGGTTCTACAGTTGGTTGAATAGTGGCCCTCCCCTGTGTGCCAAATTCATGTCCACCCAGAACCTCAGAATGTGACCTGGTTTGGGAATAGGGTCCTTGCAGATGTAATGAATGAGATGAGGGCCTGCCAGATAAGCAGGGTTCCTCAATCCACTCTGACTGTGTCCTTGTAAGAAGAGTAGACACAGAGAGACACCGACAGAGGCTATGTGAAGATGGAGGCGGAGATCGAAGTGATGCTGCCACAGCCAGGGAACACCAAGGATTGGCCTCAACCACTAAAGGCTGTAAGAGGCAAGGAAGGATTCCTCCCTAGAGCCTCCAGAGGAGCATGAACCTGTTGACACCTTGAATTTAGACTTCTAGCCTCCAGAGCTGTCAAAAAATAAAGTCCTATTGTTCTAAGCCAGCACATTTGTGGTTCTAATACAGCCACTTATCAGAGGTCCAATTGAATGCAATGATGTAGTATTTTCTACTCTTAGAGCTGGCATAGTAAAACCTATCCCATAAGATGACATGAAGATTACATGGCATAGTCTATGTACAAATATTTGATAATGCTTTTTGTCTCAGATTGTGTTCTTAGGCACCAAAGTGCTACCCTTTGTGTAAGGTGAGATTTCAGCTTGTATAGGACCATCCAAAAAAATGTAAGTGGCATCTTTGGGGCAATTTTCCATCATAGGAAAGATTTAAGCAATCTTAGGCAGAGTGTTAGGGACAGTGTATCAGCCAGAGACTATGTTTGAGTCCAAGTAACAAAAACCCAAGTACAGTGGCTTAATCAAATAGGGACTAACCAACAAGGTTCTCACATAAGATGTCCTGAACTATGCCTCCTGGGCTACGATGGAAGCCCCAGGATGCTCTCAAGGACTGAAGCTCCTTCCCTCTTTCTTCCTCACCATCCTGATGTGTCCTTCATTCCTGCTGCCTGAATTGGCTGCCTTCCTTCATGCTCCACATGTTCATTCTAATGCGAAGAAGAAGGTGGCCCAAATTAAGAAAGCAACAATTTTCCAGAAATCCTCAGCACATTCAGTTGAATTCTCCTTAGAGAACTGGGTCACATGACCTCTCCTAAGTGTGAGGATGTCTAGGAAATTTGGTTTTGAGCTAGGTACATTGCTGCTGCACTGAACAAAACAGGAGTTCTATTGTAAGGAAGCAGGGGACAATGGATTTCGGGTAGCTAACTAACAGCATCCTCCATCAAGGGATTCTGAAATAAGTATGACATTGGACTAGATGAGCCCTTCTAACCAAAAGACGCTGTGAATAGATCATGTCGTACTCTCATGGTGTTAGCAGTATATATTGGAGGCAGGTTCTGGAGTTGGCTATGGAGGTTTGAATTCCAGGTAATCTTGATCATAGATGACTGACTAATCCTCCCTAAGCCTAAGTTCCTTCATCTGTAAAATCAGGATGCTAACATCTACTTCAGACTCTTATTTTGAGGATGATATGAATTAAATATTCAGAATGTTAATTATAATGCCTGGTACTGGTAGATGCTAAATAGATGTAGCTGTTCTTTTTCTACTAGATGGTAAGCTCCATGAAGGCAGGGACTGTGCCTAGCATGTTCACTGTGATCACCTCAGTGCCTAGTGCATAGTCACCCTTTAACAGATTTTGTTCAGTGAATGAATGGACGGGACCACCAGTGTAATGTTCATATAGAGTACTCAGAATAACTGAGATTTGTCATTTCTCATGTGAGGTTTTCATGCACGTATCTGAAGCACCTTCTGTAAGTCTGAGGTGGGAATACTCTACATGAAAATAGAAGAATGAAGGAGTAAGGAAAAAGGAGTTGCCTTGATCAGTGTTTTTAGTTGCACACTTTTGTTTGCTGTTTCATTTTAGCCATTTTAGATGGAGTCTCAAATGCTTATTATTTGCACTAATGAGGTTGAAGAGCTTCTTACATGCTTATTAGTCAACTGTGTGTCTTCTTATGTAAAGTACTTTCTGAATACTTTGCTGATTTTTAATTGGATTACATACCTTATTTCTGATTTTTTGGATTTCTTAATATGTTCAGCATACAAGTGCTTCTTTGGATATATGTATTACAAATAGAGTCTCCCTCTCTGTGCTTTGCCTTTTCATATTCTAATGATTAAATTCAAATTCAAATTTCTTTAGGCCATAAAAAAGAAAAGAGAAACCACTCTAACAAATTTAAGCTGAAAATGGTCTATTATAAGGTACCAAAAACTTTAAAGAACCAGCACTGTTCTGGCAGTAACTCCATTGCCATCACCACTTACACTCACTCAGCTTTGGTGTCACTGGGCACTGGACATGAGGATATCTGCCATAGCTGTTCCAGACAAATCGTACACACCAGATCTATAAGAAACCAATCTCCCTGTAAAACCACCGTTCAACACTGCCTCCTCCCAAATCTCCTGTGAATAGGTCCATCTGGAGTCTAGGTCACATTTTAAACCAGTAGCTGCAAGGGAGTCTGGGAAATACAGTTTTTAACCTTTTAACCTTTTTAGTCCAGGCAGGTTTGCTGCGAGGGGATTGGGAAATGCCTCAGCTAGCTTAATGCACAGTGTCTAGCACAACAGTCATTTGGGGTAGCTTTGTGCAATTGTTCCACCAAGATAGCCTACAGGCCACAGAGGGTTGAGGCCTTTGGAGGAGGAACTGGAAGACCAGAGAAACCTAGGGAAGAGTTCAGACCCACATTCCCCAGCAGCCTGCAGAGCAGGCACTCAGACATGGACAGTGTGTTGCTGATTGGAGGACATGGTCAAGGGGGAAGAGGAGAGGCAGATATAGCCTCCCTAGCATGCAGGGGTGACTTGTGTGCAGAGGGAGACCTGCTTTGTCATTGCCCTTTCCAAGTCACTGTTCCAGGTGCTCACCTGCTGATAGACGTGTGGCTCCAGGCAGGGCCAGCAGGTTCACCTCACTGCCCTGCCTGCCCCATCCATCCCAACAAAGCAGGGATGACAAATGAGGGCTTTATGTGCCAGTGTGGCTCCTGTGACCTGGTCTGCATGACCCTCCAGCTGGTCCTAAAACATAGGCTGTGGGACTAATCAGGAGGCAAGGAAGAGGAGGAGCAACTTGCACACCAAAGAGTTTTAGGCCTGTGCCTCCCATGCATGAGGTTGGAGGGAAGAAGCTGAGTGATCTTTAGAAAATAAAACAAAACAAAACAGAAACTTGGTTGCGGGTGTGCTTCTCCTTGCTATTCTTTCCTTTTGTTGTTCTTTTCAGTATAGGTTGTGTTTTATAGGCTGTGTGATATAGGCAAGGTTATGGCAAGCTGGGTAATTCAAGCTCAGAAAGGATCTGTTAGGAGAAAAAATACCACCAAAAAACCCCAAACAAAAGAACAACCACCCCAGCCATGATTTATTCCCTGCTCTGCCTTTTATTTATTCTTTTTTGTAGGGCTTGTAGAGGATTTGACTGATTTACTAACATCATTTTTTCTCTTTGCACGCTGCATCTATCTCAGATATACCTTCCGTGAAGACAGAATTTATAAATGCAAACTTGCAGTATGCAAAAACCATTTTGATTCAGTTTAATGCTATTAAATGTGATCAGAAGGTACCAAGCATCTTACTGGAACTCTCTTCCAAGTGTAACCTAATCCAATTTACCTTTCCTTTGCTATTTAAGTTTCTGACAGCTGGAACAGACATTTTTCGAAGAAGTTAGGCTTGTAACAGGTGCCTTTTTATTCTCTGCTTTGTTCATCTCCTGTTAACAACTGGGTGTGATGTTATAGTGAGCATTACCCACGGGGTTATAGTCAGTTCTAGACATAGAGATCAGCCATATCAGAAACGATCACTTGATTTTAGTGTCACGAGTGTGTCACATGTGTGTTGGGTGAGCAAATGAGAAACAGTCCTGTCCTCAAGCTCACAGCAACATCTCACTCTATTTTATAATCACAGACTCAGGGGACCTTGTAAGAACACTTTATCTCTAATAAACCTGGAGTTTAATGACTCATACCCACCTGATTTTAGTGTTTTTTCCCCTCAGTTGAAAGTGTTCTTTTTAAAGAAAAAGTTAGCACATAAACATTCAAAAGGAGGGGTAAAAGTGATTTTCCATTCTTTCAGTTTGAACACAATTATAATATTTTAACTTTCACCATTCAGCTTTGAATTTATGTCATGCAGCATGCCTCTGGGTGATTTAATTATCTGCTTCTGATCTCATTGCAAAGAAATGGTGGAAGCCTGGGGGGAAATCTTTTCATTCCCTGATATCTTCTGCTAAGAAGCTGGTGCTCGTGGATCATTTGCTCCAGGAATTATTTTAAAGCCCGTTTTCTATTTAACATAAATTGTAGTTGCATTAGGCTGATCTGGCAAAGATGCTCTTTGATGATCCTTTGAGAGCTGGACAGGTGAGCTCCAGCTCAGGGAAACTGCAACATAAGTCAATGCTGTAGCCTATGAAGATGAACTGACACCTTTTGACCCACCTCTAATCAAAAGACTTTCTAATAATAGGGAGTTCTGGCTGCAAACCCCTTTTGTCATTGGGAAAAAAAACCCAAAGGGGTACATGTGCTATTTCTGGGAGCCAAAGCCCACCCAGGTAGGGATGGGTTTTCTTTAAATACATCCCAAGTAAAAGAAGTACGTTTCACTGAGAGCCTTTGATGACAAAGTCTGGGACTGCCAACATTCAGAGCCTGCTCTGCTTTCCCAGGCTGTCTGGCCTGAAACTCAGACTCCCGAATCTTTGTTTATTCATCTGTCTTTCCACGCATCTTCTTTGACCACATTGAGCACCGTGAATGTGTGACAGCCAGCCCTCACTAAAGTCTCTAAGTGTGGCCCTAGTTTCCATTTGTTTTGGTTATATCACTGTTTCCTCCTACATATATCTTTAAATCACCACGTTGATGGCATGCTGTCATCTTAAGTACAACGTGTGTAAACTGACCTCATCGCCTGTCTCACCATCCAGCTCAATAGCCTGCTCAGCGGTGGCAATAGCTCTGTTCTGCTTGTCCCTCATGTTCCCCTGTTCTGACTGTTCTTTGCCCTTCACCATCCCTCTGAGTTTTTCTTCCTTTTCACCAGGAACCAAATATGTTTATAGTCTTCTCTATATTTGCTTTATTGAGGTGTGACTGACATAGAGCATTATGCTAGTTTCAGCTTTACAACATAATGATTCAAGAATTTAAGTGCTTTCAATTTAAAACTAAGATACTTTATCAAATTCTTTCTTTTATAAAGTAGTGTCAGTGTGAGACAGTTGCTTTCCCTCCCTGGCAGTGTTTTATGCTCAAATTCGTGGGGTTCAGTCACCATCCAGAGAGGGATACCAGTTATGGTTTGGAAGCTCTTTCCGCCACTGAGAGAAGACAGTTGGAGCGAGGTGGGGGAGGGGAGGCCTGCCTAAGTGGTGACCCCCTGGCACAGGATCAGCACCCAGGGCTTCCAGCCTCCATCCCCGGATGTTGGTCTGTCGACCAGCTTTCCTAATAAAAAGTACACCTATTGGATGGCTCTGTATCTCAACTTTTCCCTCTTACTGCTCTTGGCCTTCAAGAGTTTGGGGTTTTGTTTTTAGGCAAACATTTTATTCAGCTGAACAATTTTCCAGCCAGGTAATTTTAGACACCAGACTTGTTCTATCTGGTGATGTAATGTGGTGGTTTCTCCCAATGGCAGAGGCAGGAGGAAACATATCCTTTGTTCCACTCATCGTGTTTGATTCTGACAAATGTAACTCATCATGTCAGCTAGAAATAATCCCCAATTAATAAACCACTTTGTAATTGTATTCTACTTTTTCTTCGAACACACTCTGACTCTTACAGAGAAAAGTTAGAACACGATTTCTTTTTTTTCTTCTTAATCATTTTTTATTAATGCTCGAACATGTTGTCTCCATTTTCCCACCACTGCTGTCCCTCACCCCACCCACCTGTACCTCCCACCCTCAATCCTACCCTGCTTTGGCTTTGTCCATGGGTCCTTTATACATGTTCCTTGATGACCCTTTCCTTTCTTATCCCCCATTATTTCTCTCCTCACTCCCCTCTGGTTACTATCAATTTGTTCTTAATTTCAAAGAATATGATTTCTTAATGCAGACATCTGAAATGACCCAATTCTAAGAAAACTCAAAGAGAAACTTTGCAGGAAATACAGATCTCTCTTATCCAACCCACAGAGCCAATCAATTATCAATTATAATAACAGATGTCCTTGGTGAAGTGTCTTCAGAAACTTTCTAACCAGCTGGCTTTTTCCTTTTCTTGTTTTATATGTCATCTCCTTATTCTCTCTACATCTCATTTACAAAAGGAAACTGAGGCTCTGAGAGGCTTAGAAACTGGCTCAAGGTCAGGTAGCCTCCTTGATACCAGGCCTGGATTTGAGCCCGGGTCCTCAGGCTGCAGGGCTCGTGTCTGCACTACATTCACTGCCTCCCTGGCTTGAAAAAGCTCTGTCATGTGCCTTTGCTAGTTTCTTCCACACTATCTACAAACCCTCTGAGAACATATACAAGCATCACCATTACTTCTCATTGGAAATACTGGGATTTCCTCCCAGCAGGGCTTGGTCTCCGGGTATTCCCTCTCATAACCCAGTTCCAGCCTACCACCTCGAGCTCACTTTCCCCAAAGAGCCACAGGTGTCATTCCTCCACTCCACGCGCATTTGGAGGAGTATCTGCCAACATACACAGTGATTTTTTGTTCTTCTCAAAAATGTATTCCTTAGAACATAGCACTTTTTTAACAATTGAGTCCTTACAAAGTCTTTTGCTGTAACTAAAACTATGCTTCAGTTATGTTCTTTGAACCACAAACACTGTTTGGGCAAGAAACATTGGCTTGAAGTTACCTAGAACAAATACCAGCGCTGGCTGCTTGGAGAGGTCATCTAATGGAACGAATGTAAAAAGGAAGCAAATTTGCACAGCGCCAGTGATTACTCATGGGCGCTGCCCCCATACAAGTGCACATTAGATAGCATTGTACACAAGCCTTTTCCGGTTATTTTAAACAGCAGTGAAGTGGTGATCACTTATTCTGTGGAGCTCATGAATACTTATCTTCAGACAATCAAATATCAACTGGTCTCATGTTCTATGAATGCACTGTGGTGGCTGGCATAACATTTCCAATGAAAGTGTCACACATATTCCAAAGCGCTTTGTCTCAAATTGTGTAGCTGTGGAGATGGTGCACCCAGAAGTCTGTTCAGTGATTCAGAAAGGGACGCTGATGGTGCTCAAGATACTGTTGACAGATATGTCAAGAGTTTAATAAAATTGTTGTAAAAAAGGTTAGGAATGAAAAGAGTAATATTTTAATATTTCTAATACAATATATGATTTTGAGTGTGCAGATATAAATTAAATATTATAAGTGGGCAAGTTAACTATTTCATTTTTAGCCATAAAAGTTTCTGTATTCAAACTGACTAAAAAACTTTTGTCCTAATTTTGTCATTGAGAGACAGGGCAGTTGCTTTCTTTTTAGGGTCACCTTATATTCATCTCTGACCAGTGCACTACTCACAAAAAATCAGATACAGGCCCTGGAAGAACGACCTCGCAGAGAAGTGTAACAGCCACTATGGCCGTAAAATGTCATCAAATCTAATGGCATAAAACAACCACCATTTTATTGGGTTCATGGATTCTGTGGGTCAGGAATTCGAGAAGGCACAGAAGGGACAACTTTGTTCTACTCCTTGATATTTGGGGGCCTCAGCTGGGAAGACTTGAAGGCTCAGCTGAAACCATTTAGGGGTGACTTTGCTCACTGGCACGGGGCTTCCTCACAACACATCAGCCTTACAATGGTCAGACTGCTCATGTGAAATTCCATTGAACAAAGTAGAAGTTGCCTTGTCTTTTTCTGACCTGGTTCTTTTTCTAATAAGACTACCCACTGTTACTCCTGCTTTTTAGTGACAAGCAAGTCATAAGTCTGTCCAGATACAGGAGGAGGAGGTCTAGACTCTACCCCTCAGGGCCAGGGGAGGGGTGTCAATATCACATTGAAGGAGATCACACTGGATGAGAAATAGTGTTATGGCCATTTTTGGAAAATATGATCTGTCCTAAATAGCTTTGGCAGGTCCATACCTAGAAAACATAGAACAAGTGCTATCAAGTGAAGAAAGAATATTTCTAGATAAGGCTTGGGCAAAGGAGAAAGGGCAGGATGTGGACATTTGGAAAAGTAGTGGTAAGAACAAGATATAGAATTAATGAGAACAAGGCAACTGGATGACATGTGGGGTTAGGGAGAGAGATGGCTGGACATTTTGGAGTCTGGAGGCTGACAAAAAGGGTGTGCCTCACACAAAAATAGGGAACAGCAGCAGACAGGTGTGTGTGGGAAGGAGGAGGCCGAGATCAGGGGAGGAGGTCCAGCAGGTGTTCACGCTAGCACGTACAGCGTCTGAAACCCCATGTCCTCCAGTCAGCCCTCAGAATTCAGGCCTCTGCACACACCGCTTTCCTGACATGCCTGTGACACAGATAACTCTTTGTGGTTCATCCTAATGGCTGTTTCTGCTGGGCTTTCTGGCCTTGCCCCCAGTACCTCTCCCATGGTGTCTCCCCCAGGCCTATGTTCCAGCAGAAGGTGCTTGGCTGTTTCATGGGTCTTGCTGCTCTGCTCTTAAACCATCTCCAACTCCATTATTTGACCCATTCATAGCATTTGACTCTTACCACCCTCTTCTGAAACTCTTCCATCCCTTGACTTCAGTCCCCCCCCCCACACCTCCCTGGGCTGGCTTCTTTGTTTTTAGCTGGCTTATTATTTGTTGATGGTCCCTGGGCTTCCTCCATGGCTATTGTTCCATCGTATTCTGCACTCAGCACCTGAAGGTGGGCCTCTAGTGGGTCCCTGCAAAGAGATGTCAATTTTGTGGGCACGTGTGGGTAGTTACATATGTCTAGGATATGATCTGTAGCTTCATCACATTTTCAAAGTGGTCTCTGATTCAAGAAAAATGAAAAGGCTGAGACCTACTGCTTTCTGCATATTTATTCCATGGCTTCAAATTGATATTCAGCCCCTAGTACTCCCTTAAACTCTAAAATCCCTTCTTGGCCACACTTGAGGCTTTTCTTGAAAGCTTAAAGAAATACTGATGATCAGGGCTCAACCTGAGACCAATTGAATCAGAATCCTGGGCAGGGAGTCCAAGGGGTAACACATTTCAAAGGAAGTGTTAACCCTGCTTTGTCAGTCACAAAGAGAGCCCCGTGGTTAATGCTCTAAACAACTTTCCCTTTACTAGGCTAAAATGGGCGTTACACCACCTTAAAGACATTCGAATTGCATCAGCACTGCACGGTCGGTTTAGATGTCAGAGATCTGGATTTCCTTTTGAAATCACTGTAGAGAATAGATTGCATATCATTATTTTCTTTGGGTTGACTTTATTTAGCTCCCCTTTCTTCTTTGTTTAATTGGTGCTTTTATTTTTGTCTGCTAAAGTGAGCCTTCCTTACAGAAAAAGAAAGTAGGTTTTTATGGGTAGTTTCAGTTTCACAAAATGAAAAGATTCCTGGAGATGGATGGGGACGAAGGTTGTATGGCCATGTGAATGTGCCTAATGCCGCTGAACCGCATGCTGAAACATGGTTAAGAGGGTACAGCTGATGGTATGTGTATTTACCACAATTTTTTTAAATAGTAAAAAATTTTAATATTAAAAAGACAATTGTTAACTGCAAAAAAACAAAAACAAAAAAACAAGAAGCCCCTAGATTTGGATGGAATGAATCATTGGCCTATTTAAAGGAGAGTTGTCATTTCTCAGTACAAATTCAGTCCATTGAGAAATAACATCAAAACTATTTCTCTCAAATCTCAGTGAAATCATGAGGGTGGAAAGTAGCTGTTATGGGAGAATTCCACAAATAGGCAAAAAGTCCTAGAAAAATCCCTGTTTCTGCCTGATTCAGTTGATGGTAACTAGGCCTTAACTTTTCTTTCCCCCTTTAATATTTATTTCTGAGACAAAAAATTAAGAATCCCATATTTGATACAGCTCTAGTAATTGAAGGATCAACATACTTCCTGAAGACATTCGGCCACAGTGGATACATGTAAAGAGAGAGCACGAAATTGCAAAGTAGACCGGATTCCCTGTAGTTTGTCTGGTGTAGTGGTTGAACGCACAGAATTTGGAGTGAGAATACCTGGCTTTTAACCCAAACCACACGGTCAATTATCAGCGTGGTCTGGGGCTTGTGCCTCAGTTTCCTTGCCTGTCACAGGGGTGCCATCCTCATAGAATTCCATGAGCTAATGCATGTAAAGCACTCAGGACAGATCTCAGAGCTTTTATTTCCCCATCACATTGGGGTTCATGTTGTTCTGATTCAGCGAACATTTTCTGAGTGTTGACTACACATTGCTGAAGAGTCATAAAACATAGCATGAAACAGACTCTCCTTTGAGAACCCCTAAGACTCCGCTCCCTCCCCTTCACGAAGGTGTTGTGGCTATTTTGTCTGCAGACAGAGTTCATGGAACTCCCGAGTTCTGTCAGTTTTCCTGGCTCCACAGCCCCTTCATTCATTTCTTCAGCTTCATGTTTTCCGAAGCTCCAAGTTGCCTCCCGACGATGCCGTCTCCTGGCTTCCTCTGGGTGCCCTCAGGAAGCCGTACTCTCTGGAGTCTCAGATGTCCTTTCAGCCTTATATTCACAGAACATGTTTGTGTTCATCCTGGTAAATGAATTTTTGAGTCTCGGGGTTTCTGGCTGAAGTTGTTTTTTCCTCTTCTCATCCACTGATGGTTTGGAAGAAAGTTCAAATAAAGGCTGGGCTGTAGGTCATGATAGCATGAAAAGATTTGCAGAATGATAGGACTCTTACCAAAAGATGTCTTAGAACCTCACTGAGATTCCATTGTCACAAAAGAGAGCAAAAATAAAAGAAGTTGGGGAATAACTGGGCCACAAGATAAGAATGAAAACAGTGCTGAGGAAGCCACCCATTTCCCTCCAGGGAAGAGGAGGCAGTGGTCACAGAGGCGAAATCACACTGACAACATGATACCAAAGAAGAGGGCATGATTTTTAATTGGATTATTTGTGAAATACTACTCAGCCGGAAACAAAGAAGGAAATCTGACTTTTTGTGACAGCATGGAAGGACCTGGAAAGCATTAGGCTAAGTGAAATAAGCCAGAGAAAGACAAATACTGTAAGATTTCACCTACATGTGGAATCCAATGAACAAAAGAAACTAACCAAGAAAATAGAAACAGAGTCATAGACACACAAAACATTGATGGCTGTCAGAGGAGAGGGGGTTTAGGGAGTTGGATGAAAAAGGTGAAAGAACTAAGCAAAACCAAACAAGCACCCAAGCTCATAGACACAGAAGGGAAAAGAGAGAGGCAGCAGAGGGCAAGGCTTTTGCTTGCTCTTCCGGACCACACTGACCAAACTCACTGTCGTGAAATTCCTTGAAACGTGATCTGTTCTGAGTTTTACTTCTGCTTCCTTAGGATCCTGACTGTGATGCAAAACGGGCTGTTAATTAACTTACAGAGCTTTGTAAACTACTCAAGAGATGTTGGTAGGCAGTAGAGGCTCCTAAAGTAAGGACAAGATGATTCCATAAAAACCTTCTCTGATTAGGGTAGATGTAGGTATTGTACCTGCCTTATTCTCCAGATTCAGAGCACTTTTCTGCGGATGCGAGGAGGCTTTCCCAAGAGAAATGAGACAAGGGGAGTCTCTGGATCCAAGACTGCAGTCGACTGGCCCTCCCTGTAGCAGGCAGGGAGGAGAATCCTGCCGTCTGGGTGGTGAGTGACAGCTGAAGAATAGAGAAGTTTGATGCCAACTATACAAAATACAAAGGGCATCCTTTGCCCTAGTGGATGAGTATAAAATCGTACAGAAAGACTTAAGTTTTGAGTCAACTTATAAAATCTGTTTTAAATGGTAAAAACTTGATTGAGTCATGAGTGAAGAGTGACCTCGGAAAGACCCAATTCAGATATTATTTGTGGCTGTGTAACATACTGCCAAATGACCACCCAGAACTGAGTGTCTTCTACAAAGCCAACGGCCGCTGTACTTACAGTATGAGATCTCCAGGAAGTTTCCCAGGAAACTGGGCCATTGTTAGGCCTTCCCCACTCAGCACCCACCAGAAAGCCTGGTCCAGAGAGGGAGACCTAGTATTTCCTTCTTTCCTAATTTTTCCTCTCTTTCCTCTTTCCCCTCTCTATCCCTCAGAAGTGTCTAAACAATGGATGATCCAATAAGACACTGAACAGGTGACATTACCTTGTAATAGAAAGAATACATTTGCTAAATCACAAATTGACCATATTATCTGTCAGATGGACCTACAAGAAAGGTTTTAAAAATTATCCACGTTTGAGGAAAAAAAAATCCGTGAGCTGTGATCCCAATAATGGTCATTTCAGTGTGTAGCAAGATGGTGTGGGGGGAGTTGGGGTTCGGGGGACTTTAGCATTTATTGAACATTTGCCTGCAGCATATTGTGTTGCAAGTTTGAAATGCATTACTTAATGCTAACGAGCTCTTTCCTGTGGCAGGCATTTCCCCATTTCACAGTTGAGGGAACTGAGGTTTGGGAAGGACTGTGATTTACTCAGGGTCCTTTAGCCAGGGAGTGTGGTGGTAGGTTTTGAGCCCAGATCCACTCCTCCATTCTTTCCACTACAGCCCTTCTTCAGCATGAGTGACAGGTCTGTTCTAAACACTGCCTGCCTTTCCCCTCCCTCCCATTGCTTCCTACCCAAACTGCTAACCACACAACAGACAACAAGAACTAGACTCCCTTCCAGAAAGCCTTCACCACTCCCAGCAGTGACATCCCTTACACCCAGATCGGGCCTCAGTGACGATCTTTTGGAAAACAGCAAATTGACTACTTGGCCCTTCTGTGTTTCAGATGAAAAGCTAAAGTCATTTTTTGTTTGAAGTCCTGCCCATCTCTTAATGGAAAGGCTCACTATGGATCAGAGAGTTTCTTTCCCTTTGATGCACTCCTACCTGACCCAAGCTCCTCCCTACTCCCCACCCAGCTTCTGTGGCACTTGGAACACTTGTACTTATTTGGTATTTCTCGCCAACTGCCTTCTGATCCTTCTTGTATTTCTCCCTGAAAGACATGTCATTGGGATGCTTTTTGCAAACAACCCAGGACCTCCTGCATTGTGGGTACCAAATGTGCATTTCTCAATGGTGAATGAAAGGACACCAAAGCAAACTCCTTGTCTCCAGGGAGAAACTTGAGGGGTGTAAGTCCAAGTACCCAGAATAGGGCACTGCTACCCTTTTGCACTTTTTCTAGGGCTTGGGATGTCACTGTGTCCCTGTTCCAGGAATCTGGTGTTCATTGCCTGCGTGAACAGTTTAAGCTGAGTCAAGCCATAGAACCATCCCCATGCCGCAGGACAGGAGAGACCAGAGCATTTGTGTTTGTGTGCAAGGATCGCCCAGTCTGCGGTCTAGCTGATCTGTAATTTGGATGACTGTCCTTGAAGCAGGACAGCCAAAGCGACTTCCTGCCGATAACAGTAATCAGATTTTATAGCAAAGTCCCCAGTTAGGCAGAGCAAATAGAGATGTGGCCTGAGTTATTGATTGGCATTATGTTGAGAAGGTTGCATGATTTATGCTGAAACCTTTTTCCTCCTTGTTTCCAGAATATTTCTCCCTGTTTGTTATCAGATAGAAGTACTTTTGAAAATCTTCTTTATTTTATTTGCTTAGTTAAATCTCTACAATTGGCCCTGGTTGGGGTAGCTCAGTGGATTGAGCACAGGCTGCAAACCAAAGGGTTGCTGGTTCAATTCCCAGTCAGGACACATGCCTGGGTTGTAGGCCAAGTCCCCATTGGGAGCCACGTGAGAGGCAACCACACATTGATATTTCTCTCCCTTTCTTCTCTTCTCTCTAGAAATAAATAAAATCTTTTTAAAAAACACTCTAGAATTAAAGGTTGGGAAATAATTATGCATACTTAGCATATGTAATCAGCTCAAAAGTTTTATCCATTTTGATAACATAGAAAGAAGTAAAAATTATTTGATAATGTATCAGCCATTTATAATATTTTTTCATGTCTTTTGTGTTTCACATCATTAAAAAAATAGAGTCTCCCTGTGTACCAGCATTGCCTAAAGAGTATTTTTTTTAAATAAAAATTACTAACTACTCCATACATTTTCATTTCCTCTTAATCTTTGCACTTGGAAGACAATGCTCTCTAGGTATCTTGGAAGATAATAATAGAGGTGAGAATGCATGGACACTTCTGCACAGTCCCCAAGGCAGGCGTTCCCAGATGTGGAATGCCATGGGGAGCCCATCTGGCTGGGACAATTGAGACCTGCCAGCCTGTAATCTTCGTGCTAAATTGGAGCTGGGGCTGCAGATGGCAGTGCAACAGCTGGGCTGCTGGGAGTCAAGTCCCTGCGCATGGCTTTGCTCCCCACAGCCATCTGCAGGGCCCACCGCCTGAGCAGGATGCCCTGCCTGGGGAGGGAAAGGAGTTTGAACTTCCTTCTGGTGGCAGGGAGGAAGCACCTCGATTCACTCAGCAGGGCTGCACTTGGATAATCAGGCAGGGAGTTAGCTTTTTATAGATGGCATTGGCTTGGACTTTTTAATCTTAAATTTTTTAGAGACCAGTTCTTGAGATGATGCAGAACTATAAATGAAAAGGACTGAGGATATCAGCCAAATGGAGAAAACAGTCCTCTGTCAGGGCCCTGAACTTTGTAGTTCCTGTTCTTGTTCTGTTCCACTTAGTGCCTGTTAAACTTTACACCAAAATCATTTCAGTAGTTTTCTGACCCTCCTTCATGCCCTGGCTTGTTGAATGGGATAATACCACCTGTCCTACCTACTTCACAGGATTATTCATGGGATCAGAAAAGTTAATGTAAGTGCTGGGTCCACTGTCAAACCATTTAAATGGAATGCACAGAGGGAGTAAGAAGCAGCCTCTGGTGTGCATCTCTGTCTCTAATCCTCTTCCTCTCCTGAATTAAGGCCTCAACCATAAATAATTCCTGAGAACAATAATCACTATCATTTGCTCGGTACTTTTTATGTGCCAGGCATTGGACAAATTGCTTTACAGACGTTTTATTTACTCCTCATGACATCCTTGCTGGCTGGTGCTCTGACGGCATCCGGTCTGAGCACTGGGCTCTGAATCCATCTTGCTCTTCTGGAAAAGCCCATGCACCTCCCTTCAGGCCACTTTCTAAGTGAAGGAGCCACATTCTTCATTTTCAAATTGGATACTTTTAAAGTGATTTAAAACGTTATCAGTTGAATCATTTTTTTAATGTTTGAGTGTGCCATAAGGCCAGAAAGCATGCATGCAATTGTGGTTATGGCGGAGAAGGAGGGAGAGACAGAGAGAGAGAGAGAGAGAGAGAGAGAGAGGTCATACTGGAAAGCAGAAAGGGAGAGTAGGGGAGGGAGGGAAAAAAGAGAGAATGTATGACAGAGAGAAAAAGATACAGTATGTGTGTGTGTGTGATAGGAAAGTGATTTTCTAATATTTTACATGCAGATAATTCTTAAAAGCATATAAGTAATTAGTTAATGGGCTTTTGATGTTCATAGTGCTGCAGGAGATGTCAAAGTACATGATCTTGATAATCCTCATGAAAGATGCTTAAAGTGAGACAATTCCCAGAATTTCAAAATTGTGCTGAACAGAAGTGTTTGTAGTGGAGGTGGGGTGGAAGAGGGAGCGGTAGTGGAGTGAGAAGGGGGAGGGAGATGGGTGAATGGGCTTCAGAGAACACTCTGGAGAACAGCCATCCTTTTAGTTGTCTTCTTTGTCCTCCCGTATCAAGTGCAATTGAACTTTGGCAGCGACGGGCCCCTTGCCTGACTCAGCAGCAGGTAGACAAGTTTCAGACATGGTTGCTGTCTGCATGGAGTAGAAGCCCTGTGGTTGCTCCTGGCCCCATTGAATGAACAGATGATTAGCAGCCCATTTTCACATAGAACTTTATGACTCTAAAACCTGTTTTAACGATGAAGCATTTTGAAATTCAAAACTGTTCCAAGTCCTTTCCACTCTCTATCTCAGAGGCCCTCTGGGCTGGGTTCTGTTTGGCTGGATGCCTCCAGGAACCTCACAGGTAAATCCTTCCTGGGAATCAGTGCATCACCAAGTCAGGCATGGGGGTTGTAGTTTGGTAGGAAATCAGGTTCTTTCCACTGCAGCCAGCAGTTGAATTCGAGGTTAAGAAATCACATTCATAAAGAAGAAACCAAAAGCAGCTCTTCGTGCAGAATCGATTCTTGCACTTCAGACATTGATTATCCAGTCTTGTGAATTATTTAGGGTATTTGTTTCTATGCTTTCTTGAGCGGCTTTGCTTTTCCATGTTGCACTCGTTCATTCCCTCCAGAAAGCTGGCAAGGCAGGGGACATGAATTAAAACTCTTCCAATCATTATGCTGCTAATGAACAGCTCCTGGAGTGTAGGCGGGAGCATTTTTATTAATCTCTGCACTTCTCCCCACCAGCACTTTCCACAGGTGTCCAGGAGGAGCTCAATAATTGCTGATAGGTGGATTGGGTTGAAGTGAGTATTTTACTGATTTTTAGGAGAAAGATGGAGATGGGACACCAGCGTTGTTTGTAAGGAAGGGTCCTGAGGTCCCTGCAGAAGAAGTGGCCCTGACTATGGCGCTGGTGTCAGTGATAGTGTTTTACACACATGGAGGGAAACATTGGACCTTTACAGCAATGACCACTGACTGATGGGTGGGCATCTCCTGTCCCTCATCATAGACCTGGGGCTTCCTCCCAGCCTCTGTAGCCCAGGCTCAGGGTTGTCTGGGACCCCACGTCTAGACCCAGCTCCCTCCTTTTGTCACTGTGCAGAGGTGCAGCTCCCCCCCGAGCGTGGTCCTGGCATCTGTTGGGAGAACCAGTTACCAGAGGCTTCCTGGTCAGTGGTTCTCAAGCTTTTGGGGCCTCATTATCAGGACCTCATTATCTCCCTAAAACTATTTAGGGCTCCAGATGCTTTCATGTGGGTTATAGCAACATGTACCATAGTAGAAATTAAAACTGAGAAATGTCATTTCAGTAGAAATTAAACTTAGAGAAAGAATTTGACTTTATTTCAAACAACATGCCAATTATATGTGAACATAAATTATTTTTTTAATTCAGTTTTTACAAATAACTAGTGAGAATAGTCTCATTATTTTACTGGCTGCAGATTTCTTTAATGCCTGGCTTAATGGGAGAGAGTCGAATCCTCTTATCTGCTTGTTCATTCAATCTGCTGCCACGTCCTATGTCATCCATCTTCTGGAAAACTCCCCTGTACACTTGAGGGAGAATGAGGGTGAATAAGTCAAATAACGTCTTAGTGTTTAAAAAAATAGCTTTGACCTCTCAGAGCCCAGGGACACCTAGGGTTCCCCAAACCATCATTTGAGAGCTGCTTCCCCAGGTGTGAAGGCCTCCAAACTTCCCTTTCTCTGTGTGTGACATGCGACCCTCTCATCGGATGACATTTCCACATCAGCAGCAAGCAGGGATAGTGAGCCAAGAAGGTAATCCTTTTGAAAGCTTTGCCATTTGAACAGCGCACTTGAACATTCCACAGGCATCACAGAGACAGGCTAGAAGAAGACTGACGTCGAGTGACCCATTGGACAGTCTGGCCAAGTTCTTGCTCACTGACTAGCAAACAAGATAATCCAGAGCATGAGACAATTGCCTTTCCATGCTTTTCAAAACGTGAACTTCAAATTGCAGGAGCTCCGCTTAGCCTGGACAACAGTTACCGAAAAGGATGCCTCCTTCTCGCCCGCCTCTCCGCAGTTACTGAAAGCTTTCTAATAGAGCAGCAGCTGCTCCACAGCCTCTCTGAGCCTCATGTTTCCAGGGCCCTGGGGTCACCTAAATCTGCTCTCCAAATGACCAATAACAGGCAGCTGACTTAGCTGGTACCTCCTGGGCAGTACAGGTGCATCTCACTTCATTGTAACTCCACTTGTCTGCACTAATCAGGACAGCGACAGAGCAGTGACACTAGCAAGATGGGTGTGAGTGGAAACCCATGCTTTACAAAGCATTGTAGCTTCACTCGGGCCCAGACTCGGTCCTCAAGGGAAGGGCAGTGGCCACAGCCAGTATGTAGCCAATGTGAAGATCAAAAGCTGTTCAAAGACAAAACAAAGCGCACGTGTATGTTGTTCTAAAGCAGGAGCATCCTTTTCAGTGCGGCTAGGGCATCTTCAACTTCATTCTCTGTCCTTTGGGGAAACTACACGCATCAGTGCTCTGACCTCCCCTCAACCGGCAGAGGGATGGTCTTTGTAGGTTCTGTTACAGTCACACAACTTCGTAGAGAGAGTTTTATAGAGAGCTTGACATCATCCAGCGTGGAGGAAAGGGTGTGTGTGTGTGTGTGTGTGTGTGTGTGTGTGTGTGTAAGCAAGGTTCAGGGTAGGGACAGTGCCACCACCACAAAGGCCAATGGGTGTTGTCTCTCCTTGTCCTCTGCCACCCCAAGCTGCAGCAGCACCACCCTACGGTGCAGTGACCCAGTTCTCATTATCGCTGTGGTTCCTGTCACCTTGGGCGGTTACTTAGCCTCTCCATATCTCACTTTCCCCTGCTGGAAAAGGAAGCATAATGTAACATCTATCTCATCGGTTGTTTTGAAAATTGAAAGGTATGTATCCAGAAGCTTCCGGAAACAGTGTATAATGTATAGAAAACACAAAATAAGTGTTACTCATTCTTATTGCTCTTATTATTATTACTATTACTATTTAACATCTCTGAAATGCAGTTTCTGTATCTTAAAAGCGTATTTTCCAGGTTGGTGTGGGGATTAAGTTAGAGAATAGATGGTTGAGCCCGGGAGAAAGTGTCAAGGGCCATGAAATGTAAGGAACTCTATTTGGGGGGCAAGTCAACAGAACAAGACAGATTTTATTCTGTGGTGTTTTCCCATGTGTGAAACCTCAGTCCTCAAGCAGTAACCCGTGATTTTTCTGCCATCCTGAAACCAGGGTGGTTAATTTTGACGAAGTGTATATGTATAATAGCAATCAGACAAACCGCAATATAAGCACAACCAGTAATAATAATTAATACCTAGGGAGTGTTTATCTTGAACCAGCAATGAGCTAAGTATGTTACATGTAACATATTATCTCACTTCTCACCACAGTCCCTTGAAGGAGGTGCTGTTACCTTTCCCAGTTTGCAGGTGAGGGAAACGAGGTTGAGAATTCACCCAGGGCCACTCAGGTAGCACACGTCCAGGCCAGGACTGAGCCCAGGCGGGCTGGTTCCCCACTCAGTTCTCTGGGCCAGAGTAGCAGGGCTGGAGGTCACAGCAGTGGATGCAGACACGTCCTCCTGTGCGTTCAACAGGCCACAATGTTGTGCTCTGCAGGCGAAAGAATGATATCTTTTGTGTTCTTTAGATAAGATAAAAGATTTTGAGGTTTGATCATCAGTATTCGGGGAGAGAAAGTGGTTGTCTCTTTGGTGAGTAAATTGTTGATCCCGCATAATGTAGGGATTGAGACCTGAGTAGATTTTTGTGATGGGGAATCAGACGCAAGACTCTAAGAGTTCCCAAGGAGCAGCCAAGAGGGACAGTGTCAGGAGGAGTCTGGGACAGAAATCCATAAGGAGTTTCTGCAAGGACCCTGAGACCCTGGAGAAAAGCATGCAGGATCTAACCCAGTGGGCAAGCCCCAGGCAGGGGGAGAACCTTGGAGGGCAGAGAGAGGCACGTTCCTCTGTGACTGGAAGCAATCCCATGGGTCTTGGATATTTCTTCCCTGTCTCAGCCCAGCACAGCTTGATGCAGTAAGATTACGCCACAGCACAAGCACAGCTGACTCTTCCTGGGGATTCCGTGTAATCCGGCAGCATAGAGCGGGAGCTTTAGAGTTGGAGAGGCCCGAGTTCAGATCTCAGTTCTGCCCCGTAAGAGCTGTATGGCTGTGAGAGCACTTAATTCTCCCAACATTCATAGGGTGGTTGTAAAGACTGAATACGAAATTGCATGTGAAGAAGTCACTCACCACTGGAATGGAGAACAGGCTGACAGTGTCCAGAGGGGAGAGGGGAGGGGGTTTCAGAGGAAAGGTGGAGGGTTTACAGGAACACGTGGAAATGGGAGGGAGGGGGCAGGGCTGGGTGGTGGATGGGCTGGGATGGGAGTAAAAGACAGAAAACTGTACTTGAACAATTAAAATGCAAAATAAATAAATTTAAAAAATCACTCAGCACTTTGTAAGCCCCACTAAATGGCAACCATTTGCATTATTGTTACTCTTATGATGGGAACGTCCCACTGGCTGGTCACTGGATTTTCTAGTTGGGTTGAGTGGTTGATCCTCACCCATTGCTTGATCTCCCAACTATTTTGGATCATAATATGTGACCCCAGTTTCAGGCACAGGGCCCCATGGGTAAGGGCCTAGGGTGGTACTAAACCTCTCTTCCTTACACATGTATTGCATTTAGGATGCTATTAGCCAGGCTTTTCTGGAACTGGTCACTTACCTTGATCCTGTTCTAGCCCGAGCCATAAACCGATATGCAAACAGTCATGCCCCTCAGTCAGTCAGCTGATGCTGTGACCAGCTGAGGAGGTTTACCATTTCCTAATTTGGTGAGTCACCAAACCCTGCCAGGGCTCCTAAGCACTCTGGGCATGCATTTGAGGGGCCACTTATCTCTGTACCAGAGGAGAGAGGTTGCTACTTCTGACAAGAGCCAGGCTGGTCTGTGAACTGGGGGGCACCTTTCCTGACCAGTGTGGGTCGTTAGCTGAGCCAAGAGTCCTAAGGATTTTGCTGCATTCATGCCCTTTACTTCTTTTTAAAAATATTTTTTATTTATTTATTTTTAGAGAGAGGGAAGGGAAGGAGAATGAGTGGGAGAGAAACATGAATGTTTGGTTGTCTGTCATGTGTCCCCTACTGGGCACCTGGCCTGCAACCCAGGCATGTGGCCTGACTGGGAATCGAAGTGGAAACCCTTTGCTTCACAGGCCCGTGCTCAATCCACTGAGCTACACCAGCCAGGGCTATGCCTTTTATTTCTTAAATTGAACTGTCAAGGTTCAATCTCCAACAGAGATTGTTGCAGCATCTCTAGAGGCCAGCTTATCTACCCGACAACGGAGTTTTCTGTGCATAGCAGACCAGAGCCCTCCTATGTTACCTGGGTACCAGTTTGGCAGAGTGCAGCAGACTCTCGAACCCAGACTGGCACAGAGGCAGAGCCAAGGTAGACAGGAAGCAGGCACCTGCAGGGCAGGTATCAGGCACCCGTAGCTGCCAGGCACACTGCTGAGTGCTCCACATGCATTCTTCCCCTTAATCCTCCCATCAACCCTGGGTGGCAGGCGTTGCTATGCCCATTTTATAGATGGAGAAACTGAGGTGTAGAAGGCTTGAGCTATTCAAGTCAGATAACTAGTAAGTGGCAGTGTCAGGATGCAAAGTAGGCCTTTCGGTCCCCAACACCCAAGCTCTGGACCACCCTTCTGGTGACTTACCCAGCCGAGATGGAAACTGATCCTGTGGTTTGTTCAGCCGGCTCTCAGAGTGGCTGCACAGGCCGGACCAGTGATTTGCAACCTTGGCCGCACGCTAACATCACCTGGGAAACTTTAAAAAGTACACATGCCTGGATCTTGCCACCAGAGATTCTTATTTCAGTTGGTCTGAAGTATATCCTGGGCATTTTCTGAATCAATGGTTGGCAAACTTTTTTGTAAAGTCCAGATAATATACACTTAAGGCTTTGCAGGCCATGTGGTCTTTGTCACAGCTACTCAACTCTGCCTTCATAGAACAAAAGAAGCCATGGACAATACGTGAACAGATGATCATGGCTGTGTTTCAATAAAACTTTATTTATAGAAACAGGTAGCTGGCTGGAATGGGCCTGTGAGCCACAGTTTGCCTAGTCAGGCAGCTCATTCACAGGTTCTGCCATCACCAGTGAGAATTCATTTTGCTTCTGTGGATCTGGCTTCTGTGATGTATTGGGAGGGAACCCCCTGGGTCCCTCTAGACCCTCTAATTCGCTGAGCCTTCCTGCAGCCTCCATGGTATTGGCCTCATCATTGTGACTGAGCTTCTTCAATAGGCTGTTTTTGGTGGAGAACTCCACTTTCCCCCTGGGTCTGAAATCCTGCCATGAACCATCACCTGTTTGGCAGGGGTCCCTCCTGGCTTGCTTGTCCTTATCCATGAGGAGTTAAAATTGCCCCCCTTGGTCTGGCTGGCAGCCAGGTCCTCTGTAATTAGGAGGACTACCTGGAGCAGCGAGGCTGCCACCTGTCTGGCAGGAGGGCCGCCCTGTGTGAGCATGCATCCCCTTGCTGGCAGCCCCCCGGGCTTGTTTCCTTCCAGAGCCTTCCCGGGAGGTCTGGACCCTAGGCCCCCCTCCCCCAGAGCCTCACTTCCTTCCCTACCCTTGTGCTTCAGTAATAGTATCATTTTGCTGGAGGAATTCAGTGTATCAATTAAATTTCTTTGATGGGATATCAATGTAGTATTTCTGAATTGTGGCTTGTGATTACCAATGCTCCTCTACTTGTGGTGGGATTACATCCCAACAAACCCATTGTAAGTTGGAAATACTTTGTAAGTTGCCATCAGCTACTTTAATAATTAATGTTTATCACAATTGATTAGCATATCTTGGCACTCCAAATTAAAAGACTGAAAATCTGTGTTAAAAACTGCATTTAACACACTTAACCTGCCAAACATGATAGCTTAGCCTTGCTTAAGTGTGCTCAGACCACTTACATTGCCCTACTGTTAGGCAATTACCTTGAGTTTCATCTCAAGAATTATCACCTTTCTTTTCTTCTCCCCAGAAGCTGGAGACACAGGTGGGTGTTTTGTAGATACGTGGGATGTGAGAACATAAAACACAATATCTAGAACAGCTGCCAGGCCAGGGCACTGTAGAACGCGGGGTGGTGACCCACGTGATCGCAGGGCGGACTGGGAGCTTTGGCTCACTGCCTCTGCCCAGCATCATGGGAGAGGGTAGCCCTGCTTATCACTAACCCAGAAAAGATCACAATTTGAGTGGGAAGTATGGTTTCTACTGAACGTGTATCATTTTTGCATCATCATTGCTGCAAAAAAGGGTAAGCAGAGCATCCTAAGTTGCAGACTTTCTCTGTATTTACAAAGTCAAAAGGGCAACTGGAAAATGAGCTGCTGAAATGCTCGTGGTGATTGGAACAATGCCCCAACCCACTAAAAATGCAAAAACTAAAGCATGAGTTTCATTCCTTATCTTTCCCCGTATGTCATCTGTCCTTGGTAATGGGGTGTAGAGACACCATAAAAATGCCAGACTGAGAGGACACTATTAGTGTAGGTGGCACCTGAGATATTAACAGTATATGTACACAAAGTGCCTTTTTGAGTTAGTTGTTTACACATCAGAATGCATTTGTCCAGCGAACACTTAACTGAGACCCTAATTTGTTCCACGTGTCAGGGACACCGGATAGGCTCTTGTCCTCATTTGAGAGAGACCGTCATACAGACAAATAACTACAAAACCTTATCAGAAGAGCTGTCAGCGAGGTGTGTGCACAGCTCTCCGGGTGGAGAGGTTGGAGTGGAAGGCTTCAGGGAAAGGTTTTCCCAGGGGGCAGGAGGTGTGTTGGTCGCCTAAGTTTCCCCACCCAGAACCCAGGAGGACAGGCCTTCGTGGGTGTGCATGCCGAAGGCAGGAATGTGGTGTGGTTGTGGGACTCGAGTGGTTCTCGGGGCCGAGTGGGGGAGATGAGCCTGGGAAGTGGCCGAGGGATTTGTGAATCAGTCTGGGAGCCCCAGCTCTAATGGCTGACGTGGGCCAATAGAAGGCTTTTGAGTTGGGGAGTAATAACCCAGTTTCTGTTTTAGGAAGATCTTGTGGTAGTGATGAGGATCCCGAATTGGGGTGGGAAGGAAGGAAGCGGGGTTGTTATAAAAACAAAGTGCTCTCGAACTAAGAATGTGGAAACTAGGGTGGAAAGGAGTGGGAAGTATGATTACGTGTAGCAGGCAGAATTGATTGGGTAATGAAGGCGAGTGAGGAGGAGTTCGCTGTGATTAAAAATACAGAAGAAGGGTGGTGCTTTAGAGGGAAGCTAAGGAAGTAGGTTTGGGTCGTTTGGGTTTGCGGCGTCTGAGTTAACATTCAGGTGGAGTTACCCGCTAGGCAGGCTGTGGGTATCGGGGGCTGGAATTCAAGAGGAAGGGTGGAGGGATACATGATGCATAGGTGGTAATTCAATCCATGGAAGCGAATGAGTTTGCTCCATGAGCATGGGAGGGGGGAAGAGCCAGGGGAGGGAGGGAAGGGAAGGGAGGGGACTAGTTCTACAGCAGAAGCCCAGCGGCACAGCAGTGGTTATGGCACTGGGTAGAGGGAGAGTCAGCAGAGCCCGGAGCCTTTCTGCACGCATCAGTGATGACTGCAACAGCAGTGACTAGTGCACAGGGACCGAGTTACACCTGGGACTAAAAGAAGATGTACAGCCAGATGAGCTATACTATATTTTGAACACCCTGTGAACCTTGCCATTATTCCTACCATTCAGGATATAAGACTCCATTCATTTGTTTCTTCATTTATTAATTGAACAAATATTCAGCTGAGTACAAGACACGCTACTGGGCATTACTGGTTCTTGTGCTCTGTTGCTTACAACTTAGAAGAGAAGACAGATGTTCAGCAATAAACTTGGAAACAGATGCTTTCATGAAAACAGTGACACAGTTGCGTGGCAAAGGTGACCCCTGTCCAGCCATGGCCTCTAAGAGATGTTTATCAGTGGTGAGTTTGATGTGGGGAGGGGCCTTGCTGTCTAATCTCCCCTCAAGTACAGAAGGCCTTGGGGGCAGTGTGCTTCCTGGCACACACACCAAGCGATGCCACAGTATATTGACTATCAGAAGGTGACAGCTGACAGCTTCTGCTGCCTGGGCACTGGGTGGGGGCTGGGGTGGTGAGGTTACTTCTCAGACTTTCTTCCCACCTCCTACATCAGCCGTGAAGAGGAGACCGTGTTGACTCGCCGCTGCATGAAGGGACAGGTTGGCATGGGAGCTCTGACGTCGCTGGGTTCTCAGTGGGCACTGAAGATGTAATTGATGATGTGTGTCAGCTCATTTGTCTGTACAAGCCGTCTGCACCGCACTGTGTTCATTATAGCTGCTGCTCGTGTTTGTTTAAAAACTCTATTTCATGTTGGAGTTAGGTGGTAGGCAGCAGAAAAAGCACCAATTAAGTCTCTCACTGAGACAGTTCAGTTCAACAGATTGTTACTGAGATAACTCCTCAGTTCAACTCAAGAATCTTCCCCTGCATACCTACTGTGTGCAGGGCACAGAGCTGAAGTGTGTTGCATTTGGAAATCCTGCCGACAGCCACAGCTGTGTTGGCTCTTTATGTTGACTCCGGCAGACTGCAGTTGCTTTGCCTTTATCTCCCTGCGCTAGCCTCTCATTACAGTTTCACTGGCAAACTAGACTGCGAACCAGGAGCGATTCACACTGAACCATAGAAGGGTTCCTGAAAATTGCTTTTGAAAGTGGATTGTTATAAAATGAAAAGTGTTTTAACCATGCTAGGGGATTTTTCTATTAAAAGGAAATTCAGATGCTGAATTGTTTTGAAAGGCGAAACGCTATTTTCTGATTTATCTGTTTGGTAAAGGAGTATGTTTAACCTAAAGGGAAAATAAGTCAAAATTTAATAACTTTAGGAATTGGAAAAATATCAAACAAAAAAAAAACATTTTTAAGCGCTCATGAGAAGTGAATACCAACAGAAAGAACCGGCATTGTAAAGATCACGTGACAGAACGTCAGCTGATCTGAAGGCAAGACATAGTCTCATTCGCTTGGCTGATAATAGTAGATCTTGCCAGTGTAAAAACTAAGAATAATAAGTGAAGCAATAGAGAAAGGAGAAAAAGATTTTTTTAAAACCCAGAGAATAGGAAGGAAAGTAGCAGGTGGTGGACACCCAGGTGGCAGAGGAGATTAAAGCCAAATAGTGAACGTGGCAGCAGATAGGGCAGCTGGCCCGTAGGACAGAAAACAGAAGCCTCCTCTCCACAGACCTGTGTACTTGACCCACTTTAGCAGCTCCTGCCTGTGAGCACATTGACTGTAGGATGTCTGACCCCCACTGGCTTCAGTCATTCCTAAGCATACCTTGTATTCCTGCACAATAGTACCTTACAGCTCTTCTTAGGTGCTAACCCGGTACCAGGTTACTGTTATAACTGCTGTAGGTTTTAACTCCCTGAATGCCTGATTGTATATGAAATCATGACCCCCACTTTATAGATGATGTCACTGAGTCACAGAGAAGCCAAGCAGGCTGCCCAGGACCAGAATAGGAGTAGAGGAGCTTCATGTGACTGGCAGAATCCTAAGATAGCCCCCTAATTCCTGCCTCTTGCATACACACCCTGGGGAATCCCCGGCCCTCCAGGGTGGACAGGACTTGTGAAGACAATGGGATTTCACTCTTCTCAATATAGGGGTTACAATATTAGGTTACAATATACAGCAAGGAGGAAGGGATTGTGAAGATATACATAAGGCCCCACATCAGTTGATTCTGAGCTATTCAAAATAGAAATTTTCCTGGGAGGGCCTGACCTAATCAGGTGAGCCTTCTCTAAGAGGGTCCAGGCCTTCCCTGAAGGAAGAGAATCAAAGCAAGGGATTATCTCGCTGCCCTTAAAGAACCCAACAGCCATTTTTGAAAGCTTATGGAGGGGGTCACATGGCAAAAATCTAAGAGTGGCCTTGGGAGCTAAGAGGGGTCCCTGGCCAACAGCTAGCAAGGAAATAAGGAGCTCAGTCATTAGCCTCATTAGGGAAATGAATTATGCCTGTTTAGAAGAAGACCCAGAACTGAAGAGAGGAACATGGCCAGCTGACACCTTGCTTTCAGTCCTGTGAGACCCTGAGCAGCCCTGTAGTAACTGTGTGCCAGTAAGTGCTTGTTGTCTAAGCCACTAACCACTAACGTGTTCATTTCCCAGGCAACAATGAGAAACGAATACAGTACGATTTGAACCCCACAAATCTGGTGGCAGAGTTCATGTTTCCCTACCACTCCACTCTGCATCTTAGGAGAGTGAATGAAATGAAATCATGAGTGAATGAAATGAAATCATGAATGAATGAATGAAATCATTCATTGCTGAAACTTCAAGGTCAAAGAAGATGAACTCCAATAAACCATCTGATCTTTATGATTCCCTCTACAGCGCCCTTATCATCTCCTGACCTCTGTATGAATGCCACTCTAAGCTTTTCTTTCCACCCAGGGACCATTCCTTTGGAAAGTCTTCTTTCTGTTATATGCAAATCTGTTCCCCTATAAGTCCTGTTGTTGGTGTAGGTCCAGCCATAGGTGAAAACACAGAGCAAATGGAACCCTTCTTTCGCAGGACAGCTTATCATATCATTAAAGGCAGTTCTTGTGTTTCATATCAGCATATTTTCCAGGCAAAACATCTCCATGACCTAAGGAAAGTTTCCAGTCTCCTCCCCATACTGAACTTCAGGTTGCCTGGGGTTCTCTCAGAGTAGGGCCAGGAACTGCACGTGGAGCCCTTGGTGTGGTCTGCTTCACGTAAAAAGCAGCATGCCAGACACAAACCACAGCCTGCTGGTGCTGTTTCCATCAGGGAGGCATTAGACCACATTAGCTTTTTGGCAACCACAGTGCCATGTTGACTCATACCACAAGTACCGTCAACCACAACTCCCTGCACACACCTATGGTTGCTAAGGTGTGTCTCCACAATCACAGATGTGTGTGTGTTTATTTCAACCTGGACATAGGCTTAACTTTCCTCACCATTCCATCTTGTCAGGGGTGTGGCACCTATCTTGCCTGGTCCTGATTATGCCACCCAGCAGTATTGCTGCTCTTCCCAGCATTGCCTCCGCTCTCAGTTTGATCAGTAGGCCATAAATATCCTCACTGGGGTTACTGACAGAATTTTGGAAGTGGAGAGGACTGAGGTCAGAGCCCTCTGGCACCATATTGATGGCCCACTTCCAGGGTTTGGGTCCTTCAAACACCACAGATCCAACCAATTGTGTCATCCACTGGCTGTCATCCAACTCAGGGAGGGTCCCTCAGAAATGTAATGAAATATTTCCTGGAGTCCAGGTATGGAGTGTCGAGTCTAGTTCCCTGACCCCCAAGCCAGGAGGTCACTGTGTATCTTTTCCAGGTTGTAAATCACGCCCATCAATCTGCAGTTTGGTCCACCTTAGATAAACATTTCCTCTTGCAACTCCATTCTCTGTCAACTTTTCATTTCCACTCAGATTTCCAAGGAAAAAGATCAAGACTATTTAGAGGATAAGAGTAAATTTTGGGGTGCCTAAAAGATGGAGGTAGGACTCATCTTTATTTCAGAAGATGAACCCATCCTGCGTTTTATAAGGAGTAGGGTAGGGGCTCTGGTGGGAAAATCAGGACAAACTGAGGGGTGTGCAGTTAAAAACAAGATCTGCCCATGGGGATGGAGTGGGGAGGGAGATGGTGTGATAACACTGAGGATGATTCCGTGTGTGCCACAGGGCAAAGGTAAATGCCAATGTCTTCTGCAGCATCACCCCCCTTTTTTGCCTGTCCTTTTGCCCTTCCTCTGACAGCCATGTGCCTTACATGAAAGCAAGGAAAGGTGAAAACTCAGACCTACCTGGTCCTCAGCATCATAGGAACAGCCCCTGCTCCACATGGGATCTTGGGATGGGTGAGCTCCAATGTTCACCCAAACATGAAGACTCTGATTCCAAGGTTCACTGAGAAATCATGAAACTAATGTCCGTGATTTTGCAATTGTCCTATCTTGGTTCACTTCTTTCATATACCTTTCTCTTTTTTAAGAATGAAAGTTGCCACAAGTCTTATAGAATGCCTATAATACCTGAAGACCGAGGGTTTCTACTGGATTATTGAGAAAAGTACTTTAATTATCGTGGTGAACTTTGAAAATGTAGTGCTCACCTGCTGTTTTTCCCATCCAGAATGCATTCCCTGTCTCTAATAACTGCTCCACTTTCTCTGAGGCCGTTTCCTCCCCCCTCTACTTCTGTCCATTTAGTCCGGTGGAGTTGACTCCACATTCTTTTCCACGCGGATGCATGTCCTAGGTTTAGCCAATCAGAACATTCCATTCTTCAGTGTCTTGTTCAAGCCAGTGATATCCAGAGAGACTTTAAACTACAAATTTTGGAAAAGAAACCCATGGTCTTTTTTGTTCTACTTGAAACTGTCAGGTGTTGAGGCTCAGGCTGTTTCAGCTGTCTGCTTCAAGGAGGGGAGGATCTCAAAGAGAATGGAACCAGAGGAAGGGGAGGTGGGAAAATAAGGACAAAACTAGATTTTGGTGATGTGAGGAGGCAGTGATTAAAATCTAGGCTCTGGAGCCAGGTTGAGTCTGAAATGCTCTGTCATTTACTGACAAGGTCACTCGGAACAGTTGGTCTCTGCACATTAGTTTCCTTATCTGTGAAGTGAGAATCGTTGTATCTACTCACGGAGTTATTGTGAGGATCAGGCGGGTCGAGTGAGATGACAGGATCAGGATCCAGTGTTCGGTGTGGACCACACATCTGTCAGTCATCGTTTGAGCTCTGCATGCAGCCCTGCCTGAAATGAGACTCACTTCCCGATATTCCAGTTCTAAGAATAATGCATTTATTCTCTTTTTGTGTTAGCCAATTTTGTTGTGTTGTTTTGTCCCTTAACCCAAAGAGTCCTAACTGGTAGATTCAGTGAAATCAAATGCTTATTGGGTTTCAGTGAGACTGTTTCAGTGAGACTAAGATAAAAAATAATCCCAAGTCAAATATTTTTTTCCTGCCTGTTATCCAAAGGTGACTATGGTCTTGGAACAGCCTAATTCCTTTTCCTTTTCATCTTTGTGGATGTAATTGTTTCAAGTTTACTTTTCAGAATTTCTTTTAAAATGTTGCATGTCATCGTTACTGAGAAAAGTAGGAACAGTGTCATTAGATTTTCATAGCAAACTTATGCTTTACCTCCTTTACCCCAAATCATAAAATATTCTAAAATGTTGGTATAATAAACACTTATTTGGGGAACAAGGGTAGCTAGCTGGGGCTATGGGTGCAAATATGGAATGGGGAGCAAATCAGAAGAGCTAAGGCTTGACCGTGACCTCAGCACCTACCTCATTTGTGGTCTTGGACAAGTCATTCTCTTTGGAGCCTGGCCTATAAAACAGGCAGTGTGACACCTGAGATTCCTTCCTTATGGATTTTGAAATCTGTAGAAACTTTCTTATGCACCTTAAGCAATACATTTAATTTTCTCTATGGTTGAAATGGTGGCAAGAAAGTTAGAAAAATAATAAATCTTAGTGAAGTCCATCTGTATTCTGTGCTTATCTCAGAATTTATAGTTTATTGTTCAAGGTTTTTCCTCTGTTTTTCTTTTGTATTGGAGAGGTGTTGTTTTGTCTTTTTCCTGTTTTCTTCCCTCTAAAAGTCCACATGGTCTTCTCCCCAAGTCCTCACAGTCCTTGATAATCAACAAGAATCTTGGCCCCTTCAGCTGAGAAGCGCAGCCTAGGGAGAAGCACAGCCGAGGTCCTGGACCTCTTGTGAGCTCTAATTAGCAGGCAGCACCGAGGGAGGAACAATAAGGAACCAGAATAGAAAACAAACAGTAAACTATAGAGAACGAGACAAAGACACAGACACAAAGCAAATGACTAGAATTAGCTCCAGGAGCTGGGAAGAGAAAAGCCAGATATGTTATTCTGCTTTTTCTTGGAATGTAAGGCCAGGCTTGACATGCAGTGGGCACTAGGTGGGCATGTGTGGAGTCGGGGAGCGAGGAGGCGAGTGATGAATAAATGCGAGCGAGCATTTGGCTGAGTGAGGAGACACTTCATCCTGCCAACGCAGCCAGCCCAGGGACAGCGGGGAAGAAAATAACAAAAGAAAACTCAGGATACCAATGTACCAATGGCAGAATGCATTTTCCAGTGCAGATGCGAAAATATCGGAGGCCTTGAATGAGGAACAAGGTGACATTTGAGAAAGCTACTAAGCTGCCTGCTAAACCAAACCTGTGCATTTGTTTTTTGAAATGTGGTGTTTATTTGCAAGGAAGTATTCATTTCATGCCCCACTCTTTGGCTTTTAGGTTGGACTTAATTAAAAAAGCTGTAGCATCTTTGAGTCCAATTTCCTCTTTTCACATAGCATCTGTCCCTGACAGCTTGTGCGAGGTTCAGCCACTTGTTGAGGCTGAGGCTAGGGGAGGAAATGACAGGGGAGCAGCGAGGTGGACAGACGCCTCTTGTTGGAGGTGGCACTCTGCTTTTGCACGACCCAGTCACATGCTTCGGAAGCTTCTTGGTTTAGGCAAGGCAACAGATGTACCCGAGAGGGGATGCTGGCAGCCCCACACGGGCCAGCAGGACGGAGGGTAGGCATGAGTGCGCTAATGGGAGAGCTTTTGCTTGTGCCCTCTGCTCAGAAGTGAAAAACAGGCCAAAATCCGGTAGGAGCAAATTCAAGAACTGAACAGAGGGTGATGGCATAGAGGAAATACTTGGAATGAACTTTACCCAAAGGGAAAACCTGACTGTTTCCTAAGACAAACATGCCCTGTGCTTTCTCTATTCAAATAGATGGCAAAGAAGATGAAAGTGTATGCTGGGTTGGCTTTGCCTGTAGATCTGGCCCAGTTTTGCTTTGCAAAGCACAGCTACTCATTTATGCCTTTTTACCTGGAGGTTTGGTTTTAAGTGTGACTAAGAAAGAGAACCGAAGCTTTCTCCCCTTAGGTCTGTCACTCTCATTTATCAAGACAGGCCTATCAGTAAAGCCAGACAAACCTGCAACCCATTTTGGAACAACTAATTAAGTTTGTGGTAAGCAAGGTCTTACAGATGGCGCATGCACTTAATCCATTTTCTGTCTGATGTTTTTAGTGTTGCTTTTAAAGTAGTTTGTTTGAAGTTCAAGGGAAAAGAATGTAGTTCTTTGGAGACTTTATTCTCAATTTACAGGAATCTTTGGAAATTGCTTTGGTCCTTATATTGAGTATTGTTCCTGATATTACCTGGAAATTCCCTAACTGCTGTGCTGTATTATAACACAAGGCTCATTCAATCAAATAAGTGCTGGGTTTTTGTTCCCTTTCTGCAGTTTTGCTTGTTTCCCCTTTGTGCCCACATCCTCTATCCCAAAATGTTCTGGCTATATTTTTGTTGCTGTACAATCCCAGTTGCCTTGATGCAAAGACAACCAACATTATGACACATCCCATTTGGAGTTCACATGTACAGTTCAAGCCTTGTTCTTTGTGGTTCTGTGGGTACTTGAATCTCTGCTGCTGTTCCCATGGTCTTGCACTTGATGCCTGAAGAATGCAGTCAGCCTGATTGCTGAGCAGATTGTCACAGATCCATGGGAGAAGGCCATGTCTAGGCCACATTATGGCTTAAATGCCAACATCACCACATGTCTAGAAAGCAAGCAAGGTCAGGAACCATATGGGTGCATTTGGCCAGGAAGGCTTTCTGTGAGACTTGGGTGCCACAAAGAATCATGTTCAGTAACTTTTACTGACACTAGTAATAAAAGGTACCTGTGGAAAAATGAGAACAAAGTACAGATGAGCAAAAAGGACAATCTCCCTGAAAAAAACTACAGTAGAAATAATCATGTAAATCTTTTGATGTATACACTTCTAATTTTCTTCTATGTGCATACATACATGTAAATATAGTTTCTTTTTATAAAAATATGGTCCGACCATTCATATTAATTTTATTTCAAAATTTGCTGTGTCCATATTTCCCTGTCTTTAAGTTCATCACATCATTTTTAATGGCTGCACATAGTTTAATTGCATGGAACTTCTTTTTTTAACCAATCACCTCTTGTTAAACATTTAGGTTGATTCCAATTTTTCTTTCAAATAAACCATGCTGTGATGAACATTCTTGCAGCTCATCCATTATGCATCTTTGATTGTTCCTTTAGCATGAAATTCTTGAAGTTTAATAGTTTGAACAAACACCACCATGATTCTTGGAGAAACCTGTCTTACATACGTGTCCTTTAGGATGGCACAGAACACCCAGTGACAAAAGTTAGCAGCTAATGCCTCCCAAATCAAACCTGAGATAAAGAAGGAGAAGAAAGGGGTTTCCACCTTCTACTCTCTGGAATGTTTTGTGCATATTATTTCCTGTTGTAAACGTGACAAGAAGGAACTGGGATCCTCTTACATTTTGGTTGTTCCAAGCCCTATGTATTGGATTAAATATATTTAACACAGACCTTGTGTATGCCCAGGAATGGACATTTTTTATAATGACACTTTCACTTTGCTATTCATGTACCTATCATACTTTATCTGTAAGAATGTAACTCTGATTGTGGGCGGCAGAAGAGTGAAAGACCATTCTCTTAGTTCTTCGCTGTGTTGGATAGAGATGCATGTTTTTGATACGCTGAGGAGAGCTACTGCAAAATGCAGACTAATAGTGTTTCGCTGGAGAATAGAAAACAGTGACGATGGAGTGCTCTGAGCAACCTTTCAATCCATTTATCAAAAGAGCTTCTAATGGAATTCTCGTTTCAAGGGAGGTCAAGCACTAATAAATATTGAGAAAAGAAAGTTAAAAGGACATCAAGTTAATATTTTACTATCCCGTCTTTGATCTTGGAAAGCTTGAAATATTTTGCCACACACATTTTGTGATTTATTGATTCATTCCTGACAATTGGCTTATTGGAACAGACACAGATGCCTAGCTTTTAACTACAGCTTCAATTTCTATAATGCTTTATGGTGCCAGTGGATTTTTATGTATTCTCTGGCATCATTTATTGATATCACCATAGTTCTAGAATAGTCCTCACTAGTTAAAAACTGGATTATTGTCAGCGAAAGCACTCTAATGTTATTGATGTTTGGGTTAAATGCTGTGATAACATCCCTTGGTTTTGTTGTATTCATTTGGAGGGAAAACAACAAACCCTGTGCTCTATGGATTCTTCCACACTTTGCTATATTCAAAATATATTAAGAATCTAGTCATTTTTCCACCTCCATTGCTACCACTCTGGTCCCTGAAAGAAAGCCCCAAAACATCTAATCTCCATCCCAAACTATTGCAATAACCTTCTAACTGGTCTCTCTGTTTCCACCTTCGCCTGCCTGTATTCTGAACCCAGAAGCCAGAGGGAGTTTCCAAAATGTAGATAAATGTAAGTCAGATCAGGACCTGGCTAAGTTGCTCAGTTTGTCAGAGTGTCATCCCAATATGTCAAGGTCATGTGTTTGATCTCCAGTCAAAGCACCTACAAAAATTAACCAATGAATGCATCAATAAGTAGAACAACAAATCTGTCTCTTCCCCCTCCCTCCTTTTCCTTTCCTCCTTTCCTCTTTCTGTAAAATTAGTAATTTTTTTATCGAAAATAATGTAAGTTGGATCATGGTGCATCCCCTCCTTGCTCAGAGTTGATGCCTCAGCCCCTGCATGACTCACCCTCATCTTTCTCCTACCATTTTTTCCATTCTTTCCCTTTTTAGACACTCAATTCCCCCCCCAGCTTTATTGAGATATAACTGACCAATAACATTGTGTGAGTTTAAGGTCTACAACATAGTAACTGTATATACATATGTATTGTGAAATGATTACCACAATATTAGTTAACACTTACCACATCACATAGTTACCTTGTGTGTGTAGGTGGTGCGGACATTTAAGATCTACTCTTTCAGCAAGTTTTCAGTATACAATACACTAAGGTAACTATGGCCACCATGCTGTTCGTTTCTATGAGTTTGACTTATTTTAGATCTCATATAAATGAGATATGTAGCACTTTTGGTTCTTTATCTGACTTATTTTACTTAGCGTAATGCCTTCAAGATTCATCTACATCGTTGAAAATGGCAGGATTTTCTTTTTATGGCTGACTAATATTCCACTGAGCATACATAAACCAAATTTTCTTTATCCATTCACCCATCAAGGGACACTTAGGTTGTTTCCATATCCTAGCTATTGTGAATAATGCTACAAGTAGGGGGCAGACATGTCTTCAAGACAGTGATTTTATTTCATTTTTCAGATATATACCCAGAAGTGGAATCACTGGATCACTTGGTAGTTTTATTTTTAATTTTTGAGGAATCTTCATTTTGCTTTCTATAGTTATTGTACCAGTTTACATTCTCACCAAAAGTAGACAAAGGTTTCTTTTTTGCCACATCCTCACCAACACTTTTTTTGCTTTTTTATGACAGCCATTCTAACAGGTGTGAGGTGAAATCTCACTGTGGCTTTGATTTGCATTTCCCTGATGATATGGAGATTTTTCATGTACCTCTTGGCCATTCGTGTGTCTTCCTTAGAAACACATCTATTCAGATCCTTTGCTCATTTTATAGTCGTATGATTTGTCTTTCTGCTATTGAGTTGTGTAAGTTCCTTATATGAAAACACCTTTTTCTGCCAACATTTGCTCATAAAATGATGATTCTTTTTCTCTACCCCTTCTCTGGCAAAGTACTTTGAGTCTACTTTTTTGCTCCCACTCTGCCTCAAATTCCTGAGGCTCTTGCCCTCATCTCTCCACCTAATGCCTCCATGCAGAGTTACCGGCAACTTCCACAGTATTAACTTCAAGGCTCCATTCTCAGTCCACACCTTACTCTGTCTTTCTGCCACATCTACTAATATTGATCACTAGCTTCCTCTACCACAAAACATTTTCTCTCTGCTCCCACAATCTGCATTCTCCTAACTGTCCTCCTGCTCCAGCCTCCTGATCACTGCTACTTCTCTATTCTTAACACCTCCCTGCTCTCTCCCTCCTTCACTCAGCTCCAGGCACACTGGCCTCCTTGTGATTTCTCAGCCATGTCCAGTGCATGTCAGGGACTTTGCACTTGCTGTTTCTTCTGCCACAGATGCTCTTCTCCTATGTATCTGCTTGGATCTCTCCCCTTCTCTTCCTTCGGGTGTTAGCTCAAATGTTGCTGGTGCTACCTATGTCCTCTTCCTGCTCCTTTTCTCCATAGCATTTCTCATCATCTGGCTTCCTATTTTCCTTGTTTGCTTCATTTATTAATAGTCTCCACCCACTAGGCTGTAAACTCCATGGGAGTTGAAGGGTGATCTGTTGTGTTTTCTACCATATCCCTGATGCCTAGAATAGAGCCTGGGGTAAGATAGGTGCTCAGTAGATATTTATTAAATGAATGATCAATGTTCTCAACATTGTTTGTAATGTGCTTGGAGAGATTCTTCAGTGGAACCATTTGAGGCTCGTTCCTTATAGAAGTTTAAATGATTTCTAGTTTACTTATAGTTACCCGACTTGAGAAAAACAAGGGTGTTTTGGAAGGCGGAAAGTCTTCCTTATTTTGGCGGCCCTTCTGTGTACACAGAAACACTGCCTCAAAACCTGAATCCCAAGTATAATCCTTGGAGTTTCTCTCGTAAGCACTTCAAGAAGGTGCCACCTTTGCGCCAAACTGAATGGCAAGGGCAGAAGCCAAAAAGCAGCTGAGAGCTTGCTTTAGTGCTTTAATGGGCTTGTGTTGACTCAGACACACCGGAAGTGCAGCTTGAGAGGGCACCGAGACGTCCTGCCTGCCTTTGGCGCCTCTGACTCAAGTGGAAGCCCCAAAGGCTACCAGGTCCTGTTCTCTATGCACACTGGGGTACATGCACACACCTTGTGTTATTCCCCTCCCTGCCTTTTCCCAAGTATTGTTTTCTTTTTCCAAAAATACCTTCTCCTCTATTTCTGCCTGCTGACTCCCATCAAGGTCCAGCAGCACAAATGCAGACTTGTATGTGAAGCCTATTTCAGACCCCTACCAGTCACCACGGAGTCCACCATGGACTGCATTCGCTAGAATAGCAAGCTGCTGTGTACCTCCACTTAGCTGTGAACATGGAGACACAGACAGACACACACAGGTGCAATACACAGGCACACACGGGCTCACAACAGCACATGCACACTGAGGGCAAGGGTCGTATTTTACTTTCCTGGTGTTTTCTACACATAGACATGCCTGGGACAATAAAGGCACCCAAGAGAGTTAGAATTGTGGTAAAATGGACACAAACCCTTTTTCATCAGGTTCAAAGTCATTCCTATCAATTCTCCTTCTGCTGGATATTTCCCTTTTCCTCCTGTTTTCTGTCCAGTTGGACATTCTGAAGAGAAAGTACTTGTGCACCACACCCAAGCCTCCTGCTTAATCCAGAGCACCCTGTGCTTGTCTGCGTGCCCTCGGACAAGTCTGCAGACAGAGGCTGAGGGTCCCCCTATTCTGTTCGGCAGAAGAGAAAACAGGGTCACCAACTTCCACAGATGGTCCTACAACACAGAGCTGTCTTTCAACCTCTGCATTTCTGAAATGTTAGTCTGGGGGCCTAAAAATGTTATGGTGTCTATACCATGCCAGCTCTTGATCACACACTACACAAGCAGAAATCTCTGGAGTCAAGAATAGATAAAACCACAAGCAATCCATTCATGGTTGGGGAGGATTCTTGAGGCTTTTTTTCTACCAATGTTGCACCTGGTCACTTAGATGAATCCCAGTGATACTCGCTATTGAGCTTATTTACCCATCTCTTCTTGTGATATTTGTTGTAGAGCCCAGAAAAGTGAGCACCGGAGAAGCAGATTACTGACTCATGCAGATCTGGCCTCCTCACCATCACTGCCTTTGCCAGCAGAAAGGATTAGGCAGATTAGTAACGGGCTGGCCTAGAGCCAGCAGGGTCTTTGGGGAGGCCTTACCGATGTCTGAATCGTTGGCCATGGGGTCCCAAAGGAGGCAAAGTTGGCCTGATCTTGGCTGAGCTGTCCATGAGGTCTGTGTGCTGGAAATAGTCCATGTTGAAGAAACATGTGCTGGGAGTGAGAAGCCCACATTTTGTATTACTCCAAAAAGAGGAGGGGTCTGTCCCTGTTGAATCACCTTCTTAAAAATCTAGTTATACCAAATGTGTTTTATTAAATGTATCCTAAAGTGCTGTATCTGTAAGGCTTCCCAATGATGTTAGATAAATAAATAATCTGTATTTTGCCATGAACTATGGAGTATAACAACGGAGAGCTGTTGGGCAGTTGGGCACTGCAGAAGAGCTAAGAGGTAGTGCCAAGAGAGCATTTGCCTAATGGATGCTAGCTCTGGTCTGCAGGTGTGTGCCTACCACCAAGCTGGGCTCCTTTCCATTGTATACTTCAGAAAAACGCTTCTTTCCATGGCTTCTGTGTCCTCCACTGAAAAAGTAAGGGATAAAAGAGTGACAGTGCTCTAAATCTATTTAGCAGCCCAAAGAGGCATGATGGGAGGCAGATATTTAGGGAGATTCTTATGAGTTACCTTGCAGAGGTGCATAGTGACTTATAACATGTCCGCCCACTTTGCAATACTCTGCCACTGGTCTGACTTTGTGCTCAAAGGTACCTCTTGAGATAGAATCAAGACTGGAGATGAGATTTGTGCTTTGGAGCCCAGAAAACCCAGGGGAATACCCCATTAATGGCTCTTCTGGATAAAGAAAGGACATCTATCTCTAGAATATTCTTAAATTTAAAAGTCAGAAAGTATCTCAATTGCAATGGATTCTTATTTTAGCTGATGTAAGGAAGACCATTAAGCTTTCTACATATATCCTCAAAGGAATCTTAAAAGCTACTGTAGTAGATCACTATAATAATGGTCCCTAAATAAATCAGACTTCCTGCATTCACACACAGAAAAGAAGGGGTGTGCGTCCTAAAGAACATGACTCGTCGTGCTCTGTGGGGATGCTTGTTGCCACAACAGAACACACTCACTCTTTTGTTTCATCTGAAGGCTTGTTTATCATGTGTGTTTGACCTGATTCACATAAATCAAGACATTCCTGAGCTCATAGGCAGTGCTATCCAGAGACCATAGTGAAAGGCACACAGCCGGGCTGAGCTTCATGTTTGTGAATGCTTTATGGTTTTTTAGCACTTTCAGGAATTCCCATCTACCTGATATAGCAACACTGGTTTTGTCTCTTGCTAGCTCTTTGCTTCATTTTGATCAGATGTCAGATGAGGTTGGAGATGTCATCTTGGAGTCTTGAGATCATAGAAAACAGACAGGGAGAGCACAGCATGTATTTAATGTATTTTATTATTATTTCATGTAACTCAAAATTCTGGCTTTTTGTAAGAGTAAAGTGAAGTTGTTTATCCTTCTTAATATCCCGTGATAATTCCTGTATTTCCTCAAGATTTTATTAGGTAGGAGGCGTGGGGGCTGAGATATAAACACAAATAACTGATACACAGAGTAGAAAGTGACAAGCATTTTAAGAGACAAACCAAGGCCTCTCCTTAAGAGTATGGATGAGAGCCCGAGTCTCTGAGAAAGAGAAAAGGAGGAGATGGAAAGAACAGCAGCAGAGAAGACTTGGAGGCAGGAACACAGACGGAGCCCAGGGGGAGTAGGTTTCACGAAAACTCAAGGCACAGGAGGGACGGGAGCACAAGTTAGACCAGGAACAAAGATGGGGGTCAGATCACAAAAGGTCTTTCTTGTCAAGCTCAGGAGGGTGCACTTTACAGAGGAGGCAATGGTAAGGAGTGATGAGGGAGATTGGAGGCAAGACACCAAACAAAGGTTGATGACGTCTTGAACCAGAGCATTTCAGAGAAAATACACAAGAGAGTGAGGCAAGAAATACCCTGAAAGGAGAAGAGATAGGAACTGGCCATTGATGAGATATGAGAAACCAGGGTGAGCTGGTGAGAGGAAGTAGGAAGAAGGTCAAGTCAGGTGGCTCATCAGGGTTACACAGGCTGTCTGTCCCTGGGCCTTTGACACTGGCTTTGAATGGATCATCTTGGGGAAACAGTGCCCCTCTACACTCTTTCTCAACATTGAGTGATACAGCATCATATTTTGGGCCAACAAAATAATATGATGAGTTAAAATGGTAGAGTTAAAAAAACAAGAAAGGGATGATTCATTTTTCAGACATAACGAATTTCTCCTTTTCAAACACCACCAAAACATGAAACTCTGTAGTAGATGAATTAGCAGGTAATGATTTGAATAACAAAAGGAATCTTTTCCAAAAGCTTTTCTTCGGGGAGTCTTTAATTAGTAAGTACCTTGTCTTCACTCACTTAGAGTATGTGTTATTTGGAGGCATTTGATAAAACACAGGAGCAAGCTTGTTGCATAAAGCATGATATTCCTCAGAGCTACACATTACCACATCTCCTTGTGTGTGTCACCTTTGGGATGCACAGGAGCCATTCACCTGTTCCTATGATGCGCTGCAGCCTGAGGGCTCACCTGTGGCTGCCTCAGTCACTTGCCCAGGCACAACACAAAACACCTCCACCCTGGCATCTCACCCCCTCCCTCAGAGAGCAATGCCTCTGCTTTCCCATTTCTACCATAGAGTTTCCTTGATCCACTCCTCTCTGGGCTCTGCCTGGGGGTGCATAGGGGCTGGGGCCACCTCTTAGGGACCCTCCTTCTAACAGCCTCTAACACCTTTCTACCACCTTCCTATGGGTCTGCTACCTTCCCTCTGCCAATGGACTTTATCAAAGCCTCTGCTTACATAATACCCATTCTTTCAAATCTTTAGCCTGTTCCAGGATCCAGGATTTTGAAATAGAAAAGAATTGATTTCTTTGTTTTTTGCCATTAAGCTGTGTTATTCCTTCTCTCAAAGGTGGTCCTGGTTGATGGAATGAGCAAGAGTCACTGGGTATAAGGACAAAATACAAAACAAAAAACACACAAAAACCCACCTGTGTTAGTATTTCAAAAGATTCTCCTAACTGTAATGTTTCAAATCCACGGTTTAACAGAAGTCTAGGGAGAGTAGAGGACATAAATTAGTGAACCAAACCAAATCCTCAGATGACTAAAACCTTGTCCCTTGCTGTCCCTGGGAGGTTTATATCATGCGAGGCATTGCTGAAAGGTAAGAAACTAGAAATGACTGACGGAGCAAATATAAAAACATTCCAAGAGGCTTAGCCAAGCACCATGCGTAGTGAGAGATACCTTGTAACTCAATAGAGGGGAAGATTATAAAATGTGATCAAGTGAAGAATAACTTTCTGGATTAATCTGCTTTGGAAATCAGAGTTTCATGTTAAAATGGAATATGCTTATAAAGTACTGTGAAGATGGAACCATGTTCATGTAGTGCTGGCTGAGTCCCCGATAGAGCAAAGGCGTCATTTCAGGACTTGGGAAAGACCCCCGCGTCTTTCAAGACGTGGAAAGTCACACAAGCCTCTTTGTGACTCCTGCCCCCGCCCTTACACTGCTGGTGCAGCAAGGGGAAGAATTAGGAGTTTGGAATGAACCGTGTGCTAGACTCAAACGTTGTCCTCCCCAATAAAGACAGGAAGTGAGCCTGGGTCTTTCTTCAAGCCCTGTAGTCCACATTTTGGAGGACACAGCAGACTAGTGTATGACTCACTGCTTGAAAACCTCAAGGGCAGGTTGCTCTCAGGTTGTCACCTTGGCGGCCCATTGTCAGGGGATTTAGAACACTGTCAGGGCAGAAGATGCTTATATGCAGGTTTTTTTCAATGAAGACTATAAATGTATTTTCCCTCCCTTATGATTTTCTTAATAAAATTTTCTTTTCTCTAGCTTATTTGATGGTAAGATACATACAATGTATGTGTTAATCGACTAGTTATGTTCTCAGCCAGGCTTCCAGTGAACAGTAGGCTTTTAGTAGTTAAGTTCCAGGGGAGTTGAAAATTAACGTTCAGATTTTCGACTGTGTTGAGTGGTCGGTGTGCTGCTGTTGATCACCCCAAGTTGTCCCAGGGCCAGCAGTACTTTACACAGTTGCAGTAGGACCACCTACGTCATCTTTTAGCAGAAATCCAGTAAGACCTTTCCGACCTCTCTTTCCCCTCCACCCCGCTCTGGAGGAACCTGGCACCTCAGCAGGCAAGATGAAGGAGGAAGAAGGAAAGGGCAGGGGAGGAACAGGACTTCTGCCACCGCAGGCAGCCAGCCAGGCGCAGCCTGAGCCAGGAAATGGGGGAAGCTGCAATTTTGGATCGAGTTTCATCCATCATTATACTGGACCGAATGTATTAATAACCCCGGGCTGTGTTTTGTGAGTGGGGTTGCTGGCACACTCACTCTCTAGAATCAATCTGACAGACGTGGGGTTTGCCCTGAATTTCTTTCAGGGCAGGGGAAGAGTTAACTAGAATGAAGGTAATGTTTGGACAATGGAAGACAAAAATAAAGTAGCTTACAGCCCTTGAATTTTGCTTGTTCAGAATAATAGTCATGAATATTAAGGTTTCAAAGAGATATGAAGTATCTGTATCCAACAAATATTTTTGAGCTCATCCTATGCCCAGCAATCCTGTTAGGAGCCCTGGAAGGAATGCATAAAAAGAACCCCATTTTATCTGCAGTTCCTCTTCCACATGCTGAAAATCATAAAATAATTATTCAGCTCCCAGCATTTCCACATGGATAGTTTATTCTGTGACAACGATAAATTTTGTGTTTTTTTTTCCCATTTTGTCAGTTACCCTGCTTTATTACAAAGCTTGTGATTCATAAGAAAAAATTTGCATTTGTTAAATCTTAGATGCATGATAAAATGGAAGTGAAATCTATAGCCAGATAATTTTTAGAGATCAAGTAATCAAAGCAATTGTAGTTAGCTGTTTGGTTTGCATTGCACAGAATGTAAAGTCTGATAAAGTTTACTGGTGGAGCAAGCCACATAGCCTGCCAGAAAATAACTCCTCACAGCCAAATTTTATTCTTCTGGATTAGAAAGAGCATCCGCATAATGTGGGTCTCTGTTGACTTGCCTTCATCCCCTCTTCCTCCTCTGGTTCCCGTGCTCCTCCTCCCCCTTTCCCTTCCCCTCCTATACTGATTCTCCTCTTTCTTTTTCCTTCCTCTTTTTTTCTCTCCTTCTTCCTCTACCCCCACCTTCTCAAATCATTTTAGACACATACTTGAATCTTTCTGTGTATGAGATTTCTATGTTCGTCTCTGAACTGTTCACATCTACTTGGGAAAAATGCAAAATCGGCTCTAAGCAACTATCTCAGAATGTTCCCAGTACTGTGATTTGCTTTCGATCCCATTGTGAGTGAGGCCTCCTTTAGGATTTGGTTGGAAGATGGTATGTAAGTATTCATTGATTTTGTCGGTAGCACACAGTGAGAGCCAATAAATCTTTGCTCCCCAAACTAGCTGCGTCTTAAGAAGCAGATTTGAAAGCATCGTATTGCTTTATCAGTTTCCTGGGAGGGTGTTTCAAATGGAAAAACTGTAGTCAGGTAAGCATTTCCTGGGAAATTAATTATTAGTAGTTTTTCCTGAAAATGGAAGTGCTGGCATCCTGTAAAGGAAAGAAGAATGTTCTGATTAATTAATTTGTTCAATAATAGTAAAAAAAAGAGTCTACAAAACAAAAAGTGTAGGAGAGATGGTGATTGGAAGACAAAAGCCCTGTATGATGTATCACTAGAGAGAGTGCTGATTGCCAGGAAAATGACTGCAAACTCAGGGACATAGCAGGAAAGGCAATCCTGGTGCCACAAGGAAGAACAGCATGGTAGACCAGATGCCGCATGAACAGCTACATCCTTGACTGTGACAGGTTCAACCTCTAAGAGCAACTGTCCAGGGAATCTTGTGTCCAAGGTGATTTTTCAAGTGTTTTGTTCATTATTTAAAAGTCGTGGCAGACCACTTAATCCAGGATAATTGATATGTCAGAATAGCTCCCAACTCCCTCCAGTCCCAGTAGCTTTGGTAGCTTCCTTGAGGAATGACAAGGGAATGTAATCAGGCCAGCTCCAGTGGAATTGCTCTGGGCGATTTGCATTCTGCCAAGTTGCCAGATTTCCGTCCTCTAACACAGCAATGAGTTTTTCCCTCCAGAGGTCTGAAGTGTGTGTATGATAATTAGTCTTCTGTGTCTTAGATGTGGTTGGTAATGTCCAAGCCCCCTCAGTCTTAAGAACATAATTCTATTGTGATGACATTTTTAAAGGGTTTGCCCCAGACCCATATTGTGGGGACAGCAGGAAAGGGGTGTGTCCAGAGACATCAAATTAATCAATGCCCATTGTCTCTCTTTCAGCTAATTCCTTTGACCAGATCTAGGAAATTGAGACTTGAGCAGGGCAGTTTTCTTTCATTCTAATTGCCCTCAATCACTTCAAATAATTGCGGGAGGGGGAGGGGAGGGAGGCAAGGGGCTGCCTGCGACCTCTTTTAAACATTTCGAAAAGCCTAATTAAAAAATCTAAATTAAAATTATATGTAACTGCAACCTGTCCATATATTGTTACATGGTGAGGGGGAACTGAAGGCTGCTGATGGAATTAAATTTGCCAAACAATGACCTCCAGAAAGGGGAATTATCCTGGATTATCTGGGTGGGTCCAGTGTAATCAAGACGGTCTTTTTAAGTGAAAGAGGGAAGCAAAGATGGTAGAGTCAAAGAAAGAGCTGAGGATGCTCTGCCATTGGTTTTTGAAGATGGAGGAAGGGGCCATGAGCCAAGGCATGCAGGCTGCTTCTAGGAAAAGACAAGGAAACAGACTCTTCCCTAGAACTTCCCAAAGGAACCCAGCCCTGTAGACACCTTGACTGCAGCCCAAAGTGACCCTTCTGAAATTTGACCTCCTGAACTATATGCTAATAAATTTATGTTATTTTAAGCCATTAAATTTGTGGTGGTTTATTACAACAGCAATAGGAAACTAATAATACACTTAGTGCTACATCTTTCCAGACTTTGGTCATTTAAGTAAATCACTACACAATAGCTATGGGGTACCCTGGCCTACAGGTAACTGTATTGGAGGAGTTGTAAAAATATGGAGGAAATAGAGTAAACCCAAACTCCTTGCCATTGTCTACAAGTATCTCCCTTAGCTGTCCCTCCTGTCACTCTAGCCTGACCTCATATTATTTTTTCACTCACCTGACTCCAGCCCCTCCAGCTTTCTGTCTGTTTCTCAGACTTTCTGCCTTGACCTTTGGTTCATGCTATTTCCTTTTCCTTAAAACCCTTCTTTTAGGTCTCCCAGCAGCTGACTTTTTTGCATCCTTCAGGCCTTAATATATCTCACCCTCCTCTGTTATTCAGAATATGTGTCACTTACAACTCCAAATCTTAGTGGTTTAAAACAGTAGAATTTATCTGCCCCACAGGTCACAGCCCAGTGTGGTTGGTGTTTGTGGGTGTGAATCAGAGGTAAAAATGGGGACTCCCCCGTGTTCCACGCAGCCACCAAGCCATTCTAGCACATGACCCTTCTATTCTCTCAGCCTTCTCAGAACACTCCACAGTGTTAGAGGGTTACAGGATTATCCGCTCTAACCCGATGAGAAATAAGGACTGTGTGCAGGGTTGTTCAGACCAGGCCTGGCAGTGGGAACCATCACTTGTTCCCTCAGCCCACATGAGCCCACCTAGGTGCGAGGGGCTAGGCATGTGGGCTTCCTGTGTGCCCAAGAGGAGAATTCACCATCTGGGTGGCTAGTGGCTCTGTTGTGCCCCTTCTCAGAGAAGCCTCTTATAACCATCCTAAGCAGGCCTGCCTTGTTAGTCTCACGGTGTTCTCTTCCATCCCATAGCACTTCATTCATAATAATTTATTTGCCTTTTGGTTAATTGTGTTTTCCCCACAGTCTACAGCTGCATAAGGACAAGGATTGTCTGTTTTGCTCATGACTGTATACACAATACCTGGCAATGCCATGTTCTGCACAGAGTTGATTACCAATGAATAATAATCAATGTGTGCTAATGGCTGAGCCAATGATCCAATGAATGAATGAATAGAAAACAGAGAACTTATCAAGAAGGTATCTACTATTATGGCAAAGACAGGACCAATAGTTCATTGCCTTTTATAATAATAAATTTGAAGAAGTACCCCCCCAATTTTTTTAAGTTAAAAATAGTTGAGCTTGGACAGAGGTTCCAAAAGTGTTTGGCAGAGCACTGTTCTTGTTGGATTTTAGTCCAATTTGACTTAAGTTCAGTTCTCCAGATGAGCAGACTGGAGAGGAGCAGCACTCTTAAAATTGCTCCTCATGTGTTTCTGAGCTGAGTGCAGACCCCTTCAGACTCGCTTTTGATTTGTCTGCTCCTTCTCTGCTGTCAGAAGCCAATCCATTTGCTCTTTCCCACCTTCCTCTATCAATATATTCACAGTGGCCCAGGGGACAGAAGAATGCCATCTCGGATGACTTTTTTTTTTTTTTTACCTTGACTCCCCTTTTTCTTCTCATTGTCACTTCCCTATCTTGGCTCAGCCTGTGCTAGGAGTATATTCCAGGATGATAAGCCAGATGCTCAACCCAAGGCTTCCCTGCTCACCCCAGGTGGACACAGCTGAGGCCTACCCTACCTGGCTTGCCGGCACTGCTCTGGCTCTGGCATGGCCCCAGACTGGCCAGGTTCTGTTGTCTGTGGCAGAGTGAGAGGCCAGAGTGCTGATTCCTGGAACCACAAGCCAAGCTGGATGCCCCTCCCTCAAATGGGATTCTCCCTCCCCATTCTGTCTCCCATGGGTCAGGCACAGGGTGTTCACAGGGTGGGGGGACACGGACTTATGGTTGGGGTAATTCCTGTGACAAGTACTATCAACCGCTTTGTGCATCCACTTCTCTTTTTTCCCTCATTTCAGTGTTATTGTGCAGATAAAACACATTAACACGAACACTAAAACCAGGCATGTGTGCAAAGATGTATCAACAGAAAATGTTCAGTAATAGAAAAAAATGAAAGCGACTTAAATGTTCACATAAGAGAGTAGATAAAAAAATTATGATGCATCCATATAATAAAATACTTGAGCATCATTAAAATTGATGATGTAAAAGAATATTAAAATGACATGCAAGCATGTTCACATTAAATTTTTTTTAATCTGTCTTTAAAACAGTGGGCACCATATGATACCATTTTGCAATTAAAATTTTTTTAATCTATAATATACAAATAATAAAAAAGATAAAGATCCAAACAGGGTGGTTATAGTGGTAAATGGGATGATAGGTGAATTTTTCTTTTATTCTTAATTCCCAGTGGTATTCTTAATTTTTTTCTGTAATGAAAACATTTTTTTATTGAAACAGGACATAAAAATCTAAAATGTTATTTTACAAATTAGATGACTAAATTCTTAAAGAAAACCTTGTCTATAAAAAATGACTGTTGAGAGAAAACTTAAAGAACAAAACAAGTCACCCAAGTGCAACTAGATGCTCAACGACCTGCGTTTCTGCCTCTGTCCCCATCCTCATCCCAGATCCTTTCTCTCACTTTCCTCTCATTTTCCATGTGGAATAAGCAATGGAGGGTCCTTAGCATCTTTGGTCTTCACTCCCTCTATCACTTTCTGTGGCTTTAGTTTAGCCCCTTGTCATCTTCTGAAGGGACATCAGGCCTCCAGCCTTTGCTCCCACTGTTATCGATTGTACTGTCTTGTGCTCCCCACAATCTGGCAACTGGGGATCCCGCTCAGGAGACTCAGCTCAAAGGACACGTGTTCTCTTGGAGTCCCTCCTGACAGTCACCACTTCTCTTCCCAGAGCTGGCCCTTGCTCTGAACCCTCTCATAGAAGCTTAACATCTCTATTGTACTTGATTGAGGTATGGTCGATATGCAAAAGCTGCATATGTTTAATGTATACAACTTGATGGGCTTGTGAGCAAGTACACTCCTGGGAAACCCTCCCCAACATCAAGGCCATAGTCATTCATACCCATCACCTCCCCGAGTCTCCTCCTGCCCTCTTTCTTCTTCTTCTCTTTTTTATTAAAATTTTTGACACTCACTTTGTACCAGGTATTTTACACTTCCTCTATAGTAATTCATACAACTCTTGCAAGATCCCCATGAGGGCTATTGCCCCACATTACCAGTGGGAGAACTGAGGCACAGAGAAGGTAAGTAATCTGACCCTGGCTTCACAGGTAGGAACGGGAAGAAAGGTGCCCAACCCAGGTCATGTGGCTCTAGTATCTCTGCCCTCAACACACTTATGTGTCGCTGCTTCTTACATTCCTATGGCCTTTCACATGTCTCTCTATCCTACCACATTGTGGCGGAAGAACCATGTCTTAAATGGATTTTCATTTCTTGGATGCCAAACCTGGGGGCTGGCATATATCAGTCTTATCATAAATATTGACTACATGACTATTGTATGCAATAAGTGTCTATTGAGCATCCACTGCAGGCCAGGCATTGTTTTAAACACCTGAAATATTGTACACGAGCAATGAAACAGATCAGGATTCCTGTCTGTAGCGGGGAGTGGAACGGTGACAGAGTCTAGTAAAAATGCCAAGGACAGTTGGGTAAATAACTCAGGTATTATTCAGATGACATTTCACTTTGTTTGTAACTGGGCCTCACTAAATTACATTTTAATTTGGTATATAATTTGAGGCAACTACAGTGCTGGAAATGAATACAATCCTTCATTTGCCATACCACAAGCTCTGCAACTGATCAAATGTAAGTGATGCTTCTCGGTGCTTTGAAACATATTTTTTGAAGCTTCAGTGCATACCTGAAAATATATCCTTCCTCTCATTCTTCATCCTCTTCTTCCTTGCTCATCTCTCTTTACTTTTGTTTCTTTTCTCCCCCTATTCTCTTGTGAAGCAGTTTCAATGCCCCCTGCTGCTTTCTCCTTCACTCTCTACTTCTTCATTTCCTTTCCCCTCTACTTTGCCAATTTTGTACTTTTGAACAATTGAGCAAAACTCATAAAGACAATTTGATTCTCTTTTTCAACCTGTATGGTAAAGGTGGTGAGCGATTAATCTGACCAAAATGTGTGTCTTCAAGGGCTATGGATCTCATGTGAGGGCAGAAGAAAGAAGGGAGGCTAATTTTAGAGCTCAGAGCAACCTCGTGGTGTAGAAATTATTTTCACTCTATTAATAACAAGGCACATTCAAAAAGATTAATTGTTTAAAGTCACCAAAGTAATAAAGAACATCTAGAAAAACATGTTCTTCAGCATCATGTTGCTTACCACCTTATACAGATAGAGGGGAATACTGAAAAAATATTTCTTTCTCCTGCTTGAAGAATGCATTTTTTCTGGGGTCTCATTCATTAAAATGAAATTGAAGTATTAAGAAACTCAGACTATTCCCAAATAATGACATTATTTTAAAATAAATGGAGTCTTACAGGAATATAAATAACCGATTATACTTGCAAAACAGCGGCTTAAAAATGTGCCACCAGATTATGCTATTTCTTCATTTTTTTTCTGCCCACATGTCAGTCTCCACAATGGAAATTACTCATTCCTTAGATCCTAAATTCTAATGGGCATAGTGTGACCAAAGGAAGCCTCTGCATTTATCAAGAGGGTCCTGTACCTCGAGCAATTATACAGCCCTGGTTTCCAGAAGAGTATCTTTTGCAGATGCTCTTTATATCAAACTCTGTCCCAAAATATGGCCAATATTCCTGTAACTCTGTTAGTCCACTTGGTTCTCTAACCACTTGCGGTTGGACTTGAGCTGGACTGAATCAGCTCACAAGTCTCCAAGGACCTGCTTGCTGTCAAGACCAACTCTTCCTGCAGCCCTAGTACTCTTCAGTTCTCCTTAGATTCATACAGTTGCTGGGGCAATGCTTATGTTCAGATTTTCCCCCAGGAACAGACCATCACACTTTAAGAAAGGTCAAAGGAGAAATACCCAAAGCCCCAGACTCTAAGTCAGCTAATGTGAACCCAAACTGGGAGACTCCCCTGGAGTAGAGGGACCCTGGAAAGGTGGGGAGCTCTTTGCAAAGCAGATATGCAAATGATTTGGTGGCTGAGCACCCAGAGGTGTCAGGTTACTCTCAGAAAACCCAAAGACACCCCCTCAGTCCCTCACTGCTCCCTGCTGTTCTCTGCTCAGCACCCCACCAAGTGCGGAGGGAGGAATGTGCCTCATGTGAGGGAACTGCTATGCTCTGGCAAAGCAACCCATTTAGTGAAATGCTGTCCTTAGGACCATGGTACTTGGCCAAGCCAGGATAGAAAGGTTAAGCTTCCTGAGTACAAAATCATTCATTCCTATGATGTTTCACTCAGGGGAAATTTCTCCAAGAATTTCTCATTGCTGCCTTGATCTGTTATCTCTCCTTCCTCTCCATACCCTTATTCCTCTAGTGTGGGGGACTTGGGTAGTTTAAGGAACACAACTCACGGTGAGTGTTTATTATCTATAGAAATTATACACAATATAGGAGCTCCTCAGAGTCAGAGTCTCAACTTTCTGTCCAGAGGGTGCCATTCCCTGTTTTATTATAGAGTCATTCTGCCCAGTGCCTTCTTGGAACTCCCCTTTCCACCTCTTATACTTAGTGCTCATCAACAGATAAACTGTTAATTAATGTTAAGTAATGTTAGCCTAGGACAATATGGTCCAGCAATTCCACTTTTGTGTATATACCCAAAAGAATTAAAAGCAGGACCTCACAGAGGTATCTGTACACCTGTGTCTGTAGCTGCATTATTTACAATAGCCAAAAGGTGGGAGCAGTCTGCACCTACCAGCCTGTGACTTGATAAACAAATGAGCTATCTACACACAGTGGAATAGTATGCAGCCTTTCAAAGAAAGGCTATTCTGATACCTGCTATAATATGGATGAACATGGAGGACATTGCGCTAAGTGAAATAAGCCAGTCACAAAAAGACACATGAGCTGTGTGATTCCACCTACATGAGGTGCCTAGAGTAGTCAAATTCACAAATACAGTGAGCAGAATTCTGGTTGCCAGGGACTGGGGGATGAGGGAATGGGGAGTTGGTGTTAGGTGGGGACAGAGTTTTAGTTCATTGCCAAGTGAAGAGAATTCTGGAGATTGGGTATACAAAACCATGAATACATTTACTCAACACTACGAAACTATACAATTGAACATGGTTATGATGATAAATATTATGGTCTGTGTATTTTAACACAATGAAAAAATAAAGTGAAATTGAAAACTACTAACATAGGGAAAGGAAGGGGAAAGTTATGCCACCAAGAAAAAAAATTCTAAAAACTCACTACCAACAATTACTTCCCAATGATGACAATACACAGTATACTGGAGCTGAGAGCCAGGGAGGATAATAAAGATCAACCCAGCATGATTCTTGCCCCTGAGGAGATGTCAGTATGGTCTGGGATATGAGTCGCATGCGGAATATTAATTTGATGAAAGTTCCAAATTTTCTTTAGGTGGGAGGGAGAGCATGTGAGATGACCATTTAAGGTGAACTGAGAAGGATAGATAGGGATCTAATGCCAAGTAGAAATGTTTGGCCTGCTCTTGCACTGAAGGATAACTCATTAAGACTTTACTGTCTTTCATTTTTCTGGATTCTTAGAAACTGTTTTGAGATGGAAGAATCCCAGGCATTTGCGCCATAAAGTGTCACTTGATTAAGTCAACACTGGGAGTTTATGTTGGCAAGAGATTCTAATCCACCAGCCCCTCAGAGCTCATTACAATTTTAAACACCAGCACTCTCAATATAGAAGTTAACCTTTCTGTAATTTAGCATTCCATTTGATAAGCATTGTACTGTTTCCTGAATTCGTATGAAATTAGGATTTTTATCGTATTCTTACTTTTTCACATCTCTACTTTTTTGATACCCTGGAAACAAATATTGTAGGTGAGCTACCTGATACATGTATGCTTTTAAGTCAAGAATCTTTGTATCGTTGTGAAATGCTTTCTTTTTGATGCGTATATCTGAAAGAGAGGAGATGTCCAAGTTGCCTGCGGAAGCATGCTTGTTCTGATCTGCTTCATCTTTCTCAGCTTCAGCAGGCTAGCACAAAGATTGCAGTTCTCTTCTGTCTGATCCTAGGAAGGAGCTTGCTGAGCTACACGGACAGGCTGAAGGTTAAACCAGTTCCTTCAGGGAATACGTACAGGCACAGTCTGCAGAGTTAAGCTGATAAACCATGGCATTGCATGAGGAGGTTATGATAATAGGATCACCTTAAATAAAGCTCTTGGAATGAATAAAATAAACCTATTACTGTGAGGTTCACCTCTGCCTTGTAAAATGCCTGGCATACCAGAGGTCCTGGAAAAATGTCAAATGGATGTCCTGAAAAATGGGGTATTCTTGTAATATAGTGATATATTTGAGAGCTATTATATATAACTCATTTTTTTCATCCAACAAATATTTATCAACATCTCACTTTACGCTGGACACTGTCCTAGAATATGTGAATTATGAAACTTGTAACAATTTGAACACACAGAAGATTATGATACTTAACATTATTCAGTCAGTGTAGCACAAAGGCTGTCTGTGGTGTATGAGGGAGGCGGACTAGATCTGGGCCGTGCTCAGCTACTCATGCAACTGGCGAGTTTTCCCAGTGAATGGGGCTCAGCACACAGCTGCCAGTGTGCCCATCGGCTCACGTGAGCTCCTAGTCACTCTCAAGCTTCAAAATTCTGCAAGTCTTAATGTTCCTTTGATGATTTAGAAGACGCAGGGTCTTTCAGTTCCCCAGAGGTGTCAATATGAAAACTGTTACTATTAAGCCCATTTTATTTTACCTTTCTGATCATTTAGATCAGGGGTGTCAAACTCATTTTCACTGGGGGCCACATCAGCCTCATGGTTGCCTTCAAAGGACCTAATATAACTTTAGAACTATATAACTATAACTACTCCTTAGCTGTTAAGTGGGAGTTGGGCACTGCCGCCAGGTAGAAACAAGGTACTAGGCCTGATAAAACAAGGTGGAGGGCCTGGTGTTTGCCACCTGCGATTTAGACTCTGGGTAAATAGGAATTTTGGCCATATATAAACATGTATACATATGCGTGTGTGTATATGGTCCAGCAGAAGTAACATCTGCTTGAGGGAAGTTTATAGGGTAATAATAAGGGTGCAATAATTTATAGTTTTAATTTGAACATTGTACCTAAAATGTCATATTGTATACTTGAGTATAATTTTGTTATATTACAGAATTGCATGCTTTAAAAATCATGCAATGATTTTTAATACAAGATTTTGTAATAAAAAAGGGGTATTATTTGTGCCGGACCCTGTGCGTGTGTGTGCACATATATGTAATAAAATCAGGTTGCTATGGTCTGCATATTTGTGTCCCCCTCACCGCCAAATTCACATGTTGGGATCCTGACAGCAGTGAGATAGTATTTGGAGGTGGGGACTTTGGGACGTGTTTGGGTCATGAGAGTGGAGGCCTCATGGACGGGATTACTGCCCTTCTGAAAGAGGCCTGCAAAGAGCTTCCCAGCCCCTTCTCCTATATGAGGACACCATGAGAAGTCTGCAGCCCTAAAACAGCCCCTCACCTGACTGTGCTGGCACCCTGTGCTGAGACTTGCAGTCTCTAGAACTGTGAAAACTGAATTTCTATTGTTTATAAGCTACCCCATCTGGGATTTTTTGTTATAGCCGCCCGAATGGATTGAGACACAGGTATTACAAGTTATTAGTTATAAAATTGCTATAACTTTGTAGTCATTTTCTTCTATCACTTCAGGGAAGGCAACTTGATTCTCTGCATTAGAAATAAATATATAGAGAGAGCAATTTACATAGTATGAGTGGATTATAGAGCATTTTACTACTCTTCAGTAGTGAAAAAGCCTGGTTAGAATCACATATTCACCATGACACCTATTTTCTGATGCAATTCAATCCTTAGAAATTGTTGGAGAAGATGTAATTATCCAAAATGCTGATATTACCTGGTGTATAGTAGCCTGCTATGGCACTTTTATACTGAAAGCTAGTTTCCAGGCAGAGCGGAACGTACCCAGAACTGCTGCTCCTACGTGATATCAAACTTCTCTGAACTCATACAAAGAATTGTGGTTTTTGTCACAGTGTTAGGGTTATACTTGTAACTTGCCAAAGCAAATAGCTGAGCTTCCATGGAGTTTGAAGTTTCTCCAGTTAACCTTGGTATATTCTTTTTGTGGGTGTGCTGGAGAGAAGTTACTGGTGCACTTGTTGGGGGACGGGGAGTCATGTGATCCCTGGATCTCTGTAAGCAATTATTTGCTCTGCTGATAAAAAAAGTGGTTTGTTGCTATAAAAAGGGGTGTCAGTAGCCTGAAAATAGGTTTCGATTTGGACATTGTACTAGAGTTCTGGGAAAACACACTGTTCTTTTGAATTTCTAAACAATAATAATTTGTTTAAGACATTTGCCCAATCATGATAAGTCACACATCTTGATAAGAAAGCCTTGCACTGGCGGAGCATCTGTAGAAAGACCACTACACAGAAAATGAGCACAGTTATGCTTAAATTAAATTAAGTAGGCACCCAGGGATAGGCATAGAGAGAGAAGGAAGAAGTAATTGAAGCGGCAAATAGTCTGAGGCACAGAAATGGAAATGTGTGTAAACTCTGCAAATTTAAAAGTCATTTGGTGTCATGAACTATTTTATTGATATCTTGGGAGTTTTAAAGAAGTGCAAGTAAAGATGTATTGAAACAACCATGGAAAGAAACCAAGATATGCATCAAAATTGAGGAAGAAATCTCTGTCTATGGCACCAAAGTGTATAGGAACCTAGACTGTTGCTACTCGAAGTGTGGTCTGTGGACCAGGAACATTCAGCATCCTGGGAACTTGATAGACATGCAGAGAGCAAAGCCCTAGTCTAGCCCTGCTGAACCAGAATCTGTATATAACAAAGTCTCCAGGTGATGTACATGCATGTTGAAGTTGAAGAAGCACTGCCCTACCATGGTTATAACAGTTCACTCATTAGTTTATTCATTCACTCACTAAATATTTTTGGAGCCCCTTCCCTGAGCCAGACATTAGATTAAACAATAGGAGGTGGAGACAGTGACAAATATGAGTAAGACACAGGCCCTGTACTCAAAGAGCACGTTGGAGTGGTCCATATGAGACATATTAAAAGAGTTACCAGGACTTGTGCTTGACTGTGGGGTGCCAGGGTCAGGAATGTGATGATGGCCCAGTGTTAGCCCCAAGCATCTGAGGTCAGCAGTGTGTTTACAGCAGACCAGCAGGTAAAAGAGGGTGTATCTAGCCTGGCAGCATTGAATTTTGAGGCAGCTGTGGCATTGCAGGTGGAAACGTCTAGTAGGCAGTTGGAGTTCAGAGCAGGAGTCATCAAAGAATGGCTGCAAACCAAATCTTGCCCTCTCTTTGTTTTTGCAAAAAAAGTTTTCTTGGAGCACAGCCATGCTCATGGTTTACATATTGTCCACGGCTGCTTTCACATTCAAAAGGCAGCGTTGTTGAGTAGTTGTGCCAGTGACCACATGGCCCACAAAGCTTAAAATATTTTCTCTCCAGCCTTGTTCAGGGAAAGTTTGTTGGCTCCTTCCCTAGAACCTACTGGAAAGGTCTGGGTTAGAGGCAGCCGTCTGGAATTCATAATATCCCAGAGGGTGGACGAGACTGTCCTGGGACGATGCACAGTGAGGAGAGAAAAGGGCAAGGTCAGGGCCGACACAGACACTACCTCATGTGCTTCCTGTGTCTCGGGTTGTTCCCCGGCCATTCAAATTCTTTTATTTTTTCCTGATAACTTTTGTAATAGTTATTATTTTCTGACTTGGCTCTTATAAATTTATTGAGCCAAGAAGCCTGCACTGGTTCAGTGAACCATTCTGTGTGTAATCTATCACCCTACTAATTTAGCAGTTTCTAAATGGTGACAACTTACACCTTTCAGTGAAAGCTGCGAGTAACATAATAGGTTGGGCCCCATTAACAGTGAAGAACTTCATCTCCCTGTGAAATACAAAGGAAGAATCTTCTTTCCTCAAAATTTGTTTTGCCTGACTCCAGGGGCTGTCAGGGCTGTCCAGAGGCAGATACAGCTCCTGCAAAAGCCCTGTCCCTTTCATGTGGTCCCAAAACAGAGGGGACTACAGGCTGGCATGTCCCTAGGCTTTGCCCCAGTGTGAAGCTGCCGTTCCCCCCAGGTTCCTGAGAAGAGGGTGAGACTGAGGGTCGCTGAGAAGGGGAAGCAGGATGCTTCTGGAGCAGGAAATCATTTAGAGCACACAAACAGAAGTATGTGTTTGAAATCTGAAAGTGTAAAAGCTGCTCAGTGCCACATACTCCAGTGTGCTTCTCAGGAGTTATGCAGAGGTCTTTGTGCTGGAATGTTTTCACAGAATCACCGTCAAGAAGAAAAGGATGTGGGCCTCCATTCCTAACCCACCTTTATTAGATAAAAAACACAGTTTGTGTTAAGTCCTGGGCTCTGAGGTGAGGCTGAGTGGTTTCTGCAGGTTGAGATGGGGAGGAGAAAACAGGGAGCCGGAAATCAGCACAGCACCTTCATGCTCGGTGCAGAAGTTCAACTGTCACCTTAGTGTTCTACAGGCACAAAGACGTTCTCCGTATCCTCTGGCACCTGGTGCAGTGGATGGTGCCTTTACAGCATCCTCTAGTTTCCCATCCTGGTGGCCACCATTTAGATATAACCTTGCTGCTGAAATTGTCAATTTCATTTTGAGGCAAAGGACTTACTTCTGAGAAACGCTAGTAGCTTGTTCGATGACCCTAGAAGATAGCACTGGGTCAGGATGAGAGTGTAGTCTGGATCAGAGGCACTGGGTCTGCGTGCGTTTCCACAAAACGACCTTCTCTTCAGCATTTCCCTACAGCGCCTGCAAGCACCTGTGTACAATACTGCAGTGTTGGGTTTGCAGAGCCAGCTGTGGCTCATCGGAGCAGCTGTTTACTCTGGAACTGAATGGCACCAAACTCTTCGTCACCTCTTGCTCGTCCAGTGTGAATGAGCCACTATTGCAATGTCCAGCTCCTTTGTGTGATCTCCCCTCTCCCACCCTCACCAGTCCCTGTCTTTAGGTTATTTCGCATTTTTGTGACTTTTGACCATAAAAGCAGAGTGTTGACAAGTGGGTTAAGGATCATCAATATTTAGCAAGTTATGATGAGTAATGCTAAGCATCTTTTAATGTGTCTGTTGGCCAGCTGTAGGTTCTCTTTGAAAAAATGTCTTTTCATGTCCTCTGTCCATTTTTAAATGAGATTTTTTTTTTAGAAATGTTGAGCTATATGAGTTCTTCACATGTTTTTGATATTAACCCCTTATCAGCTATATCATTTACAAATATCCCCTCCCATTCAATAGGTTGCCTTTCTGTTTTGTTGATGGTTTCCTTTGTGGTGCTAAAGATTTCTACCTTGATGCAGGCCCATTTGTTTATTTTTACTTTGATTGTCTTTGCCCTAGGAGACATATCCAGAAAAGATATCGCTAAGACCAATGTCAAAGAAGTTATTGCCTATTTTTTCTTCTAGGAGTTTCATGGTTTCAGGTCTTCCATGTAAGTCCTTAAACCATATTGAGTTTGTTTTTGTGTTTGATGTAAGAAAGTGATCTAGTTTCATTTTTTTATCTACCTGTCCAATTTTCCCATTACTGGTTATTGAAGAGACTGTCTTTACCTCGTTGTGTATTCTTGCCTTCTTTATCATAGCTTAATATCAACTACAATTAAAAATAAATTAAAAAAAGAAGGAAAGTCAGAGTGAAGTAAATAGTTGGCATCTTAGCATCATGTGAGTGGAAGAGGTAGCATTTAAGCACTGGTTTCAGCAATGCATCCCATGGGCTCTGTTAGAGTTCACCTGAGTGTGTAGCTATAATTTCCACATTTTTTCAATGTTTACAACTCCCTTTTACTCTTGGCAATAAATTAAGAAAAGTTTAAACAATTTAAAAAATTGAGCACCCTGGCCAGGTAACTAGGTTGATTGTAGTATCATCCCTGTGTGCCAGGCTTGTGGTTCAGTCTCTAGTTGGGGCCCATGCAGGGGGTGACCAATGAGTCCCTGAATGAGTGGAGTGACAAACCACTGTTTCTCTCTTTCTCCCTCTCACTCTAAAAAAAAAGTTACTGAGAAACGGGGCTCAGCATGTCAATATTTTGCACACTGAATGCTCCTTGTCCTCTTAGTGGGTATTTCCTGTAGATTTCTCTATGAAACAAGAAGTAATGGAGATTTAGGGAGGTTAAATAATTTTCAAAGTGATAGAGCTGCATTAAAATGACATCTTCTGTATCAGACTAGGAGCAGGGCTCCTAAACACCATGTCCATCAACAATGTGAACTGGACATGCTGAAGATTTGAGTCCCAGAGCCCCTACACTGTGTCTCCAAATTTTGCAGTTTCTGCCCCAAGGGAAGGTATCTGTTTATCACTTCCCTCCCCTATGGTTCAGACACACTGTTAACCCAGGGTGATGGGACCCTGTGGCTTTGAACAACAAGGTTGTCCTCCCAAGGGTTTACCAAGATAGCTTTTGCCTGGTGTCCCCTACCTATATGTGATTGTATATTTTCTGTGACTTTATTCTAAAGAAACTAATCTTTTTTTGAAAGAGTGAAAGTCAAGTAAATATTAAAGGAACATCAAAACCAACAGAGCAACTTCTAGAATATAGCCACTTTCCTTACTATCATCTAGCAGTGAGACCCCAGTTGAAAGAGTAGTATTAGTGACTATTCCCATGTTTTTACTAGCTATAGAAACTGTCTTGCTCATTTCCCTGGGGTTCTGTGCCTGTCTCCCAGTGCTCTCTGATTTGCTCCTTCCGGGCTGAAGATGACTTGATCTACTGGCTACTTGCCTTCTCCCTCCAGCCCTCAATGCACTGCTCCTTCCTGTCACCTCACATCCCGGGTGCAGGGAGCCATCTGCTGATTCCATAGGGACTACAGTGGTTCTATCATTACTTCTTCTCCAACGCCAGAATCTAAGCACTTAAAATTAGGCCCACTGCTAAGAGCAGTTAAGGAAATTTCTCTCTCTTGGGAGAAAGTGGTTTCTTTTAAAGCTTGCTTGAGAATGATATTTTTTACCACACCATGATCTCTTTTATGAAACAATCTAGGGGAGATCCTTATAGATCATTAGCAGTTCTAGTGCGACACTTTACTGGTGGAAAATTTTTGGAATTTTTCTGCAGAAATTGTTTCTGGGTTTCATTTCAGAATGCATTTCATTTATGCATGCTTTCCTAGTTTTGCCTTCTGGAGTGGACAGCCCAACATCTGGAATAGAGAGTGGATCGTCTTTGACCACCAAGCTAAGGGCTTCCTGTGCTCTGTAATGTGTGGACAGTGCAGCGATCATGGAGGCTAGCCCATGAAGCAAACACCAGGGGCCAAGTACTCATAGGTTAGCACAGTGATTTCCAACCGTGTACTGCAAGAATTTTTTAAACACGCAACTCCTGACTGTTTAGTCAGGGGCACTGACCTCTTTTCCCTTAGATGGTCAAATAGTAAAATGACATGAGCCAACACAATAGCCATCCAGTGTAAATGAATAAACAAATATACCTATCAGATCGACAAAAAAAAAATCTTTTTGGGTGCACTGCAGGATTTTAGTAATTAGCTTATGTGTGCCACGAGATGAAAAAGGTTGAAAATTGCTAGGTTAGCTGATGTCCCCACAGCTCTCCTCTGAGAGGAGGTGCCCCTGCGATGCCCATTTCGTAGATGGGGAAAGCAGGTGGAGAGCTGTTGCCTAATTTGCCCGAAGTCACACAGGTCATAGGTGGTCGATGTGGTATTTGGACCCAGGGTTGGAACTACTGGACTAGTTTCAGAGATCGCTCCTTCCCCCTTCTATACCTCCTAACACAAAGACGAGGAAGGTGTGGCACTTCCTTTACACAACTGACGGATCACTCAGAGGCATTTGCTAATCTAACTGAAGGCGTACTGCATCAAACACCACAGTAGAAACATAAAATAGAGTGCTCTCAAGCCCTGGATATTTTCCTGTGATGTTAAAAGCCATCTCTAGAGTGGCTTTTCATCCCAGAGAATTATCAACCCCTTAGATAATTGAGGAAAATGAGGTGAAGTCAGGAGAAGTGTTCTATCCAACCCATCTTCTCCTTACAGTTCACCACTGAAAAGGGTCAGGGCTTTTCTTACCTTGCTTCCTAACAGCTCTGCTTGTCTCCACCAGTGAGTCCCTGACTTCCTGGAACCAAAAGTTCTCATCGGTCCCTGATTACTTTGGCTATCAAAGGCTTTGTAATCGGGACAGCACTGTGTAGAAAGGTACAATGTGGCTTTTCCCATTAAAATGGAGATTGGGAAAGAACCAGATTCCAAATCCTAAATGCCCATCAGGACGGAATAGCCATTGCCAAATCTTCCCAAGTGGCCCCAGCTACAATACGGGCCAAATAAAACATGCTTCCTCCTCCTCTTCCTCACCTGGTGGGAGTATTTTGAAGATAAAAGGCAATAATTAATGTGAAGATGCATTAGTTCCATAGATGAAAGTGCTATATAATCCTAACCTATCATTAAACCAGCTTTACTGGGATTTCGATAGGGTTCTTTGGCTTGCAGAACTAGGTCTTTCAGCTGGTAGTATGAAGTCCTGGGGCTTTGTTCCAGAAGAGGTGTGTTTGCTGTAAATAAAGTCAAGTTAACACTATTCGAGTGGGGCACAGCCTAGAGTCGGGGGATGGACATGCCCGCATTTGGGAAGCACTGTCTGCCATGCATGAAAGCCTCCCATGATGGGGACCTCCCTGCCCCCCCGAACCGGAGACCGTTAGAAAGTGCTTCCCTTGGACTGGTACTAATCCTGTCTCTCTGCCATCCTGAGCTATGAGCACACCTCATTGTATTGCATTTTGCTGTATTACGATTCACAGATACTGTCTTTTCTTATGAATTGGAGGCCGGACTTTCCACCAGCGAAAGATTATGATTTGCTTTTTTGTGATACTTGCTTTATTGCAGTACTCGCTTTGTTGGTGGTCAGGAACTGACCCCATGCTGTCTCTGGGGTCTGCCTGCATGCAGAACATGTCCCCATCTGGCCCTCAGCTGTTCAAAGGCGTAGGCCACACTCACCGAGCAACACTGCCAACCCCGCTTCCTTCAACCGTGTCTCAAATGATGAGGTTTTGTCTGGTTGTTTTTTACCTTTATTTATTTTTAGAGAGAGGGGAAGAGAGGAAGAAAGAAAGGGAGAGAATCATCAATGTGAGAGACAAACATCTATCGGTCGCCTCCCACATGTGCCCCTACTGGGACTGAACCCGCAACCCAGGCACATACCCTGACCTGGAATTGCACCTGTGACCTTTTGCTTTGTGGGACAACACCCACTGAGCCACACTGGTCAGGGCCATGATGGAGTTTTAAATACTCTCCTCTACACATTCATATATATATATATATATATATATATATATATATATATATATATATATTATATATATGTATATATATATAATATATATATATGTGATCATAGTATATAGTTCCTCACTAATCCTGTAGAGTGTGGCCCCAGAGCTGCACACGCCTCTCCTGGTGTCTGACTGACGCAGGCGGCCCCTCACCATTCCATTAGCACAGCCTGAGGTCAGCATCTCCTTGCAGCTTTGTCACACTATAACAGCTACTGAAGTTACATGGGTCACCTCTCTGCATCTATGTCACATATGTCCCTGCTAAGTTGTGCCTCCTCAACACTGGCAATGATTTTTTTTAATTTTTGGCAAAACGTTGCATTTATCTTTCTTAAGTGGAATTCTATTGAATTTGGTGCTGGATTATATAGATCTTTTGAAATCCACATTTTTCCATCTAAAGTATTAGCTACCCATTCCAGGCAGTAGTTCAAGCTTCTGGGTCTTCATTCCAGAAAGGGTGAAGGACATACTTTTTGAAGCTACATTGCATGCAATTAGATTTCTTGTACATGGATGGTTTTGATAAGAATGCTCTTGCTTTTGGTTAAATCATTAATAAAAATATTGCCTAGGATAAGGCCAAGAAATATTTTTCTATCAGCTAATTTGTGCCACTTGTAATTGTCAATCATCAAGTTATTTATCTGGTTTCTATCCTGTGTTTTGTAACCTTGCCCAAAATTCTTTGCAGATATCTCTCTTGTTGGCTTCATTTTCTCTGATACCCCAAGCTTACGACTTTATTTTGGAAAGAAATGACTGGCATTAGTATGGCTCAAGTTGTTCTTAGTGAGGCTGGGTTGGCCCCTATGGCAGCACCATTATCAATTTCCTTTCCAATGCATGCCATCTTTATTTTCTGAAATCTATGTCCAGCTCGACTACCTATTTCTCAGAGAACTTTCCTTTTCTCTCCATAAAAAGTTGAGATGTTCGCTTAACGCCTTGCTCCTGCCCTGCTCTTGTGGAGCATGTCTTTCTCAAAGGCCTCTGCCAGCAGATGGTTCATTCAGCTTCAGGTTTCCTCCACGCTCACGGTGCAGTTAGCCCCATGGAGCAGCTAGGTGGTCTGCCCTACCCCCACCTTGCATTGTTTCCTTTTTGCAATTTGTGTTTTGTCCTTTGCAATCTGAAGACTGGTCTCCCTGCAAGGAAGCTAGTGGCATTTGGCAAAGGAATTACGCCTCTTTTTGATGTAAGTTAGCATCACACCACGGATACCAGGCAGTTGACTCAGGCCTTCTTTGATGTTCTCCTGGCTCTGAGCCACACCAAATTCCTTTCAATGCTGCTTTCTGTTTTGGAGGGACACCTACAAAAATGGAAATGCCTCTGAAAAGTGTTGCTAAGCTAACTAAGCCTAGGCAGCTTCAGGGATGAGGGCAGCTTCAGGGGAAACACCCTTAGCAGCTCACTTATGGCTGGCTAAAATACTTGACCTTCCTGAGACACTGTACTTGGCCAAAGCCTGTTTCATTTTGTGAGGAATGTTCCATTCCTGGAGTAGTGTTTGCAGGGACTAAAGGGAGAAGAGGTGTAGCAGAGAGAGGTATGGATTGGAAGTTAGGAGACCTGACTCATATTCTCAAGATCTACTTCTCCATAGGCTCAGTGACCTCTGTATCTTTATATATAAAATGAGAACCTTCGATCATCTTAAATTCACCTGCAAAGTCATTCCCAGCATGACCGATTGTGTAGTACTTTATCTTAATCCAGTCTTATCTTTTTCATCATAATTAGCTCTGGGGCCTGTATGCAAGTTATGCCACTTCTCTGGGGCTCAGTTTCCTCACTCACAAAGAGAGAGGAATGATTAGTTCTTAGGTTTTCTGAATGAGTGTGGCTCACAGAAGCCTGGGAAGAAGCAGGGTAGGGGTGTGGAAAAGGAACTTCCTGTCCTCCTTCCTCCCTGTTCAGACAGAATAACTCAATACTTACCTATTGGTCTCCAGCATAAGCTTACGTTCTGAGAGAGGTTTTTGTTGTTGTTGTGTTGTTTTGTTTTCTCCTACTAATGAACATACCTTAGTACATCTCCATATGATATAATATCACAAGTGACTCTGGAGCTCCCATCTAGCTGAAAAATTAAAATTAAACTCCTCGAGAGCAGAGATCAGGGCTTGTCATTTTATCTTCATTACTCTTCATAGAATCAAAAGTATATAGATGTTCAACAAATGCTTGCTGCATAAATATCTAATGATGCTAATGATCATTACTAATGAGCTCTTATTCCATGCCAGGCACTCAGTGCTTTAGTGGGTTACCATGATTAACCCCTAAATTAAACCTATGCAGTAGATAGTATTTTTGTCCCATGTTGCAGATCCATCAGTGGAGGGACTGAGACTTGAGTCAAAAAGAGGCAATCAGATATAGAGTGGTACCTTGGTACTTGTTAATTCTTCCAGAATCCGTGATGAGTACTGAAACTGATGAGTACCGAATTGTTCGCCAGCTACTGTGAGACTGATGTTTTGACCTCTGTTTCATTGCGTGAGAGGTACATCGAGTAGCGAGCAAGTGCCAACTGCTGAAACATTTTTTTCTTGTTAAAAATGTGAGTAATACAGGGTTTGAGGAGTTCTGAAGCTTATGAGTACTGAGATATGTATTAAATCCAAGGCTTTTAATCACCTTGGAACTTGGCTTTGTTTCGGTCCATAGGACATATTAAGTAAGACCAAGGAAGAGCAAGTTGAAAAGCTTAGCCAACAGGAGGGCAGGGCCTGGGGGTGGCTGTCAATCTGAAGATAATACTGGGGTGTGGGGGTAGGGAGGGTGATGCGAGGAACATGAGAGAAGGCTTAGATGTGAGGGAGGAGATGAATTCCATCGATGTGTGTTCCCCAGAGCAGCGGCACCAGTGCCACCCAAGTCCTTTTCAGAAATCTGAATTCTCAGGCCCGATCCCAGACCTTTGGAATCTGAAAAGCTGGAGGTGAGGCTCTGAAGTTCGTGTGTTTAATGAGCCCTCCAGGGAGCTCTGATGCACGCTGATGCCTGCGAAGTGCTGCTGCGGACCAACTTCAGGGACTCTGGTTTTGCCTCAAAGTGTAGTGGAGCTTCTGGTGTTCTCCCTGTGGGAATAAAAATTCTCAATCTACACCACTATTTCCCTCTTTGATATTTTTAAGATGCAGCTAGACAAGAAGTTTGCTTGGACTAAGGGACTATCAGACTCCTTTCTACCTTCTCTTCAGCCTGTAACCTGAGGCCCATCACTTAACTCTCGATTCTTGGCCTGTAAAATGTGGTTAATGATGCCTCGCCCCTTTGCTGCGACAGCCAGAGAAACACGTAATTAGTGGTTGTGCGGGCCCAGAGCCCCGTATAAATACTGTATATTCGGGACCAGTTTATGACCTCAAATGCCGCCTACAACTTGACACACTTAACACTTCTCCCCTGAATGTAAATTTTCAAGTTTATTTTAAAGTTTGATATTTGCAGTTATTTTTTATTCATCCTGTAGTCAAAAATTAAGTGTGTGTATGTGCTTCCTTCAACCTTCCAGGGAAAGTGGGTAAGAAAAACAAAATAAAAAACCAGGACCATCTGAGAAAATAACCTCTCTGATGCCTGATGCCTGATGGATCATCAAACGTGGTTTCTGTCAGCCACGGATTCTGTAGAAATTTTGAGCCGGAGAGAGATCTCATAGGCACATAGATACCTATGGTAACACTGGTTCTTTGAGATGCCAAGCCGAGACTATTTAAAGACGGTTCATCTTGTGCAACATTTTCATTTTTCTCATCTTTCTAAGAGTAGCCCTCCTATTCCTATTTGGGACCTAGAAGTCTGAATAGTATTTTCTATGCGGTCATTCTTTATTCGACTTAGGCAAATACTTCCTTTTTAGGCAAGACTGCTTGTCCTGTGTATACACTCATTTTAGATTAGATTTACAAGGGTACGGGCTCGCTTGGTTTTACTCCAGTGTAAAATTTTTCCTTTCCCCTTAATCCTAAGAAGATGAATGGCCAAAAAGACCCAGATAGAGACTCACACACAAAAAAGCATCTCTTTTGAGAGTTTGACTCTGGTTGAATTTATGTGAAGGATACAAATATGGATGTAAGCAAAGATATGTGTGTTAAAAAGGCCTTTATACCAACAGTGTGGTATGAAGAGAACATTTAAAAATGTGAACCAAGTGTACTTTTTATTTTGTATATTGTAACTGTAATATTGGAGCATAATTACTAGACAGGGAAAAAAAGGTTCATGCTTTTATTACCATCTCTTGACATTGTAAGTTACACACTATTACTGAATTTTTAAAAATATAAAGAACAACAGAAAAGGGATCACTCAGACCCTGAATTAACTCACTTATTCATAAACCGAGTTTCAAAGAAACAGGATTGTTTTTTCACGTGCCTTATGTATGGGAGGGAGTCAAACACAATAGCCTATCATAACAAGTCGAGACATGTTTTCATGACTGGAAATAAGAAAGAAGTACAGCCATCTGCTAATAGAGAGAAAAGTTCTGCAGTAACACTACAGCCGCTGTCATTTCTGAGGAGACCTTTCTCCATGCTTGGAGAGACAGCCATGGCACTTACAGGTCACTTGGGGTGCCACTGGCTCACGTGGATTACCTGGGAAGTCACGTTTGCCCTCCGAGGGTGGAATCTGAATAGGAGTTGGTCTGACTTTACAGCTGCCTGGGGCTGTTCATTGCAGATGGAAGTGTTTCCTTTTCAAGTCCAAATAAGTCCAAGTGAACCGCACAACTGGTTCCCCCTGCAAGGGGCAGAAAGAGAGAGGAGAAAGAAAAAGAGCCTGCGCTCTCCCATTCTTTAAAAAAACACAGGCCAAACCCAGGAATGGTTTCTGCCTGCACCAAGGCTTCATGGCGATTTGCCCCCCACTTCAGTGAGATGAAATAGTGGCGAGTCTGGCCGGCTGTGGGGGTGCAGGGCAGACAGACAGGGAAAGTTTTAACTCCTCTTCTGCCTCTCTGGCATGTAAGCCTTCTGAGGAGGCAAGAAGACTGGTCAACCTCATCATAGAAGATGGGCCGGTCGGAGATATTTTCTGATTACCTACCGTCTCTGGGCTTGGCTTTTCTTATTAAGCATAAATTATTTTTTTCAACATTTCTGAAATGGCTTTAAGAAGATCAATAGCAATGTGGTGAGGAAAGGGAATATCCTTTCAGTGCCCTCCACATGGCGTGTACTTCCTATTAGCTCAGTAATAATTCATGTATAGTGTATGTTTAAGCTGCAGAGACATATCAGGAAATAAGTACATTTAATCATTGTTTGCATGATTCTAAAGCCTTTTAATATTATAATGTTTAGTTGGCAAACCTCTGCAGTAAAGAAAGAATGCTGTTTGATTGAATTAGGTAATGTAAAGGTACCTCTTGTAATTTTTAAAACAGGAACTGTTGCTCTTTATAAAAGAAATGGTTGTCTGCAGGGATCTGGATGGCAGTTTCCTGCGGTCCATTCTTCTCAACTCCCAGAGCCTTCACTGTCTAGGCTATTCATTCCTCACCTTTCAGCATCTGCTTTCATTCTCTCTCTCTTTTTTTTCGCCTAACCTGACCAGACTATAAACTCTTAGAAGACAAGCATCATCTTCTATATTTCTCTATTCTCAGTAGCAGTCAGACAGTTGTAACAAAATCAGAGGTGTGTGATCACATTTCGTGATCTAACCCATTTCTGATGAAAATAGTAGGTTCCAATTCATTCTACTCGACTAACATGAAGTCATCTGGAAATTAGTATGTTTACCAGGCTCTGCTCTACAGAGGCCCTGACCTCGTTCAGCACAGTGGGCTGTGGTCAATTACTTCATCTGTGGGCCCTTGAGGTGTTCAGACGGTCCGGGCATTACACCTGAAAAGCCTGACCTTAGCCTGTGGTATTGGACTGAAGGTTCAGATTGGGCCATTTTTGTGTAAGTATAATGGGGAATTGTCACCGCTTTGAGAACCTCCCTCAATTCGAGAACATAAAGAAGAGAGGGTACCCCTCTTAGATGGATAGTTATTTATTCATTCTAATTAATGAAGGGTTAATAAAGGTGGCCTTTCTAAAACTTGTTTTGGGGATTTAAGTTTGGTCCCAGGTTGACTTTTAAGAAGCTAGCTCATGTTCTTGGTTGGTTGTTTGTGTGTGTATGAAAAACAGGGGAATCAATTTAGTATCTAAGGCATATCATTTAAATTCCTAGAAATCCCATAATTGTAGGTTTGTGGAATGCATATTATATGAAGAAAAGAAAAATAACCCAATAAAGTATGAGGCCCTGCTATGCTCAGAATACATCACAAAAAGAGTAAAGGGGGGAGTGTTGATGATGTCATCATTTTTATTTTTAGAAAAACCAAGGGCTCAGATGAAAGCTTCCTTACATCGACTCAACTTAGAAGGGGCGTGTGGTATAGGATGGGGAGTTTATTACAGATGTGAAATTATGCAGTACATCTCAAGGGTAAATGTTTATTCATATTCTAAATTTAACCCACCAGCATTTAAACGTTGCCGTTGGAAGTGAACTTGCTGTTCCGGACTGCAGGCTTGAAAGTCTGCCTCCAACACCACGTGGATCAGAGGCTGAGCTGTGGAAACTGTGGGGAGGCCCCTGAGCTCTGTCCTCCCCTTTGGGCAGCACAGGCGGCTCCCGTTTGTAAAAAGGGAGTCAAAAGTCTCCAAGAAAATAAGTGACCTTAGTCTTGTTTAGGTTTTGTTTCAGGGTGGTTTAGCCTTTTTCTGTGGTCTGGGGGGTGCTACAGGATTTCAGTCAGGGCCCTGGCAGGGGACAGAAGGCACACTCAGACGGAATGTGGAAGAGAAGTTATGAAGGGACTCATTTCCAGAGGCATAGATTGGCCAAGAGAACTGAGAGGTTCTGAAGCAACCAGGGGTTGCCCACCGCGGGAAGCTGCCACCTCTCCGGGGCCTCCAGGGACAACAGGAGGAAACCATGTTCCTGGGGTCTGAGGACAGTCCGAACCCCAGGACAGGAGCGGGAGAGTGGTAGTCGTGGAGGGCCACACCCGCTGCCTGCACTGCCGCAGCAGAGCAGGGAGAGAGTGGGACGGAAGAGCCCAGCGCCTCTCTCCTCCTGCCCGCACAGATCCTGCCTGCGCTGCCCATGGCCTGAACCCAGTCGGCACCCAGAAGTGAGGAAGTCTGAGTGCGGTTTGCAGGAGGTTAACCTCCCCCTGCACACACACAGGAGCCGACCCCCCACCACCCACCCCCCGCCGGGAGAGGCAGAGAACACTCCTGTCAGAGGTCGTGCTTCCTTCGAAATTGGGGTTACCAGCACAGTGAATTTTCACCGGATTGGCTGGGGGAGAGGGCACGCAAGCGGTGGTAGAAAGAAGGCAAATGTTCCCCTATTAAATCAGAATTGGGGGGGAGGGTTGGCTTGTGTGATCTGAAAAAATATTATGTGTAGTACAGCGTGATTTATATCCATAAAGGAGAAAGCAAACAGCCACCGGGGGTAGTGGTCAGGAACAGTTGTACTGGGGCAGGACTCTCCAGGTGTGACCCCAGTCACCAGCTGGACTCTCCGGGGCGAATTTCTCCCAGAGGCTCCATCTGCATTTTTTAAAGGAGGGATCATGTCTACCTGGTGGGGCTTTGGGGTTGGGGGGAGCCGAAATGAAATGCCAAGTGTAATGTTCTTGGCCTGGCACATAGCACTCAGGAAATAGAGCTGCTAGCTGCTAATCCACCTGACAGAGAGGCAGGCTCAGTCTTGGCTCTGGTCCTGTCCCAGGAGACATCTTTCCTTCTGCACCAGGAGCAGAATGTGGGTGAGGATAAGGCATTAGTATTTGTGTTTATTAAATGGGAATGTGGGCTGCCGTGGGCTGAGAAGCACCCACTCTTCCCTCTCTCCTTGGAACTGAGTGGGGGGCTTGCTTTTGTCTCAGAGGGGGCTAGCTTGTGGTGTGGGGAAATAGGAGGCAGAGAAACCCACTAAAGAAGGGTGTGTGCTAGTCCCTTCCAAGTCAGGGGTTGGCCAGGGTACTCAGAGTAACAGCAGTGGTGACAGGAGCGAGGAGTGGGGTTGGGAGGGCCGACATGCCCTGGCTCTGTGTCCACGTTCTTCACCGCCATCCCATACCAGGTCCCAACCCAGTCTTTTCTGAGCCCACAGCCTCCATAGCTTCATGTTGGGACTGTTGCTGAAGGAGTCACAGGGCCCTGCTCAGAACCAGGTTCTGCAACATAACCACCTTCACACAAGAGACGACAGAGGGAGCAGAAGAGGTACGAGCAACTAAGAGCAGATTGAGAAGAAATTGGGGTTTCTTGAGGGAAAAAAAGATGCCATTGAAGAATCTCAGGATGGACCTGAGTCTTCTAAGTTAGCTGGCTTTCCACGATTTTGTGTAGTTTTTAAAATCAAAACTGGGAACAAGTTGGGTGAACAAGATGGTGCTAGCAGGCTTGGGAATTAAGGGCAGAATTCTGTTCTAAATTCATGAAACCCTGGCAGGATTTTCTACTGAACACATTCTATTTCTACCACACGCCTTTTCCAGACTGATTTCTTCTCTAGCCTCAGACTCCTTTCAAGTTTTTCCATTTATGCCCTGCCCCCCCCCAAGGCCACTGATGAGCCAGTGGCTGCTGAGACAGGTCCTTTAATAGCAGTGGTCTCTAGACTTTCAGCAGTCACGGGTAAGAAACGGGGATGATGTGAGTGTGTGAGAGCTGGTGAGGCAGGACTAGATGATGATAAAAATACACTGTGTTATGAGGCTGGCTGTCCTTGACCTTTGGAAGATTACCTGGTTTTAGACCATCAGCAGATTGAACCACCCTGCTATAAGGAAAAATTAAAACTCATCTAAAAAGCCATAGGATAAATAGATTCAATCGCATAGTTACTATTTCACCGCCCAAGATAAGCATACAAAATTTTGACAGATTGAGTTGTGACCATTTGATGTCATAAAACTACAAGAGCAAGGAATTAGAAACATTCTTCTTATAATTCTGTTTGGAAAGAAATGGTTGTAGAAAATGTCCATCGGGTTGCGTGTTTGTCACGCAACTGTCCCCTAAGTGTAAAGATTAGGGTCAAAGGGCTGGAGTAGAATGAGAATGTCAAGTGCAGAAACAACCCAATACGTACCCACAGGAAGCCTGTGCCTGGAGGTAACTGTACACATATTGTCTATAGTATCCCCAGTGCAGTATTGGTACCTTGAGTCATTTACTATGACAGAACAGTTACCTTAATCAGTGGACACCTTTACTCTACATTACTGTCATAGCTTTAAAAATAGTGGTGATATAAAATACATTTAGAAAGGTATCTGAAATTCCACAGTAGAAACCTCAGGGGTGGCCAAGATCAGAGTATGTCCTCTCTCTGGAGCTATCTATCCAGGGCAGTGGTGCTCACCGGCAGGGAACAGCGGGGCACCCCAGCATTCTCTGTCTCTATGAGTCAAGCCTATTGGAGTGTGACAGATGAATTCTGAAAGTATAACCAATGCTGAAAAAGCCAAGACTTGCCTGTGAAAACCCTACAGACAGTTGTTGTTGAAGGCTGAGCCTCTTGACCTAGCAAATTGTGACTGTTTGGGTTCAAGTGGTCTGTCCGTGCCCAGAGGAACGAACACTCGCTTCCTGCCGGAGGGTATGCAGCCTCAGACGTGACAAGCTCCCCTAAGTGCTTGGACCCAGACATTGGAGATAAAGGACCTTTTACTGTGTTATTTTGGGGCCCTAAATCTAGTCATTTCTGGCTGCTTTCTTTGCTTTTTCCTTTCCCATTTTCTGGGGTTCTGACAGCCAAATTGTAGCCGCACTAGTTAGTGGTTTGTATTGGAGTACAGGCCTGTCAGGTATGGCGCTCTGCAAATCCTGGCTAGAGAGGAGACTCTAACATGCTCCATTGTTCTTTTCCTTTTCCTTTTTAATCCCATCAGCCAGCTTGCGACTGGTCACATGGAGTTTGCAAACAGCGAAAATGATTCACCTCGCTGGAACTTTGCACTAACTTGCAATGAAAATGTGGTGCTGGAATAGATCCTGGGGGGGGATCTGATTTTTTTCCTCTACTGTGCTAGTAGTGATCACTTAGTTATCCAATCAAGCAAACATTTATTGAGCACCTGGTGTGTACAAAGCTCTGCCGTGAGAGGTGCTGAAGAAAGGAAAGCTACAGGGAAATATTGGGGCTCGGGGACACTAGAGTTGCTTTCTACTGGAGTTCATGCCTTGCTTTCATTGCACTGAAAGCCAGAGAACACTCGCTGGGGGGCAACCATGGTGGGGCTTCTGCCCTGAGGAGCAAGGGTTAATAGGGCTCCTGCCTAGCAGACAAGGCCAGCAGGCAGGTTGCCCTTGAAGAACTTCCCTGTGACCCACTCACTCCTTGCCCCTTGACCCCCATGACAGATCGCAAGCTGCCCCTCCCTGTGAAGTCTGCCCATCCCTCTTTTACTTGTCTATGCACTACAGGCAGGGAACGATGGCTTTTGTTAAGGCACAGACTCCCAGTGGAAATAATGAGCCAGTCTTTTCGAGAAAACACACTTTTGTCAGAAATGCTCAGTGCACAAACCAAGAAGTCTCCTTCCTCCTCAGAATGCTTGAAGTGAACCCACTGTCCCAGCTTGTTCCTTTTAACCCCCGCTTTGCTTCCCTCCCCGTAACACAGAGCCCGGCAAACTCCTACTCATCTTCCACCGCCCAGCTCCGGTGGTACCTCCCCTGTGCAGACTTCCCCCTCACCTTCCCCCTCACCCCCACCAGGGCCTGGCTCCTGCCTTGGGCACCCATGGTTCTCACACACACCCCCTCCCATGGCCTCCATTCAGTTATAGTCCCTCTAGAATTGGGAGCAGCTTGATGCAAAGAAATTTCCTACTTATCCATGTGTGCCCAGCACCTAAGGTAGGCTCAGGAACAGAGTGACAGGTAAATGTTCGTAAAGAAACAAATTAGGAAATTGACAAATGACCTTTTATGGAGCCACAAGTGTGTAAATATACAATTCCTCCTTATGACAAAGCTGCTGAAAATAGATAAACAGAGGTTACAAGGACAAACAGCCTCAGCCAGGAGGATAATATCAGGGAAAGATTTGTTTTAATGTTTGGTCTTTGATTCTGGAAGCAGGAACTTTCACATACTGGGATTAGGAAGATAAATGTAGCGCTGTGCAAATAGCAAGAGGATACGAGTCTCCCACAGGCACATGGCACAGCTGCTCCCCAGGGCTCCGAGCAGGCGATGCTGAGATAACAGCGGGTGGGTGGCGTGAAGAGGGGGGCTATTCTTCTTGTTCTGTTATGTAATACAAATACTTTCTCTTTCAGGGATCCTTGGGGCCCCTTGTTGTGTGCCTTATTGTTAACCCTTTAATTATAGAGTTGCTGATGCTGTCACCTTCTACCACAGGGAGACGGGTTGGCTTTCCTTTCTGCATACTTTGTTCCAGCCTTTGGCACAAAAGTGATAAATACATGCTCAGGCGGAATTGACTACTGAGCTTTAAGTTAGCATCTGGCAGGTCACGAAGGATCGGTTTGAGTCTTCACCCTTGTTTTCCTGCTTCCTGTGCTGTTTTTGTTGCCTTGTGGTGTGTGGTTGGTGAGATTTCTGAAGTGTTGCTAATGCATGGGTTTGTGATCTTCAGAAATATCTTCTCTGCAAGAAGTTGTTTTGAAAGCAAGTGATGAGAAAGAAACCAGAGAGCATAGAAAAACCAAACTTGAGGCTTGTCAAGTCCCAGCACCAACGACGGCCCCACTAAACAACCTGATGGGGCCCCATCAATGTCCACTGGGTTTACAGTATTAGGCTGGTTAGAGATAAAGGCAGAATTAGTTTAATCTTGAATCTGAGCAAACAGGTTTAACAGGGTGAAGCAAATGTACTTAATTCCTAGGATAATATATGATGAGATATGTCAGCCTTCCAAAGATGACCACTGGGTGATAACCATATTATTTTTTATAGGGTACAAGTCAGTCAGCTCTGAGCAAGGTATAATCCCCTTTGGGCCTCAGGTTCGATATTTGCGAAGCAGTGCTGTTTGAAGACCCCCACGTGTACCAGGGCTCAGGAGGAGAGGCAGGGTTTTATCATAGAAAAGGCATGATTTTCAGAATTGGACATACCTAGAAGTGAGTACTCAGTTCTGCTGCTTATTAACTTGGTGATTCTGGGCACTTCACTATTTCCCAGTGTACTCGCACAATGCTTGTTATGAATATTAAAAAGATGGCATATATAACACTGAAGAACACAGTGATGAAAGCCTATTGATAGAGGTTAACACATGTATTTATATTTATGATATATGCCTCAAATTATCTCTCAGAAAGGAGGGTGTCATTGTATATTTTATTCTTATACATCTCTCATATTGTTGGGTTTCTCTTTCAATTACTGTACTTTTTAGATTATAAGGCACACTCCCCCCCCAACTCCCAACAAATTTAGGAGGAATAGTGGTTGTTAATGCTGCTGTTGAGTTCTGTTTACATTTATATTGGGGAAATATTATGTTATTTATGTTATGAAAATTTTACCACATTTTTTGCTTCAAAAATTTTTTTTCCTATTTTCTTCCTCTAAAATCTAAGTGCATCTTATGGCCCAAAAAATACAGTACCTTATTTTTGACCCCCATCAGTGAGCTACTTTCTGGAAAAGACACACTAGACCTGAAATTACCTTAACTAGTGATAGTTTTGCCCCCTTGTAGAGGTTCCTGAGTAGAATTCTCTTTTAAAAGGAAGCTACAAAACTTAACCCAGAATAGTCATAATTACAAGTGTTGGATGTAATCCTCAATGACCCTTCCAGAGGTCATTTTCCTCCTTCAAATACTATAAAAGGGCATACTGTAGAAACCAAGTCTCCCTGCCTCTGCTGACCTTGCTGGGGCAGACGCAGACTGGGCTCCATCAGGTTCTCCCGGAGCCATCTGTGTGCCGCAGGTGCCGCACTGGCTGCACCGTGCTCTTAAAACTTCACGTCTTCGAGAGCTTTCCGTATTGGCCGCCTCATTCCTTTTAGCACCTTTTAACCAACTTTTAAAAGATCACTTTATTATTTAACTTGTGTTTTAAACTAATCAATTATTTTAGTTTTGCAGTTGACAGTTGATTTTTTAAAATTTTTCAATTACAGTTGACATTCAATATTATATTAGTTTCAGGTGTAAGCTTAGTGGTTAGACATTTATATAACTTACAAAGCGATCCCCCCATAAGTCAACTACCCACCTGGCACCACACATACTGACTGCAATATTATTCACTATATTTCTACGCTGTACTTTACATTCCCATGACTATTTTGTAACTACTAGTTTGTAATTTTTAATCCCTGCACCTTTCCCACCCTGCCCCCATCCCCTTCCCCTCTGGCAGCCATTGGTTTCTTTTCCATATCTGCAGTTGTATTTGCTGATATATGCAAGCTATGGACCAGGGCATGTTCAGAGATGCCTGATGGACAGTTTGGGATTGTTTTCTACGATTGACTTTTTCATGGAAGTATATTTGCTATACCATGTTATATGAACTTCAGGTGTACAGCATAGTTATTCAACCTAAAGATCCCTCCAAGAAGCAGTAGCACCTGTGCAGGCCACGTGCAGACAGAAGACAAGCCAGCTGCCCCCATGTTCTGAGCATAGGTGTCAGGGGCTGGAGAACAGGCTCAGTGATGGCGTCGGGCATGGATGTTAAAATATTTTTTAAAGATTTTATTTATTTATATTTAGAGGGGAAGGGAAGGAGAGAGGGAGAGAAATATCAATGTATGGTTGCCTCTCAAGCGTCCCCTTGCTGGGAACTGGCTTGCAATTCAGGTATGTGCCCTGACTGGGAATCGAACTGCGATACTTGTATGTTAAAATATTTTTGATCTGAAAAAGCTAAGGGAGAAGCTGGTATGATGTGCCTTGGGAAAAAACTGTCTTAGACAACTCAAAAAGTGACAGAGATACACGGAGAGTATTTTAATTCAGTTGTTACATGAAATGTGTGTGAATTGATGAAAGCATCATCTCTAAATTTCTGTGTTATTTTATACTGGATTTTAATTATGCATGTATAAATGAATTAAATATTAGGAGTAGACACCTATGATTTCATTGATATTCCTAAAGGTTTGTGTATTGAAAAACCATTCTGGGAGGATCTTCTTATTAGGGAAATGGAGACTGCATTCTGCTGCGGGTCGTTTAGGGTCCTGCTCCCCTCCGCCAGCATTTAGCAGTCCTATTCTAAACAAACAGAAATCAGAAGAAGTAAAGCAGGCATAGGCTAGATATTACCTTTCTAACTAAGGGCAGACACAGGGATTATTAGCTAGGTACTTGCTAAAGCCATTGAACCCCAGAATTAAACAGGCTTACCTGTAACCCAGGTACTGCCGTGTTAAACCACTCTTTGGTGCCAGACTGGTGTCTAGTTGATAAACTAGGCCTAAGCATGAGCTGAATATTTCTATTGATAATGAAACTGTGGAAGAGTCATACATAGCACCCTTGAGGAAGGAGGGCAGGGATAGATTGATTGATAGCAAGAGGGACAGAGAGACAGAGGGGGAAGAGAGGGGAAGGAAGAGAGTAGGAGAGAGAAGGAAGGAAGGAGGGAAGGGGGATTTCAGGTAGTGAGATTTTACTTATTTAGTTCCTTATTTGTTTATTTTTATTCTTAAAAAAAGCAGAAAACTGAATAATGCCATGACTTTTCTACCTCTCTGGTCCTGTTTCTATAAGTTCAAACCATGACATATCACTGAGGCAGACCAGAAAAAAAAAAGAGCCAAACATTTCATGTTAGCTTCTGCACTGTTGATTCCACTATGGGACTAAGGCCACCGGGAGAAGAACCATCTGGCACTGAAGCAAACCAGATCTAGATTTGAATTCTACTTTTCCACTAACTGTGTGACCATGGGCAAATGACTTCATCTCTTTGAGTTTTCATTTTTTTTCGTCTCTAGGAGATAAAAATACTTACCTTACATGACCTCCACTATATGCTTCTTTAGCATACCAAATTTTGTCTATCATAAACCCTTTCATAGTTTGTTGTAATAGTTTAATGTTTATTTGCCTTCATTGCTGGACTGAAGACACCTCGAAAGCAGGGACTGGGTTTGCCTTGCTCATGGTTATACCTTTATCATGTAGCACAGTGCCTGACCTGTAAATGTTTGCTGAAAGGATGGATGGATGGACGGGTTGATGGGTGTATCAGTGGATGGATGGGGAAAAATACAGATGGATGAATGGAAAGGTGTATGAGTGGGGGGTGGATAGATGGGTGAGTAGATAGATGGATGGTTGGATGGGTGGATGAATGGAGAGAAGAATGGGTGAATGGATAGGTAGAGGGACAGATAAATGGGTAGGTATGTGGAGAGATGATTCGGGATAATTGTAAAAACTAGAGATACTGTCTCTGTATCATATACCAGGCATTTTTAAATTCCTTTCAAATTTGGTAGAAGACCTCATTTTCTCTCCCATCTCTGCACTAGGACTCCCTCTATTTGACTCTGAATAAAATGCAGCCAAAAAAAAAAAAAAACCCATCTTTCTTTTCCAGTAGTACTATTGCCAGGACCATGATTTATGAGTTGCTTTCATGAGCGTTTAGTCTGTCACTGCGTACCTGAGGAGACACAAATGCCCAAAGTAAATTCGAGACACAGAAGAAAGACATAGGAGAAGAAAGGGGCTTTTCTAAATGGTGGGACTAGAGAGCAGGCTGGAAGTATACTTGAATTGTCTTCTCTAAGAAAGAAGACATCTCTTTTTTCAGAAAGGAGGTGAATAAAAGAATAATTAGCAAGAAATGCTGAGTAAAATAATCTCTTTCCTCTCCATTCCTATGGTGCTTTTCAGGATAACCTTGCGGTATAATGTGCCACTTTCTACCCTGCATTAGGGTTACACACAGGTGGCCAGGAGTAAGATGTTCAGCAGGCAGGCAGTTAGTGTTTGTTAAATGAATGAATGAGTTGCTGTCTTTATTTCCTTTCCTGACTGATTCCCTGAGGTTAGATTCTGCATCTTGCCTTTACATCTACACCCATGTCTGGTGCAATATTTGATGCCAAGTAAGCTGTAAGCTCTAGGTAAATATTTGTTGGATGAATAAATGAATGCCCAAAAGGCTTTTGGAGGAAAGCCAGGAAGACATTCCTCTGATGAAAAGAATTTGTAAGGAGGCAGGCCAATGCTGGAAGGGAGAGTAGGGGTGGGGATGGGGGAGGAAGAGAAACAGCCCTCTAGGCTGATGGAAGTGGTAGGTGTGTGTTGTCTTTAAAGAAGTAGCAGTGGAGGAAGTGTGTGGATAATAACAGAGGAAATGACCCTCCGGGCAAGCAGTCCCATCCTGCTGGGAGGAGCCCACAGGTTGTAGAAACTTAGGACCAGGAAGCAAAGAGAGAGACAGCCCTGGAACAGAGGGAGACCCAGGATGGGGCAAGGAGTTTGGCGAGGAATAATGATATCCAAATTAGAGTGCCTATGTTTTTTAACAATCTTGATGTCTTGTCCCCCTTTATAGGAAAGAGATGTTCACCTCCATGTCACTGCCATACCTCCCCAAAGAGTTGTTTATACCCACGAGTTCTGTTTTCACAACTTCCATTCACCCTTCGTCTCACTTCACTGAGGCCTCTACCCAAACTCCATTGCAGAGTCCTTGAAACTCTCCTTGTTGCCGAAGCAATGGGCCCTTGTGTTTACCTCACGTGGACAGGTTCTAAAACTGCTCACCACTTCTCCCTTTTTAATTGTCTCTCGCCTTGCCTTTCATCTCACCTCATCTCATGGTTTCTCTCTCATTGCTCTGATATCTACTCATTCTCATCTCCTTCTTAGCCCTTAAATGTTGGTGCTTCTTGGGAGTTCAGTCTGGGGTCTTCTTTTTTTACTCTGAATACATAGCCTGGATCACACTCTCTACTTAAATGGCTACAGTCACCATCTGTATATTAGGGCTTCCATTTCTAGAGCTCCAGCCCAGATCTCTCTTCCAAACCCCAAGCCTCTGAGAGATAGATGTTCACTTGCCTGTCCTATATACCTCTCTTTCCAACAGGAAAAAGCCAAGCGCATCACCATCTGCCAAACCTGCTTCTCCTCTGGTTTGTCCTATTTCCGTGGATAGCATCACTATCTATTCAGTTGCTTTCGCCCAAAAGCATTTTTCTTCTATCCAAGCCAGAAGTCATTTTCTCTCCTGTCTTTCTCTATTCAAACCCAATTCGTCACCAAGTCCTATAAATTCTATTTCCTCAATGTCTTCCAAATCCATCCCACTGGCTCCATCTCCAATGACACCATTTGAGTTCAGACCACCAGTTTCACCAGCCTAGGGTGCTGTCCAGCTCCCTGACTGGTAACCCCCCCTATTCCCTCCTTCCTGTGTTCTCTCCCTCCATTCCAGCCTTACACAGCAATTGGAGTGATCTTTCCAAAACACAAGTGGAAACTGTGTTTTCCTTGCTTATATTTCTTTTTCCTTCTAGAACAAAAGTAAGCCCTTCACATGGTCATAAATCCCTTAATTATCTGTCCCCTGCTTGCCTGTCTAATTTTTTAAAAGATTTTATTTATTTATTTATTTATTTGTTTGTTTGTTTGTTTGTTTGTTTGTTTTTAGAGAGAGGAAAAGGGAGGGAGAAAGAAAGGGAGAGAAACATCAATGTATAGTTGCCTTTCACATGCCTCCCTACTGAAGTCCTGGCCTATATATAACCCAGGCATGTGCCCTGACTGGGAATTGAACCAATGACCCTTTGGTTCACAGGCTGGCACTCAATCCACTGAGCCACACCAGCCAGGGCAGCCTCTCTAATGTAATTCCTAGCCACTCTGAAACCTACACACATATGTGGGCATATGTGTACATGTACACAATATAGTGTACGCTCTGTTTCAGCCAACCAGCCAAAACACTTCTAGACCTCAATGCCATGTTTTGTCTTGCTTTTGGTTCTGACAGGCCACACGTCAGTCTGTGAGTGATGCTCCCTGAGCCTGTTTGCCCACAAAGGTACCCTTGCCTTTGGCCACTGCAGTAATGCTCGAGTGACAGAATTCCTCTTTGACTGGGCTTAATGTTCTGGAGTCACTCATGGTTTTCACACTGTGGGGACCACAGGCCTTGCTGTTAGACTCCACTTCTCAGAAACTACTCTTGAAGGAGACTTGGACAAGGCTGCTTCAGGCCACAGGTAACTGACAAGGCATGGGGAGGGGCCCAATTGCCCCAGATCCCACTCAGCCATCCAAACTTCGGGAAGTTCTACCATGGACATTCCTTTTATACACCCTGTTGCTTTTTTACTTGTTTATATCCCTCAACAGAATGTACCTTTTGAGTCAGGGAGCAATGCCTCTCTTTCACTTGTCTATGCTTTATTGAGCACCTATTACATCCTGGAATAAAACGGCCAGTGTCATCCAGTTCCACTGTTTGTGCCCAGCCATTCACCTGCCTTTTCCTAATTTATAAAAGGTACTCTGTAGGCTAGGGGAGATCCAGACATCAGAGAACAAGATAAATGAGGTTCTTGCTGTCACAGCACTCTCTGTCTAGCCTGGGGAGACAAAATACAAAGAAATACACAAGCACATAGGTAAAATGTTCAGATAGTGAAAAAGCTCTACAGAGCATCGAAGAGGGTATCTGGAAGACAGTTTCAAGGAGGATGGTCTGGGCAGTGTCTCTGAGCAGCCAGAACGCAGAAGCTGATACCCAGATGATAATGAAGCTAGCCATGTGGAAATCAAAGGCAAGAGACTCTAAGATCTCTAAGACTGGTCTTGTGTGTGCAAGGATCCAAAAAAGGCCACATTGGTTGAGTTATAGTGGGCAAGAGGGGAGACGAATGAGGTGACCAGGGAGAGATGTCCAGGGGCTAGATCATGCAGAGCTTCATAAGCCTACCTGCTTTGCTCACTCAGGTGTATGAAAAGACCAGCTCATTGTATTTATTCAATAGATACTTTTGGAGTGGAACAATCTTATGATGCCTCTGCATATAGAATAAGTGGCCCAGAACAGAAGCTCCATGTGGCCCCAGTGCCCTCTAGTGACCCTGAACTGCAGCCCAAGACCCTTTGATGGATTCATCGCCTTCAGAAAATTTCAGTTTAGCCTGGTCCTTGTGGCTCAGCGTGAGGGCCCAGGAGTAGTTTCTGGAATTCGTCTTATGAACTACGCTCTGCACAGAGGACTAAATCAGTTATAAAATCCCCAATAGGAGATCCACAATCAGATGCATATCAGGCCTTCAGTCCCTGACCAAGCAGCTGTTTCCAAGGAGAATACCTGGGTGTGTATTTCTCAGGGGAGCACAAGCACCCTGCAGAGATGACAAACTTTGGACACACTTCTATATTCCCTAGCCAGTGCAACAGCAGGAAACCTCTGTAACAACCTTAACATCCCGCTTACTTTGTGGCTGTGAGGACAGTCTCTGGGCCACGTCACACTCAGGTGGGGCACCCTTCAGCTGAAACACCCCGACAAGACCACAGCCACAGGCCACGCACTCTGGCCCCTCCTGTACTTCCGAAGACCCAAGCCTGGGCATACATATGTGTCAAGGACACACTGCGGTGTGTGCACCAGTACAGCACACTACTCATGCTGTGGTTGCTGACTTTCCTTTGGATTGCAACCCATTTGGGCCCATTAAGCTAATCATCCAACTTATCCTGAACTGTCACCTGCTTGTGAGGCTGTCCTTTGCCTGATTGAAAACCTGTTTCCACCCAACTTCCCTGGAAAAAAAAACATGAACTGCAGCCCATTTGCAAATGTGTGCCTCCATAGATAAAAAGTGACAGCAGAGACCTGGCTCTTCTGCAGAAGGGATGGCGGAGCAGGGACCCTATGCTTATACCTATTTCCCAGCCAACCCCTCTGGTACATTGTGCACCCTCGTTTGAAATATTCTTCAGGATGGGCCATCTCCAACATCCATGGTAGATCATTCTCTAAACTGGTGAATCTTTTACTCATCTCCTATTCCAAAGCTCTGGCACATGTTTTTCTATCCTCTAGTCACACTCCGCTGAGCCACGCAAAGGAATCTGGCTCTTCTTAATGTTTACAGGTACTTCCTCTTGGGTTGTCACTTACCCAAGTGTAGCACATGGCGTTCTCTCATTTTTCTTCTTTAATCAGTCTCCACATTCCTTTACACCTGCTCCTCAGGTGGTTCCAGCAAATCAACTTATTTCTAGAGCTGGAAATGTCTGGGCTAACAGCCTCCAAGCTGCAACCACCAGGACTGCAGGGCCCTGGGGTGTTTTCGCCTCATTCCGAGGCCATGATGACTGTCCACGGGTTCCCTCCCAGGGGGCTCTGTGCCTCCACTGGCCTCTCTGCAAGCACGTACTTAGTCTCTCTGTGCATTTGAGAATCTAGTCTTAAAGGTATCAGAAATTTGACTCGATTTTGATAGCAGCCAGTGGAGGTGAGGGCAGGCGCAACAGGCACATTTTCACACTGTTGAGAGGCCCAGCTGATGCCTTTTTTGAAGGCCATTTTAACAACAGGTTTTAAAATAAAAAAATGTACCAACCCTACACCCAGCAGGTCAACTTCTCAGAACCTATATTACACACGTAATGTATCAGCACAGCATTGTTTCCAAGATTTGAAAGTTGTCGACATGCCCCCCAGTTGGAAATCATGACATGAATGAATCACATCCATTTTGGTGTATTTATAGAATTGGAAGATCAAGTCACAGTTTGAAACAGCAACAACACTGGTCTCATGTGTACTCATGTGGAAAGTTGCCTAAGAAAGATCATTAAGCTCCAAAGCAAATTGCAGAACAATATGTATGATCGTGAAGCCATTTATAGGGCAAAATCTGGAAGGATTCCCATAAATCTATTCATGGTAATTTTCTAAGACATACATTTATTTAACAGGTTTTTTTCCTGTTTTTCAACATTTGGTGCATCTTTTATGTTTAGTAAAACGATAGAGATGGTAAGTTATCTGTCGTGCTCTGGATCTTCACCATGTGACACGTGCCCATTGTTGCCCCTGCTGTCCTGTCTTGGGGCCTTCGACACTAAAGAGCTTTTCCGTGTCCTGAGCCCAGAATTCTTCATCTTCCCTCACAGTTCCAAGTGGCTGCTCTGTCTTCTCAGGGTTTATACTTTAGCACATAGGGTTTGCTCAAGATTACTTCCAAGTTTTCACCAGAACTTTTAACTTTTTGTTTTATATGTTTCAGGTTCTTAATGGATTTTCAAATTTAAGTGGCCTTATTGCCCATTTTTATAAAGTTTCGATCATTTTCTGAGCATATTTTTCCTTTTGCCCCCTCTGTAATGAGAGGAAATCCCTGCTCCCCAGCCTGCTTAGAGTTTCTCATTAATGTTTCTTTCACACAATTTTTAAAACAGGGCCAAGGGAGGCAGGCATGGCCCTTTGCCATGGAAACCCCGCTTCTTCTCGGGGCTTCCCTGACTCTTCCTGCAGTAACCCTGTACACATTGCATGTGTTATTATGAGAAAATATATGTTTTTAGATTTTATTTTTAAGGAGGTGATCTATTTAGACAGCATGTTAAAGAGAAAAGAAAAAGAAACCACTTAGCACTCCCATTAATTTATTTCTCATGCATTTTATTTTTTATACAAATAATATGAACAGAAAATTTTTTATCTTATAATATATTTTATTAATTATGCTATTACAGTTGCCCCATTTTCTCCTCTTTATTCCCCTCTGTCCTGCACACCCCCTCCCACCTGCATTCCCCTCTTAAGTTCATGTCCACGGGTTGTACATATAAGCTCTTTGATTTCTATATTTCCTATACTATTCTTAACCTCCCCCAGTCTATTTTCTACCTACCAATTATGCTACTTATTCTCTGTACCTTTTCCTCCTCTCTCCCCCTTCTATTTCCCTACTGATAACCCTCCATGTGATCTCCATTTCTGTGATTCTATTCCTGTTTTAGTTGTTTGCTTAGTTTTTTTTAGGTTCAGTTGTTAATAGCTGTGAGTTTGTTGTCATTTTAATGTTTGTATTTATGATCTTCTTCTTTTTCTTAGATAAGTCCCTTTAACATTTCATATAATAAGGGCTAGGTGATAATGAACTCCTTTAACTTGACCTTATCTGCCCTTCCATTCTAAATGATAGCTTTGCTGGATAGAGCAATCTTGGATGTAGATCCTTGCCTTTCATGACTTGGAATACTTCTTTCCAGCCCCATCTCGCCTGTTAGGTTTCTTTTTAGAAATTGGCTGATAGTCCAATGAGCACACCTTTGTAGGTATCTCTTTTCTTCTTGCTGCTTTTAAGATTCTCTCCTTATTTTTAATCTTGGCTAATGTAATTATGATGTGCCGTAGTGTGTTCCTTCTTGGGTCCAACTTCTTTGGGACTCTCTGAGCTTCCTGGACTTCCTGGAAGTCTATTTTTTTTGCCAAATTAAGGAAATTCTTCCTTATTTGTTCAAATAAGTTTTCAATTTCTTGCTCTTCCTCTTTTCCTTCTGGCACCCCATGATTCAGATGTTGGAACGTTAAAAGATGTCCTGGAGGTTCCTAAGCCTCTCCTCATTTTTTTGCATTCTTGTTTCTTCATTCTGCCGTGGTCGAATATTTCTTTCTTCCTTCTGGTCCAAACCATTGATTTGAATCCCAGTTTTCTTCCCATCACTGTTGGTTCCCTGTAGATTTTTCTTTATTTCACAAAATGTGACCTTCATTGCTGTCTGGGTCTTTTTTATGCTGTTGAAGTACCCAGTGAGTTACCAGAGCATCCAGATAACCAGTGTTTTGAACTGTGCATCTGATAGGTTGGCTAGCTCTTCGTTGCTTAGTTGTATTTTTTTCTGGAACTTTGATCTGTTCTTTCATTTGGGCCATTTTTTGTTTGTTTATTTGTTTGGGCACGCCTGTTATGTAGTAAGGGGTGAAGCCTTACATGTTCACCAGGGTGGGGCAACCCATGTCTCTATGTTGTGATGCTGTATGTGGGGGAGGGGTCCAAGAGGGAACAATGGCACTTGCTCTACTCTTTACCAGATTTTAGTCACTTTCCCTGCTACCCACAAGCAAATTGGGTCCTTCTGGTGCTGATTCCCAGGTGGGTGGGTTTGTGTACATTCTAGGACCCCTTGGGTCTCTTCAACAAACTCTCCTGTGAGGCTGGGAGTTTCTCCCACTGCCTCCTCAACCCCCACAGGGGTTTTCAGTCAGAAGTTTTGAGGCTTTATTTCCCCTCGCTGGAGCCCTGGGCATCAGGTCTATCTTGCTCCCTAGTTGTTCCTCCCAGTTTATCTGCACACGAACGTGGGACCGCCCAGTCTGCAAGCCACTGCCTCACCCACCCTGGTCCTCCAGCCACCACTTTGCTGTGAGTCCTTTCTGCCCAGCTCCCTGTCTCCAACCCTCCTATCTGCCTGGATGAATGTTTCCTCTTTAACTCCTTGGTTATCAGAGTTCCATACAGTTCGATTTTCTGTCAATTCTGGTTGTTTTTTGTTTTTAAATTTGTTGTTTTCCTTGTTTTGGTTGTGTTAGGAGGCATGGTATATCTACCTACACATCCATCTTGGCTGGAAGTCATGAACAGAAAAATTTAAAATGCAGATGAGCAAAGAAGAAAAAAACAGAACTTCTATTTTCACTGTTAGGTGTAGCAACTGTTAATAATTGGCTTTATAGCCTCGTGGATCATTTTTGTGTATATAAATATTTATCTTTTCTTAAAAAGGGGATTATGTTTAATCAATTGTTTTACAATCTGATTTGTTTGATACTTAATGTAGCATGAATATTGTTCTGTCGTTAAAGATTGATAACACAAATAGCAAACAGTTTACTGGAGGTCAGACACCAGAGTATTGTATATATATTAACCCATCCTATCTTCACAACATGCTGTATGTTGCGTTGTATTATTACTCCCATTTTATAGGTTAAAAAACTGAGGCACAGAGAGATGAGATAACATGTTTAAGGCCGCACAGCTGGCGAGTGACAGAGTTAGGTTTTGAACCCAGATAGTCTAGCTCCAGAGTCCACACCCTTGACCACAAAGCTCTGATCCACACCATCATTTCCATGGTAATAGTATATAATCATTTATGTAACCACTCCCTTTTCCAGTGGCTGTTAGATTCACTATTATACACAAAGCAGCAACAAACAGCTTGTTCACATAGTCATCATTGCTCATATGTTCTGTTAAGACCTTAGTTGAAATTCCCATGAACAGAATTATGGTATCATAGAGTTTACATATTTTTGAAAGTTTGGATACATATTAGTCAACATTTTAAAGCAATATATTTTCTAAACCTTTTTAACCTTTATAATTCATTGTTTCTTTTAAAAAATGTATAACCATCTTCTGGTTTCAATAATCATTTTTTTCTCAGCACCTAGGGCTTCTGTTCTACCTCCTCACCCTTCTTTCTGCATTACACCCATATCTCTCCAGTGTTTAACAAAATAGTGACGTTTCCCAAAGCATCAGGACCAGTGTTGTTGGCACTTCCAGCATCTTGCGTCTCCTGGACTTGAATCATTAGATGGCGGTATATGCAGAGATGGGATTCAGTTAATTTGATTTGATGTCAATTTTCTATGCCATTAATTTTTTCTTTCCTCTCTATTTTATTTTTTCTTTCCTCTCTATTTTATTTTTTCTTTCAAGCTTCGTGAGAATTGAAGTAACAAATCTGCCATATATTCTTTTCTTGATTTTAATGTATGTAAATTAGGGCAGCCTGCCTGTCAGGGATGACTGATGGGTGAGGCTGGGAAGGCGGGGCTCCCTGCTCTAGTCCCGCCTCTGCCTCTGACCTTGAGGAAGCCGCTTAATCATCTGAGTTTCCTTTCCCCCATTTGTCAAATGAGGAAGGTGAACTAAATGACCTAGAAAAACCTATTTCAGCTTTCTTTAAAAAAAAAGCGTCAAGCTGTCCAAGCGTAAACTAGAATTCTGAAAAATTTTGCATGAAATTGGGGCAAATGTGCACGTTGGTGGGGCAGTGCTGGGGCAGCTAAAGATTTGTTTCAACATATTAGAAATACTTTGTGCCTTATCACTGGACCAAGGTCTCCTAACCATGAACTTCAGTGGTTTGGGAAGCATGTCTCTAAGACCCAGATAATTACAGTTCTTCCACTGAAGCATGGCAAATGGCCTCTCACTCCGGATTCCTTTATGGGAAAGAATAACCTTCCATGACAACAGCACTGGCACTTAATTACAGGCTCCAGATCTGGAGGCAAAGTTGGAGATAGTCACTGGCTGTAGTGAAGGGGGAGGAGACAAGGGCATGAGCTCACCTGGGAAGAGCAGGGACAGGGTGAGGTAGCTATGGCAACATTTGTTGGGCTTCACTGAGAACTTGCTGTTGCAAGCTACTGTCCCAAGAACTTTATATATACCATCTCACTTAATTTCCACAATGACCCTAAGAGGCGATGAGGCAGGTACTTTATGTTTTCTGTTTTATAAAGATGAGGACTGGGAGACTCTTTGGAGAAGCTAAGTGACTTCCTTCAAGTTAGTTGTCAAAGGTAAGGGTTGAACCCTGAAAGTGTGTTCATTTATTTAACATACACTTTGTGAATGTCTGGTGTATGCTGGGTACCCTCCTAAGGGCTGGTGATGCACCAGTGAATGAGGCAAAATTCCTGCTTCATTGAAGTTAAATGGCTTACAGTGGGGTGAGACCAGTAATAACAAGTCAATGAGTAAATAAGTTCAGATGGCACTGAGTGCTGTGATGGGGAGGGACAGGGGTGAGGAGAAGGCTACTTTACACAAAATGGACAGGGAAGCCCCTGGAGGTGGCATTTGAGCTGAGTCCTACATGATGATGCACGTCAACCAGACAGAGGTCTGCTGGAGAGCTTTTTACATGAATGGTCCACAGAGAAAAGGCCGGGCTCGGAAGAGCGCGTCTTGTTCTAGGGAAGGGAAGTGTGGTTGACAATAAATGAAAAAGGGAAAAATGTCTGCCATGAAGTTGAGCGGTGGAGTGAGACGAGATGACACAGGGCCTTCAAGGCCACACTATGATGTTCGTTCTTTATTCCAAAAGCAAAGGAATGGCGGAGAATTTTAAGCTAGGGAGCATTATATTCTCTAGTCTCTATAGGCAGTTTTCTTCACCTCTCTGTCACATTGCCAACCAGGAGCACCCAGAAAGTGATCGATTATCTATGTGCAGGGCAGCCTAAACGGAAGTCAAAAAGTGAGGACCCAGAGTTTTAGTTGAAACTAAAGTCTAGGTTTTTTACAAAATGACATGACTGAAATGGATGGTGACAGGTCATCTCTTCTGACCTTCTGACTCTACATAGGCTGTGGGTTCAGTTCCCAAGCAGGGCACATACCCAGGCTGAAGGCTTCATTCCTGGTTGGGACGTGTACGGAATGTAACCAATCGATGTTTCTCTCACACTGATGCTTCTCTCTGTCTCTCTCTCTCCCTAAAATCAATAAATATATCTTTGGGTGAGAATTTTAAAAAATTGCTTTTTCTAAAATATAGGATAAGAGTAATTGATTTTATTGCTTAAAAACTCATTATTTTAAGGTACTGTCTATTACTTTGATGCAAGTATTAAGAGTTTTCCTTTATTCAGCAAACTAAGTTTGGATAACAACCTAAACTCTTATTAATGTACTTACTGTTTGTGTGTGTATGTGTGTGTGTGTGTGTGTGTGATTCTCCCTCAGTAGGTTTCTGACAAGTGCCAGCCTAACAATACAGATTTACTTGAAAGAAACTACCTTTGGAAGCATTTAGTTGCATCTGTGACAGAGAGGGCCCCAGAGAGCAAAATATTAATTGCGGGAGAATTTAATTTAAGCTGCACATGTGTAATTGAGGGGACATTCATCACTTTTGAATGAGGTTTAATTTATAAATAACATATTTGTTTCTCAGGAGGGGAAAAATTCTCAAACTCTCTTCTGCATGAGGTTCGAAGAGTTCTGTTCCTTTGCATGAAACTAGTATGGGATGGTAGCACAAGGCCAACGGCAGCGTCAGGGTGCCTGGGCGTGGCTGTGGGCCAGCCAGAAGACACAAGCAGAGCTTCAAGCTAAAGGTGCTTACAGTTTCTGCAGACCAACAGTCTGTGATTTGGGGGAAAAGTTTTTTCCCTCTGGTGGTTTAAGCTGGAGTGAGTCCTCCCAAGGCTTCAGCTGTGAGCTGGGAAGGACTCTGACAGTTCCGTGAGAACTGTAAATTCTGCTGGCAGCACGGGGGCCGCTGAGTGAAGTGAACAAGCAGGCTTCCTTCCAGCGTCTGTGTGTTCGCTCGATGGGTCATATGTGCGTCCTCTCCATTTCATGGTGACTCTTCCACCCTGACACTCCTGACTGCAGAGAAGTTTTCTGGAAACCTCCCACATTCTGTATTGGAGTAAATCCAAGGAGGTAATGTGATTCCAATCGAATCGTCAGTGTCTCCGCTGTCAGACCACATCTTTTCAGAGTGGGTTGAGTTGCACAACTTCCCAGATTTAATATTTAACATACCCGCCCTTTTGCCTCTTGCCCTCAAGTCTTAATAGATGGGCTAAAGGTCTGGTTGGAAGCTGTGAGATAAATTATATGTTTATTATGCCATGTTAAGTAAATACTGTTTGAAAGGATTACTAGAGGGTACAATCAAGTTAATTGCTTTAAAAATCTTTTTTGACTTACGGGGCTCTATGAAGATGATTAAGTGATTGATTCTGTCATGCTAAGCAGCCTGAAGAAAGCGGTGCTGGGCACGCTGTGTCCCTCATGCCTGGACTGTCGAGAAATGAGTGCGGGGCCCCTGAGACCAAATGCAAGCACTGCTGTTCCTCCAGAGAAGACACATGCTGACAGTTTGACATTCAGGCTGACAGTTTGATTTCTTTCTTTTCATTCCAGATGCTGAAGAGTACCAGCCTCCAATATGGAAATCATACCGTGAGTACCTGCGGCGGGAACCCCCACAACCTGACCCCCAGAGAAGTCTTTTGCAGACCTGCCCTGTGAAGAGCTCTGGCCAGTGATCTAGTGCACACAAGCAGCCCCATCTCACAGCACTGAAAACCCACGTATTTGTTTTTCTACTAAGAGACATATTGGTCACAGAGGTCTAGGAAATGACCCACTCTCCTGGCCAGGACCTGCGAGAGCAGGCTGCCTGCGACCCACTTCAGGAATGCTTAAAAATATATATTTTTTAAAAGATACCTTTGATTTAAATGTCTCTCTTTCTTTCTTTCTCTTTTCCTTTGCACAGTTGGTCAGCAAGGGTAAATGTGTTCAGTTCTGTGAATTCTGTTCCTGGCCAATATCATATGGCCATAAGATCATAGGACATCTACCACAAGCAAATTAGCAGGTAGCAAAGAATAATGTTTGGTCACTAAAGGTGAATCCCTAGAAACAGAGATCATTGCACGGTCATCAGTCACCATTCAGCTTTCCATTCTTAACATCCTCTGCCTGACTAAGTACTTCTCCGGTGATAGGGGGAAGGAGTGTGGTAGCTGGAAACCCACTGTTCTGAGACCCTGGGGACACAGGTCCTTGTTCAGGGCCTGCTTCTAGACAGTAGTAAAAAATAATTATTGCTATACTTATGGATGTTGCTGGTGTTTCTACTGCTCAAGGAGATCTGCCGTGGGCCAGCCACTGTGCTAGCTACGTGCCCAAACTGTCAAACTCTCACCACAGCCCTGAGCAATGGGCGCCCTCATTGCCCCCATTTCACACACATGCAGGGAACCACAGCCTCAGGGAGCTGCAGGAACTTGGCGAAGGTTTACAAAAAGCCTTGGAGTGACATTCACAGTGGAAGCCAGGAGCAAGCCTGACCACAGCCTGCCAGTTTCTTCTTTCTATTTAAAATTATACACACACACACATATACACAGACACACAATATGCCTATGTATTTATGTTGTTCTTACAAAGGCCATACAAAGCTGTGTGAAAGGCAAGCATCACAGAAATACTTCAAGCTGAGAATAAAAATTTCCCATAATCCACAAACCAGCCCTCTCCCCATGGTTCACTCCTCTTTCCCAGGAGCTGACCTCTTGCCAAGTTTGGAAGGCATAGTCTTCCAAGTATTTCAAATACCCAGGCCTGACAGGAAAGCATCTTTGTTGATGCTTCCCTCTGTAAAAAAATGCATTTATATTATACTTGGTGTCCTTCAACTTTCTTGTTTCACTTTGCAAATGTCTTCTGTCTTTCTGTGTCAGCATAGAAACAGGCATCTCATTCCTCATTACAAGGGTCTGTTCTTCCATCTGTGAAATAAGGGGCTCGTGCTGGGTCTCTAAGGGCCCTTTCAACCTACTGTTCTGCTTTCTGATCTTCTATTTTAAAAGCCAGGGCTAATGACTCAGTAATTGGGTGTTTTTGTTTGTTTGTTTCCTAATGGGGTGTGAAGTGCTCTGACAGTAAATCAACAGAATATCTGTGTGAGAGGTGCTGGGTGTTCCATGACTTACCGGGCCTTGTGCACTGGCTTGCATGCATTAACTACCTAATAAATATTTGTTGAGTGAATGCCCCCACGGAGAGGTTTACTGAAGCGAAAAGATGGCATTGGCTCAATTTCATTTCACCTTTGGCTAAGAGACCTGGGGCCACCCCATATAGCCCTTAAAAACACGTCTGTGTCCTAATGTCCTTAGTGATTGCATGTTCACAATAACAATTTTACCGTAGTATATTTATTTTAAGTTTGGTTTTTGGATCTAACCAAGTTGTGTGTGTGTGTGTGTGTGTGTGTGTTTATGTGTTTAATTTGCTCCAGAATAATAAAACTGTATATGCAGAAGGGGTGGTTGGGGCTATTTAATATAAAGCTAATGATGGTGAAGAAGTTCCTCTCTACAGCACCCAACCAATGGTCAGCCAGGCTCATTTGAGGGAGCCTAGCAACGAGGGGTTCCAAAACGGAGGGGAGTTCGCTGTCAGCGGTGCCGTCCATGGCATCAAAACCTCATTGGCCAGAGGCCTACAGAGTACCACCAGAAAGATCTCTCTTTTGTTTGTCCTGACCCATAAATTGTTTCAGTTTGGGTCTTGGATCACTTATCAACTCATCTGACAGTGTTATTTATTCCCAAGTTTATGCTTCTCCATCTTATTCCCAAGATTAGCATAGACTCATTTGGCCTTTCAGCAAACAGGGCAGTGAGCACCTTCTGAATGTCTGGATGAGTATTAGGAATCAACAATGAACAAAATGTGGTCCACACTTTCCTCCAATTTACAGTCTAGTGAGAGATATGGTTGTAAACGAATCAACTTAAAACACAAATGGATTTTAGTAACAATATATATCCCTCCACCTCCTGAAATTAGAGAGGACTTTATAGGAGCAGTTAAATTTGCCTGTAGGTCTTGAAAGATAAATAGGGGAAGGGATCTGAGGGTCTGGAAGAACTCCATGAGATACATTTTAATCTTCAGATATGCTAAAATTATAGCACTTTCCTGATCTGAAAATCCAGCACACCTACCAGAATATGAAATGTTTTGTTTTAAATAACTTCTTGGTAAATAAATTCTGAACTTCAGGAATCACTGAACCTGTCTCTTTAAAATGCTCACAAACCATCCTTTGAAAGATTCATTTTAAATATCAATGTCAAACTCATTAGCATATTATTTATGGAAGCTGCATTCCTTAATCACATGTATTTTTTTAAACTCAGGAGATTATTTGGTATTTTGAAATCTCTCATATTTACCAGATGTCATACATTTTCACTATGTTGTAGGACTTGGTTTAAAAAATTAATGATTTGAAATGATTCCAAAAGTATGTAAGCACGTCTTTGCTTTTACCTGTCACCTATTGTCAGCCATTAACTTTGACTCATCTGCTACTGGATTCTTATTATGAAGTATTAATCTCAAGCATGATATTTTTCCTAAAAGAAAATTAATCTGCATCATAATGATCCACTTTAAGAAGCTGTTTCTAAGTCTTAATGCTAATTGCAATGCTCTTGGTTGCAAGTAACAGAATATTCCACTCAACCACATTGATTGGCAGAAACGAAAAGTTCAGAGAAAGTGGCTTCAGGCATGATGTGTTCCAGCCACTCAAAGGGCATTACCAGAACCCTGAGTGCATCTCTTCTTCTCTTGGCTCTCCTTTCCTGGGAGGCTCCACTATTAGTAGGCCCCTCGGTGGTTGCTGGAGAGCTGCCAACAGCACCGGGGCTACCACTGTGACTTAAGAGCAGCAGGCAGAGAGGCGGTCTACTTTCTTCACACTCCAAGCGGAGTGTTAGAGTTGAGTCTCAGCCCTGACTAGCCTGAGTCTCCAGTCCTCACTGCACCACTGTAGTCAGAACTGAGACATGCTACCTGCCCTAAACCCATCAGACTCAGGGGGAGATGAGTCCTGGATAATCCACATGACTGGAAAATTTGGAGTGCTCTTGGGACAGGGAAGATGGGTATGGATGTTGGGAAGGCAACCACCGATGTCTGACTTATAAATTTAGAAGAGTAAGGAACCTTAGAAATCAATTCTCAATGTTTTATATAGAGTAGATTGTTCATTTGTTTGTTTTTTCATTCATTCTCTCAACAAATGCATATTAAGTCTTTGCCTGAAGCCAGACAGCAGGCTTGGAACTGTGAGGCCACAAGTATGGATAAGACTGAGTCTTGTCTCAAAGAACCAGGATGTCACCTGATGTCCCTTAAGTTCCTTCTGTGCTCCCCTCCCTTTTTTAAAAGCTAATGCTATCACTTACCAGGCTGTCCCCATAAGATTAATCTTGTCCCAAAGGATCATGTAACTGCAGCAAGTTCTTAATTCTCAAGCCCAAACCCCAAAATGTTAATGAAGTAACTGAGAAGAAAGCTATTGCTTTGAATTCTCAAGAAAGTAAATGTATGTTTAAGTTTGCTTTTAAAAAAGAACCACATTCTAAACTTTCAACCAGAGCTGTATGAACTGCATGCTTTCACCAGATAAGTTCAAAAGCCCACCACTTGTGGGTACCCTTTGAAAGATTCTATTTTTTAAAAGGCCAAGTGCTACTTAGGTGGCAGATTCTGTGGCTGACAGCTGTCCGAGCACACTGTCCTGGGCAGAAGGTCGAAGAGTAGTAGCTTGTGCATATTTTTCAAAAGAGGAGTTTGGAACTGCAAAAGCCTGATCCACAGAGCCCCTGCATCAGGCTCACGTGGGGACAATATTTGTGGTCACCGTTTCTCTATCCTGCCCTAGATTGAGGAATCAGAAGAGTCAGGGAGAGGGGCCTGCGATTTCCCTTTCCCTGCAGGTGCTTCTTAGGCACACCTGTGCCTGAGACCCCCTGCTTCCAGGGTACCAAGGCTCTTCCTCAGGCTTCTCACAGCACCATTGGATAGGAAAAGGGCTCAGTCCCCCAAAGACCAGACCTTCTGTTGGCCAGGCAAGGCCTTCACACAGTGGGGTGGAGGCAGGGTCGAGCCAAGAAGCCTTGGAAATATCTACTGTTCTTACTCAAAACCATGAGTTTGTTTCCATAACTGGGAAGACAGGCCGTGAGCAGGTGGCACTGGCTCAGTGTCAGAAGCAAGTGACTAGGTTCAATTTCCTTGCTCCACGTGCCTTCTTTAGAAACAAGTGGCTGTTGGAGGATGCCCCTGCAGGGTCTCTTAGGTGACAGTGGGTCTACACTGGGCTTCATTGTCACCCAGCCCACGGGCTTTCATTTGGCATCCACAGGTACTGGGTGGATTCTGTTTCCAGAGGCGGGCAAATCAAGTTTTCTTATTGAATAAAGAGTAAGACATTCTGTCAATGAGCTCTGTATTTCTCAATCTGCTTCAGGTTTCTAGGGGAGTTGAGAATCCCGTTTTACCTCCACATTCCTCAGTGACACCCCTACCCCACGTTCACCAAGCAGTTTATTCCAGTGCTGAGAATTCTCTCCGATGCTGCAGAGGGCCCAGGGCCAGACAGTAGAAACATCCACTGTATTGCCTCTTAGCTTGTAGAATCACCCAAGAAGTGACGTACAGTATTGTACTTTGCTTGTGAAATGTATTTGTTGAAAAAAAAAAAAACTCTAGAAATGACTCCTTAAAACAGTGGCATGCTTCAGTTTTATGAAATGTGCCTCAGAGACTTTTTCATGGATGTTTGTTTTGTTATAGCTAATATTGAATAGAAATGACTGCAGCCCACACTCAAAGCTAATATAGGTTTTAGGGCCCCCTTATTTTATATGGCTGCTATTGCCATTGGTTGCTCTCTCATTATCTTTATGTAATTCAGATGGTGAACAGGCTTCTTGCCTATTTGTCCATTTCTGCTTCTTGGAAGGGCACTGAGCAGATCTCATGGGTCCTGAGATCTGTTCCCTGAGACATTAGTAATCGATCAGGGACCAGGAAAAAGATGTAGCATCCTTGGCTTAAGGGGGTTGCAGGGACCCCCTCATCATCACCCCTGGCTTGGACTCTTTCTGGTGGTGAGACTGGAGAGCTGCAGCATTTCTCTTTATTAAATCTCAGAGGGTCCCTGGAGGACACGGCTCTGGGCTTTGCCTGGTGACACAGCAGAGGAACAGTCCAGACCATTCCTTCACTTGTGTCCTGTGTGATTGTTAACGGCATCTCCATCCCTCAGTCATTCAGTTTGTGGCCAAGCCCTGTCTGTCCTCCTCTGCAGCCAACTCACCATCCCATCTGCATTTCTGCCGGGGTTAGCTTCACTCACACTTTCCCCATTTCTTTTCTGTCCACCTAAAATACTGCCCTCTCCCACTTCCCTGCCTCCCTGCTCTGTCTGACCCTTCCTTCTGTGAGGCACAGAGCAGTGGCCCCCACTCTCCCTGTGCATTGAAATGTCTCACGTAGCTTTAAAAAGGACATTCTGGACATTCAGATTGGCAGAGTGAGTATCATCATGGATGATGAATCCTGGGAATCTGTATTTTTATAACAGCTGGCGAGGCTAAAAAAATACAGACCATGGAATCTGGAAAGTGGCCTTTAAATTTTGATTTCATCACATCACCTGTGTGAACTTGAGCTTGTTCAAAGTGTGGCATCTTTCCTGCTTTATCAGTGAGAGGGGATAACAGTTATCCTGGGAGTTGGTTGGGAAGATTAAATGACAATGTGTACATGAAGGTGTCTGACACACAGTAGGTGTCCAGAAAATGTCAGCTTCTATTATTCTGCATAGTCTTATTCTTATTATTATTACTCAGAAACAGACCTGGTCATGTCACCTCCCCGCTCCACACATGTCACTACCTCCCCATTGCACACAGAACATTCATGTTCCTTTGTGTGGCCTTCAGGGTTGCATGGCACATGGCCTCCTCCCTCACCTGCCCACCCTGGTGCAGTAGACACCCTGGGCTACCACTGACCAATCAGCAAGTCTTTGCTCTTCCCTCTACCCATAACCTTTTCTCTGTTCTGTACCTCTGGTCCTTCAAGGAGAGCTCCATGCTTCTCCCCCATTGAAGTACCTGGACCACTCTGGTTTTGTTTTTCCAGATGTGCCTTCCTCACTGGATCAGAGTTTCCCTGAAGGCATGGATTGTGACCCATTAGTCATTGGATGCAGTTCATTTGTTCACCAAATATGCATTAAGTATGTTCCATGTGCCAAGTGCTGTTCCAGGTGCTGGGGGTACCACAGTGCACAAAGCCCCTGCCCTCAAGGGATTACACTATGGTCAAGGGACAGGTTATGCAAAATAAAGAGTGTTCATGGTGATGAGTACCAAGGAGAAACATAAAACAGTGTAAGGGAGCAGAGGATGGGATGGAATTTTATCCCAAAGCAGGAAAGCCAGGGAAGACTGGCATGGAGAATGAGATCCACATGCATATCTTGGGAAAGACCAACCCAGGTGGTGTGAATGGCAAGTGCAAAGGCCCTGAGGCATAAGGAAATAAACCAGGGCTTTAGAATCAAAAGGAGACATTTTAGCTGGATGCCATGGGACCAATAGGTAGTTTCTCTGCACTTGTTTCCTCCCTAAAAAATGAGAACGGCAATGGTAATTGCTGTTCTTTTCTCTGAGTTCTCAGGAAGTTTCAATCAGACAGTTTCTGGCACGTAATAGGCACTCAGTATGCTGGTTTCCATCTCTCTTCCTTTCCTCTCCATTCATCCACAAAACCTCCACATAATGCTGACGATCGTTCCTGGCCTATAGCAGATGTTCAGATATTTTCTGATATGATTTGCAAAAGCATGCTTAGCTAAAAACACTTCTCTTGTAACATACATACTTCCTTTGTCCCCTTGAAGGGAGACATTAAAAATGGTGTCCACAGAGCCATTGGCACTGTACTTCCCACCCAGAACTGTTGGTTTCAAGAGGCACTGACAGTGGGCAGAGAAGGGGGGACAGGATTGTCTGGATAGAGTTCTGCAATTCCCCCGACCTCTGAAATTCTGTGCTTCTAGGAACTGGCCCCTTTACACTCATTAACAACAACATCCTGCTAAAAGGCAGTCAGTCAGTGGGCTGATTCCAGAGCAGTAGAGGAGACCCTCTCTTGACTTAAGGAGAGCTGAACCCCTGCTGAGCTAGTCTGTGACATGGCCACAGCTCTGTATCTTTGGCCAGTTTGTCCTCTTGTTTCCTCTTTAACAAGAGGCCTTCTCTCACTGCCTCTCCATACATGGGTACTTAAGCATCGTCATTAGCAAGGGACAACTGAAGTTCAGACATGTGGCACTTTAAACACTGACCAGAGGGTTACATAGATTCCTTTCTGTGCTGAAGTCGAGTAGTCCACCCTTAGTCAGGCAAGAAAATGACCACGCCACGCTGCAGGCACTGGGGAGCCGTCCTGACGGAGCACATCCAATCGCTTCCATCCCTGCTTCCACACAGTCCTCTGCCCTTCAGTTACATTTTCTTCTTTCTTTTGAGACTTCAGGATATACCAGAAATTTCTGCTTCTGTTGTTGCATTTTCTAGACTTTCTATGATCGCGTTTTTGACTTTTCAAAGATTCATACCACCTAAAATTAATTCTTCCCTCTCAAGATTCTGAAGATAACATCCCTTGTGTTTGTTTTTGACTTCTGTTTCCATGGAATTAGAGCCCATTAGGTACCTGCGCAGGCTGGTTTTCCTCTACGAGAAATAAGCAGACTGGCTGAGCAGCAGAAAATCATTTGTTATTGTCTGAAAAAATTTTCAAAGACGAGCCTGATAAATTGTATTTTTCTTTTTTTAAATTTTTATTTAGTTATTTTTCAAGTACATTTTTGTCTATTTCTCCCATCCCAGCCCCCCCCGCCCTGTCTCCCCCCTCTCTCCCATTCCCCCCCCCAGTCCTCATCCCTGTGTCTTTCATACTTGTTCCTCAAAATCCCTCCCCCTTTTTCCCCTTAAATTCCCTTCTCTCTCCCCTCTATTTAATTACCTGCTTTCCTCCGTGCTGAAGCCTGAAAGTCGGTCTTTGAAGCAGGATATAAGAGAGTTATTATTTAAGATATGAAAGGATACAAGAGAAAGGAATGACAATGGGTGGGAAATAGTCAAACAGACGAGAATCCACGGTGATGGGCAGGACAGAAAGGAAACTCGTGAACAAAGCAATGACTTGAGGTTCCATTCACCCACAGAGTCAGCTGTGGCTTGGTCCACGACGGGAGCATTTCAGGGAACGGCACTCCTTTCCCACGCCCCCGTCTCCCCGCTATGTCAGGCGCTATCAGCATTTAATTCAGGAAGCCTCTTATATGATCTTTTCCACTTAGATACTCAAGAGTACAATTTCATTTTTAAAACAGGAGAATTTTAGCCGTTCTCTAGTCTTCCAGGAAAGCCATAAAATGAACAATGCCAGGAACAATTAGGAAACTAAATTGGCCTTATAAGAATAAAAAAAATCAATTTTGCCAGTTTACATCCACAGCGACGCATTTCCATATAAATGATCTGACTTGATTCAGTCTAAAAATGGGCTTGTCTCCTCTTTGTTTTGTTTGTTTGTGTGTTGGTTTGAAATATTTGCCATTTTGGAGATGTACGTAGATGAAACTATTTGAAGGCATTTGGCATGTGTTGCCATTCTCTAATTATAATTAACTTTTTCTGTTGTTGTTTCTGGCAGTGTATCAGTTACAGCAAGAGGCCCCACGTCCCAAGAGGATCGTTTGTTCTGGGGAGGTCAGTACTCAGCTATTTCCAATACACCTTGTTAAATATGATGAATGTCAGCGCCAGGCTGGTATTGGAGGGCTGTCGGGTTTCCTGGGAGTGGATTTCTATTAACGTTTGTTACAGTGTCACCAAATTTAACATCTTAATCTATATTTTGAAGACAGGTGTTATTTTAAAAATACTAACTTGGAATCAAACGTCTCACGTTTTTAACATTGCAGGGAGAGAGTACGCATCCATTAGAAGCCTCCCAAAAAACATGTATGTTGGTTGTTTTCCTTGTTCCTGCTATTTTGATTCTTTTATCTTTTTTTTTTTCCTATGGAATGCTTCCAACAGAGAAAAGACAGAGAATAATAAATCTCTGGGTACTCTCAACACCCACATGTGGCAAACCTTTACAGTTTGTTATACTGACTTGACATTTAAAAAAGAAAATCCCAACAAGAAGAGTGACTGTATTTTATTCTTGGAGATAAGCTCCAGCAATATGTCGACTCGTAGAACAGCTGACCAGCCCCCAGAACTGTCCCTCGAGCTCCTTCCCCAGTCAGTCGCTTGTCATCTAGGATGCCCACAGGGTTTGAAAGGCAACACTCAGGCTTGATTTTCTACTTTTACATGGACCTGTTTCTTTAATAGCCAAACGAATATCCTTCCAACAATGGTCCAAGGGACTTTGCTTATTTTTGTTATTATGACTTTGATGAAATTTAGAGTAGCAGATACCTTCAAAAGGGTCACATGCCTTATGCGGGGTGGGGGTTGGGGGCTCCAATTCCAACCCTCACAAGGTTCATTCTTGAACATCAGTGCTTTGGGGCAAACTGACCAGATCTGGTATTGAACCTGCCTCAGACTTAGGTGCCCACACCCAGAGCCAACAACTCTCACTAGTTAATAAATGGGTCCACATAAAATTTTACTTCTGTTGAAGGGCATTAAAACTCATCAAGTAATCTGAATTTTAATGCAGAGTAAACATTCTCATCCCAGGACGGTAGCTGGAGAGGAAAGAATGCCTGATCCTTAAGCAAATCTCCAGGATGAAGTTACCTTTTTATTTGTCATCTGATCTTATCTTGTCACTAACCCTGCTGACTGGTGTCTCCTTGACATTCTATAAGAAAAGAAGAGGATAAATACAGAAATCTCAGTGAGATGCTTTAAATAGGGTGTTTTGGGTGAGAATTAAGAAGCAAGTTGTTAACAATTCCTTCAGTCCTGCCTTACATTTAGTGTTTCTCCATCAGAAATAGCATGGCCATGTGTACGGAACTAGAAGAGTTTAAATGTCTCCATGGAAAAAGTGTTTGTAAATTTATAGTGCAGCTAAGGTCCCTTCCTGGGAATATAAATAAAAAGTCGCCAGGCAAGGTTAGGTACCAGAAACCCAAGGGTATAGTAAATATTCGTGTGTTCATTTATTCAACAAATACATACGGGCAGCCTACTGTGTTCTGACTTTGATCTAGGTGCTGAGCATGCAGCAGAGAATCTGGCTATTGGTATTTTGAGTGTCATATTAAAAGAACAAAATCATGATGTATGTAATAAACATATATTTAAGAGTTTCCTTCTGTGTGTGTGTGTGTGTGTGTGTGTGTGTGTGAAAGAGAGAGAGAGAGAGGAAAAAGGAGAGAGAGAGGCATCTTTGTCTCTCTGAATCCTTGAAACTGTGTCAGGAGTTCTATAAGCTGGTATAATGTGACAGTGGAAATGGGTGGATTCACATTAGCTTCTTGGAAGCTCTTCCTAGGGTTCAGTGGAAACTTCAGCCAGCCAGCTGAAGGTCTGCCTCATCTCTCTTTAATGACACACACTTGCGTGGGAAGCAAAGCAGTGCTACATGTGCAGCCACTGCCACGGACTCTGATGGAAGGGCCTGGTGTGTGTGTGCAGCTTTTTTATCTGCTTGTCTGTCTGTTACACCAAGCTTCTTGCCTTTTGACCTTTATCCATGTGACTCAGTAACAAGCTATGCCTGGTCGTTGCCAGATTCATAGGTAGCTCATGTCTAGAAATTCCACATCCTGTTTCCGCCACATCAAGCCTGAATGGATATTCATCATCTCCGTTTCCTTAGCGGGCAGCGTGGGGCCCATCCAGCCAGGCAGGTGTCAAGCGACAAAGGGTCGAGTGTTCTGGACAAGCAGGTGCTGCCTAGATGAGTGCCAGCAGGAGTGGCTTCAGTTTCCTTTGTCCTTTTGTGTGCCATTAACTGCAGATAATTCCTGCCCACGTTGCCCGGCCTCTCAGGACATGGCCTCCTCAGGTAAAGGCACGACCTCCTCTTGGATGTGGGGGAAACCATTGATCCTGCTGCAGACCATGTCTGAGCAAACGTCTCTGCCTCATCACACACACGCCTGCTCAGGGGACGTGCCTAATGAAGACAGAAAGCCTTTCAGTTTGAGTGTGTGGCTAGAGAGATGGAAGCTTTAGTAACACATTTACATAAAGGCTATTTCTTTTAATCAATGAGCTAGGATTTTCTACATCTCTGCCTTCTCACCCCTTAGCTGCCTATTAAGAATCCACATTTTCCTTTACACACAGTCTTAGTCCTCGGAGCCACCCCTGCCCCTGGCAAGCCTGCCTAGCTAGGTTACTCTGATACACCCAATCTCTTTTGTTTCTCTGATGACTGATAACCTCCCAGCTGTGGGCCTCTCTCTGGTTGGGACCCTCCCACTGGGCATAATAAATCCCCACACCAGGGCCCCAAGTGAGTCTGTGGTCACGGAGATGTGGAAAACCGTCATTTCAGGGTACAGACAACGGCCAACCTGACTTGAATGCTGGGTGGTGGTCAACAGCTGCCAACCATGTACTGGTCTTTGCTGGGGAACTGGGTGCATCAAGGGTATAGACTGATCCCACAGGCAAAATCCAATGAGCTCCACACACCTAGGCAGGGAGCCGGCTGCAGGGAGTCAGCAGGATGTCATCAAGACTGGTTCTGAGTCCTTGCTCTAGCTCTTTCTAGGTCCCTGACTCAGAGCCAAGGACTTACTGTGTTGGAGGAATTAAGGCCCTCCTCGAGGGCAGGCAGCTACTTGGCAGGGTGCTAGAAATGAGATGCATGTATCAAGTGTGGAGAATGGTGCCCGCACCTGACATGCCTGGCCCCTAACAGGCGCTCAGTGTTCATGGTCCACGGAGGGCTCGGAACCCTGTGAACAGGTTCTTGAGACAGTCATTAGAAACCCAGTCAGAGCAACAACAGCATTTTTCTGAATGTGAGCGCACAAAAGGGTAGTGATCAAGGACAAAGCAAGGTGCCTGGGTGGGGAGTTAAACCACCAGGGGAAAAGGTTCCCAGGATGGGGAACAGAAGGTACATGCAGCTGAACAATGGTTCTGGTGCAGGTTCATCCAGGTAGGGTCAGGTCCTGAAATAACAGTTCATTGCTTTCTTGAGATTCATCACTGTAAATTAATTGAGCAGCCACGGCACCTGGCACTCCACTGGCATTTCCTGAGTGCTCCTTGCCAAGAGCTTCAAAACATCTTCCAGTATGCAAAATTCTCACTCGCCCTTTTGTCAATGATCAATCAATCCTTCCGTAAGCATTTATTAATTACCATGTGTGTATCTGGGTGGTCTGCCGGGAACTGTGTAGAATATTGATGCCCAAATTTGTATTTCTAGCTAAGACCTCTCCCCTGGGCTCCGAGCACCTCACTCTGTCTACTTGACCTTGTCACGCAGCTGTCCCATGGGCCACCTCTAGCCTAACATTCAAAATAGAACAGGAACCCACTCTGTTAAATGGCTCCTAACGTCAGCAACCCAGATGCCTCTCTTCCTCCCCTCCCCCTTTTCTCTTAGCAGTCATCACATTTACCCCCCAGTACATTTAGCATTTGCCCCCTCTCCTCCATCTCCATGACTGACTTATGGTTTGGGCCGTGAGCATTTCTTGCCTGGATCATTGCAGGTCAGCAGTCTCTTGTCTTAGCTCTCTGCTTCCCCTTTTGGTACTTACCCTACAGCCCACAGTCACACACACACACACACACACACACACACACACACACACACACTCAAATCATCATTGTTAAATACAAATCCAACAGTTTATTTTAAAAGCAGGTACCATTGCTCTTTCTTTTAAGATTTTATTTATTTATTTTTAGAGAGAGAGGAAGGGAAGGAGAAAGAAAGGGAGAGAAATATCAATGTGTAGTTGCCTCTCGCATGTCCCCTCCTGGGGACCTGACTTGCAACCTAGGCATATGCCCTGACTGGGAATCAAATCGGTGACCCTTTCTTTGGTTTGCAGGCCTGCGATCAATCCACTGAGCTACACCAGGGTGCTCTTTAAGTACAAGCTAGACTTCTAGCTATGTCTGTGAGCCACACTTGGCTCTTGCCTTTATTTGTCATGGCCTCATCTAGACTGTTCTCAGTGTGCCAACTCTCAGCCCCACTACCTTTTGCTCTTATTCTGCTAACATACTGCAGTGCTGCCACCTCAGGGCCTTTGCATTTGCTCTTGGCCTAGATTGCCTGTTGTCAGCTTTTCTGCGTGTCCAGGTTTCAGATCAAATTTCACCTAAAAACAGAAACCTCTCCCAAGCCCCATAAAAACCAGCACTATAGATTTCCTGTGTCATAGCACCCTGTGTGTTTTGCTTATAGAACTTAATACACTCTCTACTATACTTTCTTGCCCTATTTAATTATTTACTTGTTGCTCGTGCATCTCCCCTTAGGAGAATACAAACTCCAGAGTCTTCATCAGTCCTAATAATAAGTACTGCCTTCCCTAGCACTGAGCACCATGCCAAGGGGCCATGGGCAATCAGTATACACATGGTAAAATGATGGGGGAAAAAAGTATAGAAACTGCTAACATAAGAAATTTAGAATTCTCAAACCATAACTAATAGCATATCAGATTTACTCAACACTGTTGTTAGGCTAGTGAGTTGGGCTTTTGGCACTAAAGCTTCTTAGTTAAACTCTGACTAATATTGTTTCCTAGAATAGCCTAAATTTCTGTTTGGCCTTTTGGAGAGGCCGAATGTCAAGACTGACTTGCATGGCCAATGCAAAGTCAAGTTGTACTAAAGTTACCTAAAGCACACACAATAATTAGAAATTCTTTTGTGACTATAAATGATTTTGCTGTCTTTTGCCTTTCTTATTTGATATTGCTGTCATAATCATGAGGTTATAAAAAGCAATTTCAAAAAAGAGAAATCAATTACATACGATTTTTAAAAATCATTCTTCATTTTATGCTGCTTCACTTCCCTGCCACAGAATAATCTACTTTTGAAAAGCTGTTTTTGTTTGTCTTTGTTTTTTTAGTGCAGAAGTAAACTGTGGAACTGAGGTTACTTACTGGCATCCGTGAGCAGAGCCAGAATTCTTTCCTGATTGTCAGAGGTTAAGCCAAGTGCAGATGATGGTGGCCTGTCTCCAACTGCAATAATATCTTATTTTACCTCCTGGTGAATTGTATTCATTTTTTAAATACCACTTTAAATGCCCTCTCTTCCTGTGCACTCTCCCTAGGTTTTGGTTTCCCTAAATATCTACTGAATTCACTCTCTTCTACCTTTACTTGTAAAAACTTCTTTTAAGCCTAACAGAGGCATGTCATTGTATTATTATTCTTTAAAAATGTTGATTCATTATGCCTAGACTTCATAGTCTTGTAGCCAGGTAGGCTTCAGGCATGTCTGGAAGATCTTAACAAGCCATATTGGTCGACTGTATCATTCTCAATTAACTCAGTACATACTGAATCACAGAGTTAAAGTAAACTCTTGGCTTTGGATGGTGAGCACACAATACAACATACAGATGCTGTATTAAAAAAAAAAACTGTATACCTGAAATGTAGAAAATTTTCTTAACCAATGTCACTCCTATAAATTCAGTTAAAAACTAAAATAAACTCAGAGGGGATTTCTACTGTTCTATAATCCTCCCCCTTTTCTTCTTTTATCCATTGCAAATAAATGTTTTTAAGTAAATGTGCCTTTGGGGGAACGTGACAACTACTGATCCTAGCTATCAAGACACACTATGTCTCTGCAGTAATGACTCCCACTCTACAGGCCACAGACAAAACTCAATCCTGTTGCCTTGTATTTGGCATTCCCGTGCAGTAATCAGAAGGCTATTTCTTCCCTGGTAGGAGATACTTATCTTTCTCATAGACTTTCCCCAATAGTCTGCCCCCCACTGCAATACCGACACAGCCTGGAATAAACGACTTTCCATCCTTGTTTTTCCCAGGCTTTCCTGTCACTTCCTAATGCAGTCAGCTTTTGGCTCTGTCCTGAGCTGGACTGGCTTTGGTTGTAGACTTCCGGTACTAAATGGGGAAACCTAGTACAATCCACCTGAGAAAAACAAGTGTAGACATAGGAGCCTTTCCTTCTCTGAAGGAAAGTTCTGTGGTTTTATATTTTTACTTTCTATTGACAAGTGCCATGACCTACTGAAGTACACGACCCTCCAAAGGAGCATGCCCTCTCCTGGGAATACTCTGAACAACTTCTACTGCAATGTAGACTTTGCCTGTTTGCACCCAGAAAATGCTGCGTCATTTCCAAGGGGACATCATGAGCAGGGGGTGAGGGCTCTTGGGGACAAGCTGCTTTAGAATTCAGAGGCTCAGAGGCTCAGAGGCTCCAAATCAAGGGACAGGTAGCCTGAACTGGGCAGGGCCACCAAAGCACAGAAGTGGAAGTTTTCTTCCTAAAACAGAATAAGGGAAATGAAGGGGACATTAAATAGTAGTGGAGAATAAGTAAAGTTTCTTAAGGCACTTTTTCATCTCTCTGGGTGATTTTTATTTCTTAAAATCTAACCTGAAAATGTGTATTTCCTTATATAATTGCTAGAGATGAACTACTGCATTGTCCAGTTAGTTGTTTTAGTAAAAAAACAACCATCATCACCGATAGCCCTGTGGACCACAACACACACTCCATTCTCCTTGCCTGGCCTTGACTGCCATCCCCCAAGGTACCATCACTCACTGACGGGGTGGGAGTGGGTGCTGGTCCAGACTTGAACACAGTGGTGATGAGGAGGTGTTGGCTTTTGAAGGGCCAGCCTCACACCTCCAAACCAGAAGCAAATACCACACTCCCACAGTGACTGCTATTTGAGCTACCCAGAGAATCTGCTCTGTGACTCAGAGGTCAAGTTCAATAAAATCTCAGGTGTGACCAGAACCATCCAGGAAAAGAACAAGGTGTTGAGCTCACTAGTGAGGTTTCAAAGATGTGCTTCACATTTTACTCCCCTGGTTAAACGTTAACTGAAAAATAATGCTGCTAAAAAGCAGGTTACACTTTGCTCCAGGCAAGCCATGTTTCCTAGGGTAATGGGACCTGGCTGACCAAGCAGTGAGACATTTGAGAACAGAGTGGTAACCTTGACTTTCCATCAGAAAAATGTAAATGGTGCAATCTCACACTAATCCAGTTTTAATATGACTACCCTGAGTGATATTGCCTAATTATTTGCTTGTCATCAGCCTTTTAATTGCAATGAGAGCTGACACACAGGGAGTCCTTATGTGCCCTGAGCACTGGGTTAAGAGGTTTACATATGTTATTCTTCACAACAGTCCTGTGGGACTCTTATTGTGCCTCCTGTTCCACAAAAGAAAATGAGACAAACAGCGCAGGAGAGGTGCAGCCACAATAAAACCTAGAGCAAGTCCAGGGCTGGGCTTCTCACCCAATGATTCTCAAAAGTGTGCTTCCAGGACCAGTAGCTACAGCATTACCTGGGAACATGTCAGAAATGCAGATTCTCTGGCCCACCCCTGACCCGCTGAGTCACAGACTCAGAGTTGGGGCCCAGCCACCTGGGTGTTAAGAGGCCCTGCTGGTGATCCTGACCCTTGCCGAAGTGTGAGGACCACTGTTGGAACCACTGTTCTCACTCCTTCTGCTTTCCATTTCCAACTCCCTCCCCTGTGCCCTAGGGTAGAAGAATCAAGGTGCTTTGCCTGCTGATGGAACTTGCTGTTTGCCCTACGCTGTGCTAGACTTTTCCTGGACTTCATAGGATGGGATGCCAAGTCATCCCAGAGCCGCATGGGACATTTCTCTAGGTGTACTTCCTCCTCGATGTTATTTTCCACCCTTTATCAGCATTTGCCTTTGCTTTCCTTCTTTGCTATGTCTAGCTTTCCCACACCCTCGTACGCTGCAGAGGCCAACTAAGAATCCTTGTACAAGTATGGTCAGTGCTTAGTTTATCCTGGTTTCCTACGCCCACCTTCCAGTTTGTTATACTTCTTAGTGTTATGTTTGCATTACTAATTAACAAAAATGTTCAAATTCAGTTATAAAATGATTCATACTCATGTCTGTTCATATTCAGTAGATACTATGATGAGCTGCAGCTTTTTAAAGAGGTTCTCCTTACCTTGGGACCATTCACACATTCTTGCTAGATGTATTTTTGCTTATAATGGACCTTTGTATAAATAAAAATACCAAATCTGGTGTCATTATGTCAGTAATATTTTAAATTATATTTCTGTTCTCCAAGTGTTCACCCCCTCATTTTAGTGGGTCATCTGTGTACTTCATAAGCATTTCTCAGTTCAGGGGAGTAGGTGACTGATTTGCTAATAAAAGCCAGGCCAGGCCAGGTGCTCTCCTGATCTCACCTCCTTGCCTCAGTCTACCACTCCCCTCAATGTCTTTGGGCGGACACTGACTGAGCCATTGGCAATCAATTGCCTTTGGCTATATCCTTTCACAAATCATAGTCTCTCTTGACATTAGCTCTAATATACTGTATCTCTCTGTCTTGTTGGACAAAATAGCAAGCTTTGCTTGAGCGATGGTATCTCTTTCTTCCTTCTTATTTACATGGTCAATGTCATCTCTCCATCTATTGTAGAAGGAAATTAAATAGCCTTGGCACAGCCCGACAAAGGCATATTGGTTGCCATCCAGCACGCTGTGTCCTCCTAGGTAATTACACATCAATTTTTTGATGAGCTGTTCTTCTATCTCCCTGGTCTATCTACCGAGTCTGTAATTACACTTTGCTGGTTGTCCCTTCACTCTGTTGTGGTTCTCGGGGTTCCACGACTTCTCAAAGACCATGCCTCATCACACCAGAGCAACGGCTTCCCACGCAAGGTTGCGGGTCGGACCCTCTGGTGTTTCAGCATTCTCAGTCATGTCACAAAATAATTCAACCACTTTCTGCCTTAGTTCACTTTGATGTTTTAAGCTGGCATCGTCATACTGTAGATGAAAAATTAATGACTCTCTTCTCCCAGTGCAGTAAGAGATGGAAGGGCACTGACACAAAGAGATGATTTGACCCGCCAGTGAATGAAAAGACATTTGAGGTCTTGGCGAGCGCTCAGCTCTGAGCGAACTATAAGGCATCCCGAAACTGGTGTTTCTGAGCGGACTCTGACACTTGTCCGTCTAGCAGGCTTTGGCACACGGTAGCCTGCCGACTGTTTGTGTGAGTAAAATTTTATTAGAACACAGCAATGCTCATTCCTTTCCATGTTGTCTATGGCTGCTTCATGCTCCTAGTGGCAGCAAGCTGAGGACTTAAGACAGGTCCTCAAACCCTAAAGTACAGGGTGAGGCAAAAGTAAGTGTATAGCACTGAGTATACAAAGCAGAGTTTATTCTTGTATCGTTATTTGTTAATTATTGTACTACTTTCCAGATGAACAACTGTAAGCCTAGTTTTGTCCCACCCCGTATTTACTATCCAGCCTTTGCCAGAAAGTTTGCTGACCCCTAGTCTTGCACTAAAGCACCTTCAAAGAGTGAGTTGATGCATGTGAAGCTCAGAAGAGTGCCTGGCATTTGTCTATTGGAAGTATTGGTTTTTAATTTTTACCTTTTCCAAAGCACTAGATAAGTGTTGGGGGGGGGGGATTTTAGTCCTTTAATTTAGGCTGAATTTGATCCCAAGGCATTTTAAGAAGTGCTTTGGCCTTCACAGTTCACATGTGAGCTGACGAAAGAGACCGAGGCAGGTACAACAAGCAGGTATACTTTCAACTGCTTTGTCACTGTCACTTTCTCCCTGTCCGGAAACAGTGGCCTGTTAGAAAAGGTGCAATAGCGCTCCATAAGCAGGAAAGGGAAGAGGTAGGTGGAATCCGTCTGTTTGGGAACCCATCGGAACATGTAAACTGAACTCACTTCCTTTCATTCCAAGAACAAAGCTGGTGTTACTCTCCTACTAAAAGTCCATATGTTATTGAATTCAGATTGATGATGTGTATGCTGAAGCATTTGGGGGAAAGAGTGCTATGTCTGATACTTACTGTGGAATACATCCAAAACAAAAGTTGATTAGTGGGCGGCTAGAGGGATAAATAGATATTCCATAAAGCAAGTATAGTAAATGTTATAGAATCTAGGTGGTGTAGGTACAGGCATTTGCTGTAAAAGTCTTTAATTCTTTCTGCTGTGTGAAAATTTTCATAACAAAATAGAAAAGCAAAGGTTGATTTACTGTGTAAGCAGAGCCATGGCAGCCTGTGTTCTGGTGCAGGGAGCAAAAACCGTTTTCTGGATGCACAGCCCCGAGGGACCAGGGGGTGTCCCAGGGACAATGCTGCTAGAAGCACCCTAAGTCTAGCTCAAGAATTTCTAACAAGGAATGATTTGTCAAAAAAGAATTTGGGAGCAAAGACAAACACTAAAGGTGCTTTCACTCTGATTTATTACCACGTTGGAAATTATTTTCAGAAGTGTGCCTGTTACAGAATTACTTAATTAGACAATATTTTTAAAGAATAAAGGAGAGTATTCTGGATCTTACAGCATCAGAAACTGGGTTTCAACCCTAAATCTGTGACTAGCCCTGCATAGGACTGTGAGCAAATGAATTTACCACACTGAATTGCAGCTTTCTCAGCTGTAAGAAGGAGGCCAAGGTGTATATTCCATCTTCCTGGTAGAAGAATAAATGTTAAAGCATTCTAAAAGCCATGAAGGTCTCTCTAGACATTGAGTCCTCATTAGGAGCAATATTACCCACAAGGGAGGGAAATTAGTTTTTGAGGGGCAGGCAAATCATACTTATTTAACGTATAAAGCACAGGTATACATATAGAACATAAACAGATGTACAGTCTATCTATAGTGTTAAATTTTTTATACTGTTAAAATTTTATTGGGGAGAGATGATTAGGGAGGGAAAAAAGCATGTCAAAGGGTCCATAGGAGACTATAATGCAAAAGCAGTTGAGAACATTTCTCAACAATCTTTAATTTCTATCACCCACTGCTAAGTCCTGTTCCCTGGCACTTCCTTGCCTAATGTTTTATAATCACCCTATGGCATCCTGAAGCCACAGTTCCAGGTACAATGGCTCTTTCCTCTCATCAAACCAAAGCCCACCAAGGCCATATTGGCTGGGATGCCTGGCTGGCTTCTTACCAGGCAGGAGAATCAAATGGCGTTGGTCCACCTGTCCATCCTCCTGATAACTCTTACAGACGAGTACCTTACTTTAAAAAAGTCATAGAAAAGAATCAAAGTCCAGAATTTAATCACAGACAGAAATTTTATCTTAATCTCTAACGCATATTCTTCTTGCTTCAAAACATGCTTTCTCCCCTCCTTTGGTCATCAGTGCTAATAACAACCTGAGAATATCCTCTATAAGGTATCTCTCCCCTTTTCTCTTTCTTTTGGCACTATAGATTAATTTTCTTAAAGATTTTATTTATTTATTTTCAGAGAGGGGAAGGGAGGGAGAAAGAGAGTGAGAGAAACATCAATGCGTGGTTGCCTCTAGTGTCCCTACTGGAGGCCTGGTCCACAACCCAGGCATGTGCCCAGACTGGGAATCAAACTGGCGACCCTTTGATTCGCAGGCTGGCGCTCAATCCACTGAGTCACACCAGCCAAGGCCACAGATTAATTTTATCAATCAGTTTGAGCTCAGATATTTGAATACTTACATTGAACACTTACATTTGAATACTCTTACATTTCTAAAAAAAGAAAGAAAAAACTGGGGAAAAGAATGAGAATGATGGCCATTTTTTGCCTTTTTCAAAGTATGGAGTATCACTTTACCCCCAAACCATTAAGCTTTAAAGAAAGGAATTTACTAACAAGAATAAGGAATTAAATGAGTGTATTCACCCAATCTCTTTTTTCCCCTAGAAACTTAATGGTAGCATTTGTTTTCTCTTGATTTGATTTGATTCTATTGGGTACTTCAAGCTCTTTGAGCCTGAGAGGTATGTGGAGAATTTAAAGAGAGTTCCAAAGAGAATAACGAAGATGAATTAAGGATTATCAAGGATCATATAGTGTGAGGAAGAACAGGCCACCAAGTAGAACAGAGGTGGCTTTTAATAGTGGAAACCTTACCTTATAGAGGATATTCTCAGGTTGTCATTAGCACTGACGACCAAAGGAGGGGAGAAAGCATGTTTTGAAGCAAGAAGAATATGCGTTAGAGATTAAGATAAAATTTCTGGCTGTGATTAAATTCTGGACTTTGATTCTTTAAAGTAAGGTACTCGTCTGTAAGAGGTATCAGGAGGATGGACAGGTGGACCAACGCCATTTGATTCTCCTGCCTGGTAAGAAGCCAGCCAGGCACCCCAGCCAATATGGCCTTGGTGGGCTTTGGTTTGATGAGAGGGAAGAGCCATTGTACCTGGAACTGTGGCTTCAGGATGCCATAGGGTGATTATAAAACATTAGGCAAGAGAGTGCCAGGGCAGAGCCAGAGCAGTACCCCTAATTGAGTGGCCCAGTCAAAGAGGACCTGAGGTGGGCGCTGGGAGCCACCAGGTGGAGCCAAGGAATCAGCACCAAGGAAGATGTAGAGATGAAGCCTGGTCAGTGTGAGCTGCTGGGAAGATGATCTGGGCCAGCTGGAGAGGTTCTGGTGCTGCCCTTGGCTAAGTTTTGGAGTGTTTCTGGAAGCCTATTGTGCCAGTGGATCAAATCACGTAGAGATCCTAGGAAGGTGATCATTCTTCTCTCTGTGTTTTGAAACTGCTGCCCAAGGTTGTGGTTCCCAGTCCTGGGTGTGTGTCAGATCCCCTATGGAGCAGGCTAAACCTTCCAGCCACGCCAGCTCCAGCTCCGAGATCAGGACTTAATGGGAATGTTACTCAGGAGTCTGTTGTGAACAACAGAAACTAAATCTGGCTAAATTTATGTTAAAAAAAAAAAGACAGAAGTTGATTGGAAGGCTCTGAAGAAATTTGGTGGATAGAAAGGAAAGCTGAACAGTCAGGGGCTTTGGGAAGGGTGTGTGGAGCAGGACATCTCCGGGGTCCAGGAAGCAGAATGATGCAAGTCTGGACAGCAGAATGTGATGGTTAGGGGCCCGCGCTTTAGGGTAGCAGAGACTGCTTTTCCACTCTGCTGCTCTGTGCCTCCATTGGCCCTTTGGAAATGGGTATGAGCAATTGCACCTATTGAGTAGTCACAAGGATTGAATAGGTTAATATGTGTAAAGAAAGTTCTTAGAACAGTGCTTGGCCCATATTATGTTTTTAATTGCTACTGGCAACCACAGTTGTTGCTGTTAGACTCTGCCATGCATATGAATCAACTCTAACAGTTTCTCTTAATAGTTTTTCTCTTGCAAATACAAGGGATAGAGCAACCCAGGGGCTTATGTTGGTTCACTTGTTCACACTTTGCTGGAGAATATGCAGGGCCTTGATTACCAGTGTCAATGACTATAAATCAAGGTCATTCTCTGATGCCTACAGACCTCACTCTTTGGAAATGACAGGAATCTGGGAGGGGAGCTAGTTTTGTCCTATGTCTTAGAGACATAAAGCATCAGGCGTGAGCCACCAGGACTGCCAGGATTTTCATGGAGGCCTACTTTGAAATTTCGGTAAGCCCAGAAAGGAGATGTAGGCCCATTAGCAGATCTGTCTTTCACATAATCTACTACTACTATTAAAGCTCAGCTCACTACAAGATATACTGTTGAGTGCTGGGCAACAGAGGTGAAAAGAGAGGCATCCTTCCCTATAGTAGCTCACATCTAGGTATCATGAAGACTAACAATCCCAATCCCAGTAAGCTCATAGCCCTAACTCAGGCTTTATAAAGTTCAAGAAATAATACCTGAGGTGGTGTGAGACAGCCAGAAAAGATGGCATTGTTTTACTTCTCATTTTTAAGATGAGTGAGATTTTACAAAGTTTGGGCATAGATGGATTGAAGGGCAAGTATTAGAATTCCAAACAGAGGAAATATCCTGACCAAAGAATGACCTAAATGTGTGTGTGGCCAGGAGAGTTTCAAGAAGGACAAGGAGGTCTGTATTAGAAACATAAAGAATTAGGGAATGAGGACATGGCCAGGGCAGGAATGTGCTAACAACATTTTCTGGATTCACAAGCAAAGCCATGCTGGGAAGATCTTGTATGCCATTCATTTATTCCTTCAGTAAATATTTATTGAGCACCTTTTATGTGCCCACTCTGTTCTAGACTCAACAGTAAGCACAACACAAAAATCTCTGCCATTGTGTAATTTCCATTTGAATGGAAGAAAAAAGATTCCACAAGTAAAGTATATAATACCTCAGATGATGATCAATGTAGTAGAAAAAAATAAACCAGAGAAGAGAGATGGGATACACCAAGGAGAGGAAGTACCACTTCTAAGTAGGGTAGTTGAGAAGCCCCCACTAAGTTGTGCAGGTTTGACCACATGGCAATGGGCAACCAGTGAACAATTTTGAGCAATGAGCAACTCTATGAGATTTCCATTTTTGGATCTCAGTGTGAAAGAAAAATTGGAGGGTGATAAAAGTACAGACAGGGACACCTGGGGAAAGACTATTTCAGGAGTCCAGGTGAATATATAGCCCAGGAAACATGGAGAGAAAGAGACCATTTGAAGAGTAATTTTAAAATTACATATAATTACATATATGTGTAATTATATAATTACACATAATGGAAAATTCGTGGCAGATTGCCAGTGGGTTTGGGAGAAAGGAAGGAATTGGGAATGACAGTTGCCAGCTTGGGCACCAGGTAGGTGATGCCCTAGGCTGTACCAGTCACAGGGATGAGGAGTGAAAGAGGATGGTCACTAGTTGTAATGGACAGATCTTCCTGTAACCCACCAAGGTCTCCAGAATGGGCGCACTGAGGGGTTCAACAATTCGGAGATCAACGCATCTACTACAGCAGAATGAATGTTTTCCATGAGTGCGTCATCTCTCTTGTCCCTTGGATCCTGTCCCTTCCTCTTAGTGTGGGAGGAGCCTGTGGGCTTCGGTTTGGACATTATCTCCATGCTTCCATGCTTCCATGCGGTCTTCAGATAATGCAGTCATAGGAACTTTCCCCTCCTCAATGCAGAATGGCAGTCCCATGCAACTTGCCTGTCGGGAGAACTGAGAGCACACACTGAAGGCACATGTTAAATGTTGGCTCCTCCTCTGCTCCTCCTGGGCCCTGCCCTCAGCCAGGTTCTGGATCAGGGTCCGTAGACATGAACTTGGAGAAAACCAGAACCAGGAACAAGGGGTAAAATGTGCAAGGAGTGGGTGTTTGCATGAGCATGTGTCTGCGTGCAGTTGCCCTTCCATTATTTTTCAAATTCAAATTAGGGAAATTCACCTTCTTATATGATGGTTATTTGTCTACTTACTTATAAATGAAACCTAGAAAATCAGGATGTCACTGAGGTATGGGACAGCCATTCAGATGGTTCTTTAGCACCCAGGGTATCCTTGGTGACCCGGGGTAGCCGTGAGTGGTGGGAGTTTTGTTTCCACACCAGTGAACAAGGCAGTTTCAAAGCAACATGCTGTGAGGTGTGGAGTTCCATAGCAGGACGGGATTTGAAGATGAGTTTCCGTGTGTGCATATCGTGGTTGATTATGCCCAAGTAATAACTTTTTCTTTAGTGTGTCTTATAATTTACATTGTTTACAAATTTTCCAAGGAGAAATCCCCTTATTAATCTTACTAAGATATGAGTCTATTCAGTTTTGTATTTATCTGAGTAGTTGGAGGTATTTCTGTCTTAAAAGCTATTTTATGATTTATTAATATTATCAAAAATAAATATTTTTCTCTTACCTTCCTTTTACTCCACTTATATATTTAAAGTATTTGTTGCTTGTTTGAATTTTGGTCCAAAAAAATTTTTTTTAATCTTCCCTGGGAATACTCAGGATTGCAAAGGTCTTTTGGTCTAAAGCAGGCTTGCTCAGCCTCAGGACTGTGGACACTTTGGGTGGAAGAGTTCCTCATTTGGGGAGGCTGTCCTGGGCACTTTGGGACATTTAGCACCAACCCTCTGGGACCTTACGCACCACATGCCAGCCACACTTTCCCTGGTCATGACAATGAAAACTGTCTCCGGACATTGCCTAGTTCCCCCTCGGGAACAAAAACACTTCCTCTCCCAGTTGAGAACCACTGGTCTAAGAAAAGTCTTTTCCTTTGTATTTGTTCCCCTAAGTTATCATGATTTTTAAAATAATAATTCCTGGAAAAACCTGAGGGCAGGGGCAAAGACAGCAGAAAACAAGCCAGTAAATGAGAACAGCTTTGGTCCTGCTCACTGGTAAGTTCACAGGATGCTGGTAAGAAGTTTTCAAAGTGCCTGATTCCTGTGCGTTTACAGAGCTTTGCAAAGCTGTCGGTAAACTTGTCAGGAGATTTATTGCAAAAAGACTGGCCGGTAGAATTTTTAATAATATATTCCAATCAAGACAGAAGGCATTCACCTCATTAGTGCCCCATCAGAACTCTGGAAGCCTTGAAGTAATGTCATGAGGAAAAATAGGGCCTTAGATTCTTGATGGAAAGAAACAGGAGATTTTAAAGTTTGCTTAATTTTCATTCTACGCTATAGGCTTTGACTACAAGGATGTACATTGCAGTCCTTGCATTTTCTTTTTTTCTACTAGAGGACTTAGATTTCTAATTAGAAGAGAATTAGCCATATTTACTTTTTTTAATGGAATCACCCCAGTATCACCAATACAAAGCCCCCCATCAAATGCCTTTTCTCTGTATTTGATCCGTATCTCAGAAAATCCAGCCATCTAGCTGCCCTGTGTAGGAGGTTGCTAAATTGAGTTTTTAAATTATTTCTGTTAAGTAGAAACTTTACATACACCAGCTGCTGAGAGATTATAAAAGCTTTGTTTTTTAAAATAATTGGAAACCTTGTTTTCAGAGGACTCACAATATTTTTTAAGTGTCTTTGTGTGGAATATGAAAGAATTTGCGTTCCTAGGAGATGATAATCTGACTATAAAGCAAACTCATTTAAGGATTACATTTCCTGTCTGTCACTGCGCAGCTGTCGCCCCACTGTTTCTTTCAAGGTTTGCAAAATGCTGAGAATTCTGTCTTAAAATTAGAGAATAGGCCAGAAGAGGAACCAGGTAGCTTGGAATACATGTACTTCTAAATATCAGAGAAAGAGTTAAAAGACCCAACATATCCCCACATGAAGGTATATTTATTCCATGTTCTCATTTGTTAACTCATTGATAGAATTCAGTTCATGACAAAGAGTTTTTAAGGTGTTCAATCCTGGTAAACAAAACTCAAGGGCTATTCAAACAATCAGATATTTAAGCGCAGTGTAGAATTTGGCTCCAATATTCCGCAGCCAACGGCGTCACTGACGTTGGCTGACATGTGCCCAGCAGAAGCAGGGAGCATGGGAGTTTCAAGAATGTATGGGCTGGTCTGAAGCCAGGTAGTAGCTCTGTGACCTGATGCTAATTACTTGGCGGCTCTCTGCAAAAGGGCACTAGTGCTCACTTACCTCTCACAGTGTTGTTTGGAGGCTTAAATGAGATAAAGACGGGAAACCCTGGCACCAAGTTGCTACTTGGGGCATGTGAATTTATTACCACAGCATTCCAAGCCTCAGCATTTTTATAAGCATCATCTCATCGAATCTGCGAAAGGGCCTTATTAAAATAGCATGTTTTTCTAGCTCCAGTTTTATCGGAAATTGAGGAAAATGAGATGCAAAGAAGTTTAATAAGCGACTCAGGATCACATAGCAATCACACTGTCAGTGGGGCTCCTCATCCTCAGTCTATGTCTCATTCTGCAGATGCGCACCGAGCTCAGGTGCACCTCGCCCCGTGGACCCTCGTTGTTGCAAACACGGAGCCTGTGCTCTAACAACTTACAAAAAGTTTTAGCCCCCATCCTTCTCCAGGTAAAATCCTGCCAAAACCAGTTCTCATGTGCCTGGTGGTTTCTCAACCTCTAGGGTGCCTATGACCCCTTCTGAGAGACGATTCTGCATTTAAGTAATGCCCATGCTGCTGGGCCCGGACCACCTTCTGCGTAGCAGGGCTGCTAGAAGGGGCAAGGAGGGCCTTGCCCATATCTCAGCGTTCTCCTGATTGGCCTCGTGTTTGAGTATATTGGACATATAGGCACAATTTCCCCCACGTTCCCCTGAGGGTTTAGCCTGTCAGTATTATTCAGGCTGCCTGGTACCTGGGGGCACTACCAATTCAAATCTTTCACATCTTTGATAGTATTACTCCATTGTTTATTTTTATTACAGTATGTGCTCCATGTAGAAGCAAATAAAATTCCCATGCTATTCAGCAGCGGACTGTACATGACCCTACCTGTTAATGGTACCATAAAGTATTAAACAATTATGTTAACGGTGTTTGTTTTATATTAATATTATGGAGAAATTCTTATCAGATTGTTTTACAGTTGTTTTAAAGCATTTTAGTAATATTTGGGGAACTGATATTTTGGACTTTTTCATCTGGATCTAAGAACACCTTAAAAAATGTGGATATTCTACCACTTAAAGTAAGCGCAACTTAAAGTAAGCTCTTGGCGTGGTTAAAAGCTTAGCAAAGCGTGGCAATTGAGACTGTGTCTAGACTCCTGTGAGTAAAAAGTTTAGGAAGAGGTGGGGGTTATTGTTTGTTTAGTTTTTAGCCCAGCCTTTATTTCTCTCTTTGGCATCAACCAGGACCGCTGCCCGACTGAGGGGAAGGGTAGCAGGGAGCTGAGGGAAAGACTGCTCTCAAAACAGCCCCTGCCTGGGGAGCTGTCCTCGCCCACACCCTCTGTCCTCATGTTCTCACTCTTTCTACTGTTCGTCTCCCCCTATGTAGGGCTGCCAGACTTAGAAAAGAAGAGATAAAAATAGGCTGCCTAGTTAAATTTGAATTTCTAACAAGCAAAAAATAATATTTTAGTGCTAAAGTATGTCTGGCACACGATTTGGGACCCACCCCAGGGCCCTGTTCCGGGTGCAGTCCGTCCCACACAATGCAGTGCTTTTGTTTTATTTCCTCGTCATTTTCATATGAGGATTTGTCCCTCAATGAGATCCAACTGTTCTCTAGGCAGGGTCTTCCTTGGTGTCCCGAAAGGCATCATAAATATTGACTTCCCTATTTGGGGGCCTATGTTAGATTTCTCCAGTACTTCCTCCCACTGCAAGTGCAGAAGACCCTCACCCCCCAGGTCCTTAGGGCTTTCTGCTCACACCTGGGAGGTCACTACTTCACCAGCAATGACAGGGCTTTGCCCGAGTCCTCGGGATAGTAAGCGTGTCATCTATTCTTATGATCGATTGATGAACTAAACACAGTTTGTTGTCTTAAGGGTCAATTAAATTCAACATTCATTAACGAGTTACCTGCATGCCAGAAGTCAGTGGTGGGCTCCATCTGCCCTGCAGCCCCCTGGGAAATTAGATTAGTCTCCCCATTGGGGAGATAAGAGGATAGCAAAGGGAAATGGGGTAGGAAGCTATGCCCAGACTTGCAAATGTGTCATGGATCAGCCAGAAAGATGGAAATAAATGTGTCCTTATATATAGGAAATCACTTTAAACTTCTGACTCTTAAAGAATAGACAGATGTGTTGCCCACTATACCCAGACCCCCGCCCATTGCTTTATCTACTCCTCCACTTCCTCTGCCAGGGCAGTGTTGCAGCCACATATCTACAGTAGCATCAGAGTAAGAAAGAACTTTGCAAGCTAACAGAAGGGTAGAAATGACACAATGTTCACCTCCTAGTAAAAAGCTTTCCCGCACGTAGAGTCATGGTACACATGCGGTAACAAGGTGATTTTTACACACTTTGGGCTTCCATTAATGACATTTTCTTTTTTCACATCTTCTTTTGTAAGTGATGCCTACCAGGCAGGCTTTAAACCTTAAAGATTGAGAGCTGTGAATGCCCCCTCTCAGTTCAGTGCTTTTCAAGTGTGAAGTTCACAGATGAATGAGCATGTATTTAGAAATGCCTAGATGAGTAGTGTTCTGCCGGCCGGGCTTGGCCAAGACGGCTTGTGGATGAGGTCCTCAGACTCCTGGCTCCCCCTTTCGGAGCCTTTTCCTGTAGTCTGTAGCTCCCTACAGCCCACGAAGATCCCTTGCATCCTTTAGAGAGCAAACACAGGCCAGGAAACTGCTCAGTATCTTGAAATCCCACCTCTTAGCCTACCTGTGACCCCTGCAGGGAAAAGTCCCCATTGGACTGTAGACAGAAATGACTGACCATAAACAAAACTACCACAGGCTCAGGTTCTACTCTAGGAGATAAACACCAGCTTGCTGTCAGAGCCGTCAACGAAAATTCATAACTTTAATGTGGCTCTGTGGTGTTTTCAGTGTCCCTGGAGTTAGGCTGGAACAAAAGCTGGACATGAGAACCCATGCTCATGTCTCCTCAGTTCCAACACAATGAGCATCAGAAAACAAAGTTCTTGTGAAAGTAGCTTATTCGGTACATGATAAAAATTTGATGTGACCACTCCGAGGCAGAAGTTGTGATTGTAAAATCCTTCCTGGAATGCTTGCGATGTTTGGTTGAGTCATAAATCTTGTCCTCTATGTCTGGTGTCAGGAAAATTTTTAGCTCATCAACCATTTGTTGAGAAAATAAGAATGTTAGAATATTTATTTTATCTGGAGAGAGAGCAAATCAAAGTTCATTTTAATCCAGGTGAACTCCTCATTTTTATTGTAAATATATAAAGAAAGAAGTGGATGAAGATCAAAATAAATGCTCATGTTTTATTCATGCTAAAAATATTTATTTTATCCTTCAGGATGAAGACTTATAATATCTTTATAAATTCCCTAATATTAAAATAAGCATCAATTTGTTTCTTTTGAAAATTATTTTATTAAGTGATTGGGTTTGGGTGAGGAGTGAGCCAAATGCTTAGAGAAATATGATGATTCTAGAACATTCCTATTCCAGACAGTGAAATGTGTTGGTTAACTCTGTAATTCATGGATCTCTGATTTGGGAAACAAAAACTGTAATAAAATTACTACCAGAACTCTAGCTCTGTTTATTTGAATAGCATTTTTATCTATCTGATTTGGATTCGAATGCATTATTAATATTTTTCTTCTTTTTAATATAGGTGGAAAACAGACCAAAATATTATGGAAGAGAGTATGTATTATGCTATTCTTTGCTTTAATATTGTAATAAGTAGTCACTTCGTATGTCATTTAAATATACATATTAAAATTTTTCAAATATAGGGTCTTCATCAAATATCCATAGTGCAAGAGTTTAACAGTAATCATAAATGCAATCAGGCCCCTTTGTACTGCAGTTTCTGTATAACGCTCAGGTACTTGGCTTCTCTCACTGTGGGTGGGAGAACATCTCCTACTTTTCTCTCCACAAAAGCAGCCACTGACTGCTGGGCAAGTATGTGAAATGTAAGGCAGCATTTTCCATAACTGAGATTTTTGTATTCTACTTCGGTTGCTCTCTCAATATTCCATAAACCTTTAGGGTGTCAAAGATCATAAACTGTAGCTGAACTCCTTCCTTTCCTGTACCTCAGTAAATGCAGTACTTAGGAAAGTGCCCCCATGTCCCTGCAGCCTCATAAAACCAAAGCGATCATTTCTCTTGACTTGGCTAACTTAGGCAAGCTGCCTTAATACCATCATTATTATTTTCTTTCATTTTCCTCTCTTAATTTTTCATCTTGTTTCACTTTACCTTCTCAGAAAACTACTGCAAAGCAAACATACATTATCATTCAGCCTTTAAGCCCATGACCTAGAAATCAGCTTGCAAGGGGAAGGCAGGACGATCTGAGAGGGGCAGCCACCAACTCAGCTCACATTTCTTCCCACAGCCAACCTGCAGGCCATTAGAGGAAAAGTCTCTTTCAAGTCCACCTTCCAAGCTCTCCTGGCCAATGCAAAACTTTCTTGCTCAATCCCCTTACCCATCACAGCTTCATCTTCGTGATTAATGGCCCTCTGATTTGTCCCAGCCCCCCAGGCCACTTCTTAATTGCCACAGCTGCATTTTCAGAACCTTTCTTCCTGACCCTGGGAATTGAGCAGGCACCTCTGGGGTACGCGGGAACCCTGGCCTCCGCTCACGTCTATCCCTGCAGCCCGAATGTCCCTAGTGTCTAGCTTACTGAGTTGTATGCCTTCTTTTTCCCTTCAGTATGCTGATCTGGATTTTGCTCACAGAAAGCACAATGAATAAAACAAGAGGAAATGAAAACCTACATATACTTCCCAAATGGAACACTGTCGTAGATGAATTCCAAGGGAACTCCCTTTATTGTGCAGGTTTTTTGCATAAAAATTTTGTTGAGTAACCCTCTTTTTCTCATCCTTTAACCCCAAACCATGTAAATCCTATAATGGGAGGGGACCCAGGAAACATTTTTCTCAACCATGGAAAAGGGACATGTATTAGCGGGCAATTCACTTTGAAACTTCAGATTCTGGGTTCCCCTACCTTTTTTCAAAAGGAAAGGGTTTGCTTGTTTGTTCCAGCCATTCAAAAAGTAACACATTCAGGAAGCATGTATTTTTTTTTTCCTGGAAGGAAACATAAAACAACTGTTGACAATGTTACCTTTAGGGAAAGAGAATTTTTAGTTCTCTACTTTTATTTCTCTACGTTTATTTTGTTTATGTCTTTAACTTTTGAATTCTGAATTTTCCCACTGTGCATAGGTATTATTTGTGTTCCTACAAAGTTGGTAAATACCTTCTAATTTGAGAAAATTAGGAACTACAGGAATCTGGATAGTGCAAGACACCCAGGGCCCCACCCTGCGCGAGGCCCCGGGGAACTGTTTCCCTTCGCCTCTTTCCTTCCAGTCTCTGGGTAGGCTCACCTTCCACAAATTGGAATCGTAGGATACACACATCATAGATATTTTTAAGTCCATGCAGAAGGGGGATGATGAGCTCCCAACTGGGTCTTCAGAGTCACAAAACTATCATTTTCTTTTTTTGAACAATTGAGTGTATTTGGTTCTTGACACTCTACATCGGCTGATGGCCATTGCTTAAACATTTTGATTCAAGGGAATTAAAATGACTACCTTTAGGTTAACGACCTGTTTGAGATTTTCTTCCACCCCTGAAAGTGACGCGGGATAGGAGCGTCGGGTCCTTGTGCCCTCCTCTGTGTGTCTCGGCCTGATGCGGTCACCCTCTGCCCTGTCCTACCCTGGCCCATGGTCACATGGTCAGATTGTGTCCTGACCTTCCTGGCCTCCACACTCTTGTGTCACCAGCTTTGCCCTTTCTGGCTCCAGTGTAGAAACTCCTGATGCCCAATGTCCTCTCCCCCCACCCCCCGCCTCCTCTTTGCATTCCTGGGGAAAAACAAAATAAAACACAACAAAACTTTCTCAACAACTTCCCTCTCTTCCTTCCCCCTTCCAGGAAGGAACATTGTTCAAACACATCCCTAAACTATTGCTCTCAAAATTGATTATAGCTGGCTATTTTTCTGAGAGTGGGCCTCTAAAATTAACACTCCACCTGAAGTAAGCAGGTTGATAATCAATAAGAGGTCATTTGCAATCAGGGTAATACATAGTCCTCTATGTCACAGCAGAGATCTAAACTGGTAATTGCTCTTTTGTTACGCCCCCTGGTTTAAAAAGGGGCCATAACCTGATGTTTTGTTTCCACCTTAATTCTCAGCTTGGAAGCAGAGACAAGGAGACTGACTGCCTTTGTTCGTCCCGTTTGGCTTCTCCAATGCTTGTTCTCTGCTTATGTGTGCATGCTGAGAGGCGGTGCCAAGTGCATCTTTAAGATACACGATAGTCCCTCCACTTTCCATCCAAGTGCGGGGCAGAGACTCTGGGTGGCCCGGCCATCTCTTTGAGCCATCTCTTTGTGGTCCATGCTTTGTGTGGGGTCTGTCCGGAACAACATGGTCTCCTGTGTCCTCAGGTTTCACGGGAGCATTTCCCGGGAGCAGGCTGATGAGCTGCTCGGAGGCGTGGAGGGCGCCTACATTCTCAGAGAAAGCCAGCGGCAGCCGGGATGCTACACATTAGCTCTAAGGTGAGCCCGCCCACACCCATTGTTGCCCTTACAAGTGACTTCACTCACTTTTCCCCACTTTAAAATTACTATAAAATATACCTAGTGCAAAATTTACCATTTTAACCATTTCTTTAATGTACAATCCATGGTATTAAGTATATTCTCAATGTCATAGAACCATCTCCACTATCCATTTCGGGACTTTTTATCCTCCTGAACAGAAACTCTGAACCTGTTGAGCAATCACTTCATGTCCCCACCCACTTCTTTTTTGTGTTCACTGGGCTCACAGAGCACCAGCCATGTGGTAGAGGCTGCTGCATTTCCTGGCCACGGGTGTTCTCAGTAGGCTGGACACCAGGTTCTGCACACGCACAGTGACTGGAGAATTATCCAGCAGGCCAGTGCTCCTGCGGCCACTCCTGCCTGAAACATGAAGCCAGCCGCCGAGGGACAAGGGCTTCTGCTTTGCGGGTCCCAGCTGTTCTTGTCAAAATCCCCACTTTGTCCATGGAGTTCTCTCAGCGATCACAGTGGCCCAAAGGACTCCCCGTGGCATTCATGACGTTCTGTCTCTATGCCAGTGAGCCATCACGGCTGAGTTCTCACAAGCCTGTTACTGCAAAATCCCAAGTATTAAATCACAGCACTGGAAAGTCAGGACATTCACTACCCCTCCGTAACCTGGGTCAAGTATTTTATGTTATTTGATCCTCACAACAGCCCATGGAGGTTTGGGGAAGGTATTCAATTTCAGAATGGGGTTGTCTTCCAAAAAATTCATTTTGTGAACTCTTTAGAGCTGGGAAGACCTCGCTCCATCAAGGGAATGGTATCCGTAGAAACACGTCCCTGCCCAGCCCACAAAGGTGTGCTCAGTGCACCTGCTTGATATTGTGTCTGTGGAAAGATACTTTCCAAGTTGCCAGTGGGGATGCACGCTAGTGGCATGTCTTCCATGATATCCTTGTATGGAAGTACTTCAAAAGCTATCAAGTGTATTAGGTATACACAGAATTTGCCTATCTTCCCAGCTCCCCAGCCCACAGGAGCTGGCAGTCCCAGTGGGGAATCAGGCAGGAGCTACAAGCTATAGCACAGAGACCAAGAGGGGACAGTCAGTATTAAAGGGAGAGGATGCTGGCAGTGGAGGCTCATGCAGGGGGCTCTGCACAGTCCCCTCATTTCCCTTCAGCTGGACTAGCTGAGCTGGCAGGCATGGGGGCTCCACCGGTAGAGGTCAGAGCTGTAACAAGAAGGGGACACCAGGGCCGGTGGTGGCTGCTTCCCTTGCAGAGGTAATTGCCCAGTTCAGGGGAGGGAATCATGGGGTGTGGCTAGTTCCCATTGAGGAACTTTATAAGTAATATATATTCGTAAATCAGTTGCTACCCTGAATTTTACTAATGAGAACGATAGGGGCCCAATGGCCTTAGTGATTTCTGGGATTAAATGACATCATGTGACAGGCCAGGGTAAACCCCATCTTTGCCTCTTTCTGGGGTATAGCCTCAAGCAGGTAGCCCATCTCTTCAAGTCTCAGTTTTTCCATGTGTAAAACAGGGATAATGATTGTACCTGTCTCAAAGGGTCTCTATGAAAACTGATTAGGGCCTTGGCTGGTGTAGCTCAGTGGATCGAGTGCCAGCCTGCGAACCAAAGGGTCACTGGTTCAATTCTCAGTCAGGGCACATGCCTACATTTCAGGCCAGGTCTCCACTAGGGGGCGCACAAGAGGCAACCACACACTGATGCTTCTTTCCCTCTCTTTCCCCTTCCCTTCCCTCTAAAAATAAATAAATAAAATCTTTTTAAAGGAGACACAACTCATTTTTTAAAAAGAAAGAAAACTGAACGGAGGAAGAGCCATGTCAAGTGCTCAGCCCAGGGCCCCGCACGCTCAAAACAGTGTTGGCCTCTAACTGTTTCCCACGGGTCTCATTTCTAACGCTGCTGTGATGCCCGCTCTCATGGCAGGTTTGGAAACCAGACCTTAAACTACAGGCTCTTCTACGATGGAAAACACTTCGTGGGTGAGAAGAGGTTCGAATCGATTCACGACCTGGTCACAGACGGCTTGATAACACTGTACATAGAAACAAAAGCCTCCGAATACATTTCCAAAATGACAACAAACCCCATCTATGAGCACATCGGCTATGCCACTCTGCTCCGAGAGAAGGTCTCCCGGAGGCTGAGCAGGTCTAAAAACGAGCCCAGGAAAACCAGCGTCACAAACGAAGAGCACGCCTCAGTCGACAAGGTAAGATGCGCACGGGACGGAAACCGTCTCTCTGATTTTAATCGGTGCTGACAAACCAGGTGGCTAATTATATAGGTGACGTGCCAAAATGTTGGAGGAAACCCACCCCCCACTGGAAGAACTACAGTGTTAGTGCTATAAGGGGCCTTAGAAATCTTCCAGTTCGACTCCCTCATTTTACAGATCAGGAAACTGAGGCCCAGAGGTGTGCAGCGATTTGCCCCCACTCAGACAGGCAGGTCCAGCACTACCACAAATAATTATCTGTGAGTTCTTTTGGAATTTGAAAAGAAAAGAAAAGAAAAAAAAACACCGCTCCAGTAATGTGCTGTGATGAAAAGCGTCACTTGTTCCAATCGCCAGTAGAGGCGGTGCTGGCTCCGCCTCGGGCGCCCCCAGCTGGCCGAGCGTGCGTGTGCTGTTTGTGTGGGTTTAGGGCTGGGGACCTGCACCTCTGCAGGTCAGGGCTCTGGGGGGTGGCCTTCCCTGGGTCACAGGCTTTACTGACAGAGATGGGAGCCTCGTCAGTGACGACAGCTCTCTGGGAGGTTTAGAGGGACAGTCTGTCTTTTTCTCCAAAGCAAGAGTGATAAGCACAGGAAGGATGAAAAACTCCTACCTGCCAAAGCTGTCCTAGCTGGATGGGTCGGGGGCGGGGAGAGGGCGGCGGAAGATCTGATTTTCCTCCCCGGTAAGTTGCGGTGCGTTTGGAAGACGCCACCACAGTGTGCTGGCAGATTTTTTGGATGTGTCCCTTCAGGAACCATCTGCTTTGCCTGATCCTCTCTGTTTTCCACTGAAAAAGTGACAGCCGGCCATGCTAGTCGGCCCTCACTGGGTCTGTGCTGAGCGCAGTTCCCTAGACGAGCTGGGGCTGGGGCAGATATAAATGAACGGGGCAGGACCGTGAGCACTGCCTCTTCTGGTGGTCGCTAATCCTTAATTAAACCAGAACAGCGCCCCTCCTCCCCGGGGGTCCGTTGTTAAGGGGAAGCAAGGGAACCTCCGGAGGGCGGACGGGTTGGGCTTTGGCTTCGGCAATGGAGATGCACCGGGAAGCACTCGCATGAGGAAGAGGGGGCGCAGGGGACAACACAGTCCTGTTGGCAGACGGGGGGATGATTTTAATTGATTTGCTAATTGAGTTTGAGAGCCTTGGAGAACCTTCCCCAGAATCACATCAGTTGAGCAGCTGGCCCATGAAAAAATCATTTGCCTTTTTTTTTTCTATAACTCCAGTGTCTCCAAAGCACCTGTTTATTCTTTTACAAGAAATTAATTTGGGAAATGGTGGGGTTGCCGATTGTTTACATGTTAATGAAAGAGAATGAGGACTTGAGTCCCAACTTTCAGAATTTGTTCCGGTTCAGGCAAGAGCCATTTTTCAGTCTGTTTGCAAAATCTGTTCCAAAGTAATTTAGAGGAGAAAATATGCACATTGACCTTCCAGGCCGTGACCAATCAGAAGATGAATTGTAAACTAAAGCTCTGAAGCGGAGTTGATATTTCTGAATCAGGGAGGAATGCCACCCAAAAAGCAATCTGTTACAACTGCAAACTACACACTAGGATGTTTCCAGGAAAAGAGAGGAGCATGGAGTGTGTATTTGGGATGAGAGCTCGGAGCCTGGGTATTGGAATCGTTTCTAGATCGTTGTTCTCCCCCCGGAGGCGGTTTTGGTCAATGACACCTGTGTCTCTAGATGATGCTTCTGTAAGGAAACCTGTGAGGCAAAATACATCCTTTACTCTGGACCATCCTCTGCTGTATTCATCTGTTACATTTAAGTGTTGGAGGAAATGAATCATCAGATGACAGATCCCTCTGAATGAGCCACCAGGAAAAGTACAGGTGTGTTGAAGGAAGGAGTCCAAACTCAGTGAAGGGTTTGCTGGACCGGTGGCCAGGGTACAGATTTTCTTGGCCACTAATGATGTACAATGTGTGGCTTTCCTGGGGGACACTCTGAACACTGGGTCTGGTCACTTGCTGGGGGTCACTCATTTTGTTAGTGGGTTTGTTAAGTAAGTTGGAACAGATACATCTATTTCACTGACCTGTATTGACAGGTGGGGTTATTAAAAGTCTTGGTCTTGCCAGAAATTCTATTTCCCTGAAAGGTAGGTCAGAGGGCCGTTGCCATGGAGGCGGTAACCAGGAGAGAGGTGGCAAAGACTTGAATGGACTGACCAGAAGTGCCCGGGGCCCCTGTCTGCTCCGGTGATGGCGTGTCTTGAAGGTTTTAATGGGTGACATGTGCAGGTTTCCTAAGATTTCTCAAATGTGGACAACCCTGCAGTTCATGTTCCAGCATTCTTAAACTTGGTCTGCCCATTTATTGTATCAGTCCTTTCCGAATGAATCCAGAGAAACCAGGCTACCTACAAATCCAAGAATATTAACAGTGTTAATTGGCAGGAAAGTTACTACCTACCTCACTGAATTTGAGTGGTTTCCAGACTTAACCCCTGTCAAGGTAATTAGCAGTGAACTTGATTTTAATAACTGCAGATGAGGTGGGGAGATGGGGAGGGTGCAAGAACAGAAACAGTTGTGGTAGTCAGCCAATAGCATTCTGTTCTTTTTCGGATTCTTCATATAATTGACTTTGAAAACATTCTGGTATATAAGAGCCATCATTTGGAACATTTAATTACAATGGTCATTGCCCAGTGTGGTTTCATTCATAAAATTTATTTCAAAGTTTACTCCATAGATGGAGTATGAACTGGTCTCCAAAACGGGCACTGTCAGCACTGTAAGAATACCAGGATTTAACATTTGTCCAGACGCTTGTGCCTAGTGAAAAGATTTTAAATCTGTGAAATGATTTCAAGTTTCATCCTCAGAACTACCTCACCAGGCACGTGGGACAGGAATCCTTACCCCCTTCCACCCCCTTGTACTGGGAAAGGCACCGTGGTGGGGTAAGGAATCAAACCAGGCTTTCTAGCTCCAAATTCAGAGCTTCTTGAGTCTGCAGAGCAGCTAGGCCACAACTGGTTCTTATTGTCTAGAGTGAAATCCTTGCTTCTGACCGTACAAGGCCAGTTGGAGCTAAAAATCACGTGGTAATTACAAGATCCACTTTTTGAAGAACGCCGCTGTTACTAGCTAACAAAACTAAACTCTTGGGTAGAGCACAGCCACTGAATCAAATGTATGGGACAACGGTGTTTCCAATGGCAGTTTTCATTAAACAAATCGGGCTCTCCGTGTGAAATTGTGTTTGTTGTATTGGAGAAAAACCATCTGCACCCCTGATATAATAAAAGCCCATATAAGAATATATTTTTTACCAGTTTACTATTGTTTGTCATTTTAAAAGTTAGAAAATAGCCTAAATGCCCATCGGCTGGGGACTGCATAGGTGATACAGCCGTGTAAGCAATACCTGTCGCCACGGGAAAGAGTGAGGAAACTCAGGTGGGCTGCTGTGGAAAGAGGACCCGGAGTTACTCAGTGAAAATACAGCGTGTGTGTTATGGTTTTACTTTACATATTTTTTCTGGCCAAATCACAAGCGACCCACTGAAGGAAGTGAGCGCTAGTTCCGTGGGCTGCTGCATCTGAGGGGTAAGTGATTGCAGGAGACACTTCTGTATGACTGGCGCATACTCTGAATTTCAAACTGTGGTGAATGCACTGCCCTGATCCAAAACAAAACAAGAAGGAAGGTTGTGTTATATCACACATGTCAAAGTAAACCCTGAGCAAACATCTTCTCTGTCCCACCCGTCTCTCTCTCTCTCTCTCTCTCTCTCTCTCTCTCTCTCTCTCTCTCTCTCTCAGACACACACACATACACAGGGCAGCTGCAGTTCCAACCCTGGGGACCCTGGACCCAGGCTGTCTTTCTCATCCTGACTCACCAGCCCTCCTTGCCCATCCTGATGGCTTTTCTTCTCGAATTTCTCCACACAGCATTAGCACAGACTCTGTGTTTAACAGCCTTTTACCAACGGTTGGGGGCTAGATGAGGCGCGTGATAGCACAGGACCGAAATGACCCAGTAAAGAGTGCCACGTGACTGTCCCTGGAAATTAGCTGGCTGTTGCTTCCTCACAGGCATTGCCCCCTCACCCACTGATGGCCCCTTCAGCTGTGCTCCCCTGGGACCCTTCCCAGTCCCCCATTTTCCATGCCCCTACCCCACCCCAGATCACCTGTCTCAAGCTGACAAGGACCAGCTCCCAGGGTCCCCTCGCCTCCCTCTGGCAACAAGGAAGCCCCTTCGGCTTCTGCCTGTGCCACCGTGGAACCAGCGGCACTTCCAGCCTGCTGGCTCATCCTCCCATGCCGATGAGCTGTTCGGACCTAGCCAAGCCTTCCTCGACGCACCCTGTTTCTCTCTTTTGAAATAAATATTCTCTTTACAACCAGGGTGATCCTTTCATTGTTTACTTCACTGTGTCCACCCTCTGAACCCACTGGCCCGCCAGAGCCTTTTGCTTAACCCCGACACTACCTTTTCCACCTTTGCCCGGAGCAGCAGAGCATGCTGACCTGACCCGTGGAGCAGCGGGGTGTGCCAACCCACGAGAGCTCAGCCGTGGTGGGTCACACTCAGACTTGGGCTGCCCGGGAAGCAGACCTGAAGCAAGGGTCTGGTGCCTCATGATCTGGGGAGGTGCCCTGGGAGAGGTCAGAAGAGGGAGCAGGCAGGGGAAGCCGGAGCAATGCGTGCTGTTGCGCCGGAGCCCCTTCCCGGACTGGAATGGTTCCTAAGAGGAACTGAAGGAGAGCTTGTTCATCCACCACCTCCCGCCTCCCCCCATTAACTGAGGGGGGGTGGGGGGCTGCGAGCTGTTGAGTCTTTCCCACACCAGGCTGTGCATGCAGAGAGCCAGCTGGGCGCCCACGGCATCCTGGGCGGAAAGTTCAAGAGGGCAAATGCTGCAGCAGGTGGTGGGGGCACTCCAGAAAGTGACCGCAACACCCGCCACCGCCCAGCATGCCTTCCGCTGCTGGCCTCCCCGACTGGCCTGTGGGCCCCAGACATCCCGTGCCTCTCGCCTCCCACCCTTTGCGCCTGCTGTCTGAAGTGCCATCGCTTCTGAAGAGATCTGTGATCTGCCCCCTCCTGTGATCTGCCAGATCCTGTTCACCCTTTAGCGTCCGGCACAGCCTACTGGCGCTCGCCTGCCTCTCCTGCTCTGAAGGCCGATGCTGCCCCAGTTCACAGCTACCACAGAGGTTCACACCTAACCTTCAGGATCACTTAACATGCTGCCTCCTAGGGGGTCCTCAAAAGGTGGCCCTGGGGGGCCAGCAGCATCAGCATCCCCTGAAAGGCTGATGGGACACCCACCCCTGGGTCAGGGCCCCTGAGGGCGGCACCTGGCAGTCTGGGTGTGGACAAGCCTCCAGGTAGCTCTGCACTTGCCCAAGCTTGAGAGCTGGTGGTTTGGCTACCTCTCTCCTTCCCTAGAAGTCGATTAGTTAGAGGGCGGGTCACTCCTCAGTCTACTTCCTGAGTCTGAAGCCCAGCCCACAAGGGGCTCAGTAGGGTAAACACTGCTGAGTGAAGAGCAGATGGGTGACTTTGAAAATGGAGCAGATTGCCTCGCAGTCACCCTAAGGAACAGTGCGTCTTCAGTACTCCCTGGTGTTACGTCAATATCTCCCTCCGCCTGCTCTCTGTACGGCTGCATCCTCCCCCCACTAAAATCTGACCCCCTGGCATCGTGAGAAGCTAGGGCCTGGAGAGAAGAGGGTCTCGGAGACCACCTTGTGCAGTTCCTGTGTTTTACACATCAGGAAACTGAGGCACCCTGCTCAGTAGTCCAGAGCATTTCAAAGACATCTAGAGGCCACAAAGGCTCAGTAACCTGCCGGTCAGAAGTTCTCTTAAACTGAAGGTCTTCGAGGAACCCAAGTTGCATCTACAGGACTCATGAGTGAATGAAAAGTGAGAAACGAATTCAGATGGCAGTTCGTCTAGGAGGTGTCCCAGCCACCAGGACCAGCAGGAATCGGAAGACACATTCACCGGGATTTTGAAGAGAGTCTGATTAACAAGGGATTTCTCCCAGGGACTGGCAGTGGCAGACACAGCGACCTTCCCAGAGCTGAAGGGACTGGAGGAAGACACCAGGGTCACTAGAGTCTGACGAGAGCTGGAATGGAGGCTCCCATAAAAGGGGAGCTCCCCAGGAGGGGGCTGTCACAGGATAGGGGCCCCACAGTCAAGGGAGGTTCCAGCCCTGCAGCCCGTGTGACCTGCTGCCCCACCCAAGACCTCCTGCTGGAACCTCCCATTGAACTAACCCCCACCCCCTGGAAGCCAGAGGACAAAGGCATGGGGGACACAGTCCTTAGTGGTCCGTCTCCCCAGCAGGGGTGAAAGCAGGACCAAGAATGAATTGGGGAGGGGGGGCCATGGCACAGAACAGCCAAGGCAGGGAGTGAGGAGAACAAAAACACATGCCATGCAGTTCTGCTGTGCTGTGTGTTAGCCTTGTTCTAACATCAAGTGCATGAGGTCACAAGCCATCACCGGCATTCGTGTAAGCTCTTGGGGAGGAAGCTGTTCTCCCGGATGGCTCCACAGTGTGCTGTGGTGGAAGGGATCTTGGTTCTGGGGGCTGGAGAGGTGTTGTGACTTCATTAAGGACAGTTGATTGACCAAGCATAGGCACAGCATTCATTTGGCAAAGAGCAAGCCCAAACTGTTCATGTAGAAAGCATTGAGCAGATGAAAAAGACCTGCTCCCATTACCCAGCCTGGCAAACCTGTAGATGGGCTCCTCAGGAGGTCCCTCGGAAATACTATGTAACTGACAGAGCCAGCCTTTTCTCGGGAGTCAAGGATAAATGAAGATGAGCATAACTTAGCTAGTAGAAGTGACAGGTACAGTAATGACTCTGGCCATCCATCTTCTGCTGCACACAGAGTCGTAAAGGGGAATGGGATGTAATGCTGTAAGAATGGATTTGAACTTAGATTACATTTGCTCAGGCAACCAGGTTTTACCAAGCATTATCTGAGATCAGAATCCCCTAATGGTGCAGGATTTATCATGCAATGTGAAAAACAGCTAAATGGTTAGGTCAGGGTCTCATACTGGCTGCAGGTTAGAATCATCCAGGGAGCTTTTAAAAAATACCATTGTTTGCACCTCCTGATTTATTGAATCCAAACCCCCTCCTCCTCCCCTCCCTGCATGACATTCAGGCGGCTCTGTTTGGAAGGTTCTCTGGTTGATTTTAATGTTCTCAGCCTCTGGTTAGAGGAAAAGTCGGATGAGGAAGTAAGGTTCCCGGGTACTTGGGGGGAGTGTTTTCATTTAAAGATAACTGTTTCACCTCATCTAATGCCTCTTCTGTTCCTGGGAATCTTTTATGTTCTCAATTAGACCCTGGCCTTCTTTCTCTCCCTCTGCCTCCACACAATCCCCCACGAAAACACCACACTCTGGTGAGTCTGGTTACCTGCATTGGCTCAGAGGTTTGCTTTACCCCCTTTTTTTTTTCCAGCTGCTTCTCCCAGACTATTGGCTCAAATTTAAGTGATGAGGGGACATTAACTGGAGCAGGATTCAGAGAATTTACAAATGGAAGGAGGGAACAGGAGTGTCTCTTCCTTAGGGGCCAGCTGGTGGTTCTTCGTGACAACATTTATAGGGCTATAGTTTTTACCCTAAGCTGCCCACTGAAATCTACTGGGGAGTTTTCAAAAATACTGATGACTAGTTACACCAGCCCTCACTCACCCAGCCAGACATAATGACTTGAGATAAGGCCTGGGCATCTGGATTTTAGGTGCCGCAAGTGATGCTGATATGTACCTGATGCTGAGACTCCCCGCTATAGAAGAATAATTAAAGATGACTTATCTTTTATCAGAAAGCTGCTCTTTTTACCAGTCCCCCACTATCAGTGGTTTCAAGGCTAGAGCTTTACACAAACAAAAAGAAAGTTATCTTAATACATTCAGTGTGTGTCTGAATAAGATAGGCTAAACCTTCCTTGTTCATTTCCCTCCAAAATCTCTCCTGAAACGGAATTTAGAGATGCAGTGCTTGCCGGTGTTTTCTATGAAAGCAGTGCCATCTAGTGGTCAAGAGATGAGTTACATGCGACAATCTCAAAGGACCACAGATGTGGGAGTAATGAGCAGGAACAAATTTGCAGCAATGAATCCATCGAATCCTCCCGCTTCCTCGGGTTTTATAGCACAGAGCACGCTGTGCAATGGCTAGGGGGTGTCTCTTTTGTATTTCATGCTCATTCTTTGTATAAGCAGGTGGGCAGCTCTGCCATCCTGGCTGCTTGGCAGTAAATATGGTCTCAGTGATCTGAGTCACTGCCATTCTGGTCCAGAGGTATCCAAACTTCTTGGCCTTAGAGCACTTTTATACTTTTTAAGAATACTGATGCCCCAAATAATTTTTATTTATGGGGGTTACAGCTATTGGTATTTACTGTATTAGAAGGTAAAATGAAGAAAACATTAAATGTTTATTCTTTTAAATGTAACGGTAACAACAGTAATAATTCCATCCTGTGTTTGTGTAAGGAACATATTTTGTGAGAAAATAAGTCCATTTTCCAAAATGGAAAAACAACAGTGAGAATAGTGGCATTGTTTCCCATCTTTGTAAATCTCTTTAGCCTCTGGCTTACTACCCAGCAGCTGGGTCCTCACGTCTGCTTCTGTGCACAGTCTGTGCTGATGCTGCTGTGTTTGAAGTATAGGGAGAGGCCCCATCCTCACACAGGTGTGTCACTGGAAAAAGGAGAATGTTTTTTATAGCCTTTTTAGGTAAATGTAATTGTTACTATTTTCTACCACAGAACAACCACTGCACAACACGTAAAGGCGAGTTTCAATGCCAACCAGTAGAAGAGACAATTAATAAAAGTAGTTTTTGACACCACGGCCTCTCCGACAGGATCTTGGGGCCCCTGAACATTGGTGGGCCGCACTTTGAGAAGTGCTGCTCTAGGTGGACATTTGATGGGTGAAAGCACAATTTTTAGAGAAGTTTACATTTGCATGTCTTCGGGGAGGTGTGTGGGAGGAAGTATTGTGCCACTGTTTGTCACCTTGGACTGTGGGAGGTAAGTGATTCTGTCCCTTAGGACTGCTGTCCTCCTGTAGAGACTGCAGCAGTGTTTGCCCTGATCACGGCCTCAGAGCCATCATCCCTCCCTCTTGCAGTGTCTGTGCTTCTGGTGGAGTCGACCTGTCCCCTGACCCCAGAGGTGGGTCTGTGTCTCAAGGCTAACCCAGGGGGTCACATTTCCTCGGCTACTGTGGGTGGTTCCAGGATAGGCATAAGGTCAAGTCAGAGCCAATGAAACCAATAGATTCTCACGGTGAGTCAAGGAAAGAAGGCCTTTCGCCCTTTTCCTGCGGGGCTGGATTCAACAGGAAGTAGGTCTGGGTGGCTGGACCCTTCTGGCTCCCACACAGAGCAAAGAAAGTGCAGCCTGGAAATGGAGAGAACCTGAGTCCTGAGGACTTTGAGCCTCTGAGGAAGCTGCCCTGGGGCCTGCCACCCTCTCCCAGATGGTTCGGTGAAGTTAGTCTGTTCATTCCTGTTTGCCTTTTGACATGGGCATCGGGAATGCTTGTGTTCCGTGGAGATACCTGAAGTCTTTATAATAATCTCCGACTCACCCCGCCCCCATGATGCCCTCCCCCCCTCCCCTGCACTCACTGTTCACCTTCCCCCTCACCAGGGTGGAGAAAGCTCAGGTATTCCTGAGGGTTTCTTTTCACTTTAACTGACGAACCCACACTTCTTTAACATGGTGATGTCAAACTGGGAAAAGGGACATCCAGAGTTTACTAAAACAAGTAGGCACACAGCACCGGAATTGCCAGGTAGGCATGGGGGACACCCCCAAACCACTTCCAGTGTGCATCTCTCCACCTCGTGCCCCCTGGCTCTAAGGAAGTGTGTTTTTAGACACTTAATCGTAATATTCACACAGTGAAGATGAAGGCAGTATGTTAAAGAGTCCTACGTAATCTGATCAACCAGATTTTTCTCTATTCATGATATTGCCAGAAAACCTCTTTTTAAAAAAAAATTGAAAGAAACCTCGCCCCATCGGCAGTGTTAGATCTGACCAGAGATCCAGCATGAGACCTCCCAGGTTGTCAGTAGAACAGATGATGGAAGCTGGAAACCTGCAGACCCTGAGGAAAGAAAGGGCCAAGTCCCACCTGTAGTCTTAGTGCATGAAAGTTTGTCTGTAAGGGTTGGTGGGGTCTCCTCAGATCAGCCGTGGGGAGGAGAACGGTTTCGTTTTCTGAACGATTTCCATCAACAGTCATGGAACGCGACTGTCGAGGCTACAGGGTAGGCTCGTTGTTCTTGCTGGTGCCGGAGTGCGTTGCAGACCCCGCATTGCTCACGGCTCGATCAGGAGCATCAGGCTGGGTTTTATGGTGATGGTGTATTAATATCCCAGCTGGTTCTGTCTCTCCTGACGCAGAATCACTTTGAAGTTTCCAGAAAGTTAATATTTCACTTTGTCCCTTGTCCTCACTGAGGAAGCTAATAAAGGCCAACCATCTGAAGAGTGAGTTCAAGTTTACAAATGCAACTTTTACTGTTCTTATGTGATTTGGTGGCTTAAAAAAAATTATGAAGGACTCACATCACTGTCATTTGCAAAAGATCTTTCTTTAATACTCGAAGTGAGACTCAGAAATAAGACACAGAAATATGAGCTATGCAAGACACAACATGCCCTTAACAGAATAAGAGCAGTTATATTTTATCACAAAATACATAAATGCATGTAAAGCATTGATTAGATAAGGAACTTTTATTATTTTGAATCCTGAGTGACTTGTGATCTTAGGAAAGTTATAATTACAAAAAACAAAAGCCTAACTTTATATGTCTCAATCATGGCATACTTTGTCATCCATTATAAACCTACATTAGTGTATTCTGCTCCTTAGCACTCTTTACGTTTCAGGTTCCAATCCTTCACCAGCAAGGAAGCTAGGGAGGCCCAGTCATCTGCCCGGGGTCACAGAACAAGTAGCCGCAGGGCCTGTCCCTAGTAACTCATTTAACCCCAAAGCTGCTGCCCCTCCCATCCTACCACACGGACAAAGGGAACAGACTTGCTTTGTATTTAAGTAACAGCTTCTAAACAAAACAGTACAAAGGGAATTGTCTTCCTCCTCAACTATCAGGACCCAGGTGTCTCTGTGGCATGGTTCTGACCAGCTCTGTTCCTGACTACTTTGTTCTAATGAAGAAGAACCTATGGCTCAGGGTGTTTGCGACAGACAGATGTGCCTCCCTCTGTGATTTCCACAAGAAAGCCCCTGTGTGCAGCTTCAGCCAGGGGCTGTATGAATTTTAAAAGGATTTGACCATAAAGTAAAGCTCCAGATACATCCACTAAACCCCAAAGAGGGAGCTATGAAATGCATGTCTTCTGCCACATGCCTGTATCTCACTTAGCCAATTATGAAGGAACGAATGGGGAAGAAAGGACATTAAAGCCACAGTTATTCTCGTGAACTTTAGAAAGTAGCACAAGACCCGGTCCCTTCTCACCCCGCCCCCTACCCCCCAGGGTAGCAATGAATCACCAGCTGAACTCCGGATTGTAAAACGATGTTCATGGAGTTTTTAAGCCACTGGGTGTTTGTCTTCCAGTAAGTTGAAAGTCAGCGAGGTCACTAGCACTCACTGACCTTACCCATGACCGCCCAGCTGGTTAGTGAGCTGGAACCCAGCCCCTGGCCATCCTGACTTAAAAGGCTGTTCAAGAGTTTTCTGGCCACCTGAGAGTAGGCACCTGGAGGGGGCACGCCAGGTCTTTCATGAGGCTCCCCGCTTGCCTGGTCACCCCACACACAGAGGCACACATCTCTCTGCCCTCCCCCAGCTGCTCCCCCCGCTGTGTGCCGGGGTCAGCACCGCAGACCCGTTGGTGTGTTCTGAGCACACAGCTGGTTCCACGCCCTGCAGCCTTTACCAGCGTCTTCCAGGTCTTCACCGTGTAATCCTCCTCTCCTCTCCCCCCACCAGCCCCCTGCTTTGACTGAGGAAGCCCTGCCTGTCATTACAGGCCATCCATTTGTCTTTCTACAACTTCCATCTCTAGCAGCAACTCAGGCTTTCGGACCTAAAGGCCAAACTTCTCAGCTGCTTCAGACGGCCAGCCATTCCTGACCTGCAAGGTCCTCCTCACCCCCAATGGTCTACCCGGACGTGTCTTCCTTTGGTCACCCTTTTGTGGCTTTGGAAAACTCTGACTGCACCAGGGGATTGTACAGGAAGGCTCATTAATTAGTTAATTCATTCATTCATTTTTTTAAATCATAATCCTATTGCAGTGTTCACACATAGTAAAACAATAGTTCCTTAATGTCATGTCTGACTTTTCATAATTGTCTCAAAACACCTTATTCACAATTGATTTGATTGACACAGGATTCAGACAAGGTCACTTTGGTTTGGTGGCTGTCTCTTCAGGCTCTCAATCATTCATTCTTCACTGTTAATAATTAATAATAATTAAATATTCATTGGGCCCCTCATCTGTGCCAAGGACTCTTCTTTGCAAACGTGGCCAGTCACACGTACAGTGACCAGCTGGGGGTGGGCCGGTGTCCCAAGCGCAGCCAGGGAGCCCCTGGGTCTTTGCTAGAGGATTAAGGACGGTCCTCTTCCTTCCTCAGGAGGACCCTTCGAGCACTTCCGGCGCTGGTTCATGAGCCCGTACACTGCCCCTTCTTTTTGTTCTGGGGCTAAGTTGGGTGCAGCTCCTGTTTCCTGCAGCCAAAAGCGCTCTAATGGAATCCCAAGGGAACGCAGGCCCGTACCTGGTCAAGAGGAGCCTTCTAGAGCAGGGGGAGGGCGGGCCGAGCCCGGTCCCGGGGAGGTGTGGGCTCTCGGCAGAGGAGACGGTCAGTAGGGAACAGGAGGCTAAAGGGAAGGGGAGCTTGAGGAGGGCCCCGGAAAGCGAGCTGAGGCACTGGGACTTGGTGCCCAAAAGCATGAGGAGCTGCCAGAGGAAGGACGGGGCATGGAGGGTGGACGGGAGTGGAGAGAAACGGGGCCCTGAGGATGAACATGCAGCAAGATGGAGGCATTCACATTTTTAGCTTCAGAAGCCAATCGCTGTTGGCAAGTTTTTAAAACCCCCTTTTCCATTTTCAAATGATGACATTGTTACCAAAGCTAATCATCATCCCACTCTCCTTAATTTCAGAAAGCCCAGGTTTGGTAAACGGTGTTCGCAAGTTGTTCCAAGTTTGGGGTGTAGGGGAGAGTTAACAGCCTATCGCTGCTCTTCTGCACACAAGTGGGCTACTGCAGAACCTCACTGGCCCAGCGGGCTTATCTGTGCAGGACACGGCCTGCTATTCTCCAAAGCCCTCTGCCAGCGTCCCTTAAATACACGCTCCAAAGAAGTGTTTGCTAAGGGAAATAATGTTTGTATTCTTCCCTCGCTCCACCTTTCCAAGAAAGAAAGGGAATGGATGCTTTCCTTAGAAAAGCCATGGACTTGAAAAATAATGTTGAATTTGGTAATAAAATAAAAACACATGTTAACCTGGACTTCACAAGACCTAACCTTTAATCACTGCGAAAAATTTACCTACTAATTAAATAGTTTAGAGGATATGAAAATGGAAGTGATTACTACTTAAGAGAGCAGAGGTTTCCTTCCAGCTCAGTGATAGCGAGCACACAGCTACAACTGCGGTGAAACGAGGTCAGCCATGTTTGGTCCGCCTGCCAATCACATGCCCCCTCGTCTGCTGGGTCTCACCTCCCAGCAGCACACCTGAGCACCCCCAGGGAGGTTGGTTAACACGCAGCTCTCCAGGCCCTGCTCCCATCACTGCTGACACAGGAGGCTTGGGCTGGGGCTGGGTTTCCTGGGAGAGGAGGGGGCTGCTGGTCCAGAGCCCACACGTTGAAACCACAGGTCAAGTCAGTAGATTCCTTCATGGGTCAAGTCAGTAAAGCAGGGTGGTTTAACTATGGAGGCCACTCTGGAACAGGGCAATGTGACAGGTGATTGATACTATATGTAATTATTATATAGTATGATATATTTTAGATAATATGTTAAAGACAATTATATATAACACATCATATTATATAGAATAATCATATATAATTAACTCTGGAACTAGGGCAAAATAGTAGTCGATTAATATGTTATATATTATAGATTATCAATTAACTATATATTGGTAGTATGTTATCTATAACATATAATGTTATACATTGTTAATTATCATTGTGTCCTAGTTTCAGAGTTAAATATTACAATGTTGCATATATGTGTATGTATGTATATATATTGGCCCCGCCAGTGTTTCCAACAGTGTTTATACCTACTCCTCTAGAATATAAGCAAGCCGCATGTTAGGTATTAAGTATTCGTTGCTTCTGCATGCCATGTGTCCTCCTGTTACGACCTGAGTTAGGAGACAGAGGCTGAGAGTGTGGCCTCCAGGGCCAGTGGTTGTGTGGCCCTTGACAAGCCACCTAACTGCCCGCATCTCGGCTTTGTCCAGTAGTGGAGGGAGGGTGACAAGCCCCCCTAACACCTGCCAGGAAGGTCGTGCATGGTGGCTGCCTTCATTCGGGCTACAGTGCGGGAGCAGCCACTGACCAGAGATGGGCTAACGCGAGACAACCCTGTGTTTCTCCCTCCACCCTGAGCCCTGACCACCCTGTGCACCTTCCCGCCACCGGGTCATACCTCACCTCGAGCCCCTACACCAGGACGCACCCACCCTCCCAAGGGCTCCTGCACTGCCACTCTCCTACCCCGTCCCCATCTCTGCCCCGTTGGGATACTAGGTTCCCTTCATCCCCTCAGACACAGCGAGTCACTGGCCCAAGGGAGGAGTTGTCAGGCTCCCCAGCGCCCCTCCTGAAGCCTCCTTCCCCCTTCCATGCACCCTCAGCATCTCACCGGCGCCTGCCTTAGAGCCCTGGCTGCGCCCTGCTGGGACTCGTTCCTGTGGGTCCCCCTGTGGGGCTGCGAACTACACGGGCTGCCGGCCTGCGCCTCATGCAGCATGTGGTGGGGCCACGGACCTTTGTGCCTGCAAGGCTCTCCGTGTTGGTTCTGGCACTAAAGGAAGGGAAGGAAGGGAAGGGGGGATGGGTGGAAGGAAAGGACTTACCAAAGTGCTCACTGTCTGCAGAACACTTCCACTGGAACTTTTGGAACTAGGGGAAAATCTATTATGTAAAACCTAGAAATGATTTCATTTGAACCAAATGAAACTGTTGATTTTTTTAAATTAATTAATTTTAGAGAAAGGGGCAGGGAAAGAGAAAGAGAGGGAGAGAAACATCAGTGTGAAAGAGAAACATTAATCGGTTGCCTCTCACAGGCCCCCAGCCAAAGACCTGGCCCGTAACCCAGGCATGTGCCACGACCGGGAATTGAACCAGTGACCTTTGGTTTGCTGGACAACACCCAAACCACTGAGCCTCACCAGTCAGTACAAAACTGTTAATCTTTCATAGTTTTTTTTTTCCCTACAAAAAGGCAATTTCATATGGTTCAAATTAATAGCTATTTAATGTGAGTGCTTTTGAACCCTGGTGAGTGTGACAGAGTTGCACGTGCTCAGCACCCACTTGGCCTGTGACTGCTCATTGACAGTCTATGACGAGGATGCGGTGGAGTTACGTGCTGGATGCCGAAGGGCCGGACAGGAGGACTCATCAGAGAAACAGTATACATCGGCACTAGGTGGCAGGTCTTTTTAAATTTTCTAAGCACTGGTGACTATTACACCATTCGTGCATGTATGTGTGTGTGTGTGAGAGAGAGAGAGAAATGTCTGTAGCAAACTCCAAATTGGCTGTCAAGGACAGACACCCTGAGGTTTGTCTGTTAGGGTTAGCTAGACAGTTTGAAATGATCTCCCCCATTCTGTCCCCAGCACAGTGTTCTGAACCTGCCACCCAATGAAAACTCAATCTAGAGGTACAGATGGGCCCAACACTTTCCTTGGGCTTTCAACAAAGGTCAACCTGGGTTCATTTCTCCTGCATAGGAATCTTCCTGCCACTGTCACTAGGGGCACTGCCAGCCTGGGGACCCATGGCCAAGTTGGCATCCAGGGCTGTCCAGGAGAGCTTCAGTCTACTCAAGGGCAGAGCCCCAAGTTCTCGATGCACCCCTACCCCTGTCTGCCTTCCTCTGGGCTGTTTTGCTGCTGGAGAGACATGTCACTGGAGAGAAGGCTTTGGAAGGGAGTGAAAGTCAGGACAGAGCTGGCAAAGGCTCTGTACACAAAGGGAGTTGAGGTCAGTGGTGAAGAGCTCCCTGGCTTTCAGGTAGCTGTGTGCCTTGCACCTGGACCACACGAAAGGGGCATGACGTTTGAGACAACCAAAGTGCTTTGTGACCGTGCCACTCCAGCTTTATTTTGTCATCTCCAAAGTAGAAGGTCTCCCAGTGACTGATTTTGGCAGGAACATTCTAGCTTAGAGAAGGTGAGCTGAAGATTAAAAATAACTGTTTCAGAAAAAAATGCTCAGAAATGTATATGGATAGAATGTATGCAGATCCCGATGAAGGCAGGAGCGTGCCTGTGCTTCTGAACCACACAGGAAGGTGATGGGGAAGGTGAGAGAAGGGGGTGAGTCCAACTTCTGGCCCGTGGTTTGTATGAGAGCATCTATCATCAGCACCGCGGCCACATGGAAAAGAGAAGAGCTTGGACTTTGGATAGTAAATACATGATGCAACATATGGATAATGCATTATAGAATTATATCCCTAAGACCTAATATGATTTTATTACCCAATGTCATTCCAACAAATTTAATAAAAAATAAAAAGGAAAAGCAAACCAAAGTGTCACTGGTTCGATCCCCAGCCAGGACACATGCCTGGGTTGCAGTCCAGGTCCCCATTTGGGGGTGTGCAAGAGGCAACCACATACTGATGTATGTCTCCCTCTCTCCTGCCTTTCCCCTCTCTCTGAAAATAAATATAAATTTAAAAATCTTTAAAAAAAAGAAAAAAGAAAAGAAAAAGCAAACAGCTACTGGCCATCATTCTGATCTTTTCTTTTAGAAGAGAAGACCTAAAAAAACTTCAGGAAAGTGGAAGTCTATTTAAACAAAAGCTCTGTCTGCCAAGCAGAATGCAGAGCTTCCAGCGTTCGGTGGCCACTAACATGGAGACTGCTGAATGGGGCTGTGTTTCATGCCACACACGGACGTAAAATTCCCTCCTGTAGTTGAAAAAAACATGAAGTGTTCTCTCTGAAGTATCTATATTCGATTTTTAAAAGATCAGTGACTATTAAAGGTCAGACTTCATATTCTACTTGTATCAGTTTCCCAAGTGAGGATTTTTAGGCAACTTTCTCTCTGGGGATGTGTTTGTTAGTTTTTATTTTAAACATGATTTTAGCCCTTCCTTGCTATGGTTGATGTGTTGTTAAAAGAATGGCTCACCGTGAAGACTGGGGACAGAGAGGTACACCTAAGAGCATGGACTGAAGAGGAACCTCAGCACTAGGGTCAGCTCCTTCTCCTCTGTCTGTGGGGTCCAGGGTGCACCATTTAACCTCCACCAACCTGAGCATCCCCCTGAGTGACGTGACGTATGTGAAGTCCATTCGGGTGCAGCAGCTGCCACCTACCAGGTGTGCTACAAATTCCAGCCACTGGCACCTGTGAGTATAGAAGGCAGTTCCTGAAGCTTACTAAAAAGTGAAGTCTCTGAGTGGTATTTCCCACATGGCTAAGGTCAAATTTGACAGGTGTTTCCATATCTAAAAAATGGCCTGTCTGTCTGTCAGTTGGTGTAAGAGTGAACTGACTCTTCGCTGCTAGAGGAACAGTCCCAGCTGAGATTTTCCTCCACTGATTAAAAAAAAAATACTAAGAGGGTAGGATACTTCACATCGTTACTGATATTTTCAAAAAGGAATATTTGCTTCAAAAACCCAAAGCAATTAGAAACTGCTTGCTTTGTAAGCAAGTGTTTCCATAAACACTTTGGAATCTTGTAGTGTTTTCAGGAGATGTTAAGGCTGTTACATGTGGTCGAAGAAATGTGTATTTGGTAAAGATAAATAGCTTCCTTTGGGGCAGGACTTCTCAGTAGGGTCCTGCAGGCTGGGAATCGGCGGGGAGGATCAGCGGAGGGGTGGTTCCCGCCTTATTTGCCCACAGGACACTTGCCCTCAGGGCTGAGCATCTCTTAGGGTTGCTGTTCCGAGAATACACTCTGGGAAAACTGAGACCAAAGGAGATGGAAACTAGAGGAAAGATTTCCATGTTCAAGGCTCCGCTTTATAAATTACACCCTTATGGTTCCCTTTGACCTATTCACATTGTTTTTTTTTACATTTTCTTAAAATATATTTTATTGATTATGCCATTATAGTTGTTCTATTCCCCCTTCATTCCCCTCCACCCTGCACACTCCTCCCCCACCATTCCCCCTTTAGTTCATGACCATATGTCTCAGTTCTTTAGATTCTATATTTCCCATACTAATCTTGCCGCCCCATCTATTTTCTACCTACTGTCTATGCTACTTATTTTCTGTACCTTCTCCCCTCTTATCCTCCTCCCACTCCCCTGTTGCTAACCCTCCATGTGATCTCCATTTCTATGGTTCTGCTCCTGATCTAGCTGTCCTCTTAGTTTGCTTTTGTTTTAGGTGTGGTTGTTAATAACTGTGAGTTTGCTGTCCTTTCACTGTTCATGTTTTTTATCTTCTTTTTCTTAGGTAATTCCCTTTAACATTTCATATAATAAGGGCTTGGTGATGATGAACTCCTTGAATTTGATCTTATCTGAGAAGCACTTTATCTGCCCTTCCATTCTAAATGAAAGCTTTGCTGGATAGAGTAATCTTGGATGTAGGTCTTTGAATTTCATGACTTGGAATACTTCTTTCCAGCCCCTTCTTGCCTGTAAGGTCTCTTTTGAGAAATCCGCTGACAGTCTGATGGGAACTCCTTTGTAGGTGACTGTCCCCTTATCTCTTGCTGCTTCTAGGATTCTCTCCTTCATTTTAATCTTGGCTAATGTAATGATGATGTGCCTTGGTGTGTTCCTTCTTGGGTCCAACTTCTTTGGGACTCTCTGAGCTTCCTGGATTTCCTGGAAGTCTATTTCCTTTGCCAGATTGGGGGAGTTCTCCTTTATTATTTGTTCAAATAAGTTTTCCACTGGTGGCTGTTCCTCTTCCCCTTCTGATACCCCTCTAATTCGGATGTTGGAACATTTAAAGATGTCCTGAAGGTTCCTAAGCCTCTCCTCATTTTTTTTGAATTCTTGTTTCTTCATCCTTTTCTGTTTGGTCATTTTTTTCCTCCTTCTGGTCCACTTCTTTGATTTGAGTCCCAGTTTCCTTTCCATTACTATTGGTTTCCTGTGCATTTCCATTCATTTCAATTAGTTTAGCCTTCATAAGTTCCTCTAATTTGTGACTAAAATCAACCAGTTCTGTGAGCATCCTGATCACCAGTGTGTGGAACTGTGCATCTGAAAGTTTGGTTATTTCTTCATCGCTTAGATTTATCGGCTCTGGGGCACTGAGTTGTTCTTGAGTCATGTTTTAATCTGTTCCAGCCTGTTAGTATGAGGAGCAGAGCCTTAGGTGTTCATCAGGGTGGGGCCACCCAGGTCGCTGGTTTGTGACGTTGTATGTGGGGGCGAGGTCAGAGAGGGACAATGGCGGTCCTCTCTGCCGCTTCCCACCACTGGGGCCTGCAGGGTCTGTCTCACCGCTGGCTCCTTCACCGGTTTATCTGCGCACGAATGTGTGACCGTGGTCAGCCCTCAGTGAGTCCACTGCCTTGCGTCCTCGGTGGGTCTGCCCTCTACTCCACACCTGGGATCCACCCATTGCCAGTGCGCCTGGGTTGCGCACCGGGTTGGTCCGGTGGATGTTTCCTGCCCGACCCTGCTCTGCTGCTGGCTCTGCCCCTCTTACCGGTTTGGCTGAAGGGTTAGTTGTTGTTAGACTTCGGTATAGTTTAATTTTCTGTGGTTTGGCTGCATTTTTGTTACTAACACTTTGTTTTTTTTAAACTTGGTTGTGCGAGGAGGCACAGTGCTTCCACCTATCCCTATTCACATAGTTAAATCCACTTCCATCATCAGCCTGCCGCAGGCCATGTTCTTGACTTTGGCCTCTCCATACAAGTCCACAGCTGTCAATATAGTATACGGAAAGTTATGGCAATAATCTTGGTACTGAAATAAGAGCACCAAGGAGACACCCGAAGTTTCCAGGATCAAAGAACTTCAATATGCAGAATGGAGAGAAGAAGGCAGTGATACTGGCATTTATTTTATGTTTACTGTGTATCGTTTTACATAAAAAATGTGGCCTTACACGTGTATCACAAATGTCCTGTCTAGTGTTTTCCAAGAGCAATAATATTTGGCTAAACAAGACGCAAACAACCTCAAAAAATTTCAGAAGTGTAACATGAGCTTACTTTGCCTTTAGTAGTTTAGAACTTGGCAGAGACTTATCTGAAGTAGCAGAGCATTTGGCCGAAGTAAAAGACGGGCTATCAGTCTTCTTAGAACCCAACCCAATCAGGTGATTAAACAAGAGCGAAATGTTCTGTAAACATTCCTGACCCTTTTTGAAACCAACGGCAAGGGATGGCTGGAGTTGCATTGAGAGTTTCTTTTTGTTTTGATGTTTGGGTTTGGTTTTGGTTTGTTTTTTTCTTTGATATCTTGTACCGCTCGTACAACATCTGCTTTATAAGGCGAGAAATTGATGGCTTTTGAGAACTTACGTCATGGCTCAGCAACCTTGCACTTTTTGGAACAACACAGAAGTTACACACATGCACACACACACACACTCCTATCTCAGGGTTCAGTCACCTGGAATGTGCGGTTGAGTTCTGTAACACTAAAACTTTGAGTTCAAAACCTGGGTGTTATTAGTGTAGGGTTAGACAAATTTGCAGGGTGGAAATTTGATTTTTCAATTTCTTGTGACTAGATTAAATTCTATGTTTATATTAAACATAAATTTGAAAATTTACATGTAACAGTATGGTAGGCTCTGATGCTGTGAGTGAACTCTCATCTTGTTCAAGCCCTTGTATAATTAACATGTTGTGTAATGATTCGTGAACTGTAACCTTGATGTTGGATGTTTTGCGCTATAAGTTACTGGAGTTAAGTATAAGACCTCAGTTAGAAATATAAGCACACTGTTCCTAGGAGAACGTAAATCCATTTTGTGATTCCCCCCTTTATTATTTCTATTTTGTTTACAAAGAAGCAAACATTGCATAGGGTATATAGTTTAATGTTTACTTAGGGTTTAAAGGTAGCAATTCTTTGTAAGTGACAGAGTTCAGCTAACAGACTTCAACCTTCAGGGCGATGATTGTTCCCTTAACAGGAAGGACAAGTTGGGTGGTTCCGGGATGGGTTGGGGTGATAGTTTCATTGCAGACCCAGCCTCTTTCTATTCCTCATCTACCAACCTCACCAGATGGCCTTGCCTCTCCAGTCGGACAACAAGGGCCCAGTAAGATCACGGTTCTATCACAGGCATCCCATGACAATGTCCAAAGCAGAGGGCAAGGGATGCGATGGGGAAAAAAGGAGACTTCTCTACTCCTCCCTTCACAGGAGAAACCGGCTCCCCAGCAGACTTCCCTTCACATCTCATTGGCCGGTACAGGTCTCAGGCCCTCTCACAGACCGAAGGCGAGGAGGCAAAGGACCTGGCCTGGACCAGTCTTGATCAGTTTCCTGGATCGGAGTACATTGCTGCCCAAACCAGATCAGGGCCCTGTTGGCAACTGAGGAGAAGGGTAGCCAGCCCAAGCGTGCTGGGTGTTTGAAACAGGCACAATGCACAGAAGGTGATCAGAATGCACCTGCCCAGTCACCATCCTTATGGCCACAGAGTTTTGTCCTGCCCCTGGGATAACACCTATGTCATGGCCCCTGACTCTTGTAGCCACTTGCTGCTAATGGAAAGCCCTCCTCATCCCTTTTGATCTCAAAGCACAGTCTTGTTTTAAGAACTAGGATTCCCAGTTCTGAATAATAGTAGGAAATCCAAAGACAAAATAGCATGAAGTCTCTCCGTCCAGCTGTGGCAGGCACAGAAGGTGCCTCCTGCCTGGCAGGTGGTTAGCAGCTTCCCCTCCTCCACCCTCTTTTGCCAGCCCACCTCCCACAAGGTAGGGCTGCAGAGACGGGGGGGGGGGAACGGGGCACGGGGCTCTTGTTTGACCGGTGTTGTCATAGGAGGCTTTACACTCACTGGGCCTAGTAGGTGCATCTGGGGCTCTTAGGAGGCTGCCCCGCTGGGTCCCCTACTGCAGTTATGCCCATGTGTCATGCCCAAGTGACCATGTAACTCATCTTCCAAACCAGACAGTGAAAGGGAGAGAATGGAGTGGGGGCAGGGGAATGGTCATAATTTTTCCAAGCCAGCAGTCAAGAACTGGGAACATCGAGTCTCTGGGGCCATCAAGGAGAATGGTCACATGGCCACCTCCACCTTGGCCTTGCTCTACCTCTGTTCCTTCACAAGGGACCCTCTTTTTTTGTTGTTCTTAAATTGCAGATTGTTTTCATGCATCTCATGAAGATGAAATTTTACTATTTTATATTTTTTCTCTTGAGGGAAAATAGCTTTGAGGAAGAGCTCTGTTAACTTTTATTTATTATTTTTTTCAGTTGTGGTTTACAATCGGTATGGCTCTGTAGTAGTGTCAGGTGTGTGGTGTATGTGCGCATGTCATGCTGTAACACTCTGTTGTCATGTACTTGACAGAGTGGCCCCCTGGTATTTCCAGTACCCACCTGTCCCCGTGCACAGTTATTACAGTACTACTGACTGTGTTCCCTGGGCTGCACTGTACATCTCTGACGGTTCTGTAACCACCAACCTGTACTTCTTAATCCCCTTGCCATTTTTGCCCAGTCCCCCGCCTGTCAACACTCTCTTTTCCAGTTCCCTTAACCTTCCAGGTGATCCTAAAGGACTGAGTTTGAAAAGGCCCTAGACAACCCGCCTTGCTGCGTGACCCACTTCTGGTCCGAAGGTAACATTTACCTGTGGCCCCCTGAGTTGGGTAGATCCAGCCTTCTAACCCCACCCCACATGCCCACGGCCATAGGATCTCGGCCTGAGGTTGCCCACTTGGATGGACATCAGTCACAGACCCCTATATGACATGACTGCAGGATTCATGGGTCTGGGACCCACGGAGAAGTCGGCCAAAATTCTCCTCAGGAATCCTTCCCCAGTGTTCCAACATCGGCATCCCATTTTTGCATCCTGAGGGTCTGAGTGTGGGGTCTGACAGTTGTGTTCCCCAGTTCCTCCGGCACTCTGCCATTAGGTGGTTTGCCTGGCTGTGAAATTGCATCTCAGTCCCCACAGAGAAACATTCAGTAATAACATCCCGATCAAGAAGCATGAACTCTATGTTGGGCTGTAACACTCTGCTGTCCCAAAGGCCACTGCAGTGCAACGGCCCCAGGCTTACAAGGGGTCTACTCCAGTGTTTGCTCTTCACTTCCAGCTGTCAGCTCTGAACTCCCACCACCAGCTCTGCCCTTTTCCCGTCAATTCATTGTCTCTAGTCTGCTGGCCAGGGCAACCCAGAATGAAAGGAAGGTTTTCGAGAGCAGCCAGTTAAACGGTTCTCATGCAGAAATCCCCATTTTTACTCATCAACTGCATCAGAGATCTGGCTTAGCTCATACCTCAGAGCTGCCCTCTCCTGTGGGGTTTTCTCCTTTGGGCTCTGGATACAGGAAGCTGTTGGAGCTCTAACCACCAGAGAATCGAGGCATAATTACAACATGGTACCTTGCCCAAAATGCAAATAGGTCCACAAGAATGTTGCTGACATCCTTGTGTACATAAGCGTGCATGGATAACTCATTCTGCTCTTCAACCAGGGAGCCAGCAGAGCCAATAAGAGGGCTGCCTGTAAGAATGTGAGTCTGAGAGTGTGGCTACTGTATGTGCTGGAAGGAGCCAACAGTATTAGTAATACTTAAGGAAATATGATAGACTTCTCCATACCCACCAGCCAACCAGACCAATATTTGATATTTTTAAACTGGAGAACAAAAAGCCAAAAGTATATATAAAATTATATTCCCGAGAATATTTTGGATTAGCTGTGCATCATGGGTCCTCACTTATCCTCACTTATCTTCACTTATCCTCACTTATCTCTTGTTTTTGTTCGTAAGGAGGGTATTTTCAGCTGCTATCCCTGGCCTTTTGGACTATAATTATGTTTTTCTCTGGAGCTATAATTTGGCTGCTATGACCAGAAGAAAGAGGCTCGTGTGCAATCAGAGCCGACACCTGGGAGGCTGGCTGACGGCTCTGTGACTCCTCCTGAGCTGAAAGACGGCCCAGCAGGTGGTTCCCGGAAAGAGCGGCAGCTCCTGCACAGACTGGGGAGCAGCCAGCTCGTTCTGGGGGCTGTGTTTCATTGGGTGCCATTTCTCCCACGCAGTGTTGAAGTCGGCAGGTATTTAGGATGCACTGCTAGTGCTGAATGCTGGGTGCTGTGTGCTGTGGGGGTGGATTTTTTAAGTGTACTTTGGCGAGAAAGTGATTCCAACACAAAGCAGTCAAGTTCAAGTGACAGTTGACTTCTGGTCAGTGGTGCTAGTCAGGTCTGGACACCCAGGAAGAGCCTTTAAGGTACTGAGGAAAGTCTTGCAAGTGAAATGAGATTTGAAAGGTGTGTGGTGAGCCTTTTGGAGAGTCACTTCCAGCAGGAAATTCCAGAAACTTCCCCATTAACCCGATCTAGTGCCTAATGTCCTATATTGTAAATAAGTAGCTGTGTATTTCAGGGATAAGGCCACTGAATACACAATGTTAATATCTGAGTTCTGGGTCTCCTTTGTCTAGTCCTTTTACTTATAGGCACGTGATACCTTATCTTATCAAAGGATAGGATTGTGACACCTTTTTCCTTATTTTCTAAGCTTTCCGTATTTTCCCCTCTCAGAACACTAGCAGCTTCTGATCCACCCAGAACTTCACAATATCACATGCAAACTGAGCCCTTGAATTTTTAGCTCTAAGCGACTCCTTAGGAGTGCATCATCAGTGTCAAGGTCAGGGATGGTCCGGAGTGAGCAAAGGACTTCTCAGCTCACCCTCAGGAAGCATGCCACAGCTTTATCTGGGTTCTTTTACTGGTTTGTACTTCAGCCTTTCTATGCCCTGCCTCGTCACTTTCCTGCTAAAAGCCTCCCTTCATCAGCCTGATGTGAGCCGGGCTCCCGGACACATCCTGTAAGATGCTGCGCAACCTGAGGCATGCCTGCCAGTTGCCTTTACTTTCTTATTTCCAGCCATGCTCATGTGATGGGTCGCCCCCAACTCACCTCCCGGTTTTTGCAAATTCTGTTCCCTTTGCCTGGAATACTCTCCTGGACTCATTCTCACTGCCTGGCTCTCTCCTTCTCATCCTGCAAGTCACAGATGAGCCATCACTTGTTTTGGGGAGTCAGGGAAGGCTCTGCGCCCCCAGAGCCCATGACACCTCCCCTACATTAGCAGTCATTATAGTTCTATATATTATACATTATGATTATATGATCATGCAACATAATTAACAACTATAATATACTGTTACATAAAATATTATACAGGTATACGTTTTTAAAATATAGTTATATATTATATAGATATATTGTAATTGCCTGTTCACGTCTAGAGAGCAGGAACCAGTCCTCACATTCAGCACAGGGCCTAGGCTGGCGATTTCCAGATTAGAGGCACTAGATGGAAAGAATGTTGGGTAGCTCCATTTTTTTTTTAAGTACATTTCTGATTTATACATTACCAGGCCAGGTCCTGGAAGTTACCATTGAAACCCAGCCATGGGGGCTTCCTGCTCCAAGACAGACTTAATAATTTTACAAAGTTAAGTTTTTTTCTGATAAGCTTAGCAGAATAAACTTAAAGGGGAATCATGGAATAATTTATTTTTGTCTGAGAGAAGCAGACAACTGGAGAATTATAGGAAAAAGGGGAGTCTCTAAACAATGAAGTTTCATTAGAATTCTATAAACCCCGTAAGTGTCTGAAAAATAATCTGTGTCAGGAAACTGGTTTAAAGGGGAGATCAAGGGAAGCAAATCTGAAATTGTCCTTAAATCGGTAGAAATGGTTACACTTCTTGTGGTAGGAAGGAAGTCGGAACCTGTCCCTAGGCCTGAGAACTCTGGTTTGTAAATAAAGTTTTACTGGAACACAGAAGTGCCCATCTGAATAGGCTGCGATTTCAGTATAGACTGTGGCAATTTTTGTCCCACGCTGGCAGAGCCGAGTAGACCCAGCAGGACAGAGACCGCGTGGCCTATAAATTCTAAAATATTTACTGTTCTCACTTTACAGTAGCTGGCCCTTGGCCTAGGAATGAATGAGACTACGGTTGACCCTTGAATAGCATGGACATTAGAGCACCAACCACTCTACAGATGCAGATGGCTTATAACTTTCAACTCCACCAAACCGAACTACTAATAGCCTGCTGTTGATGAGAAACCTTACCAATAACATAAACATCTTATATGTTGTACTTTATTCTTACAATAAAGTAAGCTAGAGAAAAGAAAATGTTCCTAAGAAATCATAAGTAAGAGAAAATACATTTACGGTATTTATTTTTTTTTTAAATTTCACATATAAGTGGACCAGGCAGTTCAGACTTTCATGGTTCAAGGCTCGGCTGTACCTGCTTCATTCCGCATCCCTCGCAGGGCTCCGTAATGTGTCGAGAAAGCAGCTGCCATCTACATGTAACCCACATAAACACTGGCTGAGATCGATGCTATGGGGGTGACGCACCAAGGAACCAACCCTGGGCTGTCGGTGAAGCTACAGCTTCACTACCAAAGGCCAAGGAGAGAGCAAAGAACTACAGGCAGGTGGTGACTCAGTGTTCACCCTGCTCTGAAGACAACCACTCTTGGGGGATGTTTACGTCACTTCCTTTTCTCTGCCTCCAAAGAAAACAGGTGCAGGCCAAGCTCAATTTGTGGTCAATATTTCATTCCGAGTTTCACGAAGTGGCTTCCAGAACCCTCCATAGATTATGTGGTAGAGGTTTAAGAAATCCAAAGTGTGTATTTTACTTTCACTTGACAGATGGTCTTTAAGCAAAAAGGAAAGTTCGTTTTGTTTGTTTGCAATGCACACCTTTGTTTGCCTGTGAGCACGAACCTCCCATCTCCTCCCTCCGCACCAAGAAACTGGAGAGAAAACACTGAAGGAAGGTGGGGAGGGCGAGGAGGCTGTTGAGGATGTGTGGTGGGTGGGACAATGGCCCCAGAGTCATCAAGTCCACCCCTGCAACCTGTAAATGTCGCCTCATTTGGAAAAACAGTCTTTGCAGATGTGATTCAATTAAGGGTCCTGGGATGAGGAGATTATCAGTTACCCAGATGTATCTTCTTTTTCCTTTTTTCCTAAATCTTCACCCAAGGATATGTTTATTGATTTTAGAGGGGAAGGAAGAGAGAGAGAGAGAGAGAGAACATCAACGTGAGAGAGAAACATTAGTCAGTTGCCTCCCATACATGCCCAGACTGGGGATCGAACCTGCAGCCCAGGTCTGTGCTCTGAATGGAGATCAAACCTGCAACCTTTTGGCGTAGAGGACAATGCTCCAACCAACTGAGCCAACTGACCAGCCAGGGCTGGTCAGATGTGTCTTTCTAAGAGAGAGGCAGAAGGAAATTTCACAGACAGGCAGAGAGGAGAAGTGAGAGTGCAGACAGAGCCCAGAGGGGTCTGCAGGAGCTGGGGTGCGGTGGCCACAAGCCAGCAGCCACAAGAGGCTGGGAAAGGCAATGAACAGATTCTCTTCTGAAGGGTTGTGCCCCAGAGGGAGCCCAGAGGAACTGAGTTCAGACTCCTGGTCTCCAGAACCAGGAGAGAATATGTTTGCATTGTCTTCAGCCACCAAGTTTGGAGTCATTTGTTCCAGCAGCCACAGAAAACTAATACAGACTTAGTCATCAAATGACTAATGTGTGCGTTACTTCATTGCTTTGTGTGTTGTAACAAATGAGAGAGGGAAGGAGAGAGAAGCAACAGGCCCCCACTTTGTCATTATCCATACAAGTAGGGGAGATGATAAGGACTACAAATTATAGAGCTGGGTGGGTGGGGCCTGTGGGAGGGGGGGGTCCACAAAAGGATGGCTGGAGGCTCGGAAGGGAAGGAACTCCCTGAAGCTTCAGATATTGGGCAAGTTCGTGGCTCAGCCAGCTCCCTCTCTGCTTTCTTTCTCTCCATGGTACACGGCCTCCATTGTCCATATTTACTTGTTTGCTTACTGCCTGTCTCTCCCTACACGAAGGCGTGATCTCCATAGAGACAGAGGTTTTGGTCTATTATGTTTACTGTGTCCCCGACACTGAGCGCAGGGCCTGAAACATAACAGGTGCTCAGTAAATAGTTACTCATTACATAAGTGAAATCAAAGCAGGTGAGGTTCTGGGTTCATTGCAAGCTTTTAATTTTATTGGGACCAAAGATTAATACCCTGATTAAAGGTGGTGTGCACACAGGTGTCTGTGTGACTGTTTCCAGTCTGTGGAGAGATAAGAACAGGAGCACAGAAGCCTCCAGGACATCTTGGTGCATTTTTTATTTTTTATTTTATTTTATTTTATTTTTTTAAGGAACCGAATAATGTTCAGTTCCTTTTTTTTTTTTAAAGATTTTATTTATTTATCTTTAGAGGGGAAGGGAAGGAGAGAGGGAGAGAAACATCAATGTATGGTTGCCTTTCATGTGTCCCCTGCTGGGAACTGGCCTGCAGGGAACTGGCCTACAACCCCAGTATGTGCCCTGACTGGGAATCAAACCGCGATTGTCTGGTTCGCAGGCCCGCGCTCAATCCACTGAGCTACACCAGCCAGGGTTTGGTGCATTTTTTAAAAGAATTTATTTTACTTTACTTTATTTTTTAGAGAGAGGGGAAGGGAGGGATAAAGAGAAGAAAAACATCAAATGGTTGCCTCTCATATGCTCCCAACTGGAGACCTGGCCCACAACTCAGGCATGTGCCCTGACCAGGAATCGAACCAGCGACCTTTTGATTCACAAGCTGATGCTCAATCCACTGAGCCACGCCAGCCAGGGCTCAGTGTGTTTTTAAAATGCATTGATTTAAAAAACAATATTGTTGATAAAAAGCTACTATAAATTCAAGGATGTTTTTCAACGTATTTGAATTTATATTAATTATAACATATTTGCCTCCATTTAAAATAGTCACATACATTAGGGAGAGGCAAGTAATTGGAGGGGAGCTGTATTTGTTCCAAATACAAGCAAACCTCATTTTATTGCATTTTGCCTTATTGCACTCCTCAGATACTGTGGTTTTTACAAATTGAAGGTTAGACCCTCTGCCAGCAAAACGATTACAATTCACAGAAGGCTCAGATGATAATTGGCATTTCTTAACAATAAAATATTTTTAATGAGGGTATATACATTATTGTTTAGACATAATGCTATTGCACTCTTAATAGACTACCATATAGTGTAAACATAAATTTTCTAGGTATTGAAAACCAAAAATTTCATGTGAATCACTTTGTTGGGATTCTCGCTTTACTGAGGTGATCTGGAACTGAATCTGTAAATCTCCAAGGTCTGCCTGGAGAGATGATTCTCCAACCATGTGCAATGGCCATGAACTCCTGAAAGTCCATAGCCTGAGGGTTCAGAGTTGTAATCCAACCCAGGGGAGGGAACGAGGGTGTAAAGGCATTCTGTGATTGGGCCAGGGCCTTATAACCTAATCGTAAGGACCAAACCCAGGACTTGAACCTGCTAAGTCCCATCCCCATACTGAGTCCCATCTGTGAGTGACCACACATGGCACATCTCCATGGACTCCCTAGAGGTCATCTCCTAGGCAACCAGGTGTGTGCTCATTGATCTGAATCTTGCTGGAGGAGGGGCCTCACCTCTGATGGAGGGCAGCAGGGCAGTTAGGTTAGGCCGGGGCACAAGGCCAGCCTCATGGCGTGAGGCCAGGGCTGCCTCACAGAGGCCAGTGTTTGGAAGGCCTTTACATGATTTAATTCTCTGCTATCACCTTCTTAACATTCTTAATAATTCTTGAAAAAGGGGCACATATTTTCATTGTGCGTGAGGCCCTGCAGATTATGTAAACTGCTCTGCCTGGGCAAGACAATATGAATTGAACGGCATTTTATTTCTGGTTTGCTTCTGATCTCATTCTGGGGATACAGCCTTCGTTACTGCTTCTTGGGACCTGGCAGAACATCAGCTCTGGGATAAGGAGACTTGGTATAGCAAGGCTGGGGCTTGGCTGAGACAAGGGAGGGGCCTGGGGTGCCAAGTTTAAGGAGATGCTCTCTCTTAGAGTTGTGCAAATGCAAGTTTGGCATCTGAGAGTAAGTGCCCCTTACTTTCTGCCCCTCACGGGCCTCACCCTGGTCCCACTCTGCAGTACACCTGGCCTTACCTGGACTACACCTGAACTATACCTGCAGGATCCTATACTCTCCTGCTTTCTTGTCTTTGGAAATGAGTGTGTGCCTCTATAATCACTAAATTTTCATCAGCTAGGTCAAGTGGCATATGGAAACCTATCTGATTGACTTTTCTTTAGATTTTTTGGGAAGTGTTTTTACTCATTCGGCCTTTGGGTCGAAGGAGAATTACATTTCCTTCTCTGCAAGACTGGCTGTGGTGCGCTGGTGCGTACTCTACTATGTAAATGTAATTCAATATAAAGCTGAATTGTCAATACCACGAGACACTTTTGAGAAGAGTGAAAGACTATATGGCACTGGTGGTCACATTCATTGTGTTGCCAAGAGAGAAAGACCAGCATGATAGGAAGTTAGAACACCTTGGTTCTGCCCCGAGTCCACTGCGTGACGTGGGGTGATGCTCTGTGCCCTCTCAGCCTCAGTTTCCTCACCTGTCCAGTAGGGATAGTGACGAATGATAAAGCCACCTCTCTCTCCCATTGTTACAGAGAGGAGATGATGCATCTGAACACCCTTGGCAAATCATCAAATGCTAGCTGGCTGTTGGCACCATAATTTCATTTTTGGGGGAATTTTTTACAAGATGGATCCATTCTGAGTTGCTGCCTGTCCACCACCAAGATGAGCAGTGCATTTCACGGGATTCAAGTGAGGCCTTGTTTACTGAAGAGAAGACGAAGCCACCAAAGCCAGGGTCAGCCAGACAAAAGAAGAGGGAAAGGCCCGCCAAGGCTACTCGTCCTCAGGGTGGGTCTGAGTTCCAGGGGAGGAACCCAGCTGGCCGCTGTTTCCCTCCCTTTTTATGGGCAGGTGTAAGAGCAATTTTATTAGTGCAGAGATAACCAAACTACCTTGGCACCAGCCAGTCTGGATTTGGGCGCCTGCTGTTTACAGGAATTATCTGAGAATGCAAGCTCTCTGCACCTGGGAATCTTGAGACCTAAGAAATGTTACCTGGAGGAAAGACACCACTTGTCCCATGGGAAGAGGAACTTGGGCACAGCCTCTCCAGCTGTGAGAGAGCGTGAGGACCCCACCCCCATAGCTCTTTAACCAGACAGTCCGGGGGGAGCAAGGAAGGGCATGTTTAGACAGTCCTGTTCCTCCTGTCACAGGACCACCGTGACGTCTTACAAGCAGAGCCTATCTGCTCAGCCCAGTGGTAAAACCTTCCTAGGTCATGTCAGGGGTTCTTTGTGGTGGGTTTAGATTTGATAGAGAGATCAGGGTCTACTCAGGCTAAAGCCAGATCCATCTGTTAATGAACTGTTTTAAGAAGATACTGTATAATTTTGCAAGATGCACTCGGCATTTGGTCTAAAATGCAACCAGGGTTGGTTCCTTTAGCCAGCCTTATTCCTACTTGTCCCTTGACCACCCTAAATGCCACCTTGACTCACCCTTTCCTCCCTGGCCTAAACGCCCACCCTGTGTAAGTGCCACTGTCGGTACATAGTCCAGGTGGCAGCGACAGGGTACGGGAGCCACAGAAGGAGACACACAACAATAGCATAATATAAATTTTGCACAATGTGCTCTAGGAGTTTAGTAGTGGAGCAATTAATTTAGTCAGTGAGAGAGCCAGGAACCCTTCAGAAAATGACATTTGAACTGTGTCATAAAGGATAAGAAAGATATTTTAGGGCAAAAAAAATGGGAGAAGGGAATGCTAAGTAGAGAAAACAAGGAGCAAAGATGTGGTACGAGGGATGAGATGATAAGTATAAAGTACTGAGAACATAGCACATAGTAGGTGCTCAGGAAGTGTCAGTGGTAGTTGTAACATGTTCAAGGAATTTCAAATACCCCACATGGCTGGAATAAAGGAAGGGAAGTTCTGAAAATTAAATCAGGTAATTTGAGATCTTTTCATGAAGGGCATTGAACCATGTGCTAAGGGAGTTACATTTTTTATTTGCAGCATATTTTAGCCAACTAATCCACTTGCTTTGTTATTCATTGGTGACCAACACTGTCTCTGTGGGGATGGCTAAGGCCAGGATGCATTAACAAACAACTGCCAATGTCGGTGGATTAAAGCATCAGACATTGATTTTTTTCCTGCACTCCACGCTCACCACAGTGTTTGCCTCCTTCACCCTCTTTCTATGACCCTGTTGCTTCCCCTTCTGCTGGAAAGTGACACCCATCACTTCCTCCATTTCATTGGCTAAAGCAGGTCACATGGCCACACCTAACTTCAAAAGGAACAGGCCAGTGCGGTCCTGCTGCATGGGAATGGGTGCCTGACCATGGACGTTTGCCGAAACTCAGAAGTGTATGCCTCAAATGAGTGAAGTTTACAGCATTTGAATTCTGTGTTAACAGTCTGAGCTTAAAAAGCACTTCAGTGCATTTTCAAACTTCCAGCTGTATTTAAAATCATGATGCAAACAGCTAAAATGCCCTTTGATTTCTAAAAAGTAATTTTGTTGATCCTTTTAAAGACACTGTAACCAATGGTTACAACCAGGTTTTTAAATGCCTTCTGGGAGAGGGGAGGGAATCCTGATGTTTGCCTATGTCCATGGTGTAAATACTCCTACCATGGCTGATTTCAAGTTACCAATGTGATGTCATTGAGTTAAGCAGGAAGAGATGCACACACTTTGAGCCAATCTCAGCACACCACTAAAAATAGTAAAATATGCTCTAGTTGACATTATAATAAGCAGCAAACTAATGGTTGTCTTTGTGATATCTTAAACACATTCCCAGCTTGCTAGTAATGCAGAATCAGTAATAACAATAGTAAAACTAAAGATAAAAAATAATAATGCCAATCATATCCTGGAGTTCCCATCATAGTTGAGGGTACTCGAAAGGTTAAAAAAAATGCCCAAAGTCACCCAGCTGGCTGGTAGCAAAACTGGAGCCAAAACCCAGGTTTCCTGACTCCCTACTCTATGCCCACAAGTGGTTTTCCCCACAACGGCAGGAACTGTGGGAGGCCAGGGTTGAATGTGGACCATTGCTCCCAGCTCACTGTCAGATAGTCATCTGACAAGTACGGTTTCTAAAAGGTCAAACATTCAGCTAAGCCAGCCTGTGGTGAGCAAGTGGCAGGGCCCTGAGGCTGGGCAGGGGGTCAGGTGTGATTTGATAGCTACTGGACCCAGACAGTGCATTTGCCCTGGGAGGACAGAGGATAGCCCAATGCCCCGTCTGAGGGCTGGGGTTCACCCCAACCCACAGGGGAGCCAGTTTTCATGGTCAGCCCCAGCTTTTTGCTGCCCAGCCCCTGGCACACCAACAGGAAGAATAGTAACAATGGCCATGAGCTCAGAAGGAGACCACTAGGGATTTCCCACCTGAACAGAACTTTGGGGTCGCCAAGAACAGTCTTTGGGAGAAGGAGTTTGTGCCGCAGGGTAGAGACAAAACCAATAGTAATCAACATGACATAATAAGGAGTAGTTGAGGGTGAAGCCAGATTCATCCCCAAATATATTCTGAACCTATATGACTGTCTCTGGTCACTTATTTTATTTTTTAATATGCATTTATTTATGTATTATAGAGAGAGGGGAAGGGAGGGTGAAAGAAAGGGCAAGAAACATCGATGTGCGAGAGACACATTGACTGGCTGTATCTTGCACATGCCCCAACCAGGGACTGAACCCACAGCCCAAACATGTGCCCTGACCAGGAATCAAACCAGTAACCTTATACTTTGCAGGACAATGCCCCACCTACTGAGTCACACTGGTCAGGGCTCTGGTCATATGAGCATTTTAATTGTCTTTTTCTCCTTTCTCAATCTAACAAGTCCCTGCCCTTCAATGTCCATCAATGTCCCTTCTTCACTGAAGACTCTTCTGACCTTGACCTTGCAGTACCCCCTCTGCAATGTATCATTTCTTCTACTCTGCTCCTGGTACACTCGGCACCTACCTTTACTACAGTTCATTCACAGCTTTTGTGGTTATTTGTTCAGATGGCTGTGTTCTCGGCTAGATCAAATATTTCCCTCTGGATGTTAAGGCTCTTACTCACCTTGAGTTTACTGCCCCCCCCCTTCCCCAGTGCCTGGCCTGGCTCATTGTAGACACCAAAGAGAGAAGACAGTAGAAAGGAGGAAGGACCATTCTGGACTCAGAGCAATGTCTCTGAGAAAAGGGAACTCTCCTGGCCTGTTTGTGCCAAGTCACCAAATGCCTGCACACTCTCCAGGCAGCAGGTCTCAACCTTACTGTGTGAGCATCTCCAAGGCCTGTCTATTTAACGAGCAGAGTCCCACTTCCCCCCTGTCCTGCCCACCCCACTCCACCTGCTCTGATGTAGAGGCCTGAGAGGGGAGAAGTCTGTGTTTTTTCAAGCTCTCCAGGGGCTGTTCTATGCAGATGCTCTGCAGGACCCTTTTGCAGGGCACTGGTCAGAGGGTTCCAGGAATGCAGACCAGGTAGGGGCCAGAGGAGGGTGCAGACTCGAGTTGGAAGTACCTACCAGGCTGTACAGAGCACTCCACAGCCTGCACTATTCCTCACAAATCTCGGGGAGCTGCATGTCCCAGGTGGCCCACAACTGTCCCTCCACACTCAGGCCACACTCCCACAGAAGCGGCACTAGTAGCCCTTTGTTTACAAGAGCGTCTGACGGCCTTTTGGCACATGGAGGTCTCAGCTAAACATTTTCAGGTCTGGTTCATTATTTGATTATTCTAGGCTGTGGAACAGCTGCACCGGGGCCTGGTGCTGGTGATGGTAGAGCTCAGGGACAAGAGACGTGGCCCCGGGCTCAAAGATCCTGGGCTCAAAGACCGCCCCCACCCCACCCCCAAGCAGCAAAGCCAGTACCTCTCTCAGTGTGCTTCCCAGGCTGACCTTGGGCCTCCTGAAGCCCAGCCCTGCTCCCTGGGCTCAGTAGGAACAAGAGTGTGCTCTCCTCGAGTCACGCACACCCGTGAAAGCTGCCACACACACCCTCACCAGCACCACCTCTGTCCTGCAGGCCGAATAACAGCAGGGTTGTCACCGCCCCGGGAAGAGCGTCCCCAGCACTCCTCCCTCCTGCAGGTGTTGTCTCAGGTCTCCGCGCGCGCAGACCCCACCTGAGCGGCCCTCAGAACCAAACTCTGGAAACACTGGGCAGGCACTCAGCCGCCTTGTCACGCTCGTTCATGCAACAAAGCGTGTTTTTCCCCCAGAGGACCGTCATTTTATATTCCTACTCTTTCTGTGAGGATAATCATGCCCACACGGGGTATAATTGATTCTAATTTTCACTCCGAGGTAGCTCCAGGTTACAACCGCGGATCTCGCCTTGGAGAACACACTCCTTTTATTTAGCATTTAAATGAGTATCAGGAGGGAAACAGGAGAAGTAATTATGAGGGGAAACCAAGTGTTGAAAGGGGCAGCTTTTGAAGGGCTCAGTGTGCTGACCCTGGGCTGTGTGGTTCCCCTTCAGTTGGTGGGAGGCCAGCCGCATAAACCCTGGGGGTCTGACAGTAAGGAATGGTGCAGCCGGGCAGGGATGTGGCCTTTTGCTCTGGGCTGGGGTTATTCTAATTCGATGTGCGCCCCTGACTCAGTAACTTCTGTTTATGAATTAGCACGTATTTTTTAAAATCTTACTCTGCCTGAGGTTTCCAAGCAGGTGGTGGCCATGCCGCAATTGCTACTCCCCACTCTCTCTTTAAAAACCAATTTTGGTGTGTTATATTCATAGATCCCTTGCTAACCTTTCGGAGTGCGGACCCCTATTATTATATGTGGCAGAGGGCAGTGCTATATTTTGTTTTGTTTTGTTTTTTTCATTCTTGCTCAATTTCAAACTTTCCCAGTGAAATGCAGATCCAAATGAGTAAGTTGTTTTTACAGGCTATGATTAGGGGTATCCGTTGCATGATGGAAGCACACGTCTGCATTTATTTTTAGATGATGAAGATTCTAGAAGGAGTGGAGTGTGTTGTTGGTTCGATTGGAATCTGTACACAATGAGGCAGGTTGCCTGACTGAGTAATTAGTTTATGAAGGGCGTGTCTCTGTACCTGACGGCACGGCACACCCCCCATACACATGCCACGGGCATAGGATGCCAGTGAGGGTTGTCCCCCGTTTGTACTGCTGTGGCTTTAATATTATGTAATTATCTGGTTACTTGACCCACCTTCACCCCCACTTGTACCTTCTTAAATGTGTCTGTGGTCCCAGTTAATGTATGTGAACCTGTAAAGATGGAAAGGAGGTGGGCTGAGCCCACATTTTGGGAGTAAGGACACTGAGGTCCTAATACATCAGATTATAGTAAATTCCCACTTGACCTCATCAACAGCTTCTTGGACACTGAGATTTTAAGCAAAATGATGTGTTTATTTCACGACGAATTATTCAAAGCCAGCTGGACCACAGGCTAACAGGAATGCAGTTCCTATAGCCTATTTGGGGTCACAAAAAACATCACCAAACCTCTAAATAAAAACTCAAAACATTTCCAATACCAAACACTGAAATAAATGAGAGCTATACATACATTTAAGAAGCTTGAAGACAAACAAGTAAGAGAATGATTTTCCAACCCAATGATTCCAGCTCAGGGTTGCGGGTGGTCAGAGCCCTTCCTGGCAGCTCAGGGTGCAAGATGGGGCCCCATACTGGTCAGGATGTCCCCATCACAGGTCCACTCACACACATGCCCACCCTCAGCTCTTCGGGACGTGGGAGGGAACCGGAGCACCTGGAGAAAACCCACGCAGACTGGGGGCCACATGGCAACTCCACACACAGAGGGACCCTGTCTGGGGGTCGATTTTTTTCTCATCAATGTTACATCAAAATGTTGAATAAAACAACATTATATGAGGACTTGTACTTGGTCAAGATCCCAGCAGTCAGGACAAAAACAAAAACAAAAACACAAGTGCGTGTGTAACAAGCAGGAGATTTTTCAATCAAATCAGAATATTTATCAGACAGCTCCTATCAAAATTCTTAGTTTCCCTCAATCACTTGGATGTGTGAATGAGCATGCATTTGGTGTGACAAACCCATCCAAGCAGATAAGTCACTTTGCTTTGGTCTCCCCTTGGCCGATCTCATCTGCAAAGTTCTTTGTGCAGTGATTTGCCCTTGTGACGAAATATCAGAACTCAGGAATGGAAGATGTCACGCCCAGAGGACACGTTTGTGAAATTCAACCAGTTAAAAACTCTGTGGCCTTGAATGTGACAATGATTCTTTCACAAAAACATCTCCCCTGCTTTTGAATTAAGTTACACTGAGCTAGGAGGGACCAGTTCCTTGTTCCCTTTCATGTGGTTTCAGATTTTCTCAGGAGTCCTTCAGTCGCTCCCCTAGCCCGGCTCCTGCCAGGAGTGAGGCAGGGCGAGGGGGTCAGACCCCCCTGCTCCGAAGCCCCTGAAAGGCTCAGGTCCATGACTTTTAATTTTTAAAAAATTGATTCTCTGATGTCTCTTCAAAGATCCTCAGGTTTGGGGGGAAAACAGTCATATTTCTTCCCATGTGTGTTTTTATCATTTCTTTTTCAGGTGGCACTAATTCTTTCTCTCACTCTTTCCTCTCCTCTGGTTTCCCGTGGAATTTGGAATTTTTTCTCTCTGTTCCATTAGGAGGGGAGCACAGCCCTCGATAAACCAGGGTGAGGTGATCCTGGCTAGTCCTCTGCACAGCACCCCCCACACAAGTCACCCTTTTCCAGCTGCACCCCCTGCCCCCACCATCAGTGACAGGTTCTTCATAGGTGACAGAGAGGCCGTGTTCACCCCAGAGCACAATGAAACAGCCAGTGCACTGTGCAGTGGGAGAATTATTTCTCAAAAATGTCAGGGCTGTCGGATGGTCTTGTTATTCCCTCTTTCTTATTTTTAGGTCTAAGGCTAATAATCTGAAGCTCTGGGGAGATGTTCTGTAGCCCCAAATGTCACAATTTCATGTTTTTCTCAAGGTCAGTCATGATTTATGTAACCATCTTGGCTTCGAGACTTCTGCTTAGAGCACCAGTCAAGCTTAGATTCCCAAGACTTTGCAGGCGTGGCCTCTCTGGAGACGGTTATTTCCTGACAATGGAAGGCAGCAAGTGGCTGCTGGTAGCAGGCAGGTAGACAAAGTAGAAGAAACTGTGGGTTGGGATTCCAGAAGCTTCATTCCTGGTTGCTGCTTTGCTCCCCACTTGCTTAGGACCCAGGGACAAGCTACTTCTGTGGGCCTCAGTTTCCTTCTCTGTAAGATGGGAAGGTGGCACAGATTCCCAGAAGCAGTGATGGTTCCCATCCCACTGTTTTGTTCCCTTTCACTTTGTGCTGTAGAGGAAATCATTCTCATTCTCCGCAGGAAAACTAAAACTATACTCCTCCTTCTCTCTGCCTGGCCAAAGGAATAAACTGCAGGGGTAACCATATGTTTTACGCAGAGTGTGAAGTATATGTTTTCCAATAACCTGCCCTCAGTTTACTCACTTATTGATTTATTCTCTGAGAAATGTTTACTGAATGCTACGCAGACAGGCAGTGTGCTAAAGACAGGGATAGAGTGATGGGCAAGACAGATACAGCCATGTAGAACGCAGGTTCAAAGCCAAAAGGGAAAAAAATGCATAAAGAATGTTCACACTAAGACAGACACAAAGGAAAGCTTTCTGCAGAAAGTGATGGGAGGCCCAGGGGAGGCTGAAAGGATGACTAGCAGTGAGCAAGGTCAATGGAGAGTGATGTTGGCGGAAGTGGACTTGATTCTGAGGAGGTCCGAGTATACAGTAGAGGCCTCAGATTGCCAGGGTCTTATGCAAATACATATATGAACTCAAAAATGTAAGTTATACTAAGCAGAAGAATTTCTTTTCAGGCAACAGAGGTTTGTATGCTTGGTACAATGCCAAGTATGGAGGCTAGTGAAGCCTGTGAAATGGGTAGGAGGGGCATTCGGGCATGAAACACAGCGAAGCCCTGCTCCGTTGCCCCTCCTCGGCCACAGACACTTCCCCTAGCGGCCGGACTGCCTGAAAGGAGAACGTCTAATGTGACTCTGGGTGCCCAGAGCCTAGCACAGTGACTAATATTCAGGAGATGTGTGCTTTAATGTTGCTTGTTTGATTGATTTGTTGGTTGATCGGTGTGTCAGGTGGATGAGTAGATGGGTGGTTGGTTGGTGGATGGATGGACAGGTAGGTGGGTGGCTGGGAGAGAGGGGACATGAAGTGTCCAATTATGTATTTTCATTGTCCCATACATAGAAGTACCTTGTTTTTCATATACACCAATATACACTCATGTCCGTAAGTTCCCAGTCATTTGACCTCCTTCAGTACTGTACTCGGAGCTATTTTTCTTCAATGGAAACGGTACCTGCTGTTTTTTTCCCCTGTGTTTTCTCTGTGTTATGCATCAAACCGACCACCACATGCGGCGCTGCCGGCAGCCAGGCCAGCGAGCCAGAGTGGTACTGTCCCCCTGAGCTTCTGCTCACCCCAGGATAGAGTTCTTCTCCTTAGCACCTTGGCGGTGGGTTTGCAGGATTTCGCAAGAATACAGCAGTTTTCTGGAAGGACTCAGGGCATCTGGCAAGTGAGCAGTTTCCTGTGGATTCGCACTGTTTAATGCATGTCACTTGGGGCTAACAGACTGTTTCTTATCCCTCCGGGGTTTTGGAAAGCATGGGATATGGATGCCAGGACCCATGTCAGGGCCCAGAGATCTTAGGACTTCAGACTAACTGGCACCAGGGGGCTGAGAGGTCCAGGTGTGGAATGCTGGGGCTCAGATGGCATCCTGGGCTCAGTCCAGTGAGACATGCTGGCAACTCCAGCAACCTGCAAGAACCAACATGTCCTGTCCAGTTCTGCTGCTGGGCACCCCTGGGGCGGAGTGCCCTGAGGTCATGTTCCCAGCCCCACTGGCCTGGAACCTGGGTCCCCAAGTGCACTTCCGGTCGTCAGCAGTGTCCAGCTGTCCTGTGCTCACTTGCCTCACGTTGCCTTTTCTACTGGCCCTGGGTGACTCACCAAGTGGTTAAGAAAGAACACAGCACGATGGTCCCCACTCGCCACAATGTCACCCAGGGCAAGTTGGCACAACCAGTGCCAGACTTCTTACGCACCCATCGGTCAGGATCTAGCAGGACTACACACTAATCTTATTTAAGGGGAAGCTGCTATTAGTAATTATCATAGGTAACCTCCATTGGACCCTTGTTGTGTTTGGGGCACCACAAACTATGTGTATTTTTGTTTTAATTCTCAGAACCATCCTGAGGTCAAGCATCAAGTACAAGTTTTCCAAACACTAGTTCTCATAGGTGCTCATTGGCCTCACCTGGTTACAGTTAAGTTTGGAAAGTGCTGATACTTCTAAACAGTATTGCAAACGGTAATTCCAAGGAGGGGGTCTATAGAGAATTTCTCAAACTGAGCACAGAACAACCGGTAAGTTAAAGAACACCAGTGTAAAACCTGGGTGGGTAGTGGTATAGAAGTGGGTCAGCCCAAAGTACGCCGTGTGTGCTGTGGGCAGTCGAAGAATCATCGGGAGACAGGTGCACGCTGAAACCATCATAGCTGCACTGGGTGTGACCGTTCTTGAAAACTGTTACTCGTGACACACCAAGGACAGCCCGATGACTCCTGGAAGTAGCTGTTGGTTTGTTTTTAGAAGTGTGTCATTTGTTCCACGCTGTCCCAAAAAGTCTGCTATAGCCAGGAGCAAGGAGCTCTGTTGCCTGCCAGCAGCCAGAGCTCTGTGCAAGGTGAGGGAGGTCGGAGTGAGGACTGTGGGCCCGTCCTGATGTTCACAGGCCGCCCTGCCGCAGCTCGGCCGTTCCCCACACTCCCGGGAGCCTGGCAGGCTCCCCTCAGGACGCAATGCTGGGGCCAAAACTACCAGCATAGTTTCATCCCAGGACCTCTGTAAGCTCCAATGCCTTCCTTCATTCTGCTAGTTTTGTGTACTTGCAGACCCTAACCTACACCCCTCTTCTCTTTTTTCCTTCTGACCCCGTCGAAACATTTCAGAAGACAAGCCTGCTTTTGCAGTGTGACACGTCTTCGGTGTCGGCTCAGGCTTGCTCTGCCCTGTGCCTCTGAAGACCTGCCACGTGTGGTGAAAATACTTCCAGCTTATGTAGCTCTCCGATCAGATGTAAATGACTATATGATTTTTCACTGTGATCGGTCAGAAAAGAAATTTTTTTCATAGCACAGGGAATAAAGGTAGTCTTAGTGAAACTCAGTTGTCAACATCTTCTTAAGATCAGGCCTTACTTTGAAAACATCACCTGCATCATCGTTAAAGTTAATTTATTCATTGAGTTTTATGTGCATACATACATATAAAATGATTCCAGGCCTGGATCTGAGCAATTTACAACTTACAACTTAGATTGCACATTTAATTACCTACAGGTACCTACTATTATTATCCACACTCCACACTCCAGGCGATGAGGCATCAAGCGGTTAAGTAACCTGGGGTAAAGTCCCTCCGCTGAAAAGGTTCCGAGCAGAATCGGGACCCAGACAACTGAGCTGCAGAGTCTTTGCTCTGCGCAAGGAATTCTTAGCAAACAGAAACCTCTCAGTGTGTCACTGCCCCTTCTGTGACCGCGGGGTTTGGTCCGCAGAGCATTTTCCACTGAAACAGCCACAGAGAGCTACATAAGCTGGAAGTATTTTCACCACACGTGGCAGGTCTTCAGAGGTTCACTACGGTGTTAAGTTTCCTACGCAAGTCTTCAGAGGGTGGCTGGAAACTTTAAGTTATTGATCAAAACTGTTTTAAAAAGAAGCCGTTTTTCCTTTTTATTATTAAAAGGCTGAAGTTAAGAAATTAAGCTAAAAATGTTGAGTTGTTTAAAGCGGGAGTTACTCTATCCCCAATCATTGTTGAAATATCACAAAATCTCAATTCTCATAGCTATGGTATATATGCTAAGATGTAGTTTTCTGGGTTTGGATAAATTTATTTAGACAAAATACATGTTATATGAACATGATATTTATTCTTTATTCTTTTATCTCCTGACTCCAACATATAATAATATATATGATAGAAACAGTATTTTTATTTTAAAGCTTTTATTTCTCTTGGCTTACAGTCAAAATCTCTCCAGAGATTTCACCTAAATCATGGTTTTGCACAAAATAGTGTTCTCTTTTGCATTGTGGAAGAATTGTAATTTATATTAGTAAAGGCCATAAAATGACATGGTGTGGGCCCCACCCAAACTAAATCCTTCCTTAATGCCAGCTAGATTGAGTTTTCATTTCCAATAATGTTACTTAATCACTTATTTTGCATATCTAGTTTCTTTAAACATGCCCTAGCTATGAGATGCAGACCACAAAAGACTCTGGTACTTTAGATTTACCCAGTTTCTAGTTATGTTTAAAACTCACCCAATTTTTCCTCTAAGGGAAAACTTCCCAGTACAAAACAGAACTGATGTAAACCAGGAAATAAGATGTGTTTCTCTGTAGCAAAGTTTTGCTTTTTTCTCTCATTCCAATTATCAAGGTAATACTATTAAGATAATTTTGAAAGATAAAGAAAACAGAGACATTTGTCTATTTTATACAGTGATTTCCTAGGCATTGGGATTTTAAGCAGATTTGCAAGCTTAACCCATTCATAATTCTGTGTCTTGCTTTTTTCATGTAGGATATTGCAGCCGCCTCACTGTTCCATATACTCTTCACGTGCAGCATTTCTGGCTGTCACATGATGTCATATTTACTTTGCTATTTCCTGACATTGGGTGTGTACAGTGTCTCCCATTTTTAATGTTACAAATAATGCTGCTGCGAATGCCTTTCTGTATTTAGGATCATTTCCTTAGGATAGATGCTGAGAAATCCAATTATGGAATCTTAAAAGATGTTAATGTTTTGAAACTCTTGATACACATGTCCAAATTACTTTCTGAGATCATTTTAACAATGTACACTGTCTGGCAATTTCCTGCCTGTGTTCGATGTACTTTGTAGTGGGTGAGTGTGCGTGTGTGTATGAGTGTGTGATTTTAACTCCTGCAGCTGGGCAAGCGTGGACATGGACCAGATCCGTTGGTGCATGGAGGACGCAGCTTGGACCTGCAGCCCAAGAACCTGGCTTTTTGTCCTGACACTACCTGATGGGCTGTGAGAACCCAGGCAACTAACTTACTCTTCTCCCCTTTGTAAAATGGGGAGAGGGGCTAGACCAGACCAGACACATTCACTTAGTTAAAAACTTCTGAGTGCTCTTGATGGCTCCTGGTGCCACAGTGATTAGAAAATGCAAATGCAGGGTCCTTTGCTCAGCATTCCTACTGAGGAACAAACACAGTGAGGCAGCATCCCATGGAGTTAGGAGTACGGCCTATGCAAGCAGCGGACCAGCTTGTGAGTTGTGCAAGCTTGAGCAGTGAGCGTTGTCCTGGCTCCGTTCTCCTCGCATACGAAGTCGTGGTACTAATGCCTGCGTCAGACAGGATTGTCACGCAGAATAAACAAGACAGTGGTTTAGCCTGGTGCAATGTGTGCGCAGTAGTTGTTGGGGGCATTTCCCCCACTTTGTGGCCATGGGATCCTCATACATTTGGTCAGCTGTAAGCGCTAGGGAGCCTGTGCACTGAGGCACAGCTTCCCAAAGAACAGCCCGTGTTCAAAGAGTGTCCCACGTTCTAAGCACAGAAACCGCACTGGGGCCCAGAGACAGGCACAGTGACATGGGGCAGCGTGCATAGAGAAAACAGCTGGTTATGTTGATTTTGTTCTTTGAAGAAAGATGTCCCTTATTCCAACTGCCGACCAAAGAACCTGTAGGCTGGCAGCTTGAGGCTCTCTGGTGCCTTCTGCCCTGCAAAGTGTGCCAAGAAAATGTGTCTGAGCAAATGTACAGCCTCAGGCAGAGATTTCTCAGGCTCAGCTGTGTGAGTGACAGTGGCAGGGAGGGGAAAGGGGGCCAACTCGTGGGGTCTGCGAGACAGTTGGGTGCCTCGAGCCAGAAATCGACCATCTTTGACGTTTGTAATAAAACCCATCAGTCAATCATTTGGGGGCATCTAGTTCTTTGGCCAGAGGTGGGAGGACACGTGACAGCAGGGGAAATACAAACAAAGAGAGAAGAACACACAACCTGAGAGGGGAGGAGCGGAGGGCGGGAAGGACGGCGGCAGCCGGGAACTTGTCCTGGACGCGGCTCCCTGAGAGTGTGCATTGTTACCTCGGGTCTTAGTTTTACAGACGTCTCCCTGAAATATCGTAAAGCAGTTTTTAGGAGGCTTGACCGACAAATGGCCTACTCTTTCAAAAATAACCCGAACGTGCTTTAAACTTAGCATTTATGAAATTTGACTAAGATTTTTAAAGTTCTTATTTAAGGAAATGGATGACTTCACTAGGATGTAAGTTCTGTTTTCTCTCTTCCAAAAACTGCACACAAAATCAAAACATCAAAAAAAAGCAACAACTCCGTGTTGAAATGTGTGGGGTGCTTAACCAAACCGAAAACGTCTTTTCCTGTAACTCGGAGAATCTTTTGTTTCTGCACCTCAGCGGCCAGCCTGTCAGAAACATCAGCGATTTAGCCACAGTGGTTGACGTCAGTCTCAGCACGACAGCTGGGGAAAGGATATGGCAAGGACCACAGTTTGAACATTGCACAGTCAGTCAGTCCAAGAAGGATCAGATTATTTGCTTCTAAATAAGGTTGCCTGGTCTGTTTTGGAGACCACACAGGCCCTTCATTCTGGGATGAATGCAGAGTGTTGGGGAGGAGGGGAAATGATTGTAGGAGAGGCAGTGAGACCAGTGCTTGGGCCCTTTTGTGTCTCTGGATTGAGAGTGGCCATCTGTCCCCAGAGAAGAATTGAAGTGGCAGCTGGGTACCTTGTACCATCAGAGACAAAGGTCTCTCCTTGTGATACAGGGTGCAGCCAAGAGGGGGCCGGCCGCCCCAAAAAGGGGGATTTGGAATGGTGTCCAGAACTCAAGATGTATAGAAATTATTGGAGAGACATATAAGATGTCCTCACCCCTTCCCCCCACAGGTGTGGGTTGGGGGAAGGGACACATGGAGCAGGAACATGCAGGGCTGTTTTGTACAGCCACAGCCTTGCAGCTAATCCATGGCATGGTCACTTAACATATCCATAGCCTTTGGCGGGTCACTTGCATATGTTAAATGGCTGTGGCCAGGCTTGGAGCCAGGGGGATGAAGTCACTTTTCCCCAAGATGTAACTGGGTGACAGGTCCCCCGAGTTACAGCGCCTGCATGGGAACTTGGAGAAGATTGGCTCCATGACATGGGGCAATAACCGCCCAGACTCACCAAGGCAGCCCAGTAAGCTTGTAATAATACAGAAATACTGGCAGGTTTAACTGATGGTGGGAGGAGTTGGAAATGGGTACAGAGGAAGACTGGCGCAGGGATTTAAACCCAGACACGGCAGCCATTGGAGAGAGAACCACACACTTTTGGCCAGAATGAGGACTCCCACAGCCACATGAGAGAGAATTACCATGTAGCTTTAGCAGGGAGAGCCACGTGGTTTTGGGCACAATGAGGACCCCCTCTTGCCCAGGTAAAGAGGGAACCACATGACTTTGCCAGAATGGGAACCCCCGCAGCCAGGTGAAGAAGAAAGCCATACACTTTTGGTGGAGTGCAGACCCCTGCAACTCTGGTAGAAGAGGCCCACATGGTTTTTGGGGTGCTCCCTTTGGCCACATGGCCTGGGAAGCAGGAGAGACTTTGCCTGGAAAAATGGTTACAAAGAACTCTTGCCAGTGGACCATGAGAAGGTGCTACATGACTTTGGATTAATTGGAGATCCCGCCTGGACAGTGACACAGCTGACGGTGCCAGCAGCCTGAAACACAGACATGTGCTCCTTTCCTGAGTTACGGTACCTGAATTAGGGCAGGGGGAGGAGGGAGTGCTGTGTGTGTAGGTGGATATCCTAAAGGACTTTGATATTTTAATGAAGACGTTAGGTTACTATGTTAGGTCTATACAGCATTAAATAAACATTTCCTTTCCTTTTCACAAATCTCTGGCATTGAGAGATATCTTTCTAATTGGCAGCGGGTGATTGGGCCCAGTAGGTGGTCCGGAGAGTATGAGTATATCATCCCCCAGTGCGTCTGTTCTGTAACAGTTTTTGGCATCCCTGGGTGGGACAAATATTGCCCCCCCCCCAACCTCTGTTCGGTAACACTCGGACCAGAGCACAGCAAGTTTGGAGGTCACTGGGAGTTTTAGGAGTCAGCCAGGTCAGCTGGGGATACCTGAAGCTTTAATGGACTAATAAACGAAGCCAGAATTATCCAGCTTTAATTAGCGCATCCGTGGGAGAGACGGCAGGGCCCCACCCCGGTCTCTCATTTCAACAGTCATGGGAATGAGTTTGCAGTGCAGCCATATGTCTTTGTCGTCTTCCTCCTCTTTCAGGACTGGAAACCACAAGCTAAAACTACAGTAGCCACTAATGAGGCAGTTTCTAGGAGGAGCAAGGAAGATTTATTTGGCAGTGTAAAGAGGCAATCAGAGTACCTAGGATCAAATAGGTCGGGCTCAGTTGCACTGATAACAAAACTACCCCTTTGATTACCATTCAGTAATTTGGGCTTATGCCACTTGGTATTTGTAGTTTTTTCACTTGCCAACAGGGAAAGAGCCAGACCTGGGATAAATAACGCTTCAAGACCAGAAGGGAAATCCCCCTGCCCTTCTCCCCGTATGTGTATTTTTTGACACTGAAATAAGTAGAAAGCGTACATTCAGTACACCCACATCCAGCCATGAAAAGTATTTGTGACCCACCGAGAGGGAATAAAAGGGGAAAACAGGTTTCCCTCATTGTCCTGAGTTGAGTGAATGCCTGTAGCCTTTTCCTGAGTGTCTCTGGGCAGGAAAAAAATGTTTTGTGGCTTTGGGGAAATAACGTGCCACCCAGCCTCAACACCCAACCCCACAACCCCAGACATGTGTGTGGGATGTGCCGGGAGGGACCAAGGGAAGAAACATGGCCATTCTGACTGTTTTTAAAATTAGAAGTCATTTTGGTGGAAGACAAGGAAAACATGAGACTGCAATAAAGCTGGTATGTTTACTTTCAGGCCCCAAAACTTCCTTGAGTGCCAAGCTGGTGTCGGCGTCCCGCTAGTCACTGGAGCTGCAGTTAATGCGAGAACTGTTTAACCATTTTCAAAGTGTGTAGAAGCCCTGGCTGGTGTAGCTCAGTGGATTGAGTGCAGGCCTGCGAACCAGAGTATCGCGGTTCAATTCCCAGTCAGGGCACATGCCTGGATTGCAGGCCAGTTCCCAGCAGGGGACACACGAGAAGCAACCATACATTGATGCTCCTCTCCCTCTCTCCTTCCCTTCCCCTCTAAAGATAAATAAATAAAATAAATAAAAGTGTGTAGAAAGTCCCATAGGAAGACGGAGAGTCCTTGTGTCAGTGGGCTATTGGTGGCCACTACGGCATTTGCTATGACTGGAGTGCCAGGGATTTCCATGAAGGGACAGTCAGGAGAAGACTCTTCCCCAGGACGCACCTGTCAGGCCTTTGCTTTCCTGCTGTACCCATGGGGAGCAACACCTGCCCCTCCTCCCTCGGGGGAGGCGTTGCCCTATGACCAACCCCACAAACAACACTTCCATCTTCTCTAACTGTCCCCAGAACTGAAGCCCTTGAGATGAGCGGCAGGGCTTCCAGTGCTAGGAGCTCCCCGGAACCCCCGGAGGATGCCTTCAAAGGTCAGAGCCCAGAAGTCTGAATGAAATTGGTCTGAGGCGGATGGCGCTTGAGCGGGCTGTGTGTGTATCTGCTTCTCCCCTTAGGTGAGTCCAAGGATCTCAAGGCTGGACCCACAGGTTCAATGCAAAGCACAAAACAGGGGCTCTCAAAGTATGGCAGCCTCAGTGTCACCTGAAACTTGTCAGGCATCCAGATTCCTGGGCCTCATCTCACGCCAACTGAGCCAGAGACCCTTGGGGTGGGGCCCCAAGGCCGTGTTTCAACAAGCCTTTCAGGGATCCCAAGGCTGGCCCGAGGGTGAGAAGACTAGTGATAGAGGGTTGCAGGCACGAGACCCTGAGTCTGGATGTGGTTCTAGGCCTACCTGCAGAGTAGCCCTCTGATGGGGAGTTGGGGGCCCGGGTGCAAATCATTGAACTTCTCTGACCCCTCAGTTTCTTCACCTATAAAAAGAGCAGGTGGGGTTAGACGAGTTCAAAGTCTCCCTATGATGTCAAGAGCCTAACACCTGTGCACACTAAATCTACCAAGTTTTTATAATGTACTTTTAAAATTTTATATTTTTATATAGTGGAACCAAAACATAATCATCGTAAAAGCTCAAAAAAAATACAGAAAAGAAAGAAGAAAATAAATGTCACTTAAAATTCCTCCACCCAGAGATAATTGTTGCCCATCTCCAACAGCTGGGTGTGTTAGAGATATTTGGTCTGTTCTGATATTTTCTGCATGTATCTATTAACAAAATTGAGAATCATACCATATGTGGCTCAGAAACCTGCTTCTCACCTAACATGATATCAGGGACATGTCCCTTCCTCATTAACAGTCATTTTCATCATTTTTGTTAGTGTCTACCTAATATTTCATTACATGTTTACACCCAAATTTATTGAACATGTTCCCTATCTTGGATGTTTAAGCTTTTTCTCGTTTCTTGTTATCATTACGATGAATATCCATTAGCCATCTATCCATCTAATTTTGTCCAAGGATGTTCTTAAGAAAATCTCACAGATAGAATCATGAGGCCAGCACACACAAGGCATTTGATACACTTCCACCCTCCTCTCCCAGACAGGATCCCCTTCGTACAAACACCAGCAGCCATGGATTCGAGTGCGCTCCTGTGACCCCCTCGCCAGCACTGGCCCTGGTGGCTCTCATTCCCTGTGCTGCCACGGGACAGCACGCGCCTGCAGTTGCAGGGTGGCGTAGGTAGCAGGGGTATGGCCTGGGCCTTCAGCGCCTGAGTGGGCCTCAGACTCAAGAGGCAGAGACGTGAGCAGGCCCCCAGGAGCACGAGGACTGGGGTGGGGATAGTGGGGCAACCCCACCTAGAGACTGAGGATGATATCCTCAGTGAGCCCTCCCTGAAACACAGAACTGGAGTTGACCTGAATGGCAGATTGATGGCCGATCGCCTTTTCTGGAAGTGGGCACTAATAAGGCAGAATGTGGGCCGGACTGAGCCAGGTAGATGGTTAGAGCCGTGTACCCGAGCCAAACATGGTTAGATGGATTTCTGAGGTCCTCTCTTGGCTCTGGCGCGAGGTTACTAATGTTGGCCCAGGGAGAAGCTATTTCTCTTGCTGCCATGGCCTCTTTTTCCTGGGCACCTGACATGTATGTGGTCCCCCATCTGGCTTTGCTGCCCGGTGTCCTCCTGCCCACTGACCCCGCCTCGCCTGCTGGGCTTCAGCTTGCCACCTGCCCTGCCTTCACGTTACCTGATTTCCTTCTTGGACTCAGGATCTGAATCAGCGAAAGAAGGACAGTGAGAAGCCAAAGAAAATAGAATCCCAAACCTTATTTATAAATAAGGAAAAGGGGAAAGGAAAAGGGTGGTGAGGTTATTTCACCATTTATTTATAGCCCCACTTTCTTCCAAAAGTATCCTAAGTGGGGCCTGCTTTGGAGGAGGTGCCCAGGAGAACAAAAGTCTTCTCCTTAGAAACCAGACCAAGGAACACCAGCCTTGTGGGCTGTTAACAGGGTGGCAAAGGGCAAGAGAATTGTTCTGGCATCTGACCCTGGGGTGCTTTTTAACACAAACATTATTTGGATGACATGCAGTTTAGAGGGTGGTTAAAAGCATCGATGGCGTGACCACCCCAAAGAACTAAAAACAGGTGTTTCAGACGAAAACTTGTTCAAAATTGTTCTCGGCAGCACTACATGCAATAGGCAAAAGGTGACAACAACCCAAATGTCTGTCAACTGATGAATGGATGAGCAAAAGGTGTTCTATGCATGCAGTGGATTATCATGAGCAGTAAAAACCCATGAAGCACTGATACCTGTTACAGTGTGAGTGAACCTTGAAAACATGCAAAGGGAAAGAAGCCAGGTGGATGCAAACAGCCATTGGTTGTATGATTGCATTTATGAAGACATATTCAGAATATGCACATCCAGAGACAGAAAGCAGATCAGTGGTTGGCAGGGGCTGGAGGGAGAAGGAAGGAATGGTGAGGGACCCTTTAATGGGTATCGGGTTTACTGGTGGAAATGTTTTGGAACCAGATACTGGTAATGATAGCAGAACATTGTGAATGTGCCTAATGCCACTGATTTGCTGAATTATAAACTTTAAAATGATTAAAAGAGTGAGTGTTATGTTACATGTATTTTATCACAGTAAAAAAAAAAAATGAAGAAACTTGTCCTAGGTGGGGGCTGGAGGAGCGTAAGCCTCCTTGTGCCCGAGCTCTGACCTCAGCTTGACCACGTGGTAGCGGTGTCACCTTGGGCAAGTCACTGAAACCCTCAGTTCCCACCTCCTCATCTGTAGGTGGGGCTGATTCCCTACCTCACAGGGTTACAGATCTTAAACGAGTCAAGAGACGCGGAGCACTTTGTTCAATGGCTGGCACACGGGAAGCAGCAGTAAATACCTGTGTCATCCATCTCGTCCGGGTGTTCTTAGCCAGGGCAATTTTACCTCAGAGGAGAGTTTTTGCAAGGGAGAGTTTTGATTGTCACAGTTGGGGGGCTAAATGGCATGTAGTGAGCAGAGGCCAGGGATCCCACTAAACATCCTATCATGCGCAGCCTCTCAGGACAAAGAATTAACCAGCCCCAAACGTCCCTAGTTCCAAAATTGAGAATCCCTGATTTAAACAGCATGTAGGGAAATGTGCTTCATCTAATGAATGTTTAGATTTGAAAAATGGGCCAAATAGAAAAGTTTGTTAGAAAAATGATGGCCAGCAAAAGTATGAACCGTCCACATGTATAAGAACACGTATGAGTCACCGCGGGGGGTGTAAGGGGAACCAAGGCACTGTCCATGAGCAGGCTGGTGGAGGAAGAGCTGCGTGTGACGGAGTTAATAGAGAGGGAAGTTTTCACCCAGAGACCTTTGTAATCGTTTTTCCTTTACAATGAGGGTGATCTGGGGTCACCCACAATGATGCCCCCACAGTGCCCACCCTGCTGGTCCCCGTGGAGAGGCCTCTTCATCTGTCCATGGATAGTTCCTTCACAAGCCTGAATGTGCCTTGTGTTTGGGGAAATTCTGTCATGCAGATATCTGAAAAAGAAGTCACTGTCACCAATAGAAATAAGAAATGACTTGTTATAAGTAAAGGCGTGGATACAAGAGAAAATACTAAGCCTCCTTGTAGTCAAGCACCCATATACCAAAAGGAAAAGGAGACCCTCAGGCCCACTTTCCAATTAAAGAGATATTTTATCAGATTCTCAAACCACGAAGCCTTGTCCAGGTCACCGAATCTGTTCCTACATAGAATGGTTCGGCCTCAGAAGGTCTCTTGATTTGCTAGCCATGAAGGTTCGGGAAGAGATCCTTACTCCTCCTCCCCTGAAGGTTCAGGTCCTTGGAAGCTAAAGCATCGTGATGGGAGGTGGTAGGATGAGCCAGGGACCCCACCCCCTACACCTGTGCACAACTCTGGCTCCCTAGACAGTACAGGTACTTTCTGGCAGCTTATGCTCATTCGGTGCCTACTGTGACAAGGAATTTCATTGGACCCTCTTGCAGGGGAAACCTAGGTGAATCACACTCAGGGTATGTCCAAGTGAGTTCTCAGTATAGCAGGGGAATTGGACCTGTTATAAATCACTCTAACACAATATAGAAAGTGCTAAGGACAAGAAGAAAAATGTGGGGAAATGCTATGAAATTTCAGAGGAGAGAGTTTGCCTCCAGTGGGGAGTTGGGAGTTTTTTTGGAGAGGGGGACACTTGAGTTGGGACGTGAATGTTGGCAAAGTACAGACAAGTTGAAATGAGCCCGGAATATGCTATAGGACAGAACAAGCTACTGAGGGGAGAAGCTGGGTACGTCAGAGAAGAGGGGGGTTTTGGGATTTGCAGAGGGGAATGTAGGGAACTAGATGAGCCGGGTAGGTTGGGGCGACCCAGGACGTGGTTAAGACATCTGAGCATGTGGAGGGTGAGCGGACTAAGAAGACTCTTGTGCAGGTGTGTAGGGTAGACTGGAGAGCCATGAAGAGTCTCGGTTATTACTGCCAGGCAAGCATGGTAAGGAGGGGAAGACTGGGCCAGTCCTTCAGAGGCGCATTTGGCAGCACAGGACGGTAGACATGGCACCGCTGGCTGCTGGACGCACAGTCCTGGGTTCCTGTCCTGGCTCTGCTGCCGTAACCAGCTACATGTCCTTGAGCAAATTGCTTCACCTTTCAGTGCCTCAATATCTTTATCTGAAAAATGGGAATAAAAGTCTTGTTCGTCACACACATGAGCTCAAACTAAGTCAGTAAGTGCACGCAACACATTCTAAATATCGTCTGGCACAATGCAAGTTATTGTGCCCAACAGCTCAATGAGAAAATTGGCTGTTATTGTGGAAGGTAACAAGGGGATGAAATGAGAAAATACGCTTCTGAACCAAGCTAGGATGAGAGTGAGTGCCAGGAGTAAAGGATTACACAAGGAAATGTTTCATCTTTTGTTACTCCCCACAAAGCTGTTCGGAGGGGGTGAAACATGAACCCATGATTCAGTAATGGATGGAATGAAATTCATAGACCATCCATCCAGGTCATGGCCCAGCTGCCTAGGTTCTTCTTGCTTTGTGGATGCAAAGGCATTGACTTCACTGTCTGGCATTAGCTGCAGCAAAGTTTGCCAACAGATCAGGAGTTCCCCCAAGATGTAATGATTTTCTTACTTCTATTAATGGAGAGATCTGGGACCAAAAATTTATTGTCCCAAGAGAGCCCATCAAACAGATGATGCCTTTTGAAGAGCAAGGAAGGCTTTAGGCTTGTGCAGTAACAAAATGAACATCGAAGTTGTTTTATTTCAAGGAAAAGCCACTGTGACTTTTGGTTTTGGCTAAGGAATGTTGTCGGTGTGGGTTGTGGGGGGTTCTGTAGCAAGTAGGGAGAAGATACTGGGGGGCGAGGGGAACCTGGAGCAGATATCCTACGTGTCATTTTGAAACTTTGGCTGTAGAGCTCAGGGCTGAAATGCTAACCCCTTCCATGTCCCACTTGGGTCTCCGGTCTAATTTAAAGCATGCATATAAGTAAAAATTGCACTTTCAAGTGCTGGGGCAGATTTTCAAAAAGAAGACTCAGGCTTGATCCCTATACAATTAAACAATCGTCAGGGTTTAAAGGTTTAATCTGCTGGAGTTCAGCCCAGGATGGGGATTGGAGCCCCAAAATAATTGGATGCAGCCACAGGCTTTGAACACCAGAGCTAGCTGTGCGAGTGAAATCTGCTAGCCGGCAGGAGGGCTCTCTCCTGGGCAGTGTGCTGGGGCAGGGGGACTAGAGCTGCCTGCCCCTGCCTCCACCACTGACTCCTCAGTGGCTGACTGGCGACAGCATCTGGGGGTTGCTGTGCCCATGAATGTGTGCTATTGTTCCAGGCACACGTCGGCCTTAGGAAATAGCACAAAACAGGCCTGTCCTTATTCAGAGGCAGAGCCCCCTCCATCACTCAAACCGGCCCTTCCAGGTCACATGTCTGAGGCCTCCGCAGACAGGACGGAGGCAGCTGCCTCGAATCTGCTGCCGAACGTTAGCCATTAGCCGCGGTTCCCCAAACCTGACAGCCGGAGCTCCCCGGGCTCTGCAGGGGACACTATGTTCTCGGAGGAACTGTGGCTGGAAAATGAGAAAAAGTGTGCTGTGGTTCGGAAGCCTAAGCAGGGCAGGAAACGCCAGGAGCTGCTGGCTGTGGCCTTGGGGGTGAAGGTGGGACTCAAAGGTGGCTTTCTTTGGCCCCCTCTCAAACTCTTTGCCTGTCCACAGATCTCCTCCCTGGTCAGGAGGGCTGCCCTCACGCACAACGACAACCACTTCAACTATGAGAAGACACACAACTTTAAGGTAAGCAAACCTCTGCCTTCTTTCTTCTGTTGTCCAAGGGCTGGTGGGCAAGTGCAGTGTAAGTTCGTCTTTGACTGTGAAGTAACGAGACGGCAAATTGACTCACTTTCCATGTGTAGTGGCTCGCTTTGGATCAGACCACACTGGGAACCTCAGAAAGCCGTTTGCTTGATGCTGATGCCTAGAAAGACCTATGTGTGTAGTAATGTAGTTCTGGAGAACGGGACCCCCTTCTGCTTCAGATTCCCAGGTTCAGGGAAAGAAAAACAGAGCACGTGCAGTCTGGCATTTGGAGACCTCCTGGTGTCTCTGAGAGTACTTTTCCATGCAGGGTGGCAATCAGAGCACTTCTGTCTCCAAGGAAGGGAAACAGTCGCCTGCTTCACATTCTGGGTTTTGTCTTTTGTTTTCAGGGATGCTAACCCCTTTGGTTTATGTGTAGACAGCTGTGAAAGCAAATGATGACAGGCGACACCATCCAGTCGCTTTTGTTTATGCACTGGGAGCAGGGAGCACCCGGCCGCCTTGCCACTGCTCCTCGGGTCACAGCCTTGACCCCGCTCACCAGACCAAACAAAAAGATATGGAAAGTTGGCGGGAGTTTTAGTGGCTTTTCCCATGTGTATTTATAAACTGGAAAGACTGCTATCTTCATTTCAGATGAGCCCTGGTAGAAACAGCCTGCAAAAAAAAAAAAAAAAAACCAACATGGTCAGAAAATGACAGCTTATTTTCTTTACCCTAATGGGTTTTCCAAGCACAGCTGGGAGGAGAGTCCGATGCCCAGTTGCCTGGCTTGAGAGGCTTCTCAGTGCGGGAGAGACGGGATGGAGAGAGAGGTCGGACCCCAGCAAACGGGCTGACAGTGTGCAAGCTGGATCCTGGAGAGCCAGGATGGACAGGAGAGGCAGGAGCAGAGCACTGTGAATTGCCTTCTTCTTTTAAACTCTTCTTTCCTTTAGAGCCAGTAGCCCAAGGGACTGTTGGAACCAGGATGGGCCTTTTTCAGAGCTGGCCAGGGAAACCTGTTTTGTTCTGTCGCTTTCTGGTCCGCCATGAGGACAAATGTGTGTCTATGAAATATACATTTGTGTTAGTTTGGTCCGTTTGGCTTGCTTCTGTTTTTAGAAAGCAAGCAGCTCAGGCATTTGCATGCTATAATTGAACTGAAGGATGGAATATTTCAACCCTCCATATTTAGTGTGAGGATGAAGAATTGCATTATATGGCTCTTGACATTTCTCCCACCACTGAGCAGTGACAGGTCTAATTTGGGGCATAAAAAGCCTTAATTCTTTTTTTCTTTTCTGTTTTCTGTCTTCACCCTTATTAATGTTTTTGCCTTAAGCACATATTTTTCTAACTTGGGGCAGAAGTCCTGATCTTTCGCATCCTGCAGATACACTGATGTGGGGGGAAGGATGGGTCTTCTTGAACATTTAAATTCTTTTTCTTCCTCCCCCAAAATTCTAATTCTTCTGGTTTTAAGATACAGTTGGAAGGACAGCCTCTCTCTGTCTCAAATATATATATCATTGATTGATACATTCAAAACTAATTTTAGTGTTTTCATCTTAGATTTACAAGTGGGAAATGATATTTTAAACAAAAAGATAATTGAATCTGCCCTGGCTGGTGTGGCTCAGTGGATTGAGCACCTGCCTGCAAACCAATAGGTCACCACTTTGGTTCCCAGTCAGGGGACTGGGTCCCAGTCAGGACACATGTCTGGGTCACAGGACTGGTCTCCAGTTGTGAAATGTATGAGAGGTAATCGATCCATGTTTCTTTCACACATTGATGTTTCTCTCTCTCTCTGTTCCTCCCTTCCCCTCTCTCTAAAAAATAAATAAAATCTTTTAAAAAGAGCTATTTTTAAAAAAGATAGTTGAATCTTATTTTCTTAAACAGTCCTGTTGCTAACATGATCTATATTAACTGTTGATCACTGAAAAACACCAACAGCTTTTTAAATGTTTGCAGGAAAAGTCAGTATCCGCTTGATGCGCCCTCTTCTTACTCGTAGCCATAGAGAAAAGGAAAAGCCGAGTGCAGAGCAGTTGCTGGAGAAGACACTCCAGCCAGATGGGAGCTTGTCTCCTCCGCAGTTTAAACAGACGCCTTTGAGACACGGCAGACCCTGGAGTTGACGTCCTTGGCTCTCAATGGTCCTGCTGGTACCACTGTCCTTAGGAACGAGTGGCTGGAGCTGGAGCTGGAGGGGGCGTTCCCTGTCACTCCTTGACCGTCCCACCCCCATTCGGTATCTCTTCACACACCACCCCTCCCCCACCCCCATTGTCTTTGGAAGAAACTTTGAAAGCCGAGGTTTTTAGTAACATGCCACTGAACAAAACTAAAGAAGGAAAACACTTACCAAAGGCCCCTGCCATCTGCTTGGACATAGTGTGAAATCAGGGCAGGAAATACAAAGTTTTTATTTATGTTGACTTCTAATAGGCTTTATTCTAGAACTTTCTTAATTTGTAATTTGGGTTATTATTATTCAAGAGTAGTCTGCGCATGGCATAAAGTGTTCAATAAAAGATACAGGTAATCACACACTGTCTTGCTTATCAGCAACTAAGCCTCACTGAGCCCTGTCTGTACTCTGGTCCACAGGCTTCTGACCAGAGGTTCCAATCTGCCAGCCCATCTCAATGCCTCCTCACACACAACAAGATTTGGGGCCCCAGTCAAGACTGCCTCCCCCACTAAAAAGCCAATTCCTGGCTCTTGCCAGGTACCTCACAAGAGGGATGAGTAGAAACTCCCCACATGGCAGGTGCAGGGTGGAACCGCCCTCCATTCCCTCAGAAAGGTCCCGAGAGCGTGTCTAGGAAAAGGCAAAATTCTGCTCGGGAAACAAAAACTTGTGGAAGTAAATTCCAGTTTCACCTCATTTCGTGCAATAATTGTGTACTTTTCCACACTGTATGCAGATGCAGGTGTTGCCATTTTAATCCCTGAGTTCTCTGGGGTTAAAATGGAACATCCTAGGAGTGCAAAGAATTGGTTAAGGTAATGATGAGATTAACAGACTCCTCTCTGAAGTGAAAACTGTTTCTTAAAAAGAAAAACCCACTCTATTACTTTACTCGCACTACATCGGCATCTCTGTTTATCTAGTTGACTTAACGAGATCCTCTCCTATAAATGGAACAGCTTGCTTTTAGATGGTCTAAAAGCCGTCTAACCAGGAGCCATCTACAAGGAGCCTAGTAACTCCTCGTGGCACAGCAGGCCACAGGGCCCCCAAAATCTGGATAATTGTCCTTCCTCCCCACTTAGTACAGTGATGGGGTAGCTGTGGCCAGCTTCTCGCTCAGCCCATGACTTGATCTTTGGCCAAGAGCTTCATTGTCCCAGTCTCAGTTCCCTCATCTGCAAAATGGGAATGTGGTAAAGTTTAAAGAAACCTGTACATCAGTATGGGCCTGGGCAGCCCGTAAATTTAGCTTCTCCCATTATGTCATTATTCATTCATTTGTGTCTCTCAATTCTCTTGTGCTTTCATGGTTAGCTTTCGCTGTCTCTGTATATCTTATTTTCTATGCTCACTTCGACATGCCTTTCTTTTTTTTCTGTCATGTCTTTCTTCCTCTCTCATTAACCACATGTAGTAGAAAAGTGAAAGAGCATTCTAGGCAATGCAGACGACGGGAGGGGAAACTTGGAGTCAGAAACAAGCGAGAGGGAGCAGGGTGCAGGGAGGCCCCACGTGGGAGACAGAGCTGCTCAGGCCGCATCTCTGAGAGGGTGGCCCGCTCCTGGAGGACCCGTGACCCTCGGCGTGCTCTCTGCTCTGCCCACTCCTGTGTTCAGCCTTCCCCATTCTGCACGTGTGTGTACCTCACTGGCTCCTTCTATCAAATTCTCTCCCTCCACCAGGCTCTGTAGGGACACTCTCCTTGTATGGACTATAGATGGAGAGCAGAGGTCCAAAAAGTTCTGAAGGTTAAAGAGCAAACCACAGTACCTCACCTTATGCTGTATTCCCCAACTCTGACCATCCTTTTCCTTGCCCCCTCCTCTCTCCCATCCACCCCTCTCCCAGCCCCCGGCCAACCTTCCTTTTCCCCACAGCACTGATCCCTGACATTGTACACGTTTACTGGTGTGTTTGCCCCCCTCTAACTGGATGGAAACATCTGCAGCCCTGGGGAGGGGGGAGGGGGAATTTTTGTCTGTTTTACTTCCTGCGGACACCCCAGCGCAGGCTTGGGTACCTACCATTTGGAAGTGTGTGCAGCAGATAACTCTCGGCCCTGCCCACTTCCCCATGGCCACGCCCCGCAGTTGTCCTGTCCGTAGCTTGTTGCACTTGTGTTAGTTGTACTTGAGTCCTCCGGGCAGCAGGCCCTTGCCAGAGTCACCAGACTATGCCAGAGAGATGGCGACCCTGTCAGAGTGTGTCAGGCCAGCTCTTACCCCCCATTTGGCCAGAGGGTCTGGCTGCTGCTCAGGATCTTCCGTGTGCAGAACCCGAGGCGGGGGCAGACACAGGCCCTGGTTCGCTCCTCTAGTTCCAGCTTCCTCTGTGGTGACTCAAAAGTGGCCCTGCCCCGATAAAAGCTCACTGATTGCCCACCTTACCCTTCTCTGTCCCCCACGCTGGACGGATGGGAACATCCTGTTCCCACAGGGCATCGTGCAAGCATGAGTCTCAGGAACGTGCTCCTTCTGACAGGCCTGCCCACCCCATCAGATCCCGGGGCAGGACTAGTGCAGGAGGCTGAGAGGGTGTCCCGGTGCTACCGCAGTGACGCATGTGCAGGGTGTGACAGCGCCACCACCGCCCACTCAGGTTTTTCAGGCTCGTTCACGGTTTCTGGGCCTGTCCCTGGTTTTTGTTCTTATCTGTCTGCGGGTCATTTGCTGTGGAACGAGCAATGTTTCTGCCTCCCACCTGCAAACCCCTCTCTTTTTTCTGTCCTTGTTGACCTCATAAGGGAGTGTCGGCCCTCTGTCCCACTCATTTGCCTGCCTTTCACTGGCACAGGTAGAAACCAGCTTCAGAAATGGCTGTGGTTCTGTTTTGTTTCTTTTGTTTAATAATCAGAAGAGGCTGTTTGGACAGAAACAAACCTGGAACAACGCAAAGGAGAAGCATCCTTCCTCACCTTGAATATAAACCAAGGGGCTCACGGTCAGGCTGAAATAAATGGGCTTGCAAATGTGGCCTTTGGGAAGAAAATACGGCTTCTGATCCCAAGTACTGCGAAGAAGTGACATTCTTTATCTAGCTCCTACTGTAGCCTGACTCCACCGTTAGAATTATCGGAAACTCCTTGTTTTCGAGTAACAGAACCCCTGGAAACTATCATAGGCTAAACACGAGGCTATTGTGCAGGAGAGTCTCATAGACCCCCCGGGACCGCTCAGAACTCAGGCTGGGAGAAAACAGGAACTGGGAGCGTGCCTGGACCCCGTTTCTCTCCTCTTCTCCCTCCCCTGCCCCCTCCCCACCACTTCACTGCTCTGCACTCTCTGGGTATTGGCCTTAGTGTTCTCTCCCTGCACAAAAATGTCTGAGCCCACATGGTCTGCAGAATGTGACTGATGATAGCTCCCTGGTTTGTATGGCACCAAACCAGCCACAAAATCCCAGCTGCAAACTTGCAGAGAGAGAATCAGCATAGCTTGACTTAGACCGGGGATCTGCTGTGCCGGGTTCACTCTGGCCGTCAAACTCACCCCCTCACCCCTGTGAACCCATGGCTGGGGCACCAGGATGCCACGGGGGGGGGAGGTTCGTGAGTGGGGTTGGACAGTGCCCAGGCTAAGGGCAAGAGAAAGCCCTCCTCCTGGGCGAATGGCCTGCAGACATCTGCCATGAGACTTTCCTCCCCATTTTGAAGAATCCCCTTAAAGCTTAAAGTGTTATATCAGCACCTAACCCTTTCCACTGGGTTCTGCTTGAAGTGAATCAAGAAGTGACTCTGAACCTAGATATCGTTATTCATAGGAACATCCAGACTGAGGCATTCTGCAGCACAAGGTAGCTTGGCCTCTGTCTGGGCCTAAGGAAGAGGCTGTATTCTTTCTTTTCCACATTTTGCAAAGTGTACCCATCACTGTTGTGCCTTTTTGGAGCCAGGACCAGCCCTCAGCAAAACTGGAAGAAAGTGAGGTTGTCTCTGGCAAACTCTCCACCCTCCACCCCCCACCCCGGTTGCTTCTCTTGCCCCTAACTCATTGCTCTTTTCTGCTGAGTTACCCCAGCCGTGCCCCACCCCCCACTAAGACCTAGGAGCCCTGGACTCAAAATCTGAGCTCCTCCTTCTCCACCCCATTCTCCACCCCATTCCTTAAGGCTCTGCATTCTGCGGGTAGGCTGCACATTATCATGAATTTTTAATATTACTTGTTTCCCGACAAACTGTCTTAAGTTTCCTCATAAACCCTTTCAACTGTGATTCACCAAGATTTGCTAGTACTACTCAGGTAGTACACGCTCCATTTGAAAAGAACATGTGCGTGAATACGGCAGCTTAATGAGTCTAGTGGTCACATTTTAAATGGGTCCTCTGGAGAACAGCAGCACAGTGCTTTTATCCTGTGGAATTTCATTCATGGCAGGGATTTGGGGCGAGTAAAGAAACAACCTTTGGACAAGGTTCCCACACAGGTGAGCGAGTGCCTTCTCTCCACCAGGGTCTGACTCACAGCCAATCTTATGGCTCCTCAGCATGTTTTGATGTAAATACAGGGACACCGTTACCATAAATCCTTTACTAACCAGCAGAAAAGGAGAAGCTATGATCAAACCCAGTGGGGATGCCTTGCTTCAGCCACACCCCAAAGAAGTGGGCTTGGTCACACTGTCCCACAAACACAGATCATCGGTTAACAAGTCTGACCCATCTCGAGTGCTTAGCTGTCATTAATTTCACAGTGACTTTTTCTATTCCAAAGAACGTACAATTCAAAGGAACTATTCTAAGTGACTGAATGACTTATTCTGGCATTTTTAAATCCAAAGAAACAGTCCTTTTGTGTTTTGTTGGGAGGAAAAATGTACCAGTGATTGCTGTACATATTAGTTGGGTATATTTGACAGTTGCAGTAAGAGGAAACTATTTACACATGTAATTTTTATTTATCAAATATGGACTGAGACCCAACTATGTGCCAGGCACTGCCAGGTACAAGGCAGACAGAGGTGACGTGAGAAGGGGAACTCTTCCTCTAGTGGGGGCTTTCTCCCAAAGTGGTTCTGCTCCTAGGGGCCATATGGCAATGTCTGGAGACATTTCTGATTCTTGAGACTGGGTTTGCTAATGGTATCTGGTAGAGGCCAGGGATCCTGCTAAACACGCCACAATGCCCAGGCCGGCCCCCTGCCACAGGGAGGTATCTGGCCCCAGTGTCAATAGTGCTGAGGAGATCGAGAAAGCTTGAAACAGACAGTGAGGAGCAGGCTGGGAGCGGTTTGAGCAGGGAAGTGCCAGAAAATTCGGTACTGATGCCCTCTCATACCTGAAAGGAAGTTAACTATCCAAAGATGTCACCATATGCAATGGAGCAATTCCCCCATGTGACAGTCAATGTTTTAGAAATCAAATTCTGTTCTACATGTTCTAAAACAGCTGCCAAACAGGCAAATCTGGGGGTCCAGGGTGCTGAGGCTAAGAAATGGGCTCTCTTGCTACCTCTGCTCCGCTAGCCCCTCAGGGAACCCTGGGGTCTCTGGTCACAGACCCAGTGATTCCCCCTTGGCTTATTTCTCTCCCATCTGAAAAGGCTCACTTCAAGGTCAGTATTTCATCTGATCTGGCAAGAGGAAAAAGTCCCAATTTTAACCTAATTTCTCACATGAGTTCAATGCCACATGATTCTGGGATTAGAGGAAAAACCCTCTGCTGAAACTGCAGGCCCAGAGCTGCTGACCACAGCCAGGTTTCCTGCCTTCCTTCTCCTCTGGTAGCTCTGGTCGTCTTCTACACCAGCTGACCCCCAGAGCAGTGACTTAAAGCTGGCACCTCCAGCCACCCGCTCCATGCATATAAAGCAGCTAAGAACAGCCTTTGACCCAGAGTCCTTTTTAAGTCAAAGTAAAAGAATGAAGTTTTCATTTTGAATCTAAATAATAAAACTGACAAACTGAGGCGATATGGTTTTAGTCTACATCAGCTATTCTCCACCAGGGTTGCTTTGTCCCCCGGGGCCCTTGGGACAATGACTGCAGACACTGGTGGTGTTTCCAGCCAAGGGGTGCTTCCGGCATCTGGTGGGTAGAGGCCAAGGACGCAGCTGCACACCCTATGACACTGTGCACAAGGTTGACCCAGCCCCAAACGGGAATAGTGCCAAGGTCGAGAAACCCTGATGTATCTTGATAAGAAAAAGCAACATTTGTCAACTATAGCACATCATAAACAGCACTTTCATCTTCCTACAGTCTAGAACCCGGGCTGAGGCTCATTATGCACTGGGGGGGCATCGACACTGACCCATGAAAACATACTTGTTATGAAACCACCAGGGACTCCGGCCTTCCCCATTCATCAGGCGTGAGACAAATAGCATCCTGCTCATTTAGAACACGTAGAGTCAGGAGATACTCGCCAAACGCCTGAGGTTTTTCTTGACAATTCCTCTTGTTTTTATACAATGGCCATTCCCGGGCTATTTGTCAAACATACCTTATCTCCTGCAATACCATCTCTTTCGTTTTGGAGTGGTTTTCAAATTCCAGGCAGACCATGCCTGGTGTAATAGTCTTGGACAGACATTCTTCCTGTCTGGGGTATTTTCTTCCTGTCTAGAGTATTTTAGGTACTGCCCTAGAGTTTCCAAAATGTTCTTTCTTTCTTTTTTTTCTTTTTTTTTTTGCTGAAAAGATATTCTTGAAAATCAATAAACTTCAGAGAATGGAAAAAGCTAATTAGTGCTTTTTCAAGGTATGGAGTATGTCATTGGAATAGTTGACATCATAACTCTGAGCAAGTGCCTCAGCATCTGCATGCGGTCTGCTATTCAGTGGTTGTCCTTGCGGGCCCAGAAGAAAACTGAACATTCTATCAGCCGTGAAAATAAACAGTGGCCCATCACAAAGAGGAAATTAGGCAGTCGGCCTAAAATAATGTTTAAGTAACTTTACGTTCCCCTTGGCCCCCATCTTGTTTGATTTCTGTGGGAATGTGTGGACACTCAGAGTTATTTGCTCTTCAGAAATGTCTGCCAGCATCTGTGTGGGTGGAGAAATGAGATTCCAGGCAGTGGGGACCCATTGAAGAGAAAGGACGTTGGTAAATATGGATGGGGCTAAATAAGCATTAAAGGCAATTTTGATATATTTAATCACTTAAAAACTATTGACAAAAAGTGAAACTTCAGGAAAATCTATGATTAGCATATACTTTGTTTCCTGGGCCTTGTGTGGGCTAGTTTTTATTTTGTCAATGTGTAGTAAACATTGTTAGCTACTTTCCTAATTTCTAACTATTGCATTTTTATTTTTACCCCAAGGTATGGAGGTATTTCCCGTGCAATTTTTTTATGCACTGGAGATATTTCAGAGAAGAATTTGGTCACTTTTTTTTTTTTTGTATGACCTATGTCTTTCAGAAATGAATGTATTTCAGAAATGAAGCCCACCTTTACTGGCTTTTGGCTATGCTGTTTTCTCTTTGAAATGTTCCCCCCAAGTACACTGCCACCCTAGTCAACACCATCACTTCCCCAGCAACTCAGTCTTTCCCAGTCTGGTGAACTCCTATCCATCCTGCAAAACCCAGTTCAAATATCACTTTCCCCAGCCTCCCCTAGAAGAATTTGTTATTCTCTTCACTATATTATGATTGGATAATTATTTATGTTACCTATTTATTCTTGTAGATGAAATCCTTGAGTACAGGAAGGTCTGGGCCCCTCTGACCTATACTGACTTTGTATATCTGTGAACTTCTACAGTGCCGGGTTCCAACTGGATAGTCAGTGTGTAAATGTTGAATAAATGAGTGAATAATGAATGAGAGGGTAGACAAGTGCACAATATAGGAAATAATTCATCTCTCCAACATCCTTTTCCCCGCTACTGTGTAACGCCACTTCTGAGATACACCCCATCTCCATAAAAGTAAGACGTTGTTTCTGACCCCGCCACTCAACACCAGTGGTTGGTTCGTCCATCCTGCATGGCGCTTTACTTTTGTAACTGTAGAAGTCTTAATATATGCTCAGAAGTGTTTTCCTACATTCTTCTGCTTATTCAAAATTATCTTGGCTATTCTTTCCTACTGTACTCTTCCATATGGAATTTAGGGTCATCTTGTCAACTTTTGTGAAAAGCACCATGGAAATTTTTATTGAAATTCTATTAGGTTTATAGATTCATTTGGAGGATAAATAACTTATTTATAACATTGGGCATTGCTATATAGAAATATAGAAAGTCTCCTTATTTATGTTCATAATGTCATTAATTTATTTTCTAATTACTCTAGTTTTTACTGCTGTCATAAATGGAGTTTTAATTTTTATTATTTAATAAAAAATCATTATTTCTGTATAGCAATGTTATTGATTTCTTCATGTTGCTCTTTTATTAAGCAATGGCCTTGTTTCTTCTTCCAGTCATATATTGGGTTGTTTTTTTTTTGTCTTGTTTTATTATGCTGGTGAAACTCTATAGAATAATGCTCAAAAGAAACATGTGTAAGAGGCAGCCATATATTTTTGCTGACTTTGAAGGAAATTATCCTAATGTTTCATCTTTAAATGTGATGTGTATTATGTGTATAACATAGATGCCTTCAATCAACTATTTTTAGGAGAGGTTCTGCTTTTCCTAGTATGTTAATACTATTATTATGAATAAATATTGAATTTATTCATAGTTTATTAATGTTGTATTTGATTGTTGGTGTTCTAATTTCTTAGTTTCTCTTGTTGTATTATTGTACTAAATTCTAGTATTATGTTAACTACCTTAAATTTGTGAAATAAAGTCCCCTTGATCAGGACACTTTTGAAACATAATGTTACAATCAGTAGAGTCTTTTTCTTCTGAGGTTTTACACTTGTATTCATAATTAAAACTGACCTATAATTTTACTGTCATATATTGTTCTTATATAGTTTTTGAGTCAAGAACGTATTAGCTTCACAATTTCCCCCTTCAGCTCTGCAGTTGTCTGCATTAGCTATATATAATTTGATTCTTATAAATTTGGTAAAACTTAAGAAGTCATTTGGGATCAGTGACTATTTGAGGGTTAATGTTTCAGTGCAAATTTAATTACTTAAAAGGTACAATTTAATTTAGGTTTTCTATATTATTTTCACTCATTTTTGATCATTTATATTCTTTTTAAAAAATTTTATTTAGTTATTGTTCAAGTACAGTTTTCTGTCTATTTCTCCCATCCCAGCCCCCCACCCCCGCCTCGTGCTCCCCACCTCCCTCCCATTCCCTGTGTCTTTTATACTTGTTCCTCTAAATCCCTCCCCTTTTTTCCCCTTAAATTCCCTTCCCTCTCCCCTCTGGTCACTGCCCCCTTGTTCTCTATTTCAGTGTCTTTGTTTTTATTCTGCTTGCTTGTTTGTTTTGTTGTTTAGCTTCCTGTTAAAGGTGAGATCATATGGTATTTGTCTTTCAACACCTGGCTTATTTCATTCAGCATAATGCTTTCCAGTTCCATCCATGCTGTTGCAAAGGGTAGTAGCTCCTTCTAATAATTTATATTCTTTAAAGAGTAAGTATTTCATGTTGTAGAAATAAAACTAGTGCTACAAGGTTTTGTTTTACGTCTTTACTGCATCTGCACGTATGTCCTCTCCTATGTTTGTTGCATTTTCTTCTCATCAATCTTGCCCACGTTTTGCCTACTTTATAAATTTTATTTAAAGTCACCACCTTTAAGGTTTTTAATCCTTTTTATTTTATTTTTTTATTTCATTGTATTCTATAAAAACTTTTTTATTTTGTTCTACTTGTTATTTTTAACTTCATAAATAATATACTCATCTTATTAATTTTCAACCTTTAATTTCTAATACATATGTTATTCCTTAGTATGTCTTTGAGTGAGTATCTGTGAATGGAAACTCTTAGAGTCTGTCTGAAGACAAACTCTATTTCACCCTGGTTCTTGAGTGCCAGTCAGCTGGGTATAGAAGTTAGGTTGACGATAAGCTCCCTTGAACACTTCAATGAAATTATTCCATAATCTACTGGCCTCTTCTGCTGAGGAGAAGTCTGTTTTCATTCTAATTGCTGTCCCTTTGCAGGCCTCTTGTTTTAGAAATTTGCTTGTCTTTTGGTAGTCTGCAGTTTCACTATAATTCTTGTAGGTTTAGATTCTTTTTTATTTATTGTTTTTGAAATTCATTTAGCTTTTCTAGATCTAGAGTACTAACTCTGGAAAAAATTTCAAGTGTTTTCCTTTTTAATATTGCTTTCTTATATACCCTAAAGCTCATCATCTCTCAGCTTTTTAGTATCATCACTCTGCTTCTCTCTCTCTCATGCACCTCAGGTCTCTTCTACCTGCTCTAACAATCTCATCCACAAGTCAACCTGTCCTGCTGTCTCCCATCTTTTATTTTCAGAAAATCCTTTCTTGACCCCATATCTACCTGGAGCTACCTTGTTGCCGTGCTGGATATTACAGCCAAACTTGATGAATTTGCCTTCACATTTCTCCATCCCATACCTCCCGTGTAGTCCTCAGTTCACTTGAGTATGACTTCTGTCTTCACCAATCCAAAGAGATTGCTGTTGTCAAAGCTGCTAATGACTTCCGTGTGTCTGCATCAATATTCAGTCCGCATTTAACTTGACCTCTTTCCATTCAATATGGTTGACCACTTCTTCCCTAAAACTCTTCACCTCTTGGCTTCTGAAACACTTTATTTTCTTGGTTTTCTCTTAGTGTTGCAGCACCAAGGGCCTAGGCCCTGTTTTCTTTGTTTTATTCTCTGTATCCCTAATGGTTTTTTCCATTTGCATGATTTTAAATACATTTATTTGTCAGGACAGCCAAAAAACACCCTCACGCCTCCTCTGAACTATCAAATTATGTGTGAGTTTTTGCTTAACCCAAACACTTGGAATATCAGTGGCATATAACCTTAAACTGTTCAACGCTGAACTTCTGAATTTTCTTCTTCCTCAAAGAGTGTTTTCCCGTCCAGGCTGGTATGGTTCAGGAAACTGAGTCAAAGGGTCACTGGTTCAATTTCCAGTCAGGGCACATTCCTGGGTGGTGGGCCAGGTCCCCCATAGAGGGCACATGAGAGTCAATCACACATCGATGTTTCCCTCTCTTTCTCCTTCCCTTTCCCTCTCTCCACAAATAACTAAATAAGATCTTTAAAAAAAAGAGTATCTTCCCTATTTCCACAAATGTCATCACCACCCACCTAGTTTCTAACACTAGAATCTGGTTATCTTTCTTAATTCTTCTTCTCTCCCTCAAAGACCCACACTTGTTCTATTACGGAGTCCTGTAAATTCTATCCTCCAGGTATGTCTCAAGTCCATCTGCCTCCACATCCTGATCTTGGCCTCTATCATTTCTCAAATACAAACTACCACCTAGCTTCTGAATATCTTCCACTATTAACCCTCTCCCATACATTTTAACACCGCGGATTAAAATATCATTTGTTAAAACTCATCTTTCTGCTGATAGTTCTTCAAACACTTCCTTTTGGAACTGGATTAAAACCAAATTCACGCTCATTAATAAAGCCTTCATGGCCCTTTCCTACTTTTGCCTTTATCCCAGTTCTGCTGCCCCTCACTCTGGTGTTCTGGCCACCTCGGCCTTCCCCTTCTGCAGTCAAACCCAGCTCTTTTGCTTCCGCGGGCCCTCTAGAGATTCCTTCTGCCTGGAATGCTCCCCCTCCTCACAGGACGGGCTCCTTCCCTTCCTTTGAGTAACTGGAGGTCCCCTTCCAAGGGACATTCTTCCAGATCATCCTGGATGACACTGGGCTTCTCTTAGTCTCTGTCTCATACCAGCCTCATTTTCCCTCTTTGACAATCCTTCTCATACCTCTCTTTGTGGGGGAGGGATTATATTACTTTACATATTATTTAATCGATTGTATAATTTGGATAGCATATTAACAATAAATATGGTTACCCAGCCATCTCTTTAGCTCATTTCTAGTAAAACACTAAGAAATCTCTGATTGCTGGATTTAGGAAGTGTTCACCTGTCAACAGGACACTTTACCTAGAAATTCTTTTCAGATCAGATTTCATCCGAGGGGGCCCCTGCGTGGATTAGAATCACGTCAGTTGGATCCGTGACACGCAGACGCTGCCTGGGATGGGTTCCCTGCGCTCCTCCAAGAAGTGCTTTCTCACTGTGTCATTTCCTCGCAGTGCGATTCTCCATCTTAGTAAAATCAATTCTGAGATGTTTTTCTCCCCATCGATTTTCAAAGCACAAGTAGTATAATGAGCAGTGTGCATGTGATAAACTGAAATACCAAAAGGCTGTTATAACTTGGTTTTACTGCATAGAAACTATGGTCGTAAAGTGCTATTTTAGATTTATGAACTAGCTTACTTTCCCTGCCTTTACAAATCTGTAAGTTCCATTAAAGGGGCACTAAGTCCATTTTATTTATTACTGTATATGTACCCAATTGCTAGCATGTATAAATAAATAAAGATTTCAGAGTGATTTTTTTTAAGTACAGTTCTGATGAGCATCTTCTCAAATTGTGATCATAGCTGTCATCCTGATTTTTCTCATAAATAAAAGCAGTCTACAGGCCTCCCTGTCTGTAAAAAACATTGCATTTTTTCATTCATAAATGGAGGTTCAAAACATTGAAATTCCTTATGCAATGTCTTGTGATAATTTAATTTTGTAAAAATTCAAAGCATTTTCCACACAGATCTGTATGGGTTTGGGTTGACCATGGCTGTGTTTGCTGTCAAGGAATTTACTAGCTCTCCTTGAAACCCATTGGTGCTAGAGAACATGTATTTTTGTTTGTTTTAAATTATGACTTAATACATGGTCCTTCCAGGGAGGATCTGTAGCTGAATAATTAGGGGTAAGACCACCCTTACTTCATGATATTTAAAATATTTAACTGGCTGAGGCACCAACCACTGAGACTGGCACTTCACAGCCAACCAGAAGGGGACTTCCAGCTTCTACATCCATAGGCCACACCAGGGCTTCCTGAATACAGACCCTGTATTTTCAGCCAACTCCCTAACTTTGTTAATGGCTTCTTGGAAGTGGCTAAGAACCTGGAAACTTTTTAATTATCCCATAATCATGTCTTATTTATAACTGCCTGGGTATCTACACATGGGGCCACTTTGGTCAAAAGGACCCAGTAATTGCATTCTAACTTCTAGAACTTGCTGACTTGCTGAGCTAAATACAGATTGTAGGGACCTGCTTGGGCTCCCTTGGGTTTGTCTACTCAGGGCCTGGTTTGGGGGGGGGGGGCAGCGCTGAGAGCCTCTTTCTTTAGCAGCCAGCATGGCCCTGTAATCCTACCTGCCATTTCTCCACATTCCTTTCAAACTCAGGCCCTGGCCATGGCAGACCAGTGCAGGTTCTCACAGATCACAGCACATCTCTGGCTTCTCCAGTCTGTGTGCTGCTCCACCTCATGGGACTGGAAAGACCCAACGAGGGACACTCACTCCCGCCAAGGCCTTCCCGTCTTGACCTCATGTGTCTGTTTCATGTCTGCAGCCACCCTCCTCCAGATGACTGACTTTTCTGACACTTTTCTTCTCTTTGGATCACAGGTGCACACATTCCGAGGCCCGCACTGGTGTGAATACTGTGCCAACTTCATGTGGGGGCTCATCGCCCAAGGGGTCCGGTGCTCAGGTAGACCTGAAACTTTCTGTGTCCTTTTCTATTTATACAAAGTGCCACCACGTTTGCTGGAGGGTAACTCCTGAGACAGCTGGGAAATAGGCCCAGATTAGCTCAAAAGTCTAGCCACCTGGAAGGTCTGAGGCATCTTTCTAGGTATTTGCTAGAATGGAAAGTATAGCTCACATTTATGCAAGAAAAGAAAAGATCCAAGCAAATACATTTCCATAGGCACCTACTTGTCTCCCAAAATAGGCAGTATTCCTTAAAAGAAAAAGAAATTAATTCCAATGGACTTGCATAGACAGAAAAGCCACATTTCCTTTCCATCCCCACTTTACTGCAGAAGAAAGGACATAAATATAATAACACTGTGAACACTGACCACATACCAGGCACCGAGCTCAGCATGTTCCATTGACCATGCCAATTGACCTCACCAGCAGACCTTGCGGGAGATGCAATTATTCCTCCCATTAAATAAATGAAGAAACTGAGGCTTACAGAGGATCATCCACTGCCTTTGGCCACATCGTAAGTGGTAGAACATTGACTGGACTCCAGAGCCCATGCATGGCGGTATTTTCCTGCCATCAGATAACAATGAAAGCTACACACCTTGATTTGCTGTCACCTATTTTCAAAGCATTTTGAAGCCCTGGGTGTTTTTCCACCTAGAACTGGATGCACACACCCATTGCTAACAGCACACAACACATCTTGTTAAGATGCATCTGACCAAAATAGCAAAGAATTGCCAAATGAATGTGTGATTGGGCTTCCTTCATCATCTTGCCATGCTTTTTCTGGCAAGCAGTTCTGGCTGGAAGCAAGAATGGCATCCCGTGATACATCAGTTGGGTGCCCACCAACACCATTCCTGATTTTTTCCTTGCTAGGGTATGATTCAAAAGCAGATGTCTTGTGAAGCATTTCAAATAAAATAAGCTAATGGCAATACGTTGCTGTGATCTGTTTTCCCATGCTGCCCATTTTGGTTCACTGGATCATGGGACCTTAAATCTCTTCTCTGCTCTAAAGGGAAAACCTTAGCTCCCACTGGGTAGCTACAGCAGTCACCCACCGGTGGGGAGGCCTGCAAGGTGCAAGCAGGTGCTGGTGTGGATCAGTTCATTAGCTCCGACTGCCCTCATGCCTCATCCACGAGACAAGCTCTAGATGAGACTCAAAGCAGTCCTCCCACAAACATTCCAGATACCCAGTGAACACAAAGGACTTGCTGACCAAGAGTTACAAAGTTACCTCCAGCTCAACCCCTGAGCAAAGCGAGTTGAAATCCTCTGTGGTCATTAGTTCAGCCTGCCTGATTACACCTGCCAAAAAATATCCCTAATTGTTGGCATTATCCAATTTCAGCAAGAAATTGGTCCAAAGTCAATATTATGAAAACAGAAGTCTGCGATTTGGATTAGCTATGAACAGTAACTTCTTCTGGGATTAAAGGGTTTGGGTTTTTTTAAATAAAACATGTTATGAGGCTAAGGCCTCCCATGTAGACTTGCATTTCCTCTGAGCAGCAGTAAGCCTGAAAACTGATCATCAAAGGTTAAAGGAATAATCACTGTCAACTCTCCATCTCTGACATATTTTAGACATATTTAAAAGAAACACACTTTGTAGCATATGGAATTGTATGAATTTGCAAAGCCTGAATATTCTTGTTATAAGACATCTTCATTTTAATAAAATATCAGTATTTAATTCAATGTAAATACACTGTTGCTTCGGATCTTAAAATGAAGTTTCTAAGGCATTTAAAATTGAATTCTTTATATAATCCAGCATTTTCACTTCTGTGTATGTACCCCAAAGAACTAAAAGTGGGCATTCAAACAGATATTTGCATGCCCATGTTTACAACAGCCTTTTCCACAGTAGCCCAGAGATGGACACAGCCCAGGTACCCACCGATGGGTGAGAGGAGAAACAAGATGTAGTATGTCCATATAATGGAGCATCAGGGGAAATTCCGTCAGATGTTATAATATGCATGAACCTTAAGGACATTATGCTGAGTGGAACAAATGAGTCAGAAAAGGTCAAATACTGTGTGATTCCACTGAAGTGAGATATCTAAATGGTCAGACTCAGAGAGAGAAGGTACAATGTGGTTACCAGGAGCTGGGGAAAGAAGGGCCCGGGAGTTAGTGTTTAATGGCTACAGAATTTCAGTTTTGGAAGAGGAAAAAAGCTTTGGGGTTTGAGGCTGGTGATGTTTGCACACAGCGTGAAGGTACTTAATACTGCCGAACTGTCCACTTAAAAATGGATGAAATGGTTGGTGACCATCCTGTTATGTGTATTTTACCCCAATTTTTTAAAGTTGTCTTAAAGGAAGTTTGTAGAAATATAGTAAAAAATAATGAGATCACATAAGAACAGCTAAGCAGGTATTGCTATACGCTCTATCACCGTGTTGGCTATTTCTCTGGATGAATTCTCCTGCGCTGTCCACCACACCTCAGACTTCACATACAGTAGCTTCCCCGGTCCTCACGATAACCCCAGGGGTGGGCGCCGTTCTTATCCTCGTTGTATAAAAGAGGGTCCGACTCTTGTTTTATAAGAAACGGGGTCCAAACAAGAAAACTGACCAATTCTATTTAGTTCGGTGGGCCCAAATTTATATCTACGAAATAGATCCACCAAAATGTTCCTGAAGTTGTTTTTGAGCTTTGGTGAAGTTCACATGCTGATAAAGCGAAGACTAATTAGAACTGGATTTTCCTGTGGAAGGAGGGATATACAGAGGGATACCAGCTATTACCGTCATATAGAAATCATCTGAGTTTCAAAAATCGGTTTTTGGTGATTTTACAAAAGTTTAGATCCTCTCACCTCTTCGGCGTGGTTAAGTGCTTTTTTATGAAGCAGCCAATTACAGTATCTATCGTGTGTACAGAATACATTAACGAGTGAGCCATATGTGGTTATTATTGGTATTCTCTATACAAAGAAGAACAAGGAACGTTAGAAGGCACTGTGAACAAGCAGCACATCAACTTCAAACAACTGCAGCATTAAATTTTTACCTCCTGGAACATAGACGGTGCCTTGTTACTGTGAGAGAAATTCCGTAGGCAGATCCCGACGGCCATCAGGGCTCCGCGGTGCTGACCATGTGTTCACTGAACCCCAGAGCACCTTTTCAGTGGTGGGCCTGGATCGGAGCTTTATAAATAATGACTTTAATCCTCACATTACATGGCATTGTTTGACATTGTAAACCCTCAGGAACTCCCACCGGTGTCCACTCACCAGTGGTTAGATATTATTTCTACTCACAGGTGTCAAAATAAGACAAGTAGAAGGAAAATGGTATGCCCTGAGTGTCCATGAGGAGGTGGGGAGAGGAATTGCAGGCCTCTTCCCAGGGAAGGGCAAGAAGAGGCTCATGGTCACAGGTCACCCAAGGGGAGAGATCTTGTCCCCCAGGAGAGAGCATCAAGGACTTAAGGGAAACAACCCAGCAAACATCCAATGTGACCTTTGTGAACCACGACTAGCTCTGGGAATCCACACCCAAAAGCCCACGTGTGGACGGAAAGGTTCCAGTCCCCAAAGGGGAAAAATTGTACCAACAACCTAGCTAATCACCAAAACCATGTCGGTGAGGTTTTGGCCCAGCATCGGAGAGAGCTTAATGAGGACAACACAACTGTGTAAATGTTGCTTGAGTAAAGACAGATGTCACACTCACCTTAGGGAGAGGAACCTCTCTGAGTGGGGAGAGGATGCTGCAGAGATATGGCAAACCCTTGGGTGTTTTCACTTCTATTTTTGGTGACGTATAGTTTGTGTTGGGCTTCGGCAAAAGGGCTGGGCGAGTCTAATGTGGCCTCTCTGTTTCTAGACTGTGGATTGAATGTGCACAAACAGTGTTCCAAGCACGTTCCCAACGACTGTCAGCCCGACCTCAAAAGGATCAAGAAGGTGTACTGCTGCGACCTCACAACCCTGGTGAAGGCTCACAACACTCAGAGGCCCATGGTGGTAGACATCTGCATCCGGGAAATTGAAGCAAGAGGTTTGGAAAAGACTCCCTAATGACCCTGATTTTATGTTTACAGTTGCCAAGGAAACTGGATGATAATTGCTGTATTTCCTTTCCACTATTGATGTTGGGAAAGTGGCCCGCACAGGCACACAAGCACGTGTGTGTGTGCACACCCACACGAACTAAATCACTTTCTGCTTCATGCATAAGCCATTCATGCATGCATTCAACACATGCTCACTAAGCATCCTCATGTGCCACACATTCAGAATATAAAAATCACGGTTCTCACCTTCAGGAAATTCACACTATAGTATGCAGAATCAGAGGAGCAAATAAGTAATGTGTGGGTGCATGTATTCAAACACGCTGCAGAGTTGCACAGGAAGAAATGTTCGCCTTCCCTGAGGACAATTCAGAAAGGGTTTATGGAAGAGAAGAGATTTAAATGGAGTCTTAAAAAGTGCTCCTATCAAGTAAGTAAAGAAATTGTGGGTCAGCAATGCATTTTCTACCATAGTATTGGTTCTCTTTATTTCAAGGAGGAGAGTTAAAAGATTAAAAATATCTATGCCTCAAAAGATCAAGGAGGCAATGAAGATAGAAACATTTCAAAGAAAAGGTTCTTTATGTTACATGTGAGTCATCTTTCCTTCCTTGGCGCTTGGTTTGGCCACTCTTCAGCCCTTACAGTATTAAAATGTTCAGAGATATGGTGGGTCAAGCCTGGCTGGGGAGAACTTGGGTCACTGCATATAACTTGGAAAATTGGACCATGTAAAAAGCCCAAAGGCCGTAACTGTTTTTACCATATATGTGCTCTGCTATAGTTGGGGCCCATTATCGCATCCAGATCGGCTTACTGTATTCTGCAGGTATTTACACCTTGGCCAACCCTCCCAATCTTTTTAAAACAAAACAGAAGGGGACATTTTAGCTTGGTATTCCAGGAATTTTAGAGACAGGAGATTATTCCCTTTTCCATGCGGGATGAAAGCTATAGTTATTCTGTTCCTTTAAAACTTGCTCCTTTAATCTCAGATGGTAAGAAATATGACTGCTGTGGCCATCAGTGCTTAGTGGATGCTTCGGGGTGTGGTGAGGTATTCATGCCAGGGCTGAGCTGGGTCAGAGCTGAGGAGGGGGCTCTGCCTCCGGATGAGAGGCCGAGGAAAGCAGCCCGAGGTCCTGCTGTTTAGAAGGCTCTGCAAGTTGGGGTCAGATCCCCAGGCTCTCCGGAGCTGGCAATCAAGGCCATGCTTCTCTGGAGAAGCTGGGATCTGGGATCGTCCCATAGTGTTCCTCATCATAGGCGACCAATAATCCGAGCAAAGGAACCACCATGTCTGCTGCCTAATGTGTCCACTGGGCAGAGCACTAAGCACAACGAGTCCAAGACCCATAATAGCACAAATTAGGCATGTGTGCCAGGGAGTCACAGCAAAGGGGTCGGAGCTGCAGGCATTAGCTCCACGTGAGTAGAACCAGAGACTGGGCTGGAAGAAAGGCACGTGACACTTCTATTCCCAGCTTGGTTGCCACCACTGCCAACCTCTTACCCACCTTCCGTCCATAGCAAATGCCTTCATGTTCTCCTCATGCTCTTTTATGGCCATCTGTTTTAGCATGAGGTGGAGAACGGAAAGATCGTGGACTTGACGTTAGGATCCGTGCCCTGTCTCGTAGTAGCTATCGTATGACCTTGGGCAAGTTCCTTACTGCACTTGAATACCTGTTTCCTCACCTACAAAGTGACCGGAATCACTCATACAACCTAAAGTGACTGGAGGATTAAATGAATTGATGCATATTAATGACCTAGTACAGGACCCAACATACAGGACTCAACCTGTTTTATTTCTTTTTGCCTTTTCTTGGAATGACCAGCTCCCCTAACCCCACCCCCAAACCTGTCTGTCTGACCAACTCACTCACCCCGTATGTTTTGGTGCTATCACCAGGATCCTGAATAATAGTGGCTTCAACAGGATAAAAATCTATTTCTTCCCCACGAACAGTCCAGGGCTGGAGGGGCAGCCCCCCGGGGGCTGGCTTCCCCAAGGCTGCCACGATCTCATCCACCTTCCAGCCAAGGGCAGAAAGGCATGCTCTCTCCCCTCAAGCACACAACCCAGGCCTGTCTGCTCACTTCTGATCTCTTCACATCACCAGAAATGAATGGCCATTGCAATAATGTTGTTCTAAAAATCAAAGGTTTTACTACAACAGAGGGATGGGGGAACCGATATTGGAAGGAGAGCCGGTAGCCCCTGCTGCTCCAGCAAACTCCATTCCTCCTTCATGACTTCCTTCCTAGACGGCTCCTCACTGAGACCTCCCCAGGGCCCCTTCTGCCAGCAGGCCGGGCTAGGGTTCACTGCACTGTGCTCCCACATGCCTCCACACGCTCCCCTCTGTTTGCAGTGCATGACAACCATACTGGGGGGGGGCGCTTACCTGCCCTACCAACCAGAGCAGGCTCACCCAAGGGCTCATGTTGTGAGCCAACTCTGTTGATCAGTGGCAGTGACCTGGACCACTGTACTGAGAGGAATCCTGGGGCTGAATGGGGCTGAGTGGGCCCAAGAGCAGCTAAGATCTGGTGAGAATGTCTCTGGTGGTCCCAGGACTGAAGAGGGGCAGCATTGTCTGCCTGCATTTGTTGTCTTGGATGCAGACCACAGACAGTCCCTCCTATGACAGACAGTACACCCGATAAAGGTCCGCCGAATGAAACACAGGAATGCGTGCTGGCCATGGGGAGTCGGATGCAACGTATGACCACAGCAGTTCAAGCTCTGCGTTTGCTTGTTTTGCTGTAGCTGCAGTTTGGCAGCTCGTTTTACATGCTGGGCCTCAAATCTAGTCCTCTATTCCTTCTGATACTTTTGGGACCCTGGTAGGCCTTTGGACATATTTTAATGAATCAGTAAAATCTAGCAGAAGCTACATCTTTTTCTTTTGTAGCAATCAAGTTTCCAGAATCACTCATTAGAATTTTATTTTCCTGCATCTCTTTCCTGAATCTGATCATTTATTTGAAGGTATGATAATCAAATCAATCATATTTAAACATTGAACATATTGTCATATTTATGATTAAACAAAAAGCTATACATTTGGATTTTTGTTTTTGTATTTTTCAGTTACAGTTGGCATTCAATATTATATTAGTCTCGGATGTATAGCACAGTGACTAGATATAATTTATAGCACAGTGACTTATATAATTTATGAAGTGACTCCGCCAATAGTCTAGTACCTCACCTGGCACCACAGATAGTAATGACAATATTATTGACTATACTCCTTAGGCTATACTTTACATCCCCGTGACCATTTTGGAATTGTAAAAGGCTATAAAATCGGGCTTGCTTCAACAAAATCAGAGTACTAAGTGTCGCACACGTGCACACACTGATGAGCGTGCCCGTGCCGTATGGCACATGGACTGAGAAGACGCTGGCGAGAAAGCAGGTAGCTTTCCGAAGCATGAAATCGCGGCCAGTAGTCTGAGGAGCCAAAAGCAGGAGGCTGATGAGAATCGTAAACACAGGCTCTTCCTGCCAAGCCAGGCAGGAAGAAGGCCAGGTCGCTGAGCTCCCCGCCGCCGCGCAGGCTAATGAAGACAGACGTGCTCGGAACCAGGGACGGACAAGTCCACGTTCTGATGTTACAGGGAGTGAGTAATAGAGGGGAGCGCTGGTGATGTCGGCTCATTTCCTGAGAACACACAGTGTAGATAGGAAATTAGTGTCCTTTTCAGATGTTCCAGGGAAATAAAATTAACGTCTCTCTGCTTTTTAACAGGATTAAAGTCAGAAGGTCTTTACAGAGTCTCCGGGTTCACCGAGCACATCGAGGACGTCAAAATGGCATTTGACAGAGGTGGGCTTACCCTTCCTTGAAGGCCAGGTGACTGAGCCTTCGTGCCCTCTCTTTTGGAGCCAGATGTTAATCCTGCTGGGCCCGAGGCTCAGGGCTACTGAGAGCTGTTCTTCAGGATGCCAAGGAATAATGGTTTACACATCTTCCAGTTCGCTTCCTCTTTGGGGAAGTTTTTTGGGTTTTTTTTAAAATGTGGACAAGTGACCACACAAGGAAATGAGTTTAAAATACTGCTTGAATGAATGGGCAGCCAGCATTTGGTGCATTAAGATTCTTGAATTGTGCTCTGGCTGGGTATCTCATTTAGTAAGGAGCTTTATGCCATTCATCAAAAGTTTGCAGGTTCGATCCCTGGTCAGGGCACATGCCTGGGTTGCAGGTTTGATCCCCGGTTAGGACTCATATAGGAGGCAACCAATTGATGGGTCGATGTTTCTCTCTCTCTCTCTCTCTCTCTCTCTCTCTCTCTCCCCCCTCACTCCCTTCCTCCCTCCCTCTCCCCCCCCCCGTGGTCCCCACTTCTCCTCTCTCTAAAATCAATAACCATATCCTCAGGCGAGAATTTTTTGTAATTATTTTTTTAATGATTCTTGAGTTAGTAGACCACCATTATGGTCAGTCCACATGGCACGGGGTGCCCTCTGTACCCCCCTCTCAGGGTCCCATTGACTCTCCTCCTTCCAAAGAGCCTGGGGAAGGGGGTGGGGTGCCCCATGCAGGGAAGTCAGGGGAGCCAGTAGAAGTTCAAGAGGTGACTCCTTTTGTTTTTTATGGCGATGTCGTTCACTCTCTAGGCCATATTATTTCTTGGGAGGTTGTTAAAAATACAGATTACTCTCTGGGCACCCACTCTGGGGACTCATTCAGAAAACTGGATGAGCCTAAAATTCTGTATTTCTAATGAATAATCCAATTCATACCAGTGCAGCCAGTCCAGGGACGGAACCCAAGCCCACCAGACAGAACCTCCACTCTCTAGGCTAGTAGATAAGGTCTCTGATGCTCTGGCTGCCTTCTCTGTTCAAGCTCATGGCCAGTTTCTCCTCCCTGCGTCCTTTAAGTCCCAGCAACACTGAAGTGCATCATACCAGTTCTTGTGAACAAGCACCTCGGCCCATGTGGCTCTGTCCATCTAGAATGTGTTCACTGCTCTGCCTGGCAAACACTCCCTGTTAATCAGGTGTCAGCTCAGCGTTCCTCTTTTACGAATCCTGCCCGATCACCCCAAGCCGACCCGAGAGTGCCATTCCCTTTCCTATGCCCCACCCCCATTTCCACATGTCTCCAACACTGCAGTCTTCCAATGTCCTCGTCATTGTTGAGTTGTGTGCCCGATTCCCAGTCTGACTGGAGCTCTTTAAAGGGAGTGTGCCTTTTCTTCTTTGACTCACTGGGGCTTAACACTGCCTGGCACATGGCAGACCCTCGATAACTGTTTGTTAAATATGTAAATGGGATCATATGGCATGTCTGCTGTACTCTTACGCTTTCTGTACATCAGATTTTTTATTCTCGGGACCAAATTGCCTGAGACATTTGTTCTCTCTTTCAATTTATAGAAGAAAATGTTAATAGTCCCTATGTGATAGAAACAAAAAAACATTATACTATGTGCCAATTAAATTGGACTGATATTTACTAATGGTAAAGTGAAAAGTCAAAAATGTCTTGAGAATGCCTGTAAAAATGGGTAAGGAATGTATCATTCAGTAACTGTACATGAGGAAAGGTCAGAGTTTCCCACATTAAAGTCTGAGGGGCCAGGGAGGAAGAACCAAGCTGAAGAAACTTCAGTAGGCCCGAAAGAAACAATGGAAACTGGGAGATATTCAACAATTATTATGTGTGTATCCTCTCCAAGTCCAAGTCCAAAGAACACGGGGGGACTATCTAACAGCCTCTTGATTATTTTATTACAAATTTAGTTGTTACTGTATTCTGTTGCGAATCCAGACACAATCCCAAGTATGTATTTTGTACTAAATTTCTATTTAGCACATTACCAGGGCCTAGGACCCAAAGAATCACTCGGAGTCTGTGTCACTACCCTTTTGGCTACACGGACCCTCCAACGCCAAAGCGCCCTCAGCAAACCTCTTTTTGTGACTTCCTGCATGTCAGTGGTGGCAGAAGCCATCAGCTGAGACGTGGAAGGGAGTGTTCATTGTCGGATTTTTTTTTCTTTCTGGGCATGCTTTAACGTGGTAAAATAAGGTCCTAATTAGGAGCTGGACCACTGGCTGTCTTTCAGATGGCGAGAAGGCAGACATATCTGCCAGCACCTACCCGGACATCAACATCATCACCGGAGCCCTCAAACTGTACTTCAGAGACCTGCCCATTCCCATCATCACCTACGACACCTATTCCAAATTCATAGCCGCTGCGAGTAAGTCTCGGGAACTAATGTTTTACCTGTATTACATTTTTAAGTACATCGCTTTTGAATGCAAGCAAATTAAAACCCAGACTTGTTTCAATTATTGCGTGAGCAGCTTGCTTTGCCAAGTGCAGGCACCATGGTGCTGTGAACAGAAAAGCAGGCCTTGTGCCCCCAGGATGTTGACCCAGTGCCAGGACAGCTCTGCTGAGGGGGCGCTGGAGGCCAGGCAGTTTTGTGTCTCCCTGTCCTTCCCTCTGGGCTGGGAACCAGCACGGACAGGCCTGCGCTGCTGTATGCGGAAGGCAAGAATGTTTCTGTCATGAAAACAAATTAGATGCTCTCGAAGGAGGACTGTAGGGATTCTCTGCACCATTCTTTAGGTAGCATCCTGTTGCCAATCTATTAAAGCTGTGCCCCAAGTTTGGCCCACGGGTGCTGTTCAAAGTTAATAACAGGCCAGGAATATACTGTGTCAAGTGCTATGCTAGGAACTCTCACAGATGTCTTCAGTTTTATCTACTTGCTGAAGAAAATGTTATTATAATCCCATTTCACAGAGGAGAGCGAGGCTCACAGGTCCAGGAACATCAGCCCCGGTCCTCCTCCAGCCCACAGCTGCTCATTCTGTGTTTGGCTCTCGGGCCCACTGTTGTCAAGAAAGAGGACCATAGTGGGGAAGGGGTGGGGCTAGGGAGAGTGCACTTGGCCTTGGAACATAGTGAGAAAGGGGTTCAGATGCAGGGGTGCATGACAGATGTCTAGCCCACTTTGAGGAAGTTTCATAAAAACATGATCTTGAAAGGTGTGTGTTACTAAATGTAGTAACGAGTCTGGGAAATGCGCAGACAGGCTGGGAGCTTTGCAGATACACTTTGCAAAAGAGCTGTGGCCCTGCCTCCTGGGAAAAGCATTCCTTTCCTTCCTGGGTCCTTGTGGTTCTGCATAGAGAAGGTTCCCGCTGCAGACGACCCTCCACCCCAGGAGGAATTATGAGAGAGCTCTCTTTGGGCGCCTTTCAGAGACCTAAACAGCAGAAGTCTGCATGGGCCCTGCCACGGTCCAGGTGCCTTGTACCTACTTCCCAACCTGGACCCTATACCAGGGTTAACCATGCAACGCTTTGGTGAAAAGTACCATTAATGCAGACTGACTTTGACTCATTGGCAGTGCCCTTGCCTTGGAAAGTTTTTTTACTCAGTTCTGGAAGCCTGTCAGCAGAGACTTATTAGACAACTTCAAGGAAATGTTCCTGACTGAGATCTGGTTTAAATGAAAGCTTATGATGGTGAGGTTTCTGGCACATCCACCACTGAGAAGCTGGCCAAAGCCCAGTTCCTGCATGTGCCACTGGTAAGCATGTGCAGGCTGCAGGCTCCTGGAGGGCGGGGACCGCGCCCAGCCTCCCACCACCCACCCAGTGGGGGCATTCAGTGTGCACATGGTTCCCAGGCTCACACTCCTTCTGGAGTGAGGCGGGATGCCAATTCATTACTAAGTGAAATGTTGCCTGAAATTGCATGAACTTACTAGATGTCCCCTCCATCTGTAGCCTAACCTCTTACTTCTCCATAAACTTGGATGCCACGAGGCTGCACTGATATTCCTGATGTGTGATCTTCCCAGAAATCTCCAGTGCCGATGAGAGGCTGGAAGCAGTCCATGAAGTGCTGATGCTGCTGCCTCCTGCCCACTATGAGACCCTCCGGTACCTGATGATCCACCTCAAGAAGTAAGCTCGCACCTCCTTGACATCTCCTCTGTGGCAAACCTGCTGCCCCCAGCAGGGAATGCTTTAGGAAAAGTTGCAACCTTCCTCCCCACCCTGTGGAGCAGACAGCCACTCCCTCACCGTGAACGAGGCCACCTTCTCCAGGCCAGCCCCATTCCCCACAGCTAGAACGTTCACTCCTGTGTTAGGGCCCTCATGCCACACGAGAGGTTGCCGATACTTAGGGACCTTAAACAGCTTAAACCAAGGACGCGAAGGGGCAAAGTGAGGCCAAGGTTGAAACCCAGGCAGTCTGAGCCAGGGCCCATCAGTGGATGCTGCCTCCACATCTGTACCACCTCCTCCCGCACCAGCCCAGGGCACAGTGTTCTGTTCTTTCACCGCTGCTCACTCCCCAGTCCCAGACTCCCGAGAATGCCTTCCCTCTGGGCAAGTGCATTCCCACCCTAACATCTTTTTTGTCTGTCACCAAGGAACGAATTGCCCCAAAGCTTAGCAGCTTCACACAATGAGCACTCATTATCTTATAGTCTCTGTGATCCAAAATCCAGAGGTGGCTCAGCTGGGTGCCTCTGGTTCAAGGACCAGCATGAGGTCGCAGTCAGACTGATAGCCAGGCTGCAGCCTCATCTGAAGGGTCGACTAGGGGAACAGCCACTTCCACGCTCACTCACGTGGTTGTTGGCAGGATCCGGTTCCTCCGAGGCTGTCAGACCGGTGTGGGGGGGTTCTCCCATTCTCGCCCACAATTCTTAGAAGTCACCCTCAGTTGCCTGCCATGTGGTGCTCCCTGCAGGCAACTCACAACACGGCAGATGGCTTCCCTCACAGCAAGCAAGCACGAGCACCCTATTGCTTTTGCTATATTCTACTTATTAGATGCAGGCCCTAGGCAAGGGGATACATAAGGGTATAAATTTCCAGGAGGCAGGGATCACTGGGGGGACATCTCAGATGGGGTGTCAGCCACAGAGGATTACAGAGAATAGCTGCATGAGAGCGCATGAGGCCAGTGGACATGTCTCAGTGTTTCAGGCCGCTAGCAGCTCCAGGTCCTGACCCAGGGACCTCTTCCGTTTACCGCACACATATAACAAGGTCAGTGCATTGGTCTTCGAGGCGTTGGGTGGGTCAGGGCACTTCTGTGCACCGCCTTCTATATTTTCACAAGATAAAACAGACTGAACGTTGTCTATAGGAACTGACCGTCAGATCCATTCAACCAGCGAAAGGAAGCAGGTCGAGAATGCTCTGTAAACACTAGTTTTCTTCCCTGCCCTTATACAACACAGAAATACTGTTGCTCGGATTCAAATTGGTTCCGCTTAGAAGATTTCTGTTTTGATTAATTTATTGAATTTAAGAAGACAAGTAATTTTTGGATAAGTAATAGACTGAATGTCAGCCTGATTTTTAATTAGCTATTAATTATTTATTTCAGTGTCCAGTAACTGTTGTAGTTTGGAAGGCAAAGTATCATTATCAGGAAAAAAAAACAGCTGGCATGTCCCAGAGGAATCTTAAATGCCAATGATCTAGCATTTTTATTTTGGAGGGTTTGCGAGCCCCACTCACAGGGTTTGGCCAGGTGTGGAACCTGACTTAATGGGGAGAGGTGAGCAGTTTTCGTGAAGAACGTCTATGTGAAGAATGTCTTCCTCCTTCACTGTACAACATGCAAATACGCCAACCGAATGGCACCTTCCTAAAACACTGCTAAATGGCTCATCTTAACGCTGAGAGACCTAAACATGTTTTACCGTATTTTTTTCTTCTTTAAAGAACCTGTTCCCTTTTAGATCTGTTATAAACATCCTAAAATCTACGTTTCTTAAAACAAGAATCTAGAAGACTGTAATTTTATTCCACTAGAAGGTATCTGGCCAACTTTAGAATCTGAATTTTATTCTTTAAGGCTTTGCCATTCTTATCTGAATGTTGAAATGATGATTTTCAATTCCGACAATAACTGCAGCTCCAGACCCCATTCATTCTATGGGAACTAGAAATAATGTCCAACTCCTTTCCTGTTTGGCCGCATGCCAGCCACCCCCCACCCTGTGATAACGGCCTGGCTGTCCCTAAACTGATGGCAGCCCCGTTCTACAAGAAACCTTTCTCGTTAGGCCGTGCTCCTGACAGCAGACAGGGAGTCTGCCCTCCGCTTCCAGAAGACCAGAAGGAAGCACCGAGCGTGAAAACGACTTCCTTCCCAGCCAGGACTAAACTCTCTGTGTGCTGTGGGCCTGCCCCTTCGGATCGATGTTCTCTCCATGAAAGTTTTATGTTTATTTGATGAGAAGGACTGATTTTCTCATTTTTAAGGTTGGGTTTATACCAGGTTCACTTTAGTAATTCACGTGCACTGGCTGAGACAATGTCCACAATCGAAAAAGAAAAATCAGAAAAGTATCTTTTTGAAAATACTTCTCTGTAATTCTGATTCTCAATTTTCTTTCACCATGTCCCAAACCAGAGAAGTTCTTATGGGCACAGGTCCATGTAATCAGCCTGTAAATTTGTCCCCAAGTCAATGTGATGTCTCTGTGTATATGTCTGTTTTGCAGGGTGACACAGAATGAAAAGGACAATTTCATGAATGCTGAAAACCTGGGCATCGTGTTTGGGCCCACCCTGATGAGGCCCCCCGAGGACAGCATGCTGACCACACTCCATGACATGCGGTACCAAAAGCTGATTGTGCAGATTTTAATAGAAAACGAAGATGTTTTGTTTTAATCCACCAGGGAAATGAGCCGAATAGCCTCCGCCCCACGGAAGTTCAGAAGGCTAAAGGAACACAACTTTTCTTGCACTTGATTTGTTTCCCAAACAAGTGACAGAATTTCCTGGACCACAGTGGATGGCCGAATCGCTACTGTGTCTCATAGACACTGGCCGCCTCCACATGGGGACAAGGGCGAGGGTAAGAGAGAGCTCCCCTGGGGTTTTGCTGTGCCTCGTATATATGTCTGTTTTGCTGGAAGAGTGATGAATAAATCTTTCTTTAACTTATTAAAAAAAACAGTGTAGACCTTTAAACTTCAGTCTTATCGGTAATAAAAGGGAACTTAATTCACAGAGGTACTTGATACAGTTATACATTTCCCACTTACAGGAAGAAGACAATTCTATATGTTCAATGTTAAATGAAACTTATATTGTAAAATGTATTTTTACTTTAGCTGCAAGAATGTTACTTTATTTTAGCAAATAGAGCTCAATGCAGCGCATTGATTATTGCCCTGTGTACCTTGTCCTGCCTTCTCGCTGTGGTCCCTGGAAGAGTTTACCACGAATGCAGTATTATCTTGACATACCTCTGTCCTGGTCAGTGCTTTTCCATGACGCTTCACCCGCCACCTGTGTCTCTGCTCTTGACAGATTTTGCTATCATGTGGTATATGTTTATAGCAATTGTAGAGTGGTCCGAGACGTCACAAATTTTCTTTCCACCAACATTTTGTAAAGTCCCGAAGTCTTTTGGGGATTGGTCACACTCTCTTCTTATTATGTGTGTATGTCCCAGAATATGCAGAATTCAGTCATTTTACATAAAATAATTTGGGAACACTGGCTGTATCTGGGTGGCATAAAAAGTTAGCATTTTTTTCTCTATTCTGTTGAACCAGGTTTTATTTTTTACACATTTCTGTATTTATAAAAAGCAAACATGCAGAATAATTGTTGGGTTTTTTTTCATTTTTGTTTTATAAACAAGCCTATTTTTAAAAGTAAGAATGAATAAGTTTGGTTTTGATGCATATGCATTCCTCTTTGATAAAAGCAGCTCTGTATGGATAATAATTTAATATGATTTTATTACTGCACTTCTGATCAGTTCTATTTATCTTAGCATGAGCTTTTCACACCAAGATTTCTATATTTTGTAACATAGGTAAAATATTTAAAACATCAAAAGCTGTAAATCTAGATTTCTTTTTCCTTCAGTCCAGCTGCAAGGTCTTCTCCCCCAACCGTCTGAGATGGTTTCTGTAACTACTCACTGGTCTTGTTTTGGAGTGACCGGAAGAAAAGTCCTGTGTGCCCCAGGGGTTGAAAGGAGGTGCAGCACAACTGTCCTGAGGGTCCCAGGGCTCTGCGGATGGACTCCATGGGCACGTGGGGGTCAAGGTGCTTCTGCCCAGTCTCTGCTGAGGGCTCCTCCCAGCTGTACAGGTTTGTTTGTTGTAGTTCGAGTACTTCTTGATACTGTCAAAAATTATCTGGAAATGGTTTTATTTTGTGAAGTGAACAATACTTTGTAATTTATGATAGTGTAAATGGAAGGAAAAGCATTAAATGTATTAAATTCTTCTGTCTATCATTTTGGAGTACGCATGAGAAATCGGTGGTGGGCAGTGGCGGGGGTAAAGGTTGTGAGGGTGATCTGAGAATGTTGCTCCCAGATGAATTTTGGCAATAAGGTGTCCATTCTCACCCAAACACGGGGAGAATACAAATATCCCAATGAGTCCCCAGCTCGCTGCCCCACTCCCTCCGCCCACTTCCTCCAGCAGAGATGGCCTACCTGCACTTCCTGTACCACCTGTCACATTTATGTCGTTCACTGAGAGATTTTGAGCAAATCACTCTAGGCCACTTGCAGGAGAACAGAACAAAAGTTTTAGAGCTAGAAAGACTCAAGTTTGAACCCCAGCTCTGTCTGTTAGCCATTGCATGCATATGACCTTGGAAATATATTTGCTCATCTGGAAAACCAGAGCAAATATTCTGGTTGTGATGTCTTAGAGGACATGATGATCTAAAGTAATGGGAAATGGTTATTTCTTATTGTTATCACTCATTTTAAGAGTGATGGCTTAGAAGGAGAAAGGATATATACCATGGGGGTGGGGAAGGAAGAAGCACAAGACCACAAGGATTTGCCCCCGGGGTAAATCTGAGTCCAGGTAATTACAGGGGTATTGTAACAGGGCTCTAGCACGCCTAATGAGGTTCACCTGACTCCTGTTCTCGAGCACAATGACAACACTTGATCCCCTCTCGCTTGCCTTAGTCTCCAGCCCATTTCCCCAGGGTCACCTCTCCATCCCCTGGCAGCCTGGTATGGCTCCTCTTACCTGGCTTGAAATTCCTGCCATTGGAATAACTCTCGTCATTAGACCTGAAGGCAGTCAGCACTGTTTGCAGGCTCCCTCTGTTCAAGTGCCCACCAGCGGAATGGGGGAGGCCCACGGGGGCAGGTATTGTAGGTATAAGGCCTTTGTCAGATATGTGGTTTGCAAATATTTCCTCCTAGTCAGTAGCTTGTTTTCTTCAGAGCAATAGTTGTGTTATATTTTTGATGAAGTTCGACCTAATAATTTTTTCTTGTATGCATTGTGGTTTTAGCCATGTCTAAGAATCCTTCACCTTAGTCCTGGGCCCTGAAGACATTCTCTATTTTATTTATTCACTCTCTGTTTTTTAATTTTACATTTAAAATCCACAATCCATTTTTAATTACGTACAGTAGATTATGTGTTGAGCTCAAGGTTACTTTGTGCCTGGTGGAGATCACATTGTTTTGGGGGAGGCAAAGGGATGCAGGAATACGGGTGAAAGGAGCTCCTGGGAGGACAGCTGTGTGCCAGGCACAGAGCCCCTGCCGTCCAGACTGGAACTGCAGCACAGAAGTGACAACCACGTCAAGGCCCATGCCTTCTGCTGCTGCACCATCAGTGTGAGCCACCAAAAATGTGCTCACTCACTGGGAAGGAGGAGATGCAAAATCCCCCACCAGGTGTCCCCAGGAGGAGGCAGTGCAGCAGGGCAGAGAGAGACCTGCACATATTGAAGAAGAGGTCCAGGAGTGATAATTTTAGGAAAACCGAAATGCAACCCATATATTCCTAATGTGATTGGACTTACAAAGAGTGTACCAAGAAGCCATTGGAAGGTGTAGAAAGAATTAGAAATAAGAACACAGGTAAGCAAATTAAAAGTGGACCATTATTACCTGCAGGAAAAGACAAAAAAAAGAAGAAAGCAAAAATAATTATTCATTCACTACAATGCTTAGCCCAAACAATATTGACATAGGCATAATAATATAAACACAGAATGGTCGACTAAACACAGGCCGTAACGAAACACTAGTGGGAGTACCGAGGAAGCAAAGCAGAAGGTGGGGGGTACAGAACTAAATCGGCAGATACAATAATGGGAAGTTAACAGAGAATGTCTTATATTAATAAATCAAAAGAAAGTGTGATACACATACTATTTAGAATTCTGGAGTTGCATTAATGCCAAGAATAAAAAAGCAAAATTGTTGAAAGTGGTTGGGGAGGACTGAAGGGAGGAATATGGTAAGAAACCTCTGTAATTTGCTGGGAGCCCTGTAATAACATTTGACTTTTAAACTACATGCATATATTTTTAAAATAAAATAGAAACTAATTTGGAAGGAGGAGGGGGGCCCTATTGTCTCGGACAGCCGAGACATGTTGCTCCTGTATTTCCCTCCTTCAGTTATCACTCAGGGGTACAGGATACAGGTTATATATTAAGGTTCCAGGAACTAATGGGACAGCGCACATTAAACATTATTTCTTGGCTTGTGCCTGCGCCACAGTCTGGTAGTGACCTTACTTCCAAGGATTTTGTCTTATGATTTGTTAATCCTTTCTGGTAACATTGCATTCAAGCTTAACTGAGCATACTTCCTCCTCTAACGAGAGGTAATGCAATTTCAGTGCCACAAGAATAAAGTGCATTCTTGACTCACATACAGAAAACTTCTGCTTGATTCAGTCTGATCATGAAGTGTGTCCCCGAGAAAAGTTGGATTCATAGCAAACTGTCACATGTGAAATGGTCTAGTATATTTTTACATCACAGTCTTAGGTGACTAAAACCCGGATTTAACCAACAATAGCGACAGGGATCTTGAAGACCCTCTACCATTACTTTCAAAAATCACTTGCATGTGACTGATTTATGGAGTTCACAGAATTATCCCACCCATCCAATGAAAGACATTAGTCAAGGACAGACGAATATTTAATGAGTGCCTATTATGTGTCAGGCATGGGGCTAGGGGCTTTAATGAATGTATTGTCTACTTCAACCTTGGCAACCACCCACAGACGTAGATAGTATTTTCCTCACTTTACATTTAATGAAACCAGAGCCTAAAGCTATTAAGTAATTTCCCAAAGCCAAACAGTAATTCAAACCAACCATCAAGTCTTTTCACAAGAAATGTATATAATTACAATTCCCGGCATTAATTCAAGCTTCGACTGCCCTGTGATTTCACAGGGCTTTCCTGTGGGGCGGGGCAGGGGGAGGTTTTGTTTCATGGACGCACAGGGGCGAGTCGCCCCTTACTGCTTCACCCTTCGGCAACCACACACGAGGTGGCATTGTTCTAAGGGGGAACCTTGGGGAACAATGAGCTGATTAGTTTTTAGACTGTGACTTCCCCTTTTGATGTAATAGCCTTGATACCAACAAACATTTGGTGATCTAATGATTAACTAACAACCAATGTGCGATTCAAGCAGCAATATTAGAAGGACACTGTGTTAGAGACGGAGTAACTCGAACCTAATCAAAATAACTCCACCTCCAGGTCTCATGACCTTGAGGAAATGGTTCAAACTTTCTAAGAGAAAAGTGTAGGATTTATAGTGTCTACCTCTCTGGTTGCTCTACCATTACAAAACAGGAAAGGACCTTTCTTTAGAGGAAGCCCATAATAAACTGAGAAGTCCCTGGTAAGAAATTTTATTTTATCGTTACTGTAAAAAGTGTTATAGCCACAGCAGAAGTCGTTTCTCTGACTATGTAAACAAAATCACATTAAGCGAATCAACCCGAACGTTCCCTGACAGTGTACAGTGAGAGACTGACCTGTGTTCACACTGATTCGAGCTGTCTCCAAACTCGGGTGCATGTCCCTCGGCAGCTGGTGATGCAGGACAGCAGCTATTTCTTATAGATTTCAAACTATGTAAGTTTGACATTGGCCTCGATGTAGGTGAGGGACCCAAAGACTCACTTCCTGCATCATGTTACCCTACCATCAGGTATCCGCCTTCTGCCAGAACTTGTGGGATAATGAGCTCACACGTCGACAATGCGCAAATGAGAAAAATGTAACCTGGCAAATGGAGCAGAACCGAGCCACCCCTTTGAAAAGGGAAATTAACAGCTGCAGATGGCAGGTCACCTTTGAAAGGAGCTAGTTTACCCCAGCCCCGACCTGGAACCAGGTGACGAGCCAGAGCACATTACCTTGGATGGTTAACGAATGACTTCTATATACATCAATGATTTTCTAACAAACAAGAAAGTTGAATTATCTTTGTTTCCTGAGAAAGTCAGGATGTGCTGTGGAGGCTCTTTTTTTTTTTAATCCTCACCCAAGGATATGTTTTTATCGGTTTTGAGGGAGAGGAGCGGGGGAGGAGAGACATCAATATGAGAAACATTAATCTGTTGCCGCCTATATATATGTGCCCTGACTGGGTGGGGATCGAACCCATAATCTTTTGGTGTACAGCATGGTGCTCCAACCAACTGAGCCACCTGTTAGGGCGTGCTGTGGTGTCTTGAGCCAAGATGTCATGTCCTCTAGATCATTTATTTATCCCCTCAATAAAATATTTAATAAAGTCATGGCAGCCATCCCCTGTGATTACATTATTCCTCCCCATCCACCACCACCGAACTCCATCTCCTTCAAATATCACAGCATAATGTTGTTCTTCCAATACTGAAACAGCAAAAGCAGACATTGTCAGATAGTTTGGTCCACCTACTAGGACCACATCTCAGAATTAAAGAAAACGAAACTCTTACGACAAGTGATGATGGATCAGAGTATTAGTTCATTGCCACTTTTACCACATTTCATTTTACAAGCCAATCCTATTACAATTAAAGCATTCACACCTGTATGTTGGATGGTCCGTCATTCAACAATCCTGAAAGCTATTACTGCTGGGCAGCCTGCCGGGTCCTACAGATTCATGAGTGGCACGTCCTCATGTTCTTGGGGACACACACAGCACAAGGGTGAGTTGGGTCTCTGGACCCTGAGACCAGTCTTCCTGGAGTCACATGCTGGCTCTGAAGCTGCGTGACCTTGGACAAGTGTCTTTAGTTTGTAATATCCCCGCTACCTCATCTGTGATAATAATAATGCCTGTTTCAGTGGGCCTTTAGGAGGATTAAATGAGTTACTATTTATAAAGCCATTTAGAACTGTACATGGTACAAAGGAAGTGATGTGTAGCAAATAAATAGAAAACTACACTCTAGTTCAGGGAACGAACACCACACCAAGCAAACAATTCACCATTTGAAACCCACCCACTCCTGTCAGTGGCAGGCTAAATTATGTGCCAGTGGCATGAAATCTCCCACTGAAAACAACTGCATGGTGAAAAACTTTACTTTTGCTAGCCTCCTGGAGCAAAAGGAACAGAATTTTAAGCTCAAGGTTCACTTCAAGGAGAGTGATAACTAGAGGATTCTTCTCCCATTCAGTGTAGGCCCCGAAGGATAGGGACCTCAAGGTTACCACCACTCAGAGGTAAGGTATGCCTATGCCCCGCCCCCAGGTCTGCATAGACAGGTAGGTTACCTGAGGACAGAAAAGAAAGGGGGTGGGGATGGGCAGAGCAGGAAAGAACAAATGGACTTGTCCACAGAGGCTGTGATGAAGGGCAGCCGCTCTCATGGGTCTGTTGTTTTCATTGTCCAAAAACATCCTCCAGCCATGAACTTGAGGTGGGTGGTCCTGTCTGGTAGTAGTCCTAAACTTTTTAAAATCCCTTTCAGATTAAATTGCCCTTATCTTAGATCTTAGATTTTTCTACAAGTAATTTTTTTTAAAGAAAAATGAGGAGCACACAGTAATATCCAAGAATACCAAGAAACAAGACCAGAAAGGGAGTAGAAACAGGGAGTTAGGGAGAGTCAGCTGGTGTTGACTGAATTTCAGAGAGAGGCTGCGCTGGACAGATCAGCCTGGCTTAAGTCAAGTGTAAAACTGAAATAACTGGGGTGGGGGGAGGAGGCAGAAAACTGTACTTGACCAAAAAAAGTCTAAAAAAACCTGAAACAATTAGTAGTGTCTTGTAACTATAATTGTACTTCTAGACATGCATTCACGTTAAGCTGCCATGGTATAGGATGAGATGTACAAAAAATAGATTCCAATTTCAGGTGCGGGTGCTAAAACTTATACAGTATTAGCCAATGTTAGCTCAATAAAAAATAAATTTTATAAACTAAGTCCAACAACACTGATGTGAATACACAGAAAGGAGAAAAGAAATGTTAAACTAATGGTACATTGGTGACTATAGAGGGAAAGGCCATGGGCAATACATATGTAATTTTCAGAGAATGGTAGAGTCCAGAACGGAAAGGGGTGAAGGAAGGAAGGGGGGAAGAAGGGAGGGAAGGGAAGGGAAGGATGAGAGAAGTAAATATGAAAATAGGGGCAAAAAGAATAAAAGGACTAACACCCACACAATGATCACAGTTATGCAATACTAGGTCCGCAAGTGTTGCAAATGCCAAATATAACCTCTACAGTTTTTATTTTAATTCCTAGTATGAAAACCCTGCTCGCTAGAAATTCATTCCACATTGTCTTTGAGTGTAATCCTTTATTCCACTTGAAGGGTCACCTGAAAAAGAAGCAAAGTGTCTTCGCTCAAAAGAAGAAAGAAAAAGAATTAAAGTGCCTTCACTCAAGCCATCCATACATCTTTGAAAGACAGAAAGTGACAAAAATGAAATATTATTAAGAAATATAAGCACTGCCCAGTATGAGCAAATTCTGTAACATGAAAAGTCACCTACTACCCCCTGGACAGGAGAATCAACTTTAACTGTGTCTGCTCCATAGACGCCCAGCTTGCCAGCCCAGCGTGCAGGGTCAGCCCAGGGCCTCTGCACGCAGCCAGGCAGTGGGGCTCCTAGTTCAACAGAAAGAAAAGACGACTTCGTCTGTCTAACACTGGCCCTCTTTGAGCTGGCTTTTCACTGTGGGGTGTTTTTTTAACAGGGGGGCGGTTACAACTTTTATAGATTAAAAATGTTCTAGATTCAAAAATTAAGAAAAACTCTTAGATTTAAATCTAACTGTTTTGATTGAAATCTCTGCCTTTCAAAGTCAAACTTCTATGTCATCTCAGATAATCTGATGGTTCTCACCTTCTGGACTTACCCCAAATGTTCATCCACGCTCTGTTCACACACTTTCGTCTTCCTGTTGCTTTAACCCCGTGCCTTATTGTACAGATGTGTTCCCTGCCTCTACAAACCTCCTCATCACTTAAACTCTTCACTAACCCCTCCTTCCATAAAGAACTTTTTAGATTGGTCAGAAAAAAAAATGTGACAACATGCCATTTTTTCCCATTTCGGCAATATCATTCTTTTTTTTTTTTTTTTGCTATAACTCAGGCTGTATCAGGAAGGACTTTTTTGGTGATAGTAAGAGGAAACTGTGTTTAAATCTGTCGCTCATAGAACTATGCATCATCTCACTGAACTAGCAGTGTGGAGGGATCTTTCAGGCGCTCGTCGGTGTCAACAAGGACCTGGACACTTCTCGCACTCCCGTGCCATCATCCTCAGCATGCTGGTCTTTATTCCCATGCCTGCTGCCTCCCAGTTGCAGATGGCAGCTGCAGACCCAGACATCACACACTCACCCTGTACTTAGATGTAAGACTCAAGGGTATAGCAAAGGATGTTCTTGCAGAAGGTCCTGCCTTTTATCCAGGGGAGAAACATCTCCAGAAGTCTTCTCTATAGCCCTGGAAGTCAGAACTAGAGCACATGGATGCTCCTAGTTACTGGGAAGGCTATGAAAGTGTCTCCCTTTTAAGCTGCTAGTTAAAGTCTGTTTGTATAAAGTAAGTGAAATAGTGCCCTGCAGTTTCTGCCTCCAAAATCTCTTTTGCCTCCAATTCTCTTCATCTCACTAGTCACACTGCTCTAACACAAGCTGTCCAAATATCCCACCGAACGTCCCCCCATCAGGTGGAAACCGGCTCCTACCTAATCTCCCTACAGGCCCTTCTTGTCCCTTCTACCATCCACTCTTGACAACGCCAATGCTATTTTCAATGTGAATCTTATCATGTCATTCCCTCTTCAGTAAATTACGTGAACACCTCTTACCGTGAGTGACCAGGTCCTGAATGTCCTGGTCACAACACCCCCCCTTTCCAGCTTCATATCCTGCAGAGCTTCAGTTCACTCTGTGCACTCAGGTGCACTTGGGCCTTTTCTTTGCTCCTCAAAAACCCCAAGCCCCTGCACACCTCCAGGCTTCTGCACACGCTCACTGTTCCCTCTGTCTGCAGTGCTCACCCATTCTCTACCTCCCTGGTCCCTTCTGCCTGATTTTTCTTCTGCTTTTGTGTCACCATTTAAATTTTACTGCATGCAAGGCTTATTGGGAAGGTGTTATCATTAGGCTAACAATACATAAATATCAAATTTGTTCGATATAAATAGGAGGGATGGGAGAAATGAATGTTTTTCATTTCAGGAGTTAGTGGGTGATCATTGATTAGGGAAACGTTGACCCCTTTGTTAAATCTCACTAGATGAGGAGCCAGCCATTTGGCAATACTAATTGTTTTTCCTTAAATGTCTTTCTTTCAGCCATTGGGTCAACAATGCAGCCACCCAGCTCCACAGCTTCCTAGGGTGGTGATACCATCCTCCTTGGTGCACTGACTTCTTCTGTACAGAGATGGCACTAGGACGGCTTGGCCCATCCTTTCCTCGTGGCTGGTGGCCTGTCTCTGCTCAGTCCCGGTGTTGGCATCAAATGCTAAAATGAATCTCAACAATATATGAAACTGTATCACTTTCAAATACGCACCGTGGTGCCTGTCATTCAAAGATCCAAAAATGCTAAACTAAGCAGTTAACCGTATATTCATATTTTTATCATATTTCATGCATTGACATACTCTGTGCACATTTCTTTCTGCTAATTCTGTCTTTCACTACTTTTACGCTTCAGGAGGTCCCCAGCACAGAGACGCTCAGCCAATCGGTTGCTCCGTACTCAGCCTTCAGAGAAATTATAGGTGAGCTCAAGGGCTGTCAAAATAGTTCTTTAAAAATAAAACAAAAACAAAAACAAAACCCAGAGCATCCTGGAAGATGAAGCAGACTGCACCTCTCGCTTCATTCGTGAAAATGCCCTAAAGCCTCTTGAACTTTAACGTATTCCCCTGCAGCGCCTCTGGGCTGGATCTGTCCATGCCAGGTGGGATGGCTGTGCTCTGGAAGAGACCTGAGGGAAGTCACATCATCAGGTAGTGTCTTAAAGAGCCCAAGGCAGGCAGCCTTGTCATGACTCTGGGAGCTGGAGTCAGACTTCCTGGGTTCAGACCGAATTCTGCCTCTTCCCAGCTTTGCAACCCTGGGCAACCACTGAAGCTTCCCGGGCTAGGGTCTCCTTGACCATCAAGCGAAGATATTAAATAGTACCTACGTCCTAGGGTTGCTGAGAGTAATAAGTGAGTTAACCCACAGAAGCGCTTGGAACGCGCCTGCTGGCACACTGCGAACTTGTTAATATCACGGCCTTTCAACTAAGAGCGCTTTCGACTGCAACATTCTGCCCCGATATGAAGCGGCTCCAGGGAGTCAACAAAACTTGCGATCGCAGCCTAGTGGCCGTGGCTGGGGACCCGGAGGGGAAGGGGGAACAGAAATCAGGGTAGGGGAGGAGGGAGAGCTGCAGTGACATTTATCCACTGGAGTTATCTACGGCCACCGTCTCCCGGCCTCCGTTTCTCCTTCCAGAAAGAGTTGGACCCGCGCGCAGCGGGAAGCACAGCCGTTCTCCAATCAGACACCGCTTGGCTGGCGCCACGCCTGCGACCTGGTCCAATCTCGTCCCTTAGAGGGCGGAAACGCGAAGTTCCTACCTGCACCTGTAGCAGCGGTGGCCGCCTCCCGGGTTATCCCACCCCTTCGCCGGCTGGGGTTCAGGTTTCTCCTATCACTTGGCGAATGACCAGCAGGTGGGCAGATGTCTTTTCCCGAGTGGCCTGACGCGTAGGAAGAGTCAGAGCATCAAAGTGAGCAGCTGAGATCCCATTTCTTGGCGGCTCCCAGGCGGCACTGGCAAGGAAGAGGGACACTCCCCAGAGTGAACAGCTACTAACTGAGAGTGCAGCCCTGGGTATTCACCTGGGGCAGCAAGACTAGTCCCTCCGGCTGGAGCCCACCACACCACTGCAGCCCGCAGAAGTTGGAGATCTCCAGCAGCAATCGGCTTAGCCAGGCTGCTAGCATACCCTCCAGAAAGAAGCCGACCTCTCCAGCACCGCGCGGAGGGACGTCACACCAGCTTCCAGGTTGTCCCGAGCGCACCCCTTTCGCGTTCTCGCTGGCCAGCGGGGTGCAGATCAGCAGGGTGTTGTGCAGGTGAGCGATCGGGTTGGTTCTACCACAGCCCAGACCGAGCCCTTTCGGGGTGTCGCGGACGCGGGGGGGGGGGGCGGCTTCCCCCTGCCTCCCGCCCCCCGAAGCCGCCCCCCCTCCTCCGTGCCCAAGGAGAATTTGGGAGCTGCAGGCGCCCTGTGTAACTTTGAGTAACTCGCAAACTTTTTGTTGGGAAATTCGTACAAAGCCCTTCCGTGCACGCAAGTTGACTTCAGAGATGTGTAGGGTAGAAGACAGAAAGTAGCATCAGGACACCCTGCCACCACCAGCAGTGAATAACTTGGGGGTGCTTTTTGGAACTGTAGAGGGAGCAGGATGTTTGCACAGCCAAAAGCAAACGGCCTGAGGGTGTGGGTACGGAAAGAACTTTTGGCCATTTTTTTCTATTGTTTTCAAGTCGCTGCAGGAGTGTGCCCTCGGGGCGTCCTGAGAAGGAGGCGGCGCCACAGTCTCTGCTCACAGCGAAGGCCAGGCCTGGCGTCAGCCGCTTCACATAGGCGCTCAGACTTTTTCTCCTGGGTTCTGGGACCACAGCCTCAAACGGCAAAGTCGGCTGAAGTTTCGCAGCGCAGAGGCAAATCCCGGGAACTCTGGGCGCGTGGGGTGGGAAGGAGCCCAGGGGGGGAAAACGGTGGGAATGAGTACGGGGCGAGCGAATCCTGTGCGTTCTTGGAGGTAGGGCCCGACAGACCCAGCTCAGACCGTGGGCAGAGGACTCTGGCTGCTGAGATTATCGGGACCCCAAATGCTGATAACACCCTCGTCGCTCCGTAGAGTGCACTTTTTACAGCTGGGAAGACGCAAATTGGTTTGGAGTTCCTGGGCGCTTTCTCCTTGCAGCAGGGAATTGCGCAAGGGAAAGAACAGAAGCCTTTTTAATTTGTAACTAAAATTACCCAGACTTAGTTGCTTAGTATAAACAGACTTGGGGTATACTTTAATGCAGAACTAAGGGAAGAGAACCTTTGCCGCTTGGCCTCGTTGCAACCACCAACAGGGGTGGCTTCCAAGAGGCGAAAGATTGGTCTCTGAGGGGTAAAAGGAAGAACAGGCAGGCGGGTTCCCAGGGGAGTTAAGTCTAGTTACACTCCTCTGAAAGTCGGGAGACAGAAGTTGTGGCAAAAGCAGAATTTGTGTTTTCATTTGGTAAACGCGGAATTTAAAGGAAACAAACAAAACACCATGAGCTTGTTCCTCACTCTGCCTGGGTTGCGAAGTACCCTGAAGAGTCACATCGAAAAGGATCCCGGGACAGAAATCCATGGAGCAAAAACCTCAGACAGGCATCTGATGTTCATTGGTTATCTACAGCGGGCCGCACTTGCTTCTGGGGCACCTCCTTCCAGGTGCTCATCAAAGGTCCGGTTCCGTTCCGGACCGGGTGAGTCACCTTGGGTCATCGTCCACGATCAGGCGGAGTGTGACAGGACAGGCCATGCTCCCTCTCAGATCCAGTTAATCCAGATGCCTTGGAACATCACCAGGGTGGCCCTCAGGCTCTGACCACCGCTGTTCTGCCTGTAGTTGAGGCCAAAGAGTGCCAAGACTCAGTCTTGTGACCAGACGGTGGCGCCCTGATGGCCACTCATCTGCCTGTGCCCTTGCAGGCACTGTGGTGCCTTTTGAGGTCTGAGCCTCTCTGGGTTCTGGGCTCCGAGCACTAAGACCTCGGGGATACGGTGTCGCCCCAGCGAAAAAGAAGAAATGGAATTGAGGGGTCCGAGGCATGACTTCGACAAACCCAGTAACCACGTTTTGTTTTCTTCCCCAGCGCAGACCGCTGCCTGGGACCCCACCCGGCTGCCTGGTAGGGTGAAGCAGAGAAGGAGCAGAGGGGACGCCGGAGACCACCAAGACAGAGAGACCCCTGCGACCAAGGCCCCTACCCACGTGCGGTCTCCGAGGCCCTTCAGCGGTGGGGCATGGCCGACAGCAGCTCCACAAGCAGCTCTGGCCCTTGGTGGAAATCGCTGGGGAACAGCGGGAAGAAAAGCAAGGGCGCTACAGTGGGGATGCAGCCTCCAGCCCAAGCTGCCCCCGGGGAGTCCGCACCGCCAGCACTGCAGAGCCCGGACTGGACAAACAGCTCCCAGGAGAATCAACACCCCAATCTCCTCTCAAGCACCGGCGAGCCCCACAAGCCAGACAAGTTCTGCGTGGAGAAATCGGGCCACAGCCGCCGCAATTTGAAGATCTCGCGCTCTGGGCGCTTTAAGGAGAAAAGGAAAGTTCGCGCCACTCTGCTCCCGGAGGGAGTCAGGTCCCAGGAGGAGGCCGGCTTCCCTGGTGACCCCCAGGACGACAAACAGTAGCCAGAGCTAACTGTCTCTCTTCCCAGCATGCCTCCTCAACCCCCAGTTCTAAACCCAAGAACTGGGGCCTGTCCCTGCAGGAGGTGTCTCATCCCACCAGATTCAGAATACCCACCCAAGGCCTCTGTGATCCCATTTTCCTGGAAATGGAAGTGTCCCTTGAGTTGATAGTATTTCATGACTCAAGGATGCATGAAATATTTATTCGAGGTAAGAGAAGACACCTGCCACAGAGAAAGCTGGCATAATTATTATCTTCAAAAAGCTCTTCTGTGGCCTCCACTCCTTGCAGCACCTGTGGGAGTGAGAGAGGTGCTTCTCTAAGAGATGGCAGCTCCCCTGGATTGGGGCAGCCCCCCCAGAGGAAGCCAGGCCCTAACATCACAGTGCTGTGTTTAATGCCTGAAAAGTGCACTTTAGAAATACTGCTGTAGACTCCCACCTTGAGGGAGGGCGTGGGAGGGAGCTGGAAACAGTCTAAGTAGAAGCGTGTGAAGTCAGGCAAGATTGCGTTTAATGTTGACCTACAAAACTACCCTGCCTGTTTTAGTGTGGACTATTAAAAGTGTTGCACCGTGAGACTTAAGGTGACTTTTGTACTTTTTCCATGGCAAGACTGAAACCCATCATACTTAAAAGCAGGCCTGCAAAATCCCAGGGAGCAGAATTAATCATTTGCCACACAGGGTACTAACAGCTGCTCTTGGGAAGCTGCAGGGAGGACGTTTCACCGGGAGTGGAACCATTTAGTTGCATATCCCTGTTTACTAACCAAATTCTGGGAAGGGAGGGAGCGGTGCCCTTTCATTATTCCGGCATTCTCTTTTTACTTCACTGCATCCTCATACATAAGTCCCAACTCGAGTAATCATTCTTTGCAGTCTCCTGGTGAACCTTACTAACCATTGTCTGAAAATAAACAGAAGGACTAAACTCGTAGTTTGTGCAAAGCCAGCTTCTTTTCTCATGCCTTTGTTTCAAAAGCTTATTTCTCTAGTCTGACGTATGCATTTATCAAGTTTCAAAGCCTTTAGATCGAACAACCTGAAGATTCTTAACAAAAATCTACCTGTTTGCTTTTGTCACGAAGTTCAAGAAAAAGTAAATGAATACCACTTGCTTTCAGCAAATTACAGAGAGTTATTGTAGTTAAGGGCCACTGGGATCTTTTCCCACCGCTATTCAGTTCATTTATAAACATCCAGAAATGCATAGCAGGAAAATTATAATGATCAAAGCGTATATTTTTTAGATAATTATAAACAAGAACTTGATTGGCGCTTCTAAATTTGTTATAGGTACATAGGCAGTTCTCTGTTCCTCTCAAATTTGTAGTTTATAAAATAGCAAACCACATTGGTTGTCTGAAGAGATTTAACAAAGAAACTTGATGAAAATGGCTAAAATGGATTTAAATTAGTGAATTAAGCTTGGATGCCAGCAGAATAATAGGGTTTATCACTAGAGACATGAGATTCCACATACCAAAGACTTATTCCAAAGAAAATTGCTTATATGGGAGTTACACTTTACATTAAAAAAGAGACCAGGGAGCCCATTAAAAAAACACACAAAAAGACTTTTTTGATGTATATTTAGAACTGAAAAGTATGTGACCAAAGTCCAGATGAGAAAGACTTTCCATCAGTTTTAAGTAGGCCTACTGTCTCCTGACTCTAATGAAGTACTAGGGAAGGGAGTCACTGTGAGGCCCTGGGAACACAGAGCAGAAACGGCCAAATTAGAACATCTTTATCAAGTATTTTAAATTCATTCTGTAGTGAGTAATAAAATTTAGAGTAAACAACTATTCAAAATACTTTTCCTGCAATAGATTAGGTCTGTACCCATGTATAAAATGCAGCCTGCAATTGCATGATTTTAAAATCTTAACTCTTTATAGATTTAAAAATCTTTTTTCTTTAAAATTCCTTTAGGTCCACAAAACACTGGCATTTTCCCCAGTTCTGTATCCCATTTGGGAGCCCATTCGGGACTCTAGTTGCTGCAGGTAATAGCAGACACACAGCAGTGGAACTTATTTACAAGGCATTTTCACCCCCCCTGTTCTGAAAGAATTTAAAACCATGCAAATGGCATTTATGAGAGTGAGTACAATTCACAGTCCTCAATTGAGGTTTGTAATTACATAGTTTCCAAGCAGCCCCAGTCGTGCAGTAGGAGTGCATTGATTTCATCTCCACTGGGCTAACTCAGAAAGCAAGCAGTCGCCCCTGCCGCTATGGCTCGGACCAGTGTCATACTGTAACTGAAGGGTCACGTGTTTGTTCCCTGGTCAGGAGACAGACCTGGGCTGCAGGTTCGGTCCTTGAGCCAGCCCGGGGAATGTGCAGGAGGCAGCCAATCCATGCTTCTCTATCCCATTGGTTTCACTCTCCCGCTTCCTCTCTAAAAGCCATGGGGGGAAAAAAGTGTACTGGGGTGAGAATAAAAAAATATAAAAGGAAACCAAACAAAACTGGTGAGATAAAAGGGTCATGAGTAGGATGAAATAATTTGACCAAGTGTCTTGCTGGGATTTAGGTGAGGTAGAGATGATTAATCACATCCCCATAAGATGTATACAGATTTAAGATTTTTTAATCTCAAGATCATTTCTAGTGAGTAAAGGGAAAGTGTTGAATTAAATTTGGAGTTAATTAGATCAGAGACTTCTTTCTTCTTTGAACCCCCTTACCAGTGAGATTCCATCTAATGGTTAAATTTCATTTAATGGTTTGGGAAACCATTACAGAATTTTAATGCCATGTTTTTAAGTGATACTTTTTAAAAGGGACAGAAATCTAGTGGTGCGTTTACTAAATTCTTTCCTAACCTCACAGTGACTGTGAGGGTTACATGCACAGGCAGTCTTTGCCTCACTGACTCTCCTTGCAAAGTCGGTGGCGAAGCAGTGACTCATATTTTACAGGTCACCTGAAAAGTCCTTTTGTGTCACTACTGCTATTGTTCACCCCATTTTGATGTGCATTTCAAGAGCAAAGACTCTATTTTGCATACACAGGTAAGGGATTCTGCTTCAGTACAGCACGTGGAAGTCTTTCTTTCTGCTGTGAACATAACATGAGCTCGTCAACGCTGGTCTTGCCAAGTCGTTAGGTGGGAAATTGAACCAGGAAGAGTGGTAGCATTGATTAAAGCTTTGTCAGAAATAGTCCTTCTGAGATGGTCAGAAGAGAATTTGGGTACCCTGAAACAAATAAATAATTAAAACGAACAGGGAGAACTTCAAATAGAAGTTGGATTGAAAAGTAGAAGAATGGAATACTAACCGTTCAGTGTCCACAAGGGACTTTTTATTAAGAGAGAGGGAGAATATTATTTTTCTGTACATGAAAAGTGTCAGCCAGACTGGAAGCAAACACAAAAATCCAGCTCGATAACTCTAGTAACAGAAACTGATCTTCAAAAAGTTTGTTCTATTTGTGGAGCATTTTATTATAATTATACAAAAAATTAAGGAGATTCTTTCTCGGGATAAGCTTGATTTTACCTCCATGGCAAGTAGAAAGTGGGACCAAGATATTTTATACCCTCAGGCATCAGCCTACAAGTATCTTAGATTAGAAACAAGTACGCAGCCCAGGGCAAACTTTGTCATCCCTGAGCTGGCTATCCAATGATAGTATTGTCCTTCTCACCTGTTCTTCACACTCCCTTGCTCCACTGTCACTGTGAATCTACATTCCCATTAAGCTCAGAGACGTGGAAAAGGGGGCACCGGGGAGGCACAGAGGCATTCCCCAACCCCTGCAGGTACTGAATATTGACAACCACTTTGTCCTCGATGGACTTACAGATATGGAATGTGAGATAAATAACATTAATAGTGAGAGAACATTATGACCAAGGAGCTATGATGTAAGGAAAGGAATAGACCTTGCCATCTCTATGGAAATGGCCATGGCTATAGACCAGGACAAGCAAGACTGACTCAGGATGTGAGTGATTCCTCAAGTATTCACAGCAAGGAACTTAGTGTTGCGTCCAAATCAAATCGTGATGCCAGTGACGTAATGGGTGGTCTCAGAATTATCACAGCTACTGATACAACCTCCTGCAATAAAAAGATTTATGAATGAGGTGTGTAACAAGATTGTTCACCCATGAGACAAAAATTTCTGGCCCTAAAATGAGGAGGGTTCTTGCTGAAGAAGCAGAAGGGCCCTGGTCCAGGCAGGGGCTGGTCGAGTAGGGATTGCAGGAGCATCCTGCAGGGATTACAGGAACAGTGCAGGGATTACTGGGCCTTTTTCGAAGAGATTTTCCTGGGGTTACAAGTACCCTGGATTATTCATTTCTTTCTAGTGCTAGTAAACAAGTGTATCTGCTGATTCATACCCCACACTGATGTTTTCCATGACGCTTGCTCACAGTTCTCTCTCTGACCTCCTTTTGAACAAAGTTTTAGCTGATCTGGGGAGCCCATTTCTTCTGGAAAAGGATGGCATGGAGTCTATGTTCCAGCTTCAAAATTGTCCACCAGTTGTCTGCTGTTTTGAGCAACTGGTTGTGAAAGTGAGTTCATGTAATGTTCCTTGTTTACAGTAAAACACAAAGTTGTATGAGCCCAGGACTGATGGTCAGGGAGGGGGACTGGAGGGCGGCCGAGAAGCATAAAGTACAGTAGGGCCACCTCCTTATGACATGGTGGTTGCCAACGCCCACACACTGCCATCTAGCCCAACAGTCAGGGTGAGTCTGCGGTCTGGAAGCATCGAGCCTCACTGTTCATGTTTAGAATCAAGTTGCAGTACAGGTACCTCATTATAGTATATTGGTGTTCAAAAAGTGCTTTCACAACTATTATCTCAGTTGTTCTTCATATCTATCCCTCAAATCCTCCAAATCCTGCCATGCCACCTGATTCTCTACTCTTCTTTACACTCAATTTTCCATTCTGACAGGTGTGGCTCAGTTGACTGGGCAAAGTGAAAAGTTGCTGGTTCAACTCCCGGTCAGGGCACATGCCTGGGCTGCTCACAGGTTCAGTCACTGTGAGAGGCAGCCAAAGATTATTTCTCTTCCTCTCTTTCTCCCTCCCTTTCCATAAAAATAAATAAATAAAATCTTTAAACTCAACTTTTCCATTCTCATCGGTGTTGTCATAAGTCAGGAATTCATCTCCTCCAGACACAGGGTCCTGGAGACATCATTTCTTAACTCTTCTGCAAACTCTGTTTGAAACAGTGCAGGGTAAGGCCACACCCTTCCTCAGTGGCTTCCATGTGATTGTCCAGCCATCCATATAATTGACAATTCCCTGAAAGTGGCTATGCCTCGGAAGGCTTCTGTCTGCCTGTCCTGTTGCCTCTGCTTGGCATATGTTTCCTGCCACCTGCCTGGCAAAGCCTCAACCAACCTCTGAGAGTCAACAGTCTCCTCCCATGTAACTGTCATGGTCCTCCTTCCCCAGGCAGAGCCAATGACTCTGTTGGGAAACATCTATGAGCAGTATCTTTAAGCCTGCGTTCACCACCACTAACTGTATTATGTCTATGATCCCATGTCTTTCTGCCCTTTGAGTTAGGGAACTTGGGAAAGGTCAAGAGGCAATGTTCATTCTCAGGTTCCTTCATTAACTCCTGGCTAATCTGCAAGGACATGGGTCCTCCCAGTAGCCTATGTAGCTGCAGCTGTAGCATACAGCTTCTGGTAAGGCCATAATCTTTTGTCCTACAGGGAAGCAGGCTCTGTCTGGTTAGCAGAGAAATTTCTGAGAGTTATGAATTAGAGTCCAATCAGGAAAGAGAAGACACACAGTAATTTGAACAGGGAGCATTTAATGTAAAGAATTATTACCCGATCAGAGGCTAAAGTAATGAGGGATTTGCTAGGAAGACATGAAAGGAACAGTAAAGAATACAGGAATGGACATAGGAGCAGTCGCTACCCTGGAGCTGAGAGGGAGTGCTCGAGAAAGACCCCTTCTTACCTCCCACCCTCTAGACCTTATAGGAAAGGGCACAGCTGTGACCACTAACTGATAGAGAACTTGCTGCTGGAAATTCACCTACTAGAACTGGAAACCATGTGCCACTGAGCACTGAAACACTAGTCACTAAAGTCTTGGTGATTCATGGATAAAAATATCAGAAATATCACAGTGTTTCTACATGATGGGAGGCAGTTGATGTTTCTGCCGGCTGGGCTACATTAGTTTCAAGAGGGCGACTGCTTGTGCTTACCCAGCAGCTGCAAGTCCAGGAACAGACAGAACTGCCCTGAAGGCGAAGGGACTGAGTCAGGACAGACTGGCCGGCCTGACTGGAAGCTCAGGTTCTAAACTCACTTTTCTAAGCAGTGGCTGTGTGGTGTCAGGAGAATGATTCATCTGCTCTGAACTTCCATTTTCTCATGTGTAAAATGAGAAGACCCGACATTCCAAATGAACAAATTCCATCCTAGCGAAGTCTGTGTAAGAAAAGCAGGGTCTGCCTACCTTAACATTCAAAAATAGACTGTTTCTCCAACGCATGTGACCAACTCCAGAGTAGGATGGTGATCAACACGGTACCCCTCACCACTGACATGGTATTTTCCTGACCTGTGGTCAGAGTCCCCAATATCAGCTTCTCTAGCTAACTTGAAATTATCTCCTTCGGTTACAGCACCAATAGGGATATACCTCCTACTCTTGCTTTACGGTTTAACTGGGTTAACATCAGTTGCTCCAGTAAGACTCCCAAGAGAGAGTTAGGTGCCCCTCATGTGTGTTTATGCCGTGTCGTGTACTGCGCAGGCTCCTGCCACAGCCTGACCCACACACGTCTCCACCGCCAGGCCATCCGCTCTTTAAGGAGAGGGATCCTGATGCCCTGGCACTCACCAAATGCGCGTGGGTCTACTGAGGTCTAAGTCAAATGTCTCACAGAAGTAGAATAGTTTAGTAGTTAAAACAGTGGGCTGTGAAGCCAGATGGGTTAGATTTAAGTCTCGGCTTTTTCATTTACTATCTGTGAACCTAAGTTGAGTTATACAGCCTAGCTGTTCTTTAATTAATTTATTTGTTTATTTTTTTGTTTTGTTTGTGAGAATTTGGGGGTCTGTATTTGTTTTTCCCCCAGTTTTATAGAGATATAACTGACATATAACCTCGTATTAGTTTAAGATGTACAACATAATAATTTGATATATGCTTATATTTGCAAAATGATTACCACAGTAAGTTTAGTTAATGTCCAGCACCTCACATTCACTGTGTATAATGTACACTTTTTTTTCCCCAAATCATTGAGGGAAAAGTAAGGTTGTGCATTATACAAGGGTAGTATCTGAAATACCTTGTATCTGCTCTTGTGTTTTGTAATTATTTGTCACATAAAATTTCTTGTATGGTTATATGTTCAAAAATAAATACTAAAATCCTTTCTAACACAAAAAACAAATATATATAAATAATAAATCTAAATACTTAGTTATTTATATATCTAATATACATAATTTTTAATCCAATAAATAATTGAATTAAAAATTAAAATGAAAAATTTTTGCCTAAAATTTTGGGCCAGAAATGTGGGTCTGCATTATACATGGCAAAATAGGGTCATTAGAAATATGTTTTTCTTATGATGAGAACTTTTAAGATCTACTCTTGACTTCTGGTCAAAATGGCAACACAGACATACGTGGCTCGCCTCTTCACACAACCACACCAAATTACAACTAAATTATAGAACAACCATCACTCAGGAACATCACAAATTGAGTTGATTGGAAGTCTGACAACCATGGAGTTGAGGAAAGCACATTCATTCAGACTGGTCGGAGGGCTGTGGACAAGGAAAGGGCTGGTCCTTCACCTACATGAATCAAAATTCAGGAGGGATATCTTGGGAGCAAGGAGTCCCAGACTGACACCAAGCTCCCCAGCCCAGAGTTCCAGTGGCAGGAAGATAAGTCCCCACAACAGCTGGCTATGAAAACCATCAGGGACTGAGTCGGTGGAGGAGGCTGCTGGAGCCCTAAGCAATTCCTCTTGGGGAACCCTCACATGGACTCACCTACTCACACTCACTTCCTCTGTGCTCCAGCATTGGGGTGGCAGCTTGAAGGGCACCAGTGGTATACAGAGAGAGACTGAAGTGTCTGGCATCGGGGCAAGCAAAGGTCACTGTCCCTTTGCTGAGCCCTCCCCAATATAGCCGATAGGCTGGTGCCATATTTGAGACTCCGTCAACTTGGCTAACACTGTGTGACCCACCTTGGAGATCTACAGAGGCTTTACCCCACCCAAATTATGGGCCCACCCAAGCTACTTCTCAATAAGAATGGCTGGTCTTGGCTCCTAGATCCTATCAAACAAGCAACAGCTGGCTTCAGTGAGCCCTAGCGGCAGCCAGATTAGAGTTGTGGGTTGGCTTCATGTGGGAGTCTCCAAGCCTAGTATAAGCAGCAGCCTTCTCAAATTGCTTTGCAGCTCAGTCAGGGGGCCCTGAGCAAAAACAGGTGGGGGCTGACCTTGACCTGCACCACCAGGGAAACCCCAGGGCTAGCCCCCCAGTGGACAGCTACAGACTATGTCAGAGCACTGCCATCCTGTCCCTGCACAGCTGGATCCTCCATGGGGGGCAGAGGTTGGTGGTCAGTGGTCACAGCCAGTCATTGCATCTGACTTTTCTCTGTAAATCCCTCCCACTGATCTGCCAACAGCAACCAAGGCTCAACTACAAGAGGAGGGTCTACTCAGCCCACACAAAGGGTGCACCTAGAGTACCCAGCTTGGGTGATAGGGGAGGCTGTTCCACTGGACCCCATAGGACACCTAATACATTAGAGCACACTGCCAACACAGAGTCAAAGCAGCTCTACCTAACACATAGACACAAACACAGGAAGGCTGCCAAAAAGAGGAGACAAAGAAACGTGGCCCAAATGAAAGAAGAGATCAAAACTCCAGAAAATGAACTAAACAAAATGGAGATAAGCAATCTATCAGATGCAGAGTTCGAAACACTATTTATAAGGATGCTCAAGGAACTTAGTGAGGACCTCAGCAGCATAAAAAAGACCCAGTCAGAAACAAAGTATTTGCTAACTGAAATAAAGAACAGTTCACAGGGAAACAATGATAGAATGGATGAAGCCAAAAATCAAATCAATAAATGGGACATAAGGAAGCAAAAACCAACCATGCAGAAAAACAAGAAAAAAGAATCCAAAAAACTGAGGATATTGTAATCAGTTTCTGGGACAACTTTAAGAAGTCCACCTTTCAAATAGGCAATGCAGTATTGTTACCCATAGTCGTCACACTGTAAATTACGTTCCCTGGACTTATTTAATCTTATGGCTGGAAGTTTGTATTTCTTGACTCCCTCATCTTTTCTAACCCCCACCCCCCAACCCCAACCAATCACCCTACCCCTGCCTCTGGCAACCTCCAACCTGTTCTGTTTTTTTGAGTTTTTTTCTTTATTTCACCTAAAAGTGAGATAATACAGAATTCATCTTCCTCTGTTTGACATTTCACTATGCTTTAACTTCTTCATTTAAAAAAATAATTGCATCCACATTCATTGGTTTCTTATGAAGTCTGTATGGCAAATATACAGAACTGACCTTCATATATGGTAAGTTCTTAACAAATATTAGCCATTATTATTATTAGGCCAACTCACTCTGATAGCTGATCATAATCTTAAATGTGATTGTCTTTATCATTGTTTTCAGGTTAGAAGGAGATGAGTCATAGATATAATGCACCTGTTTATCTAAAAGGGAAATTTGTCCTCAGTACTCAACTACCATTTTCTTGTAATCTTCAAAGTTATAATTTTCTTTTTGCTAATTTTTTCCCTTTTTGTGTTACTAATACAAATTCCTCACCCGTTCTTTGAAGAACACTAAATAAATTTTCTCATTACCTCACTATCTAGAGAAGGCACTTCTGATCTTCTAGTAACATGTTTATGTACCTATTTTAGGTGTGTTTGTACATGTGTTTTACTTTTTTTTAAGATTTAATTTAGTTATCTTTAGAGGGGAAGGAAAGGAGAGAGGGAGAGAAATATCAATGTATGGTTGCCTCTCATGCATTCCCCGCTGAGAACTGGCCTGCATCTCAGGCATGTGCCCTGACTGGGGATCCAACTGCAATCCTTTGGTTCGTAGGCCCGCACTCAATCCACTGAGCTACACCAGCCGGGCCTATGCATGTGTTTGAAAACCCTAGGATAAAGCTTTATTTTTATTTTTTTCCACTTGCATCCACTTACCATCACTGATCCCCATTCTCAGATGAGAATGACTGGGTGAAGGATGGCAGGAAGGAGGGGTTAGCATCGGCCTGAAATTACTGAGGCATGGTGGTCACTTTGTCCCTTTTGAGACCAAACCGTAAGAGGCCTTTCTGATACACTTCACCCTGTTGACAGATCTCCCTACCTGCAGACTTCCTCTCAGTAGCCGGGACTCAACCTGCTGCTGCATTTTCCCCTCCTCTCTCACTTTCGTGTTCTCAACTGCTCGGGCCAGAAAACTGCTCCTCCTTCTTTCTCACTCACTCCCACACTTCATCAGAATGATCAGTCTGTTCTGTACTTTAAATAATGCTTTTAAAATCTGTTCACCATCTTCCACCTCCCCTGCCACAAACAGAATCCGAGCCACCAGTCTCTCTCGCCTGGTCCCGCCCTGCTCACAGGTCATCTGTGTCCACTCGTGACCCCACCGCAGTCTGTTCCCAGGCCCACCACTGAACTGAACCTTTAAAAAGTTAGATCTCACCCTGACAAGCGTGGCTCAGTGGGTTGGGCTTAGTCCCACAAAGCGAAATGTCGTTGGGTCAACTCATGTCAGGGCACAAGCCTGGGTTACGGGCCTGGTCCCCCAGTGAGGGGCTTGAGAAAGGTAGCCAATCGATTTCCTCTCCCTCTCTTTCTCTCTCCTTTCCCCTCTCTCTAAGAATAAATTTTTTAAAATATTTTTTTAAAAAGTTAGATCTCAAAACTTTTTAAAGTGGAAAGCTAAGCCAAGCATCTCCTCCCTCTGTTCTATACCCTCCACCCACCGTCCTTCCACCCAAAGCTGTTTGAGGTCACTGAGCACTATTCTCTCTTCTACCTCCATGTCTTGCAACACATCCTCCGCACCTGGAAACCCTTCAGGGGACCAGGGTTTCCAAGGCTGAGAACTGGATGAACCTTTTTGGATATTCCCTCTGGGGATGTCCAGTGCCTTTGAGGACACACCTGCTTGAGCAACCATGGGGATGGGACTCAGTGGACTTATCTTCTGTCCCTGGCTATTCTCCTTGTGAGTAAGTGGAGGCGACCATACCATCTCAGGGTGTTCTTCCATGAACGAAGTGCAGATAAAAGCATAATTCTTAGAAATAAACTGCATAGCCTGGAGGAAGCCCTCACTAGGAACAGCTGTTGCTACTGAGAGTGGGCTGAGTTTGGCTGGAAGGAATGAACGCCGCGGTTTTCTGTACAAACTAGCAGGCTCCAGGGAAAGCTCAAAAAATCTGCATCTTAGGAAACTGTGGTCGTGTCCTTGTTTCAAAAACTCAAGGACAGGTGGACATGGGGAAGGGTCTAGGAGACGGAGGAAAAGAGAGAACCGCAGGTCCAGGCCCTGCGATGACGAAGGAGAACAGAATTCTGTGCCATGACCTTTATGTTCAGGGACATTCCCAGAAGCTCACATCATCTAGTGAATGCATCTGAAGTGTTGCAAGGATCTCCAAGGCAGAGGTAAACTGGGAAATAAAGAGGCAGTTAGCTTGGTGGGGAAATAAGGTATAAAGTTCAGGAATACCTAGGCATGGCTTAGGGTATCTATGGTTACGCCACTTTGTCAACAATAAAAGTTCTAAAACCTTGCAAATGGCCATTCTTCCTGCCTTTCTGATTTCAGAGACTGGTGAAAGACAAGGAAAAACCTTCATCCCCAGGAGACCATGTCTTTCTCATGCTGTCCACTGCCGTATGGGGACTCCATGGAACACCTTTGGCAGTAGTAATGATGGTGAGGATTTAAGGCTCCGGTAGCTCTCTGGCGATGCCCTGCAGTGTTTCTGTGCCTCTGACACTTGGTGGACCACCCTTGCCGGAAGTCTGACTCTGTCTGAGTTTATAGAAGGGTGTGTTTTGGCTAAAGGGAGCTGCCCATATCTCCACACTTGGATGTAGTATTCTACGTTTCTTTGACACTGAGGCCAACTCAGGAATTAGATGGGGAGATTGAGCAGGGGGAACATAGGCAACCACAGAGCAGAAGGTGTAGCCAGATGAGGGTCCCAACAGGCATAAGAGTCCTGAGAGGAAGTGTCCCGACTTTCCCCTGGGTGGTTGTAGCAAGAACACAAGGACTATGGCCACTCCTGACCCAGCCAGAGCCAGGACTAAAGGCATGAGGATTACTCAGAGGGAAAGAGGCAGTTCTCTCCAGTCTAACAAGGCACAGGGCTTTTCAGGAATGAAGGGCAGAACACCACTGCACCCTTTCACTGAGGGGACAACCACAATTAAATAAGGCAACCAATAATCTCAGTTGTGTTGTTTTTGCAATATTTTAATTTGTTTGCTCTGTAACTTAACACAGTCTACACATAGTTGTGTAAATAAACAACTATGTATTCAATAGTTGTTGAGTGTATGAGCCTTGGGACAATACATGAAGAAGGCACAGATGTTTTTAATACTTCATACTGTTTATAATTTTAAGCCCTGGGCCATGTGTTTCAATATGCGCCTTAGTGATGAACCTCAAAGGGTGGTGCTACACCCTTTGAAGGAAATGCTGAAGACAGACATAAAAACCAAGGTCAGGAAGAGAGCAGAGAAACCCTCACAGGAATGGAAGATGATCACTATTTGAAAAGAATGGTGGACAAGGGCCATGAAGGGTCACTTGAGTTATAGAACCCCCATGCGAACTTTGCCAGTACCAAGCTCACTGTCTTTGTTAACAATCACATTCTTCAGGCTCTTATTTCAAAATTTCTGGTTTGTGTCCAATACTTTTTTCTTTAAGACAATGCTATATAGAATAATTTGAATGTTTTATAGACCATTTTACACCTACGCGAGTAGTTTTTTCTGTGTGTGAAATACAATCCTAGAAGTAGGCATGCTGGTTCAAGGAATATATACTTCACAATTTTCTGATAGACAAGTTTTATAGATATTGGCGAATGGCCACTTTAAGGGTTATACCAATTTATACTTCACCAGCAATGTGTGAATGTGGCTGTTTTACTGTGTTGTGCACCTGAAACTAATTTAATACTGTATGTCGACTGTGATTTTAAAAATTCAAAAAAAATTTTAAGTGACTGTTTCTCCTCAGCTTGACCAGTCAAACTTTGGGATTCTAGCTATGTGATAGGTTACAAGTGGTACATATTCAAAGTAGTTTTAGTTTGCATTTCTCTTACTATGAGTAAGCTTGAGCTTCTTTTGGAACACTTCATTTCCATATCTTTAATCTAACTCTGTTCATATCCTGTGCCCATTTTTCTATGATTGGTTTAATTATTCTTTAATCATGACACATGTGCTAGTCTTGTTTCTCTAACTAGATTGCTTTTAACTACATTTTACATGACATTATTGAGCTATATTTTAAAATATATTTTATTGATTATGCTATTACAGCCATCTCACTTTCCCCCCTTTGTTCCCCTCTGCCCTGCTCCACTCCTCCCACCTGCATTCCCTGCCCCCCCTTAGTTTATGTCCATGGGTCATACATACAAGTTCTTTAGCTTCCACATTTCCTATACTATTCTTAACCTCCTCCTGTTTATTTTGTACCTACCATTTGTGCTTCTTATTCCCTGTGCCTTTCCCTCCATTCTCTCCCCTTCACTTCCCTGCTAATAATCCTCCATGTGATCTCCATTTCTATGGTTCTGCTCCTGATCTAGCTGTCTGCTTAGTTTGCTTTTGTTTTAGGTGTGGTCATTAATAACTGTGAGTTTGCTGTCCTTTCACTGTTCCTATTTTTTATCTTCTTTTTCTTAGATAAGTTCCTTTAACATTTCATATAAGGGCTTGGTCATGATGAACTTCTTGAACTTGACCTTATCTGGGAAGCACTTTATCTGCCCTTCCATTCTAAATGAAAGCTTTGCTGGATAGAGTAATCTTGGATATAGGTCCTTGCCTTTCATGACTTGGAATACTTCTTTCCAGCTTCTTCTTGCCTGCAAGGTTTCTTTTGAGAAATCAGCTGATAGTCTAATGGGAACTCCTTTGTAGGTAACTGTCTCCTTTTCTCTTGCTACTTTTAAGATTCTCTCCTTATCTTTAAACTTAGGTAATGTATTAATGACATATCTCCTTGGGTAATTATGATGTGCCTTGGTGTGTACTTTTTGGGGTACAACTTCTTTGAGACTCTCTGAGCTTCCTGGACTTCCTGGAAGTCTATTTCCTTTGCCAGATTGGGGAAGTTCTTCATTTTTTTTTCAAATATATTTTCAATGTCTTACTCTTCCTCTTCTCTTTCTGGCACCCCTATGATTTGGATATTGGAACATTTAAAGTTGTCCAGAAGGTTCCTAAGTCTCTCCTCATCTTTTTGAATTCTTGTTTCTTCATTCTGTTCTGGTTGAGTGTTTCTTCCTTCTGGTCCAAACCGTTGATTTGAGTCCCGGTTTCCTTCCCTTCACTGTTGGTTCCCTGTGCATTTTCCTTTATTTCACTTTTCATAGCCTTAACTTTTTCCTCTATTTTGCGACAATACTCAACCAATTCTGTGAGCATCCTGATTACCAGTGTTTTGAACTCTGCATCTGATAGGTTGGCTATCTCTTCATTGCCTAGTCATATTTTTTCTGGAGCTTTGATTTATTCTTTCATTTGGGCCATTTTTTTGTCTCTAGGAACCTGTTACATAGTAAGGGGTGGAGCCTTAGGTATTAGCCAGGGCGGGGCAACCCACGTCTCTCCATTGTGGCGCTGTATGTGGGGGAGGGTCTGAGAGGGAACAGTGCCGCTTGTTCAGCTCTCTTAGGGCTTTCAGTCACTTCCCCCACTTCCCACAAGCAAAGGTCCTTCTGGTGCTGATTCCCCAGGTAGGTGGTTTTGTGTACGTTCTAGGACCCTGTGGGTATCTCCAGCCAACTCTCCTGTGAGGCTGGGAGTTTCTCCTGCTGCCTCAGCCCCCACAGGTTTTTTCAGTCAGAGGTTTTGGGGCTTTATTTCCCCACGTTGGAACCCCGGGTTGTGCAGTCTGTCTGGCTCCCCAGTTGTTCCTACCAGTTTATCCACATGTGCATGTGGGACTGCCCACTCTATTAGCTGCTGCCTTACCAATATATCCTCTCTGCCCCACTGTCGGTCTCCAGCCCTCCTACTGGTCTGGATGAATGTTTCTTCCCTAACTTCTTGGTTGTGGACTTCCATACAGTTCAATTTCCTGGCAGTTTTGGTTGCTTTCTGTTTTTAAATTTGCTGTTGTCCTTCTTTTGGTTGTGTGAGGAGGTACAGTGTGCCTCCCTCTTGGCCAGAAGTAGAGCTATCATATTTTTTAACATACTTGTGTTACATTGGTTTGTTTATTTTTAGGATTTATTGTGAATCTCCAATGAGACTATTTCTTAATAACACACCCATGGAATGCATTTGCTCCTTGTTCTACTCTAGTGTGAGGTAGTCATAATTCACCAACAGTAACTAGTTGGCTTACTGAATGAGTGAGAACAGAACTAAATATTATCTGGAAGTTGTGATCTTACCTGTCATGGGTTGAATTTCAGCCTACCAACAGATAGTCCTAACCCTCAGAATTTATTGATCCTATTTGGAAAAGGGATCTTTGCAGATTCATTAGTTAAGGATCTTAAGGTGAGGTCATGCTGGATGACCCAGGTGGGCCCTATAGCCAATAGAGTCTTCATAAGAGACACACAGAGGAAAGACATGCAGCAGAGAAGAGAGAGCCATGTGGAGAGGGAGGCAGAGTTGGAGTTAGGCAGCCACCGCCCAAGGACACCCGGAGCCACCTGGAGCTGGGAGAGGCAAAGGGGGGTCCTCTCCTATGGCCTCCAGGGGACGTGCAGACCTGCCGACAACTCAAGTTCAGACTTTAGGCCTCTGGAACTGTCAGAATAAATTTGTGTAGTTTCAAGCCACCACATTTATGGTAATTTGTTGTGGCAGCCACAAGACGTGAATGGTCCTTCACTCCGTTGGCCTTCTGTCTGCCATATTCAGTAAAGAACTGTTATTTGCCTGAGGGAGGATTAGAGGAGGGAAGGAATGAAGGAGATACAAGAGCAGAGGAAAGGAGGGAAAGTGAGGGGTTGGGGCTACTGGGTGGAGACCGAGAGTGAGGGGGGGGAAAGAAAGAAGAAAGAAAAAATACAAAACAAAAGAAGAGGAAAATGAGGTAAGGGTGGGAGGGCATCTGCTCAGACATTTGGCCTTTTCCTTCATCCTCATCTGTCTCCACACAGTGTCCCTTCCTCCTCCCCGCAGTCTCTCCCAGCTCCCTCACACATTCCGCACTAAGCAATTTTCTGGGTCCCATCCTACGTTTCTGGTTTCCAGTTTGCAGGCACGAGTGACGGGATTCGTAGCCTCTGAGCAAAGGCATGTGCTCACCCAGAAGGCTCCCCCCATACTACCCATCAGTCACCCCAAAGAGACACCCAGGATCCTAACCATTCCAGCAGTCAGAGTGCCCTGGGCCCAGGCAGGGCACTCCAAACCTCCAGTGTCTCGAGCACCCACTTGGAATGCTTCTGCGGTCACATCAGCCCACTTTATTTGCCTCCCACAAGACAAGGGAATGAAACAAAGGAAGCCACCCAGAGCTGCCAAGTGTGCCCTCTGAAAAAATTCCACAGGAGGGAAGAAGGTTGTGATTATTTTGCTGTTTATCTCAGCTGGTTTCACTGAAGGGCTTTAGGCACCTCTGTGCTGCCTCTAGAGGTTGCCGGTGGTAGTGTCTCCCTAAAGGACCTCATTGTTCATAAATTCCCCACCCATGTTTTGAAATTTTCTGTTGTTCATTGCTAGTAACTAGAAATGTGACTTTTTAAAAACATTGACCTTTTGGGGTAACTGAATATTAGGCCCATCAGTCTTCACTAACCCCACAGGAAAGTAGCGTTTTCATCTTGTCTAGGTTTCTTTGTGATTACCATGAGAACTCGTCTTTTCCATTCTATATGGTAACTGGAAGGGGCAGTCTCTGTTCTCCTCTATTTTTAACAACTTTCTTTTTGAAATCTGGTTAAAAATGGCTGATTAACAATTTTACCTCCTATCTCTTCCAAAGCCCTACTAGCAGGACTGTAAAGCAGTGTAAGAGGGAATAAATTCATACCAGTAGGGGAGGAAATATGTATTTGCCAATCAGAAGTTGTCACAGATTTCTGAGAGACCAAAAGACAGTGGGATTGTATTCATGAGCAATGATGGTGAAGCGAATGTAAGTACTCTTTCAGCACTCATGCTCTCAGGGTTTCTCTTCCCTATAATATCATCAGGAGATGCTCTCGAATCAGACATTATACACAGAGGAAATAAATTAATTTCCTTAAACTAGGTGATCTGGGATTTCTCTTACCTGTAGCCAAAAAAGCCATACTAATTGATACACTGTCTGAGGACTCCTGCACCATTTTTTTCCTTCTGCTTGAAATGCTCTTTCTCTAATCTTGGCATAGCTGGTTCCTGCTTGCCTTTCAGATCTCAGCTTAAATATCACCCCTTCGTTGACTGTTTAATCTGAAATAGCCATTGTCCTTATCATCCTGCGCCAGTGCTTTGATCAGCACTTATCACCACGTCTGATATTTTTGTTCAGTTTAATGCCTGCCTCTCCCCACCGGCAGGTACACGTGGTAAGCACAGGGCTTCGTCATGCTCACTGCTGTATCCCGAGTGTCTAGCATTTGGTCTGGCCCATAGTAAATACCCAGTAAATATGTGATCAATGAAAGAAGATGTAGCAAGAAAACAAGCAAAACCACTCCTCTCTGGAATAGTTTAAAGAAGCTGATTTGTAAGGACAGAATTTTAAAATATCTCAGCATCCATAGAGGCATTTGAGATCATGTGATCACAGGTTGTCAATCTTTATTTCTCTGAAGGATATAGCACCAGCTGAGGCTGTGAGTCTCAAGAGGGGGGGGCCGCACCCCCTCACAGGGGGAACTCTCAGAATGAGAGAGGGGTGGAAAAGAGCCTAGCTAAGAGTTCATAGTTTGAGAAACTCTTCCAGGTGATAAGCCTTTTCTAAGGACACATGTTCATGCTCTCCTTTCCCTAACCTCCTCCCACGCCCTCTCCCAAAGTTCCTCTGTAAAATACCCCCTGCTCCTCCTCCTTTGTTTCCTGAGAGATTAATGGCATTCCCTGTGTCAAGCAGTGAGTGGCACAGCTGAGTCAGAAACAGCATCACTGTCCTATGGGGTCGAACAAGAAACATTGAGAACACATGGACTACAACCTCTGTGTCTCTTGAGAAGAGCTGGCACAAAGGTTGGAGGACTGTAGTGTAGTGGTGAAGAGCAGGGACTTGGGGGCCAGACTATCTTGGCCTATATCCTGCTTTGGGACCTTGGGCAAGTAATTAGCCCCCTTAAATTTCATTTCTTCATAGGCAAGTTCTGGATTTACTTGACTATCCATTGCCCCTGGATACTATCCACTCAGCTCATCCCAACTAAATGTTAATTTTCCTCACTCCAAAACCAGCTCCTAATTTTATTAAATGCCAACCTCCTCTCCCAGAAACCTAAGACCCACACTTAACAATACCTTTCTCCCTTGACTCCCACATTGGAGGCCAACTAATCTACATTCCAAATGTCTCTCAAATTAAATCACATTCTGTTCATTCCATTATCACGGCCTTACCGTCAGGCTAGCATCACTTTTTTTTGCAAAACAACTATAAGTTTACTAACTGGCTTTGTAGTCCAATGGTCTTGCCCATCCCCATCATTTATCTCCCCAGCCGTGGTATGATCTTCCTGAGGCACACGTCTGATCGGGACAGACCAGCAACCCTCTCTGCTCTCAGGTTTCCGCTCCTCCATGTGGCTTTTATGAGCAGCCCAATCTTTCCTCCTCACCCTGTGTTTCTTTACACCCATCTGTCCCCTCTGCTCCTGCTGTGCTGAAGACTTTTCAGTAATTGGGCCGGGCACATTGCGCCCTCTAGCTATTTTTCCATGCTCATTCTTCTTTGGGGAATACTCTTGGCCTTCTTTTTGTGGACAATTCATCATTTTTATATCTGTTTTAATATCAGTTCATTCAGGAAGTCTCGTGTGGCACACACACCTTCTCCTTATACCTCGATAATATCTGGGCCAGACCTCTCCCCAGTATGTGCTTCTCTACCACCTATATTTGTCCCATCACAGCCCTTAGTTGTTGGCCTGTCTACACCTTGTCACTAACCCAAACATCTGCAAGGTCAGGGACTGTCCTTTATATGTTTACTATTGTATTTCAGGGGCTCAGCATGTGTGAGACACATGATGGCTGTTTAGCAAATGTTAGCGATTGTCGTCATTGTGATTGTCATCATTGTCCTTATCATCATCATCATCAAATAAACTCATGGTTTACTTAAGATGCTAAGCATAATATCTGGGAGATAGTTATACATAGTAGTTTTCATTATTTAACATTCTCCATTTTCTTCATCAAAATGTAATATTTCTGAGTACAGATATTATAAGAGAACTCAAAGCAAAACACAATCATATTTCTTTGGGTTTCTGATAAGATAACAAGTAATAAAGATAGAAACCACTTCACATGCACATGTAGACATGGACGTGCCAGTGGTGTTTTCTCCCCCCAGTCAGTGATGTGCTTGTGCAGGAGCAGAAACATGACTGGCGGTTCTCTGTTGACTCAGTATAGTAAAGGTCAAAGATTGCTTTATGTATTTAAAAAATTCTTTCTGTCAACAAGTCATTTAAACAACCACCACACCTTAGTTATCTCAAAAGCAGATACATTCTTAGTTGATGAACAGCTTCCAATAGGCATCCTTATCTTTCTTAATGTTTTCTGTGAACACCGTACTGAATGGCAACGGTCTTACTGTGTGTAGTGTAAGAATGTGTTCTCTCTTCTATAATGTTGAGTGAGTCTGTTAATTATGATTGAGTGTTAAGATAATATACGATCACACGAAGGGATTAGATTTGAAATATTGACTGTCTGAAACAGAAAAAAATCAGCTAAATTGTTTAGCAAAATCTTATTTTCTCTAGACTAATTCTTGAAATATACTGAAGACAACTACTTGTTATGTGGGGATAAAAACTTGAAAGAACTAGTAGTTTCCCTTCTGTTCAAATGATTCTAGGAGGAATTGTAGGTTTAGAGATCACAGTGAATGGCATAGTAGTTTCTTTTCCTAATTAGCCAAATTAAATAATAAAATACATCATAAAAGCACTATTTCTATAAAAACTATTTAGTTTATTTTACAGAAAAAATGACATACCCTGAATATTAAGAGAACTTTTGTTTTTTATTAATTCAATTCTGTGAAGTAAGGTTATGTGGGTACACAGTCTCGTTCTCCCATATTTGGCATTCTGAGTAAATAAAATCTTAGTTTCTGCATGTCAAGATTCCCAGGAAACATTATTTATCTAAGTCTTATATATATAGGTATATCCCAATGCAATAAACTGTAAATTAACAAAAGTTTGAATGTACAAATAGATGACTTAGGGGCAGAAGTTATTTTTATTACCAAAATACTCTATAAAATGATTTGCCAAAAATATTCTTGAATTCAGAACTACCTTAGTGTTTCCAGGTGAAGAGGAGGCAAAGAGAAAAGTTCCCAAAATGAGAAAAAGGAGGACACAGAAATTGAAGATAAATTTATAAATAAGCAAAAATAACTGACTGTAGAAATGGTAAGTTACAGTGGAATATTACATGGCTATAAACAAAAAGGAACTCTTACCCTTAGCAACAGCATGGATGGACCTGGAGAGTATTATGCTAAGTGAAATAAGGCAGTCAGAGAAAAAGACATACCATATGATCTTATTTATATGTAGAATCTAATGAACAAAATTAACTGATTAACAAAACAGGACCAGAGGCATGGATACAAGAAACAGGCTGACAGATCTCAGAGCGGAGTGAAGTGGGGAATGGAAGAGACTAGCTAAAGAATATATATGGATATACGCCGAGCCCATGGACACAGACCACAAAGTGGTGAAGGGGGTGGGTCAAGGTCAGGGTGGGCAGAGCAGTGGCTGGACAGGAGGGACAAAGAAGAAAATGGGGATCAGCCGTAATAGTGTCAACAATTTAAAAAATTCAATTAAAAATTTAAAAAAGAAATGGTAAGCTCTAGAAAAATCTGATTAGCTTTGCCAAACATTGACTCACACAGGAAATAGTATAAACCCTAATAAAAGAAAACATACAATTTTGTGCCTAGCAGGTGACATGTTTTGAAGATTCTACCCCTCAAAAAAATAACAAAACATTTTAGTCAGGATAAAACATAAACAGACATAAACAGATGACATTCACTAAATTGCTTCATAGAAATGTCACAATGTTAATTAAGCTAATAGTTTGCTTCCACCTTGTTTATAAGAGGTATTAAGAAGCTTATGCAAATAACAAAAACAATAAAATAAACATTTACCCACCAGAGCGAAATAAATCACAGCCATATAGTAGGTTACTTAACAAACATGTTCTCGTTTTATTTTATAATCGCATATTGAAAGGAAAAGGAAAGCTACAACCCCCTGGCTGTGGGGAGCAGGGGGTGCTGCTCCAGGAACGGGCCAGGAGTGGGAAGGAGGGGAGCAGATGGTAGGGTCCCTATCATACAATAACTGAATATAGGATGTTATGCTCTAGAATAACTAAAATATATGATGACCATTCACTCATTTGGCCACACATAATTTCTCATGTGATAAAATATAAATGTCTTCTATACTTCTCGGTTAAATAGAAAAGCATTTCTCTGGTGCCGACATTTCTGTCATTTAAAATGTTGAGCACATTTTTAAAAAATAAAAGTTTATAAGATATCAAATTATTAACTTACTTTGAACACCGACTTTCTATCAAACTTTGGGCAACCACGTGGTTTGGCTGAAGGCTGGGGGCTGCATCTTCTTTTCTATGTGCCTGCAACATAACAGGCTCAATAATGTTCATCGAATGCATGAATTAACAAATAAACAATACCTGTCACCACCGAAGGTTGGAGGAAAACTAACATACGGGGGTGTGCAAAAGTAGGTTTACAGTTATTTGTAATAAATAATACAAAAATTAATAAATACATAATAATACGAGAACGAACTCTGCTTTTTGTGTTCACAACTGTAAACCTACTTTGCCCAGCCCTGTATTCTTTAGTAGCTCAGACTGGAAAGGATCTGATAGGATATGTTATATTCTCATGTATTTTTCCGGGTCTAAAATAGAAATCTTTTTAATGTCAAGATGATCTGAAAAACCTCAAGATTATCTTAAGTATTCCAGCTAAAGCATAGAGCCTAGGAATTTTTTTACCTAAAAGCAACTCTAAAGAATATTTATCCAATTGCAAATAAGGAAATTGGGGCCTGGTGGTGATCAGTGACACAGGCAATTGACTAAAACCCTAGTTCCCAGATTAGGGCTCTTTCTACCAAGCAGACTGCTTTTGATCATTTTATTATGAAAATTACCAAGTAAGAAATGACAACTTCGTCTTATATATTTTTTATCATTTTTTAGCTGATTTCTTTCTCAAATTTAAGATGTGCTGAAATACGTAGGATCTAGTCAATTGTGGAGAGTAGGAAGAGGCTGGGAAGCCCTGGAAGCTGACCGCTGCAGTTAGAGGTCAGTGAGGCTGATGACCATCTCGCTCCATCTCCCACAGTAGCAGGGAGGGGGAGGGGGTCTTCGGGAAATTCGGGTTTGGTTTCCACAAAAGGGGGTGTCCGTGTTTGGCAGGATCTAACTCGGTTGGGGTTGGTATTTGCTACGTGGACATGGCAAAGACATTTGAACAGAATATTATGTCCAGAAGCCCATTTATCAACTAGATAAGGAATTCTCGCACAGGCTGCTGGAGTAAAACTGTTGCTTGGAATGTAGTCACTCCAAGGAACTGTATTTTGCAATTACCTTCACATACTGTTAGAACCACACGCAGCCACTCTCCCGAGTATTGACAAAGCAACATGATCATGCTGGTGCGATTGAGTTATGCCTGGTCAAAAAATATTGCCAGTGGGATAAAAGATCAGTTATGGAATCTTTAAGCCCTCATTTAGAAAAATGTACTTTATAGAATGGGAAGTTTTCTCCAAATATCATTTCTCACTGAATAATATAGAATTAAGTTTTCAGGAGCTCAGCGAAGTAGGATGAGACACTACCCAAATACACACACATATTATATATACCTATATACTGTACATATAAACATACAGTTGATTCCTGTTATTACCAGGTAGTATGTTCTAGAAGTCACCCCAAACACAGACTTAGCAAATACTGAACCAGGGCTCCTGGGGAAAACACAAGTTCATTTCCTGTGTGCCTCTTGCCACCACACTTCTGTGAACCGATCAACGCATAACTTTGTTTTATGTGTATTTCTGTTTAAAGAAACCTTTTTAACACATACCATTGCTTCATTAACACTGAACCCCTGGCCGTCAGCACTGACACTCGCGCCCAGAAGGAGTTTCCCTGACACACGCATTCTTCTGCATAGGATACGTCACGGCCTTCTTGTGCTCGGGAACACTGACAGCCCCTCAGGTACCTGGGGGCCATTTTAAATAGCAAAGTCACCGACAAAAGCACAAAAATGGGAGTGATGAGGCACTAAATGGACCACAGAGAGGACACATGTTTACAGTAGGAAAGCTGAAACAAGAACACAACTGGGACAGTGCGTGTCAGGTGACTCGGATTTCCCACTGCTCTGTGCCTGTCCGTGAATGACCACCAGAGTGCCATGATCATGGGTGTGGGGGGACACATGGATTTTTAACACCACTCACTGTGTGGGTTCCATGAATACTGAGGGCCAACTGAACACACATACTATTTACATACATGTACGTATATGGACATCCAGGTGACCTACTAAGACTGGGCTAGTGCCGTTGGCCTTGAGATGATCTGCAGCCACGGTGTCATTTCTAAAATGTAATAAGAACATGTTATTCCTACATAGCAGGTTGAATATTTGGGTACCCCCACACTTGGGGGTATTTTCTGGTGTACTAGACAGCTATAAAGTTTCTATTCTTACTACTTCTGCAGAGTCTCAGAATTACACCTTTTCTGAGCCTTTCCAAAACTCCCCCGCACCTCCATTTTCAAAGGAGAAAATGCTAAGGTTTCTGTATCTGAAACTTGGATGCCTTCCCTGCCTGTCTGGAGGTGGGAGGAGAGTAAGTATACGGCCTGGCATGGTCAGCAGAGACTAGGGTGTGCACTGTTGCTTGGCGGGAGGCCCTGTAAATAGGGAGGAGTGTACAGACTGTAGATCTGTTTATTACCTGGCTGTATTTATTTTATGTCTTATCTTCATCTGTCAAATGGGAAAAACAATGTCCTTGTCCCAATGGTGTTGTGAGAAGCAGAAATGCTGTATGTTAACTACTGTGCGTTTTGTTCTCATTGTCATTGGTAGGAGCGGTAATAATCATGCTCATACTAAACATGGAGAAGATAGCACACTCAGCCCCAAAGGGATACAACAGCAATTTAGCAGAGTGAACATCTCCCTCAGTCACACTAGATTTGGGTGTCTTGGTTTGGAAGTGCAGCATGTCTGTCGTGAGTCCTTGTGTCACCTTGTCCTGCTAAGCTTGAGCCTATGGCAGGACCACTCTCTCCAACACTCTGGGTGCCAGTGACCATGCCAGTCACTCTGGGCCCTCAAAGACATCAACTATCCCTAAAGTATTAGCTGCCATCTCACCCTCTGTAGGGCTCTGGGGTTCAGGTAAATGACCCCCAAAATCTTAGGTCATCTTAGGTCAAAAGCTGAGGCCAAGGCATGCTCAGTGCTCTTGAGACCTTCCAGGCCCCTTCCCTCTGTCCTTCACTTTTCACTGTATCAGTTGCATCCCCATCACCACCCCCCAGCTAGTGATTGTCATCTACTATTGCTAAAGCAACAAGAGCAGAACATTTTGAGACTGAGAAGTTATAATAGGAAAAGAAGATCACCTGAAAAAAAAATCGCAGAAATCAGAACAGAAATATACATAATAGACACGTTGGTATATATTGCATATCTAATACACGTATAATATAGAGAGATCTATGCATTTGCTATAAATATAAAAAACTAAAAGGGGAGTAAAATGACTCAAAGTCACCTTTTCCTACACAAAAACGAGAGGGATCTGCAAAATTCCCCAGCAGCCTTGCACAGTCAGGAGTTTCCTATCATGGGAGATGATCGAGTAAGACCAGGTGACGGCTCATCAGGCCTGCAGCTGTGAGTGCCGGCTCATGGTCTCCATGGATAGGTCATCAGTTATGGAGCACCTGTGGGGTGGCAGTCACTGCGGAAGGTTGGGACCTTGGCTTTTGCAGAGCTGATTGTCTAAGGCAGCAATTGTCAACCGCGCTGTGGCAGGCACACAGTGTGCTGCAAGAAATTTTAAAACACACCATCCCTGACTATTTAATCAGGGCCACTGACCTCTTTTTCCCTAGATTGTCCAAAAAAAATGATAACAGCCAACACAACAATAGCCATCTGGTGTGAATAAATCAAAATTATAGCTATTTTTTGGTCAGACTGGCAAAAAATGTAATTTTTGGGTGTACCCCACAATGGTAGTAATTAATTACCATAATGTGTGTGACAAGAGGAAAACGGTTGAAAATCACTGCTCTAGAGGAATCACTTAGGTGACATTTTTAGGAGACTTTCAGTATCTTCCAATTACATTCAGGAACTCTGGAATTCTGTATCTTGATATTCAGGGCTGACAGCAGGGATCACTACTAGTAAGACCCTACTGGCCCTTAAAATAGTGAAAAAATGATGTGTTATATACAACCTTAATTCTGTTTTAGTTTTACTTACCATATAATCAATGTTTCCATCATTAACAATCCTTTGAAATATAATCTGTAATGATTACATAATAGTTTATTATTTGAAATTTGTTAAACAACTTAGTTATCCAAGTTCTCAGTGTTATAAAGACACCCCACAGAAAAAAATGGACAAATGACAAGAGCCGGGATCTCATAGAATTCAAAGAGAAAACATCCTTCAAACATAAAAAGATATTCAAGTTTATGAATATTAAAGAACTACAAATTAAGCAATAACAATAAAATTTTCACCTATAAATTGAAAAGCATTCAAAACACTCAAAAATGCCTCATGTTGGTGAGGATAAAGAAATAAACATTTTCAAAAACTGGATAGAGTATAAATTAATATAGCATCTTCTAAGGGCCTTATGGCAATTTCAGTATTGTTTGTGATATTGAAAATTGAAACAACTCAGATGTCCATTAATAGATTAAGTAGACAAATTATAGTAAATGAATACAAAGGAATATTATGGACTCTTTAGAAAGTATTAGATAAGTTATATATATGAGGTCTGTCTGAAAGAAGTCCAGCCATTGGTAATATAACGAGAACAGTTTGAGCAACGTCGATGTAACCTGGCAACCAAGGAGAGTGGACTGGAATGCGCATGTGTGAACAATGATGACTTCACTGTACTAGTCAGTGGGGGCGGTAGATGCCACTGAGTGAGCATGTGTCCTATGTGGTCGTCACATTCAAAATGACTGAGCAAGTAGAGCAACAAATCTGCATCAGATTTTGGTTTGAGCATGAGCATTTCCTCCAAGGAAACTACTAGCATGATTCAGAGGGCCACAGCTATGGGCAACTGGTGACTTCCAGCTTCATCACAACAACACACTTACTCATGCATCGCATCTCGTGCAGTTTTTGGTGAAACATCAAGTCACCCAGGTGACTCAGCTCCTCTACAGCCCAGATTTGGTGCCTTGTGACATCTGGCTTTTCCCAAAACTAAACTCACCTTTGAAAGGGAAGAGATCCCAGACCATTAATGAGATTCAGGAAAATACAACAAGACAGCTGATGGTGATTGAGAGAACTGTGTGAGGTGCCAGGGTGCCTACTTTGAAGGAGACTGAGGTGTTATTGTCCTCTGTACAGTGTTTCTTGTGTCTTGTATCTTCTTCAACAAATATCTCTATTTTTCATATTACATGGCTAGATAGCTTCTGGACAGACCTCATATGCTGTATGGACAGCTGTCCAGAATATACTTACATACGATAAAGTTAAAAATTAAAGGGATAATAAAAAATGCTTTGCACTCTGTGCACCTACTCTCGTTAGTGCAGGGGACAGGTTAGTTCCCGGAAGTAGGAGCTCTCGGTGAGTCAGCTGATTCAGGGCATTGCAGCCCTGCCCTTAGGGAGCTGCATTTCTTACATTCAACACTGGTAATTGCTCGTCCCTGCTCCTTAAATTCCTTGAAATAATTACATGATTCTAGCTATAGTTTATTAACTGTCGGTCCTTTCTTCCAGGTTAAAGTAGTACTTATAATGGTCTTCATGATGTCAAAGAGGTCCCATAATCACTAATTGCCTCCTAAGCTTCATCCCCCATTTTTCTGACTCTTTTTATTAAGGTACCTTGAAAATTCATGGCACTTGCTTTTTAACATATAGCACAATTCTCTTCTTTTGTTTCCTTGAGCCAGGTGTAGAAACATTAAACACCTGCAAGTGTATAAGCTTTTACTGTGAGTATTAAGCACCTTTACTAGTCAATAGTAGGTAAAACTTGCTTCCAGAATTCCAAATACATAGCAGGAAGAGAAGTCACAGAAGTATAAATAACTGTGATTGTTTAACAATTATGATAGACCCCTGGGGCTCTCCTTGGCTAAGAGCATGGAGCACAAACACTCACTGGCTAAACATGTATAATCAAATCTGCTCTGCTGGCTCTTTGGGCTCAGAGTGTGAAACAGTCCAAGAGTACAGAGAGAATATATAACAGTATACTGTAATGGATTAATGTACATTTTTGGATAATATTTAAGGAACAAATAGTGCTATTTCAAATCATCATCATTAGGGTGGATTAAATGAGCTATGTTTCTATAATCCCATTTTTGTAAAAAGGAAAAAGAAGTATTATGTTTATAGCAATGTTCATACGTACAAAAGAAACTATTTGGAGAAAATTACACTTATTAATTACCAATACTTATGTCTGGAATATAGGAATATGAAGCACTTGTTACATTATATGTCAATGTGCTATTTGAATGTTTTATAGTAAGCGTGATTACTTTTGAAAGCACAACAAAGAAACAGTTTTTTAAAAAATTTCAGTAAGCAGTTTGTTATAAAACTTTGTCCTTATTTCTGATTATTTCCTCATGATAACCTCCTGAGAGCATAATCTTGTGACCAAACGTACGCAGTCTTGTTAGTCTCCTGAACCCAATTCCCTCGCTAGTTTACTGAGCGATGTCCTTTGTTAGGATGTTGGCTGTTTTTCACTTCTATAAGCAGTTATTCATTCATTCATTTATTCATGCATCCGACAAACACTTACCAATGATTCCTACATGCCTGCTACTCTGCCCAGAGCTAAGTTCACCTCAGTAAGCAATGCAGGCTTGACCTCTACTGCCTTAGGTTGTATAGGCATCTAACAGTTATATTTTTCCACCAAACAATTTCATGACAATGGCCAAGTGTTCTATAATTCCATTCAATTCAATTCTGACATTCTTCTCTCTGAAAGTAGCATCAGATCCTACAAGTTAAGGGTTCAGTTTTTGAAGACGCCCCTTTCCCTTCAGAGGCCGGTCACAAACCCAGATTATGACCCGTGCCCCTGGCCTATAGGCCAGAGCTGCCAACGACTCCTTCATTGGGTTCAGTTAATTGGCTACAGTAGCTCATAGGACTCAGGAAACCAATTCCCTCACCAGTTTACTGGTTTATGATAAAGAGTGTAGCTCAGGAAGAGCCAGATGGAAAAGCTGCACAGGGAAAGGTACGGGGCGAGGGCCAGAGGCTTCGTGCTCTGTCTGCACGTGCTCCTCTCCCTGAGTCTCCACATGCTCACCAACCCAGAAGCTCTTCAAACCCCATCCTGCTTGTGTTCTACAAAGGCTTTTCTACATAAGCATGACTAAGTCATTGGCCATTGGTAATTGAGTTTAATCTCCAGCCCCTCTATTTCCTTGAAGACTGCAGCAGGGGTAGGAATGAAAACCAATTCTAACATTGTATGTAATTACATGGTTGGTTCCCCTGCAACAAGCCCTAATCCTTAGGCTACCTAACAGCTTTCCAAAATCATCTGACATGATAAGGGACACTTATTACTCTCCTCACCTAAGAAATCCCAAGGGATTTAGGAGCTCTGTGCCAGGAACCAGGACGAAGACCAAATATGTAGCTCTTATTATAAATTACAATATCACAGGTGTTAATCAAATAGACATGTAACACAAAAAACTGTGATAAAGGTGTGAAGGGAAGTAAAACGTGGTATGCAAGCCCATTGGGGAGGATAAAGAGTCATTTTCCAAAAGACTTCAGCTGATTAGATAAAACCCACCCACGTTATGGAGGGCAGTCTGCTTCATTCATAGTCTGCTGATCTAAATGTTAACCCCATCCAAAAAAAAAAAGCCCTTCAGAAAACATCTGTGAAGTTTGATGAAATACCCGCATACCATGGCCTAGCTATGATAATGCATAAACTTAGTCATCCAAATTTTTATAATTCAAAATACTTTTGCCATTATGGATTTGGGTTCCTTTTCAAAATAAGCCCCTCTTACCTACATAATGTGGAGAATTGGCCACATCAGAAGTTTGCTTTTTGATTATGTTGAATTATTATTTCTATTTTCATCGATCTTTCATCCTCCTGTAGAAACAAACACTAATAACTCCTGGACTTGATTTCTTCACACTAACCTTCGAGTTTGTTATCTCTGCCTTGGACTTGCACATCATTCTTCCTTTTTCTCTTCGTTCTTAGAGGACATCTGAAGCTGGCTCTTTTCATTACTGGTTTGATTTGTCCCTCTTTTCAATTCTGCTCCCTGCTGCCTGAAAGAGAAGTTTAATTCTTTAAAATTGGTGTAAATGTAATTCTTTCTTATCCTAACCAATTTGGCCTTTTACCTGCTCAACGCCTATCACTGTCTTCTCACCTGAGTCCATGCACTGGCACGCCAAAATTTCTAGACCTCTTTCATAAAGACCCTGTCGATAGTTTTCTAGAAATTTCTCCTGTTTCTGTTCTTGTATTATTTTCAAAGCTGATCCAATTTAAAGATGCATCAGAAAACTTGTCCCCTTTTCTTACGAAGCAGATCGTTTTCATAGGCCTCATTGTTCACTTATCTTTGCACTACGGGGAGATCCACGCAGGTCAAGTCTTGACCAGCGGCTGCACGTTTGCTGCTGTCATAGCTTCTGCCTAGTTCCTCGCACCTTGTGTGTATTTGCCGTGTGTGGCTCTGCAGGATCTCTGGCTACCTCCTTGCTTCTGTCCTGACTCTTGCTGTTCATCTCAGAAAACAATTGCTGTGCAATGGAGAGATGGTCGCCCAAGTTTCTTCTTGGGAAAGACTGATTTTTCAGAGTTGAAGGACAAAGACCAGGGACCTGACTTGAAGTCATTTCCTGCTCCATTTTTGGCAGGCTGGCTTGCTGTTCCAGAGAGCATAGCTCCAAGGGCCTCTTGCAGTTAGTGTACACTTTGGCCATTTGGGCAATACTGAGACTAGCAGGCCTAGTTTGGGGCTGTTTTCTCAGTTGCTATGGGTAATGGAACAAGATTGCATCAGGAACTTCCAGGTATCCTAAGTCACTGAGTCTTTTCCTTTGTTCTGAAAGACCGGTTATCTGCTGTCCTCACATCTGTCCTGGATGCCTCCAGCAATGTGAAAGAGCACCTTGGAATTTATGGGTTTTGCAATCACGGGTTAAATATTGGCAGTTTCGGCTCTTCTTCAATTATCCCCATCATAGGTGACATAGAGAAAGCTGTCACTTTCCTGGGGCACAGATTTGTCAGCTGCCCGGCTGGGGTGGGCCAGTGAGGGACCTGGCTGCTGAACAAACTGGCTCACATACCCCGGGCACTTTGTGTCTGCTCCTGGCTGGTGCACAGCCTGCATTGCCACAGAAATGCTTTTTTAAACCGTATTTCTTGAGGGCAGGGGGCAGGGAAACTGCTGGTAAGTGAGAGAGTATAACTGTAGATTGTTGAAATGGACTGTGATACAAAGTATTCCAGGAGAATATGTGAAGGAAACATGCAGGAGAAAACCCAGAGCCTGCGTCCCCATCTTTGGGCAGGGAAGCCAGTGGGAGGCCCAGCTCAACACCAAGGGTCCCCTGGCCTGCGGGCACAGAGGTCCATTAAGTTCTTGACTAGGTGCTTCCAGGGGCGGTGGTGAGAGCCGGAAGGATTTAGATCCAGTTCCATGACTGAGGAACTAAGCCTGTGGGAAAGAAGCCTGTGAAATTAGTAGTCATCAGCACTTCCTCTCCCAGAGACCACTTATCGAGCCCTCAGTAAGGGCCAGCTATGTGGTAAGCACATTATACACATTATTTAACCCTTGAAATCAACCCATCAAGTTTGTATTATCTCCTGTGAAACATTTTTCTTTTTTTAAGGATCAAGTAAGTTAAGTATCTTTGCAAGGTCCCTCAGCCTCCAAGGAGCAGAGTGGGGATTGGAGCAGTTCTAACCAGGGTGCCTCGTGGCCTTTGTCTGGTGTAGAAACAAGACTCCTTAAACTACACTTTGGTTTACTTATGGGAAGAATCTGTAACAGGGGCTTCAACTTCTCTCTAGGTCCAATGAGAGGTGAATCAAGTGCAGTGCTTCTTGAAAATAGTTTGTCCTGCGAGGCTGCTTTGCAACAGCCCAACAGAACTAATGAGGCAGCCAAGGACCAGAGTTAGCAGGGCTCCAACAGTGCCCTTAGGTCTGACAGGGCTAAGAGCAACATCCTTCCCTTCGCTTCTCCCTTAGAGAGCTGCACCCAACTGCTGGCTCTCAGACTGATGTGTAGAATTATCGAGCTGGGAGCACATTTGCAGGGCCTCAGACAGAGCCATTTCATTTTATGGGTGAGAAAACCGAGGGACAGAACTATTCAGGGGCTTATGCGAGCCCATCGATGCTTGGTGCAAGAGCTAAGACTAGAATTGCAGCCTGTTGCCAGGGCTTCTCTCATGATAATGGGCTAACAGGAAAAGCAAGCTTTTGTTTTGGTCTACCTTTGACGTTTTCATAAAATCTGCATGTCCCATTAACAACTAATTGCTTAATTCCTCTTTGCCTCCATGAGCAAGATTCTACCCTGGAACTACTTTCTGATCCCACAAAAAGTCACCGTAAAGTGACATAAGCTGAGTGCACTCTTGAAAACAAGGTGTGTGTCAAAGAAAAATAAATTTCTGCCAAAGCTCTGAAAAGGAGCACACGCCTATAGCACACAGGGTGAGTCAGAGGGCGCGGGAGAGAGCAGAAGTGGAGAGCTGATAAACACCGAGGAAGCCAAACCAAGCGAACGCCCGGAGTCTCCATTCGTCTTGCTCAGGGACAAAGGCCAGTAGTCACCTGGTGCCTCAAGGTTGCATTTCATCTCTTGCAAGGAAGAGGTCAGGCACAGAAGAGCAAAGCTCCCAGTGCTGCGAACATGGTGCCCGCACCGCCCCTGCCGCCCCCTGCTTGGCCCTGCTGGTCAGGGGGATGTCTGCTCTGTCATGTTCCTGACATCTGGTCCGTCAGTCACATCACCGCTGCAGGCAGGAATTCCTCAGATTAATGCTGACTTGTCAGGTCAGGCCACATGTAATCAGTATCTCTCTGTATCTCCCAGGACAAAGGTCGAGCTCTTTAGCCAGCCCTGAAGACCCACAGTCACCCAGGCCCCTATCCAACTGGCTGACCTCCAGTTTTCCTCTCCACGAGTCCTCATCCTGTCACCTGCTCTTCTGTGTGCTCCAGACACGCATTGTGCCTCCTTACCTTTACTCTTGCTACCTGAAATTCTCATTGTGTCCTCTCCATCTTCCCCACATTCTCTGTCTTTCCCAAGCCTTCAGACCCTCTGTGAAGGGTCTGAACATCCTTGCACCCCTAGTTAGTGACTTCTGGGGCTGCCACTGCCGACAGGGATGATAACATGCCTCAAAGGCGCCCAGGCCAGCGCTGTGCCTAGCGATTCCCTCCGGATTATCTCATTTGCTCATGCACCAGTCCCCTGTGGTACACATCGGTTTCTTGGCAAGTGACTCCAACTCCAGGTGGATTAACACATGAAAGAGTTATTGTCTCACTTAAATAAAAAGTCCAGGCAAAGATATGGCTTCAGTGACGTCACCAAGGGCCAGTCTTTCTTCGAGTCTTGGCCCAGCTTCTACAGAGTGGATCCTTTCTGAGGCTCAGACTGGCGATGCGGGGCTCCAGGTTCTCAATCCTCAACATCCCCAGTCCAACAGAAGGCAGCCGGGGTCTTCCCAGAATTCCCAGTGAGGCCTCGTGCTGTCTCCTGTTACAAAAAGGGGACTTGGCCATCTCTGAACCGACTGTTGGGACCAGGGGAATGAGACTTGTGATTGGCTTTACCCAGTTTCCTGCATCCTGCCCTTGCCCCGTCCTGCCCTTGCCCCGTCCCAGCACATGGGCCAAAGCTGGGGAAGAAATGGCCTGTGAAAGGAAACAAGAGTTTCTGGAAAACCAAAAACTACACATGTAGGGGTCATGAAACATCTCGAGACTGGAAGAATTTCTGCATGCTGAAAATAAGTTGCATCCTGCTTGTCTAGACAGCATGGGGACTAAATTTACTAGTAAGTTTGAATGGCAATAACCAGTTCTTCAGTCAGACCAGAAGATGAAAAATGTGAATTCTGTTTTCAAGTCAACTCACGAAACACTCTTTGAAATCTGCTAAAATAAGATTAATTTTGCTGTTGGAATGAGTGAAAATATCAACTTGACATGTGTTTCAAAGAATTATTTGACTAGTAACCCGAGTAGGTTTGCTTTATAGTTCCAGTCCACTCAGGCAAGGTGGTGTCTGAGTACCTGCTGAATGAGTTAGTCCATCATGGTCATAAAGCAAATTTGTATGCCTTGGGCTTTGCTGCCATAGCTAGTCCTGTTTTCCATGTTTTTGAGAAACAAGGTAACATCAGAAAGGACTCTAAGGGTCAACTGGGAGGCCCTCTTGCTCAGGCACTCCCCACACCCCCACACGCAAAATCCCAACAGGTAATCATTTAACCTGGGCCTCTCTCCTCCTTTAGTGACAGGCAGCTCCCTGTCTGGAAGAATTAAAAGCTTGTCATGTGGCAGGTGTAGCTTCTCCCTCCGAATTATCAGAGTGGAAACCAGCAACGATGGCTACCTCCCCTCAAACTCCAGACCTTCTCGTAACCCTGAGCTTGTGCTCACTTATCTCACCCCCGCGGCTCAGGGAGGAGAAGCTATCTTGGACAGTGCAAAGGTAACCGGGTGCAGCGCTGGACTTTGTCCAGGCTCCGTGTATCTCTGGGATCTATCTGTAGACTGGACAGTCAGGTATAACCACCTGCTCTCGGGACACAGACCTCAAAGCCTCTTGGTTTACCTAAGAAATGAGGTGTCTCTTTTGCGATGCAAAAAGAAACATCCTCCCCCTGCTTTTAGTCAAATATTCACTGAATTCCCCAATTCGTCTCCCAGTCTCTCCTATTGTCTTCCACCCACTACTCTCTCTATCTCAGTGACCTTTTCATTTTGCTTTTCTTGCCTTCTCCTTGTCTCTCTCTGTCCTTCTTCCTACCCTTCTCTTTCTACCAACTAGATTCCACACCACTTATCCGGCAGGTTGAGGTGGAGGGTGTGCCTCCCTAGTAAAGGAATGTCAGATGTCAGTCCAAACAATTTATCCTCAATAGCTGTGCTTAAACTGGAAGGAGCTGGATCCACGGATTAGATCACCAACACTTCGGTAAACACGGAGGGGACGAGAGGGTAGTAAATTCCTGGATGCTTTCAGGTGGTAGAAGAAGGATGCTCCAAATTAGTGCCATCTAGTGGTTTGGTGGAGTAAGGTCTTCCTGCAGATTCCTTCCCAGTGTCAAGGGCAAAAGGGAAGGGAAAGTCAAAGAATTGCTCACTCACTGTGTAGCAGGCTTTGTGTTGAGTGAGACACTATTTGTTGTCGTCTTGTTTAATCCTCACAACACACTTGTATTGTAGGTGTTACAGCCTCTCTGAGAGAGGCACCAGCAGGTTAAATGCCCTGTGGAGCTGGGACCCTAACCATCACCTGTCTGATGCCAAAGCCAATACCCTGTCCATGGCACACCAAGGATGCTATAGAGCTGCATAATTTGGCTTGTAGAATTTGGACACCAGAATTCTGTAAGGGTAATATTGACTTTTTCATGATTTGGAGTAGATATTTTAGTTTAGTTATACATATAACTCCCAAGATTATATATATATATATATATATATATATATATATATATATATATATATATATTTGACTTTAGATCTTTAGATTTGGTAGATCTTTTGTTTAGAAGAGAAAGATTTTATAAAAATTAAAATTGAACAGTAATAAACATTTTAGATACATGGCTTTCTGTTTCTATAGTTGAAACCCATAGAAACTATAAGGCCACTTTGTGTCTATAATGCAGACTGTACCTTCCCTCATTCTTTGGTTTTCATGCAGGAAGAGTGTTAACATCTCAGGTCCCGGAATTGTGTTAAGTACCTTTATCATCAACAATGAAGAGAATACACTGTCTCCACTGTCAGGTTTTTTTTAGACTATTATGTTCAATTAAATGTCAAAATTTCATGCAAAATAATGAACCAACGGAGAAAATAAATGGTTGGTTGTTTCTGATGAAATCTCATTGCTATTTATTCCACTGAAACAGCATAAGTCTTTCATGTAAATCCACAGAAACTAGACACCACTTCAGAAGACCTCTGGGTTTATCAAGGAAAGGAGGCATCTATTTTGGCTTGTGTGGCTGGAGTCCAAGGTCACAGCCATCGCTGAACCACACATGAGATTCCCTGCTCCAGGGGACAGGGCTGAGTGTGAGAGGTTGAGAAGGGGCACTGTGCACTTTCCACCAGCCATCAGGGTCTCTCCCAGGCCTTCGACCTGGGGGCCTGTCTGTGACTGCACAGAGGAGCCACGTGGTGAGTGATGCCTGCTGCCCGGCCCTGGGAGGTGGCAGTCTCAGTCCTTTCTCCCACACAGCACTGCAGCAAGCCCTGCTCCACCCCTCGGTGCATCCTTACGACTGATGTCCCCTCTCCCACTAGCATGGGAAGGGAGGCCTTCCTCCGTGCGCTTTTGTGGGAAGAGCAGAGCACCAAGGAAGCCCTGTGGCTTTATTCAGAAAGTTGCTGTTGGTCCTGTGAAATGATACGTGCAGATGAACTGCTTTGGGGCTTTCGGTTTCCTGGGACTAATAAGAAAAGTCTTGGAGAGGACTTCTGGCATGTAGAGAAATGGGGGTTACTGGGTAACTCTCTTTTCCTAAATCCCTTTGAAATTCAGCACAATGTAGCAGTGGTCCTGCGATGCCTCACGTCATATTAACTGTGATATGTGAAAGGAAGCTCTCCCATTTCTCCTTAGAGCATCAGAGAGAGAGAGGAGAATCCAATGTTAATAATCCAACTGATGCATGATGTCAAAAAAAAGACTCTGCAGGAATAAGCATAAAGAAAATATCCCAATCCTCCTCCCACCCTCTAGGCAGAGACCACTGAGAGTTTCCACTGAGGATTCACTGAGACCGGTGCATCTCCCTGAACAGCTGGGGCATCAGCTGGTGGGGAAACCTGTGGGAAACTCTTGGGAAAATCCTCCACTGTAGAAGAGGCAGAGAAAGAGGGAGGGAAGGGGAAGATCAGAGAGAGGTGGGAGACATAGGGAGTAGAAGGGGGAAAAGTGGGAAAGGAGCAGAATGGGAGAGGGAGGGGGAAAGAGAGAAGAGAGAAAAAGAAAGAAAGATATAAAAGAGGAAGTAAATGAGAAGAGAAGAAGACAAGGGAGAAAGGAGAGAAGCAAAAGCCCAGGGCGTCTACCCGCCCAGGCCCAGCAAGTAAGAGCCAGTCTCCCCAGCAGCCCCGACCGCAGCATCCCCAGCAGAGCCCAGCGCCCTACTTGCATAGTAATGAAGTCTCCGTGGCTGGGAGTCTCTGTGCGGACTGGGCTGGTCTCTGGTTTCATGGCCTGGCTGGCCAAGCCTGGCCACTGGGGGCTGCCTGGAGCAAGCATGTCACCTGGCACCTGCCGTGGTGACCTTCCCTTATTCTGTCTGAGTGCTGATATGCCCCCCAGGACTGCTGGATGGATGGTCCGTGGGAAGGCAGTGAGAAATCCCCCCAGATAGGGACTTGGATTTCCAGCTAAACTGTTAGTGTCGTGAGAACCTTGGCGGGAGTGTCGGGTGTCCAGCCCCGGGAGGACAGTGAAGAGGGGAGACACAATGGTGAAGCTGGCAGAATAAAACCTTCTGTGCTTTGCCGTCTCTGTTTTCTTCTGACCAATAGGAGCTCCTTTCCCCTTTCATCTGCTTTGGCCAAATTGGGGACAGATGCTGTTGTGTGGTGGTTCTCGGGACACCGAGACTTTTCTCTTCTCGTCTTTCTTCTCATGCCTCATCCCCACCGATTTGCAAGGGTTGGCTCCAGCCTTTGAAAAGTTTTTGAAAACCTGGAGTTGACTATGAATCAGAGAACACAAAAGACATGAAAAGTGAGAGAGATTAAATAGGAGCAGAGGTTTTTGTTCTGGGGTTTTTTTTTAAAGGGCAGAAGACACAGTTTATTTACATTTCAGGTATCAGCTAGCAGCATAGAAAATAAAGCGAGAAGAGAGAAGGCAAATTTTCCTCCCCGCCCCCCCCCATGTTTTCCTTGCGCTCTTAATCCCAAGCAACTACCCAACCAGAATCGTAGCATTTATTTCTAAACTGGAAGAAGCCTCAGAGATCATCTCTTTGAACATTTCGTTTTCAGGATGTAAAAAATGAGGCCAGTGAATTAAATTCTTTCCAGGCTGGGCAGCCTTGTCACGGGGCCTGCCACTCAGAGGGACAGTCCTGGAGCTGCACAGAGCCAGCCAGCCGAATGGGTCAGCATGGCAGTTACAATGAGGGTGAATTCCTTCAGAGACCCCTTTCTGCCTTTTGATACAGACACAAGGAAGAAGGGAGGGGCTCGACCTATCTACCATGGGCTTTTATATTTCATTGTAGAACAGCATGGGAATCTGCCCGCAGGGTTTTAGTTGAGCTGTGTTGGTTTACCCATGCTGTACTACCTGGTGCTAGTGAGGGTACGAGGAGAAAAGGGGAGGCCCCCCGTGATCTGTGAACGCCTCTGTGGGAAAGAAGGCTCTGGCACCGCTTCCTGCCCTCAGAGAAGCTGCCTAACGTTTCTGGCCTCAGTTTCCTCATCCGTAAAGCGAGGTCATTGGAATTCCTATGGGGGCGGTACCTCTTTAAAGTGGCATTCACCCAGGACATGGCACGACACCTGTCACATAAACACTACACACTTAGTCTTGGTGCTGTCACTTTTATCCGTGTCGAAAGGCCCAGTTTTATTTCCTGTGATCAATTCATGCTTGATGAATGAAGGAATGAGTGAATTTTAACATTCTGAAGGCCAAGTCATTCCCAGCTGCATGTTACTGTTTGCTTTTAGTGACCATGAACATGGCTACTATTCTGCTTTTAATATTTTCTCATAGGAAAATTTGGCCTAGGACAAAAATCCTTATAAAATGGGAAGAAGGTGGAGATCAATTCAGCCTGTAGCAGCTCCTGTGTCACTGGGAGTAAAAATAACAATGACATGCAAGGTCCCACAGGATCTGCAATGTCCGCCCCCATCACCTACCACTCTCCCCCTTCACTCCCTCTATCGAAGTCACTCTGACTCCATGGGGACATCAAGCAAGCTCCCACCACAGGGCCTTTGCACTTGCTGCTCCCTCCGCCAGGAATTCTATTTCCCCCTTTGCTCTTCTCCCTTACCTTCCAAGGGCATCATCTCAGTCATGCCCCCCAGTCACATCGGGTGGAAATGGTTCCACCTTATTCTTGCCCTCCGCACTTCATTTTCCACGGCAGATCTCACCTCTCACTGATATCCTATCTATTTCCCTCATTCATTGTGTTATTGGCTGTGTGTCTGACCCGCCCTCACCTCTCTCGAGGTCGGAGAGTTTGTCCATTTTGTCACTGCCCTGTCCTGAGCACCCAGACCCCTGCTGAGCAGACAGGAAGCACTCGATACATGTTTATGCAACTCCTGAATCTTCGTCCTTGTGCGTTCCAGTTCTTAGCGCATCAGGTTGCTAAATAAATAAATAAATGAATGAATCACATTTATTAAGCATGTCTTAGGGGCTAGTTCTAAGTACTTCACATGGGTTCATCCATGCTTCAAGACCTGTGAATTCAGAGCCCTGTGAATTAAGGTTTATCATTTCCCTCTCCTTGCCTGGGTCCTCTGAACACTGGCGGGCCCTAGGGGCAGTCTCTGAGGCCCTTCTCTTCCACAACTAGACTCACCCCCTAAGGGACCCCATCTAGTCTGCAGCCTCCAATATCTTCTACACTTTACTAAACAGCTGTCTCCCACCCAAGACCTCCCCCGTAAACACCAGACTCCTTTAGTCCAACTGCCGACTCAATACTTCTCTTTGGATGCCAAGTAAGGATCTCAGACTTGTATCTAAATGCAAACACTTGGGCTGTTCCACCCACCATTGAGTCTTCTCCCTCTCTGAAAATGGCAATTCCAGTCTTTTGGCTTTTGGGGCCAAAATGTGGCAGTCATCCTTAACACCTCTCTTTCCTCAGGCCTACATCTAGGGCTGTCCAATTGAGCAAATAAAAATACAGAGTGCCCAGTTAAATTTGAATTACAGGCAAACAATGTATAGTGTTTTAGCATAAGTACGTCCCAAGCAATACTTATCCTTATATTAAAACATTATTTCCTAGTGATCCGAAATTCAAATTTAATTGGGCATCATGTTTTATCTGATATCCAACCAGAAGGTTCTTCATATCTTCAAACTAGAACCCGGAACAACCCACTTCTCCTCACTGCTGCCGCTGCCACCTTAGTCCAGCCCGGGATTTTTGTAACAGCCGCCTAACTGGCTCCTCCGCTAGCCTGCCTTTGCCCGCTGCACCCATCTCCTACAGCAACTGGGGTTATTCTTTTAAAAGGAAAGTCAGCTCATGTCACTCATCTGCTCAAACCCACCAGTGGCCTCCCATCTGGCCAAGTTAAAGTTCCAAGTCCTTCCACAGCTAAACACCCATCATGCTTTCCCCGCCTCTCCTCCTCCCCGATCTCCTCTCTCACCTCCTCCCTGGGCTCATTCCGCTGTAGCACCACAGGCCTCCTTAGCATCTCCTCAGTGAAACGATCTCCCAGCTCAGAGCCTTTGCAGCAACTGCACTGTTCTCTCTACTTGAATCCCTCGCCCCAGACTTCTCCGTGGTTTTTCACTTCACTCGAGTCTCTGCTCCCCAACCTCTCTCTTCAAAATAACACTCTCCCAGACATCCTTTTCCTTCTTATTTTATTTTTTAATATTTATTTTTAGCATCTATCACCCCAATTTATGAGTACCTTTATTTTCTATCCCAGAATATAACTGTCGTAAAAGGGATTTTGTCTCTTATTCACTGTTGAACCCCTGTGTTGAATGAGTACTGGCACGTAGGAGGTGCTCAATAAACAGCTGTTGAATGAACGAACCGTCCTTTACAGTGGGGAAACTGAGGCAAGGGGGGCTGCTAATTATCTTACCCAAAGTCAAAAAATGCTTGAACTCTCTCTGCTTGTCAGAGCGTTTTCAGCACGAGATTGTTTGCTCTTCTTAGACACTCCCTGAGTTAAGAATAAACAGTCTTTAACCCCATGTAATAGGTGAGGAAACGGAATTTTAGCATCATGGTCATCATCCTCAAAGTAACCCCAGGCTGTCCCACAGGTCTAAATTCCACTTATGGATTCTTTTCACTTTCTTCAATCTCCGAACAGGTTTTTAGTCTTGTGTGTGTTTTAATTATATTTTCAAACCACACATCCTTCACATGTCAAAGATGAAGATTGTGGGTCTGATAAATTTGTGCCACCAAATGAGCCAGCATCATGCACATCCTTTGTATCTCAGGTGACTTGACACCCCTTCACCCCATCCTGAGACTCCTTATGCCTCAGGCAGTGAACTCCCCAGTGATGCTGGCATTTGTCCAGGGAAAGAAAAACTGCTCTCAGAACTGACATTCTAGGATTCTTTCTCAGTTAGTAAATTCATTATCTATTTGTTTTTTAAATTCATCCTATTAAACATTTATTGCATCCACCAAGTAGAGTGAGTAGTAGGGTCACCCAGGCCTGAGGGATTTCCCAGGACAGACTTCCAGTGCCAAAACCCAAAAAAGTTTGGGGCAAACCAGGATGAGTTGGTCATCCTAATAAAGTGGGGAGTTTTGTTTGTTTGTTTGTGTTTTAATACTACTGTGAGAGGCTAATAACAACCCTCCAAAGATGTCCACATCCTAACCCCCAAACCCGTGAATGTGTTACCTTATATGGCAAAAGGGACATTAAAGAAGTCATTGAATTTAAGGATCATGACCTAGGAAAATTATCCTTATCCTGGATCATCCAGATGAACACAGTATAGTCACGGAGGTTCTTGTAAGTGGGAAGTTGAATGGTCAAAGTCAGAGGGAACGAGGTGACGACACAGTAGAGAGACAGAAGACAATGTGATCAGAGGACCAGAGTGATGGGTTTGGAAGGTGCAGGAAGGGGCCACAAGCCAAGGACCCCGGGTCACCTCTAGAAGCTGAAGAAGGCGAGGAAACAGATTCTTCTCTGACCCCCGCAGAAGGAACAGCCCTGCCAATACATTCATTTTTAGAGTGCAGATCTCCGAAATGATAGGGTAATAAATTCATGATGGTTTAATCCACTAAGCTTGTGGTAACTTGTTCTGGAAGCAATAGGAGACCAACAGAGTTGGTTACCCCATTAACAGGGCAAACACTGGGCTGAAAACTCCGGCTGTAAGGATGACTCAAATGTAGTCATTGGCCTGAGGGAACCCTGGGGCCTCGTGGGGAAGGCGGACTTAAACCATGAGTGCCCTCACATGTGGGTGTTGTAAATGCCTTGTATATGAGTTTAGGTCTTGGCAGACAGTGGGGGGTGGTCCATCTTATCTCAGTGCAGGGTCAAGTGAAGCTTATAAATTTACATGTTTTTAGTTTTATCTGCTATAGGAACGTACAGCTTCATGTTTCTCTAGGCTTGTCTCTTTGAGACCTTTCATTTAAAAGAAGCATGTGAAAACCTAAAACTGTAAATCTTCAAGAAGAAAACATGGGAGAAATTATTGATTCTGGATCACACAAAGATTTATTCAATACAATAAAAAATAAATTAAAAAAATAAATCAAACTTTATCAGAATTAAAGCCTCCTATTCCTGAAAAGGCAATGTTAAGAAGATGAAAGAGAAGCCACAGATTGGGAGAAAATATTTTCCAAACACAACTCATAAATGATTTGCATCTATAGTATATGAATAATGTTCCTCACTCAATATAGGCGAATAAACAAACCTTCTTTAGAAGTGCAAAAGATTTGAACAGACATGTCACCCCAAAACTTTCTAAACTGGAAATGGACCAGTGGCTGCCTGGGGCTGGAGAGGAGGGACTGGCTATGGAAGGACATGAGGAAGCGTTTGAAGGTGATACGAGTGTTGTAGACCTTGACTGTGGTGATGGGTTTACAATGACATGTATTTGTCAGGTTCCTCATAAAACCGTACTGTAAAAAGGGTGAGTTTTATGGTATGTAAATCAGACCACCAGAAGCCGGACCTCAAAGAATGAGGCAGTTGAGAGATGGGAAGAAGCTATGGTTAAAAAGTTGTATTTTGAAACATTTGCTCCTTTCTTGCTCCAAGGTGGTGTCTTGTCCTGAAGAGGCCTAAAGACACCGGTTGGTTCGCTCACTGTGTGGTAGGACACGGGTGTGGTCAGGGCTACATTTTCACTTAGGCGTGCCCTTCCTCTATTAAATGTTAAGAATTATATTTATGACTGTGTTGATATAACCTTTTTCTTTGAAATTTCAAACCTTTTTGTGAGCCCCTAGAAGTATCATGAGCCCTAGGCACTGGGCTGGATGGAAAAGTTGGCCCTGGGTGTAACCCAGGCCTGCATGCTGGAAAGGAAACTGCAGGCTAATCATTTCCTACAAGGGAATGGCCCCAAGTAGAAATTGGGCTCTCAGTTCCGAGGGCTCTCATTGATTTGCCAACAGTTGCAAACAGGCTAGTTAACCTCTTAGGGTCTCAGTTCCCCGGTGTGTGAAAAAGGAATAACAGATACAGCACTCACTCATGAAAATAGTTATATAAGTGTATATAACTACATGAGAAGGTGTGCCCATGTACATGCCCAGAGTACTCAATGGAAGGATATTCATAATGAACTGAACTTTTTTAATCTCTGAGAGATGGTGTTTTGATTCATTTTACATTTTTCTTTGGGCTTGCTGTATGGCTTTGGTTCTTTATTTTAATTATACATTTTTATTTTTTGTTGTAAATATTTTATAATATATTTTATTGATTATGCCATATAGTTGTTCCATTCCCCCCTTCATTCCCCTCCACTCTGCACAGCCCCTCCCATCCACATTCCCCCCCCTTTAGTTCATGTCTATGTGACATAAGTTCTTTAGCTTCTACATTTCCCACACTACTCTTGCTCTCCCCGTTTTCTCCCCCACTATCTATGCTACTTATTCTCTGTACCTTCTCCCTGCCTCTCCTCCTCCCACTCCCCTGTTGCTAACCCTCCATGCGATCTCCATTTCTATGGTTCCACTCCTGTCTAGCTGTCCTCTTAATTTGCTTTTGTTTTAGGTGTGGTCGTTAATAACTGTGAGTTTGCTGTCCTTTCACTGTTCATATTTTTTTATCTTCTTTTTCTTAGATAAGTCCCTTTAACATTTCATATAATAAGGGCTTGGTGATGATGAACTCCTTGAACTTGACCTTATCTGGGAAGCACTTTATCTGCCCTTCCATTCTAAAGGAAAGCTTTGCTGAATAGAGCAATCTTGGATGTAGGTCCTTGCCTTTCATGAATTGGAATACTTCTTTCCAGCTCCTTCTTGCCTATAAGGTCTCTTTTGAGAAATCCGCTGACAGTCTGATGGGAACTCCTTTGTAGGTGACTGTCCCCCTATCTCTTGCTGCTTCTAGAATTCTCTCCTTCATTTGAATCTTGGCTAATATAATGATGATGTGCCTTGGTGTGTTCCTCCTTGGGCCCACCTTCTTTGAGACTCTCTGAGCTTCCTGGGCTTCCTGGAAGTCTATTTCCTTTGCCAGATTGGGGGAGTTCTCCTTTATTATATGTTCAAATAAGTTTCCAACTGTTGCTCTTTCTCTTCCCCTTCCCCTTTTGGCACCCCTATAATTTGGATGTTGGAATGTTTAAAGATGTCCTGGAGGTTCCTAAGCCTCTCCTCACTTTTTAAAATTTTTGTTTCTTCATTCTTTTGTTTGGTTGTTTTTTTCTTCCTTCTGGTCCACTCCATTGATTTGAGTCCCAGTTTTCTTTCCATCACTGTTGGTTCCCTGTGCACTTTCCTTCATCTCACTTAGCGTAGCCTTCATTTATTCATCTAATTTGTAACCAAAATCAAACTGCAACCAGTTCTGTGAGCATCCTGATCACCAGTGTTTTGAACTGTGCATCTGATAGGTTAGCTATCTCTTGGTTGCTTAAAAGTATTGGCTCTGGGGCATTAATTTGTTAGTCTTAACAAATTAAGCCATAACGGCTTAATTTGAGCCATAATTTTTTAGTCTTGTCATGCCTGTTATGTATGAAGGGCAGAGCCTTGGGTGTTCACCAGGGCGAGGCAACCCCCATTGCTGGGTTTGACACTGTGTGTGGGGGCAGGGTCAGAGAGGGAATAATGGTGCTTGCTGCACTGGTATTTCAGTCCCTTCTGCCACTTCCCCTAAGCAAACTGGGCCCTTCTGGTGCAGGTTCTCGTGTGGGTGGGCTTGTGTACGTTCTAGGACCCTGTGGCTCTCTCCAACAAACTCTCCTGTGAGGCTGGGAGTCTCTGCCGTCACCTCAACCCCCACAAGTGTTTTCAGTTGGTGCTTTTAGGCTTTATTTCCTGTTGCCGGGACCCTGGGTTGCACAGTCTGTCTCGCTGCCCATTTTTGCCTAGTTTATCTGCACATGAATGTGTGACCACGGTCAGCCAGCAGCCTTGTGTGCCTAACTGGGTCTGCGCGTTTCCTCTGTGCACCCGGGGTCTGCCAGCCATCACTTTTTCCTGCCACGGCCCCTCTTCACCAGCTGCTGACTCCACCTCTCTTACCAGTCTGGATAAATGGTTGTCAGACTTCCGTATAGTTCAATTTTCTGTCTGTTCTGCTTGTGTTTTTGTTTCTAAATCTTTGTTGTCCTTAATTTTGATTGTGTGAGGAGGCACAGTATTTCCGCCTACGCCTCCATTTTGGCTCTAAGTCCTACATTTTATTTTTATAATCAGAAAAATAAACCATGCTCATATTGAAATACAGTATCCACACCTCACAAAGCTTATTACATTCTGAACATTTCTCATGTCTCTAAATATAATTTCAAATGACTAGTAACTGTTTTGAAAATTAAATTAAAATAAATAAATTAAAATAATATGTCTATGGCTGCAGTATAGTTTATATAAGGTTTTTCTAGCATTGAGAATTAAGGTCATTCCAAACTTTTGATAAATTAATAACCAATATCTTGATGTATAAGTCCTTGCATGTCCAACTAGTTCATTAGGATATAAAAAAAAATTTACTGAAATTAGGTAAAATTTGACCAAATTACTCTATCCAATGATTGAACAAGGTCTTTATCAAGTTATATTTGTACATTATCTTTTAAAAAATTTTTTGCTATTTGATAATTAGAAAGAAACAATCTTGTTTTCATTTAGATTTGTATAGTCGCTACAGAAGTATCCACTTACCCATTAGTGGACATTTTAATATACTATTTACTATGTTCTAAAAATATTAAATTTATGAATTGTGTTTTCATGTCCTTTACTAATTTTAATTTAACATGGGGAAGAGAGATCTTGTTAACTTATGTAAAATCTTTCTATAATAAGGCCACTGCTATAGTGATTTTGTAAATGTTCATCTAATTTTATTTTTTTATTTATTTATCTTTAGAGAGGAAGGGAAGGAGAGAAGGAGAGAAATATCAATGTATGGTGGCCTCCGATGTGTCCCCTGCTGGGAACTGGCCTGCAACCCAGGCACGTGCCCTGACTGGGAATTGAACCACGATCGTGTGGTTCGCAGGCCCGCGCTCAATCCACTGAGCTACACCAGCCAGGGCTTAATTTTATATTTTTATTTTGTTTGTCATGGTTGTAAAATACATATACAGAAGTAATATGTGCTTTGTATGATTAAGTCCATTACAAATTTTTCTTTTGTGATGTTTTTCCCTTGGTTTTTATGCCTGAAATGTCCTTTCCCACACCAAACTCAGTTACTTCCTCTTTTTGTTTTATAGCTTAATCATTAATGCCTTATTTTTTAGTTCATCTAGAGTTTGTTGCAATATAAGATGTATAATATATAAGGAAGACCTAAATTATTTTTTTTCCGAAATGGTTAACCAACAATTGAGATACTAAATTATGAGGTCTACTAAAATCTGCAAATTGTTGGCCAAGTTCTTTCTTCCAGAATAATCTAAAGCCGTGTGTAGTTCACAGCCTGCTAGAAGCAGTGTGCCTGGCCTCACCTGGTTTGGCACCTGCATTACCCTCCTGCTCTTGGCTTCAGTGATCCACTGATCGAGCCTGTCCACCTCCAAGTGCACTGTGTTTCTCTGCACTGCAGCTCTTAAGAAGAAGCAGAGAGAAAGGTGGTGGTCTCGGTGAAATGACCGTGACTGCTGGCTGCATAGAGTTGTCCCTGTGCAATAGAGTAGAGACCAACAGTCGCTCATCTGTGAAGTCCCCACACCTCTGGAGCCTTGAAATGCATGGAAACTTCATGCACCATTTCAGAAAGTCTTCACAGGAAGAGGGCATGATAAGTCAGCTTTCTTACCACCTGTCAGCCTTCTTTGGACCCAGAAGTCTAATAGCTATTCTCATACAGAAATTATTTATTTTGTTTGAGTCAGCCCTTTAGAGAGAACTTCATACCTGCTGACCCACTTATTCTGTAATTAATGTATAATGTATATAAAATAAGTAAGGTGTCTGACAGTGCTTTGCTTCATGATTCATAAGCTTAGGTGTTTTTTAACCTGGCATTTTTGCTTAAAAGATAAGCACATTTTAATCCTTTCGGCCATTGTAACCTAAGGCTGATTATAGCAAAGGGACAAAAGGAAGACTTTCCAAATTGAAATAATAATATGCTTTATTTCCCATAACCCTCTCTTACCCCTCCAAAAACCTCTTCACCATAAACTTTTCCCAAACTTTATCTCTTGTGAAAAAAATAAGTGCTATTGTAATGCAGGTCTAATTCTTCATGTGGCTTCACTAACTGTATTCCACTCCAGAACATTTTGCCAAAAATAACCCATTAGTGGCAGCCACAGCACTGTCTCAGCAGGGTACCCCGCACAATACGGCTACTTTTATTTTGAGACTAGAGCAATCTCTGCTTCATGGATTAATCTTTTAATCGAATTTCTTCTGCAATGTTTGGCAAAATAACTCCACTCAGCTCTACCCCACCCTCTGTAAATAATTAGGGATACACATGTGTTAATGCACTTCTGAATAGTTTACACTAATTCACTCTTCAATCACAAATAAGCACGTGAATCAGCCTACCCTTGGGGCTGTGGAATCCGGATTTAAAACAACACACGTAACTGTGTGACACTAGCTTCACTTGACAATTCAGTGAGTGACTCAAAGTCACCTTCCTTTAAAGGGGCAGAAAATAAAATAGCTAACAGGCGCTCCCGACATGTCAGATCAATGATGTGTTTTCTTCTCCCTGCCACTAAATGGCAGGAAACATGCAGGGAACTTACCTGGCGTAGAAAAGTTGCTTCAGCAACTCCCTCTGAAAATGTGTCCTATCCTCCAGGGCTCTTACTAATTCGAATTTTTTAAATCAAACTTCAAATTAGACTTTTTTCCCTGCTCCAGCTCCAAGTTCGTCTCCATGACTCCATCCGCCCCCACATAGCATGTGGATCATGGCCCCTATTGCCAAGTCTGGTGGTTGGTCCACCCATCCATCCTATCTGGCTCATCTAAACTCAATGCAAGCCCTGCCGAAGGGGCCGGAAATGATGCTAACGGATATGCTTTCAAAGCCACACAGCGTGTTAGAGTGAGAAGGGAATTCACTTTTTAAAATGTTATTGTATTTGTTTTAAAAATAGATATTGCATTTATTTTCCATTACTAAGGTAGAAAACGCAAAGTGTTTCTCCAACAAAAGGCAAACCGCAGTGTTGGTGTCAAAAGTAAGGCTGTAGAACTAGACTCAGGCAAATTTCATTTCCTTGATCCAGGGAGGGATTTTGCATTAGACCCCTTTGTTCTGGATATCGATTCAGAAATGCTTCGTTATTTTTCAGGTTACATTTGGAATCATGGACATAGTCCTGAGAAAGGCTTGGAGTAGCCCTGCTCAAAGCATGGCCCCCACGCTGGGGCTGCCCCTGAAGAGGTAAGTGCAGAACCGAGACAGTCCTCACCATCATCGAGGACACGAAGCTGTCGTCAACTGCTAGAAGGAATGCACAGCGGTGTGGCCAGTGCGGAAAACAGCATGGCAGCTTCTTAGAAAGTTAAGAAACATCATACACTTACCCCACAACCCAGCTGTCCTTCACAGAGGGAGTTACTCAAGAGAAATAACACATACGTCCACACAAAGACTGGTGCGTAGCAGCATTATGTACAACAGCCCGAAACTGGAACCAAGCCCCCTTTCTATCTGCCAGTAAGTGGATAAACAAATCATGATCTATCCACATAATGGAACATCATACAGCGAGGAGAGAGAAGTGAAATAATATATACGGTGACATGGATGGACATCGACAATATTATTTCAGGTGAAAGTCAGACACAAAAGACTACATACTGTGTGAGTCCGTCTCTGTGAAATTCCACTAAAGGTACAAATAGAGTGACAGAAAGTAGGTTAGTAGGTAGCTGGGGCTTGGGCTCGGGTGGAGGGAATCCGTTGAAAAGGGGCAAGAAGGAACTTACAGGAGGCTGAGGCTGCTGAATCTAACTTTGGTGGAAGTTAAAAAACTATATGCAATCACCAAAATTTATCAAACACACAGTTAAAGTGAATAAATGTTAGGAAGGAAGGAAGGAAGGAAGGAAAGAAGGAAGGAAGGAAGGAAGGAAGGAAGGAAGGAAGGAAGGAAGGAAGGAAGGAAGGAAGGAAGGAAGGAAGGAAGGAAGGGAGGGAGGAAGGGAGGGAGGAGGTGGGGAGGGAAAAGAACCAAGAATAGGAAATCTTCATTTTGAAAGTAAATGAAATAGTTTGAGGGAAGAAATAAAATCTCAGTCGCTCCCCAGTGCCCCAAAAGGGAAATTCTGAGCCACAACCAATAAGCCTGAAGTGGAAATATGTTTATTTTATGTTAATCACAGTGGACGTTTTGGGAGTCCTTTGTAACTTGGGCACAGAGGGACAGAATAACACTCGTATGTCAGTCTTGCTACATCGTGTTGGCCACAGAGCCAGGGAGCAGCTTTAGAGCCGGGCTGTACCCGATCTTTGCAGGGATGTGCTGCCTACACCTGCACATTGAGCCTTCAGAGCGCAGTCCACGTCTCCGAAAACAAAACGTCATTCTTACTGTAACATTTACTTTGTGTTTCTCTTTTTGCCAGCACCTCAGAGAACAGCATCAACAGCTTAATGTTTACATCCATGAATCAAGGCTGTTTCCATAGCAACACCTCTAATTCTCTGGAACTGCACTTTTATGTCAATTTACGATTAATGGAAGATGAAACAAAAGAAAGCAAACAGAGCAGCGAAACCTTAGCACCTGAGACTGGCAAACCAAGCAGGGAAGAAGGGAAGTAAATGTGACATCTGCAAGGCTCTTACTACTTAGGGAGCTGTGTGCATTAACCACTCAGCAGGCAACCGTTCTGTGCTTAGGTTCGCAGAGTGATTTCCTAGGACCTTAGAGTCGTTGAGCTAAAATGGCCTTTAAAAGCTATCTGGAACCCTTCATTTTCAAGTCCAGGAAACTGCTCCCAGAAGAGGTAAGGAAGTGGATGGAAATCATTTGGTTGGTATGGGGCAGAGCCAAGACCAGGGGATACACGATTGAAGCCCGTGGCTCTTTTTATGCCCAACCTGCTGTCTCTCACCTGCTGGCTCCAGCAGCTGAGACTGTGCTGAATACTTTTTCTGAGGAATCCATTGTAATGAATACTGAGAGTTCCACTACCGGGTCTACAACAAGGAAACAAGGCCATTGATGATGGCTAAGCAAGACCATTTCCTGTCACTGAGAAGTCACATCAGATGCCGGGTAGCAGAAGTAAAACTCAGCTGCCTCAGTCAGGATTCAATTGAAGGAACCCGAGACTGCCCCAGGATATTATGCAGAATGGGATTTTGTATACAGAATGAGATGCACAGGAAATTGGAGGGAGGGCTGGAGGCCTGGGCTGCAGACTAGGTCTCCAAGAATGATGCTCAGAACATGGCAGAACCAGCCACTAGGGAAGCCTTCACAACTGTCCCAACCAGAAAGGTAGAGAGAGAAACAGGAGGCTGTCACTGGAACTATTGAGTACAAGAAAATGAAATTCTATCCACAGTGGTGTTCTAAGAAGAAAGTGTAACAGGGAGGAAGGAGAGGAGGGAGGGAAGGAGGAAGAGAGGAAGGGAGGGAGAAAGCCAGTGTAGGTAAGATTCAGGATTAAGTAGCTGGTACCCAGAAGCCACCGCCACTCCCACCATCCACATGTCAGGAGATTGGACACTGACCCACTGGGTGGAAGGAAACACTGTATTCGAAAAGCACTTGCAACAGCAAAAGCAGCCCCAAAGCAACAGGAGGATGCCTCCACCACATTACCACCTTCAAATTTCCAGCGAGTACATCTCATTGGCAGGACTGGTTCTGTACCCAGAAACTTACCGGTAAGAAAGTATGTCAATTTAGTTTGTTCTAAAATCTGTCCAATTTCCATTGTACTGGAAAGTGCATTAAAATGAGGACAAAATGAATGCTGAGTATCAGTGACTGTATTCAGGCAAAGAAATCCACTAATCCAGTTGAATGATGGATGTTAGTATGAATTCCTAACAACTGAAACATCGCGTTGAGAAGTAGAAAACTACCTTCCTGCTGAAAGTGGGTCAACGAGCCCCTGAAACACTGCCAGTGGGAGTCAGTGGGAGGTGAAGCAGCCAGGTTCAAGGGCATTAACGTTAGAGAGAATCCATTAAACGTTTTAAATCATGCAGCCACGATGAGACCAGTCCGCCAAGCATTTTCTAACCCAGAGGAACAAGTGCACCTGTGCACAGGAGAGAAACGCCACCTATAAGTTCCTCACTCAGAGATAACCACTGTTAACGTTTGCTACATTTGCCTCCAGATAACGTCTATGTTTTTAAAAACTAGTATGTTATGAACACAATGCCTTCCCTTGATTTGTAACCTTCCTCTCTCTGGCCTGGTCATAACCTCCTACTATCATCAGGTTCTCATCTGTTAATATTTTTTCCTCCACTCTGAAAATTTCTATAACATCTTCTAGTTATTTTATCATACATTATAACCATTAACACCTATTCTAAGCTCATAAAAACATGATGAAGTGAGCTCTTTAATTATTCCCATTTTACAGATGATAAATAAACTAGGGCTTAGGGAAGAGACTTTCCTCAGAGACGTGGTGATCCCTCTTTTTGGCTAGGAGGCTGGACTGAAGCTGGCCCAGAGAGTGTCTCCTCCCTGAAGATGCCAATATTCGAAAATCAAGAAATCCCTACGAAGTTCTGAGTTGAACAGTGAGCCAAGAGTGTAAGTTAGAGAAGGCTGAGAGCTCAGAAGCCACAAAACAGAGCCAGGAACCAGTGAACTGTGGAGATGAGAGCAGGTATGACTGCTGGAAGGATGGAAGTTTCTGGGCTAACACCTGAGGCAGTGAGGCCCCTCATGTCTACGTTAGTTTGCCCAGACGGGGAGCAGGCAGTCAGGATCTGGGACCACCGGTTCCATTGTACAGCTTAGTGCAGAAGCCAAGCAAAGGCACCTTTTATTTTCTCGGGTCATTGCTGCCACAGAATTGTTACAGCATATTAATTGGTCTGCCCTCTCCAGCCCTCTTCTTGCTACTCTCCCCAGAAATAGCCATCAGAGCTGGTTGTCAATGTCAATGCATTTCCTTTTCCTGGGTGCTCTAGAACAAGCAAAGCCATCTCCTCCTGCCCACTGTGATGAGCTACTCCCAACGGGGTAACCATGACCTCTGACCCATGGGTTTGGGCATCTAGACAGTGATTGCTCTATCTAGTGAAGAGTTTTAAAGAAATGCTCCGAACTGCATACTGCACCACTACCCTATGTCTCTGCTTCTCAGTTATATTTGCCTTACCGTTACCACTGAAAGAATAAAATCAAACTCAAAGATATGGTAACATAGATTTCTACTAAACAGAAAAAACCAAGAGGATATTGAAGAGGGTAAGGTGCTATTCATTTAAATATGTTTTTTTATTGTTATAGACAGCAACATGATAGCCTAAGAAGAGCCTTTTAACATGTGTCTCAGTATTGCCAGACAGAAAATCTGTTTTGTACAAGTGGCAGCAGAGGGCGCTCTTCTTACAGGTTAGTTTCTATCAGAACTGGAAGGAAAACGATTGTTAAAATGCCTTTGTCATGAACTAAGCAGGGGTGGGGGGGGAATGCTGCTGGGAGGGAGGTTCAGGTGGAGGGGAATAAAGGGGGGAATCAAACAACTGCAATAGCATAACCAATAAAGTACACTTAAAAATGCCTTTGTGCATGTTAACAAGTTTATAACAAGAATACATATATATATTCAGGAGGAGCCACATATATGTATATATATAATATTCATTTATATAGTGATATAGAAATAAATATATATACATAAAATATAAATGCATATATATTTGAATGATTTGCATTTACAGTATAGATGTATATATAAATAACTTAAATATATGTGTATATATATATATTTAGGAGAAGACAAACTTTTAACACACACATATATGTATAAAAGCAACAGACACAAACTCAGGCTATGTATATATAGTATATAGCATACAGTATACAGTATACAGTATATATACATATATATTATTTGATGGGAAGCCCAAGTTGAGAACCACTCTCCTTGGAGACGTTCTCAATGGATATTGTTAAACTTTAAAAAGGAATCCCTAAGACTTTCACGTCAGAAATCCATTTGGAATAGTGTCTGCTCCTCCCTCTCCAAGGAACAAACCGTGTGGGTAAGGATGCCTCATGGAGGGTTCCAGAACCTTCTGTGACTGGTCTGTGATGCATGCATTATAGGATCGGTTCACTTTAATGCAGAAGTAAATGCTCCCCTCAGGCCATAAGGGAAAACTTTCCCTAGGCGCCTACCCTGCATTTGCATGAACCTGAGAGCAAGCACCTCCCTGAATGCTATGCCCAAGGCAGTGTGAGACCCTTCCCCCCGTAGATAGCATGGCTTAAAGTATCAATAGAAATACCACTTGTCATCTCTTCTCTTGAATGGATTTTTTCTGGTCTCCCCTTTCATCTATCATAGTAAACATCGGAGGATCCAAGGTTAACACAGGTGTCTCAGTTCCCACCTCCTGACTCTCTTGCAGCTATTAAAACTGAAAGGGGTGGGCTTCCAGGACTGGAAAATGCTTCCAGTTCATATGTGGCTTCAGCACTAGCTTACTGGTCTAGTTCCCTCCTTTTTATTTTTGCCCCTGGAGATTTCCCTAATTTTGCCTAGTTGTTCATTTTCAATTATGTATTTTACCCAGAACTTCTAGGTGTTCTGTGAAGAAAAGTTTTTTTTTTCTTTTCTTTTTTTTTTTTTAGGATGTCTGGTCTATGATGTTATTGCAAAATAGAGTCCCAGGCTGCATTCTCTGGCTCGCCCTTGGAGAGTCACATTGCGTATCCAACAGCACATTCTGAGGCCCTAAAACAAATAAAGCAGTGCAGCCTTGTTTAAATCAGTGTTCCTTGACTTTTTTTTCTTTGACCCTGAAACCCTTTGTTCAAATAACACCGATCCTTCAGAGCTAGTGATTTCCTGGAACACTCTGTAGGAAACAGTGGGCTGGCGATTTGAACAGTGATAGTAGTGAGAGAACCTGCTAGCAGACAGAAGCCCTTCTCGACAAGCTTGGGGAACAGCCAAGGATAACCTTGCAAACTAATTGTCTTCGCATTCCTGAGGCATTTGGGGGAGTTTGTGTTTGGTGCTATATGAAATCCAAAAACACTGTGTACTTTCGCTCCTGTCTTGGCCCACAAACAGAGCCAATGCTATCTCTCCGGGGACAGGAAGGAAGGGAAGTATTTTTCGTTCTAGCCCTTGTTTTCATGCCCCCAAGTTCCCGTGGTGTTATTCTGGGTGTTGACACTTTCGAAAGCCAGTGTTACACAGTGAACTTGGTGGAACAGTTGTGTAAAATCTGTTCTACAAGTTTGGAGGAAGGGAACTCATATTTATTTTTAGACCACAGAATGTCTACTTTTCTGACAGCTCAGGAATAACCAACATTGAAACACAACTTCACATAAAGCAACTCCTGGATAAGGGACATAAGTTAAGCTAGTTCCCCAAAAGGAGAAAAAAGTTTTAAATGAGCTGCTTAACCAGACCACAGTTCTACACAATGTTCAGCCGAGTCCCAGTGAATTAGATGAACATGTCACACAATTCTTTCATGCTGGAGCACAGATAGTCCATGTGCTTCAGGGACAAGATTTTTCTAAACTGTAAAGTTGTATAATTAGGAAAATTAATTCTGTGAATATCTGTGGGAACTCAGGTAGTAAGGCATTGTTATGGAAATTGTAATAACGCAATGTTAAAATCAAATTTATACGGGGAAACAAATAGGAAAAAGATTTCTCTAGGGAATATTTTTATTGTTTGGCTGGTTACAGTAAAAATGTAGCAGAAAACCAGGGTTAGAAATTGAATCTCTTCCAGCCCTAAGGTCTGCCTTTCAATTTTCCTCACTGCAGTTATAACTACAGATTCACTGGAGAGGCTTCTAAAACAGACATTCCAGGGCAAAGAATGGCTGTCTGATGGGCAGTATTGCCCTAGGGTTACTGAAAGATGCTGTTACGACAGACTCAAGAGGAAAGCCTGGATGAAATGATGAAAACTGTGTCCTCGCCCTCCCCAAAGAATTCCTGACATTGGTCCCAGAGGCTGAGGATGTCACTGCCGTCATTGAGGCTTGGGGCCTTGCAAAGGATCATATGTAACTACCAGGAAACAGGCAGTATTGGGTCCAAAGAAAAGGCAGAGGTGATCCTGCCCACCTCATAGAGAAAGAGAAACCAGACCTGTGGTCACACAGAGCCAAGCTGAATCAACTTGGCATCGACATTGTCTGCCCAGGAGACAGGAGCTGGTTATGTGGGGTCAAGGTAAGCAGTTGTACCATGGTTAGATGGCGTCTCCTCCTGTATCAGTGTCTGAGATAGTAGAATATCAGTACAATCCTATGTGTCCAGTTTGAATTAGAGATGACACAGAGATAGGTTCATACAATAAACCATTGCCCAAGATACCCACAAAAAGCTGCCCTCTGTTCCTCGCCCGTATCTGGAATGAATGAGACGGAAAAAAAACAATCCACCCTCTGGTCTCACCATCTTCCTGCATCAGACAGGCACCTCTGCTCTGAGTTGAACCAGACCATCTGGACTTTGTCCTTGGCAAATGCTCCAGGGAGACAGGGAAGTGCCCTCCTGCTCCCAGGCTGCCTTCACAGATCTAGAAAAGAGAGGGGGCCTGCTACACAGCCAGGATGTCGTAGTCACGTCTCCGTCACTGAGGAGGAACGTGGTGGAAGCACAAGAAACTCAGCACAAAAATGTGCCAAGCTGCCTGCGTTGTAGAGATCACCTTGAGATATTACAATGTCTCAGGGGCAGAAAGCATCCAAATGTACACCCATGAAGCTGGTTCCAAACCAGACAGCCAGCCCCAAATGAAAAGACAGGAAGATACATTTGAGAGATAAGTGGAAATACAAAGAAGAATTGCAAAACACAAACTGTCAGAGAATAAAAATTCAGACAAGAGGCCACAAAGATTCGGACAATCACCAAACAAACTCTCACCAAGAACAGAGAAAAAACTGAGGATCTCTTCCCAAATTTCAAGAAAACTATGAGAAAGAAGATGATAGAGAAGGCAAACATTCAACTACAAGGGTAACTACAAGGGTTTCAAAACATGAAAGCATGAGCAGAGGTGACATACGAAACCAGGACATGAATAAAAGGGCCCAGCTTAGAGACGGCAATAGATGAGCCCAGTGGATGTGGAGAGAACAGCGCCTGACCCTTTCCCTCTCTCACTCTATGTTCTGGCCATACTGTCTTTGACTCTCCAAATGCACCCTGCGCGCTCACACCTTGGCACACAGTTTCTGGTGAGTTCCCATTCAACTTCTAGCCTTGCTTAGATATTTCTTCTTTGTAGAAGACTTCTGGAACCTATCAGTCTGGTGAGATGCTGCTCCATGCCATTCTCTAGGACCCTCTCTTTCTTTCTTTTTCAGAGAATTTTTGAGGTTATTTGAGCCAAACTGACAACAATTGCTGGGAAGCAAAATCCCAGATTTGACAGATTGTGAAAACGCTCCGGAGAAGGGTGGGTTTGCAGCTCATTTTATGCATTAGAATCAAAGGAGAAGATGTAAGGGGGTCGCATGAAATCCATTGGTGTTAGATTAAGGGGGCGGGAGAAAGCAAAGTGGGGAAAACCTCTGGGATTGGATAAAAAGTAAAACAGAGAGACACACACTTTCCTTACATTGGTGGGCATGGGACAGTTAACATTCACAGCAGACAGAGATGGTGTGCAGGAGACAAAACCACAGTCAGGGGTCTGTGGCCTCGTGTTCTGGCGGGAGACTGCATGCTGAGCCGTCTGGAGAAGAGGATTACTGACAGCTATGTTTTCCTAGAGGCACAAAGACAATAGACAGGCTAACTTCTGGTGACGATGAACCTCTGCCAAGGAAGCTGCAGGCCTAGAATGTGACTACCCGCCATGTCACACTTTTAGTTAGGAAGTGTTACGTTCAGACCATCCTACGTGCTTACTTTAGGTCTCGGAGTCTGGAAGGCCACCGTGCAGGCCTCCCCTGAGCTCACCAGGGTTAGTCTGTGGCCACTTTAAGACCTTATCTTTCTTTTATTTTTTAAGTATCTTTTATTTAATTATTGTTCAAGTACAGTTTTCTGTCTTTTACTCCCATCCCAGCTCACCCCCCCAGTGCTCCCCACCTGCCTCCCATTTCTACCCCTGTTAGTTTTTGTCCATGTGTCCTTTATACTAGTTCCTGTAAATCCTTCCCCTTTTCCCCTGAAATTCCCTCCCCTCTCCCCTCTGGTCCCTGTCTGCCTGTTCTCTATTTCAGTGTCTTTGGTTATATTTTGCTTGCTTTTTGTTTTGTTGTTTAGGTGCCGGTTAAAGGTGAGATCATATGGTATTGGTTTTTCCAAAAACTATGGTACATTTACACAATGGAATTCTATGCAGCAGAAAGAAAGAAGGAGCTCCTACCCTTTGCAACAGCATGGATGGAACTGGAAAGCATTATGCTGAGTGAAACAAGCTAGGCGGTGAAAGACACTATCTTTCTATCATAACATTTTTTGCATCCCCCTGTCTTAGTTCACATCCATGTTTTTATTACTGGCCTATCTTCCCACCAGAATGTAAGTGCTAGGAAGCCCCAATGCCTAGCTGAGTTCTTTCATATGTTGACCTCTACAAATATTTTGAATGAATGAATGAATAAATAGATGTTCATTAACATGAATAGAGACCATTCATCAGAGATACCCTCCAATACGCTTTTTAGAAAAAGTTGCTTGAAGACATACTTTAACCCAACCAGCAAGAATGAAAACTGTAGTTCAAAGGGAAGATCTCCCCTTATTCATTCTGCACCCCAGCTGTAGGGATCTGGTTGAGTAGTGTATTTCCAAACGGATCCTGCAGTCTCAGATGAGAGCTTGACCTTGTGTTGCTTCCATTAACTGGCCACCTTCCTCCTCTCTTCGTTCCGCTACAGTGTTTCCTGGGCGATCACCTCCACCCAGCGAATCAGATGGAACCTCTTGACTTGTTGGGTGAGTATCCAAAACAATCGCTGCTGTCGTTCCTCCAGACTTGCTAACAATGGCTCGTTTTCACTTGAGTGGGACACTCGTTTTCACTTGAGTGGGACACTGCCAGAAGAAATACTTAAGAGTCTTTTTTCCCCTTTATAGAAGCAGAATTGCATAACAACAGAAAGGACACTTCTATGGCCCAGCAATCTGCATAATGATATTTTGGGTCTGTAAACTCATGTCAAATGATTCTGAGGGGTCTCTTAAATAGCAGAAGTCTGAAAAACTACCCAGGGGAAAATATCACCTGTCACCAGCTCGCTCTTCATAGCTTCAGGATCTGCTGATACTCCTGGGTTAACAGGGCTTTAAAGCACCTGCAACAAGACCTAGGCAATATGCTCTTGAGCATGTAAACATATATAGAAAAGGATTTGAAGAAATATCTTAGTATCTATAGTGAGTATTACTATACATTGGGAATCTAGGAAATCTGAAGTTTTTCTACCTTTCAGTATTTTTCAATGAGAATATTTTGTGATCATTAAAAGTGGACATATTTTTACAAAAACTAGAACAATGCACATATGTCCATCATGCTAACTGACTGATAAATGTATAAAGAGGAAATGGCAGAAAGAAAAAACCAGAATTGAACAGTTTAGGTATGATTTCCTTTCTGCTTTCTGGTTTTTATGTTTTCCAAATTTTCTATATTAGCAGACAATATACTAACTTTTTATGTAAACACATCACTTTGTTTTCTTAAATAAAATGTAAATAATTAACACGAGGGACTTAACGTGAAAAAAAAGGCTCCAGTGGTAAGCACGACCACGGCAGGGGGAGGGGGAGTCCACTGTGGACCCTATCTTAGGAATGGGCTCATGGGAGAGAGAATTTTTGCTGGGCCTTGCGTTGGGCGGGCGTCACTGGGCAAAGAGGAAGGGGGACGGTCCTTCATGCCAGGACAGTGGCCTGCTCAGAGTGGGGATGGAACAATCTCGCTGGAACAGAGAGCTCATGCAGGGCGGTGGGGGTGACGAAGTTGCACTCTACTCAACTGGGGAGGGCCATGGGCGTCCACTGAAACACCTCAAGTTTTTTCTGCAGGCAAAACACCTACGCCATAAATGGCCAAAGCAGCCCAGGAAGTGATTTACAATTACACTCAGGTAGTTGCTTCCACCAACTCTTGGTTCAGTTTCCAAGTCAACAAGACTTCCGTGTGTGCCATCCCATCCCCCTTGTGCCCTATATTCCGCCTCCAGTCAGTCGCCTTCTCCTTAATGTCATGCTCCTCCACCCAAAGTTATCGACTTCCTGTATTCACGCAGCTTCCCCCATCCCCCCTCCCAACCAAATTCCCTAATGTACAAAACCTACCCACGGCCTTCCTCCCATGCACCCCCGTCCAAGAACATGCTCTTCCCTTGGTGTCACAGCTGGCAGATAGAGGATTATTTAGTGACAGTTATTCATAATAAAGCAGAAATTACTTAATTTTAACATTTACTTTTCAGGAGTATTCACATCTTAAAAGAGGTGCTAACCATTGTACTTAGAACAATGGAAGGAGGGAGGTAACTAGTTCCAGTTACCTGCCTCATCCTCAAACTAACAAAGCCACCTATTTTATTTACCAGAAACAGCAGCTTTGGGAAAACTGTTAATCCTTTTATGTCCTTGTAAATTCAGGAGTTTCAAGCTGTAGGAAGCAGTACCTCGGTGCACCTCCAATGCCAGGGGGCACTGGTCGTAACAATTATGATAATCTCTTCTAATTACGCAGCTGGTCAAGGCAGATGTGCGGGGGTTTGACAAAGAAACGCCTACAAGTCTCAGGGGCCAGACAGAGCCAAGACTTCGTCTGACCTCTGGAACGGGGTCATGTACTTTCCATCCCACAGCCCACCTGTTTGTGGGCAATGCTCCACCTGACCCGTGCCCACGACCAGGAAGCGGGAGGAAGCGGGGAGCTATGCATGGCACAGCACTCCTTGAGCTGCAGGGGATGCGGGGGCAGGGGATCTGTGGAACAGATGCCAGGGCTGGTTGTTATTAGTGCCCTCGGTAAACAGGAGAGCTGCTTGCACAGGAAGGAAAGCAGCTGTTTCGGAACCCAGGCAGGTTCCCAAGATGACGGACTCTGCTTCCCTCCCAGCTTGATTGGACTCCTCCCGAAACTTGGAAACTGCTTCCCCTGCTTCTAGTTTCTTCACCCTCAGTTCCTCGCTGCAGCCATGGATATAACGACAGTAATAATAATAATAATTACAACAACCACAACCACTACTGTAACTAACCATCCAGGAAGAGTTCTAAGTCTTCATATACGTAAGTAAACTCAATTCTCCTCACAACCACTGTTTTACAGATGACGATGGTGAAGCCCGAAGAGTTTAAGTCATTGTCCAAGGCTACCCAGCCTTAATTGTTCACCTGTCAATGGAACCTCCCCAATCACTTTGGTTTCTGGCTTCTTCTAGGAATGGCTGGAAAGAACATTCTGGAAAGAACATTCTGTGCCTGGAGTCTTGCACTAACCCCCATTAACAGCCCCTCTGCCACCTGCCTGAGTGTCCCCTAGGTCAGTGCTTCTCAGTGAATTACCTGGGAGATCTTGTTAACAGAAAGACTCTGATTCCCTAGATCCGGGGTAGAGCGTGAGATTCTGCATTTTTACCAGGCTCCCAGGTGATGCCAGTGCTGCCAGGCCATGGCTACACTTTGACAAACAAACTCCATGCAACACCTGACTCGGCAGAGCAGACACCAGCCCTGTTTCCCTCTCTGCTGGTGGTGCACCCTTAGGGGGCAGCCTCCAAGACAGGGCCCCTCCTGGATCTACTTGATACACCTGTGGAAACCCTTCTGATTGCAAAAAGTCTGCAATCCCAGTTGCTGCCTCATGCCTTCTCTTTCTGCTGCTTAATCCTGGTTCCCACCGGCCTCCCTCCCTCCTTTACCCCCACTTCCCTTCCCCTTCCCATTTCTCCTCTTTCTGACCAGTAACAGCTTCAGCTGAGGATACTTCCCTACAGTGCTTCTTGCTGGCTTTTTCACTAGGCAAATGCAGCACATGTTTCCTGCTACCCGGAGAGCCTGTAACTATGATAATCATATCTACACACAGCTTCCAACCAGTCTGTAGGCTGCTCTCCACTGTGGGCTGTGTGTACAACACAAATAGGAGAAACATGTGGGAAGAGAATGAGGAAACAGCTGAAAAGAACACTCTGTGCTTCATATTTCATTTACAAGGGTCCTTGATTATTCTTTGATTATTATAAATATTATTCTCTTTCCCTGTAATCACAAGAGAAAAGAAAGCATCATTGAAGTTGAGGGGTGTTAACGGAGCACTGGGGAGCCCCGTGGGGTTCACGAAGAAGAAGAGGGCTGCCACGTTCATAAACCTCAAGGCGCTGGGCACTGCTCCAAATGCCCCCACTGCCTGCAGCTGGGCTGCCCACACCTCATGGTCCCCAAGGCCACCTCAGGCCTTCCTCCCGCGTCACCATGCACCACTGTGACTCTGAAACTTTTTGATTTTATGTAACCTTTTGATCATCGGAATCTGATGAAAGGGAGGGCCTCTGTGTGCATAATCATACAAGCAAACGCCGTTTTCTTAAAATGTCAGGGGTTCAGGGCCTTCTCAAGGCACAGAAAGGGGACCCTAGATTGAAGACTACCCATTTGTTGTAGACTACATGTTTGTGCCCCACCCCCTGCCCTTCAGCTTATATGCTGAAGCCATTGCCCCAATGTAGTGGTACTTGGAGGTGGAGACTTTGGGAGATAATGAGGTTTAGAGAGGTCATGGGGTTGAGTCCCTAGGATAGGACCAATGTCCTGGTAAGCGGAGGAAGGGCTCAGAGCTCTCTCTTTGGCCCTTGTAGAGATGCAGTGAGAAGTCAGCTATCGGCAACCCAGAAGAAGGTCCTCCCCAGAGCCCAGCCCTGATGGCTCCCTGACCCTGGGACTTCCAGCCTCCAGATTGGGAGAAATGTAGGGTCCCAGAAGCCCCCAGTCTACGGTATTCTGTTATATAGCCTGAGCTAAGACACCACTTAAGGGAAACATATTAGCGCTCAAGAAAGTGTCTGGAAATGAGAGGTAGAATTAGTGTAACAAACATTTGCTGTGGAGTTAGAAGGCCTGGACTCCCAAGCCGGCTCTACCACTACTAGGCCTGTGAATTGGGCACCTTACTTAACCTCCCTGAAGTAGTAGTGCTTACCTGTGGGCTTGCAGCCAGGATTAAACGACCTCAAGCACATGTAGGTATCTTCCAGGAAGCAAACTAGAATACAGCAGGGACTTCGAAAAGGGATGACTGTCTCTCAGAGTAAGTGAGATCTATGTGTTTGGGACCACAGGAGAGAAGCCGTTCCCTTGCCTGCTCCCATAGCTGCTGGCCCATTGACAAGGGGAGCCATCTGCCTCCCTGGACAGAGCCTGGGTGGGCCGTGGCAATGCAGCCCCCCTTCCACGACACCCCAGGAAAATGCTCTGGTGGTCAGACCGCCCTCGGGAGCTTCAAGAGACTGAAGGAGCCCAGGCAGCCCAAGAGGTTGGCTTACAAGCACTATTTGAAATCTTTGTAAAAATGCGACCTAAGGACAATCGTATCTCTATATTGAAGCGTTTTTTAAATACTTCAGATTGGAAGGTCAAAGCTTCAAAGAGCCTAATCGCTGGCTGTTTCCACTCCCCTCTGCTTCTGGCACTCTGTGAACATGTTCTGACCTCAGAGTGTGGGTGGAAATGCAGGAAGGATGCATTAGTGTGAGCTTTGAAACTTGCCCACAGTGCTTCTGAAACCCTGCCAGGATGAGATAAATAGCACATAACTTCCCTTCAAATCGCAGCTTGAAAATGATGCTGTAAGTTTTTGAACTGAATAACTTCAGAATGTCTTAAATCATTGGACAGGTAGTCTTAGAAAGAGAGGTTGTGTCAATTAAATAAGAAAAAATGTACTTGAGGCAATTCATAGACTTAAATATGGAAGCAAAAAGCAATCAAGCTTCTAGAAGAAAATAGAGACTGTTTCATGACCTTAGGATAAGCAAAGGTTTCTTAAACAGAGCATACAGAAAACTAATTATAAAAGAAAAATATTGATAAAGAACATTTCTCTTAACATTAGGAACTTTCTGTCTATCAAAAGATACCATTAAGAGTTAAAAGGCTGCGACCTGAACGCAAATACCATATGATTTCACCTTTGACAGGAAGCTAAAGAATAAAACAAACAAGCAAACAGAATAAAAACAAAGACGCTGAAATAGAGAACAAGTGGGCAGCGACCAGAGGGGAGAGGGAAGGGAACTTAAGGGGAAAAAGGGGGAGGGATTTTGAGGAACAAGTATGAAAGACACAGAGATGAGGACTGGGGGGGGGGGGGGGGGGGAATGGGAGGGAGGGGCGAGACCGGGCGGGGGGGGGGGGGGGGAAGGGGGAAAAAATGTACTTGAAAAGTAACTAAATAAAATTAAAAAAAAAAGAGTTAAAAGGCAAACAATGAAATAGGAGAAGATATTTGCAATATGTGTGCCTAAGAATTCCTATGGTGATAAAATATTCCTAAAAACTAAGATTTAAAAGAAAAAAAATGAAATTTTAAGTGGTCAAAAACCTTGATCAGGCACTTCATAAAGGAAGACACCCAAGTGGCCAATGTGTACATAAAAGGTGTTCATTGTTATCAGTACCAGAGAAGTGGAAGCACAAAAGCACAGCGATAAACTTTATTCCTCGCCCACTAGAGTGGCTTAAATAAAAGACCAATAGTACCAAGTTCTGGAGAGGATGTGGAGCAACTGGAAAGCCCTCTCCTCCTGGTAGGAATGTAAATTGGTTCAAACTTCTTCATGGGTGACCCCTATGAAGAGGAGAGTCCTGAGACAGAAAAAGACACCTAGAGTTAGGGACCAAAATTAAATGAACTATGGTTGGGGTGGTCGATATCAAATCTCTCTTACCCTGGAGCCCACTGGAGGCTGCCCTTAGTGGGAACCCAGCTGGTCTTTACACAGTTCTCTCACGGTCACGATTCTTTCTTTCTTCCCACTGGGTTTAGATCTCTAGATTTTGCACTACTGACCTGGTTCCAGCATCACCAACACCACCCCTCAGTCCTACAATGTGTTCTTACTTCAGGGAGACAAACAAAGAAATAGACATGGAACTAATAGATTTACTGCTTATTGCTACAAAACGCAAGCCTAAGCAGCCCTTCCTCATGAGGATATGGTTTTACTTGTCAAAAGATACTCATGCTTACATAGACTGAAATGTAGTCTCTTACTGCAATTAGTCTTTATGTAGCATGAATGCTTGTGATTCTCATCTTATTTAGCAAATTATTCTTGATCCTTCTCCCCATTCCTTCCTTGGCTACTCTGTTGTGTTCCTGGGGCCTGATTACTCCGCCCCCGCCCCAACCCAGCCCTCCTGCTGTGACCTTTCCGTCTAACAATGCTCACAGTTCCATGAATTCCTCATTCAGACGGTGGCATCTTTTGCCAAGAACAATTCGGGATCTTGGATCAGAGCCTCCTATCACAGCCTGTGAAAATGTTCTCTGCTTGGAGTTAGAGATAGTTTTGGAGATTCAATGGTTACATCCAGGCTAATCTCAATTTTCTTTAGATGCAGTACATAGTGCAGTGAAATTCCTGTGGGTTATTTTACCAGGTGGAGCTTAATATTTGCTTCCGTGTGTTGAATTCAAGTGGTAGGAGGAAGGATAGATTTGCATGCAAGACTATCACTAGGAAATTTATACTTGAGACACTCAGGAATTTTTTTTTCTGATTATAAACTCCTGATCAATAGTTGGAAGCTGCAGTACAAAGTGGAAGTATCTCTTGTTTTGTTCTAATCAGGATTACGTGGATGAGTTATCCCCTTGTGGGGCCTCGTCAACTGATCAGCAGCCATGAGAAAAGGCAAGGGCCTCTCTCACGTGGATCCAAAAGCATTAAACAAATCTCTCCCATTCTGAGAAAGAACCATCCTTTTTGGAAGTCCCTGCTGCATCCCAAGCCACAGTGGTACAGTCCTCTAATACTGCAATTCCTGGGAAGTACCTATAAGCGCTTTATCCCACTTCTTGCCTCCTCAGAACTCACTGCCCACTCCCAGGGCACCACTCCTTCCCTGTAGCAGAGCTCTGATTTTGCTCCTGGGGAGGTTCAGCAATGGATCTGCACCGTGCACCCAGTCTCATCCCCCTGGCCTGTGATTGGTCTAGAGATTGCCATGTGACCCAGTTCATCCAATGAGATGTAATCAGGTATCTGCTAGGTGGAGCTTCTGGAAAAGCAGCTGCTTTCCCTATAAAAAGGAACAGGTCTGCTTGTCCTGGCCCTTTGCCTTTTGGCCTCTACTTCCCTCTTTCATGCTGCTTCCTGCCTGGAACACAAATGCAATACTACCAATGCAGTGGCATTTGGAACCAGCCAGGAGAAATGCAGAGATATCAGCCTTGAATCAACATCAGTTAAATGCCTATCTCCCACTTCTTGTTATGTGGGAAAAATCAACCTCCGCCAGGCTGAGCCCCTCCGGGTTGTCTTCTGTGCTCGAAGCCAGGGACACTGCTGACAGACACCCTCCTTTATCGCGGTGAGGTATTAGTGGGGACTGAGCAGCCTCTGTACACCGGGGACTGGGCTGTTTAGATGTGTTGGCTCGTTAGCTCCTCAGATAACCCTATGAAGTTGCTCTTCACCTGTGTGTCTGCAGACCAGGGCCGCGAGTTCAAAGAGATTGAGGGCCAGGCAGACCCAGGAGGAGACCCGGGCCTGTGTGACTCTGGTGGGCGAGCTCTCGTCACCCCACCGCCCTGGCTGTCCACTGTTGGGTAAAGCAGATGGAAACTGGCCCTGTTTCAGCTACAATATGAACTTTTAGGTAGTTTGAAGTAAGGACATTTGGTTGGTAGGTTGGTTGTTTTTTCTTTTTTGTTAATACCTTTAAAACAGTGTTCTACAAAGTGCTGGTCCGGAAAAGTTTTGCTATTCTACCACTTTTGGTTTATTTGTTCAAAAGTCAGGTAGACGAATGTATGCCAATACAAGTGGGCAGAGCCGCAGGCATTGCACCTGAAGAAAAACAATGGAATTGTCACAAATAGGTATTATTCTTGTCATCAACACAGAAATCCAGGTAAGGAAGAGACTTTCAAAAGGTCTCATGGTACTAGGGCGTGAACACAGGGCTTTCGATTTCAAGGCCCATGTTGCTTCCCCGGAGCCCGCCCAGCGAGAGGGGCCTGGGGCAGAGCTTTGAAAACCTTTTCAGAGGCTATTGTGCCAATGCAGGGAAGTGGGACCTGCTTTGTAGGGTGAGGCTCCCCTGGGCGAAGCCGCTAAGCTTCTCTGGGGTTTATTCCCTGGGCAACCCCAGTCCCCTCTAAAAGAGAAAGGAAAGGGATTTTTCATGGACTAATGAGATTTTCACCTTCTGTCTAAGTTTATTAAATCCGAAAACCTCTCAATTTTAGTGAAACAATTGATTTTTCCCCACCTCCTCTCTCAGGGCTTTTTAAACATTACTTGATCATTCAGAAAATGTTCTCAAATGCACTTGATGAGGAGAGAAGGGAGAGAGCTCCTCCATTTCTGGGCTGGAGAAAGAGCAGTGGCCAACCAAAGTACATTTAGGCACCTACCTCTGCTTACTTAACCTTAATGATTTCTCTAAAAAGCTCCTGGAAACCGGTGTGGTGGAAAACCGAGAATCCCGTCATCACTCAAACTGAAAATGAACCATGATTCCATCTTCTGAGGGCAGCCAAGCAGTACTATTAGCAAAATAAAGATGGATGTCAGAGCAGGGTGTCTCGGCTGAGGTTCCCTGAGGAACCAGGACAGCAGGACACCCAGGAAGAAAGAGAAAGGTCAGAGTCTTCGTCTTCTCGCATCTTCACGCAGAATGGTGTGAGCAAGTTCTCACCTCCCTTCCTGCCACCCCCAAGGGAGGCACCAGGACATACCTTAAGCTCAGACAGTGCAAGCAAGGGTCCAATGTGAGGTACAAAAGACATCAAATTGGCTAGCGCTTAAAACCCAGACTCTAAGGAACATTTTCTTTTTCAAATCCATGTGGAGACACAATCCAGACTTTCACCCTCAGCCTCTGCCTTTCTCTGTTTTACTCCCAGATCACTTCGAAGGGGAAAAAATCCGGCCCCTCCAGTGGAATGCAATGAGTTGGTGCTCTAAGCTCGAACAGTGCTTTGTTTTGCTTTTCTTTCCCCCCCTCTGTCTTGTCTTCTGGTTTATATCAAACCTGGTACTATCCAAGGGCTTCAGTATGTCTGGAGCTTTAAACTCGATGCAATATATGGATAATTTCAATGTGTCTGACCCATTGTGCTGGAATCTTCAGAATCTGGCCCACAGACAAATCCTGAAGGTGTCACTGTGACAGCCAAGCGCCAGTACACGTTTTCACTCGCCACGGTCAGCGTGACCCAATGACACTTCATCCTGGAGGAGCAGCGAGTGAGGAGCAGAGAAGGCTTCTGGACTAATTGATTTCAACTTTCTCAAGCCGCTAAGCTTGTATGTTTTCGAATCATTATTTGCAAATCCACACCCCCCCCAACAACCATAAGTGTGTTATTAATATGAAGCCTGGACGTTTCCATCTTAATTACCAAGTATAATAAATGAGAAAGGATCCCACCAAGGCCCATCCTGATAAGATTTCGGATTACTGGTCATAAAGAGAAGATCTAAGGTAAGCTCATAGACAAAAGATCAGGGCTAAGACTAGCAATGGACTTGGCAATGGCGCCGCTGGGAGCTGGAAGACAGTGGAGCTGCGCCATCAGAATTTCGAGGGATGTCATTTTCATCCTCGAGTTCTATGCCTGGAAAAACTAACACACACGTGTGTGAAAGTCTCAACTACTGAAGAATGTGCTAGGGAAGAAGACAAGAAAGAAGAGAATGTGGATTCCAGGAAACAGTATCCAGCATGGCGGGAAGAGCGCGGAAACTTCCAGGATGGCAGCTGCATAGGGGGCCAAGGAGCAACCAGGCCAGTTTGGCCTGGGAGCATGGAATGGATACATTATCTCACATTTGTACCGAGACACTGCAAGGAGTGCAAGAAAACTTAGCAATAGATAAAAAGAAAACTAAACAAATATCGAAACAAGGCAATTACAAAAGCTGAATTCTTATCTACCATGGTAGAAGTTAGATGAATGTCTGAAACAGATTAACTGAGCAATAGCACTTATACATATTGTTAAAAATATGGGCACAGATTTAAAAGAAAAAACTAAGAGTGAGAGTAATTGCTTCTGCAGAAGAAAGTAGAAGTTGGAGTAGAGAAATTCTATTTTTCACATAAGCCTTTTAGCTCTATTTTAAACTTATGAACATTGTTTTCACTTTGGTTAAAAAAAGTAAGTTTTTAAAATACAAAACCAAATAACTATGGGGTTTTTTTTTTTTAGATTTTATTTATTTATCTTTAGAGGGGAAGGGAAAGAGAGAGGGAGAGAAATATCAATGTATGGTTGCCTCTCGTGCGTCCCCTGCTTGGGAACTGGCCTGCAACCCAGGCATGTGCCCTGACTGAGAATCAAACCGAGATCCATTGGTTTGCAAGCCTGCACTCAATCCACTGAGCTACACCAGCCAGGGCCAAATAACCATGTTTTTGTCTTTTGGCTATATTATCCAAACTACTTTGGGGTCCTTCACTGAAATTATTGAGAAGTGAAATAAACTAATAGATTAATCGGGATTAATTTTCTCTTTACTGAGGATTCAACACTGCTATCAACTGATCCTATAGATTCTGGAAATTAAAGTTTCTATGTTCAAAGTCTATCTATCCCAATCTCAGCACCTGGGAGAAATGTCATTTTATCTCAGCAAGGTCAAGAGCACATACACACAGCATTGCTCTCCGTGTTTCACTGGTTCGATTTGAAGGCTTTAGAACAAAAGACCCACTGGAATGCTTTATAAGCATTAGATTGTTCAATTCCTGGGTCCTTAAGAACCCAGTTTCACTGCTGATGGGGGAAAAGGGCCAAAATGCATTAACGAGATAAATCGTGGAGGGAAAGAATCTGTCAAACTGCATCAGGGAAGAAGACAGCTAACATATCATCTCTCCAAAGATAAGCATATTTGAAAACTCACTGTGCAAGTTTGTCACTGAGAAATCCAGCTACTCAAAGCATTTTCCTGGCTGATGAAGACAGAAGAATGTGTAGGCACAGTGTTATCCCACATGTGCCAAAGTACCCACACTTGCCCTTTCTTCTTTCTCTCTCTGAAAGAGGAGTTGGTAGAAGAACCCCAGGAAGCTGTTCCCCCTTGTAGATAACAACTAGAAGACAGTGAATGGCCTCAAAAGTGTGTAGGACAGAGGTGAGCACAATCAGAGCCACATCAAGCCTTTCTCCTTGATTCCATTGACTAAGTTGGCCTTGACCCCAAGCAGAACACACAGCAGGGGGGTCCGATTCTGCAATAACCGGGCTCCATGCCTTTCCTCTCTTTGATCTAGCTCCTGGCAAAATGCCTTTTTATTTTACAGATGCAGACTTTTCATCCATTAGAGGCTGCTCGCCCACGCTCTCACCCCCCAAAAACACTGGATTTTTAAACCCAGTTGCTTTCAAGAATGATGTCACTTCCAGGTTGAACTGGATTTGGGGAGTGAACTGCAGCGAAGCTTCAGACATCCAGGTCCCTCCGTTCCTAACTTCAGACTACAGACATGGAATTTTGCTTGTGATATAATGTTAAGTGAAAAAAGCAGAGTGTGTGGATACATATATAATATATACAATGGGAGTGCATGTGTTTCAGAGGAATACGTCAAAATATCATCTGTGCTTATCAGTCTTACAGAATATACATGCGCTATCTGCCAACCTCCTTCTTTGTAATTTTGTGTTTCCCAAATTCTTTTGACAAGAAGGCAAGCACATATATCATTTTTATCATTAAAAACAAAACAAGAGAAACCTTGAATAAAACTTTTTTTACTCTTCCAAGTGCAAGAAAGTGCATCAGCTGCCTGTCACCTGTGTCCTTCATCCGCCCACACCTGGGAGACCCTACTGAGTCTCGATCTCAGAGACAGCAGAGGGTGGCGGCTCCGAGCACAGGCCAGAGGGTCGGCCTTGGTGTGACCGTCAGTGCCTGGAGGGACACTGAGAGTTACACCCTGAAGTTCCCGTGGACTTTCTCTGGGCTGGATCACGTGGCCTTTGGTGTCCTGATCTGGCTTCCCAGCTGCGGCTTCATCCTTCAGTCAACTTTTCAGCCTCCCTCCTTCCCCGTCTTCACTGTGTGCCTCCTGACTAGTTGCTTGAGGAGCCGAGAGAAGGAGAAATACTGTACACTAGTTAAGATGCACTTTGATTGATGATCATCTCTTCTCACGTGGTTACAGGACGCAGCCTTTCATTGTGACTAAGCCATAGAGCACCCGTGGGCAAAGTCCTGAGACAAGCAAGCAGGTGTTTTTTCTGACAGGACATGATGTCTTCCTTCAGCCTTATGTTGTCTCCAATCAAGAAATATCAGCATCGGGAAAAAAATTAGAAATATTGCACCAGTCTCCTTAAATACAGGGAAACAAAGGTGATAGCTGTAAGAAGAGAAAGACTCCACTTTCTCTATTTGAGAATTGAGTAACCGAGGCCTGGCTGTGCCATCTGGTTGGCTGGCCATTCAGGCAGTGGAGCTGTCACTCTCTTTGTTGCCATTAAGTGGAGATTTAACACCATGTCACATACCACCCCTTGTTATCATTGTAATGTGTCCAACTCCAGGACTCCTCAAGAATGGTCAGTTCTCCCTTACACTTGCCAGCCGGGAGTCTCTGCTCAGGCGTTGCGAACACAGCCAGCCCACACTGACGGAAACATCCCAAGTCTATCTATTTAACCGTGAGCTACTTTCCTGTTTTCACATTTGAAATGTGTGTGGCTGTTTGTTCAGAAGTTTGCATCCCTTCAAATAACAGAACAAAGCTACAAAGTTGCAATCTGACTCAGGAATTGCTTGGAAACTCTTTCTTATTCTATGGCTGTTCCAAACTGCTCCATCATTTCAAGTTTAGCCAAAGTCCTTTCTCACCCAGAGAAAAATAAAGCCTCTACTTCCCTGGCCTTATCACCTCCAAGCAGAAGTTTTCCTGCGCAGGTGAGTAAAAGAAGGCTAAAGATTTTTTTGTTAATTAATTAATCAATTAAACACTTATTGAATGCTAATTACTGCATGATACCTACTTCGATAGGTGCTGGTAGTACTGGGACAATGACACCATTTCTCCCCTTGAGGACACAGTGGTCCCTCTTATCTATGGGGGATACTTTCCAAGACCCCTATAGATGCTGAAACTGTGGTAGATACCACATGCTACATATACTATGTTTTTCCTTTACATACATCCTTATGATAAAGTTTAAAAGTTAGACACAATGAGAGATTAACAATAACTAAATAAAATAGAACAATTCTCAACAACATGTTGTAATAAGAGTCACGTAAGTGTGGCCTCTTTCTCAAAACATCTTCCTGTACTATCCTCCCCCTTCTTGTGAGGACGTGAAGTGCCCCAAAGCCTGTGTGATGAGATGAAGGGATGTACTGAGAACGGGCTGCAATATAAAACTTACAGATTGCTTATTTCTGGATTTTCCATTTAATTTTGGGGGGCTGTGGTTGACCACTGGTAACTGACAACACAGAAAGCGAAATGATGGGTAAGGTGGGGGGAGGTCGCTGCTGTATCAGCAAATAACCCCACAGCTGGAGAGTGCGAGTGGAGGGAGAGGGTGTTAGGTATTCAGAAGAGGGGCCCTGGCCTCCTGGAGGGCTCGGAAAGCAGCCCCAGAGGAAGCGAGCACCGACGGGTCTTGAAGGATGAGGAAGAGTTCTCCAGGTAACTAGAAGGAATTCTGAGACAAGGGGATGGCTTGGGGTTCCCAGTGCTTTGGGGTGGCTGGAGGGGAAGGTGAGGCATGGACCATGATGTGGGGGGCAGATCTTGGAGGGATTTATAGGTGTACTGAGTTAGTTAGGTTCTGTCTTGAGATCAAATGGGACCGACCGAAGGATTGTAAGCAGGCGAGTTAGATGATTGAATTTCCACTTTTGGAAGATCGCTGCGGGTGCACAGTAGAGAACAGCTGGGAGGAGTGGGTAGAACCCTGGAGCCAGACACACCAGTTTGGAGATGATGGCAGTGGACCAGGCCTGAGCTAAAGCAGCAACAACAGGGAACAACCAGGCGAAGAAGGCGTCTGGGAGCAGAATGCATAGGGCTTCGGAGCGGACCAGATGGCGGCGGTGGGGGACAAGGAAAAGGTTAGGATGACCCGGGTTTTTGGCTTGAGAGAACCCGTGACTGTCGGTACCAGTAACAGAAAGAAGTAATCCAGAAGAAAGATAAATTTCATTTTTAAAGGCTTGCAGTGTGGCATGATGGTTCTTACTGGGGTGGAAGCTGCCCCAGGCACAACTAAGCTGAGGTGGTCCCGAGTCATCCAGCCAGTGGTGCCCTCAGCCATGGTGCTCTGCCCCAGGTGCTGCACCAGGCTGTGAATGGAGGGCTGAGGGCCAGGCGTCTGTGTCCACCGCACAGTCGCACTTCCTGCCTCCTTACCAGCCTTGAGATGGCGCAAGCTCAAGAGCTTCTGAGCTTCCATTTCGTCATCTCAGATATGGGGACCAAACCCTAGGTTATGAGGACGATCATTATGACAACACCAGAGAAAGTCCTTGGTAAACCATTATCACTATAGTGATCACGGTAAATAGTCATTTCAACAAAGAAGCGGAAAGCAATTGGCCTTGTGCCTAATGGCTATCGGTTACCGCAGACACACGAAAAAACCAGATGGAAAATAGCTAACCTTAGAAATGTGACAGACCTGGGCAGAAGCGAAGCGGGGACTCGAAGGTCTAGCACCTTCTACTTCCTGCACCACAGTGCAAAAGAAGTGACTGTTTTGTGGATGAAGGGAACTACTCTGAAACAGCACGAGGAAGTTTGTAAATTTGAGAACAGCGATCAATAATATTTTTCACTTTAAATAATAATTTCCTTCACTTGGTGTTTCCAGTAAGTTCAGCTGAATTTAAAATGGTAACGTTTTGAAAAATAGGCAAAAAACTGTACTTAAAAAATAACTAAATAAAATTAATTATTTAAAAAAATTAAAATGGTAATGTTTCCTAAATTTCTATGGCCCTTATCAGTAAAACTAAGTGCTTTCAATTATGTGAATTTCATAGAATTCACCTTTTGGAAGTCTGCAGTGACTCTGATACATAGCAGAAATTACTGCACCTGTTTTGTAAATAAAAGAATTAAGGTTTTGCCCTGGCTGGTATGGCTCAGTAGGCTGGCCTGCGAACCAAAAGGTCACCAGTTCAATTCCCAGTCAGGGCACATACCTGGATTGCAGCCAGGTCGCCATTTGGGGGTGAGCGAGAGGCGACCTATCGATGTATCCCTCGCACATAGATGTTTCCCTCCCTTTCTCCCTTGCTTCTCCTGTCTCTAAAAATAAATAAATAAAATCTTCTAAAAGAAGAATTCAGGCTTTAAGGGCCTCACAAGCTACCGGAAGCGTAAACATCCCACAGCTAGCTGGCAACAGCTTGAATCTACATCTGTTGTCTCCAAGACCACGGTTTTTTGTACTGTTTTATGTTATGTGCTTAGAAGGGTCAAAGGCTTTCACACTTTGTGAAATACCGGTCAGCAAACCCCTGGTCGGTGTCTCACAGAACAGGCGAGGTACTTCAGAGAATTCCTCGCTCCGTTCCCAACTCCAGTTTTCCCCAAAACAAGACGCCGGTGGCAGAGGGACTTCGTGGCGGCAGGAAACACTGGGCACCCAGAGCTGTCGGCCTGATGTCCCCACTTTCCTCACTCACCATTTCCCAGGCCTTTCCAACCCGTAGCATGTTTTTGGTTTTATTGGTTTTTTTTTTTTTTTACAAATCATTTGCTCTGTCCCTTAAAATAACAGCCGTTCCATTCAAGTAGCTCCTCCTTGGGCCACTCAGCAGAAGACCTGATGGGAAAGGAACTCTGTGGGCTCACGGAAAGGCCTCCTCTAATTTATCTTTTCACCCTTTTTGTATCAGAATACTAACAGTTCCGTGTTTGATGAGCATGAGCATTAGGGATCCAGAGAAGGAGAGTGTCTGTTACTGTTTGCCGGGTGGAGGTGGGGGGCACGCAGATTGTTTGCTTTTTAGTGATCGCCTGTGCAAAATGACGAATTTCAGGCTGGGCACGGCGTTTTAGATTTCCGTGGTTGTACCGGAGGGAAGACGGGAGGGGCAAAGAAGAGACCGGTGGGAGGCATGTGCCTCATTGGTCTCCACCGGCTCCGCATATGCCCTTCTTCACCTAAATCAAACAGAAACCCGAGTTCCTGACAACACAGGAGTGGAAGACATCAGCAGTGAGTTAAATATCATTGCTATAAATATAAGCCTACACATTGTCAGGCTATAAACGAGTAATTAAGGAAACAGCTAAGGGCCGCTTGGGGAACATACTTTGAGGGCAGCTGCTACAGAAGCTGAACCTGGAGACAGGTTGAAACCCTTGTGTAAAGATACTCCCACCTCGCACCAGTGGCTCCCTCACCTGTGTCCCCAGGTGCTTCGCACAGGCCTCCACTCCAGCCCCGGCGCTGCCTCTCCCACCCTCACGCGCTAAGGGCCCTGCAGAGTCCCTGGCTCGGTAGTACCAGCCGCTCAAACTTTGCAGCACTGAGTGAACCCTCCACGAAAACCCTCCCGGCTCCTCCTCCGCTGGCAGGAGAGCACAGGACAGGGGAGAAAGGGAATCCTCGCCAAACCATCACTGCGCCTAGAGGAGCACATCCGGCCTGAGACCCTGACTTCCTGCATCCTCCAAGGGGCCTGAACACGAGGTGTGACCGGGATTTTCTGGCCACACCAAGGTCTTCGGACTGCTCAAACTTGTTTCAGCTTTCACAGGCAGTCAGTCCGCTTCCTCGCCCCTCGGGCCACGTCTGAAACAGCCCACCTCCCCAAGGCCACTCTCCATTCGGGCAATTCACGCTCATCTGTCAGATCCCTTAGACGTCGGCCCCTCCAGCAGCCTTCCCCGACCTCCGCCGAGTCTGGATCAGGAGCCCTGTCTGTGACTGCCCCCTCTGGGTTCTGTGTTGGAGTTGCCCTTGGGTCGGTTTCTCTTTCTAGACCTTGAACTCTGCCGGGGCGAGAGGCGATCTTGTCCTCTCTTCAGTCCCCACCTCTTACGACACCGCCTGGAGCACAGGAAGGGCTCCCGATACTTGGGAATAAATCGAAGGAGTGGGGTGTCCCCGGAGTGGGGTGTCCCCGGAGTGGAGTGTTAGGCCGTGTGTCTCCCGCACCGAGGTCCCTCCTAGGCCTCAGTGTCACCACAGCTCAGACCCGGGACCCTCCCGCAGAGGCGCACCGTGGCTGGGACCCGCCTCCTTGATCCCGGGCGACCCCGCCCGCCCGCCGTGCGTGGCTGGCAGGAGCTCGCGGGCGGCGGCTCCTGGGCGGGAGCCCGCAGAGCAGGTGGGGGCGACAGCCCCGCCTCCGCGTCCCAGCAGCACCAGAGCTGGCGGCCGGGGAGCGAGCGGGGCGCACGGAGCACAGCGGGGAGCGCAGCCCGGAGCGGAGCTCGGGAGCTGCGGGACGGAGCCCGGAGCCCGGAGCCCGGAGCCCGGAACAGGGAGCCCGAAGCTTGCAGGCGGTGGCGGGGACCTCGGCCGCAGCTAGAGTTCCGTCCGGCCCCAGGCGCGGCCAGCGGCAGGTAGCGGCTCCGCGCGCGTGTCGGGTCGGTGACTGAGGGTTGGGGGAAGGGCTATCGCGGCGGCTGCTCGGCCGGTCCCTGGGCGGAGTGACCCTCGGCGGGGACAGGGATGCCCCTCGCGTGCCCGCGTCCCGTGGGCCTTCCCACGGGGCCGTCGAAGAGGTGCCGCGCTGCACCGGAGCCGACACCGTCTGCCCACCGCGCTCTGCCTCGCGGGGCGGGCCGTGACGGGATCGTGGAAGGAAGCGGTCAGCGGTCAGCGCGGGGGTTGTCGGGTGACTTCCCCGGACCCGACTGTCCAGTGAGCGGCTCCTAGCGCCGAGGCCACCGGCCCTGACCCTTTCCCGAGCTCTCCCTTCCTCCCTTCTCCGTGTCGCCCCCAGAACAAAAGACGGGGGTCTCGCTGAGGCGGGGGCTGTCTCGGAACGCTGGGGTGGAGTAAAGAACTAGGAAATCGCAGAACTGGATGTGGCTTTGGGGACACAGAAACAGCCCCCCGTGTGGATCCCAATCCGGAGATGGGAAGTGACTTGCCCAAGGTCACACAGCTTGTGGTGACCAGGCTGGGCCATGGCGCAAGTCTCGGGACTGCCCTCCCAGGGCTCCAGAAATTTAGATGTGGCCACGAATGGGCTTTAAGGTCCTTTGGAGGAGTCGGGAAGAGGTGGCAGAGACCCTCCTCTCTCCCACCCCCTCAGGACACCCCGCAGGTGGCAGGGCAGCAGGGTTGGGGGAGAGGGAACTGAGGGTCTCCTTGCGCAGTGCGTGTGGGGAGCCCGGCCGGGCCCCGTGGGCGGGCAGGCACTGGCTCGCAGGAACACTGCCTTCTGAACGCGGCGTGCCAGCCGCGTGAAGGTGCCTGCGGCGGGAGCGGGGGCGACTCCGGGACCAAGTGTACGCTGCTCCCTGGAGAGAAGTTCTGCGGGACGGGGGAGTGCTGTTCCCACCCCCACCCCACGTGCCGCGCCCTCCCTGACACCCAGGGTGTTCTGTGACGGCTGTGTTTGGAAGGAAAGTTACTCCACAGCAGGAAGTTGGGCTGTCACTTCGTGTCTCTGAACTTCGGGTCTTGGCTGCTAAACAAGGGTCTTGTTCCACGGGACCTGGGTGATTTAGACTGTTCGGGCCCTTCTCCTTTCCAGAATCTTCCCTCTCTTCAGAGGAAGGATTGGAAGTACATTCCTTGCGGTCAGTAGTAACAGTTATCACTGGGACTCCAACCTTCCCTAAGTACTTTTTCTTCAGCTTTAGACAAAGCTAATTATGGCGATGGATGTTAGAAGAGGGGGTGTCTTTGGGCCTGGTAGTAACTTTGACAGGGCACCAGGTGGGGGGAGTCTCCAGGGGGGCCGGGGAAACTTCCCACCTCCACCTAAGTAGTGACCACACAAGTGTCCACGTGCCAACATTTATGAAGTTATTCCCCAGAGATGTGTGCACGTGGTTTAGGAAAGTCTTCCCTCACCAAGAATGTGAAGAAAAATGGAATGCCCAAGTCCACTCTCTGTGGCAGCCCCCAGATAGTGCAGCTTTCCAGCTGATGCCTTTTAGAGACACAATTAAAAGCCACAGAAACCAAATCGGGGTGGAAAATGAAAAGGGAAAGGGAGCAAAAGAACTTTGGGGAATTACAGGAAATAGAGTAGATGCTGCAGGGTGTGGGTGGAGGATGGGGGTGGGCTTGACCGAATGCCTTAGCATGCACCACCTCATACAATACAACACGACCGTGGCCATGCCTCTCTGCAGCTGAGAAAACAAAAGGTCATGGGGTTACATGCCTTGCTCAGAGGAGGAAGAGTTCAGAACCTGGGTGCACAGACCTCAAATCCTACACACAGGCGACCATAAACAAGCTGTTTGAGCCACTGCTGGAGTCAAGGCAGAGCCCTCCTGCAGCAGAGACCTGAAGGCTGGCTCCCTGCCACGCCCCCTTTGTGTTCCTTTCCAGGAGTCTCTTGTTTGCATATAATTGTCAGTGTGGGGCGGTGTCACACAGCCTGGAGTCAGCCAGCAGCAGAAGGGATGGAGGCAGCGTGTGTCTAAGAACGCACAGTTTTAGGAAGGGGAGGAAGCCAGCTGGTCCAGCCTGGCAGCGCTCTTTTGAGGGGATTTATCGTTCCAAAAGCATATAGTACAGGTTGTGATTTTACAGTCACTTAAGCACACAGGGAGAATAAATAAAGTATCTTAGGAAAGGTCTGAGAAATCAAGGTGTAATTAACTCTAGAAGAGAATATGTAGCATTTTCACCAGGAACAAGCAACTTCCCTACATTCTAGGATTTGTAACTATAAGTTCATTAATGCTTAAGTTAAAAAAAACTACAAAAGTAACTTGGCAAACATTGTTATAAATACCCCTGAAATTTGGTGCAGAAGTATTTGGAACTTTAGGGCACAGTAATGTAAAACCCAGAGGGAAATCTTGAGAGATAGGTCCTCACGTGTGGTCTTCTACCCATTTCCTACTTCTGCCCACAATTCAGAGTCTAGAGAAGTAGGACTGTGTTGGTTTTACCAGCCAGTTTCTGATTGCAGAGTTGAATGTTTGTCTTACTCTTGGGATGATCACATTTTGGGTTGAAGAATCCGGATGAGGTGGGGCAGTTGCCGAGGTCTGCCTGGACGAAGGCGCTCAGCCGAGTGCCATCATGCCTGAAGATGCATCATCACCAAGTTGTCCTTGGGAGAGTCTTGCCTTGTCACAGTGGTGTTCCTGCCATCTGGCTGCTGGAGTATTTAGAAAAGAGCTGTAATGTTTGACTGACTGCAGAGAGCATGGCAAAACAAACTTGGAGAGGGAACTCTTCAGTATGAGCTGGGGTTGATGAGACAATGATTAATTCCTTTTTGTTCAGTATAAAACCAGAGACATAGGGTTCCCAGCTGATGTAGAGAAGGCATAGCACATATGTTTTCTCCGTGGCTCCAGCCAGTAATACACCTGAAACTCCCCCTTTGCAACAGACCTGTTCCTTAGACCTGTTCAAGTGGGAACCTGACCTGTTCCGTTATGCAGCCGGGGAACCGTGCCGTGTGCCGCAGCAGTGGTGTGCCAAAGAGACACAGTGAAGCGGAACAAGTGTGGCCCAAGAGCCCGCAAGCCTCTTGGGGGCCAGGCACTGTGGAGGATGATTTTCAAGTGTATCTTGAAGGAATATTCATCCTGCGTGGGTGATGTATTCCCACAAGACACTGATTCTGAGAGAGTGCCGTGGAGAAATGAGTGCCAGGCTGCCAGGGGACTGTAAATCAGCTCCTGGAAGGAGGCAGGGAGAGGCGGGGGCCAGCCTCTGTCCTTAAGTTTCTGGAACCACGCGTGTGTGCAAGTGCATGCGCGTGTCAGGGCAAAGCACCCGGGCTGCCACGCACTCAGCTAAAGGCTCACAGGTATTGAGCACTTAGAGTGCTGGTCTAGGCTACGAGCTTTGTACTATGTGTAAAATCACCGAAACAGCCTCATCAGGGAGTTGATTCTTCTTATTCACGTTATCGGCCAGGACACAGACAGAAGCCAAGAGCTAATGCGCTCTAAGAATGATCATGTCACACCCTGCTCTGGTCTGCCGGCAGCCCACTCTGAACCCCAAGGTGCCCTTCACCTGTCTGACTCGCCCTATTGCCCCCGAGCTCCTGGGGGCAGGGACTGGGCCCACTTCACCTCTGTTCCTGCACTTGGGCCATGCCTGGCCATAAGAGGCACTGAGTGCAAGAGTGAGTGAGTGAATGAATATTTTTATGATGCAAGATCAAAAGCCAATTATTTGTGGATTACTGGTCCTTTGGATTTTTACTGCCTCATTCTGTCTATTGATACGGATTCTCTAGCATCAATGTGTGAACGAAGTGTATGATAGATACCTCCTTTAAAGGCGGAAAATGCTAAGCTCAGGCCTCTACTTCTTTTAGAAATTAAATATTTATTGTTTCTTCTCTTGTATGACTTATGTAATTCAGACTGCCTGGGTTTGAATCTTGCTTCCATTACGTGTTATGTGGTTTCGGGCACATTCCCTAACTTCCCTGAGACTCAGCTTTCTCATCTGTGAAATGGACACCATCACAATGGTACTTATCTCCTATCTGGGCAAATAAAATAGTTTCAGTACTAGGACAGTGCCTCGTTGATAACAAGGTTCGATAAACTAGGGATTACTTATTATTATTATTATTATTATTATTATTGTTATTATTATTATTATATGATGCTTTAAAAAATTATTTGCCTTAAGTTTTCCCTGTTCCATAAAGCCTTTGAGGAGCTTACAAAAATAGGTAGTAAGCAACCCAAAATTCCTAGGTAATGAAACTGGAGCCAAGAGAACACACAGACTAGAAAATGAGGTAAAACCAGAGCTGTTTTAGAGAACAAGAATATGTGTTAAGGCACAGGTATTCTCCAGAGATGCGTTTACTACTAGCAGGTCTAATGTAGTTTCTGGAGATGGGATTAGAAATCTGTCAGCTTCCCAGTAGCCAAAACAAAGAGGAAAATACGAACAGGTGTTACTCGATCCACAGTGACCACGAGATAAAAACAGATCAGTTACCCAGCTTTTCCTGGTCCTGAAAACTGGGATAATTTTCTCCTGATGGGTCTTCAAAGCAGTCACTGTCGCCATAGATCTAAGTCTCCAGCCTGGTCCCTGCCCTGAGGACAATGGAAACTTTGTGGAAGAAGGCAACAGCGAAGTGTTTGCTATAATGTTACTACTGACCATAGTTCCAGAGACCCAATCCCGGAAACCAGCCGGGAACGGGAACGCAGTCAAAGCTCTTCTGTGAGGGGCCAGAAGTCTGTGGTGCGAGGATGGGCTACTTCCTGTTTTACTGTGCACCCGAGAGAGTAGAAAGATTCTTTTTCCAAAGGTTATCGTTCTTGTGAGAATCAGGTGAACAATTCCCTTTTAAGAACATTTGTTCTGGCTAAAGCCATGGAAATGAGCCAGAAGGGTTCACCCGATGCAGACAAAATCCGAAGGGTGTCATCACGCAGGCACACTCATTAATAGACACGTGTGTGCTGGTGGATTTTCTTATTATTGGTGGTCCCCTCAGCTCCCTTTAGCTGCAGTTTTATCAGACTGTTTGGAAAAAGAGAACCCCAGTGCTCTCCAGTATCTCTTAAGCCCCTATTGCTTTCGGTATGTCTCGGAGGTAAGAACAAATAATACTTTATTTTAAACTACTTTTAGTAATTGAAATAATGATGTTTTTGAGATGTATATATATACTAAAAATTTGGGTATGTTGTGCATATACACGTATGACTTTCATCAGGATTCCAGCAGCCAAAACAAAACAATGTACCCGTCAGAATCTGGCTCAAACAGTTACAAGTTCCGTTGTGCTGTGGAACTGGACTCCCAGGAAAAGCAGTCCAGGGCCAGTGCAGGAGGCCAAACGGTGCTATCAGGGCATCAGCCTGTTTTCATCACCTTGGCCTGTAGGACCTCATCCTAAATCTGGTTGCTTTGTGGCCACAAAGTGGCTGCTGCATCTCTGGGTTTACCTCTGTGGTACGGGCAAAAGAAGAGGAAGGTGTAAAAGCCAAAGACTGAGGGCCCTTCTACTGGGGAGGTATTGCTGTTTTATTCAGCAAGTTGATGCTCTCCTTGGGGACTTCTACCTCATCTCATTGGCCAGGATGGTGTCACAGGGTTCCTTTAAATGTATAACAGTCTGAGAATTTTAGCTGAGCAAATTGCAACTGCCACCCCTCCCCCAAATTAGGGCTTCTGCTATGAGAAAGAAGAGGGAACCGTCGTTGAGTAGGCGACCAGCAGTATCAGCCACCTGACTGACTTCCATCATTAGCCATCCATGTCCCTGACTTCATTAGACAATACAGAAGGTGACTCAGTACCTTAAAATGCTATAATTTCCCAGTTCTCTGTACAGTTCGCATTAGAAAATGGAACACACCCGGCTGCCTTATGTTAAGATTCCCACATCGTTATCACCAGCCCTGCTTTTCTACATTTCAGATCTAAATTTCCATTTGCCCAAAGCACCTCGTGTGCTTCAGATTAGACTCACTTTTCCCTCCCTGTTCACCCCCACACTTTCTCCTGTCTTCTTTAACACCAGATTGTCTTGGCAAGGAGCCCCAGGGTTACCCCAGCCTCTTCCTCCCCACTCATCCCGGACATCCAAAACAACACCACCCTGGGTCCTGTCCCACTGCCTGTCCTAGCTCAAATAGACGCCCATGTTCCATCATGTGGATTGGCCCACGTATATGCTGCTGCTTCTCCCCGTAATTCATTTTCCACACAGGATGCCCAGGGTGCTGTCTTTAAAAGAAGAATGGCTAGTGTCATTCCTTTCTTTAAAAGCCTACAAAATAAGCTGCGAACTCCTTGACAACCTGGCTCAGTGCGCACATGCTCCTTGTCTCCAGTTGCCACACGTCCACACACAGCACAGCTTTGCTCTGCCCTCCCCCCCACCCCCTTCAATTGGGGGCAGTGCCTGGCTCAGAGCCCTCCTTGCTTTTCACTTGTCCATAACCCAGGGAAGCAACTCAGTACATATTTATGCACATTTCCAAAGCATTTTATATTTCTATTAATATTTTTGTTCTGGATTCTGTTTTGCCTGATGTTAAACATGCTGCACCAGATTTAAACAATAAATGAAATAAAGTAACAGCCTTCTGAGATTAATGCACATGCCCTGAACGTCACTCTTTGGAAGCATCCAATTCAGTGTTTTTTAAAATATTCGGAGTCACACAGCCACGCCAACCTCTAATTCCAGAACAGTTTCCTCACCCCACAAAAAATCCATTAGCAGTCACTTCCCAACCCTCAGCCCTGACAACTGCTAATCTGCTTTGTATTTCTATGGACTTACGTATTCTGGACGTTTTGTGTAGAAGGAATGGTGCAGCATGTGGCCTTTTGTGACTGGCTTCTTTCACTAGCTTGACGATTTGGGCGTTTATCCAGGTTACAGTGCGTATCAGCACCTGCAGGGCCGTGTGCATCGGCACTTCCTTCCTTTTTGCTGCTGAACAGTATTCCATACGACGGCCATACTGCAGTTTGTAGATTCACTCCTACATGGAAGGACATTTGGGTGGTTTCTAGATTTGGGCCCTTAGCAACAACACTACCATAAACACTCACGTGTAAGTTTTTGTGTAGGCATTCGTTTTCATTTCTCGGAGTGGAATTGCTGGGCCTGCTGATAACTGTTTAACATCTCGAGGAACTTCCCAACTTCCCCACGGGGCTGCCCCATCGGCACCCCACCCTCGGTGTACGAGGGGAGGGGTCTACACCAGGTTTTCGTGTCTACCCTGGGTTTTCAGTCATCTCCTTTCAGAGTTTTAAATGTCCTTTGTTTTAGCATGTCTCTCATGAAGAAGACAGAGCTGATTTTTTAGAGCAGTTTGCATATTTCTGTCTTTTAGTAAGGGAATTTAATAATATGTTTACAGTTATTGTGACTGACATGTCAGAACTCACTTTGTCCTTTTATATACTGTATGCTTCATTGTTACCTTTTTCTTTTTCCCTGTTTGCCTTTTCCTAGAAAAATGCCTGGCACATAGTAACTTTCCATATGTAAGAATATAGACTACCATTTGTGGATAGCAGCCATGTGTCTATAGGTTGATTTATTCATCAAATATATGTATATTGATCACTGCGATTCCTGTGTACGATTTTGCTGCATGACTAGCAGAGCATCTAACACAGAGAAGAAGCTCAGCAGATATTCGCTCACTGACTATTCACAGTCCACTGCGCTCATCACAGGTTGGGTGGAGAAGTGAACGGTGCCCGCAGGTCTGGGGTCAGTTCACTGAGGCTCGGTATGGTCCTGTGATGTCCCAACTCTTGACCTTGGACAAATTACTGTATATCTTGGGAGCCTTTGTTTCTTCATCTGTGAAATGGGAGAATAACATCTGTCATGTAGAGTTGTTTCAGGGGATGAAAAATAACTATGGAAACAACAGTCAAGGTTCCCAGCACAGGCGATTCACTTCGTGCATGTGGATTATCGATGTGTTGGTGAACCGTTTGACAAAGCCTCTGCTAGCCACATATGCCAGTGTTAAAATATCAATTGTGTTTACCCAGGGAATGAACTTGCAGTAAAAAGTGGCATTGACCCCTTTGCTATGTGTCTGACATAAATTACTGCTGCCCTAATAGAGCAGGGGACATTTTTTCCTCAGATGCTAGAACCAAGCAAAAGGACTAAGGGTGTGCTTTGTACTGTCTTTTAACGACAGAAATAGATTTTAAATCTGTAGTATTGCTTAAAGCCATTGGCTTTTCTAACACCCTTTTAGACGAAACATTTTTCTTCAGTCGGCTACTCTCCAGCCAATACTGCAGCTTCAGAAATAGGTAATCTAACTGCCCCCAAACAAGATAAGCCGGCAAACATTTTTCCCAAATTAAAAATGAATTCCCCCCCATTTTAACAGCTTTTGCAGGACTCTTTTTTTCCCCACCCAAATGTGTATTGCCTAAGGTTTTAGAAATTCACCTGCAGACTGACAGGGATCAGTGACCGCTGGAAGCAGCTCACAGATGATCCGTGCCTCACGGACAGTCCCGCACCCAAACTGCCCCTCGCTGCGTGCTAACAACCACGGGTTGGGAGAGGACCAAACCTTCAGAGTTGGGGGTTGGTGTGAAGAGGGCCTTTATTCTGCCCTTGGCTATTTTCTGAGCACCTGGGTCTGTCACCTCGGACACTCGTGGGTGGCTGTGGGGGTGATGGCCAGCTGTTTTGGAAGTGTGTGTGCAGGGCCAGCCCAGGGAGGCCCAGGGTCAGCCTGCAGCAAGATCCTTTCGGGCTCAGCCTCTGGTCACCAGGCAAATGGCCAAGACGAAGTCACGTTTTTCTTTATTCATTTGTATTTACCTTTTAGATGTGGAGAGGTCTCATACTTCATATCATGCAACACATTTTTAAAAACATTGCTTCACAGTAGTCCCAAGAAGGCAATCCAGAACTTTTACTTTTTAAATTAGTCTTTCGGACAGGTAATGATGCAGGCATACTTCAAATGTGTGAAAAGGATATGCCAGTCTTTTTCATACCCCAGTCTCAGGCCCTCTTGTTATCCATTCTTCCAGAGATGTTTCAAACATATATATACACACGAGCATGTATGTGTGTATATGTCTTATATATGTTACAGGTGTGCTTATAGGCACACACACATAACATAAGTAATGGCATGCTCATTCCATATGTACCTTTCTGCTGCTGGCTTTTTTCACTGGACATGACCTGGAGACCCCTCCACAGTGACGCGTGTACGACGGCCATGTTCTTTCCAACAGCCACCTGGTGTGCCATGAAAAGGTACGGATTGTAATTTAATAACCGGCTGCCAGCCAGTGGCTCTATAGGTTATATCCAGCCTTTGGCTATTAAAAAGAATGCTGCAATATACATTATTTCCCACCACTGTATCAGTGAGATGAATTCCTAGAATTAAAAGGTGTATATTTTTAATTTTTGATACACATTTGCTCATCACCCTTTACAGAAAAGAATATCGATTTCTATGTCCACCAGTAACTACGAGGGTCTGCCCCCTGAGCTTTCCCCACCACACCTCCGTCAGATCCCGATCTCGGCCAGTCTAAGTGAGAACGGGTCCGAGTGTGGTTCTGCCTCGAGTTGTCTCTTTCTGAATACAGTTGAAATGCCACTCGTGCTGTCTCCTCGGTGAACTGTCGGCCCCTGTTCATTCTTCTGCTGTGGAACCGATCATTACTATGACTTTGTGGGAACACCTTAAACAGGAAGTGAAGGGAAGGGGCCATTCGCTGTCATTTTTATTGTGCTGTAATTTCTCCCCATTTGTGATAGGACTTTCCTTGTCAATGTCATTTTTCTCCAATTTGCAGTGTGGCTTTTGGCTTTGTTTATTGTGGTTTTATGTCTGTATGTATGTGCTTATTTTTGTAGAAACCTTTTTCTTTATAGCTTTTAAAAAGACTTTTCTGACTTTGAGAACTTAAAAAAAATTCTCCTATATTTTGTTCTAGTATGATTCTAATGTCCTTTCTAAAAAAAATTACATTTCTTATCCCTTTGGAATATATTTTAATGTAAGACATGAGATCCCTACGTGGTTTTCTAACTTTTTCCCCAGATTGCTACCCAATTGTCCCAATAACTTTAATTAATAGTTTATCTTTTTCCCACTTATATGCAGCATCTTTCTCTTTATCATAACCAGATTTTCCAAAAATTAGGTCAATTTCTAAACTCTTTGTTCCATTCACCTCCCTACTTCTCCATTTAACAGTACCAAATTTTTAAAATAAATGTGGCTTTATGATTTATTTAATATCCGGTGATTTTAGGTTTCCATGTGAACTGTAAAATCACCTTGTCTGGCTCTTTTAAAATAAAGTTATTTTCATTGTGATCAATTAAATTTACAAATATAAAGAACATGAGTATTTATATGATATTTAGTTTTCCTAACTAAGAATAAAATATAGTTTTCAGTGTCTTCCCTTCATCTCAGTAATGTTTTAACGTTTTTTCATGTCAGTCTTTTCACCTTTTGTTAAATTTATGCTTAGGTAGGTTTTTAACAAGTTGCTATGGTAAATATAATTGGTGCTTCATTATATTTTCTAACAGTAATTGTTTATATGAAGGAATACTTCTGAATTTTTTCTATTGGTTTGGAGGAGCCAGCTTTTCGAATTCTCTCACTGTTTGAAATAACTTTTCTGTTGATTCTCTCAGAATCATGGGCATTGCCACATCATCTTGGAAAAAAAAGATCATTGAACCTTCTTTCCAAGTATTACATATTTTATTTCTTTCTCTTACCTAATTAAAATGACTACCACCTTTAGGATACTGATAAACAGTAGTGGCAATGGGGACATCCTTGTCTTCTACCTGATTTTAATTGGAATTCATTCTTTCCTCATTTACCATGATGTATTGTGAGTTATAAATATAACAGGAGAGGATCTTATGATTTTTTTCTTTTGTGCTTGTAATATGGTGAATTCAATCAGTAGATTTTCTAGCAGGGAAACAGCCTTACATTTCATTGCTACTCGGCTGATATACATTATTTTTAATGGGTTGCTGAATTCTGTTTACTTACACTAACTGTTTTTTCCCTCCATATTCATAAATGAGGTTGGTCAGCAGTGTGGTTTGTTCTGTTTTTCTCAAGCTTGGGTCTGACTACTACACGGTAACTAACCGCTCCTTGGAGGACGGGCACGTTCAGCCTGGGACCTGTGTGCCCTTCATGCTTCTTAGGGGTTTGTCTCTGGCAACTTCGCTTTTTCTTCTGCTTAGATTTCTTCCTGTCTTGGCTGGTTTAATAATTCACATCTTCCTAGAAGGTTATCCATTTTGATCCAGGATTTCCAATTTCTTTGTCTAGATTTAAGCGAAATTTTTTCATGTCTTCCATTGCTATCGTTTATTCTCCCCTTCTCATGCCTTATTTTGCATATTTGTGCTTTCTCTTTTCTCTCGTCCTCATTTTTGATTAGGTTAGCGGATTACTTAGATTTATTTTCTGTTTTTCAAAGAATAAATTTTTGGATTTAGTAGATTTACTGGCAGTGAAACGGCACCAGAATGTTACAGGCAACTGGACCTCAACTCAGCGACCATGGCACTTGAGTTCTGGCTGGGAATGAATTCAGAGCCAACACTTGAACCCTAAGAGAAAGTTTACTTGAAAAGTCAAAAAGGTAGAAGTGAGCCATAGAAGAAATGGGCTCAGGAAACAAGTTACTTGTTTGTCTCTTGTCTGGTTTTGCTGCCTTTCCAAGCCTGGAGCTGAAACACAACTGTGACCTGGATATATTTGATGCAGGTCAGAACCTCACTGTCCTGGGGGCTCAATGCTTAAGGTTTATACTGTGGTCTTGTTCATTCCCTGTCTAAGGGGGCCTAACCTGCATGATTGGTGACATGCCAGGGGAGAAAAGGTCATGAATCATGTGACCAGCGACATGAAAGGTCAGGGGTATAAACTGCATGATCAGTGATATGCTAGGCAAGGGAAGGGCACCCTGGGGGTGAGGCCCTTGTCTTCCCAGTTTTGTCTGTTGTGAGGTACCTGGGGATTCCACCCTGGTGGCCGCCTATCCCTGGTCCCGCGTCCCTGCTCTGCTCCTGTCCAGTCTGACCACAGTTTCGTCAATGATCTCTTTTCTAATTTCCAGCTATCTGTTTTTTATTTCATCATTAAATGCCAATTCCTTTCTTCTGCTTCTTTAGTTTTATGATAGCGTTTTCTACTTCTTGAGAGTTTTGCATTCTTTATTTTAAAAACGTAATTTCATAGAGCTATGACTTTCGCTCTGAATCACGCTTTAGCTGTTTCCGTAGGTTCTAGTTTGTGATGTTTTCATTATTTTTATTTTCTAGGTATTCTTTAATTCAGGTATTTATATCCTCTTTGTTCAGGGTTACAGAAATCTAATTTTTATCCCCAAATGAATTCACATTTCTGAGTTTCCCTTTCCTTATTATCTTGGGTTTCCAAAATAGAGAGAACACAGATATTTTCACCCCACCATCTGCAAAGCAGAAGTCCTTGAACTCAGCTTTACTTTGAAATGTGTTTTCTGATTTAAAAGAGTATAAAGACTCCTCTCTGCTGCCCTTTAAGACGTGTTTCCTTTTTCATTTCCAATAAGCCACCATATCTTTAATGAAGAAAATTGCATTTGAAAGAACTTAGCTCTTTGGATAGGATCATATATTCTTTTTCATTTCTTTAATCCTTATCTCAAAGCTGTCTGCTTTCAGGCCCACATTCATGCAAATTGGGAAAGAAGGAGAAGCCTGTGCCTCTTTGTAAATGGAGAAGTAGATGGGCAGTAGAGTGAGAATTGGAGACCAGTTCCCCCAACTGGCCGAGTGAGTACAAGGGTCCCTCTTTGATTCCATCATTTCTAGCAGGGGAAGCTTTTCTAGTGAGCACTGTACATTTTGAGACCCCCAACCTCCAGAATCTGTTCCCACACTGATAACAAGGTCTGCCGTTGGAAGGGAATTTCTCCTGCACTTCCCTTCCCTTCTTATTTTAGCTAGTAATATTTTTCTTTAATAATCATTAAGATTATTTCATCTGCAGACTCACCCAGAACTTACCTCACGTTCTTCGGCTGAGGTACATCTCCATGTTTTGCTTGAGTGGTTGGTCTGATGATCCCTGATGTACAGGCGCTGGCAGAAGTAAGGCTGGCTTGAGTGCGGTTGGTAGGGTATGGGAATGTCTCACATGAGGTGGATAGCAATTTGAATATTTCACCTACAATGTCACATGGTACGCTTGACTATGATATTGTTATGTCATAGAATTACATGCTTATGATTTTGTGATAAAAATGGGGCACTATTTATGCCAGACCCTGTATATGTTTTCTCTTTATTCCCATAGCAATACCAAGGCAATGGTGTTTGGCATTACCTTTGACCTTGGCAATACCAAGATACCTAAGACACAGTCTCTACCTTTGAATCATTCAGTAGGCTGTTATTGAATGGTGGGAGATACACAGGCACATGAACAGAAAATTGCCAGAGTGCCTATTGCCATAATAAAATTGTGAACAAAGTACTACAGGATTAGGTGTCTGTGCCAAGAGAGGAGGAGCTTTGTGCAGAGATGCTGGTGCCTGAGTGTGTTGTAGAAGACTAGAAGGAATTTTCCAGGTGGAGAAGCCCATCACATACAGCCTGAATGGCATGGACAAAGACATGGACCCATTAAGGAAAAGTATGTAAGGAAATGTGACAAGTGTGGTGTGTTCAAAGGATAGGACATGTCAGACAGAGTGGAGGATAAGATTAGAACTTGACTCTCTAAAGAGCCTTGAAAGGAGTAGGTGTTACATTGAGGAATGATGCCCTGTCATCTGAGAGGTGAGACCTCTGGCCAGTTGACCAGATGTGGCTGCCAGTGAATTGTGCTGGCTGTCATAGGAAGGAATCTGCCTAGTGGCAGAGATGAGGGTGGCTCCTTGCACCAGGTTGTTCTGATGGAGTAGGCAGTTAGACAGGAGCAGAGTAAGAATGATAAGCCAGGTACAGAAGGTCACCAGGGAGGAAAGCTGAGGGTACCTAGCAACAGGCAAAACTGAGAACACAAGACTTTGCCCCCCACGGTGACCTTTCCTTCCCTCGCATATCATTGGTCGTGGGACTTAGAACCCCTGACCTTTCATATCACTAGTCATGTGGTTCAGACCCCCCCCCACCAACCTTCCCTCCCCTGGCATGCCGCTAGTCAGGTGGCAGACCCCCTTAGCAGAGGAGCTGGGGCTGGAGAACAGCCTCATGTCACCCCCTGGGATAACTACTCCCTTAAGCCCAAAGCTGGCAAGACAAAGAGGTTCTGAACCACGTCAAACAATCTTAGGAACAAAGCCTTGGGTCTGCTGACCACGACCAGAGTTTGGGTCAAACGAGGGATGACATCTGGGCCTCAGTTGTGTTTCAGTGCCAGGCCCAGAAACCTTCCCTCTGCCTTTCTCCTTCCTAAGTGACAAGTGTCCCCCCCCCCTTTTTTTTTTGCCTCTGTAACTTGTTTCCTGAGCCCATATAGCCCAGGTGGCTCACCTTTTCTCCCTCCATGACTTTCTAGATAAATGTTCTCTTATAATTGGAGTTCCATGGCTCTGAATTTTTTCTTTGCCAAACTCAAGCACTGAGGTTGCTGAGCCAAGGTCTGGTAGCATTTTGGTGCTGTTTCACCACTGACAGTTTGAGGTTCTGGCAGAACCTCACCCTCCTGTGAGGGACGGAAGGTGCCAGAATCTGCTTGGTCCTTGTCTGGACCAAGCTGTAGATGTAGGAATAAGGTGAAAATACATAAACTCACATGAAGTCTCAGAAATATGGGTTTATCTTACAGACTTGTACCCTCTGCCATCTCTGGTCTGTACATTTTTTTCTCTCTGATGCTCAGAACAGCATTTTCAGGAATAGTTGCAATCCTAAATGAAAAGGCACCACCTTTGCTTTAGAGAGTAAAAGACGGCCCTTTCCATAAAATCTAACATCATAAAATAGGGAGAGGGTACTTTATTTTGTAAAATGACTCATTTTTATCACATTGATTGTGAGTTATTGTTGAATAATAAACTTCTTTTGTGTATGCAAAGCATACCTCAACTTTCTAAAATTAGAGATGCCATTTTTCGGAAGCATAGCTGTTATGTAAAATGCAGCTTGCTTATAAACATGTGATTAATATCATGTATTTTTAATAAGCCTAGTTCTTATTTTAGCAAATTCAAAGGCAGTAAAATAAGTTAAAAGACAGGAAATCAGTATTTTCTCTATTCACCCTCGGGATCCACACACAAAATTTTCATGGCGTTTAGCTATAACATAGATACCTGAGTTGATGATAAATACTACCAATATCTCCCATTTTCCCTTCACCAAAGACTGTGCAGATATTATAATGAATTCAATGAATAATCTGAGAACAGATCTGTGTTTCAGTAAGAATCTCATTTGGAAAAGCAATTTAGGAGTTCATTGTAGGTGTGACTTACTAGGTTTCACACTAGATTGTGGTTCAAGTGTGTCTTCGTTTCAGAACTCACACAGACAGTGCCGGAGGCATTTCAGAAGCTGATTAACTTTACTATCTGGGTAGAGCTGAGCTGATTCAGCCTCAGCAGCCCCTGGTGGAGCTGGAGTTTCTCAGTTGTCAGAAATTCTTCACGTCACCCACGTGAGAAGTGAATGGGCATTCAGGTCGGTTTCTCTTTCACTTTTGAGTGCCAGTTCCAATTCTAAGTACCAATGCCAACTGCATGGCACTGGACGGTCAAAATTAAATGTGTTCACAGAAACAACCTCTTTGGCAAACGTCACTTACGACTGACCGTATGCAACAGAGTTTCATCATCGGGTATATTCTAGAACAGGTCTTTTCAAACTTTAGGAGGCAAAAAAATCACTCGTTGATAAGATATTCCTCATGATTCTGTTTCAAGGGATATTTCGGGAACCCTGAGGATGTGGCGAATGGGGCCACATTCTTAGCAACTGATGACACAGGGTACATCATGGTGGGGTGCGGGGGGCACCTCAGTGGAAGACCCTGGAGGTCTTTTCGTGGAACTGCCTCCTGAACCCTGGACTCTGCTCGCTCCCCACCATGCTGCCCCTCCTTCTGCTGGCAGGGCTCAGCGTTCCCAGACTGCAGTGGAGTGGCCATGCATGGCTCAGGCACGATGAATATGAAAGGCAAGGGTGCTTGGGACTTTAATAAATTCCAAATCCTCGCCCCTAAAAAAAAGGGAGAGAGAGATTCTGATTCAGGTGCAGGGTGGAGACGTGGCCTTTCTTACACGCTTCCACATTCGAGAGCTACTCAAAGCCAGCCGTCAGACCAGCAGTGTTGGCCTCACTTGGACGCTCGTTACGAATGCAGAATCTCAGGCCCCAAACCCAGACCAAGGGAATCAGAACCTACATTTTGAATCTTAGCTCCTCCATTGGTCCGCTGGCTAACTTTGAGCAACTTTCTGAACCTCTCTGAACCCCTCGGTTTCCTCATCTCAAGAATGGAGATGATAATAGTATCTGTCCAGTTGGAGTGTTGGAGGCTGAGATGGGTTATGAAAAGCTCCGACAGCAGGGCGTGACACGTGCACACGAAGGGTTGTGTCTGGGCTGACTTATTTTACAAACAGCAAGGACTGTGTATACTGTGCTTCGCATTTCCCCCTGCCCTGTCCCTTGTTTTTCTGCCAAATGCCCCCACCACCCTAAAAGACTAAATATTTTCAGGAGTTTATATCCTTGAGGACAGTGAGTGTAGCAACTTGCCCCTTAGCCTGTAAAGGAAGGTCTTAACCAGGAGAGGTGGGCCTGGGGCAGGTGATCTTATATTATAGGCAGGAAGTCCCAGGGGAGGGCTGGGTCCAGGGGATTCCCATCTGCTCCTGCTCCGTAAATGAAGAGGAAGGGGCTGCAGAAAGTCGCTCCTCAATCATTTTCATCATCACCTGTGGAGAAGGGATTTTTAAAAATTCTTTCTTATTTTACTTACAGCTCTGGCACCTCTGCCACGTGCTTTTTGAGAACCTTTTTTGTTTGTGCCTTCTATGCTCCTGGGCTAGTGGGTTGACTTCCTGGCTGCAGGGTCCTTTGATCAATAAATGACGCATGTGTGGGTGACGGGACCCCGCTGAGACCTCAAAGTGAGAGATGGGCCACCTCTCTGGCGCCTTCACCTTGAGTAGCCCAGGCGTAAGAAATCTCTGCTCTTTTCCCTGATTTCATAGCCAAAGAAACAAGAGACTCAGTGGGACAGTGTAAACACATGGAAAGTTATGAGCACATGGAGAACCTTATTTTCAGATTCCTATTGAAATGTATTTTTAGAACCAGCAAAAGATGCCTTTGCCCAATAGTGGCAGTAATCCTTCTTGCTTATATTTTTTAAATAGGCACATTTTCTGCTTGTGAACAGCTGCAATCTTACAAACTACTCTTGTGGGGGGGGGGGGGTATGAGAAGAACAACTAGTGTATAAAATTGCTTACTCTGAGTTATTTCTCTCTGCAGTAACTCCCAAAGCCTAGTTGCTGTATATACCTGTGTAACTTTTCATATTAACAAACTAGGCAAGCCCAGGCCACATCTGTCACTGAATGGGCATAGACAGACCGATCAGGTGGGGAAGGAAGTGGAGCAGAGGGAAGGAGGGAGACTCCATCACCTACCCCAAGTCGCCATGAGCCCCCTCTCCCTCCCCCCGCCCCCACCAGCTCCTGGTAAAGAACTTGCTCTATGGGCAGTCTGTGGGTTCTATGTGACCTGCAGACATGTTCAGTTGGTCCACTGTCTTTTTTTTAGTTTATTTTCCATTTTATTTGGTATTGGTTTCAAGTATACAGTTTAGTGGTTAGACAATCATATACTTTACATAGTGTTCCCCTTGACATTGCCAGCATCCAGCTGGCACCATACTGGTTGTATTTTCTTCAGAATGCTTTTGAATTAGGCACCCACCTTTCCCAACTGGATTTCACATGAAATTTCACATGAAAATCTGGATCTGGGGTCTTTGGGGGGAAACGAGACAATCTGGCCAGTCCTGGGCCCACATTCCCTCTGGTTTTCAGTCTCAGCCAGAGCTGCGGGGAAGCCTCCTGCCACCAACCCAGGCCCTGTCTATCCCCTGTCACCTCTGAGTCCATGGTTCCAAGTCACCTCCCCACCTGCAAGGGATGTTGGGAAAAGGAGATCCTGGTTTCTGGGTGGAGGAGGCAGGACTAGTGAGAAGTTCTTTAGGCCCAGGAAAAGTGTGCAGAAGATGCTGGGCGATGTCAGCAAGACTGATGTCCACACCTACCCAGGGAAGGGGACACTTGTAGAGGAGTTCCACGTCACTGAAGCCCCTGGGTGATTCCAGCCACATCCCCTCACTCCCGTACACACAATGCTGCAGGCCTTGTTCCACGGCTTCGTCTCTGCACACACGCTGCTGCTTCCAACTAAGACGGACTGCTGGAGCCACCGTCTTACCTGCTGGGGAACGCAACAGCTTCTACCAAACACCTCACTGTTGTTCCTCACTGCCTGGTGTCCGAGTGTATATGCCAACATTCCCTAGCACTTATCTTATGCCACTTTGTATCAGAGGTATTGGTGGGCCTGGGGGCGGGGGAGGGTGATGATAAATACAGCTTCCCAGCTAAGTGTCTGCTGCGTGTCAGGACCTGATTTCCCTTCTCCATAGACACTCTTGGTGTTAAACCTGATAACAAGCTAAGCATTAAGAGTTATAGCTGTTTTGCAAATAAAGAAAGGAGACCCACCGAGGTACACTTTGCCTTGTCCAAGGCCACACAGCTGGGAAAAAGCAGAGGCATAAGGAGAACCCAGGTCTGTCTGGTGCTGTCCTGTTTCTGGGATGTCATAGAAGCAGTATTAATTCTGTTCCCCTTGCCACCTCTAACGGTGCAAGAATATCTAACCCGCATCTCCACGCTGATCTTCAGAGTTATTTCATGAATTAGGAGACAGTATGAAAGCCTTTGAGAGTGGTTTTTTTTGTCCTTTTTTTCATACATTACAGAGCAAAATAACATTTTTCCATGTATCAGGAAAGCACAAAGCATCAGAGAGCTCCTGGGTACAGCCTGTGACTTCCTGGAGCTCTGCACTCTACTTAACTGTCAGGTTTTAACAAATTCTTCTCTCAGCAACTGCTTAATTGTTATCCTTGTCAGGAAGAACCCTTCACAGACATCAAGTACAGCATATAAAAATATCCTTTAATCTTAGAGTTTGAAAAATCATTCCTGTGATTTCAGCAAGACAGAAGCCGAGTGGTACCTAATCATGTCAGGTTTCTGAGGATAAACTAGGCAGGGAGCAAGGGTGCTAATGAAGCACAGGGGGAGCAAGTGGCAGAACTGTCCTTGTCTGGATGAGGTCCCTTCCACTGGAGGGTCCCCGAAATGTCTTTAAATCTTTGCAAAATGGAAGCAGAGAGTCAGTAAAACAAAGAAATGAGGTTTGGGATCCGAAAGGCCCGGGCTGGTAGTCTTCACGAAATTTCATAGAATCTGCATAACCTCTGTGAGACAGAAGTTGGAGATCTGACACAGGTCAGTGTCTGCCACGGAGCTGTCCACAGGGTTAACTAAAACCATGGACTGGAAGCACCTGATGCAGTGCCGAGCACGGGGTGGGGTTCAAAAATTACAGCCAGTCCTCCTTACTTACGGACTCCACAGTTCCCTAGTCACCCCCTCGCTGAACTGTACTTGTAACCCAAAGTCACTACTTGAGGGCACTGTCGTGGCCATTCAAAGACATGTACAGAATGAGGAGAGACGTGAGTGGCCCAGCACAGACGTCCCCTGCTGGGGCCCCGCAAAGCGACGCTCTGCCTCCTTGTTTCGGCTCCCGGGCTGTACGGACACGAGTGCCCTTCACTCCTTCGGTTTAGCACCACGCTTTCCAACCTGCTGTGCTTATTGTTGGTGATTGCACTGTCTCCGAGTGTCACATTCAAGTTCGGGCTGGTGTTCTTGAGCGCAAAAAGGCTATGATGTTCTTGATGGAGAAGATGTGCATAATTAGATAAGTCCCATTTCATCTCGAGGTATAGTACTGTTGGCCTGGGTTCGATGTTAATGTATCAACAATATCTATGAATAAGGTGTCTTTAAGCAAAAACACACATAAAACAAGAATATATATTAATGGGGTGACAACAATCTCATAACCAGATGTTCACGGGAACCTAAGGCTGTATATCTCCTAGGAGCAATGGTTCAGGGTCTCCTAACTCAGTGTTCGTAGCCACATTATAAAACATAGCTACCTCAAATGATGACATTGGCTGTATTCTCTTTAGTTCCTGCATCAGGTAGGTTAAAAGGATGTGGCTGTAACAAATTAACTCCAAACCGTTTGTAGCTTAACACAGTAGAACTTCACTTTTTAGGTATTTAAAGTCTAGTCCAATGTTTGGCAGACGGCCTTAAAACAGTGAGTCAGGAGCCCAGACTCTGACATCCTCTGGCTCTGCCCACTCCTAGGACCTTTGTGCCCAGCCAGTGGATGGGGGAAGAGACAGAAGTCTGTCACCGTCGGTCTGTATGGGCCAGGCTACAAGTGGAACTCACCACTTCTGCCTTCTTTCCATTGGCCAGAGTCAGTCACATGACCCCAACTAACTGCAAAGGAGGCTGGGAGATATTACCTGACTGTGTGCTGGGGGGTTATATGAATACCTCTGCCACAGTCCTCCATAAGGTTACTTCCTATGGTCATGTTTTAAAATCCTCACTCAAGGATATGTTTATTAAATTTAGATAGAGAGGAAGGGTGAGAGAGAAAAACATCCATCGGTTGCCGCATGTATGAGCCCCAAATGGGGCTCGAACCCACAACATAGGCATGTGTCCTGACCGAGGATTGACCCCTTGACCTTTTTGTGTACAGGACAATGCTCCAAACAGCTGAGCCAGCCAACCAGGACTCTGTGATCACTGTTTTCTTTTGATACATAGGGAAACCCCTAAGTAAGAAACATTTAAGTTTTTCAAGCTACTCTTTTAATCCCTTCCAGTTCACCCCCAAGGAAAGCAGGTCTGCCTCCTCTCATCTGTCTTGGATAAAAGATGAAATCCTTATGTAATGTAAGGAGACCGCCATACATATTTTCTCTCATTCTATTAATACTTCAGCCAACCCTTTAATCCTTACTATAAATTGTTGACTGTAATTATTTTTGCTACTGAATTAAGGATCAACCAGCACCTGCTATGAAATAAATTATTAAAAAATAATTAACTGATCGTTTATATTTGTTTCAACTAAATTGTGGGCTCACCTCCAACTTGCTTTATCCTTCAGCCAGTAGGATGCCAGCTTTGTCTGACCTGCGTTACTGAGTGTGTTAGACTATGTAACGGAACACCACTGACATGACCGGGAAGAAGCATCTCTTGTACCACCTCCCGCATCTCTGCCCAAATGTACTGTGGTTTTACACTGTGGACTCTGATGAGCATTATTATTTTCTCAGTCTTTCTGTTCTTGGTTTACTGTCAAGGGAAGGGGCAATGGTACTGTAATTATGAGATTTGGTAATTTTTGAGGGTTAGTTTCTAAGAAAATTATGGTCTTTTACAACGATCAGCTCATGTACCTCTAGGGGACTCTTGGGAAAACTATCAAGGACTCTTTCCACCAAAAGGTGAACTTATACGTATATTTTATGCCATTAAAACTTTTGTACAATTGTAGGGGATTTTTTTTTTTTAGATTTTATTTATTTACCTTTAGAGGGGAAGGGAAGGCGAGAGGGAGAGAAGTATCAGTCTATGGTTGCCTCTCATGCATCCCCCACTGGGAACTGGACTGCAACCCAGGCATGTGCCCTGACTGGGAATCAAACCTCAATCCTTTGGTTCCCGGGCCCGTGCTCTATCTACTGAGCTTCACCAGCCAGGTGTAGGGGATTCTTAACCCTGCTGCAAACAAGGACGTACTGATCTTAGATGACTGCTGTGGAAATTAATGAAATTAGCCTGTCACATATGGGCCAACAAGAGCTAGCATGCATTAAATAAGCCAAACAGTACACTCCGTTTGGTATAAAGTACCACGTTACATAATTGCTTTTTGCTTCTAGGAGATGTAAATATTAACATGGAATAATACAAATGCCAGAGGGTTTTATTTTATTATTTTTTAAGATTTTATTTATTTATCTTTAGAGGGGAAAGGAAGGAGAGAGGGAGAGAAATATCAGTGTATGGTTGCCTCTTGTGTGTCCCCTGCTGGGAATTGGCTTGCAACCCAGGAATGTGCCCTGACTAGGAATTGAACCGTGGTTGCTTGGTTCCCAGGCCCGAGCTCAATCCACTGAGCTACACCAGCCAGGGCTCCAGAGGGTTTTAAAGTTGAAGAAGCAGGCACAGGCCTCGTTCTGACCTAACAGTCACTGTCGAGATGGCAGAAACACAGATTCACCGCTGCCTAAGTCCAACGTCTTTTCTGTTCCTGCCTAGACTGTGTTTTCAGATTCTCATATGGTTTTCCTTTTTCTTGTAAACCATGGGCTTTGCCTCCAGGGTGGGTTTTAAGCCTTTGCAGTGTGGCTTGGTATGGATTCTAAGACACACATGCACACACACACACCATGCAGACACATGCCACATTCACTTGGAACTCAGGTGTCCCACAATATCAACTATTCGAAACAGAACCGTCTGTGCAGAATGGTGCCCAGCAGCAAACCGGATAGGAAGCCTTGGCAGAGAAGTGTCATGCCCCACCCTGATGATTCTCTCGGAACCACAGAGAGACAGCAAGAAAAGTAAGAGCTGAAGGTGCAAAGTGGGAATGACCGATGACCTTTGTCAGCCTTGCTTGCTCGGGGCTGGCATCTCGAGCAACATGGAGTCTGTGACACACAGAGAAGGTTCCCTTCCATTTGCTCTGGTTAGGAAAAGCAGAGTATGCACCATATATGTTTTAAATTGCATCAGAAATGATAAAACAAAAAGTTTAATGCTGAGGAGGTAGAAATCAGTTATCTGGAAAAATCACAGAGTGAGGTATTGCTATTTATATATTCTATTAATTTTGATACATAAACAAATGCATTTCATCAGTTTCATCACCCAACTCTCTCCAGAATCTGGCTGCTCTTTCAGTCTCCAGCACTTGGCACCCTGTCTGCCTCACAGTGGACACTTGGTATTCATTGAATGAATGAAAGAAAAAATGAACAAATGAAGGAAGGAAGGAACAAATGAATGAAACTATAATATCCATGTGTCTGCATGCCATGTGTTACCTGTGCGTGAGCAAAAACATCCCTGTTCAAAACCATCTCTTCTCCTTTTCAGAGCCAACACCATTCTCTGGGGACCATTCACAAGCAAGAGACACCAGCACAGTGACACATGCCGGTGCCACCGCCGCCACCACCTCCTCCTCTGCCTCCACCTCCTCCACCTCTGGGGGCTCCTCCCCCTCCCCCACCATCAGCACCCCCGGTAAGGCCCTTTTTCCTGTCTCCTTTACTGTCCAGCGGAAGCTACTTCGAATACACTTGAGCAGGAGGTTTTAAATGTTCAGAAGCAGCCACCACCTAGCTCCCCTGTGGCTGGTGGCATCTTAGGCTGTTGGCTGTGGCAACACCAGGGTCTGGTTCTGAGAGTCCGGCCAGTTATCTCTCTCCCTCTTCCTCGGCAGCCTCCACCCTCAACCTCAGTGTCGTCTACAGACGGCTACATAATTCCTCTTCTAATTGCTGCTGCTGGAGACAGACTTCCCAAGTCTCCCTAATCAACTCTTCCATCTCCCTGGGAACCTCCGGGAGAGGCCGAGCTGAAGTGCACAGCCAATGAGGCGTGCTGCAAAGTCAAGATCCAACGTGTAATTGGATGGTGGTAACGATAGCTTGGGCTTCGGCTGCCCAGTGCTGGGCCCCAGTCAGAGAAGTGTCATACGAAACGCCACAATGAAATATAAATCTCTAAATGAAATGTCTCTATCTGCAGCAGATTGAATTCGGTCCATTTCAGTTCGTGTTGCCGGGTGCTCTCAGATTAATGGTTGGGTTTGCGCTTAGAAGGAGGGGCACAGAGAGGGTGGTTGTTTGCTTTCCCAACAGGAATTCTCAATCTGGGCACCGCTGATGTGGGGGGCCAGATCATTTCTGTTGTGTGAGGCTATTCTGTGCATTGCAGGATGTTTTGAGTCAGATAGAGAGGTCTCCTGTTTTCAGTGGAAGATGAAAGATTCGGCTGTCACGGCGATACACGCCCGTGGAGGCAGGGCTGACAGGGGTGAGAGGAGCCAAGTCAGCCGAGCCCGGGAATTGAGCCTCACCTGCCATCCTCCCCCGCTGTGCACACCTCTCCTCAAGTGTGCCGGTGACATGACCCTGGGGAGGACTGGTTATGGAGGGAGGGCCTGAGGCCCCAGCACACGGCCACGGGCCATGGTGAGAGTGCACGTATGCGTGGGCTGTCACCCCTGTGACGTCACCTTTGCATGCAGATGGTATCTGAAGTGCCAGGGACCTAGACCTGCCTGAAACTTGGTCCTGGCGCTTGAAGAGGGTGGAGTGAAAGCACATAAGTTGAATTACACCCAAAAGCTCTCTGACCAGTGCATAGAGAGAGTAGGAGTAAGTATTGAAGAGTATTGAAGTTCTGCTGCTGAACTTGACCCCAGGAGGGATAAAGGAGGTAGACAGTTTATAAGTAAATGTACGTGACAGTGTCATATGGGTCTTACACGGACTTGCTAGCACCAAGAAGTGCAACTTGCAGTTGCTTCAAACACCACGATACACCCATACACTTAGCCAGAATAAGTAAAGTTATCAAAACCTGTATTATTGGGGATTTGAGGAAATAAGCCCTTTTTTAAAACATTGCTGGCAACACAAATACCTGGGACTCAGTGCTGAATGAGTCTTTCCGGAGTGTTCTCTGGCAGAAAACAATGGACCTGAGTGTATCATACTTTTACCCCTGGTAATCCAATAATTTTAGTTTTGAGACTGACTTAATAATTAACTCTAAAGGAACCAAAAGGAATTTTTCCAAGGATGTGCACAGCAGTGCCATTTACCGTATTTTGCCGTGTATAATGCGCACTTTATTGCCCAAATTTTTTAGACAAAAATAAGGATTCACATTATACATGGGCATAATGGTTACACACCACGGGTGGAATAATGGGTGGAATAATCCTTTGTATAATGCGCACAAAAACATGGGTGGACATTATACAGGGAGTACTTTATACCCAGCAAAATACAGCATTCTGGTGAAAAAATTAGATCTTAAGTGGTTTATGAGCACTAAATTACATGTGTTATGTGATGTTGTTAATTAAAAAATGCATTATGCCATAGCGGTAATTAAAAATTACATTTGTAATTGTGCTGATTATGAACAGTAGACATGGAATGATGGATTTAAAACACAGTGAAATTGGCTATATAATAATGTAATAAACCAAATAGATCAGAACAGAATTTTTAGTTCTGATAAAATTTTTTGTTTCATTAGGGAATTTTCTTGAAAGATGCTTAAGTAAATATAAATAATTCTATATTTGTTAATTTTTTGCATTCCCTCCCCATCCCTTTTTAAAAAATATTTTATTTATTTAGTTATTTTTAGAGAGAGGAGAAGGGAAGTAGAAAGAGAGGGAGAGAAACCCCAATGTGTGGTTGCCTCCCATGTGTCCCCTACTGGGGACTGGCCTGCAACCCAGACATGTGCCCTGACTGGGAACTGAACCAGTGACCCTTTGCTTCACAGGCCCATGCTTAATCCACTAAGCTACACCAGCCAGGGCCTTTTTTTTTTGGGGGGGGGGCATCTTTCTCATAGAGAAACAGATCAATTTAGGATAAAAATAGCCTTCTAGCCCTGGCTGGTATAGCTCAGTGGATTGAGCATGGGTCTATGAACCAAAGGATGGAGGTTTGATTCCCAGTCAGGGTACATGCCTGGGTTGCAGGCCAGTTCCCAGCAGGGGATGCAGGAGAGGCAACCATATATTGATATTTCTCTCCCTCTCTCCTTCCATTCCCTTCTAAAGATAAATAAATAAAGTTTTTTTAATATAGCCTTGTAAATTTTAATATTTTAAAAAATATTTTTTTCTACAACTTTGGAAAAATATTTACAGTGCATATTTAAGGCAAAGAATTAGCATCCTTACTGCATGAAGAGCTCTTACAGATTAATAGGGAAAGGATGAATAGAAAATGAGGCACAGGATATGAAAGGGTGGAAGAGATACAAATGTTTCAACCTCACCACCATTGAATAAACATGAGTTAAAATAATGAGAAATCATTTTCATCTATTAGTTTGGTGACAGTACTTTTTAAATGTTTGCTGGAGTGTTAGGAACCAAGCACCCTTAATGGGAGCAAAAATTGGTCTAATTCCCTAAAACAAAATTTGTTAACATAGATCAAATCCCTTTAAAAATTGGGTACGCTCTATGACCCAGTTTCACTTAAGTAATTTTCCTTAAGTAACTAATTATAAATGTATGTAAATAGTTAGCCATAAGATATTAATAAGAACATTACTTTGTAATAGCGAACAAAAAAAGAAAGAAAAGAAAATCTAAATTTTTAATACCAGGCAATTCAATAACTAAATGATTATGTAATCCACAAATGGTATACTAGGCAAACATTAAAAATCATATCAAAATAATTTTGCAACTTCCAATATAATGATTAACTCAAGCAAGGGTCATCTGTAAAAGCTAGAACCACCTAATGAGAAGTTTTAGGGGAATAGTATGTTCACAGAATTCCAAGTATCACCCACAGTTACTTCTAATTACAAAGAGAAAATGTTGCTTTAAAATGGATCAAGCTGCCCTTGTCCATGTGGTTCTGTTGGCTGGAGTGTCGTCCTATGAACCGAAAGGTTATGGGTTCGATTTCCAGTGAGGGTACATGCTGAGGTTGTGGGTCCACTTCCTAGTTGGCGTGTGTTCAGGAGGCGATCTATCAATGTTTCTCTCTTACATTGATGTCTCTCTCTCTCCCTCCCTCCCTCTCTCTCTCTCTCTCTCAAAGCAAAGAAAAAAAGGCCCTTGGGTGAGAAATAATAATAATAATAATAATGGATCAAATCTATCTCTAATAGAAGGACCTTATATCATAAGCCTTTTGCTGGGGGGCAACAAGGAATACCTAGCATCACCCTGTAGTAATCTGCCCAAAATTAATGTACTTATATGCAAGCAACTGGACACGTCCCGAACATGGGACCTTCTTGAGATCGGCAGACCAGAAGGGAGCCGTAGTCCAGTTTCTGTGCAGCCTGCAGACTAACAGTGGTTTTTACATTGTTAAGTAGTTGAAAAAGCCACAAAGAAAAGTAATGTTTTATGACATATGAAAATTATATGAAGTTCAAATTTCAGTTCATAAATAAAGTTTTACTGGACTTCAGCCATGCTCATTCATTTACATATTGTCTGTGGCTAATTTTATGGTAATGACAGAACACCGATTAAATACCTTATTATCTCTCCCAAATTCTATTTTTGCTACTAGTCGACCTGCATTTTTTAAATTATACTTCAGTCATAGTAGTAGTATATTTTGAATTTTATCAGTACAACTTTTATGAAAATTTGGGGTTTGGGTGTTGTTTTGTAGTACTTACATAAAATCCATGATTTTTCCTCTTGGCCCACAATGCCTAAAATACTTGGCCCTTTACGGAAAAAGTTTGCCAGCACCTGTCCTACAGGAAAGCTGGCTTCATTCAGCCTTCCTTCAGTCACCAGCAGCCAGTGATCTTGCATTAGATCATGTCACTCCCCTGTCTCACTTTTCAAGGACTTCCCATCTCCCCCTTAACCGCAGCCCATTCCGCCTACATGATCTGGCCCCTGCCTACCTCTCAGACCTCGCACTGGGCCCTCTCCTCATGTCTTCCACTTTGAGGCTTTAGTGTAACTGTTCTGTTTGGACACTCTTCCTGCTCAGCCCAGCTCAGACGCCACTTCCTTGGAGCGTCGCTTCCCACCCCCGCAGTGGAGTTTATAACATACATTTAAACCCCCCTTCATAGCTCTTATCAGTTTTTACTTTTGCTTTTATTTGACTGGGGCCCACATTTTATGGTTTGTGGTCTTTTCTGTCCATAGTGCCAGGCTCACAGCAAACACTCCCCTCATTGAATGAATGAATGAATGAATGAGTACATGCATACATGGATGATTAGCTATGTAAATAGGGCTCAGAAGTAGACTTAAACCTCTTCATAACCAGTATTCAGGACTTTAAACATCGATGCTCATGGACAGCAGGGCAGATTTTATGTAATCTTTGCAAAGACAGGGCATTTTGTGTGATACGTCTGATCAGGCTTCGCCTTAGCTCCGGAAGATCTGGGGCTTTAGACCAGGGCTAAGTGTTCTTTTGTTTCCTCCTCCTACCTCTTACTCTCCCCTGCCTGCCCCTCCCATCCCTGTCTCCTTCTCTTCTCTAAAGAGCATCTTTCCTTTTTCCAAGAACGTGGGAGTCAACGAGAAGCAAGTCCAGGGGAGCCTGCTGATTTCTGCAGCAGGCTTACAGCCAGGCAGTCCTCCCCAACTCGTTTCACTATTTTTCCAGCCCCCTTGTGCCCCTGTCTTCTGAGCTCTACTCCATTTCTTAAGCATTTGAAATCCAATAGCAATACAAAAGTTGCCTGCATGGTGCATTGGTCTGCTTATAATTAAATTATTACCGTCGCTTTGGCTACGGGATGTAACTCTCTTAGAAGCCTAAAAAAGAATACAGTGGGTATGATTTTTGAAATGCAGCAGAATTTTACTGAACTTTTGTTTTAAAATCTGCTTTGACCTCCCGGTCGTGTCCAAGAGGAGAGAATAAACTCTCTGACAGCCTGCGATTTGTTTTCTCGTCACTGTCACCTGACACTGTCTATCCCAGAGGAAGGAAATACGTGTGCCTCTGACCAGCTGACAAATCCTTTGCAGTGGGGTTGCCCAGGCCAAGCCTTACAGCAGGGGTGTGGCCGCTGCATGGGTTTATTTGAAAAGTAGATTACTAAGTTTTTGTAGCATTATTTTTTAATGTCGCTGTTCCAACTCAAACCTCCTAAGGAGGGAACCATTCTTTCTTTAAAAACAGAAAGGAGACTGTCTTGATAACCATTTATTCACCATGAAAGGCAACACTTCCAAGTAAGAAGACACTGTGATGGCCATATATTTATTTCTGCCTGCCTCTTCCGGGGCGTCAAGGTTAACAATGCTTAAGGAAAATTATAATGAAGAGTGTATTGTGGCCCCTGGCTGTTCGGTTCCCTCCTTACTGTTTGCCAGAGCCACTGCGTTCAGGCAGCCCCATGAGATAATGTTTCTCCTTGTAGTCTAAGGCTTGCATGGCTGACAGTGAGGAAGACTTTCCAGCGTGTCAGGAAATATCAGCAGTGGCTTATACTGGGAGGTTCCCCACGGTCTCCAGGAGGCGGGAGCTCGCGTGGCGTGCAACTACATGTCACTCTGTGAAAGAAACCATGTAAAATGGAGTGGTATCTGAAATCCCACGAGAGCCTTTTTTGGAGTTTTGCGTTTGCTGGGGTTTCAAAAAGAAAGCAGGGGAGTGAAGGAGTGTTAGGTGGAAGGGAGCTTAGTAGAATTGCATATTACCCTATACTCTGGAAAAGGTAATTTGCATGTTTACTGGTACATTGGGAATAATGAGAGGCTTAAAAATCTTAAATAATGTCATTCATTTAGAATTCTCCCAATGCTGGGGCTTTGATTAGCATCGCTAATAAGGGATTGGGGACATTTACCCAGGGTCGACAGTGGCCAGTGAGACAAGAAGGCTTTTGCATTAGGCCAAGCCATTAGGGTATAGTATTACATTTGTTCTCTGCCTAACATTTGCAAAACTACACCCTTGTCTTCAAGTCCATTTAAAAACTTAATTCTCTCTGTCTCATTTGCTGGGCTTGCACCTGCAAACAGTCACTCTGCTTCAGTGAAGAACCAGAGAGAGGTGTGGCAGGACCTGCCACTCACGCTTCCAAAGAGCTATTCAGGACAGTATTTAAATGTGTTTCTTTTTTCACATCTGTGAGGTGGGAGGGGCTGCAGGAACAAAGAGGAAAAGGCTCCCGGTGGCGTGCTCGCGGCACATTGTGCACCCATCATGCCCGGGACTTGGCAAGAAAAGCCTGCCAGCTCCTGATAAAGAAAGGCCTTTATCAAATTTCATAGGAGCCCAGGAACATGAGCCACTCTCGCTCGGTGTCTGAGCCGGGGATGTGGCAGGAAGGTGCCGGGCGGGAGGAGGCCAAGGGGCGATGCCTGAAGACCTCGGGGGGCTCTAGCCATGAGCACTAACCCACACGCTTTCATTCACACAACCTGCTGGCTCTCCAGTGCAACAGGATGCTAGAAAGCTGCGCCTGAGCGGGCCCCTTCCCCAGGGTGTTCACTTCATGTAGACACTGTCATCCTCAGGAGGGCCACCTTTGGGAGCTGGGACCTTTGGGGCCATGAACTCCTTCTCCCAAACTTCTCTTCCCATTCTTGCCACACAAGGGAAAATGTGTTCAGTCCAGATCCTAGGTAAAGCTGTAAGCAAGGGGGGAGGGGCGCTGGGACCCTGGAAATGTGAACACGTCTCGGTGGTGGGGACTTGACAGACAGTAAAGGCCGCATGTCCCAGACTGCTTAATAAAAATACAAGTAACATGACATGAAAAACAAGCAGGCTACATGTAGGAGGAGTGGTCCCAGCGAGGGAAGACAGAACGGTACTGTATGTGCCTGCCTGCCGGTGCTCTCCAGCAAAGGCCGGAGGACCTGGAACACCACCAACACACACTGGTCCCTTATCTACCGGCCGGAGGATGGGTGGTGTCTGTTTTCTTTTTTTATATGATTCTGTGTCCTCTCAAATATCTGCACAGAGCGTTTATCACTTTTATCCTTAGAGAAAAGGGTTTTCAAAATGAAAAAGGAATGGGGGCTTACTGACTGGCTGAGCTGGATCATGTGATAACATGCAATTATAGGCACCCACTGAATGGCTATTACGCACCATCACTGTGCTAAATGCTAGACACGGATTATCTCGATTCCTCTTTAAAACGATGCCATGATGCTGGCAGGAATAGGGCCATCTTACAGAGGAGGGAACCGAGGCACAGAGAGGTTACTAAGGTGCCCAGTGTCACACAGCTGGAAGTGGGGGAGGCTGGAACCTTCCCGGGGCTCCGTGAGAACATCACCACTCTGTGCGCTAGTGCTTCCAATTGTGTGTACAGACGGAATGAAAGGCACTGATGGGTGCATCTAGCACCAGATACATTGTTCTAAGTGCTTAGCACATAAATTAATGAATTAATCCTCACAGTTACCCTTAGAAGCTGAGACTGTGATTTTCTTTTAATGGATAAGTTGAGGTACAGGGCAGGAAGTTCTCACCCTGGATCCCACAGCTGGACTCTGGCAGAGCCATGGTTTGGATGCTGGAAGAACAGCACCAGAGCCCTTGTTATGAACCACAAAACCCCACCGTCCTTTCTCATAGCCCTTGTCCCCACCCCTTGAACCTTTAAGCCAGGAAGTCGATGGTTTCCACTTCCACACCCAGGTTTCTTCCTGTATCACCAGGGCCTCTTGCTAACATTGTTCATTTCTTATTTTTCCTTTAAGGTTCTATCATTTCTCCCCACTTGCCTGTTGGGTTTTTTTTTCTCCCTTTGAAATAGGTTTTATTTCCTCCTCTTTAATAGAAAAAAAGACATTTTGCAAGTTGGCCTCTGAATAAAAGCCGTGGTTTAACAGCACGGAGTCAACATCAAAGCAGCAGGTAACAATGCCAAGGAAGTAAGCGTCCTTTGGTCTTTAGTTTACAGCTGGGCTGTTGATGGGCGTGGAAAAAGTCGGATCTCGGCCAGTAGCAAAGTGGGCGCAGTAAATGCCTCTGAGCTCAGGAACTACAGGCGACTGCGTCTTTAACCTTGACCCAGCCATCAGGCAAATTCAGTGAGCTTTTGCCGCACAGAATTAGCCTGTCTGGTCTTGGCCTCTGATGAGGTGAGAACCTGAATCCAGTGACCACTGGACTAGTCATCGACCACCGCTCGGTCATGGAAACGCTGAGAATGCAGTTGGTTCTCCTCGGACCAGACTTTTGTACTTTGCATTGCTTTGTCACTACAGATTTCTCACACGTGGGACCCTTGACATCTCATCTTTCAAGAGCCCTCCTGTCCTCTGTATGAATTACCGTGCATCTCCCTAAGCTTGCTTCTCGGAGCCTCGGGTGCTGGCTACGTCTCAGTGTTTTGAGATCTCCCCTGAACAGATGGGTGGAGGGATGAAAGGAACGCAGGGCCAGCGAGCAGTTTGTGAGTGACGGTAGGCGGGGAGTCTGTGCCCAGGCCCGCTGCGGGCTCGAGATGCGCACTCGGTACCTAGCTCTACTTCTCGCACTAGTGAGTGCAGCGAAGACACTACAATTCACAAGGAAAACCCTCCGTCAGCTCACCAGCTGCGACACCCCATCTGCCACCTGCCCCGGAACACATTCTACCTTGGGTCCTGTCAGAACACCACCAACACAGCCAAGTGTCAGTAAGAAGATTTTACAAACCAAAGGCAGTTCTATCCGAGGGAACAATGTAGAGATGGCAGAAGTTAACACCCAGGTATTGTTTTAAAAGTCATAAAATGTCCTTTGGCACAACTCTGCCCATGCCAATATGCAATAGTTGTTTTCAAAGAAAATAGAGCTTGTACCTTCGCTTTACATAAAGTCGTTTAAAAATCAGGGAAAGCAACACGGTACACCCATTGTGTACGGGTGGTAACCCATGTCCATTTTCATGAGGTCTGTTCACCATCCAGGAGTTGGAAGGTGATTTCAAGCTGGCAAAGGCAGGATCCCACCCATGTAGCGCCCACTGTATTTAAAACACGAAGGTGCGAAGGTGCGGTTGTGCCCCCCTGGGTTTCAGCTGGGATCTCAGATGATGCGTGTGGTGCATTCAAAGCAAAAGCACGTGGGCTTTCCAGTCCTGCCAGTTAGAAGCTGGACCCCTGCTGTGCCATGTGATGTCAAGCTAATGACCTGGTCCCTCTGAGCCTCAGTTCCCTCGCCTGTAAATGGGAATCGTAATCGCCACCTCCTAGCACAGCCTGCCCTGAGAACGGAAGCTCTACAAAGGCAGGGGCTTTTGTTGGTTTTGCTCCCGGTGCACCCTCTGCACCGAGCAGTGCTTGGCATCTGGTACGCATTCTGCAAAAATGTGCCGAATGCACGAATTGCGGAATCATGAGGACCTAATGGTAACCGAAGAAGCTGTGTTTACCCAAGGCCAGCTTAGTCAGTGGTCGCCACTGTTACTTCAGGGACCAGGAGCCAGCTGGTCAGGTAGTCAGATCTGGGACTAGTAGACTGAGGGCACAGGCCCCTGTGGTCAGTGCAGGCTGGGAAGTCACCCAACAGAAGTCAAAGTCAAGGTTAGGAGCCTGATTTATTAAAAGTCCAGTCATTGGAAAATAGTCCAAAAACAGGTGGGCAGAGGTGACCACTGTAGGTTTTCAGAGTTCCACACCCCCTTTGCCAGGACCTGCCACTGGAACAGGACTCTGAGGAGCTGGGTGGCTCTCTCCTCTGCCATGCCTCGTACCGAGTTCAGTGGCCTGAGTCCGCGGGGCAGTGGGAGGTACTGGGAATCGGCCACAGACTAGAGCTATGAGCCCTCAGCTGAGGGCTGGAGGCAGTGAGGGAGGGCAACATGGTGACCCTTCGGGACCCATCCAGTGAAAATGGCAGCCTGGCGCAAATACCTTCAATATTTAGAGAGGGCTCTGCTGTCTCAGCTGCCCTTTGAGTTGTCACTTCACAAGCAGCTTCGGCAGCCGCAGACCTGGAGGCTGCCGAGGGGACGGCCACATGTATCTGGAAGGTTTATCAGTGACGCTCACGCAAGAATTCGAGATCTCCTGGCCCTGAGCCCCCGTGTGAGCAAAGGCAAATGTTCTCTGGGCCCGGTTCCTTCTTCCTCTGCCTGGCTCTGCTGACTGGGAGCATTCGTGCACTGAGGGGGGATCGGTTGATATAAAGAAACTATAGTCAATTCTGTTTAATGGTACTGTTGTTACATTTTAAAGAGCTCTTTTCTTGGATGTCATCCAGTGTCAGATGCCTGTTCTTCATAAGCAGAGAAACGCCGGTCAGGGTGCAGAGGGAGCAGGACCGGCTGTGAGCTGATGGTTGGCTGAGCTGCAGGGTGGCACATAGGTGCGCACTGCACATGCAACTTCTGGGTGTGTTAATTTTCCATCGCAAGAAAATGCCATGCACATCAACCACCTTGAAATATGCAGAAGAGAGGCAACTTGGCAGAACCAAGGAGGGAGTTATACAGCATGGTTTCTCTAATTCAGATGGATGTTTGAGACTCAAATAGAAGCTTTTAATCTTAAAAACAAGACCCAGGTAGACACGGAACATCTGCTTGAGAAGCTCTGTGTTGCCTCCTTCCCCCATGTACTCTGGCTCCTACCTTTCCCAAAGACTAATGGTCAAATTTTTAGTGTGACCCCCCCTACAGAGGAGGTGTCATCTGTAACTATTAAGTTGATTTATGGAATGTTTGGTTTTTGCTACTAAGACTGAGACATGATACTTGTGACTTTGGCAGGGGATGTCAGAGTAGCCATGAGACGGCCACCACACTGTCCCATGATACCTTATTTCTAAGTCAACCTCAAGGCCTAGTGCGAACAGCAGATAACAAACAGCAGCTTATGAAACTGTTGCATTTACTGTTCTGGCCCTGGTACAAGGACATCTCACCCTGTCTGGTGTTTGCCCCTCAGAAAAAGCACCAAGGACAGTTGTGGGAATTATTAAAGCAAAACTTTCCCAGCCAGCAACTCTCCTCAGTGCCAAGGTCACCGAGATACAGAGGAATGTTCACCTTCACTGTTCCTCCTCCCTGACCAAATGCCTCTGGTGGTTGTTTGCTGAAGGACAACGAGAGGGCAGTGATGGGTAAGGAACATTAAAAACAGCTCCGAGGCAAAACCCTCAGTGTGGAGACAGTGTGAGAAGTGTGCGACAGCTTAAAAAATAATAAAATTAAAAAATTAAAACCTTGCAGGTTCATAAGCAGGTGAATAGCGATTTCCAAGAGGTCAGACCACAGGCCCGCAAGGGCATTTTGAAACCTCACAGCCGTGACATAGAGGCTTATGCCCTTTCGGCATTACGGGTGGTCACATTTTCTGAAACTATTACTGGTTTGACTGGCAGGTCAGACCTGTGACAGGACGGAGTACAGCCATCCCTTGGGGCTCAGCACAGAGGGCAGAATGGCCCAGCGGGGCCCATTTCTTAGGCTCAAGGGCCCCTGGTGCAAAGACAACAGAGGGCCGGTAAAGGAGCTACTTTTGTGCCATTAATTTACAACTATTGCTACAAAATATCCACCCAAGTGCATTGTTATATGTAACAGAAAAGGTTTTCTTTTAAAGAAAAAGAAGGAGGAGGAAGAAGAGAAGGAGAAGAAGAAGAGGGAGGAGGAGGAGGAGCCAGTTACTCAGGGAGACTCCCCAGAAACGCGGCATGTCATTTCTCCCATCTTCAAAGACCATTTGGACCCTCCCGGAGGAGCTTCCCACCCTTTCTTCCCCCTTGAGAATCACTGCAGAGAGCCAGGGGTAGGGTGAGGAAAGTGGAGGCTCGCGGGCAGTAGTAATGGTGAATCCAACAGGCAGAGAGCACTGCGCCCACTGGGCACACACGCGCCACTGCCTGTGGAGGGGGCTCACCTGAGCCAGGAAGGGAGACCTCAGCCTCCCATGTCAGATGGGCCTGGCTCCGTGGAAATCACAACACACGATGGGGTGGTGAAGACATGAATTATAATGATGCTTTGACAACACGCAGGCAGGGCTGTTAACGGCAGCCCCGCCCACTCCCCTGCATCCTGGGTTAGCACCGCTTGTTGTCAGGGTCACTCACCTTTGTGGGACCCGATCAAGGCTGCCCACAGGAGGATGTGACAGTGGGCAGTGGGGAGACAGGGATCCCTAATGTCCCTCTTCCCTGGGCCTCTCTAGTGCCAGATGTCAGGGTCATCCTGAGAGTGTCTCCTTGGCACAGCAGTTTTCCCACTTGCGCTTCAAGTAACTTCCAGAAAGTTCTCAGCAGCATGCAAGCACACACATCAGCTCCTCTTTCCCTTCCTGGGGCCATTGCTTTAACCCAGCCCTGTTTTCCCTTTTTTGACCAAATATGTCATTGGATCGTCCACTCCCGACCCTCGCCTGGGAGAAACCATGGCTTTTTCTCCTCCTGAGGGCCATTCAAGACCACTGATGTATGTGAACGTGAATAATGTACTTCTGTGTTCAAGGGACATAAATTTTCCATTAGTAGCAGGGCCAGACCTGGCCTGTTTGGCTTGGATAAGAGCAGTAGTTGAGTGAGTGGCCTGAAGGCTCAGTGCACTTCGTGAAGTTCAGTGGCATTCCTTCCTGCTGCACATTGGCACATGGGGGTGAAGTCTGTGGAGGTGACCAGCCACACCCCAGGCAGGTTGGCCCGCCTCCAAGCAAGAGCCTGGGAGCTGAGCTTCTTGCTTATCTGCCCCACCAGTATCCTCTAAGTGACCTTGGACTTCTCTGCCCTTCACCTCTCAGGCTGTACAGTGGGGGCAGTCCTACAGGGAGAGAGGTGGTGTCAGTGGTTTTATTTTGTTTTTCCCTTATTTTATTTTGTTGCTAGATAATGACTAAAGAGAAGATATTCTAAAACTTTAAACATGTTCTTCAAGGGTTGCATTCTCGAGTGTAAAATGTGGGGAGGCCGGGTGAGAGGAGGAGAGGGGACACAGACATGCAACACCAGCCTCCTTGGGGGTGAGTATGAGGAACCGATGGAGCTCCGTACGGAAACTCGAAACTCACAAAAGCACAGACACTCTTGGTTTAGGTGTTAGAGGAACAGACATGTGGCAGCTATACAAGGACACATTTTTCTGGAACATGTTACTTTAAGGCCCAGATTCCAGGAGAACCAGAACCAGCTGAGAATCACCCAAGCACTCAGTTCCCTAAATTCTCTGCTTGATGCCCGGAGCACTAACCCTCAGGGCCTCCCCATATACTATAACTTACATTTGTTGTCTCTTCCTGGTGATGGGCCCCTTCCCGTCTTCACTAGAACAATCCATGCATTTCACCAAACCTCCAATTCACATTGCTGCCTAATAATAGTTGCCCCCGACACCCTGAATTCAGGTATCCTGATGGCTGAGTTTCAGGCTGGGAGGACAAGCGTAGGAAAAAGAAGGGGTGCATCCAAAGTCACTTGTTGGCATGGAAACTTTTCCTTGGCGGTTACCATAGTGACTTTGTATTATTCCTCCAAACAATGATCCTCTTGTGCATCACTATATACAGCTTGACGATTTAACAGACACCTTCCCATTGGGTTTTATTCGACTGTGCCTTACCCTCTGTGAGCTAGATGAGATTTCTGTCTTCATCTGGTGTTCCCCTAGAAGTGCTCTGAGACAAGGGTTTGCACGCCTGTAGTTTACCTGGATTATGATCTCAGGAACCCCGGGAAGGGAATGAGGAAGTGAGAGAGAGGAAGGGGAGAAAGCAAGGGAAACTGGGGCTCCATCCTGCAGGGGACCCTTAGAGACTGTGTGGGCACAAGGGGCGTAGGATTTTAGCCGCCAGCTCCAGTCACCCTCCGGCTCTCACTGTAGTCCTACTGAGGAGTCGTTCCCGTGTAGGGCATTCTCTCTGGCAGAGACCAATAAGCAGTTGGCCCGCGTGGGAATGGACGGAGGTCAGCCCCTGGGATTGGTGTGCAGCTCCTGCCGTGGTCGTGGTCCATTCCCGGGGTGCAACACTGAGGCCCAGAGAAGCTAAGTACTTGCTCCAAGTCACTCAGCAGGAAGGTCTTTGGAGTCTTTGGCCTGTGTTCTACCCTTTGTACCATGTCATCTCCAGGGCTGTGGTCACGTCAGGGGTGGCTGGGACACCCCTAGGTCCCCAGGGAAGCCAGGCCTAGGAGGCCTGAGAACAGGACTGGCAGAATGGCCTTCTCAGGTGGTGCTTCTCAGGTTTTGATTTCAGGTAGTGCTTCTTCACGTTTTGCGTGACAGCTACGGCCCTTCTTGCAGAGCCAACATAGCATCCGAGCCAGACTTCCTGCGTGCTTGTCCTGGAAACCGTGTGTCCTCGGGCAAAGTACCTGACCTTCCTGTGCCTTAGTTTCGTTCCCCATTACAATACTCCCTGCTTCATTATGCTGATGTGAAGACCAAGTAAGTGAATACCATAAAGTGCCTAGCGGGGCTCTGGGACCATACAAGTGGGCGTTGGTGGTGCCTTTGTGCACACGGCTGCCCTTTTTCCTTTTATGAACATGTTGCTGGCTTTCGATGTCATGTGAACTCACTGTAAAGCCAAGCTCGTGTTTCATGGCTGCGCTCATGGCTGGGGAGCATCTTACCCTTTAAACTGTAAAGTTTAAACCCTTTACAGTTTGGATGATTTGTTTCTTGCTTGTCTTCACTGCACGGTGAAGGTGAAGTCCCTAAGGAGGAAGATCAGCCAATCTGCCCCCCCCCATGGAACAGCCTGAGGAGCTGCTCAAGAAATTTGCATTTAATGAGTGAGAGAACACCCTCCCTTGGCTTCACCGGTGACACTGAGGCAGCTCCTGTTACACAGTGAAGCCACCTGCCCTTGGTAACATCCGCATAAAAGGAATGTGAAAGGTGGCCCAAGGGACCACTCCTCCCGCATTTTCTCTGTATTTATAGAGCACTATTCTGAGGCCCTGGAGAACTGTCTGCTGGGGCTCAGTTCTTCCATCCTCAGTGAGGTGAAATTGTAAACTAAAACGTGGAGTGTGACATTCAGGATTAACGTCTACCAGTGATTATTGCTATTGACACCATGGGGCAACGGGTGGGCTCATGTTAACATGTTTGACCTTGACACGCTGTTAAAATGGGTCAGGGTCACATGGGCTGTCCTGGTTTACACATGGACTCTGAGGCACTGACATGTGGAGAGGACCCTGGGGCAGCACGGACCTGAACCAGGTCGCTTATTCACAGCCACCGAGTTCTTTTAGGTACATGGAGGCGCCCAGCCCCAGGAGGTGGGTTATGGCTCCACAACCTTGACCCCAAGTCACAGACCCAACTTGTTACACAGGCTGAATTGTGCCCCGCTCTTAAATTCATACGCTGAAGTCCTAATGCCCAGGACCCCAGAATGTGACTGAAAGGGTCTTTAAAAAGGGAAGTAAGGTTACATGAGGTCTCAGGGTGGGGCTAATCCAATAGGACTGGTGTCCGGATAGGAAGACGAGCTCAGGACTTAACACACACAGAGGGACAACCGTGTGATGGCAGGGAGAAGGCGGGCGGCCACCTGTAAACCAGGGAGGGAGGACTCAGGAGAAACCAACTATGTCAACACCTTGATCTTGAGCTTCTAGCTTCTAGGAATTTAGGAAAATAAACTTCTTTTGTTCAGCCCACTCAGGCTGTGGCACTTGAACAAACACACAGTGCCTTTATTAGTAGGCCAGTGCAGAAGCCACTCACCAGCTCCCCCAGGGCAGTGACGCCCCAGCTCCTGTCCTCTCTGCTCTCCCACCCCACCTCCAGGAGGGGACTTGGGGCCAATCGCGTGCCAGAGTCAACCATCCCCAGACAAGATCCGCATCTTGAATCTTCACTCCCCTGCTGTGTAGGCACCTCCTCCTTTCCCCCAAGTTTCTGTGCTTTTTTAAAAAATTGTTTTATTCTTACTTGTTCTGTTTTGTCTCATCTTGTCTACTGTTTAGAAAAATGGATTTGCTGATTGGAAGAGGCCCTTTTCCTCTGAGACCTGGTTTACAGGCCTCTGAGGCCTTTGGGTCCAACAACACAAAGTGCTGAGTGTACTACAGAGATAATGCATTTCAGGATCAATGGACAGAGAACTTCTATTTCTAGACCCTTCTATAGAGAGCTGCATCTATTCCTTGCAACTTGAGATCATTTTAGCATCCATTATGGGACGGTCTTTCAGCCGCCACAAAGCAAGTTGCTCTGCTCACATACCACGCAGCAGCTGCTGACCCCCTTCCAGGGACCTTGTTGGGGCCAATTGTGGCTGGAATGATGGCGCTCAGTGGTGGCCGAGCAGGTGGGTAAACCCAGGGCGAGCCCCGGAGGACCTGTGCAGGCCTGCATTTCCCAAGTGCACAGTAGTTCAAAGTCTTTCATGGGACCACAGAAACCACAAGAAGCGAAAGTTCATTTTTTTCCAAATCATCTTACTCCTTCCCTTTTTCCTCTACATTTTCTCATTCGACCTTCTCTTTATTACCTTATCTCTGTTCCCAGATTTGGCAAATGAAACTATGACACCCTGTTAAACTTGAATTTTAGTTAAACAACCCAACAGCTAAATTACTTAACAATGAAACCAAGTCATCGTTTTAGTATAAGTAGGGTAAAAATATATCATAATTACACTAAACATTTTTGTCATCTATCTAAAATTCAAATTTAACTGGTCATCCTGTATTTTATCTGGCAACCTACTTACCTCCCAATACATCTTCTCTGTGCTTCTGCTACACGTATGTGTGTGTGTAGATGTAGGTTTAGAAATGGATACAGCTGTCTCTCTCCCAGCCTGTGCTCTCTGTCCCTCCCCTGTAAACCCGCTGCACACCTACCCCGTATCTGTGTGGAAGGGTGATCATACACACTTCTGCTTTCCCCTTTGCTCATCCTTCTACATCCCTACCCCGATTATGTTTCTTCCTTATCTCTCTTTGAAAGTGTAGCGTTGCCTCCCTAAATATTGGTCATACTTAAAATAACTTTGTTTCCTTCTTATTTAAAAATTTTGAGGAGTGAAACACTTGATCATTAGTCTTCTCTTAAAAATCAGTAGAAGGAGGTCATTGTCGACCTAGATGTTTTTGTTCTTTTCATTTACATTTCTCTTGCCCTGTGGGGTCACTGGCTCTTGCTATGAAATGGGCCGATACCCTTGGACAGAAGTGGATGGGGTGGACACGTGTCACGTAAGAATCTCGTGGGCACCATAAGAAGCTTGAGGGAAAATGTTTTGTTTTGTTTTGTTTTTACTTTCATCCCGTTTCATTAGCAAATCTTTAAAAGCTACCTGTCAATAGGCATAAATTATTCTAATGTCTGTCTGTCTGTCTGTCTGCAAATCATTATGCTAGGCTGTAAGAGTCCCAAATCAATGAAGCCCATTGGCCACCCCTCTCAGATTAGACACAGGAAAGGGAAGAATATAAAGTAATAGCTATTCATTGAAGCCAAGAATAGCATGTAGTTTGTTGAGCCAGAGCTGAGTGATGGCAGACCTTAGTCTTTAAGGGGCCGGTGGAAATGCCTGCCTTCCTCATGGGAGACGGAGCCCAAGCCCCCCACCCCAGGCTCTCATCCAGGCACTGACATTCCTCCTCATTTTATGCCTGAGACGCCCCCCTCTCCTGCCCCTGTCCCGGCTCTCCAACCCAGTGCAATTAAACTTTGTTCCCTCGTAAGCCAGCATTTCAGAAGCTAAACCAAGTAGTTTTTCTTTTAAAAACAACCATGGCACCATTTTCCCCAATTATTTGAGGGAAAAATACAAATAAATTTATTTATTTATTTTATTTCATTGTGCTCCACCTCATTCCCCAAAACACTGGCACAGCTGTTGTGTAGAACACCTGTTCCACACACTGGTCCACAGGACTTTGCTTCTGCAGTTTGGCCAGTCATTTATCTAGTGTGTATCCCATTCATTTGTTAACAAAACAATCTAAGAGTTCTGCACAGGCAACCACTAATTCAATGATACAACACACTTTCCAGACCGAGTTCTGGAGACCAGCCATTGGCCACTGGTGTTATCCGGGCCTTCCCCAGTCCTCTACCCCACCCTGTGACTTTGGGGACCAGAATGCTTTCATGTGATGAACTCTTTAACATGTTTCCATGTAAACACTAGAATGTATCTCCGTGTGTGTATGTGATTTGATTTTTTAAAAGCAGACTTTATTTTTTTAAAGTAGTTATAGGTTCCCTCCAAAATTAAACCAAAAGTACAGTTTCCTTATACCTCCTGCCTCCACACCCACACAGGCTCCCCCACTATCAACTTCCATTCTCTCGTGAACACTTAAATCCTCTATTTTGTTAAAGATCTGTCATCTTATAAAACCGTGCCTTCGACGGCATTGTTACTCAGAATGAACAGAACAAGTACCAAAGATTAGTGGCATTTTAAAAATGTGATTTTAAAGAAATATTCATGTATTAACTTTTTTAGAGTGTCTTACATTTACTATATAATGTAGTCATCATTGCTGCCAGGACACGTACTGTTGCTTCTTAAAATGGAATTAAGTGAACTAGAGATCAGAGCAGTAGCTGGCTACCAAAGGCAGTCGATGTGCTTTCGACTCTGTTGATGTTCTTACTCCTTACAGAGTCTTGTGACTTCCAGCAGCTGCATCATCGGAACAGGCTTCAGCCTGAAAGGGGCTCGCCTCTCTCCACTGTTGCTGGCAGCCCGGTGGTCTTCCAGTGGCCTTTCCCCGAGCAGGGCTGTAGCCTCTTCCTACAAAGGGTAAACTTCCCTGAGATGCCCAGGAGGCTGAGACCCAGCGGTGCCACAGAGGGACAGGAAGTGGGGTTGGATCTCCATCTTCAGAGAGCAGTGGTCGAGAACAGTTGCGTCAGCCTCCACCACGCTGCTTACAGGCAGCTTGGAGCGGCGGGCCTAATTTTAGGTGCTCAGACAAAAATACAGTTGAGAGCAATCACCTAAAAATAGCCCCCCTTTATTCCGTTGCAGTCCACTTCCTCAGATGATAGGCCTGTTCCATTTAAGTGCAATTCTTTCCCTGTCATAATTGTCACAGAGCCATGTTGATGGTTATTAAGAACAAGGCAAGCCCACGTGTCACTTTGATTCATTGCAGCTGTCATGACCTTCAATTTATTTCTGCTCTCCTCTAGACTTGCTGGCATTCAGTTAAACAGATGCTACTGTATTTTTAAAGGAGGCTTCGAGGTGGCCCCATTTTATTAAAAATATACAAGCATGTCGTCAATAAGCGTCTGTTGTATGAGTCACACTTCAAGGGCTCCCGCCGGCCCCTTCTGTGTCATGACAAAAATACTTGTTTTTATTTTTAATTCACGCTGCCTTTTCACATTAAAAAGCAAATTTTATTTTCATGAACTTTTTGGAGTGCTTGTTCTATGCAAGATAAGACAGTGTTTATTATATACAAGTGATGCGTGAACACAAAAAGTAGTGGAGGAACTAGAAAGGACAGAAGGAATTAGGGATACATTTTGGAAGTAAAGCTGATAGTAGGTAGATTGGAGAATTATAGGATGCCAAAGGTGTGATCTAAACAGGTCTTGATTTTGAGCCTGGTTGACTAGAAGGATATTGCTAAGATCCACGTCACAAGAGCAGTAACAGGTGTGTCTGTCTGTCTGTTGTTGGTGGGTGATGTGGGGGGGATAACAAGTTTGTTTCAGTGGTGTTGAGTTTACCCGCAGGACACCTACATGGAGATGCTCAGCAGCCAGTCGGAAGCACAGCCTGGGCCTGCAGACTCTGCTCATGCTGCAGGGGCCTCTCCGTGTTGCCTGTGTGCCAGCAAGGTCCCAAGATAGACTGAGCGGACTGCAGATCTTTCTGCTCTGCTGGCACATTTCTGAGTCTTACCCAGCAAGTAGTACATGGAAGTGCCCGGCTTGCCCCTGCTCTGTCCCTGGGCATAGGAGGTGCATGACACATATTTGCCGTGGAACGAGCAGAGCAAGAGGCTCAGTCTGGTAATGCTAGAAGGACTAGAAGAAGAGCGGATACTTTTCCTGGAAATGATGGCATGGAAACAGTTTTCTGTATTTATTTATATTTGACCTAGGTGCAAAAGTAATTGCAGAGTTAGAGAGCACATATGCTGAGCAGCCCAAGCCTGGTGACCTAGGGACCCAACCCAGAGGGGCTTGGAAGCAGGTTCTGGAATGGGTGGGGATATGATCAGATTCAGCAGCAAGACCCTTTCAGTGCTGCCCTTGGGCTAAGCTGCGAGTCATAGTTTCTGTGCATCCAATCCAGTCTGGACCCAGAGGCTTCTGTTGGGTTCTGCATACAAAGGACCTACAAAGGGACTGTGAGGAAAGGAAGTCTAGCTCCACTTGCATCGTTATCTATAATAGGTACCATCTTCTGGAAATATCTTGAACTCTCCAGAAATTTGGGGATTTCCCCCCTTGGTTATTGCCTTGGCCTCCTTTCATCCCCGGGGGCAATCTTCCTAGTCCTTACCTGTTTCAGAGTCCGTCGAGCGAGGCTCAGTGCCGGGAGCCCTGCATTCCTCCCTGCAGCCTGCAGAGGGGTATGAAAGGAGATAGGGGGCTGACACCCGGAAAGAAAGAGGTGGACCAGCCGGCTTGGCCCACGGAGGCTCTGTGTTACCTGACGACGGAGGTTCAGGTACAGGCTATTTACAGTTGGGGTATCAGCCTCACAGCGTAGGGTTACTCTGTGCAGTTTCCATTTGAAGTGCTCCCAGCCCTCCCCTTGCCAGGACGGCTGCCGGCTCACGTTTAATGCGCTTCTCGGGCTGTCTCAGAGTCCATCACTCAGCCCTGGCCCTCCTCCCCGGCCCTGGCAAAGGCCTAGCACTTAGCTCCCAGAGCCCCCCAGCCTGGTTAGAAGCAACACACACACACACACACACACACACACACACACACATGCTTTCTCTCTACTTCTCTCTTTCTCTCTCTGCCCACCTTTTCTTTCTTTCTTTTTTTCTTTCTTTCTTTTTTTTGGATACCCTGCCCTGCCTCCTCCTTCCACCTCTGGCTGGTACACTCTGTGAGGCAGTACCTACCATGGGCCCACGCCAGGGGGCAACTGGATCACCTCCTTCCTCCAGCTGCAGGCTTGCCATGTATTTCCTGGGTGTTTCACCTTCACCATTGTCCTGGGCATGCCTGGCTCACTTCTCAGCTCTCCACGTCCTAGTGGTAGAGAGGTAGTAAACTGGACATAACACTCATAACCGTTGCCTACATCACAGGGTTGTTCAAGTGCCCTTTAAATGAGTCAATGCATGTAAAATACTGGGAATGGGGCCTGGCACACACAAAGGTCTTCTCGTTTCTTTTCATTGTTGCCATCGTTGCCACTGTCACCCTCTGCACGTTGCAGCCTCCTCACCCAGACTCCAAACCACCTGTGTGTATGTGGTAAAGAGCAGGAACCAGGTCTCAGCATAAGTCAGTTGTTTCAAAAGGAACAGGGGGAGGATTCATGGGTTTCAAGCCTGGAAGGAAAAAGAGGAAGTCTCTAACAGAAACAATCGTGCTGAAGTTGAGCTGAACTGGATGTAGCTTGCGAATTAATCTGCTGGGAGGGTTGGGACCGGGCAGGCCTGTTACTTTTTGGCAGTACTTTTTGTCCAAAAGAAATAGAAGATGTGAAGCCCCAAGCAGATTTGAGACACTGTATAAACTACAGATCGCTTATTAGCAATTCCTGGCCTGCTGCCCAGCCTCCACTCCCAGTGATCCGTGATGTAGGTTTCAAAATCAGGTTTCCTCACGATTCCATTTTCCTAGGCTTTTAAGCCTAGGAATATTGGCATCGTCAGAAAAGAGAGAGTGGCCCCAGACTGAAGTCTCACTTCCAGGGACAGCGTGACCACAGGGTGAAGAGTGAGGGGGGCGAAGGGTCCAGGCTGCAGCAGACCAGGAGCGGCGGCTTCTCCTCCTGCACCTGCGTCTTCCTCTGAGCTCACCGGTGTCAGAGACCCAGGGGCTCAGGTGCACATGGAGTTAATGTCCATAAAATATGAATAGATTGCTCACATGGCTTCTAAAAGGTGAGATATGCTGATACTAAAAGGGAAATGGCTTTCAGTATCACTTATACATTGGAAACACCAATATTTATATATAAAACTATAATATTCAGCAAGATCTGAGTAGTGCAGTAGTGAATTACAGGTGCTTTGCAGCTGGGTGTGGAGCAGGCAGGGAAAAGATTTGTTGAAGTTAAACAGACAAAAATACTTTGTAAACTCTTTAATGTAAAGCTTAAAAAAAGTAAATGCCTTAGCAGGTATAGCATTGGGGGTGGGGAAGGCATTTCTAGAAGAGGCAGGAGCAGGAGCACAGGCTCGTGAGTGGAAGAAGAACAGGCTAGAAACCACAGGAGCTCCAACTCCTCAAGAAACATAAAATAAGGTGGACAGCCCTGGGGGCAGCACGGCTGCGTTCCGTGACTTGGTGGAGAGTGGGGAGTCACCGAAGCATTTTGAGAAGGAGAGTCGGACAGTGGGTGCTTTCAATACGACCATGGGGGTGGCCTCGAAGATGGGGTAGGGTCCTGGTTGTGGGGACCAGCCAGGGCGCAGGTCCAGAAAATAAATAGTGAGGACTGTATGTGTCTATACCTGTATGCATGCAATATGCATATACACACAAATACAGATGCATGTATACATGTATTCTATACATGGACATACATATGTTGTCATGCAAAAGTCCCACCCACGTACTTCCACGCCCTGAGAACAGGATGCTGGCAGTTCCCTGCCTTCCACCCCAGTGCCTGGCACAGAGTCAGTGTTCAAATCTGAAATATTATTGGGTTACATTAGTCACAGAGGAGTTTGCTCTGGTGATGTCTGCCACCTTTTCAGCTTCTTCTCTCTGCACTGTCCGTGAACTACTTACAAGCTCTGTAGCAGATTAAACAAGCACCCTGTGCACTTAAAGGTGTGTTTTTGTCCAGTGTCCAATCTGCCACCCATATACTGACCTCCTTTTCAATGAACGGCTCTGGAACAGCAGAATCCCCAGTCCCGGCCTCTGAAACCCGCCCATGGGCTCTGCTCAAACACACCTCAGATCCCTCTTTCACATTGGAATTGGAACTGTTGTTGTTGCTAGAAATGAGTACCTGCAGTCCTGCTCACCACACGGCGGAACTGCTTTATGACACTGGGGTGGGTGGAAAAACGCTGGCATTTGTGCATGAACTCCAGGTAGCGTGAGGAAATGCAGTCCACCCAGCAGATCATATCAGTTGAGGACTCTGAAAGTTTTTTACCTGAAGTGAGATAGAAGGCCACACTGCGGGTTCTGAGCCGAGTCCCATGACCTGGGCAGGGAGCGGTGCTCTGCTAAGGGTGAGCATGTTGCTCTAGGAACAAGACAGGGCTCCTCAGCTGGCCTTCCAGGATCAGGAAGCTCCCTGGAAAGCAGCCAAGAGACCAGTGTGCTGAGAGCAGACAGATGAACCCAGGCTGAAGTCCAGGGGTAAGCTCCAGCATCCAACACTGTGGCAGTGGAAGTCTGAGCTGGTCCCTAAGGGCCTTGCTCAACACAAAGGGATTTGAACATGGTTCTGAGGGCAGGGGGGAGCCAGCAGAGTTTTATGGTGGGAAAGGACATGTCTGGCAGCTGTGTGGAGAAAGGCAAGCTGGGGTGCTGGGTGGCCTGTAGCCCCAACAAAAGACCCTGATTCTGCTTTACCTCCTGATAAGAGAGTCAGCAGTGGGCAAGGCAGCTCTCTCCTCTAGAAAACAAGTCTGTCGCCCAATAAACCAGGCTCTCTAAAGGTTAGAGGGTCCATTCTTTTTGCTCATGGATTGTACTTGCATATTTGCATTTCCAAAAGTGAGACATAGAACTACTAGATTGCAAGATGCCTCATTCTGGAACAACTTGACTTCTGCACATCTGCAGCACAGGGGACATGGTGTCGGGCCTGATGGGACCGTTAGTTGTCTGAAAATACTCACTGGCTGTCTCTTGGACCCTGGGCCCCCCGTGGCAGCCTATGGGCCAGTCTGGCTGTCTCGGGGATTCAGACGTGCTAATGTAAGGCAGGTGCCCTGGCTGCTGTCTGCCCCCAGGTTCGGAGGGGCCAGGAGGAGGCTGAGATCTGGAGCGATGAGCAGAACGTGTGCCTGGAAACCTGAGGCCTAATTTTAGGTACAACAGCCACATTGGAGAAGTATCTTTAGACGCTGCGAGGCTGACACTGTATGAAAATGATGTGATTTAGATCAGCCTTAAGACAAACAACCTGCTGGGTTTGGCTCAACTGCCCAGATTGTTATTAGTGTTTCGCACGGAAACTAGTATCGATCAGGCAGGTGCTGTTACGGCCTCTGGTAGCAAAGCGACGGATAAAAGAAAGGCCGTGCGGTTCAAGGTTTTGATCCGGGCTGAACTGACATCTTTCTTCCCAACCTGATCAAGTCTCTTGTTGGGACGACAAATGGATATGCAAGAACATGTGTGATTTATCAGGAAAGGAGGGCAGACAGCTCACCGCCCTTGGCTCTGTTAGCACCGCCATTCAGTGTTCGTGTTCCTCATCTCATTGGTTCGCTTCCCTTCTTCAGCCCGTGCAACGCCAGCCAGGAGCTGATTTGCATTAGTCTTCTGCTGCTTCGCGTGTTCCAAGGACCGGGGCTCTCCCGTTTGGAGCTGGCTCTGGGAGAACTGAGGCAGCAAAAGCCTTGCGCGGGACCCAGAAAACTGTCACACTCTAACAATGCTAACAACCAAGAACCTCGGGAGACTTTGAAGTGATGTTTTAGTTTATCCTTTGACGGGAGGGGGAAGGGGGAAAGGGGGAAGGGAGGGGCTTGGTGGATGGATTTGCCACAGGAAAAGTGTCCGGGAGTGGCTTTCTCTCCCTTGATTATGTTTTTATTGAAGTCGCCAGTAATCAGGATTTGCATAGAATAAAAACCAGTGAATGTTTGGAGATCTCCTCTTCCCTGTTTCTGTATGCTGTAACCACAGTAACAAGACTTCTTAGGGTTGTAGGTTCTTAAGAAGTAAATTTTCATTTAATTGTTAATAGATACTGCAGACGACAGGAACGACTGTTACTGCGTACTAGAGTTTTTGATGTGCAAATGATACATCCCGAGATGCCTTTTTGTGCAACACGGTTAAGCCTGCACATGCATGACCACCTTAGCCACAAAGTAACTCATTCTTTTCCACCTCCCCAGAGAGTATTCACACCAGGAGAAGGGAGCCCTCTAGTGGAGAACTGTCAGGGCCTGTCATGAGCAGGGAAGAGCCAGAAAGTCACAGAAGGCTTGCTAAATTTAGTCCGCAAGTCGAGCTGCGTCATGTAAACATGACACGCCTCGCCACGTCCTCCTGCTGATCTGGAAGGCGTCTATCAACAAATCTGTCGTGTGGAGTCGTCGAGAACATACTGGCCTGACCTGTGTGGCTCAGTTGGTTGGGCGTTGTCCCACAAGGCGAAAGCTTGCCGGTTCAATTCCTGGTCAGGGCACACGCCTGCGTTGTGGGTTTGGTCTGTGGTTCAAGAGACAACAGGTTGATGTTTCTCTCTCACACCATTATTTCTCTCCCTCTCTTTCTCCTTCCGTTCCCCTCTCTCTCATAATAAATAAGTCTTAAAAAACAAACCTATTGAGAGCTGTGCTAAGTAGAGAATCTGTTTAAAACCACTTTCCCAAAGATACACAACTTCCTTCACAGCCCTCCCCTGAAAACTGGGATGGGCAAGGTCAGGGCGTGGGGGATGAATTTTGATAAGAAATAAAAAGTCGAGTCTAAATCAGTTGAAATGACTCCCCCCGCCCCCCCGCCATGTCACGAGGGCAAGGTCTGCTCATCTCATTACTTCTCCCATCCAAGTACTAACCAGGCCCGACCCTGCTTAGCTTCCGAGATCAGACGAGATCGGCGTTCAGGGTGGTGTGGCCGTTGACCATCTCGTTACTTCTTGAATCAGAAGAACACCCCATCTAGCCCAGCCTCCTCAAGGCCACCACCCCAGTTGGTGACTTGACTCAGGGTTGTTTGCCTTGTGACGGGGAAGACGGGGGCAGAGCGTGCTCTCCCCTGTGCCGGACCCTGACCCATGTCTGAGATTACAACACCAGATTCTTAGGAAAATCGTCCTGTCCTCTCGGCCTCGTGATATTTCTGTCGACCGCTTTATTCCCGTCACTAAGTGTTCATAAATAAGATTTTTAAATAAACTTTAGAAGTCTCAGAGCTTTACAGTTCCACTTACTGACATGAATGCTCTATATGTAGGATTTTCTGAGCCTGCCTTGCGGGGACCCCCTGCTGTCTGTGCCTGTGTAGTCTCTCACCCATTCCTAAAAAAGGTGTGGCCCTGGGCCTGGGGGCCCTGGCCCAGGGCTCTGCTGGTGACCATCATTCAAGGGCCCCTCTCCTAAGAACCCCACTGTGAAGCCTGCACCCTTCAAAGATCCATCACACTGATCACTCAGCCAGGGAAATGCAGGCTCAGCACATTTTCGCTAGGACCACAGCTGCCTTCGTTTCTAGCCTGTGATGTGACAGAGACTCTGACGGTGTGGTCAGCAAGCCCGGCGTGTTCTCTTCTGAACGATGACAACAAAAATGGCTACAGCAAGGATTCGTAAATCCTGTCCGTATTTCAAGGACCTTCGAAGGTCTCCTGTCTCCCTTGCGGCCCGCTCAGCTGGACAAATGCGGCCGTTTCCGAGTTCTCCGGGGTCCCCCTCGCTGGGGGACTCACATGGTCACATGCTGCAGGACACAGTGGCTTTATTCCATGCGTGCATGTCCATTCTCCCTGTATACGCACTTGCCCTTGAGGACAAGGCCGATGTGTTCTGTGTATCCTGGGTCTGGTTCATTCATTCGCTCACTCATTCATTCACCCGGTGAACAGTTTCTGAGTCCCTGTGGGGCCAGTCCCTGTTCCGCTCTCTGGGGACATGTTGGTGAACAAAATGAACGCGGTCTATCTCCTGACAGGGAAACGTGGGAGAGTAAACCTTAAACTCATAGGCACGAGTGTAAAATGCCCACCGTGAAAACAGAAATAAAAACATACACCCTGTGATAAAAGTTACCAAGGAACAAGAATAGGGCGCCCTGAGAGAGAACACTGGGTGGTCTCGCTTAGGCTGGGGGTCAGAAAAGACCTCTGAGGCAGTGCCGTGTGTGGGGAAAGCTGAAGGCACGTGGCATTTCATGCTTTGAGAAACGGCTGACCAGCTCTCAGGTCCTGTGATGTAAACCTAACCTTGGTGGGTCCTCCTGACGGTCTTCCAAGGCAGCCCACCCCTCCCCTTATTTGCTACCAACCTGAATGTGTTGTTTGGTGCCCCCTGGATCTGGTAGTCCATGGAGACCCCTGCCATGTCAGCTCAAGCCACAGTGGAAGTGAAACAGCTGGACCTCGGGGCCACTTGAAGACTTAGAATGAAGGTTACTCTCACAAATGTATTTATGATGCATTTTAGCATAGGACACTTAGCCTAACCATGGCATATGACCTTGATTGCAAAGGACAAAGCACATGGCCTTTGGAATCGAGCAGATCTGCACTTGAACTCTGTGTTCTTACACAGACAATTTCACAGTCTCGGTTTTCTTGTCTGTACAATGAGGTCAAGGTACAGTGAGGGTCCCAGAACAGGCTCGGGCCCAGAGAGTAGGCAGGCACTCACCCTTCCCTGTGATCCCCTCCCCTCCCTGTCTCCTTACCTTCATGACACCTCTGGGCCCCAGTTCCCTGCTGTGCTCCACGGTTGTATGAAGACCACTGTCCTTCCCTCAAAACCTGCTCTTTGGGGCTGAACCTGCTTCAGTCAGGAGACGCAGCAGCAGGGAGGATGAGGACCAGGTGACTGAGTGCAACTCAGTGCCACTCAGAATGGCCCAGGGCAAGGCAGGGCAGCAGGACCAACTCCTGTGTCAAGCTGAAGCCAGCAAAGGATTCGCTCCAGGAGTGGACACCAAGCAGGGTGGTCACTCCGAACCTGGGAGCAGGTCCAGAACACCCTGCCTGAAGCCCAGGCCTGCAGGTGGGGCTTAGCTAGGAGGAGGAAGAGGGTCAGTGATACAGGCTTCCTAAAGGAAGCCCAAAGAGTCCATTCTAGGTCCCTAGGGAGGGGGTGTATGCAGGGCAGGAGGTAAGTCTCCACAGAGACTTGAAGGTAACTAACTGCCCAGAGGTCAAGGCAAGATGGGCCTTAGGAATGGTGCAGAGCAGGACAAGCAGGTAAGGTAGAGAAGTACAGGAGGTAAACCTTACAGCAGACGGGACGTTGGGCTTATCTGCAGACGTTATAGTGATTATAATCGAATCCCTCCTGCTCCCTCACAGTTAAGTACAGATGCTTCCAGCTTGCGGAAGGCAGATCCCAAAGGTCGGAGTGCACTGTTGGCTGATATCCAGCAAGGAACTCGCCTACGGAAAGTCACACAGATCAATGACCGCAGTGCCCCGCAGATCGAGAGTAAGTGAGCGCGTGGGCCAGGACTGCCTGAGCCACGGGAGGCCACGGGGTGGGGGGACTCAGGCAGGCACCCCTGGCTTGCTCAGGGCGGGGGCCACGCCTGTCACCCAGGACAGAAGTCACACTATCTCAGACCTGCTCCGTGCACGGGCCCCATGGGTGGAGACTCGGAGCTTCCCTTCCAGGTGTGCAGACAGTGCATAGGGTTCTTGTATCCTCACTCTTCAAGTGCTAAAAAAACATCTCATGGTGAGATAACTTTTTAAATTGTGATCAAATTCACCATTTTAACCATTGAAAGTGTTCAATTCAGTGGCATTTAAATGTTCACAGTGTGGTGCAGCTATCACCCCCATCTCATTCCAAAACATTCCTTCCAGCCCCCGAAAAGGACAGCCCAGACCCACTGGCACTCACTCCCCATTCCTCCCTCTGCCCAGCCCCGGGCAACCATTAAATCTGCTCGCCGCATCTGCGGATTTGCCCATTTGGGGCTAGTTCACATCAGTGGAATCACACAATGCGTGGCCTTTGGAGCTGGCTCCTTTCACTGCGCGTCACGTGTGCCAGGTCCACGCACGCAGCAGGAGCCAGCACTCCCCGCCTCTGCACCGCCGAGCACACGCCCTGTACCGCCTCGTCGCAGGGCTGTGCCGCTCTGTGCTTCTCCTCCACGGTGAGCTAACATTTAAACGTCAGCATGGCAACAGAGCCCCCAAACTCAGTGACAGAAAACATAAAGTCTCAACATTAAACAATGCAAATCTTTTGTTTTTCCACAAGGAAAGAGTTATTTGGAATTCCCTCACGGGATCAAATGGCTGCAGCTTTCTATGTCTTCTAGAAGATGACAGGGTAAATAAAGTGTGTGCTTGGGTCGGATGACTTCTCATGCTGCTACCACGGCACCTCCTTGAGACTCAGTTTGCTCACCTGCAAAATGGGAGAGATGATACCTGCTCTTTCTTGTATTTGTCAAGAAACATACAACCTTCTGGAAGGTTGAAATAACATGTGCAGAACTATTTATTGTAAGGTATTATTATGTCTTCAGATATTTTTAATGGTGAGCATGATGTTAATTCTGAAAGATAGTCCTAAAAATACAAGAATCTAGTATCTGTAATTGCTCTCTATGTTAATATGCAAGGATAGAAAAATTATTTTAAGAAATATTTCCCACAACCAAATTAGAAGTTTGTGTCTGGTGAGACTAAGCCCAATGAAGAGATAAGTCCATTTTATTTCCTCACTTACTAATCATTCCAATGAATTGGTAATGGATAATGTCAATGTTTAGAATAATCTGGCCGTATTCATCCACCGGTGGGCACTGTGCCTTCATTTCTCTGTGCTCATTAGCTTCAGGTTGGGAAGAGTTTTTTTGCCAGGAACCCTGGTCTCAGCTGAATGTCTTCCCCTGTTAAGTAGTTGGTAAGCGCACACGCCTGGAAGGCTGGAACTGGTGACCCCTCTCCTCTGGGGCTCATAGGCTTTCTCCCCTGTAGACGAAAAGGCAGAGGGAAGCGTGCCGGGCTCCAGGAACGAGTGCTCAGGAAAGGAAATGCTGAAGCACCAATCACTGCAGACCTTCCCTTCCCTCTTGCCGTTCTGGGCCAGGCTCTGCGGACAAGAGGTTAACATTACTGTCTGCATTCATCTGCAGTCTCCTCGGGCTGGTCCGCCCAGTGGAAAAGGGACCAGCTCCGCACCTGCCGTGTCTGGGTTTCTCCTTTGAAAGGTGCTGCCAGTTCCTCCACTGGCATCTACTAAGTGGCAGTGTCTGCGTCCCTCGATTTAGGTCACTTTTCAGAGCAGTCAGCCACTGATGGTTGGTTGGTTGGGAGGCCCAGAGAGCGCAGCAGACAGGCCCAGGCATGAGTCTGCAGGGGGTCTGGGCAGAGGGTGTTTGGGAAAGAGGCTATCTGGAAGGGCGACATCGCAGGTCCTGCAGGTTGGAGGACCGGCCGGCTGCCACAGGCATTGTCAGACCACGGCCCAGGGTGAGAATGGGCTGCTCAGCTGTACCCACGAGTCTTCATCCACTCACCTCTTCTCTCTACAGGTTCTAAAAGCACCAACAAAGAAGGAGGAGGTTCTGCAAACTCTCAAGGAGGGAGCACCCCCCCAGCCCTGGGAGGTCTTTTTGCTGGTGGCTTTCCTGTGTTGCGACCAGCAGGCCAGAGGGATGCAACAGGTAAGGGGGAATCCAGATCCAGCTAGATTTATTTGTTTTTAGACACAGCGGAAGGGAGAAAGGAAGGGAGAGAAACATCAAAACATCAGTGTGTGTTTACCTCTCGCACGCCCCCTATGGGGGACCTGGCCTACAACTCAGGCATGTGCCCTAACTGGGAATCGAACTGGTGACCTTTTGGTTTGCAGGCCTGTGCTCAATCCACCACGCCACACCAGCCAGGGAGCTGTCTTGTGATCTTTATCTCCTTCACTTGGAGACCCAACTGGGCAATCCTTCACAGGCCAGTGAGCAGCGTGTTTTCAGTGAACAGCTGTGTGGTAGGAGATCAAGCATTTGGGAACCTGAGCACCAGAAGTTTCCAAAGCCCAGGACTGTGCTCAAAGGGCCCTTCAAATCATCCTTCTGTTTACGTCCTCCCATTGTGATCAATGAAGACTGACTTGCCACAGTGTATATGTTTAGTGATGGCGTAATTGTGGCCCAGACTGCAGAGTACAGACAGATGTTCGTGACGTCACTGTGGCCTCCCTGGTGATGAGTGAGTCAGAAGGGTTCTCAGTCATTGTGTCATTGTGTCCCACTGTCCGTTAGGTATTGCTAAGTCACAAATACCCTAATACTCATGTATTCAGTTTATAATTCATGGGTTGGCAGTTTAGGGTGGTCTCAGCTGGGTACCCTCTAGTAGCTACAGGTTGGTAGAGGGCTTTGCAAATTCTATATTTCTTATATCTTTGGTGCCTCATCTGGGGCGACTGGCCTGAGCCATTTGGTCATTCAATGTGTAGCAGACTGTTCAGAGTGTGTTTTTATAGTGGTGGCAAGGTTCCAACAGAGAGGCTAGAAGTATATAGAGTCTCTTGAGGCTCAGATTTGGAATGGGCACAGCATTACTTCCTACTGCATCCTCTCTCCCAAAGGGAGTCACAAGGCCAGCCAGAGCCAAAGGTGGGGAAACAGACTTCATCTCTCGATGAGAGGGGCCGCAAGATCACATTTCAGAGGGTATAGAATCAGCAATGAGTCGATAATCAAGGCCATTACTGCAACCAGTCTACCATAGTCAGATGTTTGGAAAACGTTGCATTCAAGTTAGAAAAATGTATCTTTATTATGTGCAAAAAAAGGTGTTTTTCTTTTCTTTCTTTTTTTGGGGGGAGGGCAGGGATAAACTCAAATAATTTCATTAATCCAAGGAATATCAAGCCCCAAACATTCCTGGAATAGAATGTCTTCTACTATGTGACTCTGCTAAATTTCTTGCCAGGGCTGTTTGATGTTAAGGGATGCTTTGCCACTGTCACCTCCTGATAAAGTCCAGCAAAGACAAGGGTTCTGGGATGCTTCGAGATCCCACCAGAATCTCCTCCGAGGTCACTTCCTGTCCTCGTTTTTGCTGAGGGTTTGTCAGACAAGAAGGTGCCAGCGTCGTCCCGAGAGCTGGTGTTCTTCTGTGCCTGCTTCTTTCTCCAACTTCCGGCCTGGGACCAAAGAAGCACTCGCAGGGATATAAACACCCCACTAGAGTCTCTTCGCAGAGATAACCCCAGTCAGGTTATACCAGGGCCGGGACAAGGAAGCCTGCAGTATTCCTACTTGTCTCCCATAGGACACAGGTATCAGATGTCGAGGCAACTCCGTGCAGGCAAGTGTTGATTGCTGTAGAGGAGGTCAGAATCCACAGCGAAGTGACTAATGACGCCTGTCCCGGAGGGAAGCCAAGGACAGAACAATAATAGATGCAGGGCCTTAGTCCCGTGTTAGAGTGAGACAGTCAAGGCTCCCTCCTCCTTCACAGAAAAGGACTTTGCCCTTTGCTGACTCTCCGATCTTCTTACCTAGCACTCTTGCTGGCTCGAGCCCTGCACTCCAGCCACACATTGCCCTCCTTGCTCTTCTTACACGAACCAGACATACTGCTGCCACAGGGCCTTTGCACAAACTGCTCCCAAGGCCTGAAACCCATTTTCTTAGGTGTCCACTTGGTTCACTATCTCCCTTCCTTCAGGTCTCTGCTCAAGTGCCATCTGACCAACTTAGTGAGGCTTTACTCCCATCCATACAGAATGAGTCACCCTCTCATTCCATATCCCTTCTATCTGAATTTATTTTCCTTTTATTATTACCACCATGGGACATATTATATATTTACTCATGTATTTTCTATCTTCCCCACTAAACGTATGCTCCATGAAGGCAGGAACTATGTTTTGATCACTGCCTTAAAAATGCCTGGCATGTAGTAGGTGCTCAGTAAATATTCATATACAGTGAAATGTGTGAGTGGGTAGTATGGCTGTTTAGAGCCATGAAGCCCAGAGAGCAGATTCTAGTGATCACAATGCTTTTAGGAGCCCATGAAAACGAATTTATATTAAAATCGGGGAGGGGAACATGAAATTTTTGGCTCAAATATTATACCAGTGCCTTCACAAAATGTAGCTCTAAATATTTTTTAAAGAGGAAAAGGGTCTCCAGAAGCCATAATGTAGCCCTGTCTTAGCACTCACAGCGAGTGATCATTAAAATAAGATACAATGAGTAAATGTCACCAGGTTGAAAGGAGTGGGTAATGACACTCCCATGCAACCCAAGGTCCTCTGGAAACATAAGCACATGGAAAGGGGAAGACAGACTTCACCTTTTGATAACCCCCAGGCTCTACAAGCTGACTCCTTTCCCATTAGCAAGACCTCCTGGGTGCACTCCAGCTGGCCTCCCCCTACTAATTCCTGGTCCCCTTTTGTGTTTCTGGTTGGGTTTCCAGGGCCAGCGCCTGTGCTCTGTTGGAAGGCCTGCTCCCTTCCTTGCCTTGGCACGCACTGTTGGAGCTCCCTGCTGGCCGGTGCCTGCCCGCCTGCTTCACCTGTCCTCATGCATCAGCTGCTCTCTCCCCTGTCGGTCCCACCTTAAATGTGTGCTGCTAGCTTTCTGCGCACCCCCAGAGAGGGCCTGAACATAAGGCGAAGGATCTGTGCCACCCTTGGTTCTCTGCTCACGTTATGATAAAAATGCGTTTGTTGGCCCCTTTCTTGTTTGGTTGGCTGCTTAGTGAGCAGAGGCTCCTGTCCTTTGAACTGACTCACTTTATGGGTTTTTGAATGTTGGAGACATGGGTGTCCTCAGTCACTTAAACACTTTGGGTCAGTTATTCAGGGCCTGAGTCTGACCTTCAAATCTGTTATCCCGTTCAAGTCCATCCAGCAAGTGGGCCCTGGTTCAGAGAGCTGCCTGGGCTCTCCACCTTCATCTCGGTGGACTACGGAGACAGGTTTGAGAAGTTGGAGGCAGGATTCCCTGAGCCTGGCCCCTGCCCTTGACCTCATATAGAATGTTGGGCCTGTGGCGGTAGAAGGCCGAGTTGGGGTTTCCCCCCCAGGCATGGTCAGCCGAGCTGCTCTGGCAGTGCCCCCCCAGGGGGGTTGAGTCAACCAGGGTGGGTACATCCTTGCAAAGGCGTCTCTTCCAGAACCACCGCAAAGAAAATTGTCAACAGAGGAGTGAAAAGTCACTGCCCTGCCTCCGGAACAGACATTCCATAGCGGAGCCTGGAATGAGTGGTGTTGTCCAGGTGACCGTCATATCATAGCCAGAGGAGGGTCTTCTGTTTGGAAAGTTAGACCCCCCCACTCAGTCCTGCCCACTCAGCTTCACCCGAGTCACCTGGCTTTGACTGGCCTGGCTTTTGGCATCCAGTACTTTGGGGTAGGGTTTAGTACCCAGTTGGGAAAACACAGGAGACTCATCAACTGAAAAGCTCAGGCCGCCATCAGAGGCCAGGGCATCAGAGACCAGTAACCTGGTGTGAAGGCTGTGGGTCCTGGTCTGCCCCACCCAGGAAGTTGGAGGGATGGGAAGCAAGCATGTTTTCAAGGGTTTTCCACATGTTTTCTTGGGGGTTATAGAATGGGAGGGCGTGGAGACAGGGGAAAAAAAACATAGTCCCCAGAATTCCTCTTTGAGACAGCACTGTATTTGTTGGGAAGAAATATTTTTAGTGCGTCCTAAATGGAGGCTTGCATGTGCAGGGATTACAGAATTTCTGTACAGGACATGGGGAGAGGGCCCTTTTTCTCATTAGGCAGGCAGGGACAAAAGGGAAACACTAAGGGTGTGTCAGAAGGGTGTGCAGTGCCGTCGGGCCACTCCCAGGGAGCACCCTCTTCACCAGTCTTCCATGAAGGCCACCAAACACGAATGCTTTCTGCAGGCAATCTGCCGTTGTTGAATTCACGAGGCACTGGATTTCAAGCTGGGGTCGATGTGGTAGAGAATCTACAGGGTGAGGAAGCCAGAAGACCAGGAGACAGCGACCCCCTTAAAGATGGGCACACGTCTTTGGGAAAGGGAGCTGGGAACTTCCAGAGGCCAAAGGAGTGGAAGGTTCAAGGTCATTGGAAGTGAATCCCCAAGTCAGGGTGTTCCCACTGGCTTTGGAGCATGAAGCTTCTGTTCTCGATGCAGAAACAAAGTCCTTGTTCACAAATGCTGGGAGTGAGGAACACCTCCCTACCAGGAGACTCTGGTTGGCACCTGAGGACCCAAACTAGGACATAAGGGCTGATGGACCTAGTGGGTAGGAGTGAGGTGGCCTTGAGATTACTGGTGGCCTGACAGCACCGTAATGCTGGCCAGGAGCTTGGGGCTGGTCCAGCTGGCCCTCTAGTGTGACAGCTGCCGCACTTGAGGCCTCTCAGGAGATGTGCAGGGAGAAAGCATCACCTGCAGTTCCACGACATCACACCCAAGAGCCTTGGTCATTACTGCCCACACACTTGGGATTTCTCTTTGCTCTGTTGCTGCTCTAACTCAGAACATGTCTCATTTCCAGGTGGCAAGACAGGGCAGGCCCCTGGCTCTCGAGCACCTTCTCCTCGGCTTCCCACCAAAACCATCAGTGGGCCGCTTAACCCCCCAGCATCTCCCAGACTAGGCAATGCCTCCGAGGCACATGGAGCTGCCAGAACCATCCCTCCTCGCCCCAGCGTGCCTGCCCCACCTCCTCCCACCCCGCCCCCACCTCCCCCACCCTTACCCCCACCCCTGCCCTCTTCCTCTGCCATCAAAGCTCCCCTAATGTCCCCACCTGGCTCACAGACCAAAGGTAATACCCTGGGGGTGGTCCCCCCTCCGCCCTTCACACCTCCCCCTCCGCCACCTCCCCCAACCCCACCCCCTCTTCCCCAGAACTCCATTCTCAGTGACAAGAAGCCTCAGCTAGCCCCCTTGCATTTGTCACCCATACCACCCCCACTCCCTCTCCTCCCACCTTGTGGGTACCCCGGACTCAATGCGGATGCTGCCAGCCCTACTCAAGATGCTCCGGAGCCTCCTGCACCGCCACCCCCACCACCCCCACCACCCCCACCCCCGCTTCCCCTTTATGCCTCATGCACCCCGAGGTCCTTGGTGCCTGTGCCCCCTATGCCAGGCCCTAACAACAGCAGTGAAGCCCCACCCCCACTGCCCCCCAAGTCCCCCAGCTTCCAGGCTCAGCCACTGAAGCTCAGCCCACAAGCCTTGCCCACTCCGCCCGCGCCTCCTGGATCGCAGCCATTCCTGCAGAAGAAGAGGCCCGGCCGAGGCCCAGGTGAGCACAGCTGTTCTGGTGCAGGGTGGCCCCATCAGAGGACCGCTGCCATTGCCAGACACTGAGGAGGTACCAGGGCCACAGCCAGAGGCCTACTCCTGTGAGCCACGGGGGAATACCTTGTGATGTCTTAATGCAGGATTTGGGGTTAGAGCAGACCTAGTTATTCATTGCCCCTATTCTCTGTGGGACTTTACATTGGGGGTATTCATGTTAGAGACAGGAAACCAAGAGTAGGGGAGGCTGGAAGGCCTGTCCTAGGGCATGCAGACCACAGGTCAGGGGTTCTGGCCTGGGTCGCCTTGCTAGTACTCACTGTGTTACCCTGGACACTCGCCTAGCCTCTCTGTGCTTCTCTCTCCTCCTCTGTGAAATGGGAATGGCAGTAGTTCCCACCCGGGCAGTTGTCGGAGCAAGGCCTGACAGCCACGAAATCTTGAGGATGGTCATCCTCTCCATCGCCCTGGAGCTGAAGGGGGCTGTGGGTGCACTTGTTCCAGAACCAGCTCTCCTGCTTAATTTCCCTGAGTTATTCCAGGCCGGCTTCCAGCCAGAATGGTCACAGACCCTCCGTAGATTGGATTAGCATTCTTGGTGACCCACCCTTTATGGGGGGAGGCAGATTCTCCTGCTGACTCCAGAAAACTGAGGGTCAGTATTCTCAGCCCCGTGTTAAGAGTAACCCCCTCACCCGTGCAGCAGCGGTGATTGGGGACTGAGTGCGCATGCCCAGGACGGGTGTCTGTGCGGTGGAACGGCTTCATTCACTTCCGGGGTCCTCCTGAATGGGAAACCCCCACACGTCCACTCACACTCATCCATGCACGCAAACGCAAACGCACTCATAAACAACCCAACTTATTTTTTAAAAACACACCCCTACACACCCATCTATACTTACGCACATTTTCCTTGGTCTTTCAGAAAATCCTCTGATGCATAAAGTTTATTTTTTTTAAAGATTTTACTTATTTATCTTTAGAGAGGAAGGGAAGGAGAGAGGGAGAGAAATATCAATGTATGGTGGCCTCTCGTGAGTCCCCTGCCGGGAACTGGCCTGCAAACCCCAGGCATGTGCCCTGACTGGGAATTGAACTGTGATCGTGTGGTTCGCAGGCCCGTGGTCAATCCACTGAGCTACACCAGCCAGGGCGAAGGTTTCTTAAGTGTATTTCCTTGTGTTAAACATAATACAAGCTCATTGAAAAGCAAATAAAAAGACCTGTAAATCACCCACAACAATATCACAGAGAAATAACTGTCATTTTTAAATGTGTTTTCTTTCTTTTTTTGTATTTATGTAAATATATAGATATAGAATGTATCTATAAATTGATTTTCATATAAAATAAAACCAGAATAAATAGTAGTATATACAAAATAGTATTAATTATGTAAATATATAGAAACATTCTATATCTATATATTTACATAATTAATACTATTTTGTATATACTACTGTCTATTCTGGTTTTATTTAATATGAAAAACAATGTCAAATCATAAAGGTATATAAGCATATTAATATGATAATCAGTATGTACCATATTTCTAATGTTAGATATTAAAGTCGATTCCATTTTTTCTTATCCTGAATAACACATGAATTGCTGCAGGAGATACTTTCACAGCAATCACAGCCTACATTTCAGAGATGTTTTTAAGATAGGTTTCTGAAAGGCAATCCATGGTACAAAGAGCAAGGATTTTTTAAGGCTCTTAGTCACAAGAGATAAGGTTTTAATCATTCTCTTCTCAACCTACTGTTTACTGTGGGGCCAGCATTAGAGCCGGTGAGCCCCTTCTGACCTTGTCCTTCTTAAATGTTCCTTGTGTGGTTTTAAAGAACCAGTGCTTTCGATTCAGAGACATCTGAGTCCGAAGCCTGGTCCTCATCCGCTCCTGTGTAACCTCGTGCCAGTTTTTCTAACTGTTCTTGCACTTTGCCCTCTTTTTATCTGACAAATGGAAATAATAATAGCACATCTCCTGTAGGATTGTTATGTGCATTAAATGAGGAAATGTGCCTGTAGCTGGGGCTCGGGTTATTTCCCTTCCATCTCCCTTCCCACGTGGAGGGCAGCTTTCCATCCAGAGGGGGCCGGCAGCTGCTTGGGCCCTTTAGTCTGCTTGTGGGAGCAAGTAAATCCAAATGGATCCTTGTACAAGGAAGGGCAGACCAGCAAGGGTAGGAAGAATGAGGGTTTTTTTTTAAAGCTTGAAGGAAGCAGAGTGTGGGACACTGCCCGCCCACAGGCATGAGCCCACACGTGCATGTTTCCCATGTCCTCCCGTGACCCCGCAGTCCCGGGCTTGCACAGGTTCCAGCTGCGGCTCCATGATGAAGTGCAAGGCCCATGCCCAGAGCTGGGGAGGGAGGCTGGCAGCGTGGACCTGGGCACAAAGCCAGGTGCCGGGTGGCTCTACTTGTATCGGAAGGTGGGACCGTCACAGTGCCTCTTTGGGCTGGACTCCAGGACTCTCTTGATGGTTCTAACCCTGGGAGAAAGCTTCCAGTTCTCGGGGAGCAGCCCCAGCCCCTTGAACTCCAAGCTAGGTATCTGGGCCCTGGTCTCGTGGGCCTAGTGTGGGTTGGAGATGTGACCAAGAGGTGACAGACCCGAGGCACAGCTCAGAAGTGGGGGGCAGAGGGGCAGGGTACCAGGGTACCAGGGGCTCAGCAGATGGCTGGTAGGAACTGGGAACTGCCTTCTGCACTGGGTCTGCAGCTGCAGCTGGTCTGGGTGGGGCCTGAAGGGGGAGGAGCCCTGACGGTGGCCGGTGAGAGAGCACAGCTGCCCCAGCTGGCACCGTGGCCTGCTCCACAGCAGGAAACTCAAAGCCAGGAACAGATGCTTGTCCGGCCCCTTTTATTGTATCTATGGACATGAACCCTAGTTTTCCATGAACAGCATGAGGGTAATTCTTTCTCAACCAGGGGTGGGAGAGAAAGAGGCTGTAATTGTGAACATCCTGGCACAATAACAGCGGAGCAGTCGCATCACTCACCTACGGATGGCTCAGGCACCAGTGGGAGCAAGCTAAATCCACCGCCAGTGAGATCTCCCCCTTCTGAGCTACACCCCCAGTCTGTCACCTCTTGGTCACATCTCCAACCCACACTAGGCCCACAAAATGAGGGAGGGCCCAGACACCCAGCCTGGAGTTCAAGGGGCTGGAGCTGCTCCCCAAGAACTGGAAGCATTCTCCCAGAGTTAGAACCATGGAGAGAGTCCTGGAATTCTTTCCTTTCTCTTCCCTTTCTGGGGACTCTGCAGTGGTTCCCCTTTTGGGGGCTGAGCCATCTGATGCTGAGGATTGTCGTTGTCATTGAGATTATCACAGCAGCTAACATTTATTGAGCCCTCACCACATGCGACTTGACTCAAATTAACTCATTTAAGCCTCTCAACAACACTGGGATGCGTATGGCACTATTATCATTCCCACTTAACAGAGGAGAAAACTGAGGCTCAGGGAGGGTGTGTTGTTATCCCAGCAGGAGAACTGGATTCAGTCCCAAGCGGGTTGTCTCTGGAGGCTGCCCTTCTGCTCACCCCTCACGGAAGGTTATAGCATCCGCTGTCTCCATTCACTCCTGTATCGGAATAATCCGCCTTCTTCTCTGTCAGGCGCCAGTGGGGCGAAGCTAAATCCACCACCGGCTCCTCCTGCGAGATCACCCACCACGGAGCTTTCAAGCAGGAGCCAGCAGGTCCCAGGCTGGACCCAGACACAGCAGCCCGGGGGCCAGCTGCGGAACGGGAACCTGCACATCATCGGTAAGTGGGGCCACCACTGCCACACTGTCTGCCATGGGGAGCTGGCTCCCATCGCCCAGCGGGAGTGTGCCAGCCCCGGGCACATGCTTTGCCAGAACAGGGGACTCATGGTAGCATAGAACAGACCACAGGTTGTGTTAAATAGAGGGTTTGTCTGGAGGCTTTCTGCAGGGCTCCAGAACCCACTCCTGACCTTCTGATTGAGTTTAGAGAGGGAAGAAAACCAACATTTTAACAGTGTATCTGTCTCCATGGAGAAATCCATGCCTAAGGCTGAATGAATAGTGTGATTTAGACACAGTGAACAGATGGACAGAAGGTCCAGCAGACAGGGGGCCAGTTAGGGCAAAAATATGAAGATAGGGTGAAAATTGACATGGGGTCAGGTGTGACCAGCAATCTTTGCATCCCTTTGTGGGTTGAGCTACTGTCAGTCAGAAATCCTAGATCGCCAAGCAGGGACCTGCCCCAGTGAAAGGGCCACATGCCCCCTCTCCTCTTCCATCGAGAGCTCAGGACAGAACCCGTTTGCTCTGGGAGCCCAGGCCCACAACTGGACACAGGCCATGCTCCGTGTCAGCAGCCAGGCCCAGGACCCCTGTTCTGCCCATTCAGGCAGAAGCCTCCCAACCCAGGCCCATCGCCCCAACCCAGGCCCTCCCAGGAGCTCAGGAGGGCTTCAGGCTGCGGGGGCTTTGCTGTCCCTGGTGCTGCCATATTCCCCACCTCTGACTCTGGGCCCTGCATCGCCCTGTGGCTCTTTAGAAGCTTCCTGAAGATATTAGTGGATGTAAGGTGGAGTGGGTGATGGGGAGAGTGTGTTAATTTCACTTTTTCCCAAGTCCCCCATGTCTCAGCTAAAGAGTAAAATTTGAGAAGTGGAAGGTGGCCTTGGAAGGACTAGTCCTGCCATGGACACCCTGGCACCAATTAGGCGAACCTTGGGCCATCACAGTAACCAGAGCAACTTTGCCATTTTCTGTGTGCAGATGACTTTGAGTCTAAATTCACGTTCCATTCTGTGGAAGATTTTCCTCCTCCAGATGAATATAAACCATGCCAGAAGGTTTACCCCAGCAAGATCCCCAGAAGTAAGTACCGTCTGGCGAGGACCCCTGCACTGCCCTGACTCTCAGAAAGCGGTGCCTGGTGCGCATTGGTCAGCCGAGGCTGTCATCTCATGTCCTGAACAGCAGTGCCATTCATACTCCTGGAAGTGTCAGGACATGCACATATCCCAGGCCCCAAGGGTTCATTTAAAGGCTGCTACAGAATACCAGCCTTCAGTGTTTAGCATCAGATTTGAGTGAATTTACCACTTGCCCCTCCCCTGTCTGGGACTCTGAACTAGGGATCTGAATATCCCAAGGAAAATGGGATGCAGGAACTTTGCAGTAGTAGCCGGGGAAGGACCCGAAACCCCCAACATGGAACTTTGGCAGACCGTGAAATGGAGAGTGCCCTCAGGCCAATGGTTCTCAGCCTCGGTACACATCCGAATGACCTAGAGAACCTAAAAACCCAAAAGGCCAGGCTGCATCTGGACCAACTAAATCAGAGCACCCAGGGTAGGACCAGGGTGTCGGTCATTGTGAAAGCTGCCGGGTGATGCCAGTGTCCAGCCAAGGCTGAAAGTCTCAGCCCAGTGAGCGCTGCCTCCCTCTGGTTTCATCATGTGGCCAGGCTGCTGCTCAGCCCAGGAGTAGCAGAGGGAGAGGCTGGCCAGCCTGCCCCTCAGGCCCAGAGGCCAGGGAGGCAAGTACTTTAGAAACACAGGCAGCAGAGAAAAGCAAGGTGGGGTGTGGACAGCACAGTGATGCTGCCTGTTAGTTAAAACGTGAACCAGTTCTTGTCTGGTGCTGAGCCAGTCCGACTGGGCAGCAGCTGGTGAGACAGGATAGAGTCAGCAGCATGGGGCGAGGGTCAGATGTGTTCCCGCCCACAAGCTGAGTGAGGCCCCCAGTCCGAGACTTCTGTGGGCCAGCATGGAAAATTACATAATCGCTGGTGTCTGGGATTAGCCCCAGACCAGAAACTCCATGAGTCTCTTTCACGGGGACCGTGGGGAGGTCCCTTCTCTGGGGTTCAGTTTGCTGCTGGTTTGCACCTGTCCACCTTCATGCCACAAACCTCCCTGCCCTCTGGTGCACCTGGACCGCACCACGTGAATGTGACCTCCTGGCCCCTGGAGGCTTTTTGGTTGCTGACCCCTACATTAAACCAAAGGCCAGCAAACGTTTTCTCTAAAGGGTCAGAGACGGCATATGTGAGGCTCTGCGGGCCATATGGTCTCTGCCACTACTGTCTGGTTCTGCTGTTCCCACATGGAAGCGGACACGACAGTAAGTGAATGAATGAGCACGGCCATCTTCCTGTAACTCTTGATTAATAAACACAGGTTCTGGCTGGATTTGGTCTGCTGGCCATACTAAACCAACCCAGAAGAGGAGATTCTTAAAAATCTTTCTATGTGGCAGCCTTTCCTAATAATGTGCCATGGAGTCCTTCAACGTTCAGACTCAGACAATTCTAATGGGAAGTGCCATGGTGCCCAGTCTTATCCCTGAAAATACAAAAAAAAAAAGCTGTGCCCCCCACAGCTCGCCAGGAGGGTGCAGCTGGCAGGTGGCGCTATGTTCCTCTCGTCCCGAAGAAATGTTCGAATCAGTGCCCAGACCGAAATACAATCTCCTGATGCTTAGGTAGGTGCAGTAAAAAGAGAAGAGGGAGGAGGAGGCAGAGGAGAGAAAACCTACCACGTGAACTGACATCCTGCAGAGCAGAAATGGCGTTGGTAATTGGCAGGCGTAGAATACTTCCGTGGCCTGCCAGCACAATTGCTTCAGCTCGTCCCCGCCATCCCTGCTAGCCGTAGGGTAGAGCCTTGTTAATTATATTAGTGCGAGTCTGCTATGGGTCATGCCTGCCCAATTGCATTTCTCCTCGCAGTGTTCCTCCTGCTAGGCAGTAACCTGGTTCCCCCAGATGAGAGTTCTCCATGGTTTGGGAGATGATGCTGTTCTCCGGATGAGTGTGTTTGCACGCCCTCTTGGAGCAGTCCTGCCTCCCGCCACCTGTTTCTCTCCTTCTGACAAACACACACCACACAGATATCCTAATGCTTCCTTCCTTTTTTTAACTATAAGTGCCTAACGTGAAATTTGCCATCCAACCCTTTTTCAGTGTACACACAGTTCAGTAGTGTTGGGTACACTCACATCGTAGTGAGAACACTTTTCAGAGCCCCTTTCATTGTGCAAAACTGAAACTCTCTCTCCATTCACCCAGGACTCTCCATTCTCCCCTCGCCCAGCCCCTGGCAACCACGCTTCTATTTTCCGGTTCTATGAGTTTCACTACTCTTGGTGCTTCATATAAGTGGAATCTACCAGAGTTTGGCTTTTTGAGACTGGCTTATTTCACTTAGCATCATGCCCTCAAGGGCCACCTGTATTCTAGCATGCACCAGAATTTTCTTCCCTTTTTAGGCTCCGTAAGGTCCCATCGTATGGGCATGCCACATTCGGTCTATCCATTCTTCCCTCAGTGGACACCTGGAGGGCTTCTGCCTTTTGGCTCTTGTGAAAATGCTGCCATGGACATAGATGTACAGCTATCTCTTTGAGACCCAGCTTTTAATTCTCTTGTGTGCATACCCAGAAGTAGAATTGCTGGATCACAGGGAAATTTTTTTAGGAACCACTGTAGTGTTTTCCATTTTCCATTCCCATCATTGCTGCATAAGGAGAGATGCAGAGTTTCCCTTTGTTTTATGGAGAAAGTGGTTCTCCTTTAGCTCTGCTATTATTTCCAGGAGTGTTTGCGAAAACCAGTGCCCACTGCTGACCTACAGGGAAGCCTGTTGTATTGCCCAGTGGTTCTCCAGTGGGGGTACTCTTTCCCCAGGGGACATTTGGCGCTGTCTGAAGATATTTCCTGTTGTTCCAGGCGGTCTGGGGCACAGAGAATGTGCCACCAGCATCTAATGGGTGGAGACCAGGGATGCTGTCGAACAGCCCACAGCACACAGGCCTGATCAGCCGGCCCAAAAGGAGCCACGTTAAGAAACCCTGGCCAGCAGGGAGCGCTGCCTGTCGTAGCCTGGAGGTTTTTAGACCTCACAATGGTCATTTCAGGGTCATACTGCCACCGGCAATTAGGTCAGGGCTTGTATGAGTGTCTTTTTACTTTGCATTTAGGTAATAAACTGGCTGAAAACCTAGCCCTCCCTCTGTCATTTACTTGGGTATATCTCTGTCCCAGAACAAATGCACTCCTTGATTTAAAAAGCATGTTAATAAAAGTGCCAGCGCCCGCTGGATCCATGGTTTCTAGGCTGCAGAGGCCCCTCGTGGGGCAGTTCCTCCTAAAACCTGTATCTTACCGAACAGCTGCCTCGCGTGGCTTCCAGGCTCACTGCAGACAACTTGAAAAGTGTGTTTTGAGAGATTAAAGACAACCTGTTAATCCAGGAGGAATCCACTCAGGTTTTATGTCTATGTTCATCAGTTTTAAAAATAGTTGAGGTCATCCTATTTATATGATTTCTGGCCTGCTTTTCTCTCCTGCCTTTCGATGTTGCCCCAAGTTATTTGTGTCTTTGTCAAAGTTCACACAGCCGCTCACGACTCCATTGCCTGACAATAAGCATGACATTTCCTACACGCTTCCACCAAACACAGGCGGTTACCAGGTTTTTGCCAGGACAGCCCACTCGTGCTCTTTCTGCATTTCACAGCTCTTTCTAAGGAGCACAGTAGCCCAAGCTGTTTGGAGGGCTCTGGGACACAGTTATTTCATTCCTAGTCCATGGCCCAAGCAGGACAGAAAAGTCTCGCACCAAAAGCAGCAGAGAAAGCGACACCCAGGCCACCATTCAGAACACCTGAAGCACAGGACAAGGTCTCACAGGACCTTGGATTTAAGATCTGAGGATTTGGATTTCACACTTGGCTAGGCCAACCACACTGTATACCTGCACACACGCGACACACACATGCACAGTAGCTGCCCAAGGGGACACGTGTCCTGGGGAATGAATACACCTGGAGCAGCAGGGCCTCTGGGGTAGAGGATGGGGAGGGGGAGGGAGGGCAGAGCCACTTCCGGTTGGCTTTCTTTTTCCTGTTACGTTCTCCTACGTTCTCTGAATTCTCATTTATGAGAAAGCATTTATATAGAACTTGTATAATATATAGCATGTCAGGTGTTCGAGAATGAGCTGGGCCCCGGGAGAACAGAGCCTCATTCTGCCAGCGCGCACTTATCTGTCGCTCTCTGCTTAAGAGTCTAGCGCACGGCGCCGCGCATCTCCGAGGCTGGAGACGGCGGTCTGCTCTGAGCTAGGACGCTCTCACACGCATGGAGATGGCAGGTCTTAGTGCCTTGTTTCCCCCCCACCGCATATCGAACGTGATGCCTCTGTCATCACGGCCTGGCACAGAGAAGCCGCGGTGGAAACAAGCAGCCGGGGCCAGCAGCCTGGAGGTTTCGGGTTGACCGGCTCAAGTTGCTGCGGTCCCAGTGCTGCCTCCGCAGTCAGCGCCGGCCCAACCCACTGTCGCTGTGACGTGCGCAGCCGCTTCCTGGGCCAGCAGATGGTAAGATCGCCCCTGTGCCTTTCAGGCCGGACACCTGGTCCCTGGCTCCACGCCGAGGCCGCTGGGCAGAGCTCCGATGACATCAAAGGCAGAAATGCTCAGGTAACGCGGCCCTCCCATCTCTCAGAGGTGTGGAGGGTGTGCTTTCTCCTAACAGCGTCACGTTTTTCCCCAGACTCTATTTCCCCAGGGAAAGCCACTTGGGGGTACTGAACTCCCTACTGGATGGCACTCAGGATGTCAAAATCTAAAGAGTGAAAGGGGTTCCCTGGAACAACCGCCACATGCAGAAGCAAGTAAAGCCCCGTGGACTCTGGGTCATTCACCCTGCCCCACCCCCCCCACCACACATTCTTCCCTTGTTAGGTTGGCTTGAGAAGCCTGAGAAACTCTGTCATGTTTACAAAACAGACTCAGTGTCGTCCCTCATCTCTAGAAGACAAGGTTTTGTATCCTTGGGAGCTTTTGCCCCCCCATCAATATTATAATTTTTGCTTACTTTTTATAGAGCATTTTAATTTGAAATTTCTGGCTAACACAAGAATGTGTGAAACATAAAAAGAGATGACAAAATATTGGAGAAAATTCCATTTATCATGTCTTGAGAATGGTACAAAGTAGTTATATTAGACATGGTGATAGAACAAGAAGAACCCATGAGAACAAATTTCATCTATTTTTAGAGAAATTTTCTTTTAACTTAAGGGAAAGGATTCTGTTACTATGGTCTGGTATCATTTGATGTTCCAAATTTGGAAATCAAGTTTAATCCCATATAGACATCAGCTTTATCATTTATTTTGGCCCAGTTTAGCACAGTTCAAGTCCTGGTGGCCAGAGGAAAGTGGGAGGAGGGCCAGGTGCCTATGTGATAAGACAAGAAATGTCCTTACTCTCACATGAGGCAACTTGGACGGAGCGTCTCCTAACCTGGGCAGAGATCACGACTCTCCCCGCATGTGGTCATGTCTCATATTTAGAGACCCTTTGTTTCCTGGAAAACATCCAATAGATCCTCCCCTGCTAGGTGTTCTGTGTGACAGAGGTGACCTGCCGTGAAATCGGGTCACCCTCTGCAGCTATATGGAACCTCAAGGAAAGTCATGTGAGAAGGGAGGGACAAGGTTCCTGGGATGGGCTCCTTGAAAGTGGACAGCACAGCCCCCTTTCCTAGCACAGCTACCCCAGGAATTGCAGTGACCACCCTCAGAGGGCCGCAGGCTCAAAACTGGGCATGTGATTGCATTGAGAAGGAGCTCTGTGTGAGTAGGACAGAAGAAGACAAAATTGTGCACCGGCATTCGCTCTGGGAGGTTAGCACTGAGTTTTATGTTCTTCCTAGTGCATTTCTGCAATTCCTGAATTTTCCACCATGAACACCTTACTCCTGTGGTCAGAGACATGTAGTCATCAACAGAATAAAAGTCCCTGCATTGCATAACTCTATATATTTTTCAGATAACTTGTGTATCTTACCACGTTTCACCCTTTCATTTACCCTGTGCTAGAAGCTGGAGAGATACCTTAGTGCTATTTTTTTTCTTTTTCAAATAAGAAAACAGAGCTCCCAGGGGTTAAGGAACTTGCCCAAAGTCACATGCCCAGACCTCTGAGTCCTTGTCCAGTGCTCCGCCACCTGTAGGTCGCTGCTTCTCCTGGTGTGTTAAAGTTGCCCGGACAGGAGTCACCCTCCCCTTCAAATGTGCAAGTGTGATCGGACACTGTGCAGAATCTGGTCCCTGGCCTTGTGGCAGGCACGCACCCAGATCACTGAGCCCATAGAAGTCTAGTCAAGGATGGATTGGGAAGTCTGCCTTGGTCATTCCAGAGCCAAGACCTTCCTAATGTCCCACTGAACATCATCTTGACTCATTCTCACTTCAGTGAGACACAAAGCGGTTGCCCAGCGAAACCACTGGGTTCCAGACAGAGCAAACCATGCCCCAGAGGGCGTTCTTTTATGGATACGGGGCCCCAGTGATGTGCACTCAGGCGGGAGCCCTGGGCTAAAAACCAGAAGGCCTGGGCACTTGGTCTCTTTCCCATCGCCTTGTTTTGGGGTCTCCAGCAAGTTCTTTGCTTTTCCTGGGCTCCCTGTCCAGTGAACCTGCTGGTGCTTGATCCTGTCAATGTTTATAAGATGGCATTGGGTCCCCACGTGCCATGAACTCATGTCCCATCTCATCCCTTTCCCACCTGGGACCCCCTGGGTGAAATCAGCCCCTTGCAAGTGATGGAGAGCCTCAGTGCCCAGCCCCGGGGTGGGCCATCTGCGTGCAATGAGTATTCTCACCCCAGCTGGTCATGTCGTCGTGTTTCCACAGCTGTCTCTGAAGGCACTCCGGTGAGAAGCCCGAGGAGCCAGCGGCCTGTGAGCACCTGGGGCCCCCCATCTCGGGACAGGCCTGCCGGGAGAGCGCGTGTGACCTCACCATACTCCAGTTCTAATTCAGTTGACCACACAGGCTCCGAATGGAGCGGTTATTTATTGTAAATACGTGGATTGCACAGGCTTTAAGTCAGTACCGTAGTCAACTTTTATTTTTTAAGAAAACCACACTCACTGTTTCTCCCTTTTTAAAAATACATCTTGGCATCCGTCTGTCAGTGCAGACAGAGCCCTGTCCCCACCCCCCAGTGTCCACCCCGGGACTGTACATACGCTCGCAGGCTGGCCCTTCCTGGAGTCGGAACCGTTTTCAGAAGACTCCTTGGTTTGCAAGTAGCCCAACGTCACAGTAACCCCCGCAGCTTCTCATTGGCATGATTTTATATTCTCAGCGCACAAACTGCAGAATCAAACCAAATAATGCCTTATAAATGACACAGCTCGGAGAGACTAGTGTGTCCCCACACCAGACAGCGCCACACAGCCTCCAGTGAGCGAGACGCAGCGTCTCGTTCTCGTTTGCAATACAGGGATTGTTTTTGTTTTTGTTTTTGTTTTTTTGCTGCCTAATGTAAATATAATGAAAAGTCAAGGCAGGAGTGGGCCTGGCCCTTTTGTAACTGAATGATCCTACAAGTAGCCAATGCTCTGTTTACAGTGGCCTTCATGCCCAAGTCCCCGAGACTCTTCCTCCTGTCTCTTCCAAGTTCCCAGCCCCGTCCTGGCAGCCAGGGTGCAGGGCAGGGGGTGAGCTTTATGAGATTTTGGTATTTTCCCTGCAAGTGAGAAACCTACATAACTCATTATTAGAGTAAATTACTAATTCTATCTCAGAGGTCTCTTTTTTCTTCCCCCCTGAGTGCAGGATTTCTATGGCAAGATAAAGTATAGACCCAAACGTTATGAAATATCTGCCTCAAATAGCTGGTGCCCCACCCCCAGCCCTGGGAACCCTGGAACCATCCGCCAGGCAAAACCCAGCTCCCTTCTGAGCTGAACAATGTAACTGGTCTGAGAGCCCCTGGTCCCTGAGATGGCACCTCTGGATGGGGTGGAGGGAAAGAGTGGTGTCCAAGTTCAGCCAGCCCTGAACACAGAGCCAGCCGGTCAGGACAGGCCTCTGACTGCAGCTCACACCCTCAGACTGGAGCTGGTGAGGGAAGGGAGGCTTGTGTTCACTTGCCACCTGACCCCAAATATTCTGCGTCCTTGGGGAGGAAGACTGTGACAGCGGAAGGACAGAAAATAGAAGGAAACAGACTGGTCCCTGGTCTGTTATCAAAAAAGCTGTAGATTAAAGGAAACTGGGAGGGAAAGGCTGGAAGAGCAGTGCAAATGTTTCCTTCGGAGCCTGCCCCGCCTGCGCTCACAGCTGGAGGGTATCACGCCCAGCGGAAGCCGTCCAAAAAGGTAGACAGGAGGGAGGGCTCTGGAAACGTGACCGAGACTGCGCACACCTGCCTGTGGTCTGCCCTGGAGACTGAGAGGCCACCCAGCATTATTGTTGTGCTTCGTCCTTGCAGAGAGAAGCGCGTGAGCAAGGTCAAGTTCCCTTCTCTGGGGAATAAACCAAGCCAAACTGTAACAGCTAAATCAGTGGAACAGAAGTTTCTCCAGGGCACCAGCTCTGGGCATAGCCGATTAGTTTCAAAGGTTCTGCAAGGTTTCCACAAGGTCAGAATTTCTTTATTACGATGGTATCCACTCCGCCGCCCTCTCAGTTGGACAAAATAATTACCAAGGATTTAATGACCAGGAGTAAAAAGGCCCTAGATGAAGGCAGTTCCTACATAAGAGTGCTCTGCCCACCCCAGGGAGGTGTTTACACATCCGTGCTGTGCAACGCTGGGGTAGAAATTAAAAATAAAACAACTCAAGGACAGAGAGAAGGAAGGAGCAGAAACCATGCATCACAATTAGGGAGGAATCTCGGGAATCTGGCATCGCGTTGCTCCTGGAGACCTGTCCCTGAGTTCAAGCCCTTTGAACTCTCAAGGCAAAGGGTGAGCCCTGACCATCACCTCACACAGAGACGTCGGAGTCACAGGGCCCCACCGCCGACGGGACAGTCTCGGCCCCTGGGGTTTCACAGGTGTTTTGTATTTATTGACGTTCCTCTGCAGATTCATTTCTCTGTACCTAATAAACTGTCCTAAGTGGAAATGCTTCCGGTTGTTTCCTTGTTGAAACCTACCCATGCTGACCAGTGCTGAGTTCAGGGTTCTCAGGGCTGGTTTCCTTACCTGTGATGAAGCCATAACTGTGTACCTGAGCATACAGTGATGAAGGTTCAGTGATGTAACACCCAAGCAAGCCCTTACCCCTTGGGGCCCAGAAGTCCCAGAAATGGACCCGCCCCACACTCCATGCTACAAGCAGTTTGCAGATTCCTTTACCCACCCCACCCCTGGCAACCACCATTCTGCTTTCTGTCTCTATGAATTTGACTACTCTTGGTACCTCGTATAGGTGGAATAATACAATATCTGCCTATTTGAAACTCACTGATTTCACCTAGCACGATGTCCTTAGGGTCCATCCATGTTGTAGCAGGTGTCAGAATTTCCTTCCTCTGGAAGGCTGAATAATATTCCACTTAATGTACACACCCCATTCTGTATATTCATTCATCCATCGGTGCATATGCTCTTTAATGACATTTAGAGGTGCTTCCACCTTTTGGCTGTCTTGAATAACACTGCTCTGAACATGGGTGTGCACACATCTCTGAGAACGTGCTTTGAATTCTTTGGGGTATGTACTCGGAAGTGGGGTTATTGGATTATATGCTAATTCTATTTGTAACTTTCTTAAAGGACCTCCATACTGTTTCCCATCCCAACTCCATTTGACATTCCCACCAGTAATGTACAAGGGTTCCAATTTCTCCACACCCTCACCAACACTTAAGATTTTCTGTTTTTTGATAGTAGCATCCCGATAGGTGGGATCTCATTGTGGTTTTGTATTTACTTGTAGAGTGAATTTATCCTCAGAATGGTACAAAAATAGAGGAAACTGCTGAACTGATTGGGTTTTCTGAAGACTTACATCAGCAAGATATATCCCCTTTCACACATTTTCTGTGCTGTGAATGATGCCCACATTTATTCATGAGACACAGGACAGAAGAGGCCAGCAGACGTTCATTTCAGTATTTTTTTTAATTGTAAGCATGATGTGTTTAGAGACAATTCCAAGGGCAAGCACTGGATGGGGAGGTCATCTGGTTTTAGATACTTGTACAAAAGGCTGTGAAGTCTACATGGTCAGTTCTCACTGAAGGAAACAGACTTTCCTTTGTTACCCCTGCCAATAGCATTTCCCAGCTCACAGGTCTGACTTTTCACGATATAATCGCGGACATGTGCGTACTCGCCCCCTTGAGAAATCTGCACGTGACATTTCGGGATGTTCGAAGTCAATCAGATGAAAGCACATCTGCCACAGACACAGCAGGGGAGCTGGGACTCGGGGCCCAAGGGAATGAGATGCCACAGCTGCAGGGAAGCACGAGGGCGTTCTGGGACAGCCTGTGCCTGTAACCTGCCACTCCTCCCTTCCTGCAAGAAGGGCCAGCTGGCAGGTTCCCCTCCCCCTTCCTCCATGTGCGGCCTCCCAAAAGCTGAGAGCTCAGCTGAAGACCTTCCCCATCAATGCCTGCAGCTGGTGGCTTCGTGACAAGCACACCTGTCCTACCTGGCATCCCTGCTGGGCCAGACGCAGCTGTGTCACACCTGTGCCACTGTGGAATGACATCAGTTAGGGAGCAAAGTAGTTTGCTTGGTGGACAATTATTTTTTTTACATCTAATAATTCACCCAATAGTGAAGGAACCTCACTGCTAATATCTAATAGGCAGCTTAGCATGATAGACTTTCTAATAATAACACTGTGTCTTATGTTATTGGGCACTAAAGAATCACCATAATTGCAAGTACATCCTTACGCTACCTACAGTTCCAAACCATCTCCAAGAATGAAAGCACTACTTCTGCTTTGTTAATGTACTTTTCCTGGAGCCTTTGCCTCCCCCTTGCCTTAAGAGTCTGAGGGCCATCTTCCTCTATGGTAAATTCCTTCCACTAGACAAGACTAACTAGCTTAGGCTGGGTTATGGGGTGTGGGAGTGGGGGAGACGGTCTACCCTTTACAGCCATGTCTTCTTTCTGCACAAAGCATGCATGGCACAACCACCTCCTCGCAGTCTTAATGGACACACAAATGGTATTCTAGGAAACTATTTACACACTGAACTTTAAATGTTATTTTCATAGTTCATCTTGAATATTCATTTTCTCCATATTGCCTTTAGAAAGCAATCCCTGGACAAGAAATTGTCCACATGATGATAAGCATTTTTCAGAAGCAGAGTCTGTCCAGAGCATCTATAAACATGTTCCCCCAACAACAGCCTGCTCAACTCCAACAACATACTTCGAGCTGTTGATATAAGTCGATAAAAATCACTAGAAGTGAGCACGGCTGCATCAGCAGATTCTTTGCTCTCTTCTTGTCCTTTCCAATGTACAAAGAATTTGTCCTCTGCTATTCCTTGATTTGCCTGTACACATAGACTGTCTTTGTGCTGGATGGCAGCATCCCAGCCTTGTTTAACTTCGGCCAGGCTGCTGTGCCCTCTAGTGGTAACCCAGGGGCATCACAATTGTGATGTACAGCTTTAGTCCAGACAACTCAGTTAGCCTTGGCCTTCCTGTGAAGTGCGAGGCTAAGGTCAATGCCCACTCGCAGAAGCAGCCATTGTGTTTCCCACTGAACACAATAAGATTGGCTGGGTTCCCTATGACCTTTGGCCCATAATAATAAGAGCAGGCCTCCGTGTAATTCATTCTCACTAGATTCCTTCTGGTCAAACCTCTGATCACCTTGGGTATCAGACATGTCAGGCCCGATAAAATGGTTCCATAACAGGGGGAGGTAATAGCTCATTGTGACATTTAGAGTAGCTTTCTGCATCATCTTGTTTTAGATAGCCACTCTGGAGGGGGGCTGAGGAGGGGATGAGGTGCCTATGCCATTCTGGTACCCCGCCCTTCCCCTGGTAGATAGACACTCAGAATGCCAGTTCTACAAAAAAGGAGATCCTAAATTAATCTACAGCAAAAGCCCAAACCGGGACTTAGTCTCAGCGACTACAAGCCCCCACGACTGGCTGCTGTGACCTTTGTCAGCTCAAACAACCTTTCTAGCCCTCACCACTGGCAGTCAGTCATTTTCCAAACATAACTGGCAGAACTGCGGGCCAGCAAGCTCCTGGTTCCAGCAAGCTCCTGGTGGCAAGCTCCTGGTGTGCTCCCGCCTACACTCTTAAAGGGAAGTTGGCAGGAAAAAAGGTTTGTTCTGGTACAACCTGTGACCCTCAGGGTCCACGTCTGTGTGAGGGACCCACATCCCTTGCAGGTCCCATGGGCTTTGATACAATGCTTCTGAGTAGCAGTCACTGGGAGTAATTAAGCTGCTGCCTCCCACTAGCTGGTATGTTAACACACTCTTCCCTTCATTGTCTCTGCCCCTTTAAATTCCAAGAGTGGCTGAGACTCTCAGTAGCTGGAGGTAAGCCCACCCCCCACCACCTGCCCAATTCAGCCACCCTCTGAGGGCAGCCACTGGAGCAGGAGGTGCTGGGGGATAAAGGGAAGAACCAGGGAAAGCCAACTGCTCCCTATGCAGATTTCTGAGGCGTAACAGGCTGGCCAGGGAGGGTGGGGGCTGGACTGTTACCCTGGAGTGAAATGCTTCTACATCCATCTGTCGCCTTTGTGCCCTCTGTGTTCCCAGCACTGAGCCCATCTGGCCTTCCTCACACGCTTCTCCATGCTCCGGTGGTGAGTAAAATTCTTCATGCAAACACAACATGGGACCCCAGTCAGTTTAATTAAAGTCTCTGCTGAAATAGTGCTGTGGCTGAAAAGATTCCGGGTACTTTCACTAGACACGAAACACTCCGAAGTTTCTCCTTTCCTTTTCCTCATTAACTGAGAGCTCCACTGCTTTGGGAGTTGGAACTATGCCACAGGGCCATTTAATTAACCCTAAACTAGATGGCAGTAACCAGGCCTGGAATCATTTCCACAGCAGGCCTCACCCACGTGGCAGGCGTGCTCACAGCAGGGCAAGCCTTGTGCCTTTGGGTGACCCACTCAGGGCGGTCACAGGCATGGCTGCCCCTGACTGTCTACAGCGGGCCGGTTCCAGCTGGCCCAGAGGACCGGCTCTCCCGCACTCAGAAGCAGTCTGTGCATCCACAACACACACAAGACGGATTCTGGAGGATCTCAGGAATCAGGGTGGGGCTGGGACGGGACAGGACCCCTTTCCCCTACTGGCCCTGCCCCTCAGAAGACAAATCTGGAGACGACCTGCACCAGGGACCTGCACTCCAGTGGGGGGAGGGTGGGAAACTGCTCCCTGCGTGCACACACGAGACCTGGGGCCAGGCAAAGAAATGCCTCTTGTTAACATGAAAGAAATCGTTGCTGAGAGAAAGAGTAAGACTTCAAAAGAGTTTGCTTTCCCACACACCCAGCATGGTGGAGCCGTCCTTTCAAGGCCTGATGAACTCTCATCCTGTCCCGAGAAGTCTAATGGGTCCATTGTCATTGAAACACAATGATAGCAGCTTAAAACCCATGATTAGTCAGTCCTACAGCCAAACGGAAGGGTGCGTGGGGTGCAGGTCACACCGCAGAGGAAGGGGACCACAGGGCAGAGGGGACGTCGTGAGATTCCAGGCAGCACACAAGTTCACAGTTGGATTTGGCTTCGGAAAAGGCGACCACAGCAGAACTTTCTCATTTTACTCAGACAGGAGAGCGGCTTGTTTTGCTGGTAATTTAGTAAGGTGGGAAACTTTAAATAGGAGGGGGGAGGGGGCGCTTACTTCACTTAAAGAACTTGATCTCCGTGTCCACACAGTCATAGAAAAGGTCCCCCACCTCGGCGGGGTCGGGGGGCTCCGAGCCAGCCAGGATCTCTTCCATGGCCTCCAGGCCTTGCTTCTCCAGGTCCAGCATGGTCTTCCTCAGCTTGCGACCTTGCTCCTGAGGAAGGACAACAACAGTGGGGGCGGGGGAGTCATTGCAATGACAAGGACAGCTTCCTGCGGGGATGCCCAACCCCATCCGTGTTTCCATGTGACGGCCACAGGGGGCCTTCCAGAAGGCCATTGTAGTTATATGACCACTCTGTTTGGCACACTTACAGAGCTTCCGACTGCCTTCAGGATACAAACCTGAGTGACAGCCCCAGAAGGCCGGTTGAGACATACAAGCCCACCTCTTGCCACACCCCTACTCTTCAGCCAGACGGAACTGACTGCATTCCTCCAACTCAGAATACTCTTCCCCAGCCTGTGCAGGCCTGGCCCCCAGGGCCCGCCAACCTGCTCCCAGCTTTGAGCCTTTTTAAGAGTCTTTCCTCTGGGCTCCCCGCAGGCCAGAGTCTCCTCGTTTGCCACAGTGGCCCTCCTCCTGTCTTGTGAAGCTTAGTCTACTTGCCTGTGTCCCCATTCGACCCTGAGCTCCAGGGGACTGAGAACAAGGCTCAGCTGTATCCTCCAGCACCTTGGACTTCGTAAGCACTCCCAGCATGTTTGTTGAATGAATAAATGAATGGATAGATGAAAGAACCTGATTCACAGTCATACCTCAGTACTTATGGGCTTCAAAACTCATCAAACCCCGTCATGTTCTGATGAGAAAAAAATGTGTCATCACGTGTCACTTGCTCAGTCCTCACCAGTTTCAGCGCTCGTCACCAGTTCCAGAACAGAGGAACTATGAGGACCGAGGTACCAGTGCACTTCAGTTCTAAGGCAAGGCGATCTCTTCTTCTGAGTGGGGTGACCGTGGAAAACTGACATTTGCCCAATGAGTCCCGGGAGGGAGAAGGTGTTGTCACTTTGACTCAAACCAACAGTCGTTTCTTAATTTCAAAGCCCACCCAATCTCTCAGCAGTCTCGTTTCTTTGAAATTGTGCACAGCAGAGCTCAGCACACACAGCCCACCCTACCTCTGCCTGAGATCCACGCACCCCTGCACCAGAAAGTGACATTTTCCCTGGGGGCTTACTGCCCCCAGCTTGGAAAATGTGCACTGGTGGGATCCCACGTGTGGAGCCCCCGACTGAACTCAGCGGAGAGCCGCCGCGGACCCATGGCTCCAGGGGAGGGTCGGCGGGGTGGCCAGCAGTGAAACACCAGTGCGACTGTGAACCCACTGGGGTTGACGTGGGTGTCGCCCTTCTTTTGCACAGCGCCCTGTGCTCACGGCTCCACACAGCAGCAGGCACCAGTTTGCCTAGAAGCTTCAGGGGAGGCTGGACCTTGTCCAGGCTGTTGAACAAATGCCTGGGGAGCAGATGAGCGTCGAACAACCACGGCCCTCCCTCCTCCCTTCCCCAGAGTGGAGGCTGGGCTCCTGTGGACGTCCCTCTCTGAGGGCGGCTGTGGGGCTGTCGTGTTTGAACTGATGTCTTGTGACTTTGTGGACCAAAGCTTCGGCTGGGGCAGGAGATGCGCCTTTTGCAGAATAACTTCTTTTTAGCTAGAGACTTGAGAATCTTTCTTTTATTGTCATAAGATAGATCTACCATAAAATCCACCATGTGAACCATTTTTAATGTCCTGTGTCCTGGCATTAAGTACACTCTGTTACGTGGCCCCAACTGTTTCCAGATCTGTTTTGAAGAATCATTTCTTTGTTTTTTGGATTTTTTAATCCTCACCCAAGGACATTTTTTTCATTACTTTTAAAGAGCGGAAGGGAAGAAACATTAATTGGTTGCCTTCCCTACATACCAGGCCCAAGGACCATATGCTCCTGGACCAGGGATGGAACCAGAAACCTTTCAGTTACGGGACAACACTCCAACCAACCAACTGAGCCACACAGGCCAGGGTGGAAGAATTCAGTTTTTTAAAACAACATCTTTAAAGTGTTGCCATTGTGTACAATTTTTGTACCCCCAAAAGTATACAAAGAACTACAAAAAGCAGAAAAGCAGTTGTCCCACCTAGAAGGGAATAATATTTCAGCAATTCCTAGGTAAGCAGAAATGAAAGAGGACTGTTCCTAGCCCACTGGCCTCTAGAACATCAAGTACAGGCTTTGTTTCATTCTGTTTCTTTTAAGAGACTGGACAGGAAAACTAACACCCACATTCTGGGAAGGGCCAGGGAGCCTGGACTTTGGGAGGAGACGTGCGGAGAGGAGGTGAGGGGTGAGCTCGGTCACCACTCCACTGACCCCACCACCCTCCACGGGCCTGTCCCCAGACTCACCTGATCACTCTCGATGACAGCACGTGCCCACTCGTGGGCCTTGTACAGTTCATGCCGACGGTCTGGTTTCTCCTGGAACCGAGGCTTCTTTTTGGCAGGGTCATCGTCCCCAAAGCAGGGAGACTGTACTTTGGGGACAAGTTTTACATCATCAACAAAGATGAAAGGCTTGAATATGGACCTGGAGAGAAAGGAGAGGTGCTTCAGCCAGACGGGGGATTGAGGACACCCTCAAGCTGTCCTTTCATTCCGCAGACATGTCCTGAGCTGACTCCCCACAGGCGAGTGGGTGGAGGGTGGTGGCAAGCAGCGAGTGGTGGGTGAGTACGTACAAAAGAGACATGACTGCATAGTGCAGTAAACATTTCGGTGAATCTAAGTGCCCTTACAAGCTGCAATTTCTTCTGTTTACAGTAAGGAGACATCTGAACAGACCTGCTCTGTTCTGGGAAGACCATTCGCCAGGCTCCTTCAGTTCAAGGGCGCACTGGGTCCCATTTCCACAGGGAGAAGGGTGCCTCTCTCTACCAGGGTTTGCTGGGCAGTGGCTGCTGGAAAGGAACGCTCTGAGACCCCACCTTGCTTTCTACTTTTTGGGGGTTCTACCTTATTTGAAAATTTTTGAAATATCTCTGACACACTCAGGGAGGGAACAGATTAACAGAGATGAGACAAAAAAACCCCAGAGGCCCTGGCCCGGGGGGCTCAGCTGGCTGGAGCATCGTCCTATACACTGAGAGGCTGCACGCCCCCACCCCAGACAAGAGCAGCACACAAGGTCCCCCTGGGATTAAGACAATAAACTTGGAGCCGATCGGGAAAGAATCTAGAATAACCAGGTTCTCTCAATGACAGGTGTCCCTCTGGTTCATCCGTCTGTCATTCCAGCTTCACTGTGAGTCGCTCCCATCATTTAGCCAAACTCACATATGAGTGCGGAGCCATTGGTGAAGGACATTCCCACTTAGAAGCAGTGCTTCTGGAGCAGGAGACAACCTTAGTGCTGGTTCCAGATGCTTTGGGAGGTTTTGAAAAGTCAAAAATGTAGGATAGGAGAGAGGAGAAAGATGGCACTGGAAGAATTCAGACTGAATTGGAGGGGGTGCGAGGTGCATCTGGCATATGTCCATGCAGGCTCTACGCCCATAGCCGTGGCATCTGAAGCCCATATCGTCTCCAATAACAAAAAGGTGCCACTCGTCCCTAACATCTGAATTAAACACATGAGACAGTGTCAGCTGATCCAGTGCAGCCTCTCCAGCTTAGTGCACTGAGGGGAGAGAGGAAACCACACACACACACACACACACACACACCTTGCATCTCCCCAGCTCCTTGCCATTAAAATGTCAAATGCCCTATTTTCCTAGGACTTTTCTCCTATTTTCCATTTGTTTTTAAAATATGTTTTATTTATTACACTATTACAGTTGTCCCATTTCCCCCTTTATTCCCCTCCACCCTCTCTTCCCCCTGCTTCCCCCGCCCTTTAGTTCATGTCCATGGGTCGCACATGTAAGTTCTTTGGCTTCTACATTTCCTATACTATTTGCAACCTCCCCCTATCTATTTTCTACCTACCATTTGCTACTTATTCTCCGTACCCTTTCCTTTTCTCTCCTCCTCCCACTCCCCAACTGATAACCCTCCATGTGACCTCCATTTCTGTGATTCTGTTCTAGTTGTTTGCTTAGTTCGTTTTTATTTTTTAGGTTCAGTTGATAGTTGTCAGTTTGTTGTCATTTTACTGTTCCTAGTTTTGATCTTCTTTTTTTAAATTTTTATTTTATTGATTATGCCATTACAGTTGTTCTATTCCCCCTTCATTCCCCTCCACCCTGCACCCCCACCCCTACCATTCCCCCCTTTAGTTATGACTATGTGTCTCAAGTTCTTTAGATTCTATATTTCCCATACTATTCTTGCCCTCCCCCTATCTATTTTCTACCTACCATCTACGCTATTTATTTTCTGTACCTTCTCCCCCCTTCTCCTCCTCCCACTCCCCTATTGCTAACCCTCCATGAGATCTTCATTTCTATGGTTCTGCTCCTGATCTAGCTGTCCTGTTAGTTTGCTTTTGTTTTAAATGTGGTTGTTAATAACTGTGAGTTTGCTGTCCTTTCACTGTTCATCTTTTTTATCTTCTTTTTGTTAGATAAGTCCCTTTAACATTTCATATAATAAGGGCTTGGTGATGATGAACTCCTTGAATTTGATCTTATCTGAGAAGCACTTTATCTGTCCTTCCATTCTAAATGAAAGTTTTGCTGGATAGAGCAATCTTGGTTGTAGGTCTTTGGATTTCATGACTTGGAATACCTCTTTCCAGCCCCTTCTTGCCTGTAAGGTCTCTTTTGAGAAATCTTCTGACAGTGGGATGGGAAGTCCTTTGTAGGTGACTGTCCCCTTATCTCTTGCTGCTTCTAGAATTCTCTTCTTCATTTTAATCTTGGCTAATATAATGATGATGTGCCGTGGTGTGTTCCTCTTTGGGTCCAAATTCTTTGGGACTCTCTGAGCTTCCTGGAAGTCTATTTCCTTTGCCAGATTGGGGATGTTCTACTTCATTTTTTTCTCAAATATGTTTTTAATGTCTTGCTCTTCCTCTTCTCCTTCTGGCACCCCTATGATTCGGATATTGGAATGTTTAAAGATGTCCCAGAGATTCCTAAGCCTCTCCTCATATTTTTAAATTCTTGTTTCTTCCTTCTGCTCTAAACCATTGATTTGAGTCCCAGTTTCCTTCCTGTTACTGTTGGTTCCCTGTACATTTTCCTGTATTTCCTCTTTTCTAGCCTTAATTTTTTTCTCTATTTTAAGACCATACTCAACCATTTCTGTGAGCATCCTGATTACCAGTGTTTTGAACTGCATCTCATAGGTTGGCTACCTCTTTCTCACTTAGATGTATTTTTTCTGGAGCTTTGATCCAGAACATCTGTTCTTTCATTTGGGCCAGTTTTTTTTTCTTGGCACACCTGTTATGTGTAAGGGGCGGAGCCTTAGTTGTTCACCAGGGCAGGGCAACCCAGTCACTGTGTTGTGATGCTGTATGTGGGGGAGGGGTCCAAGAGGAAACAATGGCGCTCACTCTACTCTCTGCCAGTTTTCAGTCACTTCTTCCACTTCCCACAAGCAAACCAGGCCCTTCTGGTGCTCATTCCGGGTGAGTGGGTTTGTTACGTTCTAGGACCTTGTGGGTCTTTCCAGCAAACTCCCCTGTGAGGCTGGGAGTTTCTCCTGCTGCTGCCTCAACCCCCACAGGTGTTTTCAGTCAGAGGTTTGAGGCTTTATTTCCCCACATTGGAACCCTGGGTTGTGCGGTCTGTCTTGCTCCCTGGTTGTTGCTCCTGATTTATCCGCACACGAAAGTGGGACCACCCAGTCCACCAGCCACCGCCCTGCTGCAAATTCTCTCTGCCCAGCCGCGCCCATCCTACAGGTCTGGATGAATGTTTCTTCTTTAATTCCTGGGTTGTTGGATTTCCATACAGTTTGATTTTCTGTATTGGTTTCTGGTTGGTTTTTGTTTTTAAATTTGTTGTCCTTTTCGGTTGTGCGAGGAGGCACAGTGTGTCTACCTATGCCTCCATCTTGGCTGGAAGTCTATTTCCTATTTCATAGGTTGAAGTACATGGCCTAATGCTATTAGGTAAATGGGTTGGTAAATAACCTTTTAATATTTAAAACAGAAAATGTTTAAATTCTCTCCCCCTCTTGGATTATCTATCCTGCATATTGAGCATTTGTGTGTTTTCCCAGAGCCCTGGTTCATGGTGTCTGCCAATTTCTGTGATATAAATACACCCCCTGGGGCCCATTCCAAGCTACCAACGCGACCTCACTGAGCACTAAGTCGGGAAGGATGTCCGTAATCAGCTCTCACTGGCTCTAGTGCACTGTGGGACTCTGGATTTTACAGTCTCCAAACACAAAGGGGCCTCCATTCCCTTCTCTCTCTGATTCTTCACATCAGTGAAGCTTAAACAAGTACTGGCTTCTAACTGGAAAGTGGTCTCCAAAGGTCAGACCAGTGCACAAAGGCCAATTGGAGTCATAGAAGTGATGGACGCACCAGCTGATTCAACAAAGTATTGAAAAGATGGGATTTGCTTTTTTGATAAACTAATTAAAGGTCTTTCACATCTCCCTCTAGCTCTCAAACTTCAACTTTTGCACCTCCTTCCAACTCTCAGACTTACCTAGTACCTGGTACTTGCTAGGAGGCAGGGGAGGAAAATAAGGGAGGGAAGAAGAGAAAAGAGAATGTGAGAACAAGTTGTTTCAGGAGAAGGATCTGTAATTAATACCTCGAGCAAAGGGCAGAGAAGTGCAGGGGCAGAGCGAGCAGCAGTCAGATCACATCCTCTGGTCCCTAACATGACTGGGAGGGGTGAACCAGGCAGTGTCTCTGTGAGATCACAATCTTTTGCAAGTGCCCTGCTCTGACACCGCTTCCTTAACATGCCTCTGTCATGTTTTCAGAAGGAACAGAAGCCACTAAACTGTCCCTGATTTTACTACAGAAAACCCAAAGAGTAGGTAGTGATGCTTCCCACTGACAAGACAAAATGTGGAACATGTCCAATGACGGAGAAACACTGAAATGTTGAAACAAACAAACCAAAAAAAAACCTGTGACAGCTCTGCAGTCACAGCAAGAAAGACAGCTCATTTAACCCAGAAGATAGAAATGAATGCCTTCCGGAAAGGTCCTGATCTTCTTTAAGGCCTTCCTGCTTGACCCAAGGATAATCTGCTTTTAAAGTTACTTGAAATCTTAGATTTTAAATACCTGAAGGCTATGTCCCAGGTTGTTTCTCTCACCGCATTAGGCCATGTACTTCAACCTAGGAAGCAGTGTTCCTTTATCTCAGGGTCCTGGAGTCACAAAGACCTGCCTTCTGAGTACTGGGACAGCAGGCATCTGACACCGGGAAAGGGGGGGCTGGTACATCCACTCTTCAGTTCAACCCATTTCTTCAAAGGCTCCTGCTCCCTAAACAACAGGCCCCGAAACTTGGCAGAGCATTCCATATACCTCCCAGGCCCACGTGTACCCCCACGCACCAGCAGCAAGTACTCACCAAGAGGCCATTGAGTCACCAGCACTGGGAGACAAGCTTTCATGCCTCTATGCATTTGCATACACTGTTCCCTCTACCCACAATGTCTTTCCTGCTTTTTGTCCCTAACAAACTCCTACTCTTCCGACAAGGCCCCATGCTCAAGAGTTCCTTCCTCTGCGAAGTGTTCCTCTTGGTCATCTCCTTTGTGCCACCTCGTTCCTTGTACACATTTGGACTCCAGTACCCAAAAAGCACTACCTCTCTGGTGAAGTTCACAGGCAGGAAGCAACCCCTTAAAATACAATGTGTAAAAGCACTGACCAGTGCACTCGAACTTGCTCCCATGTGCTTTGTCCTCTAACTCAGAGGTAGTGGTTGTTTTGATAAACCTTGGGCATTCCTATAATCGCTCTGCCTTGCATCTGGTTTGGCTTTGCATCCCCCAAGTACATCACAATGCCTGGCCTATGAAAGATATTCTATATGTGTTTGCTGAATTTAAAACCACTGGATTCTATGATTGTGATGAATGCTATGTGACTAAAGCCAAGACCACCCCTTAATCTGAGCTCTTTGTGCTGTGCTGGCCACACTAAGGCCGACTAAACACTGTGACTTGGCTGTACAAAAGGCAGTGCGGGAACCTAGTGTGCACTTGCTGGACCAGCTTTCAGGGGTAGCTCGTGCTTTCTGCTTACATGACTGTGTCTCAGACGAACCTGGAAGGGTCTGGGGTCCCAGTGAAATAGTGGATGCATGGTGAGCTTCTGCTCTGGGGCAGGACAGACATAGCGCTGGCCGTGGTGAGGAAAGACTCGGAGTCTATGCAGACGCCACTGGCTTTGTCCCGTAAGACGTCAATCATAGTCTGCACAGTGATGCTTTCTGTAAAGAGAGAGGTTGCGGGAGATATAACTGTGGCAGGCTGTGAGCCAAAATTCATTTGGTCCTTTCCCTTTGTTTGTAATATAACTCCTGAAATGATATCTGGGGGACATAACTGACCATAGCACAAATCCTGACCAATGGGAGGCAAGCGGAAATGATGTGTACGACTTCCTTGTCATAAAGAGGGATGCTTGCCCTTCACTCTCCTTTGCTCCCTTCCTTGCTGGCTGGCAGATGCCAGCAAGTGGATCCCTAATGGAAGCCATGTGTTGAGCATGGTAACCTACCAGCCCTGGACTATCCAAGTACATCTGGACTATACCATGGGAGAGAAATATACTTCCATTTTCTTTAAGCCACAGTATTCCGGGGTTTCTTTGATCCAGCATTTAGCAATACCTCAGCCGGCATAGTAACACAAGAGAAGGACATCCACAGGAAGGTACATGCAAACCATGCACAGCCCACCAAGTTCAAGTGCGCTCACATACCCTTTCTGGTTAGAACCACTACTATATTTGGAAATGACCTCTCTGCAGAGGAAAACATGCACAGAGAGGTATTTAGAATAGTCAGAGTCCTTACAACTCTTGGCTCTGACTGTAGATAAACAAACAAATCCTTGACCCCAGTTCTACTTTTTCTCCCTCTGGTTATAATTCATTAAAACTCGATTCTCTCAGACTGTGTTTCCAAAGAGGGAATCAATGCATCTCTCAGGGAGAAGGTACCTTGACGTTCACTAACGCAACTCACATCCTCTTTGTAAATCTCTACCGACAACTCTAATGTCACTCCTAAAAACATTCATAGTAAGTCCTTGATTTTTTCAAGTACCCAGTGTTCAAATTTCATCATTGTGTCATACATGAGTTATTGATTTGAATCAGGATCCAATAAGTTGACAATGTCTCTTAAACCTCTCTTAGACTCTGCCTGTCATTAATCCCACTGACATTTTACTTGTTGGACCATTCTTCCTGCACAGTGTCTGGGTCTGAACTTGGCAGCTGGCACCCCCATGGCCCCATTTAATATGTTTACCCACTCCGTGCATTTACTGTAAACTAGGAGCTGGATGTGCAGGCATCATCAGATTTAGGGGTGATGTTTCGGCAGGACAACTTCATACTTGGTATTACATCCTTTCATCAAGCAACTTTTTTAGATTAAAACTTTGAGGGGGTGTTTTTTGAGTTCCCATTTTTAATTATTTACAGATACTTTTGACCTTTTTGCTCAGAATATACTCTTTAAGTTCTATAGCAAAAGTCTCAACATGTTCTTCTAGATTAAGGCCCAGCAAACTCTTTCTTAAAGAACCAGATAAATATTTTGGGCTCATGGGCCATACAGTCTCCGTTGTTACTCACCTGTTGGCAACTGCTCACCTCTGCCCCTGTGGCACAGAGGCAGCCATAAATCAACAGGTGTGGCTGTGTTTCAATAAAATTTTAGTTACAAAACAGGTGGCTGATAGCAGCTCATAGTTTGTGGACCCCTATTCTAAATAATTTTGATTATTTGTTAGTCAAGCTTTGGCTTGACTTAACAAAACACATGTCTCACTAGCAAATATAAAATGTGGCCCTTTAAGGTTTATTTGGAAAGGTTTCCACTCCGGCACAAAAGTAACGAGCTACCCAATCACTGTGTTTACCAAGACAGTTGGGTGGGAGACAGAGGGCTCATGAAGAAAATTCAATTCAACAGTTAACTTAATAAATGTTCACAGAACAAAGGACTACAACACACAGCACAATAAGATCCTAAGAGGAGTAAAAGACAACACCCCTGCCCTCAAGGCCCAGCAGGAGGAGAGAATCAGAAAGAAGTTAAGTCAAACACATAAACGTTGAGGTATAAGAATGGTTGCAACAAGTATCACAATGGCGGCGGGAAGCCTTCATGGATGAGAAAGCACCATGTGAGAATAAGTGCAAGTTGTCATCTCGCCTGAACATCAAGGACGTTAGCACAAGTTGCACTCTATACACGAGGTCTATTCTTTCCCCCTCCTTGCCACGCCGCTCACCCCGAATTCAGACAAGTTCTCTAAAATCACTGCGAGATAAAAGGTAAGAGAGGGAGAATCGTGAGGGAAGAACTCACCTTCTTGCTTTTCTAAGAGGTCTTTGCCTGCGCAGCAGTGTGGATGGTCATCGGCTGGAGAAAAAACTTCGGAAAAATTGAACTCATCCTCTCCCGTCCACCAGCCTTGACTCTGAGCATAACTCCTGAGCTCAGGATGCTCTGCGTCAATCTTCGTGGTGAGTGACAGCTGATTGCAGATGCACTTGACTCCCTCTGCAGAGAGTGCACAGACCAGTCAGCTGGAAATGTACAGGCACCCTCTCCCCTGCAACCTGACTTTAACTACAGGGATGCAACAAGCTCCATTTTTGAAGATGGAAACAGATGATCCTTGTTCCTCTTCTGAGAAGCTCTCCCAGAAGGTTTGACCCATCCTGACTGGCATTATCACTTTGTAAAAGAGCAGTGCTCACTTGCTCTTTAATTCATAGTCAAAAAGAAACCTTTCCTTCTGGCTACGTAAACCCCAAGCATTTACTACTTACAGGAAAAGTAGAAGGTCCTTTGAAAAAGGTATTGAGCTACTAACAAGACTTGTGAATGTAGCCACTGTAGAGAATCTTGCTCCCCAAAATTTAGTCTTGCTCTACCCAAAGAACGTCGTACAGCACCACCCTCTGCATATAAATACAAATATGATACTCCTTCATTCAACTACTTTTTCAGGTCCCAACATTTAGACAAACATAGTGATACTGATCATGAATAGTTTTAAAATAACATAATTCACCTGGGAATAGACAGAAGTGTGTCACGTGTGCATGGGAGAAAACTCCATGGGAATTTTTTTCTCATAAAAATATAGTAAGTGTAGCTAAGGAAGTCTGGAATCAGACATGTTTGCTTTCTGAATACACTCCGCCTTGAAGAATGAGTGTTAAGGGACCGATCCCCCTGTGTGCTGGAAGCCTTGCTATGGTTTCTCCAAAGCCTGAGGGAGGACACCCTGACCCTCAAGCTTCAAGATGATGTCCAGATCACTACAAAGGTATCACTTGTAGCTCAGAACGTTTATTCAAAGTTGCTGCTTCTTCCAGGTAGCATGCTGATCTTCTAAATTCTTGGAGAATGAAGTAGGGAGAGAGAGAGAGAGCGCCCAGTCTTCAAGCTGCAGTAAAGCCCTTATTGCCTGAATCCAGCTCCTGGAGGCAGGGCAGGGCGGGACTGCATTCTTGGAGCCTCTCAGCTTCGCTGGTGTGCTCTTCTGTAGTAAGCTTTCCTGGCTGATGTCCTTTGCCATTCATCTTTTCAGACGACACCATAGTCTAAAACTATTTTTTAATGAAAATAAAAAATAGGCCCTCTTTGGCCTAAATATTTGATTTTTTAAAATATTTTATTTGTTTATTTTTAGAGAGAGTAAAAAAGAGGGAAAGAGAGAAACATCGATGCATGGATGGGTTGCCTCTCATGTGCCCCCTACTGGGGACCTGGCCCGCAACCCAGGTACATGCCATGACTGGGAATCGAACCAGTGACATTTTGGTTTGCAGGCCAGCGCTCAATCCACTGAACCACACCAGCCAGGGCAGTAAGTGATTTTGACATTATCCACACTAAGATATTTTTTAAGTCTTATAAATAACTCTACAGACGTTATTTTCCTAGAAGACTGATTTATAATAGACATTTGCTTTCAAGAATGTTAGCGCTTGCGGGCCAGAGTTCATTAAACCCTACTGCAATCACAGTACTGCTGAGACGAGAGGACATAAAATCAATGAATCCAGGAATGGCTGGGGGTTCTCTCTAAAGATTTTATTTATTTGTTTTTAGAGAGAGAGGGAGAAAGAAAGACAGAAAGAGAAACATTGATTGTTTGCCTTTCACACACGCCCCCCCAAAAGGACCGAACCTACCACCCAGGCATGTACCCTGACAGGGAATCAAACTGGCGATCTTTCGATTTGCAGAATGACACCCAACCAACTGAGCCACACCAGTCAGAGCACGGGGTTTTTTTTAATTTAATTATTTAGTGAAAGACAACATTCATTTTGATAAGGTAGGTTTTTAAGTTATATTTAAAAATGAGAATAAGCTTTTAAAGTACAGTTATAGATCAAACAGTTTTACATTCTACTTAAAAGCAATATGGTTGTTTTTCAGCAAGGACCAATAGCCTTCTCCATGGAAGCATTTGACAAAAAGACTTCATCTGGAGAGAGGTTCCCTTAGGGGAGGTTTAAGTTCCTGCATCGCAGGAAGCTTGGGGACCTGGCAGGCCACGCCAGCTACTCCAGCCCTGTAACTTCTGTGGCAGTAGAGCAGGCAGACACGCCTGCACCCATATGCGGGGCACCCGTGGGTGGACACGCTCTGAGAGGGCTTTGAGATGCCACTCTGCACCCTTACGAGAAGAAGAAACCTCCCCTCCTCCAGGCAGACGCAGCCGTGCACGGCTTGGTCAGGAAACCACGGGTAGATCTCACTGCCTCCATGGGGCGGCCTTTTCTGGGACACCACACGCCGTTGTCCATGGCAACCCTGACCACTGACTGACGCGGGCCACGGAGAACAACGGGCTTGATTCCCCACTGCTGCGGCGGAGCTCCTGCTTCGCCCTCTGCACCCACTCACCTGTGATTTTCTCAGCAGCCCAGTACTTCCCCACGGTCTCCAGCACCCAGGCCTCCTCACGGTCCACAATCAGATAAGCACTCTGGAAGCTGTGGCAGGAGGCTGGGTCTTCATAATAATTCCCGCCTTGTCCGTGCTCTTCCAACAAGGCGACGATGACATCAAGGGCTTCCTTAGCTGTTGACCCTCTTTCCAAACCAAGCCTGATGGAAAGCAGAGGTACACCTCAATCATTTTGTACCATGTGATCGTTACCATAGCGACCAAAGACTGGGATGAGGCTGAGTTATGAAGTGTGCCAACACGTGTACGTATGTTAACTACGCAGGCCAATATGCAAACAAGTGGGCAGCACCCACACGCATTCGGTTCATAGTCGTGGGGGTGTTCTCTGTCTGTGGGCAGCCCCCGCCCACACAGAAGAGGCAGGACCCCAGTGGCTCCGCTGCCTCCCTTTCTCTTTCCCAGCTCTGTCTCCCACACACCTGCCGAGCTGCCAGCTCAGCCCTAATGCTTAGCAAGACCCCTTTTGTTGGCTCATTCTCCCTCCTGCCTCTGGGCAAAAGGAACTCTCTGCCCAGCGCAGCCATGTTCGCTCTTATTCTACACCAGGTGTTTTTGGTTAGTAATGAAGGTGCTCTATAGCCAGCCATTGTCTCCGGTGCATATAAATGGCTCAGAGAGCTCAGTAGGAATGGCTGCTGGTTAGGACAAGGTCGATACCAACCCTTTTTCAACTATCCTGCTGCCCATCAGCCTACTGCCTGCTGGGGTAGCTCCCAGCTTCAGTTATCAAAAAGTGCGTATTTCTTCTGAAGTGAAACCACAGTCTCCTCCCCGCCCTTCCATTATCAAACCCCTTAAAGAGGGCACAGATCTTGCCCTCTGTGCCACCTTGGGCAAGTTACACAACACACTTGAACTTCAGTTTCACATCACCTATGAAATAAGTGCCCATATCATTGGGTTGCTAGGAGGGTGGGTTTTGTGAGATAATGAACATGAAACTATGTAACACAAGCACCCAGGACCGCATAAGTGATCAGTAAGTTTTGAGAGGCGACACTTCATGGCAGAAAAACAAACAACTGAGAAATAAAGGAGCCCAGCTTCCGGCTGTATGACCTCCACGGGCAGTATGACCTTCAGTAACTCAACCTTTCCAAACCTTGATCTTCTCATCCATTCGGTGGAAACAGTATGACTTCCCTCCCTGGCTGATTTGGAAGAGGACCGCACATGCTGAGTACTCAGGAAATGTCCATTTATTCATTTCTTCATTCAAATCAAATTCTGGTGGCAGAAACAGGGTCTTAGAACAAGGTGATGGACTGGCTGGCTACAAGGGTGGCACCGGCCAGTGCTTCGGGAAAATCACAGCTGGAGGAGCAATCACCACTAACGCTCACCCAGCCCGATTCTTCCTGATGGGACATTCATTTAACTGTACTGCCAGGGAGAAGAAAAGGTTACAGCCTACGGATTTATTCTTGTAATAGGCCTCCCTTCATAGTCAGATAACTACTATATGTCAATTGACTTGGCATTTCTCACTTTAAGCTTATTTAGGAAGACTTGGTGCCAAGGCAGATTTGCAAAGCTATACACTAAGACCTACAGTGAGTGATGAAAGAATAAACCCATTAGAAGACGAAAGTAAGTTGGCTCTCTGGTGGTGGGTGCCAACAAAAAGCAGCCAGAGAAGTAAATGCTCATCTTATCCTGAGGATCCAAAGCAGACCAATGCACTATAAGCACCGCTCCCAACCTGGAGGTGTGCACCCAGATTGGCCCCTTCCTCCTCCCCACAGGTCCCTGGTGGTCCTTGGTCACCCTGCCTCATACTTGCACTCCAGGCAGATCCCTGTCCCCAGGCACCCCGTTGCCCATGCAAAAGTGCCAGGAGCCTGTAGATGCCTGGCTGGGGCAATCCCCCACCTTTGGGGGCTGTGACTTCTCTTTTGCACTTTCTAACTCAACTCTCCTGCTATTCTGCCTGTTCCCGTTCCGCAATGAGACCCCTAGTACTTGCATTCACACTTCCACAGGGATGATTCCAATTTTATGCCTCATGCCGAGAAGAAAAAAAGAGATATTCCTTTGTCCCACCTTGTCTCCCTGCCATGGGACAGGGACAGGGACAGGACAACCTCTCAGTCCCAGGGCCATGAGTGACAGTGAGGTTTCCCATTCCACCTGAGACTGAGAGGTGAATATGCACCAGGGTCACAGCAACCTGGGGCCAGAGGTCACACGGCACCCAGAGGCCTGTCCTACAGCTCTCACAAGTGTCACTTCCTGGGTGGGGCAGGTTCACAAGATTCAAAACGAAAACGGCACCTTTCTGGCCCCCACACCTAATTCACACTGGCTGCTGACCTCGCAGTAGGTGTGACAGGGGCAGGGAAAGGGGTGAAATTAACTGGGCCAAGGTTAGCCTCGCTCTGACATCAGCCTCCAGTGCGATTTTAGTCCTTTCGAAGTAGGTGGCTGGTCCAGGCTCTTCTAGGTCTCAGAATTAGTTTTTCTCCATTCCATTCTTGTTTTAAATCCTTGGGCAAAGCCCTCTTCAGGACCCTGACTTCCTTACAGGTATGTCAAGTGCATAGAGCCCATTCCTGAAATGTTAGCACATCTCACTAAAGAAGATGAGTCTCATCTGCACTTGTCCTGCTTGAAGCCCCCGCGTTGAGGAGCTCCACTTGCTCACCTTTCCGATAGCCATGCCCCCGTACAGCAGGGAGACCCCTGCCCCTTGGCGTCCCAATTAAGGTAAACTAAGTTATAACTGAAGTTACCATGGATATATAATCACTCATGAAAATGGTCCCTACCCCTTCCCTTATGGGGGTGTGTTCTTAGGGGGATGCAGATGCACATACGCTTGACCCTTGAGCAACCTGGGGACTGGGGGCACCAATAGCTACACAGTCAGAAATCCACACACAACTTGTGGCTCTGCCCGAAACTTAACAACTAATAGCCAGCTGCTGACCAGAAGCCTTACTAATAACATACACATAAAGTTGACTACCACACACTTTGTATATTATACTTTTATATACTGTATTCTTATGATAAAGTAAGCTGGAAACGGTTATTAAGAAAACTGTGAGGGAAATACATTTACAGTACTGATTGAAAAAAAAGAATCCACGTGTAAGTGGACCCATACAAAGTTCAAACCCATGCTGAGGGCCAACTGTAACCTTCCATTTTCCCCACAATCAAGGAGTCTGCAAGGTCTCTCTTGGGTTCGTGACCTTTGGGGCATTGAAAGATTACCAGCCTTCAGCCAGAGAGCTGAAAGGAAGTAAGTGGAGCTTAAGGGCTGCATTGACTTGGGGGGGGAATGGGGTGTGAAACCTTTTGCCTAGTCTCTGTCTACATCCCTCGGCCTTCTCGAAGCATTCCCACACACACGCAGCCCATGACAGTCTCTGGGCAGCCCACAGGGTTTGCTGAGGGCCATTCCCTAGGATTCCATGCCATGCGTGTGGCTACAGACCTCAAAGCCTTGAAGCACGACTCTCCCACTGTTATCTTAAATTGGTCTGAAAACCATGCCTTGCTCAATTTTCTTGTCTTCTTCCTGCCACCAGACTAAAAGTCTCTTTGAAGCTTTTGAGTTTCTTCATGTGCCAACGGAGTCTAGCACAAAGCAGCTATCCAGTAGTACAGATTGATCATCTTTAAAAGATACATCAGAGGCTTTGAAGAAAAAACAAATTCTCTTCCACCATCCCAGAGAAATCAACCATTAAAATGGTCATCTTTCACCAGTGCTGTGAATCCCATAGCACAAATATAATGGCAACTCAAAAGGCAAGACTGTACATGAAGCCTAAAAGGGTAATATTTTTCACTGTTAACTCTTCATTTGCAGGATTTCTGGAAAGGATGGTAGTAAAAATACTGGGACAGCTGTCAAAACAGAAGCTTAAAACTTGTTGTTATCCTGTAGGTTTCATTCTGTTAATCAAGAGAAAACTGATTATAAATATGAGGCTTTTCCTCTTCTCCAGCTCAAAGGACGACCTGCTCCCCTAAGTCTGTAAGAACCTGGAAAAGTAAAGACGGTGAGGAAGGCATAACAAAGACAATGTGATACCAAAAGGGCGACTCACAGACCTACCCACCGCTTGGCAGAAGCTATGGGACACAGAGGTCTCTGAGAAAATGTGCAACTTCGCCCTACACTGCCTACAAAATGGGAACATCGCTGTTCCTTCTTACAGAATGTTAGCTCTGGGAGGTCCATTAGATGGCATCCAATCTAAGGACTCACACTGGACAAACGAGGAAACCGGGGCCCAGAGAGGTGACATGACTTGGTGTATCTGCACCAAACACCAAGGGCCCCAGCTCCCTGCCCAGTCTCCTTTCAATGTTGCCCATGACTCTAATGCGTTTCACTATCTCAGGAGAAAAAAAAAGCCATTTCAGAATGTCATTCCATCCCAGCCTACCCTCTATTTTAGCCATTCATTCCAAACTCAGTCACTGATTACCCATTATGTGCCAGGCACGTGATTCCTGGAGCAGTGACACAGTGATGAATAAGCAGACAAAGACCCCTGTCCTGCCGACCCCTTCTGCTGCACAGAGGTTGGAAGAGCAGGGAGAGGAAGAAAGCCTGACTGAGAGGGAGAGGAGAAAGGGGGAAACTGGTCTCCAGTCTTCTGTCCTTTGTATTTCATGGATTTTATATACGTCCTTTTTCTCTTACAGATTTTAAATATGTTTCAAATATCATAAACCACCCATTCAAAATACACAGTGTACTAGTTTCTAGCATATTCACCACGTTGTGCAACTATCGCCAAGGCCCAAGTTTAGAACACATCCCACACCTCGGAAAGAAGCCCAGATCATTAGGGGTCACTCCCGCTCTCCGGGCACCGGCCTCCTTTCCCTTCCCACAAGTCTGCCTATTCTGGGTACTCTATAGAAATGGGATCACACAATATGTGACCTTTCGTGTCTGGCTGCTCTCACTCAGCATAATTTTTTGAGATTCATCATGTTGCAGTATGTATCAGTACTTGATTTTTTGGGGGGGTTAGAATAATATTCCACTGTAATCTATTCTCTCTCTCTTTTTTTGTCACACCTCAAAGTTTATATCAAATGGCACGCGTTTTCTTTAGGAGGATTGTATTACAAAACATGAGGTTTGGAGGGAGATGAATGCTTCCCCCCCCCCACCTGTCCTGGGCAGTAGTTTCAAAGAGTCACCGAGCAGTACCAGTACCTGACCAGATCCATCCCCAGCAAGGCTTCTGTCTCAGTGGCCGGCTCTTTGGCATGGACGGCTTCGTTGGCTATGCACACTCCATGTTCGTTGGCTCCCATTTCTGCCCCCCAAAGCCAGGCGGGTCTGCTGATCACAATGGCATGGGTCTTGGGAACTTGGTCGATTGAAATGTAAGTACACTAAAAAATGAAGACAGGAAAGAAAGAGCCAACACCTGTCAGGTACCACTTATTTTTCACCTTGGTGCTTACACTGAACCACCACATCAGTTATAAACAGCCTGGCAAACAAAATTAAAATGAAATAATAAATAAAATAAAATGCCTTGAGACAGACACCCCAAGACTCAGTGCAGCTCCAAGGTCTCCACAGTGACCTTCAGCCTTGCCAGTCACCAGTTTCTAGACTCGTCAGTTCAAGCCAATCGGTCCATAAGGCTTACATCAGTGGTGGTCTTCCTGAGCCAGGCATCCAGCCAATCTGAATATTCAGTGGCTAGTCATTTCAGTAGACACAGATGAGCACCAGCAGTTCTAACAAACAACTATTGATTCTCATTTGCAAAAATCCTTCTCTATCAGTGGCCTTCAAAGATTGTTGATACTACAGCGCCCTATCTACAAAATAAATTTGATCTAGAAGCCTGACATAGAAGACAGATAAAAGGGAAGACGCTTTGTCTGAAGACGGGAGGTCCCTAAGCCTCCTGAGATGATCCCTAGAACTCCTTGGAACACAGTTTGACAACCCACATAATCACTCTAGTGGTGGAAGAGAATAAGATAATACCTTACACGTAGCTCATGCATTACACGCACACTCTCTTATACATTGTACTTCCCTTTCTGTCCCATTTGATCCCCACACTGAGCCCCGGAGGTGGACACATGAGGAAACATCCCCAAGAGGCAAATTTCTAGCTACTGTCAGAACTTGAGGGCACGCCACATAGGCCTGTGTGTCTTGCCTTCTTCAAGGGGCTGTGTCTGTACCTGGAAAAAGGGCATGAGCTAATCTAGATCAAACTATTTCTTTTAAAGTCTCTATAGTCCCAGAACTCTTGCTTCCTACAAAATCTTTCATGGAAGCATGAAAACAGTAAAACTGGTCAAGGTGTGTTGAGAGGCAAATGGAAGAACAGGTGTGGGACTGGGGTTGGGCATCTGCATGAAAACAGTAAAACTGGTCAAGGTGTGTTGAGAGGCAAATGGAAGAACAGGCATGGGACTGGGGTTGGGCATCTGAGCGCCTTCCCTGAGGGTTCTTTCCTTTCCCTTCCCACCTGGGAAAACGCTGCTGGAGAACTGACCCAGGTTATCCAAAAGGGGCCTCCCGACACTGACACTCTATCAGCCTACGACACACTCTTGGGTGGGTGCAGTATAGAACTCAGGGCTGTACCTTACACACAGCGCTGCAGCCCTCAGGGGAGGGCTTTTATCAACCACCGCAGCCATTTACACCGTAAACTAGGAAGCTGAGAGCATTGGATCGACTGCAGCCTTAGATCTGTTTTTGACTCAAGACCCAATTATAGTGGCTAAGTGCAGCCCAGGAAGCTCTTCTGCATTGATTTTCCATAATCTCAGACCGTAGGTAAGAGCTGAAATGCACACTCATTGGTCACGTGACACCTGTCTCTTTGCAAGCCACAGTAGATGTTGTTGTGCCCTGGGATGATGCTATTTCACTCGACAAATATTTGTCAACTGAAAGCCCATTAAATCCGGAGGTTGTCAAGACAACCTGGAGTTTATCTTGGCAAACTGATACTAAAATATGCTCTCGAAATGTTTGCCTCTATTCAGTTGCCAAAAGTCATTTACTTTTAAAATGATTTAGAGCAAAACCTGGCAAAAGCAGTAAACAAGCTAGGGTCCTCTGTGCTCATCTACATGTAATTGAAGTTTGTATCTTGAAATCGCCCTCTTTTACGTAAAAGTAGTCCAGGCATTGGCCCACACTCCCCAAGCCCCTGTGCACACTGAGCTCCAGTGACTAAGTCAGTCTTGAAAAGAATGAGTAAGGAGGAGAGGAATGTCAGATTCTTAAGCACAAATTTATCACAGTTTTTTTAATGGCAGGAAAAAAGTGAAAATAGAAAATGGGTTTACTACTTTGCCCTCAAATACACTGTTGAATTCCACCAGTTATTACACCCGGCATTGTGTGCTGAGTGCTGCTGGCAGATAAATCAGTGATCTGTCCACTCCCTGTCCTTGTGGTTGGGAAAGAAGAAGGCACAAGTGCAAATTCCTGTAACCACCAGGCCAGCTTCCGTAAGTGTCACTGAGGCCTGTCTACTTACTATGCACTGCACCTTGCCCCTTCCTCCCCCTGGTACTTCTGGTCAACCTAGCCCTGCTCTGCTTGTTCTTTGCACAGTCCATCCCGTCCTGCCCCTCCCAAACACCGTCTAACTGAGTGATGCATTGCCTGGACTGTGTATGTATAGTCTCTCTCTGAGGGCAGGGAGATCTATTTTATGGACATATCCCAAGCCTGGCATATTCGAGCCATTGATGCACCATTTTTTGAATGAATGAATGAATGAATGAATGAGTGAATGAATGAATGAATGAATGAGTAAGTAACAAAGGGCAGAGGGAACATAATAGAGATTCAAAAGAAAAAGGAAACACATCCAAGTGGTCAGAGGCTTTACCAAGTAGGTAACATTTGAGTTGATCTTGAAAAATGAGCCGGACATCAAGGTCAAATGATTCTGGACAGAGGTAAAGAGCCTGAGAGGAGACAGATTGGGGAGGGGGCGGGGATGTCAAAGGTGTGTTCACGGTGCAGGGACATTATACCACTTAGGGGATCTATTCTGATGTCATTGGGTCCCAGGACTGCAAGAACTCAGTAAGTAATGACTGAGGAAAATGTTGAACATTGAATCAGAAAGAACATATGGTCTTTGTGGGAGTTCACGATACATGCAGCCAACTTGACACTCTCCAGGCCAAACTCAGAATGAGGAGGAAGGAAGGAGATCCCCAAGCAGCCAGATGGACCAAATCAGTCTCTCCTAAGCACCGGGCTGAAAGCCATGGCCCGGAACGCCTCACCAGCTACAGAGCAGGGGGGCAGGGAGATGGAGATGGGGGGTGTGCCCCCAAACCTTAGTGAGCCCCTAATACCTGCCCCTCGGGCAGCTTTGTCATGAACTAACTACAGAGGCTGGGGCCCAACATGGGCCTTCTGTGGCTGCAATTCCCACATTCTCTGCTGCATTTGAAATCTGACTAATCCCACCCAGGGGGATGGGACAGAGATGGGGAGAAGGGCCACGCATGTCTCATATACATGGGTTATTTAAAATCCCACTTTGGGAGAAAACCTTGAAAATGAGGAATGTTTACACACAATGTAATTAGCTAACCTTTGCAAAGTCAGCCACCTGGGACGCAAACACTGCAGGCGGCCGTTTTTAAAATGGCCTTCACGTTGGCCACATTATTAAAGAGGCAGGGAGTAAGTAGGATTTGAGGTAGCGGAAGTGTCACCAGGAAAAAAGAATCCAAAAAAGCAAATGTGGCAAAAATATTTCGGCCCCCCCAGTCAAAATTCCTAGCTGAATTTCTATTAGAAAAGAAAAAGAAAAAAGAAAACATTCACCACTTAAAAGATCGATCTTTACAGGGAGAGTTCTAGCATCCGCTCTGGGTATTAAGCTGTGAAAGTGACAAGCAAATTGTCTTGCTGCCCCATGTCCGCTCCTCACCAGCCTTTAGTAAAACAAATCTGTTGGCAAGTGTGACTTCAGGGAGCCAAAGCCGCACAGCAGTGAGAGAGAGCCCAGAGCGGGGAGCGTGGGGAGGCATGCTTCTAGACGTCAGGACTGTCTGATCACAGAGGTTTTACTTAGAGGCACTGCCTGACTCAAGCTTGCCACACTCTCTGGTAGCTCCTGGGGACACATGCCAGGTTGGAAGATGAAAAGAGGGACCTCGACAGGGCACTGGGGACAAAGACAAAAGACAATTCTTCTGCAGAGCAAGTCCTCTATTATTTCGAGTGACTGTCTCAGAAGGGAAAAAGCAAAATCAGCTTCACGCTGTCTCCTACCCCCTGCACATTCCAACACACACTCTTTCGGGACATCGCCCAGGGAAAGGAGGGGTAGAGGACCTCACACAATGGGCATTTCAGTCCATGAAGCGCAGCCATTGTGCCTCTCCTACTGTACCCAGGTGGGGGCCCCACCCTGGCACCACCAGCAAAAACCACTGGGAAGCCAGCTGATGAGTCAGACGGGGTTCTCAGGGCAGGAGAGGAAAAAGGGATGCATTAGAGAAATACTTCTAGTTTTAGAAACATTTGCAACTTTATAGCAGCATTGCTAATTATCATAGAGTTTTTGGTTGGTTGGTTGGTTGGGGTTTTTTTTTTTTCATGTTTTTATCCCAGTGTCTTGCCTACTACTTGACTGGTTTTGAAAATGTGCCCTTAAGATGTAGATGAGTCTTAAGACAAAAGGTGTCAACCACATTTTCAAAGAACTGCTTTTTATTTCCCTAAAGCCTGTTCCTGGGAAGGAAGAAAACAAAACAAACAAACAAAAACAGATAAAAATGGAAACAACAAAAGCTTGAAAGGGCAGAAGTAATGGAGATGAGATTTATTATATAATAATAAGAGACACTTTCAAAAAACCACGTGTGTCAAACCTGACTTGGTTATCAAGAATTCTGTCTTTTGTCTCTAACAGAATGGTGGTTACAGAGGGGGAGGGGGTCAGGGAGGACGAAGAGGGTAAAAGGCGTCACATGTATATCGACGGACAGAGACTTGACTTTGGGCAGAGAGTGCACAATGCAATATACCGGTGAAGTACTGTAAACTTGAACACCTCAAACTTATATAATGTTATTAACCAATGTCACCTCCATTATTTAACTTTCTCCACAAATTGTGGTGTAATTATTTTCTTGGGCACCAAGTATAAATAATGTATGCCTTAGTTAAAATCCACTGTTTTTCTGGAACAGCATTCTAGTGGGATGCATATTTGTCCTAAAAAGAAGGTTCAACAACATAAGCATGAAGCCACCCCCCAGCTGTGGACACACACGCATGCACACGCACACACACACAAGGCAGGAAATCACTCCTCTGCTTCCTCACGCCTGCTGGGTGGGGAGGGGCAGGGTTTGAGGCCCACTTGGGATGAGTCCTGTGATGCACAGGAGCACAGCCCCCTCGGACCAAGGGGCTCTCACAACCCACCCTACTCTATAATCCAAAGAGGCATTGTTAAAAACCCAGAATCCACAGGACAAAGACTACAGAACATAAAGTGTTCCCTTCTGCCAACTGTGCATCTGAACGGAAACGTGCCATGCGATTTCAAAAATTGCGGAACTCTGGGCTGGAGGACCCGATCTCTTGTTCCTGCAGTCTCAAGCAAAGTGAACTTGGCATAGAGTAGATGACGGATGGATGGGCAGATAGGTGGCCAGACTGAGGGGAGGGTGAAGGGTGGTGAGGTGGACAAATTGGAAGGGAAGACCACCTAGGGCCAGCTGGGAGGGTGGGTGGTGAGTGGATGAGTAATCAGGATGACTTTATGCACATGGTTATTCTCAGAAGACGGTTTTCTGGGATCTCACCACTCAAGTGTGACATTTCTAGGAAAACTGCAGAATATGCAATGTTTAAATGGGTTTTTGTGGGAAGTTCTCACTCTTCATCGTTAAAAAATAATTTCTATATGCTGATGAGGGCTGTTACGAAAGTCTCATGATAGCTCTTGGGGCTCACAGGCCCAAATATGGAAAAGAACCCATCATTCTGCACTGGGAACAAGTTACAGGTGTGACTGCAAGGGACTGAAAGGTGTGCGGCTAAGTTTGCAGAGCAGACTCAGAAACACATGCTAAAGAGAGGAGGAACCGAGACCTGGGATCTCAGAGTCCCTCGACATTAGGCAGTTCTTGAAAAAAGAAAACACTCTCTGCACAATGTTCTCCTTAGAGCTTACATCATCTTTCACATGTCAGCTGACGTGTGCTTCACAAAAATCCCTGTCCCAGTGGGGTTATGATCTCCACCTGGAAAATGGGGAAACTGAGTCTCAAGGACCCAAGATGCAGTAAATGGAGAAGGCAACACAGGAGCCTGTCCTTGGGCCAGAGCGCATCCCTCCAGGTTCAGGTGATTGTAAATTTCACTGGATTTACACTGGCACAAAGTGCTGCATGTTCACAGAAGGTTGGCAGGTGACAGGGAGGGAGGGAAGGAGGGATATCAGTGCTGGGGCTTCAAAGGATGCGTAGGAGTCTACCAAGTACTTGACCAGAGGGGAAAGGAGGACATTTTTAGGAAAGGATGGAAAAAGCAACAGCACAGAGACATACCAGTGTGCTGTTTGTTCTAGAAATGGCGAGCGGCTCGGTGTAGCTGGGGCCGACAGGGTAAGCTATGAGAGGAAAACTAAGAATGACAATAGAAGTAGAAATTGCTTATGGAGGTCAAGTACTACAAAAACTTTACCCTATGGCCCAGTGATTCTGTACAGACATGTATCCATGGCTATATCCGCACATGCATGGAATGACCTGTGTGCAAAGTTCTTTGCAGCGATACTTGCTAGACTAGCCAAGGGTCCAAGTGCCTACTAGTAGAGGACTGATTGAATAAATTGTGGATTATCTCCATAATGGACTATCAGCTGTAAAAACATATATATGTTTTATGTACAGATATTAAACATCCCTTCAGAATGTTATTAAACATTCTGAACATTGCTTGAGGAAAAAAAAACACATTGTAGCCCTTTTCTATAAGTTTAAAATTATATAGTTAAACAATCAAGTTTCAGAATAATGTATATCATGTGCTACTTTTGTAAAAAAAAAGTAAAGGTTAAGTGTTCACGTTTATGCCATTTGCATAAAGCACCATGAGGGGATGCAAAAAATTGACAGAAAGGTTTACATAACATGGAATCCGAGTTGATTGGAAGAAGGGGGAGTAAGACTTCTCACCATGAACTTTTTTTGTATCACTTAATCAGTTAATTTGAATGGGTAATCACTGAATTACCTATTCAAATGTAAAATTAGCCCTGGCTAGTGTTGGCTCAGTGAATTCAGTGCCAGCCTGTGAACCAAAGGGTTGCTGGTTCGACTCCTGGTCAGGACACATGCCTGGCTGTGGGCCGAGTCCTTAGTTGGAGGTGTGCAAGAGGCAGCCAGCTGATGTTTCTCTCTTATATTGATGTTTTTCTCCTTCTTCCTTCCTCCATTCCCCTCTCTTTGAAAGTAAATAAATAAAATCTAAAAAAATGTAAAATTACATTAAATGGTACCTTTGCCCAAATGAATTAAAAATTTATGTCCATAAAAAAACCCTACACACAAATGCCCATAGCAACGTATTCATTGCTAGCAAAACGTAGATGCAACGAAGAGGCCCTTCAACAGATGAAGAAAAAATAAACTGCGGGACACCCAGACATGGACTATTATTCAGCACTGGAAAGAAATGCACTACCAAGACGTGTGAAAGACGACAATATGAGAAGACTATATACTGTATGTGTCCAACTACCCGGCATTCTAGGAAGGGCAAAATGATGGAGACAGTGAGCAGACCAGCGGTCGCCAGGGGCTGAGAGGAGAGGGATGAATAGCGGGACACGGAGGACTTCCGGGGCAGTGGAAATGCTCTAGAGGACACTGTAAGGGCGGCCCCATGCCATTACACAACCGTCCAAACCCTTAGGAGGCACAACACCCAGGGTGAACCTTCAGTAAACTGGGGCAGGTGTCAGTGCTAGCTCAGCCATGGCAAAATGTGTTCCGCACCAAGACATGATGTTCGTAATCAGGGAAACCGGGAGGCGGGGGTGGGGGTGGTGCAGGGTTATATATAGGAACTCGCTGTACTTTCTGCTCATGTTTCTGTAAACCTAAAACTGCTCTAAAAAAATAAGTCTCTGAATTTGAAAGAGAGGAGAGAAAGGAAGAGCGAGTGGGGTGCCAGTTGGGTGGGGTCCCGGATGGCGTACAAAGCAGCCTGGGCTCTCAGCCTGTAAACACAGCCCAGCGGTTCTAAACAAGGCAGTGACAGAGCTGTGCTCCGGGGAAGAACCTGGTGACCCCAAAAGGGATGAGACTCCAGGACAAAGAGGCTGGGGCACCCGTAAGCAGATTGTGGAAGGGAGAGGGGGTGTGTCTGAACAAGATGGGGGTGGTGGGGAAGATGGGGACCCAGGAGAGGAAGCAGCAGGACTCAGTGACAGCTGTCCCTGTGCACGAGGGGACGAGTGGGAATGTTTCCCTCCTGTTTCCAGATTAAACTGTGTGGCAAGCAATGGAACTGTCAGAGGAAACAGCAAATGGGATGGGGAAAATGAACTTGGTTTCGGACAGGTGAGGTTATTTCAGCCGCAGAATATGAATGTGGAAAGGTGCAGAGGCAGCTCAAGACACAGGCATGCAACTCACAAAGAGGGCAGAGCTGCCCGAGACACTAGTTCTGGGGTGTATCAGACCACACCTATTTATGCAAGAGACACAATTTAACCTATGGTGTATTCGAGTAATAATACACCAGGGGCTAACTAGTGCAAAGAATCTATTTCCTAAAATGAAAATAACCATGGCACTAAAATATTAATTAACTAGCCTGTCCCCCAAAAAGGAAAACAGATTTTTGTAAAGTATTTATTTCAGACATATTTATACAATAGTCACCTCTATTCTGCAGGGTATACCTTCCAAGACCCCCAGCAGGTGTCTGACAGCACTGAACCTATGTACACAGCATTTTAGTTTCTTTACAGTCATACCTAGAACAAGTTTATCAATTAGGCACAGTAAAAGATTAACAACAATAACTAATGATAAACTAAAACAATTAAAACAAAACACTCATTCAAAGAACATCAGCACCCCTATGTCCATTGTAGTGTTATTTGCAATCACCAAGATGTGGAAGCAGCCCAAGTGTCCACCAGTAGATGAGTGGATAAAACAACCATGGGACATTTACACAATAGAATACTACTCAGCCATAAAAAAAGAAAGATTTACCTTTTTGTGACAGCATGGATGGACCTGGAAAATATTATGCTAAGTGAAATAGCCACTCAGAAAAAGCCAAGTACCATATGATTTCACTCATATGTGGAATCTACTGAAGAAACTGAACTACCAAGCAAAATAAAGACAGACTCATAGACGGAGAGCAGATGACAGCTAAGGCAGGGGGTTAGGTGTAGAGGGATTGAGCAAAAAGGAAAAAGGACTCATAGACATGGACAACAGTGTGATGACTGTGGGGGGAAGGGAGTTTAAAGGGACTAAATGGTAATGGAAAGAATACAGTAAACATTCATTTGAAAAAATCAATATACTATAATAAAACTTATGTGAATGCGGCCTCTCTCTCAAAGTATCTTATCGGACTGTACTCACCCTTCTTCTTGTGGTGATGTGACATGATAAAATGCCTTATTAGGTCGAGAACTTTTTCACTTTTTTACTTAAAGGAAGCACTTTACAGCTTCCCTTTGGCACTTGCAAAGTGCTAGCATCACTATACTTGCTTGTGCTTTGGGTTCATTATTAAGTAAAATAAGGGTGACTTGAATACAAGCACTGGGATGCTATGACAATCTGAATCCAAGATGGCTACTAAGTGACTGAAAAAACTTTCAACAAAATTTAACACCTATTCCTGGTATTTTTTAAATAGGAATTGATATATATTTTTAAACTTGATAGGGCTATGTAATTCTCGGTCCCAAAGCCAGAGTCTTACTTAACAGGGAGGCATTGGAGGGTGCCCTACGCAGGGCAGGCACAAAGGCAGAGAAGCCCACTATCTCCACCACTATTAACATTGAACCCAAGCCACTGTCCAATCAGACAAGAAAATAATGGGAGAGTCAACAAAGAGCAATCAAACTATCTCCATTTGCAGGTGTTATAGCAATATACCTGGAAAACCCAAAAGAATTGATAACAAGAGTGGACATAACCAGTGAAAGAATGTTAGTAAAAGAGCAAAATGTAAAATTAACAAAATAATCACCGTAGAAGTTTGACAACATACTCTGGGAATACAGAAAAGTGAAGGTGGTCAGACATTGCTGGTGGGGATGCAAAACGGTAGACCACCTCCGGAAGGAGGTTGGATAATATCTAACAAAAACACACACTTATTTACCCTGTGACCAGCAAACACACTTCTAGGCACTGATCCCAAAGAAATACTGACAAAAACTGTTTTATTTAAGCACTCAAAATAGAAATTGATGAATAATTTTTAAACATAATGAAAACACATAAACCAAGGCCAGACACCATGACAGATAAAGTTTTAGCACTGTTCATAACAGTAAAACACTGGAAACAACCCATGTTTCTGGCAACATGGGATGGATTAAACAATGCACAACCACAGAACGGAACACCATGCAGCTCTCAATGAGGAATGAAGACATCTCTGTGTGCCACGTGGAGTGATCGCTAAGATCTGGTTTTAGTTGAAGAAAGCGAAACGAAGAGAAGTGCGTGCACAGGACAGGCTACCGTTCATCCGAGAAAGGAGGAGAGGGCCTGGGTGGATATGCACGGCAGGTGTGTGTACTTCATTCCCCACACAGGTCACTTTTTAATGAAAGAATCAACCAGAAAACTTTCCAAGCATGGTTACCAATGGGCGAAAAAGGAAATGGAGCAGAGGAGAAAAACAGAAGCTAGACTTCTAGGAACACACAGGCATCCCTGGGTTTATTATGCTGCGCTTTGCTGTGCTTCACACCTGTTGCTGTCTTTTTGTTTTTGTTCTCAGTGGCAGCTGACACACAATAATATTTAGTTTCAGGTGTACAACACAGTGATTACACATTTATATAACTTCCAAAGAGATCACCCCCAATCAACCTAGTACTCAACAGAGGTTATGTTTTTACAAAATGAAGGACATATACTCCACCAGCAAAAGACATTGGCTTGATTGCTCTGGTCTGGAACTAAACCTACAACATCTCCAAAGTGTGCCTGTGCCTTGTAGACTTGACTTCAGAACCATGTAAATATTTTACTTAATTACAAAATAAGGGCCATAGCAGCAAACACAGACTTCCCCATATGACCCTGTTTTGAAGGCTATAAACTAACCTAACGCTAAGGGGAATCAACAGAGCCGGTGTGACAGCTCAGACCAGTGAGCAGCCTCCAGGAAAGAAGTGAAGGCATGCCGGGCCAGGCAAGAGGAAGAGAACACAGGCTCCCCGAGAGACTGCAACGCATCACTTACCTCCACCTTGCTCCCCGGTTCGTGATCGGCAGCTGGGAAATACACAACCTCTTGCACTTCATCCCTGGGCCGAGCTGAATTTTTCCCAAATACCACCAGACCATCCTTAGCACGCGGTGGGAAGGCCACCAAACAGCAGCTTGGAGGGGCAACAGCCATGCTGAAAAGAGAGCAGACATCAGAGACAGAGTGGAAGTGGGTCTAACGTGGCACACGCCGACGGTGAATTCTAGCATATTTCATCAGGTGATGTGGTCCCCGTATTGAACTGTGTGCATCTAGCTCATTAGGAGATCCCAGCTGGCAACTGAAGGTGGGGTGCCTGGAGTAGAATTACAAAGCCACCAAGACCAGATAATGCTTAGTATTCCATGGGATTAAACGAGCTCCAGTGGCAACAGGCGGCAGTGCCAGCCAAAAGTGCAGTGACGTCAGAGAAGGGAAAGTAGGTTATTGTTCCGGGAAGAATGCACACGCTCGCTGCAGTCTGCCATAGCAACAAAGAAATAAGTACACATGCCTTGTGACAGTGCCCCACTGAGGTGCCTCAGATCTAGGGGTGCCTGGCTGCCATGTAATAGGTTTTGGAGTGATGGTGGAAATGGGTCTAAATTTAGGTTGAAAGAGACTCCCCTTTTTATATATTTTTACACGGTCTCAGGGGCACAATACTCAAGCACATCCTGGTTTCCCTCCCAGCTCTCCAACTGGCTGGTTCTCCTCTACCTGCTCGTTGAGCACCCTCCCTGCTCGATCCTTCTTTCCTCCTTTAATGCTCTCTTCTCCCTGGGGAAACTTCTCCCCGCTCAGACCTACCCTTGTTGCTTACATGCCAGTGGCCCACACCTGTAATTGCAGCTCAGTTATCTGCTTGCTCTCCCAAGTCAACTGCCTATGGGATACCCAGAACAGATCCTGTCATTTCCCCAAGCCGGTCCCACTTCCGAAGTTCCCACTGCATGACCAGCTCCACATCCAGCCCACAAGAATATTGAGAACTCAGGAACCATCTTACCATCTGCTTCTCTATTGGCTAACATGCCACCAAGTAGGTTCAGTCTCCTAAGTCTCCATGGAAACTGTCCACTTCTCTCTACCTCCACAACCCACCCCTTGCACCCTCACCTCTAGCCTGGATCACTGCTGTAGCTTCCCAGCGGTGGCTTCATAACAGCTATTATTGCCCCTCCAGAACATCCTCCACACTGTGGCCAAAGTGATCTTTTTAACAGGAAGATTTTTTTCATGTCATTTCTGCTTAAAAATTTTTACAGGTTTCCCAAAGGTCTTTGAAGAAAGACCAACGTCTGATGGAGCTCAGGCCCCCTCCCCAGCCTCATTTCCGGCCACACACCCCTCCATTCTCTCATCTCTGGCACACAGGCCTTTCTCCTGACCCTCCAGCATGCCCAGGGCCTTTGCATAGGCTGCACCCTCTTTCTTGAACTCTTCTGTCCCTGCTCCCTGCACCAAAACCATCTGCCTCGTTAACTACTGCTCCTTCACATACCAGCTCAAGTGCCATGCTAATTTATGATGCCAGATGATACAATCAAATCTGAAATGTTGAGTAACTATTTTATTACCAACAATCAATAGTTAGCCTCCCCCCCCCGACCCCAGCCCACCCCCAAGTCTAAGCAGCATGAAGGAAAGGACCATGTCTCCTTCACACATACTGCTGTCAACCCAGCTCTACACAATGTCTTCTGCAGGGTAGACTTTCAATAAATAATGAGCCAGTGTTCAGCTCTCTTTTGTTAATAGTCTGACAAACCACAGCTAACTCTCTACAACTCTTTCTTCTCACCATGTGTCTGCACCTGCTAGAAGGAATGCCCTTCTCTTAGTTTTTGTGGATATCTGAAAAAAATCTGATTCAAAATCAGATTTTTTCTTTCAAAAAACCATCTATAAAAAAAACCTTGGTCATTTCTCAGCATCCATAAGCACTACGGTATCCAGTTCCTTTCAGGATAATGTGCACTTGTTGCTTGTAAGTGTACTGCCTCCTCTCCACAGAAAGCTCCCTTAGGGCAGGAGCCAAGCCACCCAACTACAGTTGCTCTTTCCCCTGCCCCCGTGTCATAGGCACTCAACAAACATTCTCTATCAAGCCAACTATAATATTTGTGTCATTAGTCACCCAACTTAAATGTATTTTATCTTACAAATCCAAACTGCAAGTGAGAAGTAAAGTAATGTTCTCAGAAAAGCAACTGGGATTTGAATCTCAGCTCCACTACCTAAATACAACTGTGTGACCCTGAGCAAATCACTTTCCCTCTCTGAGCCTAGGTTTTCTCTCCTGCAGAAGTTTTGCCCCAGCACACAAGTTTATCATGAGTATCAAAAGACATGATGTTGGACAACATAGTTTACAAACTGTCAAGGCTACAGGACTGTAAGATGTTTTATTTGGGGTTTGATTGTTCAAATAGAGCAGCATCTCAACATTTCTGTTCAGCAAGCCAATCAAAACCAACTCTCCTCACTCATAACTGGAGCTTACCAAATTGCAGAGTCAGCAACGTTCTGTGTTTAGAAACACTTGGTGAGGGACCACCTTGGTCTGTCTGCTGCATCCAGGCTACTTTAATGTACCTGTACTTGCACACCCAGGGCTGTGAGAGTTCTTCCCTGCCTTGCTCATGGTAACTCTGTGCACAATTCCCTCTGGGCTCAGAGAAATGGGCCCTCTCCCCTTTGTGAGAAAGAAAAGGCAGGAAGATAAAGAGACTCCAGTTCTTTCTCCCCTTAACGCCTCCAATTTTCACAAACACTGCATTATCTTCAGACTGCAGGGGTAGAGAGAAAGAAACAAAGACTCTGCATGTAAGGAAGACCCAGGATGATGATGAGATTAAATGCCCAGACAGAGAGTTCCTAGAACCAGGGGGTGGGAGCAATGACTGGCTGAGCCGGATGAAGTGAAACGGACCCAGAAGAAGATACGATGGAGAAAGGACGCCTTCAGCAGGGCCTGTCTGCCCCTGGTATGTAATATCACTTCCCCTCCTCCCCTGTTATTGGACCATTTCAAAAGTACCACTCATCCATGCCTCAAAAGTAGGCCTCATCTGTGAGAAAAGCTTACTTTATTTGATCCTCAAAAATAGAAGGAATCTACTGGTCTTGAAGTTATGAGATGTATCTACAGAAAATCAATAAAACCAGAGCGATTTCAACAAGCACCCCCTCTTCAGCCAGGACATCTGCGTGGTCAGCTTGACCGAGTCACCTGGGTCACGTGGCCACAGCGAGGATGTAGGCGACAGAAGCCCAGGGGCATTGGGTCAGGAAGGCTGATTTTCCACGGAGTTTTGTGAGTCATTGGGAATGCCAGAAGGAAGCTGAATTTTAATATTGTTGTTATCATTGTTGTTGTTGTTTTAATGCAAGAAGAACCAGCAAGCTGTGGGTCAGAACAAGCAGCCAACTAGCCGAAGCTAACCATCCACTTATTTCTCCTGGATCACCATTCCACACTGAAGCTGCAGCGATGGCTTCACTGATCCTTTCCTACTCTCTCGACCAGTGCTGGGCAGAAGAGCTCCCTACAATGATAGGGACGCCCCATCTCTAACCATCCAATACGGTGCCTACTACACTCATGTGGCTATTGAAGTGCAGTTAGCGTGATTAGAAAAATGAACTTTTAATCTTATCACAAACTTTAATTTGTTTAAATTTAAATAGTCACATGTGGGTAGTAGGAAGTCTCCGCATTATAACTTCCCAATAAACTGAGAAATGAAGATTTTCATACTGAGGCTTCTCATGGTCCCATGAGTACTTACTTGTGAAATCACCCACTTAGTCTAATGACAAAATGTGCTGTCATCCATATAACATGAACTAGCAAAGAGGAAGCAGGACACTTTCAGAAGAGACTGAAGAAAAGCAATATTGGGAAGCAGCTCTTTTCTGCAGAAACTAAGGTGATCAGAGCCCTGGAGGCCAAGTCCATTTTCTTTAATGTAAACCTCATACTCCCAACTCCAAGTACACAGGGAAGGTGGTCCTCATTGCTTTCTGGAAAACCTCTGGGCACTTTCCAGGTCAATTCTTCCTTTCATCTCTGCCCTGAATGAACTTTTGATCCTTTCACTTCTCTTCAAACCTCCGACCACTTCCTCTAAGCTGGTATCTCACCTCTTATTCCACAAAGGACAGAGGCTGGGGAGGAAGACGGTCTCAGAGAGATAATATGCAGGTTTGAAGGCCCTGTGGCTGGGGAAAAGGGGAGGAGTGAATAAGTTAAAAAAAAAAAAAAAACAGTGAAGCTGAGGCTGGAGAGAATCAGGGAAGAGGCCAGAGAGGCAGACAGGCTGGTCCATGTTGGGTGAAGGTCATGGCAAGGATTTAGTGTCTATCCCAAATAAACACTAAAGCTGCTGAAGGCTTTTAGGCCGGGTTTTAGGTCGGAAGTGGAGCCATTGCATATAAACGACTTTTCAAAGAAGTTCGCTGCAGTAGGGAGGAGACAGTTCCTTGGACAGAGATAAAAGAATTGATAAGAAATTCCATTTCTGTTTCTACCCTAAGGAAATGGTCAGAAATACGGACAAGATTTGTGCATAAAACCATTCATTACAGAGGTATTAATACAGACAAAAACTGACTAAAAGTTAATTGCTCAGCAACAGTGAAATGGATAAAATTCATGCTATTTTACATTACATGGTGAATTACTATGAAACCACTAGAAAATATGTTTGTGAAGAGGTTTTAATTGCATGGCAAAAATGGTTTTGAAAGAAGGCCCAAAATAAATTATTTCACTTTGGAAAAATATGCATGGAAATAGACTAGAAGAAAATGTGCCCCAAATATTAATAGTGGTACTCCAACCACTGACTTCTACGAGTCTTCATATTTTTCTTTAGTTTCCAATTTTCCTACAGGTATTTGTACCTACATGATCACAAAAACCATTTCAAAAAAATAAACCCAGGGGACATTACCAATTTTGGAATTTTATTTTTAAAGAAAAGATTGGCTCTACTTCTGTGTCCTAACACATCTAAAATGCCAAAACTGGCAAAGTTTTATGTAAGTAATATTTAAGATGAAATTTTTTATTTGTCATTATTACAGTTATTCTCAGATGCTTTCTTTTCTTTTCTTTTTTTTTTTACGGCGTGCCCAGTTCAGGGGGTCACTGAAGGAGGAAGCGAATTTTCAGTACAATTACCTACCCCACAAACGGTGGGCAGGACTCACAGACTGGATCCTTAAGGGGGGTGGGGGACGAGGCCAGCAGGCAGCCAGGTCCCTGCTGAGCCTCAGGTGAAATCCTTCTGAAAGTGATTCCAGGAAATTCAATTTCGTTCCTATTACTTATCAAAATAGTAGTTAACATACCAGGTACTCAAAGTAAAAATATACGTGACAAGATAACTCATCTATATACTGTATAACCCATGCATTGTTAAATTTTATTTACAGGATTTTACACTCTGTTAAGTTATGCAGGCCTGACCCAAGAAACACTTGAGGATTTTTCTCCTTTCCCCTTTAGAACCTACTACAGCGTTATGACATGCATATTTTCCTCCCCACAGAAAAACAAACTAAAACTCAGTTAACTCCCAATCACATATGCTAATGTAACAGGGGGCAGGCAGGGGGCCCCCCAAAGAGGAATATTTAATGGGGTCCAGAACTCAGGGTGTCCAGGAAACACTAAGAACATGAGATGTCCTCACCCCAACAAGTCTGAACTGGGGAATGGGACACATGGAGCAGGGCCATTGAGAGTTGTTCTGCAGAGCCACAGTTTTGCAACCTCAGGCATGGTCATTTAACATATCTATAACTTTTAACGGATTTCATGGATATGTTAAGTAGCTGTGGCCATGCTTTGAGTCAGGGGGATGGGAGTGACTTCAACCCAAGATGTAGTTGGGAGGCAACTCCTCCTGGTTACAGCACCTGCGTAAGAGCTTGCAGATGATTGGTTCCATGCCAGGGGGTCATGCCTGTCTGGACATATTATAGCAGCCCAGAAAAGCTGGGGAAATACAGGAATGCTGGCAGGTAAAGCCAATTGTGGGAGGAGTCAGAAATGGGGCTGCAGAGGAAGATTGGTGTTGGGATTTAAACCCAGGCACAGCAGCCATGCAAAGGAGAACTACACAGCTTTGGCAAGGTTTTGGGCCACATGGCTTTGGGGCTCCCTTTGCCACACAGTTTAGGAAGCCAGAAAATAAGATGTAGCAGAGATGCAGAGCTCTCTCCTAGCAGTTTGGAAGAATGCAGGAGAGACACTGCGGGAAGGCAAAGGGTGAAAGGACTCTTGCTGGTAGGCCGTGAAGAGGTGCAATGTGGTTTTGGATTAAGAAGTGGAGATCCCAGCGACACAGCTGATGGTGCTGGGAACCGAGGGAGGCCTGCCAGCCAAGCATGGATTACTGGGAAGAACCGGGGGCTACCTGAGCCATGGACTATTATTTCTTTTCCTGAGATATGGGACCCCAGACTGGGCAAAGGGGAGAAGGAAGGACTGTATGTGTTTGTGGGTGTTTTAAGGAACTTTGGGATTTTAATGAAGACGTTAAGTCACTACTCTTAAGTCTCTATAATTTTTGAATTAATAATTCCTTTCCTTTTCACCAATCTCTGACATTGAGAGCTACAATTTCCTGGTGGCAGGCAAGGTGAACCTAGTACAGGGGATCCCGGAAAGAAGGGCAGGGTCCATTCAGTAATAGTATATCATTCCCCTCCCCTAAACACGGAGGTCTGTTCAGTAGCCGTTTTTGGCAACTCTGGTGGGACTGAGAATCCTCAGCAGACCAACCCCCTCAGGTATGGAAGAGTGAGACTTCGGGATTTTTCAGAGACTTTCAGGAAGTCTCAGAGAATTTCTCCTCCTGATGGCATCGGCCACCTAATCACACCCAGAAAGGTGAAAAGGAAACAGAGTGGGGAAGGGAGCAGAGAGGTGAAATGGTTTGGTTGAAACCCTGTTTCTGAACACTGTTTTGGATTAATGGAGTTGTGGGTGATGGTTTGATTAGTACGCTGTTCCCGGGTTGCCCGTGTCTGCTTACTTGCAGTTTTGGCGAGCCCAGGTGGCACTAAGGGAGCCTGTACTCAGGTTTGGGGAGGAAGAGAACAGCTCTCTTCGGAAATAGACTAGTAGAAGCCTTCCAAAAATACACAAATTTGGATCATCATCCCTAGAGGGTCGAATCTTGACAGGGCAGCATTTTTATAAGTCAATCTGCCCCATTCACAGGAAGCTTCAGAAATTATAAATGGGCCCATGGAGCCCCACAGACCAGCTCATGGGTCCAGGACAGAGATCCTGTTCTAAGACTGATGTTCCTCCTTCCTGGAAAAGCCCTGAGTCACGGTGACTCATGAATGCACCTGTGCAGAAGATGCTATTATGGCCCTGCTTTATTACAATGGCATTATGATAAATTAACATTGTGCAACCCCCTTCGCCAATCAAGGAAAATCATGGGAGACCACATGCGCAGTAGCTTTAAAATAATACAACTACTTGTACGTGCACAGTAAAAGCCTGCCAAAACTAGCCAGGAAATATCCACCCTTTAAAAATAGAATCCCTCCAGCCCATGAGGTCAATCTCTGCTCAGAGTTGGCCTGCTCCCATGTTCTGTGGAGTGCACTATCAGTTAATAAATCTGCTCTCTTTTTCTGCTATAAACTCTGTTCAGTTCAATTCTTTGTCCCAATCACCAAGAACATGGTTACCTGTTCCCACCTGTGACACTAATGCAGAAATTTATATTTGGCTTCAAGACAGAGCATAGCCACTGAGAATGAATTTTCAATTATAACCAACTCTACTGAAGCCAGCATTAAAATCAGGGGACAGAGCCGACTCAGAAATAAAGCCACGACTGATGGCTTTTTTAAAAAAAACTTGTTTGTTCTAAGGAGCAATTCTGAAGCCATGAGCTGGGCCCGGGGACTCTAGGCCTGAAACTGCCCCAGGTGTGTCAAAAGCAGTGCTCTCCAAACTGTGTGATGTGTCCTTTTCCGAGGTTATAAAATCAATTGAGTGGATGAGGTTTCGACTTAGTGGATAAGATCAGCACTTTTTTTATGGGAAACACTTTTTAGAAAACAAATATATGCATTTCACATAGTGAGGATAAATGCTGGTCTGAGAAACTTTAAGTTCAGATATACACACAAGTGTGTGTATGTCCTGGGTTGAAATACAAACATTTCTCACTCGCTGTGGGTTTCAAGCAAAATTCTTTAAAAGCAACAGGCTTATTCTACTGAATAAGGCTTCTTTGTGCTAAATACCCATTAGGATTCTTGCCAGGTTAGCAATAAACTAGCAGTTCCAATTAATGAAACACTCCGATTTAACTTCCCCAGATGGTTAAACTGACAGCCATTCCCTACGAAGTATTTGTTAAAAATATTTTAAAGTGCATTTATCTCTACTTCATGCTAAATGGAATAAGCCAGTCACAGAAATATAAACACTGTATAATTTCACTTACATGAGGTTCCAAGAGTAGTCAGATTCATAGACAAGAAGATAGAATGATAGTTACCAGGGGCTGGGGGAGGGCACGTAGGGGAATGGGGAGATGTTGGATGGAAATAGAATGTCAGTGCCATCAGCCACAGTAAAGTACCCTCAAGCTCAATGTCTAACCATCCTTGTCTTCCTTATCAAACTCCTTATAGGATTCAGGACTTGCTCTTGGGAACGAGACTTTAGAACACCAGATTCCCTGGAGTTCATAGCACAGGAGCTGCATCTGCCAACATCCGTCCCCTGACAGGGGGCTGGGTGCAGGCTTGGGGGCTGGACCACTGCGCCCCTGTAACTAGGAGACCACTCACAGAATGTCTGGACAAGGAGGGCGGAAGCTGCCTGGGAGAAAAGGTCTTTGTCTTCAAGTTCAGGGAGCAGTCACTGAGGGGTGAATGCTCTGAGCCAGTGGGGGCCTTCTTTGCCTGCAGCCCACACTGCCCTCCCTGCCTTTTATCTCCCCAAAGCTACAGAGTCCCTCATCAGTCACCTCATCCCATTAAAAGAAAGCCTCAAGTTTCCTGAGAGGGAGAAATGACTGTCTTTATCAGCTTTAGGCTTATTAACTATCTGGCAAAAAAACTGTGACAAAGTGGCTTTTACTGGCACAAGGTAATGAAACTCAAGTGTCCGACTAGGCTTCCTTACTCCAAGCTCCCGGCTTTACTCAGCAGACTACCTAAATTTAAATCCGATGTCTGGGAATTACTAGCCTCCAAACAAAGCAAAGAGGAAATTATGTTTTTTATTTTTTATTGATAAACTCATTTTTTAAAGTATTCCTGCCACTGAACTGAAAACAGGACAAATGACAGTCATTTATAAATTGGTTTTTCTCTTATACACCTGCTACTGGGACAGTAAGAAGTAAATAAGGCATGTGAGGAGGGAGTAGAGTAATCTAACTAAAAATTGGGTTGCAAACACCAGCTGATGATGTAAAGGCACATAAATTAGCTTGGACTCATCAAGCTCTGCCTAAAGATTCTACTAAGTATTGCCATGGAAGGCTCTAGAGAGCAGAGTATAAAGCTTTAGGAGGCTGTTAGAAGGTGTTGTTAGAAGCCAGCAAATTCCAGCTTCTAACAGTCAAGGCGTAGTTAGGAATTATCGAAGGAAGGAAAGGGTGCATTAAGCAAGTAGGCAGGCTTTGGAGTCAGACTGGGTTTGAATCTCAGCCCCATGTCACCTTTCTATGATGGGATAATGACAGGGTTGTGATGAGGTTTCAAGGAGAGGAAATTTGCAAATGCTTACCAAGTGCTCAGAATGCCACCCAAGACCCAGTGAGAGCTCAGGGCACACGAGGACAAGAGAAGGTACGTGCTGTTCCTTTGTCAAGGTCTAATCTGCTCTGACTTCAGATATTTGGCTTTTCCTTGCAGTGTCAAAATGTTCTTTCTTTCATCTTTTGAAGGTTTTCTTCATTGTCACTTGATGTCTTTAAGAGCTGTGAAACGTTCCCTTTCTTCAATACCCAGCCCAACGCCTGCCTCTGAGGGCTCACGCCTGCGGGCCTTAGTGCCGAGCAGCCACAGGCACTCTTCTGAGCAGCCGGGGATGGCAGCGGGGAGGCAGGCTGCACCTTTGTCTGGTATGGCCCAGAGTGTTGGCATAGACGATGTTTATTTTTAATCGGAATATAGCAGCTAACATTCTTGAAATCTCGAGACTGGCCATAGAAATTCTGGCCTTTCTTGAAAACTCAGAAGGTATGGCAACAGTGAGACAGGAGCAGGGTAGAGGCTCCTCCCACATTCTCCTCCACCTCCGGACAGTGGCCAGTGACAGTGCTCTCTCTCATCATCCTTGGGCTATTGCCTTTTTTCCCCCCTTTTCAATATCAGGTCAGTTGCACTCATGACCAATGCCTACTTGGTCCCATGTGTGCAGGGACAAGAGAATGACACACTTTAGAAACAAACAGACCTTTGTTTATATCCTGACTCCACCCGTCAACTGTGAGAAACAGGCAGGTTGTGAACTGTCTGTGCGCCAGTTTCTGCCTGTGAAAATGGGACCAGTCCCCCATTCACAACATAGCACCCATGTTTACCACATGAAAAGCACCTAGTCATAGGGCTGTACATGGTAGGCACGAAATAAATGCTCACTTTCCTCCCTCCTACCACTCACTGGTGATGGGTTTGTCAGCTTCCCACCAGTCCCTCCGATGCTCCTCGGCCCTCTCACCAATGGTTGGCACCCAGCACATCACTCACGTTCCAAAGTGAAACTAAAATGTGCTTCAAGAATCAAACTGGCGTGAGGAAGCCCCTAGATCTAGCCATCAATTTTCAGAGAATACAAATGGTACCATGGGGATGCAAACAGCAAAGTCCAGACTATAAAAAACTCTCTAGGACAAAACTGATTTCTTCAACAACATCATCGAAATCCGCAAAGAAAAAAGATTAAGAGACAAAAGCACTTAACGGATACATCAGCCAATTGCAATACATGGAACTTATTTGGATGCTGATTTTTAAAAATTGTACAAAAACTTTATAAGATAATTCGGGAAATGTGAACACTAATTGGCTCTTTGATGATGGTACAGAATTATTGTTAATTGCTGAGCTATAATGATGCTGTGGTTTTGTCAGAATAAAAAGCCCATATTTTTTTAGAGGCACTAAAATATTTCCATGGGAAATGATACAATGAAAGCAATTCAGGGTAAGGAGGAAGGGTAGGACCTCAGATGAGAAAAGTTCTGTGATAACAGACGAAGCCGATGACAAGTACATAGCAGTTTTTACTGTACTTTTCTCTCTGCTTTAGGGTATGGTTAAAGTTTTCTGTAATCAATAACTTTTAAAAAATATTTTAGAGAGAGGAGAAAGGAGGAAGAAAGAAAGGGAGAGAAACATCAGTGTTTGGTTGCCTCTTGTATGCCCCCAGCAGGGGGCCTGGCCCGCAACCCAGGCACGTGCCCTGACTGGGAATCAAACCTATGACCTTTTGGTTCGCAGGCCAGGCTCAGTCCTCTGAGCCATACCAGCCAGGGCTATAATCAATAATTTTTAAAAAGTAAAGCCCATGATAAGCTGTTCAAAAATATTTTAATGTTAGAAATAGCACTGGATTTATCTAATACAGCACATGTTTTCTTGTAGTTACTACTTGTGAGTACCTTATCTGGGTTGTAGGTACCCATCTGAAGAAGGATTACTGAGGCAGGAGGGATTGGGAGGAACATCGGTTTCACTTGTAACATCAGTGCCCTGGGGGAAGAGGTGAGTTCTTGGTCCAATAAACCCCATATGGTATTCACCAGCCTCAAAGGGCATTTACATTCTGCCATCTTGCCTCTCAATTTTATTTTCAGGAGAACAATTTCCTTTTTCAATTCTCTGCCATCGCAGTGAAGGGGGGTGAACCCCATCTCTGGTGAACTTGAGAGAGCAGGGTTTCCTCGTCCCTAGTGGGACAAACAGGGAGGTTGGAGGCTGTGTGCTTCTCCGTCTCCAGCTTTAAAACTGGGAACTCAGACGACAGGATAATCAGGAAGGTTAGGATTGTTGGTTATGATTTAAATGCTTTGCTTTTTCACTACTTTAAAGATATAATGTCTCATCCAACTTTTTAAAAATACCTTTTAGAAACAAAAAAATGTGCTCGCTTCAGCAGTGCTTTTGCTAAAATTGGAACAATAGAGAAATTAGCACAGCTCTGCACAGGAATGACATGCAAATTCATGCAGCGGTCCACAGTTTTACAAAGGACTGTACGAAATGACTGTGAACAACCATATGCCAATTGGACAACCTCAGCGAAACGGGTAAATTTCTAGAAACATACAATGTTCCTAAACTGAATCAGGAAGCAGCAGAAAACCTGAATAGACTGATAACTACTAGCAAAACTGAAGGAGTAATAAAAAAACTACCGACACACAAAAGCCCCCGGACCAGATGGCTTCACAGGCAAATTTTACCAAGCATTCAAACAATAACTAACACCTACCCTTCTCAAACTATTCCAAAAAATTCAAGAAGAGGGAAGACTCTTAGACCCTTTTTACAAGATCAGTATTATCTTAATCCCAAAATCAGGCCAAGGCACAACAAAGAAAGAAAATTACAGGTCGATATCTCTGATGAACACAGATGCCAAAGTCCTCAACAAAATACCTGCAACTGGATCCAACAATACATTAAAAAGATTATGCACCATGATCAAGTGGGATTTATTCCAAGGATGCAAGGATGGTATATTTGCAAATCAGTAAATGTGATGTATCACATAAACAAAATAAAAGAAACACATGATCGTATCAATAGATGCAGAAAGAGCATTTGATAAAGTCTAGCACCCATTTATGATAAACACTTAGCAAAGTAGGAATAGAGAGAGTATACCTTGAAATAATAAAGGCCATATATGAAAAACCTCCTGCCAACATCATACTCAAGGGGCACAAACTACAGACATTTCCCTTAATATCAGGAACAAGGAAGGATGTCTGCTTACACCTCTCTTACAAAAACCTGAATAGACACTGCTCCAAGGAGGACATACACATGGCCCATAGACATATGAAAAGATGCTCAACATCACTATCCATCAGAGAGATGTAAAATAAAACCACAGTGAGATATCACCTCATACTGATCAGAGTGGCCATCATAAACAAATCAGCAAACAACAAGTGCTGGTGAGGTTATAGAGAAAAAGGAACCCTCATGTACTGTTGGTGCAGCCACTGTGGAAAACGGTGGAGAATTTCCTCAAAAAATTAAAAATGGAACTGCCTTATGACCCAACCATTTCACTGCTGAGAATATACCCTAAGAATTCTGAAATACCAATACAAAAGAACTTATGTACCCCTACCTATGTTCATAGTGGGGCTATTAACAATAGACAAGTGTTGGAAACAGCCCAAGTGCCCATCAGCAGATGAATGGATTAAAAAACTAGTACCATTACACAACTGAATACAATGCAGCAAAAAGAAAGAAGAAGGAATTCCTACCCTTTGTGACAGCATGGATGGTACTGGAGAGTATTATGCTAAAATAGCCAGGTGGTAAAAGACAAATACCATATGATCTCACTTATAAGAAGAATCTAATAAACAAAATAAACTAAGGAGCAAAAAAGAACCAGAGACATGGAAACAGGGAACAGATTGACAGCTGGCAGAGGAAACGGGGGAACAGGGGAATGGTGGAAAGATGGGGAAGGGATCAGTCAAAGAACATGTATGAATGACCCATGGACAACAGTGTGGGGATGACCTGTGGAAGTGGAGGGACCTGGACAGAGGAGGGCAAAGGGGGAAAATTGGGACAACTGTAATAGAATAAACAAGAATAAATAAATAAATTGTCCTTCATTTAACACAGATGCAAGGAAAATCTTTTGTCTTAAATAGAAAGTAAGAATTGGAACCAGAAAGAAAGTAAAGTTAAACATCACTTCAAGTAGCCAAATATTTCTGAATCAGTAGGACTGCTCAGAAATATCCTTTGGATCCTGATTGAAATGATCACAAACTGATTAGTTGTTTTGTTCCCAAATTACTGCAGTCTCAGTGATTAGCAAGAGGAAATGAAAAGAGTGTCTATTGGGACTTCCGCCAAGATGGAGGCGTAGGTGGAAGCACTTCTCCTTCTCACACAACCAAGTTTAAAAACAACAAAGTTTTAGCAACAAAAACGCAGCCAAACCACAGAAAATTGAACTACACAGAAGTCTGACAACAATGAACCCTTCAGCCAAACCGGTAAGAGGGGCAGAGCCAGCAGCAGAGCGGGGTCGGGCAGGAAAGATCCACTGGACTGACCCAGGCACGCGACTCAGGTGTGCCAGCAGCCATGGGCGGATCCCAGATGTGGAGAAGCTGGCAGACCCACTGAGGGTACAAGGCATTGGACCCACTGAGGGCGGACCGTGGTCACACAATTCGCACACAGATAAACCGGTGAAGGAGTTAGTGGTCGTGAGACGGACCATGCAGGCCCCAGCAGCGAGAAACAGCAGAGATAGCCACCATTGTCCCTCTCTGACCCCGCCCCTACATAGTGTCACAAATCAGTGACTTGGGTGGCCCCGCCCTGGTGAACAACTAAGGTTCCGCTCCTCATACGTAACAGGCACAAACAGATCAAAACATGGCTCAAGAACAACTCAGAGCCCCAGAGCCAATAAATCTAAGTGAACAAGAAATTGCAACCTATCAGAGGCACAGTTCAAAACTCTGGTGATCAGGATGCTCACAGAACTGGTTGATTTTAGTCACAAATTAGAGGAACATATGGAAGCTAAACTAATTGAAATAAAGGGAAATACACAGAAAACCAATAGTAATGGAACAGAAACTGGGACTTAAATCAAAGGAGTGGACCAGAAGGAGGAAAAAAATGACCTAACAGAAAAGGATGAAGAAACAAGAATTCAAAAAAATGAGGAGAGGCTTAGGAACCTTCAGGTCATCTTTAAACGTTCCAATATCCGAATTATAGGGGTGCCAGAAGGGGAAGAGGAACAGCCACGAGTGGAAAACTTATTTGAACAAATAATAAAGGAGAACTTCCCCAATTTGGCAAAGGAAATAGACTTCCAGGAAATCCAGGAAGCTCAGAGTCCCAAAGAAGTTGGACCCAAGAAGGAACACACCAAGGCACATCATCATTATATTAGCCAAGATTAAAATGAAGGAGAGAATTCTAGAAGCAGCAAGAGCTAAGGGGACAGTCACCTACAAAGGACTTCCCATCAGACTGTCAGCAGATTTCTCAAAAGAGACCTTACAGGCAAGAAGGGGCTGGAAAGAGGTATTCCAAGTCATGAAAAACAAAGACCTACAACCAAGATTGCTCTATCCAGCAAAACTTTCATTTAGAATGGAAGGATAGATAAAGTGCTTCTCAGATAAGATCAAATTCAAGGAGTTCATCATCACCAAGCCTTACTATATGAAATGTTAAAGGGACTTACCTAAGAAAAAGAAGATAAAAAAGATGAACAGTGAAAGGACAGCAAACTCACAGTTATTAAGAACCACACCTAAAACAAAAGGACAGCTAGAGGACAGCTAGATCAGGAGCAGAACCATAGAAATGAAGATCACATGAAGGTTTAGCAACAGGGGAGTGGGAGAAGGAGAAGGGGGGGGAGAAGGTACAGAAAATAAGTAGCACAGATGGTAGGTAGAAAATAGATAGCGGGTAGGGCAAGAATAGTATGGGAAATAGAGAATCTAAAGAACCTGAGACACAAGGTCATAAATTAAAGGGGAGGAATGGTGGGGGAGGGGGTGTGCAGGGTGGAGGGGAATGAAGGGGGAAATAGAACAACTGTAATGGCATAATTAGTAAAATATATTTTAAAAAAAGAAAAAAGAAAAGAGTGTCTATTTAAAAATTGCAAAACCAAAATGCCAGCTAATTAACCTTATGCAACTGTATCATAATAAACCACTGCTGGTACATTTCCCTCCCCCCAAAAGTATCATAAAAGTCAAAAATAAAACAAATTTATGATATGTAATTGGCCAGTTGTACTTATCGTGGAGAGTTGAGAAATATAGATACACGGGACTAAGCTGGGGATATGAAGTGGTCATACAAATGATACATGCTATCATTCAAATTATGTGCATTATCTGGACTGAGGATGCAAAAATAATCTTCAGGAAATGAAAAATAGTTTTAAGAGTAACAGTCTCTCTGGGTTGTGAAATCACAATGTCTTAACCTCTATACATCTTGGCATTTTCAAATTCCCCACACAAAAATACGGAATTTGTAATATTTTTTTAAAGGAAGAGTTACAACTACAATAATCCATTACCCCAACTGTGGCTAATAAATATGGCCTTGTGCTGAGGCAGAGACTGGGGGGCTGGGGGAACCCCAAAGCTCAGCCATGGCAACAGGCACTCATTTTACCTTTCGGACACATGTGATTCTGCCTCATCGTAAGAGATGGTCACAGTAAGAAACATGAATAAAGGGAAGTCTAATTTAATGACTCACATGACAGACTAGTAACTAAGGAAACGGAGAGTTTTCTATGCTCCAATGGAAGGTTATATTCCAAAATCTACACTTACTCATAGGATAAATTAGGGAATAACTGATTACATTATGAATATGTTCTTCAAATCACTATACCTATACACCTATAATGCACCTACAATGCAAAATATTCTAATATGAGGTTCCCAACTCTTCAACACCAACAAATTTTCATGGACCCTCCCACATAATGGTCATTGCAGTTGGTTGGAAAAAATATGCAATGGGTACATGCTATGAATTTAGTAACACTTTCACTGAACATGCATGTACTAAGTAGCAATAATCTTGGTGCATTTGGAAAACAGCCGTACAGACACACATGGCTTATTGTTCAATCTGTGTGCATTCAACGTTGGGACACATGTGAACTCAAACAGCAGCTGCACAGTCTCCACCACATCCACTGCTCTGTCCGTCGCTCCTGGTGCATTTAACATATCACATCATTTAAAACAAAATTCAGGTTGCGTGTCTATCTCTTTTGCAAGAACTCTTTATGGATTTGCAAATAAGGGAAACTATTCAACTACATAATTAGCTATATACAACTGTGCAGCTACATACATAGCTATGTACAACTATTTAACTATATATAAAGCTACAAACAGCTGTTCAATGATAAATACAGCTTTACAAAGCTATTCAAATGTATATACAACAATACACAATTCAACTATATATATTTATATGCAACTATTCACCTATATATACAACTATTTAAATATATGTATATACAAATATATATACAACTATTTAAAAATAAAGTGAGGGAAAGAGAGAGATGAGCCGATTGGCCATTTCTTGTGATTACAATTTTTTTTCAATGCAGGAAAGAGTAGTCAAACAGCACAAAAAGGATTCCTTTTTACTCAAGCTAGCCAAATTAGAAAAATATAGTTGGATCAAGTTCATTGTAAGAAAGCTATTTTCCAGCACATGGCAGATTGGAAGACAGTTTTTCATCCTTCATAACAATATAAAGAAAGGAAATGATTTGCATCCCATTAATGAAATACAAATTTCAGGTGCAGTTCCTGTGCTTACTAAATTCTGCATCTGTAAAATATGGCCACGCTGTTGACCATGTACTGTTTTGGGGATTAAATGAGATAATAGTGCAAAGTATCAAAATAGGGAAACGTTTTAAGAAGGTTTGTTCCCTTAACTTGCTCTTAAAGATCAGGGTTCCGGACATACCATGAAAATGGAGATACAGCAAGAAGACTGCGTGGAGCAGCAGGTGTGTAGTTAGCTGCCCAGAGCAGTCTCTGTGGGGAAGGTTGGAGGCTACCTAGCAAGCCGCGTCCAGGGTCCTTCTGTCCTCGTTTTCGACATTGCTGCCATTGTGCCCACTCATTTGGCAGGGTTGCTTTGAATCATGGCCTTCCTCTTCCCACCATCTGTCTTCCCTCCCATCTAAAGAATGCATGGTCTAGTCTCAGCTTTTCTCATTAATGCGATGTGATACGTACCTATTAACTCTGTAAACTGGAATTCTAAAATATCTTCCAATTCTTAAAATGGTGTTATACACTCTGTTCCTATCCAAAAAATTAGCTGAACATTCATTTCCTACAGAAGAAGTAAAGTAGCGATAAGATCTTGCTGGTACCAGAGGGTTACTTTATATCCAGCAAAATGGACTTAAAAACTACTTTATAAATGCCCATTTATGCCTCAGCCATTTGTTGCATGTTACCAATAGGAAACGCATCACATTCTATTTTCTAAAGAAGCATGTATACATATATATGACTATATCAGTATGTATATACATATATGTGTACAGATACATTTTAAATCTTTCTAGCAAGCTCACGTTGTTGCACTTTTATTTTTATTTATTTTTTTAATCCTCACCCAAGGATATGTTTATTGATCTTAGAGATAGAGGAAGGGGGTGAGAGAGACGAAGATGGATGTGAGAGAAACATCAATCAGTTGCCTCCTGTATGCACCCAGACCAGGGATCGAACCCACAACCTAGGTATGTGCCCTGACCAGGGATCAAACCCGCAAAACTTTCATACAAGGGCCAATGTTCCAACCAACTGAGCACCCAGGCTGGGCTGGACTTTTCATTATTTTTTAAAATCTGATGACTTTAGCGCTTAGGAAGGACATCTTAACACATCTCATTTAATTCTTTCAGGTCACTGGGACACTGCTAAGTGCAATTTTTAAATACACTAAGGTTTTACTTCGAGAGAAGCAAACAATACTGAGAAGAGCACATCGTTTTAATTAGGATTCTTAAGAAATCTGAGGAATTGCACCAGCATGCATTTTGAGCCCCTAAACACCTATAAGCGCTTTGTTCAACCCATGGAAAAATAGAACTAAAAACATGTTTTCAAGGTCTTTATCATCCAGATTCTAATGGCTGAGGTTGTTCTTAGGGCATAATGACTGATAATTGCTGGACCAAAGGATCATAGGTGATTCTTAAAAAATAACTTTGGTTTATCTATATTTTTTACTATTCTCCAACAAACACAAATAACATGTTTATGCATTTTAAAAACTTGTGATTTTAAATACCTCTGGCATATCAGGGGAATTTAAATGAATCAATCTTCACATTCATGCTCTAATGCAGTTATTTTTTTGAATGGTACATGTGGTACCAGCATCTGTCCTCACTTCCTCGTATCCAGTCAGACCTAGCTTCTAACTGCTTCACCATCACCAATTATTCTCCCTGCTGCCTGCAACCAGCCCACCTGTCCTTCTGCAGATGGCTGGGTTGGACCTACATGATACCCAGAAGAAATACTTCCCACACCTTCCCCACCTCTGCACAAATACCAACCCATGCACAACTTCAGGTTTTGCTTTAGTAGATCTGGGGTCACTGGTATGAGTCGGAGAATTCAAATTCCAATGATAGAAAAGGCCTGTCTTCAGAGCTGCTTCAAAGTATTTTAAACTAGGCTTGTTACTTCCTTGTACTTAAAATTAGATACTACATCCAAAAGCTATTAAATGTCCCATTTTGCTTTCTTTCTTTCTTTCTTTCTTTTTTTAATGGCCTATTGATTCTCCACAAGCATTAGCAACTAATTTTTAATCAGAGAATGAGCTTCTCACCTCAAAGATTACGACTAAATTAATGTTTTTGGAGTTTAAATACAGAAGCAGTTTAGTCACTGCAAAATGTGAAGAGGCACACGCAGCTTAAGAAGCTAAATTCCTGAATTAGGAAACCTGTAGACTTTTAAAATTCGTGGTACAGTTTGTTTTCAGGTTGCTCTGCTTGCCACCCTCGTAATGACAGGTCTGCCGTTCTCCCCCAGGCTTTGAAAGGTGGCATGTGCAACCCTGAGCTGGGGGAGCCACAAGACCTGGCTTTCAGTTCTCACTGCCAGTTGCCAATCAGCTGTATGACCTTGGGCTAGGTCCCCGCCCCCTGACGGTTTGGGCTTCCCAGGCTGTAAAAATGGGTTAACACAGGGTTCTCAGGCTGCTTTCAGCATCACCATTCCTGACCTTTGTGCTAATCTTCCTCTGTCCTCTTATCCCCAAAACAAATGTCTCCCCATGTATCTCCTCTGCCTGAGTGAGAAGATGGGTGGCCAGACAGCAGTGAGGTGGGAAAAAAAGGCTATTTAAGAAAAGAGAGACATCCTAACATGAGTCACCTTTCAAGAGTCTCCCGTCCCCTGGTGCCTCAGTGCTTGGTCACAGTGGTCCGGCTGCTCCTGCCACAAAACCTGCCCTAAGAACCTAGTATTTGTCAGGTGTAATGTTGACATTAGATACCCATCTCTCTTAAGAGCCAGTGGTTTTGTGAGTACAAAACAACACTGAAGTTATGCATCAAACAGACATCAGCAGTCACATAAATCCACTTTAGTGGAACCTGGAGAAAATCAGATCAGAATCACGGAGAGTTTGTAATTAGGTCTTTGCACCAGCCTTTGATTAAGTTAGAGAAAATAAATGACAGCCCCCCAAACTTCCCACTTAACCCTTCCAGAACCCTACAGTACCCTAAAATCTAGCCTGCTACAAAAGAACTCCCTACCCTCCCCCACCCGCTGCCACCTGCCCCCGGGGCTGGCTGCAGCGACCCCCAGGAAAGCCTCGCTTCCCGCCCCCTCCCCCAGTTCCCCCGCCGAGGCCTGAGTCAGGGGCAGCTCCCGCTCGCCGCCGGCTGTGCTGTTTCCGGCTGGCCTGCTTTTTCCTGCTGCCATATTGAATTAACTCAGGTTTTCTCCGCGATTGATGCACCAGCTCTTCAGGCTTGGAACGTAGTAGACACACACTCTACCGGGAAGCTTCCCAACACCTAATGCAAGACACTTGCAGGACAGAGTTAAACCGCAGATCCAGAAAGCGCATATTATTTAACGGAACCCTGACTCGGTTTTGAGTCGCAGCAAACGACACCTTCCTTAGATGGACTCAGGTTTAGAGGACATTTTTCACCTTTATCGTCAATTCTCTAAAGTTCAAGCGTTCCTCCGGCTTTGCAGACGACACTTATCTCAGTGTGGTCGCCAGATAATCGGCCCCTGGACAGACAGGGAAGCGAGGATGCAAAAGCGAACTGAAGTAGACCAACGTCCAGAAATGCCTCAGTGCCTGCCACCAATAAGTGGCCCCCGGCGCCATCGCGTTAATCTGCCCCGACATCCCTTCCTCCCAAGAATCGCTCCGGGCGTGGCTTGAGGACAAGTTGTGGCAAATCCTGGCCGGGGTGGAGGAGGGCGACAGCCCGCGCGTTTGCCCTGAAGGGGAGGGAGTCCCCCGCACCCGGGATCGCGCGCTGGGTGGACTTGGGGACAGAGACGGGCCACCTGCAGCGGCCCGCCAAGCAGCCATGTTCGCGCGCGCCCATCCGCGCGGCAGGTGCGTTACCTCCGGGGAAGGTGCCAGGCCCGCTCCCGCGCCCCGGCGATCCCCGAACCCTGGGAGCGATCCAAGGGGTGGCGAGGGTGGGGGGCGCACAGGCACATGCCCCAACGGGGCAGAAACTTCGATATCGAGAACAGGAAACACAGGGAAAGCAGCCTGGGGAGTTTGATGAGAGTTAAAGGCAGATGGGGACAAGGATGGGGTCGGGGTGTGGACCGCTGAGGACGGGTTCCGAGCGGGCTGCAGTCCTCGCGCCCAGGGTGGGCCGTCCCTCTTTTGCGCCCCCGCAGACCATAAACCCCAGTCACCCGCAACCCCGGTTCGAGACCACCAATCCCCTGCTCCCCGCGAGACCCTGGCCTGCCCCAGCCAGCACCGGGCAGGAGTGGGCCCCAGGAAGTGCTACCCGCGGGTTCGGAGAGACAGCAGGCGACGGGGCGCAGCAGACGGCGATGGCGGATGGGAGTGGAATCTGCGGGGAGAAGCGGCTGCCGACGCCGTGCGCTCTGGGTCGTGCCCGCCGAGGCTCACCTGCCGGGCGGCGGGCTCAGGGAGTGGCTCTGCGGTGCTGATGCTGCGGCCGCCGAGGGTGCGGGTGCCGCCGCGGGCGCGACTACTGCAGCGACATCCGGGGCTGCGGCTGCAGGGGCGGAGGCGGCCGTCGGGCGCTTCCCCCTCCTCAGACTCCCTGCGTTCGGGCCCGCCGCCCCCGCTCACAGTTGGCCCGGCTCACGTGACCGCGGGGTCCACCCCGCCTCCCCCCACCCGGGACCGGGGGCCGCGCAGCGCCAGTCGCGTCTGGGCCACCCGGGCTGCAGCGCCGCACTCGGCTTGGTCGGGCAGAGCGCCTGGCGGCTGGAGGAGTGGCCGGCGGGGCGGATCTCGCGGCAAAAGTGGCTCTTTGCTCGATTTTTATTTCTTGGTCACCGCCGGGGTGGCAGCTGTCACTAAAGGGAAAACCAGGGCTTTAAGAAAACCAGGCCCCGCTTCCTCCGGGAGCCTCTCCAGGACTCAGCCGTTTGGTTGCCACCTGCGGGCTTTGGTGCCTAAGCGAGATTTCCACCCCCTCCCCCGTCCCGCCCCCAACGGAGAAACGCGTCCTGAACTCTGTCGACTCACATGTCCGAGCCAATGCCCTGGTTTTCACGGTGCCATCCTGTGTCGCGTCCATATGCCAGACCCTATGCCCTGTACTTGGGCAATGGGCCCAAAGAGGTTGAGTAACTCACGCAAGGTCACATAAAAAGTGGCAAAGCCCGGATTTCCTCCTCGGGTTAATAACACAGGTGACAAAGGGGTGTGTGTGTGAGGGTGTGTGCCCGCGCTCACTGGCATCAAGGTCACTGGTCTGGACATGACCATCCATCTGTTAACAAAACACAGACTCTACTCAAAAACACAGAATTAATAAAAAAGACTATCCTGTAAAGACAAAGTTCACAGGAAAACAAATGCAGTACCACTCAGGCTCATGAAAAGTTGTTCAAGCTCACTTACCTTCAAATACAAGGTAGCATTTTCCTCCTGTCAGATTAGCCAAAATCAAAAAGTTGTATAACCTCCATGGAGGGCAATTGACAACATCTCCCCAAACAAACACATATACAAATCTTCGGAGGATTCCACTTCTGGAACTTACCTACGATGCCCCACGGCTGTGAAATGATATGAGTACAAGGTTACCCATTGGCTATATACCATTTGTGCTGGCGAAGATTGGAAGTGAATATCCTTCAAGCAAGAACTATTCAAATACAATGGAATGCTGTCCAGCTATTTAAAAAATGAGCGAGCTCTCTGTGAACTGATAGGAGAGATTTCCGGCCTGTACTAAGCAGGGGAGGGAAGCCATGTGTAAAACATTGTATGTGTTATCATTTGTGGGAAGAAAAAAAATACTCCTCTGTACTCTTATTTGCAAATGCATAGAATATCTTGGTAGGGCTATATTAGAAACTGTAATAGTAGGTGCCACCAGGGAGAGCTGAGTGGATAGAGGGAAGGAAAGGAGACTTTTTCGCCTGTCTTTTGAATGATATGCTAATGATTGTGGTTTGCCACGAGAGCTAATGGATAGTAGGAGAGGGAATTGGGGCACATAATACTATAGAACAGAGCCTTGGTACGCATACTCTTGGAGCACAAAGGAGCCTTATTGTGCATTTAATCCAACCAAGGGAACTGTAGCCCAGTGCGTTTAAATGCTATTAAATATTCCTACATGACTTTTTCTAGGATCTACTGAACTCAGAGTCACTGAAGCTGGAGCCAGGAAACCTGCATTTTGTCACGCTATTAGTTGATTCTTTTTAAATATATATTTTATTGATCGTGCTATTACAGTTGTCCCATTTCCCCTGCTTTATTCCCCTCTGCCCTGCACACTGCTTCCCACCTGCATTCCCCACCTTTAGTCCATGTCCATGAGTCGTATATACAAATTCTTTGGCTTCTACATTTCCTATACTATTTGTAACCTCCCCCTGACTATGTTCTACCTACCTTTTATGCTATTTATTCCCTGTACCTTTTTCCCATTCTCTCCCCCTCCCCAAGGTAACCCTCCATGTGATCTCCATTTCTGTTCCTGTTCTAGTTATTTGCTTAATTTGTTTTTGGTTTTGTGTTTTTTTTAGATTAGGTTGTTAACAGTTATGAGTTTGTGTCATTTTACTGTTCATATTTTTTATCTTCTTTTTTTAGGTAAGACCCTTTAACATTTCATATAATAAGGGCTTGGTGATGATGAACTCCTCGAACTTGACCTTATCTGGGAAGCACTTTATTTGCCCTTCCATTCTAAAGGAAAGCTTTGCTGGATAGAGCAATCTTGGATGGAGGTCCTTGCTTTCATGACTTGGAATACTTCTTTCCAGCCCCTTCTTGCCTGCAAGGTTTCTTTTGAGAAATCAGCTGACAGTCTGATGGGAACTCCTTTGTAGGTAACTGTCTCCTGTTCTCTTGCTGCTTTTAAGATTCTCTCTTTATCTTTAATCTTGGCTAATGTAATTATGATGTGCCGTGGTGTGTTCCTCCTTGGGTCCAAATTCTTTGGGACTCTCTGAGCTTCCTGGACTTCCTGAAAGTCTATTTCCTTTGCCAGACTGGGGATATTCTACTTCATTTTTTTTCAAATATGTTTTCAATGTCTTGCTCTTCCTCTTCTCCTTCTGGCACCCCTATGATTCGGATATTGGAATGTTTAAAGATATCCCAGAGATTCCTAAGCCTTTCCTTATTTTTTTTGAATTCTTGTTTCTTCATTCTGCTCTGGTTGACTGTTTATTTCTTCCTTCTGCTCCAAACCATCGATTTGAGTCCTGGTTTTCTTCCTGTCACTGTTGGTTCCCTGTATACTTTTCTTTATTTCACTTTCATAACCTTTATTATTTCCTCCATTTTAAGACCCTACTCAACCAATTCTGTGAGCATCTGATTACCAGGGTTTTGAACTGTGCATCTGATAGGTTGGCCATCTCTTTACCGCTTAGTTATATTTTTTTTCTGGAGCTTTGATCTGTTCTTTCATTTGGGCCAATTTTTTTTTCTCAGCGCACCTAAGGGGCGGAGCCTTAGGTGTTGGGGGGGGGCAACACGTCACTGTGTTGCGATGCTATACATGGGGAGGGGTCTGGAGGAAACAGTGCCACTTGCTCAGCTCTCCACCAGTTTTCGGTCACTTCCCCTGCTTCCCACAAGCAAACCGGGCCCTTCTGGTGCTGATTCCTGGTGGATGGGTTTGTTATGTTCTAGGACCCTGTGAGTCTCTCCAGTGGATTCCCCTGTGAGGCCGGGAGTTTCTCCTGCTGCTGCCTCAATCCCTACAGGTATTTTCAATCAGAGGTTTGAGGCTTTATTTCCCCGCTGGGGCCCTGGGTTGTGCGCTCTGCCTTGCTCTCCGGTTGCTCCTCCCGGTTTATCTGCATAGGAATATGGGACCGCCTGCTCTGCCAGCTGTCGCCTTGCCCACCTGGTCTTCCAGATGCCCCCTTGTCGCCAGTCCTCTTTGCCCAGCTGCCTGTCTGCGCCCTTCCTACTGGTCTGGATGAGCGTTTTTCTTTAACTCCTTGGTTGTCGGACTTCCATACAGTTTGATGTTCTGTCAGTTCCCATTGTTTTTTGTTTTGAAAATTGTTGTCCTTCTTTTGGTTGTGCAAGGAGGCATAGTGTATCTACCTATGCCTTCATCTTGGCCAGAAGTCCCTAGTTGATTCTCTTGCACATTGAAGTCTGAGAGCCAGACCTAGTTTAAGGGCACTCAGTGAGTCCCTGCTAGAAAACAAATCCAGTTCTATGCCTTCCTATGGCCATGTTGTGTCACCTTTCCTTAGATGATGATACCTACACAACACACCCCTCCACTGGTGACAGCAGGGAGCACTGGTCTGGGAGCCTGCCAGGCCACCTGCTTGGCTTTGAAGCCTAGTGACGTGTCTCTACACAACCTCAGGGCTTCAGGGCCAGCAACCAGGACCACGTGAAACTCAAGAGGCATCTGCTTTCCCCAAGGTCTGCATGAAGAAGCTGGTTATATTATTATTAACATGTATTAAGCAGCAGCAATATACTTTGCCTCTGCTTTGTATACAGGAGACAGACTGTGCTTCTGTTGAAGCATCACAAATAGAGATAAGGGGAAAAATAGCCAAATATGGAGAACATCAAGAAACAACAATAAGGATTTTAATAATTGGTCTGTCAGTCACGTGAGGTATAGGTGTGAGTAAATTACAAGGTTTCTGTGAGCTACTTTGGAAGAGGAAACAATCACCTAACATAGCCTGCAATTATTACAGTCGCTTATACTCTGTCTAGCCATGTTCAGAGATTTAAGAGCTAATAAATAAAAGTATACCAGATTTTCTGTTTTGTTTTTTTTTTCCACAGAGGGAGGCATAGATTTCTCTTTGTCCAGAAAAAAAGGGGGTGGAGAGTAGGGTGTGGTTATTTCAGCTTTTATGCATTGTCATGCAGAGATACAAAAACTCCCTCTAGTCACCTGTATCAGGGGAAAAGTACTATGGAAACGTTTCTGGGCTTATTTACAGGCACTAATATGAAGATAAACTTAATGAGGAAACCATGAAGCTTTAGGTCCTGACAGATCTAAAAAACAAAACTATATTTCTTCATACAGGATTACACTCATAAGTACTTTCATTAATTTCTAGTTAATTTTTAAATTTTAATTGAGATGTAATTAACATATTAGCTTCAGGTAGACAACATAGTGATTTGATGTTTGTATGTATTACCAAATGATCATCACAGTAAGTGTAATTAAACATCCATTACCTCATTTTGGTTTTTTTTCCCACCATTCCCACCAACCCCACCCATCCACACCTCCCACCCTTGATCCTACCCCCCTTTGGCTTTGTCCATGGATCCTTATACATGTTCCTTGATGACACTTCCCCCCTTTCCCCCTTTATCCCCTCCCACCTCCCCTCTGGTTACTGTCAGTTTGTTCTTTATTTAAATGTTTCTGGTTATATTTTCCTTGCTTGTTTGTTTTGTGTATTAGGTTCCACTTATAGGTGAGATCATATGGTATTTGTCTTTCACCACCTGGCTTATTTCATTTAGCATAATGCTCTACAGTTCCATCCATGCTGTCACAAAGGATGGAGCTGCTTCTTTCTTTCTTCTGTGTAATATTCCATTGAGTAAATGTACCAGTTTTTTGATCCACTCATTTACTGATGGGCAATTAGGTCGCTTCCAACACTTGGCTATTATAGATTGTGCTGCTATGAACATTGGGGTGCATATGTTCTTTTGAATTGGTGATTCAGGGTTCTTAAGGTATAATCTCAGCAGTGGAATTGCCAGGTCAAAAGGTAGTTCCATTTTTAGTTTTTTGAGGAAATTCCATACTGTTTTCCACAGTGGCTGCATTAGTCTGCATTCCCAACTGTGTACTAGGTTTCTCTTTTCTCCACAACTTTGCCAGCATGTTTGTTGATTTGTTTATAATGACCTTTCTGACCTGTATGAAGTGCTATCTCATTGTGATTTTAATGGCCTCCTTGGAGAAGTGCCTGTTCAGGTCCTTTGCCCATTTTTAATTGGGTTGTCTTCCTGGAGTGGAGTCGTATGAGTTTATATATTTTGGAAATCAAACCCTTGTCTGAGTTATCACTTGCAAATATATTTTCCTATATGGTTGGTTCCCTTTACATTTTGCTGATGTCCCATTTGTTTATTCTTTTCTTTATGTCCCTTGCCCTAGGCGATATATCAGTGATCAGTGAAAATATTGTGACATGGAATATCTGAGACTTTCCTCCCTATGTTCTCCTCTAGGACTTACATTATAAGTAAAACAACATCACACTATCATTAACTACAAGTTTTTGGAGGGGAAATTATGTACTGAAGAAAGCATTTCAATAACTATCTTTAGTAGAAAATGTTACATATACACAATATATAGTTTATACACAGTATATAACTGTGTATAAACAGTATATAACAGTACAGTACATGTTATTGTACATGCACACACATACATAATCTTTGGAAAAAAGAACACTATTATTTTTTTCCAAAATCTCTTGACTGTATATTCTTCTAAAGGAGTGGGCTCTAAGTAATTCTGAAAAAAAAAATAACATAGAGGAATAATTTTGGAAAGCCCAAGGATCCTTTTTCTCTTCTAGTAGAGTTATTAATACAATGATACTTTTTAATGAAAAGGTGAGAAATGTATTTTTCCCATAACATTGCACCAAGTTCCTTTTTTCTCCTCTTGCAATTTCTGGACACTGAGAAGTCACCCACGCACTCAGATCAGTGAGGAGGGAAAGCTCGTATCTAAATAGCCTTATGGAGGTAAGCAATAATATCCTGTATCATGAATAAGAGGAATAAAATTTCATTTCCACAAGGAAAGTTTTAAATAGCTAATTGCCCATCTCAAAATCATTTTCTTGTTATTTTAAAATTTTGTTATTTTTATAGCACCCCAGCATTTTATTTAATTACATAAGGTATTTTATAGGACTAATTTACTCAGTAGGCATTAATCATCGTAATACCCACTCATGACACATGATAAAATCCCAAGCCAAAACAAGTGTGAAAAAAAACAAACAAAAAGCCCACAAACACTTTCTCCAGTACCCCAAATTCACTATTAACTGTTGCCCTCAATGCTGAAGGTTTAATGCTTATTTATTTCAAAACACTTAAAACCAAATCACACCTTTCTTTACAAATGTATCTGAACAGAGTAGATAATCAGGCACGTTCAAAATGTCATTCTACCCCTCCCCAAACTCCCCATCTACCTTCCCCACTTGGTTTTGATATAAAACCTAGAAAACCAGTTAAGAAAATCAATAAAGGGCAGAAGAAATTGGTGAAGAATTTCTCATGAAACCAATTATTTCCCAAATAACCTTTATTTTGAAAAGAATACCATAACATAGCACTATAAATTTAAATGACACACCTAGCAGTATTAATGAGTCCAAGTACGTACAAGTGGAGTCTCAGCTTGTGCCTGAAAATTTCCACAATGAAAAGGTGCAAAGAGACCACCAAACCACAAAGACAGTGAACTTCAAGGCAACCATCACCACTTACATGTTTCCATTACACACACGTGTCTAAAGGTTTTTGTGGGAATAGATACAGAGTCACCAGAAATAAGGAAATATGCTGCCTGAATGATTAAAATTCTTTTGCCTTTCCTTGCTCTGCCATTGAGACCATCGTGGGTAACGTTTCTACAAAGTAGCACCACATGACAAGCTCCTTACTTCCTTCCGTGGTGTGACTTCCAACTCCTCCAGGTTCAGGGAAATGGCCGTGACTTTAAGAGTTTTCTAGCTATAGCTGATTTAATCAGAGAAAGGTGTCAGAGAGGAGAACAATATATAATCACTGAAGGTCTATCAATGATGGAAGAGATGTTCATGATTCTTCAAAGAGAAAACAAAAAAAATCTAGAGCTAAACAGGAATGAAAAGACTAAGATACATACTGGGAACTTCATAGCACTGCAGGGCTTTAATAGGGCAGTTGATTGCTGACCCCAAGATCATTCAATACCACCAGAGCCAGTTCTGAATCAAGGGGAGCATTCTAAGGCACTAGAAACAGCCAGTAAAGCACCTTCAAAGGATAAGGACCCAAAGACAAAAGAACAGAGGAAAGCAAACTCAAGAGAAAATCAGACCCAGTGAATGAATGCAATTTTTACTTTTCAATTGTAGAGGGTAGTAGACTGATAACAAACTAGGAGACTGAAATATGGTTCGGCAAGTTAGTTGTTGACCTGAATCACAACAGTCGATCTCTTTGAATGACAATTTCCTCATCTACAAAATAGGTACATGAAGATCTGTCAGCTTTTTTCATGGGTTTCAGGTCAATGAGAATTAAAGTCAATGATGTATTTGTGATCACTTTGTAAAGGATAAAGACTATTCTTAGTAAATGGGGATTTGGACCCTCTTAAAAAGTTATTAAGGATAAAAGCCAACTGAAGAAGACATAATAAAATCATCAAAATTTTTGACCCAGAATAGACCTTATTCAATAGCAGCTGCTGTGGTCTGCCTTTTTTCTGACACAGCAGTAATAGGGAAATTTTGATTGGCTAATCATGACACAGTGTTATAGGATAATACACGAGTTATAGATTATTAATTAAAAACCAGGAAGGGTGATCTGTTAGTCTTAAAAAGTAAGCACTGACTAAATGCAACTTTCTACCTTTACTACAATATTTTGACACATTTTATTAAGAAACAAACATAAATAGTTTGTTCTGTTTACCATGAAAAGTCAGTAGCAATCAGGAACCAAACCGCCTACAGGGTGGGGACAAAAGTGGGTTTACAGCTGTAAGTATGCGAAACACAGAGATTATTCTTGTATTATTATGTATTAATTATTGTATTATTTTCTCTATGAACGACTGTAAACCTGCATCTGCCACAGCCTGTATAGCTTAAGTCCTAGGTAGAACGTTCAGTGTATACGGTTACTAGTTGTTAACTTTGTTCATCACTTTAGCATTACACATCTCCTCAGTAAAGCAGTTAAGAAATAGAGTTCAACAACCATTTTCTTGTTTGTTCAAGCAGAAACTCAAGGGCATTACAACATGGAAGCAGCAAGCTTTGGGTGACTGTAACAGGCTTTGCAAATGCCAGTATCTAACTTAGAGGAAATGAAGGAAGCAGAAACCGCCGGTGCTGATTTATGCTACACTTGCACTTAACGTTGGACAGGGTCCCAGTTATAAGTTAAAAATTACAAGTAGGCCATAAGACATCATATGTGAAACTAGAAAATGGTCCAGAATTCGTCTTAGTCAAAGACAAGTACATTTTTTTCCTTCCCCATAACTTACCAGAAAGAAATGGGTACTTAGAAATCCAAGGGGTTCTTTAAATAACATTCAGAAAAATACATAAAAATAACAAAAAAACAAAGAACAGAACAAAACAATGGTAAAAAATGAGACTTTCTTTAAAGACGGCCGGCCCCTCTTTAATGGCGGATGCTATATATAAAGCAGACATATCTCTATAACTCATCATGTTTATATGTGAATTCTCTGGCAGATATGAATCCATCTTTGTCTTCGTCTTCTTTATCAAAAATATCCTCCACCAAAACATCATGATGACTGTCGTTCACCACCGCACCATGCTTTTCAAACTCCTTCTTTAAATACACTTTAACCTACAAAATAACAGGTCTGGTTAATAATTCCAATTCATTAGATACCCACGTTGAGCCGATCAGTATCACAGACTTGACTGGTGGCTCATTTCATGAAACATAACAACTACTGAACAACGACTGTATGGTACATTGCTAATGATAGTAAAAGGATTGCAAAAGCTTTTTTCCCTTAAAAATTGTTGCTATATTGCTACAGTAGAGACATAGGATATTGCTTAGTGGCAACAATCGGCCTCCCATCATCTGAAAAACACCCAGTTCAAGCACAATACCTGTTCTCAACCTGCGTTTAAACAAAGCCAAGCATTTGAAAGACGGTGTCTTTTCAGTGCATTCAATTATCTGCATCACATTTCCTAACGAGGGTCAGAATTCCAGACATTTGTCCTAAAATCTGATGACATGATGGCATTTTTAATTTAAATGTGTCTGGGAATAGTGCATGCTGGGGACCTGGCTATGACCACGTCCCATGACCTTCCGACCTCAGAAATTATGGCAAAACCCAGCCCAATGAGTGGTGCGTAGACTAAAGTTTCCACTTCTGTTCAGGTATTTAAAGATGGAACAAAATACTGTTCCCAGTTAAACACCAGGTTCACTATAATGGAATACAACCTGCATTTTGATTTTTAATCATATTCCTGTTATTCCTTTTGTTAGATCAGCAATTTCAAATCCTCTTGCCTCCTCTTACCACCAACAGGCAAACATATAGTATATATTTATTTTTAAGATCAAGGTGATTTAATGCAGTTGTAAAAGGAAAACTGGTGAAGGTCTGCCCTGGCCGGGTCACCCAGTTGGTTGGTTCGTTCCCATCTACCCAGTGAGGGCACATATAGGAAACAACAAATGAATGCATAAATAAGTGGGACAACAAACTGATGTGTCCTTCTTTCTATCCCCCTTCCTCTCTCTCTCTGAAAAAAAAAATAGTAACTCACAATGTAAATTTTAGAAAAGATGATGAAGTTTTATAAATTAATGTAGAATATATCTCCATGGCGTATTGTGTGAATAAAGCAAGATGCTGAGTATTATCGCTTTTTCTGTACAAAAGAAGAAACTCAAGTATGTATTCATGTCTGGTGAAATCTGCACAAAGAAATACTAGTAGAATGCATTATAAACTAATACAACTGGATCCAAAAAGGGGTGGATCACACAGTAGAAGATGTGGATGGGAGAAAGGCCTTCTTGATAAACATCTTTTTAATTGGAATGATCTTTTGAACCATGTGAATAGGTTGTATATTCAATATTTTTTAAGTAAAGGAAATTAAAAATTTATCTTGGGTCAAAAATATCCCGTGACTGGTAACAGTATAAGGTATTATAAATTTAGTAGCTGTGGATCATGCCCCAGTGGTTCACAACAATGTAGCTTATTTAAGACTTAATCATTGGCTGACCGTTAAAATCAAATGGATCAAAGCATAAAAATGGACTTGATTTCTGACCACCCAAGCCATAAAGGAAAGCATAGGTAGATTTTTTTTAAAAGGCGGAGGGGATAAATATCTGCCTTCACTTCTCTCCCCATAGCAGCCAGCGAGACTGAGACAGGTGTGCATAGCTGTGGCTGGGAAAGCCTAAGTAAGTGATAGAAAGACTTCTTCCTTTTCCTTACTCAAACACCAGGACTTTGAGGGGGCTGGGAAAGGTCTCTTGCCGTGGAAAACTTCGGGTGCCAATCTGAACAAAACAGAGCACGTGAGTTGCTTGCTGCTAATTGTTAGGAAATCACTACAGAATGCATTTAACAGCCAGTCTACAGGTTTAAACGAAAACTGTCCACAGGAGGTATTTCTCAAAACATCTTATGTTTCTAATACAGTAACTCCAAAATGGGAACGCTTTCAAAAATTCAGCACAGTCCTGACCAGTGTGGCTCAGTTGTTTGGCATTATCTTACAAAGCAAAGGTTGCTGGTTCGATTCCTACTCAGGGCACATGCCTGGATTTCGGGTTTGGTCCTCAGAAGGGGTGCAAAGGAGAGGCAACCGATTAGTGTTTCTCTCTCACATCAGTGTTCCTCTCCCTCTCTTTCTCCCTCCCTTCCCCTCTCTCTAAAAATAAATAAATAAAATCTAAAAAAAAAAAACAGAACTCGGGGCAAGGGCAGGATGCAGTCATCCTTAAACATTAGGGAGAGAAAAAAAGCAAAAGAATAAATGGTGTGTTTTTAAGTCTCAATACAGTTCTCTCCAAAACAATGATTTCCTATGAAAAAGTCCATTTTCATAGCACAGGCATTTTAAGAAGATTTAGAAATCACATTATATTCAAGTTAAAAATAAATTTTCTTTAAAAACATATTTCTTGAAAAGTGACCAGAAAGAAGGGAGGAGAGAAAGAGCAGGAGGAAGGAGCCGTCACCTCATCTTTAGAGAGTTTCCAGTCGTCATTAAGATCCATTTCTTGGAACGATTCATGGGATCTTGGTCCATTTCGAATCTCCAGGAGATCGATGTTAAATATGAGTGTACTCTCTGGGGGTATTTTACCTAACATGAGGAGAGAGGGGGGTGCAGTTTTATCAAAAACATCCCAAAGTTTTGATGAGAGAAAACTTAGGGTACTGGACAAATTATTCTTTTAATTGAATTAAATGAAGAGCCCTCCTAAGATGATCGCATGTAATAGAAATTACTTACAACCCTATTTTACTAAAAAAAAAAAAATAGAATAAAGAAGGAAGAATCCAAACTAATAGATCAAAAGCAGTCTGTTTTTATCTTTGCAATTAGAAAACTGTTTTACACACAAACACACCCGCCTAATGGCCTGGGTATAAAACTTCAAATATACTTAAGTCAAGAATGACTCAAAGTGCTTTGGATGTTTCAGAGTTACTAATAGTGGTTTACTAATTTGGATCAGAAATTCTTGACCTAGACATATATATAAACACTGCCATTTCCACCACTGGAGGTGGGTGGCAGTGGGGCAAGCTCTGGCATCCCTCTGCCTAGGACTGCAGCTCACTTCTGCCCATCTCTAGGCCTCAGCTTTCCAACCTGTAAAGTACTAATGGCAGTCACGCCCACCTCCAGAGTCTGTTGGGAAGATGAAGGAAGGTAAGTCCATGCAAAGCACTTAGCATGATGCTTGATAAGTAGTAAGCTCTCAATATATGTTACTATGATAGAATTCTCTTGAAGGCTTTAAGAACAATTCAGAAAGAATGAACAATTCCAGAAAGATGGAAAGTGCCCCCGCTTATATAGGACATTATACAAAAGTGAAAGAAATTTCAGGAAAGGGGAGAAATTAAAACACATTCCTGAGAAGGAAATTTTTTAAGTGATAAGAGCATTTTTAAAGCCCCAGAGGCCTTAAAATTTTTTCCCTGGCAAATATAGACAATTTTTTTTACCTGTCTCCTTATAACTATATTTAACGTACAGCTCTTGGTAAACATTACAAGCATGTCTCAGTCTCCCCACCCCCCAGAGTTCTAGGAAAGGGCACTTGTAAGTGCTGAAGAGAGCAAAACTTACGCTGTGTGCTGTGGTGCTGCCATTCCAGATCTAGACAGAGAGGGGGCATGCTTGAGGTCGGAGAGAAAACTGGTACCTTTCCAAAGGTGGCATGCAAACGAGGTACTACAGGACTAAAAATCTTGTTAAATGTTAGCAGGATTAGTTTCAAGACGCACAGTTTGAAGGAAATGACTCAGGTTTAGACCCCTACTGGTTATAAAGTGAAATGCAGCTCCATGCAGTGCAGAGAAATACTTCATGGACTAATGGACTGATACTGTAGGTTTAAATATTAAAGGTGAGACGTAAAGACACAGGAAGATGAAAGGATATGTCTGAGCATCAGAGAACATTTTCTACATACTTGATTCTCTTAAGAGAATTATCATGAAAAGAAAGAATGAGTGTGGTTAGTAAATCCCAGTCTATGCATAAGATTTATATAGCAAGTTCGAGTTCCATTTTAGAACACACAATACTTCATGTGTGAGACTTTTATTTTCTTCCTAGGAAACTGGGAGTAGGGCCCCCACTTTGTGAATGGTTTAGACCTGGGGATGCTGTGAAGTCCGTCTTCCTATTACATCAGACTGCTCCTTCGTCTGATTCTAAGGGCTACTTAAAACTTTTTCTCTTCATCATGTAGGTAATATGTGCCCATTGCAGAGATTTTGGAAGTGATAGAACTAGAAATAAAAACAACTCCCAGCCCCATTATTAATATTCTTACTTATTTCTTTGTGATTCACTTTGTATGTGTATCACTTTTTTCTAATACTTACTACCATAACGTGATATATACTGTACCTTTATTTTCTAATTTTATATATAATATTATAGCATACATATTTTGGATGTAATTATTTAAATGTTTGAAATGCCATTTTTAAGTAACTGGGCCATATTTTATCTTGCTAAATAAACCCTTCTCAATATACACTTAAGTTAGTTCCAATTTTTATTCTTTTGCCATTAGAAACAACACGGTAATGGACATCGCTATTCACAAAACTTTCTTCCGATACCTGGTTATTCCTTTAGGTTAGATTACAGCAAGGCATCATGGGATACATGCACAACCCTATGCTTCTGGTCTCTGGGAAATAGCCCTTCAGGAAGCCGAATGGCTTCCCACCCAGACAGCAGGTGCACGTGCCTGCTCCAGAGCAAACAGCACCAGGGCTCCCTGGACCAGCTCCCCTGCCTACTTCTGTTCTCCTAAACCATTCTCATCAGGGGACACATCAGCCTTGCAAATGTAAGGGCCTCATTTAATTGCAACTCTTTAAAGTTAAGGCGTAGTTACGTGTATACAGTCCTGAACTTACATTTCACCCTTTGAAGGCAACCACGAGGCTTATGTGGCCCCCGGTGAACATGAGTTTGACACCCCTGTCCTAAACTCATTTTTAGTCACTCCATTATTGTTTTATGTTAAATTACCCAAAACTATATAAGCTTTGTCGTGGAAACTTCAGTTGAGTGTCACACACAGTTCACACCCAAAACTGCAGGGAATGCCTTAATCATCTATATTTCAAAACCACAATTCATCAAAATGCTTATGCTGAGTTATCTCTCTTTTTACATTGTGAAAATAAATTGGAGAGTTTCAGTTGGAGAGGACAAGAAAGTTCTGGAGATGGAGAGCGGTGATGTTCACATGACAATGTGAATTGGCTTAATACCACTGAACACACACTTAAAATAGCTTAAATGGTAAATAGTATGTTATGCATACTGTATCTCTCACACTCTCTCTCTCTCTCTCTCTCTCTCACACACACACACACACACACACACACAGAAAAGAAGCCATCATATTGGTGAACAATGTTAATAATTGAGTTGAAGTTTCCAGGACCTTTTTCATTGTTAGCTCTATCATTTAGATACCATGACTTTAACTGGCCATTTTGAATGACAATCAAGACATAATTATATTTACCAAAGAAATACAAGTGCTGAATTTACTTCTAGGGGGGATTACATAGTAGTTACACTAACTGCTGCTCCTCATTTGGAGAGTGCTATAGAAAACTGTAGAAGCGTCATTACCTTTCCCTTCTTTTCCGTAGCCCAGGGCAGGAGGGACAATGAGCTTCCTCTTCTCTCCCACGCACATTCCCTTCAGGCCCTGGTCCCAACCTTTGAGAGCCTCCAGGATGCCCAGGGTAAACCAAATGGGCTGACCATTGTTATGTTTGTGACTATGATAGAAAGAAAACACATTAGAATATTTTAGTAACTTTTTTATTGCTGTGGTGCATTTTTTTCCCACTTATAGTGGTTAAATTTGGAAATTAACAAAAACAGCTACACACACACACACAAAAAAATCAAATCGACTTTATAGTGTGATTCAATCCACTGTCTGTATTTCTTAATGCAAATTTCACACTGTTGATTCAGCTAGAGAAGTGCAAAGGGCATAATAATAAAAACAATCAACAGTTATTTGAGCATTTACTGTATACCAGGTATTACCCCAAATGTTTTGCCTCTTTTAACTCTAACCATGATCATATGAGGTAAGTGCCATTATCCCGTATTGTACAGATGAGGAAACTGAGGTTAAGTGTGCTAGCGTTTGACCTAACTACAAAGTTCAAGGTCTTAACCCTCAAGTGATGCTGTCCCAGCAAGGCTACTGGGTGCAGAAGAGGGAGAAAACTAGTTATGAGTGGTGAGTTTCAGAAGGAGGATGAGAGACTAGAAAGAATTTATGACCCATGCACGTGTCCATACCCACATGGATACCATGAGAGTCAGGAGCATAGTGTCCTCTGGCCTATCTACAAACTTCCTTATATACAGCCTGCTGATGGCTTTGGTGGCTGGGAAAGCCTGCTCTTCTGCCCTTTATCCCCACTCAGACCCTGGACCCATTCTCTCTGCAGGGGTCTACTGTGGGGTGATGCAGGAAAGCCTGGAGGGGTGGCTCTTCAAGGGCTCAAGAAGAAGAGAATAGTCAGGATATCCTGGCTCAAGAGTTGAAGTGAGGCCAGCCCAAGAAAACCCACCTGTGGATCTGCTGGAGGCCTGGAGGGCCAGGTCGTGTCTGAGACTCAGCTCCCTTTGGGTACAAATGGCGAGTGCTCTGTACAAGAGTGTCTTGTAGGTGAGCAAGGGAAGCCAGTCTACTAGGCTTCCTGGGTGCCATGGTCACTAAGTCTAGGTACAGGCCATTACTTCCTTTTTTCCTTCATTTCTCCCCAGATCAAAGTAATAAATGCCAACTGCAGAAAATCTGGGAAGGGTAGAAAAAATAAGAAGGGGAGAAACAATCTACCTACCACCCAGCACTGACTACAGTTTTGGCACATTTCTTGTCACGGCGAAAGGATTTAAACCTTTACTTATTTACCTCATAGGTTATAGGTCTAGAAATGGCAAACATTCTTTATAAAATGACCGCTTTATGGTACTTCTTCATCATTCTCTGGGTAGGAGGTTCCTGACCATTTACACAGAGGCTGTGTGACAACAGTCCCCTCATCAACTACTAGACTTTAGTGGCAAACTGCTAGATAATGTCCCATGGCTAATATCACAGTCCGCATGGGGTTTCGGTTCTGAGTCCTGAAAGAAATCAGTCTGGATCTAAAACAGATCAGACTGAAAGTAAGAATATAGTTGGAAATTTAAAATGAAAATCATGATTACTCTTTGACATCCACTGTGGCAATGGCCTTGACAATAAGACAGGATTGTTGAGAATTCTGTGGTAAGACGTCATTTTGGAACCTTTTGCAAGGGCTAACAGAGCTCAGAAAGAGAGCCAGTCACTTCTCCGAAACCTGGCAACAGGCCAGATCTGAATGCCCATGTTTGATAGATGGATAGATAAATGAATGGACCATGATAGAGAGAAGCCAAGGTTTTTGAATCACCCCAGTGTCAAGCACAGGGCCTAACATAAAGGAAATACTTTATTTCCTTTATGGAAATACTCAAAACAATACTTTTGGAATGCAATAAGTAGAATCAGTCCCTGATTGTAAATCATTACACTTCTAAAACTTCTGTATGTTACAATTTGCTTATAGACCGGAAATAATGATAGCGTGACCACCTGAAAATCCTTCACTGTAGGTAAAGAATTAATCATCCATAACCACACCCATACACATCAATTAAGTCTTTGAATTTCTAAAAAGAGACAAATGATGAAATAAATCATGGTCCTGTGCCATGGCGTGTGTCAGAACAAAAGTTAAATAAGTCAAGAAATTAGCATTAACATATCCTACAACAGGCAAATAAATGATTGTGCATCCTGCTCAGGAAGTTGCTCTGAAAAGTTTTAAGTCAGCTAATTTCACTGACACCAAATTAAAAATTAAACTGAGTCATTTTCCCTCAGGAATGGAGTTTGAGAATGAGAATTCCTTTAAGCTTTTTAAAATTTACCATTCTATTATACCCCAAAATATTCTGCACTATGAAGATTCTAGGTCTAATTTTTACAATAAAAAAACGAACAGCTTTATCTTGACTACATGTTTCCAATAAGATCTTCAAGAGTCTCCTTATATAAGATGGGTTTCAAACAATTTCCTTTCCCCAAAGAAGAAAATAAGATATTTCAGTTTTTGTTTTGTTTTTAAGAGTGGTAAAACTTGGTACACGCTGCCTTTCCTGTTGTTAAGCTGGCGTGGATGGGTGGGTTCTTCACTGTTTTACCTGAGGGGAATAATTACTTACGTGGAGTGAAATAAAGAGCCATCCTTTTCTAAATAGCCTTCATAGTGGACCAACATCAAATCCCCCCCTTTGGTCTTGCGATGGCAGATGAACGGCTTCTGGAGCACTTCAATCTTCACTTCTGGTTCTGGGATCAGAGCCCCACTCAAAGAAGTGACTAACAGCGTCAGGACAGAGTTCCACAGGAAAAGCCTCATGTTGCTGGAGCAGGAAAGCAGTTCCTACAAAAACAGAGAAAGGACCCCAGACCTTAAAGGGTTAAGAATGTACGTAGTTGATGACTTAAAGACAACGGCCTCTAGCAAGTTCATGACTCCCTTCCTAGCAGACGTGGCAAGTTTACTATCTGCAACTTTCCCACGGACTTCGAACTCACCTCTAAAGAGTTAAACCCAAATCCCGGGCAGGGATAGCGCGTACACCGTGTACAAACTCCTATTGGCTTGCACTGCTGTCCCTCAGGCGCCTCTCAAGCCAATGATACTGCAGGAATATAATTTACAACCCGCCCAACCAGGAGTCGGCCAGAGGCGAACCACCAGGAGTGGCCCTAGAGTCCTGAGGATTAAAGAATTCCACAACTTGGAATTTTGGGAGGGGTGCCGCGAGGAGCAAACTGGAAACTCCCCAGGCAGATTTACACGTGTAAAGACAGGGGCTGAGCGTGATGAGAGGAGTCCTGGGGCCTTGTGAAATGGTAGAGATTTCCTGAAGTATTTCTTCTCGCCGTAGGGGAGAAGCCCCAGGATTCCACAGGCTAACACCCCTGCTATTGCTTATTATTTACTTTACGGTATAAACAATGAAGACGTACAGTGCTGTCGGGTTCACGAAGCGCGTTCCCGTGAGTGACCCTTACTCCACCGCCAGTAGGGCAGGTTCTTGTATCCTATATGAAAAAAAAAGATAAGTATATTTATACTAGGAGAGATTAAGTGTCCTGCTTAAGGTTATTAGCCCCAAAGCAGTTGAGCTCCACCTTCAAATCAGGTCTTCTGATGCATTATACAACTCAGCATAAAGTTATGGATACTAATAATTTATCACTTACGACTCAGTTGTTCTTAATCCAGAATGTCGATAGCTTCCATCGAGGATAAGCACATGCACACCTCCGCTTTAAAGAAGAAAGGAATCACAGTTACGAGTTACACAGGCTCATCTTACTTTTACATTTTTTCTGCCTAATTTCAAAAGCAATATGTTCACTGTACTAGACTCGGAAGAAACTGGAAAACACTAAAGGAGGGTTTCCAGTTAGAATACAGGAACTGAATTAAATTTAAATTTAAGATAAACAACGGGTTGCTCTGTATTTTTATTTGCTAAACAGGGCACTAAAGGAAATAAAAACGCTTCTAAGGCCTCAAATAAACTTAGCATTTTGGTGTATGCTTCTGTGACATACACCAAAAATAATTTAAAACGCATTGTACACTGTTCCGTGACTTCCTCTTTCTACCCAATTTATAGTTATTTTCCCTGCTCACTTAGCCTTAGGACAGAACTTTCTCACACTTTCATATGTATAGGAATCCCCTGGGGATCTTGTTAAAATGCAGATTTCGATTCCGGAGATCTGGGCTAGAGGTGAGATTTTGCAATTCTGACACACAAGCTCCTAGGTATGCTAGTGCTACTGTCCCCGGACCACATTTCCAGTAGCCAGGCCTTAGCATTTCTACAACATTCATTTACACGGGCCACACAGCATTCTGTCGTGAAATTCCCATCATCTCCCTGAGCCCTATTGGTGGATACCTGGAGTGTGTGGAATCAATTGGGCAGCCTTGAAATCTCCTGGGAACTAGAAACCAGGGGCCACCCTAAGGGGCCATGTTAACCCCCGAACAGAGGGAGGTGGGACCGGACCCATCTACGGCACCATTAACAGTCAGGAGCAAGTCCCACACTTGTCCACCGGCTTCCCTTCTCCATTTTTGCCCAAAGCTTTCATGTTCTTGCAAGCCGGCCCACCATGACTCAATTTCCCTGTGGGCTTCGTGGCTCCTTCGGCTCCGCCCTCGTTGTAGCAGCCAAACTCCGGAGTGGATTTTAGGAACAGACACGCGAACGGTGCACTGGGCATGCGCGAATGGGCAGTGGGCCCGGCAGGTCGAGGACTCAGGTAGCGCGTGGTGGCGCCGCCAGCGACCCGCTGCCCGTCTTGCGGCACTTTGAAGGCTTCGGTCGCCTCTCAGGCCCACCTAGCATCTTAATCTACTGGTGGAGGCGCGCCAGCCCCTGTTGTGTGCTAACCTGCAGAGGCCGCCGCAGTGACCCCGCCCCCGGGCTGACAATGTGAGACTGGTCGGGCATCCCCGCACCAGACCCGGGCACTGGGAGTGGGCGGCTCGGCAGCCCCGGGAGATGGCCCTGTTGCCGGTGCTTGTCGCCTCCTGGAGTCTGGAGCAGTGAGGGGGCTGGCGATCGAGGGACATTGGCCCCAGCGCGGCAGAGTCGGAGGGGCCGCGGGCGCCATGGAGGGGGTGCTGTACAAGTGGACCAACTATCTGAGCGGTGAGTGGGGGGCACGCCAGGGGCTCGGTCCTTTGTCTGAGCAGCTGGGGGAGACCTCGAGACGCGCCCCTTGGGGGTCAGGGTCACGATCCCTCCTGGGACCATAGAGACCTGTGTAGACTGGGAATATTTCTTCAAAGGACTTCACTCACAGGACAGTGTCCCCCGTGCAGTACGGATACATTCCCCTGTTGGGACTGGGTGAGGGCAAAAGTTACCCTTTCACTTCAAGGAAACCTACGAAATCCTGAGATCTGTGGGACTGGAAAAGCACGATGCCCTCGGTGTCATGGGGAGGGAGGCACTGATATATCCTGGCCATGCCCATAGTAACCTGGAATTCCAGAGGGGAAAGGACCTTTTTCAAAGTCCCCAGTGCAAATGCTTTCCCTTGACACCTTTAGACCTAGTTGTCACAGTTCCATCTGAACAGTTTCAGAGCTCCAAGCTTTGCACAAGGTTTTTCATTTTATCGCTGAGCATTTCTTTTTGTTTTACAGACTCAGAACGTACCATAAAATCAATGCAAATACTATCAGCTGTTTTCTTGCCCTGCAGAACAGAATGGCTTAAAAATAGTAGCCCACTCCTTTCCAATTTGTGGAAGTACTTCCTTCATATCTTGAAGTCAGGACTACTCTTCAGCTGTGAAAATGATTCAGAACTAGCTTTTTAAAAAATTATTTGTGCGAGCAGCATTTAATAAAAAAGCCTCTGTAAGCTGGAAACTAAGTTAGGCACTTTTTTGGAATTAAACTTTTTGCTATGGGAAATGAGCTAGGCATTTTTAATTCTAATAGCAATGTGTGTGAAACCAGAAATATTTCCAGTATACCTTAGAATCAGGGAGGTATATTTTCTCATCCTTTCTGACAGGACAGTTTTTCAGGGTCGTAGTGCGGCAATGCTGTGGGGTGTTTTAGGGACAGATGTGTCTGGGAGGGATAGTGGGCATAGTGAATTGGATGAGGTTACACAGCACAGCCAAGTGCACCTGTTGGGTTTACCCAGACTCTCTTTCCTGTGCGTAGTGTGGTTAGAAGTGAGCTCTGTTTATTTTTCCTGTAATCATTAGTCGAGACTGAGTGAGGAGCGGTGTTGCGGAAGACCAGGCCTTTTCTTCAGGGACCTCCACTGATGTCAAGCCATTGCATTAGATATAGGTAATTCGTGCGGGCTTCAGTGAATGCCCAGGGCTGGCGCTCTCCTAACCTAGAGGGATGGTGCTTGATCAGGCAATTTTCCTTTTGACGTATCTTTAAACTCCGAGATATATGGATCTTATACCTGAGTACAATTTAGTAGCTGTTCTGTCACCCCTTTCCATTGTATGTGCTTTGCAACTTTTTCCTTTCGTTCTCAACAGTCACTCCTTTTTCTCCATCTCCCCACCCCTCCTGTTTTTGTTTTTGTCTCTCTCTTTTAACTCTTCTCTCCATGTAGAAAGTTTAGTCTCTGGGTATAGTACCTACCTTCTGAAATGGAAAGCCCTTTATTTTTTTCCTGACTGCTTTTGTGTTATCCTTTAATAGAGCATAATTTCTCTAGAAGGATCTTTTGGAATCTTTCTCATGTGACGCTTGTGCCATCTGTTCTGCATCTACTTTTTTTCTTCTCCAAGTAAAAGAAGTTCATTCTGTGAGTAATGCCAAGGCACAAGCCCAAAGGAAGGGGTCATTGTCCTCACACCAGGCGGCTTGTTCCCTTGACTGCCCAGGGCTGCCTCATGGTGGGCACACTGCTTATAGACACCACTTTTCCTGCATGGTGTAGATACTTAGAATTATGGTTCAACACATTCGACGCCATTAGGAGATGCTTTTCCTTTGGAAAGGAACAGTAATAGCCTAGGGAGAATTAATGCATTCTTGTTTCTTCCGCCCTCCTATGTGAGTTAGTCTCTCCAAAAGAAAGAAGCCTGTTTAAAAAGTAACCTTTTTTTTCTTATGATTTTGCACACAGCAACTTTAAAATACATGTAATCCCAAATCTAAGTTTTTGTTCTTTCTGAGTTTTTCTCCAAAGTGGGAACATAATGCCCCATGTAGTTTGTGTATTCCTGTTACGCACCCAGCTTGATAGGGAACGCCTCATCAAATTTGAGCGAGTGGAAAAGTTAGGAAGTTCGTATAGCAGCTAATCCTTTGAACCCTTGGAGAGCCTTGTTAACTTCCTTCACCACCCACTCTGAGGTGGGCACAGGGTAAGTGACACTGGAGGAGACAGACAAAGCCCCTGCTTTCCTTGAGCTTCCAGTCAAGGGGCTGGAGGAGAAAGACATTCATTGGCTAAGTGGTCAGATGCATGTTCCAAGTGTGTGTGATTGGGGGAGAGGGGAAAAGGAGAGGCTAGTCCAGATCATTGAGGAAAGCTTTTTTGAAGAAAAGATTTAAGAGATCCCAAATGATAAATTGAAGTTAGGTGGCGAGGCCAAGGCAGAGGTGCAGGTGGAGGATGTAAGGAAGAGCTTTCTCGGTACTGGAATGTCAGTATGCAGGCCTTACAGCAGGATAGAGACCCATGAGTTTGGGGAAATGAAAGAAGAACAGACCCGCATGGCTGGACAGCTGAGAAGAGTGAGCCTCTAACAAGCCAGGGTCGGGGCTGAGGGGCGAGATTAGGGGGAAGCCTGATGTTTTAGGGCTTCATAGGCTGGTCTAGACACTGCAGTGATTGTGTGGAGGGTGGGGGTGGAGGGGAAGATAAGATCATTTAGAAGTTTAAAGCTTACCTTGGCCGCACTTTTTTGTATTTTGCCAAGTAACATAGTTATTTTTGTGAACTTCTTTTGCCTCTTAAATTAAACTAATAGGTATCCATTATTAAAAGTTGACAACATCAAGCCTCAAGAATAACATCTATATTTCTTGCATGAAACTACCACTAAAATACAGGAAGAGAAAGGAAGAAAAGTCTCTTTGCTCTAATGTACTGCACAGGCTCAGTACCCTGTGCTCCTTCAGAGGAGAATGGCAGGGAAACCTGCATACGTGCTTTTTCGTCAGCAGTCCCAGCCACCCTGTCTTTTGAGCAGCTGTACATGGGACATTCTGGGGCTTAGTGTCAAATCCTCCCTTCAGATACTAGAAGATTAAACCTGCAGTGGAAAGGGAATGGATTAGGTGTTTCACAAACACCCGTGTTATGTGAGACATGGGGCTAAGGCACCGTGTGAGTGTGATTTGTATCTTTCAAGCCCTAAAACTTAGTCAAGGGCCATTACATGTACGTGGTTTGCACGAATGCGCCTTAGTAGAAAGGACACTAGGTGAGGAATCAGAGACCTAAAGTCTGTGCCCGCTGTGTCACTGCCCCCAACGGTCACTTTACCACTGCCTGGCTGAGTGTCTTCCTCCATAAAAAGATGACGTTTACCTGTCAATATGTATAAGAATACCAAAAAACTTAACATTTACAATATTTCGCACACTATTCTAAACATTTTACATGGGTCAGTTCATTTCATCGTCACTACAGTTTTAGGAAGCAATTGCCTTTACCATTCCCATTTTCCGGATTTAGACACTGAGACGCAGAAAGATAGAGGAGCTGGCCCAAGGCCACACAGTTAGAAAGTGGCGCCAGAGTCAATGCTCCCTTACATAATTCTTTGAAAGGTCCTTCCTTGGGATCATTATGTAATTCTAGCTGATTCATAATGCACCTTCATTTAAAGTATGTTGACCTAGAATAGCAGACTTTACTTGGGAGTGGGAGGCGGGGAGGAGTTCAGGAGTGAGGAAGACCTCGCCCAGTGTCATGCATATGCTTTGTCACAAGGAAGATCTCAGAGCCAGCTGTGAGCGTTCTACTGTGCGGTTTTAGGCCCCTTTCCTACCCACCCAGCAGATGCAAGAGCTGCTGCCAGAAGCTCCAGGCAGCAGCCAGCTCCTTGGGCCCTTCCAGCAGGTTAGGGCATACACCCATTGCAGCGCTGCATTCCCAAAATAGCAGTTGCTTGCATCATGCAGACCAGATGGCTGTCGGAAGACGTGCTCTAATTTTGCTTGCCCCCCAGTCCCGCACCAGGTGTGCATGTTTGTGCTGCAGGCAATGCCAGGAGGCTACCTGGAATGAGTCATGCAGAGTGAGCATCGCAGGGTCTCACAACCACTGGTCGACCTTTTTTGTTGTTTTTTAACGTCTTTATTGACATCGTGATTCACCTATCAGACATTGCACCCATTTAGAGTGTGCTAGTGTGACTTTTAGTGTATTTAAAGAGTGCAGCCATTGCCATAATCCATGTTAAAACACAGGCTTTATCCCAAAAAGCACTCAGTACCCATTAGCAATCACTGCCACCCACCCCCTCTCGCCCTTGGCAACCACTAATCTGTCTGTGTAAATTTGCTTATTCTAGACATTTTGAACAAGTGGAATCATACGTTACCTGGTCTTTCGTGACTGGCTTCTTTTACCTAGTCTGTTGCTTGGGTCCATCTCTGTTGTAACCGTATCAGTACTTCATTCCTTTTTATTAACAAACAATGTTCCATTGTATGGAGATAAGATTCTGTTTATCCATTCACCCACTGATGGATGTTTGAGTTGCTCCATTCTTTTGGAGAGCTTACAAACTGTTTTCCAAACTGGCTGCCCTACCGACGTTTTTGTCAGTAGTGAAGAAGATTCCCGTCTCTCTACATTCTCACCAACAGTTGTTATTGTCTGTCTTTTACATTATCCATCCTAGTGAGTCAAAGTGGATTTGATTTATATTTCCCTAATGACTAATGGACATGGATCATCTTTTCATGTGCTTATTAGCCATTTGTATATCTTCTTTGGAGAAATGTCTGTTTATATCCTTTACCCATTTGTGAATTGAGTTTATTTTTCCATTGTGGAATTGTAAGAGATCTTTATTTTGGATAGGAGTTCCTTACCGAACATGATTTGCATGTATTTTTTCTTATTCCATAGATTGTCTTTCACTTGCAGCACAAAAGCTTTGTTTTGTTTTCAGTCCTCACCCAAGGACTTGCCTATTGGCCTTAGAGAGAGAAAAGGGAGGGAGAGAGAGGGAGAGAAGCATTGGTGAGAGAGGAACATCGATAAGCTGCCACCCACCCAAGGACCAAACCTGCAGCCTAGCCCTCTGCCCTGACGAAGAATCAAGCCCGGAACCTTTTGTGTTTGTGGGACGACACTCCAACCAACTGAGCCACACTGGCCAGGGCTGCAGCACAAATGTTTTTAATTTCGGTGTCCAGTTTATCATTTTTCTTTTATTTCTTGCGTAAACTTTTAATAGGAGATCTTAAGAAACCATTGCCTAACCCAAGGTCATGAGGATTTACTTTTATGCTTTTTCCCAAAACTTTTCATAGTTTTTCTCTCTTATATTTATATCAGATCCATTTTGAATTAACTTTAGTGCATGATATAAGGGTACATTCTTTGTACCATATCCAGTGGTAAACATTGTTATTCATGGTTTCAGGGACAGGGTCCAGTATATTTGAGTGCCTAAGTGTGAAGGGTTGGAGTCAGAAAGCCCTGAGTTCAAACCTCTGCTCTGCTACTTGCTAGTGCTGATACCTTGAGCAAGTACTTAATCACCCCGAGCCTCTGTTCTAAGATGACAGCAAGAATAATATCCATACTAGTTTTGTTATTAATCTGGAATGGAAAACAATATATGAATCTGCCTGGCACATAGTTCACTTAAGGGTAGATTAATAATAATAAAATTCAGAAAAATTCAGTGTATCTGTATTGTCTGCCTGCAAATTGTGGCTCCTGGTGTCTTTTGAGAGTAAATGCATTTTGAATTCCTTAAATCCTCCTGTTGGGAGTTGGATGGATATAAATTCTAAAGGAAAAGTTGCACATAAACCATCCAAATTTTGTAATCAACTCTGTCGTCCTCTGACAGTCCTCTTTTTGGGTGAATGATGAGAACAGATCATGTAATTCTGTGTAGCACCAGTCTGTACTTTTGTCTCCAGCAAAAACCAATGAATATTTGTTAAGGAGCATGAGAGACGTTAACTATAGCTCCACTGATTTGGATGTGCGCTGTGGACGGAGGTGTCAGGGATCACCCATGGAGTCTCGTGTCATTGGAGTCGGTCTGTGGACGAAAGAAGCCTGAGAACCATTGTTCTTAGACTGTGCCCTCAGTGTTTAATCTTTGCCACTTCCTGTTGCCATTACTTCCGTCTTGTTTAGAATTGAGCCAAAGCCAGTTACACTCCGTTAGGAATAGATTTGAGACAGGCAGACAGGCAGAAGAGCCAACAGGCAGTGGGGCTGTTGTTGTGCAGAAGACAGGTAAGGGAGACAGCAGGAAGGGTCGGCCAAAAATACGCCTTGACACTTGGGCGTTTCTCTCTCTGGGTCCATTTCAGGTTGGTTCTGGAGGATGTGAAAGTACCAGGAGAGGTACAGAAACGGTTAATATCTGTAGAGTTAGCCAGAGAGAGGCCTGACCTTTCCCAGTATTTCTATCACATCAGAGGGAGCAAAATATCATTTGCTTGGGAATCTACTTCATGTCCTTCAGATAAAATTGTTCCTGTGTATCCAAAACAAGGACGGCTCTGCCTTGATTTTTAACTACCGGAGGAATGGTTTTAACAATCTACTTTTTAACACCATCTAACAGTCCCCAGTCTGCCAATCAATCATTCATTCATTCATTCATGTAACCTGAGCATCAGTGCTCACCAGACACTCTGTGTGTTTGTGGGGGGCGGGTGGAGGGTGTTGGGGACACTGCTTTGAGTAAAGCATGATCCTTGCTCTCAGGGGAGATCCTAATTTAGTGGAAATCCTATTCAACTGCAATAATGCTCTTCCAGCTAAATTCGTGATTTTGACATTTAAGCTTTTATGTGGTCATTCCAAGGCTGTGGCTTGACAAAGCTGAGAGGGACCGCACTGCGTATAACTGGTCTCTAGGTGCAGGTAGGTGTGGCCTATCACTCTCTGGTGTCTTTCCTGGAATTTAAAAGGCAAATTGGGGGCACCCCTCACAGGCTGGATGTTAAAGAAAGGTTTTGGTCACCAGCTTGGCATCACCGATATCCCGTTGTTTCGTTGGCTCTGCTGGCAATAGGCACCGTGTGGGTGGAGACCAGCCGTTCAACTTCTGAGACTAGAATAAGCAGCTGGAAAATAGGAGAGAAGAAAGTAAGAATGTAAGGAAGGTATAAAACTGGTCAAAACACGCAGGCATACCTTTGTCAAGAAAAATGTAGAGAATCATTCTTGGGAGTAGGCCTGGAAACATTCATGGAGGAGGTGGGACCAAAGGATGGGCGGAATTGGCCTGGACAGAATGGGGAAGGTGAGAGAACAGAAGAAACCAGCAGGACGAAAAAGGGCAGTTCTTGTCTGGGAGCAGGAAGAAATACCGAGTGTTGCTGGGATGGGGTCAGATTAGTAAACCAAGCCAAGTCTGAGAGTTCAGATTGGTGTGGTAGGGAGTAACTCGGGGTTTCTAAATAGGAGGAAAGAGCACATTAAAAAAAAACTACGTGAGGAGCCCGACTGGTGTAGCTTGGTTGGGCATTGTCTCACCTAGCGAAAGGTCGCTGGTTCGGTTCCTGTCAGGGCACAGGCCTGGGCTGTGGGTTCAGCCCCTGGACAGGGTGCATGCAACAGGCAACCAATTGATGTTTCTCTCCCTCTCTTCCCTCTCTTTCCTCTTTCTAAAAATAAGTTGACAAAATCTTTTTAAAAACAAGGAAGGTCCAACTGGCTGAAACATGATAAGGAAGAGGGCATGATGAATTAGGAGGGCAAGATGATGAGGGCAGGAAGGAAGGGAGGCATGATCTCCCATTTCACAGATGAAAAAACGAAGGCTCAGAAGATAAACAACTTAGAATGACAGAGCAAACAATGGGCCGGGTCTGCCTCACTTCACGCCTTTCACGCCCTGTGCCCTGGTACAGGCACAGTGCAACGCTGGAAATGAGCCAGCTGGCCTGGAGGGGCAGGGCAGAAGCGACCTTCAGGTGTGGCGAGAGGCTGGTAGGAGGATGCTGGATTTGATAAGAGGCACGTTATAGTCAGAAGGAAGAGGACATATCAAGCCTTGGAGACTGAGTTTAGTCCATCTCTCTTGGTTTGTAAGTTAGAAAGTAATGCCCCGAGGAATTAAGTGACCAAGTGACCTGGTCAAGATGATACACCTGGATGTTAGGAGTTTGAATTTGAACCAGCGTTTTCTGACTAGTCGGTTGAGTCAGGTGATGGTGGGACATAGGAGAGGCATTGCCCAGAACAGGTAAATATAAGAAATACCCAGGTCAGTAGCTTAAAGCGTACGGGAAAGGTAACTTGCAGCAGGCTCTCACAGTGGGCTCTAGAGAGGATTTGATGCAACGCATCATCAGGAGAGCCTCCTCGCCGTGTGCGTGCTGATGGTTCAGAGGGCCACCCTGCTTTGAGGGCTGGGGTCTTCTTTTCTGTGAATTGCCAAGCCCAGCAAATTGTAAGTGCTCAAAAAATGCTCTGTGAATTAATGAATGGTACATTAGGAATTATAATTTAGCAAATGCTTGGTTGTTATCTGTTACTATTAGGGGTGTCTCTTCCTCCCTGCTTCCCACCTGCAGCAGAATTGTTACTGACTGGCCAGGCAGAAGAACCCAAGACTCTGTGACCTACTGTCCCGTCCAGAGCTCACCCGGGGAGGCTGAGTTATGGGGCAGGGCTCTTATGAGGCGGAGCACCCCAGCCCAGGCGTGGGAAACACCCAGGGCTGTGGAAGTCAGGGGGCAATAATGGACCTTTGCTTCTATTAAAAACAATAGGTTTTTTTTTAAACTACAAACATATCTATATAACATCCATACTGTAGTGAATTATAACCATCATGTAATGTGTGGGAGTTATGAACCCAGTAACCATAATATATGGTGAATAAATTAAGTCTTGACTCATCACTTCAGAGAGATTGTCAATCCTGTCAAGAAACTTAATCTCACTTTATTTTCTTGACATTAGTTACTTTCTCTTGAAGTAGGTTCTGTAACAGAATCGAGTTTCCTGTTATTTTGTATGAAGGTGGAGATTTACAGGTTTTGAACACCAGTCGAGACTACCAACACCTGTTAAACTTGTGCTGTCAACCTGCAAAAAAAGAAACTAAAGCTGAAAGAAGTTAGGAACCCATTCCCCCATTCTATACCTACATAATTATGTTTCTCCCATTCTATACCCGTGTAATTATGTTTACTATTTTTTCCTCTTTTGGTTAATAAAAAAGCACCTTTCCTTCACTTTTTTTCTTTATGTTTGGCTTAATTTTCTAAGAATGGATTTAAATAGCCCCTTTTCATCTTTTTCTACATTTCTACCTAGCAGCATTTCATTATGGGTTTTTAAAAGTTTACAATATGTTAATGTGTTCTTTTTATTCTATTCAGTAGTAGTATTGGAAGCCGGTTTTCCCTAACAACTAGTTGGCAAAACGTTCTGAGAAAACTCTGATGGGTTTATAGGCAGAGTGGTGCCCCCTGGCTGACATTTCACTTAGTGGGCATCCTCCTAGTTGTTCTGTTTAATAAGAGTGTCAGGATTAGGCCAAGATGGAAGAAGTCCACTGCAGCCTCTTTTTCCACTGACGAAAACTACAAACTCTGAACAGAGTACTAAAAGCAACTATTGGAGCGCTCTAAAAAATCAACAGTAACAGGCAGACTGCGCGGGGTGGGGGGAGACAAACCTTGAATGACCAACTCGAATAATAAAGATGAACACTGCTGAAACAAATGAAAAGGTAGAGATTCTTAGAAGAAAAATGTACACTATTAAAAAGGAACTAAGTGGATATTTTGGAACTAAAAAATATGGTATTTGAAGTTTTACAAAATAACTCAGTAGATGGGCTCAATAGAATACAGGTGGCACATCGAAGAATCCGTGAACTTAAAGACACATCAATAGAAAGTATTCAGTCTGAAGAGTAGAGAGACAAAACATTGGGGGGGGGGAGAATAAAACCACAAGGGTCTGTGGTCATTAGAGAAAGGAAAAGAAGAAAAGGGAAAGACACTGGTAAAGAAAGGGGTCTTGAAAATACAACAATGGAAAACTTCCCAAATTAGGTGAAAACTACAAATATACAGATTCAGGGACCCAGCAAATTTCAACCAGTATAACCTCAAAGACATACCTACATGCATCATAAGGAAAAAGCTGAAGACTTAAAAAATTCTCAAAAGCAGCAAGAGTAGAAAAATACAATACATTTGGGGATGCAATTATTTCAATATCTGGGTTTTTTTAACCTGAAAAAAATGGAGGCTAGAAGACAGTAGAACAACATCTTTAACGTGTTCAAAGAAAAGAATTGTCAACACAGAATTCTATATTGAATGAAATGTTCTTTAAGAGTTAAGGTAAAATAATAGCCTTAGATAAAAGAAAGTTATAATAAAGAAATGTCTAAAAGCAGTTCATTAACCTAAATGGAAATGATGCCAGGGAAATGTAGAACATCAGGATTTAAGAAAAGCAACAAAAATGATAAATATTTGTGTAAATATAATAGACAATTTTTGTCTCTGAAGTTCTTGAAATGTATATGACAACTAGAAGCAAAAATTATAACATTATCAGTGGGGGTATTCACTTTATATAGATATAATACAAATGATAGTGATAACATAAAGAGGGAAGGCTAAAAGGACTCAGAATGACCAAATAATTCTCAGTAGGCTCAAAAGTTAGATATATATTTTCTAAGCCCTAGAACAACCACTGAAAAAATACTAAGAGATATAGCAAAAAGTATATAAATAAATTATAGTGGAATTATATAATCCAAAGGACAGCAGGAACGCGAGCAAAAAAAAAAAAAAACCCAGGAAAAGAAAAAAACAAGAAACAATAAAAAGAATAATAAAACAATAGCTGTAATTCCAACCATATCAATAATATATAACAACATATGTGGTCTAAACAAATGAATTAAAAAACACAGATTCAGATAGATACAAAACCAAATTATGTGCTATGGGAAGCCTACTTTAATTATAGAATTATAGATTAAGTATAAAAGGACATATGCACATAGATGTAAAAATCTTCAACAAAATATCAGCAGATCAAATCCAATAGTGTATAGAAAGAATTGTATACCACAACCAAGTGGAATTTATCCCAAATATGCAAGGCCAGTTCAACATTTGAAAATCATTGTAATTTATATATCAACTAACTAAAAAGGAAAAATTACATGATCATATGGATAAATACAGAAGAAGCATTTGACGAGACACATCACCCATTCCTGATTAAAAAAAATAAATAAAAACCTCAGTAAACTAAGATTAGAAGAGAATCCTTTCAACTTGATAAAGCTTATCTACAAAAAACTTCCAGCTAACATTATAGTCATTGGTAAGAAACTAGAAGCTTTCCTACTAAGATGAGGTACAAAGCAGGGATGTTCTCTCTCACCACTCTTTTAACATCACATTGGAAATCCTTGCTAATGCAATAAGGTTAAAAAAAAAGGAAATAAAAGTTTACAGATTGGGAAGGAGGACATAAAACTGTCTTTGTTCACAGATGACATGATTGCCTATGTAGAAAATTTGAAAGAATTGACCAGAAAAACTCTGAAATTAATAAGTGATTATAGCAAGGTTACAGGGACCCAAGGTTAAGTCCCTGTATGCAGAAAAGTCCATTGCTTTCCTATATAGCAATTAATAATGAACATAACAATGAACAAGTGGACTTTGAAATTAAAAACACAATACCATTTACCATTTACATTGGTACACCCAAATGAAATACTTAAGTATAAATCTTACAAACTGTGTGCAAAATATAAAGAAAACTACAAAACTGATGGATGAAATCAAAGCAGAACTGAATAAGTGGAGAGATATGCTATGTTCATGCATATGAAACTCAATATTGTCAAGATGTCACTTTTTCTTCCCAACTTACCTATTAATTCAATGCAACCCCAGTCAAAGATCCCAGCAAGTTATTTTATGGATGTCAACAAATTGATTCTTAAGTACTTTTAGGGAGACAAAGACACAGAATAGCCAACACAATATAAAGGAGAAGAGCAAAGTTGAAGCAGTGACACTACCTGACTTCAAGACTTACTCTGAAGCTACAATGATCAACATAGTGTTGGTGAAAGAATAGATAAATAGATCAATGGAATAGAATAGTGAGCCCAGAAGAAGACCCATATAAGTACAGTCAACTGAACTTTCACAAATGAACAAAGACAATATACGATGGAACAAAGATAGGCTCTTCAACAAATGGTACTGGAACAACTGGGCATCTACATGCAAAAAAAAAATGGGTTTGGACACAGACCTTACACTCTTCACCAAAATTAGCTCAAAATAGGTAAGAGACAAATGTAAAGTACAAATCTATAAAACTCCTAGAAGACAACATAAGACAAAACCTTGATGTCCTCGGGTATTTTTGATGCTTTTTTAAGAGAAACAATCCATGAAAAAAGTAATTGATAAACTGCACTTAAAATTTAAAACTTCTTCACTGTGAGAGATAATATCAAGAGAATTAGAAGACATATCACAAGCTGAGAGAAAATATTTGTAGAAGACACATCTGACAATAAAGTATACCAAACACCCTTAGAATTAAACAATTAGAAAATAAAGAACTCACCTGAAAAATGGGCCAAAGACCTTAAAGACATCTCACCAAAGAAAACAGACAGATGGTAAATAAGCACATGAAAGGGTAGCTCATATATCAACAGGGAAACATAAACTGAAGCAACAATGAGCTAATACAACACACCAGTAGAATGGCCAAAATCCAGAACACTGACAATACCAAATGCTGGCAAGGATGTTGGCAAAAGTAACTTGTACATTGCGTATAGGAATGTAAAATGAACACCCACTTTAGAAGACAGTTTGTCAGTGTCATAAAACTAAACACACTCCAACCATGTGATTCAGTGGTCATGCTCCTTGGTATTTACCCAAAGAGGTTGAAAACTTAAGTCCATACAAAAACATGCACTACGATCTTTATAGCAGCTTTATTCATAATAGCTAAAACTTGGAAGCCACCAAGATATCTTTCAGTAGTTAAATGGATGGATGAACTGTTGTCCATTGAGGCAATGAAATGTTATTCAAAGCTTAAAATAAGTGAACTGTTGAGGAATGACTGGCCAAGTTGGAGGTGTAAGTAGATATGCTTTGCTTCCACCAAAAGAAGGATAACAACCAATTTAAAAACAAAAATAATCAGAACTCCCAGAAAATTGAACTGTATGGAAGTCCAACAACCAAGAAATCAAAGAAAAAACATTCATCTAGACTGGTAGGAGGGATGGAGGTGAGCAGCTGGGGCAGAGGAGATATGCACAACGTCGCAGCTGGTGGACCAGGTGTTCCCACATTTTGTGTGTGGATAAACTGGGAGGAACAACTGGGGAGTGAGACAGAGCACACAACTCAGGGATCCAGTGCCAGAAAAAGTAAGTAGGAAGTTTCAAAACCTGTGGGTATAAAAATCTATGGGGGTTGCGGCAGTGGGACAAACTGGAGAGTCCCACTCCCATGGCAGGAGAGTCCATGTGAGGGACCCCTGGGGTCCATAATTGCATACAAGCCCACCCACCAGTAATCAACACCAGAGGAGCCCAATTCGCTAATGGGTACTAACGGAGTGACTGAAAGTGGAACGAGAGCCAAGCAAGCAGCATTGTTTCCTCTCTGACCCCTGTCCCTCATACAGCACCACAACAGGACAAAGTGGGTTGCTCCCCTCTGGCCAATACCTAAGGCTCTGCCCCTTATAATGTTACAGGTGTGCTGAGACAAAGAAATATGGCTCAAATGAAAGAATAGATCAAAATTCCAGAAAACGCACTAAGTGATGAGGAGAGAGCCAATGTATCAATGCAGAGTTCAAAACACTGGTAATCTGGATGCTCACAGAAATGGTTCAGCACAGCCACAATAATAAAGGAAGAGGTGATGTCTATATAAAGTGAGATTTAAAAAATATACAAAGAATCAACAGTGAAGGGAAGGACACTGGGATTCAAACCAACGGTTTGGCACAGAAGGAAGAAATAAACATTCAACTGGAACAGAATGAAGAAACAAGTATTCAAAAAAAATGAGGAGAAGCTTAGGGACCTCCAGGAATCTTTAAATGTTCCAACATCTGAATCATAGGGGTAAAAATAGGAAGAGCAAGAAATTGAAAACTTATTTGAAAAAATAATGAAGGAAAACTTCCTCAATCTGGCAAAGAAAATAGACATGCAAGTCCAAGAAGCTCAGAGGGTCCCAAAGAAGCTGGATCAAAGAGGGACACACCAAGATACATCATAATTACCCAAAATTAAAATTAAGGAGAGAATCTTAAAAGCAGCAAGAGAAAAGGAGACAGTTACCTACCAAGGTATTCCATAAGATTATCAGCTAATTTCTCAAAAGAAACCTTACAGGCAAGAAGGAGCCAGAAAGAAGTATTCAAAGTCATTAAAGTCAAGGACCTACATTCAAGAGATTGCTCTATCCAGCAGTTATCATTTAGAATGGAAGAGCAGATAAAGTGCTTCCCAGATAAGGTCAAGTTAAATGGAGTTCATCATCACCGAGTCCTTATTATATGAAATGTTAAAAGGACTTATCTATGAAAAAGAAGATCAAAACTAGGAACAGTAAAATGACAACCAACTCACAGTTATCAACAACTAAACCTAAAAAACCAAAAACACACAAAAACTAACTACACAAACAATTAGAACAGGAACACACCACAGAAATGGAGGGTTAGCAGCAGGGAGGGTGTTGGGAAGAATGGGGAAAAAGGTACAGGGATTAAGAAGCATAATTGATAGGTACAAAATAGACAGTGGGAGGTTAAGAATAGTATGGGAAATGGAGAAGCCAAATAACTTATATGTACAATCTATGGACATGAGCTAAGTGGGGGAGAATGCTGGGGGGGAGGGGGGTACAGGGCAGATGGGGATAAAGAGGAGAAAGAAAATGGGATAACTATAATAGCATAATCAATAAAATATACTTTAAAAAAGAAGTGAACTGCTAAGCCCTGAAAAGACATGAAGGAGATTTACATGCATCTTCCTAAGGGAAGGAAGCCAATCTAAAAGGATATATACTAACGACTCTGTGACATCTTGGAAAGGCAAAACTATGGAGACAGTAAAAAGGTTGTGGTTGCTGAGGGGTTGTGGGTTGTGGTGGGATTTGCATAATGACAGATATATCATCATACATTTATCCAAACCCACAGAACAGTGATTTTCAACCTGTGTGCCATGGTACACTCATGTGCCAGACAGATTTTTAAAGCGTGGAACACCTGACTATTTAGTCAGGAACACTGACCTTTTTTGCCTTAGATTGTCAAATTAAAAAATGACAACAGCCAACACAATAATAGTTGTCTCATGTAAATGAATCAAAATTATACCTATTTTGTCAGATCTGCAAAAATTATATATGATGTGTACTACAGAATTTTAATAATTAGTTTATGTGTGCCATGACATGAACAAGGTTGAAAATGGCGACCATTAGAATGTACAACACCAAGACTGAACTTTGAAGTATGACCTTTGGGTGATTATGATGTGTCAATGTAAAGATTAAAAAAATACCATTCTGGTGAGTGATGTTGATAATGAGGAAGGCTACTCAAGTGTGGCGGCAGGGGCCTGTGGGCAATCTCTGTACCTCCCTCTCAATTCTGTTTTAAACCTGGCACTGCTCTTAAGAGCTAAGGTATTTTTCAAAGTTTTTTTTTTTTAATAAGAGGATAAGAAAAAAATGTACCATGAAAACGCTACTCAAAATGAAACTGGATTGTCTCTATTACTATTAGACCAAGTAGACTTCAGCACAAGGGAAAAGTGATAAAGAAGGCATTGCATAATTCTGGAAGGATCAATTCATCGGAAAGATAGGGACCCTCAATGTGTATACATCTAAAAACAGCACTGAAATATATGAAGGAAAATCTGACAGAGCTGGAAGGAGAAATAGACCTACATATATACATGCAAACTTCAACCTTCTCTCAGAAATGGGTAGGACAGGCAGACAGTGGATCATCCTATGACAGAAAATCTGAACACTGTCAACGAACTTGACCTCACTGACATAGATGAATCCCCCAAATAGCAGCAGAATACTGCGTTGTGTTCCAAAGGCCCATTGCACAGTCACTAAGATCGTCCACGTTGTGGGCTCTAGTAGAAACTCTGCCAAATGTAAAAGAATATTCTGTCTTTAATAAAAGTAAATTACAAATCAATGACAGAAAGATGTGGGAAATACTCAAGTAGTAAGAAATTAAACGGCACACATCTAAGTAACCCAAAGAGGAAGTTTCCGAGGAAGTTAGAAAATATTTTCCATTTAAAAAGAAAACAGAACAGCGGTCGGTTTTGGGTGAAGCGGTTGGTTTGGGGTGAAGTGTGGGACAAGGGCCTGACTACACAGAGTAGCACACGAGGATTTTAAGGGAAAGATAATGGAATTTTTCTGTGTCTCGATGATTATGGTGGTTGTTAGATAACTGTATTTATCAAAACCCAGAACTGTTAACCAAAGAAAAATTTACTGTGTGTAGAAAAAAATACACTTAAAAATATTTAAGTGTCTTTAAATGGAATACAGTTTTCTCTTGGAAATGATGTGTTTGGATGAGCTACTTGTCACAAGGCTAGTGAGTAATAAAAGAAGGAAGTGTCAGTATTTTTTAGTCAGATATTGGTATGATTCACATATAATCACTTATCTGGTTTGGATCTTCATAGGAATAATAATATCTCTACATAGAAATTTTGATTTAAAAATCAGGGCTGATGTGGAAGAACATAGAGTGCAAAATTAACATGATCTATGTCATTTTAGATTCAAATGCAAGTGCACTTTTTGAAGAAAATTATGCTCATTGAAAAATATCTATTGTTTAACATTAGTTGAGTTGAAAAAAGTGAATTTTGCAAACAATACCTGTCAATTAATGAAAATGTTATAGGAAATGAAGACAAAGGAAAAAAAGTCTGGATATATACTTTCGGATACGAATGAATTGTTCTATCAGCGGGGTGCTAGTTCCAGTCTCATAAAGGTTAAACAGAGGTTTTTCAAAGTTTCCCATATCAAAAGAAAGACATTTGCACCATGGGAGAAAAGAATAAGGTGGTAACAGTTTTGGAATAAAGTCTTCAGATGTTTAATTTCTTTGACTAATGTTTGTAGTTTTCAGAGTATACATTTAATACTTCTTTTAAGTTTACTTCTAAGTATTTTAATTTTGGTGTTATTGTAAATGGAATTTTTGCTTAATTTCATTTTTTCATTTTGCATTGCCACTGTAGAGAAATGCAGTTGACATTTGTGTATGGGTCTTATATCTTGCAATGGTCTTACTAGCTCATTAATTTTAATAGTTTTTTAGTGGACTACTTAGGGTTAATTTTCTTTTTTAACATATAAGAGCATGTTGGCAAATAGAAGTAGATTTACTTCTTGCTTTCTGATCTGGAGACCTCTTCTTTCATTTTGTACCCTAATTGCCCTGGCCAGAACCTCAGTACAGTATTGAACAAAGTGGGGAGAGCAAGCATTTTTGTCTTGTTCCCAATACTGGGGTCAGAGCAGCTAGTCTTTCCTTTTAAATGTATTTTATTGTTTATGCTATTACAGTTGTCCCACTCCCCCACTTTATTCCTCTCTGCCCTGCACACCCCCTCCCACCATATCCCACACCCCCCATCCTTATTCATGTGCATGGTCATACATATAAATTCTTTGGTTTCTCCATTTCCTATACTATTCTTAACCTGCCCCTGTCTATTTTGTACCCAGTCTTTTCTCATTAATTACAATTTAGCTATGGAGTTTTTGTAGATGTGTTTATCAGATTGAAGTTCCCTCTATTCCAAGCAGCGAGTAAGTTTGAGCTTCCTCTCCCACTTGTCCTACTCAGGCCCATGTAGACTGGATGGTGCCCACCTGCACGGGAGGGGCCATCTTCTTCACTCAGCGCACTGGTTCACATGCTGATCTCTCCCTGGGACCCCCTCACAGACACACCTACAAATGATGTTTTACCAGCTCTAAGGTCATCAGCTAGCACCATCCATTGGGTACATAAAAGAAACGATCATATACCAACCAAGGCAACTGCAGCTTAAAGCAAGGCAAGGATTAGTGGTCTCTTCATCATCCATGCCTCTTTTCCCCTACAATTCATCCTTCCTGAGCTGTAGCTGAGCTGCTCAGGACTGGACATCATGAAAGAGCAGTGTGTCCCAATACCACAGGGGACTCTTCATTGCTCTGCTTTAAATGACACGTGTATGTAATGAGAATGAGACTTCTCTGGTCTCTTCACATGCCTGCTGAAATTCCAGGGACTTCATGCTCTAAAGAACAGTGTTTCTTGGTCATAGTTTTTGTAGTTACAGTCTACAGAAAACAATAATTGAACTTCCCCTAGCATAACTGTAACTTCTAGATAAATACCGAACCTGTTACCGAAGTTTTGGTTTCAGTCACTGTAATTGTTTACCAGCTATTTTCAGAACTTTCTGCAGCTGGGCTTTATGTGTGTGTATCTATGTGTGTGTGTGGGGGGGGGTGTTTTTCAGATTACTGTAAAATAAACCTAGTTTAGTATTTTTAAAAACTTTTACACTTTTTTTCACATTTTAATAACTCTGAAATCAGGAAGCATCTTAGCATCAATGCCATATCATGTCTTAATAAGCAAGGGTTTTTTCTTTCCTGTGACACATAAAATAATGATATATCTTAAAATTGATGGTGTGTGGTGGTTAAGTTTATATGTCAACCCGCCCGGGCCAGGGGGTGCCTAGATCCTTGGTCAGACCTCATTCTGGGTGTTGTCCGTGAGGGTAGCATTCAGATTGGTAGATCCGGTGAAGTAGAGTGCTTTTGCTAACATGAGTGGGTGTCATTCAAAGACAACAGAAAGGCTCAGAGGGAAAGCTTGATCTGAGGCATTAGTTTTTTCCAGCTTTCTGACTTGGACTGAAACCTTGGTTCTTCTTGGAGCTCAAGCCTGCTTGCTGTCCTTTAGAGGAACTACAGATCGGCTCTCCCGAGGCCCTGGCTTGCCGACTGCGGATCTTGGGATTTCTCTCAGTCTCCACCATTACATAAGTGTGTATATATGGAGAGACAGAGAGATACATACACATGCCACTGGTTCTCTTCCTCTGGAGAACCCTAATACGGATGGGGTTCTAAATCTGATAAAATGTTGTAATTGTGGGTATCCTCAGTTCTTTCTGCTCAGAAGTCATGGTGGTTCTGGGGAGTGTTCACACCAAATAGAGTCGCAGGAGTTGATCTTGAAGTGAGAAGATGCTACTCTTCTGTACCAGGGTAGCTTTCTAAAATATCGCCAATAAAGTCTAATTCCAGGAGTGCTGATTCTCTGCTCAACAAGACGTAGTCTGATGATCAGTGTGGTTTCCTGGGTTATAATGTTTGAGCAAAGAACAGTGGCCTTCAAGTTCTAGTTTCCATAGAATTTGTGGCTAGGGTCAGGAAGCATCACATTCTGAAATAAAAATTAATGGATTGATCTCCAGAGGTTTGCCAGCCAATAATTGACTTGTGTTGAGATAAGGCTACGGGGCTCCTTACACTCAGTAAAGGGTCTAGGCACCTCCCTGGGAAGGAAGTCCTCAGTAGAAAGAGGCAACAAGACCAGCATAAGCTTAGTGTAGGGAAGGTTACTTACCTTCTGTGAGAAAGGCTTCTATGGCAGACGATTTTGGTGACTGCTGTGAATCACTAGAGGGTAAATGTTGAGAACTAGTACTTACCCTGTTCCGTTTATGGAAGTGAGAGACGTGGTAACCTGGCAGGCCTGAGTATTCTCGTTCCTAAAAAAGCAGATGGAAGGAGATTTGACGTTGGGTGGTGAACACACAATATAATGTACAGATGAGGTACTGAAGAATTGTGCACTTGAAACCTATGTGATTTTATTAATCAATGTCACCCCAATAAATTTAACTTAAAAATAAATTTAAAAAAGAAAAGCAGACCCTGATGAAGTAAATGACTGCCACATCACACCTGTCACCCACCCTCTGTGTTGAGTTTAGATTCAGTGTTGACCAATTAGCCTCCTGACTGCATGTGCCCTTTACCGTGATCCGAGGCTGGGGAGCTTCAGGGAGTGCACCAATCTGGTATCACACAATAAACTGACACCATGGGTATCTCAGCCACCTGGTCTGAGTGAATCAGTCCCCAAGGGCCCATCATCACATGCCTGTACCTGAGCAGCCCCTGGGGCTCCACTCAAATCGCCTGCCACCTTCTCTGTGCTGCCCTCACCACAGAGCAGTCCCATGAGAGCCATGTGTCCCTCAAGGGCAATGGCATTCCAGAGAATGAAAATAATAAACCTGACAGAGGAGACGGACAAAGCTGATTCAGGGATGGGCAGGGATAGACATTTAGGACGGAGAAGATCGGCTGGAGCAGAAGCCCAGAAGCAGGAATACAGCGCGTGGGTTTGGTTTGACGGGAACACAGGTTGTGTGAGAGGACTCAGTAAGGTTTGCATTATGACCAGGCATGGTTGGTACCCGGAAATTCTCCAGAGTAAAAGTAGCTGAGCCCTAGAATGTTTTAAAGTCACTCCATTTCAGTGGATCCATACCAGACAGTGAGCCAAAGTTATCCTTTCCTGGTGGTCATACGGCCTACACAGGCTTTGGTAGCAGTCTGTGGTGTTGAAAGGTCCATATAGTCTTTTGCCTCATTTCTAAGTCTGGGATAGTTTTCTTAACCAGAGGGGAAGAGAGCATGTGTGTGATAACAATAATGTTCAGGAAACACTTGAAAACCATAGATTGCTGTGCTATATTTTAGGGGGGGAGGGAATCAAAACCATCAGTAATCCTATTACCTGGAGAATCATCACAATATTTGCTGCTGACCCTTCCAGGCTTTTTCTGTACATTACCTGACCAAAAACTATATGCCTCTGTGGTGTTTTTAATTTTGAAAAAATGGGATCAAACAACCAGGTGTTTCCTAACCTGCTTCTTTCCCTTAGTTTCCCCTGGAATATGTATTTCTTGGCGCTGGGCCCCAGCCTTTGTTAGGTCCTGGTCCTGTGTCCTGGGAAGCACCCGGAGCACGGGCAGTTGCTGAGACCATGCTCTTCTTCTGTTTGCAGGCTGGCAGCCTCGATGGTTCCTTCTCTGTGGAGGGATATTGTCCTACTACGATTCTCCCGAAGACGCCTGGAAAGGCTGCAAAGGGAGCATCCAAATGGCCGTGTGCGAAATTCAAGGTGAGAAGCCAAGGGAGCTGTGGGTTTTACCTTTCCTCCTTTTCTCACCAAAATAAAAAAAGCTTTGGTCTCTGCGTGCCTTTTGCATGTACTACATGCCTCTCCTGTAGTACAGAAAAAAATGTGTAGCATCATGTCCCAAAAGAAAACTCTGCGATAAGGCCCAAAACTGCAGCCAGCTTGTACCAGGCTGATGGTTAAGAGGGAATCAAATGAGAGCAACGAGCCTCACCACACGCGAGCGCTCATTCCCGAGCCGCCTGCCCACCTGGGGCCAGGGGCTGTTGGCAAAGCTTATTTAAATCTTTTTACTGCAGCATCGGACACTTCCGTGTTTAATTCGAGACACACACACTCCTCGCCACCACCACATACTCAAAACAAAACAAGCAAACCCCTAGCAGACCTCCAAATAGCCTTCCTTCCTGGTTTTGGGAATCGTGAGACACACTGAGATGTGGTTCAGAAGCGGATTAGAAGGGAGTTTGGGGCTTGGAGGCCAGCGGGTGGTGGGTAAAGGGGGTGCAGCTTGCTCATTTCTTCTTCTGAGGGCTCTGAGGGAATTCTCACGCCTTCACTCTGACTTGTGAAGGGAAGTAGAGAAGGAAAAACTTCATGTTCTCGATTGCTTTCCAGTAAAAACCCAAGGAGATAAAGAGCACCCTCCTACTGGTTGGCACGCAGGCCGTTTTAACCTCAGAGCAGCTGACTTTACACACACAAGCCGACAGAGCAACTCCTTCCCTATTCTGATAAAAGCCCCAAAGAAGAATTGGATAATTTTTTTTTTAGGCCAAAGTCTGGGTGTGACACCTGAGAGCCAGGGGCAGGTTTTCCATCACTGTCAGCGGAGGGATCGGGATGAGGCGAATAAGCTGGGACAGGTAGTGAGGCATCAGTGACTGGCACCAGCTGAGCTCAGGAATCTGGGCGGGGTGGCGGCTACCCAGGGTGGGCTCCTCCAGGTCTCTGACCTCGCTCTGCCTTGCTCCCAGTTCATTCTGTAGATAACACACGCATGGACCTGATCATCCCTGGGGAGCAGTATTTCTACCTGAAAGCCAGAAGTGTGGCAGAGAGACAGCGGTGGCTGGTAGCCCTGGGGTCAGCCAAGGCTTGCCTGACAGACAGTAGGACCCAGAAGGAAAAAGGCAAGTAGCAATTGTCCTCTGGTCTGAGGACCTTGGGAATCACCCACTGTCATCTCTGGGTCCCGAATTTACTATCTGGCTTCTGACCAGCTAGCCAGCTTGTGGTATCATGCAGGTGATACAAAATACAGTAGAATTTAAACCATGGTTTTTATCTCAGTCTTAGTACATCAAAGTAGCGTTGGATTCAAGTCAAGGTTCCTGGCCTTCTGACCTCAGCACGGGTCACTTAATCTTTCTGATCCTCATTTCCGTAATATTGTAAAAAGGGGCAGTGACCTACATTAGGAGGATTACTACATACATTAGTGATCACAGGGGGCCCTGTTGGACCCAGCCTGGCAGACTCACCTTTGATGAAGAGCAGCTGAGCCAGCAAAGCCTGGGATCAGGGAGCTTTCTGCAGTAACCCCCACTTTTCCTCCCTTTCCCTGGGGCAGGATGGGGCTTAATTGTCAGGTTGCTGCTGCTTAATGCTCATGACCTCGAACATCCGTAGGTCTGAGAAGCTCGGCACAGCCGTCTGTCTGGACCGGGGCACAGGTGTGAGGGCTTACTGCCTGAGCCCTAGGCACCACCTTGCCAGCTGAATAGCTCCGTGTATACACCTGAAGATATCAGGGAGTGAGGAGGGCCTCTGGGAAAAAGTGTTTCAGGACACCTTTCTCATGACAGGTGTGGCAGATGTGCCTACGTCTTCAGGTACAGGCAGTGAAGTGGCCTCTTTGTAGGTGGTTTGAATGCTACATTGGGACTAAACTCTAGGCACCGTCAGCTTTGACTCAGATGCGGTGGTTACGTGCAGCATTTTTATGGACAAGGAAACAGGTGGTAATGATGGCCACTGAGCCCTCAGAGCCAGGGTGGCTGGAGTGCCGAGCTAATAAGGGAGCAGTAGGTGCGCAGAGGGCGCTCTCACTCCTGACAGGTGACATGCTGGCCTGGTCCTCGGAGTTAGTGAGCCACCTCATGAGTGGTAATTGCACGTTGCAGAACACTGTTTCCCAGTTTCAGTCACTGTTTCCCAGTTTCAGTCACCGTGCTGGCAGGGATAGCCATGACCCCATGTTACACATGGAGACAACTGGGGTGAAAGTGAGACTAAAGCTCTGAACCCTGGACTCTGCTCCCAGTTGTAAAAGGCGGAACATTTATGTAATTGGAAGGGAAACCAGAGTGTCTGCTCCCAGCCATGACACGTGGATCAGAAGTACGCTGTCTCCTCCTCTCTGTACTGCTAATCAGGCCATTGTTGGCTCAAGAACTAACGTGGACGACTTGGACAGACTGGAGGCCTCCCTTTCTGTTCCTCTTGCTCTGTATCTTCACTGACACCCTGTCTGTACCCACACTATATGCATCCGACTCAGGCCTAGGCTACGTATCCTACTCTCTGTATGGTGCTCTAACGAGTAAATGATTTATTCATCTTGGTAATGACATACATCATCATCATGTTGTTATTTAGAGTTTGCTGAAAACACTGAAAACTTGAAAACCAAAATGTCGGAACTAAGACTCTACTGTGACCTCCTTGTCCAGCAAGTGGAGAAAACAAAAGAAGTGACCACAGCGGGTGTGTCCAATTCCGAGGTAAAATATTGTTTCTCTCACCCATGTGGGAAGTGGTGCCAGATGTTGAGTATGGGTGATGCTTACTGTCACGATCCCTGACTATCTTGGATTTTACTGTTTTTCAGAGAAAAAACAGTAAAATTTAACAAAGAATAAATGTGTGCATTTCAGCCTATGGAAGCATGTAACTTTCTAGAATGAATCCAGGATTGATTAATTGCCAACGTTTGGGACCTTTACACTCAGCACTGATGTCCTCAAATACATCACTGCCAGCTCACACTGCTCTTTAAACAGCACCTCCTGGCACCTGCCTAGCAGAGCTCCTTCCATAGGTGTGGCCACTCATGTATCCCCCTCGTGTCTATCAGTGCGAATCTGTCACCTTCAATGACACTGGTGACTGTTGTGCTTTAAGATAGACTAGTGCTTTCAAAGACAGAGACAAGCTTTTGTTCGCTCTTCAGCAGCAAGGGTTGCGACTTTTTGCATATATTAATAAAGTGGCCATTCACCCACCTAAAATAAATGTTAAAAGGTCTGACTCACTGGCATTAAGCTCTGGACCGAACGACTCCCACTCACCAGAACGGGTCTCTCCCTCTCTGCTCTCAGGGAGGTTAGAACCCAAACCAAGGCCCGCCAAACGAAGGCTCTGTAGGTTGTAGCTGGTGGTTTTGTTAGGTAGTTCTCCAACAGTGTGCTACTAGGAGTGTGTGTGTGTGCTGGCCGTTTTTCCAGTAAGGGTGATCAGACTCACTTTCACTCACTTCCTTCTGGGCTCTCATTCATCCAGCAGTTGCCAATCATGTACAAGATCCTCTGTTGGGGTAAGGAAGGGGAGGGGCACCACAAACATTTCAGTCCTGTCCTTGGGGCATTTATAGTCTGGAACAGTGATTTTCAACCTTTTTCATCTCACGGTGCACATAAATTTATTACTAAAATTCCTCGGCACACACATAAATATATATTTTGCTGATCTGATAAAAAAAAAGGTATGATTTTGATTCATTCACACTGGACAACTATTGTTGTGTTGGCTTCTGTCATTTTTTTTTTAAATTTGACAGTCTAAGGCAAAAGAGTTTGTGCCCCTGACTAAATAGTCAGATGTCTTATGTTTTAAAAATTCATGCAACATCCTGGTTGAAAATCGCTGGTCTAGAGCAATTAATCATTAGCAATTAATTAATCCTGGATTCATTTTAGAGAGTTATATGCTTCCATGGGCTGAAGTGCACACATTTATTCTCTTTGTTGAAGCAGTTTTGCCCCTGAGGAGACATCTGGCAATGTTGGGAGATGTTGTTCTGGGAGAGTCCAGCATAGAGACTTAGAAGTTTCTGGTGACTTGAGGGGTAGCATGAGCAACTCCATCTTGGGCTCAGTCTGGTGGCTTTAACGCTGCCAGGATTCAGTCACTCCACTAGTCGGGTGTGACCTCAGTTTTCTGAGCAACACATTCATATCAATATCCAGAAGAATACACTGAACAAGTAAAATTACTTAGAGAAAAAATGGATTAGATAGTCAAAACAATTCCAGTTGCTGAAATCTCTTAGACTCATCTGAACAGAAAGCCCATTTTGAAAGTAAACATTGAATGATTCCTGGTTTCTGATGCTTCTGTTTTAGAACCTCATTTTCACTGGGGCAGTGGGAGACGTTTGTCCGTGGAGCCCACTGGTCTTCAGTCTCTGATTCCCTCTCTCACGTCTGCCACCCTGTAGATTGCAAATTCGTGAGGGCCCCGTGCCCAGCCCCTGTGCGGGCACATAGTATTGTCACCTTCGGCTGGCATGCTGGGTGAGTGTGAAGGGTGGGACTGAGGGCGAGGCTCGTGTGTGGTTCATAGATAAAGTGGACTCACCCAGGCCCTTTCTTTTATAACTGATGCACATATTTGTCCTGCAAAATAGGTGGGAACATTATTATGATGATGCTGTGGATAAAAACCTCTAAGAACATTCCACCATTGGGCTTTTTCTTTTTTGGCAAGGTAAAGGAGTCTCCCATCTGGTTGTTTCTTAGGAGGGAATTGATGTGGGAACACTGCTGAAATCAACGTGCAATACTTTTCTGAAGACCTTGGAAGAATGCATGCAGATTGCGAACGCAGCCTTCACCTCCGAGCTGCTCTATCGCACTCCACCAGGGTCCCCGCAGCTGGCCATGCTCAAGTCCAGCAAGGTGAGAGCCCTGCACACCTGGCCCACAGCGGGGTGAATGAAAAGTGGAAATGCTGACGAGCGACATACTGAGTTGCGTTCCCTTTGGTGACTGATGAGGTCTTTTTTAGTAGGCTTTTTTATACCCACTTTTATCTCCGCCATCAGTCCCCCCATCCAGTCAGTTCCTTTTGGCAGTTTTACCTCCTAAACCCATCTATGTAGCTAGCCTCTTCTCTCCAGCCCCTTGACCAATGAGTCTCTCTGAGAGTGTGGTAGCCTTCTAACCAGTCACCTTCAGCCGGACCCTTGCAAGCAGCTGGACAGTATTCCCACTCGCAGTGTACATTGGAGCCCTCTGCTAGACCTTTCCCAGGCTCCCTCATTGCCCCTCCCACATCCCCAGCTGTCTCTTTTGCTCTCAGTATCTGGCTTCAAGGTGTTAACTGCTTGTAGGCCTCCACATCTGGGTGCCATTTCCCAGGGCCGAGAATGCCCTCTGCCCTCTCTTCCCCTGGTCAGCGCTTATTCATTCCTCATTATTTGATCTCTTCTTCCCCGAATCCCTAAGTTGGGCTGAGGACTCCTCTTCTCTGCACACCTTTATTTCAATCTTACTCTACAGTGAAATTACCTGAAGGGCAGCAACCCCGTACTGTTTACCTTTAAACTTCCAGTGTTTGATATGGGACTGCATCATACCTTCGTATTTATTGATGTTTAATGAGCATAACTGAAATTATAAGGGAGTGAAGGCTCTGATAATTAGGTCCTTCAAAGACCACCTTTTTTGCTTAGAAATTTAGATACCCTCACTTGAATAAATATGAAGGGCTGCTTGGGAAGAATGACTGACTGACTCCCTTCCTTTGGGAGGACCTAAAGTTGTTCCAAACTGGAGTGCTGTGTGTCATGGTCATATTTATTTATCAGTTTCATGTGCGGTCAGATTAAATGTGCGCTGTTGGAAGTGTAACATGTATATTTCACTTCTGTGCTTCTTTTAGGTGAAGCATCCTATCGTACCGATTCATAATTCATTGGAAAGGTACAGTACCATCTTTGGCTTTTCTTCCTTCTAAAAATAAAAGGTAAAACAAGAGTATTTTGATCATTTGGTGGCTTTTCTCATGATTTAAGATGATACTGGAGGGAAACGGCACCCGGTTTTCCTCTTTGGGGGGAGCCTGAGGCAGCTGCAGACCTTCCTCCCACTCAGCAGCGACTGCCCGGGAAGGCATTTGCATTTCCGGCCGCGGCCAAGGCTCTGACCCATCAGTGTAGTGACTTCTCATCTCTGGTGAACTGAGGGCTGGAGCTGCTTCTCCTGTGGAGGGGCTGGGCTGTGATCTAAGTGGGCTTTTATCCGGAAAGATAGTGTTTGGGAGTTTTTTGTATAAAAATAAGTCTTAAAAGAATGTAATGTCAAAATTGGAACTATTTCTCCCTCAAAATATTCCTTTGATTTTAAAAAGGACTCATTGACATAGTTATGTTCCTATTATTTGGGGGTCTTTGTTCAGTTATTATTTGATATAAACATTCCCATGTTTTGACTGAGTTAATATATTTGTCTTTTAAGGTTATTGTGTAATATTTCATCTCTTTATGAACTATAGTTTGCTTCTTTAGTACAGGATTGTTCCCAACTTGGTTATTAAAATTTTTATCCCTGTCCTAAATATTTTTACTAAGAATTTTATAGATTTTTTTTCTTTTGAGATATTTTCTTAATATATGTTTTTCATTGCTAAGTTGAAATATGGTATTTCTTTAGAAAATAAATGTCTTTCTTGGAGTCATTATGTAGCTTGGACCCTTCCCCTCTATTTTTATTAGCAGAAATTTTTGTTCTAATTTAGCTGGTCCTAAGCACTTATAATTAGGTGTGGTGTTTGTCCCTTTTAGAGACTCGGTCAGTTGTCCCAGTTGTACCATACATTGCCTTTTCTATTACCCTGAAGAGCAAGTGACCCTCAGGATGTCATCTCTCCTCCCAGGTTTTACCTGTCACACATACTTAGCAGGAGAATTCGGCTCCGGTCACAGCATGTGGCTTCCGACAGTTAGCTGCTAGGCAAACACGCGGAGGTGCCAGTGACTCTGAGGGCTGAGGAGAGGCCCTCCTCCAGGCAGAGGCCAAAGAGAGTGAGAAAAGTGTTAAATGCGGTGCCTGCATAAAGCTGATTGAAAAGGAAGGACTGGCAATGGCTACTTCCTGTTGCTGGTGGGGTGGGGTGGAGGGTTGAGCCCCAGGGGGGTGCAGGAAGAGCCCTGAGTGGCTCTTTGATTTCTCAGCCTCTGCCTGGAGACAGGAGGCAGGGCTGGGAGAGACTGGGCTTCACTGGACAATCCTGTTTAATCCATGTAAACCCTTCCCCGTCCCTCAGAATAAGATCTACCTGAACAGTCTGTTTATGACCCAATAATTGGACCTTCTGACCTTTTCTTTTAAAAAAAATTTTCCAGGCAAATGGAGTTAAACAATTGTGAAAATGGATCTTTAAACATGGAAATAAATGATAATGAAGAAATCCTAATGAAAAACAAGAGTTCCTTATATTTGAAATCTGCAGAAATCGATGGCAGCGTATCAAGTGAGGAGAATACAGATGATAATGTAACAGGTAAAAACAAAGTTAAACTCTGAAGCAAACCTCTGAACAACCTTAGGAGTTTGGGGCTTTGATTTGTCGTCCGTCATGGGGCACATAGGAGGAATCGAACTCAAGGCCGCATACTAGGTAGCTGCTGTGGCAGACGTGTTAGCTGGATGACCGATCACTTACCAGTCACCGTCTGACCAGATGCTGAAGAGCAGCAGGAAGAGCGACTCTCCGCTCACTGGTCTTGGCCGAGACGTCCATGGGCGGCAGTGTGCATAGCAGTCTGCACAGACTTTTCAGAGAGCATGTGTGTTTATTTCGCTGGCCTACTCTGAATATCCAAGTCCTTTGAACTTGGACTATAGTATGGGACTTAAGAGTGTGTCAGGTTATGGCCGGTCCGGTTTCCATCCTCCGGGCCTCTGCTGAGGCCTGACCCTGTCAGCGTTCACTGGCCACCACCAGGCCCTCACCCAGCCTTCTCTGTTCATCAGGCCACAGTCCCTTTCAGATTTGCTAATTCCATTGGCTCCAACCACTGAAAACCACAGCTGTAGTAGAGCTTTTAATTGTGTTATCAGTTTTTAATAACTATTTTGAAAATAAAGTGAAAGAATTTTCCTCCTCATTTCCCTTGAAGAAAGAGACCCCATTTTTCCAGACAAGTTGGGGAAAAAGAAGATGTATTTTCATAACTTAATAGAAGGCATGTGACCCACCCGGATCACTGAAGTCTTGTCCCTTGGGTAAATAATAAAGATGGACAATTTCTCTTGAAACAGTATTATTGTTTGACCCGTAATTTTACTTCTAGGAATTTGTCCATAGGGAGTAGTCAGATTTAAGGACAACTCTCTGGACAGGGATGTTCTTTATGACATGACCATCGGTTCTCCTTATTCCCAGTATTTCTGTCCCATAGTCATTGCGGACACTGAATTAGCAGATGCTGAACCGTCGCTCCGAAGGGAAATCCAGGTTAGGTTCCCGCAAAGCCTCTGCCGACTCTTTTTGTCAGCCGATCAATATACAGCCTTGTGAAGGTGTTTCTACTCAGAGACACCTTGTGTAATATGTATCATTGATTCGGTGACATTGAACGCATGACCAGTAGCTCTACAACTCCTGCCTGAACAAAGCTTATCTCACACACAAGTATTTTCTCCGTAAAGTACGTCACAGCCTTCTTATGCTTAGGGACACCAGACAGCACGGCACTCGGGGCCCTTTCAAGCAGTGAAGTCAGTGATAAAACGCACAAAACGTGGCACTAAAAAAACCTTTTTGTGCAGCATGGGAGCTGAAATGAGAAGGCAGAGTGTCACCTTGTTCAACCTTAGCTGGGAACATATATGTCAGGTGACTCATTTTTTCACCACTCTGCACATGTCCACAAATAACCGCAAAAGTGCTGGAAGCATTGGTTTTCAAATGACAGATAAACTTTAGCAAGTAGGCCAACTCACAAAGCCAGAATGCACTAATGATGAGGATTCACTGTTTCTAAAAGTGAAATACTAGAAACCACACAAATGCCCTCCACAAGAACAGGATGCAGCTTCACATGACCATTGGAGTCGTGGTTTGCAGAGCATTTAATGATAATGAAAATATTTTTGGTACATTGGTGAAAACAAGCAAATCTATATATATCTAAACCCAGTTTGTGTGCATATGTATATATGTGTGTGTGTACAGTATTTCACTGATTTCTATTTCTGTGTACTTCTCTGCATTTTAGAAATGTTCAACAATGAATACATATATTTTTTTGTAATAGGTAATGGGTTGGTAATAAGTAGCTTTACTTTGCAGCCCAAGGTGAAGTAATGAAGGGAGAGCGAGAGGAAGACTTGGGAAATCACAATGCAGCACAGCGAGGGTCAAGCCCCCCAGTGAGGTCTCCGGAGTCCTTTTGGGAAGAAGGCCAAGAAGTCATCCCGACTTTCTTCAGTACCATGAACACCAGGTAGGCTGTGCTCTCTGAAACCCCGAAGTTGGAGACCTTCCAGAAGATCCGCCCTGAGGCTCCTTTTAGGGACAGTGTGTTCTGGTGGGATAGAGACGGTGGTGAGCCCAGGTTCCTGCTTTACTGCCTACCTTGTCTGATGCAGTGGGTGAGAAGGCATTGGGCTGCAAGAGTACATTCTGTGAACACAATTTACCTTGTTCTGAAGGATGATCATTGGAAAATGATCTCATGAGACTGTATTATAGTAGAAAAACGGTCGCTGGGGCTTAGGTGTGCCACGTGGTCTGCCCTGAGCAGGGGCAGCTGTTTTCATGACTGCCTCTGAATTGCACAGGGTGCTAATGTTGTGTTCGCTTTTTTTCCTCCTTTTTATTACCATATCACTTAGCTTTAACGACATTGAACTTGTGGAAGACACTGGCATTCCCACAGAAGCATTCTTGGCGTCATGCTATGCAGTGGTTCCAGTGCTGGGTAAGATTGCTGCACGGCCTTAAATTCATCAGCCTCCAGAACCTGTCTCACTGTTGCCGGTGCACACAGAGAGCCTGAACCGTGCGTGTGGCAAGGTGGCCCTCCCTGGCTGCCTCTTCATATCACCAGCCCCATGCAGTGACAGTGCATGACCTGAAGCATTATTGCATATTTTCATTTCATGATTAAATATTGACCTTCAAGTAGTATAACAAACAAAAGGGAATTCCATTTTCTAGAAATCATAATTTAAAATGGAAGTGAAAGTCATTGAGGAACAGACCTTCAAACCCCATTGTACTACGTGAAAAATTTCACCAGTTAAAACTTTTTTTCAAAGGTCAAAAAATATAGAGGTATAAGTTTATTTAAGTTCAAACCACATTTACTTTTTATAGAGTCAGGAGTACTAGAATTGCCAATGTGTTGAAATTTGCTACATGACCCATTTAACTCCACATCTTTTTTTTTAATCGTGGTATAACTGCGTAACTGAAGTGTTGTGATTTAGTGAGTCTTGACAAATGCACCTGCTTATGTAACCTACGTCTCTAACAAGACTGAGAATGTTTTTATCAGCCCAGCATGTTCCCTCTGCCACTCAGTCCCCAGCCTGTCAGCAACCATTTTGCTGCTTTCTGTCACCATGGATTAGTTTTACCTGTTCTAAAATCTCGTATGTATGAAACCATATTATGCACCCTTTTGCAGCTGGCTTTTTCTCTCACTATAATGTTTCTGTCCTTGTTACACGTATCAGCAGATCATTCCTTTTTCATGCTGTGTAGTCTATTAAATGAATTTAAGAATTTGCTTTTTTATTCTTCTGTTGATAGACAATTGAGTAGTTTTTTGTTTGGGGCTGTTATAAATAGAATTGCTCTGAACATTTTTGCGTCTGTGGGTGTACGTTTTCCTTTCTCTTGAGCCAGTACCAGGGCGTGGATTTGATGATTCCTGGGGTTCATATGTTTAGCTTTATAAAGCCTGGTCTCCCAGTCGTGTGCTTCCGACAGCAGTACACGCGTGTCGTGGTTGCTTCACATTCTCCACCAACAGTCGGCGGTGTCAGTGTTTTTGGTTCTGGCCATTCCTGCAAGTGTTTAGTGGGACCTTATGGCTTACATTTGCTTTCCTCTGACAACTAATGATGTTAAGCACTTTTTCCTATAATTATATGAAAATCTCTAATCCATTTTTAAAAGTCAGTTCATTTTCTTTCTATTACTGACTTCTAAGAGTTCTTTCTGCATTCTGAGCGACACTCCAGTGCGGACACACACGTAGCGGGTGTTTTCCCCAGACTGGGATGGCCCGTCTCTCAACGTACCTTTCGAAGAGCACGGTTTTCGATTTCCGTGGAATCCAGTCGGCCCGTTTTCTTTCTTTTCTGTTAGCACTTTCAGTGTCCTAGACAGCTCTGCTCGCCCCCACGCGGTGACGATCCTCTCTCTCGTGCTGTCAGTCACCTTGGAATTAGTTTTTGTACGTGGTGTGAAGTAAGTGGAGATTCTTTTTTAAATTTTTCTTCTTATGTGCGGTTGCTCAGGAACCAGTTGTTGAAACACACTTTTTCCCTTTTACACTACGTTGGCAGCTTTGTTGAAAGTCAGCAGACCTGAGCGTGGGTCTGTTTTGGACTCTCTCTCCCGTCTCAGTGACCTGTTAGTTTTTCCTAAGCCGACACTCTGGGTCCTAATTACTGTGCAATTACAGGAAGGCTTGAGTCAGGTGATGAAAGTCTTCCGGTTTTGTTCTGCTTTTTCAAGGTTGCTTTGCCAGTTCTAGGTCCTCTGCATGTTTAAATAAGTTTTAGCTTTGCAGTTTCTATTAAAAAGCCTGTTGGTGTTTTAAGATTACTCTGAATCTGTAAGCCAAGGAGGAGGGAACTGACTCCTTAAACACTGAGTCTTCCAATCCCTGACCATGGTCTGACGCCCTGTTCATCCAGGTGTTCGTCATTTTCACAACAATGTTTGTAGCATGTTTAAGTGTAGAAGCCTTACACATATCTCATTAGGAATAAATTTTGGAATTTTATGATTGTCGATGCTTCATAAAAACTACTTTAGATTCCAATTGTTCATTGATTGCCTATAGATACCATGGACTTTTGTATGTTGAGTTTTGATGATCATGACTGAGTTAATTTTAAAATATATTTTGTGCATTTATTGAAATAATCATGGTTTTTCCCCTATACTTTGTGTTAATGCAGTGAATTATATCATTTGGGTGAATATAAGTCTAGTATCTTGTTATTTTCCACTGAGTTGGCTAAAAATTCTGCTTAGTTTTTCCCATAAGATAAAAGACACATTTTTCATTTTCACCAATAACTTTATTGATTTGGATATGTTGAGTCTGTTGGCGATCTCCTGCTATTGGCTTCTATCGGGTAGCAGCCAGGGGTGCAACTAAACACCTTCCAATGCATAGACAGCCCCACAGCAGAGAATTCTTTGGCCAAAACATCAGTAGTATCAAGAAACTTCACAGACCACTTTTGACACATTCAATCAGTCACAGCACCTTCTCCATACACTGCACGAATCTTTTTTTTTGTATTTCAATTGTGTTTTTGCCTCTCTTAAAATAATGAAGTGTAACATGCTGTAAATGTTTCATAACTTCTATCTTCAGTATCAAAATGGCTACACAAAAATTCACTAATTTTGATTTTTTTAAATGTACACTGATGACAGCCACCACAATACAATCTAACAGAATTGTTTTGAATGAAGTTAAAGACAGCTAAGCACTACTAGAGCCATCTATTGAAAAAACTAAGTAAACTTTTTGGCCAACCCGATATTTGTCCTTTCTGGCTTTTTTCCTTTTTTATTCTTTTCTTGACTTCTAGCCAATTAATGTTATTTTCTAGTATTCAATTTTATTTCCTGTTTGGCTTTTTACCTACTAATCTTTGTTCCTGCCTTCCTTTTGGATCTCTCAAGTATTTTTTAGAATTCCTTTTTATTTTCTTTTGGCTTTCTAGCTATACCCACTTATGTTACTTGCTTTGTTGTTCTTGTCCACCAGAAATATTCAAACCACATGGATAATTTTTAATTTTATAGCAGACACATAAAATAGTAAAACAAAACATAAAACTATTTTTATAATTTATTTTGTCTAACCCAGAATATTCAAAATACCATCTCAACATGTAATCAATACAAAAGAGTCATTAATGAGGTATTTTGCATTATTTTTCAGCATTAAATCTTCGAACTCCAGTATCTAGCTGTCTTACACTCACAGCACATCTTAGTGTGGCCACAAATGTACCAGCTCTCACATTGGATAGAACAGCCCTAAGGGTTACACTCTGTATTCCGAATGTGTAAGATTATCCTCACCTGCCACCTAGGGCCTTGGTATAGGTACTCACCTCAGGGTCGTATCCTAGAAGCCTTTGAAGCTTATGTTTAGAAAAGGATTTAAAAGCAAAACATAAAAGGGTTTTTGGTTTTTTTGTGTGTGTGTGGTGGAAACCTGTTGAATTTATGGATACTATAAAAAATATTTTCCACTTGAAAAAAAGGGCTTTTTCAAAGCTGTTTTTAATTTTTTCTTTTAGACAAACTTGGCCCTACGGTGTTTGCTCCTGTTAAAATGGATCTCGTTGGAAATATTAAGGTGAATATACTACCTGGTCTCTGGGGAGAGCGTGGACTTGGAGGAAATAGTTGCGTGAAATCTCCTTCAGAAACGAATGACTGTGGAGTTTGGTCTCAGAGTAGGAAGTACAGAGGCATGGTACAGGACAGCTGTGTGGAGGGTCTGGGGGCAGGAAAAACACTCTAAAAAGACTCCTTTAGCCCTGGCTGGTGTAGCTCAGTGGATTGAGCACGGGCCTGTGAACCAGAGGATCGCGGTTTGATTCCCAGTCAGGGCATATGCCTGGGTTGCAGGCAGGTTCCCTGCAGGACAGTTCCCTGCAGGGGATGCACTAGAGGCAACCATACATTGATGTTTCTCTCCCTCTCTCCTTCCCCTCTAAAGATAAATAAATAAAATCTTTAAAAAAATTATAAAAAAATAAAGACTCCTTTAAAACCCTGAGAACTAACCATTTAATTCTAGCTTAAGCCTCATAAGAATTCTCAAACAAAAATAACATTAGCCAGCAACCATAGGGAAGAAAGTAACAGAGGCCACATTTATTTTGATTTCTTAGAGGCCTGTTTGACAGACATAAAAGTCTCAGTTGCTGTCCTGATGTGCTTGGTCGCTTTAGTATTTTGAGCTTAGATTGCCCCCCTGCTCTGCCTGCAGAAAGTGAATCAGAAGTACATCACCAACAAGGAGAAGTTTGCCACCCTCCAAAAGATCGTGCTGCACGAGGTGGAGGCTGACGTGGCCCAGGTCAGGAACTCAGCTACTGAAGCCCTCTTGTGGCTGAAGAGGTGAGGCTGCTGCAGAGGGAGGGGCCGAGGTTAAAGTTCTGCAAAACCATGTTGTCCTGGGAAGGAAACCACTTCTGAGTAAAGGGCCTGACCTCACTGCACAGGCTTTTCTAGAGGGTCTAACAAAAAGAAGACCACCTTTTGGGGGTTGGTTTTTTTGTTGTTTGTTTTGTTTTGCCTTTCTCTTGATGTTGATAAACATTGTTAACAGTGTGCATAAGATTAAAACATAAAGAAGTTGACTGGTTTTGGTTTAAATCAGTGGATCACAAACTTCAGGGATGTCAGAGTCATGTGGAGGGCTTGTTTAAAAACATGGTTGCTCCAGCCCAAACCCAGAATTTCTGATTCAGTACATCTGCAGTGGGCCCAGAATCTTCCGCTTTAGCAAATTCCCAGGTGACGCCGAAGCTGTGGTCCCAGGACACCACATTTTGAAGACCACTGTTGAGCTGTATCAGAGGAGAAGGGCCAGAGCAAGGTCGAGGGCAAGGACAGAACGAAACTCAGACAGCACAGCCAGTGGCTTAGCCTGTCCCCTGCCATGCCTGAGGTATCGCTGGAGAAGCAACTGCAGCCTGATTTTTCTTTCTACCCACTGAATGTAAGTAAATTTTGAAACTAACATTTCTTCCCCTTTTTTTTGTTTTTAGAGGCCTTAAATTTTTGAAAGGATTTTTAACAGAAGTGAGAAATGGAGAAAAGGACATCCAGACAGCCCTGAGTAAGCATTGCGTACGTTTTGACCGATCGATTGAGCAGGACATGGAGTGGAGACCTCTGGAGCGAGAGATAGGACGGAGAGGAAATCCCTGCTTTTCAGGATTTGATTTTGTTTCTTTTTTGTTCATTATTATTAATTGTTTCTTTCTTACATGTTTTGTTTAAAAAGAACCCATGAAGTAGTCACCTGGTAACCTAGAACTAACTTAGAAAAATCAGTGTATCTTAGAGAAGAGCAAAATTAATGGAGAGCCATCTCTTAATAGGAGAACCTAGTATTTCTAACAAGTCTGTCTGTTCTTCCTGAATTAACCTTCAGATGCAGTACAGGCCTCTAAAATATCCAAAGAGAGGCGAGTGTTGGGGGGTGGGGAACCCTGGGAATTTGCTCTGGGGTGGTGGATCTGGTGGTCCTCCCTGGCCCACATGCCCCGTTATTGTAGTGGGAGCTGGGCCTGGGGTGAGGGCCTGGGGTCAGGGCCTTGGTCAAGGGCCAGAACAGGTGCTTAATCCATGTATCTATCAGGTCAGTTTTGATGACATTTAAGAGTTGGAAGCATCCTCATAGTGCTGCTAACAGAGTGGCTGAGCTGTCACGTTTGACCTGTGGGAAATTCTTCCAGCATGGGCCCTGAGGCCTGGGGGCGGGGCGGGGGGAGTGCACATGTGGCTTTGAAGTCCCGTATGTTTACAGTGTAGAGAAGCAGCCCAGGGTCAAGCTGTAAGTAACCACGATGATAACTAGTGAAGTGGATGCACTGGACGCTTCTGTTGGGCAGCGGGGACCAGTGTCCCCTGCAGCGTTCTGTCAGCCTCAGGGTCCTTACCTCCTTCTGCCAGTCTTCCCTCTGGGCCAGGAGGCCTGAGGGATTCTGCTCCGACATGATTTGCCCAGGTTTTTCTGTCTGGAAACTTGCCAATGTGCCATGAAACAGTAAAAGCGGATGTTTCTGGAACACTTTATGAAGAATTTAGACAACTTAACCCTCAGGTCAGTCCACTTGTACAGGATAGGCAACCAGAATTCAGAAAGACAACACATGTGCCAGGACCACAGAGTTTGAAGCAGGGTCACTTTGCGGCTCCTGCCTCCAGAGTCCTCATTTCCCTGACACAGTCTCCCCCATGCTGGGGGGCCGCCTACATTTTGGGGTATCTCACACATCCCTGAATTTCCAGGACAGTCTCGGTTGCGTTCTGCCCTGCGTGTCCTGATTTCGGCACTAGAAGTACGTCCACGTAACTGCTCACGCCCTGACCCGTGTGGTGCAGCTCTGAGGTTTGTGGAGCAGTTCAGACCACGGGCTCTCTGGATCCACCACTGATTCCATAGCGTTGCACCTTAGTTTACTCAACCTTTCTGTTTCTCTGTTTCCTCGCCTGAGGAATGACGATGCCATTTTCCTAACAAAATTGCTGTAAAGATTAAATAGGTTCATGCATGTGAAACAATCAGAAAAGTGGGACCTAACGAGCACTTAATAGCTTCTATTGCCATTCATGTTCTTATCATCATGACGTGTGAGGTTGATGACCAGCCTGCCCGGAAACGAGGTTTCTTGGTCTCAAACCAGAAATAGAAAGTTTATAAAGCTCAGGTGCCAAACCACAAATTCCTCTGCAGAGTGTGGATGTTTCACACTTGGAGAAAGACTCCTCCACCTGCAGGAAATGCAGACTGTTCGATTCGTCACGTGATGCGGATGCTTTGAGTGGCTGTCTGTGAGGGGCAGAGGGGAATGCTAAGCTCCTTCCCCCTCTGCTGGAGCAGGGGAGGGGTTGGGGTGGGGGGAGATAGAGAACCCAGCTGCCTGCGGAACACTTGCACCCAGAGGTGGGGAGAAAGTGGAGGCTACACCCTTTCTGTCCTGTGTTCACCCTTATGTTGGCTCCCTTCTCTCCCCGTACTTTTGACAAAAGTAGACCAGAAATGTTGACTCTGAAGAGAGGAGACTTTGGAGAGCAAATGCTGCTTCAGAACTGAAGTAGTTCACAGCTGACCTCAGCTTTTCCTTTCCCCTTTTCCTCTTCAGCGCTGTCTTCAGTGGGAAGGAAAGGGGGCTATCAGTTTGAGATGTGCATCTGATGTGCAGAATTATTTCAGAGGTTTTCATGACTTAAATCATAACTTCCTTATGGGGCTCTCATTTCCTGCTGCTGGTTAATGTGGAGAGAGGTTTCCCCAACCAACCCACCCTCCCCTCTAAGCGCAGACAGGAGCAGCCCTGTGCAAACACATACAATTTAATGGGAAATGTTTCCACGTTAACTGTTTACAGCCCATAGACTCATTTCTGCTTCGTTCACAGCTTCTTCTTTCTCATTTCAAAATCACAGCCTTTATAAGTCGTACTGATATCTTACCTGAAATGAAGGAGTTTGGGTATGAGAGTGTTATAGGAAAATGAAGCGACCAGACACCAAGGGATTCTGGAGTACGAGGTTTATTTCTTAACGTGCACGGGTCCAGAGGAGTCAGTCTCCAAATTCTGAGCCCCAAACAAAGGATTCTTGGGGGGTTATATAGCTTAGGGGTCTTCCTGTCTACGTGACAAACGTGGGATACAGAAGCAGAATGTGATAATTGTTCTATCAGCAGGGGTGCTAGTTCCAGTCCTACTGACTATCCGGCCACCCGCCCTCTCAGACGGCCCCATCATTCTCTCTAGGGCGCCTGGGGCCTGGGCAAATAAAGGTTAAACAGAGGTTTTTCAAAGTTTCCCATATCAAGAGTAAAAGAAAGTGTATGTCAGTTTATATGCCATATATAGGCAAATCAAATTGTATGTTTTCAAATTCTAAAATTAGATTTGAGTTACTGTAATAACAGCTACTGCTTAGAGGGCATGCATTGTAGGTGAGACAGTGGGTTCCCGATAAACACTTCATTTACTCTTCCCAATGAAAGGAGATTTCCTTCCCTCAGCAAGGAAACTGGGGTGCAGAGAGGGCACGTGGCGCCCCTCGGGTCTCAGATCTAGATTGATGGGTCTCAAAGTGGTCCAAAGACTGCAGCATCTTTATCACCTGGGAACCTACTAGAAATGCAGACTTCCCAGCCCCAGTCGGCGCCCGCCGACTCAGAGTCCAGCAGAGCCCAGCCATCTCTGTGTTAACAGCTCATGGAGGCGACCCTTTCCCTGCTGCAGTGCGACACCCGCTCATGCAGGGCCAGGGTATGGGAGCTCCCTTCAGGCCCCTCAGCATCAGTCAGTTGTGCCTTCCTTTCATGGTGATGAGCTGGTTCTCCAGTGACTGAAAACTTTGCCCAACCTAGAACAGCAAGTCTGGAGCAAATTAAAGATAAGCCTTTAGTTAGTGAATGGCACTCCCAGATTTGAAGACACTGCTTAAGAAAGGTTTGGAGGTAAATGTTCCTGAAACGTGTATAATCTTCGTGGCCTTGAAACTGGGAGATGATGTATAAAAGCCCTGAGTGATGTAACGGAAACCTTGGCACCTGTTCACTCCTCAGAAAGCACACAGACAGTCACTGTTCTGCAGCTCCATGATCTAGAATGAGTCCCTGGCGTCACTGGGGAAGCCTTGGGCTTTATACTGGTGCCCTTCGTACTTGAGCCATCACGTGGCTTCCCCATAATGATGATTGGGGGGGTTGTGGGTGGCCTTATGCCAAGAGCTGCTGTGAACTCCCAGTGTCCTGTGACATTCTCTAGACGTCATTCTCAGAAAGAGTCGGCTCCACAAGGCAGATATGCTTAATGGTCCAGCCTGTAGCTGAGTCCCACTGTCTGCAGATGCCATATCAAAGAGCATCCTTGTAAGAGGAAGGAAGGCAAGTTGCTCTGGCATTTCATGCTCCATTGTACTAAATGTTACGTGCTCTGCACTGTGCCCCCAGCCCGGGATAGCATATTGGCACGTCCCTCCCCCCAGAATGGTCCTGTAAATGTCAGGTAAATATTAACCCCACCAAGAGCTCCAGCGTGCTCCGTTATGTGTTTGATATGAAAGCCTTTCACGAACCCGGAGGGCTATGTGAGAAAGCCCGAACTTGTATTCGGAGATACTTAGTGTCAAATTATAATGAGACTAATTATTCGGAAAACACTGTGGAGTGTGAACTAAGCTGTACTCACTCCGAAACTCCTTGCAGCACTTCAGCGCCAGTTCTGTCCTGACGGTGCTTGAAGTCACCCAAGGCGGCTCCGGCACGAGTCTCACCTCTGCCCCCTGCTGACCAAGTCGACTTTTCTCTGGACAATTCATTCTGCCTGAAGCTTTAGTCACTATAAACAATTCAGAGGGGATTTTTCTAGCAGCTTGGTACTTTTTTTTTTTAAAGATTTTATTTATTTATCTTTAGAGGGGAAGGGAAGGAGAGAGGGAGAGAAATATCAATGTATGGTTGCCTCTCATATGCCCCCCGCTGGGAACCGGCCTGCAACCCAGGCATGTGCCCCGACCAGGAGTCAAACCGGCGACCCCTTGCTTCACAAGCCCACGCTCAATCCACTGAGCCACACCAGCCAGGGCAGCTTGGTACTTTTTAAGTCTTTCAGGCATTTAACAAATATCTACCACTTCATCAAATATGTAAAATAGTTCAGCACAGTGCCCATGTGCCACCCTTTGGCCCCATGGCTCTTCTTATTTGCCAGAGATTTTCATCAGGAATTCACTGTTCGTCATTATATAATGCACATTTTTATACTTTTACTCTATGTTTCTGTGTCCATAAACAGTATAGAATTTCGGTGTAAATTTTAAACTCATATGCATGGTGTCACTTTATACACATTCTTCCTTTCTCACTGTGCATGATGTTTCACTGCTTATTTACTTTCAACCCTTTCCTGGCTCCCAACTCCTCCCTACGAACCGCCTAGCCGCTTGCCCTGCACAGCCCCAGCGATTGCTGCTGTTCCTTGAGCTTGCAAAGGGCCGGGTCTGCCTTTCCTGGCCCTGGCATCTGCCTCCTCAGCTCTCTCTTCAGCCTCAGACCTGCATTACTTCTTTGTCTTCAGTGCAGCCCAAAGTAACTTTACAAATTCTTACCGATTATGGATTTATGCTGGAGAAACACTGTCTCGTATATTCAGTTTCTGGACACAATGTTGTCCACCCACAGTGATGGGAAGGTGGTTCTCATGATCTCTGAAAACCTCACAGCGAATTTTCGAGTTACTTGTAAAGAAGTCGCATTTGTATTGTTTCCATACACAGAATAAAGTCCCAGTTCTTTTAGGAAGTGGCTGGAAAAGGCACGTTGTTCATTTTCATTATTTTGTTTTGTAAAGTAAGGGATAAACTTTAGTTTTTGGCAGAATGGTTTGATGGGATGAGAACGGCCCAAGTTCTGATTTCTCTCAGCTCTGTGACCTTGGGCAAGTCACTGTCCCTCAGGGCTTTCTGTCTCGTCATTTGTAAAGGAAGAGAATTGGGCAGAGGGACTGATTCTCAAGGCTTCCTGCTCAGGAATTTTGACTCAGTCTCTGAGGAAGGGACACATTTCAGAGAACTAGAGAATGGCATCGTTTCTGTCTTTCCGACACCGAAAATACTTGTAGATTATAGGACATGCGTGATGACAATGAATGGCTGTTACTGTGCAGATTAATGTATTTCGTCAGCTAATCTCTGGGTAGCCAAAATAGGGCAGGCTTAGACCTCATTTATTTTAATGCAGCCTTATGTGGCAGGGGTATTTGCAGCCCTAGAAGTTGGCTAAGGACTTCGGGCAAATTTTTTTAATGACTTTAATTTTATTTGTTCGTGTTCAATTGTAGCAGTGGTGTTGCTGGGCCTGAGTCAGATCCCAGCCTGAATTCTCTGTCACCGTCTTCTCCCGTTAGGCCCCCTGGCCCAAGTTTTTCCCAGTGGGACTCTTCTCTGGCAGGGTGCAGACACGATAAGGAATAGCTACCACCCAGGAGGGCCGGGAGTGGGGGCTCAGCCCGTGTGCTCCACAGACACTCCCTCTGCTGCAGACCAGGCTCCCCACCCATGTTGTTGAGACTCCCAGCTCCCTTGCTTTCTGGCTGCCCTATTGGAGGATGTGGAGAAAGATTTCTGGGCTTTTTTGAATGGTTGACTTACATGGCAAAGTGTAGGAAAGGTACGAAGTCTCTGAGGTTGGCACAGCACTGGATCCAGAGCCCTCATAAACAGGCGGTTTGTCCGGCCAGAGGGGCTGAGTGCTGAAGGCTCAGGGACCAGGAGGAGAGGGGTGCCTACATTTGCAGTGCACTGTAAAGATTGGGAGTCTCACCTTCCAACTTCTGTACCATGACCCCAAATGAGACTGGTCGTGACTGTTAGTCAGAGAAAGTAAACTCTCTGTGTAGGCAAAAGACTAGGAGAGTCCACCCCAGAATGCCCACGGCGCTTACCTCTGAGAGACATGGCTACATAGGTTTTTTTAGTTCCCCCTTTTTGTGTTTTCTGTATTTTTGACAATGAGCATGCATTACTTGTGAAATCAGAAAAAAGCAGTAAGGGATATTTTTATAAAACTGCCACCGTGCCTTAGGAGAGAAAGGTTCAGCATCCTTCATGTGGTAGCAAAGGTCCTCAAAATCTGGCTACGCCCGGGAACCACTCCCCACCATGTTATCATTTAAAATGCCCTTATAGCCTGTGATAAATCTAAGCATTCATTAAGTGGTGCTGCGACTGGTACCACCAAGACTTCTGGTGCACGTGATCTCATGTGTAGACAGACATCTTTCGTCAGCTCCTGGCACCAGCAGGACCGCGCTCCTGCCTGCATTAGAAAGGACGTGACACAACACGCATGTCAAATTCTGGTGAAATCGTCCCTCACGGGGCTTTTCTTCTTTTTCAAGATAACGCCTACGGGAAGACCTTACGGCAGCACCACGGCTGGGTCGTCCGAGGGGTTTTTGCGGTAAGTAACCCTTCGGCCTCCTGATATCCTGAGGGTCACAGCTGAGCTGGTTTTGTTTGTTTGGGGTGCGTGGTGTCTCTGTGCTTTGTTTCCTAGAACAAGAAAAACGCGTTGCTTATTTAAGTCCATTGGTCTCTGTTGCATGGAAATGTTGGCAATAAAAAGTGTCTAGAGCAGAAAAGACTGTCACAGAGTCTGCTTTGCCCCATCCAATTCCAGCAGCCTGTGGAGATTTGCCTCCAAAGTGGTTGCCTTTCAAGCCATAAGGTAGTGCAGAGTGTTGGCCCAGGGGCAGTGCGAGAGAACCACTGGGTCCTGTTGCCCACCACCAGAAAGATCTGTGGTTGTCAGGGTTTGGTAAGAAGGAAAGGAATTATTTATTTAAAAGTTTTACAGGTTCCGAATAATAGCAGGATGTCACCATTAAATCCCACTCCCTTTTAAACATCCATGCACACACACACAGTCCTGCCTCCCTTTTGCTAAATCAAGCTGGTTTCAGAACATGCCAACCAGACACCGTCTCTGAAGGGAAGAAGTCCGCAGCTTAACATTGCTGATCGTAGCTCAGCACTAGAGGCACCCCCCGTTAACCCGGGCTTGGCTGGGGGGCCCCACAGTCTCCATCTCCACCAGCTGTGCAGCCCTGTTCTCCAGCTGTTAATCCAAAACCACATGGCACCTTCTCATGGCAGGAGGCAGGGGTTCTACACCCTTTCAGCCCACATGGCCAAGGAGCCACTGTCGCTGCCCTTAGTTTGAATATTCACCCTGAGCTCCCACTTCCCACGGGGCTTTCTGCTTCCTGGGCAGGCGTGACAAGCTTCCCCAGCGCCCCAGCAGGGTTAGTCAGAGGGGTTTCCTATATTCCCGGGGACCAGGAGTTCTTAGCCTACACCCCGTTCTGTACCCCGGTCCACACCTGTTACAGGAGGCAGGAGCCACCCAGTGCTCACCGCTGAGGGGAAGAAGCCGGTGGTACCCGCAAGCTCACAGCCCCTCCGCTGCCCGTTGTGTTCGGTTTTGTCCATTCTAAAATCTTGATTTTTTTTTTCCCTTAGTTGAATTTCATTGAGTACTAACTGAATCGGGTATGTCAGCAGCTAGGGCCAGAATTCTCTTCTTACCCAATTATTTCCACCGTGAAGGTGTTTCTATTCGTGCGTTCTACTCCTGTGTGCACCACTCCTTCCTTCCCAGCACATCGGCCTAGGATGGACACACACCTGGGAGACAGAGCCCTCGGGCAGGGCCCTTAGCCTGTCGTGTGGAGCAGCAGGAGCAGCTGGCCCTGACTGTTGGCAGCAGCCTGCGTGCCGTGGCTCCCCAACCCGGGAGAGGGTGGTCTCCGTCCGACGCAGCCAGGAAGGGGCTCAGGTGGGGGGGTGCTGGGAAACCTCGCAGAGCAGGAGGGTCCTTTGGAAAATGGGGGATAAAAATAGCCTTGCAGGTGGTGCTTTTTACCGATTAAAAGGATAGGAGACGTTATTTGCCTACTTTAGGAACTGTTAGATTATGATTTATTAGAAGGCAAATAAAGAAAATGGAAAGGATTTACAGTGGAAGAGACCAAATTTCAATGAAAATGAAGTTCTTTTTGAAAGCACTCCTATTCATCTCCTGTTTATTTGGAGATGAATAGGAGCCAGACCAGTGGAGCTACAAACTGCTCCCGCTTACCTTCCGTGCACATTCAGTGGTCACAGTAATAGCCACCGTGAGCTCTCAGACACCTGTCGTGTGCTGGGCATTGTGCCAGGTGCTTCATGCTTATCATTTCCGGTAACCCTTAGGATTACCTCCCACTGTTTCATAAATTCAGAACTGCTAATCCTAGTCCCAGAGTCCCACAGTGAGGCTATGGCAGAGCCCAGGTCCAAACCCAGGTGGTGTCTGCAGACGCCCATGCTCATTCCCGGTGTCACAGCCTCCGCAGTGGAGACAGAGTGATGGAGACGGCTGGTGAATGACTAGAGAGCAGACGCCGCTCGCTGAGATGACAAGGCATGAGAATATCAAGTTGCCCCGTGTGCAAGAAACACAAGTGTGTTATTTTTTCAGTGTGAAGGTAAAGTTACATCCTGAAATATTAATGATCAAAGAGATATTGTCAATACGAATGCAGCTATAGCAGAAAATTTATCATAAGCATGAGTCTTTAGGGCATTTTCCCCCATATGAAGGAATTTAGACACGTCATAGTGCCTTGTAGAAATTATAGAAGAATAGAAAGGAAAAAAATTAAAAATTGTCCATATCCTTTTCACTCTATAATAACCACTATTAACATTTTTACATTTACCTTCTTCGCTTTTTGTGTATTTGACATATTTAAATATTCCATTTAATTTTGTGTTATCTAAATATATATCTACTTACAAGTTTTTATTTTATATCTACATATTTATATTATATACATAGTTATTTTCACTTTGTATCTTTGTACATAGATATACATTTTTTGATGTGTAGCTTGTAGTATAATTTTGTATTCTTCCCCCGCACTTAATAGATTCTGTTGTGACCTTTTTTAAATGCCATGAGCCCATTGGAGTAATTGAAAACCATTACTTTTAGTGATTGCACAATATTTCCCTACTGTAGTGATGCCATAATTTATTTGCTCAGCCCTCTGTGTTGGAAATTTAAGCTGTTTCTAAGTTTGTTATTACAGATAAAACAGCACATGTTCATATGCATTTTTGACTAAAAAAAACCTCTTATTTTTGTCATAGGTTCCTAGGAATAGAATTGCTATGTCTAATGGTAACAATTACAACCAGAACTTAGAATTTGAGCATTTACTATGCACTGGACATTGTTTTAAGATCTTTATGTATGTAAAGTTATTAATTCACCCCTGAGGCAGGCTCTTATTTTCCCTACTTATAGAGGAAAAAAACTGAGAGCCAAAGAGGTGAGGTAATATACCCAAAGTTACAGAGCAAGAACATTTTGAAGGCTCTCGATATTATTGCCAATAATTTTTTTAAGTTGCTGGTTTTTAAGATTCTCTCTCTGCTCCCTACTCCCCAGACTTACCCCAAAGAGTCCGCCACTTCCAAGTATAGTGGCCCTTCCTTTTAAAACCTCCGCAATCCCGAGCATGTTTGTTGTTCGTTGTGGCTTTATCACCTTCAGTTATTAAAGGTCAACCTCTTGCTGGAGATTAGGGTTCAGCTCTCCAAGAGCTTGTGTCTTACCTCCCCTGCCTCCGCCTCCCGATACCGTGATTCACAAGTTCTCACGGAGCCCAGATTCCATGGGGCTCTCCTGTGGTGGTTCTTGCTTACACGGTTTGTGTTCTCTCCTGCACCATCAGGTCTCTCAAATCACCATCACTCTGAACTCACAAGTAGAGAATTACATTTTTCTTTTCTTGGACACTTCCATTTCAGAACTTCCTAAACTCATATTCCAATGTGAGGTCGTTACTCAGGCCGGTTGTGCTGCTGTGTCCCCAGGATTTTCCTCACAGGTGTCTCTCTATATGGAACCCCCCTCACCCGAATTTCACCCCCAGGTCCTGTGTCTTCGTCCCATCCGTCCATTCTCCAGCAGCTCCCTCAGGGAGGACACAGGACACTAAAGTTTTGAGTGCCTGCATGCCAAACATGTCTTCATTCTGCCCTTTTTTTCCCTAGACCGAGGCTTTGGTTGGCATAGAATTGTAGGTTAATGATATTTTTTTCTCAGAATTTTGCAGGCATACGTCTGTTGTCCTCCATCTTCCCTCTATGATAAACGTTAATGTCATTCTAATTCCTGCTCCATTTTTTATTAACTGTTCCCCATCTTCTTCTGGATGCTTTTAGGATCATTTCTTTATCCCCACATTCTGAAATTTTATGACCTTCCCCTTTTGGTCTTTGGCATTCATTATGCTGAGCACTGGGGTGGGTCTCTAAATCTGGACTTTCATATCCTTCAGTTCTGGGAGATTTTCTCACATCCTACCTTTGGATAATGGCCTTTTCTTCGTTCTCTGTTCTCTCCCTTGTATTCCTGCCATTGTTTGAGTATTTACTACGTAACTGGCAGTGGGTTAAGTACGTCCTATGAGCACATATCCCATTAGCCCTTCGAATAAAGGAAGTGGTATCTGTTCTCTGCCTCCAACAAGGAAACTGAGGTTCTAGGAGGTAAGCACGTTGCCTAAATTCCTCAAGGATTCGAGAGTCGAGCCCAGGTCTTCTTGACCCGCCCTGTGCTGGGACAGGTGCAGGGTAACTCCAGCCCTTCTCCAGTTGCAAAAAGTATCCAGGGTGGCAGAGGGAGGGGCAGTTGATTATCAAAGGCTTTCAAATTCAAAGTATAAGGACACTCAGAAAGAAACTGTAGAATGATAATTCAGGATTCTACAAAGTCTCCCTAGATCTCAGCAGAGCCGACCCAGTGGACGGCAGGAGGACAGTTTAAGTGAGCTTAGGGAGCAGGTGGTCTGCAAAGAAAGGGAGTTCTAAAAGGCCCCGGAAGGCTCCTGTCAGGGCAGCGATGGGGCGCGAGGGTGCGGGTGACAAAGCACAGAGGCAGTCCCCCACTCAGGTCCTGGCCCGGTCCCTCCTTAGCGATATGACCTTCATCTGTGGAACAGGGACAGAAACTGCAGGGTTCCTACAGATGTGCATTAAAGCACAAAGCAGACAACAAGCGTGAGTGCCCTTCTTTTTTAGAAAACAGTCAATCAAGAGTGCAGAGGAAACAGTATTCCAGTGGGGGGACTAGGAGACACACAAAGAAACGCAGGTGTGAAGGTGAGGCCACGGTTCAAGGGCAACACCCTGGATCACACTGTGAGCGAGGAAGCTTTTCTTACACTTGTTCTCTCGGTGTTCCCTGACTTAAAGGCGTCATGCATTCTCAAGGTGGCCCAAGCACACACGTGCTTTTTCGAACCTTAACATTATTTGATTTGGTGCTTCAAAAAAATTTTAGAGCCCTGGCTGGTATGGCTCAGTGGATTTAGCGCAGGCCTGTGAGGCAAAGGGTCGCCAGTTTGATTCCCAGTCAGGGCGCATGCTTGGGTTGCAGGCCAGGTCCCCAGTGAGGGACACGTGAGAGGCAGCCACACATTGATGCTTCTCTCCCACTCTTTCTCCTTCCCTTCCCCTCTCTCTAAAAAGAAATGAATAAAATATTTTAAAAAAATTTTAGAGTTCATGAATTTGAAGGGTATATTCCTATTTTCTTTTGCTCTGCTCAGCTGTGTGTGTTTGTGTGTGTGTTTGTGCATGCACTCGCACGTAAGAGGAAAGCACACGCGAGAGGCATGCTGCACGCTCTCACCGGCCGTTCTTTTGCAGCTAGCCTTGAGGGCAGCACCATCCTATGAAGATTTTGTGGCTGCATTAAGCATCAAGGAGGGCGACCACCAGAAAGCTGCTTTCAGTACCGGGATGCAGAGGGACCTCAGCCTCTACCTCCCTGCCATGGAGAAGCAGCTGGCAATCCTGGACACTTTGTACGAGGTGCACGGACTGGAGAGTGACGAGGTGGTATGACGTCCATGGGTCTAGCGCCACCCGCCTTCAGGGAACCGAGCTGGCCGCCGCGTGTTGTGGCCCTGCTTCTTCTCTGGCAGCAGCTTCAGCTCTCTCCTCCCTTACCTGGGGGCATGGAGAGGAGCAGGCAAAGCCTAGTGCTTTTATGTATAATTTTTAAAATGCTTGTATGTGTTTTGTGTGTTTAAAAATCAAGGTGCTATATATTTCAGTTCAATGGGCCTCCTGGAAACCAAATCATAGCTGTTGTATTGACTTGCACAGCAAGTTGTAAGAGCAGATTTCACAAATGAATTTGTTGCTACTGTTTTCTTTAGTTTATGGCTTTGGGTTTTAACAGGCCACCCACACCCAAGCTGCAGGTGAGCAAATTCTATACCAAGGACGACAACTCATAGCCAGTGTTTCCGTCGCCTCAGAATTAGACTAAAGATCTGGAGGGACCGGAGCCCCTCTGTGGAAGCTGTTGAAGCGCCAAGCTTGCCAGCCCTAGATGTTCTTCGGAGAACCTCCTCCTCCGTGGCTCCGTGGGCGGTGTGAGCCTGCGGGCCAGGTGCCCCAGCGCCCACTCTTGTTCCCGTGCTTTCCCATGCATATCGCAAGGGGGCTGCCCAGCAAAGCCGTGACGTTCAGGGATTGTTACCTGATTTCAAAAGTGAGGGATTTATGTGCTCACCATGACACAGCCTCCAAATAGAGGAACAAACAGGTGGGATCCAGACCACCTGCATCAAAGCACATGGAGGGCTTGTTCAGAAAGCAGATTCCCAGGCCTCGCTGTGACCTGCAGAACCAGATCACGTGGGTGGGACTCAGGACTCTGCGTTTGAATACCTGTCAAGTGATTCTTGTGCACAGAGACTTGAAGAATTATGAGATTAAATTCTAGTTTACAGAATACCCAGTCTTCTGCATGAACTCAATGATGTGTCCTTTTTTTTTCAAAGAGGAAGAGGCGGTTGTGGATGCAAACCAGTTAAAGGGACAAGGAGAAGGACCAGGTTTACTTCGGCAGCCTTCCTCATGGAGCCAGCATGGCGCCCGGCCAGGCCGCAGGCAGGCACCGTGGTCCCCGTGTGCTCTCAGGGCAGTGTGGTTTAGTCGCCAGCTGCGCACAGCAAGCTCGATGCCCCTGCTGGCCTATCTCACGAGCCTGGAACTGCTGGTCAGTCTCAGGAACTTGGGGACTGGGCCACGGTTGACTGCTGGGATGTCAGCCTGTCATAAAACCTTGTGTAGGCATTTGCCTGGAGAGAGTGACATGGGGACTGTGGCCTGGTCTCAGGAGGCCACACCACCAAGAAGGCATGGGAGAGGGGCCACAGGCCTTCCCCGTGAGAGGCCGCTTCCTCCAAGTGGCTGGAAGGGCATTTCCACCGTGAGGGGTTCCCCAGGGTGGAAGGTGAGCTCCTTTGCGGAGCACAGGTGAGTGCTGCCCGAGCAGCCCCAGAGGATGCTGGTCCGAGGGCAGAGGGAGCCCCTCCTCAGACAGAGGATAATGTCGGGAGCAGTGCTGGTTTTGCCTTCCATCTGTCTTTAGACAACGGGGCATTCATTTAGCTCAAGTTAATGAAGCAGCTACTCGGCTCACATAGGGACTTTCGGAAAAGGCTGAACTTAGAAAAGCAACATTAAATGTTTTAAGGCTGGGGAGAAAAACGATGCTAAAACGACACTGATTATTTTGTATTTTAGCACTTCCTGTTGGCATCTCCAAAGGGGTGTGTGCGTGCTCGTTCCCTTCCCATGAGTAATCGGTGTGGCTCTCCCTCTCTGGCTGGTGTGCAAACGAGGGCGGCCCAAGGGGCTCCTGCCCTTGACGGTAGCTTGAAAAAATAGCCCACCTTTGCCTGTGCCTTGAGTGAAGATGCATCAGACATCCTGTCACTGGGAGGGGACGCTACCAGGAAATGTGAGTGTTGCAAAGCAGGACCCTCTCATCACCTGCTGGTGCTCCCTGTCACCTCGGGTAAACTTGTATGGGGAGGGAGTGGGCCCCCAGAATGTATCTCATTTGCCCTTGAAGCTGTGAACACACGCAAAGAAAGCTGCTCAGCGTGGCCATTTCACATTTGTGTAGGTGTGGCTGGTGTAGCCAACCCAGGTGTCTGGGGAAGAAGGGTTTGATATTATCTGGGACCATTGGGAACCCACATTAGGATGATTTGAGTAAGTTCCATTTTCTCCTCACCCTTTTTCCAACACTACAGAAAGGGGCAATGTGTTTTTGATAGGTGTTTTCCTTCCTGGAACGTATTAAGTTTGCCTCAGATGTGTACAGCCCTGAGAGCCCTTCAATAAAGAGAACTAGAAATTGAACCTGTACTAGACGGTAAGGTCAGCCTGACCTGGAGCTGGGCACAGGCGGAGCCTCTTCCTGGATCCACAGTGTTTGCTTCTCCGTTTTAGTCCACGTCCTAATTCGTGCTAAATTGCAGTCAGTGTCTCAGAAGGGGACAGAGAGAAAGAATAGTAAGGCTTTCTTTCCATAACCCGCCAAGATGTGCAGATGCCTGGGCTCCCGCCGGCCCAGACAGCGAGTGAAGAAGAGGTAGGCGTCTTGCTGTCCTTGCTCAAACGTCTCAGGGTCCCTTTCCAGGAGCAGCCTTTAGGGAGGTCCCAAGGGAAAAGGTAATGTGACTTCCAGGTATCAGGAGAGGCGGTCAGCAGGTTTGGCTGACCCCTCCAGGGTACTTCCTGCACACAGTGGCCTCGTGTTCACACCCCTCCCCAAGGAGGAGCCAGGCGTGGTGCTGGGGGGAGGGTGGGGACTGTGTGTCAGTCCTGTCAGCGGCCACGGCCACTGTTTTGTCCTTTGAAAGCAAGCTTGAGTGCTTATCGCTAATCCTGCTGAAAAATGTCACGTTGGAGGGATGCCCTTTTGCTGGGCATGGAGATGATATTCAGCTCTGCAGCGAGTCCTAGAGGTGGGGCTCGGAACTGCAAGCAGGTCACGTCAGGGGCTGGCTGGGAAAGGCTGTGTTCATCAGACTGTGAAAGTTTGCAGTCTTCTTTCTTAATTATTCATTGTGTTTACATGTATGTCCAGAAACTTAATGCTCTCACTTTTATATTTTTGGGAAAGTTTTTTTTTTTATTAAAAAAAATGTGATGGGGACCAATAAATAAAGCACATTTTTCTTTATTCAATTTGAAGTAAGCAAGACCCCTTACTTCAGCTCTTCCAGGCGGATCTTATTAAGGAAATTTAATCTGATCGCGGGGCCCATACATTCCAGGCAGGAGAGAGCGCCAGAGGGTCTGGAGCGGTTACGATGATGTGAGACGTTTGGAAACGTTCTGAAGGAGCACTACGTGTGTGTTTGTTCTCCTGAACTACTGTATCATGTCCTACGAGAGGTCGGTGACACGGTGGTGGGTTTCGGAATCCCTGGCCGAAGTCCGTTGCTTCTGATTTTGGTCAGAGGTTTTACAACTCTCCGGCTCCCCCACCCTCGTGGTTCATTTCCTTTCAAGGCGAATGTCAACCATTTTTATACTTTCAGATTTAGTGTTTATAAGCAAAGTACGTTTTAAGCCATGGTTCTGAGAGCTGATCTGACGTGCGTGGTCAGAGAGCACTGGCCTTCGGCCGCTTGGTGACCCACACAGCCCGCCCGCGGACGTCAGTGTGTGGTACACCTGTGTCCTGGGTCGCGCATGTAGGGCTCATTATTGAGAGAGATGTCCTGCTTCCGGGCGTCCGTTTGTAACCTGCAGTTGCTTACTCAGGGTTTTCACAGTAATGACAAAGTAGTCACTAGCTGTCTGATGGGATTTTAAGACTGCTTAGCTAGCACAAGGTCGTTAGGGGTCCTAACAACTGCCGCATGCACACACTGCTTGCCAGCCCGTCTGTGAGCGTTCCATGCGTCCTGCTGCAGTCCGTCCTTGCTCCTGTGCAGTGGCCGTCTGCGTGGCATCTCCGAGCACCTCTGCGCCGGGGCCCAGTTACTGACGGGACCGCTGTTGCATGCATTGGTCTCTGTTGTGCGCTGTCTGTATACAGCCTTTCATGAAAAGGGGAACACACCCCACTCACTGCTCAGTAATGCAAATGTCCCAAAATTCTCCCAAAGGTTACCCTTTGAGTCACTTCTCTTTCAGAGTGAACACCTGTTTTCAGGTGACTCTTGTGAGAACATAAGAAAGAGATCCTGCTTGTTTTAAGCACATCCTCTCTGTCTGTTACCTGTATTTTAAGGTGTGGTTGGTATTTTCTCCCTGGGCTTTATAAACAGGTACCACCCTGAGATGGGGGTCTCCCTGTCAAAGCTGGTCTCATCCGCACAGACGCCTGTATGCCTGTCTCTTTGTGGGTGTACGTGGAGGTGACAAGGAGGGGGAGCTAGAAGTAATTTCTGTTGCTTCCCAGAAGGCTCATGAACCAGCCTCACGGTGTGTTTGATCTGTGAGTCCCCCGTGTTGTGACGACTTCACTAGAACGTCAGTAAACAGCCCAACTACCTCATGTGAAATTGGCTGTGGACAATCTGTGTCGGACGGGTCGTGTGTTCAGGCCGATTTGATCTGATTAAGAGATTGAACAAAATGATGTCTCTACACAGAAGAAACATGTTAGACCATATGCCAAAGGCTACAATGTACATAGGTTTCCTAGGATTAATTTTTTAAATCAATGCCGAATCCCACCCCCAGTATTCTTATCTCGAATGTCGGTGGTCTTCAGATCCGTGCACTTTCAATGTCTGTCTCAGGCCACCTTCCTTACCTGTGCTTGTCCCTCCACATCATAATGACAGTAGAAAGCAAGTGTCAAGTGGTTTGTTGATTTCTTAGTTCTAATGGACCTTTTCTTAGAACATAATGTGTTGGAGCCTTTTAGGACCAATCAGTGGATGAAGATGTCATGTTCAATGTTTCGTGTAAAACTCTGTCCAAGTTCTCATTCTGTAACTTGTGGGGAGGGGGAATGAGCACAGGGTTTACTTTTTTTGCAAAAATGTTTGAAAACATCTGTCAGATTTTATATTCATTAGTTATAATAAACTTATTTTTAAAGTATTTTATCAAGTGCTTCTCTCAAAGATTTCTGTGTAGTTTGTTAAGATAAATAAGTCCACATCACAGAACTTCCCTCTCTTAAAGCCTAAAAAAATGAACTATCAAAATATATTAAAACTTAAGAAGTGGAAACCCCTTAAATTCACCAGCAGTGAACAAGGGAAGGAGCCCCTGTCACTGTGCTTTAAACTTCAAAAGATGATCACCAAAGAAAAAGATCATATTCGCCAGCAAGAACGAAGAGAGCTCCTAATCCTGCCTTGCAGTGGGGGGATTTGCAAAATCCAGAATTCTCGTTAAAACCTCAGAGTTAGGCAAGACGAATAGCCTCATCTCTTCCTTCCTCTGAGAGGGGCTGGTATATGTGTGTATCGTGGGGGCACGTCGGAGGAGGGAGTGTTGCTGGGGAGAGATGGGTGAAACAGGGCAAGAAAACCCTGCTCACCCCTGAATTAAGAGACACACTTAGATCCCAAGAATCTTCTCCCTGTGATGCGGTAGATATGTCTCCTCTCCATTTGGAGTTCACTGTGCTGCAGGACTCGATGCAAATATCAGAAGACAGAGCAACGTCCAGTCCCTGGAACAGAAGCCTGTGGACATGGCTCCTCCTCCCTCCCCACACAGGGCTCGGGCTTGGCTGGTGTACATGGCTAAGGCTGCGCTTGCAATTAAAATAAATGGTCTGAACAGGGCCAAGGTCTTAAACATACACAAGTTTAAATAAAATGACCTGGCAGCTACATAAATACGCTACAGCCAGCAGAGGGAATGGAGTGATGAACAGATGAACCAATGGGGAAGAGGAGCTAATCTAAGAAGCAAAATTCCTAAGGTTGTATTGTGCTCTCAAAGAACTTGAAAAGAGCATGAGTTCAGTAAAATGAGCGCTCATAATATGAGCTGATAAAGAGGCAGTTAATGGAAACAACGTGATCTAAATAACCCTATTATAGAACAAATAAATGAATTAGTAATAGCGAGACACACGGTCAAATGCAGAATTGATAACAAAAGAGACTTGAGTGACTGCAGTGGGTAAAGAATTTTTTCAAGATTAAATTCATTCTTGAGAGGGTAATTATAGGAAGACAAAGATATTCTAACATACGTGTAATTGGTGACAAAGAAAGGAACTAAAGAAGTAGTGAAAGATAAAATGCAGAAAAGTTTCCTGAAATTAACCTTCGATTGAAAAATTGCCCCGTGTTCTAGGAAATCTGACAGGAAGCACTTGAGCCTATCCTGACACCAAAACATATCCTGATAAATTGAATGGACTAAAAGGATGAAAAGAGAATTCTTCTCTGTTCGGGCAGGAAATGCAGTCACCAAAGACTCTGCAACTTCCTTTCCACAAGATCTAATGACAGGGAACAATCGAGAAATGGATCTAACGTTCTGAGTAGGAAAAAAGTGACTTAAGTATATTATTGGCAGCCATGTTGTCCAATACAATGTCTGGTACACTTAAGCACCCATGAGCCCTTCTTAAGGGAACCATTTGATAGGAGAGATGACTGAAATAACTGGATAATGGAGAAGCCCATAGTAGAAGAACTGGTGGGAGCATTGAATTTACAAAGAACCAAGCCTGAACTGGGAATTAGAGTCATAGGTGCATGTTACAAATAGTATAAACCTTACTAATCCATGTAAATTGGAAGTCAGGAAGCAGGGGTTATAAGAGTGTCAATCTCACTTTTATAGCAGAATCAATATTACTGAGGAAAAAAAACATAATAACTAACCTTCATTTTTTGATAATAAAAAAAACCTTGAATACATTTTTAAATAAATACCTGTTGGGATAAAGAAATATTTTAAGTGTAGTAATTGTTTGAGTTTATTTTCTTAAATACAAGCAAAATAACATAAATAAAAATAAATATGTCTCTGTTTATAAAAATATCCTCTACCCTTTTATCACCAAAGAAAAGAAATCAGGAATGTTGAAAAAATCAGTAATGATATTCACCTAAAGTTAGTGATGGTAATTTTTAAGTGGATACCGATTTTGTTTTACTCTTCTCTTTGTACTTAAAGATAACCATGCTATCTTTTTATTTTAAAACAGGGTAGGGCAGGGCAGGTATTCAAAAACCGAAGTTAAAAAGCATCGTATAGCATTGGTGGCTCACCAGCATATGCTGCTACTTGTGATGACATTTGCTTTCCATTAAATTTTTAACTTAAATCTCACCACACTTCCCTTTTTCCCCCACTGGTTACTTTTCACTCATAAGCTTCTGTTCCTTTACCCACACGAAAATATTACTCAACCCATAGTATACACTCTGTAAGTGTTGCCCTCATTTATGGCTAACGGGAAAAACTGAACACCGGTGTGAGACCTAGTGACTTGCCCAGCACATCTGAAATGAATGGAAAGGTGGAAAAAGAAGCTCTCAGGACTGGCTGGCTGACAGTCATCATAGCAGAGGAAGCCAGAAAGCCTCAGCAACAAGGGAATGTTGCCCATGAATTGGCTACACTCCATCTGAGGAGCTGAAAGGTTCCTTTCTCTGTGCTTCTGTGAGTTTAGAAATGAGATGTCAGCCCCTTCTCTACCCCAGCGAAATTGCTGGGCAATAGAGCTGTAGTTCAGTTCGAGCTTACTCTGATCCAACCCAGCTGCAGCCACGGCAGATGAGAGAATGCAGCACTCAATGTATTCAGTGAGGGTGTGTCATAAGGACATTCAGGATTACATTTGTGGAAACCTGTGGAAGCCCAACATTCTACTGGGAAGTGTGTGGGAGCAACTCGGGAGTCTCTCTCTCCCTCTCTGTCACACAGAGAGTTCTGCGGAATCCCACATCCTTGACTTCATTAGTATAAAAAGAGAATCACTGGAGGACAGAGCTGAAAGACTCCATCTGCCATAGAGGTCATAATAGCTGTGGCCAAACCTCAGATCAGGAACTGTGCCTCACGTGCCTGGCACAGTGTCGAGCAGAAGGCAAGAAGGCCAAGAATGGTGGTGGCCGTCACATTAATAGTTGTCACTGTTATAAAGGGAAGTGTAGCTCTGTCATGCCTGGACTTTCCCTGATGAGTATGCTTTTTCTTTGGGCCACTTGCCCCTGACCTCACAGAGGATTCACTGTGGCCCCTAGAACAGGCTCCCCCCTCTGCACGGAATGTCTTGCCACCTTCAAGGAGAAGACCTTCACTGAACCATGTTTCCGGTCAATGGAGACACTCCCTCTCCTTGCCTCAGCCCTAGAGCCACCTGGGGTACTTCACAACTGTCTCCCAGCCAGAAGATTCCAGGAGAATGGCTAGCGGGGCATTAGGGTGGACCTGACACCTTCCAGAGGAGCCCTCCCGCCCCACTTCAGAACACAGCTAATATACTTTTCTTCCCTGATCTCCTCTGCCCTTATTCTGCACATTCATTTCTCAGAGTGACTCTCCCTTTGCCACTCGGAGTTCTGGTTGGGCTGCCTCTGACTGCAGCAATGGGTGTGTGCTCTCGAACAGGTGCCGCCTGGGCCTTCCCCAGAACTGTGTATTGGGACACTGGGAGAGAGTGTCACTGTTGTGAACTGCGTGTTTGTGAACACCCAAAGTGCATGTGTGGAAATTCCAACCCCCAGTGGAATATTAGTAGGTGGGCATCTTTTGAAGATAATTAGGGATAGATTAGGCCATGTCCGAGACAAGATAGAGAAGTCTTATCTAGAGAAATCATTCTAAAAGAATGAAGATAATTAGGGATAGATTAGACCATGTCTGAGACAAGACAGAGAAGTCTTAAAATCATTCTAAAAGATCTATGTTCATGAATTAGCAGGTCTGACAGTGATAGGATGTCTCCCACATGTGTTTTGTTTTTTTATGTTCATACCACCAGGCAACTCTCCAGTGCCAAATGGAGTCCTAGAGTCAACTCAGTTAAATACTGACGCTGTTACTTAGAGAAGGTGGCAGATTCCACAGGCTCAGGGCTCAGTCCTACACAGACAGGATTGATGAAATCATCGGTCATGGTGATTGAACTCAATCACCAATTCACCTCCATCCTGGAGATTAGGGGTTGGGACTAAAATTTCCCCCTCTAACACATGGCTGTGTCCCTAGCAACCAGCCACCATCCTTAGATGCTTTCCAAAATCCACTTCATGAACAAGCTCAGGTGTGGTTGAAAGAGGTTTATTATGAATATCAAGATGCCTTTATTGCTCTTTTAAGTTAGGAAATTCCAAGGACTTTAGGGTCTCTGTGCCAGAAACAGAAGACCAAATCAATAGTCATTATAAGCAATAATATTACAATGTCAGTTCTTCCAAGTCTAATCTAAAGATTCAGTGCAATACCATTAAAAATAACTAGCACATAGATATGACACACAAGAATGAGCAACAAAAGAAAAAGTAGATAAATTAGACTTCATCAATATTAAAAACTTGTGCATCAAAGACACTGTCCAAAAAGTGAATATATAAACTACAGCATGGGAGAAAATATTTGCAAACCATGTATCTAATAAGGGACTTGTATTCAGAATATACAAAGGACACTTATAACTCAACAACAAAAAGACAAACAACCCGATTTAAAAATGGGCAAAAGAGAAATAGACATTTCTCCAAAAAAGTATATAAATGGCCAGCAAACACACAAAAAGATAGCAAACATCATTAGTCCTTGGAGAAATGCAAGTCAAAGCAACAATGAGATACCACTTCACACTTGGTAGGATGACTAAGGAAAAACAGAAAGAATAGCAAGTGTTGGTGAGAATGGGGAGAAATCAGAACCCTTGTGCATTGCTGGTGGGGGGAGAGATGGGATATACAATGGAGCAGCTAAGTGAAAACAGTTTAGCAGTTTCTTGAAAAGTTAAACAGAATTGCTGTATGTCCCAGCAGTTCCACTCCCAGGCATGGACCCAGAGGAATCAAAAGCAGGGACTTGAACAGATGCTTGTGTGCCAACATTCATTGCAGCATAGTTCATAATAGCCGAGAGGTGGCGACAACTCAAGTACCTATCAACAGATGAACTGATGAACAGACATGGTTTCTACACACCGCGATTATTCAGGCATGAACAAAGGATGACGTTTTGATACATGCTAAACATGGATTAATCTTGAAAACATTATACTAAAGAAAACAAGCCAGGCACAAAAGGACAAATGTTGTGTGGTTGCATTTATATGAAATATCCGGAATAAGCAAATCCATAAAGACAGAAAGTAGAGTAGAGATTACCAGGGGCTGAGAGGTGGGGGAGCAGGGAGCTACCACTTACTAGTTGAAGAATTTCTGTTTGGGACGTTGAAAAGGCTGCAGAACTAGATACTGGTGACGGTTGTACTGCACTGTAAATGTACTAATGCCACTGACCTGTTTTGTTAAAAATGACTGAAGTGGCAAATTTTATGTTACATGTATTTTACCACACTGTTTAAAAATTAATGAATATACCCCAAAATCATTGCCTGAATTAAACACTTTGAATTGTATACTTGAATTTTATACTTTACTTGTGTACTTATATGGGTGAATTGGATGATATGTGAATTATATCTCAATCAAACTCTTTTATATTCTAGTAGGATTTTTGTAGAAACTGATGAACTAACTCTAAAATTTATATGGAAATGGAAAAGACCTAAAATAACCAGAACAACTTTGTTGAAAGTTAACAAAGCTGGAGTTCTTAGTATTAGCTAATTACAGGGCTTCCCATGAAGCTGTAATAACCAAGAGGATAAAGATCCATGAACAAGACAGTTGAGAAATGAACTCACACTTGTATAGTTATTTAGTTTCTGGTCAAAGTGCCAAAGCAATTCAATGGTGAGAGGAAGTCAAAGGCTCTGGAACTACTACTGCCTACCTAAGTTGGGAAAAGATGAACCTCCTCCTGTACCTCCCACCACACAAAAAATGATTCAAAGCAGATCATGTAACAGAACATACAAGTGAAAAGTCTAAAGGTTCGCAAGGAAACACAGGACGAGATCCTTGTGAATTTGGGGTAGACAGATTTCTTAAAACACCGAAAGCTTTCATTACAAATGTACGTAAGTCATATTTAATTTTAAAAGTTAAGTAAAAAAAACACATTCTCAGGAACAATGTGAAAAAACAGCAGGGTCCACATCGTAAGGTCAGAACAGCCAGATCAAAAGAGCAAGTTCAGAACGTGAAGAACTCCCACACACCGGTTAGAAAATACACAGAAAACAGAAAAAGTTACACAGGACATGACTAGATAACTGGCAAAGGAGGAACTACAAATGGCTAAAAAAGGGACATGTTGGTGAATGTAGCTTCCTATGTTACTGGACATCCGGGGATGATCTGGGTGTCGCTTCTTCATATTTATCATTTCCCTCTTGGGTTGTTTATCTCTAATTTTTTAGTCATATTGCTTATATACACGGTAGATATCTTCTCTGAGATGGCAGCCTGTCTTTTCACTTTGTATCTCATGCATTTTGTTATAAAACAAGTTCTTAATTTTAATATAATGAAATGTCCATTTTTCCTTTATGATTTGTACTTACTGGGTTTGGTTTAGAAAATAATTGCATGTTCAAATATCACTAAAACATCATGGGATATTTTTTCCAATAATGTAATAGGTTTTTTTGCGTTTAGGTCATTAAGTCATCTGGAAATTATTTGTGAATGGACTACGGTTTGGATGGATTTCATCTTTTCCTTGAGGCTGGTCACTTGGCTCTGCACCAGTGACAGTGTCCTTTCCCTATCATGTAAATGCTGTCACTCTCAGACAGAAACTAGTTTGGTTCTAGACTCTGTCCTACACCATTTGCCTAATTGTCACTCTCTGGGCCAATACCATGCTATTTTCTTTTTTAAGAAAGTGTTGGTGTCTCTTGGAATCAGTTCCCTGCCCCCCCCCCGTGTTTCCTCTTTTAAAAAGAGTTGGCTGTTCTTCATGCTTTAATCTTCTGTGTGAATTTAAGGATGATCTTGTCAAGCTTTGAAAAATATCATTTTGGAATTTTTACTATAATTATACTGAATTTATTAGACTGATTTTGGGGAAAACTGCTGTTGCTATAAAATTTCATCTTCCCTCCAATAAATATGGTTTATACGTCCATCTGCTTATGTATTCTACTATTTCTTCAATAAAGTTTCATAATTTCATTGGTAAAAGTCTTTTGTTATGTTTATTTCTGGTACCTTATATTTTATTGTTGCCATTGAAAAATATATTCTTTAAAAAAAGCTTTATGATTTTGCTGGTGAATAGCAATGTTACTGGTTTTACATCTGTCTTGCATTCAACAACCTTGATAAACCTCTATTTCTTAGTAATTTATAGATTCTTTTGTATTTCTTATTTTTTCTTTTTAAATTCTTATAACTTTTTTTTTCTTGTCTTATTGCACTAGTGGAAAGCTTCAGGATGGTGTTGAGTAGAAATGATGATAGAACAGATCAGTGTGTTCCTGCTCTGAAAGGGAATGTTTTCATCATTTTAGAACTGCATATAATTTTTGCTATGTAACTTTCAAAATTTCTATAATTTTGGTAGCTGCCATTTAACAGGCTAAGGAAGTTGCTTTGTACTTCTATTTTGCTATTGGTATTAATTATGAAACAATTCTGAGTACTATCAGAAGTTTTGCTACATTTATTGATATGATCATAACAGTTTCCCCCTTTTACCAGTTAATATGGTAAATACCATTAGTTTACTTTCTAATTTTAATCATCTTTGCATTCCTAGGGTGAATCCAACTGAGTAACAACGTATTTTTAATAGGCATTTCTGGATTCAGTTGACTAATATTTAATTTAGGATTTTGGCAGCTATATTTAGAAGTGAGATTAGCCTTTAATTATTACTTTCTTGTTCTGTCTTTATCTGATTTTGCCATCGGAATGATTTTACTTTGAGGTGGGTAGTGTTCCTTCATTTCATATTCACTGGAACACATCGTTTAAGATAACTTTTATCTGTTCTTTGAAGTTTGGGTCTGGCTGAAAAAAATCTGAATTTAATGGGTTGTGTTATTTTTTTGATGGAGGAGGGTGGATTTTAAACCTTTTTTTTAAAAGATTTTAATTATTTATTTTCAGAGAGAGAGGAAGAGAGGGAGAGAAACATCAGTGTGTGGTTGCCTCTCATGTGGTCTTCACTGGGGACCTGGCCCGCAACCCAGGCATGTGCCCTGACCGGGAGCCCAGCTGGCAACCCTTTCCTTCACAGCCCACACTCAATCCACTGAGCTATACCAGCCAGGGCTAAACCTTCTGATTTAAGTAATAAACATACCAAAAGTAGTATTTCTTCTTCAGTAGTTTCGTGAAGTTACATTTTTCTAAGAAATTGTGCATTCGATGTATTTTGCAGTTTATTGGTTATACGCATCAAGTAGAATTGTGCCCATGTGACCACAAGAGCTTACTCTGGGAAGACTGAACAAGACCCCAGCTTCTCCTAGAGCGAGGGCCCCCATTCAGACTCAGCTTCCCCTGGGACTGCTAGCTCTCCTCTGTCACCAGGAGGGTCTTCATCTTCCCACAGCCTCCCCAGGTCTCCAGGTGCTGGGCAACTGGCTTTCTCAGCAACTGCTAAGCACACCAAGCCCTGGAATCCAGAGCTGCCCAGCAGCCTGCTTGCCCACACTGACCAGCTCCCCACCCAGGTGCTGACATGGCCTGCCATGCAGCCATGGAGGACAGTGAACCACAGACCATGTCCCTTCTCACTGACCCTCAAGTTGTAGATCGCCCCTCCAAGAGCCTATTTCTTATCTCAAACTGTGTCACACTGTGGAATTCATCCTGAGCTCAGAGACCTGCCAGGTGGTGGCAATGCAGGAAACTGCCTTGCCCAGCACTGGCACATCACCGTTCTTAGTGTTATAGTTATATCGCCACTATTTGTAGTTTAAATCTCCTTGTGTCATTCCTCATTATTTGTCTGTGCCTTCTCTCTCTCTGCATCTGTCTCTCTCTCTCCATCAAGTGCACTGAAGGTTTGTTGTGGCTGTTTTTTACTTTTACTCTGGAATAATTTCAGGTTTACAGGAAAGTCACACAGGTGACACAGAATTTCTGTGTAACCCTGACCCATCTTTCGTAATGTTAACACCTCACGTAACCTTTAATTTGTTTAAAAATTAACATTAGTACAAATATCTTAGTACAAACACCGTTGCTCCACTCCAGACATTATTCAGGTTTTGCCAGTCTTCTCACTAAAGTCTTTTTCTGTTCCAGGATTCAATCAGGATACAATGCCGCATTTAATGTCATTGTATTTTATTTTTCAAAACTCAATCGTATTGAGTAACATTTATGTACTATAAAAAATTCACCGATTTAAACTGTATGATTCAATGGTTTTTATTATATTTTCAAAGTTGGGTAGTCTTCACCATAATCTAATTTTAGAATATTTTTATCACCCAAAAAAGAACCCTGCGCCCATTAAACAGCCACTTCCTGTTCTCCCTCCTCCAGCCCCAGGCAACTGCCAACCTTTCTTCTCTCTCTATGGCCTTTCCCGTCCGGACCTCAGCTGTGAGTGAAATGGAAGAATATGTGGTCTCTTGCAATCTGCTGGCAATGAGTGAAGGTTCCAACTTTTTGACATCCCTACCAATGCTTATCTGTTTTTTTAAATGTTATAGGCATTTTAGTGGGTGTGAAATGGTTTTGATTTGCATCTCCCTCATGACAAATGAGGTCGAGCATCTTTTTACCTTCTGTTGGCCATTTGTATATCTTCACTAGCAAAATGTCTGCTCAAATCCTTTGCTCAGTATTTAACTTATTTTTTCCTTATTGAGTCATGAAAGTTTTTTATATTCAAATATAAGACTTCAGATAAATGACTTTCAAATATTGTCTCTCAGTCTATGGATTGTCTTTCTTTTTTTATGGTATAATTTGAAACATAGAAGTCCCTATTTTGATGAAGTTAAGTATATCATTTTTTTTTACTTTTTTGTTTGTGCATTTGGTATTGTATTTAAGAAGTCATTGACTAACCCAAGATCATGAAGGTATGCTCCTGGGTTTTCTTCTAAGAGTTTCATAGTTTTAAATCTACAATTCATTTTGAGTGAGTTTTTATATGATGTGTGTGTGGTAGGGGTCCAATTTCATTCTTTTGCATGAGAATATCTAGTCTCCCAGCACCACTGGTTAAAACAAAACAAACAACAACAACAAAAGTGTTCTTTTCCATTGAATTTTCTTGTCCCATTTGTCAAAAATTGGTTGATCTTTACTGTTAACAATTTATTAATGCCAACATGTCTTTAGTTCCATAGTTTTGTAGTAAATCTTGAAATTGGCAAATTTTAAATTCTCCAACTTTTTCCCCCCAAGATTGTTCTCATTATTCTGTGTAAGCATATTTCACCTTTTAAATTTTAACACCTTTTAGTTTTGTGATTTTTCTTTTTTTAATATATATTTTATTGATTATGCCATTACAATTGTTCTATTCCCTCCTTCATTCCCCTCCACCCTGCACACCCCCTCCCCCACCATTTCCCCCTTTAGTTTATGACCACGTGTCTCAAGTTCTTTAGATTCTATATTTCCCATACTATTCTTGCCCCCCCATCTATTTTCTACCTACTGTCTATGCTACTTATTTTCTGTACCTTCTCCCTCTTTCCCTTCCTCCCACTCCTCTGATTTTTTTTTTCATTTTTCTTAGTTTTCTATTTCATTCATTTCTGGTTTTTATTATTTTCCTGATCCTGGTTTCCTGGGCTTAGCATATTTATTTTATAACTGGAATATGGATATTTCTTTTATTACTCTTAAGCCTTTCTTCTCTTTCGATGCCTGCAATTAAGGCCAAAAAGGACTGAAGTTCTCCTCCAGCTGCGCCCTGTGTTTTACATGCTGTTGTCATTGTCTTTTAGAGCTAAGTATGTAGCCACTTCCCTTGTTTCTTTTTTGACACGTAAACTGTTTAGAGTGTGTTTTTATGTTTTTGATGGGTTTTCTTTTTGTTTACTAATTTCCAGTGGTCGAACACTGCAGTCAGAAAACCTTGACTTTCAGGAAACGCTGAGTCAAGACAAAGCGCATTGTTCCAAATCTCCCATAGTCTGTTTTTGTCTGCCACATTCTGAAGTTGAATTTGTCTATTTTCCATCGCATTCTTTCAACTACGCTGTGCTGCTTGGTGAACAGAATTTCGGAACTGTGGAATAGTCCTAGTGAATTCGTGTTTTCGTGTTGCGGCGACCTTCATTATGCCTCCAAACTTTAAAATTTTTTAAAGTCTTTTCTTGTTTGCTATCAATATAATTACACTGTCTTCTGGCCTCTGGTGTGGCTACTGAGTAATGTGCTATCAATTTTTAAAATCTTTATTGACTGGTATAATTCTGCCATTCCATTATTTTCAGTTTTTTTGAGACTTTAGATTCGAAGTGTACCTATTAGGAAGAACATACAGTCTGTTTTTTGTGTCTGATATCTGACAGTCTACCTTTAGTTCATGGATTTAGAACATATTTGACAGGCAGTTTTCTAAGCACTGTACATACATTAACAAATTTAACCCTCACAATACACCATCAGTGTTGGTACCGTTAATATTCCCACTTTACAGAGGAGCAACCTGAGGCATAGAAATATTGTGACTCATCCCAAATGACATAAGGATTGTGACAAGGCAGGATGAACATCAGAGAAGAGATAATCCCAGAAATTGTAAGAGGCAGGCAGAGGGGAAGAATGGGAAGCATTCTTGGGAGACTGGGGTTGTCAGCTCGCAGTAACCGGGAGATCAAGCTACTAGGTGTTCCATTCAGCTAACAGGTGACAGCACTGAGGTTTGAACCTGGCAGTTTAGCTTCAGGTTCTGTGCTCACAACTGTCTCACAACAGTGCCTTTCACAGATGTTGCAGCAAAGTAAGGAGCAGACCACATAGTCAGAATGTAACTACTTACTCAGAATACTCAGTGAAAATCAGGTCCATGGGGGGAGATAACATTGTCTTGCTTTCAATGTAAGGCATTTATCAGTGGCACAAAATTAGTTGGGACTGCAGCGCTTTGAGAGGAGGGGTTCTCTTTTCTGTGTCTGGGCTGCAGCAGGGGAAAGGGTGATTATTAAGACTGAGACGATGTCTGGAAACTGTGCATGGCCTTCTCAGCTAGTCACGCGTTGCCTGAAATTTGATAGCAAGAGTTTCTAGCCACAGGAGAGCCAGTCTTTTAAAAGATCATCCTGGGATTCATTATGAAAACTTCCAGACAGAAATTCAGTTTGTAATTGGTAAAATTACTATATGGATTCAGGTTTTGCAAATTAAACTTAAGAATAATCCATCTTTGAGATTATTATGATCACCAAAGGAGAGAGGAGAGTAGGGAAAAATTGCGAAAGACTTTGAAATAGACCAAAAGGTTACTTGGTGTCTTCAGTGGAAAGCTTTGCATTGTTTGAGAACACACTGTTCACAGTTTTCTGACTCTATCATTTGTGCCTTTCATTTTCTCTGAGCTGCTTTATAGAAAACTGATAGTAATGCAAATTATTCTTGTACAGAAAAATAAAAATTATATCCTAATATACCAAGAATATACTACCATTCCAATGCAGTGTGGTTGATAATCACCCTGTGGATATTAACCAATTTTACATCTATCCATGCATTCATTCCGCATCAACTCTAAAACTGTAATACTTTGAATTCTCCATTATAGCATCTTAGTGGCTCTGTCTTTAATATAAGAGTTGAATCAAAATAAAGTCTTTAATGTTTCATTTTCTATTTATACAAGCATTATTACTTTACCTTTAAAAAATTATTTTGCCTATTATTATGTCTGCTTATTTTATATTTTTCCACTCCTTTGTTTTCACACTTTCTCTGATAAAATGCATCTCTTATACACAGTGTACAGATGAGTTTGGTTTGATTTTTCCACAATCTATGCTCATTCTCATCGATGGGTGAAGTCTGTTCACATTGATCATGACTGAATTTCAGTTGAAATTGTTCACTCTATCTTAGTTTATGTGCTTTCCTTATACTGATTTTTGTTGGCTTCTTTATATTCCTTTCCTGCTAGCTATCAGATTGATGGAGTTGTCTTTGTTCCCCATTTTCCTTCCTGCTTGATTGGACGTGCCTCATCCCTTCTCTAACATGCAGTGGTTACTCTACGGCAGAGACTGCTAGAAGTCTCCATGGTGGCCATTCCCCTTTTTTTCCTCAGCAGTGAAACTCTGGGAAGTACACTTTGCTGGAAAATGACCTTTCTGAGTTCCCTTCCCAGGAAGAAACAATAAAGGTAAGAAGTTGTTGGTTGAGCCTTCTGGGAGGGCTCATTAAAAGAGTACTGAAGATGGTAGTCCTGTGCCGGTCTTTCCTCCATCCCTCCTTTGTCCTGCTTGGGATGTGGGCATGGCCGCTGAACCACCAGCAGACATCTTGGACCACGAGGCAGCTTTGGCGATGGAGGCCACACTCCAAGGAGTAGATGGTTGTCTTTTGACGGCAAATGTAGCCAAACTAAGTACTTCCTCAAGTTCTAGATTCAAGCCTTTGAGAGGAATAAGAAAAAAGAAATGATTCTGTTAAACTAAGATTGACAGATGCAGAAACAAAATTCAGCATGAATTTTTCTGGCCAGGAGGCAGGAACGCTGAAGTAAATCCTCCTCCTAAACCTTATGGAGTACTTGGATCACAATGACTTAGGTATATAGATTTTTAATTTTTGCTGGTCTTTCAGTCTAACTTTTTTTTTTTCAAACTCCAGTGGCAATGAAACAAACTTTGGCATAAGCTTAGCTCAGGCACCTACCTGCTATTTAACCTCCCCTCCTCCAGGTGGCACCTTTCTTGAATGTGCATGGAAGGCAAGAGGGAGGGTAGATGGCACTTATCCCTCCTAAGTTGCCCTCCTGAGTGTTGCTTCTCCAGATCCTAGGGTCCTATCACCTCGCCCATCACCTCCTTGACAAATCACACCCTTCTTTACTGCTCACCACCTCCTGACCCTTGGGGTCTGCAGTCCCCCTTTGATACAAGGCAACTACCTTGGACACTTGGGCCAGCCACTGCACTTCCCTTCATGCCTAATTCCCCAAAGGACAGAATCGCAGGGCTGTGAGGAGGGGGCAGGTTTACAGAGGGCAGGGCTAATTAAAAGGTCTCAATGTGGCAGTAAATAAAAGGTAAAATCATATGTTAAAGTCACACTAGAATAAAAGCCACAGAGGACTTGGGAACGGGGTTGGTGAAAGAATCGACTTGAGCAGGAGATCCTAGGATGAGCTTTGCAGTTCCAGATTGGGCTCCCGAGACCTCGCAGCCTGCGTGGGGTTCCAGTAGTAGTAGTCCTTCTCTTCTCATCAACCCGTGTCTCCCAAAGCCACACAGTGGTTCCGAGAGAGCAAAGTCTAGATTCGTGGAAGAGAAACATTTTGCTAAATCCAGTGAAGACACCACAACTCTCTGTCCACCATCGGGGATGTGTTTTAATTTCTTTTTACTTCCAAACAATGCCCCAAGGCAACCCCCGCCCCACCCCACCCCCCAAAAAAGGGGGGAATTCAGGCAGCCCTGATGTTCCTTCATCCTCAGGCTACACAAAAGACCTGCCTGAAGTTCTGGAACAAACTGTTCCTGGAGCCTGAATACATCCCTTCAAGAGGTGCCTCGCAGGGCTCTGCCCGGGTGGGAGTGAGGCGGAGTGATATATGGTCTTCCTGACTAAGCAACGGACCTTTCCCAGGTCCAACCAATTTCTGCCGGCGCGCTTCCCAGGGCTGATTTCCACTGCCTTGGTCGCATACCCTCTCCGTTCGTTAACAAGATAACTGAAACAGAGCTGATGCAAGACCCTTTTCTCTGAATCTGTGGTTCCCAAATGGAGGCAGTGTTGCCCTCTAGGGAACACTTGATTGGCACAGGAGACATGTTGGGATGTCACAGTGGTGGGGGGAGTGGAGGAAGATGCCTTTGGCTAGTGGGTAGAGGCCAACGATGCTGTGCAACATTCTACAATGCACAAGACCTTCCTCTAAGGAAGAATCATCCAGCTCCAAATACCAACAGTGCTGCTCGTGAGAAACCCCGCTCTATATGTTTGGGGGAAAAAAGAGATGGCTCTTCATCTGCGACCAGTCCTCAGCACGCTAGAGCCTCAGGTCACTCCTGAATTTAACTTTTATTTTATTTTTTTTAAGATTTTATTTATTTATCTTTAGAGAGGAAGTGAAGGAGAGAGGGAGAGAAACATCAATGTATGGTTGCCTTTCCTGCGTCTCCTGCAGGGAACCAGCCTGCAACCCTGGCATGTGCCCTGACTGGGAATCGAACCGCGATTATCTGGTTTGCAGGCCCATGCTCAATCCACTGTGCTATACCAGCCAGGGCTTGAATTTAACTTTTAAAATGAATCAGCGGATCTTCCTACAAATCATTCCCAAGAGGCAGTTGAGAAGTAATAATAATGGCAATTCCTGAGTTCTTACCATGTGCCAGGTTCTGGAATAAAGACTTTGCATACTTTGTCTCACTGTTCTCTCCATTTTCAAAAGAGAAAAACAAGGCTTGGGGCAATTCAGTAAGTTGCGGATGTACCAAAACTTGACGCTGCAGACTTAGGGATCAACCCAGAACACCAAAAGCTCTGCTCTTTAGCTCATTGCCTTTCTAAGAAAAACAACAGTGTTCATTCAGTTCATTGAACAACTGCATTATACACAGAATTCTATTTTTCATATTCTGACAAAAAGTATTTGTCAAGTAAATATTTAAATTCCCTCCTTTCCAAAAAGAAGAAAAACTCTTTATTTTCTATAGTTCAGTCTCAAATTTAAGAAATCTCTTCATTTTTGGAACTTTAGATTAATGTACATTCTTTAAATGACAGAACCTGGTATAATTGCAGGAAGCTTGCTCTATCTTGAGGTCCCTATATTAAAAAAGAAAGAAAGAAAGAAACATTTTATAACATTTGCAATAGCATGTTGAAAATTTTATTTTAAGCCTTCACCCAAGGACATGCTCACTGAGGGGAGAAAAGGGAGGGAAGGGGGAAGAGAAACATTGATGTGAGAGAGAAACATTGATTGGTTGCCTCTCAAACGTGCCCCAACTGGGGACCAAACCTACAACCTGGGCATGTGCCCTGACTGGGAATCAAACCCACTACCTTTGGGTTTATGGGACAAGGCTCCAATTGAGCCGTACCAGCCAGGATGCATATTGAACTTTTTAATTCATGTTTCTGTCTCTTCCACTGTCCTATGTATTTGTTTTCTACCTCTGCATGACACATGGAGACAAACAGCAATTTAAGACAACCCCCGTTTATTAGCTCACTGTTCTGTTAGTCAGAAGTTTGGGCACAGCCACGACCTAACATAACTGAGGTTCCTGCTCAGGGTCTCCCAAGGCTGAAATCATGGTCTTGGGCAGACCGAGTCCTTGTGTGGAGGCTCTGTGGAAGTCCGTTTTTCAAGCTCATTCTTGTCTTTGGCAGAATTCATGTCCTTGCAGTTTTAAGACTGAATTCTCGGTTTTTTGCTGGCTGTTACTCTCAGCTCCTAGGCTCTGCTCTCTGATTCCTGCCAGGTGGTCCCCTCCATCTCCAAAGCTGTTAGTGGAGAATCTCCCTGGTGATAAATTTACTCTGTGCTTTGAACCTCTTCGTAGGAAGAGCCCAGTTCCTTCAAAGGGCTCATTCATCTGATTAGGTCAGGCCCACCAAGGACAATCTCCCTATCTTAGCATCACTTGATTTGAGATCTTAATTACCTGGGCAGAATTCCTTAGCGCAGTATCTAGATTAGTGTACGATTGAATAATTGGGAGGCCATGTACACCAGGACAGCAGGGATCTCGGGAGGTCTTAGAATCCTGCCTAGCTTACAGGGTGTAAGTTCCTCGATGGCAAAAAAACAGACTATGATCATCTTTGTCTGGTATCCGGTAGCCGTTTCATAAATCCTCACGGAACCGAGTTGTTTTAAAGGAGTTGGGAAATTACGAAGTCAGGAAATTGCTACATGGTAGCATTAACTTCCGGGTAAGGGTGGTTCCTTCAGGAAAGAAGATCCGATCAAACGCAATGCGCAGGACGCCTTTGGGCTGATCACCATCCAGATCTCTGATTTACCAAAAGATTAAAGGCCGTTTCTACTTTTACTGTAAGGAGGCAGCTTTGATTTATTAAGGTAAGTCAAGGATTCCTATTCCAGAAATACGCAAGAGAAAAATTAACCAGAATCGCATCTACAGTATTGAGTAAATGGTGTGCTCACATGGGTTCACGGTGTCATGAGCTTCCCTTGGCTAATCTGGCAGCTCTTTGAGGGTGGAACCACATATTATTCATATTTATATTCCTAGGGTTAGCATGGTGCTTGTTTCAGAGTACAAACTTTAAAGATAAAAGCCGGTTGAATGTTTGTAGAATGAATGACTGACCGCTGGCAGTCAGTCCCCGCATTTCTGGAATCCGGCCACGCTGGCGGTGTCCTCGTGGCCAGTGAGCATTCGACAGGTGCAATCGTTGGGCCATGTTTGCTTTAAAATTTACTTTCTCCTTTTCTATACTAGCAGCTCATCATTTTAGGTGATCCATTATGAAGTGAAGGTGAATAATATTCGCGAAAGTCTTATGAGGCTTCTTTCTAAGAAATACTCAGCTTTATATTAATGGAAAAAAAACAACACAAGGGTTTCATCTTCCTTGTCTAATGGACATTCGTATCCGTGTCTAGTAAATACATTTAGGGGAAACGGTTCTTTGCGTCCACTGGAGGGCAGAGCTTCGATCCTGCAAAAGGAAAGCTCCATTTCCCCTTAGATTTGCTCAGCGCCTCCACTGCTAGCCTCAGACAAGGAACGAGTGGTCTGCAATTCCGTGGGTGTCCCCTGCATGTCAATCGCATTCGGGAGAAACGCTTTCTTGGCCTCCTACCTCCAGATAAACGCTAACAGAGACTGCCAGCTTTCTCTGCCTCACTGCAACCGGGAAAGTCGCGGATGTTGGGTCCACGCTGTGACATCACCCGGCTCGCCAGCCTGGGTGAAGGTCTCAGACTTCAGTGATTGGCTGGGGCCCATGACGCCACAGCCCGGGGTGGCCCCGGTAGCGCGAGGGCCCCGGGATGCTCCCAGTGCCTTTATTGTAAAAAGAGGGGGAGGGGTTGGGGAGCCCGCGAAGCGCCCGGCTCCTCCCGCCCCGCCCGGCCCGGCCGCAGCCCTGGCCAAGTTCCCGGGCTGCCCGAAAGGGGGCGGGCGGGGAGGCGGGCCGAGGAGGAGCTGGGCGCGGCGCAGCGCTGTCCCAGGCCACCGCCCACCCGGTTACAGCATGTAAACAGAGCCCGCCGGGAGGAGCCCCGGGACTGGAAGGATCTCGCGCTGCCTGGCCCCGCCGCCTGCCCGAGAGCCCGCGGAGCGGCGCGCTACCCGCCCGGGAGGAGGGCGCCGGAGTAGAGGAGGGCGGGGGGCGGAGGGAACGGGAGGGGGCGGCGGAGAGGAGGCTGAGGGAGCGGAGGGCGCGGCGGGCGCGGTGGGCCAGGATGGATTTCCAGCAGCTAGCTGACGTTGCGGAGAAATGGTGCTCCAACACACCCTTCGAGCTCATTGCCACGGAGGAGACCGAGCGCAGGATGGATTTCTACGCCGACCCTGGCGTCTCCTTCTACGTGCTGTGTCCCGACAACGGCTGCGGGGACAATTTTGTGAGTGCTGTGGGAGGGACCGCAGCAGCGCGAGGGAGTGTGTCCGCGCGGCCGCTACCCTGCGCCCGAGCTCCAGCCTGCTCCGGAGGCTTGTGGGCACGAGGTGGCGGTAGGGGGGTGGGCGTAACTGGTCACCCGGCTGCTCTGCTCTCCGCAGGGGAAGCCCCCGGGCCCCGCGCGGCGGTGTCAGAGCTCCGGGCGGGGCTGGTGGGCGGCCGGCAGGGGCGTCCTTAGGATCCAGGGAGCAGGGCTGGGACGGGCTATTTCGGGGACGCGACCCCGAGGCTAGTGCGCTATGCTTGGCTTGGAGCATACCCAGGGTATCCCGCGTCGCACCAGCCTGGCTGGGGGGCTCACGGACCCTCTCGCAGGATCCAGAGTCCGAAGCTTCCTACATCCAGGCGTCCCGTCTGGATGTGGAATCCCGTTTCCCTCCCGACGCGCAGACGTAAGTCCGCCAGTTGTTCCCGCCTGGGGAACCACCCAGACCTCCCCAGGTTATTCCCTAAGCTGCGTGTTTGGACACAAAGCCTCTGTCCACACTAGCGATGCCCCATCGCTGGACCTTCTTTGCGGAATTACACCCAGGATCTTAAAAACGCGCGTGCGCGTGCACACACACACACACACACACACACACACACACACTTGGTCACGCCTATCCCCTGTGCTTCCATTGCTCCTCTATGAGCTTCTGAGAGGGTTCTAACCGACCGAGGCGCCGTCCGCTGCCCCAAAAAGCCCTTAGGTTTTTCCAGATGAGAGGGAATTAATCATCCCTGTTCCCGCCCCGGGCTCGGAGGAACCCGGACCTGAAACTGCTGTGTCCAAATCTTTAACTTTGCACCCTGCGCCCACTTGGGATCTTGGGCTGGCAGTTTAGGAAGGGGATGCGGAGGGCGGGGAGTTGGGGTGGGAGGTAGGAAGACTGGGCCAGAATGGCTCTCTATGAAGTGTTTGTAAGGCCGGGGAAAAATAATGGTCCCCCAAATGTAAGATGGAGGCGGCTTTGGGCTCGGGTTACAGTGTGGTCACCGCCTTGAGCCTGGAGCTGGCGCTGTTACTACCCCTGCGGACGGAGGTAGGGTGGCGCCGCGAGCCTGCCTGGCCCTGGCTCCTCGGATGGGGTGAGAAAGGGCTGGGCCGAGATCCGCGCCCACGGCGCACCCCCGCCACCAGTGGGAGGCTCTCCAAGGAGTTAGAGAGACAGCGGAATCGCCCTTCTTGGTCCCAGAGAGATAGTCCCGGCAAGCACCCTCCTCCCAGCACCTCCACCCTACCCCGTCGGGAGGAAGAACCCACCCGGACCCTAGCCCTGAGACAGTCTGAAAGAGGGACGTCCTTGGGCGAGAGCCAGATTTGAGTGCTGGCCCTGTGACTGCTCAGTTGCCATCACCCAGCTCACTTTACACATCCAAAAAAAAATGGGTGCGATACCGGCGCCCCGGCCATTGGATGGATAAACCACCTGACAGTCTCCACTCACAGCAACAGCCCCACAAATTCTGGATCAGAGGTTGGATCTGTGGTTCCCTGGGTTTAAGAGCTGGTCTCTTTAAAAAGCCTCAATGTTCTCACCTGTAAATTGGAACGCCTCCATCACAGGTGCTTGTGAAGAGCGATCAAGCTATAAATGTGTGTAAGAACACTGAACTGTAGTTAGAATAAGTAAGTGTGATTGTTACAGAGAGGAGTGGGAGGTCATTAAAAGGGGACTCTTGCCATTGCAAACGTGTGAGAAAGCCCCATGGGTAGAATGGAAAGGGCACCAGGACCCAACTAATCTGCACGGTAGGGTTTGGTCAGGTGTCCCGCCCAGCCCTGGGCTTCCTCAGTCTGCCAGTGGCCTTTCCCCTCCTTGACTGTGTGACCTAGGGCACAAATCTCCCAAGGTTGAGGCTCTGATGGGGAGAGATCCACACAGCCTTCCTGCTGGAACTGAAGGAGACACCAGAATTACTCCAAGGAGATTATGTGGGGGGAGAAAATGCAAGGCCATTGTCTTGCTGGAATATGTATATCTAGCCATTTAGAATGTCTATTAGGCCTTTTTAAAGCCACCTATGTTGCAAATGCCCCACCTGTATGAATAAAAATGCTTGAATATATTCAGTCGCTGACAATTCAATGAAATAGGATAAGGAAGAAAGAAAATGAGAAAAGTAATTCTTTGGGTAGACTGGCACTTTCTCAAAGTTTCTAGAGACCTTAATGGACAATATGCCAACCGCTGGAGTTTTCTTAGCCCCAGCGGCTGCTCCAGTCTGCCTGCCCCTGGCCAGGTTTGCAAGCTGCTGTTAGCCTCTAGTTAAAGGAGCTCGGGCAGAAAGTCAATGTCCTAACTCTGTTCTTTCCCCTCTCCCAGGAAAATCTGTTAAGCATTGAAAGGAATTTGAGATCATTGGAATTGCTACAATCTGAAGGATTTCTTAAGAATATTTACATAACATTTCTCGAAGTGTTTTCACATTATTTATTCAACAAGCATTTATCAAGGGCTGGTTTTTGCACCAAGCCAGGGCTGCCTAGAATAAAAACAGGGTCTCTGCCCTCATCCTCCTGCAGCCGGTCTAGCCAGCTAAGGTGGTGTTGCTTAGTGGTTTGGAGCGCACAGGCTCTGGAGTCAGGCTACTTGGGTTTGCACCCAACCCACCACATCTAGCTGTATGTCTTGGTGGAAGTTCTTTAATCTCTATCCCATGGTTTCCGCATCTGTGAGACCGGGGGTGATAACACTAGGCCTGACGGGCTTGCTAGTTTGGAAAAGAGCCGAAACGGGGCATGGTGATGTGAGTGAGTCTGGCAGAGTCTCTCGGTCTGTTTCAAATGTAACCCAGGTCATGTCCCCACCACGTCTACGCTGACTTCCCATTATTTTTACCTCAGAACCGAAGCCCTCGCCCTGGCTTCAGGCCCACGTGGGACCTGTTTTTTGCAGCCTTTCTGACCCCGTCCTCGACCAGCCCTCCACTGCCCCCACCCCCTCGCTTGCTGTGTTTCTGCCACACTGGCCTGTCTGGTCTTCAGGCACACCAAGCTCAGGCAGGGCCTTTGCACTTGGCTGTTCCCTCTGCCTAGAACATTCTTCGCCCACATCTTCACCTGGGGAGCTCCTTTACACCAGGTGGCCCTGGGAGAAGCCTTCTGACCACGTACTCCCGCACCTCACCCTCTTTCCATCTTAACCATGGCACTCATTAGTACTTAGTGGTCTTTGTTGGTCCTCCCGTTTATTTCCTGCCTCCCCCATCAGACTTAGAAGTTTTATGAGAACAGCGACCTTGTGTCAGTCATCACGGTATCCCAACCCTTGGAACGGCGGGGTCAGCCACGTGGTAGGTGCTCAGTCGGTGTTTGTATGAATACATGAATGAATGACAGTCTAGTGTTGAAGACAAGAGGTTAGATTTCAGGAAAGACAGTGTCAACAGTGGTAACAACTACCACTTAAAGTGTGGTTTGCTGCATATCAGACAGTGTTCCAAGCACTGGCGGACAAGAATTCTGTTAATCTTAGTAATCTCTCAAGGTTCTCTATAATCATCTCCATTTGACAGACGAGGAAGCAGAAACACAGTGAGGTTCACTAACTTCCCCACAGAGTTTAAGTGGTAAAGCAGCTCAAACCACAGCCTGACACTGAAAACACAGCACAGGAGTGACACTTGGGGACCCAACCCAGTTCAGACTGTGGGTTCAAGGGAGGCTTCTTGAGCCTCACAGAAATTCTGTGCAGTGGGTATTCTTCCCCCCATTTTGTAGGCGAGGAAACTGAGGCTCACAGACTTGAAGGGACCTGTCTAGGACCACACCACCAGGAAGTGGCTGAGCCAGGACTTAGGACTTGAGCGTAGGCCCCGAGGCTGGTCTTTCCACCATGCACAGTGCAAGTCCGCCAGGCAGGGTCAGGCCAGCAGCTCCAATGGCCCAGGAACAAGGACTGCCTTTGATTTTCCCTCCACCCTGGCAGCTCCTCAGTCCCTTGTGCGCGCTCTCCCCTTCTCACTTCCCAGGCCATCTTGTCCCTCTCCATGCTGCTGCCCTGATTCTGGCTGCTCCCTGTGGATGGTGGCCCCCTGTGGATGGTGGACCATGAGGTCAAGGCCCAGGATAAAATGAAGCCGCCAGCTCCCTGCCTGCAGGGAGTGCAAGGGGTCACAGACAGGTGGCTCACTCCCCTCTTCTGCCAGCTAGGAAGCTCCTGAGGGCTCTGCCAGATTTGCAGAGTGGGGTGTGAGCCACCTCTCATGTACCAGGGGGACCGAGGGGCACATGTGTAGGTGTGCCTGTGCTCCTGGGCATGGCGCCCCCCCCCCACCGTTCTCTCCTGCCTTAGCCCAGGAGGAAGGGGCTCTCTGAACCTAAAGCACTGCCTGCCCCCCCAAGGGAAGACCTCCCTGTTGCCCTCCTTTTTCTGCCAACCCATCAAAACACCTTTAGGTGTTTGGACCTAAAGTTTCGTGTAATCATTCCTCAATACAAAGAGAAAGATTGCAGTTGTCATTGTATTAAAGAACAAAGTATTTATGGAAAAACTGATTTAACTTTATATGCTTTGTAGTGCTTATGGCTATGTCTATATTCCCTCCCTGTTTTCAGTGTAGGCATGTCTGTGTTCTTAATTATGTGACCAAGTAACAACCTTTTGATTTTGGAGAAGAAGCTATAACTGGTTTAAATGAGATTGTGTGGTGTTTACATGGTGGTAGAGTGGAGACAAAGCACTCTCCTCTAATTTAAACTGTACCCTTAGTTTCCTCATCTGTCAGATAGGGATCATCATATCTACATTACATTATTATTATTATTATGAGCACTCAGTGAGCAATAGTGGTAGACCAGAAGGCTTTCCTCCAAGACTGCTTATTTATACGGGGAGACTTTCTGGAAAAAAAGAGATGTCCTTTGTATATACATGGAATGGTTCTTCCTGAGGGAGCTAAAGTTATGCAATGTGAGTTCAAATCAATGGACCCCTGCTAATGAGAATCAGTCTACAGGTATCACCTATAATCTTTTTAACCACCCTGTGAGCGTGATTATGTTTGGTGTCTTACACATGAAGGAGCTGAGGTTCCGGTTGGAGGCATGGACCTGGTGATGTCCTGGCTTTGCCTCTTGCTCCCGGTGTGACCACGGACAAGTTGCTTAACCTCTCTGAGCCTCTGTGACTTCCTTGGTAAAAAAGATGAGTGGCTGACATAAGAACAGGTCATAGGTCCAGCCAGCCATGCTCTTCCCACCCTGTGCAGAAATATGTTGGGTGGCCTGTAGCTTTCATCTTATGCCATGGCTTCTCTGGGCAGCAGTCCATTTGGGATTAAGCCTCACCCTCTCAAAATGGGCCTCTGGTACTTATGACGGCCAAAGATTCTCCAGGCGAGGACTCCAGTGAGCATGAGGTCCCATGGCAACGGCCCTCTGTGCTGAAAAAGCTGTGGGATTGAATGACCTTGATGATCTAATGCCAGTTTTGGGTAAGCTGGGTATTGCCACCTACACTGTAGAAAACAGAAAGGTGCTGACGTTCCTGTTTGCAGATGACATGGTGCCTTGTCTTAAGCCTTGATAACAAACTCCCGGCCAACTTAATAACAGAAGGAAGAGCCTAGGTGGCCTCGCTGGTCTGTTTGTTCTAAAATCCAGGTTCGCATTGGGGACTTTCAACTCCTAATGGGAGGAACCTATCAGAAAGAGCAGGCTGCTGAGGGGAGCTATGGAGGGAGCGCTCTTCACTGCAACCCATGCTGTCCTGAGTTTCGGACTTAGTGTTAGTCATGACAGGCAGATTTTTAAATGAAGTGCTCCTCCCCACCCTGCCCCCACGTCTGGAGTTAGTTACAGGTCTGCTCTGCTTCTGGTTCTCAAGGTGTGTGTGGTCCCAGATCTCCACCCGCCCCCCCCCCCAGCATTCCCTGGGAACCTGCTGGGAATGCAGATTTGCAGCCCTGCCCCCACTGCACAGTCCCAGGTGGGGCCCAGCAGATGTGTTTTGATTGCCACAGTCCCAGGTGACTGCTGCGGACTAGAGCTGGAGACCCACTGCTTTCCTCCCCTTCCCAAAGCCTTCGCTTTGGCATTTCTCCTGTTACAGCACGTGAGGTCTGGGATCTGCCTTAGTGCTAACAGCCCTGTTGGGCGGCCAAGACATTCCGTACCTATATTTGTATTTGCCAGGGAACTTCTGTACATTGTTCAGAGCCACGAGTTATCTGGCCCCTGTTGGAGTGTTTTCATGGCCACAGTGGGAGTTTGGTTACACGTGCTTCAAATACCTTCCACGTTGAAGTCACAGTGGCCGGGCTCTGCGTCTCTGGTCACCCATTTGTCTCTGTACAAGACTGGACCTGAGATCCTGTTTTCAGGGGCATCCTCCTGCCACCCTGCCTGCCCTCCCCCGGGGCTGGAATGGGTCCCTCCACTGTTTTTAAGAGGTAACCCTCCTGCCTCTGGCATCTCGCCTGTTAGTTCCCAAGAGCTCTGTTTTATCTGTGGACACTGTTCCCGGGCACCGATTGCCTTCTGTCTCTGCACGGGTCTCTGGAGGCAAATCTGTGTCCCATTCCAGCAAGTGGCCAGGCCTGTTTACAAGGGAAAGGCTTCAGTAACAACTGTTTTTTAAATCCACAAAACCGACACCACAGGGAATCTAGGGTGAGGCAGCCAAATGAGGGCAGTGTAAGCAGGCTGGACAGAAAACCCTTTTTCGGGTGTTACATCCTTCTTCTCCAGGATGTTTTCATAAATCAACACCTGTCCAAGTGAAGCCACAAAACCTGTGGGTGAAGCTTCTGCTTATGCGGTTAGAGATGCCCTAGTAACACGGCCCCAAAGAAACTGTCCAGTTTCCAAGCAGAGGTGGGGACACTGTCATTCTTACAGTGTTGAGTGATCTACTTCCTTAGTTTACTTTGTAATTTAAAGCCCAAGTGCACTTAAAAAAAAAAACAAGTACACAAAGTTTCCGTGGATACACCTACTTCTGAATGAACTATATAACACAGGTGGCCTTGGGTAGTGTCCTCCGTGAAGTCGCACTGAATGTCTGATTTGGTCGGCGCGTGACCTTGGCCATGTGGCTGTTGGAAAGGCCCAGCCCACCCACCCCCATTCTCCTGCAGACTCAAAAGACTGAGAGGCACTTGGGTGTGCCATGCATTGAACAGCCACTGCGTGCCAGCCGGGCCCTGTGCCGGGTGCTGATTAAACTTACTTTTACTCTAATTTTCCAGTGTAGGGAAGACAGGCTTAAAGAGTTCCCATTGCATGGCACTAGAAGATAATCCCCTCTTGGGTAAGAATGTGAAATACACTTTTTAAAATCGGAGCATGAACGTGGGTGCTGAGCCGAACTAACAGTAAAGTGGGACTTGATTGTTCTGGCTGAATCCCTGCTGATGAAGAATCAAGTTCAGTACTGCACACAAAAGCACTTTGTATGATTCTACTTTTGTGCCATGAAGATACTGTGACATAAATGGCCTTTCCATGGCTCGGCAGCTGTAAGGGTCCCTAATTAATAGGGAATTGTGTTTGGGCTCTTCTCCAAAGCGAGAGAATCTAGAAGTTATGTTTATTAGGAGGTGGGACCTTTGCATCTACCAAACACAGATAATTGGCTGTAAAGGTGATGTGCCCGACAGCACCGCGTTAGTCTCTCTTAAATCTGAGCAGTATCTTAAGTCTATAGACTTAGTTCTTGGAAACACTGCCACAAGAAGGGAGACAGTGAAAGGTGCTTATTGAGTGATAGACATGGGATTTCCTGGGGCAATGCCCTAATCACTTGTAATAATCAGGGGGAGTAAGTATGTGCTTGACATGAACCACTCCTCCAAAGAAGTCTCATCCCCTGCTGCCCAGTCCATGCTGCTTTCTCTCATCTGCACTGTCGTCCTCTCTCCCACACCTCTCCATGGTTTATAAACTAGTGTTGAGCTGTCATTAATCGGTTCCCTCCAATCAGTGAGTTTTGATACCTCAGGGATACCCTGATGTTATTATCCTGGTAGCCCAGCGCCTGTCCCTTTTGCGTGGAGATATCTCAAGCCTGTTTCTTGGGCTTGTTCCAAATCCTGGAACATGTGTGGGAGAGACTTGTCTAGTTTCACAGATGTGCCAAAATGGATATCCTCACGTGGAAAAAGAAAAAGGAAAAACTTGTCTAGCCCGAAGAAAAAAATAAAAGCGCCAGTCTCTTCTTGGTGCTTGTTAATGGTTGTGAAGAGATGCTTGGGTGTGATCCCTCTTAAAAGCATTTTAAGAGAAGGTGAACTTTCAAGAAATCTTTTCCCCTCCAGGGAGTTAGTGATGATTTCTGTGTGTTCTCCTAAACTCATTTCATTCTGAAGTAAATTCACCCCCGAAGCCCCCTTCACAGGCCAGTCTGGGTAAAAGGTCTTGTTCCAAGGAAGTGGTGACAAACTATGCCAGAGGAGAAGGCAAGGATCCTGCAGGCTCTTGGTTTCTCCTCGTTCAGTTCGAAAGCCACGCTTAGCCTTCCCTGGAAGCAGGGCAGTGGAAATCATGGGAGAGAGAATATCGACCCTACTGCCCTTTTTCACATCGTAGAAGCAGATCTGGTGGCACATTGAGCGGGTGAATTGCGGACCGAAAGCACAGGGTTTTGTACCAGGTGTACGTTTTCTGATCCCCTTCAGTGCAAACAAATCAAGAAAAAACATCCGAGTCTGACTGTGGAATGGAGGCCTTTTTCAAATTCATGTCATGAAAAAAAACTGTGTTGACTTTCTGTCTTTCACACTGAGTGTAATGACTGTGTCTTTGTTTCCCCCTCTCCCCTGCCGGCCGGTGGGCGCCCAGCACGTGTGGAGCGAGAGCGAGGACTGCCTGCCTTTCTTGCAGCTGGCACAGGACTACATCTCTTCCTGCGGCAAGAAGACGCTCCAGGAAGTCTTGGAAAGAGTCTTCAAGTCCTTCAGACCTGTAGGTGCCCGCCTGGCTTCAAGAGCCCTCTTGGTTTCTACCCCGACTGCGCTTTGAATGACAGGGATTGTGGGGAAAGAAGGCAGAACCTGGGATGACGAATTGTTTTCCTCTTGTCTGCTTGGTGGCACAAACATAGCTCGTGGAGGGTAGCTGAGGGAGGGTGGGAGGGAGTGAGGAACAGGATGTGACACAGCTGTTTGGTGCAGGGATGATGGTTATTTCTAGCATCACTTGAGATAAGAATCTCTGATAGGGTGGGAAGCAAACAGAGCCTTCTTGAGACAACTGAGTAATCCTGTCCTCACCCAGGAGACTTGAACCCCAAGTGCTTGGAAGTGTTCTTCAGACTCTATACAGGAGGGACCTCCACGTGCGTGGGTAAAGACAGGGGTGACATTGAATGCTGGTTCTCTTCTCTCATTTTTTTAAACCTCATTATACAGAGCTTGCTTCCTGCCACCCCCTTGGGATTGAGGAATCTGAGTGTTTGCAGCTAGCTGACCGTTTGTCTTCATGCTGGCTGAAAAACATGTAAAATGAATACTCCCCCTATTTTAAAAAAATCCTTGTTTCCCTTTATCATGTTTGGAAGGTAAAATCAGTGTCGTGACAAGTTTGATTCCGTGATTACTGTACTCTGCAGGTACAAGGACAGTTGCTGTAGAATTTCTATTGATTTGTTTTTCAAAAATCTTTTAAAACAGTATCTACTTCTCAGCTGAAATTTTCAAGCATGTCTTTTATTTCTCTGAACATAGTAAGCGTGGTTGGACAACAGACTGTCTGCCATTCCTGTATTTCAAGGTTTGTAAGTCGGTTTGTCACCAGCTGTTCCTACTGGTCTGCACTCCTGCTATTGGGTTTCTCAGTGTGCTGGGTTATCTCTTTGTGGGTTGGTTATTGTATTTGTAAGTTTATACATAGGAGTAAATTGAGGCCTAAGGTGAGGGCGCTTTCCTTCAGAGAGGAGTTTTATTTCCTTCTACCAGGGCTTGGGGGCACTTCCAGTCTGAGAACACCTGGGAAGTGGACACGTGGGGTTGTTTTCACATGTAAATAGGGGGAAAATGCAGTTCCCCCAAATCAGATGCATCGCTGAAAACAATTTGATTGGCTGAGTATTTTCTTTCACTTCTAGATGCCGTGTGTCCCGGAGACACACACAGATTTGATTAGTGTGGGGCTTCCCGGGTTCATGTCTAGAGCAGAGCCCTAGGTCATGGGCAGGGATGATGTTCCCAAGGTGAGGAGATCTTGACATAGCCTGGCGCCCCACCGCTGGTGCCCGGCAGGGGCTGCTTGCTGGGCACCCTCTGGCTTGGTCGTTTTGCCCTGCAGAGAGAGGCGCGTGGGAGGCGCCTTCTCAGGGTTTCCGCCTGCCAGGATGTGCCTCAGGAGGGATGGAAGGGAGTGTTGCTAGCCAGGTGAAGGGTGGCTGGAGACCCACGGTGGGGCTCATTCACCCTCTCCGTCTCCACTGAAGAGTACACATCTTTCCACTGCCACCCTTCGCCTGTTTGCTTATATAAGGGAGCAATGCGTTTAGAATTAAGGCATGGGGGGCGGTCTTGTGTTGCAGCTGAAAGTGTTTGCTGAAGTAACACATACCCCAGGGCTACTGGGTGATCAAGCAGGTAAGCTTCTGCTCCTCGTCTGGTCCCTTCCCTGGAACTTCCTGGGAACCTGATCCATTCGGGCGGCTGCTTTTTGTTTACAGTGGAGGAAACCACCGAGGAATATTTTCGCTTTCACCGTAGAACAGCCTCCTCTGTGGCTTTGAACCCTTGTTTCCCCTTAGCCAGCCCAAGGCCAGCCTCTGCTGCCTTTCGGGCCATCAGTCAAACAGAGTCAATTAAGTTTGCTGGACGCCCGGCTCCCGCCTGGCCGGCCAAGAGCCGGGTCATCTTCTGGCCCTCCTCAGCCGCCCCGCCTGCGAGGCCGAGCAGGTTGGCAGCCCTTCGCAGAGGTGCTTTCTCCCCTCTCTCTTGTTCGGCTTCCCCACACACACCGGAATGCTCAATATCATAGTCAAAGCCACTCCCTCCCCGTAAGAAATGCACAGTTGGACTGGAAAGGAAAGAAAAATGTTATTTTTTGCCATTTTACTCGTTTTCTGCTTCTTCGTCCGTTTTCAACCCGATGTATTGATCACCTGCACTGGCCACAGTATAGCTTTGGTGAGTGAGGGGCAGGGCACAGTGCCGCGTTCCTGCCCTCGGGAGCCGACTCTGCGGTAGGAGAGACAGCCAGAGAAGTGTACCGAGACTCCACGTCACAGGACAGAGTGTTTATTTCGGTCCAGACCTCGCCGGGTACTTACTGTGCAGAACACGCCGAGAGTTCCATTGCCTGCTCCGCGTACCGCACTCTGCCGGCTCTTTGGGGAGCTGCGCCTGAGAGGATGTTAGTGACTGTGAACCTGGGGGTGTTGCTTATGGTCTCCTCCCATGGTTATGTAGAATCAGGACAGTTTATTGATGAGGAACCCAAGCTCTGGGGGAAGCCATTCAAATCCCAGCTCTGCCACTTACTTGATGGCTGTGCGACCTTAGCCAAGTTATGTAACTTCTCTGTTTCTCAGTTTCGTCCATTGTAAAGTTAGGAAACCATGGCAATAGTTATCTTAGGGTTGCTGTGATGATTAAATGATGTGATTCTTGTGGGGGACTTAGCCATGACACATAATAAACACAGAAGATGCCGGCGTGGCTGGGGCCACCAGGTAACATACCGTTGAGAAGGGAGCAGGACTTAGGGAAGTGCTTCATAGGACTCTTAGGCTCTTGGAGACGAGGAAAAGCAATTTGCTGAGAGCTTTCAGCCCACGCCTACCAGAGGCATCTGACTAACGTAAAGGAGATAGAGCGGTGTTATTGGAGAGCTGCAGTCGGAAGCTTCTCAGCATCGGTTTGGGCAAAATAATAGCCATCCTTCAGGAGCCGGTCCAAACAGCTCACTGTGGTGGACACTCCGTGCTTAGAGGGGTGTGTGAGCCAGAGCCTCTGGTGACAGGGTGACGGGCAATACCTGTTTTCTCTTTTTCTGTATTTTCTCAGTGTTCTGTGATGTCACAGAAACATGTATGATCAGAAACTGGGTTGTGTTTTTTAAGAAGCCGCGCTGTCCACACTGTCAGAAGGGTCGGGGTGGCAAGTGTGAGCGGCTGTCCAAGGAACACTGTGCAGGACAGTGGCTTCATGGGGAGGTGGGACTCGAAGACATGGCAGGGTTCGCACGCGCTCAGAGAGACAGGAGGCTGGCCAAGAAGAAAGGCCAGAAAGGCCCACCTTGGTTGGCCCCTTAGCTCAGAGTCCCTACAGATGTCCCCACTGGGGGAAGATGACTCAGCCCTGCCCTAGCAGGTCTGGCTAGAGGCCGTGTGGCCTCTAGAACTCTGGGCACTCAACCTTAGTGCCCCCATCTTTAAAATAAGCATCATATTTGTTTCTCTGTCTTGTGGATTCATAGGGAACTTCAATATTAGACTAAGAACGTAAAGGGCTGTCATAGCCGAGCCACCCCACTCGGCTGCTGTTTGTACAGGCTTACTGGGCGGGTCCGTGAGCCTGGGTGACCACATTCACTGCACTGCAGGAACTGCTGCTTGTACCTGCTCTTGTTCCCTTTCTGCTGGAACGTCGTACCCAAAGGGTACATGTGTGCTAATGGCAGCGCCGAGCGCACTGTCAGCGCCGTCTGTGAGCAGGCGGGTCTGTCTGTGTCGTGAGTATCTTCGGAGACCCCCGTCAGTAGCCTTGATAAACGTGAACTGGCAATCTCCAGAGCCCTACGCTTTTCTTGTTTAAATGGCCCTCCATTATGGTTGCTAGTCGTCACACAGTTGGGCTAGATGATAAAACTGTGGTTATGGTTCTAAATATTGGTGATTATGCCACTTGCTTGTCTTCTCCGTGTTTTTGTATCTTTTCTTTAGTGACGACCAACAGGCTTTCCTCTGGTTCAAACCAGTTCATAAGGGAAGAGAGGGCTCACCGTTTCCATTAGCTGCAAAACCAAACTTTGTCTTTACCCGTTCACGTTATCTCAAAGCTTTCTTTTGTTTTCCCAGATTATTAGCTCTTCCTTCTCTTACTAGTGCTACGGACTTGAGGGTCCCAAGGTGCCAGTCGCCTTGACAGTTTTGTGGGCTGTTTTGTGGTGGCTCTTACTACTTTGCTGGTGCTACCTGGAGTCAGAGCCCGAGGTTCCCTGTGTTTTCTCCCTGTCATTGACCCTGGTCCCCAGGGATGCCGGGTGACTCTACGTGTTTCCTCTCGAGGAGCAGAGACATGTCTACCAAAAAAATTCCCCGAATTCTACCTTACTCACGTGAGCAAGATAGATGTTTTCAGTTTGCCGCGGTCAGCTGGAGAGCCAGGGATTAAACCCACAGCAGAACCCTTGGTGTCCCAGAGAAAGTCTGGTTGTCGCTTCCCCTCTTAGTCTACTCAGGAGCCTGGAAGAAGAGGAAGAATGCACCTGTGGGGTGCTGCTCATAGGTCAGAAAGTCTGAGAAGAAAGGGTGATGCGTGCGTGTGTGTTTAATAAAAGACGTTGAGCTGACAATTTCAGTCCGATTATGGCTTATGTTGTTTGCTTGCATTATAAACATTCAAACCCTTGTCCTTTTTTTAGAAAGTGCTGTGGCTCCCCAAAGTAAGAGAGTACCTACCCCTCTTACCCCTTTGTTGTCTTGCCACCAACCTCTTTTTCCCCTGGTGGCAAAGGCAGACTAACCCAGAGCCTTTTCTGGGTTTCCGGGCACCACCAGCATCGTGGGCCATTAGAATAAATGCCTGGAAATGCCAATCCTGGTCCAGAGTGAGCATAAAGATTTTTCCAGCCAATCGGAAAAAATTTACTGAATTAGGAACTGATGATTATAACCATCAGCAGTAATTTAGATGCGCCAGACAGGATTTCTTGGCCTTGTCTCCTTTTCCTTATAAGAAGGTCTGGGCGCAGTAAAAGCGAGGAGTCCAGAATTCTCACCAGGCTGTTTGCACTCCTGTCTCAGATGTGTCTCTTGACTGTTCAAAATTTGGGTCCTGAAGTTAAATTTAGACTTACCCGCCATAGACAGGAATGGAGGTGGGGTGGGAATGCTGGACAATTACATGTCTGTGTGATATCATTTGGAACCCCAGGCAGATTCTAGTTCTGGTGCTTATGCTGTTCTCTGTAATGCTTCTAAACTGTGCATACTCATAAGTGTGGACATTAACAGTGTGTATGGCATTCTTAGAGAGGTGTGTTACCCAGTGGAGACCACTGACGTCCCCCAGCTATAGGAGCAGCAGTGACAGCTAGAAGGGAATATCCTGTGTAGCCCAGTGGTTAGATGTGTGAAGTCTGCAACTCGGTGACCTGGGTTTGAATCCTGGCCTTGACGCTTACCTTGGTAATTCTGGGCAGGTTAGTCACCTCTCCAGGTCTTAGGCATAAAATGGGGGTAATAATAGTATCTACTCCATAGCATTATTATGAGAACAAAGGGAATTAATATATGTAAATCTGCTTAAATAAAAAAGCCATTCGGTGCCTAAGAGATAATAAGTTAACCAGTGTTACCTATTATTATTAAACCTGAAATAGGACAAAACTGATGGGTTCCGTGGAATGCTGGATGTAAGGCTGACAATCAGACGAAGAGGCTAATCTAATAGAACTGGGTTTCTTCGCTTCACGCTTCTGCAGTGCTAATGACCAGGGAGGCAGTCCGGCCCTGCAGCAGCGACTCCCTGCCAACGACTGGCCTGGCCATGCTTTCGAGTGAGAGGCACGGTCATGCAACACAGCTGCATCATTCACAGGGGGCTCTGCAGCTCACAGACTGTGGCCATTCACTGTTTCATTCGCTCTCCCCAGTTTCTCTGGAGGTAGAGCAGGTGTCACGGTCCCCAGCTGACAGAGAAGGGCTCAGCTAAGGCAGTGGCTCTGCAGAGGGTCCCCAGCGAGAGCCCTGGCTTCCACACAGCAGGTCCAGTGCCTTTCCACCAGCCTCTCAACAGATCTGCTGACCCTGCTGTAAGGTGCCATCCAAGTCCAGGAAGTCACTGGGGCCTCTTCCTTCTCCCTCCTCCAAGGGCAGGGGCCGAGCAGCTCTCAAAGTAGCATTTGAATGTTTCCCACCTGAGGGAAGGGCCGCCCATGGGGCTGATGCTCTAGACCTAAAATACGGGCTTTGGATTCAGGCCAAAGGTAAGGCAGGGAGCTAGGAAGAGGAGGGAGGGGAAGGGAGTGCTGGTCCTTGGCTGGAACCTCTTCTGCAAGCCACCCACCCTGAGCTGAGGAGACGGAGGGTACTGAGGGACACCTATGCTTTGGGTCCATGAGAATTGTTAAGTGTATTATGAAAAAGAATAATGGCAAGTCTCTTTAGGACAAGCTTGCCAAGCTGAGTGCCTCATCTGTGCCCTCTTGACCTTCAACAGCCAATGCTAATTGACCGTGATCTTTCCCACTGAGCCTCAGAACCGGCTGAGCCCAGGGCTCAGGGCAGCCACTGCCAGTCAGACTTGTTAAGGGGGAGGGAACACATGGGCCATTCCTCTTTAACGAGGTGCCCCGTTAGTGCAGTGAGGGGCTACATGCATTGTTGAATGAATGCCTCTTAGCATTTAGGTGATTCTGGAGTTGGTGGGGGGTGGCAACGATATTTATATTCGCTATTCAAACAATAGTCCTTTGACACTTTTCACCTTCTGTGTGATATTGAGCAGCTTTTTATTTTTTTTTTTGGATCAGAGTTAATTTTTATTATTTTATTTTATTTTTATTAAATTTACTGGGGTGACATTGGTTAATAAGATTAAATAGGTTTCAAGTGTACATTTCCGTAACATATGATCTGTACATTGCGTTGTGTGCCCACCACCGAAGGTCAAATCTCCCGCCACCAGGTACGCGGCCCCTTCACACTATACTTCCTCCCGCCCCACTTCTCCCCGGTAACCACCGTACTGTGCTCTGTGTCTCTGAGTTTTTTGTTTGTTTGTTTTTCTTGTTTGTTCATTTGTTGCTTTCAGTTTTATGTCCACATATGAGTGAAATTATATGGTTTTTAACTTTTTCTGTCTTATGTCACTTTTCAAACAAAAACTGGACACTGAAATGTGACAGTGTCCTGGACAATGTCACCTGCGTCCATCGTAACCAACAATCTCTTCTCTCTCTTTAGAGGCAAACTTTATCTTTTATTCCATCCACTAGGGCATGGAATGGAGCCAGCGGTAGGAGTAAGGAGCTTCTCCCTTCTCCCAAGCACACACGCAGTTGTTACATATTATTCGCCCCTCAGAGCTGCGCTCCTGCTTCACCGTTGCAAGCCAACAGTGTCCCTTTGAGACAGCCGTGTCCTCAGAGCTATGAGGAGAAAGCCCGTGCCCGCGGTTGCTGTGCCTGCCCTGGCAAGCCACAGATGTGATAGGACCAGCGGTGCCTGGCAGATGGTCACTAGGCACCGAGCATGGTCACTAGAGACCTGAGCATGGTCACTAGGCCCTGTCAGACCTGTGAAACATTTGAGAACGTCAGAGTCAAGGCATCATTTAGCTCGGGACTCTGCTTATCCTTTTCTCATTTAAACAGTTGGGAAGGAGCAGGGAAAGGGGCGGAAGTAGCAGGGTGCTCGGGAGGCAACGCAAAGTAAACAGAGTGGTTGATCTTATTTTAGTGTCTTACTGCAGTTCAAGTTCACATCTTAGGGCCATTTGGTGAAGCTGCCTCCAAGTGATCAACAAAGAAAGGGTCACCATGTGAGACAGTTCTTCGGCCACCTGTATGCCATTAATCTCAGTGAGGAGCCAGGGGAGGGGTGCCTGTGATCACGGACAAGGCTCAGCTGAGCCCGAGGTCACCGCTCCCTGCCAAGTCCACAGTTTTTTGTCCATATTGATCCGGCCCAGCAAATGGCATTCAGTTCCTAAACGAAGGCTAGCCAGTGGTTTAAGAAAATGCTTACTGTGTATCATTGTGAATTTCTCTGGCGATAATGAGAGAGCATTTGGAAAATACAAAAAGATTAAAAGGGAAAATCTTTATCCATAATCACACTGTCTATAAAAAATATACTCTTAAAATTTGGAAGTATATCACTGAAGTCTTGTATTTCAATGTATTTGTGTATAAAGAAATCTGTATCATAATGAAAACAATGTTATCACACTTGTCTACACTTATAAGCATATTTTTATGTCATTGGGGTTATTTAAGATATTATTTTAAGCAGCTGTATAAGATTCTATCTTCCAGGCGCACCATAATTTATTCAACGGCTTTGTTGAACATTTTAGTGGTTTCCACATTTCTGTATGTGTGTTATAAAATAATAGCAGTGTGTTTTTAGGGGAGAAAGTATGGGGAATGGATTTCTGACATCTTGATGAGACAGCCAGCACTGTTCGTTGTTCTACTGCTAACATCCAGGTGTGCTTGCGCATGCATAGATATTATATCTTCATGTGTAGGTGGTAGGTGGTATCGTGTGTTGATGCCTAAAAGTAGAGAATCTCCAGGCTCCCCAGTAAAACAGAGCCTTTGGGGCGCCAATCCGCTGAAGGACTGACATTTCCATTTAGGAAGACTATAAACATGATTTCAGGGTAGCTGGCTCCTGTTAAGCGCTGTTGAATTTGGAGTTGATGTCTCTGGTGGTCTTCAGGCACAGGGCCCCTTGGTGCTCACCACTGCTTCTCTCCTCTCCCCTGCAGTTACTGGGGCTCCCGGATGCAGATGACGACGCGTTCGAAGAGTACAGTGCCGATGTGGAGGAGGAGGAACCGGAGGCAGACCACCCCCAGATGGGGGTCAGTCAGCAGTAGTAACCTCGAGAGGGCTCCCCTCTGACAAGGAGTGAGCCCTGCGGCGCCCGAGGTGGGGTCGCGTGCTCCTGGGTCAGCTCTCCGAAACAGGACATCTGACTCCCAGCTTCCAACTTAACACGAAATACCTTTTTAACGACCGCAGAATATCTGGGATGAGCTGCGCTCAGAAGTGACCTGCATTTTACTCCCGTTTCAGTGGGTTTCTATGGAGTTGTCTCGGTAGCCTTGGCCATTTCGAATTCAGAGTCCATTTTGTGGCTGACCATACTCTCTTGAGTTTAGGTGGGAGAACTGACATTTGCTGACTTGAATGTAGAGAACTCTGAATGTATTAAGGATGTATTTTAAGTCCTCATAGGTGACTTGATGGAGGGCAAGCATGGCAGAGAAGAAATGCAGTCTGCACTTTTACGTACCTTGTAAGTGTTGTAAGTGAAAGGTTTTGCTTATAAAGCATGAGTTATAATAACTAGTCATTACACTGCACAAGTGCAACTACAAGGGCAGAACAGGATAATCACGTAGCTTCAGATGGAGAGAGGAAGGGAGGCAAGAAACCTTTCAGTGCACTGCCCTCACTGAGTCACCTGGATGCACGGCAGCTGGTTTGCGGCTGTATAAACATACCTGCGTGGTCAGTTAATTTCAAACGTGCTAATTCCAAAGCCACTTTTAAAGTGTTAACGGTGGAAAATATAAATGGGGTGCCATCAGTTACCGATTTCTTTAAAATGTTTATAAGCCGTCCCACATATGAAATGCAGCATTTACCTTCTCTCTATAATGAGATGGCAACTTGTTAAATCATGAAAACATCCAGAATCCAAGGGCCACTTCAACTTTGAAGCCATACATTTAATGGGAAAATAAACCAGGATAACATTTTGTAAAAGTATGATGGAATCCTTTTTTCTTAATCTGTCTTTTATTCTTTTTCTTAAAAAAAAGTCAAGAAAAGGATCCCACTGTATAATTTATCTAAAAATTGTAATCACGTGCTTCAAGGAATCTACTTGCAGTGAATTTTTAAAGTAATACAAACGTGGGAATCTTTTCATCGCAGGTTAGTGGTTCAGAGGGGAAGTTTTAATGATCGGAATCCTCAGACAGCTCATAGGAACAACCACAGTCCACCTCTTGGGGGTACCTTTGTTGTGCTCATGTGGACTCATCTAAAATAGTCATTTTCTTGGGCACTTCTGTGTCTCTGGTTCTAACAATGTAGGGTGCCGGATGCTTCTCTTACAACATTTCACTGAACGGAGCATCTGGGGTGAGGATGTTTTTAACATGTGTACCTGTTAGGTTGTCAAAGTTTTCATTTAAAAAGGGGGGGAAGCAGCAGCCGCAGAAGCCACGGGGCTTCTGGGAGTCTCGTCTGTGTCCCAGACCTGTGGATGGAAGCTTGCTTATCGCAGAGGTTTTTGTCTAACTGGCGCTGAGAGGAGTGCGGCTGCTGGTGGTCAAACCGTGTACTGCAGTTTTACGTCATTGGGTGAAATAAGATGGTGGTTACCATTGTGCATCAGTAGCCACAGTTTTCCTTTTCTTGGGAAAACATAGTCAACGTTAATTTCAAGTGAAATGAATGTCCCAGGGATCCTATTCACAAGACAAACCAGGATGTTTCATCCAGTGGAATGAGGGTGCTCTGGGCTTTGCTCCCTCACCTGTGTTCTGATTGGCTCCAGACCTATGCACAGGTGTTTGGGAAGCTGTCCCTGCTGTAGGTGTTGCACAGGTGTGGTCATTTTTGTTTTAACACAATAGGCTGAAAGAATGACTTACGCGTTAGAAATGAAGAAGCTTGACTAGCTTGCTCCATTCAAAGGTAAACTGGAATTTTGTATGTTGTAGAGGCTTAACATCTAAATTTGTATGTTTGAAGATGGAATGGACATGGACGTAAAATGTATTTTATCAAAAAATGGTTTAGGTATCAACTGAATGCAGTTTGGTGTTCTTATGTCAATGTTCTGTTCCTAAAAATTGAGCTGAGATAGACTCGGCCATTCATGGGGTGGGGGAGAAATCTGGTCTTTGTTTTGCCCGGGGGTTGGGGGTAACATCGCTGTACGTTACTTACTCTCCTGGAAGAACCCCAAAGGCATCAGCGAATCAGATTGTTTCCTCTAAAACTTCCTAGCTGACACATGTGCCCATGTTGGGGTCGCGTGTGGCATTTGAGGCGGCACCACACAGCACGTCACCGGGTCGGTCAGCAAGTCGAGTGGCCTGTCACCTCTGTTGTGGAGATAGCCCCGTGGCTGGACAAGCTCGGACTTTCGTAGACACAAACACACCTACCAGGAGGTGACGCGGCACAGTGGGAGGAGCACTGACCCGTCAGTTAGGAGAGGGGTGTGGGTTCTGGCACTGACTCTGTCTGCAACCGCGTGACCTTGGGCAAGTCACTCACCCAGCCTGAAATGAGGGACGCTTGCCCATCCTGCTCTAACCACTGTTCTTCCATTACTGCCTTACGATGTGTGTGGGTATGAAGGGCAACAATTGAGACTTCAAGGGAAGTGAGCAGGAAATATATTTAAAACCTCCCTGTCCCGAGGACCCTGGCCACCAGGCTACCTTAGAACATGTTTCCGATGGCCTGACCCTGAGGTGCCGGTGACACTGTTCCTTAGGTGAGAGTCAGGCCCCGGAAGGTGCAGAGAACAGACTCGTTTCAGTTGTCCGCACTCTCTCTGTTTTATCCGTGCCCCGCCAGATTGCGGCTTTGGAAGTGGAGTAAGTTGAACTTCATTGAGAGGGGAAAATTGCATGAAGCATAGCTGGAAATGGGGGACTTCTACCTTCTTTGCCATCTCATTCAGTGGAGAGAAAGAGAGTGTATGTATGTGACAGTGTGAGTGGGTGGGTGTGGGTGTGGGTGTGCACACAGGGGAGTGAGTGCTGTGGATCTCTGTGGACGCGTGCCTCCCGTGACCGGACCCAACCAGGTCCTGGGTTTTGGTGAACCACAGAGACATTTTTCTCACAGCTACTGGTTGCTTTTCTCTGTCTGATAATCATACCGAGTGGACTCTGGGGAATTGGAGAGTGAATTATGAAGCCAGGGGCGGGGGTGAGACCCCACACGGTGCCTGCCACATGGTGTCCACTCCAGTCCCCCAGGCTCAGAACAGCACATATTCCTTTTTGTTCGGCAGTGGCTAGAACACAAAAAGTCTCTTCCTTAGGAATTCTCCTCATGTCCTGGTGCAGAATTAGGATTCCAGTGTCCTTAAGTGGAAACTGCTCTCCTCTCAGCGTTACCGTCATTTTTCTTGTGTCAGCAGAAGCCATTCTGTAGCACAGTGACGTCTCTGAGTGCTGTTTCTGTTTGATGGGCGCACAAAGTGTGCGGACCGAGGGGGGCGGGCTGTGATAGCGTGGCATCATTGGACTCTGCCTTGCTGATGAAAATTGACAAGTTGGGAGCCAGTGGTGTGAACCAGTCTGATATGCCATGATTCTGGAGGCAGGTTCGGAGTAGGCAGGACTTAAATCTGGGGTGGGAGAAGGTGAGCAAGGGAAAACAAATGGGCGAATCAGGTCTGATTCTTTAGAAAAATAAAATTAAAAGCCAGGAGGCGGTCAGCATGTAAGGTCCAGGAAAACTCTTTTCATGGCTATGCCCCCCAGAGTCCGCTTAGTTCCAAGGGACTGCCTGCCTGTTGAGAGGCGAGGCCTGTGCTGGCTTTGTGGCTTTGAAAACCACCCCCCCACCACGCAGACAGCCGCTGTCCTGCAAATCTGGGGCCTCCTTGCCCTAGATAAGCCAGCTGTCAGCCAGACCAGCCTGTCTCTCCAAAGTGCTAACATATCTGAGAGAGGCTCCAATCACATGCCAGGCTGAACATGAACCGAACTTGATCTTGCTGTCAGCTGCAGAGGTCACAGTGGGTCAGCAGCACCCCTCCTGCAGGCCTGAGGGCGAAGCCCACCTACCCCACCGAGCGCCAGGCAGGTAGAAAGAGCACAGTTAGAATGCAAGCGGGTCTCATGTCTCACCTGTTCAGTCTTCAGTTTACCAGAGAAGCCCCCAGGTTTTGGATTTTGTTTTTGTTGTTTGAATTAAAAACTAATCCTCTTCCATAAAGACTCAATCAGTTACCTTGGTTTTGTAATACCAAATATTATAACATGAAAGGCTGAAGTCATTTAGATTTATAGAGAATAATTCTAAAACTTGCCAGGATGCCAGTAGCTTCTGGTGTCCTTGGCAACGTAGTATCCATTATAAAATATCTATAACCCACATGCATTGGGCAAATTGTTAATAATATGTTGTCTTTGATATATATTTTTAAAAATTTAGATTGCAAAAATAGAGGACCTGTGATCATTTTGTGTTAGAAAGCCCATTTAAAGCATTATAAGCCTGAAGTTAAAAGCAGGCCACATAAAATTAAACATTTGATTTACCCAAGACTGTGAATTCAAGTTGTATAGTACCACAGAGGAAAGCTGATGGTCTGTTATTTAGAAAACTGCCTTTCCCTGCTTTTTTCCTTTTGTTTTGTTAGATTTATTTTTTACATTAAGTCCCTTCTGAAAGCTGGGCGGTGGAAGAGAGGGGGTAGTACTGGGTCCATGGGGCGGCTTTTCAGGGGAGAAAGCAGATCATCAGTTCTAAACAAATCTGCAACTCTCCGTGAACCAGCCCGAATTTGTGTGTGAAAGCAGTTCAGCCGCCTAGTGAGGAGCAGCGAAAGCAAGGAAGAGTTTGGGGGATGGGGCGTGTCTTAGGCAAAAACAAAAAAAAACATTTCATGCAAGGTGTGTGTGCTTCTTTGCCTTTATATTTTCTTTCAAAGAAATCTCTTGTAAATGACAAAACTGTGAAATGGGTTGCCAAACATTGTTGCCCTTTGTTAGATGCTTCCAGCGGTGAGAATCCCCACCTGAACCCTGTCCACATCTGCTCCTTTCTCCCAAGAGAGAGGATCTCATCCACCGATGTAATTACCATACGCTTGCTATTAAAGAGCCTTCCAAACACTGCTGACCAGCGCCTCTTTCTTACTCCCTGCACCACGAGTGGCTGGGCCTTGGATAAAATTGAGGAACAGGGAAGAAAACCATTCGGCTAGCTTTGTGGTTGCCTTTGTTGGGGCTGGTGGCTCTGGGGGCCCAGCAAGGGGGGGGAGAGAGGGAGGAGGTAGTTATAGGAACCACTGATAGGATTCAAATGTTAATAATTGATGTGTTTTGAGACCTGACTGTATGTCTTCTGATGCTGTCGCTGGAATTCAGGAATTTTCCACTCTTCAAACTAGCCCTTTAGGTTTATATGTGAAGGGCCTCGTTTTTTTCCTCTCCTTGTCAGGACTCCTTTGTAACACCACTTAAAAATCTGTGGTCATTCTATGATGGCATTTGACACCTTGTCCCTAGGACTTCCTTCCCACTTACTGTTACTGGGCAAACAATGGCATTTAAGGAATAAATCTGGAAGTTGGTGGTAAGTCCCATTATTTGATTAAGAGTAAGTTTCTTTCCTCAAATGAAAAGGCCTCCGTAGACTGTTAAATTAGATTTGAGGTTGCCTTAATGGGCACAGCGTACTGCATGTGTGTATTTCAGGTAGCGTAATTGGTGGTTCTTTGTTTTCGCCCTGGCTGTCATCAGAGATAGTGCCAGAGGGTGAGCTGTGGAGGCAAGCAGCACACCCCTCGCTCAGTAGGATTCTGACCTCAGCAGGGTGGTAGTGTGGTCTCTCCATACTAAGGGAGGAGGGAGTCACATATAAGGGAATCCCTTGTTGCTGTTCTTCAGTCACTCACAAGTATAACCTCCAAAGACACAGATTGAGTTCTGTAAGCAGGGTTGGGTGTTAGAAAGACCCACACTTGGCCTCTGCAGGGCCTCTGAAGTCGGTTGGCTGGGGTCAAGGTTGTGTAATGATGGGCACATCACCTCCCTCTAACCTCCATCTTTGTTTCCTCATCTGTAAAAATGAGACTATGGACTAATTTCCAGTTTTCCTCTAGGCACTAGTGGCATGGGGATGGATGTTGTCTTGGCTGGCGAGGTAGGGAGAGTGGGAAGCAAAGTTTGTATGGGAAGTACTGTCCCATGAAACCAGGGCTGGGTGGCCGGATGCTGGCGGACCTGAATCTCTCAGATTTTGAGCCCATCTTCCCTAGGACACCCTTCAGAAATAGTAGCCCCCTGCCAAAATAGTGGCCCCAAAGCTGACATCACTGAATTCGTTTTCCTGACTTCCCATATTTCCCGTCTCTGCAATTAATCACGTGGCATAAAGAAACTACAACTAACTAGGAAGCTCTGGGGTATTTGATTTAGGGTGTAGCAAACATTTCCTTGAGGGATGGGTCTCGCCTCCTAAGTCAAGTCAGGCCACATGGGCCACCTCTTTGTCCACAGGGTTCACTGTGGACGTGAATGGGTTAAAGTGAAACAAAGCCCACTCCCCAGTGTTTGGGCACTGCCCTGGGGCTGGAGCATGGACCCGCTGTGGGTGTGCTTTGGGCACAGAGCTTTGCCCACACCCCTCCTCCAAACGGGGCTGAGCAAACATTCGGTCCTTCCTTTTGTCTCGGCCATGGGCACTTTGGAAACGCAAGAGATTCATCCTGAAATGGCTGACACTCTTAAGTTTTTCTCTCAGTTCTGTAGTAGGCAAATACTTTACCTGTTTTATCTCTGGCCCACCTTTTTTGCTTGTTGGAGAAGATAACAATGGCATTTATTTAAAAAAAAAAAAAAAAACCCGGACAAGCTGTCATTAGGCAGCCAGAAAGTAAGATGGGCACGTCCTATCAGGTCACGTGTAAAGAAGCAGACATTTATTCTGATTTTCTAGGAAAATAGGGCAACAGCACAGGTTTAGAAACCCTCAGTAAAATTAAGTTGGTCTTTTGGGATGCTTTTTAATTGGAAGCCTCTAGAGGTCAGTACCGCATAAAGAAAGGGGTTTCTGGTTCCGGCAGGAGGCCGCCCTCTCCCTGGGCTCCAGGGAGTGCTGGCTGACCTCTGGAAGGGCAAGAGGGGGGTGACGGCCCAGTTGAACACAGCGGAAGGTGCGGCGTCCTTCTCCTGTACGTAAACACTAATGTTTGACTTGGGTGGATTTTTTCCTCTTCTCATCCATCTTTTTCTACAGTTCCCACACCCCCCTGTGCACACTGTCAGTTCAGTAAACCCAGCCTATGGACTGATCGATGAAGCGTGGCATTTAGCTCTCACTCTTGAAGGGCTGGGGGAATGCCAGGGAGGACCTTTCACCTGCTCTGTGTGCGGAGGCAGCCTGGGCCTTGCCGATTAGGAGCCAGCAGGCTTTGCTGAACCTGCAACTTCCAGCCCGGCTCCAGGGTGCAGTGGGCAGGAGCTCCAAACAGGCTCCCCAAGGCCTACGCAGATCAGGGGTGTTGGGGAAGGACTGAAGCGTCTGTAGGAGATCCAGCCAGAGCTGACGTGGTGTCCAGGGCATAAGATGACCACAGGCTCCACGGGCCCGGGAGGCCACGGTGCAGGCCAGAGGCAGCCTCAGGAGCTCCCACGGGTTCCTTTTCACCCAGCAAGCAACAGCATCTGAGTCGACCAGTTTGTTGAACTAACGTGGTAACTGGTAAATGGGCCTTGCCCCTCTGCGGGGGCAAGGCTACCAGAAAACCAGTGTGCCCTCCTTTCTGTGCCCTTTGTGCCAGGTCTTGCCCCCTAAACTACCCTTTATAAAGCCACCGCAGACTCTTCTCGTAACAGAAGAGGCTACGACAGACTCCTTGTGATGAAGGGCTCTTATCCCACCTGTCCCTGAAATAACGAGGAGCCAAAATTCACCCTTAGCCAGACCAGAGCCTGAGAGCAAGAGGAGAGAGCTCTCCCTGTCTGCTCACAGCTGGAAATGGGCAGCAGACTCACCACCGTCTCCCCACAGCTTCCATCTCCATGTAGCGCCCTGAACCATCCAAACACTTTCAGCCTGCCTTCTAGAACTTTCCTTTCCCACTCCTGTGCTGAGGCAGCGATGCCCACCCTCAGGACCCCACCACAGCTGTGTAATTATGCTTGTCTTAGAACAGTGTCATGTGGAGGGAGTGCATGGAAACGAGAACACGCTTCAAAGGCACACTGAATTCACTCGGAAGCTCACAGTGGGTTTGGATGACCTCTGCCGCTCTTACCTCTGCAGACACGGGAAAAGAGCGGCCGGCCATGCCAGTGTCTGTAGGAAGTGCTGGGGCCCAAGCCTGCCTGCCCCGACTCCAACATCCTGTCGTGGCTACATCCCCGTGACGCGGAGCCCCTGTTCCTGGCAGAGGCACGTGGGCTTACGGTTGAGCAGCTACGGGGTGAGGGTACGTGCCAAACCCCAGGAGGGATGATGCTTTTCTGTTTTCTGAACCCTGCACCCAGAAAAGGAAGGAAAGCGGAAGCAGTGAGTCAGAGTCAACCTTTGGACATGGAAACGCTCCAAGAATCACAAAGCTCTACAGATGTTGGAAGAGAAGTTGGCTTTCTGGATCTGACTCTTGATTCACCTGTGGCCTTGGTCTTTAAACCTTTCATTTCTCCCACTCTGAAGTGAGAGTGTGATGGGCCGCTCTGGGGCCCAGGCTGCGAGGGGCTATCAAAACAGCAGCCTTTGAAGGATCAACTTTAAATCAGGTTGGGGAGTGTCAGTGTCCCAGCTCCTGGCTCCAGTGCCCCCTGTTGTGAGAATGTAAATCTAATAACTGAAAAGTCTGAGGGCTGCAGTCTCCCCTCAAGCCTTGCTCTGCTGTCAGACTTCAAGCTGCATGCGCCCTAGTGAGGGCGGTCTCCGGCCTTTCCCTCCACACACCCACCTCCCTCCACTCTCTCCCACCTCGTCTGACACTGAGCACTTTGGAATTCAAAGTTTGTCTACATTTTCTGTGGGGATACAGTTTACTAGACAATTCTACGCCGGTAGCATGGGCCTCATATTTGCAAGTGGCCTTAGCTTTCATACTTAGTACTCAGAAAAATCCCCGTATGTAAAATAATGAGTACCTGACTGTGCCTTTTCCGAGCCAGCTCCTGCAGCGTAGGCCGAGGCAGAGGTGATAACTTGGTGATAGAGCTAACCTATCCTGATGTCTTTTGAGGTCTCCTTCCTTCGAAGGCCACTTCTGACCCTGTCCAGCTCCCCAGTGACTCTTGGAACAGGTTATAAAAAGGGCTAAGTGAGGTGATGTTAGTGACTTTGTGTAAAACTTGAGCCACGCTGGAAACCAGTGCCCTTCTGTACAGGGTGGGAGGCATCTTCCCAGCCACACCCTGCAAGTTTTGGAAAAAGATCTGGGAGCCAGAAGCGTCATCTCGCTCAGTGCTCATGAATCATCCAACCCATCCACATGCTCTGTCTCCTCAGGACTCTGGCCAACCCCTCTGCCTAACGCATGGAAGCATATTCCCTGGGGGCACTTCAAACCTTGCTCCGACTCCGCACTCTTCAGCCCTAGAAATACGCAAGCCAAATTTGCCACGTGCTCTGAAAATTCCATTGGGAACCAGTGTTGGTGACTCGGGACCAGACTTAACAAAAGAAAACACCCTGAGTCAGGCACGCTGCTGGCTGGTCAGCATTCATCTCCTGGGGACAGTTCTGGCCGTGGCGGACCGAGAGTGTTACAGATGTGTTGTAACACAGATGTGGGGTTAGTCTGAGGTCGAGACAATGGCACGTCTGTGAATCTTCTAGAAACACAACTCTTCACATGGCACCATGGCATGCTCCGCCTTGGAGCGGTGAAGTGACAGGGAGGCAGGCACGTGGGGAGTCACCCTCTTGGGCAGGGTGACTAATTCCTTTTCCCACCCTCTGATGAAGGAGTGACCGGTGTCACCCATCTGCTCCAAACCAGCCTCAGGGTGAGAAGAGAACTAATCGCAGACTCAAGGTCACAGTTCTCTGGCTCTGACCTTACCTGGGGGATTTCCACCCTCCTCAGATTCCTCCCAACTATTCAGGGGGGTCCTCAGGGTGTCTCATGTGTGTTTCACAAGCCCATTCATCTTCAGTGACACCTGGTGCCCTCCTTTCTGGCTTTACCCACGGTGTCTGCTAACGCTGCCAAGCTTCGAAATGGCAGCTGGTTGCCTGCATACAGGATGGGCACAGTGGTTGTCCTCTGAACATGCCACTTGGCTGCCACTTCCTGCCAGTGTGGGCCATGAGGCTGCCAGTGGGAGCTCGCAAGGCCCAGAGTGTGTGGTCCAGGGTGCTGTCACCCGTGAGGGTGCTTCCCTGGTGACAGCTCTTTCAGTGTTTATTCATTGTCTATTCCAGCCACTGACCAAAGGGGCGGGAGTCCCTAGAGTTGGCCATTGCTCCGAGTGGGTTTTACCAGGGGATGGGAACAGGAGTGAGTGAATAATACAGGTCTCTGTGCCCCCCGTGACCCCTGAACAACCTTCCAGCAAGTGTCATCAGCGGCCCTAGCCGCATGCTGGTGAGAAGGCAAGAACGTGTGTTGTGGCCCCTCATGCTTTCTGCATGATTTACGACCCTGGGTGGAGGCGGGTGCAGACAAGAACACCCAGTTTCTGGTGGCAGGTGCTCTCCAAGGCCACCTGCCAATACACCATCTCCGGGGAGACTCCCAAACAGCCTCATTCCAGCAGGGTGGCCAGGAAAATGCCCCGTGTGCCTCCCAGGTAGTGCCGAGAGACTGGTGTGACATCGCTTGATTAACGTGGCTTCATGAGCTTGGGCTGCTCCAACTGCAGACCGGGTGGCTTATAAACAGCAGAAACTGATTTCTCCCAGTTCTGAAGGTGGAAGTCCAAGATCAAGACACCAGCAGATTCACTGCCTGGTGAGGGTCTGCTTCTTGGTCCGTGCGTCTTCACATGGTAGAAGGGGCTAGAGATCTCCGGGGCCTCTTTTAAGCGCACTAACCCATCCGTGAGGGCTCCGTTCTCATGACCCAATCACCGTCCAAAGGCTAAATGCCTTCACATCGAGGATCAGGTTTCCAGCTGTGGATTTGGGGGTAACGCAGCCATTCAGTCTGTAGTATAAAGGCACCTCAATTTCCACATCTAGAACTGTATACATTTAGCCCCCGTCACCTGTTCTCAAAGTCACAGGAACCCTGGGACGCTGAGGCCTCTTTTCCAACACGCTCTCTCTAGAAGAATCGTCCACAAATACTCACCATCCTCCCTGGGGCCCCACAATTCCATGGTCGCCAAGGGGGTGGGGAGGTTCCCCGAAGGCCTCACAGGGCCAGCCCACCCTGCTGGGTCACTGACCGACTCCCTGGGAGCTGTTGGCGCAATGGGACTTTGAGATTCATTGTCCTCAGAGCCCCTGTGTGTTTCTCGACTCCATCTTTCTTTCTTTTCCAGTTACTGCATGTCCTAGGTGCTCATTCCCTATTCGTGGGTGCTAATCTCACCTCCCTTCTCACGCTGCCCTGACACCCTTTTCTGGGGCAGACCTGCCCTTCTCCCCCACGACTGTGTGAGCAGGTTCGGTTACAGGGTACAGTTGCCCCAACCACAGACCCCACCCTTCTATTGCAGACCCCGTGGAGAAAGGAGTGGCAGTTCCCTATTTCCAAAGACAGAAATGGATACGGGTTGGAGAGCTGTATTAGAGCTCCGCCACCAGGTCACTGGGTGGCAGGACTGGGTTCTGGTGGGGACCCCTTTGCACCTGCAGCCACTTCTCCCAGCAGGGTCTGTGCTGAGCTCAGGAAACCTCAAGTCATGATGTCCTGCTCACAAAGACACAACTGGGACCAGGGTGAGTGAGTGTTGGGTGATACAAGAACCAGGTTCATTTATATGCCAGTCAAAAGAAAAGAAAGAAAGAAGCCACCTCTGAGTGGCCTACACTCCCTGTGAAGCAAGCCACAGTCATTTGTAGGAGGGTCTGGGCCTGGTGCTGGTATGTGCCAGCCCCAGGCTCTTGGATTTGAACAGCTGCCCTCCAGCAAATTGGCTTCTCCCCTGAGTGTTTGCCCCCAGGCCAGCAGCCCGTACTGTGCAGAATGTATAACATGGCGAAGGTATAACATGGCGCAGATGCTGTTGGGCCTGCCAGCCAGTGGGAGCCCTGCAAAGGGCTTCTATTTATAGGGAAGGCTTTCCTCAGGTACTCAGGTGCTCAGGCCTGCTGAGAAGCAGTCCCAACAGACACAGAAGGGGCTGCAAACCTCTCCCAAAGAAGAAAGTTGTTCTGCCGCACACAAAGGTAGAGTGGCCCTGGCGTGATGTGAGGTGAGTGGATGGCAGCTGCCTGTGACTTCCCTTCATTTACAGCTGGGTTATGCCAAATTCAGGGAGCAGCCTGGGGTTTGGATTTTGGAGAATGAATTGCTTTAAAAGCCAAGGGCTGTCTAGCTTCATTGGCTTAAGTACAGAAATGGCCCCAAGCCAGAGGTGGTCATTTAGTTCTGGCTGCCTGTCTTCAGGAGCGTTTTAATTGTTTGATGCTGTAGAACAAGTAGCCAGGGCCAGCCTCGCACAGTAGTTACAGTGGGTGTCTAGGTGGCCTTTCAGCCTTCCCTGGGGACTTCTGCAGGCCCAGCCCCAAAAGGGAGCCTCAGTGTACAGCTGGGCTGCTTCAAGGAAAAGCAGAAAGGGCCGCGCCTGTGCAGGTGAGTGCTGCTGCTTCCTTCTGCAGCCTTTAGGTTTGCATTCGCTGTTGACCCTGACCCTCCCTGAGAAGGCAGAACAACCGAGCTGGTACGCATTTTCAAAAACCCTGTGAGACTTCAAGCCAACTAACTTAATCTCTCCAGTCCTCAGATTTCCCATCAGTAATTTGGAATAAATAATCCACTAGAAAAATGAACCGAGGGCAGAGAGAGGCAATTCACTGAAAAGCAACTCTAAATGGCCAGTAAATATATAACAATGTGTTCAAGCTCTCCAATCATCAGGAAACTGCAAATTAAGACTACAGCTCATTGTCACCAAGTTTGTAAAAGGTCGATTCTGGGCAGCGTCATGCACTGTTGGTGGGAATATCCATTGGTTCAGCCACGTTAAGAGATCTTTAGATATGTAAACCCTTTGACTTCACAATCCCACTTCTAGGAACCTGTCCCAAAGAAGTAACTGTGCATCTGGATGTGGATATTCACTGTGGTCTCTCTCATGATACTAAAAACTAGAAAGGAAACATCCTGTTGTTCACTGATAGCAAAAAGGTTGCAGGCAGGTGAGGGCTGGTAGCTCTATAGGTTCTCATACAGAAACAATCCTACGAGGTGTGGTTACTTGAAAAAAGCAAGTCGGGGAACAAGCCACGTAGGGCAATAGCATTTACATCAAAATAATGTAAACAGATTTTCATTTCTGTGAGTAGGTGCATGGCCCAGGTCCAGGAGACTGTATGTGCAGCTGTTCACAGGAGTTACCTCTAGGGAGAGTGGTGAAGACAACAGGAGGAAGAGAGGAGGATGTCAGCTTTTATTCTATACGCTTTAATCGGCATTTTTGCATCTTTTACAACCTGCACTGTAAGGTCACCCTTGCCTTCTATCATCTCAGTTCCCCGCGGAGCAGTCAGAGCCAGTCTGAGGTGGGCAGGCTGTGTGCAGAGCAGCGCGTGGAGGACCTGGGAGGACTTCAGAGTTGGACAGGTTTAAATTCAGAAGCCCATTCGATATCCGAGTGGAGATGCCAAGCGGGCAGTGGGATGGAGGAATCTGACAGAGGTTTGGGCATCCCATAAAAAGAGGAATCTCCTAGGATTTATGGGTGGTATGAAGAGGGAACCATTAATAAGAGGCAGTGGGGGCTCAGAGGCAAGTGTGAAGGCATCCATCCCTGGGCTCCAGTGCCCTTGACGTGAATCAATATCTGTGTATCCAAACCAGCGTAGTGTCTGTGTAGTTTCTGTGTAATGTCTAAACCAGCGTAGTGTCTTAATCGACTCTTCCCACCCATTGGCTTCCCTGGCACCTTATCAAAGGCTCCCTGCACATAACCCTGACATTGCTCCCTGCTTGTCCTCTGGCTGAACTCTTCTGATGGTCTCTGAGGTTCTCAGCTTGCCCTTCCTTTCATACAGTGCCCGTAGCTCCCATTGCTCCCCGCTTCACAGGGACATGGAAGCCCTTGCCACTCCTGAATAATTCTGGACCCCCTCCCATCCCCATTCTGCAAACCTCAGCCCAGGGGAGCCCAGGTCCCTTATTCACTTGGGAGATATCAACATTTGCACACATTTTTGCACAGCTTCTAATTTAATTCCCAGAAGGCAGGCATATAAGGTGGTCAAACACAGGCTTACAGTTGGGAGCACGCGAAACACAGTTTATTCTTGTGTTATTTTCCATACAAACAACTGTACCCCTACATTTGCCCCATCCTGTATTTTTATTATTATCCCTGCCATCTTGACAGATGAGAAAATTGAGGGTTTTTTTTTAAAGATTGTATTTATTTATTAAGCCATACAGGTGGACACAGTTTCCAGTCTGTGTGATGGGCCAGCCCTAATGGACAGATGTCCTTCTGTGACCACAGCTGGGAAAGATGTGAGTGTCAGCCCTCTCTTCTGACATCCCCCACTACCGCTCCCTAAAAACAAGAGGACAGGGACAGCACCCACTCTGGGGCTTCTCGTCAGCCCGATAACAGTGTCCGGCGTCCCTCTGCTGCTGCTGTGGGGGGCTCCCTCACTTCTGCCCCTGCTCCTCAGAGTGGTCACTTCAGGTTGCACGACCCTCAATCACCTCACCATCCGGGCCTCTGGCTTTAGCATAACCCAGATGGGTATATTTACTTAATAACTACTTACTAAGAACTCACCGCAGGTTGGATATTCTCCCAGGCACAATAAAAGGGATATTTCTCATATGTGTGTATGATGTACATAAATACTGAAGACATAGATGAAGTCTTGTAGACCCTGCCAGTGAGTAACAGTGAACTCTACTTTAGTAAGTTGCAATATGGAGATCATTTTTTTCACCTGGTGGGACTGTTGGGAGGGTCGAGTGGAATAATTTGTGTGTAGCACTCAGTACCGTGTCTGTCACGTGTGTCCTAGTCACAGCTGTGTCCTCCCTACCTGGCGCACAGTGCGTGCTCAGTAACCGTTTGTGGAATGGGTTAGTAAGTGAATAAAGAGCACTGCAGTTAATGACAAAGCATTTCTCTAATGCAGCTTTGCTAGGAGGTCAACGATCTCTCAATATCATCTAACTCGGCTTCAAAGTCCACCTTGGATGATAAGTAACAGGTTTGGCCATGTAGTTACTAGGTATTGGACCAAGGCCTAGAGGGTTAGTCTAGCCTTGCCTAAGACCATCTGCTAAAACTGGCATGATTGTAAAGCAGAGTTGACATTCTCGAGCTCACAGCTCATTAGTACGAATCTGGTAATGTTGAGATCATCTTCCAAGCCTGGCTAATTGAGCAAGAAGGAAATAGCCCCACTGAACGGGGACTTTCTAATTCCTTGTGACAGTGACTCATTTTGGAAAAAACAAAACAGTTGTCCCAGGCCTTGGTGCTGAGCAAATGGTGGAGCAAAAGCCAGCTGCCTTCCACTTGCGAGGCCAAGAGTTTCGATCTGAAAGAGCCCAAAGGGTTCTTGCAGCCCCCCAGGGGTGGTCTTCCTGCGTGGGGGGCTCGTCTGCTGAAGTGAGACGAGCAGCCATTCTTGGAGAGTGATAACAAATTCGTGTCAGTGATGTGGCTTCTAGTCCCAGCTGTACCAGCTGGGTGACCTTGGACATATTTTCGTACCCTCCTTGGGCTTTCATTTTCTCTTCTGGAAAGCAGGGGATGTGACACCTTGCAAGGAAATAATAATACAATGTTTGACAAAGGTTCCCAGCACAGTTCCAAAGAATGCATGTGGGGTGTGGCTGTGAAGGCAGTGCCAGCGTCAATCATCCTGTGTGGTGACACACAGGAGAAGTTGCTCACCTCTACCCCTCCCCCACAGTCTGGCCTAACCCCCATTGGCAGGGTGGGCGAGGCCGAGATCTTCAAGACTTACCTCAGAGCAGAACCTTTTGTCAAGCAAACCTAACATGGGATGGAACCGAAGTGCATGGAACCAGTCAGCGGGGCACCCTCGTTGGAGCAGAGCTGGATCTGTGTGTCTCTGACCTGCCCCCCGACATTTTGCAGTGGTCTCCCACGTATCTCCGTAAGCCCCAAAGCTTCCCAGAACTTTGTTTGAAAACAGCAGAATGGACAAACAAACAAAATCAACAACAGAACTAAAGTATTCTACACGGTCCCTGTCAAAATAATAATGTCAGTGCATTATCATAATTTAAATGCTAGCTGTTATTATTGCTGATGTTTACAGCAGTGGTTCTCAAACTCGGGCTTGTTGCATCAGAATCACTTAGAAATCTCTTGGTTTTAAGAGACTTAATTTGCTTACTTTTAGAGGGGGAGAAGGAGGCAGAAAGAGAGGGAGAGAAGCATCAATGCAAGGGGGAAACATCGATCGGTTGCCTCTTGTACACGCCCTGACCAGGGCTGAGTCCACAACCCAGGCATGTACCCTGACCGGGAATCAAACCCGTGACCTTTTGCTTTGTAGGGATGGCACCCATCCAACTGAGCCATACCAGTCAGAGCTCACCTAGAAACTTTATTAAAACAAAAATTGTTGGGCCCCATACCCGGAGTTTCTGATTCAGTAGGTATGGGGTGGGAGCAAGAATTTGCAGTTCTAATGGATTCCCAGAATCTGGGAACCCACTTTGAGAACTGCAGGGTCGCCGTGTGCTTTCTGCGTGACAGGCACTCTGCCAGGTGCTAGACCTGGATCGTTTTCCTCAGTGCTCGTAACTATGCTCTGAGGTAGGTACTGAAGGATTTACGTGTCTTGTTTACAGATGAAGAAACCAAGGTTTAGAGAACCGAGTGACTTGCCCAGGCTCTTACGGCTGTTACTGGCACATTCCAATAGAGGGTCCTCACTCTTAACCATGATGTTAAAATGGAAATAGAGTTACAAGAGGTGGGTACACTTATTCACATACGTTTATTTGCATTTATGGGCCCTGTACAAACAGGTTAATGAAATGAACTGTCTCTCGGGGAAAGGGTCCCTGAAGTCGAGGTTTGATGTAGAGCAGAAATCGGAGGCCAAACAGGGACACCTGAAGAACAGACTGTTGCTTATCACAGTCTACCCACCCAGAAAGGACCCCCAAGCAGCCAGATGGCTTCTCGCAGCACCTTGGAGATATTGACTAAGAGAAGCAGAACTTGTGACAAAGCCTAGAAAACTTTATGTGTTTGTTATTTTATTAATTTAGAAAATACCGAACACCTGTTATATGCTGGCTGCTGTCTGTTGCTGGAGGTACAATGGGAAGTAAACATAGGCATGGTCTGCCCTAGCTGGGTGCTTCTGTCAGTTGGGAGGTGGTTCTGCTGGTTGGAGTGTTGTCCTGTGCACTGAAGAGGTTGCAGGTTTGACCCCCAGTCCGGGCACCTATGGGAGGCAACCAACCGCTATTTATCTTTCATACCCATGCCTCTCTCTTCCCACCCCCTCTCTCTGTAAAATCAATAAGCATATCCTTGGGCAAGGATTAAAAGACTAAATAGACTTGGTCCATGACTCTTGAAGCCTATAGTACACTTAACATGATTAAATCTAGTAACAGTTTGACCAGAATCTTGATATTCAGCTTTGGCCACATGATTCTCTTATGTTCCAGCCCACTGGTTCTGGCTCTTTCACATCTTATTGTCTTACATTATTCACTCTGTCTGTGGATCCAGTGAATTTCCATTCTGACTCATGTAGCTCAGTCCAGTCCTGATGGCATGATCTCAAGTCTGCCTTCTCAATTGATGTTTTTTATTCCATCGATTTGTTCCACTCATTTATGCATTCATTGGTTGATTCTTGTCTGTTCTCTGACTGGGGGGTCGAATCTGCACCCTTGGTGTATAGGACCAATACTCCAACCTACTGAGCTACCATGCCAGGGCTCAATAGATGCTTTTTATTCTTGATCAGGGACGGGATTTGACTCGTATAATTGTTAACTTGGAAATATGACTAATAGATAGAGATGTTTTAACTGGTCTGCTCTTGTGTTCCTACTTATGATTGATTGCTAATTGCCTGAAGTGTCTGATATGCCAGATGGATACTTAATGAATGATCTAATGGCTGGATCTGAAACACCATATTCCTCCCCTGGGAGGGAGGTTCATGAAGGTCTCATTCTGCCATCCATTCACCTTTCCTCTCAGTGTAGGTTGGAGGAAGCCCAATCAGAGGCCCGAGACCACATGTTTGATTCCAAGGGAATTTCCCCACTCCCCGACTTCAGCGTGTTTTCTGGAGGAAAACTCTGCTCTGCTTGTTCCAGTTTAGATTTACTCACTTTGGCAAAGTTATGAGTTAATTAAAAAGTAATGATAGATTGGGGAAGTCTTGACCACTGAAAAGCCAAGTTTCAGAGAATCATGTGAAAGAAAGAGGAGGAGGGAGAAAAGAATGCTAGGAAAGAAAATTTAGTAAGACATCCATGATTGATGTGAAATGTAGTTTTCATAACGAGCTAAAGAAGACCACTAGGCCTGCTTCCTGCTATCTACTCTGCATTGAAAACAAAACTCAACTTAAGCTTCAACGTAAAACTCAACATTCAGGGCAGACGTAGGGACTGTCTGCTTTGAATGAGTCCCAGCAGTTAGTCTTCTCCAGTTGGTCAGGAGAAAGTTTTTGAAACCAGTTCTGTAGTGATAGTTGGCACATGGGACCTATGCAGTGAAATAAATGCTTTCCAAAAGAAAAAAAAGGAAAGATTAGAAAAAAAGAGGAAGATGCCACCCACACATGCATCCAGTTCTTTAGGTTAATGTCAGATTTCACTCACAAGTCCTAATAGACCCAATAGTCATTACACTTATGTGGGCTTTTCTAGCGGAAAAGTATCCAGGCTGTGAAGAGCCTCAGTGGTGCCTTGACTAGTGCAGCTCAGTTGGTTGGCTGTCGTCCTTCAAAGTGAAAGGTTGCTGGTTTGGTTCCTAGTTATACCTCGGTTGTGGGTTTCATACCTGGTTGGGGCACGTGCAAGAGGCAGGCGAGCAATGCTTCTCTCCCTCGCTTTCTTTCTCCCTTCCCCTCTCTCTAAAAATAAATGAATGAAATATTTAAAAAAGAATGGAAAGAAGGGGGGAGAGGGGGAGGGAGGGAGGGAAGGAAAGGAAAGAAGGAAGAGAAAGAAAGAAAGAAAGAAAGAAAGAAAGAAAGAAAGAAAGGAAGGAAGGAAGGAAGGAAGGAAGGAAGGAAGGAAGGAAGGAAGGAAGGAAGAAAGGAAGAAAGGAAGAAAGGAAGAAAGGAAGAAAGGAAGAAGAGAGAGAGATAGAAGTGGTTGTGTTATGGGGAATGCTGCTTTCATTTTGGCACAAAATTAGCCTGGAATGAAATACTCTCGCCTAGATAATTCATGCTGCCTGCTCAGGCTCAGCTCTGCCCTTGATTTAGTGGGGTACCCCGATAGCATGATGCTCATGTGGGCCTAAACCCAGGTTGCCTGGCCATGCCCACATCAAAGCAAGGGGTGGAGGAGGATAAAGATGACGACTTGGTACAACTGAGTGTTTAAGATCTGAGGCTCTGAAGCCAGGAAGACCTGGGTTCCAATATCAAATTGACCTCTTAGTTTGTGACCCTGAGCCTCAGTTTTTAAATGTATTGATAATAACATGAATTTATTATAAAGATTCAACAAGGGCTTAGCTCAGGGTATGGCACATGGCGTGTAGTCAGCAAATGGTCCCTGTGATTAATGACAATCTTGGTCTTAGTCCTCGTATCAGTATGGGTGGTTTGAAGGAGGAAAGTAAGTAATTCAAGAGCAGTTCTTAAATGAATTGGTACCAGATCATGAAGTTTGTCAAAATTAGTGTCTTGATCCATGTATAGAGCTGTCCATTCGAACGTTCTGTCACAATAGAAATGTCCTGTATATGTGTTTCTGCATACACTATAGCTACGGCCACATGAGCTACTGAGCATTTGAAATTTGGCTAGAAGAAGTAAGCTTTTAAATTTAATTAATTTAAATTTAAGTAGCCATATGTGGTCTGTAGTAACCATGCTGGGGAGCACAGCTCTATAAGATTAAAATTGTCAAATCTGCCCTTGGCTGATGTGGCTCAGTGGACTGAGTGTGGACCTGTGAACCAAAGGGTCACTGGTTCAATTCCCAGTCAAAACACATGCCTGGGTTGCAGGCCAGGTCCCCAGTAGGGGGCACGTGAGAGGCAACCACACAATGATGTTTCTCTCCCTCTCTTTTTCCTTCCCTTCCCCTCCCTAAAAGTAAAATAAATAAAATCTTAAATGTAATTGTCAAGTCTATGTAAGAAAGGCCAAACATTGAGAGAGAAGAGTTAAATATAAATATAATGAAAGTGAGAGCTTGTAGGATTGAAAATGTCATAAAGAACCACATTTTTAATGAGTGATGGACATAGTTGTTATTATATCCCTTTAGCACAAAAGCAAGGAGAATGCAAAGCATTTCTAAATCTTAGAAGTCAAATAGTTCAGTTTCAAGAGTTTTCGATAAATTGTAGTTCCACTGAAATGAGAAAGATTGATCTTGCGTTTGGAATTTACAATCAGAAAACGGATGCCATTTGGTAAACAGCCACCATGAACAAATGGGGCAGCATCAGATCTGATCATGGAAACCCATCACGCAGAGGCGAGTTTCTTGAATGCCCACCTCCAAGTACATGTTGAACCTGTACAGGCAAGAGTCATTTTTAGGGGGAAAAATAAGAGAGGAAGCAATGCTTATGTAATTCACTGCTAAGTTGGCAGTGAACTCACTCATTGGCAGCCTAATGAAAAAGCGCAGATGGGGAGAAATTAACAAAGTTGGCATGTTTTCTGTTCCTATTGGCACAACCCAAGATATAGGTATAAATGGTGCATGTTCAGTAATAACTCAAATGTGTCACAGACATTGTAAGAAATGTCTAGTGACTGTGGTAAGTTTAAATATTGGGATAATTATAATTGAGAGTGTCAAGTGTCCAAGACAAAAAAAATATTTCAGAAAGCATTGGAATACATTACAGGAAAATCTCACATATTGGAAGTAAAAGTGGCCCCATATTGAGAATGAAGATATGTGGTTTTGAGACCCAGTTTCTTCTGGTTACTAGCAGGGAGTCTCCAGCAAGTTCCTTACATACTCTGCTCCTTACCATTTGCATCCATATGAAAAGGGGCTTGCAAACAATTTGGAGCACTATAAAGCACTTTGCAGATGAAAAGGGTTATCATCCTCAGCATCATTTTGACTTTCTCAACAATCCCATGAGGGAGCAAGATAGATCAAGTTAACCATTTTACAAATGAAGAAACTAAAGCTGAGAGGCATTGAAGGACTTGTCCAAGGTCTTTTCATCCATGAAAACCAGCATCCTCGTCATGGCTATAAAAAATTGAGTGGAGTTTAATTGATGAACACAAAGGTTTATTATTCTTTTTGAATCTCTTGCTTTAGAAATGTTTCAAATCATGGGACTGTAGAACAAACGAGTCAGACTGCCTGTTGGTTCAGGCTGGAGAGGCCCCTGACCAGGACCCTGTGTGTTAGTTAGAACAATGGGCTGCAAACCCAGCCTGTTTGGGTAAACAAAATTTTACCAGAATATAGCCACACTCATTTGTTTGTGAATTGTCTCTGACTTTGCTTTTGCCCTACAAGGATGGAATTGAAAAGCAGCAATAGAGACCCAAGCCAAAAATGCTCCTCTCTGGACCTTTACAAGAGAAATTTGTTCACTCAGCGTTATCGTTACCATGACTAAGCATTCTTGTACCCATGACTCATCATTCATGTCCCAATGGTATGCCATTCCTGTGATGATGACTCAGCATTTCATGTCACCACGAACAAGCATTCCATCATCTACACCTTAATAGCATTTCACAACACCATCAATCAGTATTTCTTGTCACCACGACTCAACATTTCTTTTCTCTATACCACAAGTCAGCATTTTACATCATCATGAATCAGCATTTTTCAAGACAGTAAATCAGCATTTCTTGACTCTGTACTGTGACTCAGCATTTCATGACACCATGACACAGCATGTCACAACACTGCGACTCAGTATTTCTCATCGCCATGACTCAGCATTTCATGACACTATGCTGGCATTTCTTGTCCCCATGACTCAGTGTTTCTTGACACCATGACTCCACACGTGTTTATCTCTGAGCGCCGTGAGGCTGTACCCTTTTTTTCCTGTCACTGTTCAGCGTGATAATCAACAACTTGCCAGAACAGAAGTGATCATATAATTTAGGATTAAATTGATACCTGTTTTAGCATAAGTACAAATCTGAGCCCACAAAGTGTTCATGAAATAAAACTTTTCTTCAGGAAGTTAATTTCTATCATAAACCTTCTTTTCTTGGGGAGGCAGAAATTGAACTTCAATAAATTCAGCATCTCTCCCGTCCCAGCACCCATTGCTTTCAGATTATCCAAGTTCCTGAGAACTCATATAGTACCAGCACCTGAGAGTTACATCTGGTCTCCATGGACATCTATCGGGGACAGTAGAGGTCAAGGAAGCCAGTACCTGGGTCCAGGGCAGAGGTCTGGAAGGAGGTTTGGGCTCACCTCTGCTGCCTTGTGTAGATCTTCCTGAAGCATTTCTCATGGGCCCTACTCAGAGCCTCACAATACCTTCAGATTGTTGGATTATGGTGGGTTCGTTGTTTTGCTTGTTGATTTGCTGCTGAGTGACTCCTTGCTCCCTCGCATCCCTGTTCTCTGTTTATGTGAAGTTAGTGCCATTCTTGGACACTTGCTAACCCAGCATCTCTCACGGAGAACTCAATAAGGTCTGCAGACATCTTCTCTGCCATCTTGCCAGTTTCACAAATCTACACACTCAAATCCCTCCCATGTGCCAATCCTTCCATCACCCTTTGTCCTTGCTGCATCTCAGTCTGCATTGGAGAGCAGGGCACAGTGCCTCTTTGGGACCCACTGGTGTCCATGCACCCCTTCTTCTCTGCTCCATCTCCCCACTGGGAAAATCCCAGATTGGGTGGGGGAGTGAGGATAAGGAGAAACAATGTCCCCTTAGCAGCTTTTCTTCCAAATCTATTTTTCATGCCCTGGATGTTTTGTTGTTGTTGTTCCTGAGGCTTTGGCTTTTGAAAAGCAAAAGCCAAGAACTGACTTTTTAATGTATGTCTCAACTTTCTGCAGCATTTCCTCATCTCTGAGGCAGGCTGGGTGTCAGGCTGACTGATGGGGAAGGGACACAGGGTAGAAGGATGGAGAGAAGGGGAGAAACACATCGGAAAACACCAGTCTAGCACCTGACTGCTCCAAGGAAAGCAAAATGCTGCAACTGAACAGGACACCACAGCTTCCCATAGCCAGGATTGGGAAACCTGTTTCACACGCCAATGTCTGGGGCATATTTTTGCCCTAGCAGCCCGCATAACCCCCTGGGATGATTTTCATTTTGTAGAGAAAACTGCACATTTCCCCATCCAGTCTGCCAGGTCATGGACCTACTTCAAAGTAATAGCCAAACCAGCAAATAGTGCCTATCTCTGATCTACCGCTGACATAAGTGTCAGATGTGCTTCCAGGGCTGCCAACCATCCCTGTGAGTGGCCAAGAGTCTACCCCTGAGCTATGAAACACGGCTGTGTCTCTAGGAATGCACACTCAACCCAAGCTGGGGTTGGCGGCTTACCGCATTGCTAGGTTTAGCAAGACTATGCATCGAGCTTCAGACTTTCTGAGCCTCCTGGTCTGGTCCTTCTGGTCTACCTGCCAGTCCTCACTTGCAGAGTATGTGGCTAATGTAACTCCAGATGGTCAGGGTCACCTTTCAGGGCAGAAGGGCCAGCATACCATTTCTGGTGCAAACATACTGCGGGTTGCAAATCCCTGCTGCACATGCATGAAAACACCATTAATGAACTTCAGGCAGAGACCTCTTTCTTAAAGTGGGTTCTATGCAAAAGTGATAGCTATTCCATGAAATTAAAATTCTGTCTTGAAATTTAGCAGGCCAACTTCTGAGTCTTTCCTATGCAGCTGCACATTGTAATGCCCCAGATGGGGGTATGATACGTGATATTGACTTGGCCCCCCGAACACTTTCTGCCACAGCTTCCCAGACTGTTGTCCGGCGGATCAGTCTCTGAGAGATGCTGTGACAGTGCACGCTGCTCTCGTTACAGTATATTGTTCTGTGGTTCTGACCATTGTGGTTTGCGGTTAGAGAAAATATTATCTCATAGAAGCTAAGAGGCTAAGAAGCAGCAACATGGAATCACTATTGAAGCAACATCTCATCATTCCAGTAAAAGTTCAGATACTAAAAAAAAAAAAAAAAAATCAATGGCTGGATGATTGCCGCTGCTTCCTTCAGAGCTGGATTCGTCTGGCTTTCTTACTGTCCATCTAAGGTCCAACTGGTTTCTGTTACTTATACTTTGTGTTTTGAAACCCGACACAATCTTCTGTCGCCCTGAAAGAAGGCAGGGGTTATGTGAGACATATCAAAGTCTTTTCAAGCGACAAATCACCCTGATTCATCATTAAATGAATGCACCCACCTAATGTGTGACACCTACGACGTAGTGAGCCCTGCAGAAAATACAAAGTTAAATAAGGCAAAGTCCCAGTTTTTTCGCATCTTCTGTGCCAGCTCTCATGTCTTCAGCCATTTATGTTCTAGAAAATATTACAGTAACACATTTTTAGATACAAGAACCCATCTGGAGACGAACGAAGTAAACAGTTGGTTGCAGCGTGGGCGCTCCACGGTGAGACGCTGTTCCAAGGCAGCAGAATCGGGGAGGAAGATCATTACTTCACTTCCACTTAATGTCAGTGAGCTTCTTGGAAGAGGTGGCATTTTGAAAGAGCTGAAATAAGGATATTGGACCGCTCTCAGGATGTGCTCTTCAATAAACATACGAGGATCCAGGCTTGGAAAGGTTAGCGTAGGGAATGGAGGGAGGCAGCAGCCACCGTAATGGCTCCAAAGCAGCGATCCTGGAGATTCGGAATGTCTTTGTTCACAGTTGGACCCAGCATCTCCTGCACTTCCTAACCCCCACTGCTCTGAACTGGCAAGCCGGTGTTTCATTATCATCTTGGCCCTTCGCCAGTGTAGTTCATCCAAAATGACAAGGTTTTATGAATAGGAATCAGGCATTGGACCAGGTCTGCAATAATCCATTAGCTTCATCAGGTGGCAAGGAAAAGGACTAACTGCTGGATGAAGGATCTGCCCTGCAAGAAGAAGGCAGACTCCACGTGGCCATTTCAGAAGGGTTCCGTTGAGAATTTTGACTGACTCACAAGGCACCTTTTTTTTTTTTTTTTTTTGAAGAGGGAAGTAGTGTGGAAGGAGGACAATAAAAGGCAAAAGAGGAAATGAGGAGAAGCTGGGGATCGGGGACCCCTCCACCCACTATTCCATCAGTATCACATGAGCCCCAGAGAAATGTCAGAATGGTATGATGCTTAATACATATGAAAGGAGAAAGTCAAATTCTACTTCTGTTCAAGCCCAGTTAAGATCTGCGAGAAGAACTGGAGAATTTTCCCTCTCGCTCAGAATGAACAAAAGGGCTATTAATGATATTAGGGGAACTCACTTTGGTTGAAAATAGTTGTGTTGTTTGTGTGTGCAATTGTAGGTAAACCATTCAGGACTAGTGTGGGCAACAAGAAATATAAACATGAGAGAAGAGGAAGTGAAAATGCAGTGGTAATGACACACTTGGAGTAATACTAAGATTTTCAAAGGAGCCCAAACAACTGCAGATTCAACTGCAGCTGCTTTGCCAAGGACGCAGACACATTCCATACATCAGCAGGCTGGCAGCCCTTTCTTAAGCAATGTCTCTAAAGCCAGCCCTTTCCCGAGGTCTGCCGTGCTGCAGCCTGGCTTGTTCTCAACCCTAAATATTGTCACCATCGTTGTGTGGCCACAGAGCCCAAGTAGGCTGCTCTGCCTCTCTGCTCTTCAATCCTCCCCATTTGATTTTGCCACATTCATGGATTCGCTCATGTTTTTCTCTATCTGTAACGAAGAGAATTACATACAATTAATTAGATGAGCCCTGTGGAGCCTAAACAAGGCACTTTAGACATGCCCTGGTTTACTGGTGGCCTGCCGAAGCAGAGAAGCCCAAAGATTTGGTCTCTTTGAATGACCTGGCATCTTTGCATTTGAGGGAGAGGTGGTGAGTTGCAGGGTTGCAGGCCAGGAGACAGGATGTAGGTGTCTGTGCTTTCTCTGTTTCCACAGACAGTTCTGAAGCTCTTCTAAGAGAGGAGGGTTAACAACGAAAGCTGGAGAAGTGGTTCTTATAATGCAACCTGGGATATATACAGTTGTAGGGTGGAGAGTGAGGGTGAGATGCCCAGACGAGGCTGCTTGGTCCTCTCCCCACCCCACCAGCTGACAGTATGCCATAGAACTGGGGAGGGGTCACTTCCCCTCCTGCAGAACATTCAGCTTCTGTCTGGCCCCACGAGGCTTGGCAGCTTTGAGAACAGGATTCCATGATAAACAACCACAGGAACATGGTTTGGATTTATGAGCCAGCCATTATATACTCTATCGAGAGAGAATAAGTTTAAACATTAAAAAGAACAAGCCAGTTAGGAGTTTGAGACTGAGACTCCTGTGACCACCAATATCCATGTGTGCTGTGGGCACAGCTGGATGACATTCCCGACCCCCCTTCATCTAGAGACCGTGTGACTAGTCCTGGCCAAAGAAGCGGGCCAGAGTGATGGATGCCACTTCCAGGCCTGGCTCCTGGCTTCTGTGAGATCATTTACACCCTCCCTGTTCATTGAGCTGCTGGTTGGCTGTAGAGAAGCCGGCAGAGTATTTTGAAGGCCTAGGTGTCAGCAGAGACACAAGGCGGAAGAAGCCTGAGCCCCTGCACGGCTTCACAGAGCAGAGTGTCTCATACCATCCCGCACTCCCAGCGCCACGGATGCAGTGTGAGTGCAAGTGTGAACTCTGTTGTGTTAAACCACTGAGATCTGGAGCTCACTAGTTAGAGTGGTTACCATGCTGACTACTAGAGCCGAAGCTGGGAAATCATACACTTGAGACAGAGGCCAGGACTACTTAGTGCTTCTCAAATGCTTCCCACTGAGGTTTCCAGAGGTGCAGATAAGAGTAAACACATGTCCTCAGGTCCTGGGGCTCCTGACCCAACAGGCTTGCTTTGCGTTTCGATTTCTTCTTTGTCTTCCAAGTGGCAAATCTGTCTTCTCTATACCATATTTATGTATCCTTTTATATAGAAATAATATTTATTGAGATTTTACCCTTAAGTTAAATTGACTTTAATCTGACACCCCAACTAACAGCCATGTGAAAGTTTGGCTCTAAGATCCCTGCCCCTCCCTTTGCCCTGGTTGTTTTGGTGAAAAGCAAAGCTGTATCAGGAAGGCCTGTGTGAAGGGTTTCACTCAGAGGTCTTCAGATTTCAGATGCCTCATTTAGCTCTTTAAAACAAAAATACAAACAAACTTGGTCCCATTTTTATTAATGTTGAGGCTATTAAAATGTTTTAATAACTTGGTTTGAAAAAAGAAACAGATCATATTAAAAAAAATCTGAGGATATTTGTTGAAGCCATGTCCCTCCTTGGGGTGGGGTAGCCAAGATGTGAAGATAGGCAGTGTCTTTTTCCTGCCTTATATTTCCACCTCAGGTGCTGTTCCACCTGCCAGCTGAGGCCACGCTTCCTGGAAGGTGCCCAGCCAGAAACACTACATCTTGGAACAGGAATCCATCGAGGTTACCTTAGATCAGGAAGAAAGTGCCTGAGTCTACTCCCCCTTTCACTGTTTGGTCCACAGAAACTTCTAGTTCAGGAGCCAGTCCCTAGAGAGAGGGGCGTGGGGAGGGGGAGGAACCAGCACTCAGCACTGGATCTGAGTCAAGGAAGAAGCATGTCACTGCTGACCCCTTAACAAGCACCCTGGAGCGCTCCCAGCTGTCACCATTGTCCGTATTTTACTCTAAATCCAGTCTGTGACTCCTGTCACCTTCTCACACGGTGGGACACTTGCGCAAATGTAACAGATGGCTGTGTGTGGCAATGGTGCTCTTTCCCCATTGCCAGGCATGGTGGGTTTTTTCATAAATTCCTCTTTCTTTCACCCAAGAATAATTTTTCATGATATCAAAAGCAATGTCTTGTTCCAATATTATAAAAAAGCAGAAAGAAGAAAATTATGTCTCCTGGAACGCTACGACACTGAGACAACCACTGCTGACATTTTACTCTGTTGCCTTCTGAGTTGTTCCTTTGTACTGCTTCGTCTGGCATCCCACTGCCCAGGTGTGCAGAGGAACTTGGGCTAAACCTTCCGCATCCCCCAGGCACTTCTTCGGCTGGATCAGACCAAGCAGGGGTGGGGCGCTGAAGAAAGCTAATCCGCCACCTTCTCAGCAGATTCCTCACCAACCACAGACCTAATCTTGACACAGGCAGTTTGATGACATTCAGTTGGCTCCAAATAGGTATTGGAACATATGTGGTATTTATGTATAAAAAGAAGATTGTACATGGTGGTTAAATGCCTGGGCCACAAAAAGCATGGTGAGCAGCAGTGTATCTAAGAGATGGTTGGTGGCGGTTCTGATCCCACATTCCTCCTGAGGCCTGCTGAAACCCAGGTCCCGCTGAGACCCAAATCCCACACTTCCAAAGCTTATTGCCCACCCCCACCTCCCTCCCCCACCTCCCTCCCTCCATCCCCCACCACACACACACACACACACACACACACACACCCTTTCCTTGAATCTCTCTAAATCCTGAGGCTTTTGGCTGGGCAGATGGCTGTGCTCAAAAGCACAGTGAGAGAACTCAGATGGGAGATGCACGGGATCATTCACAAGTCCTGGCTGTTGATTTGGGAGTCAGGGTCGACCCAAGTTCAAATCCCTCTGCCTTATGAGAGTTGGGTGAGTTTGGGCCGATTGCTCAACCTCTTGGAGCTTCAATATTCTCATGGCTAAAAATGCTAATAATTACACACATTCCTAGGGATTTACATAAAGATGAGATGAGATAAGACATGACTTGTCAGGCTTGAGAATGATATCTTACAGATTCCCACTGTTGATTTAAATTATTTAAATAAGGATATTTCTTAAACATCAACAAATACCCTTCTACTACTATGAAGCCAAAGGTGAGCTCACGGAGAAGTAAAAACCAAACAACAAGCCAACAAAATTAAAATGGATTGACGTGATGAATGATGTTATTTTGTGGAGATTAATTCAGCTTCTTGAAATGTTGGTTTCTAGTGCCTGCCAGGAAGGGTTCTTGGCACCCTGAGCCCACCATATGCTGAACCACAATTTGACACGTGCAGCTGCTTTCTCCAGACACTGCCAATGGGAGAGCGCCCAGGACATGCTCCGTTCGCCCCTCACAGTATTCATTTTTCCCCAATTAGTGTCTTTAGAGGAGAATTAAGAAATTTCATAGTAAATCTGCCTTTCCGACTTCTCTTGAAAAGCCAGACCCTCTGGCCCCACAAAACCCACATTCCCACAAGGCCACAGAGTCTGCAGCTGAGTAGAGGCCCCCTCTAGCCTTAACGGTGGCTTCCAGTTTGCCCCCAACCCTACCCCCACTTGCTATACTCAGATGTGTAGGCTGCCGGCCCCTTCGGTATTGTGTTTGTGACCCCTTCCTATGTGACTTATTGAAAAGCATCTCTTCTTTCGTCACTAGTCAGTGACAATTAAATACCACTTCAAATGCTAACAAAATGTGAGAGACCCAAGTATAGAAAAGTTTTCGATATTATAAATAGTGCTCAATTATAAGGTGGCTGTCCGGAGGACCCAGCCAAATATGCTTGTGCAAATGCGTTTGAAGAGTACATGGAAGTAAATACCCTAGGATTCTCTTAGTCCCTCTGGGATCCTTGAACCTCAGTTTCAGCACCTCCAAGATAAGGGTGACGGGTATTTAGCATGGTGCCTGGCACAGAAAAAAGATGAATTGAAGGGCAGGGATCTCGATTTCAGTGATAAGGCCAAACAACTGAAAGGGGCCCGAAGATTCCTACTGAATGCCGGCTTCACTCTGAGTCAGTGGGGTACGCTCACTGACATTCGACTTGTGGTTGGCCATCGCCTGCAGAGCTCCTACTTTGGGGGGTACACCCCAAGTTGTCCATCCACTCTGAGTGCTCCCCCCCTAAGACCTCTTGCAGGTCTTAACTGCAGGGGCCAGTGTATGAGACAAGTACCTCTAGCCCCTCCCTCTGAAAACACATCACGCACTTTTGACTTCTAGGATCTACGGTGGTCAGCTGGTTAACCAACACAGCTCAGGGAGGCAGAGATTCATATGCAAAAATGAAGTCAAGGGATTCGGGGAGAAAAGCACACGGCATTTGCGGATTATTTTTCATGGCTTCCAAAAAAAGAGGGATGCTGTGCTTATTTGACTTGAATGTTCTTAGAAAAGTCAATAATATGAAAGAAAGGTAGGACTATTGGTCTGGAGATTGATTACACGTGGGAGTGAAAGGATGTCACTGAACACTATGTAGGGTAAGAATACATTTCTATACGTTTCTACGCCCTAAATGTTCAATAATCAAAATCAGATTGATCACCATCAAAAGATGAGCCCATTGCCTGGATACTGTTTAGAAGTAAATGGAAAAATTAAACATAACTATAGAACAAAGAAATCCATTTTCCCTTTGTGGATCAAATGAAGGCTCCATGGGAGGCATAACCCAAACTTTTTATTGTTTGAGGCTCGTAGTTTACAGCAGCTACCACAGGGCATGTACCCCTTCAACTCTCCTTTGTTAGCTTAGCGTGAATGGGCAGTGGTGAGGACGGGGAATTAAAGGGGAACAGATGGGGAAGACATGGTGTCTGTGCCTCCCACAGGCTGCCGGAGGAGGCCTGGAGGCGCTGGTGCAGGGAACAGATGAGAGGCCTTGAAACACTTTTCTTAGAGTTGGCGAGCCTCCCATAGCCACACTGAGGATGTTCCTCCCAACAGGCTCACGGGGCCCCAGCATGGTGAGGAGAGACTGCTTGAAGGCAGGATGGTGCACAGAGCCCCTGGCTTACACACGCTCCACGGTGACCAGTCACACCACGGGGCCACGCTTGCCCAACTTACTATGGCAGTCCAGAAGAGCTGGAAAAATACAGGAATGTTGGTAGGCATAGCTGATTGTGGGAGGAGTCGGAAATGGGGCTGCAGAGGAAGATTCATGCTGGAATTGAAACCCAGGAGTGGCCACCATACAGGTTGAAACCATGCAATTTTGTTGAGGTGTGGAACCACACGGTTTTGGGAGCTCACCCGTGGTTTTGGGGCTCCCTTAACAATGCAGCTTAGGAAGCAGGAAAGCAAGATGTAGCAGCAATGCTGAGCTCTCTCTTAGCAGTTTGGAAGAATGCAGGAGAGACACTGCAGGAAGGAAAGGGATGAAAGGACTCTTGCTGGTAGGCCGTGAGAAGGTACCACGTGGGTTTGGATTAATAACTGGAGATTGTGGTGGTGACACAGCTGATGGTGGTGGGAACTGCAGGAGGCCTGCCAGCCAAGCATGGATTACTGGGAAGGACCAGGGGCTACCTGAGCCATGGAATTCTATTTCTTTTCCTGAGATATGGGACCCTTGACTGGGCAAAGGAGGGAAGGAAGGACTGTGTGTTTGTAGGTGTTTTAAAAGACTTTGGGATTTTAACAGACATTAAGTCTGTGTAAATTTTGAATAAATAATTCCTTTCCTTTTCACCAAACTCTGGCATTGAAAGCCATAATTGCCTGGTGGTGGGTAAGACGAACCTCATACAGGGGGACCCAGGGAAGGAGTGGAGCATTTGGTAATAGTATCTTGTCCCCCACCACGGGTCTGTTCTGTAACACGTAGTGAAGGTTTTTTAAAAAACAATTCATCTTCAGTGACTATAATGTGTTGAATTGTGTCCCCTACAAGAACGTGTTGAAATCCTAACCCCCAGAACCTACAGATATAAGTAAGTAAGATGCGGTCACTCAGGGTGGGCCCTGGATTCAATGTGTTTGGTGTCCGTGTGAAAGGGAAGGAGGCCACGTGATGCCGGAGGCTGCGATGGAGGGATGCAGCTGCAAGGAATGGCAAGCGTTGCTGGTGACGCCAGAAGCAAGGAGAGAGGCAAAGAACCCACTTTCCCTCCGAACTCTTGGGATGAACTGACCCTGCTATCACCTTGGTTTTGGACTTCTGGCCTCCAGAATGGTAAGAGAAAAAAAATGCCGTTGTTTTAAGCCATCCACTTTGTAGTCATTATTAGGACAGCCTTAGGTAACCAGTGTTGTCACCTTGCATAGAATTGGACCTGAGAGAAGAATGAAATGGATGTGATTGTCACTGGACTTCCAAGAATCTCCCAACGCCACCCTCCAGGCGGCGCCAGCATCAAACACCCCTGCCTTCTGCTCACTTTCAGATTACCTTGCACCGCCTTAATCCACTGTCCACTCTTCCTCTAAATTTTAGTGAGCACCAGGTAAATGGAACCCTCTGAACAATTGCATGGCTGGCAGAGACAGAGGAGAAGCAGGGTCCAGCCCCGGAATGGGAGATGGCTGCTCCAAGAAAGGAAAGCCAACATGCCTGGGAAACATATAGCATTCAACACGTTCTGTCCGAAAGCTGAGCCTGGCAGACTGTGACAGACCTGTAAACACAATGCCATCAGTATCTAATAGTGAAGTCCTGTTCTTACTTAGCCAATCCAAAGCAAAACTGGTTTTTTCTTCTAAGAAAAAAAGAAACCTAAGTAACACTGATCTTCAGCAAAGCTGCAGAAACAAACCTTTCACACAGTGGGAGTTTTTAAGGATGGGCCTCACTCTCCAGCAGGCTCTTCCGTGGCCCGCGTGCGACCTTGTGTTTCCTCCGGCTCTTTTCTGTGCGGCCCACGGGCAACCCTGTTGGCGGCGCTTTCCCTGCCAATGGTTCCCCGCCTTTCGTGTCCCCCCCCCCCTCCACTGACATTGATCTCTAGTGAACTTTAAAACAAAGACGTGTCTTGTCTTTAACGCCCACTTAGCCTGCTGCTCTTCTCTCTGTGGCAACACTCCCGTCTGTCCTCGGATCTGGGGGAGACGCTGGCTCCGACTTTTTATCAGACCTTGTGTCTCCCTGCCTGTTATCTTTGTGCCCTGACACAAACCGACTTGCCGTGTTCAACTTTTTAACCAAGGGTTTACAGCTGGCGGCACCTCCCCCCAGTTCACTTCCTGGCATTCTGGTACTTGCATGGCATTAACATGCAAATGAAGTGCAATGATACACTTCCTTACTCAGTTGAGAATTCACAGTTCCGGGGCTGAAGATGGGCTGGTATGTTTTTTAATAGATTTTTGTAACACCAAGTGTTGCTGCTGGGGTGGAAGGCAGGAACGTTCCCAGATGTTCGCCGGCCTTTTTTTTTTTTCTTCCTTTCTTTTCCTTCCTCTTTCTCTCTCTTGCCCTCGATGGGACTCAGCACATGCTAAACCCAAAATATGGCACCCTGGCCTATTGAGTATTTTAAGCTGAAAAAGTTTGAGAAAACAGCCCATGCAGGAAGGTCACTCTGACTCCCTCCTTCACCTTCCTTGCCACAGGTCATAAAACCCTCGTGGGGGAGGCGCCCTTTGTAATCGGAGGAGCCCAGCGTGCCTCCCCCCAGTCGACCACGCCCACGTGGGCACAGGGATCGCCCTGCTCCACGGGTCCCACTCTTCACCACACCCCTCGTAAAAATACTCAGGTCTGGCTGCTCCTTTGGCCCTCCCTTCTTTCTGGAAGCTCCCAGGTCACATAAAACTCAGATCAAATACCTGTGTGTGATTTTCTCCTGCCCATCTTTCTTTGTCAGATTAATTTTCAAGCACAGTTTAATTTCAGGGACTCTAAGAGGCTCAAGGAAAACTTTTCCCTTCCCTACACCCTCTAGTAACTATGGACTCTGGTGGATAATAATGCGCCAATGAACAATAGGCTGACCCATTGTCACGCTAGCCCTCAGGTGCAGGGTGTGGGCATGTTTCTTTCAGGGGTACATGGGAAAACTCTGTATGTTCTGTTCAACTTTCCTGTGAACCTAAAATTGCTCTTTAAAACAAGTCTATTTAATAAGCAGATACTTAAAATAATTCAGCAGTCACTACTACATGCCCCTGTCGTTCCATTCACAGGTACGTATGCAGAACCCTGAAAGCACGTGCCTGCCCAAAGACTAGCACACGGAAGTTCAGAGCAGCTTCATTCCCATGAACAAAAACTGGGAACAACTCGAATGCCCCTCCATGGGCCAGTGGATAAACAGAACAGGGCATTTTTCCAGGGTACGCGTGTGTGATGGGTATTAAAGGAGATGATGATTTCCCAAAGCCACTCGGCCGCTCTGAGAGGAAGGACCGTTGGCATGATTATTCTGTAAATGCTGTTGACTGAAGAGGGTCAGTAGGGTGCCCTGGACACTGCTCTGAGCTGGGTCCTCACCCCCAGGGAGTGTCCTAAAGTACAACATTGGGACAGACCCAGAGCAAGTCACCTACTTCTTTCCCAGGCCTCAAAACTTGCCACAGACCCTTCAGTTTGTTCCTGCAGCCTCTGCCCATCAGGCAGGTGGAAGCATGGCCTAGTGACGCCTTCAAGGACGCAGGCACGAGGTCACAACTGGAGAGTGACATGGATACAGGAAAACTCCTGCCTCACTTCTCTTGCACTGTTTTATGAGATTCCCAAAGAATGGGAATGTATTTTAACAACAATTGCTTATGTTGACAGCCTATTTTACTTATTGATGGTTGTGTAACTGGTCGCCCCAAAACTGAGTGGCTTAAGCCACCATGATTTATGACTTTTCAGGATTCCATGGGGTGACTGGCTACCGTGACTCATGTGGGGTGGGATCAGGCACCGGGAGGCTGGCAAGAACCAGCTGACCCGTTATTGGCGGACCCAGGGTCCTCTCCCCGTGGTTGCTGGAGCTTCCTCGTGGCATGGCAATGAGGCTCCGAGAAGGAAGTTTTGAAGAGTGTAAGATCATAAGCTGTCAGGATTTTCTAAGGCTTTGTCCTGAAACCAGCATGGTGTCACTTTCACCACCTTCTATGGCTGAGAACAGATCCCAGGGCAACCCAAATTCAAAGGGAGGGGACTATTTAAGCCCATGAACACAAGGAGACATTGGGGGCCACCACAATTACAGGGAAAGGAGCTGAGGGGAGGGAGAGGTTACCAAGGGCAGAAGGAAACATCTGGGGGGTGATAAGTATGCTCTTATCTTGATTGTGGGGATGGTTTCACAGGTGATACATATATCAAACTTATCAAATAAATTTGTGCCACTTATTGTATACCAATCATACTTCAATAAAGCTCTTTCTGAAAAGAAAACAATCTACTTACAGAATAGAGAAATATTTTAGTAAATTATGATATATCCATTAGGTGGAATCTTTTATAGCTAGTATCAGTGATAAAAATAACACTGGGGAATTCTGATGACATAGGACAAGTGGAAAAAGCAGTATGAAATTCTGGGTGCACTAGAATTTTTGTAAAGACATGTATGTGTGGGCAAGGCTAGAAAAGCTTATACAAGATGAAAGTATCTTCACCAGGAAGGCAGAACACCATGCATTTTCCCCTTGAATTATCTAAATTTTCTGCTTCGTTGCTGTCTTTTCTTTGTAATTCATCTCCTGGTCCTTTCACTTTGCACTCACTCAGTTATTGACCTGTCGGCCCCTCTCAGCTCATGCTCCAGCCGTGCAAACCCTGCATCTGTCTAAAGCACCTTGTTCCTGACACAGGGCCACGTTTTTAAACGGAGGCCATCAGTGCCACCATGGAGTGACGCATACTTCTGTCCTTATTCTAGTAACAGGCATGCTCTCTCTCCCACCAGGAGCTGTCACAAACCCAAACAGGTTCTATTTCACAACTACCTCCCTATTAGTCACTCCCTCCCCCCTGCCCTTTGCTGCACCTTCTTATAAAGCACACGGGCTCAGCCAGCACTGTGTGTCTGAATCACCGCCAGCTTCCAGCTCACTGACTGTCTGCCCCAGCTGCTCACCCCTCACTTAGCAGAAGCCCACAAGGCTTCATTTGCCTCAGCAGCATCCAAAGATAGCAAGACAGCTACTGCTGGTATCAGCTGAGAAGTTCCCCTCCTGCCTGCCCCCCCTCTCCCCCTCCTTCCTGACATTATCTTTTCGCAGAGAAGCTACTCAGGGAAACATGCTATTATTCTTTCCCAGGTGTCACACAATCACAAAGGCAAGTTTCCAAGGACATGGGCTCAGCAGGCTAGCGCCCAGGATAGGGGAGAGAAGGAAGTTAGGTCTTTTATTCGCTTCTTATAGGCCCCGAGTCCCCATTTTTACCTGCCGTGAGGGTGCTCACTGTCAACTTTGGATCAGGTCTGCCCCTCTGGATGGTGAGCACGGAAAGACAGGCAGTGGCAGGCTGCCATTTACAGTCTCGTGGGCCAGAGTGAAGTGTGGGAAGCAGGTCCATGAGGAAGGAATTCAAGTCAGAGACAGAGTGGTGCCTGCCAAGTCCCTGTCACCTGCCTGCATGTGGGGTGACACAGGGATAGGGTGAAGATTGAGTGTGCCAAGGCTGCGGGGCGGCTGTGAGGGGGCCAGTGAGGGGCACAACATCTGCATCCAGCCCCAGCCATGTGTTCTGTCAGGGAGGCTTTGGCTGTAATCGGGCAGCCTGGCGTCTATTAAATTTCTCCTCAAGGCAGCCAGGTTAAACCCGCCTCGATGCCACAGGATGGCCAATGTGCTGTGGAACTAATTTGTTCTTAAAATGGGATTTTTTTTAACAACAGAAGGCCTTTTCTCTCACAGGTCCCTGCTTGCCCTCTGCCTCTCTCCCTGTCTTGCTGACTCTCTGCTTTAAGTTTGCATGAAACTCCTTGCAGAAATGCATTTTGCACATGACACTTATCATTTGACAGTTCCAGTGCTGGGCTACAGTCTGAGTGAGAGGTACTGAGGCCCAAGTGGTGATTTGCTAGGTGGCAGCGGGGTCCTCCGCCATGTCTTTGTCCTCCTCTCTCCCTGGTCCCCATCCGGCAAGAACGCAAGCAGGGGCACAGGTGCACAGCGGTCCCCAACACATTCTGGAAGTAAGCAGTATACCACAAAAGTCTTCCTTTTCAGTGTCTGTGATTTGCATAATAAAAAATATTTTCTGTCTCTGCTTGCTTCCTGATTATGCTAAATACAGCCAGTGCTCCTTAGAGACAGGTGATTGGCTGCAGGAGGCCCAAGGATACCAAAAGGCGGGAGGCCACAGTCCCTTATATAAAATGGCATAGTGTTTGCATATAAGCTGACACGTCTTTCCATATATTTTAAATCATCTCTAGATCACTTACAATGCCCAAGAAAATGTAAATGCAATAGAAATAATTGTCATACTGTATGGTTTAGGGAATAATGACAAGAAAAAATGTTTAGTACAGACACAACCACTGCAGACCTAACTGCATAGTATACGCATCAGCATCAACATAACTGGCTCTCAAATACTTTTGGTCAGAGGCTGGTCGTACTCCTGGATGTGGAACCCACTGGCAGGGGGAGCAGACTGCACGGCCTTTCCGAACAGTGGGGGGAAGGTTCTGAAGTTGAACCCTTGGTGATGTGTAATCATATTTCCACCTCATCCATAAAGCTTTCTTTGCAAGAAGAGATGGGGTGACCTGAGGGAGCTGGGTTTATACATCAAGATGACTGTCCTAAGGTTAAAAAATGCTCATCTACAGTATAAGAAAGTGATGGTGCTTGAAATCCCTCAGACATCCTGAGCACTGGAAAGAAAGAGTGATTTCCCTGTTTACAGAGCCAGGAACTGAAGGACAGATAGAACTCAGCTCTTCCAGGTTCCCAACCTGCGCAGGTCCCCATGAGGTGGTGAGGTCCTTGAAGGTAGAGTCTGTTATTAATTTCTTTTTAATTTATTGATTTGAAAAAGAGAGAGAGGTTGATTTGTTATTGCACTCATTGAACAACATTGGATCATAGGTTGATTCTTTCTTTTAATATATATTTTATTGATTATGCCATTACAGTTGTTCTATTCCCCCCTTATTCCCCTCCACCCTGCAACACCCCTCTCCCACCATTCCCCCCTTTAGTTTATGTCCATGTGTCTCAAGTTCTTTAGATTCTATAGTTCCCATACTATTCTTGCCCTCCCCCTATGTATTTTCTATCTATCATCTATGCTGCTTATTTTCTGTACCTTCTTCCCCCTTCTCCTCCTCCCACTCCCCTGTTGCTAACCCTCCATGTGATCTTCATTTCTATGGTTCTGCTCCTGATCTAGCTGTCCTCTTCGTTTGCTTTTGTTTTAGGTGTGATTGTTAATAATTGTGAGTTTGCTGTCCTTTCACTGTTCATATTTTTTATCTTCTTTTTCTTAGATAAGTCCCTTTAACATTTCATATAATAAGGGCTTGGTGATGATGAACTCCTTGAATTTGATCTTATCTGAGAAGCACTTTATCTGTCCTTCCATTCTAAATGAAAGCTTTGCTGGGTAGAGCAATCTTGGTTGTAGGTCTTTGGATTTCATGACTTGGAATACCTCTTTCCAGCCCCTTCTTGCCTGTAGGGTCTCTTTTGAGAAATCTTCTGACAGTCTGATGGGAACTCCTTTGTAGGTGACTGTCCCCTTAGCTCTTGCTGCTTCTAGGATTCTCTCCTTCATTTTAATCTTGGCTAGTGTAATGATGATGTGCCTTGGTGTGTTCCTTCTTGGGTCCAGCTTCTTTGGGACTCTCTGAGCTTCCTGGATTTCCTGGAAGTCTATTTCCTTTGCCAGATTGAGGGAGTTCTCTTTTATTATTTGTTCAAATAAGATTTCCACTTGCTCTTTCTTTTCCCCTCTGGTACCCCTATAATTCGGATGTTGAAATGTTTAAAGATGTCCTCGAGGTTCCTTAGCCTCTCCTCATTTTTTTGAATTCTCATTTCTTCATATTTTTCTGTTTGGTCATTTTTTCCTTCCTTCTGGTCCACTCCCTTGATCTGAGTCCCAGTTTCCTTTCCATCACTATTGGTTTCCTGTGCATTTCCCTTCATTTCAGTTAGTTTAGCCTTCATACATTCCTCTAATTTGTGACTTAAATCAACCAGTCCTGTGAGCATCCTGATCACCAGTGTTTTTTTTTGTTTGTTTGGGTTTTTTTTGTTTTTTTTTTAATATAATTTTTTTATTGATTATGCCATTACATTTGCTCTATTCCCCCCTCCCTTCCCCTCCACCCTGCACATCCCTCTCCCACCATTTCCCCCTTTAGTTCATGAACATGTGTCTCAATTTCTTTAGATTCTGTATTTCCCCTACTATTCTTACCCTCCCCCTATGTATTTTCCATCTACTATCTATGCTACTTATTTTCTGTACCTTCTCCCCCCTTCCCCTCCTCCCACTCCCCTATTGCTAACCCTCCCTGAGATCTTCATTTCTCTGGTTCTGCTCCTGATCTAGCTATCCTCTTAGTTTGCTTTTGTTTTAGGTGTGGTTCTTAATAACTGTGAGTTTGCTGTCCTTTCACTGTTCATCTTTTTTATCTTCTTTTTCTTAGGTAAGTCCCTTTAACATTTCATATAATAAGGGTTTGGTGATGATGAACTCCTTGAATTTGGTCTTATCTGAGAAGCACTTTATCTGTCCTTCCATTCTAAATGAAAGTTTTGCTGGATAGAGCAATCTTGGATGTAGGTCTTTGGATTTCATAACTTGGAATACCTCTTTCCAGCCCCTTCTTGCCTGTAAGGTCTCTTTTGAGAAATCAGCTGACAGTCTGATGGGAACTCCTTTGTAGGTGACTGTCCCCTTAGCTCTTGCTGCTTCTAAGATTCTCTCCTTCATTTTAATCTTGGCTAATGTAATTATGATGTGCCTTGGTGTGTTCCTTCTTGAGTCCAACTTCTTTGGGACTCTCTGAGCTTCCTGGATTTCTCGGAAGTCTATTTCCTTTGCCATCTTGGGGAAATTCTCCTTTATTATTTGTTCAAATAATTTTTCAACTGGTGGTTGTGCCTTTCCCCCTTCTGGTACCCCTATAATTCGGATGTTGGAACGTTTAAAGATGTCCTGGAGGTTCCTAATCTTCTCCTCATTTTTCTGAATTCTTATTTCTTCATTCCTTTCTGTTTGACCTTTTTTTCTTCCTTCTGGTTCTCTCCCTTGATTTGAGTCCCAATTTTCTTTCCATTACTATTGGAATCTTTTGTATCCCCATTCATTTCAATTAATTTAGCTTCCATATGTTTCTCTAATTTGTGGCTAAAGTCAACCAGTTCTGTAAGGATCTTTATAACCAGTGCTTTGAACTGTGCATCTGAAAGACTGGCTATTTCTTCATCGCTTAGATCTATCGGTTCTGGGGCTCTAAGTTGTCCTAGAGCCATTTTTGGTCTGTTCGCGCTGTTAAGTGAGCGGAGCGAAGCCTTAGTTGTTTACCAGGACGGGGCGACCCAGGTCGCTGGTTTGTGACGCTGTGTGTGGGGGGCGGGGTCAGAGAGGGAGCAATGGCGTTCCTCTCCGCTAGCCCAGCGTTTCCAGTCACTCCGCAGGCATGGGGTTTATCCGATCGGTATTGCGCCGGCTTCCCTTCTCACTGGCTTCTCCGCACGTAAATGCGCGCGACTGAGCGACCCACCGCGCCCCTTCTTTGTGCGCTCCGCAGCCAGCTCGCTCGCAATCGCGCCCTCGGTTCCCTGCGCGAACCGCGCACCGCCCCCGGGAATTTTTTCTTGCTAACCTGCTCCGCTGCTGGCCTGGCTCCTCGTACCGGTCCAGCCGAGTATCTAGTTGTCCTTTGGACTCCGTATTGTCGATTTTCCATGTGGCTTGGTTGTGACTGCTGTTAAAAATAGTTGTTCTTAGATTTGGTTGTGCACAGAGGCGAGGTGGACCCTCCACCTACTTCTCCATCTTGGCGGAAGTCCCTGATCACCAGTGTTTTGAACTGTGCCTCTGATAGACTGGCAATTTCTTGTTCACTTAGATTTATCAGCTCTGGGGCTCTGAGTTCTTCTTGAGCCATGTTTTGATCTGTTCGCCCCTGTTACGTGTGAGGAGCAGAGCCTTAGGTGTTCGCCAGGGCGGGGCTACCCAGGTTGCTGGTTTGTGATGCTGTATGTGGGGGCGGGGTCAGAGAGGGACAATAGCGGTCCCCTCTGCTGCTTCCACTGGGGCCTGAGCGGTTTGTCTTACTGCTCACTCCTTTGCCGGTTTATATGTGGACGAATGTGTGACCGTGGTCAGCCTGCCGCCTTTCGCCCTCAGTGGGTCCACCTGTTGCTATTCCACACCTGGGATTCTTCCTCCGCTGCCTGCGCGCCTGGGTCATGCACTTGGGTCGCACACCTTTGTAGGTTGGGTGGATCTTTCCTGCCCAACCCTGTTCCACTGCTGGCTCTGCCCCTCTTACCTGTCTGGGTGAGGGGTTCATTATTGTCAGACTTCAGTATAGTTCAATTTTCTGTGGTTTGGCCACGTATTTTGTTGCTAAAACTTTGTTGTTTTTAAACTTGGTTGTGCAAGAAGGTACAGTGTTTCCACCTACGCCTCCATCTTGGCGGAAGTCTTGGATCATAGGTTGATTCTTGTATGTGCCCTGACCGGGGATCAAACCCACAACATTGGTGTACAGGGACAACACTCTAACCAACTGAGCTATGCAGCCAGAGTTAGAGTCTATCATTTTGAAACATTTTTTGCAGCCCCACTGGGTCAAACACACAGTAGGGATTCAATAAATATCTGTTTACTTATTAATAAATAACTGTTTCCTGAAAAGAACCAGCAATAGCAATGTGTTGAACATGGACACTTTCATTAAGACAATTACTTGCTTAATAAATGTATGAATCCTATATTCCTCCACATTTCAGTCACCCCCAGAGAATTAGCTCAGCTAGCAAACAAGCAGCCAGAAATAGATAGCAGCAGCCAGGAATGCCTTCATTTCTCAAAGGGATACTATTTTCACAGTTTCTGGGAGTTTGTGAGACAATTAGGACTATTTGTACAATTTTACAGAGATTGGACTGCTTATACCACCTGCATTGCCCAATCTGGCTTCCTCCAAAGTCCTCAAAAGCACAAGTTCAGGTGCATTTACCCTGTCTCATCGAAGAATCGAATGAGGTCACAATGCTGGGTGTTTGTTTATGTTCCCCCATGGGGCATCTTTAAAAATGTCTACTGCCCAGGTCCCTCCCTGGACCAATTAAATCAAGCTCTCTGGAGAGTGTCCAGGTATCGTATTAGTAAAGCTCTCTGGAGGGGTTTCAAATGGAGCCAGGATGGCGCCCTCTGGAAAGCCGCGGGGAAGGAGGCACGAAGAAGGAAAGGGAGAGGAGAAAGGTCCTTTCCGCTTTCTACAAGCTGCAAGTTTGCTTCCAGCCAGTAGTGCGGCTCAGATTTTAATGTCCATGCAGATCACCTGGGGATCTTGCTGAAATGCAGGTTCTGGTTCAGGAGGTCTAGCTGGGGCTGGAGATTCTGCATTTCTAATGAGCCCCAAGCTGGTGCAGGTACAGCTGGTTAGCAGTAAGTACCCTTGGAGCAGCAAGAATCTAGAGCATTTTCTGTTCAATAAGGCTGATAGTAATATATGCCCCTGAGTCTTGTTGGCATGAGTGCCTTCAGAGCATTCTCAAGCCTTACAAAAGAAGATTCTGGAAAACAGAGCATTGCTGGGCCTTTCCCCTGGCTGGGCCAGTGACAAGCCCATGACTTTCAGAGCTCCGGTCCAATGACTGTAACTGTCATTGTGAAGTCTTGTTTTTCTTTTCTCTACCTTCCTTGGGGTTCTCTCCTGGGCCTCAGCAGGGAACTCGCTGACCAGCTGCAGGGGGTGTGGCTGTAGTTGCTACGTCAGCCACAATGAAACACTCAACTCCCATCGAAGCCCATCCTCAGCCTCATTCAGAGCCATCCCTTCTTGCAGGATTATCGTTTGAACTGCAAGTATAATAAATTGTTGGTATTTCTCTTAACTGCACGTAAAATAAATGTTTGCCTTTCTTCCACCATGAAAAGGAAGAAGAAAACACAGCAGCCGAGGAAGGACCTAAATAAACAGCCTTCCAGGTCAGGCCCGGGTGAAGGAGGTGATCTCTTCTCCTCTGGGATGGAAATAAGAGGCATTAATTGACTTGGCTGTGCCAGGGGTGTTGGGTAGACGTCAAAAGAACTGTCAGATAATGAGGATTTCTAAACCAGGGAATAAATTACCTGGGTGGGATGCAATCTTCTTCCCTCGAGGTGTATAGAAGCTGGAGTAGGAGCCAAGCAGGACTTTTGGAGAGAGAAGAAATAGCCTGTGTGTGCTCTGCAGAAATAAACTTCTTACGCTGTGTATTTCCCAAATACTGTCACGCTACTTAACAGCAGCAACACCCATGAGTCAGGTGGGAAGTGCATGTATTACTATTGTCATGGGAAGAGATTGTGGGAGTGAGGTGAACTGCCCCCTGGACTGCCTTAGTTAGCCTCGCAACGGGGACTCGGGCGAGTTTCCTGCTGCATTGCTCTTTTCCACTGGTGTTTGAAAACACTGAATTGGGCAAAGTATTAGGGATGGTGGGGATCCCACTACCGTTTAAATCACATTTCTGAAAATGTTCCTTGTGTATAAAAATGGAACTAATATGGACTTACCACCTTCTCTCCTTGTTAAGATTTGGCTGGAGGGCAGGATGGTTTGACTTCTAACTACCCTGATTAGAATTGACACTCGCCGCAAATGCAATTACTTTTGGGGGTGGGAGGGAAACAGAGCGAGAGAGCTCGCCTCTGCTTCATTTCATGGTCTACTTAACAGCGAGGCATGTCCCAGGGGCTTGACTTGAAACCAGAAAACTCCGGGGCACCTATTGTTGGGGAGCGCCCAGCCTCGCTGCAGGCGAACGAACCAGATGATCTGATTATGACTTCATCGTCCAGCCGCGGAGTCCTGCGTGGCTCCTTGCCTTAAGAAATTTGGAGTAAAACGGAATTTTAAAACATAACTGGCACCTCTTTATATCTCTCCTATGGATATGAAGTCAGAATGGAATAGCCGAGTTTCTGTACTGAGGGTTTTTTTTAGTCCAGGGGAGTGGAGGGTGGAGGGGGGGCTTAGCGTGGAAATCAGCTGCTGGTGTCCACCTTCTAATTAATTGTCGTGCTCTCTGGCCTCCCCAGCATTCCTGACAGTGGCCTCTCCTGTTCTCATCTCAGGGTACAGACTTGCTTCAGAGATCCCATGTACAGATCAGCAATGTCTGTGAAAATCAGGAAAAGAAATATGTAGTATTCCAGAAGATAGATGTATAAAGATGAAAAAACAAAGGTATATTTAAATTTTTTCTGCAAAAAGTTTTATTGTTTCCATTTGGTCCAGTGCATGGGAGAGAATTCCAGGGTGGTTCAAATGACCCCTAGCAGTTGCAGGAAGAGGCTCAGGCAAAAGCCAGACCCCAGGGAAATGCAGAGGGGCCCCTCAAAGGCCTTGGGGCTCCAAAGGCTCCGAGTCATGCTTGAGGTCGAGCCTTTTGAAGAGATGATTGTTTGGCCCAGCCTAGGGGCAGGCCAGCCTGCCGATGTTAGTCAGGTGGTTGCCCATCTCCTGGATGAGCTTCACCTGCTCATCCAGGAAGTGGTTCACCAGAGATCATGGAGCTGAGGGGCTGCGCAGGCACAAGGGCCTGGGCCAGGTCCTTCTCCAGGACCATGACGGCTTCCCTGGCATCCTGAGTGTCACCCCCCTCATCGTGGGAAGACTGCAGCATGTTCTGGAAGAGAATGAGTCCACTGGGCTGGTTTTGCAGGTTTAAAAGACACTCGGTACCTCCCGCTTCTTCTCGGCCACCTTGGGGAAGAAGTGACCCGTGCCCTGCAGAGCCACCTCGTCGGGGGTCACAATGGGAGCCCTGAGAGAGGTAGGTGGGCCAGGAGGTTGACGGCAGCCTCCACCTCGGTGGAGTAATTCTGATGAACTTGAGAGCTCATGGTTGTACGGCAATGAGGAGTTAAGGTTAAAATAAATGGTGTTAGCTGGTCTCGAAGGCTGAGGTTAGCTGAGGTGGTTCAGAAGGCAGTGGCTGAAAAAGAGGCTGGAGGGTGGTCGTAGGCTGAAAGAAGGTGCAGCCCTGGGTTTGTCCTGTCCAAACCCTGTTGAAGCAGGAGACAGATTGCGGGGACCACTGAGGGCGCTGTTGGTATATTTACTATTTCTGTAGGAAATGTCAGTCTGGAACTTGAGAAGAAGGGGTTATATTTTTCTGTTTTAAAAAATACACATATTTGCCCTGGCTGGTGTAGCTCAGTGGATTGAGCATGGGCCCTCGAACCAAAGGATCGCAGTTCGATTCCCAATCGGGGCACATGCATGATTGCAGGCCAGTTCCTAGCAGGGGACACATGAGAGGCAACCATACATTGATATTTCTCTCCCTCACTCCTTCCCTTCCCTTCCGAAGATAAATAAATAAAATCTTTTTAAAAATACACACATTTGTGTGTATATATGTGTACATCCCTTAGACATACACCCTCCCTTTATAAATAATTAAATCTGCATACACCTATGTGTGAACACACCCTAAAGATCAAACACCCACACACAGGCTTTAACGTATGAGGACTCCGCAGAACTGCGTTTCAGCAACTTTTGTTTTGTTTTCAACGGAATTATGGCACCTTTAATTTTTACCCTTTTGTAACAGATGTGGGGTTCTGTTTGTTGTAACCTGAGAACAGAAGTGTTAAAAAGAGACAACAGGCCCAAAGTGGAGGCACTTGGGCTAAGTGCACATCACCAACACTTCGGGCCCCTCCCAGGAACGTGACCTTCACAGTCCATGTGGAACGACCTGGTCAGTACTAGTGAGATGGACTGCCTGATAGGCCCCCACCTGCCCCTAAAGGAAGGTGGCCCTGCCTGAAACAGCCTGTTTTTGTGCTGGTGATGTCTCTGTCCTGCTTGCTTCTGCCTGTAACACTTTCCCATTTTGTGCAGCTCCTTGGATCTCCTTCCTTTTTTGCTGCATGGATGCTGCCCGATTCAGAAATCATTCGATAGAGCCAGGAAGATCTTTAAAATTTATTCCATTGAATTGTGTTTTTAACTGACAAAGGAAGAAAGAATTTTTAACAGAGTTAGTTGGGTGGTAGGGTTCTCCATAAAATGACTTGCCTCTCCCAGGAAATAGGGAAGGAAGACATAGAGACTGGAGGGAAGACTTCCCAGCTCCCATTGCCTACACTGTTAGGAACTTCCCTCTCAAAGCAAGCTGGTGTGAACCTTTTGCAGGGTGTATGTGTGATATGTGTCCTCTTTGACCCAATTCCTCATCTAGGAATTTGTATTAGCTAGGGGTGCAAAGACGGAAGTGTTGGGATGCGCATTAGTGACAAATTGGAGAACTGGAGACAATGTCAAGTCAAGGTTAGACATTATTCACTCTCTGTTATATAGATCATACTACATCCACACCAAAGAATAATGAACTGCCATTCAAGTGGTGACATAGACCCATATTCCTTCCTGGAAAGGTAATGAGAGTTGATAGTTAATGAGTGTTGAGTGTGTACCAGGCGCTTCACATATGGGTCTGATTTCATGCTCATAACCATTTCTTAAGCTAGGTATTATAATCCTCATTTTACAGGTGAGAAAAATGGCTGGAGGTTGAGTAGGCCCAAGGTCACAGAATTAGTAAGCAGTCAATCAAGATTTAAGCTTTAGAGCCAAATATCTAAACCGCTTTGTGAAAATGTCCACAGTCCCTTTCCGAATGAAACAAATCAGCAAAGGAAGTAAAAGGGCTCTGTCTACATGAATAGATACATATCCAGAGGACACAGGAGAGCTGGGGAAATCATGCCACGGTTCGGATTCACAGGCTTCCATGTAAAAGAGTCAAATTGAAATCCCACCTCCCCACTTACTAGTTCTACAACCTGGGGCACGTAACTTGGTGTCTCTGACACTTAGATTTTCATAACTACAAAAGAAAGATAATGTTGCCTCATACGTTCGTTGTCAGGCTGAGTCATAAATGAGCTGTTGCACATGCAGAGAAACATCTAGAAGGATGTTCACCTACTTCTTGACAGTGGTCATATCACCAGGGAGCAAAGTTCTGGGGTGATTTTCACCTTTTCTCCCTTTCTGTATTTCTTTAAGATTGCTTCAAAGTGTTTATATCATTTTACAAACAGAAAATGCAGTAAAGCTCCTTTGATTTTAAAAAAGCAATAGTCAGAGGAAAGAAGGATGAGGACGAGGAGAGAATGGGAGAGAAGATGATGTCGGAGAAGGTGATGCGCCATCACCTTGACCAGAGCTGATTTCCACTGGCAGGACCTGGGGCTGAATGAGAGTGTTCTGCCATTCGGGGGAGTGGGGTGTGCCCCTTCCTCAGCTGGGAGAACATTCTGCGGGAGTCAGGCCCGTCTCACCCTGAAGCAGGGCTTTGCCGGGGCAGCGCTCCCATTGCCAGGCCTGGCCCATCTTCATGCCCTTTGCCAGATCCCTGCCTTCTCTGGGAGCTCCCGGGAGGGAAGGAGTCTGAAAAGATGATCCTTGCAGAGGTGTAAGTGACTCATCAAATGATGGGACTCCTTGCTAAGTTTTTATGTTAAAATAAAAACATTCGGTGGAACTCTTGGCCCTCTGGAGGGAGACTAAATTTGTCTAACCACTTAAAGTTAATTTAGATTTGTGTACCCAAACTGTTAGAATTAGACCTGCATTTGACCTAGTAACTCTACCTTCGAGAATGTATTCCAAAGAAATAATCGTAACTATACAAAATGCTTAGCTATGTGAATACTCATTATTGTAGCTCTTTGTACTTGTGAAAATTAAGTTATTGTTGGAAAATTAAGTTATTGTCGAACTGCTTACATGCCCAACAATAGAGGATCAGCTGCATAAATGACATCAGTTCCATTTAACACAAGACAGGATTCCTTCTAAAAACGTTATTGGGGGCCTACATTTACGGTCATGGTAAAATGTTCACAATACAATATCAGGTAAAAAAAAGCAAGTCCCAAGATAAAATAATCCCAATGTAAAAAAAAAAAAAACCAAACCCAAATGTATATTTATATTAAGACTTTTGAAAAGGGGCAAAATGTTAATATTTGTTCCTGGAGGGATATGTGAATTTTTCTTCTCTTTCTATATTGAATATGTCGCTTTTGAAATAAGAAATATATGATGTTATTACAATTGTATTTTTAAGGCATAGCAACCCAAAGTAGACCCTTCCTACACTGCACCATCCTATGCTGATAACTTCCCACGGACAGGCGCCGCGGCTCTCTCATTGCACCTCTGTGATTCCACTTTCGCATTAGGCCTGACATGTGGATATTCTTCATAAATATTTGTCGAGCAAATGAATGAATAAATAAAAGAACAAACGGAGGGACAGAATGGTGGCGACAGAGGGCCTGAGATGGAGGAGAAACCGGGTACACACCCACTTGACCTCCCCGCAGTGCCTTGTGGGTAGTGGGGGAGCTCAGCCAGCGCTACATCAGCTGTAAATGAGGCTTCACCCTCTGCCCACTGGGATCCTTCCGCAGCCCCTTCCGCAGCAGGCAGATGGTACCCTGACGGCAGGGCGTGTGCCAGAACTGTGATAACAATGGCCACTGCAGTAGGAAGCTCAGTGAGCTGGGCTTAGGTTTGACATACAGGAAAAGAAATAAAATGAAGCAAGAATGGCTTTTTAACAAATTAAATGTTGATATCTTTCTCACGTTCAGAAATGTAGAGGCAAGCAGCCCAGAGTCGGAAGGCAGCCTGCTTGGCGTGAGGGACCCAGGTTTCCTCTATCTCTTTGCTTTGCCACAAGCGGCTTCCGTTCCCAAGGCCACTTTGTGCTCCAGGACGCTTCCTGGGGTTGCAGTCATTTGGTGGGCATTCCAGCCCACACACAGGGAGCAGTAAGAGGAAAGAAAGGCATGGCCCCTCTCCACGCGTTGCCCATAGGACCTCCACTGAGTCCCCTTGGCCAGAATTTTGTTAAGGGAGCCTGACAAATACAGTTTCTATTTTGGGGTGCCCTGTTCTCAGCTAATGATAGGGGTCTTGTCTCTGTGGAACAAGGGAGGAAATGACACCAGGAAACAACTGGAGACTTCTGCCACTCAGATGTCTTCCTGGTCCTATCAGTAGCCGACCAGAGCCTCACTGGATGTGCAGCATCTGCTCTGACGACACAGGGAAAGTCGCCACAACAGTGGCTTACAGGGAACCAGGGGCCCACCTGCTGCCTGTAAACACCGCCCGAGGGAGGACAGACTTCTTCAGTTGCCTCTCAGTGGGCATTCCCACTTCCAGCACAGTCTCTGCTAGTGTCCACTCTTTCATTGACCAGGGGTGACCTGGGTCACTACTCTCTGCCCTCCAGCCCTGGACCGCAAACCGAGAGTCAGCATCTTCACTGCCGCAGTGACTGCTTAGAGCCTGCAGATCCTTGCCCCCCAGCAGCCTTCAGGCCGTCAGAGGAGTCAGGAAGTGCCCAGGAGGATTCTAATTATATCAGTGAGGGGACAGTGTCAGAGTATGAGTATTTGAGTCACCCGTATGAACCCATGGGATGCTGTTCTTTCTGATGTCACCACGGGACTGGCAGGCCATGGATTTAGGGGAAGAAGAGCAATGATTGGACACTTTAGAGTGAAGGGAAAGCACTGGTCCTGTGTGTGTGTAGATGATAAGAAGCAAATAATAAGCCTATCAGCACTCCCTCCTACTTGGGTGCTGTGCCAGCGCATGGTTGCCAGCATCCAAAGCAGTTCTCAACGATCCTTGCTTCCTGGTACTCACGTCCCTGTTGAGTCCCCTCCCACCTTGAGTTAGGGCTGACCTGTGTGACCAATAGAATATAGCGGAAGTGGTGGCTCGTGACTTCTGAGGCTAAGTCATAAAAGGCATTGCAACTTCTGCCCTGGTCTCTTGGTTTGATTGCTATGGAGGGAGCCAGTCACCGTTCTGAGGACACTCCAGCAGACTTACAGGGAGAGGCCCAGGTGGAGGGGAACCTAGCCCTTCTCCAACTTATCATCCAGGTAGTGAGCAACCTTAGAAGTGGCTTCTTCAGCCCCAGACTAGCCTTCAGATAACTGTAGCCCCAGCTGACCTCTGACTGAATATATGAGAAATCCCAAGTCAGAACCACCCAGCTAAGCTACCTCTAAATTCCCAATCCTCACACACCGAGACAGCAAATGCCTCTTTTGCTTTAAGCCACTATGTTTTGGGGGAAACTGTTATCCAGCAACAGACAACTAATACAGCCTTTGCATATAATTTGTTCATCACAACAGCACTCTGAAATACGTATTATTATCCCATTTTACCAATAAGGAGCCCAAGGCTTAGCAAGGTTAATTCATGTTCCCAGGGTCAGAGCAGCTGGTAGAAGCAAAGCTGGGACTCCAGTATAGCTTTTCACATACAAACCTGTGCATTGAATACCTGCTTGCTCTGCTGCATGCGTGTGGGCCCACCTGCAATTTCCAGAATGCCTGAATGCAGAATAAAGCCAAATGTGCCTAACTGAACTGAGTGGTCTAGTTACAGTGAGGCTTAGCTGCTGGCATCTGGGATTAGATGCGGATCTGTGCTTGAAACTCCACAGCCAGTTTAAACCTGAAGCACATGAAATGTTGTGAAAATCAGACCGTTTACACCAAGATTGCCTGTCCAGGGAGCCCCATTTAGGTCCTTGGGAGCAGAAAGCATCTCAAACTCACAGCAGAAGTTTGAACAGCCCCAGAACAACTACCTTTATTGGGGCCTTACCACCCGATGTAGTTTGGGGGCTGCTGACATAGAAGGTTGTCTGGATACCAAGAACAAGGATGTGGTCTATGGCAAGGATGTAGAGTGGAATGATCATTTGCCCTTCACTTGTTTCTGTGATGGGTGAGTTTCCATTTAAAAACTTGGCTGTCTGCCCGCCCATGTGCTGATGGGGCCAAATTTGGTCAGTACCCACTTGTCAGCAAAAGAACATTAGCATTCTTCTGATGTCACAGCAAACAATGAGCTTCTGAGCTCTTGTCTGCAACTAACTCATTTGCGTCTGCTTCATTCTGGCCGGAGCCCTCACAGAGAGAGGAGCAGCCCTGTGATGCCTGGCAGAAGCTTTTTAGTCCTGTTGCCCTTGTTAGCTAAGAACCCCAGGGACGTGGGTGGAAGAGAGGCTTCCCCAGGTTTCCCTGATGCACCCCAGATGAGGATCTGTTCTGGCACCTGCATAGGCAGCTGTGCAAATGTGCAGAAGGTAGGTCCCTTTCTGAAGAATGAAATTTCATGTCTAAAAGAGAACTCATCAGGAGTGGTAACATAGAAATGAAGATCTCAAGAAGGGTTAGCAACAGGGGAGTGGGAGGAGGAGATGGGGGGAGAAGGTACAGAAAATAAGTAGCATAGACAGTAGATAGAAAATAGATGGGGGGGGCAAGAATAGCATGGGAAATATAGAATCTAAAGGACTTGAGACACATGGTCATAAACTAAAGGGGGGCAATGGTGGGGCTGGGGGTAGGGTGGAGGGGAATGAAGGGGGGAATAGAACAACTGTAACAGCATAATCAATTAAAAAAATTAAAAAATGAATTTGAAAAAAAAATAAAAAGAGAACTCATGATCTTGCAGATCTCTCGAGCTTTCCATTCTAGGGCCCCTGCCACTATGCCCCTGGGGCTCAAAGCTTTAGAATCAACATCTACGGGTTCCTCCAGCCAGCCTGTCAGATTGAGCCAGTCAGCCAGGCTTGTCAACATGCCTTCCACACTCCCGAGGACTATTTCCTCTCCATTTCTGTTGGGCCGTTGGCGCATCGAGAGATGGATGCCTGCACCCACATCTCTTCCCCTTTAATAGCTCTAAACTGCCTACTGACATGGCTCCAAATTTGTTCACCTACCTTTCAAGACCCTGCATACTTTGCTCCTACCTCGTTTATTTCTCATAGTTCCCATTGCTAATCCTTCTACCCACAGGCATGCACAGGTGCACACGTGTGTGTGCATGCACACGGGCACCTACCCACACTCCCTATGTGTGTCTGCCAAGCCCCACACCACCACCCACCATTTACTGGGGCTGCCTCCTTTGCAGTTTTCGATGGTCCTTGTAATGCTTTCTTTGTCTGTTTCAACCCATCCTTTTCACCAAGGAAAACTTGTCCCCTGCATCGGACGGTAGTTTTTGGCCATCTCTACTGTCATGCTCTGCACCAGCTGCTATTTTCCAAGACAGCTCACACCTCTGCATCAGCCCCATTTTCCAGATCCCTCAGGCTTCTAGAATCCCTCTGTATTGAAAGGTCTTCAAAAAACGAAACAGAATGGGTTGGAGGGGAAGCACTGCTCCCGAGGGCCCAGTTCACAAACACTGCTGCTGGAGCCACTGCCCCGGGGACCACACCGTGTGGAGATTTTTTGTTTGCTGGGCAGAAGAAAAACGCCGGCTAATTGGCTATGACCACAAAGGTCAAGCACACGAATGGTAAAACAGGCAAAACAACAGAGGACAGGGAGACAGAAAAGCTATGGCGGAAAGCGGTGCTAGACGTGACTGAAGTGCTGAGAGGGCAGGTAGGAGCTGCAGGCACTCCACGACGGAGAAGCAGGTGAATGCTGGAGGGACAGAGGAGACCAGCTCTGTGGTCTGTGGGGTGGCAGCAGTTTCTCTCTCTCTCCCTCTCTCCATTACTCCCCCACTGCACTCTCTCTCAAGGCAACCTTCCTTAGAAACTGGGAAGACTCTGGGGAAGCAGCCTCTTCCTGGCCTGCCCTGAGGGCCTGGGTCTGCAGCTGCCAGGGGACATCAGCCAAGTGGAGCACATGGGCAGCATATGTGACCTGACCATTTCTGCACTTTTCCGCCAGAAGCTGCATCTCAAGTGCCTACAGGGACCCAGCAGGTAATATAAATGTGCAAAGTAGGGCAGGTGTGAGGCACAGAGAGGGGCAGGCACCATGACAGATTGAAGAGAGCATATCCCATTGAAAGGCATCCAATGTACATCTTTCTTAGGATACCATGTCAGGTAAATAAGACATGTACTGGGGCCAGATACAGCCCGCAGGCACCCTGCCTATAACCTCTGGGCTCCGCAGGCATATGTGCAACCCGTCAGGAGGGCCGGTGATGGGAATGATGACCCTGTGTTGCCAACTTGTTGGTTAAGCCCTTTCAGACTGCCAGGACCAATGTGATCCGGTGCGGCGATGGTGGGCATTCTGGGGAGGTGAGCTGGGCAGCTCCCCACCATGGAGCATGGTCAGTGACCAGTAATGACTCACAGCAGCTCCTGCGGCTCCGCAGAACTCTAGGAGGTCAGCGGGGGAGGGGACTAGCCATCTTACTGTTCCCTTAATAGCAGCCTTGGTGGCTTCCTGCCTTAAAGGCTGTGCCACAGTTACGATTCTCCTCTCACCACCCTGTCACTCTTTTCTTCTCTCTACCTCTTGGCTTCTGCTTATTCCTGACTTACACTGATTCATAGCAGCTGCTGGTTCTTGACTTGTCTCACCCAGTGGCTTCTGCCTTCTGGTATCGTTTCACTTCTGCCTCACAGGCGGGCCAGGGAACATCTACATGGTCCTTTGCTGGCGGAGTAGTCTGGCCAAGCCACCCCCTCAGCTACTCACTGACCTGCGGGCGGGTGCTTCGGGTGAAGTTCCAAGTGTCAAAGTCAGCTTAGCTTTGGCCTGACAATCACAGTCACCCAGCACAAAGCATGGGACTCACTTGGAAAGAACCAGCAGTGCTTTTTCTCAGAAGGGGCTATGTGCATAGCAAATGGTTGGAGTGTCATGTCTACGCCATCAAGGTGTTTCCAATCATATGCAGGGCGCTCTCTTAATGAAGGCAGGGAAAAATCCAATGAAATAGGCATAGGAATCAAAGGCTTAACTGCCAGGTATAAGAAAAGTGGGGCTAAACTTACATTCTTTCTGTATCCGTTAAGGTTGCATTTGTTGGCAGGTAACAGAATACCCAATTGGGAGTAGCTTAAATGAATTTGGACTTTTCTCCCAGAAGAAGCAAAGAGGTGGATGGTTTTGGTATTTGTTCAGCAGCTCTGTGATATTAGGGCAGCCTCTTTGACATTCCTTTGGCTTATGCCTGCTGGTTACAAGGTTGCCACTGCAGATCCAACATTGCCATCTATGTTCAAGGAAGAAAGAATGGGAGAATGTGCTTGAGAGCTGAGATTTTCCCCTTTTATCTGGAGAGCATAAGCTTTGTAAGAACCCACCCACATCCACTAGTAGACAACCCCCTTAACATCTCTTTGGTCAGGACAGTGCCACCCTAGCTGGGAAAGGAAATAAAATACCCAGCACTCCAACTTCATTAATAGCATCTTCTTATGCATAGAGATTTTCTCATGTTGTGTGCGCACCTACATATTTCTGGCCCAATATACCATACAGCATTGGGTGCATTAGGTTAGGAAATGTGAGCCCAGAAAAAGAGCCCAGAAAAAAAAGTGTAGGTTTAAATATTAACTCTATCATTTACTGACTCTGCAAGGTAAAAGCAATCAGCCTTGCTGAATGTCCTTCTCCTGCCAGGCAAAAAGGGATGCTAAGTATCTCCCTGCAGGGCTGTTGTAAGGATTAAATGTGACAATGCATTTATAGCTCCTGGCTCTGTAGAGATACCCGCAAGTGGTTACTGTTGTATTGTGTTGTGCTGTCTTCTGTTTGATGGGTACCTGGTAGGGGAACACACAGTAGTAGACAGTACAGCCTGAAGGTCAAAAGCACAGGCCTCTACCAGTTATTAGCTGTGTGACCTTGGAGAAGTTACTCAGCCTCTTTGAGCTTCAGCCCTCCTCTCTGTAACCTGGAGACAATAATAGAACATATGTTGGAGGGGCGCATTGGAAGGAAAGAGGTAGTGCTCATGGCACCCTGGGCACTCTGCTAGGCACAAAGTGCACGAAGCTGAGAGTTGGCTGTTACTAATACCAATTGCTTTGCTCCTCCCTTGGCCCAGAACTAAAAAGCCTGTTGAACCAGAAGAGCAAGTGCCTTACTGTTGAAACTTTAAAACCAAGTAGTCTCCAATCCTTTAAAATTCACAATTGTTATAAGCAGAAGCAGCCTCACATAAAAGTAAAGCATTGGGGTGGGGTGGTCTGCCTGGATTTAAGCAATAACAGACAACATTGTAGGAAAAAATGTTTACTACTTTTTAAAGACCAAGTAAAATTTTAAAAAGTATCTGCTTTCTACGATCACCTTGGGCCCACATTTCTAAACAATGTAAGTGATAAAACAGCCTCCCCTTCCCATGTTGTTTGCCGTGCAGAGAGGATTGCTGCAGGCCACGTGAGCTTCGGGTGAGCACCTTTTGACACCCTGTCCCACCATGGACACCGTGCTGTCCCGGAGAGCTCCTGTCCGTCTGCAGTCAGCCTCCAACACCCACGGGCGCAGGTCCTAAGGGTTTGGAGCTTCCCTCAGTTGGTCCCCAAGCCCTGCAGCCCCTCACACTTCTGCCTGTAAACAAGAGACCCAGAGTCCACAAAGAGAACTCAGGACCCATGAAGACAGAGAAACAAACTTGAGTCGCTTCAATTACCTGTGACTTCTGGGACTCCTTAGTGGGACTCAAAGTTTAAGCAGTTAACTTTGGGTTATACCGCTTCGGGAGATATCTTTGTTTTGCAGGCAGAAATTTTACATACATGATATATTTTACCATAGTGGTGATCTTTTAAATTGCAGTCATGCTTTTAAAATTATTTGTTTTTTAGAATTAACAAATCAAGGCGATTGTGCTAATTTCTGATCACTACGTGATTCCTGCTAAAAAATAATTTCGTTATACAGAGAAGGATGTTAAAAATGGTTTGTTCTGATTAGATATTTTGAAGCCCTGGTGCTGTTGTTAGCAAAGGTGGGAGAAGGCAGGGCAACGTGAGCAAACAGCCGTGTTTCATCAGTCCCGAAATGTGCATTTTGACTCACATTTAAGCTATCTCAATCACTGTGATGATACACTGGAAGTATTACCACTGGCTGGCAGAAGTCACAATGTACCACCGTCCCCAGAGCCTGTGCATCAAAGCCAGCAGCAGCTTGGAAGAAATCTTGGGGCCAATGGCGGAACATCTCTTTAAGAAATGCTGCAAGAGGATCGTGCCCTGGGCCAGGTGGAAGGGCAGGACACCGTGAGGCAAGTGGTGGCCTAGGAATGTCAGACTTTGAATAGATTTGGGGAACATCTGAAGGGGTTCATTTTGCTTGTTTATTTTTTGATGCATGAATGTAAGAGACTGATAGAAGAAACATGTATAAGGATAAGGATGCTCCTTCAGAAAAATACAAAATTTTTAAAATCTTAAAAAAAAGGACTTGCTCCCTAGCACACACGTTTACTAGACCATAGAGAGAAGATGGCCCAAGCCCCTCTCTTTGCAGCTGTCCAAAGGCAAGTTGTCCGAGGCCATCCTGACTCCTGCTCCCTCTTCGAGAGCTCCCGGGCCCTGCGGGAGGCCCTCCTGGGCCAGCCCTGCCTGCACACTGGCGGGGTTTGGCTGGTTTGGGGTGTCAGTGCACAGACCCCGCAGACCCCTTTGGCCCAACCATGAGCCATGTCCTCTTACTTCCCCCGCATCAGTAACAAACGATGATACATTTTCACCACCATCAGCTGGATACCCTTTGATTTATTTCTCAATAAGTTTGGAATTTGGTCAAGGAAGAGGGGTTCTATCTCTTGGCATTCTCAGGGATCCCAAGAGTTAAACATTGCATATCAAAAGACACACCACAACTCCTTGCTGCGTGAGACCTAGGGTTAAGCAGACTGATAGTGGTTAAATCAATTAACAGTCTCATGGGGCCGGGTAGGGGGGAACAGGGAAAACTACAGAGAAGGGGAAACATTTTATTTGGGCTTCAGAGGATAAGAAGAAATCTGTCAACAGGGCAAGATAGAAATAGGCACAGTGGGGACTGGGCCTGGTCTCTGATGATGTGCTAAGCCCCCATCTTTCCCTGACCTGTTTTGCTCATCTGTGGAAGGAGGACAAGAGAGCTGCCCTTGCCTCCCTCCCGGGGTCCCTGGAAATGTCATGTGACCCAGCGGAGGCTGCGATGTTTGACAACTACACAGGTTCATTATCTAGGACTCAGCCCCCAGCACAAACAGCAGCTGTCAGCAAAGAGGTGAGAACAGGTTTTTTTTGCAAGTTGATGAATTCTTTTAATCTCCTATAAACTGTCCTCTTCTGGAAATGGTTTTCATTAATGTCCAAGGCCCACAGTTGCAACACCAGGCCTCTCGTCTCTTACCAGAAACGCTGATAAAACCCAGGCTGGCTTGCCTTGATGGGCAAGTTAAACATTCTATTTTCAGAGAGAACAACAGAAAAGCAGACAGTGTTGTCAGTTTGACATTCCCGGGCTAGAGTACTTTCAGGCTGCTGCTGTCTATGTGCAAACAATGCATTTAGAAACCAAATGGGTGTCTGATGAATTTCTTTCTTCTCCCCAATTTGCATAGAGAAGAGGCCAGTGGAAAATGTAGCAGCAATCACATCTCAGCGGTAATGAAACAATGAGGCGTGTTTTGACGGTAGATGGGTGTTTAAATAGTCATGAAAGCAGCAGCTGGCTCCTTTCTCTCTTTTGTGCAATTAGGAGCTATTTCTCCTACTAAGAACGCTCCAAGGCGATCACACCTGACTCCGCCGCGGTTCCAAAGCCCGTCTGAAAGACACACTTCTCATCCACCACCATTTAAAGGAAGAAACAGTACATTTATTTTTCTGTCTCGGTGTGACATCACCTCAGAGAAAGGTTGCCAGCGTGGGGCAGACACCTCACTTCCTCCCCAGTGTGAAGGGGAGGGCTGTCCCCCTCGGGACCAGAGAGGGTTGTGCCAGGGAGGTACCTGCCCGTATGGCCAGATGCTGTCCGCAAACCAAGGCTCTTGGTGGAAGAGTGAGAGAAAGAGTGCCTTAGGGCAGACAGGTACGCAGTTGCCGATGTAAGAGGCTCTGGGAAGAGAAAAGCTCTGTAAATAATCCCCTTGCAGGCAGTTTGATGCTTTGAACAATAATTACGGCCCATGTGCAGTAACCAGGGGACAGGGCGGATTTCAGACCTCACTTCCAGCAAATGTTCTGGGAGTCTGGGGATGAGGAGGGAAAGACGAGATGGAGGAGGACTCGGAAACACAGCCCAGGCCTCCACCAGCTCTGCAGTACCACATAAAGGGGCCCTTCCGTGGAAGGGAACAGCCCTCGCTGTTGATTAGAGCCAGTGTCACTCTTCCTCGGACTTGAGACCGTTCCCCAGTTGACTTCAGAGTTGATTGTGTTCACTGGCCACCTCTTGTGTGTCCAGCATGGGGCTGGGTCTTCGGGGGCATTGAGAAGACTCCCCATCATAATCCCAAGCATCTGTAGAATGCTGTGTGGTTTACGCTGTGTTTTCACATAAATGTTGTGGATTTTTGCCTTCCTGAGGGGTCAGAAAGAATGCGGGAGTAATTTTTCTGGGAAGAGGTGTAAAATGATGATGATGATAACAATAACTCAAAGGTATGGATCATTTACCAGACTTATTCTCTGAATTCTCATACTTAATTTTCCTAACTGCTTTATAAGGGAGGTACGACTCTCATCCCCAATTTGCAGATGATGAAACAGCCTCACGGAGGTTGGGTGGGTGGCCCAGGTCGTACCACTAGGACATGGCCTCCAACCCAGCTGAGGCAGAGCCCGAGGTCTTCTGAGTCCCTATAATGTGGTTCCAGTTTGACACTTAGTCCTGTTCCTCCCCCAGGGAGAGATACTCAACAGGCATTAAGAGCCTACTGTGTGCCAAGAATAGCTCTAGACCTTGGGGATGCATTTGTGCATTCAATAAGTATTTCCTGAGCACTCACTATGTGACACCGTTTGGTGCCCGGAGTTCCTCCACGAGTAAAGCTCTCTGCGCTCCCGGAGCTTACATTCTACTGAGGCAGACAGACAACGCACACACTGTGTTTAAGGAAATAATGTTGTGTGTGCAAAAGTGATTAGATCTTTGGAAAAAAGAAAGCTTGGGGCACAGTGAAAGGAACCAGCAGTGCTGGAGTGGGGACAAGGGGACAGAATACACTTGTAAGTCAGGTGGACAGGGGAGGTCTCCTTGAGAAGGTGACACTCAAGGACAAACACTGAAGGAAATGAGGAAAGTCACAGTGCCTTCACGTAGGAAATAGCATTCACGACAGAGGGAAGAGGAAATGTGGGCTGGTTCAAAGACCAGTAGGAAGGCAGTGTGGTCAGAACAGTGACCTTGGTGGGGAGCGATGGTGTCGCATGTGGGATCCAGGTCATGGCGGGCCTGGCATGCCATCGTACAGACTTTGACTTGTGTCCTGAGTCAAATGCAGAGCCCTGCCAGGTGCCAAGCAGAGGAGCAGCACATTCTAACCTCTGCTGTAAGGACGGCCCTGGCTGCTGTTTTGAGAATGAACCCTGAGGGGGGAGGCAGGGAGGCCCGCCAGGAGGCCACGGAGGAGGTCCAGACAACCGGTGATGCTCACTGGGCCTGCGAGGTGAGAAGCGGTCAGACTCTGAAAGTTTGCCAAACATTAGACCAACGGAAACCTGCTGAAAAGAGAGCTGTTTGTGCAAAAGAGGAACATTACAGAGGAACTTGTGAATGCTGATTTAAAAAACTGAGACACGGTGCCAGCTAGGAATGAATTATACTTCTAATGACCCAACAGAAAGCAGGGCAATTGTAAGACTAGGAAGCATAATAAAGTATTTTATTACTTATATCATTAAGTGCAGTGTGTTCTTGCAAATACATGAGGCTGGCTAGCAAAGCCACTTCCCTCACGACTGTGCCCTCATGACGGTGCTGCACACAGCCTGCAGAAAGAATAACAGTCTTTTAGGAACCAGTGCGTCTTTGTCTTCCAAGTTGAACTAGAATTACTTTAATCCACTGGGGAATGCAAAGAAAACGAGGAAAGGAAGCACAAGAATGCATGTATTACGTAACCATTCCTGATCCCTGTGACTGTGGACACCTTGCAATTTTGAGAATTCGAAGGCGCTTGGTTTTCTTCTTTCCTGGTAGACTCCATGCAGGGTGTCCAACCCACCACTCCTGGGCCACACACAGCCCAGGATGGCTGTCAATGCAGCCCAACACAAAATTGTAAATTTACTCAAAACCTTTTCTTTGCTCATCAGTTTTTATTAGTGTTTGTGTATTTAATGTATTTAGAAGAAGATATTCTTCTTCCAGTGTGGCCCAGAAATGCCAAAAGGTTGGACACCCCGACCAGGAAGCTGAGTTGGAGTAAAACGGTGGCCTGTCAGGCTGGGTTCACAGAGCTAGTCCATGAGAGGACGTTGAGTACCTGGTGAGGAAGGCAGTCATCCTTGGCATGCTGTGTTCATCCTCTCCGAGGGTCACAAAGGAAGTGGTTTGCTGTTAAGACGGACTGGATGGTCATCTGATCCTTTATAACAGGTGAGTGTGGGACCGGGAGGGGGATGAGCATCTTTGATGTTTACTGATCAACTCCTGTGTGCCAGCAGTCTGCAGTCTGATTCACCTTTGCACCCCGTTTACAGGCTTTGAATTCAGCCCGACAAACATCATTCATTATCAAGGTGCACCCAGTTGAGGGACAAGCTTGCTTTCTGCTCAGCCACACACTTCATGGTCTGTATTGAGGGAACGTTATTCTCAATGGAGCTTGCTCTCAAACATGTTCTTGGACAATGGTTCAGTGCTGAGTGTGACGAGCTAGCCAGGGAGATCCGTACACACCTGCTAGCCGGTGGTAGACCGATATTGAACTTCGGGTCAGGAGAACAAAGGGCAAGCTATCCTTCAGAAAACTGCTATGCATAAATGTCTCAGTTTATTTTCTTTAAAGCATGTTTAAACCCTCACAGCATTCTTACTCATTGGGATCTCGGTTTCTGGAAGTTCTAGTCACTAAAAGACAAGAAAATGAAATCAGTGAATAATACTATTATAATTTGTGAGGATCAATTAGAAATAACAAGAGTTCACTAAGAAGCTACTGCTAAAAATCACATTCTACATCTTTGAGGAAAAGCCCAGAGAAGGTCACCCATGGCTGGGCAGGGCCTCAGGCATCAGCTTGCTCACTGGAGGGAAAAGGGACGTTAATTCCTACATGGAATTTTGTCTACACTCCAGGGCAAGAGCAGAAGAAAGGGAAAAGCTTGTGAACTTTGTGTCTAAGAATAAACATGGCCAGCCCAAAACTAAAGATGCCTTATTTCTAACCAGCTCAAAAGGAAATCAGACACTCCAGACCAAGGACCACAGCTGTTAAGAACCTTGCATACAATTAAATTTCTCACATTTTTGACACTCTGGTGATTCTTCCTATCCCTCCCCCTCTTACTAAACACACACACACACACACACACACACACACACACACACACACACAGATTCATGGCAAAACTTTAATAGGAAAAGAGCCTCTGAGTGTGTTTTCAGGAGCAATGATGATAAGATCCATTCTGTCCTACAGCCAAGCTGGATAAACCCCAAGGGGTACAGAAGATGGTAGCTGTGACTGAGGTTGTCAGTGGGCTGGAAACAGAATGTCACAGGTTCAAAGTGCACCTGAAACTGAGCTTGGAGGTACAGACAGGCACATGGGGAAGGTTGGGGAGGCAGGGGTGGTAGCCTCAGCTCACGGGTCACATCAGAGAATGTCAGAACAACTTTTCTTTTGGTTTTAAAATGTGTCCCCCATAGCTTCCAGGACCTGGATCTTTGTAAGTGCATCTGAATCTAAGAAGATTGCTTTGTGGTAGGCACACAGGTCCCTCTGTTGCCATGGAAACAGCACTATGCTCATGTGTCAGGAGCCCTCCTTTACACACATACATATTGTATATTTACATATATTTACATATTCTTAGGGAAATGCCTTTCATGCCTTCCCCTTCTGCTATTCTTTATACTTGTAAGAAAGACATTCGGAGCCCAAATTTTACTAATTCCTACCATCTAATTGTTATTTATCATCTTCTTGTTGACTAAAAATTCTGATTTTAGATTTTTCTTCAACATAGTCTTTCCTGGAAGTAAAATATCCTATTATTTGCCCCTTCATCTATCCCAGCTTTTTTTCACTCCTTAAAGGAACATCTGTACATCCCAATATGCTTAGTGTATTAATTAAGGAAGAAACCTATTTCAGATGGTACCGAATTTCTTTGACAGATATAATGATTCATTTGCATGTATTTCATTTCCTCAAATACTCTCTATCCATAATATTGTTTTTAACTGGCAAAAGAGCAATTCTTTGGAAGAACATTGATGAATCACAAGTTTGTGTGAGTAGAAGACTATAGTTGTCTGCATAAACTTGAAACTAAAACAAATCTAAGGCAGAAAATTAATTTATTTCAAAAGGGATTTGGGGCCCGTACAACTGACTGTATATGACCCAGTTTCCTTGAGAGCTGATTCTGACCGTGTGTCGGAGTTCACGACCAACCATGAGGCAGGTGGACGCATGTGCTACATGAGAGTCAGGAAACCGGCCTCAGATCTCATCACCCGCTGTGGGCTTCCACCTCAACTGAATCAGGCTGTAGAATCATAACCTGTAAAATGAGCAACTTGAACTAGACCATCACCCAGCTCCAAGACGTACTTCAGCTTCATACCCAGGCCCAGTGGAGATACGCAGTTGATTCAGTAGGCTTAGTAAGGCCTGTGGTCCAGGCGGTGACTCAGTCATGCACTGGGTGAGGTCTGACACCCCATCGTTTTTCCCACCTCTTGCTGTACCCATCCCTACCCAATTCCTTGGTCCATAGTCTGGGATGGAGCTCCTACCCAAGTATCCCTTCCCACCATACCTTCTTTTGTCTTTGTCAAGTCAGACCATCCTTTGTCATTCACACAAGCTATCTGGTGGCTATATTTGTTACAGTCAAGGCGAAAGCCTTTAACTGTAAGGTTACTTACTTTCTGGAGATACCAGACCCTGGTAAAATCTCTTGTATTTCCCACCTCGTTCCCTCTCACATGCTCTGCTTTAGCCTGAGAACAATTCCTGGAACTCTCCACATTCTCTCATCTGCTCCCAGGGCTTGGACCACACCAGTGCCGCTGCCACAGCCCAGAAGAGCCCCTCCTCCACTCAGCCCTCTACTAACTCCCCCCACACCCTTCAGTTGGCTTCGAGTCCCTTCTCCAACTGAACTCTTGCTCTGCTCTTTCTGTTTTTAGAGTTTACCACCAAGTACAACAAAACCATACTTACTTAACTTCCATCTCCTCCAGTAGGTAATACAATCCATGGTGACACTGGGCCACTGTATCCCCAGTGCCTGGGCCACACCAGGGCTTAGTTTATAACTGTTGAGTAAATGCACGGATGAACAAATGAATGAGAGTGCCATCTTAGCCCAAAGACCAAAGTGGTGGGAGTTTCAGACCCTGGCACTTGCTGATGGGAGAGACCTTTCTGAGCAGGTAAAACACGTATCTCACTTCTATCCACAGTGCTCACCTGGTTCTTGAAGGACAGACACTGGCAGGAGACAACATCATTATTCCCAAATGCACCAGCTTGGCCTACAACTAAATGTCAACAGTAAGGCTTTGACTCACTATGAAGCCTTTCTTTACATACATCCAAAGCATTTCACTTTACATTTGTGCAAACACGTCGGTGACCACAGCCCCGAACATCGGAAGCATGATGGGCCCTGGCTGGTGTGGCTCACTTGGTTGGAGTGTCATCCAGTAGTGAAGGGTTGCACGTTCAATAGCTGGTCAGGGCACATACCAAGGTTGTGGGTTTGGTCCTGAGGCTGGGCACACATGATCCCCAGTCCAGGAATGAATGGGAGGCAACCAACTGATGCTTCTCTCTTGCATCGATGTTTCTCTCTCTTCCTCTCTCTCTCTGAAAGCAATGAAAAAAAATGGGCAAGGATTAAAAAGAAAAGAAGATGAAAGCCTGGTGGCAGGGATGTTAGGCTGAGACAGAAAGTTGAATATTGATTCCATCTCACAGTGAAACTTTGGCAAAATGAGAACAAGAATCCAATATCTGCTAGTCAAGTCACTTTGCCTGTCTGGGCCTCAGTTTTTCTACAGATTTACTTCTTTTTCCCACTTCATTCCTCATTGGACACTGGAATTTTCCTCTTAAATGCAACTCTTCAAGGATCCATAATGGCAATGGAGTAGATAGAAGCTGTACTCACCTCCTCCCAAGACCAAAGTGGAATTACAACTAAAATATAAAGCAATCCCCCTGAATAACCAACTGAAGACTAGATGAAGAAAAGTCTTATAATTGAGGATTTTCTTTTTTTTTAAAGATTTTTATTTATTTATCTTCAGAGAGGAAGGGAAGGAGAGAGGAGGAGAAACATCAATGTATGGTTGCCTTTCGTGCGTCCCCTGCTGGGAACTGGCCTGCAACCCAGGCATGTGCCCTGACTGGGAATTGAACCACGATTGTCTGGTTCGCAGGCCTGCGCTCAATCCACTGAGCTACACCAGCCAGGTTATAATTGAGGATTTTCAAAAGAAGCTACTCGGGGACTGGTAGGGCAGTGACATGAAAAGGACTTAATTGATATCTTCAAAACATTTCACCCAATAGCAGTAGAATATACATTCTTTCCAAGTGCACATGGAACAGTTTTTAGGGTAGACCACATGTTAGGGCACAAAACAATTTTTAATAAGTTTAAAAAGACGAAAATCATATCAAGCATTTTTTCTGACCATAATGGTACAAAACTAAAGATCAATCACAAGGAAGAAACTAAAGAAACACACAAAGACATGGAGGCTGAATAACATATTACTAAACAATGAATGGATTAACAATGAGATCAGGAAGAAAGCAAAATATACCCTGAAACAAATGAAAATGAGAAAAAAAAACCCTAAATCTATGGGACATAGCAAAAGCAATCCTAAGAGGGAAATTCATAGCATTACAAGCCTATCTCAAAAAAAAAACAAGAAAAAAATCTCAAATAAACATTCTATCTTTACACTTAAACTAGAAAAAGAACAACAAACCAAAAGCGAGTAAAGGAAAAAAATAATAAGGATCAGAGCAGAAATAAACAAAATAGAATCTAAAAATCTAAAAGCACAATATAAAAAAAATCAATGAAATGAAGAGCTGTTTCTTTGAAAAGATAAAGAGGATTGACAAACCTTTAACCAGCTTCATCAAGAAAAAAAGAGAAAAGACCTAAATAAATAAAATCAGAAATGAAAGAGAAGAAGTAACAACTGACAGCAAAGAAATAAAAAGGATTGCAAGAAAATATTACAAACAACTACATGTGAACAAGTTGCACAATCTTGGTGACATGGATACACTCCTAGAAACATATAATCTTCCAAAACTGAATCAGAAAGAATCAGAAAATCTGAATAGACAGATTATAGCTACTGAAATTGAAGCAGTCATCAAAAAACTCCCCACAAACAAAAGCCCTGAACTGGCTGGATTTGTTCAAAGAAGAACTAACACCAGTCCTTCTCAAACTATTCCAAAAAAAACAAAAAGAGAAGGGAAGCCTCCCAAACTCATTTCATGAGGCCAGCATTTTCCTAATTCCAAAACCAGGTAAAGACACACAAAGAAATAAAATTATAGGCCAATATCCCTGATGAACATAGATGCTAAAATCCTTAACAAAATATTAACAAAGCATATTCAGCAATACATTAGAAAGATCATACACCATGATCAAGTGGGATTTATTGAGGTGCTGAAAGGTTGGTACATTATCTGCAAATCAGTAAACATGACATGCCACATAAAAAAAAGAAAGAAAGATACAGATCACATCTTATCAATAGAAGCAAAGCATTTGATAAAATCCAGCACCTATTCATGATAAAAACTATCAACAAAGTGGCAACAGAAAAATCATACTTGAACCTAATAAAGCCATACAGGACAAACCCACAGCCAGCATCACACTCTATGGCCAAAAGCTGAAAGTGTTTCCCTGAAGACTGGGAGCAAGGCAGGGATCCCTGTCAGTGCCCAGCCCCCTCCCTCACATGTTTAAAAAAAAAAAGTATGTCAGGCATTTCATTAATACACATATAATATTTTTAGATTTTGTGACATTTGTAATTTTACCAGCCTTTAAAATTTTGTTATATTTTCTAAATAGATATCTGTTTTTATACCTTAAAAAAATCACTCACATGTGAACTTTTCTTTCCATAATTGGCTTAGAGGGTACACATCTTCTCAGAAACCAGAATGGACATTAATGCCATTAATGAGTCACTGTCCAGAGTGGTGCAGGCAATTTACAACTGCCCTGCTCAGTCTGTTCATCTTGCCTGCAGACTGGCCAGGTGGCTGGGGGATTGCCCTCACATCTCGGAACAGTGGTTCCAGCTTTAAAACATGGGTTCTAATCGTATTTTCACCACTAAATCAATATGAATGAGGAAGATCATGCAACCTCTTGCTGTCTTAGAGTTTTCAGATGTGAAATGAAAAGAATGTCTCTACTTCCATCTGGGGGAATTTGGCACAGGCTCTTGGCACCAGCGGCTATGGCCATGCCAGTGTGATGCCTCAGGCCAGCACACAGATGCAGGCTGGCCGGGGACTTGGGGCATCTCTGTGGCTGGGTCCCACCAAAGGTTTCTAGAGCGAGGCACTGATTTATGAACTTCTGTGGCCTGAGAGGATAAATAGAGTGTTAATTCTAGGACAGTGGCTCCCCAAAGGGCCAAGTCCAATCAGGTCTGATCTATACAGCCAATGAGAAAAATAAGGGTAAATGTGGTGCATGTCTCTCTGCATGTGAGTGTGTGAGTGTGTGAGTGTGCATGTTGCCAGCTGTTCTTTCCTCTGAGATAGTGTCCTTCCTATTTGGGGTGTTAAATGTACATAAAATGCACTTGTCCATGAGTTTCCAAAGTCCGCTTATAAACGCTGAGCTGAAGGACACCCTGTTTTTGTTTCCTAGATCTTCTATGACCTGATTTTGTCAGTCAATGATTAACTTACCTTGGCTCAGAGAGGTACTGCCAACCTTTGGAACTTTACCCAGTTTCTTAAGTGAAAGGACACTAATGTTTACTGAGCATTATTTTGCTTTGTGCCAGGAATTCGGTGTTCTTATATACATGGTTGCATTGAAATTTTCTTACTTAGTCACTAAAGAGTTTGGGAATATTATGCCCATTTAAAATAAGAGAAATCTGAAGCTCCGAGAAGACAAGTCTCTTGATCAAGCCACTGAGCTGTTAACCAGTAAGTCTGAATTTGACCTGAATCTGAGCCCAAAGTCCATAATCTTTTAACCTCAGTAACCTATTCCCAAAATAAAACCACAAGACACATATTTTAGTCTGGGGTATACTTTTGATGTCACCAGAGGTCTATCTGGGGACTGGCACTGTGATCCTGAGACCTAAGAAGACACCATGAAAGAACTGTAGGGGCCCAGGGACTCACTGTCAACAGAGACAATCCTGCCTTGCCCAGGCCTCTATTGTACAATCCAGGACACCAGGACCTCTTCCTCTTGGTGGAGTGTGTGAGTGAACCTGAAGGGGTCCCAAGGCCAGGGACCAAGTAAGACCAAGTGCCCAAGTCACGCTACAGCCATGAGTGCACTCCAGAGCTAAACGGAATAAAAACATTCTGGATTATCTCTTTTGGGCACCATCTACCCTTGATTCTCTCTATGTCCATAAGAATAATCGATGTTGACTGGACTTCATGATCCAGAAACAAGCAGTCCATTCCCTCTCCAGGGCCATGTCCAGGAATCGCCCTTGTATTTAATGATGCGCCAGCCAGTGTTTATTTCTGTAGCTGGTACCTTGTTTTATCTGTGGTTAAATTCTACTATGAAGATAACCAGGAAAAGCTAATGTTCTGAATTTCCAAGGTTTTATTATTAAGAAACCAGTTCAAGGGAAGGCCAACCCTTTGGACAGAATAACCAAAAGTCTCCAAGCCTCGGGTTTGCTAACCTTAGTTAGAAATGTAGAGCCCTGGCCCTCCTGCCTAATGCCCCCCATCCCTCAGGTCTCAGGTGTGCTTCTGGAGTCCATGTGTGACAAACACAGCAGGGGGCTCGGTGCAGGCAGAAGCTCTGAGGAACCCACCCTGAGAAGACGTTCTAACATGCATTTCGTCCAAGGGGGTATGATCATTCACTCACTAGGTGGAGGTTTGTCCTTTATTATATTTCTTTTCAACTGTCGGAGGTAAAGGACAAGTGCTTTTTGACCCTAATGCTGAAAGGAAACTGCATAAGCCTCCACATAAATGCCTTTTCCGTATATGTTTCTATATTTTTTAAATATATATTTTTAAAATGGCCCAAAGAGAAGAAGCCTTAGCTGCAGAGAATTCCAGAAGGTAGAGGTGGGGGCAGGCAATAACCACGGAATGCCAAAGATCCCGGAGGGGACACCTCACACTGCCATTCATAAGGACAAGGAAGGCTCTGGGCCCGTCAGCATGGAGGCCACACATCTGGGCTGAGCAGTCTGCCTAACTCAAAAGCCCTTTGGAATTTCCAGAGGGTTCTGTTTTTCATTGAGGGTGAGAGTCAGCCCATCTTGCAAATGCTGCAGGAAAGTGCTGACACCCTGGCTGGCTGCCACACCTCTCCAAGGTAACTGGCACTGTGAGCAGGGCTGTCTCCATGGTGTTCATGGCTGGGAGCCATTCTCCTTGACCCGCACCTGCGCTGAGCCAGTTGTCAAATACACTGAATGTTGTCCCTAACTGTGTCTGTATCCCTTGGGCAAGCTGTTACCATGGAAGGTCATAGAGAATGAAGGACGATAAGGATGCCTTGAGCAAGGAGAGCTAGAACTTGGGGCACAGTGGCAGGAAGATGAGCAGGGCATATGCAGCTAAAAAGACATGAGATGCTGTCCCCAACCCACTGGGGAAGCTAGACCAGGGATGGTGAATTTTCTTGAGAGTCAAGGCTGAAGGACCAGTCATGGCTCTCAGGAGCCCTGAGCTGAAACAGAGTCAGAGGTCAGTCTCAACATGATCACCCACCATGATTGATGGATGATGTTGGCCAAGGGCTCAACTCGCGGGGTGAGATTGTGCCCGTGTATGTTGTGTGTGTTATACTTGTTAGCCCTGCTCCAGTTGACATGGAGCTACATTTTAAATTCTTTGGCCTTTGCTGACCTTTCTTTTTCAAAAGCACACCAGGTTTTTTTTTGTCCTCATGAATATACACGGCTATCCACATGCTGCTTGAATATGAGATTCACAGCAGTCGAGGCAAACTCTCTCAGAGGTGTCTGGGCTAATGAACAGTGAATGCCACTCAGCATATGTCCCTGAAAGCTATGAACAGGGAAATCACCACACATTAGCTTTCCCTGTGCAGTCACTTGTCCTCTGCCCGATACATCAGGTTCTCCCGTGCCCTGGACCAGATGTCGCCCTCGGATCCGTTGAAGTGGATGGTGAGTGTGGTTGGATTTACAACATCTGTCCCTGGGTTTCACACAGGACACACGGCAGATTAATATGAGTTGTGACTGTGAAATCAGCAGCACTTTCCATTGTAAGTGAGCTTTCTAGAAATGTCTGTACCAGTCGATGGTGCTGATGTCTGCAGTGCGTCCAGCTGAATGGATGGGAAATGGTACAGACCAGCACTCACCTTGCTCCTTATTGTTCTTCTGCATGGCTTTGGCCTTTTTTAAAAAAATAAAATCAAGCTTTCTTCAATGTAAAATCATCTTGTCTTCAGGGACCCTCTCCTTTCTAGGAGGTGTGTTTTCACTGGAAAACACCAACAGATTTTCTAACACCAAAGCGCTTCCTTTGCAGCAGACCTGAGTTTCGTGCTTTGGGCTTTCTGGAGGTTGGTGTACTGTGGTGCTGGGTAGTTTCAGTCGGGGTTCTCCAGATGAATAGAGCTAATAGGATATATAAACATATGTTCTTATCTACATACATATATACATATATACACGGCAAGAGGTGCCACAGTCTGCTGTCTGAGGACCAGAAAATCTGTGACAGAATTCAGTCTGAGTCTGAAGACTGAAGAGCTAGGTGGTGACATCCAAGGGCAGGAAAAAATGATGTCCCAGCTCAAGTAGAGAGGGAATCCTCCTTTCCTCCACCTTTTCGTCCTACTCAGGCCCATGTGGACTGGATGGTGCCCACCTGCACGGGAGGGGCCATCTTCTTCACTCAGCGCACTGGTTCACACGCTGATCTCTCCCTGAGACACCCTTACCTAGAATGATGTTTTACCAGCTGTCTGGGCGTCCCTGAGCCCAGTCAAGCTAATACATAAAAATTAATCATCACACGGGTTGAGAGCATAGAGCTTTAAAAATTGTTATGATTTAGAGAAATAATGGTATTCTTTTAGTTTAAAAAAGAGTAGTAAGTGATTTGATTGCTAATACTAATTGTAGAAAAATGCCATTGAGGATTTGTGTGGGGAAATGCAGAGGAAACAGCAGTAGGATGAAGGGAAGATAGCTTTTGGCCATTTAACCTGTTTCCTGTGAAATGTTTGACAATTCTGCCTGTAAAGTTGTCGATATAACTTAGAAGTTCAAGAGCCACATCTGAGTTCAAATCCTAACCCACCACTTACTAGCAGTGTGGCCTTGAGCTAATGATGTAATGTCTCTAAGCCTCGGTTTTGCCAGTTGTACAACAGAAGAAATAATAGTTTTATGCTTACAAAGAATCAACTTTTTGTTTTCATTGAGTTTTGCTCTTGTTTTTCTTTCCTCTATTTTATTTCTTTTTTACTCTAATCTGCACTGTTTCTTTCTTTGTATGTGCTTTGAGTTTAGCATGCTCTTCCTTTTCTAGTGGTTGTGTTACTGATTTGATACCCTTTTCTTTTTGCATGTAGGTGTTCACAGCTATAAATTTCTCTCTAATCATTGCTTTCACTGTATCTCCTAAGCTTTAGTATGCTGTGTTTTTATTTTTATTCCTCCCAAAGTATTTTCTAATTTCTTTTGTGATTTTCTTTGGCTTATAGTTTATTTGGGAACATGTTGTTTAACTTCCATCTTATTTGAGAATTCTCTAAATTTTCCTCTGTTCATCAATTTCAATTTCATTCCATAGCAGTCCGAGAAAACACTTTGCAACTTCAGTCTTTTAAAATGTTTTATGTTAAACTTGTTTTGCACATGCTTGATAGCCTAGCATATTGTCTGTGCTGCGGTGTGTTCCCTGTGCCCTGAAGGAAAATGTGTATTGTGTCCAGTGGAGTGTTTGGTAGATGTCTATTAAGTCCGGTTGGTTTATAGTGTTTTCTTGTTGATCTTCTGTTTAGTCATTCTGCTCATTACTGAAAGTGTCAGATTGAAGTTGCCAAGTGTTATTGTTGAACTGTCTCTTTCTTCCTTCATTTCTGATGGTTTTTGTTTATTTCTGACACTAAGTCTGCTCAGTGGTCAGGTCATGATTAGACATCCATCAGTATGTGGCACCTGGTTAATCTTTGCAGTACGACAAAAATTGAGATTTTCTTAAATGCTGGAAACCAGTCATTCTCCCAGCTCCACAGAAGGGCTCTGTGTGCATGTTAGGGCACACCTTCGACATGCAGCCAGACAGTCAGCAACTCCGCCTTATCCTTCCCTTCCTGCTTGCGCACAGCTTCGAGGTTAGGGTGCATAGAAATGAGACTTTAGGGCCTTCTCTGGTTCTTCCTGAGTATTCCCACAGCCCTGGGCACTTGCATAGCTCTATGCATGCCCATGCCTTCAAGTTTTTCAGGAATCTGGGCATCTCATTCCCCAGCTCTTCCTTCTAAGCTTTTTGGTTAGCCCATTGTTCTCTGTTATTTACTGCCTAAACAATTGCTTCTGTGTGTTCTCAACCAAAGTCCCCAGGGAAAAGGCTTTTCAGACTGGGTAAGCTTCAAATCAAGTCAAATAAAGACTGCCTTGCAATTGGAATCTCAGGGAACTACCAGATGGTACTCCAAGATGAGGCTTTGAAGGTGCTCTAGTCCTATTGTGCCCCCTTCAGTGGCTGCCAGCGCAGGTTTGCATTGTGATTGTGGGCTGGTGATTTTCAAGACTACTGTAGAACTGAGGCCAGTGGGTGATGGGTGCAGGTCGAAATGAGCTCATGGTTCTTAATGAGATTCAATGGTTTTATTTGAATAAACACTCATTGGATTGTCGCAAGTCTTTGATTAATTTCTAGAGTTCTGGAAAAGTTGATTCTGACCTTTTTTTTTTTTGTTAATCTTTTCACTGCTTTATGGAGGAGAAAATTTTTGGATATTCTTACTCCACCATTCTCACTGACATTAATTACTCCAGTGAGTTCATTCTTAATTGGATAAAAAGTGAGTGTTCTGGCCCTGACCAGCATGGCTCAGTGGGTTGGGTGTTGTCTGGCAAAGCAAAAGGTTTCCAGCTCGACTTCCCCATCAGGGTACATGCCTGGGTTGCAGGCCAGGTCCCCCACTGGGGGTATGAGAGAGGCAACTTATTGATGGTTCTCTCCTTCTTTCTCCCTCCCTTCCCCTCTCTCTAAAAGTAAACAAACAAACAAATACATAAATGTTTTTTTCTACAAAAAGAGTATTTTGAAAGAATAGTGCTGAAGTTATATACTCTCAGGGGTGGTATGCTTTCAAGCGGTAACAATGTCCAGGGTAAGGTCATGGGAATGGATGGCCAGTTGGGGTGAAGTGTAAGTGAATGTCACTGCTATGGGGAGGGGAGCAAGTAATGGATTTTGAGGCCAGGCTGATGGGAGGTTTGAATGTCCATGTCCCTGCTCCAAATTCTTATGTTGAAATACTAACCCCTTTGTACTGGAAGGTGATTAGGTCATGAAGGTGGTATTGTTATGAATGGGATTAGTGTCCTCAAAAGAGGCTCCAGAGAGTTCCCAAACTCCTTCCAACAGGTACAGTTGCCATGAAAATTGGCCTTCTAGAAAGCAGAACTTTACCAGGGACCAAATCTACCAACGCCTTGATCTTGGACTTCCCAGCTTCAGAACTGTGAGGAATCAATTTATTGTTTCAGAGCTGCCCAGTTGATGGTGTTTTGTTTCAGCAGCAGGAGTAGACCAAGACAGATGGTGCCCATACGGGTTCTGAAATCTTCCAAGAGGATGATGATACCACTTGGGGGAGAAGGAGATTGACCAGGGGCCTGAATCCCCCATGACTGGAGTGGACTCACCTGAGATTGACAGATGGTAGCAATGTTGGTGTTTGAAATTTGAGAAACAAAAGTTATTATGCACACAGCCAGTATGATAAAGAAGTGGTAGAGATATAACGAAGGTACAAGGTGACTGAGAAATTTTAAATGAGAATTACGGTAAGAGATTAAAGAGGAGAGCTGTTACCAATATAACTCATGTGTTCTATCTGTAGGAACACTTCTGAATCCTAGCAAATTATTTCCGTTTATCCCTTCACGCAGCAGAAAGTAAAGGCAAGAATTGCGGCCCTTGGTAGTTGCAACTTCTCAGAGTGTTGCCCTCTCTATTTATTCTTCAAGGGAATCCCCTTTCTCTGAACTTTATATTGCCTGGTTTTCTCTCTAGCTTTATATTAGAGTGGAGCCCATAAGTCTCTGTTGCTGGAGATGACCTACCACAAGGACCAGGTTGGTGACCTGCATATCCTTAGACCAAGATTAGCCAAGGCCTTGAGAATTCGGGAAGCCTGACACCATCTTTGTCATTCTCCAGGCTCTAAGGGCACTGATTCAGCCATCTTTGGTCTTACGAAGAATCATGAATATTCATCAGGTAAAATTTTTTAAATTGATCTTTTCACTGTTTATGAAAGCTAAGTGATGGTGCCCTACAAGGCTAATGTGCAAAAGCATCAGACACTAAAATGCTCTGATGGGACCACTACCAAGTTGCCTCTGAGTACAAGCCAAAGCATCAAGACTGGTGGCTGGAAAACACAGTCTCAGCCTAAGTGCTTAAAGCCTCCATCCCTCTGGACGAGGAAAAGCACTTCAAGTTCAGCTCTTGTGACTGAAAGTGAAACTCAGGGGACTGAGGGTAAATTCAGCTGCTTTTTCTTAACTTTCTGATCACATGTTTACACCAGACTTAAAGCGGCATTAGGAAAATAAAGCAGGGAAACCACTTCCCCGTCCAGCTGCTGGAACTCTCTCTCCTGTGGTCGTCATTAGCCTCCTGGAAACAGTGGTCTGCGGTTGCCTCCCAGTCAGCATTCCCATGCAGCCTTCAGCCTCCACAGCCCTGAGAAGATCAGCGGTGATGGGTGCTCGCCTGTCAAGTAGGATGCCAGTGTTCATCATTCTCTTCCTGTGTGAGAGTGCTCAGTGAGTGAACTGGTCTCCAACACCCCAAATCTTCTCTTCCTTCTATCACCTTCTGGGCTAGCCTCCCTCTTGTTTTTCCTCCTACGGCTCTGACTCCCCCTAACTTCCCTGCTTCCTCTTCTTCCTTCTAGTATTATCTCCTATAACAACAAAATCTATATCCCCAGTCTCCGCCTGTGACTTCCATGCCCTGAGCTGCAAAGGCCTGCGGGAAACTGATGTTGACACCAGTATTAAGTAAATATCTCCAACTCCATGTGCCTCAGACTGTACGAACTGTTTCCCCAAACCCGCTCCTCTTCTTATCTTCATTAGTCCCCACACCCCCCCCCCGCCAAGCCTGGAAATGCTGAGCTATGAAATATTATCTCTCTTTTTATATTCAGTCCATTATATTTCTGACAAAAGCATCACTAGATGTCTCTCTTCTCCACCCCCACTGCATTCCTAGCTATCTCCCTGACTGTAGGCAACCCCCTCTCTCCCAAGCTCACGGCCACTGGAATGATTTCCTCTGTAACACACAGCTCTGATCAGTGTCAGGCCTCGGAGGCCTCCCAAAGGGAGGCCCCTGCTAGCCCGGAAGTGCAGTTTTATGTTGGGTGCTCTGTTATTCCATCTGGTTAGCATGTCCTTTTACTTTTAAAAGCCACCCATTTAGATGATGAATTATGTGGTCATCTTACCCCAGCTAATACGATGAAATCCAGACTCTTTGATCAGGCGTACCATCTGGCCCCGGGCTCACTTTCTAGCTCAATCTTCTTCACTCTGGCTGCCTGTCCTCCCCCAGTCACACCAAAGCTCTTTCCCACCTCATCCTCACTGCCTGAGCTGTCTCTCTGCCCGAACACCGTTCCCCCCATTTCCCACTTCTCAACCTCTCCTTAACTTTCGCCACCCAGCCAAAATACTGCCTGTTCTGTGAAACATCATATCCTGCCATCCCAACCCCTAGACCCCCGTTGCAATCCTATGGCAATTTGTTCAAATCACTGTTACAGGTTCTGCTTTGAATATGGCACAGCACCTGGCACATGGCAGGCCTGCCAAGCATTTGTAAAAGAGGTTTTAGAGAAGCATGAAACCACAAGTCTTTTTGCTGGCTCTGATTAGAAGTAAGAGCTTTTATCCTCCATATGGGACTTGCTTGAGAAAATCCAATGTGTCCTAGCCAAGTTTATTTCTTCTTCATCTGTAAAGTAATAGGGAGGGTAATGGCTGCTGCCCAGACCTACCCGTGTGAGCTCAGGAGGGTGATAAAAAACGAATCCTGCTGTTGAAGTGTAACATGTTGACATAAAGAGTGACATATCCTCCCCATCTCCTGTCATCTGTCCCTGCAGCCTAGGGCCTGTGGAGGGTGGGGGCAGGAGATTCGGAGATCTGACAGATGGTTATAGAGAGAATGCCCCTACAGGAGGTCAGAGTGAATTATCCCAATACAAACAAAACTAATTAGAAGATTAGCCATTTTTTGAACAAGCACACAGGTCAAATACCGAGCTAAGAATGTTACATACCACTTCTTTCTGTAAAGCCACTCTTGTAAGATGGATTTTGTGATTTCCCATTTCACATTTGAGGAAACTGAAGCTCAGGGAGTTTAGGTAATTTACCAAGGGCACAAAGCTAGTTAAGTGGGTTGGGATACATAATCAGAATACCAGTAATGAACATGTGTGTGCCAGGATCTCTGTGAAGTGTGCTGCTTGGTCCTCACAAGCACCCTAGGAGCTAAGTTATTGTTGTACCTTCGTTATCACACGGGAAATCCTTCTAGTAACCAGCCCGACATCAGGTAGCTAGTAAGAAACTGTGCCAGTCAGCGAATTCCAGAAACTGCATGGCTGTATTCCCTCTCTGCTTTGCAGGTCTGTTCGAGGTTGCTCTCTCAGCTCATTTTCTGTTGCCAGCATCCATCGAGTACTCTTTCTTTGCTCCTCAAAGTCTAGCCTGCGGACCCGGAGCCTCAGTATCACCTGGAAGTATGTTACAAAGAACTGTGAGCTCCACTCCAGCCCCAGGGAATCAGAATCTGCTTTGTGAGAGACCAGGTCCTGGTCTATCCAGCGGGTCTTAACCTTGTCTGCACATTGAACTCCCCTGGGGAGCCTTAAGGATTCCTGGTGCCTGGCTTCCACTGTCAGCATTCTACCTGAATCGTCTGAGTGTGGTCAGGCTGTTGCGCTTCTAAAAGCTTCCCCAGGGGATTCTGATGTGACATCTGTCCGAAAACCGCTGCCTTAAGCACATGCAGCAGTTGGTTCCTTCCTTCTCTCCCTCCCGCATTCACCTTCTGTGCATCCGACCTCACTGAAACACGCCTTGCTGGGGAGATGGGCAAACACTGCCAATATAGTAGAGTAAGCACTGTGAAACTCATTATCCCGAGGGCCAGGGGACATCCAGGGGCGGGCCTGATGTCCGAGTCTGCAGGAAGGAATCAAGGCAGACTGCTCATAGGAAACCACATTAATCTCAAGGATGGGTAGGAGCTCCTTGGACTTGTTAGAGGGACAGTGAGCTGGTGTGGGTGATTGTTTACTAGAAAAGTGAGATTCATACAGTGGTAAGTTGTAGCATATCATAGAGATTATTTAATGAATCTGATGGTTTTTCTAACTTCTTTGATGATTGCCCACATTCATAGACACATTTTATGTGTCAGCCCAGAGTATATATAAAGCTCATGAAACAATACCTTTTCTACATGTGATATGTTTTGATTTTTCTAGTCTCTCAATTCTCTTTTTTTAGAAAAAAAATTGCTGGTCATGCTTAATGGACCCACTGATGGATTACAAGCCACACCATGAAAGAACTGACTTAATTCCTTTGATTTCCTCCTCCGAGGAAAGAATAGCCCAGAATAACTAAATGATGTGGCCTGAAGAGGAAGGAAAAATGTGTTCAAATTCCAAGGTGAAGGGTTGGTGTTAGAAATAAAGGAAGCCTTCCTGCCGCATTGGTTGTTGGGTATTTCAGAAGGATGTGCCTCTCCTGGAAGTCCCACCCACTTGCTAGGAGGCCAAGGCACAGCCTTGTAGAGAAGGCAGCATGATGACTTAATCAAGGAGGTGGCCAGGTCCTTTATAGCTCCGCTGAAATATTTTGGCTGTATTAGTACTAGGAGGCAGGAATTCTCAGTTTAGCTAAGTTTGGGGAGGGGTCAATGCCACCTGGGAGGCAAGGAGAGGTCCCTTTTAGAAACATTTATACCTATGACTAGTACATACAACTCCCAGCCATTCTGATATGTACCCTCCCCCCATTAGGGCTAAAATTCTAGCTGACAATAAGCCCTATTGCTCAGGTTGCTGGCTGTGTATCCTACCACTCCAGGCAGGGAAATCAAAGGACAGGACCACTGATCTCTGGAGCCATGGTTCCCCTCTTGCAGGTTTTGGAGGCCAAGAAAAATTCAAAATGAGCTCAGGGTTCAATAGCAGAATGTGAATTTTTCATTGTCTGAAGTGACAAAACTAAAGAACTTGAAATAAACAGAAAAACAAATCTGCCTAAATCTATCAAAAGAGCAGAAAGGACATAACCTTGAACTGGAGGGAAGTCTTATAAATGGAATACATTTAGCTTTAGGATATTGTAAAGAAATTTTTTTATTCTGGTAAATTACACATAACATAAAATGATCTTAACCATTTTAAGGTTTTCAGCGTTGTTCATTACATTCCACCGCTGTGCAATTGATCTCCAGAATTCCTTCCACCCCGCACAACTGAAACTCTGTCCCCATTAACAACATCTCACCAGTTCCCTCTGCCCCCAGTCCCCAGCACCCATGACCCTACTTCCTGTCTCTATGAATTGGACTTCTCTAGGTCCCTCCATAAGTAGAACTGGATGGTGTTTGTCTTTTTTGTGGCTGGCTTATTTCACTTAGCATAATGTCTTCAAGATTCACCCATGTTTTAGTACGTCAGAATTGCCTTCCTTTCTAAGTCTGGTTAACATTCCAGTGTACGACAGGCCACATTCTGTTTACCCACTCACCTGTTCACAGACACAGGTCGCTTCCACCCTTTGACCGTTGTAAATAACGCTGCTGGGAACATGGGCATGCGCATGTGTGTTTGAGTCTCTGCTTTTGATGCTCTTGGGTCCGTACCAGAGGTGCGGTTGCTGCATCACGTGGTCATTTTGTGCTTAATTTATTGAGGAACCATCGTGCTGTTAATAGACATTTAGCTTTTCACAGATCAGAAAGCAATGTTGCCTTGTCCTCATTTTTCTGGTTTCACTGTGAACACTTCCGCACAGACTGGCATGGGTCTGCAGATCTGTGCCTGGAATTACGGTCCTGACAGAAGCAAACTTCGTCCTGAGGCTCTTCGCTCTTCACACGAGGAAGTCTGGATTCTTTATGTGTGGCCTGCGAAGAAAGATAATTATTTTAAATCATAAAATATTCATTAAGCAGTTTGGAAAATTATACAAAAGCCATTAGCTTGATTGCACTAAATAGGAAAAACAAGACAGTTTCTGTTCTTCAGATGATCAAGCCATTGCCATTTCAAGTCTGGCTGTGGGTCACTCTCACTGCAGGACTGTGAACAGAGGGGACAAGGACCGACATGGGTTTCCCCTGGATGGGGCCAAGTTGACTGAAATTCTCGAGGAGACGGCCCAGTTCCCAAAACTCTAGTCTCTCCAAAGGCCCTGTGCCTTGAGCTAGGGAAAATTTTCTGCTTAGTGGGGCTTAAAAATTTTTTTAAGGTGTACGTTTTAAATTCTTTGTGGACACCAGAAGAAACTCTTTTGTTCCTGGAACTCCTGAGCTATTATCAAATAACTTTAACTCAGTAGAAACAAAATCCTGCTGTATTATAAAATGGAATTCTAATTGCCGCGGTCATACTCCTCATTAATCTTGGTCTTGACAATATATTTCCTTTCCTTCCCCAATCCTTGGTTGGTGGGGAGATGAAGGAACAGAACAAACTTATTATTAGTAAACCATCTGTTAAAAGATATATTGGAAAAACCACATGGATGTATGTCTGAACACTTAATTGAAATGCTGTGTTTTACTAAAGAAATTAGAGTTTTTTTAAATTTCCCCCTGGGAATTCAATGAATCACTATTTCAACAGATTAGAAATTCTAAAAATAACAATTTATGATCACCAAAACCTACGAATCTGCTGTTTGTACATGTCATGTCTGACGCTCTTTCCTATTTATCCCTTCCGTTTGTGCTCAACTCGCAGAGGCAACTGAGTTCCGGCCATGGGTTTACACTCTTGTACCTCCGACAGCCAAAGCCGAGTGAGGCGTGCCTCACAGGGGGTGTCACTCCTGTTTCTTTACAAAATCCGGGTGCTTTTAGTTCAGCACATTTTACTTTCCCATCCATCTGTGTGATTTCCTTGAAGCCTGATATTTACACATCACGAAAGAAAATGTCCTAAATGTATGGAGAAAACCACGCTCCGTGGGAAAATCCGAGTATTTCATGATGTTTGTTTCAATTTGCTTGTTTCAATAAGAAGGTTGTAAGTTTAGTATCTGTTCACTGGCTCCTCATCTGCACATTTTGCCCAAACGAATGATATGAAAATGTGCCTGCATCCAGTCGTTTGATCAGACTGGAATCCTCTCCCTGTCCTACCATTACTCCTGCGGGTCAGCCTCTCATTATTTTGTTTTAATTCTCGTATAATATACATAACATAACATTTACCATTTTAAGAATTGTGAAGTGCACGGCTTAGTGGCCTGAAGTGCACACACGCGGCTCTGCAACTCCCCATCATTTTTCACCTGGGCACTGCGGCCGCCTTCGAAATCCTGTCTTGCTTCTCATTTTATCCCCATTTGGGAAGGAAATAGAAATCTTAACTCCATTGACTTATTTTCACCCCGTGCGTTGGAAGAAAAGGGAAAGGTCGAAGGGCATTCTTTGCTGTTGCCCTGTGCTTCAGGCGTCATGGTTGGTGAGAACTGGAGGCTGGGAGAGCTCAAGGGGCACGAAAGGGCCAAGACCTGCGGCACCTGGCCAGTCCCTGGTGGGGGTAGTTCCTTGCTCAGGACCCGCAGTGATTGTCCTGTGAACCTAGAAAATAGAAATGCTCTTAAACTCATTTGGCACTCAAGTATCTGGCCACCGGGAGCATAAAAAGGCTTTCAGAAGGACAATCTTTAGCTTTAAAATGTGCAGAAAGCATCATTTAAAAATATTAGGAGGCAAGACGCTTAGATGGTTAAACTTTGCACCAGTGCACACAAGCATAAAGAAGCGTGACGTCCAAGGCTGTGCTGGGGCAGCTGAAGTCACCTGGTCTGCACTGAGTCTTGAGCCCTCTTGGGGGAAGGGGGATAGGAGGAGGGGGCAGGGAGGGGGGAGAGGTACGTCAAAAAGGAGGAGCCCATTAATGTGAACTGCTTCGGTTCCCCGCCCCCCAGCCTTTGGCAGTGCGGTTTTGCATCACTAGGTGTCAGTGTGGACTCGCCCAGCAGCCACCTTCTCGCTGAGGAAGGGGGCGGGGGACACCCTCCCCCAGGTCCTTCCGCAGGTCCTGGCAAACACAGGGCTATTTTCAAAACCATAATTTTACCAAAAAGATCGTGTGCTTACAGATTCTGACTCTCAGGAGTTCTTTCGGAACACAGAAGCCTTAAACCAAAAGCTGCTCCTTTCAATCCTGTGACTTCCTAACAACCTCAGTGCTGGCGAAGGGGGGCGGCCTACAGCGCTCTTTTTGGGCAGGTAATGGGAAGGCACTGCTGGCACTTAGGGTCTTTAAAAGCAGAATGTTGTTACCTCAGCTACCTGTAGTGTCCACCTTCAGGAAACCATGGCGTCCTGTGTTCTGGGCTTCAGAGCCGGCCAGAAGCCAAGGACAATAATATGTGTGGTCAGCCATATGAGGGTTTTATGGCCATGTTTACTAGTTTTGATTTTTAGGCAGCTTATAACCAGGGGGCTTCTGAAATCCTGAAGAACAGTCAGTATATTAGTTTCCCTATTGCTTCTGGGACTAACTGCCATCAACTTAGGTGCTTAAAACAATACAAACTGATTACCTCACAGTTCCGGAGGTCGGAGGTCAGAAACAGGTCTCACTGGGCTACAGTAAAGATGTCAGCAGGGCTGTGTTCCTCTCAGGGGCTCTCAAGAACCATCCATTTCCTTGCCTTTCTAGCTTCTAGAAGCTACCGGCACTCCTTGGCTCGTGGCTTCCTTCTGTCTTCAAGCCGACGTTAGCTCATTGCCTCACTCTCCCAGCCACTGCTCCCTCTGTCTCCTCCTCGATCTTTCCCTGACAAGGGAATTTGTAATTATTGTACATCGGGCCCACTCAGACAATCCAGAACCACCTCCTTATCTTGATATGCTTAATTTAACTGCAAAGTCCGTCTTGCCGTGTAAACTGACTTAATCACAGATTCCAGGGCGTGGCCATCTTTGGGTGGGCATATTTCTGCCTATCACAGTCATTATTTTTAAAATAATGTATGATGCAATTTTTGAGGTGGTGACCTTTTCAATAGGCCAGTTCAGTATAGTAGGAAGATGTTGTTTAGACAGTGGACTGTGTTGGAAGATAACAAGGCCCAGATTTCCTTTGCTCATGGAATGCTAACAATGAAGGAAAAGAAATGTGCCGCACCCAGTAGGGGCATTTGGTTGCCCTCCAGCGACTGACAGCATTAACTCTGCTGCCCGGGTGCCTCCCCATTTGCAGGATGTCTGTCCCAGGAACAGCACCGACGGACACACACACACACACACAGAGTGGGAGTCCCGGTTCCAGCCCCTAGAAGCACTGTGCAAAACGAAATCCAGTGCTCCGAGAAACCTGGCTAGGGTGACCTGCTTATACCTGCATGCACATTTAGCGCTGCACTACATTGGATGCCTAAAGCCAACAGAACTTAACCCCGTGCCCTGCCACACCTAACAGCTGGTTTCGTTCTGCTGCCTAAAGCTGGATTCATCTCCCCACTTCTCGAACTTGATCTTTCCTACCCAGTGCTGCCAGGGACCGGAAAGCTTTCCTACTACCCCTGAGTGTTTCTTCTCAGCCAATGGCAACATCCATTGGTCTCCGAGAGCTGTGGAGGCTACTGCCTTAACAGCTTTTGAATCTGCCCTCCATCAGCCCCCCAGTCTTCTACTTTACTGTGCTTTCCTCCCCCCATCAGTACATTTTCCAAAATACTGCCTGTGATCCTTCTCAACTTCCTGTTTATGAAAGTGGTTACTTTTTGCCTTCTGGATTGATTCCAGCTTCATAGCCCAGCACGCCAAGCCAGTTGGACTGTGCCTCAACCTATTTTCCCAGGCTATCTGCTCACCTCATCGCCTCCCACCCTTCGTTCCAGCTGTAATGAACTGCTTGCAGCTCTGCAAAAGCTCAGCGCTCTCTCTTGCTTCATGCAACCTCAGCCCAGAATGCCTGTGGCTGCTTAGGCCAACTTTCTCAGCACGCAGCTCAGTGTCACTTCTGGGAACATGTCTTTGTCCAGCACCCCACCCCCATTCTCCCACCCGGCTGCAGCATGCCTTTATCACATTGCACTGTAGTCATCTCATTCTTTGTATCTATGTCACTTGACTACAAGAGAGAAGGTTTTTTGAAGGCAGGGGCCCTGTCTGGTTTAACTTTGTATCCCTGGAGCTAAGCACAGGGCCTGGCACATTACAAATGCTCAGTCACTTTTTCTTTAAGGAAGGAAAACATCTCCAGTGTGGGTCCCAAGGTGTCCTGATGTTTCCACGAATTAGGGATGACCCAGTTCAGGGCCGCGCTCTGGAACTACCGGGTTTAGACCCATACGCCTAGAATGCAGCCAGCACTCAGCTAAATTCTGGGAAACAGAGGGTGGAGCAAGTCAAACAGTAGCTCTTACGGCTCAATACTCTCTCTCGTTGCCAGGGAAGGACAGTCTTGCGGCTCAGAGCTGACCATTTCCAACCTGGCCTCACCTGGGGGCACGTATTGAGCAGCAGCGACTAGAAGAGAAGGAAATAGGCCCCCTAAGGAATGGAACTGTCCTGGCTGAGAAGCAATGAAAACAGCACCTTTGAAACACAAACGGAGTGTGGTAATGACAGCCCGGAAGTAGGCAGGAGTTCAGGACATGTATTGTCACCGCTGCCCCTTGCATTCCGCTATAGTTCCTAAGTGTTTCCTGCATGCAGGTTAGCTCGGGCCTCTGGAAGCAGGACACACTACAGAGTTAAAGATGAAACAGGAACGGGTTCCTGTAGTTGGGAGACGTTTGCAATCTAGGCCTAACATAAGGGACTTGCTTTAATTGGGGCTTTTCCTAAGATTTGGGGGAAGAGGCGGGCAGGGAGAGTGTGTTAGCATACTTTTTCATCAGCCATATGTAGCCACAGTGATTTAAATGAGTGACAGGAAGCAGGGAGGGGAGGGCATACGGGACCACATGCATTGGGGTTGGCCAAAAGGTCCATTTAGTTTGTTCTGTAAAATAAAAGACACATTTTTCATTTTCACCAAAAACTTTATTGATTTGGATATTTTGAGTATGTTGGCTATCTCCCATGAGGTATAACATTGATTGTTCTCAGTTAAAGTCTTGATTTGATCGTTGTTGGTTTCAACTGGTCTACCCGACTATGGAGCACTGTCCAGCAAGAAATCTCCAGCATGAAACTTCACAAACCACTTTTGACACATTTGATCAGTCATAGCACCTTCTCCATACACTGCACAGATCTTTTTTTGCATTTCAACCTTTCTTGAAATGATAAAGCATCAAATGCCATAAATGTTGCATATTTTCTTCCATCTTCAGTATTAAAATGACTCCACAAAAATTCACTAATTTTGATACATTTTTAAAAAATGCTTGCTGCTATGACAGCTATCACAATACCATTTAACAAAATTATTTCAAATAAAGTTCAAGCCAACAAAGTGCTACTAAAACTATCTCATAAAAAAAAAGAAGGAAATTTTGGCCAACCCAATATCATGTAGCAGAGAGTAATTTTTTCTTCCAAGTGATTCAGTTCTATGTGCTGGGCAAATCCCCTCAGTACTGAGCCCATGACACACCCCTCCACTAAATTTTGTGTCTCTTCAACAGTGTGACCTCATAAAGATCCAGGATTCCTTTATTCTACTATGTGTGGAATCTGAGAGATTTCTTCATAATCAGGGAAAAGCATCATGGGTTGTGGGGTTCTTCTGTGTGTGTATATTAAGGGTTTAAAATAAGGGCTTTTAAAGATTTTTCTTCCAAAAATATTGTCTGCAAGTCAAAGTGGATTGAGAATAGAGCATAATGTAAATATTTAAGCTCTTAGTAATACTCCATACCTTTTTGATAAGCAAGAATGAAGTTAGTTTTATCAGCAGGTGCTGACACAGTATCTTAAGCTGTTTTCAGAAAAAAAAATGATTCCAGATTCTATAATTGACATAGCTTAGGGATCTGATTACCAGTTACCATAAAATACTTTCCCTATACATTTAATCCTATTCAGGCCCCCAAAATGTAATTTAGTGAAAGTGTAATTTAACTACCCTTTATTTTTAAGGATTTTATAATTTTATTTTTTGTTTTTTATTGTTTATTCTATTACAGTTGACCCAATTTTTTTCTCTTTTGTTCTGGTCCACCCAGCCCACCCCCACTCCCGCAGTCCATCCCACACTGTCCTCCATGCCGATGTCCGAGGGTCATTCATGCGTGTTCTTCGACTAGTCCCTTCCCCTTCCTTTCACCATCACCCCCTCCCCTCCTGCAGTCTGTTCCGTGTTTCCATGTCTCTGATTCTATTTTTCTCATTAGTTTATGTTGTCCATTAGACTCCAGTTATAAGCGAGGTCATATAGGATGTCTTTTGCTGACTGGCTTAGCATAATCATCTCCAGTTTCAACCATGCTGTCGCAAAGGTAGAAATTTTTTTTTCTTTCTGCTGTATGGCATGTACCACAGTTTTTTAATCCAATCATCTACTGATGGGCACTTGGGCTGTTTCCAACACTTGGCTACTGTAAATAGTGCTGCTATGAACATAGGTAGGAATGCATAAGTTCTTTTGAATTACTGTTTCAGGGTTCTTAGGGTATAATCCCAGCAGTGGAATCGCTGGGTTATAGGGAAGTTCCATTTTTTATTTTTTGAGGAAATTCCATGCTGTTTTTCACAATGTCTACACTAGTCTGCATTCCCACAACTGTGCACGAGGGTCCCCTCTTCTCCACATCCTCGCCGGCACTTGTTGTTTATTGATTAATTAATGATGGCCCTTCTGACAGCTGTGAGATGGTATCTCATGGTGGTTTTAATTTGCCTCTCTCTGATGGTTAGAGATGTTGAGCATTTTTTTGTATGTTTATGAGCCATCTGTATGGACTCCTTGGAGAAGTGTCTGTTCAGGTCCTTTGCCTATTTTTTAATTGGGTTGATGTCTTCCTGGTGTTGAGTTTATGAGTTATTTACAAATTTTGGAGATTAAACCCTTGCCCAATGTATCATTGGCAAATATGTTCTCCCATACAGTGAGTTCCCTTTTTGTTTTGATGATGGTTTCTTTAGCCTTGCAGAAGCTTTTTGATTTCCTATAGTCCCGTTTGTTTACCTTTTCCTTTATTTCCCTTGCCCTAGGAGATATATCAGCAAAAATACATGGGATATCTGAAATTCTCCTGCTTATGTTTTCCACTGGGACTATTATAGTATCATGACTTATATTTAAGACCTTTTTCCATTTTGAATTTATTCTGTTGTATGGTGTAAGTCAGTGGTCTAGTTTCATTTTTTTGCATGCACCAGTCCAGTTCTCCCAACACCATTCATTGAAGAAGCCATTTTTACCTCACTCTATGCTCATGCCCCCTTTGTCAAATAATAATTGACCATAGAGACTTGCTTTATTTCCGGGCTCTTTATTCTGGGCTTTCAATTGATCTATGTGTCTGTTCTTATGCCAGTACCAGACTGTTCTGATTACAATGGCTTTGTAGTATAGTTTGATATCACATATTGTGATCCCTCCAACTTTGTCCTTTTTTCTCAGGATTGCTGAGGCTATTCATGATTTTTTTTGGTTCGATACAAATTTTTGGAGTATTTGTTCTAGATCTGTAAACTATGCCCTTAGTATTTTAATAGGAATTGTATTGTATCTAGAGAGTGCGTTGGGTACTATGGACATTTTAATGATGCTAATTCTTCTAATCCATGAACACGGTATATGCTTCCATTTATTTGTATCTTCCTCAATTTCTCTCTTCAGTATTCTATAGGTTTCCTTAACTACCCTTTTTAATCAAGAGAAAAAATTTAAAAGCTTTAAGTATTACAGACTTCAAATAGCCAGTCCCTGGTCTCTTAATGACAATTAAATTTCATATATATGTGTATATACATATATTTTTCCCATGGTAGGCATATGTTGGTTTGTCATCATGTCATATTATCATCAAGATTAAGGATGTACATATTTATTAGCACATCACTGCTAAATAATTATTAACAATAAATTCTTAAGTGTGAGTAATGTATCAAAATTACTCAAAGTGACAAAATCAATTCCAGTGAGTACTAGTATATATTAAACTGCACAATTCACAAACTGCCAGAGGTAATATGCAAATGATTACAACCTGCTAGGGCTAATAACATTGAAATGAAAATCAGTGTGTCTATTAACATGTTTCAAAGTATTTTCAGAGAGAGACTGGGACTTTTGAGACTCCTCTGCTCTGTGGGACGGGTCTGAAGATCACCTGCCTTTTACAGAGGAAACAGGTCTGGCCAGGGGAAGTGGCTTGCCCTAGATCCTGCAGCCAGTGCTAGACAGAGCCCAGCCCTGCCCCTGGCCTGAGCTCCCCCATCTGTGGTGTGTGCATACCATTCTGTCACGATTGGCTCCATCCTGTGGGAGACAGGCATGGCTGATTAAAGAATCAGTGAGCATAAAGGGAAGGGTGGGTTTGGCTTACTCGTGACAGAAGAATAAAAGTCTGTCACACAGACCAGGTAAACTATGGATGTTCTCTGAAAAACTACCCAACAATATGATTTCTAAGCATTCATTCCTCTACACTAACTTTAGTTTTAGACTTTAAGATACAAGCTTCTCATTACTACAAAAATCCTAACCAGTGCTTTCTGTAGGCTGTATTAAGATAAAATTTAATGTTTAGATGGTCCATTGCTTTCTTTAAAAGGTGAAATATAGTAGTAGGAAAAAGGCCTACTTAAAGGTAGATAATTATACATATAGACGTATAGTCTGGAAAAGAGACTGGGTGGCACATGACACTTACTATAAATGAACTGCGAAGCCATGACCATCTTGCAATGGAAAAGTGGGATGCAAGCCTTCAGTGCAGAGTGCAGGGCTGCTACAGGCTGCAGGAGAGCCCGGGTCCGACCGGAAGGGTGGGTGCGGGTGGTCTTCTGCCTTGCGCATATTTGTTGTCCCACACATCCAAGGTCTGATCCAGCACAGCTTTGAAAGAGCGGTCAAGAGAGGGAAGAGAAGCACGAAAAAAGACTAACTGCCAAAGGGAGAAGACTCACCCCAACTGAAATTCAAACCAGACAATAGCAAAGTGATCAGTCATGTATTTTTATTGATAAGCCCACAACTAGCTTGTCTGTTTCAGTGTGGGTTTCTGCCCACCAAGTTTGTCAACATAAAGAGCTCTAACAATGTGATCTAAATTCGAACCCTAAAAGTTGTTGACCAAAATATCATCATTGCACCACGTAAGAAGGAAGCAAAATAAAGCACACAAAAATGCTTCAAATGTTAGGAATTTTCAAGAGCCAGGATCCAGTTTCTTAAAGACTGACTGAGGTATCGAAACAACAGTTCCAACTGTGTACAGGAAAGTGCCATTTAGACCAGCCCTTCTTCAAGTGTGGCCCGAGGTCTCCCGGCATCAGCATCATTGGGCTGCTTGTTAGGAGGCAAAATCTCAAGGCTCAGTGGAATAAGGACCATTGAGAGTGGGGCCTAGCAGTTTGTTTTAACAAGATCTCCATATATGATTCTTTTTGTGCACTAAAGTTTGCAAAGCATTGATTTAAACTATCAAACAGCAAAAAGTCAATCCAGTAGGCAGGGACCAGCATTTCAGGAAAGTGAAATGGAACAGAAGAGGAAGAGCAGCCCGTGAAGCACGGGCATAACCTCGTAAAATCCATTACTGTGCTGTGTGTGTGTACACCTGTGTGCACTGGTTCGGGAGAAGCAGCCCTTTAATTTTTAAAGAACTGGAATGGTATAATACAGAGGCTCCATATTTGAAATGAAGTCAGAACGGTTTGGTTGACTATAAAACATAACTGACAGCTTAATGTGGATTCCTGTTTGGAGAGAGACTGAGGAGAGATGGAAGAGGGCCAGGGAAAGAACTGCGCAGGCCAAAGTTTTTAACTTCAGAATCCTCATGGGGAAAAACCGAAAAGGCCTACCCAGAGTGGGAATGGAAGGGGCATCTACCACTGAGGAGATATTAAGGAGGACAAGGACAAGATAAGGTCAAGTCTGACCTTCAAGAAACAATGATTTAAGTAGAAATATTCCTTCACTCACAGATCATTTTTTATAGTCTCACAGGTGCCAGGCGTGGCAGTAGATGCTGGGGAGTACAGATGTGAGGCCTACCGACCAGACTGTCTAGTGATGAGCAACATCAATAATAATAATATAATCACATGATCAGTGCTCTAAAGGAAAGGTTAACGCAGCACCGAGTGAGAATATTGAGGCCAGTCTGTGACCATAGGTTGGGAGTCGGGTGACAGGGACATCCATGGGAGGAGGGTATTTAATCACAAAATGTCTTAACATGGTATTCTATTTTGACACTCATCAGTGATTACCTAGATCAGTGGTTCTCCAACATTAGCATGCACCAGAACCTCTCAGAGGGCTTGTTCAAGCACGCTTGATTAGGGTGTGGGGTGGGGCTGGAAAATCTGCCTTTCTGACAAGTTCTTTGGCAATGCGGAAACTGATGATCTGGGGACCGTATTTTGAGGATTACTGATCCAAATCTCTGAATTAAGAGTTTTGCTAGATGGTGTTTCTAGAAACACGATGTAAAGCAAATAGAATTTAGCTGGTCCACCACACACACACACACACACACACACACACACACACACACACACACACAAATATCAGGGGTGTGTGTGTGTGTTTTTAAATACATTTTGATGGTATAATAACTCACTACAAATTTTTCATATATCAATTTTTATTACTAAGTTAATATTTTGCTTAGGTATTTGACAGTCAGACAACAGTTCTGGTGTGTGGCAAAGACATGCTTGCTATGTGCTTGCCAAAATTAGTTCCTTTTCTTCCCAGGCGCACTTATAAAACCACATTTCCTGACCCCTTCACAGTTAGGTTAGACCATATGACTGTTTTCTGCTAACATGGATAGTGGGCAGGAGGGATGCAAACCCTTCCAGGCTTGGCCAACTCTTCTTTCAATAACTGCCTTTTTTTTTCCTCAGGTGCATAGGATCTAGTGAAGGACTCTAACAAGTGGAGGGGCCTGCTTAGCCACTGATAACGGCCTGGATCCGATTTACCACTTGGAGAAGAGACACCTAGGATTGCCCCTCAGGTGGGGAACTGTTTAGAGAGAGATGAGAAAGCGTACCAGGGGATCTTGCACTGTGCTTTCATTGTACCACAGCCCTGAGGTTTATGGGTTTGCTTCTTCTGTGTAGCTTAGCGTGCCCTAATATGGCACTGAGTAACGCAAAACACATACTTATGAACTGAATGATCATTACAAATGCAGTTATTAGCCCGTATGTCCAACGCTCAGCCTGTAAATGGTCTTCTTGCCACTCATTTCTGCAACAAATACTTACCTGTAGGTAATATTGTGTGCCAAGCAAAAAAAAAAAATGCTTTGCATGCCCTCGTGAAATTTATAGTCTTGTTAGGAATGGACACAAATGTAAGATATTGTGAATGGCGTGCACATGTGAACCCTGGCACTAGGAGGGTTTTTTTCCTAGTTAGGAATACTTGTAGAGGGCGTTTATGGTATAATTACCATCAGGGTAAAAAATGACTTAAAAATACAACCTACTTTGGATGTGATGAAGCATAATACAAATGTGAATACAACTAGGAGTCAGCAGGTTTTATTTTTAAATCTTTTCATTGGATAGTTTTAACTACCAAATGGGATTTGTTCCATGTTCAAGTTATCTAAACTTTAAAAACATTAATCATCACCCAAGAATATGTTTATTGATTTGATTTTATTTAAAAAATATTTTATTCATTTTTAGAGAAAAGGGAAGGAAGGGAGAAAGAGAGAAAGAGAAGCATCAATGTGTGGTTGCCTCCTGCGTGCCCCCGACGGGGGATTTGGCCTGCAACTCAGGCATGTACCATTAGTGGGAATCCAACCAGCGACCCTTTGGTTCTCGGGCAGGCACTGAGTACACTGAGCCACACCAGCAAGGGCTGTTTATTGATTTTGGAGAGAGAGAGGGAGAGAACGAGGGAGAGAGAAAAACATTGATTGGTTGCCTCCCATATGTGCCCTGATCAGGGATCGAACCCACAACCTTTTGGTGTATGGGATGACGCTCCAACCAACTGAACCACTCAGCCAGAGTGATAGTTATCTAAACTTTTAAAATGCGTGTATAAAGGTCAGCATGAAACTATTTAATTTACTAACCAGCTCCCCAGAGACTTGCAAAAGTCTTTTACTTCTTTTTTTTAAAATCAGTGTTTGTAATTTTCTCTATTAGCAGTAGGTTCTTAGGGTAAAATTTTCCTGCTGGACCAGAGTTTTACACTCATTCAATAAAAGGCAAATCAAGTCAAATAGCTAAATACCTCTTTAATTGGAACTTGTTATGCTGGTAACCATCATGGCCTTTCAAACCACTCTCTGCTTACCAAGTAACTGTTGATTTCAGGAAGCTTATACACAGGATACAAGAATTTTAGACTTGCATTAAGTGCTTTGTCTTTCCATTTTCAGATATATATATATATCTGTGTTTCTATATGTATATATGTATACATATATGTATACACACATATATATCTATATATACCTACATATATTCCACTGGTATATCTGATATCTGTCTATTTATATATATCTACACATACACACATAGCTGAGGCCTCAATCATCTGGATAATTTCTGCAGAGAAATGTTAAAGATTAATGTACAATTTGATACAGATTCATTGCTCTCCTTGCTCATTTTGAATGTGCTGGCCAGACAGTACACTCAGTAGCTTCTACCATCCCACTGACTGGTACAGTAAAGGCCTCCTTATTCATGCATGTGCATTCCAGTCCACTCCCCTTGGCTGCCAGGTTACATCAATGTCTCCCAAATCATTGCCCTTATATCAACAATGGCTGGACTTTTTCCGGACAGACCCCCCTCCCATATTCTTCATTTCTGTTTAAAAACTTGATTGTCATACTTCGTAGAGTGACAGAAATCATTACATAAATGACATTAGGCATAAAATAAAGACAAAGTATTTATTTCTGTAGTTTGTACAAAAAACACCAGCTGCTATTATTTTTTTATATACAGCACTTAGGCATTTTCAAAATGCGAGGGTCTGGAGCAGGCTGGCCACCGGACATACAGACCAGAGCATGGTCTGCTACCAAAATACTAAGTCACAGGAATAGGCTGATACTTTAAAGTCCATCTTAGAGAAATTATCAGATTTTAAACCTGCACACACCCTAGAAATTTAATACAAACGTCCCAGGAAGGAAACTAAAGTCAAAAAAGGTAAAATAATTTTGCCCACTCCAGTTATTTAGTTTGGGTCCCAGACTATAACCAGATAGGTCTCCTACATCGGGTCCGCTTTCTCTGCACCACAGTTTTTACCCGGCAACTGAAGGTCAGGCTGGATTGTCCTTAGCGTTTCCAACTCTACTCTTCCTCCAGGGTTGGAGTGACGGATGCAGAAGGGCTAATTCAGCTCAAGTTGGCTTCTATTGCATTCCTGGTTCTTTTGTTTTCACTGTTCTTTTATTATCAGCATTGCTGAACTTCTGTTTCATATAAAAGACACACTCATTTAATAACACCAGCAAGGAATTTAACTCACACCCAAACTGATAGGTTCGGGATACAGGACACAGCCTTTTCCAGCCAGGAAAATATGAAGGGGACACCCTGCATCCCACGGCCACGTGCGGGAGGACGGGCCGCTTTTTGGTTGGTGCCTGGTGGGGCTACGTCCCTCCAATCAGCGTGGGCCTGGCGAGGGAGGAGAGAGAGCACTCTGGCGGGGGGCGGGACCAGCCATTTGTCCATCACCCAGTCCGTGGGAGGTTGCACCTACCAAACCGCGACGCCTAGAAGAGACTGGACCGGGGCGGGACGGCAACGGGTGTGGAAGGCGGGGCTATGCGGGCGGGAGCCAATCCGCTAGGCGGCACGAGGGGACAAGGGCGGGGTCACCGCGCGCGACCCAAACACTAGGGCCCCGGTTCACCCTGGAGCACTGCTGCCCCTCGGCCTTCCGGTGCCAGGGCCCCGCAATCTCCTCTCCGACTGGACCACCCCCACTTTCGTGGTCCAGTCTCCCCCCGCCCCCCCTTCGCAGGGGCAGAGCGCCGGCGGTTGCCGGGAAGCGCGCGCACCTCTTCCCTCCCTTTCTCCGTTCTCGCCTCACGTGCCACTCGTTTTTTCCTTTTTCTCCGTTAATAACAGCTGGGTGGCTGGGGGAGGAGGGAAGGTGGCCCCAGCGGAGACTGGGCGGGCGCCTCCCACTCACCCGCAAGCCGCCGTGGGAGCAGGAGGATGGCGGCGGTAGCAGCGGCCGCCCGGGAGGAGGCGGTGCCGAGGCCTGGGGCGCAGAGCGCGGCCGCGGTGGCAGAGAGCGGCAGCAGCCCGTCGCGGCGCAGCAGAACCGAAACCGGCGGCAGCCGCACGGCCACCTGAGCCGTCCCTCCCTCCGGAGCCAGTGAGCGGCGCCCGCCGGAGCCCGGACCTCCTTCCTGTTCGCCTCTCGGCGTCTCCCGCGCCCCTCGACCCCAGGAGAAGAGCGCGCCGGGTGTCGACCGCCCCTCGGGGCGCCGGGCGGCGGCCCTGGACGTACGGGTTCCCCGCTGGGCCGGCCGCGGCGCCTGGGCCCTGCCCTCTAGCTCCCGCGCTCTCTCCCGCCCTCCGGGCGCTGCGCGTGGGCCCGGCCCGGGGCAGGTCGGACATGGGCGCCAAGCAGAGCGGCCCGGCCGCTGCTAACGGCCGCACCCGCGCGTACTCCGGCTCGGATTTACCTTCCAGCAGCAGCGGAGGGGCCAACGGGACCGCGGGCGGCGGCGGGGCTCGGGCCGCGGCCGCCGGAAGGTTTCCTGCTCAGGTGCCCGGGGCGCACCAGCCTAGTTCCTCGGGCGGAGCCGCGGCGGCCTCGGCCGCCCCTCGCAGTCGCTCCCTCGGCGGCGCCGTGGGGACCGTGGCGTCGGGGGCCCGGGCCGCGCAGTCCTCTTTCAGCATCCCCAACAGCAGCAGCGGCCAGTACGGCTCGCAGGACTCGGTGCACAGCAGCCCGGAGGACGGCAGTGGTGGTGGCGGCGGCGGCGGCAGGGACCGGCCGTCCGGAGGGGGCCCGGGCGGGCCTCGCCTGGTGATCGGCTCTTTACCAGCTCACCTCTCGCCGCACTTGTTTGGAGGTACGGCCCCCTCCCTCCCTGGCTGCCTGGCTCCCACGGGCGGCACGTGGGCCGCGGCTGCATTTATTTTTATCCTTCTCCTTTTCTCCTTCAGCTTAAGCACCGTGGCTTGGCCGCGCCGCCCGGCTCAGTCACCCCTCCCGGGAGGAAAATCGCCATTTAACCCCCGGGACGCCGCTGGGGCCAGACCGTAGTGTTTGTTTTTTTTAAAACGTGTGCACCCTTACCTCTGAGCGTCTCCCCAGGACAGAAAGCCCTTGTTTTCCCCGCGAGATGAGAAGAGCAAATATTATTTTAAAACAAACTGACGCAGCAGCCCTGGTGCTTTGTGGCTTTTAGTATCAGGAAGTCAGGAGACCCGTTGCTAAATGTAGTTCTATCTTGGGACTCGAGTGAGTGGTGTGAGCAGTTTCTAAAGGCCAAAAGTCAGAGGGTCTCAAACAATGAGAATCTGTAAACGGAGGGAGTGATCTCCTTTGGACTGATTGTTAATATATAACTAATTGTTAAGTCTGTGCAAATAGTCCCATCTACTACGCACATTTAATCGGATGAATGCGTTAATGGAAAGTGTATGTTTAACCCTAGTAAACTGCTACCTTAGATAAAGGTTAATATGAGTCCTGCTTAATTTGGACAGGGTTTAAAAAATTGAAAACAGTTTAAGGAGATGAACTAATAATGATCACAACTTCTACAAGGTGCAGTTGAAAGCCTAGGTGCATTTGGAAAGCAGTGTCGACTTGAGTTCAGGAAAAGTCACTTGTGAGGAATGGAAATTTGGGGTAGCAAAATGATGTGTTTTTATGTAGAAACGGGAGGAAGGGTGCACGTGATTTGAGGAAAATGAATTTGACCTCTTTAGTTATGTTTTATAGTGATCTCTACCCTCAAAACAGTTACAGTAGATGACCCAAGAATCTCTACCCTCACTTCCAAGTTCATGGGGGGGGGGATAGAAGTTAAATGTGGTTAGAGATACTGACTGAAGATAAACATTTGCATATCATTGCATATGTATCTTGATATAGTTCACAACTGAGCGCAGGTAAAACAGCACACAGCACCGCCTCCATTTCTGTGCCCCCTTTACTCAGAGTATATGAACGTGAGAAATTTGAGAGGAAGTTGGTAAAGTGGGATGTTCAGGAGTGTCATTTGTCTGTGTTGGTGTTCTGTACCCTCCACCTTCATGTTAGCATAAATTAAAAATGGGAATGTCTAGTTTTTTCCATCTTAATATTGCTTGCACATTCATTATAGAACAGTTCTTTAGCTACCTTATATTAATTACTTTTTATAAAGCTGTTTTGCTATGTAAAATTATTAACGTTTCTTAAAATTGGGCCATTAAATATATCCTTGGCTTTTGAGAAAAAGAAGTAGTGTTTACCTTCCCGTGAACTGATTACAATGAACAGTTACAGGTGCTACAGTTTCTGCGTTGAGGAATAACAAAAGACAGTTTCTTGAGAATGGGAGATCAGTGTAATAATAAAAGATAAGCTGGTTTTTAAAAAATACTTTTTGAAATGAAAATTTACATTTAGCAGTTATGGTTTTAAAAAGAGTGTGTGTTTAAAAGCTTGCCAGAGAAAGGGAAAAAGATGAAGGCTTGTCAAAGTAATAGTTCTTACACCTTTAGTGTATCAATTACTGTCTTTATTTTTTTTTGTAGAGTTGATGTTCTTTAACAATATCTACATGAGTTTGTTGTCTTAAATACAATTCCATTTGGAACAGAGGACAAATATAGTTGATGTTCATTCTATTAATTCGTAGTAAATAGCAAATGAAAAGGCCCTAATTGCTGAAAGTTTAGAGAGGAAAAGCATTCATCTCTTCTTTTACCTAAGTTCCTATATTTGCACACTTGGTTCTTTAGTCCTTTTGGGGATGGGGTGCTGGGGCCGAGCAGCAGGACAGTGACAGTGAGGAACTTGGCCCAGTGTTTCTTACCCAGAGCTCTGCAGAGAACTGAGCCCTGATGGCCTAAAGCATCTGTTGTATGCAACTCACTTTTTCTCCTCTGCCTTCTAAAGTTTAGAAGGAGTCTTGGAAATTTTTAATGATGTGTGCTCAGTGGTTCAGATGAGGGACCCCAGGTGAGAAAGGCTGGAAGAGGATCAGAGAAATTACCTGTTCTGTTACACAGTGGGAGTAGATCAAAGTGCTTGTACCTTAAATCCTGGTTGAGACAGGAAGATAGAGTACACGTGTAAAAACACATCTTTCTAGTCGCATGCACTTTAATGAGATTTTTACTTCTATTTCAGTGGATGGTTTCTTAAGGAAACGTAATAGAAGTATGCTTCTCACCACTTGAGATTTAGGGACCCAGATGATGATTCTTATTTGTTTTAGGAGATAGACTTAACTATGTATTTCATTGATTTAATTTTAGTATGTATTATAGTATTAATATGTTTATTCAGTTATAAATTGTACAAATGTAACTCCATCTGAATAAAGAGAAAAGGAACACTTCTGAATTAGTGGAAATTTATTATTGTAATTTTGTAAAAATTAATTTAAAGATAAGTTTGTATTAATAATATCTCCTGATAAGAAAATATGGTACCAGTAAGATTCAAACTTATTCTCTTATACGCTGTCATGTAATTTATAGAAAAGGAAAACCTAACCCAGTACCACTTTCTTTTTTTTTTTTTTTTAAGAAGGAGTCTAGCAAGGTGAATTGTTGCGAATTCCTTCAGAATGAATGGCATTTCTGTGTTGGTGTGTGTTCCTCCTTCTTGGACACAGGTTTTGGCTGTGTGCGCTCTTATTTCTCTCCAGAGAGAACCAGCAGAGAGGCATGTACTCCAGGTGTTTCAGTTTGCAGAAATTTCCCAGAACTGAATTGCTGGGTAACAGAATGTAATTATAATAATACAGGAGTTCTTAGATGTGGTAGGATTTTCTTGTTTTTGTTATTTTCAGGCAGCTGAATTTAATACTAGTAAAGTGAACAAAAGCCTTGTCTATCACTTTTGTTTTAAAGCAGGTCTGAAGGGTAGAGTCTAATGTTTAAAAGTGCAGTGGTATCTCAGAGGATTTTCTTGGATTTATGTCTGCATTTTTCCCACTGTCAAGTTGTTAATGTTCATACAGGTAATTAATATGGGTGGTCATGACCCAGTCTTTAATGGTCCAGTAAGGATGGGGGAGGTAAATTAGACTAGAAAAATACACCCGTGGATGGAGTGTATGTCTGGAGAAGTTATGTGGGCCGAGGAAATATCCATGGGTCTGGGAGTGAAAATGTGAAGTGAGTTTATCTAGACAGTTAACTGGTGGTACTGGATTGCTGTTGGCCTCCTCCCGATTGGCCAGTTTGTTTGGGCGTGGTGTGCCCCTGAGTATTCCAGCAGGCTGATTGTAATTCATGCAGGTGCCTCTTGGTCCTTAAGAAACATGCTTCCTTATATCAAAGGAGTGTGGGTTATCTCTTATAATTGAGAATGTTAAATAGAATCTGTATTTCTAGGCAGGTTTATTTTTCCTAATCTTCAAGGCAGATGTAGGTTTATTGTGATTGATCTACTTCCTATTCCTGAATGTTCTTTTACTCAGTTGAGAACTTTTATGGGGTGTGGCAGAAGAAAATGACACTTCTAACCACAACTCCTGTTACCCCCTCCCCCCGAAAAAAAAACCCCAACAAGAACTCAGGTGTTGTTTCTCACTTACAAGTCCATAGACCTTCAAACACTGTAGGAGACCCCTTGCGTCGTATGCTCATTAGACTTAAGTGTGGGCTCTGTCCTGGAAATTTCTGCTTTGGGAATATTTTGAAAGTTCTCTTGACTGCAAGGTAGACAGTGGGCTGGAGTGGTGTGTGTTGCACTGGACTTCATCTGCTGTGCGAGTCGCCTGACCTCAGTACATTCGATGCTGTGCTGGCTGCTAAGCCAGTAAGAGCTCTGCTGTTTTACCAACAGGTAGTGTCTCCAGCAAGGCCTCTAGCCCCCTCCAATTTGATTGTTTTGCCTGGTAACCAGTAAGTAGGCTTTTATTTATTTTCTGGTTGCCAATACCATTAATTAGTTACCAGCTTTTTCATGTTTATTTATTTATCTAGTGTATATAAGGAGAATTGCCTTAATGTTATACTTATTCCATATACAGGGTATATGTACAGCTGAGTATATTAGCAAATGAGTTAAAAGAAGTATAAGAACTGCTCTACGTAGCAAAGTATTTCCTAAATGTTTTAATCTTGCATGTACTTGACTGGTATTAACTACTGAATTAATTTGGTTTTATACTAATTTAACTGTTTAGAAATTGGGGAAAACATGCCCTTTGTGTGAACTAAAGGTTCAGAAATAACTTTAGGTTCTGATTTATGTTGGTTTGTGTGCTGCTTATTAACAAATTACTGCAAATTTACCTTCCTAAAATAGCATGTATTTATTATCTGATAGTTGCTATGGGTCAGGAATCCAGGAGTAGCTTAACTTGAGTAACTGGGTTGTTACCTGGAGATTCAGTGGGGTTGGGGGTCCACTTTCAAGCTCCCTTCCTCCTGCAGCTTGTTGGTGAAATTCATTTCCTCATGGTTAAGCTCAGGACAGGTTGCTTCTTCAGTGCCAGCGGAGGAGGGAGCACCAGCATGGGCTGGTGTTGCAGTCTTCTGTAAATACGTGCCTGTGATCATGTACAGCCCTGTGGTTAGCGGCAGGTAACGGGTCCTATTCACACTCAAGACAGAAAGGTGTCAATGTCCGGAGGCAGCATCAGCGTGGGTAACTTCGGTGTGTCTGCCGCTTGGGTTATAGGCTTAGGTTGACGAGTTAAAAGTGCAACTGTTGTAACCTTAAACTCAGTTTTTATTTACTTTGAAAAAGTAATAATGTATGTAATAAGTGTTGATTCAGTAAACAGCTCCTTCTGGGGCTAAGTATGTGTTGTTAGGAGTACAGACTTGGGGCTTCTTCCTGTTCTTGCTCAGCTCTCTGTTTAGACTGGTATACACTGTAACAGGTGCTATAATAGAGCTGTTAACAATGCTTTGTAGGGTATCTCTGTCTAGGGCAGTCCAAGAATACTTCACGGAGGATGGTAACATTTAAATTGTTTTTAAGCAGTTAGAAGTTTTATGGAGGGAGGACACTAAAGACTCAGAGCAGCACCCACAAACACCTCAGCTGTTGATAGGGCGTACTAACAAAAGTTAAGTGCATCTGGATTGTAGGGAGCAAGGAGGAATGATGAGAACATAAAGCTAGAAAAATAGGTTTGGACCAGTTGTTGAAGGATTTTATAGTGTTCTAAGCATGTTTAACCTAAGTTTTGAAGCCGGGTAAGTCCCGTGATTGGGCCAGAGGGCACCGTTACGATCATGGTTTACGTGGCTGAAAACCGTCCTGAGGAGTGCAGGGCTCAGCCTTGGATGCTGAATACAACATGATTAAAGTGTGCCTTGGGAGGCCAGAGTAGCGGCAGGAAGGCAAGCCAGGACTTCTTTAGAATATAGTTGGTGGCTGCTTACATCGAAGTCTCAGCATTGGTGAGGGAGAGGAGCAGTTGGGTTTGATTGCAGTTTCTCAGGTAGAACTGATAGGATTGCAAACCTGGTTGCATAGTGATGACACTAACCAATATTAACAGCAGAGAAGGGAAGAGCAAGTTTTAGAAATGACAGTGAGTTCTTCCAGGCCTGTTAAATTGAGTGGCTGTAAGATTCCCACCTAAAAACATCCTTTAAGCCGTGGGAAGTATGAATCTCTAATTTAGGACATTACAAGAAAATGAGAAATTGTCAATCTGTAGATTATAAGTGAAGCCAAAGAGTGGATAAGATTACTAAGGGATGGATATAAATTGAGGAGAAGCAAGTATGAAATTCTGGGGAGCAAGAACTCTTTAAGAGACAGGCAGATTAGGAGGCCAGCAATTAGAGTGGAAGCACAAGTGGAAAGAAATTTGTTCGAAACATTCTGTATTCTAAAAATGTGTGTTCATTAGAGAAAATTAAAAATATGGAAAACACACATAAGTAATTGAAAACCACTTGTAATCTGACCACCAGAAATAACTAGGGTAAAATGTTGATGTCTATTTTATATATAGATAGAGATATGCAGGGTGAGGCGACAGCAGGTTTGCTGTTGATCAGATGGAAAACAATACAATAATTAATACATAATAACATAAAAACGAACTGTTTATGTACTCATAACTTAAAGTGTAAACCTGCTCTTACCCTACCTTGTATGTATACTTTTTCACTCTCACACACACACTTTATTTTTATTTTATTTTTTTAAAGATTTTTATTTATTTATCTTTAGAGGGGAAGGGAAGGAGAGAAGGAGAGAAATATCAATGTATGGTTGCCTCTCATGCGTCCCCTGCTGGGAACGCATTTTGTTGGAATGCAACCTAGGCATGTGCCCTGACTAGGAATTGAACTGCAATCTTCTGGTTCACAGGCCCGCGCTCAATCCACTGAGCTACACCAGCCAGGGCCACACACACTTCTTTTAGATGAAAAATTTGGGCATTCCTTCTGTACATCCATTTGATTTTATACATTTTTGATGTTATAAGATTTTAAAGCTACAGGTTTTCCTCCAAAATTGCATTAATTAAATTCCACAAATTTTGAAGGTTTTTTGCTAACATTCAGTTAGATATATATATCTCTTGACTTCTCAGATTCACGGGCTACATATTCTTTGACAATACGCTCTTTCCCCTTCATCAGTTTCTTTTATCATACTTCATTTTTTATAACATGATACTTAAAATGACTTTCCAGTATTCCAGAAGTCACTCAGTACCTGTTTAATGAGCACCGCTTTGCCAAGCGCTGTTGGGAGAAATAAGGCGCACACCCCTGCTTTTGTGGTGGCTGCGATGCTCTTCGAGTAATGTCTGTCAGAATCATTGTTTGCTGTTCTTTCTTCTAAGTGGTAAAGAAATCTAGTATATCAAAGAAGGGTAAGCACAGTCCATCATTTGAATTCAATATTCTGATCATTTTGTATATCCCAATTTTTGTTGGAATGGCATTTGTTTCAAAGAGCCAACTCTTGGTTTGAACAATAAATTTACTAGTTTTATTAATTTTATTTCATTCGCTTTGCTGTTATCCTCTAGTTTCTTTCTCATTTGTAAAGCTAATCCCCCCCCCCAGCTTCCTCGTTTACTTCTTCATTTAGTCTTTTAAGTGTGGTTTTAACGTTTTTAGGTGGTAAGTTTGCTGTTATTTTTTTTTAATTGCTGGTGTTAACTAGAAGTATTTTATTGTGGTTAGAGAAGGTTAAGACTATTTCAGTTACAAATGATGGAAACACAGCTTAAAATGGTCATAAAGGAACAAGTAATATATTGTCTCACAGTATTAGAAAGGATCCAAGGGTAGCTCACAGAATTGAAGGGGTGAGTGGGGGGGAACCAGGGTCCCTGGAGCCGAAATTTGGCCATTGTGTATGTGCATGCACTCCCACACTCCTGCCTGGGCTGCCTGGGCTCCCTGGGCTCCTTCTGTGTCTTCCCCAGTTTTATCCCTTCTGTTGAGTTTTGGCCTGTTTTGATTTGGTGGCCTGCAGGCTCACTGCTACTTCCAACCACCTGTGATCTGAGAGGCAGTTTGCTCCACCCCCAACAGAAAGACTCTGCTTTGCCCAGCTGAAGTCCTGCCCCTGTGCACAGATCAGTCACTGAGGCACAGGAGGTGGAATGCTCTGTGTGTGCAGGCTGCACTGTCTTAATGTGGGGAAGAGCTTGCTTGGGTCTTCCAGTCAGGCTTCCTGGGTTGCGTCTATTCATGCTGTGCAGCCTTACACAAGTTACTTAACCTCCCTGTACCTTATGCCTTATTAGTTTTCTTGTCTCTAAAATCAGGACAAAAAGAATACTCGCTTTGTAGTATTATGAGGATTAAAGTAATCTACATAAGGTACATTATACCTGTGTATTTTTAACTAACATTTGAACCTCTATAAAAATACTAGCATTCGAGACTCATACTCTCCTCCCCATCCTCACCCTCCTCAGGAAGCCCATGCACTTTCCTCTTTTCAACTTCTCAGATTTTGCAAAAATAATACAAAGTTCTAGTTTTAGTCTTTACTATTTTTTTATCTTTTATTTGTAGGAGTCTCCCCTGAATATTTGAATTAAGTTTTTTCTTTTAAATGCCCACTTGATGATATGCTTATTGAGTTTAGAGAGAGGCAGGCCAGGGGAGAGAGAGAGACAGCAGTCACTTGCCTCCTGTACACACCCTGACTAGGCATTGAACCTGCAGCCTTTTTGATGTACAGGAGGGTCCTCCAACCAAGTTACCCGACCAGGGCTGAATTAAGTTTTGTAAAGCACATTTTCTGTGTTAGCCACATGGCAAAAAACAAAACAAAACAAAAAAAACTTTGTAAATACTCACTTTTCTTCAAAATGTATTTGGTAACAAGGTTATTGATCACCAAATTATTGTTTATTTAAATCATATATAAAACCATACTGCCCTAGAAAGAAGTGAATTCCTAGGGTTATAAAATTACATTCTATATCTTGTGGTGTGTTCATCCATTGCACTGTGCATTCGGGTTTAAAATTATTTTCTCTACCTTTTTCTCTCCTCATTGTTACAGTGTTGACTCCTAGAGAGCTCCTTCAGCGTTTTCTTCTTTTTAAAATATCTTTGCTTTTTGTTCTTTTAGGGGGGATTTCCCCTGAACTCTTATCTTTGAGTCCTGTAGTTGATTTGTTTGTTTCTAAAATCTTTTTTATTCACCAAGAGCTTTGTATGTTAAATTACGTTCTTTTTATACACTCTCGTTTTGTGTTTTCTAGGAATATTAATGATGTGTGTACTTATCCGTGCATAAATTCTTTTTCTCCTTTTTGACTCAATTTCTTCCCAGTTCCCTTTTCTCATTGTTTGGTTTCAGTCATTGCTTAGGTTTTCTTCTTCAAATGTTTGGTGATCGTTGGCTGATTACTTGTTCTTTAAATAAAGTTAGGCACTAAAACTGATTGGAAGGTCTCCATGTATGTGGTAGGGTCATCTCTGTGGGCCCTTTTCTTAGGAATATTAAATTATTGTCTTTTCTCTTGGTCTGGTCGTATTTTCAAGAATGGCTCTTCTCCTTTTCTCACCTGGAGGACATACTTTTTTTATACCAGGGTTCTGGGGGCAGAGTTAGGAGGAAGTTGAGAGTCTTATAAGCTCAGTATAGTCCTTTCAGTTAGTCATCATGTTCAGTAGGTACCTCTGCCTTCAGATATTCCTGTTGTCTCCTAGTGCAGGCACCACTGCCTGCTGCCCACAGTAAGGGAGGACCCCCGGGGGCCTTTGACTGCTGCTTACTCAGCGCCTGGTGACCGTCTCTGGGTTTGATGCCTGTCTGTGTCTGTAAGTCCTTATGCTGGGTGTAAATTGGGCTGCTTCTCGGCTTTCCTAGTTCTGCAATTAAAGTTACCACTTATTTATTTTCTCTATCCTGTTATATAGGCTTATTCCCTTTAACAGTGGCATTTTTAATGAATTTAGGAGAATAGTCTGAGCAGGTACTGATAAATTTGATCAGGCAGTCATCTTTAAATGCAGGTCCTCTTTTTAATTGCAGATACACGAATTCATTTTTATGAAAGTTCAGACCTGATTTATTTTAAACTTCTTTATGGACATGTACACACATTTATCGTTTTACAGGTATGGGGGTCAGAGGCACAAGACAGGGCTCACTGGGCTGTGAAGTCAAGGTTTGGAAGGCTTCTGGAGGTTTTGGGGGCAGGAAACTGCTTCCTTGCCTTTTCCAGGTTCTAGAGACAACCTGCATTTCTTGGATTATTACAACTTCTCCTGCTTCTCAGGGAGCGACACTGGGCCAGGCCTTTTGCAAACTGCCATCTCTCTGGCTTTGACTCTCCCGCCTCACTCTTCCACTTTTTAAAGAAGCCTCAAGATTAAGTTGGGTCTAACGTGTGGATAATCTAGGATAATCTGCCTATTTTAAGATCAGTGATTACCAACTTCAGTTCTGCTTTGCCTGGCCCCGCCCAGCAGGGTTCCAGGGACTAGGCTGTGGACATCTTCGGAGGGCCACCATTCTGCCTTGGATAGTCTCATTGTTTAAACTTTAATTAGCTATTCACTGTTGCACCTTAAATAATTGTTTTTTTTCTTTTTATTGTTGACACTATCAATCTAAAAGATGGTTAAATGAGTCTTTTTCAGATGTTGTATGGAAGAGTAAAAATGAGTGGACTGGTAGAATTAAAAAACAATGCAATGATCATCTTGTGTAGTCTTGAATGATTGAAAGCAGAGTTGTCTAATTTTTATTGATAGTAAGTTAAAGATTAAAATTACACCTAGTAGTGGAAAGAAGTTCTTCATATACAGTTAATAGGCCCCTGCAGAGTTTATGGATAAACTTCAGTTACTAGGCCCTTGTGGAGTTTATGAATGAACTTGAAGTGGTTCATAAAGCTTTTGAAATTACATACAGAATTTTGTGGTTTGTTTTTCTGGAGGAATAATTCATAGTTTTCACCAGATTTTCAAAGGTGTGTAGTGCTCCAAATTGATTAAGATTCATTGGTCGTTGGTCTGTGGATTTTTTTCCCTGTCTCATTAAATTCTTAATATTTTTGGTGCAGTTCCGTGTGTTTTCTGTAGTTCTTTTACACCTGAAATTTTACCTATGGAATAGATGGTTACGCTTGGCTGTAGGCTGGGTGCTGATAGCAGTGAATGCGGTGCACAAACCCTGTTTCGTTGTGCCGGGTGATTGTCATGTTCTCAGTTTTTTCCCCCCGACCCTTCAATTTTATCATCATTGGGGACTGGCCTCTGTGTGGAAAGGAAGCACCTGCTTTTCCCCCTTTTTTAAAATTTAGGGTTAACTTTGTTGGAGTGCACAGAACCTACATGTACAGTTTGAAGAGTTCTGACAAATACGTTTGACCATTCGCTGTCACCAACACCGTCAGAACAGAGAACACCCCGAAAAGTTCCCTTGTGCTCCTACCCCGTCATTCCCACCCTGTTTTACAGAGGCCGATTAATATCACCTGTCTGTCACAGATTGGTTTCATTCTGCCTGTTTTCAAACTTCATACAAATGGAGTCATGTGACATGTGCACTTTCGTGTTGAGGGTAAGTTAGAAATGGGAGGCATCGGCCCGGGCTGGGGAGCTCAGTTGGTTAGAGTGTCGTCCCCATGTGCCAAGTTTGACTGCCAGTCAGGGTACATGCATTAATCAGGCAATGAATGCATGAAGAATTGGAACAACAACTCGATGTCTCCCACCCTCTTCCTTCCCCTTTCTCTCTAAATCAATTTTAGTGAATTTTGATTCCGCCACTCCTGCTTTCCCACTCTGCCCCCCCCAGGCCACGCCCTCCCAGTCAGTTACTGTGCTGCATCACCGCACTCTGATGTGCCGCCCTGGCTGGTGCAGCCCAGTGGGCTGGGCAGTGCTCACAAAGCCGAAGGTGACCAACTGGTTTGACTCCCTGTCAGGGCCCTTGGAGGTTTGGTACCTTGTCTGGGCGCTTGTGAGAGGCCACCTGTCGGTATTTTTCTCCCTCTCTCCTCCCTTCCCCTTTCTCTACAAAGAAATAAAGCCTTAAAAAAAAGCTAAGAATACCCAAAGTGTTGAACTATATAGTAGAAGGCTTGAGTGGATAAATATCACAAAAATAACTTAATTAAAAAATTAACACTTCATTTATCCCTACTTTATGCACAGTTTAATTTTAAGTTGATTGGCAAAGTTTTGGGATGATATTAAATGTTTTAGATGACATGCACTATGGCAAAGTGGGATATTGTTGATTTATTTGCATATTGTCAATTCTCAGGAAAAGGACAAACGTCAGGGAACTTTGGGTTTTTTGGATCAGTATTTCCGAATGTGGGAGAAATCTCACTTATGCAAAAAATGTAGAGAAGTGGTTGTACAGGATTTCAAAGAGTTTGGAATTCTGTTTTTGGTTTATTCTAAATCGTTTTAGAAATTAAGTAGACATCGGCTAGACATGTAACTTTCTTTCTGCCTCTAATGTGTGTTTATGAATCCAGGAAGTGTAAATGAGTCAAAGATCTTACTAGGTCTTGTGTACAACTTAACTGAAATCCAGAGTAACAGCTGGGCTTGTTGCCTCCTCTGTCAGAAACTCCAGCCTTGTGTGGGAAGAGCCAGGAAAGGGAGTGTTTGATGTGACAGTGAGACAAGACTGTGCCACGTCTCGTCTGGGGATCTTTGGTCACCTAAGACGAGAGCAGGAGAGAGGGTCTGCTCGTCTTCATAGCCTTTGGGCCTTCACATCAAGCTGCATGGATTGGGAAAGGTGACGAGGACGGCAGAACCTCGGTCTGGGGGTTCCGTTAATATCCAGGGGGAAGAGGGCTTTTCAAAAGCTGGGAGATGGGCTTTACTAGACTTGTAAAGACTGGGGCGTGATCAGCTGCCTTCACTTTTGATGTAGTTAATGTTTTTGGAAGGGTCACTGGACAGGTGAGAATTAGTTCTACTTTGAGGGAAATACACCTAGCTTTATGCTCTTGGCCTTTTCCTTGGGCTTTGGTTTCCAAGCTAGACTGAAGACTGATGAGGCCTTGTTTTTTTAAAGCTGTGTCCATGTCTTGGATTTGACGACAGACTAGTATAAGCAAACCCCATTCGTAACAAACTTCAGAAGGTGATTGAATTGACCGGGTGGGAACAAATGCCTGGGTCAGGCTGGCAGCCTGCAGCCGGCAGCCTGCAGAGGTGTCCCCTTGTGGGCCCGTGTGCTCAGGGGGCCCGTGGTGAGGGTCGTGGAAAGGGACGTGCTATTGCTGGTCCAGAGAGGGATGTGGTTTTACTTTTTCGGTGGTGCGGGTGCTGTGAACCCGTTCTGTCAGATCGCTCTTTGGTGTTCTGAAAACAGTCTTCTGGAAGGTCAAGAGCTCTAGAGGAGTTCAGAAAAAGGGACAGACTTCACAAAAAGTCGAGGTCTGTTGGGATCAAATTGTCTACCACCCCACTGACATTATTCATTCTTGCTCATGCTGTATATTCTCAAACTTAGTGTCTTAAGACATTTCTTTTCAGCATAGTGTTACATGTAGCGAAGACTTGGAGAAAAATATTCTGTGTACTGTGTGTGAAAATATGGTAGTGGACTTGAACAAGCAGAAGCAGCACAGGCTTAGGTACTCTTGTGTTTTAGCTGGCTTTAAAATTACGTGTTGAGGAAACTTGGAACTCTTCTCTTGTCACAGTCTGTGGATCTGATTTTTCTTTGTCGTTCTA